>NC_141464.1:29002500-31502500 GCF_015680905.1 Coptis chinensis
TTAATCTAATGAAAAGTAACAATGATTCAATAATCTATATTAAAACAAGGTATGAAAACTAATTAATTAATGGGATAAAACTCAAAACTAGATCTAGATCTATCTTTTTCTAACCCTAAACTCCATTAACATTAGCTTCATAACCTAACTTATTTTCTAACCTAACTATCTACCATTAACAAAGAGCTAAGCTTTGGTTTTTATATGTTCAGATCCAAAAATCGTGCATGGGCTTGGATCCATGTTTCGGGCCAGAGAATCAGGCCCAAAACCCAATACTTTCGGTCCAAAAAGGCCTCTTCAGCTGCATTTGACTTCGATAGACTTTTCGTCCATTTTTGCTCCTCTGATTGGGCCAAGTCTAACACCATTCGAAAGCTCTTTCCGAGCCGGTCGTTTTGACGTAAGGTAGGCCCAATTCCGAGGTCTGAGTCCAAAGATATGGTCTTCGGAAGTTCTGTTGACTTTGTGTTTTGTTTACGCCCGCGTGGACTTTGACTTTTCATCTTTTGACCCGGGCTTTACAGAGGCTTTGTCTTCTTGAAAATTGGCCTTTAATCACGGAACTCCTTAGCAACCGACCTTTGCTCCTTTATCTCGCTAAAGTGGCACATTTACGCATTATAATGGACTTTGAAGCCCGAAATGCATAAAAACACGTGAATCGGTATTAACTCTTACTTATTATTCACATAATTTGTCTAAAAGTACAATTGTTAAGGGGTTAAAACTACAGTTTTGGGCTCTTATCAAACCACCCAAAACAGCATTTTGCTTGTCCTCAAGCAAATATGAGAAATTAGAATAAGTGACCAAAAATGGAGTTCTAACTACTCGTTTATTTGAATGCGATTGCATTGACCATATGCAACAAGGCCTTAAACCACTAGGAATTCCCTAGTGGGCGAAGTTATAACCTCGTGAGAGTTTTTCGATGAAGGTACTCACAAACTTCATCTATACTACAACGACTAAGAAATAAAACTATTGTTTCCTCATTCATGTCTCAACTATCTATACATCTCACTAGTAATTGAATAAGAATAACCAAGTCAAAAACTTAAACTAATATATGCATAATAATCAATCATCTATGATACAAATATATATACTATGAGTAATACTATGAAATGCCTAGCGGGTTCGTTTTGAAAACTTCGAATAAGCGTCCTTAAGTAGGTCCTCACATAAATGTCAAGACAAAACCACTCGATTTTTAACTGTTTCAAGTTTTAGCTACTCTCAGGTTAATGCGGTGGGCACACTTTACCTTACAATCTCAATGACAAACAAAGGAAGCCGGAGTCGATCAAACACATCGCCATTTACTATCACACTAACCTATTCCTAATTGAGCTAGAGGTCTTTATTAGGTGTTGCGGGGATTAGGAGATGGTTTAAGAAGGAAGGAAATGGATATTCAAAAGGACAAGTCTGAGATAATAGAGTCTTCATATTATGTAACTTAGAGAAAACTTTGTTATTTTCTTTTGCTTCTATACTTTGTTTCCATCCTTAGCCATATTTTTTTTTCTTTTCTTTGGCTTTTGGCTCCCTTTTATTATATTTTTGGAGTTTTTATTTATTTATATTATTATTATTTTTTCCTTGGATGGAACTTCTTTTCTTTTTCTGAAGCAACTAACTAATTTTTGTTTACACAGGTTTTTCTCTTCTTCTTTCTTCACTCATTCTATTCTCAGACTTATTCTAGATTGGGTAAGTTGAATTTTTATTTTGTTTTTTTTTTTGTAGAGGGGTAAAGGAATTGTGGGTTATGGAAGGCTAAAGAAAGGCTCAAAGGGCGACTAGCGGGAAAATAATTCATAGGTTTGAATTTACGGCTATATCGATCCAAAGAGGGCCTAAATTCTCCCTTAGGATATGGCATAGTGATCAAGCAAGTGGGCGTTTGATTTTCTATCCGGATTTTACTTCTCCCTTGTGTCATTTCTCAAATGTTTATTTCATATAAGGCTTTAGGCTATATTCTCACAGGATTTGTAGAATAAGTACTCTAGCCTAGATTTTCGTAAACTTTCTTGCTAACAATCATGGATACTCATGTAATATATTTATAGATAGATGTAAAGATTATTACCTACATATTAACCTAAGTTTCTAACAATTATTCCGATGATGCAAAAGCTCATTGAGACTTCTAGATTGTTAAGAGCATAGAGAAAGAAAACAATACCAATATTCCTAAGTGTATAGCATAAACTTATTTATTTATATTTTTGAAATTTTTAACTTAAAACAAATGCATATTATACATATCTATATCCTAACGGATGCCTTAATTACCGTGTTTCTATGCCCACCCCTAAACAAGAAACATGCTTTGTCCTCAAAGTATTTAAATAGAGAGGGTAGGAAAAATACCATGGAACGCGGCGTGAAATTCTGGAACATCTGCAAAACAAGGTTATAACATACTAATATAGAAAAGAAAACTGACGCAACTCTATAAGAGTTCCATCCATTATGGGGTTAACAATAAATAAATTGCTTGGGACATAAGCAGACACTAACTGAAACTAAAAACTTATCTCCACTCCAGTGTTTACTCGTCATCCTCCTCTTCTATAAAGAAGTGAGGTTCCTTCGCGTCCTGCCATGCCATGATAATTTGCCATGCTTCACGCCATTTATCATCTATGATTGCTAACCTATTAAGCGCCACTTGGTCGGATGGGGTGTAAGGTGCAACCTGATGAGGTTGTATCCTCCACCCTTGCCAAGTCATTGCATGGAAAGATCGGATAATACAATTGGTGGGTCTCACAATTTCGACCCCAACCCAATCCGTGAAACGGACACAAAAAATAGGGAAGAAACATATCATAATACGGCAAACTAAAACAGGCATAAGAAGATACTTATGCCTCATGCTATGGGCTCGTGCTAAACTAGACATCAAGGTTCTGGGAAGGTCATGGCACATACGTCCCGTGGCTAAAGCAAGGAAGACGCTGCAAGTGGCATCATTCACAGAAGAAAAAACACTATTCCCCTAAAATGTTTAGCATGATCCAAAACATAACAGTTCCTATGTTCATGGACAGGCTACCAAGGGCGACGCTATATTCCCCTTGGTCCTCGATACGGAAAATGCCTGCCCCATAAGCCTCATGCAAAAAGTCATAAGTGTAGACATGCATATTATCTACCCAATAGCATCATGGGTCTTGTATTTCAGCGGGCATGGCAAGTCCAAGAACAAATGCTAGCAAGAACCATAAGCGGTTCCCGACTACGTGTGTGATCACCTCATGAAACCAAGCACCATAAGTAGTGCTTTGAAACAAATCTTCGAAAGACTGTTTGGTATTATTGTAGGAGATGTCATCTCAAAACTACGCTCTGGAACAATTTGCAAATCACCGGGAACAACCCGAGAAAACTAGAAATTTCCTGGTCTACGGAAGTCGGTAGCAGTGCGCTCCCTTGAAGCGCAGTGCGAGCGCTTCGGGTGTTTTGACTTCTAAGAGTGTTTTGAAGCGCCATGAGTCGCGCTCAACTTGGGCGCAGTGCGCTCCGAGGTGCTGATTTGTGAAAATAGTGAAGAACAACGGGAAACGTGGGAGTGAAAGGTGAGAGATGGAAGTTAGGTGTAGTGTGGGTTGTGAGTGTAGAATGAATGAAGTTTTTATAGGTTTTAAATTGTTAAAACGAATCGGTAGGTTGCCAAAAGCTTTAAGGCAATTTCGGAAACAATAAAATTTCGAACCCAAAACGGAAACACTCATATTCTTGATTCTATAACAACCCTAATATCTTTTATCTTTGGATTTAGACTAGTAACTTCTAAACTCTCTTAAATTTCATCCTACCACCACATCTAATCATAGGTATGCCAATTACGACAATATTCTCAACCTTCACTCCAAAACAAACTCTAAAATGGAGGATCTTCTACAAATCATGATAGAATAAATAATACTACCCCCAAACAATTCGGGAAGGTGGGATTAACAATAAAATCCATGCACAATTTGAAAAGAACAACATTATATTAAAATTGAAATTCAAACAACATTTAACTACCAAATTCAAAGTTAACTACGGAATTTAACAACGTAACATCCTATCTACTAAAAATAATAAAAAACAACATCAAAATAACAAACAAGGAGAAATCTAGCTACTCTTAAAGGGAGCGAGGTGGGGATAAGAATAGGAAGTTTAGTGATCAAGCATGGAAAAACCAAACACCCCCCCCAAACAAATTTTTGAAAACGGGTTTGTAAAATTTGTTTTAAAACGATAGGTCTTTTTAAAGTCGATTCCCTAGACTTAAAGTGATATATATGTATTTATATGCAGTTTCCCATATATCAATAATCTAAACAATTGTGGATCTTTCCATAAATAGTTAACATGGAATGCACCACCAAAGCGAGAGAATCAAACTCCAAAACTTTCTACTGACGCGAAACTTAGTTGAATAAGAAGGTGTCAAGTGAATGATCGTGAGTAAATGAATGGTTTTGGAAAATACTTGGAATGTGGATAAGTGTTAGAAGAAAAGGGTGGGAAGAATGATTGGATTTTATGAGGGATTAACTTCAGTGGATGGATGGTGGTAGGGTGGTGCTCTAGAATGCTTGCTTGAGAAGGTGGATCATCACAGCTCTTAGAAACTCGTCGAATTTCATCTAGGTTGTTAGCATCCATATAACTATGGTATTCATCTCCATCTTTGAGGAATTCATCTATCTCGTCTATTGTGAGGTTTAGTCCATCTCTTCTATGGTTAGAAGGCAGGGTTGAAAATTCTTTCTCTAGTTCAGTTATGTTCAAAGAGTCAAAATTTTGATCTTTGTCTTCTTCCATAAGAGGGATATGTACTATTGTAGGGACGACATCGTCGGAAGCATTAATGTGATATACAAAACTCTCAATATACTTAACTTCACCTTCTACAGGAAAATCTAGTTGTTCATGCGGTGTTTTATCCCTATACCTAATATGAGGGGGAACATATTTGTTAACCGTTGCTTTATCTTTTTTCACTTTCCAACTAGGTTTCCATATTGGAACCTCTACAGTGTAAGTGGTCTCGATTTCTATGACAAAGATTTGGTATGGTATCATTTATAGTTTTTGGGTGATCTTTAGGCATAGTCACTTGGTTATCAACTACTCACCCCGAGCGAAGGGTAGTGATTGCCTGTAGGTCCCCTTGGTTTATATTACCATTATACTGAATACTTTTTATTTCGAAGGTAGTGTTTGTTAACTTAGGATTAGGCAATCGCTTGACTTGGAAAACGCCCGGTTTGGTTATTATTTTGGTTAGAAGACATGTCAATAACCTTTTGGCACAAAAAGACCGCATCATTTGCATCGTTTGTTTCATCATATTAGAGTTTTAATCATCTTTGATCTTTCATCAAGTTAGAGTTTTGTTGCATAATTTGATTTTGTTTCTCCAACAAGGTCACTACTACTTTAATGCGTAGATGGTTGTATTGGAATTAAAGCTTATTGGCGTTCATGTCTTGATGTTGATAGTTCGGGTTATGGGTACTAAACCTCTATTCTGGTCACCTAAGTTCCCTTGTCCTTGATGTTGAGTTAAGCTGGTTGAAGTGTGATGGTTGTGGTGGTGTTTGTGCATAGACAAGAGGAGGATGATAGAAGTCGGAATGCTCAAGACTACAAATGAGACATTACAACGAAAGTAGAGTTAATGTTCATGACTGGAGTGGGTTGTTGTTGAAGCAGAGATGGCATCTACCTTTTAGTGAGGGCATCGATAAGAGTGTTAAGCTTCGGGATCATGTTTAACCTCAAGAGAAGAAGGAGAGAGGAGCGAGGAGGAATCGTTACCTCCCCAATTGTTGTTCTTCTTAGATTGATCTTCTAAGAATTTATAAGCCTCCAAGGCTCCTTTACTAAGAAAACTACCCTAGTCATGATATCTAGAATCTCCTTATGATAATGTGAAAGCCCTTGAAGAAAGCACGAACAAGCGTGTCTTCGCGAAGATTATGATCTTGGGCATTCAATGAGAATATCGATTGAAAGCGATTCCGTGCCTCGAAAAGGATTCATGAGGATTCGGGCTGAAGAAATGAATCTTGTGAAGCATTTCATCTGTCTTTAGTGGTGGGTAAAATTGTTCCATGAACAATTGAACAAGTTAAGCCCATGAGTCCACGAGAGTTTGGCGTTTGGGCGTTAACCAAGACGCCGCCTTATAAATTTGCTGGGGTGAAAGGAAACACCCTAAGTTTAACTTGATATGGACTTACGCTAGGATGATGGAATGTAGTGAGAACTTGGTCTATCCTACGCATGTCTTTGGTAAGGCTTCTCGTGGTCTAAATCATGAAAAACCGGTAACAAGTTAAATATATAGGGGGGATTGAAAATCCCCACTAAGTAGTCCTGCAAGAACGATGCGACTTAGGGCCATCGTTTAGGGCTTTATAAAAATCGAGAGAGGAGTCTCTTGTTCTTTAGCCATTGATGCAAGTGTAGTGTGTGAAATTCTAGATAGGCGTGTTGTATTTATTTTCTGAAAAACAAGCCTGATTATACTAGAATTAAAACTCCTCGACGTAAGAGGCAAGGAGTGGAAGAAGAAGTACTGAATGCCTCCTTGCTATCTGCGTTTGAATAAGCGTCTTGTATCGCGATCTCAAGTGTATTTAACAAGTTAGAAACACTGAATAACTTGAAGAAATAGAAATTTGAACTAAACCTGTAAAAATTGGAACATTTTCGCTGAATTTTCCTTCGAGGGCGTGGGTGCCCTCTGTTTTTTCGAATGTCCAGTGTTTTGGGCGCGGTCGCGCTCGGTTTGGGCGTGGGTCGCACTTCAGGGTTTTCAAATTTTAGGCCTTTTATCGTACTTCCAAAAAATTTGAAATTTTTACAGTAATTTTCTAAGACATCTATCAAGTAGCCTATAAAATTTCAGATCAATCGGAGCTATGAAAGTCCCTCTACTTCCCTGCAAAGTTTGCAAAATAGTTTTCGGACACAATACAAACAACCGAATGGTTAACCTATCAAAACAAAGCAAACAATTGCCAAATTTTTACTGGAGACTCCTGACAGATTCTACTTGTTCTTGTAAAAATTTTAGAGCAATTGAAGTTCTACAACCTCTCCTTATTGGCTGGTGTTCCAGATATTAAGTGTTTACAATACTGCAGAAATACACTGGAAATACTCTACTATTTAGGTGGTCAAAACAAATAAAAAACTCGTCAAATTTTTACTACAAACTCCTGACTTAGGATAGATACTCCTGTAAAAATTATAGAATTTTTAGAACTCCCTAAGTAACCTTACTCGTCTGTTTTTCAAGAACATATGGTGTGAAAACTGAAATGCAGCACTGTAAAGATCGTATTATTTTTTCACAAGGTAAACCAACTTTGAAAAATCTGAAAATATTCCAGTAAATCAACAACACATTAAATATTATGTATGAAAATTTTCAGAATTTTCGAAAATTTAGAAATACCTTCACCGCAGTGTTTTTCTCTGTGAATCCATGACCCTATGCCCGAAGCAATTGAGCGGTTCGAAAATTCAAGAAATAAGAATGAAAAATTAAAAGGGTGAGTGGGTAGAGAATGAGGGATTGCCCCTTGGATTCAAGCAATTGAATTCTTGTCTTGAACGAGATTAAGATGGCAGCGGCGCCATTTGATAAAAGTGATTTTATGTATTCTAACTATCTATGCGTAAACACAAATAATCAATTTACATAAATACGTGTTTATATTAATATTCCTACTCTCAATAACGAAGTAATATAAGAGAGTCAGGATTCGTTCCACTCTTACACCCTCAAGACTTAATTAGAATTCAACTACTCGACACAAAGAACAATGTGAGAGTTAATATTGATTACGTGTTTTTATGCATTTCAGGCTTCAAAGTCCATTATGTGCAGAAATGTGCTACTTTAGCAAGATAAAAGAGCAAATGTCGGTTGCTAAGGAGTTCTGTGATTAAAGACCAATTTTCAAGAAGACAAAGCCTTTGTAAAGCCCGGTCAAAAGCTGAAAAGTCAAAGTCCACGTGAGCAGAAATAGTGCACAAAGTCAGCAGAACTTCCAAAGACCGTAGCTTTGGACTCAGACCTCGGAATTGGGCCTACCTTATGTCAAAACGACCGGCTCAAAAAGAGCTTTCCAATGGTCCAAGCCTTGGCCCAATCAGAGGAGCAGAAGTGGACAAAACATCTGTCGAAGCCAACTACAGCTGAAGAGCCCATTTTGGACTAAAGAAATTGGGTTTTGGGCCCGATTTTCTGGCCCAAAACATGGCTCCAAGCCCATGCACGATTTTTGGATCTGAAAGTATAAAAACAAAAGCTTGACTCTTTGTTAATGGCAGTTAGGTTAGGAAGTGATAACTGTAAAATGAATAATTTACCTACGAAATGAACGATGAATTCAATCCGTAAGTAAACTAAAACTGGACTTTTGAGCCTTTGTTTATCAAAGCTTCTACTCTCGATGCGAATTGCACTAAGTGGAGTAGGAAGTTCGTTCCACTCCTAGTTCCCTAGCATGGATTGTTTTCTAAGTCTAAGAAATCAGTCTTAAGTCAATGAGAGCTTTACGAAGGGAATTATACTACGATGCAATATGAAATTGATTATTTGAATTTAAACTACTTAATGCTATGGAAATATGATTGTTTGAATCTAGATAAAGGATTAGAGGGGAATTGAATCCACACCAGATCCAACTTAACAACCTAAGCGTAGAATGTTGTATCTCAATTCTCACGTTCTTCGGTGAGAATTTTGAGTTCTAATCCCTAGTGTTCATGGCATTCCTACCTGGGATACTAACTAGCATGTGAGGTCGATCCACCCATTCTCATGGCTAAACACGACCTTCTAGAGTGGAATAGATTCTACAACCAATTCTATACTAAACAACTAAGTTTTCATCAAGGCTTCATCAACCCCTCTAATGGAGGTTTTAGCCTTGATTCATCAAACTAACATTTCCCATATTATTATAACTAAACATAATATCAAGATTCGAAATTTACTTAATCTAACAATAATGAATCTAATTTAATGGCTGGAATGAAATAAGAACAAGAATTGAAATTAGATCTAGAATGGAAATAACCAAATTCGAAATTGACAAACTAACTATTTTATTTATCTAATCAATCAAGAACAATGATTCAAGAATTTAATCTAAAACAGGAATTGAAAATGGAACTAAAACTTAATTAATTAATAAAACTAGATCTAGAAGCTATTTTAATGGCTACTTTCTATTCTAAGTTATGTACCCTAATTCTCTACTAATTAATCTACCATTAACAAAGAGCTAAGCTTTTGTTTTTATACATTCAGATCCAAAAATCGTGCATGGGCTTGGAGCCATGTTTTGGGCCAGAGAATCAGGCCCAAAACCCAATTCTTTCAGTCCAAAAAGGCCTCTTCAAATTTAGATTCGGCTTCAACAGACTTTTCGTCCACTTCTGCTCCTCTGATTGGGTCAAGGCTTGGACCATTGCAAAGCTCTTTTCCGATCCGGTCGTTTTGACATAAGGTAGGCCCAATTCAGGTCCGAGTCCAAAGATATGGCATTCGGAAGTTCTCACGACTTTTGCTCCTTTATCTCACTAAAGTGACACATTTTCACGCACATAATGGACTTTGAAGCCTGAAATGCATAAAAACACGTAATCAGTATTAACTCTTACTTATTATTCACATAATTGGTCTAACAGTATGATTATTAAGGGGTTAAAACTATAGTTTTGGGCTCTTATCAAACCCCCAAAACAAAGATTTTGCTTGTCCTCAAGCAAAGATGAGAAATTAGAATAAGTGACCAAAATGGAGTTCTAACTACTCGTTTTCATTTGAGTGCGATTGCATTGACCATATGCAACAAGGCCTTAAACCACTAGGAATTGCCTAGTGACGAAGTTATAGCCTCGTGAGAGGTTTCAGTGAAGGTACTCACAAACTTCATCTATACTACAACGACTAAGAAAATAAAACTATTGTTTCCTTATTCATGCTCAACTATCTATACATCTCTCTAGCAATTGAATAAGAATAACCAAGTCAGAAACCTAAGTTAATATATGCATAATAATCTATCATCTACAATAAACATATACACAATGAGTAGTACTATAAAATGTTTAGCGAGGTTTGTTTTTCGAGAACTTCGGAATAAGCGTCCTTAAGTAGGTTCTCACAATAATAGTCAAGAAACAACACTCTGATTTTTCCACTCAAGTTTAAGCTACTCCAAACATACAAGTGGGCACACTTTACCTTACAATCTCAATGACAACGAGAGAAGCGAGTCGATCAAACACATCCGCCATTTTACTATCACACTAACCTATTCCTAATTGAGCTAGAGGTCTTTATTAGGTGTTACGGGATTAGGAGATGGTTTAAGAAGGAAGGAAATGGATATTCAAAAGGACAAGTCCGAGATAATAGAGTCTTCATATTACGTAACTAGAGAAAACCTTGTTATTTACTTTTGCTTCTACACTTTGTTTCCATCCTTAGCCATATTTTTCTTTTTTCTTTTCTTTGGCTTTTGACTCCTTTTTATTCTATTTTTGGAGTTTTTATTTTATTTCTATTTTTTATTTTTCTTTTCTTTGGATGGAAACTTCTTTTTTTTTTTTTCTGGAAGCAACTAACTAAATTTTTGTTTACAATGTGGGTTTTTCTTCTTCTTCTTTTCATCATCATTCTATTCTCAGACTTATTCTAAATTGGGTAGGTTGATTTTTTTTTTTTTTTATTTTGTTTTGTTTTTGTAACAGGGTAAAGAATTTGTGGTTTATGAAGGGGCTAATGAAAGGCTCAGTGGGGCGACTAGCGAAAAATATACTTAGGTCAGAATTTCTAGCTATATCGATCCAAAAAGGGCCTAAATTCTCGCTTAGGATATGGTTTAGTGATCAAGCAAGTGGACGTGTGATTTCTCTATCCGGATTTTACTTCTCCCTTGTGTCATTTCTCAAATGTTTCACTCATATAAGGCTTTAGGCTATATTCTCACAGGATTTGTAGAATAAGTACTCTAGCCTAGATTTCAGAAACTTACTGCTAACAATCATAGATACTCATGTAATATATTTATAGATAGATGTAAAGATTATTACCTATATATTAACCTAAGTTTCTAACAATTATTCTGATGCAAATGTGACTCATTGAGACTTCTAGATTGTTAAGAGCATGGAGAAAGAAACAATACCAATATTCCTAAGTGTATAGCATAACTTATTTATTTATATTTTTGAATTTTTGAAATTTTAACTAGAAAACAAATGCATATTATACATATTTATATCCTAGCAGATGTCTTAATTACACATGTTTCTATGCCCCCCCCCAAACAAGAAGCATGCTTTGTCCTCAAAGCATTTAAATAAAGAGGGTAGGAAAAATACCATTGAAACGCGGCGTGAAATTCGTAAACATCTGCAAAACAAGGTTAGAACGCATACTAATATAGGAAATAAACCGACGAACTCTATAAGAGTTCCACCCATTATGGGGTTAACAGAATTAATTTGCTTGGGACATAGCGGACACTAACGTAAACTAAAACTTACCTCCACTCCGTTTGTTATTCGTCATCTTCGTCATCCTCTACTTCTATAAAGAAGTGAGGCTCCTTTCAGGCCTCCGCCATGCTATGATAATTTGCCGGGCTTCACGCCATTTATCATCTATGGTTGCTAACCTATTAAGTGCCACTTGGTCTCGATGGGGTGTAGGGTGCAACCTGGTGAGGTGAGGTTGTATCCGCCACCCTTGCCAAGTCATTACACGAGAAAGATCGAATAATACTATTGGTGGGTCGCACCGTGTCTACCCTAATCCAATCCGTGAAACGCGTGTACAAAAAGCGGGGAAAGAAACATAGCATAATACGTGAAATTAGAAGGGCATAAGAAGGTACTTATGCCTCATGGTATGGGCTCGTGCTAAACTAGACATCAAAGTTCGGGAAGGTCATAGAACCGGCGCCCGTGGCTAAAGCAAGGAAAACGCTGCAAGTGGCGCGCCATTCACGTAAGAAAACGCCATTCCCCCCTAAAATGTTTAGCATAATCCAAAACATAACAGTTCCTATGTTCATGGACGGGGCTACCAAGCGGCAACGTTATAGTCCCCTTGGTCCTCAATCTGGAAAATGCCCGCCCCATAAGCCTCGTGCAAAAACTCATAAGTGTAGACATGCATATTATCGACCCAATAGCACCATGGGTCTTGTATCTCGGCCGGGCATAGCAAGTCCAAGAACAAATGCTAGCAAGAATCGGTAATTTCCATTGGTTCATCGTCAATGTTGATGGAGAACACGTTCTCCATCCGGTCTCTCAAAGAAAATGCAGTTATTATAAAAATAAGATGCAAGTCTTTGGAGAATAAAGTTCACCCGGTCTTACCATAAGAGGTTCCCACCAACGATGTGATCACCTCATGAAACCAAGCACCGTAAGTAGTGCTTTGGAACAAATCTTCGAAAGACTGTTCGGTATTATTATAGGAGATGTCATCTCAAAACTAGGCTCTCGAACAGCTGCAAAACAATCGGGCACAACTCGCTGAAAACTGGAATTTTTACGGTCCACGGAAGTCATGAAGTGGCTTCAACTAGGCGCCGAAGTCGCTCTTTGTATTTTGGAATTCCAGTGTTTGAGTGCGAAAGTCGCTTTGACTTGGGCGAGGGCTCACGAGCAAAATTTTCTGTCGAAGTGGAGGTGTAGAAGTGCCCGCTCTCCTCTGGGGCTTGGCCCGAAGTTGCGCAGATTTTGCGAAAATGGAGACGAAACTTGGGAATCGCGGGTGTGAAGGGTGCGTGATGGAAGTTAGATGTAGTGTGAGTTGTGAGTGTAGAATGTATGAAGTTTATATAGGTTTTAAATTGCTAAAACGGATCGGGAAGTTGCTAAAAAGTATTTACGGCAGTTTCCGGAAATCCTAAAATTTCCAAACCCGAAAACGGAAACAACTCATTTTCTTGATTCTAATTCAAACCCAGTATCTTTTAGGTTGATTTTATGATTGAATGTACCTATTTAATCTAGATTTCATCCTACAATGATTCTCAATCATAGATATGCCTAAACGGCCATAATTTCACCTTACTCCGCAATAAATTCTAACACTAGGGTTATATAAAAATAAAGCTTGAATTGATAAAATCACCCCCAAACAAGTTGGGAAGGTGGGATCAATATGAAACAACCACACATACTGAAAATAACCCCTTATATTAAAATTTTCATTCGAGTTACCTTTCACTACAAAATTCAAATTACGAAAATAAAAAGTTACAAACAAACAAAATAAAACAACAACCACTATCTATCTATCCTCGGACTCTCTAGACACCTCGCCCCTTTGGTGGCGGAGGGGCACACTCTCTAGTGGTGGCTCCCGGGCTCGAAGGTCCAGCAGTCGTCATTCGTCGACGACGCTCATGCCTCAAAAGGCTGTGTCCTCGAAGCAAAGTCGTATGAGGTGGGAAGCGTGCAAGCATATCCACTCTAAAGCTGGGCTTGGGCTTCCATCTCAGCCCTACATTCCCATCTCTCATCTCTCATCCTCTGCGGGTGCGGATCTCGAAGTTATGATGAATAGTCGCCTGTCGAGTCCGGGAGGTCCGCAGACAGATAGTGTTTAGTGACGCGATGCCCCTATGAAGCATAGCCATGCGTTCTGCATCTGACCAACACCTCTGGAAGGCATCCGTATCAAAGCAAGTCACGTCCTCCTCATCCTCCTCCGAATCATCCTCATCCTCCTCCTCTATCTCATCCTGTTCCCTATCCGCGGGCAATATCCAGCGTTGTTGGACACACTCCCTATAGATACGCGGGTTACGGTGCAGGGTAATGTAAATCCTATCAGACGCCGGAGCTGCTTTCATCTTCAGCATGATCTTGGTAATTAACACGGGGAAGAGGTGCCAAAGACTTTCCGACCCCCTAATCATGCTCAAAGCAAAAACTCCAAGATACAGAAATCATACTTCGCTCCTGGAGTACCCATAAGATGTGGGAGGCAGGCGGACCGATGTCACCGACCTTGTCCTTCCCTAGGACATTCGACCTAATCCATCGAAATGTAGCAATTTGGTTGGTCCCTGAGGGATGCCCGGGCGTATTACAATGGGAGTTTGTATTGTAGCTCCCATTGATGTCGATCATGCCCATCAAAGGCTCTACCCGTCGCCAAACTGGGGGCTCTGTAAAGTGGCATCGGATGGATTCTAGGGCGGGATGCCTAGAATCTCAACCAACGATTCGATGGTCAACTCCTTCCTCTTCTTCCTTACCAACACAAAATCCTACTCCCCTCCAACTCCCCGGTGTTGTAGAACCGTCGGACCAAGTCTTCGTGGTAGAAGGCTTCGGTCGAAAGTACCATAAACTACTCAGGTCTCTACTAGCCATTTTCGTCACCGTAAAGCGGTAGCGAAGTGGTCGGCGATGAAAACTTGCTCGGTAAAATTCGGCATTGTTGAGCCATCTAGTGTTTGGAATGGAGTGAGGGTTGAAATGTGATGTGGTGGTGGAATTTTAATAGGCCGGTTGAAGCAACAGTGGTGGTGGTGGAGTGGTGGCTGCAAAGACAAAAAATTATGAATTTTCGGTGGGTTTTAGTGATGGAAATCGGTGGGGGTTGTGGTGGTATTGTTTTATAGAAGATTTGGGTTGGGATTTGATTTTTGGCGTGGGTTTATTGTATTTTCTTTTTGATTTTTATTTTGTTTTAGGTTTTGGAGCTTTGTTAATGGCGGAATGGAGGAAGAAACGATGAACTGTGAAGGTGAAGGTAAAGGGTCCGCTGTCGGTGGCGGTGTTGGGCCCCAAGCCCAAAATCGAAATTTTTGATTTTTTTATTTTTTTTCGCGAACTTCAAATCAAAATTGCCGCTTCGTTACCGGTCCGATTTTTGCGAATGAGATATAGAAATGATCAGGAGAGAATTTCCTATCCAATGATCCATAAAACACTCTATTCCGACTTCAGATGACATACGAGATAGTGGAAAACGCCTCAAAGTGCGTGCATGGCGTAAGTTATCTTAACGAATGAACTCTAAATTAATAGATTTTGTCAATCCGAATCGTAATACAATAAAACGGCCTAAGCAACTCTAATGGGACATAAAACCTTTTAGTACGGAAATTTAACACCCATTCCCCAAACAAATTTTTACAACGAAGCTTAGAAAATTTGTTTTATGATGGTCTTTTAAAGTCGATTCGAGACTTCCTAGATTACTATATTTATTTTTATTTTTTTATTTATTTATTTTTTTTTTTATTTTTTATTTATTTTTTATTTTATTTTTAGAAGGAAAAACAATAAGCAATAAAGACATAATTCACACCATAGAGAAACATGACTCAAAAATCCGAGAAAAACATGCAAGAGTGAAAAACGTGAACTATGTGAACCGTGGACTTAGGATCCGGTACTTACAGCCATACACTCCATAGGGAGGGCCCGGTTACCTTAATGGTGCACTCACCAATATATTAAAGTGAAAGGAAGTGCACCAAACACAGAAATTGAGTCGTTTATAGTCAGATACTCGAGACTTTATCTAAAATATATGTATGAACATGCAGTTGATCATATATCAACAACCGAAACAGTTGTGGATCATTCCATAAATAAATATCAAAGAAAACATATCCAAACACAATCAAGCACCACGATTTCCTACGACGCAGCCTAGTGGAATGAAAACGAAGTCGGATAACCCTATTGTGTAACCTATCATGCACCTTCGTTTTAATTTTTGAATGCGTGGGTGTTTTAGTAAATAAGTGTGGAAAAATGAATAGTTGTGGAGAATATGGTGGATATGGATAAGTTGTAGAAAGACAGCCTGTACACAATGAGGATGTGGTTTTAGCACCGAACTCATTCATTGTGTGTGTAGGGACTGTCTCAATTCTGAAAATGAAGGTGTCAAATAGTTTGTCCTTCAAGAAATATCTGTTTTGCTAGGAGGATTTAAAAATTATGAAGCACGTGAGAAACAAAAAGGATCGAGTGCAAACTCGAGATTCTTTTGAAAGGGTGGAAGGAGGGGAATCGAGGTGTTAGTTGTGCAAGTTAGTTCTTGATAGGGTGAATTGTCACCTACTCGAAGAAACTCATCGAATTCCTCATCTAGATTGGTCATATCCACCTTACTATGGTAGTCCTCTACATCTTTGAGAAAGTCATCTATCCCGTCCTCATCAATAATATGTGTATCGACTAGTGTAGGAATGAAGATGTTGGAGTCTGACTTTCCAAAGGAAAGAATTTTGGGCATATGATTATCAAGGAACGTGTTGTTGAAATAATCTCGAGCAACGCTTTCGATCATGCTAACCTCTCCATCCATAGACGAATCGGGTAACTGTGTCCTTGTTTTAAAAACATTGACTTCAACCGCAAGATGGCCAAAAGACATGGACATTGAACCATCACGGCAATTAATGAGCGCATTGGCGGTTGCTTGCGGAAAGGGCGCCCTAAAATGATCGAGACAGGCAGTCGTTAGCGACTTCTCGTATCGAGGACTACAAAATCAGCCGGATAGTAGAAATCTTGAACTTTTACCAAAGACATTTTCGACTACACCCTTAGGATACTTAATAGACCGATCGACTAATTGCAACGTCATTTTTAGTGGGTTGCATCTTGTCTAGACCTATTTGTCTATACAAATAAAATGGGAGTAAGTTAACACTAGCCCCCGTGTCTAATAATGCGGTCGTCGTGATAGGAATCTCCTAAGGTGCATTGTGCTGATAGGGCGACCGGGGTCCTTGTACTTAACAATTCCATTATGTTCGGATAAGGTTGGGAATTGTTCGTAAAAAAAGCGTCTTTTGGTATATTTGTCTTACGCCTAGTAGTACACAATTCCTTAAGAAACTTAGCATGATGTGGTAGCTTTTTAATAGCTTCGAGGAAGGGAAGGTTTATAGTTAGATTCTTGAAAACGCCCCTAATCTCCTCGTAATTTGTATCCCTAGTTAACATGGCTAATTTTTGTGGAAACGGTGGTTTCGTCTATATTTAGCAATGGGTATCACCGGATGTTTAACCGTGGCTTTTGTTTCTTAGGTTGTGTTGTAATGGCGGTACCTCTACAAAAGTGGTAGGCTCTTCAGTTTCTATTTCGGTATCTAGTAAAATAGCGGTGTAGGGACTCTTGGTGGGGTAACTATAGGTATAGTTACCTTGTTATCAACCACTCTGCCCGAATCGGAGAGTGGTGATGGCATTTATCTCACCTACATTTTTCATATTCATTACTAGTATTATCGGTTACCTCAAAAGTTTGTGTTTGTTGTTTTAGGATTAGGTATTGCGTGACTGCAACACACCTTTGGTTTGGGCTTTATCTTGAGCCATTTGTTGGGTTAAATTATTAACCGATTGTAGAAGTTGTTGGTTAGATTGAGCCATGGTTTGGAAAAGTTTTTGGCTCACTTGTATGAAGGTGTCAAGGCGATCCGGTTGTGTGGGTGTAGTAGTCACGGGTGGTGTGTTTGGAACTATTTCCACGGAATTATTTATTGGTGGATTTTGATAATTATTATTGACCTAGAACGATACCTCTATTAGCATTATAATTATTATAATTACCTTGACCTTGTGCTTGACCTTGTCGAGGTTGCACTTGGTTGTTATAATTATTAAAATTACCCTGACCCTGTCCTTGTCGTGGTGGAGCTTGGTTAAAGCTGTGCGTTGGCCTAACATATTGATTATTGTACCCTTGAGGTGTGACTTGTTGGTTATTTCTCCAACCGGAGTTGGGATTTTGTCTCCAAGGGGCGTTAGGTTCACTATTAATGGAACAAGCCTGTTCATAGGCTATAGGACAGTGGGAGTCGGGATGCTCAGGACTCCAACAGAAACTACATGGGTTTGAATTTACATTCATGACGGGGATAGGCTTTTGTTGTACAGAAATGGCCTCTACCTTTTTAGTGAGTGATTCGATTAGAGTTTTAAGCTCGGAATCGTGTTTAATTTCAAACATACCGGCGGCCTTAACTGTTGAAGAAGAACTAGCGGAGCGGGAGTAATCGTCACTACCCCCCCAATTATTATTTCGCTTAGTTTGGTCCTCTAAAAATTTATAAGCCTCCGAGGCTCCTTTACTTAAGAAACTACCCCCATTCATTATGTCAAGGACTTCTTTATGGTAATGTTGAAGTCCTTTGAAAAGGCACTAACTAACGTGTCTTTTGCTAGGTTATGGTGTGGACACTCTATAAGCAGATCGGTGAAACGATTCCAAGCCTCACGAAAATGATTCATGAGGATTTTGTCGAAAAGAAATGAATCTTGGAAAGCATCTCATCCGTCTTGAGGGGTGGGTAAAAATGTTCCATAAACAATTTGAACAAGTTTAGCCCATGAGTCCACGTAATTAGGCGCTTGGCAGTTAACCAAGACGCCTTTATCGGCTAAGGTGAAAGGGAATACCCTTAATTTAATTTGTTCCGCACCAACCGTAGGATGGTGGAATGTTGTTAGGACTTGTTCAATCCTACGCGTAGCCGATAAGGTTTTTCATGGTCTAAACCATGAAAAACGGGTAACAAATTAAAAATATTTGGAGGGATTCTCAAAATCCCCATTTGGTCCGCTAGAACGATGCAAGATTTGGGGCTATCATTTCAAGGCTTTGTAGAAGTCCGAGAGAGAGGTCTCTCTTTCTTCCCCATTATATCGGTGGTGTGTGTGAAATAGTAGTTAGAGGTGTAGTGGGTGGTATACTAGATAGATTTGATTGTTGATGTTGTTGTGTATTTACGTTCGGTGTTTTGTTCGGCCGGACCTTAATCTCATGCAAGACTAAGTCGAACTTAACTAAACATGCAACACTCCAAACAATTTCGATATACTAGTAGAAACCTCTAACGGAGATCGCGAGTGTGGAAGAAAGGAATACCGACAAGGCCCTTGCTTCGCTTATGAATAGCGTCTTGTTTTTACGCTTGTTGATTGTATAGAGCGAGTTAGAACACTGAAAAATATGAAAGATCAAAGTTGAATCAAACCGCCGAAATCGAAAAATTTAACACGTAGGCGCCGCTCAGCACAGAGAGGCGGCCTTCGCTCGAAAGTAATTTTTTCAAGTGTTTTTACTGGTTGTTTTTTAGGGGTGGGTCGCTCCGTGTCGGGGGGGGTGGGGTTGGTCGCCAAGGGAGGATGCTGGCTTCGATGTAATTTTTACCCTGAATTTTTCAACTTAGAAATGGACAACCACAGTATGAATCAAACAAGGGTGGGTGGGTGAAATGGGACTTAAAAATGACTACTTCTACAAAGAAAACAATGCTAAAGTGCAACTAAGATGGCAGCGGCGCCATTTGATAGATATAAAATCCGTAAGTAAAATGAATAATTTACCTACGAAATGAACGATGAATTCAATCCGTAAGTAAAATAAAACTGGACTTTTGAGCCTTTGTTTATCAAAGCTTCTACTCTCGATGCGAATTGCACTAAGTGGAGTAGGAAGTTCGTTCCACTCCTAGTTCCCTAGCATGGATTGTTTTCTAAGTCTAAGAAATCAGTCTTAAGTCAATGAGAGCTTTACGAAGGGAATTATACTACGATGCAATATGAAATTGATTATTTGAATTTAAACTACGAATGCTATGGAAATATGATTGTTTGAATCTAGATAAAGGATTAGAGGGGAATTGAATCCACCTCGAATCCAACTTAACAACCTAGCGTAGAATGTTGTATCTCAATTCTCACGTTCTTACGGCGAGAATTTCAAGTTCTAATCCCTAGTGTTCATGGCATTCCTACCGGATACTAACTAGCATGTGAGGTCGTCCACCCATTCTCATGGCGAAACACGACCTTCTAGAGTGGAATAGATTCTACAACCAATTCTATACTAAACAACTAAGTTTTCATCAAGGCTTCATCAACCCCTCTAATGGAGGTTTTAGCCTTGATTCATCAAACTAACATTTCCCATATTATTATAACTAAACATAATATCAAGATTCGAAATTTACTTAATCTAACAATAATGAATCTAATTTAATGGCTGGAATGAAATAAGAACAAGAATTGAAATTAGATCTAGAATGGAAATAACCAAATTCGAAATTGACAAACTAACTATTTTATTTATCTAATCAATCAAGAACAATGATTCAAGAATTTAATCTAAAAAACAGAATTGAAAATGGAACTAAAACTTAATTAATTAATAAAACTAGATCTAGAAGCTATTTTAATGGCTACTTTCTATTCTAAGCTATGTACCCTAATTCTCTACTAATTAATCTACCATTAACAAAGAGCTAAGCTTTGTTTTTATACATTCAGATCCAAAAATCGTGCATGGGCTTGGAGCCATGTTTTGGGCGAGAATCGGTGCCCAAAACCCAATTCTTTCAAATCCAAAAGGCCTCTTCACTAGATTCGGCTTCAACAGACTTTTCGTCCACTTCTGCTCCTCTGATTGGGTCAAGGCTTGGACCATTGCAAAGCTCTTTCCGAGCCGGTCGTTTTGACATAAGGTAGGCCCAATTCCGAGGTCTGAGTCCAAAGATATGGCATTCGGAAGTTCTCACGACTTTTGCTCCTTTATCTCACTAAAGTGGCACATTTACGCACATAATGGACTTTGAAGCCTGAAATGCAAAAACACGTAATCAAGATTAACTCTTACTTATTATTCACATAATTGGTCTAACAGTATGATTATTAAGGGGTTAAAACTACAGTTTTGGGCTCTTATCAGGAAGCTAATGTTAATGGAGTTTAGGGTTAGAAAAAGATAGATCTAGATTAGTTTTTAGATCTAGATCTAGGTTTTTACATTCATTCAATTAGTTAGTTTAGAATCATATTTTAGTTTTTAGAATAAAGTATTAGTTCTTCATTTCAATTTAGATTATTGCTTAAATTCTTGATGATGGATGCTTGGGCTTTGCTTGGGCTTTGGACGCTGGGGCTTGGGCTTTGTTGGGCGTGGACCTTTGTGCATGGGCGTGGGTATCTTGGGTGCTTGGACGTGGACGCCTTGGGCTTGGGCGTGGGTACCTTTGACGACGCCATGGAAAGCATTCACTACCAAATGATTTCCAATTGGTCTAGTTCCACATGATTACTCTTTTTAGTCTAAAATAGACCCAAAACAAAGAAAAAACCGGACAAACGGACCACCGGACACGAAACCCCAAAAAAAGTCGTTTTTGCTCAAAATGAATGTCCAAACCATTCCAAATGGTTCCAATTGTTTTCTTATGTTGCTCTACGTTTGAAAACACCCCAAATCAAAAAAAAAAAAAACACCCCGATCGGACATCCGAGCCGGAAGTTATGACCGTGTAAAGTTCAGAAGTCATTCAATGTTCCCTTTTGAATATAGTGGAAAAAAGTTAGTGACTATATTAGGGGGGAGAGGAGTTTTTTTGTGGGAAGGCATCATAGCATAGTTACTCCCCCTCGCCCAAGGCGCAAGGCCAAGGCGCTATGCTATCACGTCGGGTAGGCATGCCCCGACTAGACGACGTCCCATGTTGCCACTCGATGTTGCCACCGGCTGCCAAGGTACCACCGCCGCTATGCCACCACCGGCCACCACCGCGGCCACCACCTCCGCGGCCACCACCGTCCCTCGAAAATGTGCCGAAAATGTGCCAAAAATGTGAAAATGTGCTGGAAGGCGCTATGCATCACGTCGGGTAGGCACGCCCCGACTAGACGTCCCAAGTTGCCGGTCGATGCTACCACCTCCGCCATGGTGCCACCAACGGCCACCTCGTCCCTTTGTCCCCAAAAATGTGCTAGCGTGCCAAGGCGCTATGCATCACGTCGGGTAGGCATGCCCCGACTAGATGTCCCATGTTGCCACCCGATGTTGCCACCGCCACCCCTACCGGCGAGCACCACCGCTGGCACCACCCACCACCGCCGGCCACCACCCACCACCGCCCCGCCCACCCGCACCACCACCGCCGCCCACCGCCACCACCACCACCCACCTCCTCCACCACCCACCACCACCACCACCACCACCATTTTCGACCAATTTTTTCCATTTTGGTTGGTTTTTTTTCCGTAATCAATGATCGTTCGCCCCAAAGTCACTACCAACCCCATTTTTGCCTAATTTTGATCGATTTCGCCCTTTTTTTTTTGTTTTTTTGAGCGATTCAAGAGATTCAAATCAAAAATTCAAATTAAAAAACCCCAACCTAAATTTTTTTGCCACCTCGTTTGAATTTTTGCTAACCAACCCCCCCAGGTTAGAGTTTGAGTGTTCCAAGGCTCTCCTTTTCACCTTCATTCACCATTTTGGCCCCTTCCCACAATTTTATCCGCCCGAAAAGATATTGGTTGCCTCGATGTTGTTCCCCCCGATGATGCCATATGTGTATGCGAAGCTTCTTCTTCCTATTCGGTTTTTAAGTTTTGCCGCATAACAAATTGGCTAGGGGGGCACATACCGGTGTGTGAAAGTCAAGTAGCAAAGATCATGTTAAAAAAATGTCTTCGCTTATATATATATGTATGGGGTATGGGGATATGGAATAGAATAGATATTGGTTTACCTCGATATTGATCCTCTCCGGATGTGTATTAGCTTGAGCCCGCCGGAACACAACGCAAGGAAGTGTTCCACGGGCTTAAGTTGCAAGCTACACAGTCGGGTCCAGCCCAAGATATGGGTGATCGATAGGGGTAGAGCAGCGATAGCGAAAAGTATGGGTGATCGATAGCAACTAAAAGTAGCAACTAGTATGAGCGGTGTTCGCCCGTCGGGTTTTCGGGGTTTTCACCCGATTCGTTGGATGCCGTTGCCGATCATGGGGGATTGCCCCCGATGATATTGGATGATCGATGTTTCCCATATTGATCGATGATGCCATATATGCTTCTTCCTATTCCAAAGGAAGTGCGGTTTTAAGCGCACACAAATTGGTGAAAGCGGCGGGCACATAATGTGAAAGTCAAGTAGCAAAGATCATGTTATAAATGTCTTCGAAATATAACGCTTATATATGGGGGATATGGGGATATATAGATAGATATTGGTTACCTCTCGATATTGATCTCTCGATGTGTATTAGCTTCCTCGAGACGCGCGGCGGAACAACGCAAGGAAGTGTTCCACGGGTTGCAAAGCTACCGGGATACGGGGGGGGGGGTCGGGCCGGATCGATATATGGGTGATCGATAGCGGAGTAGCAACTAGCATAGAGCGGTGTTCGAAATGTCTTCGGGTGGGTTCCATTCGAGGTCGATTCGATTTGGTGATATTGGATATTTATTGATTGGATTGATTATTGGCCCCGAATTGATATTGGTCGCCTCTCGATATTGGATCCCTCTCCGACCTTTTTCTTCTTCCAGCCGGAACAAGAAGGAAGGAAGTGTTCGCGGAGGAAGGAAGATGGATGGGGGGGATGCGTTGCCGCCGCGTTTTTTTTCTCTCTCGGTCGTCGCTTTGCTTTTTCCCTTTTGTGTTTGTTCGCCGCTGGGATGGATGGACGGATGCAATGGGACGGGCGGGTGTAGTATCGGGATGTGTTCGTAAATGCGTAAGTGAGTGGTAAATGGTGCGCGTGTGCGCCAGAGGGTTTCCGCCAGCGGCAGCTAACTATGTGCCGTTCCTCTTCATTTTCTGAAACAATGGAGTTCGGAGTTCTCCGTTGAAATAGGTCGGTTCCCGTGTTGCATACCGGTCGCAAACGCAAACGCGCCTCGTTATTGATATATGTCATTGCTTTTCCCACTTTTTTCGAAACGGCGGGGCGGTCTAAACTTCTTCGTGTTGTTTTGTGACCTAACCGACGGGTTGCCTGTTAGTATGGCCAAACAAGCAAATCCGCGCTCGAGGGATGATTGGAAGATGATTTTCGGCTGGGTTTTTCCCGGCCGGTGCATTCGCGGCCCCGAGAAATAGACAGCCCGTCTCCGCACCGACTGTTCTTCCGTCTGTGCGTTGGCGGCGTCGCAAAAGGAATGCTACCTGGTTGATCCTGCCAGTAGTCATATGCTTGTCTCAAAGATTAAGCCATGCATGTGTAAGTATGAACTAATTCAGACCGCGGAAACCGCGAATGGCTCATTAAATCAGCTTATAGTTTGTTTGATGGTACCGCTACCGGATAACCGTAGTAATTCTAGAGCTAATACGCGCAAAACCCCCCCGACTCGGAAGGGGACGATTTATTAGATAAAGGTCGACGCTGGCGGGCTATGCCCGTTCGATGATGATTCATGATAACGGATCGGATCGGATCGCGGCCTTTTGTGCGGCGACGATCATTCAAATTTCTGCCCTATCAACTTTGGATGGTAGGATAGTGGCCTACTATGGTGGTGGACGGGTGACGGAGAATTAGGGTTCGATTCGAGAGAGGGCCCCGAGAAACGGCTACACATCCATCCAAGGAAGGCAAAGAAGCGCCAAGAAATTACCTAACTCGACAGGAGGGAGGTAGTGACAATAAATAACAAATACCGGCTCTTAGAGTCGGTAATTGAATGAGTACAATCTAAATCCCTTTAACGAGGATCCATTGGAGGGCAAGTCGGTGGTGCCAAGAGTCGCGTAATTCCAGCCCAATATATTTATATTTAAGTTGTAAAAGTTAAAAAAGCTCGTGAGTTGGACTTTTGGGTTTGGCCGACCGTCCGGTCCGCCTTCCGTGGTGTGCACCGGTCGCCCGGCCCCTTCCTTCCGGGGCGCGCGCCCTAATCTTAATCGGGCCGGTCGTGCCTCCGGTGCTGTTACATTTTGAAGAAATTAGAGTGTGCTCTCAAAGCCAAGCCCAAGATACAGATACATTAGCATGGGATAACATCATAGGATTTCGGTCCTATTATTACGTTGGCCTTCGGATCGGAGTAATGATTAAAGGAGTGGACGGGGGGCATTCAGATTTCATAGTCGAGGTGAAATTTTGGATTTATGAAAGAACTAACCACCGAAAAGCATTTGCCAAGGATGTTTTCATTAATCAAGAACGAAAGTTGGGGGCTCAAGAGACGATCGATACCGTCCCTAGTCTCAACCATAAACGATGCCGACCGTGGATCGGGCGGATGTTACTTATAGGACTCACCCGGCTTATGAGAAATCAAAGTTTTTGGGTTCCGGGGAGTATGGTCGCAAGGCTGAAACTTAAAGGAATTGACGGAAGGGCACCACTGGAGAGTGGAGCCCGCGGGTTTAATTTGACTCAACACGGGAAACTTACCAGTCCGCATATAGTAAGGAAGGATTGACAGATCGGCTCTTTCTTGATTCTATGGGTGGTGGTGCATGGCCGCTCTTAGTTGGTGGAGCGATTTTGTCCGGGTTAATTCCGTTAACTAACGAGACCTCACCGCTAACTAGCTAGTGGAGAATCATCTCCACGGCCGCCTTCTTAGGGGGACTATGGCCGCTTTTAGGCCACGGAAGTTTGAGGCAATAACAGGTCTGCGGATGCCCTTAGATGTTTCGGGACGCGCTTAATCGATGTATTCAACGAAGTCTATAGCCTTGGCCGGTGCCCGGTAATCTTTGAAAATTTCATCGCGGATGGGGATAGATCATTGCAATTGTTGGAGCGAGAACCACAAGTTGTTCTGTGTTTGAATGCAACTCCAACCGATAAGGGGAGATACCAGAGGCTTGTAGGAAAATTGATCTATTTATCCCATACTAGGCCAGATATTGCGTATGCAGTTAGTGTCATGAGTCAATTCATGCATGACCCACGTAAACCTCACATGGATGTTGTAGAGCGCTTATTGAGATATTTGAAATCTGCTCCAAGTAAAGGCTTATTATTCTTGAATCATGATCACCTAAAGGTAGAAGGCTACACTGATGCTGATTGGGCAGGTTCAGCCGATAACTGAAGGTCTATCTCAGGATACTTCACCTTTGTAGGTGGAAACCTTGTGACTTGGAGGAGTAAAAAATAGCTAATAGTATCAAGATCAAGTGCTGAAGCTGAATATCGAGGTATGACATATAGGGTATGTGAGTTGCTGTGGTTGAGAAATTTGTTGAAAGACTTGGGTTTTAAACCAAAAGTGAAAATAAATCTATATTGTGATAATACGTCAGCTATAGAGATAGCTCATAATCCTGTCCAACATGATCGGACGAAGCATGTGGAGATTGATAGACATTTTATCAAAGAAAAACTTGATGTTGGAATTATTACTCTTCCATTTGTAAAGTCTGAAGACCAACTAGCAGATGTCCTTACTAAAGCAGTGGCTAGCAAAGTGTTTATTGACTCTTTTGTCAAGTTGGGCATATGTGATATCCACGCACCAACTTGAGGGAGGGTGTTGGAGTAACAATATATTACAGTATGCAGTATACTTAGAAAATATATTATAATCTTAGCAAGTGTATCGTAATCTTTCTCTAGATATATAGATCTCCTATAACCATTCCTATAATAATGGGAGATCTTATGTATTCATATTTCTTGTATATATACCCCCTTGATATATCAATAAAGATTATCAGAAATATTCATTCAAACATCTTTGACAGCTTGAACTGTAAGGTTCATGATATGATTAACTTAAACAACTTACCTTTTTCATGAGTGGATTTATTTGATTGATAGTACATAGTGTAGCATGGTGCTTATAAATCCCACAATTAAGCTAACTACAGTAGTTATGAGAAATTAGCATTGCACCATACCGTGTGATTTGTATTTTCATAAATGATCATTGTTAGTTCTAACCATGTGGTTTTTGCTAAACGTTGTCTAATGATTCTGATCTTGGTTAGTAAGGAGCATTGGAGCAGTTTGTTTGATGGAACGGCGAGAAAAAAATGCGTGGTGCAAAGAAATTTAAGGACATATTCACTAAAGGATTCTAAATTGGTGAATGAGTAACTGAAGAACTTAGAAACCTTGGAGTTTTCTACACTATGAAGGTTGAGGCAGTTCACACAAGAAAATTAGTGCCAAACACTTTCCAATAGCTTTAAGGATTTGTGTTTATAAATTTTCAAAAGAAGCACCGTTCCTTTTTTTTTGTTTGGTCCTAAATCAAGCATATGTATTGTGCTTTAATATGTGGTTGTAAGGAACATTGTAAATAGAGACAAGAGTCCGGTTCTAGGGACTCAATTATTTTTAACTCAAATTTGACTCAATTTCTTAGCCACAAGATTTTCTTAATCTTACGGATCTAATTAAAGAAGTCTACAGGTTTACTTATTCTTTTTGGATGACGTCCATGTGGGACCAGCCCCACTTTTTTCTCCTTATTTTTATTTTGAGGTATCTTCTTTCCGTCCCATTCCCTCTCTTCTAGCAGAACCAATAACTGCTTCCATACTTTCATTCCAAATCACTTATTTGGATCAAAACTCTTGGGATATGAAATTGTTCCATCGTGCTTGAAAAATAAATGCAAATACAAAGCACAAAAAGAATAACTACAAAAGAGAAGAACGACTTTCCTCTCTAGTGAAGCATTAACAAGAAGTTGGTGTACGCGTATTGTATCATATAATATGTTCAAAGAAAAAAATGCATAGATGGGTAACGAACTATACACAAAATCAAACATTGGTGTATAAACTTTTTTTTTAGCAAGTTTGGGTAACAAAGCGTACCGCATTTTGCAACGTTGGGTTCTGCTTCACTTCCGTCCATTTTTTCACGTGTCAAGTCTTTTTTTCTTTTTCTCTAATTATGTGTCACTTATTTTCCTATGTGGCGATCTAATGGCAATCTGACACGTATGAAAAAACTTGACATGTATGAAAAAATTGGACGGAAGTGAAATAGAACCCAAACATTACAAAACGTGGTACACTTCGTTACCCAAATTTGCTCAAAAAAAGGTTTATACACCAATATTTGATTTCGTGTATAGTTCGTTACCCATCTATGCATTTAACCCAGAAACCATTTGAGCAAAAACAAAATCACGAAACCACTTTTCCTCACTTTTCTTTATGCTTATAACTTATGGCGTAGAGTCTCAAAACTAGGAGAAGTGGCGCTTTATATTTCAAGGCTGTTGAGAATGGTTAGAACCGCCCAGAGATTAAGGTTTTATTTGGAGTCTAATGATGGAAATGGTAATAAGAATGGGGAATGAATAAAACTTAAATATTATGCTGCTGTAAATAATATCATGACGGAGAGCTAACTCCACCGGTTTTCAACATTAAAATGACTTGTCTACGAGCACAAATTCACAAATATAACCATTTGGTACGATACGACAAACTGTATAACACTTTTGACCAAACAAAAAAAATAAAAAGCAACTCAACTCCAAATTCTTGCAGAATCATGCACTTCAAAATAGTTCAACTCCAAATTCTTTGAAAAAAATAAGAGTTACGTTTATGACTATTTAATACCACGTACTTTCATTTTTTTTTTCCTAAATGGTATCTGTATTTTGTTTCTCGCCTATTAGTACCACGAACTCTTAATTTGGTTCAATTTAGTACCTCCGTCTATTTTCCATCCCAATCCGTCAAATTTGTTTAACGGATACCTCACTTGTTTAACCACGTGCCAAAGTAAGGATAATACATACTATGTATCATTTTTACTTTGGCAGACTAAAACTTCTAGTAAGAATGGTGAGAACCAAGTGATAATAGGGCTCAACAGGATGCTATATAATATGTATCATCTAGAAAATGATATGCTACATAGTATGTTTCATCCTTACTTTGGCAGACCAAAATTTTCAGTAAGAATGGTGAGAACCAAGTGATAATGGGGATCAACAGGATGCTATATAGTATACATCATCCAGAAAATGATATGATACATAGTATTTATCATTCTTATTACTTTGGCACGTGGTTAAACACGTGAGGTCCCCGTTAGACAAATTTGACGGATTGGGATGGAAAATAGACGGAGGTACTAAATTGAACCAAATTAAGAGTTCGTGGTACTAATAGGCGAGAAACAAAGTACAAATACCATTTAGGAAAAAAAATGAAAGTACGTGGTACTAAATAGTCATAAACTCAAAAAATAAATGTCAATTCCAAAATCAATTCCCCCATATTTGCCATTAACCTAAGAATAAATTTTTTGTTGTTTTAAGAATTTGAATCGGAGATGGAGGTACTGAGAGAGTTGTGAGAATGGTGCGGGTTGGAGAAGTTGGAGAAGAAGAAGAATAGTTGTGAAAATAAAAAAATAGCCGTAGTTAGAGAGTTGGACGTAAAAGTGAAAAAAACGTTATTAAATTATAGAATGGTCCCACATGATATTATCTAAAAAGAGCAAGTAAACTTGGTAGACTTCATTAATTAGATCCGTTAGATTAAGAAGATCCTATGGCTAAGAAATTGAGTCAAACTCGAGTTAAAAATAATTGAGTCCCTATAACCGGACTAGAGACAATTTGTAGTACTGTGATGGTAATTTGTCGATGAACAAGACTCTTATGCTATAAAAAAGGTTTTGAAAGTAACCCGACCCTAAAACAACAAGTGCAACAACACATTCAACACAATTAACAGTTTTACCAAAAATAACTATGAATTCAGACGTACTATTCTTTCCGCAATCAGCTTTAAGGCAACAAGCTAATTCTAAAGACTAATAGTCTAATACACTTGAATAATGGGCTTAAACAAATCTTTTTCTTTTAACTCGTATAGACTATAGATGACATACAAACTATATTAGTATAGGGAGGGTTTTAGGGACATATATTTCAAAAACACCTAAACAAACTCATAATTGTCATGACATTTCTAAATTTTAGATTTATGATTTGGAGTTTTCTAACCAAACCAAAATGAAGATACATATATGAGATGTTAATATTCTACATTGACACCATAATTAAGTGAAAGAATGACTAACGCTTCTTATTCTATTCTCATGCTTGATCATACAAATACGTATACGACATACTGCATATTATTTTTCAAGAATAACTAGCAAATCAAATGGATACACAATTGAAATTTCAAGAAGCATATACGAAATCCAATAATTATAACATAGTAATAAAAACATATCCCAAAAGAGAACTAAACGATGTATCCATCTTAGTGGTAAAGCTGCATGACTTAGTGCATGCACCAAGTGAAAGACAGCAATTAAAAATTGTTGCAACAACACAAGTTGCACCAAGAGAAGCTATAACATGGAAGTAAATTTGGTGAAATAAGAGCAGAAAAGCAAGAGAATGGACTGGACATGTTTTTAGTCCTCTGGAGGAGGGCCTGTTTTTGGAGGCTTTGGAGGGAAAGGGAAAGGGTGTGGTGAAAAAGATAGCTTTGGAGGGAAAGGGAAGTGTGGAAATGGTTGCTTTGGGGGGAAAGGGAATGGTTGCTTTGGGGGGAAAGGGAATGGTTGCTTTGGAGGGAAAGGGAATGGAAATGGAGGAAGAGGTTGTTTTGGAGGGAAAGGGAATGGAGGAAGCGGTTGCTTCGGAGGGTATGGAAATGGAGGAAGAGGTTGCTTTGGTGGGAAAGGAAAGGGAGGAAGCGGTTGCTTTGGAGGGAATGGAAATGGAGGAAGAGGTTGTTTTGGAGGAAAAGGAAAGGGAGGAAGAGGGTGCTTTGGAGGGAATGGAAAAGGAGGAAGTGGTTGTGCATATCCACATATTCCATATAAGCAAAGAGTCCCCAAAGCACATCTGTTCAAACAACTGCCACAATGGAAAGGATTAATATTTGTGTCAATGCACAAACCATTACAACATTGCCAAGTAAATGGACACTTAACGCCACATAACCCACAGTTATTCACATCCGAGGTAACATGGACACAACGGTTCTTACAACACAAGCTCTGAATGGGAAACTGTCCCTTGTGGCATATCCATGGTTGAAACGACCAACACCCTGGCGCCCGAGGCTTGTTCACCTTTCTAAGCCACGGGGAAACCGATGAATCTGTCTTGTTGGATACCACATTTTCACCAAGGGCAACACCTCCAACTACGTCCACGGTAATCACTAATAGTATCTGTATTAGAAGTCCGATTCGAACTTCTAAATGATGCATTTTATGGCCAGATCGATAGGAATTTTAAGGAGATTTCAATTCCTATGCTAATCTCAAGTCACACATTAGGAGGGGTAGGGGTAGGGGTTGTTTACGTGATATAAATGTAGCAACCTTTCTTTTTATAGGGAGAAGCTTAAGGTCGGTGAGTTCATGTTTTTCTTACTATGGTTATGACTTTAGTACTTGTGCTGTGGGTAGTAAATGCAATTACCATAGACGTGAGAGGTTCTTAGCTTTTACAAGTCCACGAGTTTATGCAAGTGTAACCGTCAAGTGAAGACCTTGACTTATATAACTTGGGTAGTAATGGTTTGTCGATGAACTTCTTTGGTTTGGTAGGTAATTGAATCCATTGGAACTTGGGAAGTGATGTATTCATGATGTATATGCACCTTTAGTATAATAATAATAGCTTTGAAGTCGCACTTAAAATCGATCATCTTCTTCTGATTCCTTTGCAAGTATTGTGATTTTAAATGGCCAGCGACCCATCAGCTAACCAGACCTTGATTATGGTCTCCTGAAGCCCATTGACAAAAGGTTGGTAAGATGAAAAAGGAATTGAATCATACAAGCTCTACGTCTAATTTCTGTTATATTTTTGTACAATAAGACTGAATGAAAGTAGTGTGCTATGGAAGATTTATGCGACAGAAGCTCCATGCAAAAGAAATTTTGGAAACATCTCTTTTCATCACCATCAGAGTATTGTCTCTATAGGGTTCTAGAGAAACTTTGCAGCATCAATGACGAACCATACATGCCTAGAACAATCTCTATCGGTCCTATACACACAATACAAATAAATGACAGTACTTGGAAGCTCATAAACAATGCAAATCGCATAATTTTCTTCATAAGGATCCAGATATAAGCTTAGAAAATTGTGCTAGTAATCGGAATGAATTGGTGGGAGAGAGTTCATGAATGTTATAGTGATCAAATCAGTTGCCGCTTTAAAAGCCATTAATTTGTTCGAGGGGCACTACTAACGACACTTCACTGTAGAGCAGCTCGTGCATTTCCCACCATGAAACAGAGATGACTGATTCTATGTTTTCGAAATGGCCATTATTTTGAGCTAGTATGATTCGGTGGGAAGCTCAAGTTAAGAGTAAAACATTTTCCGGACTCGTTACAGAACTGATACTACCCCCTCAGAACTTGAGAAGAAAATGAAAAGCTCAAAATTCATACCAAGTGCAACTCCGCTCCACAAGACTTGGATACAATTTAAGACGGGCACTAGCACCTTCTTCTGAGGCATCTGAGTTTCAAAAAGATTTTCACCTCTAAAAGTTGTAAATATTACATCCTTTTTGAGTTCATATAGAATTCCGACTATGAAAAACTGTGAATCTTTTGCATGTTAAACTGAGACAAAAGTCCAAAACAATTGCAATAATTTTGACAACAAAATAGCATATCCAGAAACAAAGAAACAACAACTAAGCAATGCTTTGAACATAAGGTTCCGATAAAACTCGTTAAACTGACAAAAGTTAAACCTATTATTTTCCTTCGTTCAATTCAGAGTTGAACCCAACTTGCGGTTTTGGCAATTTGTCCCAAGCTTTGAGCCATCTGTCGTTTTGCCCTGAAGTGGTAGACCTTACCAGCATGATGAATTTTGGTCATCATAACATTAACCAGTCTCCCACTCTGTGTCACATAGGATATCCATTGCCTTTGAGGGTGAATTCCTTTCCTCATCTCTCCAACTACACAAAAATATAAGCCCATTTAATCTAACACCATCAAGGCATTTAGCATGAACAATCTCACATTTTTATTTAAACAAGGAAAAACAAAATGGAACTGCTGAACTAAAATAATAAATATAAATCAGAAAACTTAAAGGGGGATGAAGAATTTACCAATAAAAATGGCCGATGATTTTTTTCAGTTTTTGGGGAATTCTCGTTTGAGGGAGAGCACCAAAGAAAACAAAGTGTTTTAAAGGCCATTTGCAGTGATCACATACACAAGGTACAAGATAATATCTCACCACGGGGTAATAGAATGAATTCCTTAACCAATTATAGAAAAATTACTAAATAATAGTAAAAAAAATGTGGCAAAAAGAAGACATAATGAGTAAACTGAATGATCTATTGGTCTACACACTCAATTTGTGGACTCTACAAAAACCACTTTTACTGTCAACAAACTCATATAAAAACAAAACAAATCTAACAAGATTCCAGTTTGGTAAATAAAAATGAGTCTAATCCAGAAAAAAAAAACTTAAAGAATTACTCCCCAGTGGTGGTCGAGACTCGAGAGTGAAACTAATAAAGAAAAGAAAGTGTTTTGTCATGATCACATGGACCAGCTACAGCATAATACTTGAAGACCTGACACGTCATACTTTTTACACTTGAGAGTTTCAGGTAAAAATAAGTTTGGTGAGTTTGTTAATTTTGAAGCATATGAGATTATGAATAGAAAAGGATTGGCTATTTTGATGAGAAGTAGAATGATGCCAAGTGAGCTATCCAACAAGCTTCCTATTGTGAGTAAACTTTTTTTTTTTTTTTTTTTAAAGTTTAGAAGCAAGATTTAGTTGAATGTTTTTTTTTTTTTTTTTGCAGAATATTAGTGGAACAATGCCCACTTCTGAAAACAACCAATTGAATCAAAATTCATCATCCTCTATGCAGAATCATGAGAGGTGCTTCTTTTTATTATTGCCATTTTCATCTTTGTGACATCATTGTACATTAATGCCGTTTTTGCACTAGGGAATTGGAGGGGGTTCGGGCGTCTATGAATTCGGCTATATTGACGAGTAAAACAGATATTATAGATTCAGTATTGAATGATTTTTCGGAGGTAATTCATTGTTATAGAAAGTTAAGTTTGGTATATTTTTTTTGTTCTAACAATGCATTTCGCCATGTAGGGGTATGTTACATTATCATTTGAAGACCGGAAACAACTACTGCTTGTGCTTGCTAGAGAGTATGATGTTAATAGAACGCTAGTTCGTGAACTTATACAACAATATCTTGGTCTTGAGCCTCCCAGTGGTGAGTTCAGTCTGATGTTTGAAGTTTCTTGCACAAGTATTGGGTATATTTTTGAATTGTTATTGTGATTCAGGTGAAAAAGGTCATGTGTCTGGGCTGGAGGAGAGTTTGTTAACTGCATTTTATAGGACCGAACGCAGTCTTAGACGCGCTCTACAACCTAAGTATGAGATCCTCTTTGAACGGCTCAACACACATCCCGGAGGGTTAAAGTTCTTGTCGATACTTCGCGCTGATCTTCTTTCTGTTCTTGTGTAAGGTTCTACGAGCAAATGATGGTCGGGTTAAATTTATGATTATTGTAATTATTAATGTTAAATACTACCACTATTATTTTATTTCATTTCATTTTATCTTTTTGTTGGGGGTGGGGAGCTTCATACATATTTTCAGGGGATTGTTAACCAGTATTTTTCAACAATCACAATACCTTGTTTTCATGAATTCAAAAAATATATATTGAAAAGAAGGAAGGAAAGCAAAGGAATAAGGACTAGTATGGGGTTCTAAATATTTAATTCTCCAAATACAGGGAGGAAAACATTGCCTCTTTGCGAGCATTAGATTCGTATTTGAAGGAGAAGCTTGTTACATGGCTTAGTCCTGCTGCTCTGGAACTTCATCAAATCACATGGGGTGATCCTGCATCATTGCTTGAGAAAATCGTAGCATATGAGGTTCTGTTTTCTACTTTGCAGTCCTGTTACTGTTTTTTCTCTTTATGATTCATAAGATGGGCTGATGTTATTCTTGTTTAGGCTGTGCATCCAATTAGTAATCTCATAGACCTAAAGAGAAGGTTGGGAATTGGTCGTCGTTGCTTTGGATATCTGCATCCTGCTATACCTGGTTCGTAGTTCCTTTACCCATTCTTAAATGATATACTTGGCTATAGTTGTTTGCTCTGCTGCTATTCATCTGCCACATTTTTGTTTTGGCTATCAGTCTCCTTTATCAGTAGTTACAAAGGGACAGAAAGGTGCCTCAGAAATTAACCATAAGATGAACTGAGCTTCTCTCCTTAGTATCTCTTTGCAATAAGCTGATAAGTTTATTTACATTGTGCTGGTTCCTCAAATACACTTATATAAATGGTTCGTCGCACAGACTGTATCTTATTTCTTAAACTTTATAATTGTTCCTGATTTGTTATGGTTCAAATAAGGGCTGTAAAACCTTTAGTTTGGCAGTTTATACTATTTGATTTATTAGATTACGTCTACTATGAGAGTTAAGAATCTGCTGTATTGAGAGCATCACAATGGGAAGGAAGAAATTTTTTATTAAGAATTAATATGCTATTCTCTGGCTTAATAGTTTAAAGTTTAAACACAGATTGACAGTTTTGGCAATGGCTCCGTCTGCCCCAACCAAATTAGTAAATTTTGATGAACACTGAAATGCAAAGCCAAAGTTAATATGGTTGGAATACATCGATCAAAACTAAAACCTTGGGACTCAATGGTTGGGCATTACCGTGTGAAGGCTGAAAGTACATAATCATACAAAGGTGTGCTTTACTCTCGATTAATATTGTAAGACAGATTGATAGTTTCTAGAATGGCGTACACTCAAATCAAACGTTAACATTGAGATGCAAAGCTGAAGTTTAGTATGACTAGAATATATGAAGTACTTATTTTAGGATTCAGGAGTTTGGTAAGCCATGCAAACATGTTAATTTATTTATATGCAGTGGCTTGGGATTACACGGTCTTACAGCAATAAGAAGAAAAGAAACCTGCAAGGAGAATACCTAAGGAGCTAGTGGAAATGAGAATCAGGACCATTTTTAAAAAATTAAGTAATCAAACAGGATTAATAGCTATCACTAGGTAGTACTGGCCCTCATCATCTGTGGCTGCAATAATGTAGTGCCAACATTAAGGTGTATTTGGAGATCTATATAACAGACAGTTTCAGGGTAGAAAGGGTCGTAGAGTTTGGTTTTGGAGGTATATAGTCTGAAATTGGTTTTGTTGGTAGTTTTCCCTCTCTTTCAGGAAAGGCCATTAGTAAGGAATGGGAAGGATCTTTCCAAGAGATATAAATCAATTAACACTCGTTTGACCTGGTCATGGACGTGGTGCCTGGTATAAGCTAGCATCTTTTTCCGCAGCCTCCTTACTGTTGAATTAAACAACCCTTCGAAATCGCTTTGTGTTTGGCTTAGTATTAGACAAGGTGACACTATTGGTAAGCTGACTACTCTGAATGAATTCTGGTGAGGTTCATCTCAATGGGTTCAGTTAACATGATAGTACTGTCATCCAACCGTGTTTGTTTCGTTGAGTCTAAGAAACTGTTATCTACTTGGATATACCTAGATTGCACTGTTAATTTAAATTACTAATTGTTGAAACTGGTAAATTGTTCTACAACTATACAGTGAATAAGGAACTTGAATTTCATTTTTGATACCATGCATGATGTCTGGTACAACTGTACATATATTTCAACCAATGCATACACAGACGCCAGGGTTGAGCTTAGAGCCTAGGCACATTGCCTAGTCGAAGGGCTAGCACATGCCCTATTTCTGTAAATAAAGAATTTTCTCCTCTTGTTACTTACAAGTTATAACCATGCTTAGAACTAAACAAGTAATTATGCAATTTCACTTGAAGACTAAATGAACCTAGTTTTACATGGTGTATAGTCCCAAGTGGGCAATCACTAAAGTTATGTAGAGTCTAATCATCCTCGGTCAGAGAACCCTGGGTGTTGCAAGTATGCATATGGCTGGATTGAGCTTGGGTGCCATGAATCTTATCTTAGCACCCCTTGGCCAAGGCTGGGGACGGTGTCCTTGACTCAAAATTCCATATTTTGAGTTGTGAAATAGATGACACAATTTGGGCCAACTCGCAAATTTTTTTAATCTATTCAAATTAAATGCAATACTTATTTCTAGAGAAAGATTTGGGTAAGGTTAATGGTTTTGAGAGGTGTTTGGAAGTGTACAGAATAAGCATCCTATGAGCTAGGAGTACTAGATCAGATCCTCATTGAGGATTTTTCATAATATATGAGATCTCATAGTATAAGGAATATTTCATAGAATCAGTTCGGCGGTAGTATGAGCTATGGCTCTGTACTCGGCTTCAGCAGTCAGCACTGGATCTCGCCACTACTGTTTGTTTCTTGCTTCTCCAAGTCACCAAATTTCCTCCTAGAAAGGTGCAATATCCTGAAGTAGACCTCCTGTCAGATGGAGATCCTGCATAGTTTGCATCACTATAGCCTGAAATGTTTAAATGACCATTAGCACGATACATGAGTCCGCGACCTGGGGTTCCTTTCAAATACCTCAAAATACGAATTACAGCTTCCATATGTGAACTCCTTGGAGCATGCATAAACTGTGAAACAACACTCACTGCATAGGTAACATATGGTCTGGTGATGGTAAGGTAAATCAGTTTACCTACAAGTCTCCTATACGACTCAATATTTGTTAGTAACTCCCCTTGATTTGCACTTAATCTCACATTTGGATCCATAGGAGTATCAACTGGTCTGGCTCCTAAATAACCCGTCTCTGCAAGGAGATCTAGTACATACTTCCTTTGTGATAGATTGATCCCCTTTGCTGACCTTGCAACCTCGATACCCAAGAAACACTTTAGAGGACCTAAGTCTTTAGTGTGGAAGTGTTTACATAATTGCTGCTTAAGGACCTGGATGCTAGATTCATCAAACCCCGTAACAACAATATCATCCCCGTATACCACCAACACTACTATACCACGAGATGTCTTTTTGAAGAAAACTAAGTGATCATGTGCACTTCTCCTCATGCCATGATTCATCACTATTTTACTGAATTTTTCGAACTATGCTCTTGGTGACTGTTTGAGACCATAAATTGATTTCTTTAGCTTGCAACTAGCTCCCCCTGAGCAACAAACCCAGGTGATTGCTCCATGTAAACTTCCTCTTGGAGATCACCGTGAAGAAAAGTGTTTTTCACGTCCAATTGATGAAGTGGCCAATTGAGGTTGGCAGCAAGAGAGCTGACAATACGAACTGATTTAAGTTTAGCCACAGGTGAGAAAGTTTCAGTATAATGGACCCTGTATGTTTGCGTGTAAACCTTTCGCCACTAGCCGAGCTTTGAGACGATCAACTGTGCCATCTGGATTGTACTTTATAGTGAATACCCATCTACAACCCACTGTTCTCTTCCCTGGTGGAAGAGAAGTCAATAACCATGTGCCATTGGAAACTAGAGCCATCATTTCTTCCTCCATTGCCTTTTTCCACTCAGGATGAGATAGTGCATCTCTGAAATTGTTAGGTACATATACAGACAACAAGGAAGTAGCAAAGTTCTTATACATAGGAGACAAATAGTCATAAGAAATGTAATTAAAAATTGGATGGCGAGTGGCACAAGAACGTTTACCCTTTCACTGTGCAATAGGAGGCTCAATGGTACAAGAACGTTTACCTTTCCGATGTGCGATAGGAAGATATTTGTCTGATTTAGGCTCTTTAGGTTTTGGATCTGCAGACAGCAAGACGACTGGGGGTGGCAGTGGAACAATAGTGGAAGGATCAACTATGTGTTGATCTGCCTCAGCGGAAGGAACTGTGATACTGTCAACTTCTGTTTCAGTTTCTACTGGTGCGATTGGAACAACTTTCTTCCGTCGCTCATATACTTTCAACTGTTTTGGCGCTGGAGTTTTGACTGGTATTAGAGCTGGTTCAACTTCTACTGGTGCTGAACTAGTAGTGAATGGTACTAGAACTGGAATTACTGAATGCCCGAAAGGATCATCAAATTTCTGTCCTCCAGTGGAATAAAACGGGGTGGTCTCATCAAATGTCACATCTGCACATACAAACGTCTTCTGGAGTGCAGGACTATAACATTTGTATACCTTTTTCGTTCTGGAATACCCAAGAAAGATGCACTTAATGGACTTGGCATCAAGTTTACCTTTTCTCCCTCCAAAACTGTGGACAAAACATACACTTCCAAATACTCTAGGAGGTAAAGGAAATCTTACTTGACTTTGAAACAAGACTGAGATAGGTGACCTCCCCGACAGAGGATGGCATTCAGTTTATGAGAAAACAGACGGTTAACACAGCTTCTGCCCAATATATTTTCGGTACTTTCATTTGAAACATGAGACACCTTGCAACTTCAAGTAAGGGTCTATTCTTCCTTTCAGCCACCCCATTATGTTGTGGGGTGTCGACACAAGAAGTCTGATGGAGAATCCCTTTATCCTCTTGAAAACTTTGGAACGGACCAACGCTATACTCTTTAGCATTATCAGTTCGAAGAATATGGATAGATGAAGAATATTGGTTCACTACTTCAGCATAAAAAGATTTGAATATTGAAAACACCTCTGTGCGATTTTTCATAACATAAAGCCAACACATACGCAAAAAATCGTCAATAAAAGTAACAAAATACGTGGCTTGAAAAAGGCCAGTTGTTTGACAGGGACCCCACATGTCAGAATGAATCAAATGGAAAGGAGTACTACTACGATTATTAATCCTAGGTTTATAAGTGGCTCGATGGTGTTTAGCCAACTCACAAACTTCACATAACATAACTACCAATACTGAGAATCAAACTTCTGAGTTTATTTAAAGGAAGATGTCCTAATCTTTGGTGCCACTGCAAAGGAGATATTGCTGCTACTGCCAACTGATGTTGACCATGGAATTAATAAAGTCCACCCTGCTCATACCCCCCACCAATCGTCTGCTTGGTCTGTAAATCCTGAAGTACACAATGTGATGGAAAGAAAGTAACTGAGCAATTTAGCGTTCTTGTAATATGGCTAACAAACATGAGATTAAATGGGTATTGGTCAACAAGTAAAACAGAGGAGAGCGAAATACTTTTACTAGGTGTGACTATACCAGATCCGATAATACTTGACTTGGAGCCATTTGCAAGAGTAACGAATAATGATGAATTAGAACACTTAAGGGTCTGAAATATACTTGGTTACCTATCATGTGGTCTGAGGCTCCAGAATCGATAACCCAAGGATGTGAAGTACTGGTGTGTAGGCAAATATTTCCTGAGTTTGCAAGAGTGGTTGTGGAAGATGAAGGGGCTTCCATTGCCTGAAGACGCTTCTGCAATTTTTCTATGTCCTCCTGGAGCTTGGTAACTGTATCCCCTTGACTCCTATCATCTGTGGTGGATGCTTGATTAGCACGGTGTGTGGCAGATTTTCCAACGATATCACAACAAAACTCAGTGGCATGGTTGGATAACCTGCAATTCTGACATGGTTGAAAAATGGAGTTTCCACGACCTCTAGCACGTCCATTTCTACCTGATACTCGTCCTCCGCGACCACGGCCTCTTCCACGAGTGCTATCATAGCAACTAGAAGGCGCAACTAAAGCTGATTTGTCACTTTTCTCGGAAGAAGAAAGGTTAACTGCAACTCTCGACAAACGAGAATGTGCTTCTGCAAGTGTAGGTAGAGATTTCTCAACCAGAATTTGAGATCTAACTGCTTCAAATTTAGGTCACAAACCCGAGAGAAATTTCGAGACTCTGAAGTCCTCTTGTTGTTTGCGCAAAACATCTAGGTCTAACACAAGAGGATGATATACATTTAACTCCTCACACATGCCACGCAGAAGAGCATAGTATTCTCCTAGTGTTTTATCACCTTGTTCCAACTTTAAAATATCTTCGTACAACTCAAATATGCGAGATGAATTCATTTCGGCCGAATAAGAACCCTTTAGGAAATCCCAGATTACCTTGGAGGTTTCCAAGAACCGCACATTATTTCCGATGGATGTCTCCATAGTGTTCCACAACCATGTCTTGATCTGTGCATCTTCCTTGATCCAGGTGTCATAGTCATTAGACTTATCTGTTGGTTTTTCCTTTGTTAAGTATTCCAGTTTCCCTTTGGTTGTAAGGAAAACTTCTACTGCCTTTGCCCATTGAAGGTAGTTAGATGTACCTTCAAGTTTCACTGATGTCATCCCCACGGAAAAGAAGTTATTTGGGGAAGAAAAAATTTCTGGTTGATCACCAGTAACAGACTTTCCGTTACTCGTTTATGTTCCCTTTTCACCCATTTTAATAACTTAAGATATATCTTATTGGATAGGTTCAATCACACACACTAAAAAAACACCATTGAATACTTGGATAAGAGATAAATCAATGAAGAGAGGGTTAACAACAATGATACTAGAATAACTGGAAACTGAACTAGTGTGATAAATACTTTTACATATTAGTTGTTTTGAGGGAATAACTGATACATCTAATGCTCTGATACCATATTTGATTTCAGTATTAGATGCATCATTTATATATGATGAATGGAATAAAAAAAATCAGCAGACAATGAAAAAATAAATAGGAAAAGTATTGAGAGAGAATGAGAAAGAGAAGAATGGTTGAGATGAATCCCCAACCTTTTAGATCTCATATATTAATAAGTATATTGTTACCTTGTTACAACGTTACCATAAATGAAATATTCCTTATATTATAAGATGTATTATACTGTTCCTATGAAATATTCCTTATACTAACAGATCCCATATACTATGAGATATTTCTTTGAAATATCCTCAATATGAGGATCTGATCTAGTACTCCTAGCTCATAGGATGTTTATTCTCTACAGGAAGAAAAGAAGAGAAAGGGAGAACAAAATAGGGGAAGAAATTCTGGTGATACTAGCTGGGGTTTGTCAAATGGCGCCTAGGCCCTTCACATGTGCCGAGGTGTTTCTGGCCCTAGGCTCGCATAGGCCCAGATGAGCCTAGAACACCTAGCAATGCCTAGAGATAGGTTTTCCACTAGCGATGAGGGCTATACGCCCGCCCTAGGCTCTGTGTGTAAGACCCCCTTTGACTGCATAACTTATAACCTAAGTTACATTGACACGGACACGTGTGCCTGGACACTGGACACGCGTGTGTCGAATCTGACACGGATGCAAAGTGGCTGATGCGGAAAAATATAAAGAATTGAGGTATATCACATACAATCTGTGTCCGTGTCGTGTCCGACACGGACATGTGGATATGTATCCGACACGGATTATTTTTAAAATATTGTGTCCATGTAACATAGATTTCAACATGTGGAAAATCTTTTGAATGCTTCTCGTAACTGTCACTGCCTTACGTCCTTGCCGCGTGCACCTTAGTCAGGATTTTACCTTAGAAATATGTGCACCTTAGGAGGGACACCACTGTGCCAAGCCAAGAGTAATATCGATGTCCTTGCCTCAACCTCATCTCTTTCCTTGCACTTTTCTTTTTTATATAATACTCGATTTCTATCATAAGTGAAAAGAATCAGTCACTTTATCTTTTCAATTTCGATCCCCGTCATATATTTTCTGTAAATGATTTGAGCACTTAATCTTTTCAGGTGAACCCCTAATATTTATTGAAGTTGCACTTCTGAAGGGTGTTGCTCAGACGATACAGGTTCCTCTTTACTCAATTTATTTGATTCTATTGGGTTGTATGTTTTTACATTTCCTCTCTATATTTCCAACAGGAAGTTTTGTGGGATGATCCTCCCACACTTGAAAGTGAGGCAACATGCGCATTGTTTTACTCTATATCTTCAACTCAAGTGAGTGATTGCAAATAGTACTGATCTTTTGTAGTATATTATTCTATTATCGAATAATCATAGGTCACGTATACTGGAAATTTTTCATAGGTATAAATGTAAAATGTTTCATGACTTTTTATAGTTTTTTTTTTTTTTTAATTATTATTATTATTAGAGATATTTAGACTTTGGTCCTAACAATAGTGGGTTTATTAGGGTTTGGTCCATAAAAGCTTAAATATTAGGGTTTAATCCTAGTTTTGGTTGTTGACTGTCAGTCAACTGAGTTGACTATGGTCAATCTGCTTGTATTTTTGAAATGACAATAAAACTTCTCACGTGCAATATCACGTACAGAACTAAGGAAAACCCAAATCACATTGTTCACTGATCAAGTTCTATTTTGTAAGGACATTCTAATAATCTCTGCTTCAGAGTAATGTTTATCTCTTAGTAGTTTAATTTTTTTCTAAGTAGAAATTTTTAACTCATCTCTTTGTATTGTTTATTCAATTAAATATAATGGTATTTGTTACTTACGGACCCCAATTTGTGTTGGGCAGACTCCCAAAAAAAAACTATTATTACAAGTGTGTCATTGGTTTTAAAAAATCTAAAAAAAAAACAATTATTACAAGTATGCCATTGGTCTCCAAAAAATTGAATTCGAAATTAAACGACCCGGCTAGGTCGTTTAGACTAAGTCCCAAACGACTTGGCTACACCGTTTGGGACTTAGTCCAAACGATCCGGCCAGGTCGTTTGGACTAAGTCCCAAACAACTTGGCCACACCGTTTGGGACTTAGTCCAAACGACCCGGCCACACTGATCAAGAGCCCAAAAAACAGAACTTTAAATTTTTTTCAAAGTTCAAATCCCAAACGACATGGCCACACCGTCTGGACTGAGTCCAAAACGATGTGGCCATGTCGTTTGGGATTTGGACTTAAAAAAAAATGGCCACACCGTCTGGACTGAGTCCAAAACGATGTGGCCATATCGTTTGGGATTTGGACTTAGAAAAAAATGGCCACACCGTTTGGACTTAGAAAAATCCCCAACGATATGGCCACACCGTTTGGACTAAGTCTCCAACGATATGGCCACACCGTTTGGACTTAGTCCAAAACGATGTGGCCATGTCGTTTGGGATTTGAACTTTGAAAAAATATAAAGTTATGTTTTTGGGCTCTTGACCGGTGTGGCCGGGTCGTTTGGACTAAGTCCCAAACGGTGTGGCCAAGTCGTTTGGGACTTAGTCCAAACGACCTAGCCGGGTCGTTTAAGTTTGGGGTTTCGAATTCAATTTTTTGGAGACCAATGACATACTTGTAATAATTGTGTTTTTAGATTTTTTGAAACCAATGGCACACTTGTAATAATTGTTTTTTTTGGGAGTCTGCCCAACACAAATTGGGGTCCGGCAGTAATAGGACCCAATATAATTTACATTACAACTATCTGCTTCCATTTATTTACTATTGGGGGTTTTTAAAATGAACAGTCAGGCTTAGCTGGAATCAATCTCGGAAAATTTCTAATCAAACGTGTTATTGAGCTCGTGAAAAGAGACATGCCTCAAATTTCAGTGAGTATCCCTACTAACTCCAAACCAGTTAATAGTCAAAGTTGGGGACATTACCAATTGGTCTCTTAAGGATCATATCACTTTCGTTTTACAAATTTGTCTTTCCTTTTATTGAATATGTAACCTGTTTTAGGCCTAGAGATCTCATTATCATCGATATTGTCCCCACTTAACCAACTTGCACTGGAACAAAGTGTGGGGCTATTTTTTGGAAAGGCCCCGGTGTTAGTTTACACTTATTAGGTTTACAGAGATCCACACTTATGTACTTAGTGAATACTTCTTCTCTTGGTGGTGTGAAACTACTGATGTTGGTCCACACACCCCAACAACCTGTTCTGATTTAATTTTTTGTAATTTTGGAGCTATGAGTGCTCCGGCCTCAGGTACATTTGTATTATGATGCAAGGCTTTAAATGCCTGATATGGGAGTTCTGAACACAACCCATCTGTGTTGTAACTTAAGCCAAACACATGGACTAATTTAAACATGTGTCGTGGAAGTTATCATTTTAAGAATTAGGCAACACCTTGATGTGGGATGCTTTCAATTGAATATATTTTACATGAATACAGAATACTGAAATTCCTGACAATGAGTTTCATGACTAGCTCTACATAATATGGGCCATAAATGTTCTCTATTAAAACCAGTAACATTCACCAAATATATCGGAACTTTTTTATTTTTTATTTGAAAAATATGCATTTTGTTGGTAAAAGTGAATCAGTTTAACTCTGTGGGGGTACTTCTTGCACTTGATAATGCTTTCTCACATTTTTTTCAGACTTTTGCAACGCTCAGCCCTATCCCTGGATATATGCAATGGCTTCTGTCCAAGTTGGGATCTCAGTCAAAGCTAGCTGAAGCAGATACGGAAGACACACCCCATTCATTGGATGGGATATCTGGTTCAACTTTTAGAGAGAACATACTCCAGCCAGAAGAAGAGATGGCACTTGTGGATTCATCAGTGTAAGCTTTTTCCATGACTATAGTGTTTGTTACTATCCATGATATGAAAGAAGCTAGCCATTGGATGGTAGATAGTGCCATAGTGGTGCTTTTCAATATTGTCTCTTCAATATCTCCTAGGTAAAATCACTCTATATGAATTTTAGGTGTTGACATTAAACTCATTAGTAAATCCTTCCCCAGTACGTTGTAGGTGGTCCTGCTTTGGACAGTAAGGAAAACTTCAACGGAATGATGGGTTATGATTGTCAAGTACGACTATATAATTTAACACAGGTAGAGAGCTAGTGCTTTCCCCTAACCGTAATATCCTTCTATATTTCCTACAGATTATGCTGCTTTAGTCTTCTAATAATTGTCTACTAATACTAAGTTAAAAGATGGTTAGTGTTCAATCAAAGACGATGGTTCATGATTCTCATTGGTCCAACGCTATAAGCTAAGCCAGAGTGCCAGACAATGCCAGCCTAGTTCACACATTTACTGCTAGCCATCAAAATATGATTTAGTAAGTCCAATTGCATTTTTATTGATTAGGTAGTTATTGTTATACTTCAAAGTGTGTAAATAAGTGTGTTTGTGAGTAAATCTGTTTGATGAGAATGTCCTTCCCAAACTCGATTAATTCTGTAAGATACATAATTACTTAGAAGTCATGATGTTAAAACATGAATGTATCCATATTGCAAAATTGTAATACTTTAAGACATGATTTCTGGGTGCAGGGAATTTGCTTCGGGAAAAAATGGGATGGAAGTGATGTGGAAACTTCTGACATCAAAAGATTATGAGTGGACTAGTTCTGACAGATTGTTATCAGTACTACATGCCCCTCTCTTGCGATTGTGTGCAAGGTAAGATTACTATAAGGATCTATAAAACTATCTGTTAACAAAGAGCATAAATGACGGGAGGAAGTCTGATGCCCTGTATTTCTTTAGAGGGGCATTACCGTTTTCTGCTATGGGTTCTGTATCAAATTGCAAAAGATAGTTGTAAGTTAAGTTTGCACTGGTAGTTGGCATTTGGAAGGTAGTTTAATTTCTTAACTTGTTCAACTCTATCTCATGGATTAATATTGAGGAATTGATCCACTCTTTGGACTTTCCTGTCATTCCCCAGTCAAGAAACCACCTACAATGGGTATTGAATGATTGGTTCACATTGTTCATTGTTCATTCGTCATCAATGAATTTGTAAGTAATAGTGGTTAATGGAGTATGGATGTCTACAGGTACCTTCTTGAAGAGAAAAAGAGAGGGAAAGCGCTAGATGTAGTTGCAAATTTCCACTTACAGAATGGAGCAGTATGTCTTTCCATTTTGACTAGTTCAACATTTGTGACTTTCCTGCCGTCAAAGTTGCATTCTTTTCCTTCAGTCGCTCTAGTAGCAAAATATTACTAAATTAATACGCGATAAATTAATTATCGTGCTTAAATCATAAATTTTGTCGGTTCGAACTTGCACTAATGTACTAAATTAATAATTTCGGTAAATTTGTAAGATCCAAAGGCTTTCTCTAAACTCGACTTTATTATTCATCAACTCTCACTATGGACAAAGGCCTACAACTCAATACATAGCTAAAGAAACCATGACTTTAGAAGCTAGCATTCGAATTCAAATTCAGAAATAATATACCTTATTTTCGGAATTAAGCATAATCTCCAAAATATCCTATGTTAAAAACATCAAAATAGCACCTAAACATAATTAGAAATAGCCCTAATAGTATATTAACCAATATGGGACTAAAATCATGGGTTTAGAACTCTTGATGCATCAAGTTAATCTCAAATTTCATCTCCTACGTACAGGTTTGTCATTTGAGTTTCTGTGCTTCTCTTGAATTATAACTTTAATGTGTACTTTGCCCTCTAAACCAATATTTTGAACATTCTGTAGATGATTGAGAGACTTAACTGGATGGCGGATCGATCAGTAAAAGGTCTTTGTCAAAGTGGAGGGATCATGGTAAATTATGTTTACAGGTATAGGTCCTGGAATCATCTTAGGTTACTAGATAATTTATGCTCTATGTTCAAGAAAGGATAAATTTAACACATGCCTCTGGTTTCTGTATAGCAAGTATATAAGCATAAAGAATTTTCACAATGCAATAGCTTCCCAGAATGATATGCTGTGCCAATAAATTAAATTAACTTTGATTTTTTCCTCCACATAAAGTATAATACGCTCTGTAGTTTGGGGTTCAGACAATTAGTAGAATGTGCGCCTACCTACTAGTTACCCTCAATAAATGTAGCCTTCCCTTTTATTCAACTATTGGTGTACTTTGTTTTGGTTCCAAGTATATGCTTCTCCTACTAGAGGAGAAATATACAGTCTGAATCTGGAGGTTACTTAGCTTTCACTTATTTGAACATCCAAAAAGACGTACTGTGTCAGATAGCTAAGGCCATCCTAGTAAGTTAATACTTGGGCAGCATCTAGTGGTGATTTTAACCCCGGAATAATGTATCATTGCACCTCACGGTGCCGCAGGCTGTCTGTTTTTAGAGTCCATCAAATGCAATCCTATCTGAATGTTGCCACAATTTTGACAAGATCAAAGAAAACTGACATTTAGAAATAATACGTAGGATGGACAAAATCGAAGAAAATGCTCAGTCATATTTCAGCGAAGGGCATATCCAGGCTTCACGTGATCTTCGCCGCTATGTGGAGGTAATGTATTCAGGACAACTATTTTACTGATTTATTGAAAAACAAAAGACAGCTATTTTACCGTATTTAAAGTCCGTTGGCACTGTTATCTATCATACTTTTGTATACATCTGTCCAAATGTGTGTTGGAATTTTTGAATAAGATTCCCTAATAATACATCTGATTTTGGTGACAATGCAGACAAATGAAAGAACCTCCAGCTGAAAGGGTTGCAAGAGAGGATTAGCGAAAATGTTCTGTGTATATACATATACAGGTGACTTTATGTGAAGAGTCTGTAGATAAGAGTTATCACTCGGAAATGTATGTGTAAACCTCAGATGTACCTTAGCTTGTATTGAGATGCACAAATGAATAGCCATAATTTGGAGCTCAGAAGGTTTTTTGTGCCCACTTGTTCAATGTTGTGTACTTGTGTTGCCTCCGCGCTCTAGAATGTCACTCGTCTATGTTCGAAACAGAAAAAAAAAAAAAAAAAAATATATATATATATATATATATATATATATATATATATAGAATGAGATGTTGACTGTATTGGCTTGTATGTGGGAATTGTAGTTTGTTGCACCCCGTATTCAGGTGTCGTTAATGTCTAAATCACCGATCCAGGATTGAACTGATCGGAAACTTGGAATCCATAGGATGATTACGTCAAGTAATTTTATAAAACAATTGTTTGAAGATTTCTTATATGGTAACTGATAAACTGAGAAAAGGGTGTTATCTCTAACTCTATATTAAAAGATTGGGGGAAGATGAACTAGGACATCAGGAAGCTGTCATTTCTTGAGTTCTTCGCAGATGTTAATTTAAACAGAACATTAATTCTCCTATAACGACTTGTTTTTTCTGTTCAATTATCTGTATAAGCTTATTATCGATTAGAATTAACGATTTCAGAACTATCTTCGATAACTAACTGATTAGTATAGCAGAAGCTGAGCATTACAGCAATCTGGTAAGAGGTGCAAGTTTGATTGCTGAAAAAGTATTGAGAGAAAAGTTTGATTCTTGAGGCAAAAGTTCTGTGGTCAACATCTCTATATATTATATTTGAAGAACTGTACATTAGATTGTTAGATTTCCTTCCCAACCCTTTCTTTCCATAATCCCAAACACATATTGAAAGAGCCCTTCCATGCTACTGCTTCATGGTGCTGTATTATGCTATTTTTTATCTTCCCCAAAATCCACTTTCTCAAGTGGCTCCAACTCCAAGGAAATCAATGAATGGTACACTGATCTTGTCACTTCCATTTTCATTATGTGCTTCCCTGTTCAGGTTATTCCTATTGATGGCTGTTGAATCTGTTGCTGAGACTTCAAAACTTGAGTCTGAGTTATCCGACTGACTCAGACTAGCCTTCACCATGGACCCAGTATCAGAACCCTCCTTCTGGCAAGAGTCATTCACCATGTTTTCTTCAGATGAACCTGAAACCACCCAAACTAACAGTTACAACCAATGAAGCAAAAAAGTGAAAGCCCCTAACAGACGGTGAAACAAAAGAGAAAAAGAAAAAGTGAAGTAGAGAAATTGGGAGAACAAGAAAAATACCCATTTGCTTTTGATAGGTTTGCTGGTGGCGTTGTGGACTAATTCTAGCAAACAAACAAGGATGAGCTCTGGTTGAAGAAGAATTCAGGGACAGATCAGTGCATGTTGACACAGATTCATCTCTGGGGCTTGTGATGGCTGGTTCCCTACATGCATTGCTTGGGTTGGTCACATCCATACTCTTATAGGGAGTTTGAGAACAAGAAAGCTTCCTCCTCTTAAAGACACTGGATTGTTCTCTCTGTCTCCTAGCCATGATAACATGCCAATGGTTCTTAACTGCATTATCAGTCCTACCAGGGAAGAGCCTAGCAATCATAGCCCACTTGTTCCCATACATTCTATGTGCAGCCAAGAGTCTCTCCTCTTCTTCCTCATTGAAAGCTCTTCTATTGATCTTTGGATCCAGTTGGTTAAACCATCTCAACCTGCAACTCTTCCCTGCCCAAAAAAAATGAAAAGATGATCATGAGCATATAATTAGTTATGATGAAACCAAAGAAGAGCAAAATCATGAACACCCCTCAAACTTTTTCTCTAAAAAACAAAAGAAAATAGATCACATTTTGATTACCTGATCTTCCTTCAAGCTTCTCAGCAATGAGGTTCCAGTTCTGAGGACCATATTGAGAGACAAGCTCTTTTAGCTTAGCATCTTCAGCAGGTCTCCAATGCCCTCTTGAGCAAATCTTACCAGACATCCCACTCTCATCATCTTTCCCTGGTACAAAGTTCTCAATCTTTCCTTCCATCTCATCACCTTTGTCCATCAACATTATATTTATCTCTTTCCCCAAATACACTTCTTCCCCACCACCATCATTCCTGCAACCCTCTAAAGTCTCAAAGATCCAATCTTTTTGCTTCTGCTCCATTGGGAAACTCAATAACTGAATCCCAATCTCAGAACTCTTACTACCAACAGGGACAAAAGAGGGTCCACCAGAAGGAAGAAAACTTACCCCTGCAAACCCTCTTATACAATCTCCATCATCACTATTCTGACATGCAGTGGAGTGTTGCAAATGCTGTAAACTCATTGTCATCAGTAGTAACACACAGCAAAGTTCACATAAAACTGCAACAACCCAAATCTTTAGTTTTCTTGTAATGAAAGTTAAGACACCTAACAAACCCCCTTTTGATCAGAAGAGAATCGAAGGGATTTTTAATTTATTTTTGTTAGTGGAGTTTGTTTGAAAACAGGAAGTTGTGAAAGGGAGAGTTTTTCTATGTTGGATTCTGTTTTTTGGAGGACTTTGAGGTGAGAAAAAGGTATTAAAAACTACCAACACAAAACCCAAGACAGGTTTTTTACTTGGAAAAAAAGAGGAAACAAGAAACACACACCCCTTCTCTGCATGGAAATAAAAAAACCACTCGTGTGGGTGATAGTCCCAATCAACTTATATAACCACTTGTAGCTCTGCCATGTCTCACACCACCTTGACAACAAAACTAGAACTAGAGTTTGTCTCAAAACAAACAAAAAAAAAACTAACAAGAAAATAGATAGAGAGAATGCGCTGCAAAGTCCAAACACAGATAAAACATGACAAAGACCCTTTATTTGAGACGTCGTTACAAGTCGTTAGAGATTTTTGAACTCTTCTTTAGCCCCACCACACGAGTGTCAACAACCCCACGTGAGATTCTCCATAACAGTCTTCTGCAATCTGAATACGTTTAAGAAGCACTTGAAGCGTGCATACACATGTGCATAACTCCAAAACTAACTTACACAACCCATGTAACCCATCTACTTTCTTTTTCAGTTTCTTTAGGGGGAATAAAGACAGACACACAAGTCCCCACTTTGTTATCTTTTCTTGTCAGAAGTTTGATTTGGTTTTCAATCTTCAGTCAAACAAGAAAACGGAACCACTTTTTTTGAAATATAACAAACTCCTTGAGTACTATCTGATTCTCAACACCAAGTCTTCCAATTATTGCTCGAAAATATGTAGCAGTCTTAATACACCGTACTAATGTAGTGCACTTTGAAAATGTAAACCCATACCCGTTTTGGTTTGGTAATTTGGCACTTTGATTGGACATATTTTCTTGGTTGGTCATATATTCAAGTAAAAGAAGTATTCAACGCACATCAAAGTCACTCCACTCTTTGATTTTGCACCAGAATACAATATGATTGAATTCGATACTATCTCCTGATGAGAGTAGAGTGTATTATGTTTTGTCTATTCTTTGTCAATACAGAAATGGTTGTTGGAGATGTGCCTCATATACTTCTCTTCTAGCTTTTTAGCAGCCCAATAAAGGGTGGGTTTTCATTGCCTCATTGCTACCAAACAGTGCATATACTTTCTTCAAAACGTACACCAATTATAAGTGAGGCAGACATATCATATCAACAGAAAAGACAAAATTAAAGGAAAAGAAAGGGATAAAAGGAAGTGGTGAGTAAAATGTATTTGAAAAACCTTACCGACTACCAAAAAAAAAAAAAAAACCTTTACCGACCTCGGATTTGATTTTAACTAACCAAGTTTTGCGGAACATAACTACAATCCATGAAATCTTAACTATAGCATGAATATTTCAGGAAAATACATGTGAAGGACTCAAAATCACAATTCCAACATAAAGTTCATGAATATAGCCATATGTCATACTTTTGCCAAATTAAGCTTCCCGAAGCTCTGTTAGAATTCACTAACTAATCTTGAGCTTCATGCCTCAATATAATCCAATCTGCATTGGAACTTCATCGAAGCAAGTCTTTTTTGGGAAGCCATGCTTGGATCCATTTTGACGGCTGATAATCTTATTCATAGAGTTACTATGGTCTCTCAAATTTGCCCCATGTGCAATACAATCAATGAGAGTATAACCCATTTGTTTTTGCACTGCAATTACTGCTGCAACCAATTGCGAGGGCGTTTCCGACACTTACATGAGTTGATTCAATACAAGACTTGCTTGCAAATTGGGCGAGAAGAGGTGCAAACTGTTTTGAGTGGAAGCTTTGGAGTTTACTTCCCTACACAATCATTTGGCTGTTATGGAAGACAAGAAATGATAGTATTTTTAGGGCCAAGGTACGTGTTTGGACTAGAAATTCTCAAACACAGTTAGGGTTGTGAAGAGTGGATTGATTGACCAAAAGAAATGAGACTGAACCTTAGAAGGCTGCCTACCCTAGTCCAGAAACAGGGATCAAGTCTCAGCAGTTTTTGCTTGCGTAGCTTCTGAAAGTGAGAACAGACTCTTATAAGAAATATCCGGATCCCACTCTAACCCCTAAATCTCTGAAGATTTTGGTTTATCTTCTTTTTTCCTTCTCTCCCCGATTTGACCGTGATCAGGCCTATTTTCTTTCTTAAACCTGTGCCAGATGCACTTGTAAATATTTGGATCTGGACCAAGTCCGAAATCATGTTAGGTTGAATCCAGAATGTTGGGCCAAAGTTCGGAAAGGTGATGAGTCGGATCCGAGTCTGGAAAAGAGTCTGGAAACACACCGAAGGTGGGGCCCAAACATCACTTGTGCCAGATGCACCTGTAAATATTTGGATCTGGACCAAGCCCGGATTCATGTTGGGTTGAATCCAGAATGTTGGGCCAGAGTCCAGAAAGGTGATGGGCCGGATCCGAGTCTGGGAACACACCGAAGGTGGGGCCCAAACATCGCCCTCTCTTTATCATATGGATGAAAGCCATGTGGCAAAGAATGAGAAAAAAACGCAAAAAACATTTTTTAAAAAAAAATAAAACCCAATCCAGAGTAGACATTGTTTGACTAAAGGGCACAAAAAACACTATTGTAATAAAAAAATAAAACCCAACATTTGTTTAAGTGCTTTGCTAGCACTTAAGTTCTTGTCCGGAAACAAAACTTATCTTTGCGAAAGTGTAAGACACTCTACCGTTTGTTTAAGCGCGCGTTTGCTAACATTTACAATTATTTGTCCGGAAACAAACTTATAATGTGAGTGTCTGCACTCAGCTGTTTAAGTGCGCGTTTGCTAACACTTACAATTATTTGTCCGGAAACAAACTTATGATGCGATTAATGTTCCCACTTTCGGCCGCTTTAAGTCTTGGCGTTTGCTAACACTTACAATTATTTGTCCAGGAAACAAACTTATGATGCGAAGTGTTTCGATTTGTTTAAGTCTTGGCGTTTGCTAACACTTACAATTATTTGTCCGGAAACAAACTTATGATGCGAGTGTTCGCACTTTCGGTCTGCTTAGAATCTTGGCGTTTGCTAACACTTACAATTATTTGTCAGGAAACAAACTTATGATGCGAAAGTGTTTGCACTTTCACCTTTTGTTTTAAGTCTTCGCGTTTGCTAACACTTACAATTTCGTCCGGAAACAAAATTGTTCTGCAAGTGTCTGCACTTGGTGGCTAAATGCGGGTCAGCACACAGACGTCAACTTTGTTCAGAAAACAAAATGTTAAAGGTTTGCGCCGAGGATTGCACTTGCTAGATGATGTAAAAATGTATTATGTAAAAATAAAGCATAGTAGCATATGGAGAAATTTGATTATTAATGAAAATCAAAATAGAGTTAACTAAATACTAGTGGTAAAATTTACGAAGCCTTGTTGCATTCCAAGGCTTTGGAAGAAAATCTCCGGAAAGAGTTTTCAGTACATAATAACCGTTAGGCCCTGTTTTCTCCACAATAAAAGGACCTTCCCAAGCTTTTGATAGCTTGCCCCCTGACGGGTCATCCAATTTTCTCCGAAGTACCCAATCTCCTAGCTGGAATGTTCGCTGACGAACGTTCTTGTCATAACTTTTTTTGACACTCTGTTGATACTTTTCCAAATGTCGGAGTGCCTCTTCTCTCTGCTCATCAATGAATTGTTTATGGAAAGACAAAAATTCTTCATTATCATCAAAATGACATTTTCAGTTCGACTAGTGGAAGGCATGAGTTCAGTTGACAAAACTGCTTCTGTCCCATATGCCAGAGAGAAAAGAGTCATTCCTGTAGAAGTTTTGGGCGTGCTGCGGTATGCCCACAAAACAGCTGGTAATTCTTGTACCCATTTTCCTTTTGCTTCTTTAAGTCGCCTTTTCAAATTGGCTAGGAGAGATTTGTTCGTTGCTTCAGCTTGTCCATTCGCATGTGGATGGTAAGGAGCCGAAAAATTATGTTAAATTTTGAAGGTGTCACAGAATTGACGAATTTCATCAGAATCAAACTGCTTTCCATTATCAGATACAATTAATGCTGGTATTCCATATCGACATATGATATCTCTCCAAATGAGCTGTTTGACTTTGGAGGATAGAGTCCGCGACGAAGTGGAATCGCCTCAACCCACTTTGTGAAATAATCGATTGGTCGCAAGAAGGAATCGGAAATTTCCTGGTGCTTTGGGCAAAGGTCCAACAATATCTAGACCCCATTTAGCAAATGGCCAAGAACTCAGAACTGTAAACAATTCATTGGCTGGTAGATGATTTGAGTTTGCATGCATTTGACATTGTACACAAGTTTGACTGTATAACTTAGCTTGTTTCTACATTCCAGGCCACCAATAACCCTGAGTGAGTGCTCTATGTGCCATACTACGCCCTCCAATATGATTGTCGCAAATGCCCTGATGCAACTCTTCTAGAATAAAGTGACCTTGTTCAGATGTAAGACAACGGAGCAACGGAGATAAATTATGCTTCCTATATAACTGGATCTGTCTTGCCAATGGAAGAATGGAAAACTTGAATGATGTCCGGAGTATGTAATCAGCAAGTTTCTTGTCTTCGAGGGGAGAGTCGGTGTTGCGGTACTCTATGTAAGGAACGCCAATCAATCATTCATCTTGGGAATATGCTCTACATCTATTAGGGATTGTTGTTGGTCAGGATCTAGCGTTTCATCATGGTCCGGACTGGACATTTCACTGTCAATGTCGTCCCCAGTGATTTCTACTTCCCCACGAATCCTTTTCTTTGACCGGACTGCATAAGAGGCTTGTGCAGAATACAATACTTGTAGTGCTAAACATTCATCAACATATATTTTTCTGTGGTTGAGAGTGGTGAAGTCGATGCTTGGTTGCTCTTGATATTTAACTTGTATCATCCGTGCTTCCTTGCAATTTGTAGCTGCTGAAAGATAAGCTAAAGCATCTGCATGCCTCACATCATGTCTTGATTTCTTTGTGATAGATACAGATCTTAATCTTCTTGCTAAAGAATGAATAACATCTAGATACGTGGACATTCTTTCATCCTTAGCTCTATATATACCTCCAAATTGGTTGGTGATTAATTTGGAGTCTGTGAAAATGGCAATATCAGTCGCCCCCAAATCAATAGCTGTCTTCATACCGAAAATTGCTGCTTTATATTCCGCTTCATTGTTGAACGCTTTAAATCCCAGCCTAACAGATTTTTCTATCTGTAAACCATCAGGACAGATAAGTACACATCCAATTTCGGATCCTGATTGATTTCAAGAACCGTCAGTGTAGATTTTCCAAGAAATATGCTTCGAGGATGGATTTTCGCCCCCGAGAGATGTTTCTTCAGTTTGAGTTGTGGTTGCAGCTCTGTTTGGCTGGTTCGGAATGATAGCAAAAGAAACATCATCGACTGGAAAGTTTGCAATTAAGGATGCCAGAGCATGTCCTTTTTCTGCACGACGTGGTTCATATATGATCTCATATGCACTAAGATAAGACTACCAAAGGGCAAGTCTGCTTGTGTCCTGAGCATTAGCTAGAGTTTTTTGAAGAGGGTACTCTGTATGAACCCGGATGGTCCTACCCTGAAAATAAGGTTTCAATCGTCTAGCAGCATGTACTAAAGCTAATGCTATTTTCTTAATATTACTGTATCGAGATTCCGAACCTGTTAAAGTCTTACTTATAAAAAAAATTGGCCTCTCTTTCGGACTTTCAATGAAAAGCACTGCGCTTACTGCAATACCAGTTGCAGCAAGATATACTCCTACTGGCTGACCAGTTTTAGGACTTACCAATACTGGCGGTGAGGAAAGATAATAAACAAGAAGAAAGATAAAAGGCTTTCTCAATGATAGCCATAAACAAGAAGACGGCGCCAAATGTTTGGACTAGAAATTCCCAAACACAGTTAGGGTTGTGAAGAGTGGATTGATTGATGAAGGAAATGAGACTGAACCTTAGAAGGTTGCCTACGTACCCCAGTCCGGAAACAGGGATCAAGTCTCAGTAGTTTTTGCTTGCGTAGTTCTGAAAGTGAGAGCAGACTCTTATAAGAAAGATCCGGATTCCAAGATCCGGATCCCACTCTAACCCCCAAATCTCTGAAGATTTTGGTTTATCTTCTTTTTTTCCTTCTCTGTCCTTGTTGACCAAACTGTGCCTGTTTTCTCTTTAAACCTGTGCCAGATGCACCTGTCAATATTTGGATCTGGACCTAGTCCGGAATCATGTTGGGTTGAATCAAGAATGTTGGGCCAGAGTCCGGAAAGGTGATGGGCCGGATCCGAGTCTGGGAATACACCGAAGGTGAGGCCCAAACATCGCCCCCTCTTTGTCATATGGATGAAAACCATGTGGCAAAGAAGAAAAAAACGAAAAAACACTTTTGAAAAAATAAAAAATAAAAATAAATAAATAAATTAATTAATTAAAAACCAATCCAGAGCAGACATTGTTTGACTAAAGGGCACAAAAAACACTGTTGTAATAAAAACAAAACCCAACATCTGAAACTGAGAAAGCCTTTTATCTTTCTTCTTGTTTATTATCGTTGAGAAATGGTAAATTTGACTGCAAGGCGATGGAAAGAAATTGGTGGCCAATTTCCTCGTGTCCGCGGGTATCGAGAACTTTCTATATCAGCCATAAAAGCAAATTTTCAGCTTAGGGCAAACCTAAAACTCCGAAAGCTGAAAGATGTTGCCCAACCAGTTGGCATTGATGATGTTGCCGTGTGTTACCACCAATTATGTTATGGGTTAGAGCTTCCAATGTCGATGACAAATACCAGAGTATTGTCAAATTGGGAGCTTGCACCTAGTCAAATGCATGTTGTGTATTACATGGTGTTAAAAAGGATGCAAGTCTTAGAAGAAGTTTTCAAAATACCCTTTGGTTGTAACGAAATGATGGCTATCTGCAAGCCACAAAGGAGAAGAGCTGGGAACCGATGTTTTTATGGTTTGAGTTTTGTAGATCCAAAGATCCAATTTTTTGGAAAGCCCGAAAGCTTTAAAAATTGGGAGAAACCAACCTTTAAAGTCTTTGGCAGTTGGAGGCTCGAAGGTTTCGAGGTTCGCAACAACTTTGTGGGTAAGTTTTCTTTTTCAAAACCTCAACGTTTTCCAAACCGTATAGCCATACTTATACAAAATGATAATCTGAAAAATGGAAACAGGTATAGCCATCATTTGGATTTATCTCTGATGTTGGCTGTATCTTCAGGTAATGGCCTTGGTTTATAAAGAAGATTTCGCCCTTTTATTCTTTCGTAAACTTCAGAAAGTTTCATCGAAAAAGGAGTGAAAATATTTTCCTCTTTATTTGGTTGGGTAGGCTTAGAGTTCTGTCCGGACTGGAAGTTGTTCTGCTTGTTTATGTCCTGTCCTTTATAGTTTGCCGGAGTTAAATGGGACTCTTTTTGTTTTTCTCAAGATTTTCTTCTCGGCTGCCTAGCTTTGAGATCATCCTCAACTCGTGCAAACTCTTCAAAGACGATCAAACATTTCGGACTTGGAGAAAGGCTACCGCCTAGTGAGCTTAATTGTATAGACCACTACGATCATATCCTATGGCATCTTTGAAAGCTTGGATGATAAATTGGTCGAGGGAGGATCAAGAACATTGAGTAAAGTTTGAAACCTTTTTAAAAAATCCCTAATAGATTCTCGAATTTTTGTGAGATTAAATAAGGCGTGAGAATCCTGTTTAATCTCGTGAGTTATCTCGATAGTGATCAACAAACTTCTTAGCTAATTTCGGGAAGTTTCTAATTGATTTGGAAGTAAGAGAGTTGAACCATACTAAAGCATCACCTTTGAGAGTGGTGGAAACAACTTACAAAGCAATTGCATCATCATTTTCCATAGCCATTTGGGACATGTAGTAAAACGGATGAGTGTATGGATCTCCATTCTCTTCATCATACATTTCAAGTCGAGCTTCTTGAAGTTAAGTAGGGCTTAACGATAGTTCTGAATATAATCTGAAAATGGATAATGTTGAAAACCCATTACGGCTAAGTCTCTGATTTGGTCATTGCGAGTACTTCTTCCTCTGATTGCTCTTGCTACAATATCTTCGACAGTCCTTAGATCGAGTCCAGCATTACTTTCTTCCGGGAAATCGTGTCGGTGTGAATGAGTAGGCCGATATCTGTGAGCATATGAGGGAGGAGTCAGAACTCGATGTCGATGACCACGTGAACCAAAATTTACTCGTCCGGAATGACGAGATAGGGAGTAGTCAGGAGTCCGGGCTCCATGTCCGGAATCTGTCCTTCTGGTTGAATGATGATCATGAGTCCGGACTCCATGTCCGGACTTTGTCCTTCTGGGTGAATGATGATCATGAGTCCGGACTCTGTCCTTCTGGTATTATGGCGAGAATCTAAACCTAGTCTGTCCCATACATTGGATTGTGCTGGAGGAACTGGTTCTCACCTATCATCAGTAGCATTTCGATTCCTTCGCGGTGCTGATGAATGTTGTTCAGAACTATCTGGAGAGGGAATTCTAGGCCTTTTCCCCCTAGCATTCCGGAGTCTTTCATTCTCTGCAGTAAGCCTCAGGATTTCTGATTGGAGTTCATCCGGATTGGGTTGAACTTGTTGCGGATGGCGTGAAGATTCCGGAACATCCTGGACAACATTTTGTGGGATGTCACTGGCGTGTGTGGCATTGACAGGAATCATTCTACGCTGAGTAGATCGTTGGGAGACTACAGGATGTTGTTGGCCATTTTGGCCATTGGTTTGTGATCTGGTTTGTGCTCTTCCCATTGGTGTGGATTTGAAAAGTACAGACGGCGCCAAATGTTTGGAATAGAAATTCCCAAACACAATTAGGGTTGTGAAGAGTGGATTGATTGACCAAAAGAAATGAAACTGAACCTTAGAAGGTCGCCTTTCACGCCCCAATCCAAAGCAGGGGATCAAGTCGCCAGCTTTTTGCTTTGCGTAGTTCTGAAAGTGAGAGCAGACTCTTATAAGAAAGATCTGGATTCCAAGATCCGGATCCCATTCTAACCTCCAAATCTCTGAAGATTTTGGTTTATCTTCTTTTTTTCCTTCTGTCCCGGATTGACTGATCGGGCGTGCCTATTTTTCTTTCTTAAACCTGTGCCAGATGCACTTGTAAATATTTGGATCTGGACCAAGTCTGGAATCATGTTGGGTTGAATCCAGAATGTTGGGCCAGAGTCCGGAAAGGTGATGAGCCGGATCCGAGTCTGGAAAAGAGTCTGGAAACACACCGAAGGTGGGGCCCAAACAGCACTTGTGCCAGATGCACCTGTAAATATTTGGATCTGGACCAAGTCCGGATTCATGTTGGGTTGAATCCAGAATGTTGGGCCAGAGTCCAGAAAGGTAATGGGCCGGATCCGAGTATGGAAACACACCGAAGGTGGGGCCCAAACAGTACGCAAATCAATGATCGAGGTGAAAGCGTTCCTCTGGTATTGGATGTCGGTGGCACACAGTATCAATTATCGTTTGACTTGGTGTTAAGCTGGCACTCGGTTATTATGGGATCCGCTCTAGGTGTTACAAACATTTGATAATGTAAGCCTCTCAGTAGGCCTTGTGAGGATCTCACTCACTTGTCTGTTCTATCTGCTCTGCACAAATTCATCAATAAAGATTACTTATAAAAAAAAAGGAAGCAAAAGACAATGAGATAGACAACATTGGGAAGATGGTATCAACCTTGTATACATTACATTACAATATAGTACAATATACAGACGGAATTGTGAAGATGGCCGCCACACAATACTTTGTTAATCAACCTCGAGTGGAGTACAATATGTATAAGGATGGACGTGTTCACTTATCACCCTCAAAATGACAGGTTTCTTGCACATACTCCCTCATTAGTCTTGTGTTGGATTCGTCAACCATCTGCAAAGAATCAATAATGAATAACTATCAATTCTGAATGTACTGAACTTTAATCCATCAAGTACGATGTATTAAGACTATTTCCAAAATATATAACATGGTCTTAATACATCGTATATTTGAAAATGTAAGCCCATACCAGTTTTGGTTTGGTAATATGGCACTTTGTTAGACATAGTTTCTTGGTTGGTCATATTCAAGTAAGAAGCATTCAACGCATATCAAAGTCACTCTACTCACTCTACTCATTAAGACTAGTAGGATAACTTTGATTTTGCACTGGAGTACCGTATGATTTCATACTATCTCCTTGGGAGAGTAGAGTTTGTTATGTTTTGTCTTATTATATGTCAATCCAGCAATGCTAGTCGGAGATGTGCTTCATATGCTTCTTTTCTACTTTTTTATCCGAGCCAAGGGTTTCCATTGCCACCAGCCCACCAAATAGTACCTATATACTTTCTTTAAAACACCACCCATTATAAGTAAGGCAGACATATCATATCAAAAGAAAAGGAAAAAAAAAGAGAAAAAAGTGATGAGACCTTGTATTTAAAAAGCCTTGCGATCTCTTATTCGATTTTAACTAAACCAGGTTCATCGAAAAATCTACAAGTGATACATCGACATACATTTGGCAAAGACGTCCCAAGTAAACAACTATCTTCAATACTTAGGATACACTAAATAATCTAGGCCTTCATGCCTCAGTGTAATGCAATCTTTGATTGCCTTCTGATATCTCTGCATTGGAACTTAATCTACTCAGGAAACAAAAAACAATTAGTAGATGGACAGAATTGGGAATATGGTATCAACCTTGTATATATTACATTTACAATTGGAGTACAATATACAGACCGAATTGTGAAGTTGGCCATCTTAAGATACTTTGCTATTAACCTCGAGTGGAGTACAATATGTATAATGATAAACAGGTTGCAGGGCTGTAGCATATGTATTACTTATCACTCTCTAAGTGAGTGGTTTCTAGCACATATTCTCTCATTAGTCTTGTGTTGGATTCGTCAACCATCTGCAAAGAATTAATCAAAGAATAACTATTCTGAAAAGTACAAAGATAAGTAAAACAGATACATTAGAAATTTATGTCGACCTTGAGTGCTAGCCGCTTCATATTATCCCACTCAAAATCTTTTTTACAATATGCAGATCGAACCTGAATTTTCATTCCCGTTACTTTCCATAATATATATGAAATAGAATGAATACTCGATAACATGAAGCAATTTCAGTTCTCTGCTAAATAATGGTAGTTACCTCTAAAATGCGCAGGGCTGCCATACACAGTTGCAGATTTAATTATCCCCATGGACATTCATTTACAAGATAAACACAAACTGTTAGTCCGTTCTTCCATGCTAAAAAGATGCTAAGATAGTGGGCATTACGGACTAACATAAGTCACTCTGTATTATAGGCCTACGTATATGACACTTCAATACTGCGAGAAAACACTTGTTCCTCATTTTTTGGATATGTAAGATTGTTTACGTGCCTAGACCTGCGGTTACAACTTCCACAAAGTTGACCAACAAAAATTTTCAAGGAATGAGTTCAATCACAACAGATGTCAATGCACCATTAATATGCTTTAACCATATCTGTGGGGTTAAATATATCGTGGAACACGTGCATGTATATGATGATTTAGATTTGTTGTAAATATTAACATTCTTTTCTTACAAGAAGGCCCAAATGCTACCACGCCGACCAGAATTAGCACTTATGCATTTATATCACGAGAAATTTTTTTTGGAAGCCATTTAGTTAGTATTTCGTAAAAACTCCTCTTCCCAAATTGAACGAGTTTCTCATAATGCTTGCTCTGTTTTTAACAGAAAGAGATGCACCATTTAGTATGATTATGATGCTTGATTATTTCTTCTATAGTTTATTCATGTATTATGTCTAGCTTAACAACTTTTTCGTAATAAAAAATTGTTAATAACTAATGGTATTATGCAATAAAAAAGAGACGATGAAGATGTTTATAACAGTATGTAGATTCAACCTACCTAGACCCTGATGCCTTGAAGACTCACGCATCAAGTTAGCACAAAACTGGTCTCCATCATTCAGCGAATTTTTGCTTAAGAATTCCATCAACTCCTCATATGCTTCAGGATTGTAGCTCTGCTCTGCCAAATAACTGTAAATAAATGAAATGATCGATATTCCAGATAGAATTCATCATATTAAAGTGAGCGTGCATGCTATATTGCTAAGTAATAGAACGACTATTTATCGTGCACGTCTCACATTGTAACAACTTCAACTCCATTAAAGTTGATTAACCTAGTCGTATGTTTACTGTCTCCAAGTAAATCTATTCAACCAACAATTCGTTATGCAGTTGCTTGAAAAAGAATAGCTCAAGGATAATGGATGGACGAAAAAGAATAATCGTAAGTGACACTGTATAGATGTGTGCATCATTGCACAACGTATTTCTAGAGGAAACGAAAAGTCGCTCTTCCTGAGTACAAGGAGAAAAAGTACAGCACATTAAGAACTAAACAAAAGGTAACTTCCAAATCTGAAATTGAGGTTACTAGGTTCCCTAATGCAAGCTCGTTATCCTTGCTTGATTATCAAACTTCACAAACAGCGGAAGTCGAAACTAAGCTGACCAGACATTAGTTTCAGGCTCCTGATTGACAAATAAAATATAAACATAGAAAATCAAGTGTTTTGGTTCCTGAACATTGACTTCTGGCCTGGAGACTTTAAGATATTTATGGCTACTAGCTGGAATAAGGCGATCAACTTGTTAGGACTCTGAAGTTTCTGTCTCTATTGATCTAATATTAGTACTTCTTCCATGACCTCTTACCTTACATATTTACAAGACATGTTGATATGGAAAATTTCTTCTAGGGGAACCTATCTAAAGACCTCCAACTACTTTCAGTATTTAAAAGATTCACTACTAAGATATAAGAAGCATCAGAATAACTGTTGAATTTGCAAAATGTGTCAATGGAAGTACTCCTCTGGAACTTAGTACTTAGATGGCTACAAATTCTGGCAAGAAAGAAGGGGGAAAATTAGCTCTTCGAACATTGCCCTCTGTTTTGGACAAGATATGTAGTTTTATTTTGATTCCACTTTCCTACAAACGTTTGGTTAATCAATTTTCTTTCATCTCCCTTCTTCAAGTTTTATGACAAACATAATCTCGAATTGCTCTTCTGCTTTAAAATTTAAGGCGCCATAACAATGTCACCTGGGAAGATATAGATACAAAGGCAACGTGTTTGGTAAACTTCATCTCTAACCCTTGATCTTTTCTCCCTACACATATGGTCTGTTCTGTCGTTTCTCTTATTTGATCACTGTTGGACACTGTTAAGTTTTTTGCATAACTAGCATATAGTACAGAAACCATATACTGTTTCTCCAATGGCTTAGGCCATGTAAGCCATCCACCCTTCTACCTGGAAACAATAGTTGGTTTGCTCCACCTTCGTCCTATGTCAAACTTAATGTGGATATTGCTTTCTTTTCGGAATGTAAAACTATTGGTATTGGTTATGTTATGTGTGATGACAGTGACTATTTCTTAGCAGCAGGCACAACCAGAACAAGTGGACGAGACGCCGAGGAGGGAGAGAGCAGAGGGCTCAAATGCGCCATCCAATGGGCATACGTCCTAGGCTACCAGAGAATAATACTAGAAACTGATTGCAAGACAGTAGCTGATTTTTGGAATAGACTGCCTGCTAACATCGGGAGGACAGCCTGATGCACAAGAATTTACATCCTCCTTTGACTCCTTACTTGTAACCCATGTAGATAGATCTTGTAATAAGGTTGCACACCTGTTAGCAACCAGGGCTATTCATCTCCAGGACTGTTTCTGGGAGTTGGAAGCACCCATTTGGTTACAAAGGCTTCTGCAGGATGATCTAAGTCAATGTAATTATCAGGTGGCTGCAGCACCATAGATGCATATCTATATAAATATGTATCTCTCATGTGTTTACCAAAATAAAAATAAAAATAAAAATAAAAAAAAAAGTAAAACACAGCGTCTTTTAATTTATTTAATACAAAGACGAATTCTTGTGACTTTGTCGTCTTTTGTGTCACTTTGATACGAGATAAGAAATCAGACACCAACTTGGAAGGACTCGCATGTATATATACTAGCCTTTTGGGCACGCTCAATGAGCGTGAAATTTATTGTGAGCTACATGTTCATACGTATAAAGATTGTTACATATAATCATCTACTATACAATTTTGCTATTTTGCATGTGAACATATGTAAAGGAGAGGAAATATAAAGGTTGAATCATGCATAGACAGTATAATTCATAATTGCATAAATGATAGCTCAATTTGATTAAAAGCTCGGCTGAAATATACAATCACTCCAATAGACTAATGCGTAGATGAAAGCTCAATTAAACCAAAAAGTTCAAATATAAATAATCGGAACCCGAACCCAATCGTGTTTATAAAATTAAACCGATCCCAAAATTCCAATTCAAGATATAAATGTTCACAAATGTAAATATATTGAATTTGTGGTGTAAAATAATGTAAATTTCAAATTTTAGAATATATCAAAATTTCATCCAAAATTTCAATCTAGAACTTTTGAAATTTTGGATGTGAGAGTGAAACTGTGAAAGAGATGTGAGATATGGAAGAGAAAGAATAAAGAGAGATAGAAAGAGATATGAGATATGAGATATTGAAGAGAAGATAAGATGAGATATTAATTTATTAAGAGAGAAAAAAAAAAAAGATTTAAGATATTGAGAAGAAAAAGAAAATAGAAAAAGAAATGAGATATTAAGGAGAGAAAGAGATGAGATACAGTAAATACGTTTGTACCTATCCTTTACCTCACTTATTACGTTATTTTGTTTATATATTAATGAAATAATTGAAAAGCACCAGGGGCAGTTTCGGTATAGAAATTATCTGATTTGTGAATTTGTCTTTAGTGGGGGTATCTAATGTTCATTTTAACCCTTCACACTATCAGCTATTACATATTTTTGCTTTGGCAATAACTCAAATAAGTGAAAACAGTTAGGGGCAAAATTGGAAAACAAAAATCCAGTCGACCCAAAATCTACTGTTACTCAAAGAGTTCTCTTTACAGAGTAAAGATTAGTAATATTACAAGCAAGGACCTGCATTTTTGCTATTGTAAACAACTAAACAAGGTAATTGACACCCTTTTTTTTTAAAACAGACAATAGTGAAGAGGCATTTCTTTCAGAATGTGGCAATCTATTCAATGTACTAGACACTGGTTAAAGAGAGATACACCTTTAGTGGAAATATGAAACGTTATGGTGAAGAGTAGAATCTTATGAAAATGTGGTACTAAAAGGTGTTAGCACTGATTCAAGTGGCGTGGAAAAGGTGTGTCCAAACAACAGTAGCTTGACCAATAGTCACCACAATTCTTCCAAAGAACTTTGCGACTTTTGGAAGTTCAATTCCTTTCCTATTTACACCCCACTTAATATGCATTTCAAACGCACAGAATTGAATTGAATTGAATCTGTCTTCTTCTTGTCTTTCTCTTCTCTAACATCCATTATCCATACAAAAGCCAATATCTATATAAACGATTCACATGTGCATTTTCGTAATTTGTCAAGTTTTGTGTGAGAATGCATCAACAAAAGCGGTTCAACAAAAGTATTGATTTGAATGCATACAGAGTGTTGTATCCTTGGAGAAGGACGTTTGCCAAAACCAAAAGAAGCATAGCAGGGACCAGTCCTTCTTAAGAAGATTATGTCAAACACATGATAACTCTCATTATTTAAGTAGGTTTGTATCAGTAAAATTCCCAATTCACATTTTGTTTTCTAGTAAATTTATATCACAGATATCTTACAATCCTTCTGAAGATTGTTCTTCTGAAATCCCTCTTAGGATTGTAGGAAATACGTGATAGAGATTTACAAGAAAATAAGGAAAATGTGACTTGGGTGAAGGAGGAAAAAACAAAACAAATGAATAATGCAGAATTAAAGTAAACATAATAGCGTTGATCAGAGTGAGTTTTGTGTACGACACAATCTCCTTGAGAAGGATTCGTCCCCATTGCAGTGCTTATGGTCTTGTTAAATGTCCTTAACCAACAATGCAACACTCCATACGTATTTATGCTACACTACAAGTCAATCCGTCTGACGAATCCGAAATGTTGGGTGTACTCTCACATGCAGAAGTTCATGAAACTAAGAAACCTGAGCAATGACGAGAGAGAGGGGAGAAAGAGATGAAAGGACAACATCCCAGTGAATCCCATTCCTATTTGGAATGCAAAACATCTAAGGTATGGGATCAGTATTGTCCAATAGACATGGTATCTATTCAAATAGTCATAGTGACTGTCGGTAAAGGTTTTGTGTTGTTTCGACGCACCTTTTCCAAACTTCTTGAACCAGCGCCAAAACCGTCCTAACACCTTCTCAAATTAACTTGAACTGACACAAAGACATTCCAATCTTTCATGAGGAGCTGGTGCTCCACTAATTCTCAAAGGGACAATGTTAAAAGACATTTAAGTCTCTTATTTACCGAATCATGAAAAGTGTTACTGATTAGTCTTCTCTCTAATATATCTATATTAAGTGCTGTATGCGAATTGAAAACAAGGCTGGTCTCTTAAAAAGACCAAAACGAATTTGAACAAAGAAAAGTTTGTCTCCATTCAAATCAAAGCCACCATTCACCAACCCAGAGAAGAGAAACCCTGTTTCACTAACCGTAACACATAGAAAGAGAGAATGACCAAAGGAGCCAAATGAGCCTCAAAAATGGTTCTGTTGACATCACTAACACAAGATGCGAAGATTACACTATTACAGTAGCATGACTCCCGGTTATCTTCCAAGATACTTTATTCTATTCCCCCTCTTGTATGATCACTTGATCAGTCTTTAAATGTCTTTGGGCCACACCTTCGTGGTACAATTTACTTCAATTTCAGATCCATTTTATCTTCTAAATAAACCGTAGAATTTGGGTTTCTGATAAGTGTTGTCAACAAAACAAAAACCAGTTGTGTTCAACCTCCGCCTCTCTCCCTTCAATCTTCTTCCGTATTCAGAAAGAGAGCCACAAAGACTTTGAGTTCGATAACGCCTTTAAGCTTGTCAGCTCAACTCGCAAACAGCCCCTCTATAACATTACATAGAAAGATTAACATATCCTGAAGCCATTTAATATGAAGAGCCCCAGTATAAATACGAAATCTAAATGCATGAAACAAAAACAATCCAATCTTTATTCACGCTGCTAAGTCTCTCAGAGAGACTCTTAATCTTGCTTAAGTCTCCTACATTTAAGCGTCTTCCAATTGTTACTCGGCATTAAATTGGCATAGGTTAAATCCACATCTTAAAAGATCTACTATGTGAAAATTACCCAAATTCTAAACATTCGATGTCCACTTAATGAATCTGATACACCCCTTTCGCGTGTATCTACATCTTGTATCACAGCCTCAAACCAGGGCTATCAACCTATATATATATATTCCTTCACACTGAAATTTAAATTCTTCTGACCTAAACCAAATGTATTAACTTCTGCTATTAGACAACACTCCACATGGCAGCCGTCCCTCAATAGAAAATCTTCCCTTCAAAAAATTGTAACATTATTGTGTTTGTTTTATTCTCCTAATATAATAAGTGCATGTGAGTTGCACATCCACCATAATTATGTAAAACATTAATAGGAGATAACAATTTCAAATTCCATAGTCAGAAAGGTGGAGAATTAATAAATCACCTCAAGCTGTGCAACAACTATTTTGACAGCTACATAAGTAAAGAAACCATGGAGATTCTTTGCCGCTTTCGCCTCCGGTGACGCCTCCCCAAATCCTGTAACAAAGCAACTCATCATCATCATCATCATCATCATAAAAACAAAAAACAAGAAGCAAATAGTGCTCACCAGGGACAAACATTTTGTGACAACGGAGTGGAGTTGGTTGACAAGATGAGGTTCTTCGTTTGCATGGCCAAAAAGGGGAAGCAGCTGGGAGTGAGTTTGTTTTGGGAGTGAAAAAAGTGAAGTGAGAAGAAAGTTGGAGAACGGAGGATTCCATGGTTGATCGAGGGCTAAATGGTAAAACTCACTGTTAACTGAATCTATCTATAAACTAAAAAGAATATCTTTACTGTTTCGTCTCTGCTTTACACGTGGAATATCCATACGTCTCAACAACATTCCGTATATATATATATCGTCAATACCGGCCAATATATCGGTTCTGTAGCAATTGAGAATCCAGATATTGTAGCACACGTCTGAAAGTTGCAAAATAATGGTGTGATGTATAAACTATCAAAAACATGAAAACCAGAGTTTTAGTACCTGGACCCAAACGACGGCCAGATTAATTTTAGAGCTAAGTATGACCGTTTCTCCGTTCCTGGACTAGGACAGTTTTGCTGCCACCTCCACAAACAAAGCCTTTTTAGTGTCTCTGAGATTCCAACAAACCCTTCACTGTTTAATCTTGTACGTATTTGGGATTAATCTATTTTATATATATATTTATAATGGCCGGCCAATTTCTCTAGTTGTCCTCAATCACACCAATATTAGGGCACACTATCAAGTTACACTTGGAAGTATATCTTTATATCAATAAGTATTCCATCTCTCAGGATTTCCAACTTTGAATTGCATTTCTAAATCTAAACTATTATAAAAATCACGACTCTTATCTACAGTCCTGCAACAGTAATAAAATATTTTTTTTTTATGTAACTCTAAATCTCTTCAACTTTACTATTTTGTCTTTATATATTTTTTAAATACCAATAGTAGCCTCTATAACATATAGTAATAATAATTGAAATAGAAGGATAAATATGGAACTAAGAGCATTTTTAGGAGAGCTACGAAAACAACACCAAAATTTTGAACCAAAAAAACACCAAACCAAAAAAACACCAAGCAATTTTAGGAGCAATATCAAATTTTCGACATCAAACTACGCGGTTTTGGATAAACCGCGCCATATAGCCCACGCGGTTTTGCCAAAACCGTGCGGTTTTTTTGAAACCGCGTGCTATAACTATTTAACCCTCTTGGTCATACGAGGTTCTCTTCACTTTTCATGTTCCCTCTTATCTAAACTCCTCATCTCTTTGAAAAAAAAAAAAAAAATACTACCAAACTCTTGACGATTTTTCAATGGATCATTCATTTTCTTCTGATTCATCTTCTTCTGATTTTTCATCGAGCTCGAGCTCGAGCTCTTCAAATAATAACACTGCAGTTAAAACTCGTAAATTAGTGGCTATTGCTCTACCTTTGGTTCGACATCTTTGAGTTTATTATCGCAAGAAGAAGCGGAGTCTTCTTATAGACCACATGGTGGTTCGAAGAAAGGAAGAAAATGTAAGAATCGTCAGTACGAGGCAACACTGGCTCGTGTAAATGCTAACAACTTCGGCGCAAATCCTATATTTCGTGACCATGACTTTCGATGCCGATTTCGTATGGGTCAGTCATTATTTACTCGTATTTTCAATCATCTTAATCATAATGTACCATATTTTCAACAAAAAGTTAATAGTGTGGGTAACTTTGGGATTAACCCAAAAATAAAAGTAATTGCTGCTATACGAATGCTTGCTTATGGGACTGCAGCTGATCTAGTAGATGATATGTTACATGTTCTTTGAACTAATCGTTCATGAATGCACGCGCTTATTTACGTGATGGAATTATTAGAATTTTTGGAGGTGAATACTTGCATAAAACCAAAATGCTGCAGATATTCAACATTTGCTTGAAGAGTATGAGGAACGCGGATGGCCTGGAATGCTAGGAAGCATTGATTGCATGCACTGGCAATGGAAGAATTGCCCATCCACGTGGCAAGGGTCTCACACTGGCCATAAGCATAAACAAACAGTGATTTTAGAAGCAATTGTCGATCGTGACGCGTGGATTGGCATGCTTTTTTTGGAATGGCGGGTTCTCACAATGATCTTAATGTGTTTGACCGCTCACCAATATTTGATGATATAGTCAATGATGAAGCTATTCCTTGTAACTACACTGTGAATGGTCATCATTATGATATAGGCTATTACTTGGCTGACGGTATTTATCCTAATTATGTCACCTTGATTCAAACGATTGCTAAACCGATTATTGCACAAGACAAACATTTTGCAAAGAAGCAAGAAGCTGCTAGAAAAGACATAGAGCGGGCGTTTGGTATATTACAGTCGCGTTGGGATATTTTAGCGAATCCGTGCAGGTTATGGTATTTGGAGAACATGGCTACTGTTATGAGGGCTTGCATCATTTTACACAATATGATTGTAGAAGATGAACGCAAAACGGATATCCCGCAGTATATTCCTGATTTAGAAATACCAAGTAGAGAAGGTACATCTGAAGATCAACGCCAATTTGTTCTATCTCGTTGGGCATCTGGCGTTGAGAGGGTTCGTTCAAAAGTTATTCATGATAGATTAAAGAATGACTTGGTCGAGCATTTGTGAAGTAGGCGTGGGCGGCGTGGTCAGACTTGATTTCTATTTCTATTTGCACTTCATTTGGACTTTGTGTTTATTTATCATTTCAATTTCTATGTATTTGTGTTCCAAGTTTATTTCTATGTATTTGTGGTTTTATGAGAATTTTGTGCAACAAGTTTATTTCTATGTATTTGTGTTCCAAATTTATTTCAATGTATTTGTGGTTTTATGAGAATTTTGTGCAATAAGTTTATTTCTATGTATTTGTGTTCCAAGTTTATTTCTATGAAAGGATTTGTGTATATGAGAATTTTGAAAATACAAAGTAGACTCTGCCAAATTTTTTTTAGAATGATAAAAAGTATCAACTTTAAATTAAGGTAACTTAACTCAAATTAAAAAAAAATATTCAATTAAAGTACATTTTATTTAAAATCAAAATACAAACGCAAATTAAAGTATGTCATTAATTAAAAGACAAATTAAAATTCTAAAATTAAAAGACATACAAACTCAAATTTAGACTATGCACTACTTTGACTACTACCAGTGATATTGCCAAGTCGATTCTTCATTTTTTGTAAAATTTCTGCCCTTTTGAGTTGCCAAATTTCGCACTCGTCTTCAGATAATCCTTCTAATTTCATTCATAGTATTTTCGCATCATTTTCATCTTCTCGAACTCGGAGCGCATCTTTCTTCAATTGAAGTTTTTCTTTTTGGATTTGGAGCTTCCAATCCATCGAACTTTTCTTCAATTGAAGTTTTTCGAATTCCATCTCATCTTTCTTCAATTATCTTTGAGCTTCCAATTCATAGCCTTCTTTGGTGGTTTTAGAAAGTTCCATCAGAAAATTATCAAGTTTCTTAACGGATTCCTCCAATTTAGAATCACCTTCTTCTTTATCTTTTTGCCTTTTTTTCTTGTCTTCTTTCTTTCCAAGAGGCCTATCCTCAAGCCCATGAACTTGGTGTGGATCATAATCCATTAGTTGAGTTGTTGCAGTTGATATTGGAACGGATGAACCTCCTTCCCCATTGTTTGACTTCGACTTTTTGGTGGGATGCAAATCATGTCTCAACTGTAGCCTCTTCCATTTGGGTGAGTCTCTCACCATATTATAGCATTGCATCCACTTCCAAACCCTATTATGCATCACATATGCACTTATTGCTTCCTCAACCTACCAATTAAGCAAAAACTAAATTAGAATTGAAAAATGTATTTGTAAATCAAAATAACAAATAAAAAGTAAATACTTACCATCATATTGTCATTATAGCCACTTGGAGAAGATGCTTGAATCTTAGAAAATATAGCATGAAACTTGTTGATATTAGCTTGAATGAGAGTCCAACGGTGTTTCATGCCCGTAAAGTTGCGTTCGGTCATTCTTCCTAGATTTGCATGAAATGCATTTAGAATTCTAGTCCAAAAATCGTTCGACTTTTGCTCATTTCCTACTACACCATCTTGACTAACTTGTAACCAACTATTGGTGAAAGCAACATCTTCTTCTTATATCCATGAAACCCCTTTAGATTTTGATTTTGGTTCTTGACTAGTCATTGTTGTTTTAAGAGTAGAGAGTAAAGAGTAGAGAGTAGAGAGTAGAGAGTAGAGAAAAGAAGTGAGTGTAAAACTATGGTGTGAGTGTTTCAATTTATAGGGTTAGAAAGATATAGCCGTTTTTTGTCCGTTGTTGTCATTAAGAGCACGCGGTTTTGCCAATACCGCGCCATAGAAGCCCATTTAGCAGCCCAAGTCCACGCGGTGTTGGCAAAACTGCGCGATTTTTCTAAAACCGCATAGGTCATTTGATACAGCACCAACCCTATAACCAAATATTGGCCAAAGACTGCATTAGTAATTAACTAGAAAAGTGTTCATACTGTGACCCACCCCTTTGAACTATAAAAATTGTTATCAAAGAGTTCATTTCAAGTATACCGAAAACACACAGTTTGACCTTCAAAACACAAAGACATAGGATAATCACAAAACTTTTGTATTTTAATCATTTTCCGATACACTAAGCAGGGGCATTATACCTGGCCAGCTTTATTTATGATTATAGAGAAGCCTGCTAAAACCTTGAATTATATAATAAGGCTTAGAGTAGGCTTAACTCAATAATTGACTATTAATAGAATATCATGATCCTTTACAATGACCGGGATGGCTTATAACCAGAAATAATTCTGTCGTATGCTGTGGAGCATTTTCTGATCAAAACATACAGGGAAGAGAGGTGATGTATAAGCTAAATACTGCTGCATTTATATCCAAGTGTTTGATGTTTTGTGTGTATGTATGCCAAGTCAAGCTAGGAATTAATGGACCGCAACGCCCTTTCAAAGTCCCATGTCTACTAAAAATTGGACAAGCAGCACTTGTGAGATCGTTGATGGTTGCACAAGAGACCTTTCAAACTGTCCACGCCTAAGATCAATTTGAGTAGACTATCTAGGCTAGCTTTCTAGTACAGTACAGTATATATACATCGGTGGGGATATTAGGTCCATCTTCAACTTGTTAATGCAAACAATTAGCATAAAAACAAAGTCAGAAGTTAGTATGAAGTAGAACGAATCACAGACAACCAATGATGACAAGCATGATTTAAAACTCATTAACATAATATATTAAAAAAAAAAACAAAAGCAACATTTGAAGAACAGTTCAACATTTTATATCCATTGACGCCACATTTGATCAAAACCAATGTTTTGTATCCTCATATGAACTCTTACTCCAAACCTTTCCACCTTTTTTTTTTTTTTGCAAAGATGAATGTTCTTGTGTTCTGTGTTCTTGTGTTTTTATGTATTAAAGCGGAAGCTACATGTAGGAGAGGGTGTCTTGCTATAGCATCATACTACGTTTGGGAAGGATCAAATCTAACTTATATTAGCAGCATTTTCGGCGAAGATATAAATAGAATTCTTCAGTTCAATCCCAATATTCATAACTCAGACAGCATTCAGTTCGGTAGTAGAGTTGACGTCCCATTTTCATGTGATGATTGCGTAAATGGTGATTTTTTAGCCCACACCTTCAACTATGCCATACAATCTGCAGACACATATGCCAAGATTGCTAACATGGTGTTTGCAAACCTTACAACAGCAGATTTTTTGCAACGAGTGAACCATTATAATGCAACTCAGATACCAAACTCAGGCAATATGAATGTAACAGTGAATTGTTCATGTGGTGATGAAAGTATTTCCAAGGCTTATGGATTGTTTGCCACGTACCCGCTTCGTTCAGGAGAGAATTTATCCTACGTGGCTAATGTTAGTGGCGTTCCGGCAGCGATGGTGCAGAGGTATAACCCAGGAGCAAATTTTAGTCAAGGGAGTGGGCTGGTTTTTCTGCCGGCTAGAGGTTAGTTATTTTCTGTACCTAAGACTTACTCCTATATCACCAAGGTTGAACCCGTTCCGTTTCGGTTCATGACATGCTCAGAAACTGGACTCTAGTTGATTCTCAAAATTTTGTTCAGATGCTTTAGGCTATTATAAATGGATTCCGTCTGCTTTCTCATTTTAGCTTGAACTTCCGATGATGGTTAAAGTCTACCCGTTAGAGAAATATATACATTTAGCTGATTTATTATGATTATTAATGTATATATACCAATTGTTAAAGACGATTTTATAAAAATGCTTATCAGCTAGCTTCTGATATGTTTTTGTCTTATTAGTTGTTTTTCTTATTAGCTGCTTGTTATTTACTTGTCTTTATTAATACCAATTGATCATAATTGGTGTCTTATTGGTTGTCATCTTGTTACCTGCCTACGGTGTCAACATCTTTAATGAATTATGTTTTAGTGTCCAATTTGGAACAGAAATGTCCAGCAAACCATGGGTTTAAATCAAAGTTGAGGCACATAACCAATCACATCTGTTTTTTTTCAATAAAAATTAGGAACAAAGAAGTGAAAATAAGCTATAGACTAAACATTAATTTCGTTCTATTTCATCCCAGCAACATTATTATTTAGGAATATTAGCAAGAAAGACTTGTATAAACTATGGAGATAAGTTATGCACATTGTACCAATTGATTATGCACATATGGAGATAAGTCTTGTTAATAAATGCAGCAGACTAGTATGAACTATGAAGCTGTTAAAATGTAGCACCAAAATGCACATTTTGCCTCCTGCGTCTGTTGTGACTTGAAATTGCTCACCTTTCTTCTTGGTGTTGTTTGCAGATCAAAATGGAAATTTCCCGCCTATGAAATCAAGGTAACTTATCCATCTATAACTATTTGAGCTAATGGCTATGGTTATTTTTATTTAATTGTTCAAAGTTAACTTTAATGTTGTCTAACACAAATCCTCTTTTGCTTTTACTTTCTTCATTGCAGCACAGGTGAGCAAGTCTTTCCCTAACTTCTTTGGATTACGAATTAGATATTTGAAGGAAGGCCTTAATTGTGTATTGTTAAACAGGTTTAACGAGTGGTGTCGTTGCGGGCATAACAAGTGCAGTAGTAATTTTTGCACTCTTGATTGCAGTTTGTTTGTATGTTGTAATATCTAGAAGAAGGAACGAGAAGGCGGCATCGTTGCTCCCCAGTTCACGTGATGAGTATTCTATTCAAACTGGACAAGGTAGTGTTGCTGAGCAATTAAATTTCAACTATATATTTCCATAGTTATTCAACTGAAAGCAGATGGGATGGACATAGTGGGTCGACTTCCAATTAACATTTTTAACCATTTGTATGCGGAAAAAACCAATAATACACATGTGTGCAATAGGATCCTGTATTACTCTGATTTTGGTATTAAATCGAACGGAAGAAAGAACTCATCCAGCCGATGCCAACTTTTGGGCTGAGGATTGCGACTTAGAAGAGTTTTTTTCATTGCAGTATAAGTGAAGAACTAGAGGTGATGCTAGATGTAATGAAAGTTTTACTATGGGCTTTGTTACCTATGTAATATTTATTAGATAACAGTACAGGGAGGAGAAGCTTATGCTTTGATTGATTTAATCATTTCCTCCACAATTGGATGATGCTACAGGTTCTGGAGCAATCTTGAATAAAGCTCTGGAATCAGTTGCTATGGTTGGTGGTGCTTCACCGGGGTTTACTGGTATAGCAATGGACAAATCAGTGGAGTTCTCGTATGAAGAGCTTGCCAGAGCAACCGATGACTTCAATTTGGCTAATAAAATTGGACAAGGAGGTTTTGGAACTGTTTTTTATGCAGAGCTGCGAGGCGAGGTTTGTATCACTTCCCAATATGAGTTATCTTAAGCACAATGTTCAACCTGGAACTTATCCACCATATGCTGGGGTATTAGGTGCATGATTAGCTGTGCTTATGCTTATCGATAAATATTTTACACATTTGTTTATCAAACATTGTTTACATTATGTCTTGGCTAGGCCAACCACTCCATCTAGATTGACGCAAGTGTTTTTAATTTAATTTTTTCTACTTTGTCTTGATCTTAATCCAAAATATTTGCGCCGTGCTTTCCTTTAAATATACGCTAAACACGATGGTTAAAAACTGTTTACATGGTGAACCCTGCACTTTAAAGGCATTCGGAGCTATACCACATAGGGTTTACAACATCACAGTATGAAACATATACTTGAGTAAAAACGAACAAGGACTACTGGATGCATCGATCAGCAAAGAACGTGGGGGGAAGTTTACTGGAAAGGTGAATTTAGTTGGAACTTTCAAAAGCAATGCCAAAATTTGGGATTCCGTCAAACTTGGACACTAAGAAAGCCCAATATATGCAGAAGTGTAGAAGAAATTAAAATACCATCTTTTTCCTTCTTCTGTGAAAAATGAACATCAACAAACTGTCTGTAGGTTTTTCAAATCTATTTCTACTCTTTCAATCTCTGAACCATTTTGATCAGAAAATGGTTTTCCTGATGCTTAATATGTACTTGTTCTCAAATAACATGCAGAAAGCAGCAATCAAAAAGATGGATATGCAAGCATCAAAAGAATTTCTTGCTGAGTTGAAGGTTCTAACACATGTTCACCACCTGAACCTGGTATTGCCTTTCTCCATAACAGTGAATGTTGGGGTTTTAACAACATATTTGAAGATCAAATTATGCTTAGAATAAAATGTGTCACTATAGTTAATGCAGTCCAGTAGCACTCTCTTCTGTACTGATTACCGTGAAAAAAGAAGGGTCATTTTATTCTGATTTTGTACTAAGGAAGCATGACAACCATGTGGTGTCTGAAGTTGTGCACTGTATATGTTTATCAGTCAAACACTTTCTTAATCATCATAATACAGTACCAACCGCAAGTTGCATACATAGTCTTCTTCATGAACAGGACCCGGTATTTATAGTTGGTGTCAGTTCAACCTAGACTAAGGTTGTTTAGCTAAAGAAGTATGTGTACTACATCTCTGCTTGTTTACTTGTAAACTTTCCAGGTAAACTGGATCTACGACAAGGAATGTTTACATAAGGATGCTTCTAGTAGAAGTAGGTGTTTACGCCTATTAAAATCTACCCATAATGATGCAGATACAGGTAAAACTTTGCTGTTTGAAGTGGCAGAAAAAATTTCACTGAATTTGCATCACTTTCGGTGGATCTTTAGTGGTGAAAACAACCTCAATCTACATAAACATCCTCTGTTCAAAACCAAAATGACCTGGGAAAGTTTCCAGGTAAACAAGCACAACCTATGCATACTGGTGGATGAAATGACAGGCCTCTGCAGAGTGGCGCTTTGCAAGGGCATCCTTAACGCTGCAATCTACTTAACTTCCTCGTTCAGTAAATCGACTAAGTTAAGATATAAGGAGTAAACTCAACCTTGAAAAATTCGTGCTTTGATGCAGTTGACTACTCAGTAATTTGACTTGTCCTGCTAGTTCTTCAGCGGCTCTGTTTGAGCAACGGTAAAATGGTACGCTGTGTCCTCCAGTTAGCTGATCCCTCTAAACCTGAACAAATATTTCAGTCACTCTCTCTCTATATACTTTTTTTTTTTTTTTTTTTTTTTTTTTACTATTGCGGTTGCTTATTTTGGAAGTCCTTCAACCTCAGGAGTTACAATACAAGAGTAATGACCCAAGATTCTCTTGTTTCATTTTATTTCCAAATACCCTCCCTATCAAAAGTTATTTATTTCTGGCTTTCTGCAGTACAATATTGCTAGATAAAAGTGTAAAACATTCTTTTAGCGCATAATAGCTTGATTTATCGTATTTTTCTATTTTTTCTGGTACTTTTGTCTTCCTTACATATAATCTTTTAGAAGTACCATTTGTCTTCATTACATATGAGTTTGAATGTAATGCAGGTACGCTTGATTGGATACTGTGTTGAGGGTTCTCTGTTTCTTGTTTACGAATACATTGAGAATGGGAACTTAAGTCAACATTTGCGTGCCAAAGGTGATATCTATAGTACACAAATGTAACTTTAAATCTTTTATGATAGTCTTTTGCTTGACTAAACCTGTTTTGGGTGAATTATTTTGTTTTAGAGGGTGAACCTCTTCCATGGTCTACAAGGGTGCAAATTGCTCTTGATTCTGCTAGAGGTCTTGAGTATATTCATGAACATACTGTCCCTGTTTACATACATCGTGATATCAAGTCAGCAAACATTTTGATTGACAAGAACTACCATGGGAAGGTTGTAATAGTCCTCTTCATAGAGTAGAGATTTTCTTAAAAGCTTTTGTTTTAATCTAACATCATTACTCGAATTACAGGTTGCGGATTTTGGATTGACAAAACTTACTGAAGTTGGAAGCACATCTTTGCTAACTCGTCTTGTTGGTACATTCGGTTACATGCCTCCAGAGTAAGTAGATTGCTGTTACTTATTTGTTGAAATATAAAATTGATTATCTTTTGTTTTTTCATTTTTTTTTTCGCCATGTTGTATTTGTATGCTTACAAGGTTGAAAATGAAAAGAACGGCAGTTTCTTGTTTGAGAAAGCTTGTTTTTAGATAACTAAGAAAGCTAGTATAGCTTATCCATTTATTCCTTTCCGATAACTACACAATAACATTTGAGATGTTTGCATATTAAAAGTAATGTGGATATTTCAAGAGTCCATGGTGGAGTTCAGGTGGAGGCGTGGAGCATTTTCAAACTATAAGACCAGAAGTAATAAGTTGAATGTAGTTTGACATCAGGGAAGATAATACTATGTGAGACCGGTTCCTCTATAACCGGGTACAGAGATCAATCTCACACACATCTCGTATCTCGGCGCACACACACACATCTCGGAGCACACACACAAGTATCAAGGCACACACACACATCTCGGATTCAGATCAACGGCGAGATAACACGGTTATAGAGATGATCTCTGTACCCGGTTGTAGAGATCTCGACTCCATACTATGTAGAAGAAGCTTCACTAGTATGATTGTGTAAAAATTTGAATATAGTGAATGAAGACATTGAAAGGCTGAGTATACAAATACCCCAAAAAAAGAGATACTACCTCAAAAACAGAGTTGGCCCTGAAAAGAGTGACTGATGATGTTTACAGCTTATAGTAAAACATCGTTAGTAAGATATTCAGAGTTCAAGCTTTGGAGAGGCAATCTGTCACAATCACCAACTGACAATTTTATCAAGCTTTAGTAACTGGGGTTCTTTCCTGCAAGCACTTCAAGCTATTACCTATTAGTGAGTACTTCCTATTTAAAATGGTAAAATGGTATTTGTCAATGACGGACTCCATATTGTGTTGGGCATACCAAAAAAAAACAATTATTACAAGTGTCATTGGTCCCAAAAAGTCTAAAAAAAAAACAGTTATTACAAGTGTGTCATTGGTCCCAAAAAGTTGAATTCGAAAACCCCAAGCTTAAACGACCCGGCTAGGTCGTTCGTTGTGAAACCAAACGATCTGATCATACCGTCTGGACTAAGTCCAAAACGATGTGGCCATATCGTTTGAGATTTGAACTTAGAAAAAAACTTACTGGTGTGGTCACATCGTTTGGACTAAGTCCCAAACGACTTAGCCACACCGTTTGGGACTTAGTCCATACAATGTGTCCACCCCGGTCAAGAGACAAAAAAACAGAACTTTATATTTTTCAAAGTTTAAATCCCAAACGGTGTGGCCATATCGTTGGAATCGTTGGGGATTTTTTAAGTCCAAATCCCAAACGACATGGCCACATCGTTTTGGACTCAGTCCCGACGGTGTGACCAGACCGTTTGGTGTGCACAACGAACGATCTAGCCGGGTCATTTAAGCTTGGGGTTTTCGAATTTTCTCATTCAGCCACTGTACACATGCATATTCTGCCCTAATCACGTGCATATTCAGCCCTAGTGTTTAATGTTAGTGTTAGGATATAGTTTTCATGATTTAAGATTTAGGATGGTGGAAGAGAAAAGAAGAGAAGGGCTGAAAATAGGAAATTCACGTTGATTTGGAAAGTGCCTAACACAAAACAATTTTTTGAGAACAATAACACAAGTGTAATAATTATTTTTTTTTTACTTTTTGGGACCAATGTCACATTTGTAATAGTTGTTTTTCTTTCAGTAACAGACCCAATAAAATCATGTTTGGTAATTGATATTTATGTCATATATTTGAATCTGTTCCTCAAAAGAACACTACTACACGTGTCAATCTTAGAAGAAAACTGTGCTGCAAATCAGGAGAAGCGCATCACAATATTTGACAACCTGTTACTGTTTGCCGTTTACCATTGGAAAGACCCCTTTTATGTAAGGACTTAATTTATGACAAATTCTGAACCTTTTGATGATCCCCACTGTACTGTTTTGTAGGTATGCTCAGTATGGTGATGTTTCCCCTAAAGTAGATGTCTATGCTTTTGGAGTTGTCCTTTACGAACTTATATCTGCCAAAGAAGCTATTGTCAAAGCAACTGAATTGATTTCTGAATCAAGAGGCCTTGTTTATCTGGTTACTTTCTTTGCCTTTAAGAGATAAACTTCAATTACTATACAAGGAACTTGTAGAAAATGTTTCGTCTAACTTTTAAATCTTATTCAGTTTGAGGAAGTTCTTAATCGGCCTGACCCGAAAGAAGATATCCACACGGTGGTTGATCCCAGGCTTAAGGACAACTATCCAATTGATTCAGTTTGTAAGGTAAAAATAGATATCAGCGACGATTGCTTGCCATTAGTTTTAGATGTGTATTATGACAAATGCCGACTGTTTTTGTTGCAGATGGCCCAGCTTGCCAAGGCTTGCACACATGAGAATCCCCAGCTGAGGCCAAGCATGAGGTCCATTGTCGTAGCACTCATGACTCTTTCATCCTCTACTGAGGATTGGGATGTTGGCTCCTTCTATGAAAATCAAGCACTTGTAAATCTAATGTCAGGAAGGTAGCAAATGCATCATGTCAATCATCAATGTGCTTAAAAGGTAGCCACTTAAGTTTGAGCTGATAGATCCCTATGTAAATGACTGTAAAAAAGGGGAAATTTTATTTTAGGAATAGTTAGTTACTATTGGAAACAAGATTTTTTTTCAGTGTTTGGAAACATGGACCAAAGAGACAAGAAACCTATTATGTTGTATGTTATATCATCTTGATTTATCAACCAATCAATGGAAGAGTCATAACTTGTAGATTTTTCACCTACCTAATAGACCAATGTATGATCATCTCGTTATGCAGGATGATTGACTTGCAATTAGTTACTCGATTTTGAAAGTTAGATCAATTGGGTTGTTAAAGGCTGAACAACGAAACAAATAATAGACATTATATGATCGATAATAGAGCGGGCTTTCCCACCATTACATTCACCAGAATTTACATATGAGCATACATATATTATCCAAAAGTCTAAACACTCCGATTCCTCTGCCCGGTGTTTTCTTCAGAGCTTTCAGAATACTCAGTCTAATTACGGGCTATCTGAGCTGCGTGAAGTTGAAGTCGCTGAACCATATGATCTTCTTCTGTAGTTGTTTGTAGCATAATGCGCCTAGCTTGGCATGTTTTATGGGTACTTCAATTCCATGTCGAATTTAAGCACTACTGCATGTCTCCAAGGGATGGAAGCCCAGTTACTATACCCACAGCTATGGTGTTACCTTCGCTCCGAAGAGTACACCTCCCCAGCTGTGGAAAATTGGAATACTTTTGCATGACCATGGTTGGTTGTAACTACAAGACTCTTGGTACTTCAACAATTACAAATGAAATTTTCAGCTCTCCTTAAATCTCCCAGTCTCCTTCCCAAGGTACAGAAAAACCTGAAGTGACTTCAAGAGTCCCAAACTCTTTCTCGTAACCAGAAATCTCCTTGGAAGCTGGAAGACGCAATGATCCTTTTCCCCTATACAGCAACGCCAATATTGAGAACACTCTTATGCGACCAGATGGTTGTTGAATCGCCCAACTCTTCATCAACACTGAATAACGTGAGTAAAAGTTTGCAGCATAGATGAAGCAGTATTAATCAATAATCTACTGCAACTGCAAACTTTCTTTGATATTATCTACCTATCGATACAGTCGGCTCCTTATAGTTTGATACATAATACAAAATATCAGGATATGGGTATTTATCGATAATCAATTTCTCGATATGTATCATTGGGAATATTTGATATTATTTCACATGCAAATATCGTGAATATATCCAAAATATCGGCAAATATCATGGATATTGTAGATATTTATTGATATATCATAATACATTATTTATATTTATTTGAAATATAATAGTAAATATTAAATAAAATTGTTACATATACAAAATATCACCAAATATTGTAAAATATCTCCAAATATCACAAATATCATAAATATTGCCGATATTTATAGTCGTATATATCTCATAACATATCGTGATATTTATATATTTTTCTCATATCGCGATATATCGTGATATTTTGTACTATGGTTTGATATTAAGAACTTTTAAGTCCTTAATCAATATTAGAATGTTATAAAAACCAGCTTAACACATAATCAACCTAGATGGAAGTAAGGTGAACTATCCAAACTTCAACTCGAACACATAATTATAAGCGCTTGTAATTCTTATCCACAACGTGAACAATTGAAGATTAGAAGACTACGGCTAGCAACAAGCTAGAAAAGCTCGGATAAAAGCTAGTTCAGCATGTTGCTGGGGATTCAGCCATTCAGGTCAAAGATGGGTTTACTTTGCTGGCTACACTTTGAGAGCTAAAATACATAGTTGGCATTTCTACCTTATGCCAAATTGCACAACATTCAACTCAAATGTGTAAATATCACTCGAGAAAACTGATTTTGAAGGAGCTTGAATGATCAAAGTTATTCAGAAATTACTTTCAGGAGACATCCAGACGTGTGGTCTGTGGATGTGTGTTATTTGAAATCCAGATAGTACGCAATTTGCAGAACGGGGAAAATGAGTTCACTGCTATCTTTTACAGTGCGAAACCTAAATAACCCATTGACCTATTCCAAATTTCCAATCATAAGTAGATCGAACAAATAAGTAGAATAACAAATCAAACAGATAAAGAGCTGGCATTATTTGCTAGAGTCTAATTCCACTTGCAAATTCCCTGAGGATCACAAGAACTTGGGACCTGTGAGCACCCTCCAAGAGCAACAAGAGCACATAGCACTTGGCAACAAGACCACTTAGCGATGAGTAACTGTGTTGATCTTTCATAAATTGTGCTTTGTATCACGGTATTAGCCACTGCTAGTGATATCCTACTTACATAATGAAAGAGAGCCAGTTTGCAATCTTCAAATGAAAAGATATATTAGCACATCCAAACAAATACATTACTTAGTCATTCACATAAACTTAGACACCCACTTACACAAATTTTAAAGGCAATCCCACAGGTAGGACGCAGAATGGCAATAAGCAACAGTCTGCCTTATGTAGATGATAGCATAACATAAACATTTAGATGTACGAAACATAATCACCATAACATAATGCACGCCTGAGTCTTTAGTACCGAACTAGGCATTCTTGCTTCCCACAAACCATGGTAGTGTGGGCTCCATCATTCATGATATCTTTTTCCTTTTCAGGTTCTGCTTCAATGCTCTGAGCCTCATCCCCATCACTTGTGCATGCAATGGCTTCAAAGATGAGAGCTTTCACCTCTTCAAAACGCTCTTCTGAGAGAGAGACCTCTGCAAGAAGCCTCCAGGCATTTTCATCAGATGCTTCATCATAATCCTTTTTCCTCTTTAAGACCATGTGGCCACTGATCTCCCATACTGCTGGGTTCACTTGGGTGTCCAGAAGTTCCTGGCTCACTTCGCCAAGAGCCTGCTTCTCTGCATAACACTGCTCAAGCAAGAAGACATAATCAAATCAGGTATCCAAAATATAAAACAAGGGAACCAGACGCACCATCTACCAAAAGCATGGCTGAAACTGAGCCAAACATAGGCCTATATCCTAGAATAAGATACTAGGTTTTCAGTGATCAAACAACAGAAAAATCATTACCTGGGGCAATAGGAAAATCCTTTTTCCAGAATCAGAAATGAGCACATTGTAAGGAATGTTGTTTTCTTGAAGGCAAATGGATGAATCCGATACAGCAATAGATAAATCTTCAATAGAATTCCCGCTCTCAAAGGCAAGACCTCTGACAGGATAATTTAGCAGTTCAGAAATTTTCACCCCGCCACCATTTATGGTTATTTTTCGGGTAGGAGCCTTCTCAATAGGGAAGGGAACCGACAAGTAATAAGCCTGTTGTCATTGACTAGGTTAGTCTTCCCACTACAAACTGATTACAATTTTTTTTACAAATTGACCAGAGCAAGAAATACAAACCTGGAAATGGAGGTGATTGATTGTTGCAAATGCGCCCAAGCTGTTGTAACCCAATCAGAAGTATGGGTTTCCTGCTTCTGCAGCCATGTTCAGAGCAAGTAAGAAGCTCTGACAGTCAATCCTTTGAGGAAAGCGCTCGAGGATTTTAGGGATCAGAAGTACATGGCCATATTCAATGGGACTCACCTGAGAAATTAAGTAAAACACGATCAAACACTTGTCGGGCAATCTCACATAAAGCTTAATAAGAATCCTCCAAGATAATCACAAGACATTACCAAAATGTAATACACATATCCAAAGAGTTCATCAGAAAGGAAAAGATGCATTGCAGGTTTTTATATATAACATTTCAAGAACCTCAAGAGAAGAGGTCGCTCCTTACCCTAGTTTGTAGTTCTTCAGAAAGCGAAATTTCTAGTTACCTGCTTCTACAATTTGGGTTTATTTTTACTTTTATTTCCATCATTTTTTATTGAGTTCTTATTTAAGAACTCCAACTATACCTTGCATGAGCGAGTAACCGTTTAACTTATTAACGTTATATATAAAGTAAACTTCACTTATTTATTCTAAGGAAGCTTACATTAATAGCAACAACATTTGGGGAATCTTCAGTATCAATTGGAGCACTTGGGAAGAACTGAGTTTCATCAGTGTCACTCTCTTCGAACTGGAAGAGCACCTCCTCTTGACCAACCTTGGTAAAATTGAACTTGTTCTCGTCAAACGGTTGGAGGACCTTATCAACCTGAAACTCAGTAGGCCTCTTCTTAAGGTGACGACCTTCGTTCAACTGGGCAATGAAACCATATTCCCCAGGAATCACCTGCACAGAATGCAAAGCAGTTTTAGAACAATGGCATGGTCCACATTTTTATCTCTCGACACCCCGAGGTCATTTCTCATCCCGACAAAAAATGCCCATGAAGGATCTACGACAAAAACAAAAACGGGAAGGAATCTGATCAAACCTTAGTCTCACAAGCAGTGACATCGTAGCGGAAGAGCCCTCTCTGCACACGATCTTCCCACTGCAATCAAGTACTACATGTTAGCTGGATTATAGTTAACAGTTTATCTTGAATATTAATAGAGCAAATTTTATCAAGCCCCTTTACCTCTCCGAGAAGAAGTGAATCCAGAAAGGCAACTGGAGACTCTTTCATCTGGCCAACAGATTCCTTTTCGTTCATTCTGTTCTTCATCCTCTTAAATGTATACAAAGGGAGCTTTGCCCCTGTTCAAGAGAAACATATATCAAAATGAGAAATACCCAAATTCCAAAATCAAGAAAGCTAAAGTAGAGCAAAACAACAACAATTACTAGAATGACGTATATAACAGGTAAGTGAGAAATACCCAAAGATCAAATAAGCTAAGGTTTACCGAATATAGTAAATTCACGAGTAGCAAAACATGAAATAGAGCAAGTTGACTAACACGCAACTATCACACATGCTAATAATAAGTTTACGTGATAAACGTTAAAAGTCAGTATTACGAAAACATGAAAGGAGAAAAGACTAATTTAAGAATAATACCTTGAACACAACAATTGCGGAAACAATTACGTCCACAGCCGGTAATAGGAGCTTCCTCCGAATCTTTCTGGTAATTAGAAACAACAGTGGGAACTCTCTTGATCCTCAACATCTTCTTTGATGAAAAGGGGATCTAAACTAAGCTAGTAAAGACGACGACCACCACCGGCAAGAAAGAGGAGATCAGAAGGTGAGCCGCCTTCAGAAGGCAAAGCACCACGTCCACCGTGGGGAGAAGGACTAGTTAAATACATACAACCTTTGCGTCGTACACTACTACGGACATGAATTATAACAACTGAAACTATAACTTTGGTTATTGCCGTGATTTCTACAACTCTCCTAACACTGGGTTTCACCCCCTTCAATTCTACTCGTTCAAACTTTTAACACTTTACAATTTGGAGATGATGATATTTGAGGATAAGGAGGAGGGGGTTGTTATATATATATATATATATATATATATATAGGAGAAGAAGTGGGTGGTGTGGAATGTAAGCAAGTTTTTTTTTTTTTTTGTGGTGTACGAGTAGACAAGTTATATATATATACGGTGGAGTAGTAATACTAGTATAGTACTAGGATTGGGATTGGTGGGTCCGTTTACAAAGCCCCATGATATAAATGATTAAAAACTATTTTCTATTGACCCGGAAAAGACGGATGAGTGTTACTGGTGGGTCTTTAGGGCATCTCCAATGGGGGGTGTAAAATTACACCTCCACCTAGGCTCTACGTAGGTGCCATTAGGATTTTACACCTTTAATTGTATAGTATTGTATAACTCATAAATATCCACACTCTATCTTTCCAAATGGAAGAGTGTAAAAAAAATAGATTTTAAACTTCGGACGTCGGCTCAGTGGCGTCCTCTTTAATTAAAGCTGGGGCGTCGCCAGGTGGCGTCCGAAGGTTAAAAATAAAACTTCAAACGTGTGTTGAAGTGGCGTCCGAAGTTTTAAGTTAAACAGGCGTTATTTTAAGTGACGTCAGGACTTTTTATTAACTAATAGCGAGAGGGGGAATTCCCCACCCTCTCTATTAGCTAATAGACTATTACCTACGGTTTAGCACCCCCATTGGAGAGAGTTTTTTGATATTTGAGGTGTAAAATTTACACTCTATACGGTTTACACCCCCCATTGGAGATGCCCTTACAAAACAGAAACAAACAAATTCAATTCACGTGTGTGTTAATGAATAGTTTTTCATCAAGGGCTGAAAAGTAAATTGATTTTGCACGCTTGGTTTGTTTGCACCCTACAGTTTCTTATTACCTAACTGTATAAAATAATAATAGACACCAAAATATGTATTTAGACGGAAAAGAAGTTGTAAGGACATTAGTTGATGAATAAAGCATCTCTTTTGGTTTAAATTTCCCCGGCAAAATTTCATTCTAGTAGACCAGAACCTAAATATGTCTGGTTCATATACATTTCTCTAATCGTATTTAAATTTGGATTGGATACAAATACGGATATAAATAATTTGGATCCGGATTCCAATAAAATATTTACAAAAAAATTTCAGATTTAAACTCGGATACTATGAACAAATTCAGATTCGAATTCATATATTGGCATATCCGACCCGAACCCAATCTGTTCCTGCCCTGCCCTACCCTACCCAGAGAAGAACAATTATTTAAGTCATTTGCAGCTGAGAGTGTTTCACGTGTTTGTTTTGATAGCACTACTGCGTATTAAATCACGACCACATCATCGAAATGAAGAAAATAAGTACGTTGATAAGCAACACATTCAGAAGAATTACACATGTACAACTCCATCCCAAGTAATGTATCACTTGGCTAAAATTAGTTCCTCCATTCAATGATGTAGGCAATTCAATTTTTGGACCATTGCGCATAATCTTTCGTAAAGTAATTAGGGACCCAAGTAATTAAGCCCTTGGCAAAATCTGTATGATAACGTTGAAACTTATTTTGTACACTTTTTCAAAAAGTTATACATTTTCTGACAAGGGGCAAGAATTATGCACGATTACATTTTGAGACGCACTTTTCAAGCAAGGACCATGGAAAAGTTATCAACCTACATATTTTGGTAGGGCCAAATAATGTCACATGACTTTTAAACTTATATATATATATATATATATATACCGTCACTTTAACACATAAGCTTGTAGGAATTTGATGCACTTTTGCTTGGTTGGAATATCATGAGAAATAAAAAAAAAAAAAATCTCTTCTTTATTATCATTATTAGAGCATCTGTAAGTGGTGGTAGCATTTTTTTCAAATTTGAAGACGAATTTTGGAGAAATTGCAGGAATTTTGGAAAAAATGCGGGAATTTTGGAAAAAATAGATGCAAATTTTGACCAACTCTAAATGGTCGCAAATATTGACCGCAAATATGATTGTAGACCCATTCCTTTTAATGTATAAATTTGCCAAGATTTTAGCCACTCCATAACGCGCCATTACTAATGTCGCGTGCTATCGAGTAGAAAGTCGGAAATTTCATAAATTGTTTCATTCTCACCCAACACTCCAAAACTATCTCCACAAATATTTTATTTTACCATAGTTTCTTCTTCATAATTGCAAAAAACTAGCCAACATACTGACGTTGGCGAATTAACTCAACAATCATGTTATTTTGATACACTCAATCAAGAAAGGTGCCAAATTTGCATCTCCAAAAAACACATTTCATTATCATACAAGTGTCTGAATGCAAGGTGTCCTAAAGCACCACATTGCCAAGATTATATGCTCATACATAGAAGTTGTAACAAAAATGGTGAAGAAGTACGATTTTTGAAATGCATGTATGATACATGTCCTCATATATATATATATATATATATATATATATATATATATATATATATATATATATATATATATATAAAGACAGGTTTGTTGATATGCACGTGTTGTGACGGGACGATCATTGGTATAGGTATTTTCTCTATGCACAAATTGTTAGTATATACATTATGTAAAGCTTCTAGAAGTTCGGTCAGGTCAATTTAGTTAGATTCAGGTTAGTTAGTTACATTATGTTATTAGTATTTATGCGGTAATGGGTTAGTGATTGGTTTGTATTGTCATCAAATGTAAGTATAAATACAATGTAATAGCTAGCATTTCATCCAATCGACAATGAAAATCATTTTTTATTCATTCTTCTTACATGGTATCAGAGCATGAAAATGTCTAACGACAATTGATCCTAATCCTCATTTCTCAATCTCAGTTCAATTCAAGAACTCAATCTCCATTAATGGTGTTATGAAGCTCAAATCAGAAGATATATGTTTCTTCTAATCTCATTCAATCGATCGTCAAATCAAGCTAAGTTTTGCTTTCATGTTTTTGTTTGAAATCAAGCATTTGATTTCAGTTTTTGGTTATTAAATCATTCATTCGATCGTTATTGTGTTTCTTTGATTGAAATCAAGCATTTGATTTCATTTGTAAAGATGTTTACACAACAATATTGTCCAAATATAACAAATCTGGTGACAATTAAACTCACCAAAGAAAACTATGTTTTGTGGAAGTCAATGTTTATGCCAATCCTCAAAAGGTTCAATCTGTTAGGTTTTGTTGATGGTTCAAAACCATGCCCAAATGAGTTCATTCCTGGAACTGAAGGTGGTATTGTTACTACAGTGTCTAATCTTGCATATGATGAATGGAATGACAAAGATCAGGGTTTATTGATTTGGCTTAATGCCACAATCTCGGAAGGTTTGCTTGTTTATGTTGTTGGAGCACCCACATCTAGGGATATCTGGACTATATTGGAGAAGAGGTTTTCAATGGTTTCAAGGGGGCATATTCATCAATTAAAAGATTAAACTTCAATCGATAAAGAAAGGTAGTATGAGTATGGCTGAGTATCTGCAGAAGATAAAAGAAATCACTGATCAACTAGCATAAGCTGGGTGCAATATGGATGAAGGAGATACTTTAATTACAATTTTAACTGGTCTACCCATGGAGTATAAACCATTCTATACCTTGATAAGCACCAAAAAGTGTATTATAAAACCCCGTTGAGACATATAAATTTGGTTAACTATGTGTTTAATAATCATGAAATAAATATGTTTTCATACTTTTGCAGGTATTCGCGATAAACATGGAAATATGGTTTAAACCTCGCAATAAAGCACGAGAAACGACATGTATATGAATTCTTCCAAATCCGCACGAAGCATCAAACTTAGAAGCTCCTACCTTTTGAACCGGGGCGGTTGAGAGAAATTTGAAAATCTCTACAATTAGGGATGTTTCACCCATTTTTCGATGAGGAAATTGCTAGTAGAGAGTGGGAATATCTATTGCATCAATTCCGACTTAGTAGTACTCGAAGATTTAGTATTGAAATTTTACAACAATGGAGGTTTCGGGGTGATGAATTTTGGATTACTGGCGGATGGGTTGGAGCGTGAACTCAACCTTATTTGGAGTTAATATCGAATACATCCTGGATTAGATAAACTCGATAGTCCGACTGTTATTGTCGAGTATCCGACTCACGAGGGATTTGATGTTTGACACGCTTCGAGGGAGAGTACAACAATGATGGCTCGAACTGCGTGTACCAAAGATTTTCGCTTTCGGATGAAACCAACTAGCCCGTCACTCGATGGGGGCTTGCAACATCATTGGAACTTCAAAGGCGTCGGCGTGAACAAGACATTCTTGCACCCTTGCACCTACTTGTGGATCCTCCGGAGAAGAAGCACACTTTTACGTATGGTCCATTTCGGGCCATATTCTTACGACAGCGTCAAATAGGTCGACTCCTCTTTAGCATCTTGGTTACTTAGCTTATGCTTAACTTAGGGTTCAGTCCGCTACTCCTTTCATTCCAACAAGGTCTTTCGAGAATTTCAGAATTTTCGAGACTTATGTTACGGACCTTTGGGACCCCGGTAGCTAGAGATGACATTGGCGTGATAGCGTACCTCCTCCTCCCCCTTTACCACCCATTTGTTTTAATGAGGCTACCATGCACCGAATCAACACTCTATGGAAGCCTTCGGAGACACATGAACACTAGTATGCACGGGGATGTTTCTTCGGGAAGAGATGATTACTTCCCAAAATGACTTCCAAAGAAGAAATGTGAAATTGCCAAGGCCGTTTCGGAGAATGATGATGGCAAATCAACTTCAATTCCAAGATCAATTGCTACGATCTATAGGCCACATTCGGACCGGTCATTTCGGCCCGAGGAAGTTAAATTAGGTGGCCCGTGAAAACCGGGTTCATCTTACGCTACCCGGAGGATTCCCGATAGTTGTTTATTTCCCTTATGCATTGCATTTTTAGTTTTCTTGTGATAAAAATATTATATATCGGTTGATTTCTCATAATTTTGTATCTCCAGACGGTTTGAATGATAAATTATTTATGTTATGCAATTATTGTAATTCCTACTATATTAGTTGTCCCTTGATGCATTGGGCTTACTCTCAAAGCCCAACGGTCAGAACAAACGGATTGATTCCAACGGTCATAAGCCCAACGGTCGAAATCAAGTTATAAATACAACTCTCCTTTTCCACTTTCACTCATTCCCTTCTTTCCTCTTCACAAATTCTTTTTTCACAAATTCTCAATTTCTTGAACATAATGAATCAAATAGAGCGATGGGAAAAGGAGCACGTGAATGGGCTATCACGAGATTCGTGGATAACGGTGTTTATCATTATTCTCCTGTCACTCATGCATAACATGATCCAGAACATCTAGATCTATTTAACCATCTCTTTTTCTGACTTTCATTTTGTATATTAGTATGGTGTGTTAAATAATTCTCACACATTTGTACGGGTTACGTATTAAATGGAAAAGTTTCGTATTAACTATTTGTGTATATTAGTTGTCTTTTCCTCTCTAAAACAAAAAATAATAATAATAATAAATAATAAAATAATAATAATAAAATAAAATAAAAAAATAAAAAAAATAAAAAAAATAAAAACCATAATAAAGAACACCATCCCATTCTCACCAAAATAATTAATTGATACACATGGTGTTCAGAGAAGATCGCGCACGCTACAAGGTACGCATAACACTTGTCACACATGTAGCTCGATTATTCTATCCATATTCTATTACTGAGTTATGATCATAATTTCTGAAATTACGTGTAAGTCTAACTACCCTGTGAAACTTTCCTCCGTGTTTTCTAACATTGAACCATCTCATTAATTGTCTTTGGATATCCGACATGACAAGACTTACTATGGATCCCCATTGATCTTTGTTCATAATCACATGGGTCATTAACTACACTTGGAATCAGTTGGTACAGGACTTCATAAATTGGCTATAAATCTTTTTTTTTTTTCAGCTATTCTTATTCAAACAATTTTCATTATCCTTCCTCATTAATACTACTAATGGATCAACCAAGAAAAAAACAACGAGAGAGAAAGACTACGAAAACTTTTCGAAGATGGCGGTTTTCTCCTTATTTTGACACCGAAATCATATCGTCGCGGATGGGCCGCCTCTTCTATATCATTCATTTGGTTTGGTTATTTCGAGAATTGGTTTTGATGTTCTACCAATTTAGCGGATCTGAAAATAGAAAATTCTACTTCAATGCCTATGGACAACGTTCGGAATTGACTAAGGAAATGATCTCTAACATACTTCAAATCCCAGTGAATACCTAGGGGTCCCTTTTTCAAGAGTCATCATTTGATTCCGCCAAAACTTTACTATGAGCTACCGTATCTCATGACGAAGTCGGAAATACACATCACATTGTTCTTCAACGCTCTTTGAAACAGAATCAATGTGTTGTGCTCCAATCGGGTTGGGACCAATATGGTAGGTACATCACACCAATGATCGGAAGTCACAAAGCCTCAACTTCACCTACTTTGGATTTTGCGGACTTCAAAGAGATGACTTTTGTCTAATCCAACACCTTTGGAACGTAATCACCAAGCAAACAAGAAGGTCAGCACCCCTACCCACTTTAGTAACGCAGATTATGATGCGTTGGGGTTATCCGATAATTTCTCGAGACACCCTTCAAAAATCACAAATAAAAGTACTCCAAACAGATTACTCCGTTGGTTTTGGACTCGATACTCGATAGAGGAACAGAATGACCCAAGCTCAAATTGACCATTTATTTGATGAAAATGCCATCTTTGAACATTATTAATCCCATGGAAGGCATTAAACTTCTTCATCATGGTTTGAGGGAACTACGGCTCATCGAGGAATATCATCATCACAACTCTTGGATTTCCAAGATCGTCAAGCAATGCATGATGTTGAGCGGGGAGGAGATCTTGGAAAATCATTCTCAGTCCTTGCAAAATTACGCTCTCCTAATGGAAAATCAAACTGTGATCTCTGCTAGCCAAGGGAAGATTCAGATGCAACTCGGTCAACAAATTGAAGAATTAAATGATGAAGTAGTGCGATATCGTCTCAAGATCAACATAACAATCCATAATTTTCTAATATTACTAAGTCAATAAATAAATACTCGTATATGTTATTACATTTTTCATCGTATTATGAATTTTGTCTTACCTTTGTGTCTTATTTTGTATGAAATGCTTAATAGGATTGTCATCATTTGCGTTGTGACTAATATAATTTAACATGTGCTTACAGGAGGGTCTATTCTCTTACATACTCATTTATCCATCCAGTTTGCCTTTGTCGTTACCTATTTCTTTACTTCATCCACTATGACATCTTCATCAATTGCATCTTCATCAAACATGGTACCTCCCAAACTCATTCCTGAGCAATCTTTTCAATCTATGATGGATTCCAATACCTATGGCCATCTCTTCCGTGACTACATTACAAACATCGGATGGTCTTCCCTAATTCTTCAACCTGACTAAACTTATTCTCCAAGTTTGGCTGCATACTTTTATGCTAATATGGAAGACACACCAGCATTCAACCATGCGCATGGTTTCTACTTAGACGGGTTCACAATCCAAGTTGGTGACACATCTCATATCTTTTCTGAACAACAACTTGCACTAACTTTGGATCTTCCATATCACGAACCTGTTGCATCATGGCATTACATCTATCATAATTCTTACCGTGCCTTTCGATTGGCAAGCGTTTTCGTGAAATTTACGGTGATGGTCTTGAGATTAAACGAGAAGGAAATGGCCATGTGGCATGGACGTGGCGTCACCATTCCTTAGCAAGCATGACCATGAACATGGGGACTGCGATGTTATTTGTACTCCTGAACATTATGGGAGATTGACATTTTTCTCGCCAATGAGGTCGCTTGCGTTGTATTGATTGCACTAGCTCAAGGTCATACATTATTTAACATCATAGGTTGTGTTATCTCCAACCTGAAACGAGCTCGTGACTTTTCGGGATCAATTATATACTTTTACCGGTCACGCTTGCGAATCATGAAGACACATTTCCCACGGTTTGCGGCTACTTTTCATGATGGGTCAAGGTAGATTCTATGTGCCGAAAGAAACGTAATCATTCATTCATTAAGGTTTCGCAATGGAAAGCGTCCATTTCGTACTACGAGGCATGTTCGTTGTTACCCGAAGGATGAAAATATGAAGACACATTTGAGGATATCTGGAAACGAAGAATGGGCATAAATTTTCTAGACTATTATCGTTTGGCGCGATGCTAAGGAAATGCATTTTCTTCAAGAGGACGCCAGAACTTCACATCCTGCTGGATGGTAAACTTGAGTTTGTCATTATACATACATCTAGCTAAACCTTATGTTTGGTATGATATTGTTTTTATTTCGTGTGCTATGTTTAGTGTGCTATTGAGCATTTTCTTGTTTTTTCTTAATAATATATTATGTTCTCCAACCTTTATGTTCCAGCAATCTAGCCCTAATTTTGCTCACGGTTCTCAGGTACTTTCTCTCTTTAATTATTGATACTTCGAGGACTAAGCATCATTCTGTTGGGAGTGTTTTAACCCTGTATCAAATATTAGGCAAATTGTAACCTGTATATAGTTTTTATTTTCATGTTAATAATTGTACTTAGTGACAAAGTCTTGTTTCCTTTTCAATGATGAAAATTGTCTAGAAATCTCACATTAGTATCCGAATTAGGATTTGTTTTTTAAGAAACTTAAGAAAATATGTATGTAATAGTTTAAACATCTTTTCATGAACATTCATAATCTTGAGTATCATCGATTGTACATAGCAAGAAGTTCACGGAACCAACGGTTAGTTACTTAAACTATAAATCTGTGAGAATCTAACCAAAACCTTGACATGAGTGATTTGTGTGTGATGACACGAGGAGGAGTAGTTTTTCGATTAGAGAAAATCACGATCTACTTACTTGATCACCACCGAACCCTAAAGGAGAATTTAGGCCATCTTTGGATCGACATAGCTAAAAATTCTTACCTATTACAAATTTTATCGCTAGTCACTCCACTGAACCTTTCATCAAACCTTTCACTTTCACCAAAAAAATTCCTTACCCATCTATTAAACCAAATAAAAGAACCTACCTAAGTGATGAGTATGAGAAATAGGATGAAATATGGAAAGAATAAAGAGAAAGACTTGTCCCAAATAAAAGTCAGTTACTTGCTTCAGGAAAGAAAAATAGAATCATGTTCTTAAGCCATCTAAAAATAAATAAATAAATAAATAAAAAAGTCCATTAGAGGCTTAAGAACAAGGTTGGAAAACTCAGTTAGAATAAGGAAATAAAACAAAGATTTCTCTAGTGTAAATATATGAAGACCCTATTCTCTCATACTCGTAAATTTTAATTATCTATTTCCATTTTCTTGTACACTATCACCTAATCCCCACAATACCTAATAAAGACCTCTAGCTCAATTAGGAGTAGGGTGGTGTGATAATAAGTAGTAGATGTGATTGATCGACATCGGCTCCTCTGACTGTCATTGAGATGTGAGGAAAGCGTGTGCCCACTAAGACACCGGAGTTAACAAAACGAGTGGAAAATTTTTGAGTGAAATTGTGTTTTGACACATACCGTGAGAACCCATTTAGGTACACTCTCCAAAGGATTGAAACAACCCCCGCTAGTACATTTCAATGAAAAGTTCCTTTGCATGCATAATCATATGTAGATGTTTTAATTATTGAATATATATTAACTTGAGTTTCAAAGAAATCAATCCTCGTCCCCGCTAAAGAGATGTATGGATATCCGAGATTAATTTAGGAACGAAGTTTACATCATCGAAGTCGTTGTAGTATAAATGAAGTTTGTGAGTATCTTCTCTGGAAAACTCTTACGAGGCTACAACTCGTCCACTAGGGAATTCCTAGTGGTTTAAGGCCTTGTTGCATATGGTCAATGCAACCGCACTCTGCGAAACGAGAAATTAGTTAGGAGTACACATTTTTGGCCACTTATTTGTTTTAATATCTCTTATTTGCTTGAGGACAAGCAAAGTGCTGTTTGGGGGTAGTGTGATAAGCACCCAAAAGTGTATTATGAAAACTCGTTGAGACATAAATTTGGTTAACTATGTGTTTAATAATCTTGAAATAAATATATTTTCATACTTTTGCAAGTATTCGCAGTAAACATGGAAATATGGTTTAAATCTGCAATAAAGCACGAGGAACGACATGTATATGAATTCTTCCAAATCTGCACAGAAACATCAAACTTCCGAAGCTCTTACCTCTTGAACCAGGACTCCGAATGTGACAAGTGAGCTGCCCAGACAATCAGGGTGATGAACTCTACGCATAGGCAGGAAGTTGTAAAATTGGCCAAAGACCGGACCGCCACTGGACTGCACATAGGACCCACTATGAGGACCTACAAGATTGGATGAGTCATCAATCATGGAGCATGTCAAGACAAAAATGACAAATTATTGGTGCAAAGTTGACACCTTGCATATAATTAATTAGATTAGGTGTTAATAGTGAAAAAAAAGGCAAGGTGTCAATTTGTTTTAATGTGGTGGATAAAAATGAAGTAAATATGGTTTGATGTTTCACATGGGAGGAAATGAGATGTCTCTCAAATGAAGAAGAAAACAAAACAAGGGGGGGGGGGGACACTCCATTTACTCCCTTGACTTCTTTTTCTTACCTTGTATTATTTTAGTTCCTTAGTCATTTTTATTATTTAGTTTTTTGTTTTGTAAGAAAGCTTGTAATAGTTTTAATGGAGGAAATTTTGGTTTTCTTCTAGAAAATAAATAAAAAGCAAGTGAGTTTAGTTAGTTTTTCTTTTTCCTCTTTCTCTCTCTCTTTTGTTCTTCTAGTTTGTAATCCTTTATCCCAAGGATCATGAGCTAACTTCCCTTTTGGGGAGTTAATCCAACTCATGTGAGGAAAAATAATTGCTGTTGGCTTGGTAGGTTGTTAGGAAGAACAACTAGACCTACATCCTATCCCAAAATGATAGTTGGTGTAGTGTCTAGTTAGGAATCAAGGAATGAGCTTAGAGATAAGTCATTGTTTGATTCCAATTGCTAACATGTATGAGTTTAGAAATGAGCCATACATGTTAGGGATCAAGTTTTCTTCCATTAGGGCTTGTCTATGAGTTTAGGAAGAATCAAATGAACCTTTTCAAATCAACAACTAAATGTTATTTTCACATGAGGAGGATTAGCTCTCCACCTTTTATTTAGTAAATTGTATTTTGTCTTAGTTGCATATTTCGAATCTTAATGTTTTTATTTAATGTTTGTGTAGGTAAGAATCCTAGTTTTAATATAAACTTATTCACTAGTTCCCTAAGAGTAACAACCAACTTGTAGTTGTCCTAACCTTTAGGTTGGTTCGATCCTTACTTCAACTTTACGAACGCGAAGATCGTGAGTAAGGAACTTTGAATTCGCTTTTGCATCAAATTAGAGAGTCAAATCTCTAACGTAGTAAAAAGTAAACATCATACCTCAATCAGAACCAGAAAGGAGGATGTGTCTCTGGACGAGTTACATGGGATGTTGTTAAGTGAAGAGATGAATGTGGAAGAACAACATCAAACTCTGGTGCAAGCTACTGCAGTTCCACAAGCTTATGCAGCTGGAACGAGTAATTACAATGGTAGAGGTGCTTATAATGGTTTTGGTAGAGAAAGAAGCTATAATAGAGGAGGTTATACCAACTATAATGGCAGTAACTCGAGTTATAATGGTGGTGGTAATTACAATGGTGGGAACTTTGGTGGAAGCTATAATGGTGGAAACTATACTTGAGGAAGCTATAAAGGTGGAAACTATACTGGAGGAAATGGTAGTGTCAATAACAACAAATGTTATTAGTCTGGACTAGCAAATGGACCTCAAATAGGTCAAGGGTTCAATAATGGTAGCAGGCCATTGTGTCAGATTTGTGGAAAACTGGGACACTATGCTATCGACTGCTTTGATAGGATGAATTATGCTTATCAAGAGAAAATTCCACCGAAGCAACTACGAGCTATGGTTGCACACAGAAATGAGACCTCATCATCAAAAAGTTCTAATTGGTATGCTGACAGTGGAGCTTCAAACCACATGACTGCAGACTACTCAAACCTGGAGTTTCCACATGCTTATCATGGACAAGATCAAGTAACAGTTGGAGATGGTCAATCTTTGGACATTGCCAATACTGGTAATATTACTATCCATACCCAAGATTTAAATTCCAAATTAGTACTAAAGGACGTTTTGCATGTTCCTCAAATTTCACAAAATTTACTTTTTGTGCATAAGTTCACATCTGATAATGACTGTTCCTTGGTTTTCACTTAATCTCATTTCTATGTGAAGGACAACATGTCACAGAAGATTCTTTTCCAAGGGCCCCATAAGCATGGACTGTATCCTATCACACTCTCCACTTCATCACCTACTTTACCTTCTGCTTTCATTGCTCCCAAGACTCAAGCCTATATTGGTGAAAGAGTTATTCCAGTGATCTGGCACCAACGACTTGGTCATCCTACTTCCTCAACCTTCAAAAAGATACTTCATCAATTTGAGCTTCCTTTGAATAAAAACTCAAAAGAGGATTTTTGTAATAATTGTCAATTTGGTAAAAGTAGTCAGTTACCTTTTCAGAATTCTAAGTCTAGAGCTGCTTATGCTTTAGAACTTCTTTATGTGGATTTATGGGGACCATCACCTTGTAATTCAATTCATGGATTCAAATATTATGCTAACATTGTGGATGATTTTACAAACTATTGGTGGTTGTTTCCTTTGTATGCCAAATCCGATTTCTTTGTTGTTTTCAAACAGTTTAAACTTCAAATTGAAAAAAATTTAAACACAAAAATCAAAATCTTGAGGTTTGATGCAGGAGGAAAATTTACTAGTACTATCCTTGAAAATTTTCTAAGTGAATGTGGCATTAAACACCAATTTTCGTGTCCACACACACCACAACAGAATGGTGTTATGGAAAGAAAACATAAACATCTCACTGGCCTAAGCAGAACTCTTTTTTGTCAGAGTTCAATCCCATATTCATATTGGACAGAAGTTTTCAATACTTCTGTGTTTCTCATCAACAGATTACCTATTAAACACTTTAACTATGTGTCACCATATAAAAAACTCTTCAATAAACCACCAGACTATACCTATCTCAAAAGCTATGGATGTGCCTATTATCCATGGCTAAAACCCTATACAACAAATAAGTTTCAAGCCAGAACCAAAGAATGTGTTTTTATAGGGTATAGTCTGAATCATAAAGGCTATAGATGCTTAGATCCTAGTACTAGAAGGATATATATTTCTCAAAATGTTATTTTCAATGAAGTCCATTTTCCTTACAAAACCAAATCGTCTGAATCATTTCAAAAGCCTTCTATATCATCTGATCATAGTTTCATTTCATCTTTTAATCCATTTGTTAACTCTTCTTCAATGTCTTTTTCTCCTCAAAATGATATTTCTTCAGCTCATTTTCCTACACCAGCTGTGTCTGCATCACAATCACATAGTCACTCACCTATTCACTCACTTAGCCATTCACCAGTTCATACACCTATTCCTGCAGTTAATTCAGATTCATCTCATATAATCATAGTTCGGGATCTCGGAATTCCGACAAATCCAAAAATTGAAATTCATTAAATTTCGACCCTTATCACATTCGGAATTTCGGATGATTTTGGAATTTCGGATATTTCGACTCTATATTCAGAATTCCGATTTTTTGAAAAACTGAAATATCGAGTGGAATTCCAAAGTTTCGTTCGGAATCACGAACACTGCATATAATACATTCATCTTCACCAGTTACTACTTTCAATAATTCACCCATTCCATTTCCGAGTCTATCATCAAATCAATTACCTACTCCAGAATCATCACATGTTTCCTCAGCTGTACCAGCACAAATTCTCACTTCCAAAAATCATTTGACAAATGCTCATACAATGAACACAAGAAGGAAATGTGGCATTTTTCAAAAGAAAAAGATCTTATCATTATCAGTCATCAAAAACACTACAAAACATCCCCTGCCTCAATGCTATTCAGCATATTCAACACAAGTTCTCCCAATAGCTCCAACTTGTTTCAGCAAAGCTATTAAAGATCCAGGGTGGAGATAAGCAATGTTAGAAGAGTATAATGCCTTGATAAAAACCCAAACCTGGATCTTAGTTCCTTATACAAATCAAAATCTAGTGAAAAACAAATGAATTTTCAGAGTCAAACAAAAGGAGACTGGAGAGTTGGATAAACTGAAAGTTAGGTTGGTTGCAAAAGGATTCAGTCAACAAGAAGGGGTTGACTATTTTGAAACTTTTAGTCCTGTAGCTAAGGCAGCTACTATAAGACTAATTCTAGCAGTAGCAGTTCAAAACAATTTGCTGGTAAAACAACTTGATGTCTCCAATGCCTTTTTACATGGCACATTACGAGAGGAAGTTTATATGACTTTACCACCTGGAATCATAGACAAGACAAGACCTACTCATGTTTGCAAACTTCTGAAATCATTATATGGGCTTAAACAAACACCTCGTGCATGGTACTCTTCTCTTATGGAAGCTCTGTTGTCTATACTTCAAATGTAGACAACTCACTCTTCATTCAAGAGCATTGTTCCGGCCCCCACAAATGTGGCCCAATATAAGCCCAATTCAATACAAGCCCATGCTCAGAGCCCAACTATAAACAAGCCCACGCTCAGAGCCCAACTCTAAACAAGCCCACGCTCAGAGCCCATGCTCAGAGCCCATGCTCAGAGCCCAACTATAAACAAGCCCACGCTCAGAGCCCATGCTCAGAGCTTATCTATGAAAAAAGCCCATGCTCAAAGCCTACATTCCATGAGCTGACAGTTCTCCCGCCAGTTCTCCAACTTCATTCCACGAGTTGACAGATGTCCCGGTAGTTCTCCAACTTCAATCCACGAACCGGCGGTTCTCGCCCGATTCTCAACTTCATCCTACGGTGACGGATGTCGCCGGTTCTCTAACTTCATCCTACGAGCCCGTTCTCCCGAGTTCTCAACTTCATCCCACGAGCCGGTTCTCGCCCGGTTCTCAACTTCATCCCTACGGACGGATGTCCCGGTTCTCAACTTCATCCCACGGCCGACAGTTCTCCCGCCCAGTTCTCAACTTCATCCTACGAAAGCCGACGGATGTCCCGGTTCTCTCCAACTTCATCCCACGAGCCGACAGCGGTTCTCCGCCCGGTTCTAACTTCATCCCACGAATCGCGAGCGGTTCTCCCGCTTAGTTCTCAACTTCATTCCATGAGTGACATATGTCCTTGATTCTCAACTTCATCCCACGAAGCCGACAGCCGGTTGTCGCCCGGTTCTCAACTTCATCCCATGATTGGGCGGTTCTCCCGCCAGTTCTCCAACTTCATCCCACGATTGGAATATTGAGAACGAGGAAGTAACTATCACCAATGCTACCTATAAAATCCAACCTTCGTCATTTTTCCGAACTACTTAATCGAGACTTGATCCCAAGCAATATCTTTGGGTGCGTAGGGCAACTTCAAAACCGAAGTCGGTCTCATCTTTCCCCCAATCACCATCTCCTTCACCATCTCCAAAAACATTACTCACAACCTCAACTGGTGTGTTTTGGCAAATCTTGCTGAAACATATTTGGCGCCGTCTGTGGGGATCGAACCCTCAACCATAAAACAAAAGTTACGTAAATTGCTTCTCAAAAAACAAATAACGGTGAAAGTTTCCCTCTTACCGCACAAGTTCAGCACTCACCTTCTGCTGGGAATTCACTTTCCAAGTCCTATGGTCCTCGGCCATCTGCGACTAAGAGAGTTGGTATTCATGTAGCCGATCCAACAACTCAAGTTGACCATCGTCTCCGACAATTGGAGAGCAAGAATAAAAATTTGAAGAAACAGCTGCGTCAACTTCTCGAAGATGATTCACGGTTCACGACAAAAAGTGTTTGGGATCATTTGAACTCTGAAGCATCTCTGTCAAAGACTCCAAGCACAAACTCCTGCACCAAGAAAAACCATGTGAGTCGCTTACGAAAGGCTTCGCGCAAACCGAATGTGCAACGCCGAAAGCCAACACTTTCCAGTGTAATCGTAAGCGAATCCACAAACTATGCCGACCACCCTGTGAGGGATCGGATCGCCAACTCACGAAAGATAACGAGTCTAAACGTGAATAAAATCTTTTGCTAACTTTGCACATTAACTTTGCAGCCAATCACTCAATGGAGTGGTTGACAACTCATTGAAGATATGAAGAAAAATAATGTTGGTGTAGCCGATCATAGCCGAAAGGCTATAAGAGGTCGGCTCTCTCCTAGAAAAAATTATCTAGACTCATCGAAGATATTAAAAACAATAATATTGATGTAGCCGATTATAGCCGAAAGGCTTTAAGAGGTCGGCTCTCTCTTAGAAAAATTCTCTGGACATCCGGACCATTATATATATAATAGGTAAGCATGACAGACCACAAATGGAAGGTCGACATGCAGTCTATTACCAGGATGCTGATTTTAGTTACCACGCTTTAGTAGTCCAACCTCTCTGAAAAGGTCCCCCTACAAGTCGTGGTCCCAACCCTCAAGCTCATTGTTAACCAATGCATGTTTCACATTACATGTCAGTTGACAATAGTAGTTATGTAGATGGTGACTCACTTATAGAGGACCACGAAAAGAGTGATTGGATCCCAACCTTCCGTCCATATACTCCAAATGTTCACCCTAGGCGAAGAAAGAACCAATCTCCATAATTGGCTCAGTCTTTTCCATTACCAATTTGCAATATCTAATTTTACCTACCTTAAAAAAAATAAAATAAAATAAAAACTTGCCGACCAAATGTTTCAGAGAATATTTTGCTGATCCAAATGATCGGCAAAAAAAAAAAAAAAAAATCTATCAATTTTTTTTTTAATTTTGGCGCTCCAAGAATTTTATTTCTAAAAGCTCTTTCAATTTGGGCATCAAGCAAAAAGATTCAATTTGATGACCGATTACACTAGTTTAATAATTCGATCTGTTTGCCATCAATTCATATTTAGCTCGATCATCAAGATATAACTACGAGAAATTGGTATACAACAAGGACGATGTAGTTGACCTCGTCATGGAACTTCGCGACGGTTGATAGTAGCCCAAATCTTGGGGGCTCATCGACATGGCTGATCTGTTCCATATGATGATGTCGATAGCGTTCTAATTGTAGCCTCACTAAAGAATGGATCGGCATATAATAAGGAGTGGTTGACTTGTCATGGAACTCGTACAGTTGATAGTAGCCCAAACCTTAGGGCTCATCAACATGCTAATCTGTCCATATGACGGTCAATAACCCTTCTATTTGTTGTCTCACTGAAGAATGGATTGGCATATAACAAGGAGTGGTTGACTTGTCATGGAACTCGCACAGTTGATAGTAGCCCAACCCTTAGGGATTATCAACATGCTAATCTGTCCATATGATGGTCGATAACCCTTCTAGTTGTTGCCTCACTGAAGAATGGATCGGCATATAATAAGGAGTGGTTGACTTGTCATGGAACTCGAACAGTTGATAGTAGCCCAAACCTTAGGGCTCATCAACATGTTGATCTGTTCATATGAAATTCAATAACCCTTCTATTTGTTGTCTGTTTTGAAGAATGGATTGGCATATAACAAGGAGTGGTTGACTTGTCATGGAACTTCGCCGCGGTTGATAGTAGCCCAAACCTTAAGGATTATCAACATCTTTGATCGTCCATATGATGGTTGATAACCCTTCTAGTTGTTGCTTTGAAGAATGGATCGACATATAACGAGGAGTGGTTGACTTGTCATGGAACTTCGCCGCGATCGATAGTAGCCCAAACCTTAGGGATGATCGACATGTTGATATGTCCATATGATAATGTCGATAACTTTCTATTTGTTGCCTCACTAAAGAAGGGATCGACATATAACAAGGAGTGTTTGACCTCATAATGGAACTTCGCCGACGGTCGATAGTAGCCCAAATCTTTAGGGCTGATCGACATCTTTGATATGTCCATATGATGATGTCGATAACTTTCTATTTGTTGCCTCACTAAAGAAGGGATCGACATATAACAAAGAGTGTTTGACCTCATAATGGAACTCGCACAGTCGATAGTAGCCCAAATCTTAGGGCTGATCGACATACTGATATGTCCATATGATGATGTCGATAACTTTCTATTTGTTGCCTCACTAAAGAAGGGATCGACATATAACAAAGAGTGTTTGACCTTATAATAGAACTCACAAAGTTGATAGTAGCCCAAACATTAGGGCTCATCGACATGCTGATATGTCCATATGATGATGTCAATAACTTTCAATTTGTTGTATCCCTGAAGAATGGATCAGCCATACGACAAGAAGCGCTTTACCAATTGCTGATACTTACAATCATTCTGCCTCAAACTCATATTGATTCACTAAAAAAAAAAAAAAATCTTGCAATACGAAAGTATCACTTTGTCATCAAATAAAAGACCTTCCATTCATACATGGGGCGTCTTAAATATCTTTTACATTTATAATTCATTTGTCATTCATACATACATACATGCATACATTTAAATTAGCATTCATAACATTTCATTATATTCATACATTTTAACAATTAAATTAAATCATTATATTATCATTATACTTTGGGGGCGGCAATACCCCAAATTTCATTACGTTATCATTACACTTTGGGGGCGGCAATACTCCAAATTTCATTACGTTATCATTACACTATGGGGGCGGCGACACCCCAAATTTAATTACGTTATCATTACACTATGGGGGCGGCGACACCACAGATTTCATTACGTTATCATTACATTATGGGGGCGGTGACACCCCAAATTTCATTACGTTATCATTACACTATGGGGGCGGCGACACCCCAAATTTCATTACGTTATCTTGGGGGCGGCGACCCCCCAAAATTCATTACGTTATCATTACACTATGGGGGCGGCGACATCCCAAATTTCATTACGTTATCTTGGGGGCGGTGACCCCCCAAATTTCATTACGTTATCATTACACTATGGGGGCGGCGAAACCCCAAATTTCATTACGTTATCTTGGGGGCGGCTACCCCCCAAATTTCATTATGTTATCATTACACTTTGGGAGCGGCGATACCCCAAATTTCATTAAGTTATTATTACACTATGGGGGCGGCGACACCTTAAATCTCGTTACGTTATCATTACACTGGGGGCGGCGACACCCCAAATTTTGATATATTATCATTACACTATGGGGGCGGCGACACCCTAAATCTCGTTACGTTATCATTACACTGGGGGCGGCGACACCCCAAATTTTGAACTTGATCAGTCAAATTGTTGACCACCCCAAATTAAACTCCCAAATTGATCAGTCAAGGGCAAGAAATTACCTTTTTGATCAGTCCAAATTTAATGCACCCAAAATTTTGTCCCAAATTGATCAGTCAAGGGCAAGCAATTATCCTTTTGAACTTGACGATCTCTATTATTTGCCAATCCAATTATTTTCCGCTCAATCACTATTGTCTAATACCCAATTTCCAAATATTTTGATAAACCAAATAACTTGTTTGCCGACCAACTATATAGCAATTGAATAAACTGATCTAGCCAATCACTCCTTGCCGATCTATGTTTTGCCGCCCATGTGAAGTTCTTTTTTATTTTGCCAATCCTATTAGTGAAAGCAAGCCTGATATCTAATTAGCCCATTAGTAACCCACTAATATTTTGCAGACCCTATTCATACAATAAAAGAACAAGAAACCGCTGGAAGGACAAGAAGCCCAACAAAAAAAAAACACGCTCAGAGCTACAAAATAAAAGGGGTAGAATATCATTGTATTGCCCTTCATAGATTTTCGATCCCTTTATTCAAAAAAAAACCCGTTGACACTACAGAATTCCTTCCAACAAAATAGCATTTGCCGACCCTATTCAACACTAAAATAACAAGAAAATCTATTCTGGCCTTTGAATTACCGCTGGAAAGAATTGCCGCTCGATTATATTGCCGATCAATTTGAACTGCTCAACTTTGAATTTTGAGCCGATCGTTTTTTATTTCGAAAAAGGAAGTTGCCGATCAAAATCCATGTATCGGTATGATCCGAAGCCTATCCTAAATACCGGATCCGTATAAAATTTGAAACTTTGTTAAGAGTTTGCGGTTGTACATGCATGAGTCCTTGATAGATCCCAAAAAATCAATTGCGAGAGGGTATGGGTATATAACTAGAGTCTAGAGGCAGCCCCGCTTTGCAATCTTTGGTTATTCTTGCAAAGGATATTCAAGAGTGTAGCAAGGACTAGACCAAGGCTATCGAAACACAATTGATTGAGTCCGTGATTTGTGAGAAAGTGCACCAAGATTATCTTTCTCTGCAAAGCTTCGATGAGCAGTAGAACCCGGTTGCAAGGTAGCATGCTAGACTTACTTGCTTCGCAATGTTGGCCACGATTGCAAGTAGTGAGAAGTAACGCGGAAAAATGGAGTCGACAACTTCGATACCAATGCTCAAACCGAACACTATGGAAGTCGAAAAACGACCCTCTTCAAATTGGTGTCAAGCGCGAAGCCAAAGTAGCGGTATATATGCATCAACTAAAATTTTGTCCAAGTCCATCCTTCAACACCCAATTCAAAGCAGCAGCCGATGGAAGCGAACGTGCATAACCAACTCCCATAGCTCGAAACATTGCCTGAGTAGCAAGAACTTGGAGAGCAGAGCTAAAAAACAGACTCACAAACTTCCACTTAACATACTCAATATAATTCTCTTTCACTCCACTTGGTATAAAAATGTGAGTTTTACACTAACTTTCTACTATTGCCGCCAGTTCATATGGAACATGATTCCAAAAAATATCGAAATCCAACAATTATCCCTGCCCCAATTTGTTTCCAGAACAATTTGCCGATTGTATCATTCTATCTTCTTGCAGACCGAATTTTTTTTGGGTTAATCAATTTGTATATTTGCCGATCAAACTCAACAAATAATCAAGTTGCCGCTCCAACACTTAACAATTTACTGATTATCCTAAACAAGTGTACTTCAATCATTCCCATAAGCTTTGAACTGCGGATCCTTTTTGCCGATCACTATCTCTTTTTGCCGATCACTTTTGCCAATCCCATTGAGCTGCCGATCCCTTCGATTGAATTTCCGCTGTTACGGCCGATCCCTTCAAATTAGAATGCCGCTGGATGTGTGTTTTCTGGAATGCCGTTGATCAATATTTAGGAAGAAAGTTTGAATTCGAATCGAATTGAATTGCCGCTACTTGATTTGCCGGGTCGGCTGTAGTTGAATTTCTTCGGCTGTATTTTGCTTGATTTTGCCATTTGCTTGATTTGCTGCTCATTATACTGACCCCCTACAAAACAAACCATATATTTAAGTTTGATCTCCATAACAACCTTCAAAAAGCCCGTGGGCTATAAGTCTAACACTGCCCTTCATCTGCCTAAGCAATTACTTGAAGCAGCGGAAATTTGTGAGGGACTGAGTGGAAGGACTTTGAGAAAGCTTCCATTCTTAGCTCATGCAGCCATGCCCATCCCTTGCAGTTGTGATGCTAGCAAGTACATGCACACGTTGATACATACAACAAGAAGGGAGCTATCAGAATTAGTTAGTTGAGCTCAGTTTTTCTGATTTAGCAGCCTCTCAAATCTTTTGATGACGAATGAACCCTTACTTGGACATTTGTGCGGGATTTTGTCTGGATATGCCTATACCTATGGGTTATTCAACGTTTTACTACCTGGATCATCTTTCTATTCTACCATCGAGAGCTCCTCGTTGCTGTCAACATGTGTGGACGACCCAAATTTATTTTGTGCACTGGAGGCAATCCATCTGGTTATATGCCTACACATACAAGTCCAAATTCACCACCCAGTAGTTTAATTTCCAGCAATATATGGAGAAACCTTTCCTCATGGATGCCACAAAGAGAACTGCCCAGATTGGCGGAAGCATGGTATACTAAACGGCCTGTACTTGTTAAAGCTGTTAAATTGATACTGGACGAGAGGAGTTTAGGTGTCTTCAAGGCCATTTCAGAGTTGATTGTTGTCATGGCTTCATGACCGATGAATTTTTGGAAAAGAAAGTTGCGGATTTAATTAATTGCCGACCCAACGTGTAAGACATGCCGCTCGATCTCTTTGAGTAGTTGCTTCGATCACTTTTGCCGATCCCGTGATGCCGAATCTTTGAACTGTCGATGCCGCTCGGGTTTAGATTGCCGCTCGAGTTTAGATTGCCACGGAAGTTTGAATTACCCCTGGACTTGATCATGAATTGCCGCTCGAGTTTAGATTGCATTTCGAGTTTAGATTGCCATGAAGTTTGAATTACATTTGGACTTGATCATGAATTGCCATTTCGAGTTTAGATTGCCGCGAAGTTTGAATTACCATTTGGACTTGATCATGAATTGCCGCTCGAGTTTAGATTGCCCGAAGAAGTGAATTACCATTTGGACTTGATCATACCAGCACTAATGCACCGGATCCCATCATTTTTTACCAATTTACTAACCTACCAAGTACCATAAATATTAATACTTCTTTGCCACACGGGCCTTGCCCATGTAACAAAGAGAGGGCGATGTTCCGGCCCCCACAAATGTGGCCCAATATAAGCCCAATTCAATACAAGCCCATGCTCAGAGCCCAACTATAAACAAGCCCACGCTCAGAGCCCAACTATAAACAAGCCCACGCTCAGAGCCCATGCTCAGAGCCCAACTATAAACAAGCCCACTTCAGAGCCCATGCTTTCGAGCTTAACTATAAACAAGCCCACGCCGAGCCCAACTATAAACAAAGCCCACGCCAGAGCCCATGCTTTCGAGCTTATCTATGAAAAAAGCCCATGCTCAAAGCCTACATTCCATGGCCGAGTTCTTCCCGCCCGGTTCTCAACTTCATTCCACGAGTTGGCGGATGTCGGCTAGTTCTCAACTTCAATCCCCACTTAACCGGTTCTCCCCGATTCTCAACTTCAATCCCACGAATCGGCGGTTCTCCGCCCGATTCTCAACTTCATCCTACGGCCGACGGATGTCCCGCCGGTTCTCAACTTCATCCCACGGTGGCAGTTCTCCTTGAGTTCTCAACTTCATCCCACGGTGACAGTTTCTCGCCCGATTCTCCAACTTCATCCTACGGCCGACGGATGTCGCCGGTTCTCAACTTCATCCCACGGCCGGCGAGTTCTCCGCCCGGTTCTCTAACTTCATCCTACGGTGACGGATGTCCCGGTTCTCAACTTCATCCCACGAAGGCGGTTCTCCGCCCGGTTCTCAACTTCATCCCCGGCCCGGCGAGTTCTCGCCGATTCTCAACTTCATTCCATGAGTGACATATGTCCCGCCAGTTCTCCAACTTCATCCCACGATGACGGTTGTCCCGCCCGGTTCTCCAACTTCATCCCATGATTGGGCCAGTTCTCCCGCCAGTTCTCCAACTTCATCCCACGATTGGAATATTGGAGAACGAGGAAATAACTATCACCAATGCTACCTATAAAATCCAACGCCCGTCATTTTTCGAATCCACTTTAATCGAGACTTGATCCCAAGCAATATCTTTGGAGTGCGTAGGCAACTTCAAAACCGAAGTCCAGTCTCATCTTTCCCCAATCACCATCTCCTTCACCATCTCCAAAAAACATTACTCACAACCCTCAACTGGTGTGTTTTGGCAAATCTTGCTGAAACAAGCATCAAGGTTATATTACTTATCTGTTGGTATATGTTGATGAAATACTTATTACTGGGAGCTCCATTTCTAACTGTAATTTTATTATTAAGCATCTATCATCAGCCTTTGCTTTAAAAGACTTGGGAGAATTGAGTTACTTTTTAAGTCTTGAGGTGACAAGAACAAAAGACAAAATGTTTGTCTGTCAATCCAAATACATAGTGGATTTGCTGAAAAAGCATAATATGGAAGGAGCTAAGCCTACATCTACTCCAACATCAGCTACAGAGAAGTTAGATGCAACTTCAGGTGAAATATTAGAAGATGGTACTGCGTATAGATCAATGGTTGGTGCTTTGCAGTATCTTACATGGACTAGGCCTGACATATCCTATTCTGTAAATCAAGTTTGTCAATACTTGCGCAGTCCAAGATCTACACACTTTGCAGCTGCTAAAAGAATTCTAAGGTATCTTAAAGGGACTATATCCTATGGGCTTCTTATTCACAAAGGAGTACAGACTGGACATTAGAGCATTCATGCATATTTTGATGTAGATTGGGTAGGGTCCTCCTCTGACAGAAGGTCCACAAGTGGCTATGTAGTTTATTATGGTAATACACCTATTGCTTGGTCAGCCAAGAAGCAAGCTAGAGTTGCAAGGTCAAGCACAGAGTCAGAATATTGTTCTTTGGCTCACACTGCAGCAGAATTATCATGGTTAAAGAAACTATTCAGAGATCTTAAGATTCCAATATATCACTTACCAGTTGTATGGTGTGATAATAATAGTGCCATTTCCCTTGCTTCAAACCCAAATTTTCACGCCAGAACTAAACACATTGAAGTCAATTACCATTTTGTCAGAGAACTCGTTACCAGTGCATCACTCAAAATTAGCTATGTTTGTTCTCACGATCAACTTGCAGATGTGTTTACTAAAGGGATTTCAAGACAGAGAAATTGTTATTTAAGATCCAAGCTTTCAATCCTCTCACAGAGTATTTCATCTTGAGGGGGGCTGTTAGTATATACGTATGTAAAGCTTCTAGAAGTTCAGTCAAGTCAATTCAGTTAGATTCAGTTAGTTAGTTACATTTTGTTATTAGTATTGTACAGGTGTCACTTAGAAATTGGTTGTGTGTGCTGTCAAATGTAAGTATAAATACAATGTAATATCTAGCATTTCAGTCAATGAAAATCATTTTTGATTCATTCTTCTTACACAGATACCATTCCCAAATAGTTGTATGGTGTTAGAGAGCTGAAAAAGTTTGCAAACCTTGAAGGAAAATGTCTTGATCTATTGAAGTGTTTAGTGTGTGGAAAATGTGAGTGGTTGGGTGCTGTAATGGAAAAGGTTAAGAGTGGTTAATCATTTTATTTTCTATAACTATGTAACGTAATATGTTTTTTTTAATATGAATAAACTTTTATTTTATATGAATATATGTTAGTTTATATATATATATATATATATATATATAATAAAATAGAAATTAATTAACATTGTTTATTAATGATTAAGAATAAATATGCATCTACAAAATTAAATTAAATTACAACAATCAACGTCGGTCACCTCTAATACTCCATAGATGCTCGACAAGGTCGTTTTTAAGTCTATCATGCATATTCTTTGATTGAACTCGTAGAGTCCCCTCAATATAGTGTTCCCGAGTAGGTGGGATATGTGGTTGCCCTTCTGGATCAGGAATGTACTACCAAAAAAGTGACTTTTAGCCGTGAATGGTTTTGCCGTGGCCAGGGTTTGGTGGCTAGATATCACTTTTTGCCACGACATGCAGAAGTTGTGGCAAGAAATAACATTTTGCCTCAGTCTTTCCCTTTTGTGGCTAAAGGTACATGCTTTGCATCGATTTCATTCTAGGCGCGGCTTTAAGTTACGGCTCTTGCAGCAAGCAAGTTCTGGGCGCGGGTTTAAGTGTGTGTTTTGCAACAAACAGTGGCAAGAAGTTATTAGTTTGCCTAATTATAAATTTTCAAAGAGGGTAGAGAATTACACATCACTTCCCGCGTGTATTTTCATTCTTTCCCACAATTTTATTTGGTGAAAACTGAATGTTGAATCTTCTCAAAAAAAAAAAAAAAAACAACTTAAACCCATTTCACTGCATCCGCCTCCTTCTCTCACTGCATCCGCCTCCTGCTCAACTGCTTCTCAAGTGTTTCTTCACTGCTATTTCCGGTAATCACCTTCTTGTTGAAGGTCTTTAATTAACATCTTTATTTTTTACGCTTTATAATTAAAAAGTATCATTTTTTAAGTGTTTAATTCTTGTTTGTATGTTGATTCAGTATTTATGAGTTTCTAATATAATCTATATGATTTTTGGGGTAAAAGATTTGAAATTGAAATTTAAATCATTAGCTTTCTTCTTGTTTAGATGTAAATTTCAGAACTTGTGCATTAATTTATTTTATATTCTTAGATCTACCATGTATAAAGCCACTTGCAGGTTAGTAATCTGAATTATGCATGTTTTCCTTGTCAAGTCACCGTTTCATTTTTCCTAATTCAAGCTCCATCATATTGAATTGCAGAAGTACAAAACAGCCATGTACAGACCCGATTCATCTGAAGGTTCATATATCATTTCCGGTACTTCTGTTGGTTCATATATCTGTTTTGAATAATTTTAGAACTAATATCCAAGTTTTGCTAAATATAATAATTTCCGAATATCAGGAACACATATATAAGCATTAACCTAGTACTTTTGCTGATTATCAGATATCAACCTTCATCCATGATCAAAATTTTATGGGGTTATGTAGATATATGTTATTAGTGTTTGTTGTAGCCGCATTATATTGTGTATAGATTCAACGTTCTTAGCATATGCAGCTGAAGTTACTTATGACGGAGGTAACCTTTTAATCGATGGAGTGCCAAAAGTTATACTGTCAGGCTCATCCATTACCCGCATAGTACTGTACAAGTAAGTTACTCGTCATTTGTGATTATTTATCATTCTCAGTTGCCATTCAATTCATTTGTGCATTAAAAAAAAAAAAACACGGAATTGCTTACTGAGTTTCGTACATTGGTTTTAGATGTGGCCGGATTTGATTCAAAAGCTAAGGCATGAGGTCTTGATACCATTGAAACTTATGTTTTTTGGGATTGTCATGAGCCTAATCGTCGCCAGGTTTCCACTTGTTGCATGTATGCTAATTTACTGAATATATAGAATACACAATATTCCTGACACCTCTCTTTTTCATTGTCGGTTTAGTACGATTTCTCGGGGAACTTAGACTTGGTGAGGTTTCTCAAGACAATACAAGATCACGAGGAATGAATGCCATTCTTAGGATTGGTCCATATGTGTGTGCTGAATGGAATTATAGGTATGATTCGTATTAACTTACTATCATAGACCTTACGAAGTTTACGTTGTTGATTAACTTTTTCTCAAGATATTTGGTTTACGTTTTTATTGTAACCAGAGGATACCATATGTGGTTCCACAATCTACTTGGAATTCAAATCAGGACAGATAACCAAGTCTATAAGGTTGGTTAATTACATATGTTGATTATCCTGTATTCCTATGGTTACTGATTTCGTAGATCTCAGCTCGTTTTTTGCGGACATTGAATACCGCCTAACTAACCATTGCTTCCGTTCTCAAGGATGAGATGGAAACCTTCACTGAATTAATAGTGGACATGTGTAAAAAGGAGAAGTTTTTTGCACCACAAGGAGGCCCCATTATCTTAGCTCAGGTTCGTTGTTCGTTCTTTTCATTATGGTTGTTGTTGTTCTCCTCATCATTGTTCTTGTTGTTATTGAGTTACATGTCAATACTTAACAGATTGAGAATGAGTATGGAAATATTGACAAAAGTTATGGACAAGCAAGCAATAACTACATCAAATGGTGTGCACAGATGGCCTTGAACCAAAATGCTGGAGTTCCATGGGTCATGTCCTCTTAGAAAGGCTTTGCGAACTTTGCCCTTGACTTTCTAATGGGTGGTGTCTCTGCTGCTGTATCCAAAATTGTTGTTGCTCCCATTGAACGTGTGAAGCTTTTGATCCAAAACCAGGATGAGATTATCAAGTCAGGGTGTCTCTACGCCATACAAGTGTATCTTTGAAATTTCTTGGATGGCTCTTTGGAAATGGTTTCTTGTTTCCTAGTACATTTATTTTCTTTGTACCAAGTTATTATTTGTTTGATCAAGTGACATTTTGTACTCGGCGAAGCCATATTCAATTCAATTGAAAATGTGGGATTTCATTGTTAGAATTATTTTGAAGTACCTAATATTTCCTTTTGGACCCCCTAAAAAAAAAAAAAAAAAAAAAAACTTTTAGCAGCGGCCAAGTCGTGGTGAAAAGGGTTATCCAATATTCAAATGTGAATGCTTTTGCGACGGAACAACTGTGGTCAAAAGTTTTTTCCAATAAAATATAATAATAGCTTATTAAATGGGAAAATACATTTTGCAGCGAGAGTTTCCGCAGCAAGAAGTGAAACATTTAGCCGCGGCCGTGTTAGCTGTGGCAAAAAACTTCTTTCCACACCCTTTATTGCCACGGGCGTGGCTAAACGTTTTTCCTTTGCAAAACACATTTTGCCACGAATTTTGGACATTTAGTCACCACAAATGGCCGCGTCAAAAAATCATATTTTTAGTAGTTCTCATTTCATAATTTTTATTCTTAACTCCGATTATCATATTGTGTAATATGATACATGCTCTCATAACAGTACTCATTGTCTCCACATGCCATAATTTGCAATATTTTGCCAAAATCCCAAATTTATTAGATTGCAAAACCCTAAAAGTTCTTTCAATATATTTCATTGCAGTTTCTTGCATCGTTGCGAACCACTTCGTCTTTAAAGCATTAGGTTTTAAAATTGTTTGTATAAATGCTGCATAGTCAGGATAGATACCATCAGTTAAATAATAACCCATATTATAGCTATGCTAATTTACATCAAAATAAACAGGTGAAGAAGTACCATTGATCACGTGCTCAAATACCGACGAGTTGTCCAACACGTTGATGTCATTGTGTGACCCTGGCATCCCAAAGAAAGAATGTCATATTCACAGGTCTTCGATTGCAACAACTTCGAGAATAACAGATGATTTTCCAGAATGACCACTGTAAGCACTTTGCCATTTAGTTGGACAATTATGTCATTTCCAATGCATGCAATCAATGCTTCCCAACATACCCAGCCATCCATGTATAGCAGAATGTGCAAGCAAGCATTCTGTATCTGCAATATTTGGCCTTCGCAAGTAGACTGAACTGTACAATTTGATAATTGCATCACATAAATGCCTCAACGCCTGGTTTCCAGTTTGCTCGGAAATATATAATTGATCGTCAATTTGATCAGTCGCCATAGTATAATCAAGAATATGCAAAGTTGCAGCCATCTTGATCAGAGGATCTATACCAGGTTTACCAGCATTGTTAAATTTAGATTGAAAGTACTTAAAATGAGTCTGAATATCATTGAAGATGTGAATGAATAAATATTTTTTCATACAAAAACGTCGTTTGAAATTCTCTTTCGGAAAAACAGGATGATCGACGAAGTAGTTGGCCTTCAAGATTCCCAAAGTCAAAGCATAGTTTTTATGTTTCACTTTTCGACCTTTCTTTGAACCACCATGTGGTGCTTTCGGAGCTTGTACTTGTGCGGGTGCAAGTACAACCAAATAGTGCTTCATAAGGAGAATGACGTTAACAAATTATTCATCAAGACTATCTGCCGAGTCTTCCACTGGAGAAGATGAAGAAGAAGGTGACGATGAAGATAAAGATTGAAGGGAAAAAATCTCATACACTTCATGATCCATTTTTTGGCAATGTGTGTGTGTGTTGCTTGTTGAAGATTGATGTAAAATGGTTGAGTTTTTTTATAAGAATATTTGAGTTGAGTGTATGTAAAATGAAGAAGTAAATGAGTGTAAATATATGGATGTAAAATTTCGGCTGTTTTTTGTCTGTTTGAGCACGCGATATTATGAGTGGCGTGGCGGCAGATTAATCGTGGCGTGGTAGTCTTTGGTCAAAATAATAATAATAAAAAAAATAAAAAAAAAAATAAAAAAAAATTGTGGCGACATTTGCAATAGCGTGCGACATTACTTCTGTTGCTCCGCATCCGCATCTGAAATGCTAAATTTGCGAACAAAAATGCGGCTGGATAGGTGATGCGACCAAATTTGCTTCCACCTAGAATTAGAATTTCGGAAAATTCCGAATTTTAGAAGCAAATTTGAAGAATTTAAGAGATGATACTACCACCTAGAGATGCTCTTAGTTATTGAAAATAAGAAGCATTTTGCTTTGAATCTAATGGAGTCACTAGGCAGAAGAATCTCGTCCACAGTCATATAAGCTGCTAACTGTTGGTTACATTATATAAGGTTCAAGTGGAACCTTGGTGCAACTTGACAAAGAGAAAGAAAAATATATGCGTGACTTTTGTTTGTTTTTTTGAATAATTTTTTTTGTTTGGGTTAGGGCAGACCCAAACCTGTATTAAAACCTTAAGTGGACTTCCCTCTCTTATCCTCTCAACTATGGAAGCTAGTCTTGTGGTAAGAGGGGGAACAAAAATATGACATCCTATTGCATCTGAGAGAGCAGCCGGGTGGTCTGCATGACTTTTGTTAGTTTGTAATGGTAGTGGAGGAAATTTGCAGAGAAATTGGAGGATCCAGATTAATTTAACAATTTAGTCCTACTGTCCTGGAACAGAGATAAGAAAAGAAACAACACATCATTTTAGCCCTCGGAAGTTGCTTTTTAGTGGTCCACATTCAATTCCTCACTCTCTCTCCAGCGCACAGTAGATTTACTCTCATTTTAAAACCAGAGATACCGAATCTACTGTTTGAGATTCCAATATAACATGGTGAAGTCGACCCTGGGCCACGACTCCACGAGGTGTCTCCCCAAAATCAAAACTGGTTAAAAAATGGGATAAGCTTATTATCTTGTGTACCAGAACCCAGAAAGGCCAGAAGCAATATTCTGATGTCTTTTGGAAATTAAATATGGCTTGGGTGATGAACCGTCTACATGTAGCATGTACGCACACGTTTTTATTTTGATTCAGGTCTACTGATCTTCGATCTCATACATTCCCTTATCCTAACGTAGATGTGGTGCTCATGTGCCCAACAATCAGAATCTAGATCGAAGGAACTTAATTATTTTGGCAAATCGTACTTATACGTAGCTTTGCATCTCACTGATGAAGAATGATATATATAGTATATCTTAAGCAAAATGTTATCTATACTCCTTCTATCAGTCCAATATATCTACACTGTATCAAAGAAGCCTTAGGTTATATATATTGGAGATCTCATTCCAAATCAGTACGTCTCAGACTTTACATTGACTTACACATAGTACTCAAATCTCAATCATTGAGCCAGCGTGAACCCCAGTATGTCATGCATCCGTATAACTTCGTCATCATCCTTCACATGTGTGCATATTAAAGATAGAACTCCTACGTGCGTACATAACAAAAACAAACGCATCCTGTATTAAAATCTAACGTCAGGTTACGATTCAAAAGCTTATCTTCATATATCACGTACAACAACAATATTCTATGTTTTCAGTTCATGAATGTAGTACTTGGAATAGGGAAGAAGCTTCCTAGTTAGAGTAGACGTTGGATTTTTGTTTATGAGCTCACGAAAACAACGGAATAATAATTAACAAGGACAAATGGGATCCGCATAAGTTATTATACGTTTTCAAGATTTGTGGAATGCATCGATACCGCTTAATGGACACAAGATGAAAATGTATATATTGTCCAAGTATTGAGACGTACGGCGTTTGGACCCAATAATTCGTTGGGATGTGATTATGTGAAGGTTTTTAGTTTCCTCAGTTATAGTTGATAACGAGCATAACACCATATATAGTTCAGGATTTCGAAATTGTTCTGATAGCTCCAAAAGCTAGAATAATTATAAAATATTTCGAATAAAGTTTGAAATTTACATTTTTCTATCAATAAATAAAAGTAAAATTTGCTGATGGTACGTGGACAGTGGCGGAGCCAGAAATTTGTTCCAGGGTGAGCCGATTAGCAATATAAATTTACACAATTAGACACCACACATATTTTCCTTGTTTCTCTTAGTTTAATATTTTCAGTGCATCGTTTTATTTTTATTTATTTGTTTTTTATTACTATTGTTATACAAACAAACAATTTTTAGTTTATAATTTCAATTTTTAAAAATAAAAATCTATTATAGTTTAGGAAATGGAATTTTCAAATTTGAATTACAAAGCCTAGTTAATTATATTGTTTGTTTTGTTAATTGATTTAATTTTTAATGATAAGGTCCATCTAATTGTCTAATCTCTCATTTCTCTTTTCTCAGCCAATTTTTTTTTCTCTCCCTATATAAAAGGTAAATGAAATGCCATGTGGATTCTGATGGTTGGAGTCATAGTTATCAGACCTAGCCCGATCGAATACTGACCTGGCAAAAGAACTGGGTTACTGGGTCACCGGTTCAGCCAATGGGTCACTGGTTCAACTAGTGGGTCAATACTTAAGTTGGAAATATTATATAATTCACTTAATACATACATTTTCACAACTTCATTAGTGGCCCAGGTGGTCTTAGAGCCATTTCATTTTCCAATAAACCAAAGTTTTACTAGTTTACTATTAGATGTTATTTTTTTTTATATATAGTTAATAACTAGCAAGAAAAGTTGTTGTGGTGTAATGGTACTTGTTTAAAAGTGGAGTCTTAATACCAACAAATGAAAATTTTATAATTTATAAAGTTAGTTATGGACCGGTGGCTCAGACTAAACCGTTCGGGTTAAAGCGGTTTACAAGAAAACCAGATGAGTTAATTGGATTTAGCCTGAGTAAATGATCTACTATGTGACCCAACCCAGTTTAGTGATTGGGTCGCTGGTTCACTGGGTCAAACTGGACCGAGTTTGATAACACTGGTTAGAGGAGCATGCTTACATATAATATGAGAAGCTTACAATAGCAATACCAAATAGGGCAGGAAATCGGGTCGGGTTTTACCCGAATAGTTTGGGTTCGGGTTGATTTTTATATCCGTTTATTTATTTGGGTTGGAGTCGGGTTCGGGTCTATTGGATTCGGATTCGGGTTCGGATATATTTGTTGGGTTTTTTTAAATTTTTTAGTGTTATCCGATCGGGTTAGTCGGATATAATCGGGTTCGGATTTGAATTTGGATATTATGAAACTATTCGGATTCGGATATAACCATATCCGACCCGAACCCGACCCGATCTCTACCCTAATACCAAATGACTATATTTCTCTTCAGTTGAAGTACGTGTAAACTGGTTAAGAGACCTAACTAATATAAAGTGGGAAACTATTCTCAGACCCTTAACAGTAGAATAGCAGATATAACATATGCCTTTATTCTATTTTACTCTTACGAATTAACAAGTACAGGAATGCAAGAAGCACCTTTAAACTTTGAAATTAATTATATCAATAGCAGTTTTAGAGTACACCTTCTTATGGGTGCACTGGTACCCTACACTTTTAATTAGAGAATCTGCCATGCAATACACCCTCACCCTTTGTATAATGGAAGGCCTAGATTTCATAGCCTGCGTACTCTAGAATTTGGTTTATGTCAATAGCAGCATATATTCAGATTTAAATTAGGGTAATTTCCCAATTAGTAACCCATAATGTCAATCTGTTCCCAAGTAGTAACCACTCTTCAATTTTGACTTTTCAACCTCACTTTTGACACTTTTGCCCTTCTCCTTATTTTCAAACAATGCCCACGTGGACATGCAACACACTCTCTCTACTGCAACACTCTCTCTCCTTATTTGAAGTGATTTGATGGGTGTGTGGATAGATACCACAGATTATCTTAGAGATGAAGAGATGCAAATGAACGGTCACGAACGCATCTGTGGTTTAAAAGCCTCGAGATTCGTAAACATTAAGATGGACGGTTATTTACATTAACACTGTTCATATACTATTTTTATTATAAAAAAATTATTTTTAATAAGAAAAATGTAGAAATAATAAGATTCTTGTAAAAATAACAAGAATAATGATAAAAAACATGAATAATGGATAAGATTCTTGTAAAAATAACAAGATAAAAATCATGAATTAAACCAACCCATGTATTAAACCCTTAAAACTAAGCAAAATGTACACAACATTCACATGACATGTTCTGGTTCTACAACTATCATCAACAAAAATTGCAAAAGCACCAGAACATAAACATAAACCCCTAAGACAAAACATAAACCCCAACATAAAAACTGGACAGAACATAACAACAGAACATAACAACCCTTAATCTTCATCGTCTTCATCATCCCCAGAACTGGAACTATCATCATCATGTTGATCTTCCCACATGTAATCAGTAGGGTCTTCAACAAAATAAGGATCATACATCTCTTCTTCTTCATCGTCTTCTTCTTCATCAGTGTAGTCATCGATAGAATAACTATCCCACATTTTTCGCACTTCGTCACTTGAGTAATCGGTGGTTTCACCGCTTGAACATCCGGGAAGAGGCATGTTGATAACTTTGGTAGATTTAACTTTGGTAGATTGTTGCTTTGGTAGATTGTTGCTAACTGAAAGAATATTAGAATGTGAGAGAGATCAAATTTTAGATGACTATTTCAAAGATAAATGTTTGCGGGAAACGAGGCGTTGTAATTATGTGGGTGGTTAGTTTTCTTTTCACCTTACCGTAAATGGTCATCATGACACACACAATGAAGGGACGAGGCAAGACCAAAATTAATTTAGAAAATGAAGTGAATTTTGACCCTTTGTCAAACCCAATGTAATTCGTTTGTTGCCATATTAGAGGACATGCAAGTATGCAACTCGACTAAATTACCCCGAAATTAACCCATAAATGGACCCTAAATGGATTGAATGAATAATTTGGGTACCCATAAATAATTATCAATGTACAAGAAAGTTACTGATAGTCTTAATGCCACAATATAGTTATTCATTGGACAGACGAATATGAATATCATTATTTTGGCGGGAAATTTGAGGATTGACATGTGTCCCCAATTTAAAGGCAATCAAACCATTTTTTTCTTTTTTCAAATACCCATGTTTATTTCATGATATCTAGTGGCAAGCATGCTTCGGCATGTTAAAAAGCTTCATGTAGAATGTTAATCTTTATCTTGAATTTCTTGAATTTTTTTTTAACCTTATTAGAATTAATTATTTAGACAATGTATAGTAAAGTTGCTGATAGTTCTAGGGTAGTAATATGTTTGTTCATTTGATAGAGGAATCAACATGGACATCAGTATTTTGGCGGGAAATGAAGTTGGGTACCTAATGAAGTCCGACACGTGGAGGGAAATGACCTTTGGAACGCGTCGTGTCACATTAACCTAAAACTTAAAGAAATCAATTGGGAATTAGGGGAAAAACTGTCCTAGTGAAGCTCAATTAAATTTGGAAACCCTAATTTTTAGTTTCACTTCAATCTCCATATTATAACCCCACCCTCATTTTATCTTTTACGGTTCAATTATTGGTGGAGAAATGAGGAAGCTTAACCCGACATGTAGAATGTCATTAGATAAAATGCAGAAATTATTTGGTGAATTTAGTAAGGAAGAAATGGAGGATTTTGAGAATTCTTGTTTTCGAAGCTTTTTGCAAATCCAAAAAAATATGCACGCAACAACTACTCTAGTTTGTGCCATAGTTAGCCATAAAGTTGGTAGACTTTGCTATCGGATTGGTAACAAAGATTTGGTATTCAAGAAGAGTGATGTTGCATTGATTATGGGTCTTAGTGTAAACTCGTTGCTAACTCATTCTACACCACCGGCGTGAAGAACAACACATCAGAATTTCGTGCTAGGTTTTTAAAGGAAGCAATCGTTAGTGAGACAGAAATATTAGATGCTTTAGTGGTGGCAAAATCCGGTGGTAGTGAAGATAAAAGTGATATATTTAGGCTCAATAGGTTGTATGTCTTTGCTCCAAGTTGTGCTTCTGGATCTTCTAGGATTTGTAGATGGAAGGTATGTTGATCTTTGCAGAGGACCTAGCTGCTTTTGATCGGGTTTCCATGGGGCACACCTTGCTTTGAGATGTTGGAATACTGTTTGGATGATATTTACAAAAATGTGTTAGCTGAGAAAGACTCCTTTGCAGTTTATGGTTGTGTTATTTGTTTTGATATTTGGGCATACCTTCACATCCCCTCTCTTGGGGCTCGTAGCGCATTGAATGGTAAATTCCCAAGAATACTAGATTGGGTTCAGTTGCCTCCCAAGAACTTACATCTCCAGACCTGGAAGAAGAAGCTCGAGCCTCTTAAGGGTAAGGTTGTTGCCTTTGACACTTTGGATATTGAAGAAGAAGAAATGAATGAAGATGTAATGAAGGTGGCTTTCAACCAACAGGCCACACAAAGAGCTGCTTCGGTTTCAGAGGAGATGCTTCAGAGACAGGCACACCTACTGAAAGGCCTTGTAAGCATATGATTGAAACTCTGCATTGTTGATTATAAACTCTACATTGTTGATTATAAACTCTGCATTGCATTGTTGATTATAAACTCTGCATTGTTAATTATATTCAGAGGAGATGCTTCAGAGACAGGCACACCTACTGAAAGGCCTTGTAAGCATATGATTGAAACTCTGCATTGTTGATTATAAACTCTACATTGTTGATTATAAACTCTGCATTGCATTGTTGATTATAAACTCTGCATTGTTAATTATATTCTGCGAATGGATACATCAAGAATGCATTTGACATCTGTTGCATTTATAAGAAAGGTTCTTAAACTGAAAATATCGAAGTATATATTACATTTGTGTTGACTCACGGGATAGGTTCTTAAACTTGATATATCGTAAACTCTATGGTAGTTTTATGTTAACCGATAAGATAGGTTCGTGAACCTGGATATATCGGGGAACTTTATGTTAGTGCTCATAAGGTAGATAGGACTCATAAGATAGGACTCTATGATACACGGCAATGCTTACTTCAACTAACTTTTGAATACTGAGGTTAGGGTGGCTCGGAATGACATCAAGTCTGAAATTAGGACGGTATGGAGACAATCCGCAAGGGGTTTTCTGAGGGGTGGGAAGAAAAGTGGATTGGGTGAACCATCATCATCCCAGGGGGTTGTGAAGGGACCAAGAACAAAGAAAACAAGAGGAAGAAGGCGTGTCTACACCAATGCCGATCTTTGTTGTCAAAAACCTACTACACGGTTTGTTAAGAATAAGGTTAAAGCTGTTGTGGAAGAAGCGGTGGTCTACCCCACCTTCTAAGAGGAAGTCATCATCCCCACCTTCTAAGAGGAAGTCATCATCCTCTAAGAAAGTTACATTTGATTTTTCACATGAGGTTGAAGAAAATAGAAAAAAGAGGAGTGAATGCGGGGTTTAAAATGGTAAGGAGGAGGGTGAAGAGAAACATAGTATCAAAGCAAGTGAGAGTCCGACCACCAAGGTTAAGTAAAGTAGAGGTGTAAAGGCTAGCAAAAGGCAAACAATTTTGAAAAGAAATCAAGTTAGTGAGAAAAGAAAAAAGACATGGAGGCTAAGAGCAAGGAAGCTAACAAACCAAAAAAGAAGAAGAAATTTGATTGGTTTAGGTGAGGAAGAAAGAAGATGGAGAGGGAGAGGGTAGTGAAACCGATCTTGTTCAAAGCGGTGATGTTTTGAGAGATATTAGTGAAGAGTTACCCAAGACTCCTCATGATGACCGGTGATGGGGAAGATCATGTACATGGTTTTTCCAAGAACCTGAACATGAACATGAAGGCTCTTATGATAATGATGAGGGTGCTCCAGAGTTTTTAGTTGAGGAGGTTGAAAGAGGGTTGTAAATACCTACAAATGTCAAGAGAATGTGGGTTAGAGTCTTTGAGCAATGAAGTGCACGGGGAAGAGGGTGTGAAAGAGCCCATTGATGAGAATGTGGTTGGCCAAAGTTCCCTAGTGGAAGTCTATAATATGGATGTTGTTGAGCATGTGCCATTTATTAGTCCCTTGGACATTGCTCTTGGTGATGGTCCCTGGCCTACACCTAATGTTGATGTTCCCTCCAATGATGATGTTGATATTGATGGGGAAGAAGTCCTGAACTCGAAATGGAAATGCATTTTTACTTTTCTTGCAAGATCGACATAACTGACTTGCCTGTATTGTCACCCGCAACCGCTCAAACCTTTGAGGTAGATAGTCAGCTAAAATCTATTGTTGTTATGAAATCTAAAAATGATAATGTGATGTTGGGAGAACGTGATAATGATGTAGATGATGATGATGCTGTGGAGGGGGAAATGGTGGTCCCTGATGTGGTGCGCATACAGAGTCAAATGGCAAGTGAAATGGAAAAAGAAAACTGAAGAAACACACCAAAGAAGAAAGAAGAGAAGGGAAGGGATGCAAGGTCAGTCATGGGAAGAAAACATTGGACAGGAATGTGATGAACTGATCAAGTCTGCTCTGGCCAAAACATTTATCAAGAAAACCACCACCAAAGGTGACCTCCTCATACTACAGTACTATTGGAAGATGTTCACAAGGTTAGACAGATCCCACAAACTGTTTAGATGCTAGAGTGTTTGGATACAACCGATCTATTTCGATCTGCAAAGTTTCCATTCATTGCATGGAAGAGAGTGGGTAGATGGGGAGGTCAAGATTACCACGACTAACATATTATCTTACATATTAACTAGCAAAGAACTAACATATTAACCATCAAAGAACTAACATATTAACCATCAGCAACTTCTGCATAATAATGTTTAAAATTCTATGACTCAGGTGATCACCATATATGTGAAGCTGTTGATCAGGTGGTACATCCAACATTGTAAGAAAAATGGCATTCCAGAAGAAGAAACATATACAATCATTGAGGATGTATACTTTTCTGTAAGTTGTATCTCATTGGTTGATGGAATTTGTTTTGTATAGTTCACCTTACTGATGAAGTACTTTATGATTTTGTTGATGTAGAAATTCATGAACAGAGAGTATACAAACTTTAAGAAGAAGATGGAAAACCAAACCTTCAGTGGTGCAACTCCTGATGACAGAGTAGATAGTGGTGCGTATCATCCACATGAAGTTGTTAAAGAGTACTTAGACCCTTATGAAGGAAGAATTAGAGATCAAGCACACCCATCCGTGGCAATGGGTCTTATCATTCCTCTTCAAGTTGAAGGTAGCCACTGGGTTCTTGAAGTCTACAATTTTGGAAAGAGAAAAATCTACAACTATGATTCTCTTGGTCTCAAGAAAGTTTCTGATGAGCAACTTGCTATAGAGACTTGTCTTACTTATGTCATGAGGTGTCGATCCATCGTCACCTCATGATTTGGGAGCCCCTTGGGCTCGTGAGTTTGTGCTGTTACTCAACAACCCGGATACAAATAGTTGTGGCCTATTTTGCCTAGCCTATCTAGAGGCTTTCCGAGGGGTGTACCCGAGGAAGTAAACAAAATAGATATGCAACCCCATCGAATGAGGAAGAGGATTGGAATGGATATAATTAATTGTGGGTTGAATCTAGATAATTGTTTCAAAAAGCGAGACAAGAGCAATTGGAGAAGAGTTTGGAGGATGCTAAAGAAGTCGAGTGCGTGGAGGGGGGAATCTATGAAACAGCTTGGTGGATGCTACTTCTTCTATTTTGTGTTTAGTGAAACAAATAACTTCTTCTATTTTGTGTTTAGTTGTCTAATTTTAGTATGGTAATATCATTTTGTGGTGCCATTAATATCATCACTACTTAATTTGTGATGATGGAATTTGTCATTCATTGCTTCATGCTTTCATGGAGTGATGAGTTAAGTTTTAGTGAAGCATTTTTATGGAATTAGTTTGTCGATAGGTCCCGCAATGCAATATGTTTTAGTGAAGCATTTTTTATGGAATTAGTTGCCGATAGGTCCCGCAATGCAATATGGTTATTGGAATATTTTGTTTCATCAAACATTTGTGTATAGTTTAGGCGGGGAAATGTTTTGGAATAGTTTGGCCAACACCACTCAAGGGAAAATAGTGTGTTTCCTTTATAAGTACAAACTGGGTTGCCTTTCTTGGTCCATCCCATTTCTCTTTCTTTTTTTCTCGTTCAAAATGGGTGGGGGTGAGGATTCTACCAAGAATAATACAAATGTTGGTTCATCATCAACCAACTATAGCAAATGTTTTGAGTGTGGGAAACCGGGCACTTTGGAAGATCAATCGTCCATGGGCAACTACGCGACCATTTATCCGCTTATGCTCAAGTACTGAATATGAGGTATGGTGTAAGTACAAAGCCACATAGTCTGGGAAGAAGGTTTCTCTCATGCAGGGCCGATCCATGCAAGGGTTTTAAATGGATAGATCTAGAAGGTGAAGGGACACATAAGGCTAAAGCCGCACCTGCTAGTGAAGCAAAGGTGACAAAGGAAAACCAGTTGCAAATCACCATTGATGGTCCTATTAAAATGAAAATAGAGGGCAGTGTTGACGATGTTAGCCTACTTGTAAAGAAACTATCCATTAGAGACTGACCATGTCATTGTTATAGTTACTGATATTAATAGTACAAGAAGATGTCTGTTCAAACCAAATTAATTATGAAACCAAAATTGCCAACCAAAACTATCCAAAATAAAGCCATTGGGGTAACAATTTACCACTAACATATATGCAACTGCAAGTGCCAATTTCAAACAAACCAAAGCTACCACTGAAAGATCATATGTACTCTTCATATGCAAAATCTGGTGGAATCCCAGCTAAAAAATCAATCCACTAAGCATCATCACTGGCAACCGTGCAAGTTGCCTTATCAGGTCCAAGACCACCACAACGCTGTACACCTTCTTCTTTGCCTTTGGGACTCCCTCTCCTTTTAGAGCTTTTTCTCTTTTTCTGTGGTCTTCCGGGCATCACCTCATCAACGGGTGGACGGACGATGATGCCATCATAAACCCAAACCCACTGTTCTTTTCCTCTTAATGGTGTCAAGTTCTCTCTATATGTATCCATCATCGTTTCTTTTGTGTACCAATGCAAGCAAAAGTCATATGCACATAGCTTACAGTGATCGATTGCCTTCATAGCATGACTACAAGGAAGACCAACTTGTTGAAAGAAACCGCATGTGCAAGTCCTCTCCAAAAGGTCTACGGTGTCAGTACGGTCTAGTGATTGCACGAGAATACGCGTGCTCACTTGCCTTTGTTCTTTGTGAAACGTCTACTCGAATATCTCGACGAGATGAGCACTTCCTCACCTGATTTGGTCGGGTTTGTCTTCAGCTTTGACGCCATCACCCGGTAGTCATAAAATGTTTCATTATGTTCAACCCGATACCATTGACAAGAGATGTCACCGGCATAGCTCTCTCGGAAGTATCATCTTGTTCAAACTCTCTATGTGATTTGTGTAGCAAATGCCATACCTTCTCATTGGAGCAAAAGCACAACACCACGACTTTTTCGAATCTTTACAATCTTTGCATAACCTTTCTTTGTCGACACAATAAATTTGGCTCATAAGTCTTACAAATTCTGCTGTTCATAAGTTTCAAGCAGCTCTCTTCACCTTCCCTTTTGTCTCTTGCTTAGTCATACAATTTGAAATGTGTTGTGCACAAAAGCAATGGACCGCGATTAGGAAGTATTTTAGGCACGACTTGAAGAATGCTTAGATGCCTATCGAGAGAGAAGAACAAAGTTTTGCTCGTCCCAACAACAAGGTCTCTTAACTTTTCCGAAACCAATCGGTGGTCATTATTTTCCTTTGGGACTATGGCAAATGCAATTGGAAACACGTGGCTATCGCCATCAGCCGCGATAGCGATTAGTATGATTGAGTTGTACCTACCTGTCATGAAAGTGCCATCAATCATAATCAATGGACGAAGACATCTTTTGTAAGCTCGACCAGTTGACGCCAGAGTAGCTCACAAACAAACGTTCAAACTTGTGCTCGGGGCCGATGGCGTTTGCATTTCGGTGAAACAATCTGAATCCACTCTTTTAAGTTCTTTACAATAATTTGGCAACATTTGGTACGGTGACTAAAGCTTCCCTTATCTGCAAGCAAAAAGCGAAACAAACATAAGTTAGTTGTTGCTACTATCAAGGTTCATTAGTTCTTCGATATAACCAAGGCGATTACCTTTTGCATTGCAATTTCTTTTTGCTTTTCAAGCAACTTTATACGACACATTTATGCGGTGTCGCCCTTAATTAACCTCCAACTATTTGTTTTCGAGCCATATCAATATTGTCCCTAAGTTTCGATTTCACAACTTCTAAAACCCATTTTGCATCAGCTTGTTTATTAGTTGCAATTGCTTTATCTTGTGAACATGTATGTGCTTCTCTGAAGGTTATAATAACCCATATATCAGAACCAGTGGTCGGCTTTGCAAACAAATGAAATGTGCAACCAGGAGACTTACACTTCATATAAATCCTCTCAGGAGAAGTGCTCGCGACGCAAATCAAACATGTTTGCTATTGCATATGACTTCATGTCTTTTATAAGATCATCCCGAGTAGGATAGTGTTGTCCTACTTTAGGAGGAACAAACTTCAGGTTCACATGAGGAGGAGTTACATCCACTTTAGCTGGTGTTTCTGGACTATAGGGAGAGCGAAGAGGATCATATCCTTGATGTAAGTCTTCTGAATTGAGATCTTTCGCACCGAATAAGAAAGCATCAACCATTCCATTTGTTTCAATATCGGGTTCACTTTGGCCTTCCTCATCATTAATGTATCATATCGGGTTCACTTTGGCCTTCCTCATCATTAATACCATAGGCGTGCCTCCCCAAAAAAAACTCTTGACTACGGTTAGGAGTAGACCATACATCACAATCATCATCCAATAATTGAACTTCATCATCATCATCTTGATTACCACCATTTACTACTCTAACTTCATCATCATCAACTCCATCCTTTACTTATACTACTTCTTCTTCTTCAAAATTAACTTCATGTAGTATTTCAACTTCATCATCATCACCCTCATTATTGTCAATATTTTGATTCATGGAAATTCTATATTCCTCGGGGACGCCCCCTCAGATCACCATATGGATTTTGGGAATCAAAGTCATCATAATCGTTGATCAAGATCGGTACACCATCTTGCTCATCACCATCATTGACCGTCCTCGTATTATATCGCGAATTAGCTCCCCACTATCAAAGAATCTGGAACTATATGTTACCTTGCAAGGCTATAGAGTGTACCTTCCACAAACAGAGAAGGCGGTGTGACCGTTTCTCTTTTCTATCTTGAAGGTTGGGTGTAACTTCGGAGGAAACACCCCTCGGACAAATATCTATATTTCAATGAACACTCAAGAAGTTCCACACCACTATCGTGACGGGTAAGCTATCATCTATCAACATATCCCATTGATATCGAAGACTTACCGCCATCACCTTTTCGAACGTTGACAAAGCCGTGAGGTTGAATGTGTTCTTCGACGTCGTGAATCTCCACATCTTCCCATTGATGAGTCCCCACTCTCCCACCTCGTGGGTTGGTCAAGGGACTTTCTCGAAAACCAAAGATTCATAACTATCGGGGAAATAAAGCATGTACCCACCCTCACTAATAATGACCTAACCAAATGGAACCGCATTACTTACCAATTGCTTCATCGACAAGTTTAAATTGGTTAATGGGGACGCTTCGACGAGCTAGCTCCTACGTTTTGAGAAAAGAGTGTTTCACGGGAGAAACAATGCTTGGAGTCGCGTCTTTCTTAAACAACTTCGGTAGTAACTTCTTTCTTCTTAACATTAGTCGTCCATTGCTTACCACTTCGCCGTTGATAACCCAAACCATCATTGTTTTCTTGGAGACTTTCTTTGTTTCATAATCATGTTCAAATAATATGTTTCTTCATCAATTCGACCACGGGGACTTCTTCGTCAAGTATCTTATAGAAAAAGTAGATCTCTTTCTCGACAACACACCTTCCACGGTACTCATGAATCCTTCAAATGAAATACCCCCATCACAAACTCTCAATTTCACCTCGCCACCAACATACTTCATCCGGCCATACTTATCCGCTTTCATCTCCTCATTGTAGTGAATAAGAACATCCAAAGAAGTGCCTAACCAAGTAGTAAAAAAAAACAACAAAAAAGCGATGGTTATAAAGAAGTACCTAACCATAAACCATAAAAACTGAAAAGTAAATTCAAACATTTAAGCACAAACTAGTTAAACTAACACTTTTAGGACATTTATGACAAAATCTATCTTAAATGCCTTAATATTAAACCCAACATTAAATATAAAATCAACATGGAAACCACCAACATTCTACCACAACTATATAATCAACAAGCATTTATGCATGGAGACGTCATAGCTGTCTTCAAAACCCTCTTCCTTGAAAGATGAAACATCAAACAAACAAAACACTAAACTACGTGGAACAAAACCGTAGACCCAAGGCCCTAGATAGCTTAAAAAACAACAAACTATACCTTTATCATGTGAATGTGTCATGTTTTCCATGTTAAACCTTAAAAATACAAAAAGCGGAGGGACAATGGCGAGGAAAGAAGAAGAAACAACCAAGAAAAAAAAACATAAACTTTGAGCTTTTGTCCTTATTTTTTAGGTTGGCTCAAAATCTGAGGTAAAAGTTGTAAAGGTAATCGACAACCAAAATCAATCGAGTTTGCCGATAGTTTATTAGTCGGTTGCTTCTTCATTATAGCAAAACACGATACTACAACATGTTTTGATTAACGTGTTTTTTGATCAAGATCCAACGGTTGTCCATCATTTGTAAAGTCAAACTCATCGTACAATATGACAGAGTTATGCGCAGTAGGTAAAGAGGGGAGAGAGAGTGTTACATGTCCACGTGGGCATTGTTTGAAAATAAGGAGAAGAGCAAAAGTGTCAAAAGTGAGGTTGAAAAGTCAAAATTGAAGAGTGGTTGCTACTTGGGAACAGATTGACATTATGGGTTACTAATTGGAAAATTACCCTTTAAATTATATCCATATCAGCATATATCAAAGTATCAAACCTTTTTATTGGGTTCGGGCAGTTTGGGCTTACTAAAATCCAGTAAACGTTCTCACTGCTGACGTAAAACAAAAGCAAAAGTGAACTAAACAAAGAATAACTCCCCGACACCCGGTTACATAAATTAAAAACTAAACCCACATCCATCCACTGTCTTTAACCACACCTGGCGGTATATAAATAGGGTTGCAGATATTCAATCCTTACAACCGCTTGTACTGGATGTTCTTTCAGAACTATAACACCTACGACGAATCCAGACTCTTCCTATTTTCTCCCAAGAACAAAAACAGTTGAATCCTTAAAATCAACAAACTCAACACACGTTCAGAGATCAAAAAGTAAATATATTTTTTTTATTACAGAGATGGAATTTGAGCTAAGAGCAGCAAGAGCAAAACTAGAAAGAGAACAGAAAGAGAGAAAAGAAAAAGCAAAGTTGAAAATTGAAAAAGAGAGAAAGGCTAAACAAGAAGCAATTCGACAACGTGAAGCTATTGAAACTGCTCAGAGAACACGTAGGATCGATGCTGCTCAAGCACAAATTAAGGTATATGCACATTAATAAACATCCCCATCTTTTTTTTTTATTATTATTATTTATTGCTTTGTAATGTGTATATATCTTGTTATTTGAGTGCCCCTTTTTTAATTATGATGAATTATTTAGTGGTAATTGGGAAAGGAATGTTCTTTAGTGGAGAAAGTGGGCAGTAATTGATTTGGTTACACATTTGATGATTATTTGAGTGACCCTTTTTTTATTTTTTGATTTTTCTTTGTAATTTCCCCATGATCGCCAAGGCGAGAAGCAAAACATAGAAGAGATGGGCCTAGAGCAGAGGGAACTGTTGGCAAGGACGTCTTCTCTCATGATGATATAAACTTGGCAAACCTCCCTTGCATATGCATATATGTATTGTCTGATTTTGGTTGGTCTGAATTGTTAAACTGAAACAACGTTTTACTACTTTGGTTGTAACTGAACCACTAAGTGGGTATAAATGTAAGAGAGATGTAATCTAGGGTGTCTAAGCCTTGCAAGGTATAAATGTCTAGGGTGTCTAACCATTAACGGGTATAAATATCCCCATTGCCCCTTTAGTTAGTTTGTGGTTATTGAATAGGGAAGGATTTAGTGGAAAAGCAGTATTGGGTAGTAATTGTTTTTGGTTTAGTTACACATTTGATGATTATGAGGGCTGAGATATTATTCACTTGTTTACCAGGAACTAGTAAATAGTGGGTTTTAAGTATTGCGTAATCGGCCTCCTTTGGGGAGGTATCTCATCAAAGTTTGGGTGATTGTACCCTGGTAGACCTCATTTAATAAACGATTATATTGTAATATATCACGATAAGCTGAGAAGTCGTGAACTAGTAAATAGTGGTTTGTAACCATGGAACAATATGCAAGAAAGTGTTGCGTAATCGGCCTATTTTTGGGGAGGTATTGCTTCAAAATTTGGGTGATTTTACCCTGGTAGACCTCATTTTATCAGGATATCTTATTATTGTATCACATAAATATTTTATGACAAAAACATTGTAATACCTTAATATTATAGTTAAGCTGAGAGAGAACTCCATGTTAGTGTTTAAAATAACGCATGTTAGTACAATAGGGAGAATTCCATTACACCAATGAAAAGCTAAAGTCGATGTAGGAGAACCTTGAGGAGCATAAAGTCATATACTATGGTGCTGGTAAAGGAGCACTAAAAATTCTTATGGAAGTTCCATTTTCAGATTTCTTCACGCTGAGAACCCTCAAATTGTGGACTTCTCCATCTTTATGCATTATATTGAAATCCCAAGAGAAACTTTGTCCTCCACAAGTATGTGGTTCTCACCAATCTTCCTTGTAGCTATCATAATCTAGGATCTCTTCTAAGTCTTCCTTAACTTTTTGTTCATACACCGAGTATCTGTCCTCCATTGGATTTTTTTCCACCTTTTCCATAATAATAAGTGGTCTTACTGGTCTCTTTCTTGGAATTTGTCTTTGTTAGCAAGAGTACCCTTCCATAAACTACATAAACATGTGCGAGTCACGTCCTAGGGCGGTTTTAGATCTCCAAAATTTTTAGATCTCTGTATGTACTTGCTCAACAGTGTCTTAATTGTCTATTGGTACCCTAATCCAAAATAGGATACCTTAGTTGTGTGGAACATATGTTATTCATGTTGACTTTTCATGTTTGCCTCGTTTGGCTTAGCCAAACGTGATGCCTATTCTCCTACATGCTCCGCAATGTGTAAAACTGAGTAGCAAACTTAGTTACACAAGATTTATGTAACTCTCTACCTCTGGTCAACTTACGCAACCAAACTAACACTCTCCCATGGTTATAGAGATAAACCACCACTACTTTTGCTTCAACGAATACATACTTTATTTTAGGCAATGCGGTCCTCTCTCCACTCCCAAAATCATGAAGTATCAAATTAATACAATGCGTTGCACAAAGAGTCCAGAACATTGAACCATGCTCTTCTTCCAACATTGTTCCCGCCAATTTATAATTGGATCCGTTGTTGGTCACAAACTATTGAAAAGAGAAATGCATTAGTAAGTTGATAAATTAATTAGTAACTTGTATTTATTCTTTTGTGCACACAAATGTCCAAGTATCTTACCGAAACAATATTCCTAACCCCGACGTTGACAATCACTTCATTAGTCATTTTCTACAATGTAGATTGCTTCCTTGACATGTTCCGATGCATTAATTGACTTCAAGAAAACTGTGTCTTTTGGACAACTAACCATAAAATTTATCAAACATCTATCTTTTCCATCGGTCCAAAAGTCAGACATAATCGAACATCCTTATAGCTCCCTATGTGGTCTAAAAGTACTAACAATTTCTTGTCTCATCATACACCTTTTTCAGTAAAGTCACCCGCATGTTATGATAACTAGGAGGGGGCATAGCTGTAAGGAAATACTAATAATAATAAGTACAATATTTTAACAACCAACTACTTCAAAGAGAAAATAACGAAATAATCGAAAATTCTAAATATGCTACCTTGTCCGTAATCTCCAATATCATGAATCATTTCTGTAAAGCTTGGTGGGTGTATTGCATTGAAAGCTAATCCCACTTCGTATGCCCACTTTGCTATCTTGTTCCATGTTATTTTCTTCAAAGCTTGCTTGTGAGGGTTGTTTTTATCCAAAGTGATTTGCTTCATTTTGTCGGTTGGCAATAATCGATCAAGAGGACCTCTAACATTGTCAACGACTTTTCTTTTCTTAGCACCACCAAAGGAAATACCTTGGCTTCTATTACCACCACCATTAGAAATCTCTTGTTCTTCAACTTCATCAACATCTTCATCTTGTCTTTCAAGAATACCTTGAATTCTCGCTTTATCAAGTTTCTTCTTTCGTACTTGCTGCAACGTTGCATTGATTTTCTTTTGAATCTCTATGGTCACATTTGGACAGGATGTCACATTCCCTTTCTTATGAACTAAATGCTCCTTAAATCGATTTATCCCTCCAGACATCCTTTTATTACACAACAAACACCAAACAAAATTTCTATTATTTGGGTCCCTACACTCACCCCATTCCCATGCTATATCATTTGACTTCCTCTTCATTGAGGTTGTTGTTGTTGTGGCATCAGCACCACTCCCAATAGATGGTTCATTTGATGCTCTCGAAGACATCTCTGTAAAAAAAAAAAATCAATCGGTAAACAACTAAACACTAAGAAGTGAGGAGAAGAGAGTGAGGAGAAGAAGTGAGAGAACAGAAGGAGGAGGAGGAGGGGAAGTGAAGAGAAGAACTGAAGAAGTGAGAGAAGAAGAAGAAGTGAGAGAATTGAAGAATAGAAGGAGGAGGAGAAGTGAGAGAAGAAGAAGAAAAAAAAATGGAGAAGAAGAAGAGCGTACCTGGAAGTCCTGGAGTGGAGAAGACGAACTAAACTTTGCTGAAGAAGAGTGTACCTAGAAGTCCTGGAGTGGAGAAAACGAACTAAATTTTGCTGAAGAAGAGCGTACTGAACTTTGCTGGAATATATTGAGCCCTAAATTTGCTTTGGACTTTTGGTGTTAACTGTTTCGCGGGCCAAAAAAAGGCTTTTCTTTTTATGTAAAACAAAAGACCCGATTTCACACAACTAACTCGCCCGGGCCCGATTACTTATTAATCGAAATATCGGCCGATTTCTCGGTGATTTTTTGACCCCGATCACTCATGGGGAGTAATGTGCTGCACTGGTTGGCTAGGTACCGAGTAGGGAGTACTCGGCGATTTTATAGCACATGTAAGAGGGAAAGGTGCAACATGTTGGAGAGAGGATTGTCTATACATTCTGGATTTAAAAATTTAAAACGGCATAAGTTTCTCTGTAATTCGGTGTCTGAGGGATGGAATTTAATTTTCTTGTAAGGCTGAGTCCAATGGCTCCCTATCCCCTTAAAAGTAGAGCTAAAGTCAACAGATTCTACTCTCTATCATTAATTTCCTCTGTATATATCCAAAGGATTCTACCCTCTATATACGAGTAAAATAAAGATAGAGGGTAGAATCCTTTGGATATATACAGAGAAAATTAATGATAGAGAGTAGAATCTGTTGACTTTAGCTCTACTTTTAAGGGGATAGGGAGCCATTGGACTCAACCTAAGCAGGGATGTTTTTTTTTTATTGACAAATTTTATCCCTCCCTCGACAATGTACATCACCAACATGCATACTCAATTCTTCATATCATGATGCATTGTTTATATGCCATAATGTACCATTTTTTGTAAGCTAGGGAGTGGGGTCAAATTTTCTGAAGATATCCTCAATATGTACCCTTGTTTTGGGAGAAGGGGTGGGGGTACTGTAACTAGATGAATTTAAACTTGGAATATGGTTCTGTGTGCAGTGGGGCACGGGGCACAGTGGCACATATTAGCAGAATCATTTGCCTTGATCACATGACGAGATATTGCTAAATTATTGCGTACTGGGGGTGTTATCAGCTATTTAGTGTTAACATTTACTGATATTTTGTGTAATTATTTATTTTATTTTATTTATCCTGGTAAACCAGTTATATATATTAAGCAGCAAAGATCATTAAAGGAGAATCCAAAAAGCAATAGGGCTTCAAACTTAAATGGTGCAGTGCCCATTGGGCAGAGCAAGCTTTGTGGCTAGTTCAGCTGCATAACACTTGGCTAATGTTGTACTTTAAGCTTTAATTCTGGTCTAGATAGCCCCCAAAACTAAAATATGTCCATCTTCATATTTGCATATGCTCCAGCTGCTCCATAGTGTTTTGGCTTGTTAAGAGGACTGTCGAAGAAAATCATAGGCCAGATTTCTTGGAAATAATGAGCAGTAGTAGATAACACTTCACTAGTGCCTTGTGGGGATTCATCATCTTTATAAGCCTCAGTAAATGTATGCCTGTATGCCTTTAGCTTGCCTCCACCAAAATCTGCATTCCTTCCATTCTGTTCTGATTTTGCAAAACTTTCCCGTCCATGTGAACTATTGTGGCACAAGTGGAACTTAGAGCATTACAAAGTTATGTTTCCAGATGCTGAATCCATGCAATGCAGACCCCTATAGTAAACATCATCAAGATCACTGTCAAACCTGTAACTATATTATCAAGCCAGTGCCGAAAGGAACTAAGACAAGGCAGCCACTCTTAGTGGGTTGTAACCATAGAACAAATTGCGGCAAAGTTTCGTGGACGCCACCTCTTTTTGGAATTTGGAGAGTTTGACATTGAAATTTGGTGATTTTATCACAAAGTTATCATAATATATCGTGATAATTTAATTAATTTTCATGAATCCGAGCATTTACAAATTTGTTTTTAGGTTTTGACAAATATTGTGGAATGTGTTAACATTTTCACGGATTCTCTCGTTCTTTGTAATTCCGCCATTATCCCAAGCTAGGAAGTGAACCATCATATGAGCTTCATTACTTGGCTGCTTGCTTTCAGAATAAATTAAATTAACCTGTAGTCCTATTTTAATGATGTAGTCTTGAAGATGCATCGTACTGTATATCCATTTACCACTTTCTGCTTTCTTTTTGGTTTTTTTATGTTTCCTTATTTGCCTTGTTGGTGTGAAATTGTGCTTGTCACATGACCTTTTGATTTTGCATTCAGGCAGACCAGCTAATGGAAGAAAGCTTGCTTTCTGGGAAAGGGGTAATGTTCCATCACATTCTGGAAGCTGTACCTTACCAGGGTAGCGGAGATAAAATCAAATTGCCATCGTCCTGTTTCACCGAACTGTCAGATCAAGGTGCTCTAGATAAAGGACCAATGTATTTCAAGCTGTCAAAAGTTCAGCAAGAAATCCCACCACACTCAGAATCTTCTGGAGAAGAAAATCATGGAATAACCCATTCTGGGGTACTGGAGTTCACTGCACCTGAAGGTTCTGTTGAGCTTCCACCTCATGTTTGGAGTAACTTATTTCCTGCCAGCATTCCAAGTGCTCCCTTGATTGAGGTTCGCTATGTTAGGCTGCCAAAGGGTCTGTACGCGAAACTGCAACCAGATGGAATGGGTTTCTCTGACATACCTAACCACAAGGCTGTACTTGAAACATGCCTTCGCCAACATGCCACTTTATCTGAAGGAGATGTGGTCACTGTCCACCATGGGGAGCTTATATATAATCTGCGGGTTCTTGAGCTAAAGCCCTCTTCCAGTGTTTCTGTCCTAGAGACAGATATTGAGGTCGACATTATGGGATCAGATTCTGCTTCAGACAAGACGGATCAACACGTACTTCTTCAGCTTGTGCTTGGGAAGGCAGAATCTGGATATGTTGAGGAAGGAAAATATGTCTACTACAAATTCTCCATTGACCAAATCATTAGTGAGATTATAGCTTCGGAGGAAGCTATCATCGTGGTTAAGATAGAAACAGATGATCATGGCGGGGATACTGATCTTTATGTTTCCAAGCATCCTGTCATTTTCCCAAACCAGCATCAGCATGAATGGTCTTCCCACGATGTTGGTTCAAAGGTTTTGATCCTTACTCCTAAGGATCAGAGAATGGTTGCAGGTACATACAGCGTTGGTGTTTTTGGCTTCAAGGGAACCACAAAGTATCAAATTTCAGTTGCTGTCCACAATAATAGTAATCGCACTGTGGGTGGATCAGCTGTCTCTTCATCATCTACTATCGACGCAAATTCTGTGCAATGTCAGAACTGCCATCATTATATACCCAGTAGGACTATTGCACTACATGAAGCATATTGTGCTAGGCACAACATCCAGTGTCAGTATTCGGGCTGCGGAGTGGTTCTTAGAAAGGAGGAAGCTTCCAACCATATTCACTGTGAGAAATGTGGGAAAGCCTTTCAGCAGAGAGAGATAGCAAAGCACATGAAAGTGTTCCATGAACCACTTCATTGCTCTTGTGGAGTTACCCTTGAGAAGGAAGCCATGGTAAGCATTGGAACTTATAATTCTTCCAACTTACAAGCTTTATTCTTTGATATCAATGTACTTTCTCTCTCCCTCTCCCCCTTTTTTTTATAGTTACATTTTAATCCTAAACCCTAAAATCCCCCTTTTCTCGCTGAAGGTCTGATTTGACCTTAGGGCGAACTTCCCATGGCTTGATCCATACGCCATTAGACGTCCTTTTTGGAGCAATTCACATTGTCTTCAATAACAAATAAGCTTCCTCTTGTAGCAGCAAGATACATGAACCCTATATCCTAAAGTGTGAGAAATCACGTTCCTGTGGATGATGAATGGTAGGTACTTTGTTAAAACAGTCAAAAGTGTGAATGGTAGGTATAAGAGATGGGCTCATCAAAGGCAACTCTAAACTAATTTGTTGACCAACTTTGTGGATTGAAATTTGCATATATCAAATAATTGGTTTGAAAACCTAACCTTTGTAGTGGTAAAATCTATTTAATTGCTCATTTGTCAGTAAAATTGAGTTGCATTAAATCATTTCTTAACTATTGTTTCCATTGTTGCAGGTGCAACACCAGTCCTCTGTCTGCCCTCTGCGACTTGTAACTTGCCGGTTCTGCGGAGATATGGTTCAAGCTGGGCATTCTGCAAACAATACTCGTGATCGTCTTAGAGGATTATCAGAACACGAGAGCATTTGTGGGTCTAGAACGACCCCTTGTGATTCATGTGGCCGTTCTGTTATGTTGAAGGAAATGGATATTCATACAGTTGCTGTCCATCAAAAGAGCTGATCCCAGGCTCTCTTTACTTGTGGTTGTGTATAATTTATGATTGTCTTATGCGGCAGTGATGCTTGCATCGATCGATGCCCTCCTGAACCAAAAACATTACTTCCCTCCATGAATATAGTTCTTGAATTCAAATTTGTCAACTTTGGTGTGCTTGTAATAGTTTTGTTTGGTGTGTTCGATGTTAATTCTATAATGTTGCATTTGCTCTACGCAATAATACAAATTGTTCCGAATTTGATTGCACTCGGAGGACATCCTATTTTGTGTTTGAGAAGAATATATTTGTTTAGGGTTAACTAGTATTACCCCCACTAGATGAGCCAATTAGGAATGCTTCCAACTAGACGGGGAAATTAGGGTCTCCTCTCTAAGCATTTGCAATGCAGGGGATTTCAAGGGTTTTGTGACTATAGTCACCATTTTTGGGGAAAAACTGCTCTGCAAATGCAGAGGTGATTATTTGGTGAATATTTTGCCAAGTTGATTTCAAGGTGAAACTCATCACCGAGATGGTGGCTGACTTGATAACTTCGGACGGGATGTTGGATTCTGTCTGGATTACAAAACTCACCAGACGGAATCTAACATCCCGTCTTGCTATATTTCTTTTTTTCCAGACGGAATCAAACATCCCGTCCGGAGTCCTAACGGCTAGTTCACCGACGGTCAGAAAGTCAGAACGGTCAAAAATAAAAACTTTAGTATATATACAACATTTGTTTCATTTCAACTCACACTTCCAACAATCACATATCATATTTCTTCTTCTTTAAAATCAATTCTTCAAAAAAATAAAATATCAAATAGCATCAACTCAAGCATCTCAAGCAAGTGGTAGCACTCAAGCAAAAGCAAAACCTCACTTTAGCATGTCCGAAGATCAAGCTCTATGTCTTGCTTGGATAAAAATTAGTGAAGACTCCATTGTTGGTGTTTTCCAAAATGCAAAAGGATTTTGGAATTGTGTAACAAACGAATTCAATCAAGCACGTGGGTCGGATATGTCTTCCGATTCAATTAGCAGTAGATGGAAATATATTTAAAAAATAATGAACACGTTTGTTGCAATTGTGAATGCGGTGGAGGCTCGACATGCAAGTGGTACAACAATATAAAGCCGGGTAATTACAACGTTGTCAATTTGGAATTTATTGATTATCTTAGTTTTAGTCTAATTATTTCCGTCTTAGTCTAATTATCTTAGTGTATTTATTATTTCCATTTTAGTTTTAGTCTAATTATTATTTTAGTCTAATTATTATTTTAGTTTAATTATCTTAGTCTTAGTGATTATTTTAGTCTAATTGCCACCATTTTATTTTTTAGTTGTCCGAGACAAGGATGACGTACCAACTACAAGAAAAAACGGCTTTTTCACTTGATCATTGTTACGTTATGCTCAAGGATAATCCAAAGTGGAGTAACATTTTTGAGGCAAGGTCAAGCCGCACCACAAAGGGAAAAGATCGCAAAAATAATGGTGAAGATTCAACCTCTAATTCACCAAGTGTTGGTGGAGTTGAATTGGAGGGTTCTCAAGAAATAGAGCGTCCTCTTGGATCGAAGAAAGCCAAGTCCAAGAGGAACCAAGAAAAATCAGTTGGTATGTTGGAGGGTTACTTTACACGTTTAAAGAATACATTTTCATAGGATGCAAATGAAACACAAAAATGCTTAGAACTTAAGGAAAGGGAACCTGCACATGGTCAAAGAACTATGATGGCAAGAGAAGAAAAAAATTGGATTCAAATGGAAAAAAATCAAGTTCAATTGGAAAAAAATCGGCTACAAAAGATGCAATATGAAGCTAAGATTTTAGCGACCGATACAAGTGTCCTCCATCTCGATACCGCTTTTTTAATCGAGCAACAACAAGCTGAAATACGTGCTAAATGGGCAAGGGCTAGAGGTGGTTCTAGCTCTAACTAAGCTTATGTAATATCTAGTATTTTATTTTAATTAAAGCACTATGTATTTTAATTAATGCACTATGTATTTTAATTTCATTGTATTTTTAATTAATGAACTATGTATTTTTATCTCACTGTTTTTTTTAATTAATGCACTATGTATGTTCTTTCCAATATAATTATTTTCATAGAAATACAATTACCAATAAAATTAAAATACATTGTAATATAGTTCATTAAAACACAACTCATTAAACACATAAGAACTTATTGGAATTACATAGGAAATATATTAGGAAATACATAGGAAATACGTTGGAACTTAATAGTTCACGTTAGGAAATACATAGGAAATACTTTGGAACTTCATAGTTCACCTTAGGAAATACACAGGGAATACACTTTCATTTCCATTTTAATTTTCGCCTCCTTCTCCCTCCTCTGGATCCGACCAATTTGGATCATAAATTGGTACCGGATCTGCTGTTTCTTCAATGCCAGTCCAATTAAAAACATGCTCAACTAAGTCTTTTTGAAGATTAGTATGTATAACTTCATTTCTGATCTTGTTTCTTGCTTCAATCATCTGATAGACAAAATGAAAACCATCATCTTCCTGAAAGAGCGTAGATATTGTTTCTTTCCTCTGACCTTTCCAATTCCAAACTCCACTTTCACGTTCATTCTCAACAATCATATTATGCATTATAATGCATGCCTTCATTATGTCTCCAAGAACAACAACACTATGACAACGCACAGAAGCCTTAACAATATGCCATTGTGCCTGCAAAACTCAAAACGTCCTTTCAACATCCTTTCTTGCAGCTTCTTGATGTTGAGTAAAGATCTTTTCATGCTTATTTCTTGGATAATGAATGGCTTGAACAAATGTGCCCCATTTTGGGTAAATACCATCAGCAAGATAATATCTCATATCGTAGTCATTATCATTTACATTAAATGCAACAGCAGGAGCCTCACCTTGCTCTAATGATTCAAAAACATGAGAACGATGAAGCACGTTAATGTCATTATGTGAACCTGGTAAGCCAAAGAAGCAATGCCAGATCCAGCAGTGTTTGTCTGCAACGACTTCAAGTACCAAAGTTGGTTCCTTCTTGTACCCTACATGTGTTCCAGCCCATCCACTTGGACAATTCTTCCACACCCAGTGCATACAGTTGATTGATCCAAGCATTCCTGGAAAACCCCTTGCCGCATTTTCAGCTAATATCCTAGCAGTGTCTGCCTCAGTTGGTCGTCTCAAGTACTCTTCCTCAAACGCCGTGATTATTGCCTTGTACCAACGCTTCATGAATACATTTGCTATGGACTCTCCAATTTGTAAATACTCATCCGTTGAATCAGAAGAACAACCAGTTGCTAATTGTGAAACTGCAGCTAGTCCCTTCTGTAACCCAGAAATTGCTTGCCGACCCAATCCATCCACCTTGTCTTTAAAGTAATCGTCGAATGCTGCAACAGTTTTCAACATATACATAAAAAGCTCTCTTGTCATCCTGTACCTTCGTCTAAACTTATGAGGAGGTCACCTACAAGGTGTTGTGAAGTAATCCCTAATTATCTTTTGTTTACTAAAATCACCACCATCTCTAAACGTGTACTCTCTGCTCTTCACAGATCCACCGCGTTTGTCTGTATCCACATCTTCAATTTCAATGGCTGCTTGAGTCATTAATGCCCTAACAGTGCATAATAACTGCAACCTCCTCCTCCTCCTCCTCCTTCGCCTCATCATATCATTATGCTCATCTCTTACTCTTTTCATGTAGTCATCTTCTTGGAAGGAAGTACTAGAAGGCGACCGGTAAAACCGTAAGATCTTAACTATTACTACTAGATCCTCCCCATAACCTTTGGTTAAATGCAATTCTTTCTTCTCTAGACATTTTTTCTATTTTTAGCTTGGTTGTGGGGAAGAAGATGGCTGTTTGTTTGTTTGATCTAAAAGAAAGAAGAGTAAAACGAAATATGAAAGGTAAGGTCATATATGATAAGGTCACATGTGATAGTTCGATTTTGGTCCACTCTCCAATTGACAACACATTTTATCAGATTTTTGTTCACTCTCCAAGTGACAACACATTGTATCCAAATGTATCCTCAATAATTCCAATTTATGGGCCACCATCCATAATTCCAATGTATGGAATAGTAAAAGGCGCAGTGGGATAGAACCATGAACCAGACAGGATGTTACATTCCATCTCGGTCTAAAAATACCAGACGGGATGTTACATTCCGTCTCGATATCCCCATACACTAATCCTGTTAGAACCTGTCAGAACCAAACCACCTGCAAAAATTAGTGATATTCCATCAAAATTTTTGTTTCAACCAAGACAGGAAATGAGTGAAGGTCTAGCCTAACCTACGAACTTTTGGAATGAGTGAAATGAGTGAAACGAGTGAAATGAGTGAAACGAATGTGAAAATGTTGGAAACATACGAACTTATACTTTGGAAACATACGAACTTATAATTTTTGAATTTTTTTTGCCATAACCACATTTGTTTTATTGACATATTCATATCCAAAACCTGCTAATATACTTTGAAAATAATAAATAAGACAAACAACAATCATGAACAACACCCAAGTCTAACATAGAAACTCGGTAAAAAAACTAACTTATAATTTCTGAATTTTTTTGGGCATAACCTCCTTTGTTTAATGACATATTCATATCCAAAACTCATCAAAGAAAAACCTGCTAATAAAAAAGTCGTTACAAACAACAATCCCAAACGCCATAAGATAAGTAATGGGACACGCGGTTATTACAAACTACAAAAAAATATCTACTGAGACCTCCTCCCCCTACGAGAAGGCTCGGTCGAAGAGCTCTCCCCCCTACGTCGTTGTCGCCTCTCTGGTTGAGGTTGAGCTTGAGGTGTGACACTTCCAGCATTCTCCAACTCTTGCACACGTCTCTGGAGCTGCAAAGTTCAATTTCTTTCTTTTTGTAAGTACTCAAAACTGTGACGAGAGGACTCCATGAAGGACGCATGCATGGCATAACTGAGAGAGCTGTAGTTAAGGAGCTCCGACCTTATTTCATCCTGTTTAACAAAACAAATGCATGTTAGGGGTTATAGTGAATAATAATAATAATAACAAATCATGAATAAATTCAAATCATACTAACCTCGGCTAACTGCTCAAACTGTACTAACAAATCTGCTACCAATGCGGCATCTACTGGTGGAATAGGTATGCTCATATCTTGCCCCTGAGAAGTAATCATGCTCTAGTGCCAAAGGTCATCCTCATCAAATATTTGTGGAGTTCTTTGCGGCATCTGAATATCATGAAACACCCTAGGCTGTGACTGTGGTAACTCCACTCCTTCTGGGAAATGAATGTCGGGCCTCAATGCTTCAAAAGTAACCCCTTCAAAATTGGTGCCCCGGTATAACGCACCTAGCAAGAGACCTCGACCAACCCTCTTCCAATACAAGTCATAGTCTCCCGTAAAAATGAAAGCTGATGCGTCTGGCCAATCATTTGGGTTTGCTATATAGTGTGAAAGAGCAGCAGGAAGAATATCAGAGTCTGTCATATCTATGGGTGGTGGGTAAGGTATAACAATCTCTCCAGATACTTGCTACCAACATCTGTCCCCAAGGTACCATGCGATTATCGACCCTATAAGTATCATTAACCGCTGAGAAAGAAACCTTGCTCTATGACACATATAGGATAGTCTACGGTACTCAGTGTTCTCTGGAACATCTGGAATATCCGCATAAGGGGTTTGAAATATGAAGGACTCGGCCCAGGGTTGCCACTCAATTCGGGTAGCTCCTAAAAGCTCAATCTGCTGACGAGTGTTATGAATATTATGCGATAGATCCCCATACCCCCTCTACCTACGATGAATCCCCCATGCTTGAATACGTGGAATCAGGTCATGAGTCTCATCCTCTTCCAACCTCTTCAATACAGGATGCATCACACGAAAATGTTCGTGCCACTAATACTAAATCAATAGATAAAATACAATATATATATATATATATATATATATATATATATATATATATATATATATATTAACATTAATAATTAGATAAATAAATGAAATGAAACAATAACTTAATAAATAAGACTTACCGGTACAATCCAAACAAAGCCGCACAAATTGCTTTTAGCGGCTTTCGTCTCAACTGCGAGGTCTAGCCAGCGGTAAAGGTATGCCAAGATGGATTGACCCCAGTCATAATCCTACATCCTCTCTACATCTGAGACAGCGGCCATCCACCCGATATGTAAATAACCATCAGCATATCCAAATAATACCGCACCAACAAAGTAGAAGAGGAAGGCACGTACATATTCGTGGATCGACTCCTCACCAATATGATAGTCTTTTGGCTTCTCCTTGAGTCTATTCAAATATCTTGAAGTAAACCAACTCATATTTATAGCTCCTCCCTTAAACTGCTCAGCCGATAATCTCAAAAACCCGTCTTCCTCATCATCTTCAACCAAATCAAAACCTTCAAAAAACCTCATCGCCGTAGTAAAAACCTCTAAATTTTTATCAAAAGGAACGACATCTCCATAACCAATTGGGATACCCGTGAGCATTTTGAAATCAAGAAGGGTAATCCCAAGCTCACCACCGCTCAATTATCACAAACAACAACGCTTGATCATTTTGTCCCAAATTAGAATTCAAAAAGTTCCCAAATGGTGTGGCGGCTATATTGTTAGTAGCCGTGACAAAATTAGGATCTGTTTTTGATTTCATACAATGCCACCATGACACAACATTTGAAAGTGCACAACGCATTTTCCATAGGTGTACTTCCAACATTCAACCAACACGCAATACGATATAATTACAACTGTTTTTTTTTTAAAATAATGCGACAAATTCAAACTAATTACACAACAACAAACTTGATATAAACTAACATAAATAATAATAATTAACATAAAAAAAATCTAAAACTTATTTGAGACTCCGCCACTCGATTTGCTACGTGTCGGACCAATGTTGACGCTAATGGTGGGTGTTCCTTGATTTCACAACGCGGTGGAAAATTGAACCTAAGTTCAATTTCATCCTCCTCGCCCACATTTTGCGTTTGCGACGACGATCCTTTTTGCCCCTTTTTTTTGGATATTTTAAAACTTCCAAACCATCTACTACGTTCTTCATGTGGTGAGGTTGGTGGGGGGTGGAGAAGTCATTAGGAATGGAAGTTTGTGATAAAAGGTTGTTAATGGAGGCTAAAAAATCGCAATGGAGGCTGGAAAGAAAGTGAAAATGGAGCTTGTTCGTGTCTGTTCATATTGACTCATCAGACGGGATGTTATAAAATACCAGATGGGATGTTACATTCCGTCTCAATCAAAAACCTCCAGACGGAATCTAACATCCCGTCTGAGATATTTTATTCACCTTTGCATTGCACAGCTTCACCTTGTTTTTCACCGTTTTGGTGAAAAGAGGGTGAATAAGTGCTGAGGTGGCGGTGATAAGGGGGGATTATATTCACCTGCATTGCAAATGCTCTAAGTACACACAAAAAAAAAGTCAACTTAAGTTGACCGTGTTTTTTTGTGTACTTTGGGGAGACCCTAAATTTCCCCATCTAGTTGGGGGAAATCCTAATTGGCTAATCTAGTAGGGGAGTAATACTAGTTAACCCATTTGTTTATACCAAACGCCCAAAAGATGCTTAAGATTTTATTTCAAATTAACAGCAAATTGCCAGATCAATTTTGACCGGTGTCGAGATCATATTTTGGTCAGATGGCTTTTATCCCTAACTCCCTATCAAAAAGGGTGAACTAGTGGGAAATCAGGGTCTCCTTTCCAAATACACAAAAAAAAAATCGATCAACCCAATTTGACTTTTTTTTGTGTGTTTTTAGAGGGGAGACCTTAATTTCCCATCTAGGGGAATCCTAATTGGCTCATTTAGGGGAGATATTGGTTAACCCAACTCAAAAAAAGAAGTGAACTTCCATGTAAAAGGTGCATGTCGACGTAAATCAACCGAACATCTCAAATATAAAAAGGAAGGTATGTAAATTTTAGTATCTTCTTTCAGAATAACTTTGTGGATAGGCTACTATTTGCTGTCCACAAGACAGCAAATGCTGATTGGTGGAGTTGGTGCCCGAGAAAACTGTTTATTATGCATGAAAAAACTGTTTATGTGCCCGAAAATTGTTTGGACCAATGAGAAGCTACTGTTTGTGGACAAGTCTGTCCACAAATTCGCCTCTATCTTCTTTCCTATATTGAGCTAGATCTGTTAAACTTAAAGAGGCGACTCGCACTAGGTTTTCTAGGCTTCAATAATCCATCAGAAGTAATGAAGATATTCATGGAATGTGTCTAGGAAGTTGGTGTAGTGTCTGGAGGAAATTCGCTAAGATCAATGTAATTGATATTGAATTAAGGTTTGACTGAGATTGAATCTAAGTTTAAGATGAAGTAAAATGAAGCTTTTGTATTGAACAACAATGGCGGTTACACATCACTCAATCTCCCTCCCTATCGCTCTGCTTTTACAAGTTTTGTGGAAAAAATAGAATGCCCCTTTTCTCTCCTGATCCTCACTTTATATAGTCCTCTAGCTGAAGTCTTGTCCAATTGTGTCTTGACGCGTGTCCATTCCTCTTCTTCTCCTTCTTTTTTTTCCCGCTCTCTACAACATATGAACTTAACAAAGAGAAAATACCAACTATCATGTTGACATTTCGAGTTAGTCACGAAATCAAGGGCTGAAATATCGGCCTGATGATATTTTTCCACGATATCGCCCCCTCTTGAAACTTTCAAATTTCGACCCCGAAAATTTGAATGTTTCAAGAAACAACCGCGAAAATCAAAGATTAATTTGAAATACAAAGATTTAATATTCAAAATATCAGGCGGTTACTGCTGGAAATGAAAAGTCATATCAAAATTGCGAGTATAAAAGTTTGTCGTCGCTTTCTCTCTCTTAAATTATTTGCAAACTCAAACATCCGAGCCCCACCGCCATTAACAAATCTTCAAAAGCTTCGGTTTGGATTTACTTGCTGACCTCTTTTACAGATCTTAAAGTTCCTGAAATTTCCTGCAAACTTAACAAGTTAGTTATGCACGTTTACTATTATTAATTACTTTTCACTTTATCTGTTCATCACCAACATCGCGTCTGTTCCTCTTCTTTTTAAATAAAAAAGAGTTTATGACTATTCAGTACCATGTACTTTCATTTTTTTTCCTAAATGGCACCATTATTTTTTTTTTTCGTCTATTAATACCATGAACTCTCAATTTGTTTCAATTTAATACCTTAGTCTCTTTTCCGTCTTAATCCGTCTAATTTCGCTAACGGCGTGTGCTTGGTTTATATAATTAACGAGGCTAAATAACCCAATTAGTTATGTCGACACAAATTAATTGGATCCCCTTGCCTTTCCACGCGATTGTAATGTGTCCACGTACCTAATTGGGTTATTTAGCCTCGTTAATTAGAGAAACCAAGCTCAAATTGACTATTCACGTGAGCTCGCCGTTAGCGAAATTAGACGGATTGAGACGGAAAAGAGACTAATTAAGGTACTAAATTGAAACAAATTGAGAGTTCGGGGTACTAATAGGTGGGAAAAAAGTACAGGTACTATTTAGGAAAAAAAAAAGTACGTGGTACTAAATAGTCATAAACTTAATAAAAACGGCTAGGGTTAGGGTTAGAACTCGAGCCTTTTGAAATTTTTGATGCTATGATAGTTAGAATTTTGAATTATATGCCTTTATTTTTTTCAGTATGACTAGGACAAAAGATTGTGTTAACTTTAGGCGAACCGTCTCGAAACGATTCTGGCTTCGACGTTAAGAATGTATGCTTTTGAGACAAAACCCACCACTTCAAACACCGTCACCGCCACCACGAAATTTTGACATGTGCGTAATAAATAATATAATATATAATTGTATTGAGTATAGTGATAGTAGTGTCGATAGATATGATCTTAATAATAAATTTGTTGTTTCTAGTGATACCAATATGTCCAGTGAAGACACCGAGTCTGATGTTCGAGTTACCTCATCCGTATCAGCATCGACATCCTAAATATGCGTTCATAATGAACAAACCTGGGAGCCTTCTTATATTGTAGAAAGCTTGACATGCCATCCTCTCGAGACCGTGATTGACCTCGGAATCGGAGCGTGAAATTACTGAAGATACTAGTATATGGAGTCGAGGTCTAAACCCCTACTTTCCAAAAAGACCAAATCTAGAATTAGTACGAGTTGCATACCTGATACCAGAAAATGTCACCCTCCGACACTATGCTGGAGCTAGGAAAGGTACTAAATGTCAGAGTGGTGATGCAAGCTCCATTATCATTACCGTCAGACAACTAGCTGCTGGTCTACGACTCCCGTTCAGTGATCTTGATCGTGAGGTGTTGAACCATTTAAACATCTCTCCCGGCCAAGGCATGGGTAATTTTGGAGATTGATGTATATTTGCAACTACTACAATGCCTATCTTGATCCCAACATGCGGAGATCCCAAAAAATCAGGCTTGCCGATATTCTAAACCATTACACTTTTGTTGAACGTATTGAAAAACCCAACATTGCTCCACCAGAACCTAGTTGTAAGGGGGATTTCCCATCATTGATTAGATGACACGTGGATGGGAAATGACCTAGGACTATAGATACCTGGAATAAGACGAGAACCATCGGATTAGTTCTGGGAATAAGTTATCTTGTGTTTATCACGAGTGTGTCGTAAGCATGTGCTAGTCCTGTGATAACCCGCCTCTGAATATACCAGTTCTCCAAGTCATTAGGAACTGATAAAGACAATTCCTGAACATAAGGAAACTGGAGAGGGCGATCTCTGATGATAAGGAATGAATCAGAATGACATATCTTTAAGAGTTACCTTTTAGATCTAATCTTCCCATATGCAATAGGATATTATGACCAACAAGGAAACCTACCTCTAATAAGATATGGTCCAGATTCAGACTTCCATAAGGAGAGAATTCCTAATATGAAGGCAGAGTCCAAAGATGGATTTTTTGCTCCCAGCAATATTTCTTCCAAGGGCTCCAAGCCCAATAAAAAAGCAGAAAATTAAATTAGGCTAGAGGGGTTAGTTAAGAATATTTAGTAGTCCTAAGACTCGGGTAAAAAAAAATTAGGATTTAATACTTCGATTTGACCAAAATAGAAAATTGACACATGTCACCTAATTTTACAAGAAGTAGACGAAAATATCCTCATATTGCAAACAACCAAAACTAACTACTCAAAACGTAGTGGTTCTACATAAAATGAAACCTTTTAAGATAAGAACATCAAGTCATCAACTATTTGTACAGGGATTAAACAATTTCTCTCCCCCAAATCTCTCAGAAACAGTTATCAAATCAGAAATATCTTCAATTTATTACCGAAATAGGAAAAATTCAATAACGAAAGAATATTTTTGAGTGAAAAGGTTTAAGAAATAGGGAACTCTGTCTAGATCTAGCCGAATTGGCTTTTATGAGTTTAGAAATCAAATGTTTTTTTTTATGCTTAACAGAATTCTTCTGAAATAAATGGATTTATAAATGAGGACGTCTAGGGTGTGCAGGGTGTACTCATGCCCAGGCTTCTAGGCCCTTGGACAGTACTTTATAGAGCAATACACCAGTACCTTTTGTTGTTATGAGTGGCCTATATTCTGAAATAGTCTACTAAGAACAAACCTATACTATGCATTTTAAAATTTAAACTCATAGAAAGAGTTATTTCCAAGCAAGAGAAATGACTTGATTAGACGGCAAAACCCCTATTTTTCTGACGAGCTACAACATAAAAAATTTGGCTACAGAAAACCTTATTTATGGCTAGAGTAGAGGAAGCAGATACAATGGCCTTATAAAGTTATAAAAAATAAGCATTATCAAAATTCAAACACCATTCCACATTACATGCTACCCCTCTTCAAAAGCCTTTACAACAATTATTTGCATTCTTGTGAATCAAAACAACGGAAGTGAACACGTAGTGCATCGTGTTACATATTTGACACTAACAATACCTCTTTGATTGCTCTTTTAACTATAAGATTCCCATATTAAACTGAACCCATCTCAATAAAAGGCTTGGTTACAAATTTATAGGAACGTTAAGGTAATCCCCATTGCCATTTTTCACATATGTGCGCTTAACTTTGCCAACTATAGAATCCTCACAAAATGAACAACAAGTGTATCCATACTGTACGAAACCACTGACAACTCAATTATCCCATTGAACTGCAACACAAACAAAAAAATGTGGATAAATAATTTGTTGTGTAATGTTGATTTAATGTAGAAATAAAAAAAGCTATAGTGTACTGACGTTAATATAATGCATTTTAAATTGAGAAAAGAGTCTGACCTCAATAATACCGGAGTACTGACGGAATTTATGTATCACAGAAACTCTGTGAAGTAGTTTTTTTTTTTTTGAAAGTGGAAATTTTATTGATACTGATAACAAATTTTACAAAAAATTAGGACAAGCGTGCAACAAGCTGCGCCGCAAGTCCTTTCTGAATAGCAAATCCTATCATTATAAAAACAAACTCGTTAGAACCAGCTGTCATAACGTTACTGTTTATACCTTTTTGAAGTCTTTTGAGAAGCTCTACAGACTGTTGTTCCAAGAAACCGAAAGTGTCGAAACTAAACGGAATAAAACAATGTTGGTTAGCCCTGCAAGCTTCCTCATGCTTCTCCATCTTCCCTGTCGCTGCTCTCTTAGCTGCTTTTTCCACCTCAAAGTCACCATTCCCTAACCCTACCAACGGAGAGACTCCAGTTACATCAACACATGCATGTTTTCCCTCAAACCAATTGTAAATCAAGACATCCGCAGGCTGAAGAGTCGATCTTTCCTCATTCGAATCAGTGAGAAAGTTAACAGGAGCTTATTTCTTCACTTGTACCCCAACCCTCCAGAATGCATCACATAAAATGTCTCTGACATGATCATGTCAGTATTTGAAACCTGGAAAATGACGACAATGTGCTGCATGGTCTCTGAAAGTATCCAATCTACTACTTTTGCAAACAGGGCATAAACCACCGTCAGAGTACAAAGGGATCATGAGACGGTATCGAAGAATAAAACGATACTCCACCGGCGACATACGCTGTCCAAGTCCCTCCATCGGAATAGCAAGTAGAAAATCTTTTGTGTGTTCCGACTGCAAGCATCCCATGATTGCCTTTTGACGAACAGATAAATCAAACTCCCTCTCGAGACCAGCAACAATCTTACCGTAGAACGCTTCCACCAAAATATTTTGTGGTTTTGAGGGGATGGTAGCATTCACAGCCAGATAATTGAGGTCAAAATCGGGTAGGCGGAGACTCAATATAATGCACTGCTAGCAATATCAAGAATGCTATGAAAAACAGTTAAAGGGTAAAAAGAGAAGACAAAAAAGTTTGAAAAAAAAGGTTTTGCTGGAGGTCTCGAATCATATCCCCAAATTTGAAAACATTTTAAAAAATAACGACTTTTAGTAATGAAAATAACCAAAATGGTATTAAAACCCAAAAATAATATTTTCGGATCTTTAAAAGTAATTTTATTTTTGAAGCAGCTATGTAGCCCAATTTCTTGAATAAAAAACCAACACATAAACACATGTCTATAATATTTTGAAATCCAACTACCAATAACCATCTTTTTCTTAAACTTACCAATTTACCCTCGACAAAATTTAAAGAGAAAATATAAAATATTTACTTAAAAAAATAGGAAATGATCTTTCAAATATGTTTTTTTCAATTTCTACGTCGACTCATGAATAAAGTGATTCCCCATAAATCTCTTTTTTATTGGGCCTCAAATGATAATTATTAAATTTTTTGATTAAATTAAATAACTAAAGAAGGAATGACCAATATTCTAAGGGTAAAATCAGAAGTGTAAATTTTAAGAAATATATTGCTAACTGGATCTCCAATATAGTTGACAAGTGTTGTTTTTTAGCCCATAGAGGAAACATTCGCTCCCAGGCGCTTGTGAGCGAAAAGTCTCCTCAGTACCCATCCACCCTCTTGTTATCTTGTTATGAATTGATTTGCTTGTGAGCGAAAAGTCTCCTCACTACCCATCCACCATCTTGTTATGGATTGATTCACTCTAGTTAATTACAATCTAGGGTCTTTTGCATTTTGATCCTACTATTAATAGCGAAATTAGGGTTTGGTCCACAATTAATCGTTTATTGCAGTTTGGTCCCAAATTGACAGAGCTTTGCCGTTATAGTTAGCTGATTGTGAATGTAGCAAACGGTCGAAAGTGGGCACATGGTAGCATTTTTGAAAATGGCAATTTTACCTTGCGCATGTTAGCCACGTGATTTCTTATTTTTGTTTACATCATCATACATCATCAAATTAGCTTGGCCAAATCACAAAATACATCCAAAGATCTCAATCCACTAGCCGTTGGTTACTAGTCTCCTGCATCACCTATATAAGGCCATATAAGGCCTTCTTCCAGCAGCCACATCTTGTCTGCAAACACCTCCCCACAAGTAAACTACCTATTTATCCTCTTCAAATAGCCAAACTAAGATGGGTGGAAGTTCAGTTGTAGTCTTCTCTCCACCAAAGGTAAGTTTTGAAACCTTTCTCGAAGGTTTTTAAATTTCATTAATGGTGGATTTGAAGGACCAAACACTAAAATAGGCATATACAGGTAGTACCAAAGCCTAATTAGACCAAACATTATACTGAATATTCACTAATATATATACTTTCTTGCAGGTCTGCCAGTTTTGCAAAGAAGAATGGCATTATGCTTCAACATGCTCTTACATAGGTCTTCACTGCCCTAAAGCATACTGTTGTGGCTTTATGCGTGTGGTTATCGAGTACAATGAGACTAGAACCCTAGAGAAAAAGTTTGTTAGGTGCTCAAGGAATGGTTATGGTGTTGTGCAGGAGATTTACTCAAACAAAGAGATGATTGCACTAGTCTGTCAACTATGCAAGGAAGAATCTCCTATCTGCAAGGGTTGTCTCCTATGTGAACAATGTCATCTACCTACTAGTGTAGATGGTGTGACTGACTGTGATTGTGTGATTGTGTGAGAGTACTATGAGAGAGTGTGAGAGACAGAGAGGATGTAATCAGTACTCTATATGAATAAATATAAATCTTCATTAATAACAAAATAAACATACCAGTCATAACAAAACTTTAACAGTCATAACAAAACTTTAAAAAACATGTTTAGTCTTCATTCATTCATTCAAACAGAGCCAGTACAGATGCTTAAGCTAGTTTGTAAACAAGCAACAAAACAAAATACCACCAAAATGCCAGAAATGTGCAAGTACATCATACATAGTACATAACCAAACCATTACCAAGTATCTCAAAACAAGCAAAATAGACATAACATAATACATCAGTGTCTAAACACACACACCAACAGAACTGATAAAAGTAAAATGAATAGTCTACCTACGAAATGAACGATGAATTCACAACGTAAGTAAACTAAAACTGGACTTTTACTATCTATTATCAAAGCTTCTACTCTCGATGCGAATTACACTAAGTGGAGTAGGAAGTTCGTTCCACTCCTAGTTCCCTAGCATGAATTGTTTTCTAAGTCTAAGAAATCAGTCTTAAGTCAATGAGAGATTTACGAATTACGAACTAGACTACGATGCAACTACCCACGAAATGCAACTAGTCGATTATCAGACAACTAAGGGAATGCTACGTTGATTCGATGATAAGGAGTTAGAGGGGGGATTGATTCCACCTTAACTCAACTTAATCCACTAACGACGAAGTCGTCAGAAGTAATCGAATTGAACTGAATGCTACACGAGAACAATCGGTTCTTCCTAATCCCTAATTACACATGGCATTTCTACCAATTTATAACTAGCATGTGAACAATTAAACCCATTCTCATGGTGAACTAATTATTTTCGGGCGTGGAATAGAAATTACAACGACTTCTACGATAAACGGGATCAAGCTTTCATCAAGGCTTCTCAACCCCTCTAATGGAGTTTAGCCTTGAATCATTCATAATCATTCCCATTTAGATTAAAACTAAACATAATATAAAGCATTGAAATTTACTAATTTAAACAATAATGAAATCTAAATTAATGACTAAAATGAAATAAGAACAAGAATTGAAATTAGATCTAGAAATGGAAAATGACAAAATCGAAATTGATAAAAAATACTACTTTATTGATCTAATTAAATGAAGAACAAGATTCAAGGGTTTAATCTAATAAAGGATTTGAAACTAATTAAATAAAACAATTAAATCTAGATCTAGAAGCTATTTTAATGGCTACTTTCTATTCTAACCTATCTACCTAACCTAACTGCCCCGACTGCCATTAACACCGAGTCAAGCTTTTGTTTTTATACATCCAGATCCAAAAATCGTGCATGGGCTTGGAGCCATGTTTTGGGCAGAATCGAGCCCAAAACCCAATTCTTTCAAATCAAAAAAGGCCTCTTCAGCTGCAGTTGGCTTCCACAGACTTTTCGTCCACTTTTGCTCCTCTGATTGGGTCAAAGCTTGGACCATTGCAAAGCTCTTTTTTTCCGAGCCGGTCGTTTTGACATAAGGTAGGCCTCAATCCGAGGTCCGAGTCCAAAGATATGGCATTCGGAAGTTCTCACTTGACTTTTGCTCCTTTATCTCGCTAAAAGTGGCACATTTACGCACATAATGGACTTTGAAGCCTGAAATGCATAAAAACACGTAATCGGTATTAACTCTTATTTATTATTCACATAATTGGTCTAATAAAGTATGATTATTAAGGGGTTAAAACTACAGTTTTGGGCTCTTATCAAACCACCCCAAACGACATTTTGCTTGTCCTCAAGCAAAGATGAGAAATTAGAATAAGTGACCAAAATGGAGTTCTAACTACTCTCGTTTACTGAGTGCGATTGCATTGACCATATGCAACAAGGCCTTAAACCACTAGGAATTCCCTAGTGGACGAAGTTATAGCCTCGTGAGAGTTTTTCAAAGTGAAGGTACTCACAAACTTCATCTATACTACAACGACTAAGAAAATAAAACTATTGTTTCCTTATTCATGCTCAACTATCTATACATCTCTCTAGCAATTGAATAAGAATAACCAAGTCAGAAACCTAAGTTAATATATGCATAATAATCTATCATTTACAATAAACATATACACCATGAGTAGTACTATAAAATGTTTAGCAGGTTTGTTTCTGAGAACTCGGAATAGCGTCCTTAAGTAGGTTCTCACAATAATAGTCAAGAAACAACACTCTGATTTTTCCACTCAAGTTTAAGCTACTCCGATTAATGTACGGTGGGCACACTTTACCTTACAATCTCAATGACACACGGGGAAGGCGGAGTCGATCAAACACATCTGCCACTTACTATCACACTAACCTATTCCTAATTGAGCTAGAGGTCTTTATTAGGTGTTACGGGGATTAGGAGATGGTTTAAGAATGAAGAAAATGGATATTCTAAAGGACAAGTCTGAGATAATAGAGTCTTCATATTATGTAACTAGAGAAAACCTTGTTATTTACTTTTGCTTCTACACTTTGTTTCCATCCTTAGCCATATTTTTCTTTTCTTTGGCTTTTGACTCCCTTTTATTCTATTTTTGGAGTTTTTATTTTATTTCTATTTTTATTTTTCTTTTCTTTGGATGGAAACTTATTTTCTTTATTTTCTGAAGCACTAACTAATTTTTGTTTACACAGGTTTTTCTCTTCTTCTTTCTTCATCATTCTATTCTTAGACTTATTCTAAATTGGGTAGGTTGATTTATATATATTTTTTTATTTTGTTTTGTTTTTGTAACAGGGTAAAGGAATTGTGGTTTATGGAAGGCTAAAGAAAGGCTCAGAGGGGCGACTAGCGGAAAGTAATTCATAGGTTTGAATTTCTGGCTATATCGATCCAAAGAGGGCCTAAATTCTCGCTTAGGATATGGTTTAGTGATCAAGCAAGTGGACGTGTGATTTCTCTATCCGGATTTTACTTCTCCCTTGTGTCATTTCTCAAATGTTTTGGCTTCATATAAGGCTTTAGGCTATATTCTCACAGGATTTGTAGAATAAGTACTCTAGCCTAGATTTCAGAAACTTACTGCTAACAATCATAGATACTCATGTAATATATTTATAGATAGATGCAAAGATTATTACCTACATATTAACCTAAGTTTCTAACAATTATTCTGATACAAAAACTATGTGAGACTTCTAGATTGTTAAGAGCATGGAGAAAGAAACAATACCAATATTCCTAAGTGTATAACATAACTTATTTATTTATATTTTTAAATTTTTGAAATTTTAACTAGAAAACAAATGCATATTATATCTATCTATATCCTAACAGATGTCTTAATTACACGAGTTTCTATGCCCCCCCCCAAACAAGAAGCATGCTTTGTCCTCAAAGCATTTAAATAAAGAGGGTAGGAAAAATACCATTGAAGCGCATGAAATTCGGGAACATCGTAAAACAAGGTTAGAACGTACTAATATAGGAAATAAAACCGACCACGACTCTATCACGAAGTTCTACCCATTATGGGGTTATCGAATTAAATTGCTTGGGACATAAGCGGACACTCAACGTAAACTAAAACTTACATCCACTCCCCATCGTTATTCGTCATCTTCGTCATCCTCTACTTCTATAAAGAAGTGAGGCTCCTTCAGCGATCTGCCATGCTATGATAATTTGCGGGCTTCACGCCATTTATCATCTATGTTTGCTAACATATTAAGTGCCACTTGGTCCGATGGGGTGTAGGGTGCAACCTGGTGAGGTTGTATCCGCCACTTTGCCAAGCCAATCACCGCACGAGAAAGATCGAATAATACTATTGGTGGGTCGCGACCGTGTCTACCGTAATCCAATCCGTGAAGCGTGTACAAAAATAGGAAAGAAACATAGCATAATACATTGAAATTAGAACAGGCATAAGAAGGTACTTATGCCTCATGGTATGGGCTCGTGCTAAACTAGACATCAAAGTTCGGGAAGGTCATAGAACCGGCCCCGTGGCTAAAGCAAAGGAAAACGGCGCAAGTGGCGTCATTCACGTAAGAAAAACGCCATTCCCCTAAAATGTTTAGCATAATCCAAAACATAACAGTTCCTATGTTCATGGACGGGCTACCAAAGGCAACGTTATAGTCCCCTTGGTCCTCAATACGGAAAATGCACGCCCCATAAGCCTCGTGCAAAAACTCATAAGTGTAGACATGCATATTATCGACCCAATAGCACCATGGGTCTTGTATCTCAAGTGGGCATAGCAAGTCCAAGAACAAATGCTAGCAAGAACACGGTAATTTCCATTGGTTCATCGTCAATGTTGATGGAGAACACTTGTTCTCCATCCGGTCTCTCAAAGAAAATGCAGTTATTATAAAAATAAGATGCAAGTCTTTGGAGAATAAAGTTCAGCCGGTCTTACCATAAGAGGTTCCAAGCCAACGATGTGATCACCTCATGAAACCAAGCACCGTAAGTAGTGCTTTGGAACAAATCTTTGAAAGACTGTTCGGTATCAATGTTGGAGATGTCATCTCAAAATTACGCTTTGGAATAGCCGCTAATGATCCGGATACTACGCCGAAAAACCGGAAAATTTCTGGTCCACGGAAGTCGGTATGAAAGGCTCAACTAGGGCGCGAAGTCGCTCTTGTATTTTGAATTCGGTGTTTTAGCGAAGTCGCTTGACTTGAAGACTTGGCGCTGGGCCTCGAGCAAAATTTTTTCGTCGGAAGTGTAGCGCTGAAAGCCTTCCTCCTGCGGAAGGCGCTCGAAGTTGCGATTTTGCAAAAATGAAGTCGAAACGCGGGAATGGCGGGTGTGAAGGGTGAGTGATGGAGTTTAGGTGTAGTGTGAGTTGTGAGGATAGTTTGTATCAAGTTTATATAGGTTTAAAGTTGCTAAAATGGATCGGAAAGTTGCCAAAACTAATTACGGGTTTCGAAATCCTAAAATTTCCAAACTCGAAAACGGAAACAACTCATATCCTGGATTGTAATTCAAACCCAGTATCTTTAGGTTGATTTTATGATAGAATGTACCTATTTAATCTAGATTTCATCCTACAATGATACTTAATCATATTTCTGCCTAAACATCCATATTTTCACCTTGACTCCGCAATTAATTCTAATCTGAGGGTTATACAAAAATAATGCTTGAATTGATAAAACCACCCCCAAACAAGTTGGGAAGGTGGGGTCAATATGAAACAACCATGCATAATGAAAATAAGCCCTTATATTAAAATTTCATTCGGAGTACCACTACAAAATTCAAATTACGGAAATAAAAGTTACATTACAATAAAAACAACAAAAATAAATAAAACAACAACCACTATCAAACCTCAGACTCTCTAAACACCTCGCCACTGGTGGCGGAGGGCACACTCTCTAGTGGTGGCTCCTGGGCTCCCGAAGGTCCAGCAGCAGTCGTCCTTCGTCGACGACGCTCATGCCTAAAGAAAGCTGTGTCCTCGAAGCGAGTCAGATGAAGAGGGGGAAGCGTGCAAGCATATCCACTCTAAACCGGGCTATTTGGGCTTCCATCTCACCGTTCCTGTTCCCATCTCTCATCCTCTCTTTGGGTGTGGATCTCGAAGTTGTGATGAATAGTCGCCTGTCGAGTCCGGAGGTCTGTACAGATAGTGTTTAGTGAACGCATGCCCCTATGAAGCATAGCCATGCGTTCCGCGATCGAACCAACACCCTGGAAGGCATCCGCGATCAAAGCGGGTCAAGTCTTCCTCATCCTCGGAGGCATCCTGATGTCCCCCAGCCTCCTCTTCATTCTCAGCTCCACCATCCTCTTCTTCTTCTTCTCTATCCTCAGCCCTCCTCCAAACTTGTTGGACACACTCCCTATAGATACGCGTGTTACGGTGCAGGGTAATGTAAATCCTCTCGGGGACGGAGTCTGCTTTCATCTTCAAGATGATCTTGGTGATTAACACGGGGAAGAGGTGCCAAAGACTTTCCCCCCCCTAATCATGTTTCAAGCAAAAACTCCGGATACAGAAATCGTACTTCCGCTCCCGAGTACCCATAAGACGTGGAGGCAGTCGGACCGATGTCGCCGACCTTGTCCTTCCCTAGGACATTCCGAATTAATCCACCGAGCCAGCGGTGGGTTGGTCCTGAGGGATGCCTGGCGCATACCACAATGGGAGTTTGTATTGTAGCTCCCATTGATGATCCACGCCCATCGAGGCTCTACCCGTCAAATTCGGGGCTCTGTAGAGTGGCCTCGGATGGATTCTAGGCGGAATGCCTAGAATCTCACCCAACCGATCGATGAGTCAACTCCTCCTCTTCTTCCTTACCATCACAAAATCCTACTCCCTCCAACTCCCCGGTGTTGTAGAACCGTCGGACCAAGTCTTCGTGGTAGAAGGCTTCGGTCGAAAGTACCGAGAGACTATTCCAGTCTCTACTAGCCATTCGTCACCGTAAAAACGGCGAAGTGGTCGGCGATGAAAACTTGCTCGGTATAATTGGCGTTGTTGAGCCATTTGAAGTTTGAATACGGTTTGGGGTTTGTAGAGGGTGTAGGAATAATGAGGAAAGACCTTAGTGATAAAAACGATGGTGGTGGTGATGTGGTGGCGTGGTGGCAGCACCAATTTTGATTTTTCGGTGGTTTTGTTGGGTTAAATTGGTGGAGGTGGTTTGGTTTTAGTTTTAGAGGAGATTTGAATTGGATCTTTGATGGTTGGCGTGAGTTATTTTGGTTTCTTTTTAATTTTTATTTTTGTTAGGGTTTTGAAGCTTTGTCAATGGCGGTGGAAGATGAAAAAAACGATGAACTGTTCTTTGAGAATGTAAGCGCTGAGCTACCGGTCGTGGGCGCTGGTTGGCGCAAGCCCAAAATCGAAATTTTGATTTTTTGATTTTTTTGCTAATTTCAAATCAAAATTCCCGGCCGTTACCGGTCCGATTTTTTGCGAATGAGATATGGAAATGATCAGGAGAGAATTTCCTATCCAATGATCCATAAAACACTCTATTCCGACTTCAGATGACATACGAGATAGTGGAAAATGCCTCGAAGTGCGTGCATGACGTAAGTTATCTTAACGAATGAACTCTAAATTAATAGATTATGTCAATCCGAGTCGTAATACAATAAAACGGCCTAAGCAACTCTAATGGGACATAAAACATTTTAGTATGCGAAATTTAACACTTGACCCCCAAACAAATTTTTTACAACGGCTTAGAAAATTTGTTTTTAGCGATTGGTCTTTTCTGATCGATTTCGAGACTTCCTAGATTACTATGTTTATTTTTATTTTTTATTTTTTATTTTATTTTTAGAAGGATAAAAAATAAACAATAAAGACATAATTCACACCATAGAGAAACATGACTCAAAAATCCGAGAAAAATATGCAAGAGTGGAAAACGTGAACTATGTGAACCGTGGACTTAGGATCCGGTACTTACAGCCACACACTCCATAGGGAGGGCCCGGTTTCCTTAATGGTGCACTCACCAATATATTAAAGTGAAAGGAAGTGCACCAAACACAGAAATTGAGTCGTTTATAGTCAGATACTCGAGACTTTATCTAAAACATATGTATGAATATGCAGTTGATCATATATCAACAACCGAAATAGTTGTGGATCATTCCATAAATAAATATCACAAAAAACATATCCAAACACAATCAAGCACCAAGATTTTCTACGACGCAGCCTAGTGGAATGAAAGTGAAGTCGGATAACCCTATATTGTAACCTATCATGCACCTTCTTTTTCATTTTGAATGAGTGGGTGTTCTAGTAAATAAGTGTGGAAAGGTGAATGGTTGTGGAGAATATGGTGGATATGGATAAGTTGTAGAAAAACAGCCTGCATAATAAATGAGGATGTGGTTTTAGCAACCGAACTCATTCATTGTGTGTGTAGGGACTATCTCAATCGAAGATGAAGGTGTCAAATAGTTTGTCCTTTCAAGTATCATTTTCTAGGAGGATTTAAAAATTATGAAGCCACGGGGAGAAACAAAAGGATCGAAAGTGCAAACTCGAGATTCCTTTGAAAGGGTGGAAGGAGGGGAATCGAGGTGGATGTTGTGCAAGTTAGTTCTTGATAGGGTGAATTGTCACCTACCGAAGAAACTCATCAATTCCTCATCTAGATTGGTCATATCCACATTACTATGGTAGTCCTCTACATCTTTGAGAAAGTCATCTATCCCATCCTCATCAATAATATGTGTATCGACTAGTGTAGGGATGAAAATGTTAGAGTCCGACTTTTCAAAGGAAAGAATTTTGGGCATATGACTATCGGGGAACGTGTTGTTGAAATAATCTCGTTTAAGCTCTCGATCATGCTTACCTCTCCATCCATAGATCTAATCGGGTAATCGCGGTCCTTGTTTTAAAAACATTGACTTCAATGACAAGATGGCCAAAAGACATGGACATTGAACCATCACGGCAATTAATGAGCGATTGGCGGTTGCCAAGAAAGGACGCCCTAAAATGATCGGGACAGAGTCGTTAGCGACTTCTGTATCGAGGACTACAAAATCAGCCGGATAGTAAAAATCCTGAATTTTTACCAGAACATTTTCGACGACACCCTTAGGATACTTAATAGACCGATCAGCTAATTGCAACGTCATTTTAGTGGGTTGCATCTCGTCTAGACCTATTTGTCTATACAAATAAAATGGGAGTAAGTTGACACTAGCCCCCAAGTCTAATAACGCGGTCGTCGTATAGGAATCTCCTAAGGTGCATTATGCAATGGGATCTACCGGGGTCCTTGTACTTAACAATTCCATTATGTTCGGATAAGGTTGGGAATTGTTCGTTAAAAAGCGTCTTTTGGTATATTTGTCTTACGCCTAGTAGTACACAATTCCTTAAGAAACTTAGCATGATGTGGTAGCTTTTTAATAGCTTCGAGGAAGGGAAGGTTTATAGTTAGATTCTTAAAAACGTCCCTAATCTCCTCGTAATTTGTATCCCTAGTTAACATGGCTAATTTTGTGGAAACGGTGGTTTCGTCTATATTTAGCAATGGTATCACCCGGATGTTTAACCGTGGCTTTTCGTTTCTTAGGTTGTGTTGTAGCGGGTACCTCTACAAATTGGTAGGCTCTTCAGTTTCTATTTCGGGTATCTAGTAAAATAGTAGGTGTAGGACTCTTGGTGGGGTAACTATAGGCATAGTTACCTTGTTATCAACCACTCGCCCGAACGGAGAGTGGTGATGGCATTTATCTCCCCTACATTTTCATATTCATTACTAGTATTATCGGTTACCTCAAAGGTCGTGGTTTGTTGTTTTAGGATTAGGTATTGCGTGACTTGGCAACACACCTTTGGTTTGGGCTTTATCTTGAGCCAACTGTTGGGTTAAATTATTAACGGATTGTAGAAATTTGTTGGTTAGATTGAGCCATGGTTTGGAAAAGTTTTTGGCTCACTTGTATGAAGGTGTCAAGGCGATCGGTTGTGTGGGTGTAGTAGTCACAGGTGGTGTGGATTGGAACTATTTCACGGAATTATTTATTGGTGGATTCTCGATAATTATTATTGACCGGAACGATACCTCTATTAGCATTATAATTATTATAATTACCTTGACCTTGTGCTTGACCTTGTCGAGGTTGCACTTGGTTGTTATAATTATTAAAATTACCCCGACTTCGCCCTTGTCGTAGTGGAGCTTGGTTAAAGCCGTCGTTGGCCTAACATATTGATTATTGTACCCCTTGAGGTGTGACTTGTTGGTTATTTCTCCAACCGAGTTGGGATTTTGTCTCCAAAAGGCGTTAGGTTCACTATTAATGGAACAAGCCCGTTTCATAGGCTATATAGGACGATGGGGAGTCGGATGCTCGGGACTCCAACAGAAACTACATGGGTTTGAATTTACATTCATGACGGGGATAGGCTTTTGTTGTAAAAGAAATGGCTTCGACCTTTTTAGTGAGTGATTCGATTAGAGTTTTAAGCTCGAATCGTGTTTAATTTCAAACATACCGCCGCCTTTAATCTGTTGAAGAAGAACTAGCGGAGCCGAGTAATCGTCACTACCCCCCCAATTATTATTTCGCTTTTAGTTTGGTCCTCTAAAAATTTATAAGCCTCCGGGGCTCCTTTGCTTAAGAAACTACCCCATTCATTATGTCAAGGACTTCTTTATGGTGGTGTAGAAGTCCTTTGAAAAAGGCACGAACTAACGTGTCTTTCGCTAAGTTATGGTGTGGACACTCTATAAGCAGATCGGTGAACGATTCCAAGCCTCTCGAAAATGATTCATGAGGATTTTGTCGAAGAAATGAATCTTGGAAAGCATCTCATCCGTCTTTAGGGGTGGGTAAAATGTTCCATAAACAATTTGAACAAGTTTAGCCCACGAGTCCATGAGAATTAGGCTTTGGCGTTAACCAAGACGCCGCCTTATCGGCTAAGGTGAAAGGGAATACCCTTAATTTAATTTGTTCCGTACCAACCGTAGGATGGTGGAATGTTGTTAGGACTTGTTCAATCCTACGCATGTGTTGATAAGGTTTTTCATGGTCTAAACCATGAAAAACGGGTAACAAATTAAAATATTTGGAGGGATTCTGAAATCCCCCTGGTCCGCTAGAACGATGCAAGATTTGGGGCTATCGCTCAAGGCTTTGTAGAAGTCCGAGAGAGGAGTCTCTCTTTCTTCCCCCATTATATCAGGTGGTGTGTGTGAAATAGTAGTTAGAGGTGTAGTGGGTGGTATACTAGATAGATTTGATTGTTGATGTTGTTGTGTATTTACGTTCGGTGTTTTTGTTCGGCCGGACCTTAATCTCATGCAAGACTAAGTCGAACTTAACTAACATGCAACACTCCAAACAATTCTGATATACTAGTATAAACTTCTAACTGGAGATGCGAGGTATGGAAGAAAGGAATACCTGATAGCGTCCTTGCTTCGCTTTATGAATAGCGTCTTGTTTACGCTTGTTGTTGTATATAGCAGGTTAGAACACGAAAAAATATGAAAGATCAAAGTTTGAATCAAAACCGTGGAAACCGAAAAATTTAACACGGTATGGTCGGCGCGTAGAAGGCGGTCGCTCGAAAGTAATTGTCAAATTACGGTGTTTTTTAGTATGGTCGCGCTCCAAATGGGGCGGTCGCTTTCGGTGTGAAGTCGAAGTTCAGTGTTTGAGCTGGTCGGTTGGTATGAAGGCGCTTCTTTGGTAAACGAAATTCCAAGAACTTAGCTGGTCGCGCTCTCCTTTAGCGTGGCGCTCAGGTGTATTTTCTCGCGGAATTTGTCAACGCTGAACTGGGCAACCACAGTATGAAACAAACAAGGGTGGGTGGGTTTAATGGGACTTAAAATGACTACTTTTACAAGGAAAACAATGCTAAAGTGTAACTAAGATGGCAGCGGCGCCATTTGGTAAAAGTGAATGCTACGAACTAGACTACGATGCAACTACCCACGAAATGCAACTAGTCGATTATCAGACAACTAAGGGAATGCTACGTTGATTCGATGATAAGGAGTTAGAGGGGGATTGATTCCACCTTAACTCAACTTAATCCACTAACGACGAAGTCGTCAGAATCCGAATTGAACTGCTACACGCAGAACAATCGGTTCTTCCTAATTCCCTAATTACACATGGCATTTCTACCAATTTATAACTAGCATGTGAACAATTAAACCCATTCTCATGGTGAACTAATTATTTTCGGGCGTGGAATAGAAATTCTTAATTTTACTTCTAACGATAAACGGGATCAAGCTTTCATCAAGGCTTCTCAACCCCCTCTAATGGAGTTTAGCCTTGAATCATTCAAGAATCATTCCCATTTAGATTAAAACTAAACATAATATAAAGCATTGAAATTTACTAATTTAAACAATAATGAAATCTAAATTAATGACTAAAATGAAATAAGAACAAGAATTGAAATTAGATCTAGAAATGGAAATGACAAAATCGAAATTGATAAAAATACTACTTTATTGATCTAATTAAATGAAGAACAAGATTCAAAGGTTTAATCTAATAAAGGATTTGAAACTAATTAAATAAAACAATTAAATCTAGATCTAGAAGCTATTTTAATGGCTACTTTCTATTCTAACCTATCTACCTAACCTAACTGCCCCCGACTGCCATTAACACCGAGTCAAGCTTTTGTTTTATACATCCAGATCCAAAAATCGTGCATGGGCTTGGAGCCATGTTTTGGGCCGCAGAATCAGCCCAAAACCCAATTTTTTCAAATCAAAAGGCCTCTTCAGCTGCAGTTGGCTTCCACAGACTTTTCGTCCACTTCTGCTCCTTTGATTGGGTCAAGGCTTAAACCATTGCAAAGCTCTTTCCGATCCGGTCGTTTTGACATAAGGTAGGCCAAACCGAGGTCCGAGTCCAAAGATATGGCATTTCGGAAGTTCTCACTGACTTTTGCTCCTTTATCTCGCTAAAGTGGCACATTTTCGCACATAATGGACTTTGAAGCCTGAAATGCATAAAAACACGTAATCAGTATTAACTCTTACTTATTATTCACATAATTGGTCTAACAGTATGATTATTAAGGGGTTAAAACTGCAGTTTTGGGCTTTTATCAAGAACCATACCTACTAAGGCTGAGATTGAGTCAAACACTCACTGAGAGCAGGTGTAGGATTTGAGGGTCCTGGTATGGAGGGTGTTTCTAGCTCTTCTTCATCAATCCCAATCCACCAACCCACTCCTCTACCAGTGGCTCTACCTCGGCCTCCTCTACCACCTCTCCTACCAGCTAAACTACCTCTACCACCACCTCTAAGGACCATATTATGTTGCATATTATCAATTTGAGTTTCATTTGGTGGTTGGCCCACATTGACATTCTGACTTCCACCTCCTCTACCACTTTTCCTACCAGCTGAACCACCTCTAAGGATCTCATTGTACACATTATGTTGCACATTATCAACCTGAGTTTCATTTGGTGGTTGGTCCACATTGACATTTTGACTTCCACCTCGATCTCCTACCACCTCTAGTTGCTCTAGGTATATCATCAACATTGTGAACTTGAGTGTCTTCTTGTTGTTGTTGCACATCAACAATAGGCTCCATATTTTCACCTTTAGCCTCCACCCCACCTTCAATTTCATTGTAGTCACTTGTATTCTTTTGTTTCTTTCCATTTTTCCCACTCTTACCATGATGACATGTCCTACTATTATGCCCTGGTTCCTTACATTTTCTGCATTTTCTCTTGCTAGTTGCTCTCTCTTTATCATCACCTCTTATCCTTTGTTTTCTAGGTCTTCCAGCCTTCCTTTCAATGCTTGGAGGTAGGACCTCATCACCAGGCATAACCTATAAGTATAGTGACTATAAATATATAACTATATTTTATAATAAATTACAAGTAGACTTAATTATAGATGAGATTCTACCTTGCCCCATTCATCTACATTGTCAAAGGGAAATATCCAACCAGCATAAGTTGCCCTAAATGCATTAACATGGTAATATGGGTTGCAATACCTGTATATCCTAAAAGTCATTAGTATACAACTTTATGTTAACTAAAATGGACAAATGCAAATCTGAAATGACACTAACCTTGCCCAACTTTCTTTGGAGGGTCTAAATTGCTTGCTAACAGATATAGCATGAACACAAGGTACCCCAGTCATTTGCCAAACAATGCAGGTACATGTTTTGTCAACCAAGTCAATTATAAACTTCTTATCACTCTTGATGTTAATGGCACAATATGCAGTGTCTGACACACCATGGGTCTTGTACCTAGGAGACTTCCTCTCTAGCATTTTAATGGCAAGAACAATAGCTGGAATCAAATCATTATCATCTATCTCCATAGAAAGCAGTCTTCTATCATGCAATAACCCTATTATTGCTAAACTATACTTGTCCACAAAATTAATGAGGGGTTTATCCTTAATCTTTAGAATCCATGCATTAAAGGACTTACTAAAGTTATTGGTTATAGCATCACATTTTGATGTGAGGTCAAAATGTGATCTAGCCCAAGTACTTTTGGCTTCTCTTTCTAACCACACCTTTGCATCAACTTCATCCTCCTCCAACTGATCCATAAACATTTCATGCTCCACTACTTTATATGACTTTGTTGTACCCCAACTCAAACTTTTCAAATAGTCACCCTTAAAAGTTTGCTTGAAATTTTTATACATATGCCTAAAATAATACATAAACCAAGCATTCAAAGTGCAATACACAAAATTAATACTTGTAATGTAATTTAGTAGTTTAAGAGCAATTTAAAACATATAAACACATATGATATACCTGTGATTAGACTCAGGAAAGTTGACATGAGCAGCATCTATTAGTCCTTTCTGCCTGTTTGAGATAAATGTCAGCTTCTCTGCATGCTTGTTCACATGTGGTCTCAGATTGAGTAAAAACTTATTCCATGTGAACTTATCTTCACCCTTGCATATGTAGATAACAAGGGGAAAGAGCCCATTCATTGCATCTAGACCAATTGCAGTCAACACACAACCTCCATACTTGCCTTTGATAAATGTAATATCCAGACCAATGCTAGGTCTACATCCATTAACAAAGCCATCCAATGATGCCTTATATGCCAGAAAAAATCCAACAAACTCACCTGTTTCCCCATGTCTATACCACTTTGCAATTGATCCTTCATTCCTATGCAGTATTTGTGTTTTCAGTACAGATATCTTAGTATAACTCTCTTCATAGTTTCCATTAATCCTCTCCAATATTCTAGACCTTGATCTCCAAGCAGTCCAATATGAAATAACAACCCCAAACTCATATAACACCTGTGCCATGAGGTCCTTTGGTGACAAATTTGGATGAGCTATCATATATTCCTCTAACTTATCAACTACCCAAGGGGTCTTGGCCTGATCATACTTGTTTGTCTCATCAGCCTCACAAGTGTGAGTAGGTACAAATGTCCTCAACTTGAAAGTATGCTTACCAGACAAACTACAAAACACCCTCCACCTGCACTCAAAATCCTTACATCTTAACTTCAATCTTTATTTGTCATTTTTGATTTGGTGGTAAGTGAACTTTTGATCAATTGCCTACATTCCTTATGTGTCTTCCATTCCAACCTAACAACCAATTGCATACCAACCACTGCATTCTTTGGGCCATCATTTCTCTCATTGTCTTCAGCTTCATATTGGTTTTTAGCCATTTTAACAAAAGACCTAACTTCATCATCACTCACATCATCTTCAGAATGAACCAACTCAGGTACCACATCATTACCACTGTCACTTTCATCATCATTAAGAATAAATTTTTCATCTTCAGAGTCAGATGAAGCAGCACTTATATAACCATTCTGGATGAGCGCATGAGGGCCAAATGTATGCCGAACTTCTAGCACCCTATCAACTTTATCATCTTCACTAACTCCAGCATCAAATTCCTCAACCTCATTGTCAAATAAATCTTCAAAAGCCATACCATAATCAACAATCTCTTCACCCTGAGTACTCACATGATCCACATCAACATGCTCTTCAACCCTAGCTTCACTAACAGGTTGAACCCTAACCTTAATAATTTGGAGTGCAAAATTTCAGTTTTTGGCCGATTGATGATGGGTGGTGAGGAATCTAAATTAATGACATGGTTGAGTTTAGGGGATTTCCTCAGCTCAAAATTGTTTTTTGGTGGTGCTGGACTAGTGTGAGTGGTAATTGATTTCCTAACTTCAGTGTGAGTGGTCATTGATTTTGGAGTTGTTGGAATGGAAACAAACCTAGGTGATCTCCTTAGTTCATGGACATTGGTTGCTAATTTTAGAGTTGATGGGGAAGGGCAAGAAGGTAAAGTAGGCTTTTTAGATGGGATTTTATGTGGCTCATTGGTTAATGGACTTAAATGGACATGGACTGGGCTTGGTCTGGTGATGTCAACAATAATCATAGACACAAATAAGTGCTGCTTCATATCCCTCTCAGCTCTAATAAGATCCCACATTGACAACATTTCACTATCAGACTTGAATGAACATAAATGCCCCCTACTAATGTATTTCACACATGACACAGGTGCATCCTCAATATGTATCTTGATCTCCTTAAGCATATCTAAGTAACACATCTCATCACCATCTATAACTAATGAACTTTGTGTACCACCTCTAAAGTCAGAAAACTTTATCTTCCCAGGAATTAGCTTGACCCAAAGCCTATTATAGTGCAAAATAAAGTCCCTCTCACCCATTAGAGGAGCCATGTAACTGATATATATATATATATATATATATATATATATATATATATATATATATATATATATATATATATATATCGGTTTGTCTAGAGTGCCACTCTTATAGTGACACTCTTATCTCACTCTTCTCTTGAGCCGTCGGATCTCGCCCTCAAGATCTGAAGATCTCAATGAGGGTAAAAACGTATTTTCCTCATCATCTTCTCAAAAAAAGAAAAAAAAAACCGATCTAACAAAAAAAAATAAACCGAAATTGGGTTCTCTCTCTCTACGGCTCTCTCGGCTTCTTCTTCTCATCATTTGGCAATTCGGTTTCTTCATTTGGTTTCTTCTTCTCTGAAAGGTATCATTTGGCAATTCAACTATAGTGCACTTTTGGTTATGGTGCTTGCCTATTGGAACGTTTTAATTGACACTTGGATTGTCATTATACCATAAAAACTTGAATTTTGATTTAATTTAGGTTGCTATGATTATAGTTATGATTGATACCCTCGTTTAAAGACGGCGACAATTTTGGTGAACTCTGTTGTATTCTTCATGCCGTATTCTGTCAGAGTTTTGAACTCTGTCAGAGTTCGGTGAACTAGCATATTCGGTGAACTCTGTCAGAGTTCGGTGAACTCTGTCGTATTCTTCATGCCGTATTCTGTCAGAGTTTTGAACTCTTTCAGAGTTCGGTGAACTCTATCATATTCTTCATGCCGTGATACGCCGAGTTTTGAACTGTCGCCGAAGTTCGGTGAACTCTGTCGTATTCTTCATGTCGTATTCTGTCAGAGTTTTGAACTCTGCCAAAGTTTTGAACTCTTTCGGAGTTCGGTGAACTTTGTCGTATTCTTCATGTCATATCGCCGAGTTTTGAACTGTCTTCGGAGTTCGTGAACTCTATCGAGTTTTGAACTCTGTCGAGTTCGTTGAAGTAGCATATTCGGTAAACTCGCCGAGTTTGGTGAACGAGTTTTGAACTCGTGATTCTGTCGAGTTTTGAACTCTTTCGAGTTCGTGAACTCGTCAGATTCTTCATGCCGTGATTCGTCGCCGAGTTTTGAACTCGGTCGGGAGTTCGTGAACTTTATCGAGTTTTGAACTCGCCGAAGTTCGGTGAAGTAGCATATTCGGTGAACTCGCCGAGTTTTGAACTCGTCGTACTCTTCATGCCGTGATTTCGTACATCCGAGTTTTGAACTCGTCGAAGTTTTGAACTTTTCGAGTTGGTGAACTCTGTCGTATTCTTCATGCCGTGATTACGTGAGTTTTGAACTCGCCGAGTTTTGAACTCTGTCAGAGTTCGGTGAACTCTATCAGAGTTTTGAACTCTGTCAGAGTTCGTTGAAGTAGCATATTCGGTGAACTCTGTCAGAGTTTTGAACTCTGTCGTATTCTGTCAGAGTTTTGAACTCTTTCAGAGTTCGGTGAACTCTGTCGTATTCTTCATGCCGTGATTCTCGTCCGGAGTTTTGAACTCTCCGTCAGAGTTCGGTGAAATAGCATATTCGGTGAACTCTGTCAGAGTTTTGAACTCTGTCGTATTCTTCATGCCGTATTCTGTCAGAGTTTTGAACTCTGTTCACCGAACTCTGTCAGAGTTCGGTGAAGTAGCATATTCGGTGAACTCTGTCAGAGTTTTGAACTCTGTTAGAGTTCGGTGAACTCTATCAGAGTTTTGAACTCTGACAGAGTTCGGTGAAATAGCATATTCGGTGAACTCTGTCAGAGTTTTGAACTCTGTCAGAGTTCGGTGAACTGACAGAGTTCGGTGAACTAGCATATTCGGTGAACTCTGTCAGAGTTTTGAACTCTGACAGAGTTCGGTGAAGTAGCATATTTGGTTAACTGTCGAAGTTTTGATGTTTAAGTTATTTACATTTGTTTATGTACATTGGGATTTTGATTGATTTTAAGTTATTTATATTTTTAATTTTTTCGATTTATAGAAATGGAGACGAGACATCAATCAATATCGAGAAACGCGAGTTGGGTCTTCGTCTACTAAAGCCCCTCGTTCAAGGCACGCAAACAAGAGCTGCTCCTTATATAGGAATGATTTTTACAAGTGTTGTTGAGGCAAAGACTTATTACAAAGAGTATGGTCAACAAGAGGGATTTGAGACTTCGTGTTAGGACGACTTCCAAGCAACAAAATCAGGTGGATTTGGTTAGTGGTTGTTTCTTGGTTTGCTCACGTGAAGGGTTAACAAGAGAGATGAAGTCCGATCAAGAAATACATCAACTATCCAGGTGTGGTTGCCAAGCTAGAATTAAATTAAGAAAAGAATGCATGAAGAGATATATGAGGTCGTTGCTCATAATGACCATAGTCACGGTCTTGTGACCCCATCGAAGAGAATTTGCATGAAAACTAACAAACATATATGCCCGGCGGCGAAGTACTTGACCGAGATATTTAGTGATACAGGTTTATCGTTGGGAAAGTGGCATCTGTTTTCCATGGAGAGGAAGTTGGGTTTATTACAGAAAGATTGTTGGAACCATTATTATGGTTTGACCAGAAAGATGCCTAAAGAAGGTGATGCAACTGCCGTGCTGCAATATTTTATGCAGAAGAGTGCTGAGGATCCCCGGTTCTATTACGCTATTGATTTAGATGAAAATGGGACTGCGGTGAACTTTTTCTGGGTTCATGGGAGGTCTCGATGCTAGTATGAATATTTCGGGGATGTTGTGTCTTTTGATACCACATATCGTACCAATGAATATTCCATGCCTTTTGCCCCTTTTACTGGAGTCAACCATCATTATCAGTCGATTCAGTTTGGTTGCGCATTGTTGCTTGATGAGACAGAAGATACATTCATATGGCTATTTAAGGCCTGGCTTGCAGCCATGGGTGGTCGTGCGCCAACTGCAATCATCACTAACCAGGATAGAGCGATGACAGCAGCCATTGCCAAAGTGTTTCCTAATACTCGTCATCGTTACTGTCTTTGGCATATTATGCAGAAATTCCAAGAGAAGATGTCATTTACCAAATTTGAGACATTGGTAACTGAGTTGAAGAACACTATTTCTTTTTAAGTATAGGATTGTTGATTTTGAGAGAAGATGGTGTACAATCATTGAGAAGTATGAGTTGTCCGAAAATCCTTGGTTGATGAGAGATATATTCAATGCGGGAGAAATGGGTTCCTTTGTTATCTCGATTGGCACCTTTTTTTTGGTATGCACACGATCGGGTCGAAGTGAATCGATGAATGCTCATTATGACCCGGTTTGTCAATTCGACGACCACGCTTTATGCAGTTTGTACATGGTAATGAGAAGTCTTTGGCTTTGCTTGCTAGGAAAGAAAGAGATTTTGATTACGCGACCGAGCATAGTTCACGGATTGTGCCTAACGATGCTTTCATCCTTATGCATGCCTTGAAGGTCTATAACGATCTCAATATTCAATAAATTTAAAGAGCAACTAGAAAAGGCAAAGATGGAGTACAAAATTGATGGGGAACAAATTGACGATGTATGGAACCGAAGCTACATGGTGAAATGGAGAGACCCCTGAAGAATTCTGTTTGGAGAGTGAGTTTCGATAGAGGAACCTTAGAGGGAGATCGCGAATGCAAGTACTTTTAGTTTATGGGTTTGCTTTGTGGTCATATCTTAAAGGTTTTATGCATTACTGAGATTGAAGAGATTCCAAACCATTTTAGATTGACGCGGTGGATGCAAAAGTCTAACACTTATAGAGCCGGAGTTTGATACTGGATTTGTGGTCGGGAATGTCTCAAATGAACCTTTGAGAGTGGCTCATTCTATCAAGGTTGCTTCTCAAGTGGCTTACGATGCGTCACATACTTTTGAGGGTTATTCATATTTTATTGAAAAGATTGGTGAAATGGCTATTGAAATTTCAAAGTTTAATGAGACTTCCTACAAAGGAGACTTGAAGTTCTTGAGCCTCCGGTTCCTTCGGTTAATACATCACAGGTTTTTTTATTTGAATGTTTAATTTGATATAAATTTAGTGTTTAATTGGGTGTTTAATTTGATATAAATATTTATTTTAATTCGGTCTTTATTTCAGCTATTGATTTTGAATCCCAACATTTCTCAAACAAAAGGGAGGGGAAGAAGAAAGCGGATAGATGGAAATCCCCAAAGAGATAGCCCTAAACAATTCGGGGAAGAAAGTGTCACGGATGTGGATGATTGCTAACCATGACTCGAGAAATTGTCAGGAGAAAAAATAATAATGTAATATGTCGATTGTAAGTATAGCTTTATTCAAAACTCTTTGATTCTAAATGTTCACTAGTTCTAATGATATTTTATCTGTAGCGTCATGGACTTCATTGATGTCTGGACTTGTTAAGAGTGGTTTAGATATGTTAGCCTTGTTAGAGTTTTATCAAGTGTTGTTAAGTTGAACTGCGGTCGAGGGTTGTGTTCCATTGCATCATTATGTCCATTGGATAGTATCTAATGTTGTATGCTAGCTAGGCTCTAGATAGGAAACATCATAATGATAGACCCGGTGCTTTTTGATAACTTCTTTTCCTTTTTATTTTCAAAGTTCAATATTGCTGGTTCAGGTTACATTTGGGGAGTTTAATTAGACCGAGTTCTAATCTCATTGATGTTGTAGAAAAGAAGTATGGCTCAAGGAGAAATGGAGAATCTGGAGGCAAAGCTTTGCTTTAGGTAAAAATATCGCCTACTCATCCGTTTGCGTTTCCCCCCCTCGACTTTGCATCGGTCGATCTTGATCTTTTCATCATTCTCCGCGGTTATGTTTCTCGACCGCTCTGGTTCCATAAGATGCCACAGTATCACCGCCACCTTGACTATGCACCATTGAAGAAAAGCGTCAAAATTGAGTTATTAGCTACAACGGGAGAAATTGTCGCGGAAAGAGTGAGAGAAGAAGCGTAAGTGTTGAAAGAAGGTGGAGAAGTTGAAGAGAGCTGAAACTTGGAGTGAAAGGCTTGAACAAGCCAAAGCTAGGTCTTGAGGCAGGCTATACTTGTTGCTAATTCATTATGATGTGCTTAAATGTTTAATCTGAACAATAATATTTGGGATTGCATAAAGCATTTTGATGTGTTTATTATAAATGTTCTTGTTGTTACACAAGCGTGCCCACTTGCAATTTTGTTCCGTAAGTTGATATGATGTATTGATGCAGATACTATACCACCAGTATAATGCCAACGTTTGTCAACAACAAATTTACCTCAACTCATATAATCATCAATCAACATCAACACAAACAAACCAAACTGATAAATTGCCAAAACATCAACATCAACGATATGGACTTAGTACGGCCATATCGTTTGGATTTGAATTTGGATAAAAAAAATGGCGTGTCTGTTTGGACTTAGTCCCAAACGGTGTGGCCACACCGTTTGGACTTAGTCCCAAACGGCATAACACCGTTTAATTACTAAGGTTTACGGTGTGGCTAAGGCCAAATAATGCCAAACGGTGTGGCCATGCCGTTTGGACTTTGAACTTGCAACAAAAATGGCGTGTCTGTTTGGACTTTGTCCCAAACGGCGGCATGGCCACACCATTTGGACTAAGTCCAAACGGTGTGGCCATGCCGTTGGACTTTGAAACTTCAAAAAAAAAATGGTTTGTCTGTTTGGACTTTGTCCCAAAGCGGCATGGCCAAATTTGGACTTAGTCCCCAGCGGATTTCGCGGCACCGTTTACACGCGTTTGGCCTTAGTACCAAACGGTGTGGCCATGCCGTTTGAACTAAGGCCAAGCGGTGTGGCCATACCGTTTGGATTTTGAACTTGCCAAAAAATGGCGGCGTGCTGTTTTGGACTTTGTATTCCCAAACGGCATGGCCATACCGTTGGACTTAGTCCAAAACGGCATGGCCATACCACCATTTTTGGTACTAAGGCCAAACGGTAGGTGCCATGCCGTTTGAGACTAAGGCCAACGGTGTGGCCATGCCGTTGGGGACAAAGTCCAAACAGACCGCGCATTTTTTTGCAAGTTCAAAGTCAACGGCATGGCCACACCGTTTTGGCCTTAGTTCAAACGGTGTATGCATGCCGTTGGAACTAAGTCCAAACGGTGTGGCCATGCCGTTTGGGGACTAAGTCCAAACAGACCGCCATGCCGTTTGGGACAAAGTCCAAACAGACACGCCATTTTTTGCAAGTTCAAATCCAAACGATATGGCCACACCGTTTGGACTTATCCCGGTGTGACCACACCGTTCAAGAGGCAAAAACAGATCTTTTGTGTTTTGGCAAAAACACGTGCGTCTTTGCATCGCATTAGATTTTTGTGTTTTGGTAAAATAACATTGGGATTTTTGTTGATAACATTGGGATTTTTGTGTTCTCATTAGAGATACTAATAGAGATAACATTGGGACATTAGAGATAACATTGGGACAATGTTCTACATTAGATTATTAATAGAGATACTTCGATGTGGCAAATTAAAATGCGCAAATTGTCGGAGAGCACAAGAAGAGCCATTGAATGGATATAAACTGAGATCTAAGCAAAGCACATACTGGCCAAGAGCCGGTAAGTAGTATAACTATTTACTCCAATCGACAGAGGCAGACGCCCTATTAAAATCAATGCACGCTAATAGCGTAAACATAACCAAAGGCAATGTGACATGAAATACATGAAACCCTAGGATCTTAGGTGAACATGAAAAGAATGACAAGTCCAAAGCAAGATCACTATCATTTCATATTTCAACAATGTGACACCATGTGAAATACATTGTCTGAATTACTGAACATAAAGCTAAGTTGCTACATATCAACAACTTGCACTTACAAAAGAGTCCTAACATAATTTTTTGACTACAAAGAGATTTCCAATCTAACTTTTTCGACTTTTATCTCCTTCCCGCAAAACAAAAAAATTGAATAAACAGATCAGTCAAGCAAAGTTAAATCAAACTGCTTTATTAAGGTATGACAGAAAAACTAACCTCTCCACTTGCTTCCTCATGTTCACCATCTTCCGCCACCACCATTTGCCTAATTACCCCCAAATAAAAACACATGAATCGGTATAAATACTACCACATATGTCAAATCTAACACCAAATCTAGAAACCTCATTGATTGAAAACTCTTGAACTTAAGTCATGATCAACTCTCAAAAGAACAAAGAAAGACAAATGCCAATAAACACTCCCGAGCATCATCTCAAATGCTAACAAACTGAAAAGTAAAGCAAAACAAAGATCATCTCAAATGCCAATAAAACAATCCCCGCGATCATCTCAACTAACACAAACAAACCATTTCCATTTCCAACACTTTCGTCCCCAACACAAGATAAAAAGGTAAAGTAAACAAACCAAACTAACCACTAAACCCTAAACTAACCAAACTCAACATACCTAAATCCTATGCTCCTTCACGATATCATCCGCCAATGAACTTGCACTGGTCAAATTGTATGCCTCCATGAACTCGTTCATTGCATCCTCTGGAATCATGATCCCACCCAATTGCAGGCCTTGATTGAAAGCAAGAGAAATTTCATCGACGACGGGTCTTTTGTCAAAATTAAAACACAAAACTACATTAGTATATACATTTACATTTATAAAATACAAAACAAAAAAACAAAACAAAACAAAATTAACGTTGTAAGATATTAACTCACCGATTATGATATGGAAGACTCTAGGGAGTAGTGACTAAGATGATCGTGGTTTATCATTCGAATATGACTATTGTTTTCGCATCAACTCATGTATCTACTAACACACTCCCATGGATAAGACGGAATGGGTCCTCGTTGTTCAAGTTGAATCAAGTGATTCTGCCAATTACTCCAGTAGGAAGACGCAATATTAAATTTCACATCATACCCGCGTCCGGAAGTAGTTCGCGTCGAGGTCTTTGGTTTTGGGGATCCGAGGGTACAAACCGCATATGACCTAACCTGACGGACAACCCTCGCAGAACATTGTCTTCGCTTCGACATTATCAAGAAAGCATATAAATCCCTCAAAAATGCTATTTCATCCACCGGCCGTGTAGCTCGGACTTCAACATAGGGATACCATTCAACCTGTCAAATAGCATATGATCGAGGAAATTAATCATTAATCACATACTAATAATATTAATTAATAAATAAAACTATTTACATACAAAAATGCTTACATCGGTACAAGTCATATTATCAATGGTGGCTCGGGTATACTTCAATGCACATTTGTGCTAGCATAAAAAAAGAAAGTAATCGAGTACCTATTAGCGCGGGACATGCTCAAATGATAGTCCTCATTTGGGTATGGCCCCAACACTAAGGAAGTACTCATAAATCCATGCCTACATTAATATAGACACCGAAGTTAATATTGTAATAGATAGATAAAATTGACATTGAAAAGAAAAACAAAAACTAATACACGTAGGAGAGTGAAATAGCCCGAAACACCCTTCACCTTGGCATTTGTGGCAGTCCCAAGACCCCCAGTACTAGTAAGTAAGTGCACCCCACGCCAGTAGTCTTCGATCTCGGCAAATTTCGAAAAGCATCTCGGATAACAAACGGAACTGCAGTTCAGGGCGTGTCGGTGAAGGCGGTACATCCAAAGAAAAATAACAGATAAGCTCTCATAGAAAACTGCACCTCTTTTTGGGTTGGCCTTTCTTCACAACAACCCCATTTTCATCCGTAAATCTTCATCTCTTACCTTCCCAAAGAAACCGCTTCATCAAGAAATCCATCCTAACTTTGGAAGTGAACTTATTGGATTTCATCTCCGTGATCTATCTTATCCATGGGTATGCCAAGATTTTTGTGGAAGAAGTCTTTTTGTTCGTTCCAAGGTCAAATAAAGTGTCCCCGATCACTGCTTTGCCTCGACGGAACTCCTAAGAGTTGGTAAACATCGCCGTCAGCGTGATTGTCATCTCGCCCCACGGCATATGAAGCGTGTTGGTCTCTGGATGCCACCTCTCCACAAACGCAGAGACCAACACGGGATCCCCGATGTCAGTATACACCTAAGACCGAGCACATAAGCCGGTCCTTTGAAGCTCCACGTGAAAAGTAGAACGGTCCCGAACACTCTCTCTCGATATCCCATTGTACCAACTTGTTTAGGTGCCCATGGCACTTCAACACCCCCTCGGCCCGCCTAAAACAACAAAAACTTAGTATTAATGTATGCACAAGTTTAAGTAATACAAAATTTAAATACTAATAGACACTATATGATAATATTACGCCCCTCCCAAACATCGCGAGCCGTGCAATTTGCATAGTCATACAATAGATGATGACACACAAGGGCCACCTCCATAAACACCTCTCTTGAACTCCAAGTCATTGTTAGACTTTCTCACAATATTCACCGGAGGTACAGTACATGGACTTCCTCGTCATCCTCCTCCTCCTCCGCCCTCCTCCGGCGTCCTCTTCCTCCTCGTCGGTCTCCCTCAGATCATCAACACCCTCTTCTTCACTATTAGCATGACTTAGAACTACACTCATCCCACGATCCATATTTACGTCATTGTCATCTGGTACATGTACATGTACATGTACATCTACATCTAAATCTAAATCTAAATCTACATCTACATCTACATCACTCAGAACTGTCCCCTTTCTTCTCTTTTGATTTCCTAACTCTACACCACTTACAACATTACTAGGATCATCCGCTTTCCGATCCCCTCTACTTAACCGATGCGAAGTGGTTGTTCTCCTTCCTTCCTTTTTTTCGGGCTCCTCATCAGCGACCGAACTACTACTCCCTCACCTAACAACTTCTTAGCACCTGCGGAAAACACTTTTTGCTGCATTCTTCACATTCAGATTCTTTGTTCGAGGCATTGCTACAAAATAAATAGGAGTTAAAAATAAGACATTCAACTAATTCAAATTGTTGCAATACCAACGTGAAAAACAAAGAACGAAATAAAGGCGTGTGCATGCCAATCTATATCTAAGGTGTGCATGTATCTAGGCAAACTATACTCCTCTATTAAATCCCCCCTCCACACACTAAAAAAAAACCCAATCTAATTCAAGCATTACGAAAATCGACTAGGAAAACTTTTACAGAAGCGACTCATGTAAAACTTTAAAGCAGCCATGGAGATAATGAACATCGAAAAAAGAAGCACATTTGTAAAACGAAAATAGTCGACGCGGCATAAGAGAAAGACAATATAAGACATGTGATTCGAAAACTAGCAAGTCGGGTAACCTCTTTTAGTTTGCGGCGTGTGAGTTGAAGTTTTACAACATCTAAACTTAAAAGAATTTCTTAGGCCATAAGCTTTTTATTAAGGGGTGGGACTTTTTCAAAGCCTTTAAAGCTTTGTGGAATATCTGCTGCTAGCAATCAAGGTATGTCATCAAGCATCAATAAACCAACTTTGAAAGCCTGCGACGAAGTTCGAGTTATTTCTTTGAAAGCCTGCCTAATCACTTGAGATCTTTGGGGGTGCCCTTAGAATAGAATTCTAAACCAGCGGTGGGCTTTTGATCAATAGGAAGAGGATCACTCCGCCATGGTGAACGTAACTCTGGAAACTTCCATCTGCCGAAAGCAAAATGACCTTCCAAGACAAGATAAGAAATAGTGGTCCGGCTAACATCGCATTCCTCTTAATTCGAATGGGACTATACTTGGTCATTGCCGTACAAAATCCAGATGGATGGAACATTTGTCTACCCGACTCATGTTTAAAGTGATAATGTTAAAGCGGAATCTCGATTCCTAGATAACATAGGCGCCGCAAGAATAAATAGGGCGTTGACTCGATCTAAGAAGCATGGCGACGGTCGAGCTCTCTCCAACACGAACAACTGGCCTCGGCCGAAGGACTTATAGTGACACCCTTATGATGCCTCCTGAATGAGAAAAGGTGGCTATTTGAACTAGTCAATTAGCTACTTGGTTTACTATCGAGCTATCAAAAAGAAAAAGTAGATCATACTCTTAGGCGTAATACGCCCTCCCTCTAGATAGAGGAGGGACCCAACCAATTCTCCTTAGAGAACAAGCTAGTTATGGAAGTGAGGCTACATCCTATCTCCAAAAAGGGAAAGCCCAATCTAATACATTCTTGTCTTTCCTTATCTGTTATAAACTTAAAAAGAGAAACTACAAAGAAACTCAAGGAAGTTAATCTAAGTACTACAACTCACTAGGAACATCCATTTAAGAAGGAATAACCACCTTAGAGAGCTACCACCTAATAACTAAGAGAGGAAAGAAGAAGAGGTAAAATCCATAGGAAGATAGGTTGCATCTCCTTCTAGAATAGATGTAAGAAGGAAATGAAGGTGATTTACACAGACTATGTGGAAGATAGAGATTCTCCTTCCCTATAGTCTCTATATAGTTTTGTAGTTGTTCAAGTGTGTCAAAACCCATCCTCCCACATCCTTTGCATAAATTTAACTTTTGTTTTACTACAAAACTTCGAATTTTTCAAATCACCCACGATTAAAACCCCGGCTTTGCAATGATTTTTTTTTTTTAAACTTATTTTAGGGTTAGGGACCATGACCATCATTAAAATCTAACATATATCTTGCCTTCTTTGTCCTCCATTACATATTGAGCACAAGACTAGCTAAAGCAACTCGCTAGTCTCTATATACATGGGTAAACCTTGAATTGGTAATGTCATTTAATTTTTGTACTTAACATTGATAAAAATGGGGTGGACAACAAAATTCTGAATGGAAACACATTGGGGAGAGATATAAAAAAAGACAAAAAAAACCCATCAAAGCTAGCTTGAAACAAAGATATGACCACTAGATCTACAATTCAAGAGAACATCAAAATTGCTAAATTATTTGAAACATCAATTTTTTATAAACACAAGATGAATCCTAACTTAACAAGGTCTAACCACAAAATCAGAATGGGACGTAATAGTAGCACACTTATGGATCCATAAAAATTGCAAAATGCATTATATAAAATTGCTTGCATACCCTTTCTTACTTCTTTTCCTTTCTTACGCTTCTTCGATAGCATGCAATCTTGATTACAGGAAGAACCCAGATGGCTACATCTAATAGGTTAGAATCTATCCTAGCTTCCTATAAACCTACCTATAAAGGAAGATCTTGATTTCCTAGGGTGAGGAAGCAGGGGAAGAAGTATTATCCAACAAGAAGAGATTCGATCCTTCATTTAGTATACATGAGTATGTACTGTTTTTCTACAAGGATGTCTCTATCTCAAAGGATGTACTTATCTCTCCAAGGAGGAGCCTACTAGGCCCTTCACTCCTGAATGGGTATAGAGATGTCTTCAACAAAGTATGTCCCCGAAAAGACGACTTTCTGCACCTACCGCCCCCTGCCTAAATTAGATATAAGTTCGCGGGTTGGGGGTAAAGCTAAGCCAAACTACCACCTATTAACATGAGGGATGTTGTGAGAGGTAGTACCACTTCTTGGCCGAGCCGCACATAAATGATGTGGTCCCCGGATTACTTAATATTAGTAACAAGAGATTGGTCTTTTGTAGTGTGATGAGTAACTATAGAGATCGAGGTTGAGATCAAATCACATCTTGTTTTACTAAGGCTTGGCATCTTCCATATTAAGATCATTTTCCTCTTTTGTTTTCATCCCCGCGATGAACGGGTATGTCCGCAAGACCAGCTAAAGTTTAATATAATCCTCAATCAAGTTCCCTCGGGATATCATTGTTTACTTGTAGTTTTTCTTTAATAACGAAATTAGTAAGCACTTGGGTTGCGGACTTAGAATCGACCTTGGTTACATTTTGGAATTTTTACTTAAATCATACAAAAAATGGGGTTTATTCAACAATTTTGAGTATATATGCCATCTGTTTTAGATGCAAGCTCATGAGCAGTCTCGAAGGGATTATGGGGATGGATGTGCTCGCTTTTGTAAAACGATCGAGCTCGAGCTCGAGCTAATTATAATTCAAATTTTGTCGAAGTTTGAGCACAAAGTGGAGCTCGACACGAAGTTTGTTAGATGGATGACCAAAACTAGGTTAAGCATTTATTTTGCTTTCATGCATTCTTGACCACCCCTAATCAAAGGGGAACAACTGTCGAAACCGGGATCTTAAGTCTCTAAATTCAAAACTAAATTGAATCAAACATAACATTATATATATAAAAAAAAAAAAAAGATAGAAAGATAGAATAGTTACCTAAAACAGAGCTATATATTTATTTTGAATCAAGCAAGCAAGATCTCGATCGATATGGCCTCAAATAAAAATCTAGTGATACACATACACACACAAAAAGATAAAAAGGAAACGGAATAACTCTTCTATTAATTAGTGTATTTAGCTACTGACTTTGGAAAACTCAATTTTTCTGACTTTGTTGCTAAATAGTGGGATATTATGTATCAAGATTGTATTGTGTGGATAAGATTTTTGGGTGTTTGCTTAGTTGGATCCGCTATTGGATTTCTCTTGTTCTCTATGTGTGAGTTACCTAAATCTACTTTGCTTAACAAACGTTTTCTTTACTAATAATGTACTAACATAAAAGAATGAGTGTTTACATTTGGTGTGTGAAAAGGATGTTGTTCTATGATATCCTTCCTTTGCCATGAATATGACCTATAATCGGTCCATGCTTTGCTAGAATGCTACCCTACATTACTGAAAATATCCCAAATAAATAATATATGTGATGTCAATTAGTGCTCAAGTGGTGTCTTGTCATCTTTTCACCTTTGATCGATCCTGTATGAACTCTATGTTGAATTTGGTATCGTTTCTACATTTCTCTTGATCACATCTTTGTTGGAAGATTTAGACTTTGGATTCGGTTAGCTTTTTGAGAAATATTTCGAATAAGGTTTGTGACTTTGTACAACTTAAAGATTTAATTTAGTAGATCGAGATCGGTACCATAAACTAGTAATCGATGAGAATTTGAAGAGTAGTAACTTCCGATTAGTTACCTTTGAGAGTTTATCCGACGTTGAAGTGTTCGGATTTACTATGTATTGGTGCCGATCGGTTAACTGAAACACAATAAGCATCTAAGTATATTGGTTGTATATAAAGCATGTGACGCTTTTTGGCTTGATTCAGACAATGAATTGGTCATTAGTTCACATAAGGGTTTGTTGTACTCGTAGTACCTAGCTTTATTCACCGTTCCTCGAGAAGGAAGTACGCCCAAGTAGCAGGATTGACTCCTCGCGATAAGCCAAAGTGATGATGAAACATTCAATCGAAGTCCAAGATATAGCCCAAATAAGTCTAATTTGGATTGGCAGTCCAGTTTGACAACATACGACAAAATGATCATAACTTTCTCTAGAAACCTTTGTTTTGAACCGTGAATTTGGTTGGAAACTAGACTTCATGAGCTTTCTAGTGGTGTGTGTTATGTATGGAGAAACGTCCTGTTCAGATTCAAGTTTGACTTTGAACTTAGAAGAAAATCAGGAATAGTTTTAATGCTTGTCTCTTAAGATCCGAAGTTTGTATTTAGCTATAAATTCTCTAAGACTTGTAATGGAATTAGAGCAGTATTTGAATGAAGATATAGGACTTTTATTGAGAAGAAGTGGTTCTTCTTGGTGAAACAACTCTTATCTCTTTGGTGGATTCCATAGAGTGGTGAGTTCTAGTAACACAACTCTTATCCCTTTGGTGGATTTCCATAGGGCGTGAAGTTCTTTGTTTTCTCTTAGTTTGTGCTTGTATTTACTTCCTATTACACCATTCTAAATGGTGTCACAAAGAGCTTGTCTAACTTCACTTCTCTGATTATCAACTGATTTATCCTTCCTGAGTTTGGTGAATGCAAAACTTCGATATCATTTGATGTGGATCTTACGGAACGATCTATATATATCCGCTATACTTGCTAAAATATAAATTTTGTTATACTTTCGAAATCTTGTGAAACTTGTGTTAGATGGATGACCACTAGCTAGGTTCAGCTTTATTTTGGTTTTCATGCATTCTTAACTTCATTTTAAGAATGGGTGATATCAACAGGGAAAGTACAAAATGGGTGTCTAGAATTCAAAAGAATTGAATCAAACATAACATTATATATATAAAAAAAAAAAGATAAAAAGATAGAAAGATAGCTAATTCAAAACAGAGCTATATATTTATTTTGAATCAAAAGCAAAGATCTCGGTCGATATGGCCTCAAATAAAAATCTAGTGATATCAACAGGAGAGACAATAAGTTCATAACTTCATTGTTTGATTTAATGATTTATTTATTTTGAACTTGGATAAACATAACATTGATGTCTTTGTCTCCATTTCTATAAAACGAAAAAATTAAAAATATAAATAACTTAAACAGTAAAAAATCCCAATGTACATAAATAGTGTAAATAACTTAAACATCGAAACTCTGACAGAGTTAACCAAATATGCTACTTCACCGAACTCTGTCAGAGTTCAAAACTCTGACAGAGTTCACCGAACTCGATTTAATTTAGAACTCGACAGAGTTCAAAACTCGACAGAATTCACCGAACTCCGACAGAGTTCAAAACTCGATAAATTCAAAACTCCGCGAGTTCACCTAACTCCTCGATTTAATTTAGAACTCGACAGAGTTCAAAACTCGACAGATTCAAAACTCTCGACAGAATTCAAAACTCTAAAAAATTTAGAACTCGATAGAATTCAAAACTCGACAGAATTTAGAACTCGACAGAGTTCACCGAACTCGCATTTAATTTAGAACTCGACAGAATTCAAAACTCGACAGAGTTCACGAACTCGACAATTTAGAACTCGACAGAGTTCAAAACTCGACAGAATTCAACTCCTCGACAGAGTTCACCCAACTCGACAGAATTTAGAACTCGACGAGTTCAAAACTCGACAGAATTCAAAAACTCGACAATTCACCTAACTCGATTTAATTTAGAACTCGATAGAATTCACCGAACTCGACAGAATTTAGAACTCGACAGAATTCACGAACTCGACAGAGTTCAAAACTCGACAATTCAAAACTCACGAAATTCACCGAACTTCGACATAATTTAGAACTCGACAGAATTTAAAACTCGACAGAGTTCAAAACTCGACAGAATTCAAAACTCGACAGAGTTCACCGAACTCGAGCGAATTTAGAACTCGACAGAGTTCAAAACTCGACGTATTCAAAACTCGACGAGTTCACTAAATTCGACAGAATTTAGAACTCGACAGAGTTCAAAACTCGACGAAATTCAAAACTCGGACGTAATTCACGAACTTTCTCGACAATTTAGAACTCGACTAATTCGCGAACATCGGCGAGTTCAAAACTCGACAGCAATTCACCTAACTCGACAGAGCGAGTTCATCAAATATGCTAACACCTAATTAAACACATTTAGCTCCTTGAACCGACTTGCACCAACACCTAATTAAACACATTTAGCTCCTTGAACCGCTAAGATAAAGTAGTAGCGCGATTCGCAGCAGCTTAAAACGACTCTAAAGCTAATACAAATAGGGGTGGTGTCGAAAGTATTCAAGGATATTGGATAGGTTAGTTGTTGCTTCTAGTCATATTGCATTTGGATCTTCCAAATAATACAAGAAGCAAAATGCTCGAATCCAATATTTCTATCGGTTATTAGTTGTTGCTTCTAGTCATATGACATAGATGCAAGTTAAATCACATCCACTTCATAAGCAAATTTTCATTCTTAAAACAAAAAGAATATTCTGGGTTTAATTTTATTACTTAATAAGGTTCGGTTTAATATAAGTTAAAGATATATGAAATGCTATCGGAAAAGGAAGTATCGCGATCATTTCTATCCTTTTGATTTCAACGCTGAAGCGCATCGAGCCACCAAATATACCGCAACAAAAATAACCTTTTAGAACCTAACAACATAAATGGAAAACATTTCTTAAATTAGATGTGGTGAATTAGACCAAGAAGTCAACATACCCAATTGAAGGCATGCGTGAAAAAAAGAAGAGTCGACGAGATGGAAATCAAAATCGACAAAGCAATATATGTATTCTTGCTTGCTTGAATACCACCACAACACCAAAGATTAATAACCGTACTAAACAAATCCACGACCAAAACCTTAATAACAATTCCGGGTGGAAAGCTTAAGGAACCGATTTATATTTGTAGATCGGGTTTTTTTTCTTTTGTTTTGAGAAGATGAGATGTAACGACACTCCAAAAGCAAAGTCAGTTGGTTGTTTTTGTAGATCCCTCAGATTAGTCGATTCCTCTCTCTTTTTGGTAGATCTTTTTTTTTCTTTTTGAGAAGATGAGAAAAAAAAAAGACGCTTTTACCCCCACTTGATTGGTTAGAATTTGAAGTGTTAGATCATGAGATCTTGAGGTGGATCCGACGGCTCAAGAGGAGAGTGAGATAAGAGTGGCACTCCAAGAGTGCAAGACCCTGCAGACAAAACCCAGATATATATATATATATATATATATATATATATATATATATATATGTTATTATCTATTTGACTATTCCTTGTCAACACTTGACTATGACTACTCAATGGCAAGTTCGTTTTAATACTATAGAGACAGTTAAATGTATTAATTTAAGGGTGAACTAGTGATACCCCCACTAGATGAGCTAATTCGGATTTCCCTACTAGATGGAAAATTAGGGTCTCTCCTCTCCAAAATACACAAAAAATTCAATCAATCCAATTTGATTTTTTTTTTTTTTGTATATTTAAAAAGAAAATCTTAATTTTCTATTTAGTGGGAGAAAAATCCTAATTAACTCAACTAGTAAGAGATAATATTGGTTAACCCGTACTAGTTCTAGGGCCGCCCTTTATCTCAACTGAAACAAGTTGAAAGTTCAATGAAAATGTCGTAGATGACACAAAAACTTTTTAAAGAATATTAAAGAAATCCCTTAAAGAATGAGACAGGCCAGTATTTGTATACGTGTGAGATGTGTGAACTGTGAATGCATGCGTTATCCGTAGATGACACAAAAACTTTTTAAAGAATATTAGAGAAATCCCTTAAAGAATGAGACAGGCCAGTATTTGTATACGTGTGAGATGTGTGAACTGTGAATGCATGCGTAATCTCCACTATGGTGGCAAATACAGCCAAAGCAGCATCTTTTGCATTGGTAATTAGGAATAAAGGCAAAAGTACCAGGTATGTACTACATATATTTTAGGAGTGCTTCTACAGCAACACACACTTTGAACCGAATTTGTGAACACAATGACGTGGCAAAGCAGAGAGAGACCTTGATTTTGCAGATTCTTTGAGAAATACACACGCACCCCCTGCCTGATGAGTGCCACGTCATTGTGTTCACAATTTTCGGTTCATTTTGTGTGTTGCTAAAGACTTTTCCATATTTTAGAGATCAGAACTTCTCCACCCCGGGTGCAATCCCCGCCCACCTACACTCATTGCGACATCTGACCACTCAACTAACACTCAAATAAATAAACAGAGTTAACAAATCAAACTTTACAACTAAAGAAAAAGAAAAAGAAAATTTCGTTGGATTATTATAATCTATCCAATTTCTCGATCCAGAATCTTGTTATCTATAACACCCAGTTTATTTTTTTTATTTTTCCTAATACAATAATAATAATAATAATAATAATAATAATAATAATATATAAAACAAAAAAAATAAGATAAATATTAGTTAATAATAGAAAACCCCGTAGGTTAAGAGATAAATTTTCCTTCTTTATTTGGGGAGGGGGGGAAAGGAGTTCACTCGGAGAGTTTTTTTGGAACACAGAGAGTTATACACAAAGAAAAAAAAGAGTTTTACTGAGAGAGGAAAAAAAAGATTTTACTGATAACTGATATCAACGGATAGCACGAGCGTATCTCGGGAGAGTAGTTATAGTTTTTTTTTGTCTGTTTTCATCGAAACTACTGGAAGAAAAAAAAAACTATATATGTTTTTGATATGTTTTCTTCCGCTCAGTTTTAGTTTTTGTTCTATGCTTTTCAATGTTGTTTTTCTCTCATCCTGTGAAATGGTTAACTCGTTAAACGTTATGTGTGGATTTGCTGAATTACTAAAACTGTGGAAGTGGATTTGTTGAAACTGTTGGACTAATCGGACTCTGGAGTTTGTTAATGGCGTCGCCACGCCAAAAGAACAAAATCGTCCTGATTTGTTTTGTTTGAATTTTTGTTGTGATGTTATATTATTGGTTTGATGTTGGTTGTTGATGATTGATTGGGTGCTGGAGAGTGTGAGGTTGAAGCTTTGGAATAGGCGTTAATGGAGGTCGAGATATCGATCCAGTTTTGATGGAGGAATTAGTGAATCAATTATTTGAGTTTTGGTGTTAATTAAAGTCATAGGGGTTTTAATTTGGGTTAATTTCGGTTAGGTTGGAAGTGTTGGTGGATGGAAATTGGTGGTGGCTAATCGGTGGAGGAGGCTGCTGGCGCTGGTGAGGGAGACGGGAGCCGAACAATTCATATTGTTAGTTGGGCCGAACCAACTAGTCATGTTGGATGGCCGGTGGTGGCTGATGGTGGAGGAGAGGCGCTGGTGAGGAAGAAGAAGGTGAATAGTGAGGTTTTGTTTTATTTGGGCTTGGGTCGAATCAGGCAAGTGGGCTTGAGTGATTTTTAGATATTCACTTATGGGCTTAAGTTTAGTTGGGCTTGGGAAAGGCTATAAACATGTAAAGTCCTGAATTCCTATTAAGGGTAAATTAGTAAAAGATACTCGAACCTTAGGGAAGATTACGTACGTGGCCAGTCGGATAGACGTTTAGCTTGACGTAATGTAAAGTAATTTAACACCGTCCGAGAAAACCAAGTTAGTCAGGAAAACCACTTGGAAAATTCTAAGATTTCATAACACTGGTTACTTAGAATATACGAAGATCGAAAAAGAAGATAAATAATAATTCATAAAATAATTCGATACATGGTAAATTCGTGTGCGCATAACTAACTACTTGCATAGTCAATAGGAGTCCGTCACCGTAAACCCGAAACTGTGAGAATTGACAAGTCCTTCGATGACAACGCCGCAATTATCTGTATAGTGTGCTTAACTTGGGTGTTGCATGCGAGCGTGTGATCAAACCCTTGTTTGATACTAAATTACAATGTAAGGGTAAGATGGTCTTTTTACCCAAACCTTAGAACTTGGCCAAAACAAAAGCGCACCAACCAAAATCGCACCAACCAAAAAATTGCACCCAATTTCGCTACTTTGAAAACCTAAGAAAGTGAAAACCCAAATTAAGCCCAATTTCATTGATCCAAACCCAAATTTTCACACCCAATCTTTAGTAACACTAAAATCAAGTGTGAGGATTCAAATTGATTGAATTGCGGCGATCACAGTGAAAGGTGAGTTTAATTTTGTCTCAAATAGATAATTAGATTTAAATTCGATAGCTTGAGGGTGTATTGAACGAAATAATTGAACTGGGTGTGTGGTATTTTGGCAGTAGCAGTTTGGAGAAGCTAGAGTTGAGTGAAATTGGTGGAGCATAAAGCTAAGGAGCTAATCTTACTGACTTGGTAAGAATCATTAATTATTCACTCCATTTGAGAAGTTTATGTTAGTTATATACTTGTTTAGGATTAGGTCGATTAATGAATGATTGGGAAGGAACACACCCGTAATTATTGCTAGATTAATATGAATCGGAAGGGGGTGTAGAATTGTTGTAGTTGGAGTTGGGAAAAATCTTAATCGATAGTGGAATTGATATGATTGGTGGGCATATGGTCCTACAAAGAGCTATAAATGGATTACGAGACTGCCGGAGGAACAAGTGCTAGAAATGGCATGTAGCTCGCTAATCAGAAGTTAGAGGAAAAATTTCTTGAAACCAAATTTTAGCGGCCGAGATTTTTCTCACTTTTTACGTTAGATAAGAGTTCTCGTTAGTTTTATAAATTCTAATAACCTACGTGTATATATGATGTTATAGGAGTAAATACGAGTGGATTCGGTTAAGTGGGATTCGAGGAGAAACGGAGTTTGCTAACACTACACCATAACAGCTTTTTTGTGACAGGGGCTTTTCCTAATTTGTGACGCCAAATAGGCGTCAGAAAATGTGTGACATCAAAGTGGCGTCAGAATTGTTGTTTGGCGTCACAATAAATCTAAAAATTAGTTTTACTTTATTTTGAAATTTGTTGAAAACTTAGTGACGGCAAGGAGGCATCACTTTAATAAAGATCCAGAGCACGTGTTTGGCAGGTGCAACAGGAACTGGCGTCAAAATCCAATCTTGCAATTTCTTCTTAACTCTTTTTCTTCTCAACACAGCGAAGAGAAACCCCTTCCCACTTTTCTCAATCTTCTTCTCCACTTTTCTCAATGAATTCGAATTCCACTCCGTTTTCGGTTTATCTACTCCAAATTTCGAAGAAAATGAACTAAAAGAGCTAGTTTGTTTATCTCAAAATCTTCATCTTATGACAAAGGTACCATCTTTCCAATCTTTTAAAGTCAGTTTCTATAAAGATTAGTTTTTTTTTTCGCGATTTGGGTTTTTGGGTTTGCAATTCTTGATTTCGTTTTCTAGGGTTTATAATTTTCTTGGTGAATGAGTTTGTTTATAATAGCTGGTTTCCAAGTTAGATTTACAGTGAACATCCACTATTTTACACGATTTCCCTTCCAACAAGGTTTGACATGATCTAATAATGGAAGTCCTTGCACTCACGTTCTTGTTTATGCATCAAAACAGGAGTTCTACTATAGTTGGATTCTAGCACAGAATTGGAGGATCTGCCACTAGAAGAGACAAGTGAGTGAGCTAAAGGGAAACAACAACAACAACAAAAGGTAATTCTTAGAGCATTATATTAGCAACATATTTTTTTTTTAAATGATCAGTCTAGAGACACCTTATTCATTATTTCTGTTACCCCTAGTTATAGGTGTTTAAGTTTACGTTGCTTTATTACCGATGACGCAGATTGCCTTAACAGTTAATTAGTAAAGCTATATGAGTGAGTTCTCGAGTGCGGATTTTTTTTTCTCTGTTTCCTCATTCTGTATTTTTCATAAGTTCTAATCACGCTTTTATATTTGATACCCAAGAACCTGAAATTAGTTTATCGCTTCTTTATATGGGGGCTAATCACGAGCATGTCAAGAGTTATGCACGTGTCTAATCTATGTGTTGTTGGTAGTGCTGAATTATGGTCTACCTTTATAATGAAATTGTAAATTGTGCTTCAAAGTTGTGTCTAATCTTATGCATTTGTAGATTGTACTTGAGATCGTGTTCACAGAAGTTTTACTGGTGGATCATAAGAATTTGTTCCTGTAACTTCTGAACTTTCTCATTTTTAATATACTTGAGGGTGTCTTCTTGCACATGATCCATAGTTGATGATATTCATTAGCTCATACTCATAAATTTGGAGTTTTGAGCCATCATGAACAAAGGTGTTACTTAAGGGATCATACCATGTCTATGTTGATTATGCTTGAAAGCATTCTCAAGGAGATAAGTTTTCGGTATATTTTGAGATTTCATAAGATTTTGTTCAAAAAGCTTCTTTTTTCAAAAAATACTTTCTTCTTATAACTTATGTGTTTTTTTTTTTGTTATCCCCTTTGAGCGTGTTTTCTTTCACATCCTACATGGATCGGAGGGATCAACTACATCCAGGTCAGCCTCGATGTTTTATTTATGTGATAAATTTTGCATGAAAGCACCCAAAATACACTTGATTAGATATATTGTTTTCACCCAATTTTGATTATCAGTTGAACATTTGAAGTTGCCCAAGTTATTAAGGGAACATTTTACCTCTTGTATTTCTAGATGAGTATTTCCTACATGATATAAGACTATAAGCCAAGATTTTGGCTGTCCAAATGCTCTCCTTACGGCCTAGCAGATTTGAATATTGTTTTTATCGCTTAATGAATTGATGTGAGTACGGTTCTTTTCTCGCTTAGTTAACGAGATCGAATTAAACTTGGTGTGTATTGTAAATAGAATTATCCATATGTATTGTAAATAGATTTAGTTAGCCTCATACTATGTGTTATTCGGCTTTTGTGTTTTAATCCTTTACATTACCATGTAGATGTTGGGTTAGGTGGTACAGAGTTTAACCACGCTTAGCTTTATATCTATGTCATATTACAAGTGAAAAGTCACTTCATTTTGTGTTTGTTATTGTTTTGCCTAGTTTTATTTTAAATCTAAACAATCTAATATAAGGAGTTATTCTTCATAAACGAGGATTATGGGGAAGGGTTAAGTTTGGAATAATGGTCGAGCTCGCAGATGTCGCAGCAGGCATGCCCCGCCACTACACCATAAATGATGTTTTTGTGATGGGTTTTTTTATTTTGTGACGCCAAAGTGGCGCGAAGGAAGGAAGTGACAAAGATGTAGGCCGGGTTTGTGGTTTTAGTGTCACTATAATTCATAAATGTATTTTAGTTTATTTTAAAAATGCATAGAAAAATAGTGACGACAAATAGGGGTTAGAGTTATTTTTATACACCGTCACAACTAAAACACGTGTTAGGCATGTGATATGAGATGGCGTCAAATCATCTCTCTTTTCTCGACCTCATCTCTTTCTTCTAAACAAGATCGTCTTTTCTATCGGCCTCAATCTCAAAACCCTAACGCAAAATCAGACTCACTTCACTCTCTAGCTAGGTAAGGTCTCGAACTTAGTATTACAAAGTTTTACACGTTTGATTATTTGTTGGCTTTTTATAATTTTAGGTTTGAGTTATTTGTACTTTTGAGCATCTTCAATTGTTCAGTTGTATTTTTGAGTTTTGATGCTGGGTAAAATATCGTGCCAATTCCTCAAACTTTGGCAGATACTGCGATATATCTCATTTCATTGTACTGTATAAGCTTCACACCCACCCAAATCTCTTTCCTCTTCTTCTCTCTCTCAACTCTCCTTCTGCTACAATGGAAGACAAACCAAACTTAGAAGAACATGAAACAAAACGACCCCAAACCTTATCTTCAAGTAACAAAGTGAGACAAAAAAGTAACGATCCTAACTCTCCGAGTTTGAGTTTTGATGGTTAGAAACCCTTCTTGTCCACAGCCCCATCTGCTTTCAATGATGAGTTGATAGCAGATGGTGTGCTTCTACCTCTACACCTCATTTCCCAAGACCCCAAACCCAACTCAGTTCCATTAGAGCTAGAACAAGAAACTGAGCCAGAACCGAGTCGACCATGGCCATAAGTTGAGTCATCATCAACTTCTAAACGTTGGAGAGATATATTCAAAATCAGTGAGAAGAAAAATGAATATAAAGAAGGAAACAACAAAGAGAAAGAGAAGAAGAAAGAAAGAAAGAGTAATGAGAATAATAATAATAGTAATATGAGTTCTTAATAGTAATAATAGTAATAATAGAACGATATTTTTGCTTTTAATGGTTTGAGTTATTTGTAATATAGTTGGGTTTATGTTTTGAAATAGATAAATTGGCAAAAGGATTATCGAGAAGGTTATTGAAGTCTATCTCCGGAAGCCTCTCTTAGACGATAACTTTCGGCTTTTGGAGTGGTATGTTCTTAATGTTTGCTGTTTTTTGTTTATTTTTTTTTTTTTTTTTTGTTTACTTAAATTTTTATGTTTGACAAAGATCTCTATATCAAGTTAGGCAATGTTTTTAAGTAAAATCCTAGCTTGAAATATTTGAAATTGTAAAGTTATGTTTTTGGCGTAAAAATCCTAGCTTTAAGGATTTGAAGTTATAAAGTTATGTTTTTTTTTTTCTTGATTGTTTGAAGCTAGCCATTCATAATTCATAATTTGTGCCTGAATTGTTTAATATTTATATCTATTTAGGACATTGGGGCTTTGTTTGGCTTTTGTTAATTGTTTTTTTTTTGGTGACGATAGTGGTGGACTCGGGTGGTGCTAGTCCTATAATCTTGAGCACCCTCCGCTTTTGAAATACTAAAATATGTGTTTGTTCTAAAATGTTCAAGTATAATGAATCCCAAGTTTTAGTGTTCCAACATTTTTGTATCCATTTTCAGTCATGGTAGCTTGAATTCAAACATTTTGCTTCCTAACTTAGGTTGGTCTAAGTTCTGATCTAAATGTTTTACGAAAGCAGGTCTTAAATTTTCTTATTGACAGTATAGTGTTATTTTACTTTGTGAATGCTTTGACGTTTGACATAGTTTGATTATGAATGTGCTTTGAACTTTGAAATCATTGTCTCCCTGATTTCTATTAGTAGAATAGTGATTTATGTTGGTAGAATAGTAGCTCGATCAAAAAATTGTCAAGTCTCTCTATTGAAAATCTTTCAAGACTGACAAAGTAATTGAGCTTGGTAGTAATAGTGTTAAGTCATCTATGATTGCTTCAAATTAACTAACTAACTCGAGAGTTATCTTTCTTTTTTCTTTCTTATCTTTGTATCTACATAATGGTAGAATGTCACGGCCGATTCAGAAAGAGTGGATTCATGAACCAAACCGAAAGTGAGCACCGCCTATAGGGAAGGGGTAGCTAGTTTTATTGATTTGGCACAAAAATATGAAGGGTTGACAACATGTCCTTGTCCTTGTGTAACATGTCGGAATGGGGAAAAGATTGGTGTTTGACGAAGTCCGAAGGCATATAATTCAAAATGGTTTTGATCTAACGTATACTATATGGTCCTTACATGGTGAAAAACAATTGAAGTATCCTGTGATAGACATAGTTGAAGATGAAAACATTGAAGATAGAGGGCTTGGGTTAGAGAATCTTGTTGATGCTTGTTATGGCGTGCATGAAGGTGTAAGGGGTGATGTGTATGGAGGAGCTACTGATCAAATTTCTGATTTTGAACAACCTTTTGTTCCCGAACCAGATTTGGGTAAAAAGTATGCTGAATACAAAAGTAAAGCCGAAGAAAAATTATACCCTTCATGTGAGGGTCCTGTGACAACTCTATCTGCAGTTGTAGAGCTTCATGACTTGAAGAAACAGTATGGTTGGTCCGGAAATAGTGTGAGCGCACTCTTGTCTATGCTAAGAACTTGGTTGCCAAAAGAAAATACTTTACCTGAAAAGTGGCCAGTAATGAAGAAAATGTTGACAGACCTAGGGATGAAAGCAAAGCGCATCGATGCATGTGAGAATAATTGCATCTTGTATTATGGGACAAAGAAAGATTTGACGATATGTCCTCATTGCGAATCACCTAGATATAAAGTGGAGGGTAAAAAAGGGAAGGAATCCAAAGTGCCTAAAAAAGTATTGAGACATTTTCCTTTAGGTCCACGACTCCAACGATTGTATACGATACCATCATTAGCACGGGAAATGACATGGCATGCTCGAGCAACACCTTCATGGGATTATATGCGACATCCTGGTTGATTCAGTCCAATGGACAAAATTTAAAGAGAGATGGCCGAATTCGCCATCGAGGGGCGTAATGTTTGGCTTGCAGTTCTGGCCCGATGGCTTCAATCCTCGTGGGCATTCAATCAACTAGCTACAGAGTTGTTGGCCTGTCATATTAGTGCCATACAATCTCCCACCTTCATTGTGCATGAAACCGACTTTTCAGATGATGTCTTTGTTAATACCGGACCGGCCGACTACAAACATTGATGTTTTCCTTGAACCACTATTTGATGAGTTGGATCAGCTCTGGAGAGAAGGAGTCCCTGCGTTCGACATGCACAAGAGGGAACACTTTACTCTGAGAGCTATGTTGATGTGGGGGATACACGATTTTCCGGCTCTAGGAAACTTATCTGGTTGTGTGACACATGGTTATAAAGCATGTCCTATTTGTGGTGACAACACTCCCTCGGAGCGTTTACCTTGTAGTAAGAAGATTGTGTACACAAACTACCGTTTGTTTCTTGATCCAGATCACCCGTTTAGGTATAGTAAACACTTCAAATATTGTTTTTTTTTTTAAATAATCAAGTTAGGTATAATAAGCAGTTCTAACACTTTCTATCTTTAGGTATAATAAGCACTTCAATGGGGAGCAAGAGCTTAACCTTCCTCCATCACGTCTTAAAGGAACAGATGTTGATAAATTGTTGAACCGCGTTAAATATGTACCTGGTAAGATCCAAAAAGGTTCCAAACGGTCAAGAGTTGATGGGAGTGTAAATGTTCCCTTCTACTTCTAAGGTTCCCTTCTACTTCTACTTCTACTTCTAAGTTCTATCTAACACACTTTTCTTTTTTATGTCATCTCAGGGATATTAAATGTGCTAATATATTGGTGGATGCCCGGTGGATCGCTGAAACTTGCAGATTTTGGATTGGCAAAGGTTTCTTTCTTTCTTAGCTTCCCTGTAACTTGTTAAGCAATTGTAGTTCTTTGTCACCTTATATTGCTTTTTGTTCACCTTGCAGCAACCAAATTCAATGATGTGAAGTCCGCAAAGGGACTCCATTCGGATGGCACCCGAGGTGAGCATTTTGTTTTATGCCATTTTACACTCTGCATTAGGTGGGGAATTGTCAGTACTTCAATCTGATTGGGGAAGTCAGGTTTAATTGTTCAATACCAATCAATGCATGGATGATCTGCTGTCAACAGGAAGAGTCATGGCTATGGGCTTGCAGCTGATATATGGAGTCTTGGCTGCACTGTCTTGGAGATGTTAACTCGTCAAGTTCCTTACTCTCATTTGGAATCTGTAAGTATTCTCTCTGCCAAATTAAGCTAGATTAATTAAGCTAGAGAAGGAGATGTTTGATACAAGAGATGTTTGATACAAGTTTCGTTGATTGCAGGGAACCTATTTGCTTTTGTGCTGATTATATTCACTCCATTATATTTTACCAATTTACTTTTGAACAGAATCTCTCGTTTCTCTATACTAGAAAGTTACTCGCGACTACAACTGTTTTTTACATTTACTTTATGCTATTTTGCATTTGAATTTTCTAAGCAAAGAGCTCTACAAATGCTGGCGCATCCCGAGGTCACGACTATGAATGAGCTAAAAGCGGTGTCTTCGACAAATCTTCTTGTTCACTTGGTTTGTCTATGGTCGAATTTTTGTTATTATTATTATTATGTATTTATGTTCCATTGTATGCTCAATCTGTCGGACACACATTACAAATTTACATTGAAGAAAAGGTGTGAACGGCTAAGTTTATCTTGAGAGATGATGCATTTACAGATGTTAGCGTGCATTGAATCGACGATATTTACGCAGGCAAAGAGCAGCTTCTGTTAAAGGCCGTGAATCCGAATCTGGTGTGTCAGGACCTTGCCCTAAAATTCATGATCCCAAGCTTAAAGAGAGGTAAAATTCACAATATTCCTTCTTATTGCGAATTGGGTTTTATGGATTGACTCATTTTGGTTTTCTTCTTAGTTTCGAGAAGTCCCCTAGACACAATGCGCATGTGCCCAAGTAATGGATCCATATTCCCTTAAGACACATTCACAATATAATGAGTCACAATAACAATTTTGATTTATGTCTCATCTCAATAACAATTTTGATTTATGTCTTTTTTTAAGATCAACTTCCTGGAACTACTTGTGATTATTTGAAAATATTCGACATTGAAATGGATACGGAGATGAGGTCACATCAGATGCCTAAGCAGGTGATTACTTCTCTATTCACAGTTCAGATTGTCCTTATAAGTTATAGTACTCTTAAAACTAGTCCAGCTCGTTCACCTTATTATTTTGTATGCTTAGATTGTATTTTGGCGTTGGATTACTCCAAAAATGTTGGGCCTTGTCACGCATAAACCTCAAGATATCATTGGTCAATTCAAGGCAAGTTACCTTCCTCCTGCCCTCTTAATTACTAACGTAATGTAAATTTGCTCTCTCTCTCTCTCTCTCTCATATTTTATATTTTAATTGTAGTCTGAATACATTGTTTACATGTTTTTCATATCCGTGACTCGAGCTCAGTAAAGATGTTTGATAGAACGGCTAATTTGACAAACAATCAAATTATTAGCTATCGGTGTGACCCCGCTGAAAAGTGGCTTGTCTTGATAGGAATTGCTCCCGGTACACCGAGGTATTTGTCTTCATATAATGATTCATACTTTGAGTTATCATTTTCTCTTGATTCTCTTTGTCGAAAGTGATGTTTTTATAATAGAGTAGGTAATTTTTCTTGTTGTTAACAATTTTTTTGTTCTTAACGGGGAAAATGCAATTACAATAAAAGCGGAAAGGTAGGTTTGAGGTAATTTTCGGACACTACTTCAAAGCACCTCTAGTCCTCTAGATACAATTGCTATACCCGATAGCCATAAAGCATTTGAGTGATGTCGCCGAAGTTTCTTAAAGATCATATGGTCCATAACTTGTCATATTTTGAGTTCCTTATATATCTAATTGTTAACATGAACTCATCAAGTCCTAGGTTTTGAGTCATGTCATCATCATAGTTTACGTAGTGGCTGATCTCGAAATAGTTTTGACTCATTATGCAATTGAGAGGTTACGCTAATGGTCCGAATTTTCCCTTAAGACACATTCACAATATAATGGATCCATATTCCCTTAAGCCCGTTTGCTTTTAGCTTGATAAGGAATTCGTCAACCCTCGATGACTGCCTAAAGTCGAAGAATGGGCTAAGGGCGGCTCCTAGTAGCGAGGTTTACTATGTCCACAACGGATTCTTCCCCGTAAGAGGATAAGAGTTGATAGTGGGGGCCTAAAGGCAAGTCAAACTCCCCACTTACTACAACCCCGATTCCTATTTTGAATCCCCGGAAAACTTATTTTGTTTCAAAAAGCAAGGTTTACTAGTGAAGCGTGTTTTCACCGGCATCAAGCCAGTCCTTTCCACAACCTATCTTTGTAGCAACCGATTTTATAATAATAGGTTGTTAGTTCATAGGTTGCTATTTCCTATTCTCAACCAATCTTTTTAGCCACCTATCCGAGTACATAAATGCTTTAGTAATAGAAGGGGTTTTTCATCCTTCAATAAAGGGGTAAAGCCATCAAGCCACCTCTGTCTATCCCGATATTGAGTCGGGTCTTAACTCCTTTCATCGGTCGAAGAAAGTAGTAAGTCCATCAATCAGTAGTGGAATAGTCTCACTAGCCCGTGATAATAGTCCAAGAGTGGGTGAGTAGAGTCCGTGCTTTGGTGGGCACCGGGCACACAAAGAAGAAGTAGTCACAACACGGCTCTAAGCGCTAATCATTTCAATTGAAAGAGAGGCGGTGGGCATACAATTCTTCTATTTCATTTATTGCCCTGTTTAATTTAGCGTGATAACAAATTCAATTTCTTGATCGGATCATCAGAAAGGGAAGGAATTTTATTGTCCCACCGGGAAGGAATTAGGTTCAAATAAAAAGAAATAATTCGTTGCTTCTACCTCTTTTTTCTCGTGGTAGGTAGGAGAGACAAGAGAAGGGGAGATTCACTGCGGCTGCCTTGGCTGCAAAGGAAAGGCGATTGCTTGGTAATGGTAGGTAACTCAACCAAAGTAAGAAGAAGCTCAAGTGAAGCAGAAGGGGGTAAGTTGACTCTCTTTCATCAGCCACAGCTGCCTCTCTCCAGCCAGCAGGTTGCTCTAACTTACTTCATTTTCTCTGTGTGCTGTCTTGAAATGTCTGGATGAAAAAAGGAAATGTAGCGAACCAGAGGGAGCACTTAATATTGCCACTTGCAAATGTTGGAATAAGGAATAAAGCACGTGAAGCTTATGAGCAGGTACATTATCTCTGTTCCGCTGGTAGATCTTAATCTTTCAGTTCATTCGTTTAACAGTTCCTATTTGCATCTAATATAAGATATAAGATATAACATTGCATTTCGCTGGCAATGTTAAGAACTCATTGGCCGATTCGATTTTCGCCAAAATGGGCGAGCCTAGCAAGACCGGTCAGTACAAGAGAGAGTTGTTATGATATCCACTACAACTATTCTTTAATTTCTATATTGTTTCTTTGATGAAATAACTAAGTTTCGACTTTATGCAGTTCTTCTTTGGAAATGATATTATCGGTATCGATTTGGGTACCACCAATTAGGTGTGTTTATCCGCGGAAGGGAAGGTATGAGACTTGTCAATTCTCCAAGAGTTTACTTAGTTAAGGTTGTTTCTTATTTGTTCTTGTCATGTATGCACCGCAGCAAAGGTGATTGAAAATTGAAGGTGCTCGAACCACTCCATCGCTGGTAGCCTTCAACCAAAAGGGGAACTTCGTTGGCACTCCCGCCAAGCGTCGATCCAGAACAAACCCGACAAACACGGTCTCTGGGACTAAAGCGCCCGATTGGCGTAAGGTTTGATGACCCACGACACAAAAAGAAATGAAAATGGTTCCATACAAGATGGTAAAGGCTCCAAATGGAGATGCTTGGGTTGAGGCCAATGGACAACAGTATTCCTTAATCTACTTGCTATAGAACCCAAGCCCTGGATCATCATCTACTGCGACTTGAATTCTTAGGTATGTCATATGTGGAGCATCCGGGTTTGAGAAGTAATGTTTTAATATATATACTTCCCGCTATTTCCTTTTCCTAACTTCAAGATCATTTGTTTGGTCGGTTCTTTACAACAAAGCCATACCCCTGTGATCCATCAACTTTGCCCAAGTATCCACCGAGCAAGGAGTTTGATACTAAACTCCGGGATGAGGAAGCTAGAAGGTATGTAATAATTAATTTATTTCAGCTTATGTCATTCTTTTGTTCTGGAAAATGTTATTCAGCCCTATCAGTTTAATGTGTCGAGTGAGACTCCCTCATGCTCTTTGTTTTTAGGTGGCAAACCATTTTTCAAAATGTTTTTTCTTGTATTTGAGGCCATTTATGTAAACCGTGAGGCTTTTTGTAGCATCTCCTAGAGTCCTCTATAGATGGTTTTAGATGGTAGCTAGAAGCTCTTCCTCCGCCTCGCTTTGAATATGAAAATGAAAAAGAAGATCCGAACACTAACCGAGGATCGCAACCTCTTCCACAAAAGGCACAAAGTGTTACTATTTTCTTTCTATCATGTAATTATTTTCTACCAACAGATCTTGGGACGATATTTATGCGAGGCAAAGAGCAGCTTATGTTAAAGGCCGTGAATCGAATATGGGAGGAGGGATTCGAGAAACTCCAACGCTGCAGCAGATCCAAATGTGAATGTTGAGTTACAAATCTCATTACAAGTATGTCCATGTCTTCATACTGTTACTCTGGACCTTTAATGCCTCCTGCGGGGAATCTCGACGAAATGCTTAAAGAGCATGAGAGGCAAATTCAACAGTTGTCCAGTAAAAGCTCGTCCTCGATAAGGTCAAGACCAAGAAGAATATTGGTGATGGCATCCAATCCGAAGCGCTACTTTACTCGGGGAGAAATGGCAGATGATACTTGGCACTTGCTGTGGTTTGACTTTTCATCAGTCCTACAACAATAAAAGCTCAAGCCTTGCTATTCTGGTTCACAATTTGCATCAAGTGGAGCTTTTAAGAGAAGGGTTGTTTGGGGTTACCGAGCTGCATTAATTGTGATATGGAAGGCTGATTAAGCTATGGACTCTTTGGTGGCCCAGAGGGTAGATGACCACCGATTAAGTAAAGCTGTTATGGGAAATTTGTAGTGGTCACTCCAGCTAATTGTGGCTTAATGTAAATGAAGAAATGTTGTTGCGTACGTATTGGTTTGTGTTTTAGATGATGAGATTCCTCTCTTGTACAGTTAAATTGGAGGGGAAGGTGGGATAAGGTAAATATTAGGATGGAAACCAAAACAAATATTATTTTTTTCAAATATATAATAATTTGTGACGCCGACAAAGGCCAAGTAAGCCTTTTAAAAAAATACAAATTTATAATTCTTGTGATCGAGCGTTAAATTGTTTTGGCGCCAAGTTATAGCCAGCGCCGATTTTTGGGAGATTCGAAAGTTCAATAGTGACGCATATAGGCGTTAGTAATGCACGTTTAGTGACGGGCGCACGTTTAGTAATTCATATTTAGTGACGGCGCATGCGGCGTTAGTAATGCATAATTAGTGACGGCGCATGCGATATAAATTAGAAATTGTGTGACACACTGGCGTCACAAATAATTCGACACACACCAACACGACGCTTAAATTCCAACGCCTCCCAAAGCGCCACAAATATTAATTCGACGCCCCACCGTCACAAAAGTCTGTCGCATTTGTAGTGTAAGGTAGGAACCTACATACCAATATATAGCATGCTTATTTTCATGCATGATTTGAATTGTTTAAATTGATAAGAGATAGTTTGCGTATCAATCATGTATGTATATGTGATATTCATGTTTTCCATTATATTTTTCTCAATATAAACTAGATATATGGATAGCTTTCGTGTGAAATGATTTTTATGAAATCTGGGTAGCTGGGATTGTTTTCTTTCGTTAAAAGAGAAAAAAAACTAGTTTTGGGAAGGGTTGATCGTCTCTTGTCTCAGGAAGGAGAAAGAGAGATGGATTTTTCTATGTGGGTATGAATTACCCGATTGTTTGTAGCTATGTGTGAGATTCTGGATTGCTCTATGGATATGGTTGTTGTTATTTTTGATGATTCGCCGTTTGGGAATCATCGGTTGTCATTTACTATGACTGGCCCGTTTGGGAGTCATAGGTTGTATTGAATCGACGGTTGGGAATCCGTGAACTCACACATCTGAACCAACAATTTTAAAAGAAAAACTAAATATGTATCTATAGTATTTGGAAATAACCGTAATATCGAAGTATATATATTACTATGCTTATATCGAGGGGATTTAGAAAAGGAATTGTGAATTCTATAAAGAAGGAACTGTTGTCGCATTTCCGCAGAGGCGGTTCGCTTCTAGATTCCAACCGTGGTGTACACCTTTCGAGGTGGTGGGCCATCTTTAAAGGGATGCATCACGGGGATGTAGTCCGGGAATTTCTTTTCTACTTTTCTAGATAACCATGTTTGCACGTGTCACTGTGTATGGTGCTTAGCTTGTGTGAGGTTACATGTTACCTCGATGAGGTTTAGACGTGAGGAGTGAGAGTTTAGTCCACTCCTGGATGTGTGTCAGGATCCTAAGCAGTCTACAGTCGTCGAGCGGTTGACCACCGTAAGTTAGGTGACAGCCCGTATGAGGGTCGTGGTTACAGGGCCCACCTGAGCCCTAAAAGCTTTGGGGATTTTGTGTGTACGAACACAACAACAACATTTCAGCTCCCTGCCGGTAAAATCAGGAAAACAACGGTGCATGGTTCACCTTTGGGAAATCTTGAACCGAGATATACCGCGGATCGGACCGAAAGTACCGGTCGTACCCTCACCATTCTAATAGGATGCAGCGGCCACAATAGTTGTATGATGTTTGTGAAAACTATATTTTTGAATATTAACGAGGCATATCGAAATGATTTCTGCTAGTTAGTGATGTATTATATAGTCACAATATTTGGATATTATTATGGAAACCTGCATGTTTTAAATGTTTTGCTATAAGTAGTCTATTTATTGGTTATGTGCATTTCTACTGGGCATAGTTGTTTGCTCATCTTACATTAACATTTCAGCCGAACCAGTTGCGGAGGAGGCTTTCCCTACCACTAGTGAGGATGGTTATAGGGATTTGGATGGTTTCCCCTATGCTTAACGAGGGGCAGAGTCAATTTCATTTTGGGTTGTATAGAGTCTAGTTCATTCTTTTGTTGTATATATAGAGAGTTAGTTCATTTTGATGTACTAAACGATGTATTGGAGTAATAGTTACACTTAAACCTTTTGTGGATATAGTTATACATCACTGTTGCGTATGAAGTTAGTTTGTATATATATGGTTGTTGGAAAGATGAATTATAAAATGTCCAGGTTTTATGACAGGTTTTTCGTATACGAAACGTTGATAAAACAAAGGAAACTCCGCCGAAATTTCAATAGAATTGGGAAAGTGACTGCCTCGAGATTCATCTCCACGTCCTTGGGATGTGTGATGGGTCTCGGGGAGTTACAAAACACTTTGGGCCTTAGTCTTTGGGTTTTTGGCTTAGAGGAGTTTAGGGACCGGTTGTTATTTCTTTGTTGACCCGAGGGTTGACTTTGACTAGTTGACCCGAGTTTGACTTTTAACTCGGATTATAATTTGGTATATTAGGATAGGTCTAGGGCTATTAGCGTGTTTGGCTTTAGGCTAAGACCTTTATATATATATACGACGCTATGGCGCTTAGACATCAATATAATTAATAACGCGTAAACAATAATACATGAAACAAGATACTCCTCCGTTCTCTGAAATAATATATGCAATAAAGTTCAATAATGCGTAAACAAATTTACCGCACCCTTTTAGAACTCTCCACACCTCAAGTTTTGAAAATGAGATTTTATGGCTGATGATATCATATGCTAGGTGGGCATTTATTGAATGTGTCATAAATGGCCCATTAGCGTTATGGTATTCATTGATTGTGCCATGAATGACCCGGGTATTCATTGAATGTGCATGAATGACTAGATTGTTTGGACTGCCCTAGAGAGGAACTAAGGTATTCGCCTTGCGGGTTATTTGCATTCCTTTAGTGTACGGGAATGTAGGGTTGGGTATTCCTTGAATGTGGCGGGAATGACCCAGGGCATTCATTGAATGTGCCATGAATGGCCCGTTAGTGATATGATAGGTATTCCTTGATGAATGTGGCGGGAATGACCTAAGGTATTCATTGAATGTGACATTAATGACCTGAGTTTTATGCCCAAAGAGGCTGTAAAATATTTGTATGAAAGCCTAGAGATGGCTATGATATTGTGGTATTCAGTGGCAGACAGAGGCACACAGGAATGTGTGATTTGGCAAATGTGTGGAGTAAGTACTAAAGGGTGGATGTATAAGAAAAAAAATCGATTAATTAATAAGAGAAATTGATTTGATTGTACGGGTGTGCATGTACTTACAATTGAATACTGATAGGATATCTACATATGTTTATTTAGAATTTCTAACTTCCGTTTGCAGTAGAATGGAACTTATTAATATTTTGTGCAGGGACGCGGTTCTACCCTTATACAGAAGTGGATATCGATAAGATTTAATTCAATTATTAAGTTATTAAAATGAGTTATTATAATGAGTTAATAGAATGGAAGTTTGCTTGGGAAGAAATTATGTCGATTGAAATAACGGAACTACCTGTCTTCCAAGCTGGGAATGATTCAGTTATAGGTACATATAAAGTGTTTGTTGGATAATTAAAGTCGGGAAATGTTTTTATGTTGTTATTCTACTCATACCAGCAAATTCCATTTTGCTGACCCATGTTTGCTTTGTTTTGGCATCGTAGGTGTGTTCTTGGGAATATAGGTGGAAGGCAGTGGAACCACGACATTTGATTTGGATTCTTTCCTGGAGCAGTCCGTTAGTTATTTCATTAGGTCTGATTCTTTTTGGAATTATGTAATAACGTAGTTTCATATTCATATGACATGAGAATACGATGTTGAAGACTTTTATTCTTAGAGTTGTTTGATGTTTTATTGGGATGAAAGATAGTCTTTTAATAAAGTGATAGTTGAGAAATTTTGGAGATTTTTGTTGTTAAGTTGATTCTTTTATGATGTGGGTTTTCGGTTTTGGCATGTGTTGTATCCACCCCGTCATAGCCTGGATTTTTAGACAATTGAACATAGCGATGTTTGAGATATTTATATTTCAAATATTCACTTTGTAATTGTTTAGAAATTCGGGCTGTGACATTCTCTCTCTTCTAACTAGTTCAGTAGTTCACCACTTTAACATCAATTGCTCTATGAAGAAATGACTACACAAATCATAGATTTTGTTTATAGATTTGATCTCTTAGTGTATCACCATTAATAGTGCATCTAGGCATAACCAACAATACTCAAATAAAAGAAGACTAAAAAGATAAACAAGATTGATCAGTGATCCTTGTGAACATTGTTCTACAAAATTTGAAAATTTGTTTGATGCATTCAAGTTTGCCACTTCTTTTTCTTAGTTTTATGTACCCTTGCATACCGGAATCTTTCTAATTTGTAGCGATTTTTGTTTGGGTCAATTTGAGATACCTCTGTTTGAGAAATTTTTTTGAGAAACCCCATTTTGAAAATCGAGAGAGATACCCTAACTAATGTTTCGGTCGGTTAACTAGTATTTACTAACCAAAACACCCCTCTAAAAACTATTTGAGATACCCCCGCCCTATAAAATTATTTGAGATACCCTCATGTGTATGAACATATTTGTAATATAAACAATCAATGTTCATACCTTAATATAATGTAAGATCAGTAAGAACATTTATTTGGGGTATGAACAATCATTGTTCATATCTCAACATGAGCTATGAACATTCATTGTTCACACTGTTCATACATCAACATAATGTATGATCAGTAAGAGCACTTATTGGAGTATGAACAATTACTGTTCATATGAACAATCATTATTCTTATTTATCATATATTATGTGATGTATGAACAGTATGAACACTTATTGGAGTATGAACAATCATTGTTCATACCTATTTGGGGTATGAATAATACCTCAACATGAGATACGAACACTCATTGTTCACACTGTTCATACATCAACATAATGTATGATCAATAAAAACACTTATTGGAGTATAAACAATCATTGTTCATACCTATTTGGATTATGAACAATCACTATTCATACCTCAACATGAACTATGAATACTTATTGTTTATATGAACAATAATTGTTCATATCTATTTGTATTTACAAAGTAGTTTTGTATATGAAAATTCACTTTTTTCAATTACTAGAGGGCTATCTCAAATAATTTTATAGGGCAGGAGGGTATCTCAAATAATTTTTAGAAAGGGGTTTTGGTCAGTGCACAATACTTTATTGACGAAAACGTTAGTTAGGGAGTATCTCAAATGATTTTCAAAACATGAATATCTCAAAAAAAAACTTATCAAAGAGGGGTATCTCTAATTCACCCATTTTGTTTTGATATTTTTGTTACCTCTAACACCGTTAGGGCATCACCAATAGGGCATGGATTCGGGTCTTTAACTTCAAATTTAACGAACCTTCAAGAAAAACTCCATCTAACTAGTCCCTAAATGAGCCTCTAATTTTAACGGACTGGATATATGTCTTAATCCTTACATATCTTTTAAAAAGGAGCTGAAGCCCAACGAACACATCTTGATTATCTTCGTCTTCTTCTTCAATAATTTCATTGTTTTATGGATAAAATCAATTTTTTCAACTTTAAACTCATCATTCTCATCTTCAATTGAAATGGACTTTTGAGATTTCTCTATATCCTCTTCTTTTCAATTGAAATGGGTGTCTGAGGTTTTGACCCATTATTCAAATTCTCATCATCTTCTTCTTGAATTGATATGAGAGTTTGAGTGTGTACCTCGTTTGGTTAACTAATTGAAATCGAATTTTGAAGTTGGAATTGTGTAATTAAATTAGGGTTTGGAATGGTTCGTTGGAGATTTTAATTTTGGTTCTAAAAGTTAGCGCTGTATCACCCCTCATTTAAAGGTCCTCTGTAGAATGTTTTTCCTTTAAAACAATCCTTTAAAATGTTGCCCTTACTACCCTTTCCTCTGGGTGTGGAATAAGTTGGACAAGACAGGTGTCGATTTAATTTTGTAAGGCGTAAAAACTTAACTTTTCCACCCGGGCGGAGAAGATCTGGCCTCTATATTATTTTATATGCAGATAGTGAGGATTGAGGAATATATAATGTACTACCCTGAGCTTGACTTCATTGAAGGGATGGGAAAGATGAGTGTAGAAGCTCTAAAAATCTTGATCCCAACTTGTTTGTTTCTTTACTTCCTTGTGAGCTTCATTAAGTTCTTTTACAAAGTATGGTGGCGTCCAATTCAAATACAGAAACTGTTAGGTTCACAGGGAATCAAAGGTCCCCCATACAAATTTCTTCATGGAAATACAAAAGAAGTACTTAAGATGAAAAGGCAATCCTCGAAAAATCCATCTAAGCTGATGCACGACATCGTTCCAAGAGTTCAGCCTCACTTACACTTGTGGACAAAATTATACGGTCAGTCGAGTGACTATATCCATTTTGATTACTTGTTACTGTATTGATTGAATTAGATTTAAGTTAGTTTTGAAGATCCTTATTCCTCATGAATTGAATTCTTGGTTTCTATAATGGCACCAGGTGGGAATTTCCTCAGCTGGCATGGACACAAAGCACAACTGTTTCTAACTGAACCTGATCTCATAAAAAAGGTTCTGAACAATAGAGAAGTATACAAGAAGGTAAAGCCAGAGGACTACGTAAAGAAGCTGTTCGGGGATGGCCTTGTGATGGCCGAAGGCGAAAAGTGGTCCAAGCAACGTAAACTGGCCAATCATGCTTTCCATTTAGAAAATTTGAAGGTTAATCTTTTAATATTTTTTATAATAATCATCGCGCGAATACGCAATTGTTGTTCCAGTGGTGTCCAGCTTCATTAAGCATAGATTTTTAATTTCTAGAATAAATTGGAGTAATTGTGTCATTGATCTTCCTCTGATTAAACTTGTGTTGTCTGAACTCATATAACTGAAAATGTCAGTCTTACTAGCTTGTTTCATTCAAATCTTAACTTACCTGATTCTTAGTAATTAGGAATGCTTATAATACCTTATACCTATATCTACATAATTAACAAGAAATTTTTTGCAGCCTGGAATCACTTAAAGTTATAAAATGAGAACCTTAACCGTGGACGAGACAGGACTAATACTTAGCCAGAATCACATATGTGCAGGGTATGGCTCCATCAATTATTACTAGTGTGGAAAATATGATGCAGAGGTGGGCAGGACAAGAAAGAAAAGAGATCGAAGTTTTCGAGGAATTCAGAGTTTTAACCTCTGATGTGATTTCTAAGACTGCTTTTGGAAGCAATTACCTAGAAGGGCAGAAAATCTTTGATATGCTGACAAAGCTGGCCTCCATAGTTGCTGCAAATGCTCTTCAAATCAAACTCCCTGTGATCGGGTAAGCCTATTTTTTCGTATACGAACCAAGATTCTGGCTGTTTTTGGCCCCTTGCATGTTTTCTTAATTTTAATTTCTATTTTCTTTTCATTTTGGAGTCAAAACCTTTCAGATGATGTTTAGTGCTCATGGCTTGGATGGCCTAATGAAGTTCACATAAACGCAAATATAACAATCAAACGAAAAAAGAAAAACTTCTGGTGTAATTTTTTTTTTTTTGAATCAAATGAGATTTACTCAGGATTTCTTTGACTAAAAAGAAGTTTTATTCTGCAGAAAACTGATCAAATCCAATGATGAAAGAAAAGCAGACATGCTCGAACAAGAAATAAGAGAATCGTTTTCACAGATAATAAGGAGAAGAAAAGAGAAGAAAAAGACTGCAAAAATAAATGGCTCTGAATCTGATTATCTTGATTTGCTTATAAATGGAAATGAGGAAAACGACGAAGCCAAGAGAATTTCAATAGATGACATGATTGACGAATGCAAGACATTCTACTTCGCTGGACATGAAACAACTATGAGCTTACTTACTTGGACAATGTTTCTACTAGCCATCCACACAGATTGGCAAGAGAAAGCAAGGAAAGAGGTATTTGCTTTATTTGGTGAAAAGCAACCAACTACAGAAGATAACAGCATTGGGAAAATGAAGATGGTAAGTCTGGTTATCCATAGAATATATGTATGCATTCACATCTGCACTAGTTTAAGAGTTAGCGATCCAGATATACAAAGTTCTACCTGAAGTTATTAACCTATATTAAAGTAGCTAGGAGGCAGTTAAGAGGTTACAGATACCTCTGCTTGTCAATGGGGAATTATTGTTTTTGCAAGTTGGATGACTTTAGAGCATTCTGTCAGTCTTACTAAAAAAACTCTGTAGCTGATAGTCTTTGCTTCCAGAAGAACTCGGATACTCTGTAATTTTAATTTCTATAGACAAGATTTTTGTTGATTATGATGATACCTTTTGTTTTTCCTCGCAGATGACAATGATTATTAATGAAACGCTGAGGTTGTATCCTCCAGCTCTTAACCTGCGCAGAACAGTTGCTCGCCAAGTAAGGTTAGGAGAGATTCTTCTTCCGGCGGATATTGAAGTTATTGTGTCCCAGCTTGTCTGCCACCATGATCCAAAAGTATGGGGAGAAGAGGTTAATCTTTTCAAACCGGATAGATTTTCTGGAGGAATCACCAACGCTACTAAAAACACCAATGCTTTTATCCCATTTGGAATGGGCCCTCGAATCTGTGTGGGTTCGAATTTTGCACACATAGAAGTAAAGATCACTCTCTCTATGATCCTGCAACGATATGCTTTCACCCTTTCACCCTCTTATGTGCACTCTCCTGTTGACCGGATCTTCATTCGCCCTCAACATGGTGTTCAGATCATCCTCCACGAATTATAAGTCACCAATAGTACCTAAGATTCCTTTGATATACATTGTTGGTGCACCTCCCTACATACTCAGACTTTTAAAATCAAATGATTTTCAACATGGTATCTGAGTTGTTGAAGTCTGTCTTATTACTGGTAGTAACAAGTTGCCCAATGTTCTCACTGAATGTGGCTGTTGTTCGGTGTGTGTTTTGCTCATGTCTGTGAGTATGTGGTTAAGTGGACGCCAACCGCCAACCTTATGTGTATGACCAGTGATTCGGCTGGCGAATACGAGTGTTGTTAAAAGAGTGCGATGTCACAGCCCTCAATTTCTAAATTAAAGTGAATATTTGAAATATAAATATCTCAAACATCACTCGGTTCAATTGTCTAAAAACCCAGGCTATGAAGCGGTGAATACAACACATGCCAAACCCGAAAACCTACATCATAAAGAATCAATTTAACAACAAAATAATTTCCAAAAATTCTCTTTATTACTTTATAAAAAAAGTCTATCTTCCATCTCAATAAAATATCAAATCACTCTAAGAATAACAGGTCTTCAACATCGTATTTTCATGTCATAAAAAAAATGTAAACTATGTTATTACATCTTTTCAATAAGAATCAGACCTAATAAAAGAATTAACGGACTGCTCCAGGCAAGAATCCAAATCACATGCCGCGGTTCCATTGCCTTCCACCTATGTTCCCAAAAACACACCCACGTTGCCAAAACAAAGCAAACATGGGTCAGCAAAATGGAATTTGCTGATATGAGTAGATTAACCATATATAACCATTTCCAGTCTTTACTTATCATAACTAACACTTTAAAGATCATAATATAATCATTCTCAGCTTGGAAGACAGGTAATTCCGTCATTTCAACCGGCATAGTTTCTTCCCAAACAAGACTCTCATCTTATTAACTCATTATAATAACTTGTTTTAATAACTAAGTCATTGAATTAAAATTTACCAATATCCAATGTCAGATAAGGGTAGGACTGGCCCCCCGCAGACAAAATGTTATTAAGTCATACCCCTCCCATAAAAGAAGTTTTAGAACTTCTATATAACATATGTAGATATCTTATAGGTATTCAAAAGTAAGCCCAAACACACCCGTACAATCAAGGAATACAACTAACCCGCAAGGCGAATACCTTAGTTCCTCTCTAGGGCAGTCCAAACACTCTGGTCATTCATGACACATTCAATGAATACCCGGGTCATTCATGGTACATTCAATGAATACCCATATATAACGCTAACGGGCCATTTATGACACATTTAATAAATGTCCACCTAACATATAACATCATCAGTCATAAAACTCAAATCTAAAACTTGAAGCATGGAGAGTTCTAAAAGGGTGCGGTAAAATTGTTTACGCATTATTGAATTTTATTGCATATATTATTTCAGATAACGAAGGAGTATCTTGTTTCTTGTATTATTGTTTACGCGTTATTAATATATCGATGTCTAAGTGTCATAACGTCGTATATCATAAAAAGTTCTGACATATCACATAGTAGTTAATCTAATACACGCATTATATAGAAGAGTCTTAATTTAAAGCCAAGCATGCTAATAGCCCTAGACCTATATTAATAGACCCGAATCATAATCTGAAGTTAAAAGTCAAACTGGATCAACTTGTCAAAGTCAACCCGGTCAAAGTCAAAGTCAACTCTGGTCAACAAATAAAGTCAACCAAATTCTAAAGTCCTCTAACCCAAAAAGCCCAAAGGCTAAAACTAAAACTAAAACTAAAATAGAACCGGCCCAAAACTACTAGGTTTCGGCCCAACACAACTTATTGATTTCGGCCCAACCAAACAAATCAAATCTAAAGCCCAAGCCCCAAGCCCAACCGAAATAGAATTAGAACAGGTGAGAGTGGGAGCACCGGATCCAAATCTCGGTCATCCCCTCCACCACCAGCTCACATTTTCCGGCCACCTCTCCTCCCTTCCTCATCATATCAGTTTGACTCCCCATCAAAAACCAACCATCTTTCATACACACACCACTCCCTTTTATCCACTGTCGAGATCACTCCCAATTCTAGATCTCGACCGCCATTAATGCCCTTCCAAAGCTCCCAACAGCACCCCAAACCATACACATTAACCCAACCATCAAACCTTTACTTCCCCGACATCAATCATCATTCTAGCATGCATCAAAAACAAAACCAACAATGTTCACATAACTTACTGAGAAATTTCTTTGTGCCGCCATTACAGCCAGCTTCTAAGCTTCAACAGCCCCTCTGCCAACCTCCATTACACAACCAAACCAATATTTAACCATCACAGTTCATCCAACCACCGATTCTACACCCGACCTCACCCATAAACCAAACAATCATAGTCCATTCAAAAACGCATATATATTTACCTATCTCGACCACGACATTTACAGTAACCATTAATCAATTTATTTACTCGTTTTGTTTCAACGTATCCGGGTAGGTTTTCGGAGACAAACAGTTTTTCAAACGATAATCAAAATGTATACGCAATTAACACTAAATAGTATCCAGTATAAAACTAAATCTTAAAACAGCAACTGAACAGTAAAAAATCATATGTTTTCCAGCCTCATGCAATCTACAGTAAACGAGAATTTTATAAAAACATAAAATATCTACTCACTGTTTATAAACCGAACAGCTTTCCGAAAACGGGAAAAATCCCGAAAGACCGAAATCGACTGTTGCGCGAAAGGACGATCTTCCTCGTTCAAAACCTTTTCTTCTTTCAGTAAAACTCTATTTTTTTTTTCTAAAACTCTCGCTGTGTTTTTCCTTCAAAACTCTACGTGAGAAACCTTTTTTTTTTTTTTTTTAAAAAAACCTCCCCGAAAATAAGAGTTGAAACTTATCTATTTTTACTTACGGGACTTTTATCCCTAAGCTGATACTTATCATATATCTAGTTTTATCTATTATCATTATTCTTATTATTCTTATTATTATTATTATTATAGGAAAAGTAAAATTAAAACACGGGGGTGTTATAGCCCACCTCCAATGCGCCTGTAAGGAGTGTGGTCGCCGGCCATTTATGTTACCCATGTTTCATTTGATATAAATTGTCGGAACCTCTCTAAAATCACAATCCTTAGCAACATATTGGTCTTCAATACTTACTAAATACGACAATTTAATTTACTAATGAACAAAATTTGGGTTCTCATGTTAATTGTTTGAGATCTCTAATTGTTGGTGAATGTATATGATGCAAAAAAATGCCAGTACTAGATGGGAGAATGATCAGACCATGCATCTGAATCGGGATTTTAATCATGAGGTATAAATTATGATAAACTATATTACATGATTTGAAACTAGCTGTTCAAAAACAAAATCTCCATAATCAAGAACCATGCATATTCAGCTGACAAACTGACAAGCTTGTCAAGAATAGATTTTGTAATTACCTGAACTTATCAGTGTTTGCAGCCAGCCAGCACATTCCTGTCAAGGTATCCCCAATTATGCCTTTGGTGAATGGTACTAGATGCAAAAAGGAATAAATTCCAATGTCAGTAGTCTAGAGTTCTTTCCAGTAAAATGCACTTGAAAGCACTGCGAAACACAATTATATTCCACACTGTGACTCAGTGATCATGTTATTACAGTAAACAATTGGTGAATAAGGGCGATAAAATTGTAACACATGCTTAATACTAGAGAACTTAACCAAAATTGGTGTTTTTTGGCTACGGACATGTATGTATGTGAATATGTGATCATCCTGTGGAAATCTAAGGGAATGCAGTACAACTTTGGACAACTACTCGAGGAGGAATTCAAGATGCATCCAGTGAGAGGAGCAGTCAATGAAATGCTTGGAGATGGGGACCGTAAGTTAGTGAAAATGTATTGAGAATCTACTGACATATACAGCTGACTGGATGACTAAGCAAGGAACTGAGTAAGTGAAGGATGACGTGTTTGGTTCGTGGTTTGTACTTTGTACTCCATCTCATGATATCATAGCTGTTACCCCATGACGAGGAGATGAGAGTACAGTACTTAGGTCGCTGCGACTGGCATATCATGGCTGTTACCCCATGACGAGGAGATGAGAGTACAGTACTTAGGTCGCTGCGACTGGCATATAAGGTTTCTTTCACTGCTTAGCACCAGTTGTGAGCAACCTAAGCTTCTAGATATAAAGAGGTTTAAAAACAAACTAAATACACAATTTACAATTTGCTGAGTGCAGAGCAGACCAGGATGACACATTTTTTCCTTAAAGAAATGGTAAATGCAAAACTCTGAAATTTTGAATGTGTGACATGTGAAGGCATCACTATTCCAACTTCCCTTGCAAATAGAGCCATTTTTTTTCGCACGCAAGTAGGGACTTTCATTCCTTTTGCGACACCAACTACGCAAAGACATTCTGTCGGACATTACCGAAAGAATGATCAGTACGAAGACGGTTGCAAATAGAGTTAAAACGGCATCTTCATAATTCGTAGAATAACATCAGTAAAGAGCCAATTTAAATGCTCACACATCTATAGCCAGAAATGTAACTAACTAGAGGTTGACTTTATTAACAGGATGGATGTGATTACTGCATGTGGAAGCTCTGAAAATCTTGATCCTAATTCCTCTGTTTCTGTACTTGCTTGCGAGTCTTATCAAGTTCTTTTAAAGGACATGGTGGCTTCCTATTCAGAATACAAAAGTTGTTGCTGTCACAAGGAATCAAAGGCCCTTCTTACAAATTTATTCATGGAAATGCAAAAGAAATTGTTCAGATTAAAATGGAATCCATGAAAAAACCAATGGATTTGAGGCATGACATCCTTCCAAGAGTTCAGCCTCACATACATTTGTGGACAAAATTATACGGTAAGTTGCACAAAGTTGGTGCATATGCATATCCAACTTCTTTCTCATTTTCTCTGTATACTGTCGACAGGGAGGAATTTCCTTACAGCAAGTCCAATGGGGGAGCAGCTATAGTGGGCTGCTAAAAGGTGCCACATAGGCCCTTTAGCAGCCCTAGCCAAATTTGACAACCCAAATTCGAAAAACCAGTCCAATAAAGACTTTTAACAGCTGTTAAGTTTGGGATAACACTAAATTGCAATGGACGGCATAAACTCTGCCGTCTGTCTAGTCCAGACACCCCAACGGCTAGAAACGGTTAGTTTTTCTGAAATTACAAATTTATAGCAACTACTTCACACAACTCTCTCACCATTTGCTTTCAATTCTCATACAATTTCTATCTACTCCAATTACAACTGTTGTGAATATAACACTGCGGAAACAACGTTACCCACTACAATAGATCAATCCTACACAAGGATCGATCCTTCTTATTAGACAAGACTTCAACACCCTCCAAAGTAATCTCAACACTTCTCAATATCAAATAACAAGTATCTAAAGTAAAATAATTAATGTAAAAGAAGAACAAACCACAAGACAAGATATATCGTAGTTCGGCAATTTGCATACGTCCACATTACGAGTTCCAAGCTTTACTAGATGTCCGGAGTAACATATTACAAGTCTCACAATTCACTCACAAGAATGAACACTCAACTCACAAAGAATTGTTCACTTATAATCTCTCTCTTTCTTTGTTTTGGAAAAGTTAGGTTTCTACAGAAAAAACGTATATTTATACTATTTCAGAAAACTTTCGAAAAAGGGCAAATTCGTGCTGAAATACGGTAGAGCATGGGTTGCGCCCTCGACCAGGCAAAATTGAGCACGGGTCGCGCTGAAGAGCCTATAAGTCACCAAAGGCGTGAGTGCGGGTCGCGCCTTGCCCTGGTGTAAATGGAGCGCGGGTCGCACCCTTCACACTAGAATGAGAAAACATCTTTTTTCACTATAATTCTCCACCTCGGTGAGATTTTAACACATAAAACCAAGTTGAATACATCCAACAAAAACACATCCATCCAGAAACTCGCAGTCCATCCGCCCCTAAGGGCCATGCCCACAAAGGGCTCTATCAAGCATGTAGGATTTGGAGTAAGTCCAAACAGTGTTGGAACTTAACTCCGGTGACAACCTTAGTCAGCATATCAGCAGGATTGTCATAGGTGTCCACTTTCTCAAGTGTCCTTGACCAGGTAGATTTTCCCTTGCTGCATGTATACAACACCTTCATAAACCTGAATAGAAACAAACGGCATCTCCAAATACTTATCCATTGATCATTCATGGGTATCAATAATCTAGAAATGAGATGGCATCAGTAAACACAATAAACAGCCTATAATAAAGACATTGTATCCAGGAAATATAAATTAAAAAGTAGAAGAATAAATCACCTAGGCAAATGCACGAATTCTTGTTCCCGTTGAACAAATTCCAGATATGGAAGTATATACTAACTTTACTAATCAAGTATTCAGAACTATCTATTACCTGAAAGAACGCTTTGCTTTCCTCAATCTCTTCAATGACTTCATTTGTTTTTTTGTCTATCACTTTGTATTTCTCAGTCTCTATTGCTCGGATACTGATTCCATTCCATATGAAGGTCTTTTCTGTAGCAGAAAAGAGAAAAGAAAGAATATATCTTACAATTTGCACAAAATCTATAACCGATCATACACTTTAGAGTATATAGTATAGAGACCTCATGACCAATATAGCTCCATATTCTGGCTGGAGAATCACGTGATAGATCAGAACTCAGATACCCTTTCTTAGTAAGGGCTGTAATCGAACAATGTAGGGAAGGGCCAAAATATTTATCATCATGGAGAAAACTCAATTGGTGTTCAACAGCTGCACAAACAAGGTGTTGTTCAAGAACCTACAAAACAAGATGTTATGAATAAACGGTAGTATTTTCAAGAAAATTGAAGCTCAACATAGTTTCAAGCAAATCCAAAAGTGACGAGCCTAAAGTAATTTGAAATTCCATATGAGCAGAAAAAAAGGACGAAAATCCATGTCGCTGTAATACCTGCTTATTTTTGGCATCAACGTGGCAACACTCGATTGAGCGCCGAAAAAGTTTTTCAGGAAATGTCATGAAATACTGATCAAGAGGCCCTTCAAAAGCAACGTATACAGCAAGTGATGGTCTTTCCCTTCTCCCAGATCTTCCAGCTTGCTGCCACAGGCTAAATAGCAATATAAATAGTGTCCAATCAAAATATGCAGCATAGTACTACAGAAAAACGGACAACAAATTGATGTGCTAGTTAGCTCACCTAGAAATGCTACCAGGAAAGCCAAGATGAAGAGTTGCATCAATGTATCCAACATCAATACCAAGCTCAAGTGCATTTGTTGCAGCAACCCCACGAAGCTTTCCACCAAAGAATTCACTCTCTATTCTCCTTCTATCCTGTTCATCAGTTAAACAGTATGAGAATCCAACAAATTGGTGATCGTTATTTTTGTTCAAGTAACGCAGTGAATTTGTGACAAAAGAAAGGCTTAAACAAGTCTTTACACATGGAGAAAATGGAGAAAGCTGAATAAATCATTAAAAATTATGTCTAAAATCGAAAAAAGTAAGCATACGGCATTGTTAGACTTGGTATTCCCTACACACATGATGTGAAAGTGATTGACAGATAGTGACAAGAATGTGAGAGAGAGATCGTGGCAAGAAAGTGTTTGAGAGATAGTGGCAAGAATGTGTTAGGATTGAAGATGCTCAAATGCAAACATTCAAAAAGGCAGATTCACAAGGACAACAATACAATATGAAAGCCACGTACCCATGCATGCATATCAAGTTCGAGATGAACTTTTTTTCATATTATTTCTTTTTTTGCTCAGTAAACACAATATTATACTATAAAAACAAACAAAAAAGTAGGTGTAGTGTGAGATGTTCACATTACAATCCCAAAGAGATATAAACAGGAACCAGACTGGCAAGGTAGTAGAGTCTCATCTTGCCATCATGTCCTTTTGTAGTGTTATAAGGATTTTTTGTGTCACTTTTTTTTTAAACTTTGTGTCATTTTCTGAATAAAAATGACACACACACACACACGAAAGTCTTTTGTGTCACTTATTTTTAGAAAGTGACCATAGAGATTATGTTTATGTGTCACTTACGTCAAAAGCAGCACAAATAGAGAAATTAAATGTGTCACTTTGGTAAATTTAATGACATATCTACTTTTTACCGTATTTCGAAATTGAACAAAAGCGACACAAGCAAAATTTTCCAAACCCCTTGCGCACACGTGCCTTATAAGTGCCCCATCGGGAAAAAAGAACAAAAGACAGTCCGTATTTACGCCTGCGCTTTCTTTATTTTCATCAACAGGGGGCAAAGAAACTCAACGCGAAATCTATCTCTGATATTTTTGGTGGAAAAAGGTTTGCCCTCCTCCCACTCCGGCTACATGATTTCCGAAAATAAAAGAAATTTTGTTTTTTTTTCTTGATTTTATATCTTTCACATCTATATATTGTTTGAGAAAAATCAGTTTTTCGATTGATTTTGCTCACCTTATTCTTTGCTGCCTCTCAATTCCATATTATTCCTTTGATTAGTCTTTGAGAGGGTTAAGATTTTAAATAAGTTTGATTTTTACCCGTTTACAATTTTTAAACAAATTGTGGTTTGCCTTATGGGAAGCTTAAGGCTTGGAACGTTCCAAATGTAAAACCTTTAAGTCTTAAATTTATCTTTTGGAGCTTCATTTGAAACATTGAATTTCTGGGTGCGTTCTTTACCCCACTTCATTTGTATTTCAAAGATTTTGTCAAGTGACCTTACTTATATAATTAATGGATTAAATGGCCTGGATGCAAATATTAACCTACTGACCTAGATATCGTTGTGATTACTAGTTTGTATTGTTTTAAACCAGCATGAGTTTTGGCTTAACCTGTTTTAGTCTATGATTCTTGATTTTTTTACTCTCTCTGACCAATGAGTTTTATGTTTCATACTGGGAGTGACTATGCACTTAAGTAGTTTTTAAGGTTTCTAGAGGGGCAAGAGGTAGAAATGGGTGGAACCTGTAGGTGTTCATCATAATGTTATGGACAGTGGCTCTGGTATTTTGGGGGAAGGGGAAGGGGAAGGGGAAGTGGAAGTGGTTGTCCTGAAGAGACCTTAATATGTTGATTTGAGACAAGTAGTATAAGTAAATTTGAGTTCTGAATATGTGGATGGCGCTTTGTCTAGATCCTTGGTTTAGATGTTAGGACCATTTCATCAGATTGTTGCATTTCTTTGGTATTATTTCCTACTAACGCAAGTTTTTAAAAGCATAGCAAAAATTTTAAACTGTTCTTTCTATTTTCATTAAAAAAGTCTTTTAAATACTCATTTGAGTTAAGTCTGCACAAAGTTGATTTCGCTTAATCAATGAAATTTTGAGCAACTTTAATGTAGTCAAAAGTTGTAGAAACTTTAGATTTCTTATTTTGTATATGAATCTTTCTGTACAAGGTTCAGTATCTGTTAGATTTTATCTGCGCGGCACAAGCTTCTGCTTTGTGTGTGGTCATTTAGCTTCAGGAGGAAAAGAAGGAGATGAGAAATATAAAAATTCAGATGCTGCAGAAATCTTGTCCCGAACAAGCTTTCCTCGTGGTCCTTTGCATGATTTGCCACCAAATATCCTAGATCACGAGTATGTAAAGCCATGATGAGATGGCGGAAGTACTAGTTTCAAAAGATAAGTTGATGGATGTGTGTGAGAAGAGAATGTTAAATGGTAGCTGCATTATCTTCTACATGAGGTATGAATAATTTGGTAAACTTATTTGCGTTAGTTATTTTAACTTTTCATATACGACGACTTAAGTATTTATATATGTTGCAGATATTTTTCTTATCGATTTTTTTTTTCTTACTTGTGCAATATATCTTTCTTGATTAACTTGTTTTTTAATTTTATAAACTAGTCATAGTGGAATGACGACTTCATGATATGATGCAGGTGCATGGATCGATTAACAGATGAATAGATAGCAGCTAGGTTTTTTAGTGTTGGAAGTGTGCACAACAACCTAATATATTGATAGGATAGCGTTGGCGTTTTTTTTTTTAATTTATTGTGCTTATTTTGGTATTGGAATGACTTATTTTGTTGGGAGTCAAACTGGATAATAGATATTAGGTTTGATCTATGAAATCAATAGAAGTTAATTGTTTTGAATATAATGTTGTTTCTTTTTCCCGAGTGGATATTGTTTTCATATCATAAAACAAGGTAAAGTGATTTTGGTTATGATGATTTGATAAATATATGTGGATGTTGTTTCTGTTATAAAGCAGGTTAATGAGATTTTAGTTATGACGTATGGGATGCAGGTTGAGAAATGAATACGATCGAATACAAAAATGAGAAAATATTTTTTAAAAAAATTATTTTCATTTGTCTCACTTTTGAAAAAAGTGGCATAATATCTATTAAAAGTGACACAACTGACCACTTTTATGTGTCGCTTTTGACGTACTTGTGTCACGCTCTGGTTCCAAAAGTGACACAACTAGTATACTCAATGTGTCACTTCCAAAATTGACACAACTAGTATACTTAATATGTCATTTTGACATACTTATGTCTCGCTCTGGTCTAAAAGTGACACTAGTATACTTAATGTTCACTTTTGACGTACTTATGTCTCACTCTGGTCTAAAAGTGACACGACTAGTATACTTAATGTGTCATTTTTGACGTACTTATGTTTCGCTCTGGTTCAAAAGTGACACATATAGTGTCTTTAATGTGTCACTTTTGACGTACTTATGTCTCGCTCTGGTTCAAAAGTAATACATCTAGTGTACTTAATGTGTCACTTTTGACGTACTTAATGTGTTATTTTTACATTAAGAATGTGTCACTTTTGGACCAGAGCGAGACATAAATACGTCAAAAGTGACACAACTAGCGTACTTAATGTGTTATTTTTTACATACTTATGTCTCACTCTGGTTCAAAAGTGATACAACTAGTAGGTCCACTTTCTCGTTTCCCAATTTTTTAGATGGTGACATTGTTGAACTTGGTGTTTCCATCGTAGGTTCATTCTCTGAAATAGATTCATTGGACTACTAAAAGAATGGCTTTTTGTGTCACTTATGTTTTTTTGTCTCGCGTCACTTACTTATTAGAAAAAAGTGACACAGAATTTTGATGTGTCATTTTTTTATGGAATGAGGGCTGATGTGTTACTTCTAGGAAAAGTAGTACAAGTAATTTTATTTTTTGTGTCCTATTATTTGAATGTGACACTACTGGTTTGCCTTGTTGTGTCACTTTTGGGTGTAAAAAAATTAATAAATTATCGAAATAAATAAGTGACACGAGTAATTGTTTATGCCATGAAATTCAAAGTCGTGATTTCGGGGGGCGGCTATACTTTTAAGTTCCATCCCAAAAAGAATTAACTTACTAAACCTAGGAAAATAAACTTAGGGTTAAAAAAGAAAAAAACAGAAGAAAAAAAAAGAAAAAGTCGGTCTCACAAAAACGCTGAAGAGACCTCACCTTCTTCCTCCCAACTAATTCTCACCGGCGTTCTAATACCACGCGCGCTCTCCCACCCAGCAGTCTCTTGTCCATCCCTCGTTCTCCGTCCTAGTTTCCTTTCCAGCTCTCTCTCGCGAGCAAGAAAATAAAGGTAATATTTTTTTTTCATTTTTATTTAATTTCATTAAGCAAGTACTAGTTTATCTCTTGCGATAACTTAGTTTGAGAACTTGTCTGATGTTTTGGATGCTAATCATGATGTTTTGGATGCTAATCATGGTCCTGTTACTCAACCACTGATGTTTTAAAGTGCATTTTAATGTTTATTTTGACAGGTTCCTTGGCCCCTTGAGCTTATTGCTAATTCAGAGGCAATTAAGAAATATAATCAGGTACAATTTTTATATAGAAACTTGTGTTTTCAGTTGATCATCAAATGGCCACCTTTTTTTTTTAGCATGCAAAATTTGTTCTTGACAGAGCACGGAGGTGGATGTGGAAGGTTTGTTTTCTATAGCGTTTTAGAATTTTAACTAGACTTGGAAACATAAATTTCTATTTTATTTATTTTTTAATTCTTCAGATTGCAACTAATACATCACGGCATTGCCTTTGATTTCTTCCATATAAACTGTTGTGGGGAGTTTCGGATACCACTATACCCAAGATATTCCACGGTTGTTAAATAGTTAATATCCCTCTTGTAGGGTAGGGGCACTCCATCAAGAAACCACAAACGTCATTGGTTAGTGGAACAAAAACTTCTCCATTTCGTGGATGGTTTTCACCAATATGTCATGGGCGGGGGTAAATTTCCATTTTAATTTCTTTCGGTTTTATTGAGAAAGTAATATATGCACCGACACCTTTGATCTCTATCAATTTTATGCGGGTTTTTCACAACTCTGGCTCGAACTTCTGCTTGAAGGTATGTCGTGGTGATTCTCTTGATGAAGTCATAGAAGTGCACGAGGCCTATCTCTTGTCTATTAAGAGACAGTGTTTTGTGGTTCCGGATAAGCTAGTAGGATATTGGTCTCCCTTTTTGACCACTTGGTGTTTTTTTATAATTCTGTTTTGGTGCTTGTTGGTTGAGGGTGTTGATTGAGTTTATAGTCTGTCATGAATTTACTGATGGGCTTTGATTATGAAAGGGATTAAGAACATCCTTGAATTAGCTCTCGACTTCTATACCATACAACAGACTTTAAGCAGTGGTGGAGCAGCTCTTGCTATAAAGGCTAGATGTGAAATGGAAGCTAGTGGACCGCATCGAGAGAAAATTTGATGATTGCATTGCTTTTCTTCTTATAGTTATTTTCTATCCATCACTTTGCTATTTTGTGTATTTGTTTAAAAATTATGGAGTGCCATGATATAATTTGAAAAGTATATATATAAGTGTTGAAGTATACGATGAGATGAGGAGCATCAAATCGTCATTAACAATGGAATGGTGGAGAATATAGAAGATTTGACAATATCAATTAGTATATTGTCAAATGATATGGAATATATGGTGTATGGAAAACATGATCTAGAATATTCTTCATGCCATCGTATAATTCAACAATAAGTACTATAGGATAAGTTTCAAACACATGTTATAAAGAAAAATGGAATACACTTCTTGTGTATATCGACTCAGTTTTTTCTATTTATTTGTTTATTTATTTTTTCTGTAGAAAAACCTTAATCGGCTTATTAGAAAGAGAGGAAAAAGAAAGTGTAGTCCTATCTCATGATTTTAATGCAAATAGTTTGGCATATAATAACAAAGACAAAGTTTTTTGTATTGACAAAAGGATATGCATTTTACCATATGGTCACTGTTATTTGATATTTTAGATGTTTGTATGTTTAACACTGCTATTCGACCACAAAGATGCATTTTTTTTTTAATTTTTTTTTTCCTTCTTTTGATGTATTAGCACCAACAAACTTATGCAGTTTTGTGTAGACACATTCAAACCTTAGTAGACGTGTAAATGCACTAGTATTCATATGCACAGATATGCAATCGTGACTCAGATTTGTCTAAATTGCTTGCAGGTCCTATCCTTCAAGCTCAATGTGGGGCAGTTTCCTCATTTGGCAGATCTGGTTACTAGAATCAATTACAATTATTTCTACATGTCCGATAGTGGGAACTTGTTGATAGTCCAGTGTGCGTCTTTCTTTGTTTTGAAACTAGGGAGGCCTTCCCAGTAAAACCCTTGATTGATGAGATATGCTCAAGAATTGATAAGTAGCCCCACACTACTTAGAAGAACCGAGGTTTATTTTCTGGTTACGTAGTATACATCCTCTGTCTAGTTTTGCTAGTTCAAGTTTTGTCCATAGGAACGTGCCATTGCACCAAATCTACTCTCGCAGCTCAAGTTTGACTTTGGCAACCAGTCATCTTTCTTGGCGCGATGCCATTCACTCCGCATCCATGGTTGAATAAAGCCCACTACCTGTGCGCTATCTTAAAGTAATTTCTATCAGTTTGAGCCCTTCGATATTAAGGCTTCCATACTAAATGTTGATATAGACATGTTGTGGAGCCTGATTTAGAAAAAGCGAGGCAATATCATAGTTGGTGTGAAGTTATTAAAACCTTAGGGTGTGTTTGTTAACTGGCAAATGAGGGTGGCTAATTGTATTTTCCCACTAGAAGTACCATTTGCCAGTGTTTGGGTGTATTTAACGGCCCTGGCAAACACTATTTGAAATTAGCCGGCAAATCAAATTATCCCACTAGAAGTGGGAAAATAGAAAACACCTCCCCCCAAAGTTGAATTAGTCACCCGGTATTTTCCCACTATGGTAGGAAAATAGAAACAACTCTCCCTTTCGATCTCTCTTCTCTATTTTCTCTCTTTCTCACTGCCGCCTCTCAACAACTCGCTCTCTTCTCAGGTATTCTCTCTCTCTCATCTCTCATCTCTCATCTCTCTTTTTCTCAATCTCTGTCTCACATTTTAAAAACAATCATGGCATAATTAATTAACAAGATTTAGACCTTTCTGACAATTCTGTGTGCCGTAAGTGCCATTGTTGGATGTGTTCCAGTTTTGATTCTCACCTCTTGGGTATGTTGTTATTGGTAGGAGTCGTATTTGTATACAAACTAGTTTGTTAGGCATGGGCATTCTAATAATTGAGGCTGCTGGAAGGTTTTGAATGTACCTAGTCATAGTAGGTGTACTGTCCAATATCTTTCAGCACAATTGAAGATTGCTGCTAACATGTCCTGATGCTTGGTATGCCCCTTCTTATACACAATTCTTGACTACACTTCTAAGTGTAATATAAGAAATTTATGTTAGTTGTAATCCATAAGCCAACCATGCCTTTCTGGTAGTCCCCACGACTTCAAAGTGGTAACATCAGCTGCTGTATTATACATAACACCTTTTGATAGCCAAAAAGTGCTCTTCACTTATTTCTTGATCTCCTTCTTGCAGAAATTTGACTAAGGTGTCTTGTTGTCCATTACAATCTTGTTTCTGAATTTCCAAATTGACACCATGCCTGACAGTATAGCCGCTACCCACAAATGCTTGATAATAGTGCTATGCCCATCACACATCTTAACTGCCTCTTTGAGATTGTAGAAATTGTTACTGAACCCAAGGCATTCAGCCACCCGATCCCACACTTTCCTTGCACAAACACAATCCCAAAGTAGATGTTGTAGCGACTCCTCACAGGGACACCCCATGTAACACTTAGACACCAACTTGATGCCCCTCCTTTGCATTCCTTTGTGCGTAGCAAAGGTCAAATACGCAAAGTTTCCATGCTATTCCAGCTGGTTTGGGATGAATATATTAATTCCACACTAACTTGTACCACCACACCTTATTTTGCTTGGTTCTGTTTTCTTCGAAATTTCTTTTAATAACTACACTTCCATTGGATGTAGCACTACCAAAAAAACGACTTTATCCGACAGACTTCAGAAAGTTTACCCGACGGTTTGTAACCATAGGAAGTTACCAACGCCTTTTATCCGTCGGGTATTAGTTGGCCATCCGTCCTGGAGGTATTACAATTGTTTTGTTCTGTCCGACGGTTGCCCGACAGTTTTTAGCTATCGGCTAGTTCGACTGCCTTTAACCATTGTTTGTTTCAACGGACACCAAAATATGGTCATACTTCTTAACCGTCGGCATATCTATTCAACAAAGGCAAAGATTTCACTTCCCACGCTTCTAAAATTTCATGAAAAATTAAACCCTAAAATTAAAATAATAAAACCGACTCTAACACTGCCGAAGTTTTCAGCTTTTCCTTCCTTCGCAATAGTTGGCCGAGCACGCCGGACTATTACCTCTTGAATTTCATTGCACCGACCGCCTTTGAATTTCATTGCACCGACGCTTCTCAACTGAATAGGTAATTTCAATGTTTGAATATTTAGTTGATTTGTTTGAATCTTAGCCTCATTCTCACCGTTTTCTAGTTTTTGCATATTTAATCCTTAAAAATATTCACTTTCCTTCACTACAAAGCCACCACTTCATCTCTCCGCCACCACGATCTCCTCCTCCACTCCGCCACTACTACTCGTTTGAACACCGGCTTTTAAAAGATGAAAACTTTAGTTATTTATTTAAAACTTGTGTTCAATAAAGTGAAACATGATTTCTTTTCTAGTTTGTTTTATTAAAACTTGTGTTTGATTAATTTCACTCGAGAATATTCGATGTCGCCATAATTTACCGTAAGTTTGTCCAATTTGATTTGTGTTTCGACAAAGGGCTTTTTACATAATGTCTGATCTTCTTGTTTAAATTGCTTTGGATGAGGACTATTCAATTGGCTAGTAATTTACTAATTTAGTGGTATAAGGACTATTCAACTTTTCAGTGGTTCAACTTAGTGTTGTTTTCCTTTAGCTTCTCCCTGATTAGAGGTATTTAGTTTCTTAGCATTGAATAAATTCTTATCCGATTTTCACTTGGGAACAAAAAAGGCAGATTAACAAAAACAACATTAATAATGATAACAAACGTTTCCAGTAGTTCAGTGCAAATTGTTAGTTTCTTTTTTTATTAATTTGTATAGACTCATTCATCGGAATTATTCTTTTTGTAGGAAAATAAACTTGATACTGATGATTACCTTTAGTTCGGGTAACACTTTCTATCGTTTTTAAAAACAATTATGAGAGGGAAATTTCTATATTTGAAGAAAATATAAGAGGGCTTAAAACGGGGATCTCGATTATTACAGTTATTTTTGCTTGTTTAGTATGCAAAGTTATGGAACCGATAAAGTTGGGTGGCTCTTTGCTCCAATCGCATTCCTTTGGTTTCTTATGATGGGAGGTGTCGGTGCATTCAACATTTGGAAACATGGTCATAGTTCTGAAGGCTTTCTCTCCTGTTTATGTATATCGGTTTCTTAAAAAGGGAGGTTGGAGCTGCCTTGGAGGAATAATGCTCAGTATCACAGGTCAACTTCTTATTTTGTTATTTAGCGCATCTCATCTCCAATTCATTTGCATTTACTGAGAAGGACTAGCGGTCTCTTGGGTTACTAATGTGCACATCATTACTGCAGGGACAGAAGCGCACTTTGCTGATTTAGACCATTTTCCTGTGGTGGTCTGATACTCGGTTTGCTTTAATATAACTGATATTAGTTGTTCCTTAGTGCTCCTCTGTGTTTTTTCATGTTCATAACTAATATTTCTTTTGTCTGGTGAATTTGTTCATTCCTGCAGCTGCTATAGAAAAGGATTTATGGGCTACTGGAAGTGTGAACGAGGAGTACCTCAAAGCTCTTAATTCACTATTTAGCAATTTCCCACGTCTGAGGGCCACTGAGCCTGCGACACTCAGCATCCCCCACTTGGTCACATCACTCAAGACTGGTTCGGAGGCAACTCAAGAAGCTGCTTTGGATTCACTTTTCCATCTCAGGCAAGCTTGGTCAGCTTGCCCTGCCGAAGTCTCTAAAACTCAGTCAGTGGCTGCTGCAGAGGCAATTCCTTTGCTGCAGTACTTGATTCAGTCTAGTCCACCCCGATTCCAGGAAAAGGCGGAACTTCTTCTACAGTGTTTACCTGGGACGTTAGTGGTCACCATTAAGCGTGGAAACAATTTGAAGCAATCTGTTGGCAATGCTAGTGTTGACTGCAAAATCACACTTGGAAATACTCCGCCCAGGCAAACGCAGGTAAGAAAAAGTGCCAAGTCAATCAATTATTTTCTATTGACATAAGCTTCTTTACAAACTTGCCTTTTTAATATAGAAGGCCCTAGGACCATGCTTCCATGGTTTTGATTCTGTTTGAAACTGAACTGTTGCTTAACAAGTCAAACCCCTAAGGCTAAGGTACTAGATTGAACAGATTTTGCTTATACAGATTTTCTGTTTGCATTTAGTTGTTTTCTTCACTGATCTGTTTTAATTTTAAGCTGCATCTGATAATTATAGCTGTTGTTTAGAATCTATTTTAAAGAAGTTATGAACACCATTGGTTTTAAAAAGGCTTTTTCAAGCCGAAACCTGCTTTTGGAAGCCGACTTTAGTTGTTTGGAGTTGGTATAGTTTTCAGTATTATGCCTAATGATGAGAAATTGAGTGTTGGGTTTAGATAAAGAATAAACTAAAATTTGAGTGATGGGGTCATTTAGGTGAAAATAATGATATTTTAGGCTTGATAGTAGTAAGTCAGTGATATTCTAAGTGAAGAGTAAAAATAATAAGTTGAGTGACGTTTTTCGAATTTGTTTCATTTCCATGTGGTATCTAAAATTGTTATGGGTTCATGAAACTAAAATAGGTACTTCGAGATGGAAAGTGGAACGAAGAAGATGCAGCAGTTCTTGTTCCTGGAGATGTCATCAGTATAAAACTTGGAGACATAGTACCATCCGATGCTCGTCTCCTCGAGGGAGACCCGTTAAAAATTGAGCAGGTGACTCTACTATCTAATGATCATCCCTTTTTAAAACTCATTATGCAATCGAGAATACCCCTCCACCCTCTTAAAATTCTGATCTGTTCTCCTTTTGAATTTTCAGTCTTCTCTAACAGGGGAGTCCCTTCCTGTAACAAAGGGCCCAGGAGATGGTGTTTACTCTGGCTCTACTTTGCATCCAAATGACCTAAACCATCCGAAAACTCAATGCATCCAGTTCTAACAACACTCCTTCGGTGTTTCTGGAAAAACTTTGTTTCTACTACTTTCTTAGTAGTTATTCGGCTTTGTTTCATGTACATGGGTCCTGTCCTGCTCCAACAATTCGTTGCTTTCTCGTCCGACAAAGGTAATTCACCTTACGGAGGCTTCTATTCTTGTTGGTGCTCTCTTGGTAGCCAAAATCATTGAATTCCTATATTTCTTATTTAAAAAAATAAGAAGCTTCTTAAGTCGATCTATGAATTCCTATTTTTGTTGGACGTGAAAAGACTGATTGGAGTCAACTTGCCCAAGTTCATCTTTCAAAGTTAAATCTTTACTATCAGCACTAAACTATGTTACCGTATTTATTTCTTATGTTAGTTAAATCTGAAAAGTTCATCTTTTTTCCCCCAGTTATATATAACGGTGAAGGCAAGTTGCAAATTTCTCAGTTGTATCTTGGTCGGCCAAATGATGCCTGAAGTCTGGCGGAGAATATTATTACTGCTCCTACTTTTTATGTTCTCCCATGCCTCAGGTATATCCTTGTGTAGTTGTGTTGACTGAGTTATACTCTCATGTCCTGGTTGAATATGGTCAGTTGTGTATATTGCCATTATACTAGAAATGCGGTCTTTTACAATTTTTGGCAAGGTGAACAATTATCAGAGCTGTAACTAGTATCTAGGAAAGTAAGCATTGTATAATTAGTTGGCAGTTCAGCAATGTTGAACCTTGCTTTAGTTGTGTAAACTTTTAATTGAAAGAAAGAATCAAATTAACATATCCAGACTTACATGTCGTGCTTGTTTTCTTAGTTACTAAGCTGTGCCTTGTGGACTTGTGGTGCAACACACTTTTCATATACAGATTAAAATTCATTTAATTGCAAGAATATGCAGCTTCAGCGTATAGCTTTTGGTTGAAAATCAGTTTACCAGTGATGTAACCATGTCCCTCATTTATTCTTTAACTTTTACTGCTATATTTTTGCTTTCTGTTCCCATTATTCTACTGCACTTTTAATCAAACATGGTTTTAACTGGCAGGTGCATTTGTGGGAGTAAATATTGGCACCGACGTCACCAACTTACCATCACCAGTGGAGGTTGTAGCAGTCCTGAAAGCTAATCAGATCAGTCATGTCAGGCTCTTTGATGCAGATCGTGGTATGCTTAATGCTCTTGCGAACACTAGTATTGAGGTTATGGTGGGTGTCACTAATGAAGAAGTGTTAGGGATTGGACAATCCCCGTCAAAAGCAGCAGCATGGGTCACAAAAAATGTTGCTGCTTATGTTCCTCAGACCAATATAACTGCCATTGCTGTTGGCAGTGAAGTATTGACTACAATTCCAAATGCAGCTCCGGTTCTGGTTCCCGCTATGAACTACATACATCGAGCTCTTGTAGCTTCCAACCTCAATTTCCAGGTGAAAGTTTCTAGTCCTCAGTCCATGGATGTGATTCCTAAATCTTTCCCTCCTTCCACCGCCTCCTTCAATTCGAGATGGAAAGTGGAACGAAGAAGATGCAACAGTTCTTGTTCCTGGAGATGTCATCAGTATAAAACTTGGAGACATAGTACCAGCTGATGCTCGTCTCCTCGAGGGAGACCCGTTAAAAATTGACCAGGTGACTCTACTATCTAATGATCGTCCCTTTTTAAAACTCATTATGCAATCGAGAATACCCCTCCACCCTCTTAAAATTCTGATCTGTTTTCCTTTTGAATTTTCAGTCTTCTCTAACAGGGGAGTCCCTTCCTGTAACAAAGGGCCCAGGAGATGGTGTTTACTCTGGCTCTACTTTGGGGTGGTCATCTAATTCATACTTTGTACCCAGTAGGAATCAATTGGAAGAGGCCATGATATGGGCCAGCGTACACCGGGTCTAATCTGGACTGTAGTAGTATAGGTAATGGTGATGGCAGTAGTAATACTGGTGGAATGGTGGTACTAGCAGTTAGGAAACTAAGATATTTATCGAAAGGGAGCACCACTTAAACTTGGTAACCAGGACTACTTTACTTCTTTTAAAGGTATTGTATCTCCATAGAAGCTTTCCACATGAATCTAACTGTAATACATGTTTGCTTTGTAGGAATGCGTGGTCTGGCTGCTTGTGTTGGCTTTTAATATTTTGTGAGTTCTGGTCATGTATTAGCCAGCTTGTTGGTCAACTTGCTAAATAGAGCTTATGCATACATTTCTCCCCAAATGAAAAGACTAAGACTCCAAGAAAGCAAAACTGAGAAAATTTCAATATTGTTTGTCAAAGCTGAACGATGCTAGCAAAGTATGAAAGGAAAGGTAGGCAGGTTTCCTCTATATCATATCAGTTTTGTTATATTTGCAATTAGCATTAGGTTCTGCTGCACAGCTGTTAATATTGATATTATATCTAAACAATGTTATATAGAGCATATGCATGCATTTCTTCCCAAATGTTAATGGAGGATTAAGACTCATATTGTTTGTTCAGGTTTGTTGCTGTCCGGATTCCAGCAAAGCAAAACTGAGCGGATTTCAATATGTCGGGATGATGCTGGCCATAGAAGATGAATCGAGTGAGAAAACTGAGAGCTATAAAGAAGAGACGGATAATGACTCGAGTGGGGGAGAAGCAGTATAGAGCAATACTAGGACTGCAAAGAGTGCCCCTGCAACTAGGCAGTATGATGGAAAGATAAAAAAAGCACCCACAAGTAAAACTCTCGTCGAAAGCGAGTCCTTTTTCCAAAAAAGCACCGACTACCTGGCTATGCATCATGGATTCTCGGCAGTTTTGTTTTTCAGATCTGTACGCAAGTCCGACTACCTGGTTATGCGTCATGGATTCATTAGTGTGAGTTTTTGCCTACAACAAATCGTCAGATTCCTTCAATTTTGTTTTGTATTGTGCTAACTTTTTATTCTTATAGGTTCATTTATCCCCTGGAAGTAAGTTTAACTTTCAAAAATATATCAAAAGGTCATTAGAAGACGATTTCAAGATAGTTGTTGGAATTAGGTATGCCATTACTGGTTGTGGTTCTATCAGAAACTTTTCTAGTTGTGTTGGTTTTTGATAATGGATTTCTAATTATGCATTTTAATTACGTAACTACTCCATGATGTCAACAGTCCTTTGCTATGGCCTTCGGTTGTGGTATTTTTGCTTCTGAATGTGTTGCTGGTGAGCTCACGTCTTTAATCAAACATTTTTCTGGTTATTTATATTCTCAATTCAAATTCAATTTAAGATGCAGTCTTTTCATTGGATTATATTGTTATTTCCAGGATGGCAGACTTTGTTGTGGATAGCCATGTTTCCTCTACTTGTAAGCAATTTTATGTATTATGGTATTAGTTTTCCTAACTAGTGCTGAAGTTCAATCTCACCCCTGAACTGCTTGCAAGCAATATTAGGAGTGGGAACAAAGCTACAAGCTATTATAACACAGATGGCTCTTCAAAATTCAAGATAGGCATGCAGTTGTTCAAGGGATAGAGAGAGCTTACAAATAGAACTTAAGGCTTTTGATTCTATTTTGGTTAGTGTGCAAACTTCAAACATTCTTCCAGCACGTGTTTTTTTATTCTGTTTTGATTAGCAAGTTTCTTACATTCAAACTCAAGGCTTTTGATTCTATTTTGATTAGCAAGTTTCTTACATTCTTCTAGCACGTGTTTTTGTTTGGGTATTTTTAGATACTTATAGCTAGAATAGAACAGCTAGAATTATTTCTAGTTCCTAAGAGAGTACTTCATGATCTTCTTCTTCTTCTTAATTTTTTTGGTCAGCAAAACTCACTTCAAGATCTTGGCAAATGGATTACCAACTTGGTGAGACGCTTTGGACCTTAGTGATTTTGTTGAAGGGTTGAATCAAGATTGCAGTATGAGTAATCTATTGTGTGGGACATGCAAACTTCATCTATTTTGTTTTTTTGAGTTTGTTTGTTGTAAATAATGGTACTAGAGATTACTAGGACTGGTTACTAGATAGATGGTGTACGTGGTGCTGATTTTTGGTTTCTGAAGGAAGTAATATGTATACTTAGTGAACGACATGCCTTATTCTTGTTTTTTTTATGAACACATTGTTTCTTTATGAATACATTGGCGTTCGTAGCATTTGAGTGAGAACTTGCAAAAATGTAATGTTGGGATGCCTGAAACAATTATTATAAAAAAATATTTTTTTTTAAATAAAGAACTAATACCCGCCGGATAAAAGCGTCTAGTAGCAAACTACCCGACGGCTAGCGGTTGGCATATCCGACTGACTAGTGATAATTTGGTCTAACCGACGTTTTATAATGTGAGAACTATCCAACGATTTTTAATAGCCGGGATATCCGACGGATTTTAGCAGCAGGAATATCCGACGGTTTTTTACAGCAGGAACTATCCGACGGTTTTTGACAGCCGACATATCCGACGGTTTTTAACAGCAGGAATGTCCGTCGGCAAAGATCCCCAACCCCGACGGCCTGTTTTGACCAATAAAAACCGTCGGAAGTCTATGCCGACCGAGCATTTTCCGACGGTCTTGCGGCAGTTTTGGTTTGTCGGGTAATACCTTTCGCGACAGCCATAGTCAGTCGGGTAAAATCGTTCTTTTGGTAGTAGATAATTAGTCAAAATAAGGCTGATCATATCATAGCGGTTTGAACTGTCTTTTTTAGACAGGATTGAGAGTACTGCAAATTCTTACGGATAAGCAAACACATTTTTAGATATATTTTGTTCTACAATAGTACACTAAACTATAGAGAACTTGGGCAAAAATATACTGAGGTGCAAAATAGTTGATTAATATTGGCAGTTAGTGTAACGATGATAAAAAGCAAGATAAAGATTTGGTCTCCACTTTATATTTTTCTCAGTAGATTCACGGAGGCTCACTACTACGCGAGTGCATAATTTGACATATATGAATTCTTTTGTATATATGTTTAATCAAGTTACCGAATATAAGCGTCCCCTCATATATCAAGATCATTGTCAGTTTGCAACACACAAGGAGATGAACAAAATTGCTCATTTGCTCCCCTATAAACATGCTTTCTATTTCCTCTGCATTCGTCCCCTATAATATTTCCTCTGCATTGTTCATGCATGTATGTTTGTATCAATTTGTTTGTTTTGTTAATTGAGTACATGAATTTGTATATTTCATTATTATTATTTTTTTTTTGAGATATTGTAGAATGATTACCGAACGTTAGCGTAAGTTAATTAGTGGCGTTTCTACTTATAGTTATAAGTGCATATATGATGATGACATGGTGGTATAGGAGAATGTATATGGGGAGGTATAGGCCTAGGCGTAGGGCTCCCCCCGCTCTTATTAGAGGTCCTCGTAGGAATTGGGATAAAGTGCGGAGAACTATATTGGGTAGGATGTATACAAGCACTGACAGATTCTGCCACGAGCAATTAAGGATGAGACAATCAATTTTTCGTCGCTTGTGCACTCGTTTGCATGGTCATGGTCTACGTGAAAGCAGACATGTTACATTGGAAGAGCAAGTCGCCCTATTTTTCAACACTGTTGGGCATGACATGCGTAATCGAAGTGAAACATTTCAATTCTTCCGTTTAGGAGAAATAGTTCACCGTTATTTCTATCTTGTGTTGAATGCAATCCTTTGTTTATTCAGAGAGTTAGTAACAAATGCTACCGCTGATAACTCTCCTCGCGAGTGTACCAACACACATCATTGGCATTGTTATTTCAAGGTCAGTCAACTTTTTAGAAAATGGATAGGATCATTCTGATTTCAATGTTTAATAGTTCAATAAATATTTATGAAGTTTTTTATGTTAGGATGTTGTGGGTGCGGTTGATGGTACACACTTTCCAATCAATTTACCACTAAGCTTAATGTGCTAGGTATCGTAACAGGAAAGGTGTCGTGACCCAAAATGTGTTAGTAGCTTGCACATTTGACATGAGGTTCACATATGTGCTAGCAGGGTGGGAGGGATTGGCACATGATGGACGGTTGTTGAGGAGTGATGTGGCTCGTCCTGGGCATAAGCTTACTATTCCAAATGGTAAGTACTATCTTGCGGATGCTGGATTTGCTTTAGTGCCAGGGCTCCTCACGCCTTACCGTGGTGTACGATACCATCTTAGAGAGATCGGTGAAGTTCAACCTCAAAATCATAAAGAACAATATAACTTTTGCCATTCATCTTTGCGTACTATTGTTGAAAGGACAATCAGTCTCTTGAAGAAGCGATTTTCCTATCTAAGGCATGCAGTTTTCCATGATGTCAAAACACACACAAAGGTTATCCTTGCATGTTGTGCATTGCATAACTTCTTGCGAGAAGAGGATCCTGATAATACATTGAGTGACGAGGAGCTCACTGATGATGAGGAAGAGGCTGACAACTCTCTGAATGCTCCAAATATGAATATTGATATGCAACCAAGTATTGGGTGGACTAATTTTAGGGATGAGCTGTCAATTGCAATGTGGGAAGATAACGAGTGATGTAATAGATATTATGATTATATGAGTGATGTTTTTGTAGTAGACTTATGATTTTATTAGAGTGTTTTTGTAATAGACACTATTATGTTTCAACTACTTATAATGTTTTATTCACATGCAATCTTTCTTATTTGTTACCTTGATATGTTACTATGCTATGTTCTTTGTTGGTCATTGCTTCAAACTAGGTATGGCTGGAAAACAGAAAAAAGTTGTGAAAACAAGATCGCCCCAAATTAGATGGTATCCCAACATGGAAGCCATCTTGGTAGAGGTGTTGTTAGAGGAGTTAGCTACTGGGGGCAAGAGGGCAGATAATGGGTGGAGGAAAGAGAGCTTGAAGCGTACTGCTGATGAGATCAATACGCGACTTGGAATGAATTGTGTTTCAGACAATGTCAGGTCGAGGTTGAAAACAATGAGACTTGCTTGGCAAGTTGCGAAACATGCAGTTGATGCTAGTGGGTTTGGTTTGTCTTTCAACAAAGAGACCAAGAGAATTGATGCAGATGAGAATGCATGGGAGAGTTATGTAAATGTAATAAAATAATCTCATTTTTTTTATAGGATTTGGTTTTGGATGCCATATTAATTGGTATATTGTGGGATTTAGGCTCATCCGTTGGCAAAAACTCTCAGGCAGAAATCATTTCCTTACTATGACGAATGTTGTCTCATTTTTGGGAATGATTATGCAACTGGAGAAGGGGGCAATAGTGGGTTCGATGATGACATGGTGGATGGAGGTAAGTTGATTAGATGTAAATAGAGTTGAATTTTGTGTGTCTAACTAATTTTAAAATTAACTTTTTGTTTCAACTTCTTGTTTAGATGATTCTAGGCAAACCCAAGGAGATAGGGGTGACGATTCTGATGCTAGTGAGTCCTCAGCTTTTGGTGCTCCCTTAGATACTGGTGGGGATACTTCTCAAACTGAGAGTGGTCCTAGAAGCACTACACCTACTTCTAAGAAGACTAGGAAGTCTCGATTCTTTGAGGATATACACGAACCCCTTCGTTTAAGGTGTTAATCTGAAGCGGTGGCAAAATTGCGAAGCCCTCAAACCGAGAACCACAAGAAGAAGAAGTAGACCAAATAGATTTGTTAAAAGATGCTTTTGAGTCTCTTCCCCGATATGAATCCCCGCTTTTCTTAAGGTCGCTTGACTTTGTCGGGTCGAGAATGATAGGCTTATTAAGGTCTTCTTGGGCCTTAAAGAGGATATCAAGGCTTCATGGTTGTTTAGGAGGCTAGAACAAAATTTGGACATTGATTCAACCTTGTTTTTGGTTTATTTCTATGTTTGAACTATATGTTTTGTGGGATTGTTGTTAAGTGGTGGACCGATATATTATTGTTAAGTGACATTGATGTTACTTTTGGATATTTTATTGTGTGTTCTTGTTGAGTCTTTGTGTGCGTGTAGTGGGTTGGTGTGTGTGGTAGTGTGTGTAGTGTGTGCAATTAGGTGGTGTGGTGGGTGTGGTGGAGTGGTGGTGGTGTGCTGCTGCTACTGCTATGCTGCGATGGTTGTTTAAGAAGACATCCTATGGATACTATTAAAGTTGAGTTGCATTGTATTTTATTTTATTTAATTTTTTGTTATACTTCATTGAGTTTGAAAACCAAAAAAAATATCTCCAAAAAATTGAAATATCATTTGCCACTAGAGAAAAACCATGTAAACAAACACTGGCAAAACTGACAAATCTTATATTTTCCCACTATAAATTTTTGCAAACAAACACTGGCAAACTAAAATTTTCCCACTATAGATTTGTCTGGCAAATTTATAGTGGGAAAACACTGGCAAATTTTATATTTTCCCACTAGAAGTTTACCAGTTAACAAACACACCCAGTCTATCTATAGATTTTTGGCTTGCTTTCACCATAGAGACACCTTTGATTGGTTTAGGAGCATGGAAAAAAAGCTGGCTGTTAAGTCGGATATATATTTGCAAAGAGACTGACAAAATACTTTAACCGAGGCTATAAGGATGTTAAAACGTCGACTCTAAAAGCTTTTGAATTTTGGGACCGCGGAATAGTATTGAACAGAATGTGGTCCATTTAAAGTTTTTAACGGATCATAGCATGAGAGTTTCAGATGTTACCTGATGTTTGCCCAATTTGTTTATAGGCAGAAAGCTAGGAGCTAAAAAGCCGAAACAACAAGTCCTGCTGGCCTAAAGTGGGGAGAGAAATCACGCTTACAATTGAAGCCAAAACTCCAACTCCTGGTGTTATAGCAATGGCTTCTTCTTAACCGACCTCATTTATCATGTGTGCTTCAATAACTTGAAATCACGGTCTACATACAGTGGCTCTTCCAAGCAGAGAACGTTTGACTAGTCGCATTTGTAAGGTTATACTTTCCTGGTAAAGCTTTACGTGGTGATTGGTGTATCATGTATTTGTGTATGTTCATTATGCAGATGACTATTTCGCTTTTGAGTGAGCTGAAATGACAATGTCTATCTGAATAAAGTTGATTGTTCTTACCATAAATCTAGGATAGCGCCTGGCGTCATGTTTTTTTTTTTTTTTTTTTTCTTTAATTTATTGTGATTCTTTTGGTAATGGAATGACTTATTTTGTTGGGAGTCAAACTGGATAATATATACTAGGTTTGATCCATAAAATCAATAGAAAATAATCGTTTTGAATGTTGTTTATTTTTTCTCGAGTGGATGTTGTTTCCATATCATAAAACAGGTTAAAGTGATTTTGGTTGTGATATTTTGATAAATGTATGTAGATGTTGTTTATGTCATAAAGCAGGTTAATGGGATTTTCGTTATGACGTATAGGATGCAGGTTGAGAAATGAATACAATCGAATACAAAAATGAGAAAATGTTTTAAAAAAAAATTATTTTCATTTGTGTCACTTTTGGGAAAAGTGACATAATATCTATTAAAAGTGACACAACTGACCACTTTTATGTGTTGTTTTCTTTTTCATACGAGTTACATGGAGTTGATTCCCAAAAGCGACACAAGAAGTGGGGCTTATGTGTTGCTTTTGACGTACTTGTGTCACACTCTGGTCCAAAAGTGACACAACTAGTATATTTAATGTGTCACTTTTGCTATATTTAATGTGTTCCAAAAGTGACACAACTAGTATATTTAATGTGTCACTTTTGACGTACTTGTGTCTCACTCTGGTCCAAAAGTGACACAACTAGTATACTTAATGTGTCACTTTTGACGTACTTATGTCTCACTCGGGGTCCAAAAGTGACACAACTAGTATACTTAATGTGTCACTTTTGACGTACTTATGTCTCACTCTGGTCCAAAAATGACACAACTAGTATACTTAATGTGTCACTTTTGACGTACTTATGTCTCACTCTGGTCCAAAAGTGACACAACTAGTATACTTAATGTGTCACTTTTGATGAAATTATGTCCCACTCTGGTCCAAAACGGATACAACTAGTGTCACTTTTGACAAGCACTGTGACACTCTTTCTTAAAAGTGACACAAGAGGCTATTTTTAAGTGTCACTTTTATTAACAAAAAGTGACACATTTAGTAAGGCTTTTGTGTCACTTTTGGTAAAACTTTATGTGTCGGGGGCTTATAGGTCACTTCAGAATTAGTTTCAAAAGTGACACAAGTGACTTCTTTTAGTAGTATATAACCTCCGGTATCTTTTGTTTGATCATCTGGCATATGGATTTGATTGTCAACGGATTTTCCAGATCGAAGAGTAGTGATTGCATTAACCTCACCTTGGGTTGGAGCACTTGTACCAGGTGTATTGGTGAGTTCAAAGGCAGTGTTTGCTGGCTTAGGGTTTGGAACTGCTTGGCCAGGAAACACGCCTTTCTTGCGCTAATTGTTGAAGTGATTGTTGGATAGACGTTAGGATTTGTGATTGTTGGTTCATGTGGCGAAGAAAGTCTTGCTTGTCCTATCAGTAGCAAGAGGCATAGGTTGTGCAACAAGTACTAGTTCACGATTATTGCTGAGAAGTTGTTGATTATAGCCAGAATTTGGATTGGCTGGAACAAGGCTGCGGTTGTTTTGATAATTAGCATTTGAAATACTTTGAAATTGATTTTGACTTTGTTGGTATTGTTGATTATTTCCTTGGCGGTATGGAATAAAATTGTTAATTGGTCGAACAGATGGATTGGCGAAACCTGGAGGAGCCATTTGTTGGTTATTCGGGCGCCAAGCGAAATTTGGATGTTGTCTCCATGGTGCATTAGGAATATTGAATGCACATGCCTCCTCCAGTGTTTGGGTAGGAGGAGCATGTAACAAGGGACAATAAGCATCGGGATGGTTTGGACTAAGACATAGAACACATGGGGAAGTGTTAACATTCATGGCCTGTTGTGGATGTTGATCGTTTACTTGAACTGCAAGAGCATCTACTTTTTTAGTGAGGGATTCTATCAGTTTTTTCAATTCGGGATCAAGTTTTACCTCAAAAATAGATGTAGCTTTTGTAACAGTATCCTTAGATGACCTAGAAGAATCAGTATTATCCCAATGTGTACCTCTTGTAGCTTGTTTTTCAAGAAAAGTATATGCTTCAGTAACTCCTTCGTCCTTGAAGCAACCACCGTTCATTATATCAAGAGTTTATTTTTGATGATTAGAAAGTCCATTAAAGAATGAACGAGCAAGGACAGCTTTGTCTAACTGGTGATGAGGACATTATAAAAGAAGATCGGTAAATCGACTTCATGCTTCCGTAAAGGATTGGTGAGGATTTTGACGAAAGAATTGAATTTTCTGAAGCATTTCATTAGTTTTCTTCTGAGTATAAAATTAGAGCATAAAAGCTTGAACAAGTTTATTCCATGTGTCTATGGATTGTGGTTGTTGTCCTGCTAGCCAAACTGACGTTTTATCTGCTAAAGTGAAAGGAAACAACCAAAGCAAGAGGTGTTCCTTAAAGACAGCTGGATAGTGAAATGTTGTGCCTACTTGTTGAATCCTACGAAGGTGATTGTACGGTTTTTCATGATCCAGACCATGATAAACAGGTAATAAACCAAAAATGTTAGGCAGGATTCTAAAATCACCGGCAATATATCCTCGAGTTTGATGCAGGAAGAAGGTCGGAGTATAGAAGTCCGAAAGGGGCTTCTCAGCTAGTAGATTTTCGTCAGTCATAACTAATGAATGTAATGGTGGCAAGGGAACTTGATGATTTTTATTAATAGATGAAGAACTACGCTGAGGTGAGAACGTACGTAATTGCTTATCGTATTTTCTCCTACGATAAGTATATTCAAATTCTTTAGTAGAACCAGACCGTAATCACATGCAAGCATAAAATTAGATCTATTTGTGACAGAAGGAACTTATTATTACTTGAGCTTTATGATTATCTTTAAGCATTAGAGTTGAATAATGTAGGTCTAAACTGCTGCTAACGTAGCAGTACAGCTTAGGAATACGTGTACATAAACCAACAGCCAGGTTACAAGAAATATATATGAGGGAGGATTTACGTGCAAGTTCGGTTCTAATTAAGTAACATCAATCTTTCAAGTTTCCTAGACACCGTTGGAATATGCTTAAGATTTGTTGAATTAAAATTTATGCAAGGTCTTAATTTTTTTTTTATGCAAGGGAGAAAATACAATCATGCAAATACGACCTACTCATACATTACTAGATACAGTAGCATGTGAAGATACTCTACTCATACGTATAACAATACGAATATGCAAGGTTATTGTATCATCAATAAATACTTCGATACGTACAGGCAAATACACATCAGTAATATGTATATGTAGGCAAATTTGTAAATAGATATTACATAGACGTATATCTACACTAACATGCAAATTGTAATCACTCATACGTATATAGATACATTAGCATGCAAAGATACTATACGTATACATCTATGACTATGCAAAAACGTAAACTAAACATGCAAAGTATTATACATAAACTAAAATGCAACTCTTGTATTGCATAATAATTTGATTTCGTCAATACTCATTGAGATTATGAGTGTCATATAGAGAGCAGCTTCACCCCATAGGGTTTAGAAATAACTTACCCAACTCAGATTTTAACCCTCGTTGGAATGTTCTCTTCTTTCTTGACAAAATCGACTTATTAAACAAGACAATTTTCTAAAATGATGATTTTGGAGGGGAAAATAGTGGATTTTGACCTCGAAAATGACCTTATGCTCGGTGGAGACAGCTTGCGCGCCGTCGAGATCTTTCCGAATTGAGCTCATACGCATGATTCAGAGAACCATAGCCAAAGTTATGGCCAAAATACCAAAACACACCCTGATTACTATGTATAACTCAAAAGTTAAATATGCCAACATGCAATTATATTCCATCCATATTTATATATATGCTAAACATGCAACTTATATATATACAAATTGTAATGTTACCATGCAAAACATTACCATTTGTATGTATATATACATTAATATGCAATTCATAACCACTTAACCGCATATATATATTCACAGGCGTATTGACATGATTCATACATATTATTAACCTAATACGCAAGAGATAGTCCATTAATTATGACATAATAACTATATATGTGAATCATGCCAAAATACGATAAATTTTTGGAACCTGCAGCGTCCCGCAATTCCGCCAAGAAATGAAACAAATGTTTCAAACCGTCGACGTCTCAAATCTCCATAAGATATTTGAATTAGCTTTGACAGGTGCAGAGAGTTAGGCCTGGTACTAGAACAATATTGCACAGGGGATGCTGGTGTTTAAACATGATCACCAACAGAGACCAAACACCCGCGCACGTAAGTTTAATCAGCGGACGCGAGTCCAGTATTGCGCACACGCAGGATTCGTCCGCAGTCAGCCCAAATTTTCACAGCAATCTTATATTAGTGTGTAGATTCTTTTCCAAGTTCTAACTTTTGGTTCCTGCAAGTGCCACGAAAAATCCGATATGTGGTCAGGTCCAAAACGCGGGAAAAATTTGAAATACGAAAAAAAAACGCAGAAAAACAGAAAACAAAATGAATGAAAGGATGAGAATGGGGGGTTTTCCTTTGGAGCAATTCAAGTTTGTAGCACACGTCCTTGGTCTTTAGAATGGTAGCGCGGCGCCATTTGATCTCTACACTTCTACAATCTAAAGATACGAATAACTCATTTCGGTGTAGATTTCAAATCCTTACTCACGTATTCGTTGGTATAGTTTAAGTAAAGGTTTCGAACCAATCTAAATTCTATGATAGCATACAAATTTCTAATGCTCTAAGTTAGAAAACATAGTGAGTAAGTTTTTATTTTTCTTTATGACAAACATGGTTGGTTATACTAAACTACTTGGGTTCCTTCTAGATTTTTAAGTTTACTTAACATGCAAACTACAATAAAATGAAAATCGATTTATAAAAGTGTGGAGAGTTAGTTCTCCTCATGTGAAAACAACCTCTATTGTTTGACTCTAGTTTATTGCATCTTACATTCTTTTAGAATTCATAGACAAATCCTAATCAAATTGTATTTTTGATCCCTAACAACATAACTTATCTATAAGATTATATTGCTAGCATGAAAAACCAAGGAAACTACCTATCTCTAAGTCATCAACTTAATTCCTAACTAGACTCTACACCACTACCATTTTGGGGTAGGATATAAAGTCTAGTTTGTTTTTCATAAACAACTACTAGAAAAATCAGTACAAAAGGGGTTCCTCACATGGGCATCATTAACCCTCCACAAAAGGAGAGTTTTAGCTCATGATCCTAGGATCGAATTAAAACTACAATTAAGATAAGTTAAAATGAGAGAGAGAGAGAGAGAGAGAGAGAGAAGAAGAAACAAGATATAACAACCTGTTTTTACCTAAGGAAGAAGTTTATTTCAAGAACTAGAAAGTGTTTTCCACCATTAAAATATTACAAGCTTTTACAAAAACTAAGAACTAAAAACTAAAATAAAGACAAGGAAATGTAAAAGGAATATAAAAGTCAAGGAAATAAATGCTAGCTCACTCCCCAAATCATCCCCCCTTTACATAAGAGAGTCTTTTTCTCTTTTCCCACGTAAAACACTCCCCCTTCATTTACTTTTCTCTTATCCAAAACTAACCCCCATTTGACACCTCTCCTTTTTTTAGATAATCATCACCTAAGTCCAACTTCATTAATTTCATGCAAGGTGTCAAATTTGCACCAATTATTTGCACCTTTGTCTTGACTTTCATGATGACTCATCAAATCTTGCGGGCTCGCCTAGTGGGTCCATGTGCAGTGTCCAGTGGCGGTCCGGTCTTTTGACATTCTTACAACTTCCTTCTTATGCATAGAGTTCGTTGCACTGATCGTCTGGGTAGCTCACTCGTCGCATTCGGAGTCCTGGTTCAAGAGATATGAGCTTCGGAAGTTTGACACTTCTATGCACGTAATTCCGTTTCTGAGTCTTTGGTCTTTAGTCCGGATTTTGTTAGGCTTCATGTGGGCTGAATCGGAAGGCTTATGTATACCCCTATTCCGTGCTTAAATGTTAGCTTTATCATCATTTTTACATTAGTTGCTCCAACCTGCAAAAAGCACGAAGATGTGATTATTTCATGATTATTAAACACAAAATTAACCGAAATGTTACGTCTCTACGGGGTTTTATAATACAGTTTTAGGTGCTTATCAAAATGCTCCAGCACATCAGATAAACAAATGTTGTAACCCCTCTGTCTCAACAAATCCAGAACATGAAGCACCCTCCAACTATTGCCAACAAATTGCAAAGGTGCTTTCTCACAAAACTTCAGAACGTCCAAGGTCAGGCATGAGAACGATAGCCTCAATCCAGCCTTCATTTGGCCATAGGTAACCACAACCCCACCATCTCGAGGAACATAATCTAAACCAAAAATATTCCTCTCATCACTCAGGTCGTATATCATCAAGTCGGGTGTCTCCAAACCAAACTCCCTCCTCAAATCACCAAAATTGTCAAACACCGACCTAGGTACCGCCTCCTCAGTCATCGTCTCAAATTAGGAAGACGATGTCGCATCATCTTCACTACGAACCCTAACAACACCACTATCACCACTCCTTTCCCTTTCCCTCGATTCGTTCATCCCCAATTCACCACTCATACTATTAGAGCTAATAGACATCACAAATTCGGTTTTAACAAAAGCAAAATCACAGACGAGAAAGGAATTGAAAGACAAAAACACGCACCTGTTTTGGAGAAGAAGGTTGCTAGTTTAAGTTTCTTTCTTCACAACTGATAGCAAATGAACAGTCTTGGCAAGCGAACCGACTTATAACTGCACAAAACCCAAAAGAAAACATTTGAGTACCCAAAAAAACCAAAATCATTACATATACTTACCCCACCCACAAAAATGGCGTGACTTGGGCCCATGAATCAATATCCACAATCTTTTTTTCCGCATAATCTCCAAAATTTTCGATTTTTGAAATCCCACCAACTGTGCGACACGTGTTCACTATTTCAACATTATTCTTTTTTCAACCACTTCATCCTCACGAGATAAACAGTCTCTAAAGAATAAAGGGGGATGTGTACGTATCCTCCATTCTCAAGCATTTACTACATCATACGTGTCCAATCCTATAACACCCCGTGTTTTTATTTAATATTTTCCTAGTACAATAAATAATAAAAATAATAATAAAAGATAAAATAAAATAAAAGGATAAAGATTAGAAATAGATAAGGTAAAGAGGATAAACCTCATTCCATATTTTTCGAAGGTTTTGAAAAAAAAAAGAGTTTACACAGGACTTTACACGGGGAGTTTTAACAGAGAGAAAAAGTTTTACACAGAGTGGAAAAGAGAGAAAGGAGAAGATTATTGGGATTGCTTTCTGACGATTGTTGCGTGGCGTTTTTTGTTCTCAAGTTTATATTCATTCACGTCGCTCGTAAACACAACAGAGGTGAGTGGATTTTTCTTTTTATTTCTCTTATTAATAAAAAGATCGGTTAGAACGGATGATGCAAGTGTTGTTTGATATGGTGTCAAGGTTAACAATTAAAATATAATAGGTAATTTCCACGTTGGTTTCCTGTTGGATAATTTCGTATGTATTAATACACTTATCTTGTGCATGCTGGATTTCTCCTCTTAAATTTTGTTAAGGTTTGGTTACTTATATTAACTAGGAATATTTGAGAAGAAGATGAACTGAAAAAGGGTGACCTGAAAAACTACACTGCGCAGTCAGAAATTTCTTACTAGATGGAGGTCAAATTATTATTGGATTGACTTCATATTTGATCTGTACTTTTATAAGACATTGTAGTCTGACATATTAAAATTTTAGACAGATCCAACGGTTGGATTTCTTTCGAGGCGCGCATAAGCGTGACAAGTTGTAGTGTTTCTACACAAGAAAAACTGCAGTGCAGTCTTTTGTTTCTGCTTAGATGGTGACCTTTCCGTACTTTAATTTGTATGAAATTTAATCCATAGTTTCCTGACACATTGTAGTCTTCCATATTATATTTTTAGATTTATCCAACTGCTTGATATCTGTCGAGGCTTCCATTAGTGGGACTGGTTGTAGTAGAAACTACACCAGAAAACTGATGGGCGCAGCCATTTGTTTCTGCTTAGATAGAGGTCAACCTATTATCGGATTGACCTCAAATTTAAATCCGTAGATTCTTGTTATCCAGTTAAATGACATATACAAATTTTAGGCAGATCCAATAGTGGGTTGTCTGTCAAGGCACGGATTAACAAGGTTGTTAGAATTAGCCAACGTTTAAAATGGATATAGTTGGGTGGTTACATGATGGCATTAGATGGTCAGTGGTTATTATACTTTCGATATATTCTTACTATTGTGGAAATATTAGTGTAGAATGAAAAGATATCTATATGTTCTCTTTTACCGTGATTATTAAAATATTTAGAGAATTTGGTTAAGAACTACGAAGGCTTGATTCCAATCCTGAAAGATTTAGATACGTACGCAGCTTTGAACAAAAGTGCAGCCACTATATATATATATATATATATATTAGTTTGTGTGATAACTATGTGATTGTGTTAGAAATTACTGTTGTTTTGAGACTACATAAATATATATGTGTGAGATAGAAATTATATATGAATATAGACTTTAGTATATGTGGATCTGTTTTGGACATTAGTGTGTGTGGACTTGAATTTGGGCTAATGAACTATTTGTTTACAATATTGTGTATATGAGTGTGGTTATGTAAATTGTATTTGTTTGATTATAAGTCAGTTTACATTCAATGATATTTAAGTGCTTGATTTGCCTTGACGCGCGGAAATGACTCTCGGCATGTGTGGTCTATTTTGACATGAGTAATGCTAGTATAATTATAAATGATAATAATGTTTTAATGTGTCGCCCACATCTTTATAACTCTCCACCCCTCAGGATTTGGTAATGAGATTTTATGACTTGTGATGTCATGTGATAGATGGGTATTCATTGAATGTGCCATGAATGACCCGGGTATTCATTGAATGTGCCATGAATGACCCAATAGTTTGGACTACCCTAGAGAGGAACTAAGGTATTCGCCTTGCGGGTTGGTCATATTCCTTGAATGTACGGGAATGTAGGTTTGGGTATTCTTTGAATGTGGCGGGAATGATTCAGGGTATTCATCGAATGTGCCATGAATGACCCGTTAGTGTTATGATGGGTATTCCTTGAATGTAGCGGCAATGACCCAAGATATTCATTGAATGTGCCATGAATGACCTGATATTTTGTTATGCCTAAAGGAGGCTTTGTGATTATGTGTTTGGAAATCCCAGAGATGGCTGTGACTCACAAGTTATGAGTTTACAAGATGAAAGTATGTTTCCTAGAGGCGATATCCCGCTTGGGATATATATCTTGTAGTGGTACTCGGTGTGAGTAAGGCACACGGATATGTGTGATTTGGCAAATGTGTGTAGTGCAAATCGTGGAGTAGGAACTAAAGGTTGGGCTGTGTCTTTGAATAAATGATTCAACAAAATAATTAATAAGCAAAGTAAAAATATTGATTTTACGTGTGATGGAGTTATTACATATGATGTATATGATTTCTTATGAGAAATATATACGTGGTTTGTATGAGTTGATACTCACAAGGGATGAATGTACTCCTTGGGTGTGATATTTCCCCGTTCTCATAAGTAGACGAGTGGTTTTTATGTTAAAGTATATGAATTGTGTGATGTTATGGATGTGAACTGTGACTGTGAATAATATTAGTAAATGATTGTGATTTCTATGTGACTGCAAAATGACTATAACTTGATATGTTATTACAAAAATATTAATGACTTGTGATAGTCTGAGATCTATGGTTATGCACGTAAAAACTTTATGACGTAATGATGTCATATGAATGACTACCCTTGATATAGGTAGTATGATAAGTGGTATTCCCGATTATCTTGGGATCTAACCAAAGTTATATCAATTAGACTTAAATGTCTTAAATGAGGTTTGGTTATGAATGGAAATTTGACTGGCTGAGATAAATCATTTTATTGTGATGTCTAACTCTATTTTGCAGGAGGGTAGGATCTATTAATCTTTTCTACAGGGACGTAAATATCATACCATAAGACGACGTGTTGGCTTAAAGGTAAGGTATACCAAACTCAGATTTAATTAGGCTATCATATGTGCATTTAATAAATGGAATGTAAGTGGTATTTATGTTGTGAGTTATTTTGGAAAGTGGGAATGATGAGTATTGTTATTATATGAGATTCTTGGAATTTTTATATTGGGGGTGAAATCTTACTTGGGAAGAAACTACACGCCGTTTTGGAAAACGGAACTATATTGTCTTCCAAGTTGAAATGGTTGGTAATGTTATATTTATTAATTTGAAAGATTATTATATATATATTTTGTTGTTAGTCTACTCATACCAAACAAATTCAATTTGCTGACCCATGTTTGCTTTGTTTTGCAACGTGGGTGTGTTCTTGGGAACATAGATGGTGGAGTGCAGTGGATAAGGACACGTGATTTGGAGTTGCTTTTGGAGTCTTCTGGTTTAAGATTTTCTGAAAGGTACGGTTTTATTTTGAGACAGATGTAATAGAGTTGGTTAGTTTCTTTGTAGTTTAAAAATGTGATTTAAGGATTGTTCTTTTTAGTTTTCTTTTGATTTTAGTTTTGTATATATCGTGTTTGATAACAGGGTTTTGGGTTTTGTTTCACCCCGGGTTTCCAGATAATTAAATATAATTGTTTTAAATATTGTCTGAAAATTTGGGGTGTGACATTTTGGTATCGGAGCTTAGGTTAGCCTAGAATGAGAAGGTCTAGGTGATCCTCGGATTGTGGTAATGGGTAGTAGGAATGTTTTTGTGGTGTTCAGATTTTTTGTTGTTTTCAAGTTGATTTGTTCCCGTTTTGGATTTGGGTCTTCTGCATTTTCGTATAAAGTGGTGTTTCTCATGACATGGTTTTAAATTACGTATATCTACATGTAAGGTTATACATTATTGTATATGTGTATTCCTTTTAAGGTGTGTATACTTGGGTATACACTTATATCTAATTTCTGATATTTGTTTCTTATGATCTTTGGGTGCAAGCTATAAATAACGTGTTTAATTAATCTTACTGGCCTGTTTTAGATTATCATATAAATTTCAGTCATTGAGATATGATCAGTTAAGTTAGAAGAATTATTGCTTGGCATATGTTTGTTTGGTTAATCTACTCTCTTTCCTAAAATCTCGGGACGAGATTCCTTTAAAGTGTGTATATTATAACACCCCGTGTTTTTATTTAATATTTTTCTAGTACAATAAATAATAAAAAAAATAATAATAATAATAAAAGATAAAATAAAATAAAAGGATAAAGATTAGAAATAGATAAGGTAAAGAGGATAAACTTCATTCCCTATTTTTCGGGGGTTTTGAAAAAAAAAATGACTTTACACTGGACTTTACACGGGGAGTTTTACACAGAGTGGAAAAGAGAGAAAGGAGAAGATTATTGGGATTGCTTTCTGACGATTGTTGCGTGGCGTTTTTCGTTCTCAAGTTTATATTCATTCACGTTGCTCGTAAACACAACAGAGGTGAGTGGATTTTTCTTTTTCTTTCTCTTTGATATATATTCGCTTCTACGATCTATTATCGTAATTATTAATGTCTTGTGGTTTGACAAAAGATCGGTTAGAACGGATGATGCAAGTGTTGTTTGATATGGTGTCAAAGTTAACAATTAAAACATAATGGGTAATTTCCACGTTGGTTTCATGTTGGATAATTTCGTATATATTAATACACTTATCTTGTGCGTGATGGATTTCTCCTCTTAAATTTTGTTAAGGTTTGGTTACTTATATTAACTAGGAATATTTGAGTAGAAGATGAATTGAAAAAGGGCGACCTGAAAAACTACACTGCGCAGTCAGAAGTTTCTTACTAGATGGAGGTCAAATTATAATTGGATTGACTTTATATTTAATCTGTAGTTTTATAAGACATTGTAGTCTGACATATTAAAAGTTTAGACATATCCAACGGTTGGATTTCTTTCGAGGCGCGCATAAGCGTGACAAGTCGTAGTGTTTCTACACCAGAAAAACTGCAGTGCGCAGTCGTTTGTTTCTACTTAGATGGTGACCTTTACGTACTCGGATTTGTATGAAATTTAATTCATAGTTTCCGGACACATTGTAGTCTTCCATATTAGATATTTAGATTTATCCAACGGCTTGATATCTGTCGAGGCTTCCATTAGTGGGACTGGTCGTAGTAGAAACTACACCAGAAAACGGATGGGCGCAGTCCTTTGTTTCTGCTTAGATGGAGGTCAACCTATTATCGGATTGACCTCAAATTTAAATCCGTAGATTCTTGATATCAAGTTAAATGACATATACAAATTTTAGGCAGATCCAATGGTGGGTTGTCTGTCAAGGCACGGATTAACAAGGTTGTTAGAATTAGCTAAAGTTTAAAATGAATATAGTTGGGTGGTTACATGATGGCATTAGATGGTCAGTGGTTATTATACTTTCGATATATTCTTACTATTGTGGAAATATTGGTGTGGAATAAAAATATATCTATATGTTCTCTTTTATCGTGATTATTAAAATATTTGGAGAATTTGGTTAAAAACTACGAAGGCTTGATTCCAATCCTGAAAGATTTGGATACGTAGGCAGTTTTGAACAAAAGTGCAGCCACTATCTATAATATATATATTAGTTTGTGTGATAACTATGTGATTGTGTTAAAAATCACTGTTGTTTTGAGACTGCATAAATATATATGTGTGAGATAGAAGTTGTATATGAATATAGACTTTAGTATATGTGGATCTGTTTTGGACATTAGTATTTGTGGACTTGAATTTGGGCTAATGAACTATTTGTTTACGATATTGTGTATATGAGTGTGGTTATGTAAATTGTATTTGTTTGATTATAAGTCAGTTTACATTCAATGATATTTAAGTGCTTGATTTGCCTTAACGCGCGAAACTGACTCTCTACATGTGTGGTCTGTTTTGACATGAGTAATGCTAGTATAATTATAAGTGATAGTAATGTTTTAATTTGTCGCCCACATCTTTAGAACTCTCCACGCATCAGGATTTGGTAATGAGATTTTATGACTTGTGATGTTGTAAAGTCCTGAATTCTTATTAAGGGTAAATTAGTAAAAGACACGTGAACCTTAGGGACGCTTACGTACATGGCCAGTCGGATAGGCGTTTAGCCTGACGTAACGTAAATTAATTTAACACCGACTGAGAAACCAAGTTAGTTCAGGAAAACCACTTGAAAAATTCTAAGGTTTCATATCATTAGTTACCTAGAATATACGAAGATCGAAAAAGAAGATAAATAATAAGTGATAAAATAATTCAATACATAGTAAATTTGTGTACGCATAACTAAATACTTGCATAGTCAATACGAGTCTATCGCCTGTAAACCCGGAAACTTGGGACATGTTAAGTCATTTGACGATAACTTCGCAATTACTGTATAATGTGCGCAAACTTAGACGTTACACGCGAGAGCGTGTGATCAAGTCCTTGCTTGATAATAGATAACAAGGTAAGGGTAGGATGGTCTTATTACCTAAACCTTAGCTAAGACTCATAGAAATTGCCCAAATTTATCGCACCAATTTTTTTTTTCTTCTCCATTTCGCCAACTTAGAACCCTAAGAGAGAGAAAACCCAATTTGCCCAATTTCATCGATCCAAACCTAAATTTTTCACGCCCAATCCTTAGAAACACTAAACTCAAGTGTGAGGATTTGAAATTTCCTTGGAATCGCGTTGTATCACAGTGAAAGGTGAGTTTAATTTTGTCTCAAATAGATATTTAGACTCAATTTCGATGGATTTAGTGTATTGATGAAAATATTGAACTGGGTGTGTGGTATTTCGGCAGTAGCAGTTTGGAGAAGCTAGAGTTGAGTGAAATTGGTAGAGAAGACAGCTAAGGAGAGATTTTTATTGGCTTTGTAAGAATTTCTATATATTCACTCTATTTGGAGAAGTTCATGTTGGTTCTATACGTTGTTTAAAATCAGGTTGATTAGTGATTGAATGATAAGGAACCTGATAAGCACCCAAAAGTGTATTATGAAACCCCGTTGAGACATATAAATTTGGTTAACTATGTGTTTAATAATCATGAAATAAATATGTTTTCATACTTTTGCGGTATTTGCCAGTAAACATGGAAATATGGTTTAAACCCGCAATAAAGCACGAAACGACATGTATATGAATTCTTCAAATCCGCGCGAAGCATCAAACTTCCGAAGCTCCTACCTCTTGAACCGGGACTCGAATCGACAAGTGAGCTGCTTTCGGACAATCAGGGCGATAAACTATACGCATAGGCGGGAAGTTGTAAAATTGCCCAAAGACCGGACCGCCACTAGACTGCACATAGGACCCACTATACGGGCCCGCAAGATTGGATGAGTCATCAATCATGGAGCATGTCAAGACAAAAATGACAAATTATTGGTGCAAAGTTGACACCTTGCATGTAATTAATTAGATTAGGTGTTAATAGTGAAAAAAAGACAAGGTGTCATTTTGTTTTAATGTGGTGGATAAAAATGAAGTAAATGTGGTTTGATGTTTCACATGGGAGGAAATGAGATGTCTCTCAAATAAAGAAGAAAGCAAAACAAAGGGGAGACACTCCATTTACTCCCTTGACTTCTTTTCCTTACCTTGTATTATTTTAGTTCCTTAGTCATTCTTATTATTTAGTTTTTAGTTTTTAGTAAGAAAGCTTGTAATAGTTTTAATGGAGGAAACCTTGGTTTTCTTCTAGGAAATAAATAAAAAGCAAGTGAGTTTAGTTAGTTTTTCTTCTTCTTCTTTCTCTCTCTTTTGTTCTTCTAGCTTGTAATTCATCATCCCAAGGATCACGAGCTAACTTCTCTTTTGGGGAGTTAATCCACCTCATGTGAGGGAGAATATTTGTGGTTGGCTTTGTAGGTTGTTAGGAAGAACAACTAGACCTACATCCTATCCCAAAATGATAGTTGGTGTAGTGTCTAGTTAGGAATCAAAGTAATGAGCTTAGAGATAAGTCATTGCTTGGTTCCACTTGCTAGCATGTATGAACTCTTTAATGAGCCATACATGTTAGGGATCAAGTTTTCTTCCATTAGGGCTTGTCTATGAGTCTAGGAAGAATCAAATTCACATTTTCAAATCAACAACTAAATGTTATTTTCATATGAGGAGGATTAGCTCTCCACCTTTTCTTTGTTAAATTGTATTTTTGTCTTAGTTGCATATTTCGAATCTTAATGTTTTTCTTTAATGTTTGTATAGGAAATAAACCTAGTATTAATATAAACTTACTCACTAGTTCCCTAAGAGTAATAACCAAGTTGTAGATGTCCTAACCTTTAGGTTGGTTCGATCATTACTTCAACTTTACGAACGCAAAGATCGTGAGTAAGGAACTTTGAATTCGCTTTTAGACCAAATTAGAGAATCAATCTTTAAACGTAGTAAAAGTGTAATATCAAAATGGTACCGCTGCTGTTCTAAAGCCATAGGACTTGTGCTACAGATTGGAAGTTGCATCAAGGGGGAACCCCCACTCTCTTCCTTTCTTCTTTTTAGTTTCATTCTTATGTTTTTTGTTAAATTTCGTATTTTTGTCTCGCAATAGACCTGTTCGCTCACGGATTTTTTGTTGCACTTCCAGGTACCAAAAGTTAGAACTGGGAAAGTATACTACAGGCAATTATAAGACTTCTGTGAAAAGTTGAACTAATTGTGGCATATTTGACACGCGTGCGCGTGGAAAGACTTGCGTCTGCAGGTGTAGGCCGCGTCCGCGGGTGTATTTCCTTGTTTGCTTCTCCTGTTCAACCTCCAGCATCCACTGATACACCCTGATCCATATCCAGGCCTAACTCTCTGAACCAGTACCTAAAAATTTAGAATATCTATTGGGATTAATCACGTCGACGATTGAAACGTCTGTTTCACTCTTTGGCGGTTTAGCGGGAAGCTACAGGTTCCAACATTTTACTGTTTTTTTTATTGCATGAATGTCATGTACGTAGTTATTATAAATTAGTTTATGGATTATTATTTACGTCTTAGGCTAGAAATATGCATGAATCATATTAATACGCCCGTAAATATTTATATGCGATTAAGTGGATATGAATTGCATATTAATGTATATGTACATACCAATGGTATTGTTTTGCATGGGTATCTATATTTATATGTATAAGTGTCTATTATTGCATGTTTAGTATTTCTCTACATATACGTACACGGTTTTGTCTAATAAGTCGATTTTGTCAAGAAAGAGGAGAACATTCCAACGAGGGTTAAAATCTGAGTTGGGTAAGTTGTTTCTAAACCCTACGGGGTAAAGCTGCTCTCTATATGACACTTGCAATCTCAATGAGTATTGTCGAAATTGAATTATTATGCAATACAAGAGTCGTATTTTAGTTTATGTATAATACTTTGCATGTTTAGTTTTGTCGTATTTATCTGCGTATGTACACTATATTCGCATGCTAATGTATTTAGATACGTATGAGTGATTCAAATTTGCATGTTATTGTTGATATACGTTTACGTAATATCGATTTACAAATTAGCGTACATATACGTATTACTGATGTATATTTGCCTGTACGTATGGAAGTATTTATCGATGACACAAGCTTGCCTATTTGTATAGCTATACGTATGAGTAGAGTATCTTCACATGCTACTGTACCTAGTATTGTATGAGTAGATCGTATTTGCATGTTTGTATTTTAACCCTTGCATAAAAAATTAAAAAAATAAATAAATAATTAAAAAATAATTAATTAATTAATTAATTAAAAACAAATTAAATTAAAAATTAAAACCGCATTTGCATAAATTTTAATTCCATAAATCTTAATCATATTCCAATAGTGTCTAGGAAACTTGAAAGATTGAGGTTACTTAATTAGAACCGTGCTTGCACGGAAAGCCTCCCTCATATCTCTCTTGTGACCTGGCTGTTGGTTGGTTTATGCACACGTATTCCTAGCTTCATCGCTTACGTTAGCGGCAGGTTTAGGCCTATGTTGTTCAACTCTAATGTTTAAGATAATAATAAAATTCGAGTCCTACTAAATTCCTTCTGTAAGTTAAATCTAATTTTATGCTTGCATGAGATTAAGGTCTGGTTCCACTAAAGAAATTGAACATACATATCGTCGAAAAAAATACGATAAGACATTGCGTAAGTTCTCACCTAAAAATTGTTCCTCTTCTGCTAATTACCTTCATCACGATCCTTCGTCGCCATCAACTTCTGTCATTATGGCCGACGATCCTCCACTCATTTGAGAAGCCCCCTCTCGGACTTCTATATGCGTGACATAGGAAGGACCTTCTTCCTCGCATCAAACTTGACGACATTGTCGGTGATTTTCGTATCCCACCAAGCGTTTTCAGTTTGTTACCTATATATCATGGTTTGGAGCACGAAAAACCTTATAATCATCTTCGTGAAGGCTTCCAACAAGTGGCAACAACATTTCACCATCCAGCCAGATCTCTAAGGAACAACTCTTGCTTCGATTTGTTTCCATTCACTTTAGCGGAAAAAGCGTCAATTTGGCTAGCGGGGACAATCTATCCATCCATAGACACATGGAATAAACTAGTTCAAGCTTTCATGCTTCAGTTTTTACACTCGAGAAAAACAACCGAAATGCTTGAGAAAAATTCAATTCTTTTCGTCAAAATCCTCATGAATCCTTTTTACTGAAGCATGAAGTCGCTTTTTATCGATCTTACGTTAGAATGTCCTCATCACCATTTGGACAAAGTCTGTCCTTGTTCGTTCATTCTTTAATGGTCTTTTCGATCATCAAAAAGAAACTCTTGATATAATGGACGGTTGCTTCATGGACAAAGGAGCTACGAAGCTTATACTTTTCTTGAAAAACAAGCGAAAAAAGGTACACATTGGGGTAACACCGAAGTCGCCTAGGTCATCAAAGGACAATGTTACAAAGGCCACATCTATTTTTGAGGTAAAACCGATCCCAAAATAAAAATTTGATAGAATCCCTAACTAAAAAGTAGATGCCCTTGCGGTTCAAGTAAACGATCAACTACAAAACCGGTCATGAATGTTGACACCGCCCCATGTGTCCTTTGTCTTAGTCCTGACCATCCTGATGCATATTGTCCCTTGTTATATGCTTCCCCTACTCAACAATCGGAGGAGGCATGTGCATTCAACATTCCCAATGCACCGTGGAGACAACATCTGAATTTCGCTTGGTGCCAAAATAACCAACAAATGGGGGCTCCTCCAGGTTTCGCTAATCCACCTGTTCGACCTACCAACAATTTTATTCCATACCGCCAAGGAAATAATCAACAATACCAACAAGGTCAATTTCAAAATAATTCAAATGCTAACTATCAAACCAATCGCAGCCTTGTTCCAGCTAATCCAGATCCCAACTATAATCAACAACTTCTCAGCAATAATCGTGAACTACTACCTGTTGCACAACTTGTGCAACCCGTTTCGGATAGGTCAAACGAAACTTTCTTAGCCTACATGAACCAACAGTCTCAAATTTTAACGTCTATCCAACAATCACTTCAACAATTGGCGCAAGAAAAAAGAGTCGAAGGCGTGTTTTCCCGGACAAGCGGTTCCAAACCCTAAACCGCAAAACACGACCTTTGAACTTACTAATGCACTCGGTACAAGCACCTCCAATCAAGGTGAGGTGCATGCAATCACTACTCTACGATCTGGAAAAATGGTAGACAATCAAATACGTATGCCAGATGATCAACCAAAGGAATCCGAAGGTTCCAATGAACCTATTTCTAATAATGAACCTACGGACGATTTACCAGATCAAATAAAGTCAACATCTCAGAATTTAGGAAATAAGCAAGAAGACCCCTTTTCCAAATTCCGTCCCAAGGCACCGTTTCCTGCACGCTTGGCAAAGAATAAACCTGATGAGAATTTTGTGGAAATTCGAGAGACTTTTAAAAATTTGACGATCAACTTGCCTTTTCTCGATGCCTTAAAACTATTACCAAAACATGCAAAATTTCTGAAGGATATGTGCACCACAAAAAGGAGAACTAATGTTCCTCAACAAGCGTTCCTCAATCGAACGGTTTCCATCCATCACGTAACACAATGGTATAGTCAAATACAAAGACCCGGTAGACCAACGGTTCCATGCACCTTAGGTGACAAATATACGGACATCTGGCTTATTTTACTAGACCTAGGAGCTAGTGTGAACTTACTTCCATATTACTTATTTAAACAACTAAGTCTTCATGAGCTCAAACCTACCACCATGACTCTACAGTTAGCCGATCGTTCCATAAAGTATCCAAAAGGAATTGTGGAAAACGTCCTCGTAAAAGTCCAAGACTTCTTCTATCTTGTAGATTTTGTTATTTTGGATACAGAAGTTGCATGTGATTCCATTCCTATCATCTTAGGACGTCCGTTCCTAGCAACTGCTAATGCTCTTATTAACTGTAGGGATGGTTCAATGACCATGTCCTTCGGAAATCTATCGGTAGAGGTAAATGTGTTCAAGTTGATGAAACAAATTCGAGCCCGACATTGATGGTGAGGTGACAGGGGTTGACAACATTCAAGAAGAGTATTTAATAAACTCATTTCCGTAAGATGAAGTGTACCAATTTCTTTCCTTTAGCGAATCCGAGTTTGAGGACGATGATTATACACAAGAAGTAAATGAGTTATTAGAGTCAATACCATTATTTGACCCTACGACTGTAATGTCTAGTAACTTGGATGAACATCAATCTGTTTACTGCATGGATGATGACTTTCCTCAAGAATCTTTAATACCCACTCCACCCACCCCTGATTTAAAACCTCTTCCTTCGGAATTAAAATACGTACAGCTTGATCCAAATAGTCGTCACCCAGTTATCATTTCTTCACAATTAACTGACGATCAGGAAGCTCGTTTAATTAATGTGATTCAACAACATCGTTCTACTATTGGATGGTCCCTCGCTGACATTAAAGGCATTGCACCCATCGCGGTGCACCCATCGCGATACACCTTGAAGAAAATGCTAAGACGTCGCGTGAACCGCAGCGTCGACTAAACCCTACCATGAAAGATGTGGTACGAGACGAAGTTTTAAAATTACTCGATGCGGGTATTATTTACCTTATCTCTGATAGTGTTTGGGTGAGTCCAATACACGTTGTTCCCAAGAAATTTGACATTACAGTTGTGAAAAATGATAAAGATGAATGCATTTCCACTCGTATTCCAGTGAAATGGCGAATATGCATTGACTATCGCAAACTTAATGTCGTCACTCGTAAAGGATCACTTTCCACTCCCATTCATCGATCAGATGCTCGAACGTTTAGCTGGTCATGCATATTACTGTTTTCTTGATGGTTATTCAGGTTATTTTTAGATAGTCATAGACCCTGCTGATCAAGACAAGACCACGTTCACCTGTCCATTTGGTACATTTGCATATAAACGAATGTCTTTCGGCCTTTGCAATGCACCTGGTACTTTCCAACGCTACATGCTTCACATTTTCAGTGATATGGTTGAACGTTTTATGGAAGTGTTCATGGACGACTTCTCCATATATGGCGATTCTTTCGATAGTTGTCTATCAAATCTTGAAAAAGTCTTTACACGTTGTGAAGAAAAAAACCTTGTTCTTAATTGGGAAAAATGTCATTTCATGGTTACAAAAGAAATAGTTTTAGGACATATCGTTTCAAAGGACGGAATTGAAGTCGACAAAGCTAAGATAGAAAAAATTGTTTCACTTCCTATACCAAAATCAGTTCGAGACATTCGCGCATTTTTAGGACACGCAGGTTTCTATAGGAGATTTATTCAAGATTTCTCAAAGGTTGCTCGACCTTTAACCAATCTCCTGCTTAAAGATGCCGTTTTTTATTTCAGTTTCAATTGCAAACAAGCCTTTGAAATTTTAAAAACCGCATTAACTACCGCTCCCATAATTCAACCACCTGATTGGTCTAAACCTTTTGAATTAATGTGTGACGCGAGCGACTATGCTATTGGAGTTGTACTAGGGCAACGCCGAGAAGATAAGCCAGTTGTCATTTACTATGCGAGTAAAACCCTTAATGAAGCTCAACGTAACTATACCACCACTGAGAAAGAGTTTCTCGCCGTTGTATATGCTTTGGATAAGTTTCGTCCTTACCTAGTGGGTTCTCCAACTATTGTCTACACTGACCATGCGGCACTTCGTTATCTATTAGCGAAAAAAGATGCAAAACAAAGGTTGATCCGATGGATTCTCCTTTTGCAAGAGTTTACTCTAGAAATTAGAGATAAAAAAGGTTGCGAAAATGTGGTTGCAGACCATTTATCACGACTTGTCAGTGATGTTGATACTAATACCGAACCTATCTGTGATTCTTTTCCAGATGAACACTTGTACTCTATTTTTTCGTCTCATTGGTACGCTGACATAGTAAATTACTTAGTTACCGAAGAAGTCCCTTCATCTTGGTCTCAGAATGACCGGAAAAGTTCTTATCCATTTGCGGAAATTTTATTTACGGGATGATCCCTACCTCTTCAAGTATTGTTCCGACCAACTAATCCCCGTTGCATCCCCGATTGGGAACACAATGATGTGTTATCCTTCTGTCATGAACAATCTTGTGGTGGTCATTTTAGTGGTAAGAAAACTACGGCCAAGGTCTTACAATGTGGATTCTATTGGCCAACACTGTTTAAAGATGCACATGAACATTGCAAAGCATGCAATCGCTGCCAGTAGCTAGGACGCATTACTCAACGCAATATGATGCCCTTAAATCCCATTTTAATTGTGGAAATCTTTGATGTATGGGGCATCGACTTCATGGGTCCATTTCCAAATTCACATGGCTTCCTATACATTCTAGTAGCAGTTGACTATGTATCAAAATGGATTGAGGCATTGGCATGTCGTGGTTAACGATTATAAACGGTCGTTTTGTTCGGTAAAGAATAATTTTCTCTCGATTTGGTGTTCCAAAAGCTATAATTAGTGATGGGGAAAACATTTCTGCAATAAAATTTTTGAATCATTAGTAAAGAAATATGGAGTCACGCACAAAGTGGCAACTCCGTATCATCCTCAAACCAGTGGTCAAGTAGAAGTCTCAAATAGAGAGATCAAATCCATTTTGGAAAAAACTGTCAATCCATCTAGAAAAGACTGGTCTTTACGATTATCTGATGCATTGTGGGCATACAGAACAGCTTTTAAGACACCTATAGGGATGTCTCCTTATCGCCTCGTATTTGAAAAACCTTGTCATCTACCGGTTGAACTTGAGCACCGTGCTCTATGGGCCATCAAAAGCCTTAATTATAATACTAACGCGGCAGGCGCGAAGAGAAAATTGCAGTTAAATGAGCTTGAGGAAATTCGGAGTGATGCCTATGATCTCTCGAAATCCTATAAAGCCAACATGAAAAGAGTGCATGACAAGCACATATTAAGAAAAGAATTCAAAGTGGGTCAAAAAGTTTTGTTGTACAAATCAAGATTACACATTTTTCCAGGAAAATTAAAGACTCGATGGTCTGTCCTTTCACAGTCTCTGTTGTCACCCCTTATGGGGCTATTTCTTTGAAAAACGCAAATGATGACAACGAATTTCAAGTAAATGGCCAACGCCTTAAACATTATCATGAGTTGCGCTCTCCAGATGTCGAAGAGACTCTTCTCAATGACCCAGTCTACATAGACTAATAGATTCGATGGTGTACTTCTTTCCATGTGTTTAAACAGAGAAAGTACGCCATTTGGGTAGCCGGGCCCTCTTCTATTTTCTTTTCTTTAAATCCCTAGAGTGTGTGGTTGCAAGCGCCGGAACCATAGTCCACAAAAACTCTACTTCAGAACTGAGTATAAATGTCTTCTGATAATCGAGCAAACGTGTCTCCTAGAAAACAATGGGTACCAAAAATTTTAACTCCTTCTTTCTCCTCCCTTTTCTATTCTCTTCCTCGCGAACTCCAACTCATCATTTGGTCTAAATCTCACCCATCTCGAATAGGAAATGGTCGTAGTACTTTTGCTCGAAAAGCGACGGGCTTAAAAGGATGGGGTGGTGTATGAACTGGTTATCAAACTCCTTTTCGTCCGTGTCTGATCTTCTATCCGAGATGAGCCGGTATAAAGTATATTATTGTCTGACACCAGCTCAGCAGGATAAACTTCGTCGTCGTCCCGTTGTTCCCACAGGTTGGGATTCACATTCGTCTTGAGGATCTGACGTTAAAAGACTCACATTCGTCTTAAGAATCTAACAATAAAAGACTCAACATGTATATAATCGTTTTTCCCTTAGCACCAAGCATGGTGCCCAAAGAAAGTCGTGATATGTAACATCGGACATTTCCTAGTTCGTGCGGGCAATGGATTCCACCAGGCCAACCCCGATCGGTTTTCTATGTGACTGTATCAAGGGGCGGTTTGAGGTTATACCATATGTACTAAGGGTAATATTATTACTAGACCATTGCACATTGGTCAGGGATGGTACCGTCCTGAACCCTAGGCCCCCATAACATAAAGGTTAACCCACAACCGGCTGGATTGGGTTCACCCCCCTTTGCCGACATGAAAGTTGCCCGAAGTTAATTTGTTATGATATGTCGTTTTATTTGGACTTCCGGTGTTGTTGACACGTTCCTTTCGTCTTGTACATTTGTATATAAATGTGTAAATAAATAAAATCACAAAAAAAAAAAATAAAAAAAAAAATAATAATAATAATTTTGAGTTTGAGTTTGAATGTGATTATATCATATTCCAGTGGATGAAATTTTTAATGTCGATCGTTTTGATATCTCATTGGTTCAATTTGGAGTTAAAACGAATCGAAATTCCAAGTTTGAAATTTCAGAACAATTCGAGACATAAGGGGAATTTCTAGAATTCATTTGGGCTTGGGCAAAAAAATTGGACCTAACCCAAAAACACTGACCCGGCTACAAAAACCCACACGCGGGGCACCCACGCGTCCAAACCTCTCATTTCTTCCCCCTAAAAATCCGGATCTTGGTCTTCCTCACACTCCCCTCGCGCACGCGACTCTCCATCAGTGAATTCAACCCGCGCACGCGGGCCAAACTCCATCAAATCAAAAATCCTTCCTCCAACACCATCTCCTCCACCAATCCTAGCTATTTCAACCCTCAAAATATCATCTACACCGCGCTATGGCAGCACGAAGGAGAATCACAGTTGAGAGAAATTTCGAAAACCTCTACAATTCCGGGATGTTTCACCCATTTTTCGATGAGGAAATAGCTAGTAGAGAGTGGGAATATCTACTGCATCGAATTCCAGCTCAGTACTCCGAAGATTTAGTGTTGAAATTTTACAACAATGGAGGTTTCCGGGGTGATGAATTTTGGATTATGGTGGATGGGTTGGAACGTGAACTCACGCTGGAGTTAATATCGAATACAGCACAGATTCCGATAAACTCTGATAGTCCGACCCTGTTATTGTCAGAGTATCCGACTACGAGGGATTTGATGTTTGACACGCTTCTTGAGGGAGAGTACAATGATGGCTCGAACTGCGTGTACCAGCACTCGCTCAGACGAAACCAACTAGCCGTCACTCAATGGCTGGCTTGCAACGTCATTGGCCCTTCAAAGACGTCTAACGTGAACAAGACATTCTTGCACCTGCTGTGGATCATCTAGGAGAAGAAGCACACTTTCTGTATGGTCCATTTTCTGGGCCATATTCTTACGACCGCGTCAAACAGGTCAGCTCCTCTTGTTGTACTTGTTACTCAGCTTATGCTTAATTTAGGGTTCCAGTCCGCTACTCCTTTCATTCCAACAAGGTCTTTCAAGAATTTCGGAATTTTCGAGACTTGTGTTCTGGACCACTGGGACCCAGTAGCTAGAGATGACATTGAGCGTGATAACGTACCTCCTCTTCTCCCTTCACCACCCGACTGTTTTAATGAGGCTACCATGCACCAAATCAACACTCCCATGGAAGCCTTGAGACACATGAACACTAGTATCGCAGGATGTTTCTTCGTCGGGAAGAGATGATTACTTCCCAAAATGACTACCAAAGAAGAAATGCTAATCGCCAAGGCCGTTTCCAGAGAATGATGTTGGCAAATCAGCTTCAATTCCAAGATCAACTGCTTTCTGATCCTATAGGCCACATTCCGCACCGACCAACTCAGCCGAAGTTCGTTCGTGGGTGGCCCGGCGGCGTAGAAAACCCCTGGTTCATCTTCTGCTAACCCGGAGGATTCCCAGTAGCTGTTTATTTACCTTATGCATTGCATTTTTAGTTTTCTTGTGATAAAAATATTATATATCGGTTGATTTATCATAATTTTGTATCTCCAGACGGTTTGAATGAGAAATTATTTAAGTTATGCAATTATTGTAATTCCTACTATATTAGTTGTCCCTTGATGCATTGGGCCTACTTTCAAAGCCCAACGGTCAGAACCAAATGGATTGATTCCAACGGTCAGATGCCCAACGGTCAGAAATCAAGTTATAAATACAACTCTCCTTTTCCACTTTCACTCATTCCCTTCTCTCCTTCTTCACAAATTCTTTTTCACAAATTCTCAATTTCTTGAACATAATGAATCAAATAGAGCAATGGGAAAAAGAGCAACGCGAATGGGCTATCACAGTATTCGTGATAACAGTGTTTATCATTATTCTCTTGTCACTCATGCATAACATGATCCAGAACATCTAGATCTATGTAACCGTCTCTTTTTCTGATTTTCATTTTGTATATTAGTATGGTGTGTTAAATAATTCTCACACATTTGTATGGGTTACATATTAAATGGAGAAGTTCCGTATTAAATATATTAGTTGTTTTTTCCTCTCTAAAAAAAAAAAAAAATAATAATAATAATAATAATAATAATAATCAAATAAATAAGTAAATAAATAAACAAACCATAACAAAAAAAAGGCCATCCAAAACTCACCAAAATAATTAATTGATACATATGGTGTTCAGAGAAGATCGCAAGACGCTACAAGTATGCACGATAACACTTGTCACACATGCACTCGATTATTCTATCCATATTCTATTACCGAAGTTATGATCATCATTTCTGAAATTACGTGTAAGTCTAACTACCCTATGAAACTTTCCTCCGTATTTTCTAACATTGAACCATCTCATTAATTGTATTTGGATATCTGACATGACATGACTTACTGTGGATCCCCTATGATGCTGTTCATAATCACATGGGTCATTAACTACACTTGGAATCCAGATTGGTACAGACTCATAGATTGGCTATAAATCTCTTCTTTTTCATCCATTCTTATTCAAACAATTTTCCCTATCCTTTCCTCAGTAATACTACCAATGGATCAACCAAGAAAAATAACGGTAGAGAAAGACTACCTGAAAACTTTCGAAGATAGCCAGTTTTTTCCTTATTTTGACACAGAAATCATACGTCGCGGATGGACGCCTCTTCTATATCATTCAGTAGCTGGTTATTCTCGAGAATTGGTTTTGATGTTCTACCAATTTAGCGGATCTGAAAATGGAAAATTTTACTTCAGTGCCTATGGACAACGTTCGGAATTGACTAAGGAAATGATCTCCGACATACTTCAAATTAATCCCAAGTGAATACCGTGGGTCCCTTTTTCAAGAGTTATCATTTGATTCCGCCAAAACTTTACTACGAAGCTACCAGATCTCATGACGAAGTCGGAAATACACATCACATTGTTCTTCAACGCTTTTGAAAAAGAATCAACGTGTTGTGCTCCATCGGGTTGGGGACACAATGTGGTAGGTACATCATACCAATCAGAAGTCACAAAGCCTCAACTTCACCTACTTTGGACCTACTTTGGATTTTGCAAACTCAAAGAGATGACTTTTGTCTAATCCAACACCTCTAGAACGTAATCACAAATAAAAAACAAAGAACCAAAATACACCCTACCCACTTTAGTAACGCAGATTATGATACGTTGGGGTTATCCAAGAATTTCTCTAGAGACACCCCTTCAAAGAGCACAAATAAAACTTTTTGACCATTTTAAAATATAAAAACATATATTACTATATATCGTTGGTTTTGGACTCCGATATTTTAAATAGTTTCGATAGAAAAATGGATATATCCGAAATAAGCTCAAATCGGTTTTTGACCATTTATTTGATGAAAATGCCATTTTGAACATTATTAATCCCATAGAAGGCATTAAACTTCTTCATCATGGTTTGAGGGAACTACATTAAACTTCTTCATCATGGTTTGAATATAATCATCACAACTCTTCGGGATTTCCAAGATCGTCAAGCAATGCATGATGTTGAGCAGGGAGGAGATCTTGGAAAATCATTCTCGATCCTTGCAAAATCACGCTCTCCTAATGGAAAATCAAAATTGTACTCTCTGCGCCACCAAGGGGACATTCAGATGCAACTCGGCCAACAAATGGAAAACCTAAACAGTCTGGTGCACGATATGCGTCTCCAAGATCAACATAACAATCTATAATTTTCTATTATTACTAAGTCCATAAATAAATACTCATATATGTTATTACATTTTTTTCGTCGTATTATGAATTTTGTCTTACTTTTGTGTCTTCTTTTGTATGAAATGCTTAATAGGATTGTCACCATTTGTGTTGTGACTAATATAATTTAACATGTGCTTACAGGAGGGTCTATTCTCTTACATACTCATTTATCCATCCAGTTTGCCTTTGTCGTTACCTATTTCTCTACTTCATCCACTATGGCATCTTCATCAAACATGGTACCTCCCAAACTCATTCCTGAGAAATTATTTCAGTCTATGATGGATTCCAATACCTATGGCCATCTCTTCCGTGACTACATTACAAATATTGGATGGTTTTCCCTAATTCTTCAACCTGACCAAACTTATTCTCCGAGTTTGGCTACATACTTTTATGCTAATATGGAAGACACACCAGCATTCAACCATGCGCATGGTTTCTACTTAGACGGGTTCACAATCCAAGTTGGTGACACACCTCTTATCTTTTCTGAACAACAACTTGCACTAACTTTGGATCTTCCATTTCAAGAACCTGTTGCATCATGGCATTACATCTATCATAATTCTTACCCTTCCTTTCAGTGGAAAGCAGTTTCGTGAAACTTACGGTGATGGTCTTGAGATTAAACGAGAAGGAAATGGCCATGTGGCATGGCGTGACGTCACCATTCCCTTAGCAAGCATGACCATGAACATGGGGACTGCGATGTTATTTGTACTCCTGAACATTATGGAAGATTGGCATTTTTCTACTGCCAATGAGGCTGCTTGCGTTGTATTCGGTGCCCTAGCTCAAGGTCATACATTATTTAACATCATAGGTTGTGTTATCTCCAACCTAAAACGAGCTCGCACTTTTCAGGATCAGTATATACTTTTACCGGTCACCGCTTACCGAATCATGAAGACACATTTCCCACAGTTTGCAGCTACTTTTCATGACTGGGTCAAGGTAGATTCTATGTGCCCAGGAAACAGAATCATTCGTTCATTGAGGTTTAGGCAATGGAAGCATCCCGCTTCGGTACTGGAGGCATGTTCGTTGTTGTTACGAAGGATGAAAATATGAAGACACATTTGAGGAAAGTTTGGAAACGAAGAATGGGCAGAAATTTGGCGGACTATTATCTTTTTGGCGCAATGCTAAGGAAATGCATTTCCTTCAAGAGGACACCGAGAACTTCACATCCTTTGGATGGTAAACTTGAGTTTGCCATTGTACATATATCTAGCTAAACCTTATGTTTGGTGTGCTATTATTTTTCATGTTTCAGTATGCTATTGTTTTTATTTAGGTGTGCTATGTTTAGTATGCTATTGAACATTTTCTTGTTGTTCTTTGAATAATATATTATGTTCTCCAACCTTTTCGTTCCGGCAATCTAGCCCTAATTTTGCTCACGGTTCTCGTGTACTTTCTCTCTTTAATTATTAATACTTCGAGGACTAAGCATCATACGTTGGGGGTGCTTTAACCTCAGAGCAAATATTAGGCAAATTGCAACTGTATATAGTTTTTATTTCATGTTAATAATTGTACTTAGTGACAAAGTCTTGTTTCCTTTTCAATGATGAAAATTGTCTAGAAATCTCACATTAGTATCGAATTAGGATTTGTTTTTAAGAAACTTAAGATAATATGTATGCAATAGTTTATACATCTTTTCATGAACATTCATGTATCGAGTATCATTGATTGTACATAGCGGTAAGTTTTCGAACCAACGGTTAGTTACATAAACTATAAATCCTGTGAGAATCTAAAAAAACCTTGACATGAGTGATTTGTGTGTGATGACACACGGAGGAGTAGTTTTCCGATTAGAGAAAATCATGCATCTACTTACTTGATCACCACCCGAACCCTAGGCGAGAATTTAGGCCATCTTTGGATCGACATAGCTAAAAATTCTTACCTGTTACAAATTTTACCGCTAGTCACTCCACTGAACCTTTCATCAAACCTTTCACTTTCACCAAAAAAAATTCCTTACCCATCTATTAAACCAAATAAAAGAACCTACCTAAGTGATGAGTATGAGAAATAGGATGAAATGTGGAAAGAATAAAGAGAAAGACTTGTCCCAAATAAAAGTCAATTACTTGCTTCAGGAAAGAAAAATAGAATCATGTTCTTAAGCCAGTTAAAAAAAAAAAAAAAAAAAAAAAATCAATTAGAGGCTTAAGAACAAGGTTGGAAAACTCAGTTAGAAGAAGGAAAGAAAACAAAGATTTCTCTAATGTAAATATATGAAGACCCTATTCTCTCATACGTAGAATTTTAATTATCCATTTCCATTTTTCTTGTACACTATCACCTAAGCCCCACAATACTTAAGAAAGACCTCTAGCTCAATTAGGAGTAGGGTGGTGTGATAATAAGTAGTAGGCGTGATTGATCGACATCGGCTCCTCCGATTTATCATTGAGATGTGAGGAAACGGTGCCCACCGCACAATCGGAGTTAACAAAACCTCGAGTGGAAAAATTTTGAGTGAAATTGTGTTTTGACACATACCTATGAGAACCCATTTAGGTACACTCTCCAAAGGATTGAAAACAACCCCGCTAGTACATTTCAATGAAAAGTTCATCGCATGCATGATCATATGTAGATGTTTTAATTATTGAATACATATTAACTTGAGTTTCAAATAAATCAATCCTCGCTTCCCCTGCTAAGAAGATGTATGGATATCGAGATTAATTTAGGAAATGAGTTTCGTCATCGAAGTCGTTGTAGTATAAATGAAGTTTGTGAGTATTTTCTCTGGAAAACTCTCACGAGGCTATAACTCGTCCACTAGGGAATTCCTAGTGGTTTAAGGCCTTGTTGCATATGGTCAATGCAACCGCACTTTGCGAAACGAGAATTAGTTAGGACTACACATTTTTGGCCACTTATCTGTTTTAATGTCTCTTCTTGCTTCGAGGACAACAAGCAAAGTCTTTTTGGGGGTAGTGTGATAAGCACCCAAAAGTGTATTATGAAACCCCGTTGAGACATATAAATTTGGTTAACTATGTGTTTAATAATCATGAAATAAATATATTTTCATACTTTTGCAGGTATTCGCAGATAAACATGGAAATATGGTTTAAACCTCGCAATAAAAAGCACGAGAAACGACATGTATATGAATTCTTCCAAATCCGCATACGAAGCATCAAACTTTCAAGCTCCTACCTCTTGAACCGGGACTCGAATCGACAAGTGAGCTGCTCGGACAATCAGGATGATGAACTCTACGATAGGAGGGAAGTTGTAAAATTGCCCAAAGACCGGACCGCCAATCGGATCGCACATAGAACCCACTATATCGGGCCCGCAAGATTGGATGAGTCATCAATCATGGAGCATGTCAAGACAAAAATGACAAATTATTGGTGCAAAGTTGACACCTTGCATGTAATTAATTAGATTAGGTGTTAATAGTGAAAAAAAGACAAGGTGTCATTTTGTTTTAATGTGGTGGATAAAAATGAAGTAAATGTGGTTTGATGTTTCACATGGGAGGAAATGAGATGTCTCTCAAATAAAGAAGAAAACAAAACAAGAGGGGGACACTCCATTTACTCCCTTGACTTCTTTTCCTTACCTTGTATTATTTTAGTTCCTTAGTCATTCTTATTATTTAGTTTTTAGTTTTTAGAAAGAAAGCTTGTAATAGTTTTAATGGAGGAAACCTTGGTTTTCTTCTAGGAAATAAATAAAAAGCAAGTGAGTTTAGTTAGTTTTTCTTCTTCTTCTTTGTCTCTCTTTTGTTCTTCTAGCTTGTAATTCATCATCCCAAGGATCATGAGCTAACTTCTCTTTTGGGGAGTTAATCCATCTCATGTGAGGGAGAATATTTGTGGCTGGCTTTGTAGGTTGTTAGGAAGAACAACTAGACCTACATCATATCCCAAAATGATAGTTGGTGTAGTGTCTAGTTAGGAATCAAAGTAATGAGCTTAGAGATAAGTCATTGCTTGGTTCCACTTGCTAGCATGTATGAACTCTTTAATGAGCCATACATGTTAGGGATCAAGTTTTCTTCCATTAGGGCTTGTCTATGAGTCTAGGAATAATCAAATTCACCTTTTCAAATCAACAACTAAATGTTATTTTCACATGAGGAGGATTAGCTCTCCACCTTTTCTTTGTGAAATTGTATTTTTGTCTTAGTTGCATATTTCGAATCTTAATGTTTTTCTTTAATGTTTGTATAGGAAATAAACCTAGTATTAATATAAACTTACTCACTAGTTCCCTAAGAGTAACAACCAAGTTGTAGATGTCCTAACCTTTAGGTTGGTTCGATCATTACTTCAACTTTACGAACGCGAAGATCGTGAGTAAGGAACTTTGAATTCGCTTTTGCACCAAATTAGAGAATCAATCTTTAAACGTAGTAAAAGTGTAATATCAGAACCCACACTTGATTTTACTAGATTTAATGCGTCTTGAATGGTGTGGAATTGTTTTGTAGTGGAGTTGGGAAGAATCTTAATCGTTAGTGGAATTTATAGGATTGGTATTGGCATAAGGTCCTGCAGTGGCTTGAAATGACCTGCAGAGACCTGTCAGAGGAATAGTGCTAGAAATGGCATGTAACCGTAGATAGAGAAAGTTACCAGAAACCCAAATTCTTAGCGTCGAGATTTCTTCTCGGCTTACATTAAATAAGAATTACTCGTTAGTTTTATTAATTTCTAATAACCTACATATATATATGATGTTATAGGAGTAAATACGAGTGGATTCGGTTAAGTGGGACTTGAGGAGAAACAGAGCTTGCTAAGGTAGGAACTTACATACCAATATATAGCATGCTTATTTTCATGCATGATTTGATTCGTTTAAATCGGTAAAAGATAGTTGGTTATCAACCATGCATGTATATATGATATTCATGTTTCATATTTGTATGTTCCTCGATAAAAACTAGATATATAATTAGCTTTTGGGTGAAAAATGAGTTTTATGAAATTTGGGTAGTGGGGATTGTTTTCTTTCGTTAAAAGAGAAAAACTGGTTTTGGGAAGGGCTCTCGTCTCTTGTCTCAGTAAGGAGACAGAGAGATAGATTTTGTAATGTGGGTAAGGATTACCCGGGTGTTTGTAACTATGTGTGAGGTTCTGGATTGTTCCATGGATATAGTTCGTTATTATTTTCTATGATTCGCCGTTTGGGAGTCATAGGTTGTCATTTACTATGACTGGCCCGTTTGGGAGTCATAAGTTGTATCTAGCGATTGTTGGAAATCTAGGGACTTACACATACAGAACCAGCAGTTTTAAAGGAAAACTAAATATGTATTTATAGTATTTGGAAATAACTGATAATACGAGTATATATTACTATGCTTATCACGAGGGGATTTAAAAAAGGAATTGTGAATTCCTATAAAGAAGGAATTGTTGTCGCATTTTTGGAGACAGCAGTTCATTCTAGGATTTGCAACTGTGGTGTGCACCTTTTGAGGTGGTGGGCCATCTTTAAAGGGATGCATCACAAGATGTAGTCCTGGAATTCCTTTTCTACTTTTCTAGATAACCATGCTTGTATGTGTCACACTGTATGGTGCTTAGCTTGTGTGAGGTTACATGTTACCTCGATGAGATTTAGACGCGAGGAGTGAGAGTTTAGTCCACTCCTGGACGTGTGTCAGGATCCTGAGCAATCTGTATTAGATCATCGAAAGCGGTTGACCACCGTAAGTTATGTGACAGCCGATTATGTGTATATGAGGGGTCGGGTATGTTTTATATTCTTTTCGGGGCCCACCCGAGCCCTAAAAGTTTTTTGGTTTTGTGTGGTAAAACGAAACACAACAACGACTTTTCATTTCCCTCCCGGTAAAATCTTATCGATTCTTATATTCCTATAGAATATATACCAAAAAACAACGGTGCATGGTTCACCTAATGGAAATTCATTTATTGAACCGAGATATATGGATCGAGGGGGTGAGTACTAGCCGGGTACGAGATTATACCCTCACCATTCTAATAGGATGCATTGTGCTATTATGAGATTATTACCACACAATAGTTGTATGATGATTGTGAAAAATCTATTTTAGTATTAAAAAGCATGCCGATATGATTTATGCTAGTTAATGATTTATTATATAGTCACGATATTTGGATTATTATTATGGAAAACCTGCATGTTTTAAATGTTTTACTATAAGTAGATTATTTATTGGTTATGTGCGTTTCTACTAGGCATAGTTGTTTTGCTCATCCTACATTAACATTTTCAGACGAACCAGTTGCGGAGGAGACTATCCCTACCACTAGTGACCACTACACCATAATAGGATATTTGCAACACAGACCTTTTTTTCTTTGCAATAGTTATTTACCGTTAGCAAGTTGCCAACGCTATATAAGCGTTTGCAATGTTACAAAGCGTTAGTTTATTTAGGTGAATTTAAGGAATTAATTGCTAACGCTTAGAAATCGTCTGAGAAGTGTTGCAAATTAGAAATATAAAACCTAACTTTACTTTCTTTCCCCTCTCTCTCCGCCGCTACTCTCTCCATTCTCCTCCCTCCCTCTCTCGGCCCACACACACTCTCACTGGAAGAACCCTAACTCTATACTTAATTTCTCTCTCTCTTTCTCTCTTTCCTCAATTCCCCTTTTCTCACTCTTCAATTCAATTCAACCATCTATTCTTGACAAACTCAAAACTTCAAAAAAAAAAAATCTAATCTTTTCTTTCTCAGATGCAGAAAGAGTGATTTTTGTAGGGTTTAAGGATTAATATGGTTATATTTATTGAATTTTAAAGGGTTAAGTTGAGAGTGATTAAAGGCTAGCGGGTTTTAATGGTTTATAAGTGATGGCGGATCTGCCTGACACCCGTCTGAGTTTAACAAGTGAAGAAGAAGAAGAAGAAGAAGAAGAAGAAGTTTACTACTTTGAGTGTGAAGAAGAAGATTGTGAAGAAGAATGCTAAGTGTGCTTAGAGTACATCTTCCGTCCGACATTCCAATTGTAGGATGTGAGCTAACTCCTTATGTACTTTTACAATGCCCTGATACTTCTATTACTACTGATGATGTTCCTGAATCTTCCCCTATTGATGGTTTTTGCTTGAGGTATAGGTGGTAAGTGAAAATTAGGCACACATATATGGACGTGTAAGAGACTAATAGGAGATACTCTCATATTATTTTCCATATGATGTTATTGGCTTGTGTATGTTAGTAAGTAATATTGTTTGGGGGTAAAGCCTATTGTTTGGAGGCATCTATACTTAAAATAATAGTCACATTTTACATGGTAGAGTGGCATATAGCCTCGACAGAGAGCTTAATTTAGTTTTTTACTTTTTGTTCATAACTAAGGGAAATAATAAGTACAGGCCTGTTTATTGGACGTGCTAGTAAGACAACTGTTTGTGATGATGGAAATGGGCAGTGTCCTCGATCCACTTCAATTCTCTCTAACAATGTTTCAAGCAATGCATAGTCATGCTATGTTGTTATTGAGATTGCAAAAGTCATTCATGTGATGTAGTTACATTTTTGTTTTCTTTTGTAGGTATCGATCCAAAGTGATCGAAAAGTTGCAATTTGCAGTGTGCATCCTTTTGAACAAGCAACCTTGCAGTGCCTTGGTTGTGTCAAAGCAAAGATACATGTTTGCGAAAAGTTACCATTGCTCTCCTAGGTGCTTTTCGGATGCCCGGCATCATCGTACTTTACATGAAAGGCACTAGTGCTGTAAATGAAAATGGCAATCAAGAGGAAGAGCTTTTTGGGACGCTTTAATACTTCTGGATCTGGAGCTAGCAATGCGAGCCTGTCCAGTTCTACTCCAAGTATAGGGCACAATACTAGTTTAAGTAATGGATCTACTCCTTCATATCCAGCAGCTGTTATCGAAAGGAGTGGTGGTGAAACCTGGTTTGAGGTCGGATGATTGAAGACCTATACACCAACAACTGATGATATTGGGCATGTTCTCAAGTTTGAGTGTGTGTCATTTGATGCAGAAAAGAAATTGCATGTTGGTCATGCTAACACAATATTGACTTCCCATGTAATTCCACCCCCAACCCCTAGTCCGAGGCACTTGGTTCCAGTGAATGGTGTTGATGTGATGGGCAATTTAGATTTGGATGGTCATACCTTCAGGAACCTTTACTGTGCTCTCATACAATATTCTGTCAGATGTGTACGCTTCAAATGATTTATACAGTTATTGCCCTTCTTGGGCCTACCGCAGACAAAACTTATTGCGGGAGATTGTTGGATATCGTGCAGACATCCTTTGCCTTCAAGAGGTACTCTACGTTTTATTGTCCATTATGAAAAATCATTTGATTCAGTGTTTGGTGGGTCTGCACCATGTGTTCTTTCTGCGTACTTTCCTTGGTGTCTGTAACCTATTAATTCTTGTGAATATTCCATTAATTTGCAGGATAACGTCGCTCTAATAGCAGTTTTAGAAGCAAAGTTCAAGAACCCGTAAGGCATACCCCGGAAAAAGACAACTTCTCTGTGTGGTTAGTATATAACTTAGGAACTTAACTTTTTATTCTTCCTTTTTCTGGTTTAACATGCTACTTAGTCCAGCTTTATACTCTTTGATTTGGTAGGAATTGTGTTTTTTTGTGTTTTTTTCCCCGCATACATAATGGAACTTGGGATCTGTTGAGGGAGACCTTTCGTCTCACTCTCGCCGCCCCCATTTTTCTAAGGAGTAGCTTGTGCTTTACCCCCAAGCATAATTCACATGTTACACCACAGTTCGAGTTTGTAATAATGTGCTTTGCATATTGTATCCATCTTTGTAGTTCTTCATAGTGATACCTGAGGAAAAAAATTCTTGAAAGGGTTAAACTTGTCTTTGACATCTCCTAAAACAAGCTTTGCTCTGTTTTGAGGCTTAATGTGTCCTAACACGAGTTTTGCCCTGTTTAGTAACTTTTAGCATCTTCTGTTAATGGCAGAGCGATTAAAGTGTGTATTGATTGGTGCACTTTCGTCAAATATCTCAGTAGTGATGAAAATTTACTTATATAATATGATTAGGGTCCGTTCAAGCATGATTTATATGAATGGAATTGTCATTTTGGAACTAAATCAAATTATATTTAAATTTAGTAAGCGAAAGGGTATTCTTCTGTTTCTTCTCAAGAACACCACTGGAAAACTTGTTCCACCAAGAATTCATCCAATTTTAGCAGTGTAAACTTCACTAAGTCGATACCAAGTCGAAGAACGAGGCATTTCTCTGTTTGGGTATGTTAAGTTACTGTAATTCTTATATGAAAGTGAGTGTTTTATTTTTAATAATCATTTTTTTTAGCTCGGGTCTAATTTTACACATTTTGATATGTACATGTGCAGGGCTCTACTCAAGTTGGAGATGCAGGATCTGACGATCCATTATTAAAAAAGTTTTTAGTGTTCAAAGATGCATTTTGGAGATTCTTAAGGCCACATACAATACGGGGGACTGCATTGGGTTCTGTGTAAGTAGTAATCATGCTAGTGCTTTCCTAATAACTTGTTTGTCAAACGTATATTTGGGCCTTGCTTATCGTTTATGTTAGTCCCTAAAGCAAATGATTGTTGTTCATCTGTTTTGTTTTTATTGCGATTGCTTTGGTATCAAGAGCTTTGATTGAAAACACGGATCTAATTAAGTGGCCATTCCGTTCAAGGCACTATGTGGTGTTTTTGCTCTTATATGTGGTAATGGTTATATAGTGGGCATTAATTAGATCTATGATGTTGGTATTGACAAGTAAGCAAATCTGAGAATGATCGTGTTCTGTTTTACCGTCTTAATCATTTAATGATACACAACCTCATATGATATAAGCATCCGTTACATAGTTCTTATTATTTTTAGGTTCGATGCATTTTGTTGTTTGCGGGGTAAACAAGCCTTATTTACCTATAGCCGTAGGGGATCTCTCGTTCAATCAAGATGGTCCTTGGTCTTATTTGTTGCGATTTGCGGGTGTTTCGATCGTTAGCTTCAACTTTGGTCCATTTATTACTTCCCTCTTGCCTTGGACTTTTTCTTGGGACCATATATTCTCGTTCCTCCATTTAGAATGAAGAAATATCTCGTTGCAGCATTTCTTATCATTGCAACTGTAAGTTAATGGCTTTTAGTTCTTCTTCTCCCCACCTTTTTTTATTTTAAATATATTTTCTCGTATTTTCTATTCAGATAAAAGTGTTAATCATCTGAATTTCTTGATTATCAGTATGATTTGTAATTCTAATTGAACAATCATTATCTGCTTAAGTAGCAAATAGCTTCATCTAGATACTATTATTATATTTTAGTTGGAGGCTGATAATATTGTCATTACCATGATAGAAACAATGTGCAATTTGATCATGCTTTGTAAGTCAAACTTACAAGATTTAGCACTACACACTGCCAATTCAGATAGGTAGCTCACTAAGCTGAGGAGACTACTATTCTAACTAATTATTTGTTATTTTAGGATATTCTTCTTTTCACATAAGTCCGACTATCTTATAATGCTACTATGTATACCACAATATGTGATATTATCAACTTACTTGAACTGGAATTTGGCCACAAGAAGGAAGCTCGAGTGGACTCATTATCAGTATATAGGTCATTTTCTTTTCAGATATCATATAGCTGCGCCTTCACCACTTAGTGGCCTCACCGACTTCTCTCACCTTGGTTGGGGACACCGGGTTTACATTGAGGGACTTAGAGCTTGCAACCGGTCGGTTTTGAAGGAAAACGTCTTTGGGGAGGGTGGATATGGAGTTGTTTACCGTGGTAATTTGATCAATGGGACTCTAGTGGCAGGGTTAAGAAGCTCCTCAACAACTGTAAGTTGACAAATGGTTCTTTTCAAGTTGTGTTATATTTGTACATCTTTTTTCTTGTCTAAAGATGTATTGCTCGCTTTTTTTAAAAAAGAGGCCAAACAGAGAAGGAGTTGAGTTGAAGTTGAAGCTATTGGTCATGTCGGCCACAAAAACTTAGTTCGACTTCTAGGCTCTTGTGGTTGAAGGAACTCACAGTCGGTGTCTACTCGTAACTCCTCCTACAATTTCTCAGCCTTTACCGATATCATGTAGAGTTATTCCCACAAAATTCTAATATGCTGCAAGCTTCTTCTGATTTCTATAAAAGTTTCAGGTTATCTTAGATATTTCTTATAATATGCTAATAGCCAATGCACCAACAAATTTCGGAAATAAGAACAACCATTTAAAGAACGCCCATAGATGCTCATCGTAATTTTATTTAGTGCATTCATAGTTATCCCGTTATATTCATAAAATGAGAACTTCTTGAGATCCAAGATGAATCACTAGATTCCTAATTTCACTAGTAGTTCACTTCTTTTAGTTTACCTTCCCCCTCCTCGTTCGTTGTACTGCTTGTTTGATTGGGTATAGTGGAAGAAGTGTGTTTGCAATTCTGTTTCACTTATAAGTTTTGTTTTGATTTCGTATGTTGTACTCTTGCCACAACATTACTTGGAGGATGGAAAAGTTACCACATGAATTGTTGAAGGCTAGGATCACTTGTTCACTTTTCTGCTCATAATATTAAGGAGTTTGGAAACTACTAACTAGTTTCAGGTAAATTTTTATGTGCATTGATGTGTTTGTTTTGCTGATAACTTGCAATGAGTTTCCTATTTATAGCATTTTCCTATGGAAAAAGATTAGTTGTTAAGTGTCTATACTCTATATACATTTTTGTTTGAAGTAGCTTTGATTAAAGTTATGGTGTTGTGCACTGTTGTGGGATTCTTTGTTAGTTTAATGTGGATGGGCGACTTTTCCTCATGAATTAACTATACCATAACAAGATATGTGGTGAATGTGTTTGGGGGGTGGATGAACGACTTTTTCTCATGAATTAACTATACCATAACAAGATATGTGATGAATTGAAAGTGGGGGGTACATTTGCTTTCGACTTTCTTCTTTTGTGTTATTATTTTTTTTATTTTCTTCGTGTGCGTGTGTGCCTGCTTGTGTGAGCGCGATTACACTAGTTTCATGTAGTGGAAAAGAAAAATAGAAAACGTAGTGGATTTCTCTGTGCTTACACTAGTATCATGTAGTGGATAACACCATTTATCTCCGTGTTTGAAACTAATGTCTTGATGACTAGATGCTTCTAGCTGGGTGTCATGGTTAGAGAATCCACATTATTTGTTCTATATATTATAATTGGACATAAGTGTATGTTTGAAAATTTGAATTTCACTTGGTACAAAGTAGGTTGACCTGCTCTATACATTGTTATGTTCCGACCCTCCTTTTTAGAGTTATATTGGGTCCATGGCTTGCTAGTACATGTTGATGCAGGACAATATTTTTGGACAGTCCTAGGTTTATAGAAGTGGTGCTTTTGTTTATATATAAAGTGTTTCAAAGCCTTTTAGAATAGCTAGATAGATTATTTTGTTGTCGATTCAATGTGTTGTTCAGGTGTGTTGTGTAGGGTATCAATTTGATGGAGGGAAAAGCAAGAAGCGGACCAAAATAATTGCTCCCCAATCAAATGATCATGCTCACCTCAAGCTCCTCGTCAAGGTAAAAGTTTAAAATTCCACCTTCTATTTTCTCATTTGTCTCCATTTTTTCATTTGTTCAACTTCTTACTTCCTTTAGCTGGATTTTCAAATATTTAATTAATTGCATGAGTTTAATTAGTACTATTGTATTTCTAAATTCATTATTTGTTTTGTGAATTTTTAGGAATTAGATGGACTTTGTGGAGTTGCACTAGGATTTATAGTGAGTGAAGCCATCACCAATACTTGGTATTGCAATGATTCGAGATTGCTTGGAAAATCGTATTGAATGTGTTACCCTTATTTGTAAACATGAATTTGTAACTCTTAGAAAAAAAAATTTGAAGTTATATTGCATACATGGTTTAACGAATATCCTATTTTTTTTTTCAGTCTTTTGTTTGTGTTTGCTATTATTTACTTGTCAAATGGTATGAAAAGGAAATGGGGATTTTATTATGGAATTGAGATGTTTGTTTCAATATGGAAATGAGATGTTTGTTTTAATATAGAACAAGTAGTGTTACTTTTGCAGGTTAAGTGCATTCTAATAAAATGGGGTAGGTTTAGCTTGTTGTTACAAAATATGAGATTTTTTTTTTATTTGCAACCTATTAGCAACGGTTCATAACCGTTACAAATTTAAAAACGTTGCTAAAATTTTGTACGAAACAAGCATAACAAGCGTTACAAATAATATTTGCAACACTTAAAAACCGTTGGAAAGTTTTTCTTGCAACGGTTAATAAGCGTTGGAAATTTCTGTTTGCAACGGTTAATGAGCGTTGGAAATTTCTGTTTGCAACGCTTATTAACCGTTGCAAACATTTCCAACACTTTACCCACGCCATATTTGCAACGCTTAAAAAGCGTTGCGAAAATTATTAGCAACGGTTTTTTGCCGTTGCAAATAGCCTGTTATGGTGTAGTGGACGATGGTTATGGGGATTTGGGTGGTTTTCCTTATGCTTGACGAGGGACAGAGTCAAGTTATTTTGTGGTATAGGGCGAATCTATCTCATTTTGTTGTATAGAGAGAGACTAGTTCATTTTTGGTTGTATATAGAGAGCCACTTCATTTTGATGTAATAATCGATGTATTTGGGCAACGGTTCTCACTTAAACAATTTTGTAGATATACAGATATATCTATCCCTGTCGTATATAAAGTTAAGAGTAGTATATATATGGTTGTTGGAAGGGTGAATTATGAGATTTACAGGTTATGATAGGTTTTAAGTATACGAAATGTTGATTAAACAAAGGAAACTCCGTCGAAATTTCAATAGAAATGTGATAGTGACTGCCTCGATATTCATCTCCACGTCCTCAGGATGTGTAATAGGTCTCGGGGCGTGACAGATGTCATGTGATAGATGGGTATTCATTGAATGTGCTATGAATGACCCAATAGTTTGGACTGCCCTAGAGAGGAACTAAGGTATTCGCCTTGCGGGTTGGTCGTATTCCTTGAATGTACAGGAATGTAGGTTTGGGTATTCCTTGAATGTGGCAGGAATGATTCAGGGCATTCATTGAATGTGCCATGAATAACCCGTTAGTGTTATGATGGGTATTCCTTAAAGGTGGTGGGAATGACCCAAGATATTCATTGAATGTGCCATGAATGACCTGATATTTTGTTATGCCCAAAGGAGACTTTGTGAGTATGTGTATGGAAAGCCCAGAGATGGTTGTGACTCACAAGTTATGAGTTTACAAGATGAAAGTATGTTTCCTAGAGGCGATATCCCGCTTGGGACATATGTCTTGTAGTGGACGTGGTACTCAGTGTGAGTGAGGCACACGGATATGTGTGATTTGACAAATGTGTGTAGTGCAAATCGTGGAGTAGGAACTAAAGGTTGGGTTGTGTCTTTGAATAAATGAGTCAACAAGATAATTAATAAGCAAAGTAAAAATATTGATTTTACGTGTGATGGAGTTATTGCATATGATGTATATGATTTCTTATGAGAAATATATACGTGGTTTGTATGAGTTGATACTCACAAGGGATGAATGTACTCCTTGAGTGTGATATTTCCCCGTTCTCATAAGTAGACGAGTGGTTTTTACGTAAAAGTATATGAATTGTGTGATATTATGGATGTGAACTGTGACTGTGAATAATATTAGTAAATGATTGTGATTTCTATGTGACTGCAAAATGACTATAATTTGATATGTTATTACGAAAATATTAATGACTTGTGATAGTCTGAGATCTATGGTTATGCATGCAGAAACTATGACGTAATGATGTCATATGAATGACTACCCTTGATATAGGTAGTATGATAAGTGGTATTCCCGAATATCTTGGACCTAACCAAAGTTATATCAATTAGACTTAAATATCTTAAATGAGGTTTGGTTATGAATGGAAATTTGACTGGCTGAGATAAATCATTTTATTGTGATGTCTAACTCTGTTTTGCAGGAAGGTAGGATCTATTAATCTTTTCTGCAGAGACGTAAATATCCTACCCTAAGACGACGTGTTGGCTTAAAGGTAAGGTATACCAAACTCATATTTAATTAGGCTATCATATGTGCATTTAATAAATGGAATGTAAGTGGTATTTATGTTGTGAGTTATTTTGGAAAGTGGGAATGATGAGTACTATTATATCAGATTCTTGGAATTTTTATATTGGGAGTGAAGTCTTACTTGGGAAGAAACTACACGCCGTTTTGGAAAACGGAATTATATTGTCTTCCAAGTTGAAATGGTTGGTAATATTATATTTATTAATTTGAAAGATTATTATATATATTTTGTTGTTAGTCTACTCATACCAGCAAATTCAATTTGCTGACCCATGTTTGTTTTGTTTTGCAACGTAGGTGTATTCTTGGGAACATAGATGGTGGAGTGCAGTGGATAAGGACACGTGATTTGGAGTTGCTCTTGGAGTCTTCTGGTTTAAGATTTTCTGAAGGGTACGGTTTTGTTTTGAGACAGATGGAATAGAGTTGGTTAGTTTCTTTGTAGTTTAAAAATGTGATTTAAGGATTGTTCTTTTTAGTTTTCTTTTGATTTCAGTTTTGTATATATCGTGTTTGATAACAGGGTTTTGGGTTTTGTTTCACCCTGGGTTTCCAGATAATTAAATATAATTGTTTTAAATATTGTCTGGAAATTTGGGGTGTGACAAATTCACCAGGTCGTGTCTACACAGCTCGTATACCACTAGATTGTACTACGCCACAAGTATGTAATCACGACCCAAACCCAGGTCATCCAAATATTAAATACAGTCATACATAGAAACAAATGATCTACTGCGATCCTAAAGTTCAGTCAACGTACTAATGATGGAGGCACTTACTCTGTAACAGCAAAAGTAATGGCGAATCATTAAGGAAGCACAAAATATGGATCTACACTTAACAACGGCCTAGAGCAAATAAGGAAAGTCATATCAAACACCTATAAGTAGGGAGAGATAAACTACGTAAGGCTTTATTCAAGTTCACCTAAGAAACTTGATACATAGGCAACTCTTATCCCAAAAAAGAGTACATACATCGCCAATCAACCTCAACATCAGATTATAGGTAGAAACCTACACATCTACAGTGTTGTTAGATGCGTGTCAACCAGCTTAACTGGAAAATCGTCTTTCTACTGATTATGTGACCTATCATTCCTTTAACAAATTTTTTTGTGCACCTCTCCAAAAGCTTCTGTGATTGAAACATGGTCTTCAAAATTATACCGGAGCAGCTTATCCTTATCCTAGTGAGGTCGTGCAGTATCAAAATTACTTGAAAAAGAAATTTTATCAACTGTTTGCTGTTTACGGGTACTAGTTGTTGCTGGGAGGCTGGGAGCTGTCTTGTGCCTACTTCGTGTATGATCTGCTTGCCCGCTGAAGGGGAATTGTGGTGTTCGTGATGTGTGGGCCACCTTATGGAGTGTGTGTGCTTGCAGTTTGTACAATGGCAGAATGATCACAGCGTGCATCTCAAAACATTGAACTATTAATTCTGAGGTACTGCGCACTCTTAAATGGCATAACCCAGAGTGCGGGATTTTAAACCAACTTAAACTATATATGTTCGCACAATTCCTATCCCCATTAGCATGGCAAGAACATCCAAGTCACATTCACACTATTAATCTCATAGTAAAAATTATAAAAGTGCAGCTGCTTGTTCTTTCTATTGTAATCAATGAGGCCATAAAGTTCGCCAAGAACAATGGAATGACCTTCAAGCGAAAAATTGTTGTTGGATGTGGCGAAATATAATAATTAAACTCCATCTACCAGTACGAGTATTGTTGGAATTCTCAACACCCCGCGTAGAAAATTAGCTAATTAGTATGATAAAAAGCTTAAAATTTCACCTTGAGAGAAAGTCTATGCTCCGATCATAATTAGAACACAGTATCATATTACACTAATAGGGCTATCACAGTTGGTGTCAACTAGCAAAGTTGATAAAACTTTTGAGTGCTGATACCAGAGGTTTGGAGTTCATAAATTAAATAGTTGAAAGTAATATAACATAAGAAATTAAGACAGTAAAACATAGATCATAAGAAAAATAGCTGATATTTGATAACAACATTAGAGGAGCAATACCTACAAAAACATTGAGAATTGCTAGCGTCCTGCCTCTTTTAAGGGGTAGGACCATCCTACCCAAATAAAAGACAAACAAGAGTGACTAGTTCCTTGCAAAAAAATTAGTGCGTTTTACTTTACTCATAGTCCTCAACTACAAGTTCTGTCAAGCACCACCACCACCTGCCGCCGTCAACCGTCGAGCACCACCACTTCCACCATTCTCATCTTCTTATTATAATTATTTGGTGTTGTCTATTTATTTTCTTTTTTCTTTTGATTTCTCTTCTCAAATTTTCTTCATCCTCTCCACACACCACCACCAATGTCACCATCATAGTTGGATCTTAAATTTGGAGAGGGGGTTATGTTGGCAAAGTACAATTATTCTATGATGGAAGTGGTAATTCTTCATTTTTTTTTTACTACTAAGTTGTGGTAATTCTTCATTTGTTTAAAGGGGATTAATAAACTTGGGACTTTGGCTTGATTGGATTCCGACGGCCGGAGAATGGGTAGAGGAGGGTTGGGGTGGTTGGTAGGTTAGGGGGTTATTTGAATTGAGGAATGTGAACTAATTGTGAACAAAGATATTGAATAAATAGAATTTGAGATTCCCCTAATGCTCGGCGTTTTTCTGTTAGACTTGGAGAAGAAAAAATTATTTCTAAATTGGCCTATGCAGGTCTCGTGCTGGTTTGAAACCCATTTGAAAAAATTATTTCTAAATTGGCCTATGCAGGTCTCGAACCTGCGACCTTCGCGTTATTAGCACGACGCTCTAACCAACTGAGCTAATAGGCCAATTTGTCAATGGAATGCAGGCATACTATTTTGATATTGTAATACAATTTCGTTGGAGTAGATCATACTAAAAAATCGGGTGTGACTATCCCACATGAGCCACAAAAAATATATATATATATTTTATAAAGTAGCTTGTGATTGGCTACATGGCTGTTGTGAAATGTGAAAGACAGGTCTACACACAAACACCTACATCACTTTCACTTTCTGCTCATTTTTTTTTTCCACTTGTAATTCACTTTCTTCTCTTTGCTATTTTAATTAGAAAGTTCTCCTATTTTTTTTTTTTTTTTTTTTTATTTTATTTTATTTATTTATTAACGAAAAAAAATTAGGATAACTTCCTGAATCGGGCGTTGACTTAAAGATTAGGACAAAGCACCCCGTTGAATATGGCAGAGAAAATTTATTTCACTGTCGGACGTGGCTCCCACTTGATAATAGTATGAAATATTCTTAATACCCTTCTACACCATTTATATATGAAGACATTGTATCTCACTTGTACAACATTATGTGGTGTTGTTAAATTCGTATTTGGATAACCTGAAAATACACGCTTAATACGGTTTTCATCCCTATTGTCACTACTGTTTCAGGTCTCTTTCCAATAATCCAGTACTCATCAAATTTTCCCATCTAAGGGTGCAAGTGGATATCCAAATATTCGAATCTGATTCGAATTCGTATTTGAAAAATCAGATATTATCCGAAAATTTTGGATATCGGATACGGATTCGGATAATTTTTTATGTCCGAACTGGTTTCGAATTCGGATTCGGATACTGCCATATCCACATCCGAAAATATCCGATCCGATTTAAAATTTTAATAGTTATTATATATAATTTATTTATTTATTTATTATTGTATAAAATATTATATAAAATTATAAACTAATAATATAAAACTATAATAACAAAATAATAATAATAATAAATGACAAATATATATTTATAATAGTTTTTATAGTGATAAAATGAATTATTCAAAGCAAATAAAATTTTAATTAATATTAATTTTTGGATCGGATATTATCCGATATCCGATTCGGATATCCGAAATCGGATTCGGATAAAAATTTTAATATCCGTCGGATACGGATTCGGATATCGGTTTTCGGATTCGGATTTAGATATACAAGCATATCTTAATCTTAATCTATCCGTTTGCACCCCTATTCCCATCTCATTTACATGAATTTTCCACCAAAAGTTGGGTTTCATTTTCGAATAATTCCTCTCTTTAGTCTCTTCAGAATCACCATCCTAGTATAATTCAAACGGACTTTGATATGCTTTACTGACTAGTTGAAACAAAAATCCAAAAGAAATCTATATAAGTTCACTTTATAAATCTACATTTTAATTGAGCTGAATATGATCATATGAGGACATTGTATCTCATATGTACGACATAATGTAGTATTGTAGTGTTGTAACATTCGTATTTAGATAACCTGAAAATACACGTTTAACTAAACTAAATATGATTATAGTAAGACATTGTATCTCACATGTATGACATTATGTGGTGCTGTTAAATGACATGTTTAACTAAACTAAATATGATCATAGTAAGACATTGTATCTCACTTGTACGACATTGTGTGGTGTTGTTAAACTCGTATTTAGATAACCTGAAAATACACACTTAATGCGGTTTTCATCCCTATTTTGCTTTACTTTTACAACATGTGAAAATAATCCAATAATCAAAATGACTTGGGACATAGGATTCTGATGTACAAGGTAGGAAGAGAGATGACAAGAGGGTGGAAAATGTTCAAGGGTTTATATGTAAATTCGTATAATGAAATATTATTTTTTTCAAAAAAAAAACACTAATATGTGGAAGGGTATTAGGGGTATTTCATACTATCATCAAGTGGGGCCACGTTCTGAAGTGGAATAAATCTTTTTTGCCATATTCAACAGGCTATTTTGTCCTAATCTTTAACTCAAACGTCCGATACTCCGATCTAGGTATTCTCTATTTTAATTATCTTCCCTTTTTAAGTATGCAAACACGTTTAGAGTTTTTGGAGTTTTTGTTCTATATAATGTACATGCAAGAGAACATCCAAAAAAATAAATGCACAACACTTGATTGATCTTAATGAAAAATATTTTTTTTTAGATATTATATGGGGATTGTGGGTTTGTTAAGTTGAAGAGAATTATTTTGATGAACAAAAACTTGTTGGATACTTGGATATTGTCGGGTACTCCTAATCAACAATCCTTGGACTTGCTTGTTCGAAGAAAAAGGGAACATACATAAACACTTGTTCAAAGTTTGATTTTACTTATCATTGTTCTTTTCTTTTTTCCTCCTCCCATTTTTCCGATTACTTGTGTGTTCTCTCCTCCCCAAAACAAAAGACGTACAAAAGAATTGAAATAAGTTGATGAATAAGAAAGAAGTCAACTATTCCAGACCCCATATTACCAACCCATATGTCATATAAACCAGTAATGATATATACATAGACCTACTAATTTGGCCTACTTAACCGACCTACTAATGGCAATCATTGATTTACATAGAGATACGTGTCTGTGTATATTACAATGCAAACCAACGTTATATATCTAAATAATAAGTAGAAATAGTATTTCCGTCGCCCTACTCCGTATAAACTTGAGGGCTCCTCATTAGAATGATTATAAAGTTAAAATTGAACTCTTAAAAGAAGATTGAGGTGAATTTGTCAATCACCATCACAAATAAAGTTCAAAATGGTACTTTTGAAAGTTATACATACGCAAGTTCAGATTTCAAACACAGCCTACTTCTTAAGCAGGATATGTAACATACATTTCATTTGTTCAAATTAAAGCAAACGTGTATGAAAATCTTTATTTTCCTGAGTAGCTTCCAACTGGGCAAATTAACTTCTTGGCTGAATTTTTTTTATTTTTTTAAATATCTTTGAGCAAATTCAAGCTAGAAACGCTTACAGATATGATTCCTGACCATTTGTTTTCGCAGATTTTGTGTTCGAGTTCATACATGGGCAGGGGAGGGGTCTATCATTTAGCATATTGAATTAGGAAAATTCAGCATTGATGTGTAGATTGGAGCATTCCCATACATACAGATGATTATAAATCCATGATCAACTCAAAATTTCACAACTCTTGAATAGTATTAATAAGCAAAATAACAGTAAATAATTTTTTCCATCGTTGAAAAATCAACGGCTAATCTCAAAGAAAAATCAACTTATTCAATTCGTAGAGTTGATATATAACAAGGATTTCAACTACTAGCTAGCAAAGACTCATGGAGGCTGCAATATATATATATATCTATCTAACAAAATAAGAAAGTGTGGGCCCCAAAAGCCCTATCTAATGGTAGGTAATCAATCTCACCAAAATATGACTTGACATATCTAAGTGTTTGGAGAATTTGTACAATTTTATTAAGTGCAATCAATACTATGAGATCTATCCAAAAATCCAAAAATCAACAATTGGCAGCTTGTAAGGGTGGAATTTGAGCTAAACAAGCCAAGCTTTACCATGCTCAAGCTCGGCTCGCTAATTACACGAGCTTTAAATTGAGCTCGAGCTCGGCTCATATAGTTAAACGAGCGAGCTTGAGCCGAGCTTAAACAAGTCAAGCCCAAGTCGCTCGGTCATTTTACACTATAAATATGTTATTTGAGCTAAACGAGCCGAGCTTCATTAAGCTCATTTGTTACACGAGCTTTAATTTGAGCTCGAGCCCAACTCATATAGTAAACGAGCGATCTCGAGCCGAGCTCCGAGCCCTAGGCTCAAATTCCACCCTAAGCGGCTAGACTTATAAATTGTTGAGCTAGCCCATAAACTGTTGGGCCTCCAATTTTGACATGTACTGCACAATTGCCTAACCCAATTGATGTTATTGGGCTTACGGATAATTGACAATTGAGCTGGCCTTGTGCCGAAGGCGCGACAAATTGTCTTCGGCGCGACTGGCCTTGCGCCAAAGGCGCGACAAGTTGTCGGGGTAGCACCGTAGGCGCATCGAGGTCTTGCGGGCCGTATTCACGGGCATAACCTAGTTTATAACAAGGAAGACCTTTATAACAGTCAAATGGCAACCGGATAATAAAAGCTCAAAATTCCATAAGTTTCTGAGGCATGTTCTAGTTTTTACGTGCAATATCAACACCCGGGTTTTGAGTTTCTTTTTTTTGGACTTTTTTTCACTAAATCAAACACGTCCCTTAGGAGTTAGGACTTCCAACATTGGATTTTACTTGTACAAAAAGATGATGACTATTATAAACTTGATGTTCACATTCTTATTACCTACAAGTATCATTTGAGGCCAAGATGGTATTTTGAAAAACTAGCTATAAATAAACAGGTTCGTGCCTTCTCTAAACAACAAAACATGGGGAATTCAAGCTTTGCATTAGTAGCACTGTTTTATACACTTTTATCTCTAGTTTCATTGGCAACTTCAAGTTCATTGTATGACAACTTTCTGCAATGCACTTCCCTTCAGTCCAATTCTTCCATACCAATATACACTCCTAACACTGCTTCTTATTCATCTGTCTTGCAGTTCTCAATAAGAAACCTTAGGTTTACATCACCCAACACACCAAAGCCTGAACTAATAGTCACACCCTTGCATGAATCCCATGTTCAAGCGGCTGTGATTTGTTCCAGGAAATATGGAATGCATATTAGAGTTCGAAGCGGTGGACATGATTATGAAGGGCTTTCGTATGCAACTGGTGTGCCATTTGTCATTGTTGATCTTATTAATCTTCAATCCATAAGTGTTGACGCAAAAGATGGAACTGCATGGGTTTCATCTGGTGCAACCATTGGCCAACTCTATTATAGGATTGCAGAGCAAAGTAGAACTTATGGCTTCCCTGCCGGGATTTGCCCCACTGTAGGTGTTGGTGGCCAATTCAGCGGTGGCGGTTACGGTGCGTTGTTGAGGAAGTATGGTCTTGCAGCAGACAATGTTGTGGATGCTCGGTTAGTCAATGTTGACGGTAAGATTCTTACCAAAGAATCTATGGGGGAGGATCTGTTTTGGGCCATTAGAGGAGGGGGAGGAGGAAGTTTTGGTGTTATTCTTTCATGGAAAATCAGGTTGGTTCCTGTTCCACCTACTGTAACTGTTTTCACACACAATAAGAACTTGGAACAAGGCGCAACTGCACTTGTTCATAGGTGGCAATATGTGGCAGATAAACTCCCTCGAGACCTCTTCATTCAAATCGTTATAAACGTTGCAAACTCCAGTCGAGTTGGAGAGAGAACAGTACAAGCATCATTCCGATCTTTATTCCTTGGTGGAGTAAAACAGCTCATCCCTCTAATGGAACAACATTTTCCTGAACTGGGTTTGAAGCGCGACGATTATATTGAAATGAGTTGGATACAATCTGTTCTCTATTTCGCTGGATTCCCAATTGAAGGTCCATCAGACGTTCTATTAGATAGGAATCCATTAACTAGAGACTACTTCAAGGCAAAATCGGACTATGTTACAGAACCTATTTCAGAAAAAGGGTTGAAAGGAATTTGGAAACTGCTTCTGGAGGAAAATAGGCCAGTAGTGATATTTAGTCCTTACGGTGGAAGAATGAGTGAAATCTCTGAATCTGCCATCCCCTTTCCACATAGAAAAGGAAACATATACAAGATTCAGCACTTGGTGTACTGGGCAGAAGAAGGGACTAAGGCAGCTAAAGAACGTATAGGTTGGATTAGAAGGCTGTATAGGTACTTGATTCCATATGTTTCCAAGTCCCCAAGGGCCGCATATCTCAACTACAGAGATCTAGACTTGGGTCAGAGCAAGAACGGCACAGCAAGCTACTCCAAAGCTAAAGTTTGGGGCAGAAAATACTTCAAGAACAACTTCGACAGATTAGTGCTGGCGAAGAGCAAGGTTGATCCAGATAATTTCTTTAGGAATGAACAAAGCATACCAAGTGTTCCGTCATGAAAAACTAGATACTAGTGTACGTTTAGTAATAGTATGTGTAGACCATAGGAAGTAAAATAAAAGAGGTATCCGATATATATACCTCCATCGCTCCTTAGGATGTTGTAAGTTGTAACTTTGCCCAGTGTATTCTTTGTCATATAAAATGATTTGTTATTGTCTTACACGGGTATAAATAAATCTTGTAGGGTATGTAAATGTATCTATTGATTGATTCACATGAAATTATATCGTCAGACATACACGCACACGCCAATACCATGCCTTCCCGAAACCACGGAGCTCAAAGATGAAGTAATTTTCCCAAACGCTTGTTATCCCATTGACTAGACCAAGGACGCGATAGTCAAAATTCAAAGATTATTTGTGACTTTTTTTTATCGTAAACTCGTTACATTTCATTCTCCAGAAGTGCAAATCTATTAGACACGAATTATCATGGAGAAAAATTGCAAAATCTTGCAAATTCCTCTAAAATAATGCCAGATAGTGTCTGAAGGATGGCCAAGTATTGATGATTTTAAAAAACCGTGGTCTAAACTCTGAATTTCACGGTGAGTGTCCTCTTTAACGCTAAATTTCAAACCAACATATCGCTAGGTTTCTAATTAAATAGGAGATTCGATTCTTCAATACAAATCCAATTTAAGTCAGAATCTTAAGAAGGATCACTGAAAAAGTACTTTTGTAATAAGAAATTGATATGGAGTGGGGGTGTTGTCTATTTATTTCCCTTTTTGTTTTGATTTCTCTTCTCAAATTTTCTTCATCCTCTCCACACACCACCACCAATGTCCACTATCAATGCCACCATCATAGTTGGATCTGAAATTTGGAGAGGGGGTTATGTTGGCGAAGTAAAATTATTCTATGATTTCTATGATGGAAGTGGTAATTCTTCATTTTTTTTTAACAACTAAGTTGTGGTAATTCTTCATTTGCTTAAAGAGGATTAATAAACTTGGAACTTTGGCTTGATTGGCCGGAGAATGGGTAGAGGAGGGTTGGGGGTGGTTGGTAGGTTAGGGGGGTTATGTGAACTAATTGTGAACAAGGATATATTGAATAGTGTGAATGTGACTTGGAGAAGATGGAGTTAACTCACTGATCTAATGTTCTTTTTGATGGTTTGAAACCCATTTGAAAAAAGTATTTCTAAATTGGCCTATACAGTCTCGAACCTGCGACCTTCGCGACGCTCTAACCAACTGAGCTAATAGGCCAATCTGTCATAGGAATGCTGGCATGCTATTTGGATATTGGAATACAATTTCGTTGGAGTAGATTATACCCTAAAAAATCGGGTGTGACTATCCCACATGAGCCACACAAAAAAAATAAAAATATTTTATAAAGTAGTTTGTGATTGGCTGCATGGCTGTTGTGAAATGTGAATGACGAGTTTAAACAAACAAACACTTACATCACTTTCTGCTCATTTCCTTTTTCCAATTGTAATTCACTTTCTTCTCTTTGTTATTTTAATTAGGATAACTTTCTGAATCCGACCGTTAACTTAAAAATTAGGACAAATCACCCCGTTAAATGTGGTAGAGAATATTTATTTTATTGCCGAACGTGGCCCCCATTTGATGATAGTATAAAATACTCTTAACACCCTTCCACAATATTTATATATGAAGATATTGTATCTCACTTCTATGACATTATGTACGTGGTGCTATTAAATTCGTATTTTGATAACCTGAAAATACACGCTTAATACGGTTTTCATCCCTATTGCCACTACTGATTCAGGTCTCTTTCTAATAATCCAGTACTCATCAATTGTTCCCATAATCCCATCTCATCTACATGAATTTTCCACCAAAAGTTGGCTTTCATTTTTGAATAATTCCTCTCTTTAGTCTTTTCAGAATCACCATCCTAGTATAATTCAAACGGACTTTGATATGCTTTAGTGACCATGGTTGAAACAAAAATCCAAAATAAATCTATATAAGTTCACTTTATAAATCTACATTTTAACTGAACTGAATATGATTATATGAGGACATTGTATCTCATATGTACAATATTATGTAGTATTATAGTGTTGTAACATTTGTATTTGGATAATCTGAAAATACATTGTTTCAGCAAGATTTGCCAAAACACACCAGTTGAGGGTTGGAAGTAATGTTTTTTGGAGATGGTGATTGGGGAAAGATGAGACTGGACTTCGGTTTTGAAGTTGCCTCACGCACTCCAAAGATATTGCTTGGGATCAAGTCTCGATTATAGTTCGGAAAAATGACGAAGGTTGGATTTTTTAGGTAGCATTGGTGATAGTTACTTCCTCGTTCTCCAATATTCCAATCGTGGGATGAAGTTGAGAACTGGCGGAGAACCGGCCCAATCATGGGATGAAGTTCGAGAGTCGGGACATCCGTCATTTCGTGTGATGAAGTTGGAGCCCGGTGGGACATCTGTCACCGTGGAATGAAGTGGAGAACTGGCGGGAGAACTGTCAGCTCGTGGGATGAAGTTGGAGAACCGGCGGAGAACTGTCGGCTTGTGGGATGAAGTTGAGAACCGCGGTTCGTGGGATGAAGTCGAGAACTGGTGGGACATCCGGGCCATTTCGTGGATTGAAGTCGAGAACTGGGCGGGAAATGTCACCGTGGGATGAAGTCGAGAACTGGCGGGAGAAATGTCGACTCGTGGGATGAAGTTGGAGAATCGGCGGGAGAATCGGCCATTCGTGGGATGAAGTTGGAGAACCAGGGGAGAACCGATTCGTGGGATGAAGTTGGAGAAGGTCGAGAATCGGGCGGGATTTCGGTGGGATGGATGAAGTCGAGAATCATGGCGAGAACTGTCGGTTCGTGGGATGAAGTTGAGAACTGGCGGGACATCCGTCATTTCGTGGATTGAAATTGAGAACTGGCGGGGACATCCGTCCATTTCGTGGAATGTAGGCTTTGAGCATGGGCTTTTTCATAGATAAGCTCTGAGCGTGGGCTTGTTTATAGTTGGGCTCTGAGCGTGGGCTTGTTTATAGTTGGGCTCTGAGCATGGGCTTGTATTGAATTGGGCTTTTATTGGGCCACATTTGTGGGGGCCGGAACATCGCCCTCTCTTTGTTACATGGACAAGGCCTGTGTGGCAAAGAAGTAATAATTTTTAATGGTACCTGGTAGGTTAGTAAATCGGTAAAAATAAAAATGATGAGAGTTGAAAGCAAATAGAAATTTCTTTCTTGATATAATTTATATAGAGTTTGGTATAAATTTGGATTTTGATATTGTTGAATTTATTGTATAATGGTGAAAATATGTAATGGCAGTTTGGTAAATATACTTAAAATGGTTAAAGATGAAAGGTTATAGACTTATAGCCCATGGGCTTTTTGATAGGTGTTATGGGGATCAAGCTTAAACTAGATATGGGTTGATTTTGAAGAGGTTGATAGAATGGGCTTTATCTAGGCTTTTAGAAAGAAGGGGTTGTTCTGTATGTCGTAGGCTTGGAACCTTAAATACACTAAGGAAGAAATATGTCTTGTATGCAACCCAAAAGAATATAACTGTCATGATTGCCCGGTAACTTCCAAGAACTATAACAGTTGCAAAAATCTCCTCAAGCTTCCAGCTGTCTGGGAGAGGGGACGACTTCACTCGATCTTTCGAAATTGTCATTATAGTACCATCATTTAGGATGGGCACCATAAATGGTGGAAAGTCAAATTTCCATATAAGAGTTAGCATCATGAAACCAAGCAGCGACAATTCAATTCAATGACAAATCAAGCAGCGGCAAATTTAGTACAGCCAGCGGCAAACTTTCTTCCTAAATATCATTTGGATCAGCGGCATTCTAGAAAACACACATCATTTTGGCGTAAAACATAATAAGAGAATAATAAGAGAAGGATTGGTATTTATGGGATCAGCAATGCGAGCGATGCGAGCGGCATTATAGGATCGGCAATGCAAGTGGATTTTTGGGATTGGCAATGCGAGCGGCATTTATGGGCTCGGCAATGCGAGCGGCATTTTTGGGATTGGCAATGCGAGCGGCATTTATGGGCTCGGCAATGCGAGCGGCATTTTTGGGATTGGCAATGCGAGCGGCATTTATGGGTTCGACAATGCGAGCGGCATTTATAGGCTCGGCAATGCGAGCGATTCGGGACAAAGACATTAAAATTTTTGTCTTTGAACTTGTATTCTTAACAGTGCCCAGAATCCAGATTTTGTTAGGCTGAGAACATTCTATGCTTTTGGGTTGACGAAGGCTTTAAAGCACTCCCTTCGCTACCACCTTGCGACTAACAACCTCCACTTTGTCTTGTCCTTTTTGCTTTGCGTTGTTGCATTTTATCTTTGAAATGCCTACTCAATGGAACTATGCAAGTAGCGGCTCATTGCACATCCTGGAATGCAGCTTAAGAAGTTGCCACACGCGCTTTGCGGTGAGAGCATCCTTCCGGGACTCGAACCTTGCAAATGGAGAAGTGGCGAACCGGTGTTTCAAAACCTTTGCAATACCCTCAACCTTTGCAAGTAGGGGAAGCTGCATGTGATTTGACTACCATTTCATAATTATAGTCAACTCCCATAGAAACTCTTGAACCGGTCTTAATGAAGCGAGGTGCTCGGTTAGTATGAGTGCTTCAAGCCTTAGTGGATATGTCGTCGGGTTCAAGCGAGAAGGTGTCAAGCGCCGGTGTTCATACTCGAAGTTGTTAAAATAGAATATATAATAAAGTAGGAGTCGATTTGATCGAGCTAGAGAAAGCATCTTACTCTTCACCGAGTAGAAAGCAGTTCAACTCGAGTGGAATGAATAGGTTCAGGCGTCAGGACTCAAGTGGGGAAGCTCCATTTCTTTATGCCTATCCTTCCTTGAAAAGTCTGTCCCACGCATCCTTGAAATCTCTTGAAACATAACTGGGAACCAAGAACCTCTTGTGATAATTAGATCTGGAACTGATTTTAGGTGGAAGAGGAGTTTGCTTGGGCCTATTGTCGTTGCACCCCAGAAAAGTCGAAACTGTGAGGATTTCTCCAATACCCAGAATACATGTCAATCAATAAAGAAAACCGAATAATAATAGGACATACCTGAAGCCATAGCGTTATCAAGCAAGTCCTATAAGCAGCAGCGGAACGTTGTTGTCTTCCATTCTAAAACCCTTCTTGTGTTCTCTCACAGTGGATGGAAAACTTATGAGAATCAGAATAGGGTTTGGGGTGGGGACCTCAACTTATATATTATGGGTGTATTTCTATTATAGCCCATCATGATAATAGAAATACGCTTAAGCCCAAAAAAGTATCTGCACATATCGTTAAGCCTATACTCACTTTATACACGTGTCATGACTTGACACGTGTGGTTTGAGACATGTAAATGACCCAGTCATGTTACTTTAAGATCACAGTTTAGTGAGTCTTCTCAATGTCACTCGGACGTAGTTCGACAATTAACAATTGTGTAATGTGTATGATCTATGTAGGTACACCTTAAAGAGAAAAGTTCTAACAATCTCCCACTTGTACCACATAGGTCATAACCCGATATTAAACAATGGTGACCTTAAGAGCTCTAAATTTTATTGTCGAAATAATGAGTGACGCGTCTCAAAAACACAATCTGGTCCATTGAAAATAAAAAATATAGGATCACAAATGCCTTTGCCACATTTAGCATGACTAGACCCATCGTGGTCACAATACTAATATCTCCAACGACATAGATTAAGTATGGATGTGTAGCATGAAAATAACATGTAATGTGATCCCTGAACATGTTCATTTTCAATTGGTCCAACCTTATGATTTATAATGATGTCTTTATTCTACTTAATCAAACTTTATATGCGCAACCATAAATGAATAAGTAGATAAATTTATTTCAAAAAAAAAAAATAATCATCAATAGTAAACAAAATATTAATACAAACTCCCACTAAAATGAAACATCAGAAGGACTAACCACCCCCATACGAGCTACATGCTCCTTAAATGCCTTAGGTGGTAAGCCCTTAGTTAGCGGATCAGCTATCTGGAGATTTGTATTAACATACTCAATTGTCATATGATGATCTTTAACCCTCTCTTTCATGACAAGAAACTTGATGTCAATGTGCCTAGACTTTGACGAACTCTTGTTGTTCTTGGAATAAAGTTCTGCGGCTTTATTATCACAATAAACCGTTAATGGTTTCTCAATGAAACCCATTGCATGAAGCCCAGAAGTGAAATTTCTATACCTTTTTTACTTGATTTGATGCTTCAAAACAAGCAATAAATTCTGCTTCCATAGTGGAGGAGGCTATTAGTGTTTGTTTGACACTTTTCCATGATACAGCACCTCCAGCTAACATGAAAACATAACCAGACGTGGATTTTCTACTATCCAAGCAACCAGCAAAATCGAATCCGAATACCCAATCAACTCAAAATGATCGGTTTTTCGGTATGTGAGCATAAAATCTTTTGTCCTTTGCAAATACCGCATCACCTTTTTAGCCGCTTTCCAATGATCCATTCCTGGATTACTTAAGTATCTGCCTAGCATTCCAACTACGTACGCAATATCTGGACGCGTACAAACTTGAGCATACATAAGACTCCCTACTATTGATGCATAAGGAATATCTTGCATTTGTTCTTTCTCTAAATCGTTCTTTGGACATTGAAGCAAACTCAATTTATCACCCTTAGCAATGGGCATCACCTAGTGCACAGTTTTGCATGCCAAACCTACTTAGCACCCTTTCAACATAAGCCTTTTGTGATAAGCCTAGAATGCCACGTGATCTATCACGATGAATTTCAATGCCTAGCACAAAAGATGCTTCACCAAGATCTTTCATCTCAAAATTCCTTGAAAGAAATCGCTTGGTTTCATGCAAAAGGCCTATGTCATTGCTCGCTAGTAGGATGTCATCAACATATAGCACTAGAAAAATAAATTTACTCCCATCGATCTTGTGATAAACGATTGATCCACATCATTTTCCTTAAAACCAAAAGAGGAAATGATGTGATCAAACTTTTAAATACCATCGACGAGATGCCGCTTTAAGCCATAGATGGATTTCTTTAATTTACAAACCAAATGTTGAGCCTTTGGACTCAAAACCATGAGGTTGCCTCATATAGATAGTCTCACAATGTCACCATGAGAAAAGTTGTCTTAACATCCATCTGGTGTAACTCTAAATCATAATGAGCTACAAGTGCCATAATAAGTCTAAAAGAGTCTTTCGATGAAACTGGAGAGAAAGTCTCTTTATAGTCAATGCCTGCCTTTTTAGTAAAGCCTTTTGCAACAAGACGTGCTTTATATCTGTCAATGCTACCTTTTGAGTCTCTTTTGGTTTTGAAAATCCATTTGTTAGCAATGGGTTTGACTCCATTAGGCAACTCGACAAGATCCCAAACGTCATTGTCTTTCATAGACCTTAACTCCTCTATCATGGCATTCATCCAATCTAAGGAGTGAGCACTTTGTTTGGCTTGAATAAAGATAGTAGGATCATTTTCCATTCCTATATCAAACTCATGCTCTTGGAGATAAACTATATATTCATCTGAATTAATAGCTGCTCTCCGCTCCCTAGTTGATCTCCTTATTGGCACTTCTAATTGAATTTGTTGAGGTTCTTCTATAATAGCAGGGGCCAACTCAGGAATATTTGGTTGATCTACAACCGCATCCTGCCTAATGACAGGTGTGATCAACTCATCTCTGTGGATATCCATTAAAGGAATATCAACATGCTCTTCTTCAAAAGCAATATTCCTTTGTTGTGTGCTCCCACTATCCTCAACATCTTCAATAAATTTGGCATTATCCGTCTCAATTAGGGTATTGGAAGAGGGGCAATAAAACTTGAAACCCCTTGACCTTTCCGAATAACCAATAAAGTAGCAACTAACTGTTCTTGAGTCCAGTTTTCTTTCATTAGGCCTATATGGCCTAGCCTCAGCTGGACAACCCCAAATATGTAAATGCCTTATACTGGGTTTCTTTCCAGTCCATAATTCATATGGGGTTTTAGTTACTGCTTTACTAGGTACTCGGTTAAGGATATATACTGCAGTCTTTAAGGCTTCACCCCAAAGAGACTCTGGTAAGGTAGAATGACAAATCATACTCCTAACCATGTCCTTTAGAGTCCGATTTCGTCTCTCAGATACACCATTTTGACGTGGAGTCCCTGGCATGGTGTATTGAGGAACGATGCCACATTCCTCCAAGTATCTTGCAAATGGTCCTGGATGTTGGCCTTTTCCATCATACCTACCATAGTATTCACCACCACGGTCGGATCTGATAGCTTTAATTTTCTTAGAATGTTGATTTTCAACTTCAACTTTATAGGCCTTAAATACATCCGATTGGATGTGATTTTTCATGAATTAAGTATAGATACCCATAACGAGAATAGTCGATCAGAACGTGATAAAATACCGTTGACCATTCCAAGAAGCCGTAGGAAATGGACCACAAATATCGGTATATATCAAGTCTAAGACACTGAAACTCTGGCGGCACCAAACTTCCTTATATTTGTTTGTTTACCCTTTATACATTCAATACAAACTTTAAAGTCTGAAAAATCAAGGGCACTAAGAACTCCATTTGACACAAGCCTTTCAATTCTCTGTTTAGAGATATGACCCAAACGCTTGTGCCACAATGTAGAGGAGTTCTCATTAATTAATCTACGCTTAGTACCATAGTTATTAACATGCAAAGTTTCATTTAACCTTAAGTGAGAGGCATCCAAGTCTAACTTGTATAGATTATCAATCAAAGAGCCTGTACCGATAAGATTTGAATTTTGAAAGAGACTAAATATTCCTTTTCCAACTGAACAAGTATAACCGGATTTGTCCAAACAGGAAATAGAAATTAAATTTCGTCTAAAAGACGGTACATAAACAGTCTCATCTAAATCCAAATAAAAACCAGACTCTAATTTTAATCTAAAGACTCCAATGGCCTCAACACATGCCTTATTGCCATCACCCATGTAAATGAACCTTTCGGTATCACTTGGCTTTGCGGCTCCTTAGACAACCAACGCATGGAAACACTAATGTGAATAGTTGCTCCCGTATCTATCCACCAAGAATTAGAAGGTACTTCAGCAAGATTTAATTCAGAACAAACAAAACTAAATTCATTACCCGCTTGCTTTGCTTTCCACTTTATATACTTTGGACATTCTTTCTTAATGTGACTGCTGGGTTTCTTACAAAAGTAATGTAAAGTAGCCGAACTGTTTATCTTTCGCATTCACCTGTGGTGTCGCATTATCTGCAGTTCCTTTACCCTTATTATTCCATTTTCTTTTCTTAGTGCCTGAATTGCCAATAGAGGAAGTGGCCATGTGAGCACTTTCGTCTTCTCTTGTTCAACCTTTCCTCTTCTTGCACACACCGAAAGCAATGAGCTCATTAAGAGTCCATTTCTCCCTTTGAGTATTATAATTGATCTTAAAGGGACCAAATTGTGCAGGAAGAGAAATAAGAATGAGGTGCACAAGGAGATCATTAGAGAACTCCAACTTTAGTGCCCTCATTTTGGCAACAAGATTAGATATTTCCATAATGTACTCTCTAACATTTCCTTTGCCAGTATACCGCATGGTGACAAGTTTGCTAGGGAGCGTACTTGCCTCCACCTTTTCGATGCAACAAATCGGTTACGCAACTTGGTTTAGGAATTTCTTGGCATTTTCTTCCTTAGGCATTGCACCACCTAAAAGTTTCAGAAATAGAGTGCTTCATTATACTAAGACTAAAGGCGATTGAGCTCCCACTTTTCGAGGTAGCCTTTTCCTCACTCCACTATCGGCCTTAAGGTTAGCGTGCTCATCAACACGTAATGCATAATCCAAATCCATACATCCAAGAACGATTAGAACATGCTCTTTCCATTTTGTAAAGTTGGAACCAAGAAGAACTGGAATACTAGTTAAATTGGCGGATATAGAAGATGTATTTCAAGCATAACACAAAAGATATCTCACATTACTATATATGTCATCTACTATAATACATTGACAATAATAAACTTGAATATTATCATGCATTCATCAGTCTAAATGAAAATTAGTAATCAAGTAGACAAATGACAAGATAGAAAACATTTATAAAACTTTAGTAGGGGACCTTAATGAGAAACCTAACACACCGTTATAATTCAAATCTTTGGACAAGCATTTAACGTGTAAGTGGTTTCCTCTAAACACATAAGGCTAATCGACATATGTAAAACAAAATTAGGCTTGGCAAAACAATAAGCCTTCCTTAGGGCCGACTATTGAATGCATAAGTAACTCCTAAAATTATTTTACATATATTAATTACCTTATACCGTCACTAATCCGGCCAAAATAGTAAACTTCCTTTGGGCCGATTATTACTTGCATGGATTAAGACGCAACTATATACAATCTAATAAACTTTACCATTAAACCCAAATAAATTTTCCATGAAAGAGGCCACTTAGGCAGCGTATCACGTTGAACTTACCCAAATTTCATGGTTTAGATTGCTAATTTTAAAATGTTTGGAACATGCTATTATTCAATTCTATTTATTAACATGAAAATAGTAGAAAAGAAAATTCCAATAGCAAACTTAAGAAATCCAAACATGATCAAACTGAAATTTAAGTCCATCTACTTTATTGGGCTCGAAAAACTCTTCGATTTGACTATTCATATGCCCAAAACGGACTTAAAACAAGGTATATACAACTGAAATAAGGTAATTGGGCCCAAAAAATACCAAATAGGCCCAAAACCGGGTCAAACTAGATCCAGTCAGCATGAGTCGGACCCGGTCAGCACAAGTCAAACTTTGTTTGCAAAGTCAGACCTTGCATACATGGGCCAGACCCAAGCCCAATCTAATTTATGGGTCGAGTTGGACGTTGGGCTATGGGGCATACTTTAATAAAACACAATCTCTCTTTTAGTGGGCTTTAAAAGAAAAAACCCAAAAAAAAAAAAAAAAATTATGTTGGGATCGGTTTTAAAACTCACTTGCACCAAGTGAGTTGACTTTGAGAAAAGAAACTCATCGTCACTTTCAAAGAACAGAGTGCAAAAAAAACTTCATAGTTTTCCAACCCCAAACTGCCTCCATTAATCCCATCAACTGAACGATACAAAACAAGTTTCGACCGTCAGATATCATCTCGACCATCACACAACCCACCACACCAAATTTCAGCCCCATTGGACACTGCATCTCCGAGATACATAGATTTTAAAAACGCCAGATTCAATATAAAAACGAGTTTTTAATCACTTTTAACATCAGTTAACGACATGAATCTGAGATCAAAAACTATAAGCCACCGTACGGATTTAAAATATGGTATAAAGAGATCAATACTGGAAAATCTCAGCACCATACATCCAAACCCGAAGGAGATCCAAAAGTCCAAACTTGACAGAAAAAACAGTTTCGGGAATTTTCAATTTCAACCTTCGACGGCGATACCCACCATAACTGGCGATCAAAACCCATCATCCACCGTTGGATATGATCCTTAGATGATGAAGTATTGACTCCACAAATCCCGACCCCAGAAAAATCCGGTCGCCGGAATCCGACGGTTCAATAACGTTGAAACCGAAAAAAAACTGATTTTTCTCAATTTTAATTTTAATTGTATAAGAAAATAAACCGTATGTTTTCTTAATGACTAACATGTCGGCGACTGATACCAATTGTGAGGATTTCTCCAATACCCAGAATACATGTCAATCAATAAAGAAAACCGAATAATAATAGGACATACCTGAAGCCATAGCGTTATCAAGCAAGTCCTATAAGCAAGAATTTGAACGTTGTTGTCTTCCATTCTAAAACCCTTCGTGTTCTCTCGGTGGATGGAAAACTTATGAGAATCGAATAGGGTTTGGGGTGGGGACCTCAACTTATATATTATGGGTGTATTTATTATACCCCATCATGATAATAGAAATACGCTTTAAGCCCAAAAAGTATCTGACATATCGTTAAGCCCATATTCACTTTATACACGTGTCATGACTTTACACGTGTGGTTTGAGACATGTAAATGACCCAGTCATGTTACTTTAAGATCAAAGTTTAGTGAGTCTTCTCAATGTCACTCGGACGTAGTTCGACAATTAACAATTGTGTAATGTGTATGATCTATGTAGGTACACCTTAAAGAGAAAAGTTCTAACAGAAACTCCCAGTACAGGTCTAACATCGGCATGATTGGGTTCACCCATCCGTAGGTTAGAGCATTCCTCGATGACTCTGCATTCCTTAATTCGACAAATATGATAAGAGAACGGCATTTAACAGGACTGGCAACTCATTCAGCGGCATAGAGCGGTATTCTCAAAGGATCGGCAACCTCAAGCAAAAACCAAAAGGTTTCTACCTATCAACTTTATCGGCACTTCTTCGAGCGGCTATAAATTGATTGACTAACCCATTTTTTTATCAATCGGTGACTTGGTAATTTGGATAAGGTTGAAAACGATTCCCGATCACTTAAGAACCGCTGCCATAAATGTAGTAGGAGGATAAACTGTCAACCCATATGAATTCACCAACGGCAAACACCACACTTGTTGCATTTGATTCTGCCAGAGGCTTTAGAAAAATATCCACCATCGTGGTGTTGGGAACCGTTATTTCATCAAAGATACCAACTCAATCTGCAGAATGTTGTTTTGAGCATAGAGACTGGGGTTTGAAGTTTAAAACTAGCCCGCCTCGTGAGCTTGAATCAACGACTTGAGCCTCTAGATCGATCTATGTTTATACCTTGAGGAAAGCGGCGGCAACAAGAATATAGAGAGAACAACACGCCTAGTCCAAACATCAAAACAAGTATACATCTAAACCAAAGAAATTTTGAACAACAAATAGAAATACCATTCTGACTTGAGTTTGAAAACTGTGATAGTATTTAGTAATGATGAGTAGTGGATTTGAAGAGTTGTTGAATGGAGTTCATATTTTGGAGTAACCATCAGGAAACTATAATTCAAATTGAAGAAGGATCGGACATATCCTTTGAGCGGCAAGATTGTATTATAGACCGACCCAATAAATTTTTTTGTTTGTGAAACAAACCTATTGGTTTACGTTTCTTTATGAGTCCTTGGATATAAAAAGAACGCAAGTCAGCTCTCATCAGTCATAAAACTAACAGAGAAGAAAAAAAAAAAAAAAAATAAATAAATAAAACAAAGTTCTTATATTATCGTTATTTCTCGTTCGGCAATTCATGTTTACTATAGCCAGCGGCAAATTCAACAAGCGGCAAATCAAGCAGTATCAATTCATTTAGCTCAAACCGTATGATGGGAGGTCGGGATGAAGACCGGTAACTTGATAGATCGGCAAATTGGATTTCAAATTGGATAATTGATGATCGGGATTTTTTGTAGAGAAACTAGTGTTTGACAGACTAAACTTTAGGAGATCGTCCAAGTTTCGAAAGGTGATCGGTTAAGGATTGCTAATTGGACAGGATGTAGTTTGTTTTTTTTTTTTTTTTTTGAATTAAGGGAAGGAAAATCTATGACCCCCCTTTTATTTTGTAGCTCGGCGGTTTCTTGTTCTTTTATTGTATGAATAGGGTCGGCAAAATATTAGTGGGTTACTAATGGGCTAATTATATATCGGGGCTTGCTTTCACCGATAGGATCGGCAAAATAAAAAAGAATGTCCCATGGGCGGCAAAACATAGATCGGCAAGGAGTGCTTGGCTAGATCAGTTCATTCAATTGCTATATAGTAGGTCGGCAAACAAGTTACTTGGTTTACCAAAATATTTAGAAATTGGGTATTAGACAATAGTGATTGAGCGGCAAATAATTGGATTGGCAAAGGATAGAGATCGTCAAGTTCAAAAGGATAATTGCTTGCCCTTGACTGATCAATTTGGGACGAAATTTGGGGTGGTAAACAATTTGACTGATCAAGTTCAAAATTTGGGGTGTCGCAGCCCCCAATGTAATGATAATGTAAAGAAATGTGGGGTGTCGCCGCCCCCAGTGTAATGATAACGTAAAGAAATGTGGGGTGTCGCCGCCCCCAGTGTAATGATAACCCCCCAGTGTAATGATAACGTAATGAAATCTGGAGTGTCGCCGCCCCCATAGTGTAATGATAACGTAATGAAATTTGGAGTATTGCCGCCCCCAAAGTGTAATGATAACGTAATGAAATTTGGGGTATCGCCGCCCCCAAAGTGTAATGATAATATAATGATTTAATTTAATGGTTAAAATATATGAATATAATGAAATGTTATGAATGCTAATTTAAATGTATGCATGTATGTATGAATGACAAATGAATTATAAATGTAAAAGATATTTAAGACGCCCCATGTATGAATGGAAGGTCTTTTATTTGATGACAAAGTGATACTTGTTATTGCAAGATTTTTTTTTTTTTTTTTTTTTTGTAGTGAATCAATATGACTTTGAGGCAGAATGATTGTAAGTATCAGCAATTGGTAAAGCGCTTCTTGTCGTATGGTTGATCCATTCTTGAGGAGACAACAAATAGAAAGTTATCGACATCATCATATGGACATATCAAAGATGTCGATGAGCCCTAAGGTTTGGGCTACTATCAACTTTGTGAGTTCCATTATAAGGTCAAACACTCTTTGTTATATGTTGATCCCTTCTTTAGTGAGGCAACAAATAGAAAGTTATCGACATCATCATATGGACATATCAGCATGTCGATCAGTCCTGTGCGAGTTCCATTATGAGGTCAAACACTCCTTGTTATATGCCGATCCATTCTTTAGTGAGGCTACAATTAGAATGCTATTGACATCATCATATGGAACAGATCAGCCACGTCGATAAGCCCTAAGGTTTGGGCTACTATCAACTGTGCATGTTCCATGACGAGGTCAACTACTGTCCTTGTTGTATACCAATTTCTCGTAGTTATATCTTGATGATCGAGCTAAATATGAATTGATGGCAAACAGATCGGAATTGTTGAACTAGTGTACTGGTCATCAAATTGAATCTTTTTGCTTGATGCCCAAATTGAAAGAGCTTTTAGAAATAAAATTCTTGAATTGAAAAAAAATTGAAAAAAAAATTGATTTTTTTTTTCTTCTTGCCGATCATTTGGATCAGCAAAATATTCTCTGAAACATTTGGTCGGCAAGTTTTTTTTTTTTTTTTTTTTTTTTTTTTTTTTAAGGTAGGTAAAATTAGATATTGCAAATTGGCAATGGAAAAGACCGAGCCAATTATGAAGATTAGTTCTTTCTTCGCCTAGGGTGAACATTTGGAGTATATGGACGGAAGGTTGGGATCCAATCACTCTTTTTGTAGTCCTCTGTAAGTGAGTCACCATCTATAGAACTACTACTGTCAACTGACCATGTAATGTGAAACATGCATTGGTCGACAATGAACTGTGAAACATGCATTGGTCGATAATGAGCTCGAGGGTTGGGACCACGACTTGGAGAGGGACCTTTCAAAGAGGTTGGACTACTAAAGCATAGTAAGTGATACATACAGATAATTTCTTCTAGGAAAGAGCCGATCTCTTATAGCCTTTTGGCTAGGATTGGCTACACTAACATTTTTTTTTTTTTTTTCATATCTTCGATTAGTTGTCTACCCCTCCATGAGTGGTCGACATTAAAGTTAGTAGAAGAGTTTTTGAACTCACTCACGATCACACTTGAAACTATGCGTTTTCATATTGTAGTTTTGTTTGCTTTATTTAATCGCACGATTCTTTTTGGTGCATGAGGAAGTGCTTTGATTCTGTAGTTACTTCGCCCGACAACTATACATGTATATGTTTCTTCAATTTTCGGAGACGACGGTCAACTTGAGTTATTAGATCTGCAATATGAATACTCACTCTCCCAGTCGCAGATGGCTGAAAACCATCAGACTTGGAAAGAGAATTCTCATTCGGCAAAAGTTAAGTGTTGAACTTGAGCGGCAAGAGGAGAGCCTTCACAGTTGTTTGTTCTTTGTGAAGCTATTGACGCAACTTTTTTGTTGTTGAGAGTATCCCCACAGACGGCGCCAAATATGTTTCAGCAAGATTTGCCAAAACACACCAGTTGAGGGTTGGAAGTAATGTTTTTTGGAGATGGTGAAGGAGATGGTGATTGGGGAAAGATGAGACTGGACTTCGGTTTTGAAGTTGCCTACGTACCCAAAGATATTGCTTGGGATCAAGTCTCGATTGCGTAGTTCTGGAAAAATGACGAAGGTTGGATTTTATAGGTAGCATTGGTGATAGTTACTTCCTCGTTCTCCAATATTCCAATCGTGGGATGAAGTTGGAGAATCGGGCGGAGAACCGGCCCAATCATGGGATGAAGTTGGAGAGCTGGCGGGATAACTGTCAGCTCGTGGAATGAAGTTGGAGAACTGGCGGGACATCTGTCAGCTCGTGGAATGAAGTTGGAGAACTGGCGGGAGAACTGTCAGCTCATGGGATGAAGTTAGGAGAACCGGCTGAGAACTCGTGGGATGAAGTTGAGAACCGCGGGAGAAACGTCGGTTCGTGGGATGAAGTTGGAGAACTGGTGGGACATCTGTCAGCTCGTGGATTTAAGTTGGAGAACTGGCGGGAGAAATGTCAGCTCGTGGGATGAAGTTGGAGAATTGGTGGGACATCTGTCAGCTCGTAGGATGAAGTTGGAGAACTGGCGGGAGAACTGTCAGCTCGTGGGATGAAGTTGGAGAACTGGCGGGAGAACTGTCAGTTCGTGGGATGAAGTTGGAGAATTGGCGAGAGAACTGTCAGTTCGTGGGATGAAGTTTGAGAACTGGCGGGACATCTGTCAGCTCGTGGATTGAAGTTGGAGAACTGGCGGGACATCTGTCAGCTCGTGGAATGTAGGCTTTGAGCATGGGCTTTTTCATAGATAAGCTCTGAGCATGGGCTCTGAGCGTGGGCTTGTTTATAGTTGGGCTCTGAGCGTGGGCTTGTTTATAGTTGGGCTCTGAGCATGGGCATGTATTGAATTGGGCTTTTATTGGGCCACATTTGTGGGGGCCGGAACATACATGTTTAACTGAACTAAATATGATCATAGTAAGACATTGTATCTCACATGTACGATATTATGTGGTGTTGTTAAATGACCCCTTATATGTATGACATTATGTAGTGTTGTAATATTCGTATTTGGAAAACCTGAAAATACACGTTTAACTGAACTAAATATGATCATAGTAAGACATTGTATCTTACATATATAACATTATGTGGTGTTGTTAAATGACACGTTTAACTAAACTAAATATGTTCATAGTAAGACATTGTATCTCACTTGTACGATATTATGTGGTATTGTTAAACTCGTATTTGGATAACCTGAAAATACACGCTTAATGCAGTTTTCATCCCTATTTTGCTTTACTTTTACAACATGTAGAAAGAATCCAATGATCAAATTAAAGTGACTTGGGACATAGGATTTTGATGTACAAGGTAGGAAGAGAGATGACAAGAGGGTGGGAGATGTTCAAGGGTTTATATGTAAACTCGTATAATGAAATATCATTTTTTCAAAAAAGAAAACACTAATATGTGGAAGGGTATTAGGGGTATTTCATACTATCATCAAGTGGGGACCACGTTCTGAAGTGGAATAAATCTTCTCTGCCATATTCAACAGGATGTTTTGTCCTAATCTTTAAGTCAACATCCGATCCAGGTATTCTCCATTTTAATTATCTTCCCTTTTTAAGTATCTAAACACGTTTAGAGTTTTTGGGAGTTTTGGTTCTATATAATGTACATGCAAGAGAACATCCAAAAGAATGAATGCACACCACTTGATTGATCTTAATGAGAGATAATTTTTTTTAGTTATTATATGGGGATTGTGGGTTTGTTGAGTTAAAGAGAATTATTTTGCTGGACAAAAACATGTTGGATACTTGGATATTGTCGGGTACTCCTAATCAACGATCCTTGGACTTGCTTGTTCAAAGAAAAAAGGAACATACATAAGCATTTGTTCAAAGTTTGATTTTACTTATCATTTTTCTTTTCTTTTTTCCTCCTCCCATTTTGCCGATTACTTGTGTGTTCTCTCCTCTGCAAAACAAAAGACGTACAAAAGAATTGAAAGTAGTTGATGAATAAGGAAGAACTCAGGTATGCTAACTTGCTAAGTTGTTTTAGGCTCTGTTTGGCAGTAACAAGTTAAGCCGTACTTATTAGCCATGTTTGGAGTATCCAATTCTTGTTGTTCATGTCCCAGAGATGATCAATAACATAAGGTGTTTGGTTATTGCTTACTCTTCCTCAAAACTTATTACACCCCAAGTCATAAACACACAAAATAATCATGAAAAACTTCAAATAGAAAACCTAATACAATGCAATCTTAAAACATATTGTTAATCAAACTCCCAAATTAATATACCAAAACAACTCCATACATATTTATATTTTCTTGAAAAAAAATTTACAAAGAAAGATTATATAAACTTCTTTGGTAGCAACAATTTGGAAATCACCAAAATCAAGTGGGTTTAATCTTGTATCTTCAAATTTGGAGAAATCAAGAGATGATGTGAGTAGGGAGATGTTCAAATTTGAGAAAATAGAGATTTTGTGCGATGAAAATGGTGGGTTTTGCTTTGAGGTATTGCACTTTTCCTTTTTGTTTCAAGTAAGAGAAGTAAGGTGTGGAGAGAAGATGGTGGGGGAAAAGGAAGAAATAAAATTGTTGAAGTGGTGAAGAAGAAGAGAGTAGGCAGTGTTTTCTCGTTTTTTTCTCTTTTTTTTTGTCGGTCTTTTCTTATTTACTAAGATGTAGATCGGAATCCAACCTTTTCAAAAGAATACCATTATTCACACTTTTGTAGTTGGGCCAACCAACTAGTAGCATACGGGCTTGGGCTCAAAATATAGGAACCAAACATAAAAATTGGGATAGTGCACCCTAAATCATGAATAGGTTGGGCAATACAGGCTACCAAACAGGGCCTAACTATTCCTAGACCCCCACATTACCAACCCATATGTCGTATAAACCAGTAATGATACATACACAGACCTACTAATTTGGCCTACTTAACCAACCTACTAATAGTAATCATTGATTTATATAGAGATATGTGTCTGTATGTATATTGCAATGCAAACCAACGTTATATATCCAAATAATAAATCGTAATAGTAGGTCTAAAAAGTAGATCCGTATACCACTTCTCCGTATAAACTTGAGGGCTACTCATTAGAATGATTATAAAGTTAAAATTGAACTCTTAAAAGAAGATTGAGATGAATATGTCAATCACCATCACAAATAAAGTTCAAAATGGTACTTTTGAAAGTTATACATACGCAAGTTCAGATTTTGCCTTCAATGAATATAAGCTGGTTAAGTTTTTAAAGACTACCATCATCCACTTGTTGTCTCAAATATTTTGCGTCGTCTGGATCCTAGTTTGTCCTTCAAAATTTATCTAAAGAGACATCGATCAATCAAGAATAAATTTCACCATTTAGCGCCGGGTTGACAGATATATGAAACATATATTCTAGTGGTCCATGTTTCTCCTTGACAGTGTCAAAGCAGACGTGCATGAAGTTGCCTTGCACCCTAACTATATGTAACATACATTTCATTTGTTCAAATTAAAGCAAACGTGTATGAAAATCTTTATTTTCCTGAGTAGCTTGCATTGAACAACCACCACCACCACCACCACCCCTCCCTCACTAGTCCAAAATTTACCGCATAAAGCAAAGTAAAACAACATGAAATTATCAGGGCCAACTGGGCAAATTAACTTCTTGGCTGATTTTTTTTATTTTTTTAAATCTTTGAGCTATGAAATTCAAGCTAGAAACGCTTACAGATATGATTCCTGACCATTTGCTTTCACAGATTTTGAGTTCGAGTTCATACATGGGCAGGGGAGGGGTCTATCATTTAGTATATTGAATTAGGAAAATTCAGCATTGATGTGTAGATTGGAGCATTCCATACATACGGATGATTATAAATCCATGATCAACTCAAAATTTCACAACTCATGAATAATATTAATAAGCAAAAGAACAGTCAATAATTTTTTCCATTGTTGAAAAATCAACGGCTAATCTCAAAGAAAAATCAACTTATTCAATTCGTAGAGTTGATATATAACAAGGATTTCAACTGCTAGCTAGCAAAGACTCAAGGAGGCTGCAACTAGAAGCTAGTATATATATTTATAACAAGGACGACCTTTATAACAGTCAAATGGTAATCGGATAATAAAAGCTCAAAATTCCAAAAGTTTCTGAGGCATGTTCTAGTTTTTACGTGCAATATCAACACCTGGTTTTTTGAGTTTCCATTTTTTGGACTTTTTTCACTAAAACAAACACGTCCCTTGGGAGTTAGGACTTCCAACATTGGATTTTACTTGTACAAAAAGATGATGACTATTATAAACTTGATGTTCACATTCTTATTACCTAGAAGTATCATTTGAGGCCAAGATGGTATTTTGAAAAACTATAAATAAACAGGTTCGTGCCTTCTCTAAACAACAAAACATGGGGAATTCAAGCTTTGCATTAGTAGCACTGTTTTATACACTTTTATCTCTAGTTTCATTGGCAACTTCAAGTTCATTGTATGACAACTTTCTGCAATGCACTTCCCTTCAGTCCAATTCTTCCATACCAATATACACTCCTAACACTGCTTCTTATTCATCTGTCTTGCAGTTCTCAATAAGAAACCTTAGGTTTACATCACCCAACACACCAAAGCCTGAACTAATAGTCACACCCTTGCATGAATCCCATGTTCAAGCGGCTGTGATTTGTTCCAGGAAATATGGAATGCATATTAGAGTTCGAAGCGGTGGACATGATTATGAAGGGCTTTCGTATGCAACTGGTGTGCCATTTGTCATTGTTGATCTTATTAATCTTCAATCCATAAGTGTTGACGCAAAAGATGGAACTGCATGGGTTTCATCTGGTGCAACCATTGGCCAACTCTATTATAGGATTGCAGAGCAAAGTAGAACTTATGGCTTCCCTGCCGGGATTTGCCCCACTGTAGGTGTTGGTGGCCACTTCAGCGGTGGCGGTTACGGTGCGTTGTTGAGGAAGTATGGTCTTGCAGCAGACAATGTTGTGGATGCTCGGTTAGTCAATGTTGACGGTAAGATTCTTACCAAAGAATCTATGGGGGAGGATCTGTTTTGGGCCATTAGAGGAGGGGGAGGAGGAAGTTTTGGTGTTATTCTTTCATGGAAAATCAGGTTGGTTCCTGTTCCACCTACTGTGACTGTTTTCACACACAATAAGAACTTGGAACAAGGCGCAACTGCACTTGTTCATAGGTGGCAATATGTGGCAGATAAACTCCCTCGAGACCTCTTCATTCGAATCGTTATAAACGTTGCAAACTCCAGTCGAGTTGGAGAGAGAACAGTACAAGCATCATTCCAATCTTTATTCCTTGGTGGAGTAAAACAGCTCATCCCTCTAATGGAACAACATTTTCCTGAACTGGGTTTGAAGCGCGACGATTATATTGAAATGAGTTGGATACAATCTGTTCTCTATTTCGCTGGATTCCCAATTGAAGGTCCATCAGACGTTCTATTAGATAGGAATCCATTAACTAGAGACTACTTCAAGGCAAAATCGGACTATGTTACAGAACCTATTTCAGAAAAAGGGTTGAAAGGAATTTGGAAACTGCTTCTGGAGGAAAATAGACCAGAAGTGATATTTAGTCCTTACGGTGGAAGAATGAATGAAATCTCTGAATCTGCTATCCCCTTTCCACATAGAAAAGGAAACATATACAAGATTCAGCACTTGGTGTACTGGGCAGAAGAAGGGACTAAGGCAGCTAAAGAACGTATAGGTTGGATTAGAAGGCTGTATAGGTACTTGATTCCATATGTTTCCAAGTCCCCAAGGGCCGCATATCTCAACTACAGGGATCTAGACTTGGGTCAGAGCAAGAACGGCACAGCAAGCTACTCCAAAGCTAAAGTTTGGGGCAGAAAATACTTCAAGAACAACTTCGACAGATTAGTGCTGGCGAAGAGCAAGGTTGATCCAGATAATTTCTTTAGGAATGAACAAAGCATACCAAGTGTTCCATCATGGAAAACTAGATACTAGTGTACGTTTAGTAATAGTATGTGTATACCATAGGAAGTCAAATAAAAGAGGTATCCGATATATATACCTCCATCGCTCCTTAGGATGTTGTAAGTTGTAACTTTGCCCAGTGTATTCTTTGTCATATAAAATGATTTGTTATTGCCTTACCGGGGTGTAAATAAATCTTGTAGGGTATGTAAATGTATCTATTGATTGATTCACATGAAATTATATCGTCAGACATACACGCACACGCCAATACCCTGCCTTCCCGAAACCATGGAGCTCAAAGATGAAGTAATTTTCCCAAACGCTTGTTATCCCATCGACTAGACCAAGGACGCGATAATCAAAATTCAAAGATTATTTGTGACTTTTTTTTATCGTAAACTCGTTACATTTCATTCTCCAGAAGTGCAAATCTATTAGAAACGAATTATCATGGAGAAAAATTGCAAAATCTTGCAAAATCCTATAAAATAATGCCAGATAGCGTCTGAAGGGTGGCCAAGTATTGATGATTTTAAAAGACCGTGGTCTAAAATCTGAATTTCACGGTGAGTGTCCTCTTTAACGCTGAATTTCAAACCAACATATCGCTAGGTTTCTAATTAAATAGGAGATTCAATTCTTCAGAAGTTGTAGGGAAATGGAGTGCATGGTGCAATTTTGCAAGTATGAGCGACTCTAATCCATTTCCAAGAGCAAGGACTCAAGGAGGATATATATATGCTAATTGGAACCAAAAATTGGTAACAACTTTCATGTTTTTTTTAACGCCCAGAAATTTTGAGTTTGCAATCATTGGCAATGTTTAACACTATAAATTAGTTGAAATTTTGTGGAGGTGATTTTCATGGGATTGTTCAACACATCTATAAAAACGAGATTTTAATTCATGTTGTCGGTGAAGTTGTGGGGCGTGGTACAAACCATGGTATAAAAACCATAGTATATTGATTATATATACCCAGTTTGCATGGCAAATCCAACTATTCGGATATGAGTGAGCGGCCAACTGGCGAACCAGCTGGCTGATGCTTCAGCTACGATCTCAAAACATGCTGCTAGATCTAGACATCTAGTCAACTCAAGCGACAGGGTCCCTTTGATGCAGATACCAATCAAGTGACCACTTGGTTAGGTGTAGATACTAGATACTAGACACACTGGAAAGTAAAATTTCATGCTTTCAAGTTATTTATGCTAGATCTTGTATGAAGGTCTGAAAAGCATTATGAAATCAAAATAGTGCCATTTTTCAGTTCTAATCTTGAATGGTACATGAGTACATGACCAACCAGTCAACCACTACACACTTTATTTTATTTTTATTTTTTGATTGTATAACTTCAATTTACACAGTAAATTACTGATTTAAATTAGCATTCTCTCCTAAATTTTGGAGCGATTGAATTAAACAATAATAAAAAAATAAAAAAATTAAGTCACAACCCCAACCTGCTGATTTGAGTTTGTATTACAGCAGAAAAGGCCCGAAAAAGCAGATGTGTTCTAATCCTTTCTTCTTGAACTGGATCTGTGAGAACTTTATGTTAATGCCATTCTAGTTAATCGTCTTCGATGCATATGGCCCCTTCCTGAGTAAGACTAGCCCATTTTGATGAGACCCTGCGTATACATAACCAACAGAATCATTGCTGTTCTGAAATTGGACCCAGAGATGCAGCTTTTTATGAATACTTTTCAACTTGAGCAAAATAATCAAATACCTTGAGAATAATAATGGCAGCATTCTTGTGTAGAACTTCATTGTACTCGTGACAGGAAAAACTCTGCAGCATAAAAAACCTTGAGAGAAATGGCATTACTTAATTTGAAGTTAATTCTATTGTACAAGGTAGCAAAAACAGACCTGAACACAGCTGGGGCAACCGGTTTCTACAGAGCAGCGGCAAGTTGTGATAAGTTCCAAAGAAGCAACTAAAATTTCTCTGAAACGTGGTTGCATCTGTTACACAATTCCAAAAACCAAGACAAGTTTTACTAACAGGTTCACATAAGAAATAAATAACATCAGTAACCTCTCATGACTTGGTAACGCGAATTGAGATCATTAAATACACATAACACACAAAAATATGAGATACCTGTGCTGAAACCCCGCTCCCTCCAGGATGCTGATCGTAAAGTAGAATTCTCTCAGGAACTTTTTGCCTTCTGTACTTAATTTCTCCTTCGGAAAGATAGTGAATTTCATTGGGATTTACACACTCGGAAGCCAAATCAGATGAGTTGCACTGAATAAACCTATATGCCAGCACATCAGTCAGACTCGTCATTGATAACTGATAAACTGCTACTTGTAATGAGAAAGATATCCCTTTCTTGAAAATGATGTGGAAAGTCTTAGATACTCGAACTTAAATGAAAAATACCTACAAACCTACATAAGACAAACAAGAACATCACTTCATCACTTCATTCTCAACAATCGAAGTGAGTCTGGCCTCATGGGGTCTAAAAAGCATCTCCCGACTGTTTTGATGGTGTCTTAATGGTATAAAAAAGGTTAAACGGATTATTTCTTCAATCTCAAACATTTCTCAATCAAGAGGTAAAATAATTGAATTTGTTTTAGTTCCTTCCACTATATGATAAATGCTTCATCAGTGTGTTATAAATGATTTTCTTGTATTGTGTTCTAGGTGCTCAACTTAAGGTTTGGCCTAACTGCACCGCAATATAACAGTATCACTTAGCAACAGATGTCCAAGACAGATTCAAAACCCCGTAGGCGTTAAGAAGAACCTAGCCGAGACAACTTGGTATTTTTATCATGTGTTATGTGACTTACAAAGGAACAACATTACAGAGAGCATGAGCAACAGCATGAAGGCCTGCAGGAAATGAGAGCTTTCGATTTTCCACAGCGTCTTTAATTGATGGAGGAACCCTGATCCAAACAGCCTGTTCAAGGGTAACATGCGAAATGCCCAAATTAAATAAAAGAACAGATGGATCAACCTTGGAAACAGGTGAAAATTACCAATAACTTATTTATTTGAAAATCAATTCCACATTGGACAAACCTGTGATTCATACGAATAATTAGGGAGTGAAAGTGGAACACTGTCCAAGATTTCATTGCTTCCTCGCTGAATTTTAAAGAAGCCGAACCATGTAGTCGTTACTTTGCAAAAGTTTGTTTGGGCAGCTGTCGAGTCCTGAGTTGCTGTATAGGCCTAAACACAGGTTACACAGCAGACAAATCATGTTCATTAACATTTTTTTCATATCTTCACTATTGAATTTAGGATGAAAGTGCATGTCATTAAAGATCAGTGGCTATTACTATAGATTAAAACTAAGGAAAATCCTAGAAAACAGTAATTCGTTAAAAGTAAAAAGAAACAAGGCGCAATGGATGATAATGGAATTGATTTCTAGAAAATAATAGCAGCTAGTTGATTTCCCCTCAAATCCAACTTTGACTTTCCAATTTCTCCATTTTTTTCGAACAAACCCAAAAAAAAACACCAGAAAGGTGTCGCCAGAAAAAAGAATTCAAAGCACTTTCTGAGTAACCTATTTTACGTACTTTTTCCTTGATGAGAGGATGCCATCTACACTTGTCTGCCCAATAATCTTTACAGACAGCCTTTTCAGCAGTTTCCCGATAGTTATCATCAGAAGAATGATAAGGATCTAATTATTCATTTTCAAAAACTAACAATAGTATAAAAGAAATTACCCCCCAATAAGTAATCTTGACTCTTTCAAGGGAACCACACCACTAGACCAATCCTAGAGTGTTCCCTTGAGTTCCAACAAAACTTTGTGCATCTCCTTCCCTTGTGTTCAGATATTCTTCGGATCATTTCGTTCAAAAGTACTGAAATAATAGCTCTAGGTAGATGCTTCCTTATCCATGTTGTCTTTGGACATAGAACATGTGTAATTACGTCCCCACCAAGCACATTCTCAACCCTATACCGACACCCAAGGCTTGCAAAAGATACAAAGAATAACTCCAACAGTGCACGGGGTATTATCAGCCGTTTCTAAATGTTATTTCCCTCCTCAGAGCAGGTCCTTATAGCTTTGCTCACTTGCGTACAACTGGAAAGTGGAAACACTTCTTCCCATCCGAGTTACACGTGTTAAGGTACATCCTACGTTAGGTGGTAATAATCTCCTGTTTTCTTATGGTTTACTTCAGCGAAGACAAGCTTTGTGCTCTTTGAAAGATTAAAATGGACACTTACAGGCAGTACTTTGAATAACAATGGGTAAGGTATATGATTAACACTTCAATAAGAATTTTTTTATCCAGAAGACCAATTGTAAGAAATTGATACAGACCTACTATGGAACGTCAGAGAGCTAGCAAGTATGAACACAAAGAGTATACAGAATGTCAAAAAAACAAGAAAGTAAAAAATAATAAATCAAAAAACAACAAAGTAAAACCTCAAAATCTTCTACTAAATCAAATACTAAGTATACCTACAATAAACTGCAAAAGAGTCTCTTACAAAAGTAAATGAACATGAGAGAAGATTCGGAAACAATCAATTAAAAATTAAAGATTGATCATTCAGTAGAAGGAGGGCATTAAAGGGTCCGATGTACTGCAGCACTAGATAAGCTCTTGAACCACTTAACCATAAGACATACACCTCAGGTATGTGAGACATAAGCTACATGCATTGCTGCTAAGGTGTATGCCTTCAGTTTGGACGCCTCCGCCTGGATTGAAGTGTGCCTCAGCCCTCATGGCATATGCTGGCTAGCATATCAATCATTCTTCAGTGTTACACAAAGATGGTTAAGGCATGTAACAGGAGAAAATACGAAGCGAGTGAGAAGACAGAAAAACAGATAAGAGCAGAACATACAATATCTCCACCAGGCACATGAACATCTGTGTAATCACGAGTCTTCGTAAAATACTTCGGATTATCCTCTTCGCACAGAGCGATCTTTTCAAATATATCTAAGTCCTTGACCAGGTAGATTTTCCCTTGCTGCATGTATACAGCACCTTCATAAACCTGAATAGAAACAAACGGCATCTCCAAATATTTATCCATTGATCATTCATGAGTATCAATAATCTAGAAATGAGATGGCATCAGTAAACACAATAAACAGCTTATAATAAAGACATTGTATCCGGGAAATATAAATTAAAAAGTAGAAGAATAAATCACCTAGGCAAATGCACGAATTCTTGTTCCCGTTGAACAAATTCCAGATATGGAAGTATATACTAACTTTACTAATCAAGCATTCAGAACTATCTATTACCTGAAAGAACGCTTTGCTTTCCTCAATCTCTTCAATGACTTCATCTGTTTTTTTGTCTATCACTTTGTATTTCTCAGTCTCTATTGCTCGGATACTGATTCCATATGAAGGTCTTTTCTGTAGCAGAAAAGAGAAAAGAAATAATATATCTTACAATTTGCACAAAATCTATAACCGATCGTACACTTTAGAGTATATAGTATAGAGACCTCATGACCAATATAGCTCCATATTCTGACTGGAGAATCACGTGATGGATCAGAACTCAGATACCCTTTCTTAGTAAGGGCTGTAATCGAACAATGTAGGGAAGGGCCAAAATATTTATCATCATGGAGAAAACTCAATGGGTGTTCAACAGCCGCACAAACAAGGTGTTGTTCAAGAACCTACAAAACAAGATGTTATGAATACACGGTAGTATTTTCAAGAAAATTGAAGCTCAACATAGTTTCAAGCAAATCCAAAAGTGACGAGCCTAAAGTAATTTGAAATTCCATATGAACAGAAAAAAAAGGACGAAAATCCATGTCGCTGTAATACCTGCTTATTTTTGGCATCAACGTGGCAACACTCGATTGAGCGCCGAAAAAGTTTTTCAGGGAATGTCATGAAATACTGATCAAGAGGCCCTTCAAAAGCAACGTATACAGCAAGTGATGGTCTTTCCCTTCTCCCAGATCTTCCAGCTTGTTGCCACAGGCTAAATAGCAATATAAATAGTGTCCAATCAAAATATGCAGCATAGTACTACAGAAAAACAGACAACAAATTGATGTGCTAGTTAGCTCACCTAGAAATGCTACCAGGAAAGCCAAGATGAAGAGTTGCATCAATGTATCCAACATCAATACCAAGCTCAAGTGCATTTGTTGCAGCAACCCCACGAAGCTTTCCACCAAAGAATTCACTCTCTATTCTCCTTCTATCCTGTTCATCAGTACACAGTATGAGAATCCAACAAATTGGTGATCGTTATTTTTGTTCAAGTAACGCAGTGAATTTGTGATAAAAGAAAGGCTTAAATAAGTCTTTACACATGCCAAGTGACAAAGGACATACCGGATGAGTCCCAAAGCACGGAGAAAATGGAGAAAGCTGAATAAATCATTAAAAATTATGTCTAAAATCGAAAAAAGTAAGCATACGGCATTGTAAGACTTGGTATTCCCTACACACATGATGTAAAAGTGATAGTGGCAAGAAAGTGTTTGAGAGATAGTGGCAAGAATGTGTTCGGATTGAAGGTGCTCAAATGCAAACATTCAAAAAGACAGATTCACAAGGACAGCAATACAATATGAAAGCCACGTACCCATGCATATCAAGTTCGAGATGAACTTTTTTTCATATTATTTCTTTTTTTGCTTAGTAAACACAATATTATACTACAAAAACAAACAAAAAAGTAGGTGTAGTGTGAGATGTTCACACTACAATCCCAAAGAGATATAAACAGGAACCAGACTGGCAAGGTAGTAGAATCTCATCTTGCCATCATATCCTCTGGTCTAATTTCTCTAAACAATGGGCACATGAGACGACCATTCCCATACAATCATCTTACATTTACATAATATCTGCTGAACATTTCTGGGGAGTTTTTCTAACCAGAAAGATGTGTTGTAGAAGTGGCCATTTATTCAAGAAAGCAAGTTACTTTCATGGTGTAGATTGAGTTTTGATTCTTTCTTCCTTGAATCAAGGTTGTTTATACTTTCATTTGTAAGGTATGGCTTATGTCAAGTTAAATTTCAGTTAAAATGCAAACTTCCTGTCTTACGAGTTATGAGTATACAAGTATACAAATCAAGGGAATAACTGAAACAAACAAATGCCCATTCACATACTACAATCTATATGTATAGAGTCACATGCACTGTTTTTTCTGGTTTGACCAATAACAAAAACAAAGAATTATTGGTACCTCTTAATTTTTCTGGAAGTCCAATTGAGTTTGTAATCATAATCAAGACAGTTACGTTATAGCAAGAAGAAGAAGAACTGAAATGACACAGTGACAAAAGATTTAAACAAGAAGCCCAATATCAACCTGAGCAACGTAGCCACCTCGATAGGAACATATGGAATCAACAAGACAGGGTGCAGTCTCTTGAAGAATCTCACGCCTATAAACAGTTTTAGAGATGATAGGACATTAACCCTTTCTTAGTTAACCAAAAAATATATATATAGAAGGGATAAAAAGTAAAAAAATAAATAAATAAAATTAAGCCCATAAGATGAATTTGTTCACAAAAACTAAGACGTGTATATGGTTAATGTACATACGTATAAAATAGAACAAGTTCACAGAGTTTCCGTGTTTTGCAAAAAGCAATGCAACGAAGTCCATGCTGAACCATTTCCGCGAAGATTGAGGAGATCTCCGAAACTGGGCTGCATAATAGAGACATAGTCATTAGCAACAGAATTTCAGATATCTTCCAACAATTCAAAGGCATATAGTTGAGGATTGATCATGCTCAAGCAAAAATAGTCTTATGCACTCATGTGTAGAGATATGTGAGTGTCTCCAGATGAGTATACTCCATTATTTGCGGGGCAATCTCCTAACCATATAGATAATCCAAACATACAATTCGACAAATCTGAAAACTCTACCCTCATCAAAATTGGCTAACTGCGTAGTTTCCAGTTACAGTGTTAGATTGAGGGTACATTTGGCAGGGTCGAATATTTTGGAATGCGCTGATTTTTAGTGGAGAAGACTTTTAGTGCATTGAGTCCTGTTTTAGTGCCAGTGAAAATATATCCATCAAAATGACTATTTAACAACAAAATTTCAATTTTCTGCCAAAAAAGAGACCTGACAGTATATGTTTGATACAAGCTGTGGAGAAATGGGCATTTCCATTAGGTGAGGAGAGAGAGAGAGAGAACTTGTTTGTACCTAGTGCGCCTAGAAATGACATTTTTATCAGCAGTTTTACTGATACCAGTGTCACTTGAAAACTTTGAAACCTGTGATTTATCAGCGATAATAAGGATTTCAAATTGAAAGATTAATATGTCATTCGAAGGTCACTATTCTTGATCAAAGTAGAAAAGAAAAGCCACCAACCGTCTTCCAAATCAATGGTGGATTCCAGAGGACAAAAAGCTTTGGACCACTTGGACTTCCATCATTCTGGATCAAATCCAATGTTGGCAGGCCTGCAAGTTCCTGAAGCATTTGAAAATAGAACTGGGTAATTACTTGCGAGTGATAAAAATAACAGAGAAAATGACTTAAAATATGTAACAAAACACTTTTTTAACACCCTTTCATGTGTTAGATACAGTCACCATTCTAGTCTTCCCATACAAGATTTGAATATCGGTACATCAATCATTTCCCCCATTTGGCTATGAACTCATCCATACAGAAACACATATACACAGAGCAATTCATACCATAGCATGTTCACGAGGATTGGCAGAGGTGGCAGTACAAAATATGAATGAAGGATCGCTACCATACACTACATGGAAGAAAGTTCATCAACTCATAAGAAGGAGAATGATAACAATAATGACAGATAACATTGTAAAACAAGTGTTGTACCATGAGCACAAAGCCGGCGAAGCCTCCTCAATATAAGAGCTGTATGGCACCCAAATGCCCCTTTATAAGTATGAGTCTCATCGATGACTACAAATCTGAGATGATAAGATGCATTAGAGAGCCTTATTAAGAATTTTTTAAAAAACAAATAGGAACAGGAATAATCTTTGGTTCTTTTTTGAAAAAAAGAAATGCAATTTCGTTTTTTGAGTAATAAGACTATTCCAATTATGATCAGGAAAATACCCAGTTGATGACAATAAGAATTATAAAGGCTGGTCGGACTCGCACATAATTTTTAATTTTCAATAATAAATATATAAGAATAATGAACCTGACTACCTGAGATTAGATAAAATCCTCTGGAATTGGGTGTGGGATGGTAAGATTGACATGTGTAACATATCTGGATTTGTAATTAACTGCATCAATGACGACAAAATGTTTAGCAAAAATTGAAAAGAATATTTAAAGAAAAGCTACCCAATCTAGGGAAACCTAACTTACAAAAATACCAGTCTAGCGTTATCACGAAGCCACATCCTATCCCCTTGAGAAGTGTCACCATCGTATACACCCATAGCACAGCTCATCTTCATTCCCTCTGTCATCAGTGATAAAGCCCTCATCTGATCTTGAGCTAAAGCCTGCAAGCATGCACAAATAAGATTATTCATATGCATTAAAAATAAACCTAAAAATGAAAAAAATCAATCTACTAAAAAGGGAAAATCTGTCATTATGGATTACTCAGAAATTCATTTCGCTTTTTTTGACAATATTGAATTTGGATTACGAGTAAATATTTTGAAGGCATGAACCTTCGTGGGAAATAAGTACAGAGCACATGATGTTAAATTTTGGGATAATGATTCCAGAACTGGCACGTTGTAACAAAGTGATTTTCCACTGGATGTCATGGTGGCCACAACGACATTCTTTCCAGAAAGTGAAGCCTGTATCGATTCAGCCTGCAAATATTAAAACAACCAGAGCTCAACAACGTCAAATACTCATCTATATCATAGGGAAAAAAAAACATTATTGTGTGGCCCTCCTATACCTGGTGGCTATATAACCTAGAGACTCCAATCCTTTTAAGGGCAGACCTTGTGGTTTCTGAGAGCGCATTTGGGATATCCACATAAACTGCTTTTCTTCCACATATTTCTTCAATGTGCACTATCTGCACCAAACATGGCAGACCAAAGTAGAAAAATATAAAACAAAATAAAAAGGATAAGACATAACAAAACTAAACTAAACAAAAAAGATACAAACCAAACAAACAAACAAAAGCAGAAAAAGTAAAAAACCTGTTCACGAGATCCAATGCCCTTTCTCAGGTGTTCCACCATTTCTGCTGGTAACAATGGTTTCATATCCTGTTCGCCAAACAAATTGAAAATTATGACTACATTTACCTGAGAATACGAATGCAAACAAAGCAACAGCAGTTTTAAAAGATTCAAGATAGTTACTTAAGTCCAATCCTTTAACATATTTATATAAGGTTTGCAGTTTGCATATTAATATTGCCAGTGAGCCACAGGCCAAACAAAACGAAATTAGAACCACAAGAGAAGACAAGGCAGTTGTAAAGCAACCCAAACAGTTGTGAGTTTGTGACAGTGGGAACATCCAAACCACTAAAAAGTAGAATAACAAGTTCACTCTTACATGGCAACGTTTCTGTCCTGATAGAGAATTCGAAACAGCTGTACTGCCGGTTCTGGCACGTTTTGCTTCACCACATGTTGTTGCACTATTACCATACTTAATGGATACAATAAGATCTTCCAGGGAAGGCAGCAAATTCATCCTATTTCCCGATTTCCTTTTAGCCTGAGAACATAAAGGTTCAATTATTTAATAATCAAGAGGTCTGTTTCTTACAAAAATTACGTAGACGAACTGTTTTTATTCAAACTAAGTCCAGTAACAGAAGAAAACAAATTGATAAAAAAAAATTCTGAAAATACAGCGACAAGCCATTGAATCTGCTGATTATTACAAAACTGAAGATATTATCCTAGATATGCATCAATAAATGGACATGTGGGAATACAGAAGAAAAACAAAAGACGCCATTGGTACTCAAAACATGCGGCAAAAAAACGTACCATTGAATCTCTAACAGCCCACCACAAATGTTCTTTGAATCCGGCCTCCCGTTTCTTAATCGCATTTACGATAGTTGAGGTAGAAATTTGTTTTCTAACTGTGGCACACATGCAAAGCCAGAACAAACACCACTTACAAAAGTGTAAGCAAGATTGGATACAGAAAATGGAGAAAACCTCCAGAATATGGCTAACCATACCTGTGCGAACATTATTAACAGAATCAGATTGACCTCCTACGTCTTTTGAAGAATCCACAATGACAATTGCGTCACCCAATTTGATAGGCACGTTTTCATAAGTACCAATCCTCACAATCTGGGAAGCAAACAAACACAAATTGAGACAATCTAAAATCAATTCTTTGATTTGATTATAAGACAGTATATCTGCAAACATGTGACAAAACAACTCATAGTTATCCCGTTCCCAAACACGAAGGGGCCAAAACAATATCACAACACAACACGGGCAAATTTAATAACTTCCGGGGGATAGTAAAATCGCTGCAATATATGAAGACTTTGGCATGATCAAATTAATCATGTTTGTTGGATTAAGTGTCGTCTGCATTTAGCATACTAAGTAAAGTCTTGATGCAAATAATATTTTAGTCTTCATACCCAGTATCAAACTACATACCTTTGGACAAAGTACAGAAAGCTGCTTCACATCTTCAATGCATAAATCAAGTCCAAACACACCAAGTTTCTTCATAGCTCCATTTAACCGATCGCAAGTAACATCAACACTTTGCATTTGCAAAAAACCCGAAAAAATATTCAAAAACGAAAAAACCTTCAATAACTTCTTCAACCAAACCGGACAATGACACGATTTCCCATAACTAAAACCCAACAACTTCGAAATCAAACATTCCAAACTCTTCGCATCACACAAACAATTCACCCTATCCATAACCTTCACAACCTTCTCATACCCCTTTTCATCCAATACAATACCACTCTTCCCACCATTTATCACATCCCCTACCAGCCCATTCCGTGATTCGTCCTTTTTTGGTATTTCATATAACCCTTTATTATTTCTATTCCTTTCAACAAATGATGATAAGTCTTGCATTAAATCATCCCAAGTCGAATCAGTACAATTTGAGGACGGGGTTCTTTTTACCAATTGATCGTAAGGTTTAGAATGTGTCTGAGATTGAATATTCTTTTTTGTAAAAGGAACAAGAACAATAAACTCCTCTTTTTCAATTGTATAACTACTTATAATACTCTCCATCCTCATTTTAGCACCCTAATAAATAAACACAAAAAACAAAAATATTGACATTAAACAAATAATTAATTAAACGTTATTATTATTATTATTATTATTATTATTATTATTTTGGTGTACCTTAAAGAAGAGATGGAAATTGGGTGAGTTTTTGGCGGGGGTGAAGATTAATTTGAGGAGAAGTTTGATTTCTTGGATTTTGAGATTGGGTGAGATCGAAATTATAACTGATTCACCGGATAAACTTCGGATTTCGATTTCTTTTTCGGTTTTTTCAGACATGGCTTATTTTGAGCGAAACCCTAGATTTTGGCGCGGGAAATTGGAATGAAAGAAAAGTGTATTTATAGTGATGATTATTAGGCGGCGGCTAGGCTAGTCATTTTAAAGCCGCGAAGTGAATGTATCTATGTGTAAGTTGAGACAACGTTGAGAGACAAGAAGTTGCTGTAGTGTAGTGGTCATCACGCTTGCTTTACACGCAAGATGTCCCCAGTTCGAACCTGGGCAGCAACATAGAAATTATTTTTTTAGTTTTTTACTATCGTTAAATTTTACTTCAAGCCTTCATCATTGAATTTAGCATTCAGTCTTTCAGTGCCGAAATTGGTTCTTCATAATTTCATATATTTATAGTTTAGTTCATTTAAAGTTTTTGGGTTAGCATGGTGGTTGCTCTCATCAAGAGAAACACAAAAGGAAACCTCTCTAAATCCATGCTCTCTTAATTCTAAAACTGCGCTCTGTATTTTTGAAACTGCACTTTACACATCTGAAGTAGAAATTATTGGGTAACTGCCACTACTTTGCTTTCTACAACAACCAATCCACCCAAATTCAAATTATTTGAAGAATATTCTTGTGATTTGCTGGAAATTGATATCAAAGAAGATGCAAAAATGAAGACTCAATTGAGATATTCACATAAATTTAAAAAAAGAAGAATTATAGAGCAAAGAGTAAGGAACCAGGGTTTTCGAACCCATTGAATGTGTTGAAATTATCAAAGGTGTTTATGGAGTAAAAAAATTCATAGGACCTGTTAGGGGAAAGTTGTCGTATATACATTGTTCTAAAAATTGGTCTAAGGGCGTCGCAAAAAGGCTTAGGTGGTGCCTTAACCGACTAAAGAGTTTTAAAATTTTCAGGTTTTTAGGCCCTAGTTGTTTAAAAATTGGTGGACCGATTAGGGGCTAATTTGTTTAAAATTAATTGTCCGACTAAGGCTAGGCGGTCCAATTTTTTTTTTTTTTTTCGAATGATTAAATGTCGAAAAATAAAGACCCGTGTAGACTTAAAATTTGAATGAGTTTAAAAGACTTAAGTCTAATGTGAATTATATGCCACTATAACAAATAGTATGTTTTTATATGAAGTCAATATTCCTCAACTATTACGCATTTTTGTAACAAGTATTTTTGTTCGTGTTTATTTTTTAAGTTATGGTAAATGATTTTATTTATTTATTGTAGTATATGTGTGTATTACTATATATATTAGGAAAAAAAACCGTCTAGCGCCTAACCCGTCTAGACACTGCCTAGAAAGCCTAGGCGCTTTCCCACCACCCGACTACTGCCTAGTGTTTTTAGAACACTGCATATATATGCTTCTCAAAAAAAGAGTGGGAAGGGAGGAGGATCAGGTGCTACTAATAGCAATGTATTTTGTATCTCTTTAAATAAATATACTTTATTTGACTGGAGGGCTTGAGACCAACTATTTATTGTAAAAACATTTGATATGATATCTACAAAAAAACATAGTTGCAGTAAATAAATAATTGAATAATTATATAAAAAGATGCTCCCTAAACGCTCTCAATGTGGGAGCCTCTCACTTTATGGGCTTTGGCGCTCCCGTTTCTGCTTTCGCTTTCACTCCCGCTCAACGATCTGGTGACTAAGGGCATGACTGACACTCATTCCACAGCTAAAAAAGAAGAAACAGATACTCGCTAATGATTGAAGAGAGATGCTTTCATCCAATTTAGATAGAAATTAGTACAATAAGGGCATGGAGAAATAACTTTCTCAAGTACAACAAACAAAACTAACAAAGTAAATTCACACTGACAATAGACGGATGCTTCAGCATGAACTCTTAGTATTATTTAGTAAACACTCATATTGCGGTTGTTTGAACTTTCGGATCGCAGGAAAGACCGGCTGTTTGAACTTTCGGATCGCAGGAAAGACTGAAGTCGTACTCTTGCCTGTGTTGCAATTGCCAATAAATCCTCATCTTGGTTTTCTTTAGCAGCAGCAAGAGCTGAGATATATGCCTGTCTTGCCTCCTCCATTTCCAGCATCTCCGTCTCACTAATATCATCCTGTTAAAAGCAACCTTTAGGTTTCAGAATTCAAAGTTTTTTCAATCATAAATAATCTTTATGTTTTTAATCTCTAAGAGTAGTTACAAAGAACACAAGGAAAGGTGCATGCCAAAACTCTCTTCAAAGAAACCAACTTTGAGCTACCTAGAAAGCTACGCAAGGTAACATCAAAGACAACTGTAGTTATTGGAATGGAACAACTGACCAGATTTACACTAGCGTGCAAACGGAGGCGAAAATCAATATACTCTCAATAGTCTTCTTTTGGGGACCAAACACACTTGCCCCATAAAACACGTTAATGGGCAACAACTTGAAGAAATTGGATGGTCAGACCTTGCATTTTACTTCTTGATTACGTTTTCTAAAAATTTCGGCCGAGCTCAAATGCCAAGCATCATAATGTTCTCTCATAACAATCGGAAGTAACATTACACAACATCAACCAAACAGTCACCTTCCAGGATAAACCAATCTTACCTTTTTCCAATTATAAAGGAGATCCATAAGGATTATAATGTAAGAGTGGCCAATCCTTCCCATCCACCATGCAACATGTTTCTAGAGGATCCACAAACTTACTATCTTAATCCTCTTCAATTTTAATCAAAAAGGAAGCAACAAAAGAAAACATTGTTTTCTAGAAACAAAAACAGGAAAACAGAGAAAGGAAATTATTGGACAGGGATTTTTTATCCAGACACCAAGAACTATGCGTATAGATTATCTGGAGGACTGATACGGTCTACCAACCAACATCCAAAGGATATACAGACCAGCACAAATACAAAAACTGTAAGCTAATGATAGCACAAAACTAAGAAGAGATGGTGATGGGCTTACTGTAGAAGGAAGCTGATCGGAATAAGAAGGAAATACATCATAATTCTCAGCATATCCAGTGCAATCGTCACTTGTTAAACTTTCAAATAACAACATAAATGCTGCTTTCTCTCCTTGTACAGACTCCATTTCGTCCTGTAGCTCCTCAACTTTTTTATTAGAAGTTGTCGCTTCCCACTGGATTTTTTCTAGAGTTGCCTGCTTGTCTGCAAGCTTGACCTATTACATAATATGAGAGCTGTTAACTTTCCATTTAATTGAAGTAGAATTTGCTACTTGGTTTAGTAACTTTCGGTTACAAAGCATGACAAGGACGCAGGAAAGCAAACTATCTGAAATTACAGGACATGGGATTGACTTTTATCATTTCAGCACTTTTTAACACAATAATAGTTAAAAATGCCCTAATTTGACAACCGAACACACATACTAATGCTATAGGATAATTTTAGACCGTAGAAGCTGTACAAGGTACAACAAGTACATTAACAATGAAAGTAGCATATAATGCTAGGTCACATTGACACGGGCACGTGTGTCGAGTGTCCGACACGGATACGGGGTGTCGGATACGGCGAGCAGTTGAAGATCGACACAGGGACACGGATAGGAATAATTAATTAATTTTTTAATAATTATAAATTTATTAAATTAGATGGTGTAAATCATAAATTCGAGGTAAATTAAATACAATATGTGTCCAACACGGACACATGGATACGTATCCGACATAGATTTTTTTCAAAATATGGCGTGTCCATGTAACCTAGATATAATGGAATTGTAACTATGTGAGAATATTATTTGAAATCATATGCACAACGTGGTTGTGTGTCCAACACTCCGACGCGAGTGTCGTGTGTTTGACACGGATTTTTCTAAGAATAAGAAGTGTCCACATTACTTAGCTAGATAGCTTCCAGCCCCTCAACTCAGTTATCTATTCGCCCAAGAGTTGTTATATCTTGAACAGATTTTACTCATTTCTCCTCTCACTAGGCTGTGATTTCATATTATCAAACCCTACAAACATATTGAAAATAATATCTACACATAACTATAGCACTTAGATGATAATGCAAGTGATTTAAACATACTCTTGCATCAGATAGTTGCAAATGAGCAGACTTGATCAAGGTCTCCTTCTCCGCAATCTGGCGTTTCAATTCATCAACTTTTGCATGAACCACGTTCATTTGGTTCATTGAAGTCTCTGCAGATTTCAGGAGCTCGTCTTTCTCCAATACTTTCTTTTGCAGGTTGTCTACTTGCTCCTGCAATAGAATCATCTGTTCCTTATCCTTTTCCAATGTCGATGGCCTTGATGGGATAAATTCATCTACAGAGGTATCTTTACTTGGATTATTTTCTCCAATGTTCCTTTGCATTTTGGTCGGAATCGACTGAGCTATTTTCCTGCCTTTTGGTTCACCACCCTGTAACAAACTACTACCAATATCAAGGACATGGATTGGGCTAATACAAGTTGATCGAAAGAAACTTGAATCACCACAACACTTTATAACATATGTATTTACATTGACGTAAATGTGATTATCACCTTTTCCCATCCACAATGAATTCAATAAGATAAACACATACAAGAACAGAATTAAACAACCACCAATGGAATTTATTTATGAAATGTGAAAACATCATTTTCTGTTTTTTTCAGTGATATCTATCTTTCTTTCTTCCAAAACTTTTCAATACACATAAACTCATAAACACACACACACACATTAAAACACATATAAACGAACATTTCCCATTTAAAGTCCGACAACAACATAATTACACGACACTTTTAAAATTGTTTGTGCATTTTTTCCTACCGAGATCACAACTTCCACAAATTGTTTGCGCATTATCCACCATTTCCGCAAAATATCTTCCACAATAGTCTTCTGTTCCACAATCCAATTAAATTCTGACACACTAAACCAAGCATAATAATAAGTTTATAATCATGCAAATGCAAACCAACTTTGTTGAGGTGTAATTAACACAACCCCAATAATAACTAAGACCTTGGACAATTTAACAAGAATGTAGCCAAAAAAATTTAAAGAAATGCGATAAATCCAGGCAACACAAAGAATTTCATGAGGTTCAGCGATATTGCCCAAGTCCTCCAGAAGAGCGCACCAATTTCACTATTAATTTATTAAAGATGAAAGCTTACACTTGCTCTCTGTTTCTCTCACTCAAAGTCGTGGTTTCCTTACTGAAACTGGGCACAAAAATCACTCTAGAATCTATCCTTATTCTTTCTATCAAATTGGATACAAGTTACGAATGACAAAGCACCCATTTGTAGGCTATGAATTTGCCTTTTGCAATACTATCCAATAGTGGAAAATAGTTCATCACATGCTCCTTTAGTCTTTTAATATTCAAGCCCACAATTCATGGTCATTTTCTTCATTCTTGATCTTCTTATGTTGTAGCTTTGTAGGCTCAATAATGCCCACATGTGAATCAAGGAATTCTTTTGGCTGGTGGTAACTCTTTTCCTATGAATTGGTTCGTTCAGCCTCCACACTTAACAATCTCACACTTGGAAATTTCCAAGTGGGAGATTGTCATTTGTCAAGTGTGGATGCCGAAAGAGTCAGCAAATGCAACTCAATTCATAGGAAAAGAGTTACCACCACTCCAAGGTGCATGTGGTGAACTATATGCCACTATTGCATCATATTACAACAACCTTCCATGCCTTTAAATACTTGCTTGTTTCTCACTGGTAATGTGTACAAGTTGTGATAAAGGAAACCAAGGCTTTGAGTGACAGAGAAATAAGTATAACCTTTCATCTTTAATAGTTTAAAAGTGAAATTCGTGCCCTTTAATTTATTTGGTTATGTTCTTGTTACATTGCTTCCAAGGTCTAATTAACATTAGGGTGTATAAAATCACATACATTGTATAAACTAGAACTCCAAATAAATAAATACAAAACTTGTCACCTTCTTGGAAAAAGAATCTTTAGTAGGTGTCTTGGTACAAACCATCGTCGCTCGACGAGTAAAGGAAGATGAATTATTGGCTTTCCTATCCTGACACCATTTCAAAACAAAACTAGTTAATAAAACTTTTAAGTTAATAACAAATGAAGTAATTAAACAAGGGATAGAATAGTAACTAACCATGAGAGTCTCAATAAGTGGTACCATCTCAACAAGATTCTTGTAAATAACTCGATCAAAGTTATTATTATTGGAGAGAGAATGGTGGGACGATGATGACGTGTGATCTTCTGAAAGCCATGATATTGGATCTGTAATAAAGTTTCCGTCCTCATCGTGTTCTTCTAAATCCAAAAAGTTTTGTTTCTCCAACATTCTTGTTTGAGGCAGAGTGAGAGTGAGATTTACGAGTTTGTTTGAATATATATTATTATGAGATAACGACTCGTTAGCCGTTAGTCCATGGTACTAATGGGCCGGTTAATAGTTATAGGCCTGTGGGCTTGGATAAGGCCCATCTGAATCTACAATGGTTGACGGTTGAATAGTTGAAATAGAACCTTCGGAAGAATTAATGGTGGGTGAGGGATGAAAGTGAACCAACTTCTTGATGTGACTTATGTTTGTCACTTTGTTGAAGAGGTTATATATTAAGATCTCTCTAATTCTAGTTAGACATTAACATTTTGTCAATATATATATACGTGGATGGCCCAAAGGTCATCCTCATTTCTATTAAAACCAGCAATGGCCCGGTTATGCAACGTCCATGTAAATCAAGAAATTCTGTACATGTAGATGATGAGCCTATTTTTCATAGGAACTTGATACCGCCCGACTTCATAGAAGATAGTTGTTATGCCTTTTTTATTCAATTTATTGGAACTTGCAGGTGTTAGACAGTATGTTAGATTTCTCAACAACTATTCACAGTATCAAAAAGGATCAAACAAACTAGTGTCAGTTTACTACTCTATTATTTACTCAGATTCTTTGCCTAGCTCAACAACTTCTTTCATTTCAGTCTGTTTTCTTTTTCTAATGAGATAATGCAATAGTACAGACCGTCATGGTAGATATGCTATCTGTCTGAATAGGTTCTGTTTTTTTTTCCGTCGATAAGTTAGGAATTCTATTAAATGTAAAACGTAGAAGCAAGGATGGATATGTTTTTTTATGGCCGGACTAAGGATTCGCTAGCTCAATCTCCAAGTATAGACACCATATACAGCGCGTCCCATTTGTAGATGATAGATCCATAGGGGCTTTTCGTTACAGAAAGTACTCTCAAACGTTTAATTTGTAGCCTAGACGCATGCTTAGCTGCGGTATTTGCTTCCCTCGTGTGAGAGATGTGGAGCATAGCTATCTTCTCCTTGTTTTTTCCAAATTTTCCTTTTAGCTGCTTCCAGTGCATAGACCCTTCTTTAGCCGCTATGACTACTTTAGCTGCATCTGGTCGAATAGGTGTTATAATTCTGCTGTTATTTCCAATCTGTTTGATTAATGAATGGTTCTGTTTTGAATTGTACTAACAATCATAAAAGCCAGTTAACCATAGTGATCGATATCATTCTTGCAAAAGCAATCCAATTTGAGATTGCGTGTGAAAAAACAAAAACACTACGCTCAGATAAATGTGCTTTCGGAGTGTAAATAACAGGATTACAGTACAGGAGCCAATTTGATTGGAAGAGAGATTCTAGTAGTGTTGTTATAAGGACATATGGCCCAAGCGTTCCCTTTCTAAGACAGGCCTACTAGCGTTCGATGAAGGAGAATAATTGCAATATGAACATCGATTGGTGTACTGCAGAAAGCTCGTTGGAGCATAATAAAGGACTTACTGATCCTGTTAATGAGCTATTGCATGAGATTTTAAATGAGTTCATCGATGAGTCCTCCTTCAACAAGAATTATGATGAGCCTGCAGAATGTATTGCTTCAGTGAAAGGACATGATGTGGAATACATCTTCCATGAGTCTTCCATCATTGATCGCGTTGAAGGTCAACAAAATTATGATCAGGTACGTACGTAGCTTGTTTGCAAAGTTAATTAGCTCCGAAAAATCCCCTGCATGTAGTTAGTTATAATATAACTGACATGTAACTCCCTCGTATGAAAAATGTTTTGATAAGCATCAGCAGGGTTCAGAACCTCTGGTATGGTTAAGGATGCATGCTCTGTTAGATAAATTTAAGGGGATCGGTTTCGTTGAAGATGAGAAATCACATTTAACAAATCACATTTAACAAATTCACAAAAAAACAATGAAAAGGAAAAGTTAGAAAACTTCTCAATTGTAGACTGAGTCACGTGTTTGACACGCTCTCCTTAAAGTGAATTTCGCCCCTGCTACGGTACCACAGATTCGTCAGGCGTCCACCTCCTAGGATAAAACAATCTCACATGTCAAAGGGGTACTCCAAGTTGACTTGTCTCAACAAACTCTCCATTATCGTGCTCTCACACATTTCAGAAAACTTATAGAAATCTAATGAACTTGACATGAGAAAGACGACATTGTCTGTGATGAATGCTCTTTAATTCTCTTACTCCTTTTATAAATGCAAAATGTAAATATGTATATATAGAAGAATGGTGTCTCTTCAAAGAGTCACCACACCTTTTCAAAAGTGTCTCTATGAAAAGGCATCACACCTTTTCAAAGAGGACTCTTCCAAAAGGTACAACCCAAAAGACACATCTTTCGAGTCTAACCACCAGAAGACACATGGGAGCCAAATGGTACAACCCTTGGAATCAAGTGAGTTTTCATTCACATAATGAATCTACTAAAAATTCCAACATGCTCGAGATGACATAGATTTTTTACCCGAAATAGATATTGAATGTAACATGTTGTTGTGACTAAATGCGGAAGCGTGTCAACAACACAAGGTTAACCACGAAGGTGACACCTTTAATTAAGACAAGTGTTCTAACAATAACTCAAGCAAACAACCCAATAACCAATATCAACTATAGTCTATAGCAAAGCATAAACAAGTAATTATAAAGAGAAAGTAAAGAACACACCATACACAATGGCACAAAGGATTTAATTAAGGTGGTTCGGCAAGATGTTTATGTCCACACACGGCGAGATCGATGGTTCCACTAGTTGAAGAAGAAGATTACAGGAAGAGTTGCTTTGATTGTATACAACAATCAACTCTCAATCACTCACAAAGAATGCTCTCACTAGTTTTCTCTCTTTCTCACTATTTAGAAACCCTAGAAAAATATTATACACTCTCACTTTATAATCTATATAATAAAACAATTTGGTTTTTTATGCTGTTATATCAAGCGGTCAGGGAGAAAACAGTTTTGGGATGATCCTACGATGATAAATCAATTTCTTTTAAGAGTCCTACTTACTCTAAAAAAACAAATCACCACCCGAAATAAAAACCCCTTACTCTAAACTAAAGAGTCTGGCCTACTTTCTTTTAAGAGTCCTATTTACTCTAAAAAAACAAATCACCACCCGAAATAAAAACCCCTGCCTTTTCCCCTCTTCACGGCAAGAAAACCCCTTCATCTTCACACCAAAAAAAAAAAAAAACAACAACGCTCTCTAGCAAGCTCCACTCAATTCTTCTTCAGTAACTTTCTTCAAACAGTACAGCAAAAAAAAAAAAAAAAAAAAAGGCGCTCTCTAGCAAGCTCCAGTCAATTCTTCTTCGGTAACCTTCTTCAAACAGTGGAGATAATAGGTACCCTCTTTGTTCTTTTTTAATTATAGTGGTTCTTGAGTCATAGATAATTTTTAATGCTTAAGTACTGTTGACATGATTTGTTAAGTGTTGAATTGGTTGGATTAGAAGTCCCATATATACTCCATTGTTAATGCTTAAGTACTTAAGTACTGAAGGAAATAGGCTCTTGAAAGGTTCAAACTCTTTTCCATTTTCAATTTTAATCTATATTTTAGCGTGTCAATGTGTGACCTTATGCTGTTATATCAAGCGATCAGGGAGAAAACAGTTTTGGGATGATCCTACGGTGATAAATAAATTTCTTTTAAGAATCCTACTTATTCTAAAAAAAACTCGCCAAAATCACCACCGAAATAAAACCCCTGTTTTTCCTCTCTTCACACCCCACCTTCCTCTTCTCGAAAAAAAAAAAAATGCTCTCTAGCAAGCTCCAGGTTCAATTCTTCTTCATTAACCATCTTCAAACAGTGGAGATAATAGGTACCCTCTTTGTTCTTTTTTAATTATAATGGTCCTGAATCATAGATAATTTTTAATGCTTAAGTACTATTGACATGATTTGTTAAGTGCTAAATTGGTTGGATTAGTTTTCTAGAACTCCCATATATATTACATTGGAATATCATCTTGGTGAATATGGCATATTCGAGATGTCTAAGAGTATTAATGAATCTGTTATTAAATATTTGGATTGGAGAAGGAAAATTCGCATGCATAGACACTTCGATTCCCTTTCAATTCCTAAGGTGTGTGCATACTAATCGGTTAATTATTTTGATAGCAGTAGATATTTATGGGAATGAATTGATAACATGCTTCCACTTCAATTGTCTTTTTGTTTAATCCCATGGAATTGAAGTAATTGGAGTTTAGAGTTTGGTTAGTTGTTATTTCAATGTTTTTGACTTAATAAAGTGGACTCGAGAATTAGATTATGGTGTTTACTCAACATGTAGTATGTTGATAATACGTACTATAATAGAGGTGTTTTAGTGTCTTTGCTTTATGAACTTTAAAACAGTGTTAGACATGTTAGTACTTCAAGCCAGCACATGTATATGACTATGTACATTGATATGCCATAGTGCTCAATCATTTCATATTTACTCTCCCATTAGTCTTTACTCAACTAAGTGCATGTTGATAATACGTACTATAATAGAGGCAATAATTCTACACTGACACAGAGAATTTGACACAATTGGCCGACGCAGTGACGTGGCACTGCAACATCAATGTTACACTATGAAAAACCACCATTGCAATATCAATGTTGCATCGAGAAGTACCACTACAATATCAATGTTGCATCATAAAAACCACTGCAACATCAATGTTGCACCATAAAAACCACTGCAACGTCAATGTTGCATCGGGAAATATCACTGCAACATCAATGTGAAAACCACTACAATGTGAATGTTGCATCGAGAAATATCACTTCAACATCAATGTTGCATCATGAAAACCACTGCAACATCAATGTTGTACCATGGAAAATCAATGGAATGGATGATTTATTATAAAGAGTCTTTCTACGTGAACAAACTATTTTGAACAAATTCTAGAGAACAAACTGACGTGGCAAGCAGAGAGACCTTGATTGAAGTACTTCTTAGAGTAATACACACGCACCCCTGCTTGATGAGTGCCACATCAGTTTGTTCAAGAGAGTATGTTCATATAGAATTTTTGTATTGTAAAGAAAATATGAGAATGGAAAGAGAAAAAGTGTTTTGAGTGAGAGAAAAAAAAATTGACTCTTTGTAACGCCCGTATTTAAAATACTTATTTATTAATTAATTAATTAATTTAATTATTTATTTAAAATTCGCTGGATTGGATTTGAGATATGTGGGCCTGATTTATGGGCCCGAGTATGTGTTGGGCTTAGGTTTCAAACCCAGGTATATATACATATTTTTTCAGAGAATAGGGTTTTTTAGATAAAAATAAAATAAAAATGGAGGCAGAGATAAAAGCTCGCTGGCTAGAGCGTTGGAATGCGACGAATCGAACTAAGAGGGATTCTATGAGGGATTCGTGGAGCTGTTAATTAAGGTGAGTAGATTAGTTTTATATTTCACGGTCTAATTTTACTGTCCAAGGTTTCCGTTCATGATTTCTGTGTATTCTTTTGTCATTATTATTATTGCTAATGTCGTGGTTAAAACTTGTTAAATGGTAGCATGACTAAAACTCTGGAGGTGGATTTGTGGAAACTGTTAGAACTCTGGAGGTTGTTAATGGCGACATTAAGAAATCGCCAGTAAAAATTTATGTGTGAACTGTTATTGTTGTTTTTTTTTGTTGATTGAAGATTGGTGGTAGTAAGGGGATGAATGTCGGGTTTAGAATCGTTAATGGGTGTTGTTGGAAGCTTGAAGCTTTGACAAGCGTTAATGGCGTCTTCGCGATTTGTTGGAGGGTGAGCGGTTGGTATGGGTGCTGTCGGGGTGTATAGGTGAAGTGCATTGTTTGAATTATGGGTGGAAGGTGGCTGTCGATTTGGGTTGTGTGTTGTCGTTGGATGGAGTACGGTGGTTAGGCTGTTGAAGCTTTGAAAAAGGCTGTAATGGCGTCGCAAGAAAATCGTATGGATTATTGTGTGAACTCGTTTTTTTGTTGTGGTATAGTTGGTGGTAGCGAGTGATTGAGGGTTATAGAGTGAGGGGGCAGCTGTCGAAGCTCGTAGAAGCCATTAATGGAGGTCGAAAATTCTAGATCTAGTTTTGATGAAGAATATGAATTGAATGATTTGAGGATTTGGCTTTTATTAAATGTTGTTGGTTTTGGATGGGGATTAATTTCGGTTGGTATTTGGATTGTAGTGTGTGGAGGTTTGCGGTGGCCGGACGCGAGTTGGTCTGGTGGAGGGGATGACCGAGATTTAGATCCGGTGCTCCCAGTCTCACCTATTCTAACTCTAATTCAGTTGGGCCTTGGGCCGAAATCTGTTTGGTTTGGGCCGGTTTTAATTTTTGGGCTTTGGGCCAAAGTCTTTAGTTTTTGTTGGGGCCAGTTCTATTTTTTGTGTACATGGACCGGTTCTCTTTTACTTTTGTGGGCTAGGCCATTATTGTTTTAAGTGGATCTATTTCTTTTATATATTTCTAGTTGGGCTGAATCTATTGTTGGGCCGATTTCTAGTTTGACTTTTATGTTGGATCCGGCTAACATTATTTGAACCTTTGGTTGAGTCATAGGCTTGGCTAGCTAGTTGGGTCCGAACCATGACCTTAACCATGACTTTAGCTATGAGCCCATGAGCCATGCACCTTTACCTTAGCCATGACATAAACTATGACCTTAGCCATGAACCATGGCTATGACCATGAACTTGTTGAACATGGAAATGACGTGTTGACTTTGACTTTGATTGTTGACCATTGACCGTTGATTGTGGAATGTTGACTTTTTTTTTCAAATTTTCACATATTTAAGAATATAGACAAATGTAGTAATAAAATATTATCGAAAATGATATAATTTTGTTTGTCATTATCTAATTAAGATTTGACGTGAGTAGTGTATAAAGAATATAAATATTGGCATGTAACAAGAGGTAGGGGTGGGAATTTGGCCCTAACGACCCTAACCCGGCCCTGACCGACCCGACCCTAAGCCCTATAAAGCCCTTACAACTAAAGCCCTCACAGAGTTTAGGGCAGGGGACCGACCCTAATGCATAAAAAAGGCGGGGTTGGGCTAAGGGTTCAAACATAGGCCGACCCCTAACTAAGCCCTAACCAAGCCCTAATTATAATTTCACTATAAAATACACAACTAAAACTATCCAACTCCTTGTTACATATTTTCAACTAAAATAACATTGTCCTTTGTAATTTATCACTTACCGTATGGGTACTTCTAATAACTTGTCTTATATCATAAAAACTTGTAAACCTAATTGTTTCTATCTCATAACTCATGTACACCTCACAACTCCCCGTCTAACCTAGTCGCCAAGAACAATAATGAGCATTGGGCACTAGCCTAATGAAAAATAGGTTGACGTCAGTAAAAACTCATTCCATACTCTTATTTGTCTTTGTGTTCTTCAATGTTAAATGTAATTTTGGTGAGATTTGAGTACAAGAAATAACGGATTTATGTCAGTGAAAGCTCATTCCAAAATGTGTCTTGTGCATTTTAACTGTAATTTTGAAATATAAATATGAGTCTCTATGTACTTCAGTTTATTAGATTGTGGATATGCATTTTAAATTGGTGGACTTATTAAGAATTATTACTAGATTGGTTGTTATTCAAATTTCAAAGTGGTGGGACTTTGAGTTTGCAAATCTTTGAATTTTTTTTGTAATATAAATGAGTTTTAAAACTGATGCAGAAAAAAGAAGAAAATATATAGGCCCGGCCCGACCCGGCCCTAAATTGTTAAAGAGGGCTTAGGGGGGGCTTGAAATTTAGACTTATGACCCGGCCCTATGGGGACTTTAGGGTCGGGCTGGCCTGACCCTAATAACTGAAAGGCTTTAAATGTTTAGGGCCGGGCTAGCCCGACCCGGCCCATTGCCCACCCCTAACAAGAGGGGAATTCTTATAAGACTTAGATATATACGTTTTTATGAGAATTAAACTACACATGGACTCAGATTCATAGACTTTAGTTTTGGGCTTTTTGATGATTGATCAGTTTGACCTGACTGGTGATTTGGACTCGAATAATTATGCGTGATATTTGGACTTGAGTTGTTTTTTCTTTTTAAAGTCGTTTCATTTTGATATTTGGTGGAATGGACTTATATTTTGATTATTTATATACTATTTATATTGTGCACAAATGGAAATAATGCGTGCCTTTGATGGTGACTTGAGTTCACATAAATATATTGAACGAATACATTACATGATTGATTACTATTATGAGTTGCTACTTAAATGAATGGTAGTATGAAGGCTTGAGATATTCCATATGGTGTAGTACAATATATGATTGGCACGTGAAATAATAAGTTTCGAGATTTGATATAGAGATACTTGAATATCGTGCAATAAATAGTATTGGCACGTGATAATGTAGATTGTATTATAACGAGAAATATTAAGCTTCAGTACAATTAAGTATACTGGCATGAGATAGAACAAGGATTATTATGGAGATTATCCAAATATGGTGGCTTAGTGCAATAATTTATTTGGCACGTGATAGAGTGAAATGGTTATGAGATACTAATGTATGATACCTGAATAAATGACGTAACGAAAATCCTAGAACCTAGCTACCACAACTCATGTGATTTGGCCCTTGTGATGGGCGTATGTGATATGATTGGCCCTTCTGGCGTTTCAGTGAATCTGAATGGCCCTTCTGGCGTAGCCGAATAGTGGCTTGATTATTCCGTTCACAAAATTTAGAACGAGACGCACGATATTTTATGCCGAATAGTGGCAGTACTCACATAATGGCTTTCGTGTGAGGGTTACTTGGTATGCGATATCCCGCTTAGGGTAGCTACGCACGGAGTGGTTTATTATGTGAGGGGAGGCATATGGATATACATGTTCGGCGTTGGGTAGCGATTGTGGTAGCCAGGGAAACTAGGTAAGACATAGATACGACGTGATTTTAGGGACACACAAAGAAAGCCTTAAATAATATAATTATGATAATGTGTTGGTTAATGATATATCTTTAAAGATATAATTGTATATAGTTTTGCAGAATGGTGGGTCAAACTAATTACTTGTGCAGAGACGACCCACTCTGTAATTGAGCATAAAATACGGTAAGTATAGAATATGCTTGGCTGGTTATTAGTTTAGTTATAACCTAAGGCGCCTCGGTGGAAGAACTAAATGTCTTAGTATTATTGTTGGGAAGCTAAGGCGCCTCAAGGGAGGAACTACATGTCTTATTTATTATGCATATGGTTTGTTGTGTGGCTGGTGGGAAGTTACGGCGCCTCGGTGGAGGAACTAACTGCCTTATTTATTGGGTATATATATGTATAAGTATAATTTATATTTTAGGGCTACTCACACCAACATTGTTTATAATGCTGACCCGATTTGCATGTTTGCTTATCGGGTATGTTCATTAAATGAACATAGTTGATAAGTCTTGACAGGTTTCATGTTGAAGAAGGTTGGTTGCTGCTTGTGGTTTGCATTAGCGTTGCATTCAGGATATATTTTGTTTTCCCTTAAGGTGTAATAGATTTTAGTTGAGACAAATGTTGTTTTATACTTTCAGTTGTAATTATAACTAAAGAGGGTTGAAAGGAGATTTGTAACTTAATCAGATTTGTGAATTTTTGTAATGAAGAGAACTTTTGTTTATTTGAAATTTTTATTGGTTTTTAATTATTCGCGTATTTAAACTGATTATGGGTGTTTGGGAGTTGAGAGTGTATCACACCTCGAAAATTGAAGAGTCGGGAACAAATATTGTTTTTTTTTCAAATTTTGTCAAAATTCGGGGTGTGACACCATTATTTTCACCACTGCAACATGACACATCACTGTGTCTTGACTGTGTTATTTTTCCTGTGTCAGTGTAGTATTACTCATAATAGAGGTGTTGATAATAAAGCATTACTTAAAAACATCAGATGGTTCGTGTAATAGCATTTTAGTAAGTTGGGAAATAACCATTTGAATAATTCTTTCTCATTCTTCAGGCTATAGTTTGCATTATGCTTAGTCTCAAAAAATTCTTAGTCCCATACTATATTACTTCAATTTACGAAGGGTTTTTTATGAACTACCTCATAGCCCATATTTGCTTGAGCATGACACGACTTGTAGAATTGTATTTGTGATATTTAATTCTTTGTTAGTGTGAGTCCTCTGCGTACACATTGTTGTCCCAGTAGTCAAGCTATTGTTTTCATTCATGGACATTGACGCATAAAGTTTTTTCCAAGTCATTTGTTGTTGATATGATGTTATTGCTTTTGCTTTTGGATGGAAGATCATGATTATCAATGTAGTTGTTTTTCGGCCTAATGATATACTACTTTTAAATTCATGTACAGGTTAGGAACATTTTAATTTAGGAATATAAGCATTTAACGCTTTGCATGATGTTGATTACAAGATTTATGAGTGGCTAATAACGCGTTAGGGCGAAGGTAAGTGCAAGTATTGGGTGCTTCATAAAAGTTGATGAGATTTCCAAATATTTTGTAGTCACAAGTTAAATCTATACTACTACTGAACTTCTTTGACATGCTATGGTGAATAAATCATGTAGTGAGACTTAAGAGACTTGAGATGCGGCGCTTTAGAGGGAAACCTTAAAGTTATGGTAGATTTATATTGTAATATTAGCTTTGGTTGTTTAGCGTTGAGCGTAGGCTTTCCTATGTATTATTATAACTCTCTGCTTTAATGATCTAACTCAAGAAAAAGATCTCTATAATATCATTATCAAAATAACCAAGGGAAAATTAAAAAGTGTGATACTTGCATAGTCAATGATTTTGTTGTCTTTAGTGAAGAAATGACACTCTGTGTGTAGTCAAAGAAATTTGGGTTTAGAAATTTAATAATTTGTAGTTGTTCTCAGACGTATATATGCTAAACCAAGATGATTTTTTATGGGATATTTAGTTAAGACCTTCAAGGTATCATAAGGACAAATAGGTTAAATTTAAATGTAAAAAAAATAGTTGGAAAAGTTAGTGGGCAGAATACTAAATTTACATGTGTCATAATGACTCGAGTGGCGTAGCCACGAGTCAAATTCTAGTCCCTTATATAGCGGGTACAAATGAATGAGGAGAAAATGGGTGGAAAAAGAAGTTGGCCAAAAGTTTCGACAAATATCAACATGCCTATGATATATCGCAAAGTATCGAAGTAACCATCAAAGCTTCTGATTCCCACGGTAGTGAGTTTCCACCACAGAGGGATTCCCACGGAAGTCTCTTGCCGCCACCCATCAAAGCTTCTGGATTTCAACGACATGAAGTTTTCGCCACAGAAGGGTTCTCACGGAACAAAGCTTCTGTAGCCATATATTTCCCATTTTACAACACATACTTCACCATCATATTGGTGTGCCTTAAGGAACATGTATAGTACTCCTTTGGGCTTTGGCCAGTCAAGTAAGTTGGAGAATTCCCATAGGTTTTCTTCCAATTTGCATAAATCTTATGATGTCACACGTCAGTGTGATGAGATACATCAATGATAAACAACTTATCTCATGTACAACTAGAACTTTCAATGTTTCTGCTAGAGATCATGTCAGTACTCTCCACTCTCAAACACTCGTGGCAAACCATATGTTTAGACTACAGCAGGTCTTGCATACGACCTAAGGTCAGGTCGTCCAAACGACCTAGGAAACGTAACTGCTGCAAGGTAGTCAACATCATCATTAATGAGAGATCATTACTTCATAACGGAATGAGTAAAAGTAATCATCAAGACAGCGCAAAAGGGGATCTACGCCTATAAAAGGAGATGTCTTCTCCATTTTCAAGGGAGGCCAATTCTCCATCTTCTCGATCATCTATTTCCATCTCCCTTCCAATCAACCAATCAAAAGCTCGAACTACGTCCGACTTGATTCGAGTTCACTAAAGCACTCGATACGTAGTCAGCTCGACATAACCGAGTTCAGTCGAACAAATACTAACTCTACAGATCATAAGCCAAGGGTTGGGTCGAAGATAAAGTCCTATATATCCATTTAGCTAGAAGTTGGCAACAAATGTTTTTTGTATGATTGCTCATGTACAAATTACAAACAAGGTTTGATAGCGCCGAACTACTTATACACTTCATCTTATTATGCTAAGTTAACAACAGATCATACAACACTCCATCGTTTGTAAACAACTACATTTGGTTGTGTTAAATTCTTACCGATATGTAAGAACATAGTAAGCATATTATTCTCATACCAGACTGAGATCGTTTTTTTTTTTTTTTAATTAAATGACAGAGTAAAACTGAGGAAGCGGATTTGGCAAACTCAATGGCCCCTCCTGTTAGAATAGCTGTATGAACACAACAACTAAAGTAGAACAGAAGGAACAGTAGACAGCAGTAGCAATGAAGAGACAAGGACAGCAGTAACTGAGAATAACCAAGGCGCGGATTAGGCTATCCTTAAGAAAAGATTTCGCCCCTTCCAATGGTGCAGAAAGGCAACTGTGGCGTCTTCCTCACAGGATTCAATGGTTAACAAAGCTGACTGACTTTGCACTAGAACGGACTACCCCTCTAGAACAACAATATATTTCTCTCTGGCGGCGGCCGGTAAGAAGAGAAGAAGAAAAGAACTGGTTTGAGTTTTTGTTTCTCTGAGTTGAGTTTCTGATCAAGTCTGCTCTCTCTATGGACTCACAGTCCTATTTATAGAGGTTAGGAGGAAGAGAGACCAACTCCTAATAGAACACTGAAACTTGCTGCTCAAGAAAAAGGCAAAACAAGTTTAGCTATTGGTCAAACCACTACCCACAACAGTAAGCCCAAGCCCAGGCCCGAACCCTACCCGATGTGGTGGATAACCAATGTGGGACTATCTACTATGCACTAAAGTGGAGAGAACACCATTTGTTCATCTCCTCCACTTTGCACACACACACACTAGTATTTAGAAATACACAAGAGATTCCAACAATCCCCCACTATTTCAAAATACTAATAGTCCCCCACTATTTTGGTACAAAAGAAATGGGTTAACGAAATGCCAGAGTGAATCGAAAAAACAATGCATAAGATACTAGTGCTTTACGGGCTTGAACCAGTCATAGGGTAACATATCTTATAATACATGAAAGTGGTGGATTAAAAAATCTTTGAACCAACATTCCCTTGTAGTAAAATAGAGGACATACACCCACATTGCTCTTTCATTATATGCACGTTTCGTAGCGATTGTTGCTTTTTTTGGCCCTTCTTTTTGCTGTGTTCCATGAATGCTCTAGAGTACTTGCCTGAATACTCATAAGAACTGACCCAGTTCTACATTCACGTAGGTGGATATCCATCAAGTGTACATTGCAGTTAAAATACACTATCTCATTATAAAAAAATGGACTATGGATTCCAATAAGAGTAAAATAACTCATCCTTTCTCATTGCAATTCAAGTTATACAAAGTATACAAAAAATGCTATCTAGTCATAGGGTGGGACGTCTCAAAGAAAGACAATAGCATACCAGAGCGACGAGGTGACTTGTTTTTCCCTTTGAACCTAATTCATGGGATCTCCAATCACATAGGTGGGGTTGCCGTCAGTGTCGCCCTCTATCTAAGGCAAAAGTCCCATCCCCCTCGACGTATAACCACTTGCCTCCAAAGAAGTGGTGCGGTTAGACATGTGGCCAAACTAAGTCCAACCTAACATAATCTCTAGCAGCTGCTTGATTAAGTTATATCTCAACTTACATGTATTCTTTTCCCATTGCACATAAGATAACATGTCTTAGCTATTTGCAATGAGCGGTTGCAAAGCATATACACATCGGGAGGTTGTTTAGAGCCAATGGGAAGATTTGCCAAGAGGTTGCTAACCCACTCAGCATTATCACATGCCTTTTCTAAGGCGATTAGCTTGGATGATATTCAAAACACTCAATTTCCACCAAAGGTAAACACATAAACAATCTTTGGATCCGGTTTATAACATATTACCCTTCTAACAATGATGGAAATCTACTAAATATCGATCCATAATCAATGGCTCTGCTATAGTACTTGGATAATCGACAATATACATCAAAGTTCCTTATAAGGACACAATGGGTTATCACTCAAGTATGTCATTAATGTAGGCAATGTCATGTCTCACATACATTATCCATCAAGTACAATTGGCTACCATTGATATTGACATATTTAGTATGAAAAACACAAGGAGATTATTTTTCATAAGATGGATATTTGCCACAAAAGGTGTTAACACATGCTTATTATCATAATACCCATACTTTTCAATAAAAAATATTTCTACTAAGTGCTATAACAATATAATGAGACCAACATGAGTTTTAATTCCTATATTCACCGGTCATTCAATTATGTAGTGCCGAAATTCCCTATACCATCCGGCGGTCGGTTTAAGGATGCGGCATTTGTGGCCTTCAACCATATTCAAACGTCAACATCTTGACAACTGAATATATAGCAGTTACAAAATGAGTTTAACAACATAATAAACTATCATTTTCAATGACGGTTTATGATGTGTTTCAAATAGGAATTTTCTGTCTCATACACATTCTCAATGCTAGCACTCATGATATTAAATCATCTAAACAAAGAGAGATTAACACATATGTCTTGCTTTACTCTAAAGAAAGTACACATTTTTTTATCAACAACGGTACTTTGACATCTATATGACACTAATATGTTGTTGAATTGCTCATGTCATTTATAGGCGCTTGAATAAACTCATACAAAGATTTAACTAAATTGTATACCTTCATTTCATCACGGTACTACTTGGTATTGTAGTTCCAAGACAACTACTCAACTAGACTCTTTAGAATTACGTAGAAGAAATTCTAGTTATATGAGCAAGGTTTCAAAATAGTATAAATCTTGTCTCTCGATTGAAACCCCTTTGGCTATTATTATTAGCATTGTATTTTGCAATACAAGTATCACGCGTTTTAGTTTTCTCTTGAAGATCCAATTCAACCTATAGATCCCCAATAAATCAAGAGTCCAGTTTAGAGGAGTTGTATCCTTCAAAAAGGACACTTCTCATAGATAGACAACTTCCTTATAGGTTAATGAATCTTCCTCAAGAAACATATAAACATCATCACCGTGAATGGTGGAAATACTCATTGATAGTCTTCCAAATTTCTTGTGCAGAAATAATGGGATTATCTTATGTAGTTCATTATGAACATTCAACCACTCTATGCCAATTTCTCAGAAAGCACAACCTCAAATAAAATTAGCATATAAGACATTCAATAATAGTGTGGTATCTACAAAATTGTTATCACTCATGACAACTGAAAACAAACATCACTAGATAATTCTAGGTCTCAAAAAGACTTCTTTTAAATTCATTCACAATAGCCTTGGCAAGATACTCCCCACATTTTGAAACATTTTTGGATAGTCCCAAGACCTTTCCATACTTTGTAGTTCAGTATCTTTCCAATTATCTTGTGAGATGAACTATGGTAAAACAGTGTTATGCATATGGGTCACCACCCCCCACAGTTCAATAGTTACTCAACCTAATCAACTTACATGCAAAACACATTATACCGCTACAAACACTAAAAGAAACAACAACAATAAAATGTACTTTTATGACAAGAATATACTTTACTCAAGTCTATGATTCTGGATCATATTAAACATAGTCATATTATGTTCATGTTATCTATATGAAAGGAAATCCACAAAAGATTCTAATGAATCTTAAAGAATAGAAGAATTAGATGAAAAGGGTTTTACCCGAGATAATATCATTATCATCCTTCTTTTCATCATTCAACATTCCAAATGTCATAGGAAGACAATCCACGCACTTGTACATCACCTTGGCTATTTATCCATAGTCATAGGAGGATAATGCCTAATAAGACAATCTACAAGCGTTACATCTCCTTGTCTAAAATAGTCACTAGAGGATATTGTCTAAGAAGACAAACCATTACCTTACATCTCCTTGACTAAATTAGGTTTAAGAGGATATTGATTGTTTCCCATATTATTTCCTCTCGTAGACAACGATGCTCATTACTTAATAATATATGACATGGTTAAACTTCATGTCAATGTTAAATAATGCATTCATGCCAAACATGGTAAATATCATATCATAGGTTCAGGAAAAGTAAACTTTAACTGTACCCCTCACAACAAAAAGTATACGATATTTAAGCAAATCTAGCCACTGAATATGCAAAAACTGAGGACTCCACCTCCTCTTTTTACATGAGCTCTAGTAAGATAGAATACCCTATCAACAAGACCTCAAGTACTACCACAACATCTAATGGCTCAACCCATTAATGTCTTCAACTAGAAAAATTTACCAATAAACTATTATCAAGTTTAAAGTAAATCCACGGTGATTAATATCCAAAACTAACATGATACACAACTTTAACATATGCTATATTGGATATACGCTACAAGTTACTTCATCTAACATGTATCTTCACAACAGTACAATTATAACCATCGTCTAACAACACGTTCACTCAATAAAGGTAAGCAATTATGCATTGAATACATTATAATTATTATCCAAGATTTGAGTGTGGTTGATATTAACTATCTTAAGGTCTCTCTTAGACCATCTACATACATCTACATATGTACAAAGAAAATTAATATCAAACTACTTCTAGTCAAACCAATTAATTCCTCAGTGATAAACACGTATAATTTGTTGACTAGGTTATTAAAGAAGTTTAAGCTTAGGGATTTCCCTCCTAAGAAAACTAGCATGTAACTCAAGGCAAGAATATCACCATATAATTAAACCAAAAGAATTGCAAAGAGTGAAAGAATACGATACCTAACTGATTGAAAAATCGGATTACCATATTTTCCTCCTTCTAGAAAAATAGTTCAAAATAACTGTAATTCTAAACCAGCTCAGGACAAATTGGATATCAAGCCTTATACCACTGGAAAGCTCTTTGAATCAGTTATCCAGCACAAGAAGCGGATTGCAAAACCGAGCTCTGAGCTGAAAGTTATAGCAGTTTCGTAGCAGTGGCAAGAAAGCAGTCAAAAAAGACAAACTTTGACGTTTTTCTTGATAGAAATCTCATATTTGACTCCCACAAACGTAGGAGAAAGGTCTACAACCATATATGGTTTGATAAACTACAAAAGATCAATAAATATTCAATCTTTAATTGGTTTTCCTACCAAAAATGAAATTATTAGAAAATTTCTAAAGTCATAACCCAATAACTCAAAGTAAAAGACTTATCTTTTGATTGTCGTATTAAAGCACTCTCCTTTGTTCTACTACAAAACTCTTTCCTTAAGATTGTTAGAATAGTTGTATGAACACAAAGAACTAAAAGTAGAATAGAAGAAGCGAGAAGCAAATAGCAATGAAGAGACAAGGACAAGGAATGATGGCGAGAATAACCAAGGCGGATTAAGTCGTTTCTTAAGAAAAGATTTAAGCCCTTCCAATGGTGTGAGAAAGGCAAGCGTGGCATCTTCCTCACATGATTCAATGGTTAACAAGAACTGACTTTGCTAGAGAACGGACTACCCTCTGTAGAGCAAATATAACTCTCTCTGGCGGGCCGACAAAGAAGAAGAAGAAGAAAAGAACTGGTTTGAGTTTCTGTTTCTCTGAGTTGAGTTTCTGATCAAGTCTGCTCTCTCTATGGACTCACAGTCCTATTTATAGAGGTTAGGAATAGAACACTGAAACTTGCTGCTCAAGAAAAAGGCAAAACAAGTTTAGCTATTGGTCAAACCACTACCCACAATAGTAAGCCCAAGCCCAGGCCCGAACCCTACCTGTGGTAGATAACCAATGTGGGACTATTTACTATGCACTAAAGTGAAGAGAACACCATTTGTTCATCTCCTCCACTTTGCACACACACACACTAGTATTTAGAAATACACAAGAGATTCCAACACCTCCTACTGCTGAAGAACTGAACACAGTCAAGGTCAATGATATTGCAGAGACTGGAAGCACATGTTCTAATTTCAACTATTCAATACCAGCACCAAGCGAGAAGAAAGACATTCATCAACATCCAGACTTTCAAAAACCGGTTCAGACCAAATGTTTGCCGAGTTCACAAAATGCCACATCAAACACTCAAAAAGCTTTAAGACGATACCAATATAGTGATGAAGGGTCAACTTTCTCTGTGACAGATTCTCAACCAAATGTGCTAACTCATTCTAGGCATGGCTCTTTCCTGTCAGAAAGCAGCACAACAAGCACACAATCCTTTGTTTTCCCTATGTAAAGTAGTCTGCTTCTGAATCTCTTCTCATTTTTCTCTTTACTTCATCAAAATAAATATTTTGAAAACCTGAATTAGTTTTTGGTATCCACAGATTACATTCCGAGTGGAATAGCAGCCCAGTAAAAATGATAAAATCTGATGAGAGACGTGTTATCTGGAAGCGTCACCGTCGGTGGCAGTCACTTCTCTGTTGCAGATTCTGAGTGCTCTTATTGAATTTAAGTTGAAATATGAACTTTCGTGAAGTATTCTAGTTTCCTGAGACAGATCTTATAAATGTCCAAAGCAGCTATGCTCTGGCTTGGTGTGTATCACTGCAGTAATTATAAATAAATGATACATTGGTGTGTATCACTGCCAATGTGTTTTGTTGATTCTTTTCATCCATTTAATAGTATCACTAGCGTAAAAATTTCACACAATGCAAACAAATCTTACCTGGCTAGTCAATGACTCGATGTTCTATATTTCAATTTTAGTCATGATATATCAAATTTCGTGCACATCCTCTTTTTCCTTTTGTTTTATTTATAATCCAATTAGTAACACAGACAACATGTTGAATACATCAAGGGTGCATGATTCATGGTGACTTCAGTTATCATAACGAGTGGGATCGAGTCCTTCTTCCATGTTTCCATGGCAAATCGGCAGGGTCCTTATTTGGGTTAGGTGTTTGGTAAAGCAACGACGAGGTATCTAAATTTTATTCAACACTTCGAAGTTGAACTACTATGGACTTGTTCATAATTCCATGATTGGGTTCATTGAGCAGAAATGTACATATATAGTGAGGCAGATTATTCGCCGTCTGATGATGGAGCCAATTCCTATCCTTACTATTTCTGGTCATTTAAGGACGAGAAGATAAAAAGTTCACAAGCAGGCACTTAGAAGATGGAATGTACACTGTAAAGTAGTTGGCTCATGTGTGATGATTTGTCCTGATTCAAAATTTAGATGAAGCATGGGATCAATTAGCAAGTCCAAAACGTATAGGCTATTGAGGTGGTATAGTTGGTTGTTGATGATGCCCTACAAGTCTACAACTTTTTCCATCATTTTTTTTCTCCTTTAGAGAGTGCATAAAATTGGTCAGATTTATTCTTGTTACCCTTCCTAAGCATAAAAGAACCTATTTCATTGCATATAAAGAACTAAAAACTTGGTCTTCTTGCAACTCATGATCAGACTTTATATTTTTCATCCACGATCCTAACTGCACGTACATGACGTACTCATCGGAGTTGTTCATCTTTTCAATTACTTGTCAACTAAAATTCCCAACTATATATGGATGACGGTAGCCATGCACAATTCGGAGCATGAGCATAATATTGAGCCAAAAGTTGAGTCAATGAATAGTGTGAAATAAAATATATGCTAGCTAAGTAACAGATTTGCTTCAATCTTGTACTGTGTAAATGGCTCAAGCATGTGAGTTGAACCCAAACCCAAACTCGACCACAGGGATCTAGTTATGGATACTAGCTGACCTCTGCATAGCTTATTCTTTGTGTAAAAAGAGTTAATCTTCCAGACAAGGTGTATGGAGATATATGTGACAGTGTGAGGAGCCTAAGATAACTAGCTAGTTGACAAAACCAAGCTAAATGTTGTGAGAGTACATAAGCAAAATATTGAAAGGAGTTCCACGCCTTATGTTGTGGATTCCTGTGCTTTTGTGTTTTGTGTTTTTGTTTTGTGTTTTGTGTCCTCTCTCCCTCTCTCCTCTGGAACATTTTTTATTTCATTCTCTCCCTTAGACACAAATACAAAAGTACATTTGTTCCTGGTCCTCTGTTGATATAAATTCAGGACACTCACATAAGAAACTCTCTATTGTGCAAGTCTATTAGCTAAGTTATGAACTTTATAACAGTCATAGCAACACTGTGCATTGCTCTTTCAATTCTTATAACTCCATGTTTATCATCTCATGAACATGGTAAGCCTTTCAAGTCTCACCTTCTCTTCTCATCAACAAGTCCATTATATAAATTGTTTCTTACATTTCTGTTTGCACCCTGAATGTACAGTTATCGGCATTAGGTCTTCACTTACTAAACTACCAAGGAAGCTTATCGAAGATGTCACTGTAAGTACTACTCAGCTTCTCTTTATATGTACATCCTAATGTCCTACTCGAAGAAATACTCATTCTTCGTTGTTAAACTGTTGTTTTGCTTAATAATGACTTTGCTTGAATGTAGGCTAAAGCTTATGTGAGTCAAGGCTTCATTCCAGATACCAACCAAAAGCGAACTTTACCAGGTGATGATCATTCACCAGATGAAATAAGCTTTAATTTCTGTCATTCCTAAAGAAAAATTTTATTGATACATTTAAACTAGCTAAAGCAGTCCAAAATTTTGTTGGCCAAAAACACTACTCTTCTATTTCAAAAGCTTCTTGAGATTCTTCACTGATGTTTCATTTAACAAACCAATAATGCTTATAAAGTATTTGTAGAAAATTGTGGAAAAAAAAGAAAATTTTAAATTGTGCATAAAACCATTATGATCCAAGTTTACATGAAGTGATGAGGTGGAGGTGGAACAACACAATGATCGACATATTGAAGTTAAGGACCTCGTTTGGTTGAATGAATTGAACAAAAGTTCATCTAATTAATTCTACATTGAGTTGTCCTGTTGTGTACAATCGAGGAATTGTACACCACTTTTTTGCAGTCACTTGCATATAATATGTTTGTATGTGAATATGCTGTTTGTTCCATAGAAAGGTTTGCATGTTTGCAGAGACTTGCCGGTTGCAATTGTTAAAGTTTAGTATCGTCACACTAACAATAACAATAACTAATTTACTATACAAATTTTTTATGATGACATTGGCATTTGGCAACAAAGGGCTGGTGGAGATAGTACACATTTGTATATAAGCGTACATAAATTGCTTAGAAATGCATTTTTCAGTGTATTTTTCGTGCATGTCGATGAACAATAGTAGTATGAAATAAGAAAATAAGAAAAGCATTGAGATTAAATGTATCTTGGATGCAGGTAGGCCACGAACAACGCATGTAAAGCTCGATGGAAGAGATGGGACCAGACAGAAGTGGATCGAAGGACACATGTGGGATTATTTTACGATGGATTACACACACGTAAGGAGACGACGTCCTGTACACAACAAATCCATACCTATTGGACCATGATCGCAGAGCCACCTAACTTGTGCGTCCAATAAAAGAGATGGTTCGATACAGCCGTGTCGAGAAATAATATAACACGCAGTGTAGTAGAAAATAGATTAAACGTTTATTGTAATTATAGAAATGAGGATTATGTTCTGTAGAAGTGGCCGACATGAAGGAGCAAAATCCTAAGTTTTGTTTGCAATGTATTTGTTCAAACTTTATGTTATTTTTATTCTTTAGGACTTTGTGTTTAGAAGAAGTGAAGAACAGGTAGTCAAAGGGATCTAAACCCAACATTTCGTTATTTGCTATCACTAGTTACAACTTACAACATCCTTTTGGTGGCTGGTGGCAAAAAACGTTACGCACACTTTTTGAACTAAAATATTGGCGTTGGAGGATTTTTATGTGGTCAACATTCTTGATATACTCTATATTTTACAATCGTACATTTTGGTACATCAAATTGTTGATTTGATCAATGCGATATTTCACTCCAACAGGGCAACTAACAGTTGCATGACTAAATGAGATTTTACCCTAATTGTTTGATACTTTGATTGAGTAAGGGTGTTTCATGGTTGTTTTTAGTACTTACTAGATTTTGGACCCGGGCATACGCCTGGGATCTATTAAATATTTTGTGTGCTAAAAAGGCTTTATAAAATGTCTCACACAAATTTTCGAATCAGAATATATTTTTATTGAAAATAAATCAAAATATGTTAATGAACAGCGATTATGGTGCATAAGTACTTAGAAACTAAGAGATCAAATTGAGATAACATCTTCACTTTATGGTTTAGGATATTAATCCATAATTTTCAAATAAAATTATCTTAAACTCGATCTAGCTTGTATAATAGTTTTCTTAAATTTATGGTGATTTAGCAGCAAATTTTCGAATCAGAATATATTTTTATTGAAAATAAACTGAAATACGTTAATGAGCAACGATTATGGTGCATAAGTACTTGAAAACTAAGGGATCAAATTGAGATAGCCGAGCAGTGATTATGGTACATAAGTACTTGGAAACTAAGGGATCAAATTGAGATAGCCTCTTCACTTTGTGGTTTAGGATATTAATCCGTAATTTTCAAATGAAATTATCTTAAACTCGATCTAGCTTGTATAATAGTTTTATTAGATTTATTGTGATTTAACGGTAAATCATCACCGCTCAGCTTACGTACTAATGTGTACAAATCACTAAAATAGATTGATTGTTTCTATATCCTCAAAGAATACACTACTCCCACTTGAAAAGATTTATCACATGAACGTGTCCTACGAACGGGTGTCGTTATATTAAATTATTCTAAAAAATATTAGCAACTATGCATAGCTATGAGATATGAAAATTATATTAATTACTCAATTAAATTTCTTGCACCACTCTCTATAAAAAGGAAACATCAAACCTTGATAAAACTCATCGACTTCTTTTCATTGTTAGTTTTAACAATAGAAGTTTGATTGAAGTTTTTTGAGAATGTCCAATTTGGTGAAGATAATATTGAAGCTACTTGAATAGCAAGGCATTCCCAATCACAATAAAAGAAGTATGATAAACATTACTTAAAATGCAAAACTATATTTGTCGAGACACCAATTTTTTAGCAATTTTTTTTTTTATTTGATCAAATATATAAGAATTGGAAATACTCTCAAACTCTCCAAATATAAGAATTATAAATACACTTAAACTCTTCAAAGAGGTTCCATGTACGTGGGACTATTAGAAAATACTATCTTTCATATTAGAGTGCCACATGATAGAAAAAAGGCTAACTCTCATATTAGAGTGCCACATAGGAGAGAGAAAATCCTCCTTTAAAGGTCTCTGCTTTAGTATATAGATGATCTATTAAATATTTTGTGTGCTGAAAAGGCTTTATAAAATGTCTCACACAAATTTTCGAATCAGAATATATTTTTATTGAAAATAAATCGAAATATGTTAATGAGCAGTGATTATGGTGCATAAGTACTTAGAAACTAAGAGGTCAAATTGAGATAGCATCTTCACTTTATGGTTTAGGATATTAATCCATAATTTTCAAATAAAATTATCTTAAACTCGATCTAGCTTGTATAATAGTTTTTTTAGATTTATGGTGATTTAGCGACAAATTTTTGAATCAAAATATATTTATATTGAAAATAAACCGAAATACGTTAATGAGCAGCGATTATGGTGCATAAGTACTTGGAAACTAAGGGATCAAATTGAGATAACCGAGCAGTGATTATGGTGTATAAGTATTTGGAAACTAAGGGATCAAATTGAGATAGCCTCTTCACTTTGTGGTTTAGGATATTAATCCGTAATTTTCAAATGAAATTATCTTAAACTCGATCTAGCTTGTATAATAGTTTTATTAGATTTATGGTGATTTAACTGTAAATCATCACCGCTCAGCTTACATACTAATGTGTACAAATCACTAAAACAGATTGATTGTTTCCATATCCTCAAAGAATACACTACTCCCACTTGAAAAGATTCATCACATGAACGTGTCCTACGAACGGGTGCCGTTATATTAAATTATTCTAAAAAATATTAGCAACTATGCATAGCTACGAGATATGAAAATTATATTAATTACTCAATTAAATTTTTGTACCACTTTCTATAAAAAGGAAGCATCAAACCTTGATAAAACTCATCGACTTCTTTTCATTGTTAGTTTTAACAATAGAAGTTTGATTGAAGTTTTTTGAGAATGTCCAATTTGGTGAAGATAATATTGAAGCTACTTGAATAGCAAGGCATTCCCAATCACAATAAAATAAGTATGATAAACACTACTTAAAATGCAAAACTATATTTGTCGAGACATTTATTACCCCTACATATAATACAAATATATTTTAGGGTTATTAGTTGAATGCATTTGCATCAAGTTTATGATTTTTCATTAATTATTCTTTGAGGTAAGTTTAATGTAGTACGTTGCATCCAGTTTCCCAATTCTCATTAATTATTCTTTGAGGTTAGTTCAATGCAGTTGCATCAAGTTTCCGATTTCCCATCAATTATTATTTAAGGTTAGTTCAGTGCAATTGCATCCATTTTATGATATCCCGTTACTTATTCATTAAGGTTAATTCAGTACAATTGCATCCAGTTTTTGATGCTTCGTTAATTAGTATTTGAGATTAGTTTATTGCATTTGCATCCAGGTTCTAATCTCTCGTTAATTACTCTTTGAGGTTAGTTCAATACATCTGCATCCAGTTTCTGATTTACTGTTAATTGTTTTTCTAGGTTAGTTCGATAGTTTACAATTTCTATACAGTTTGCATACATGTAAGAGTTTGTTTTTTTAAACTCACTTTCATTTTGGGTTCCTAATTACTCGTAATTACTCATGTGAGAAGGCTAAAAAAGCGGACATTTATGCTTTGAGGTCAGTGCGATGCAGTTACATTCGACTTTCGATTTCCAGTTAACTATTTTTTGAGGATATTTCAATGCATTTGCATCCAATTTCTGATTTTCCATTAGTTAATATCTTATTTTAGTTTAATGCATTTGCATCTAGTTTTTGGTTTTCTGTTAATTATTATTTGAGGTTAGTTTAATGCAGTTGCATCTAGTTTTTTATTTTCTGTTAATTATTCTTTGAGGTTAGTTCAATGCAGTTGCATCCAATTTCCGAATTTATGTTAATTGTTATTTGAGGTTAGTTCAATGCATTTGCATCAAGTTTTTGATTTCCCGTTAATTATTTTTTGAGGTTAGTTCAATGCAGTTACATCAAATTTATAATTTTCCGATAATTATTCATTTAGGTTAGTTCAGTGTAGTTTCATCCATTTTTCAATGTTTCGTTAATTAGTCTTTGAGATTAGTTCATTGCATTTGGATCCAGTTTTCGATTTCCCGTTAATAACTATTTAAGGTTAGTTCAATACATCTGCATCTAGTCTCTGATTATTTATGTTTTGAGGTTAGTTCGATGCAATTATATCTGGTTTCTGATTTCCCGTTAATTATTTTTTGAGATTATTTCAATGTATTTGCATTTAGTTTCCGATTTCCCACCAATTATTCTATGAGGTTAGTTTAATGCAGTTGCATTCGGTTTTTTATTTTATGTTAATTATTTTTTGAGTTTAGTTCAATGCATTTGCATCCAGTTTCCGATTTCTCGGCCCATTAATTATTATCTGATGTTTGTTTGATGTATTTGCATACCGTTTCCGATTTCCCGTTAAATATTTTTCAAGGATTTGCATACAATTTCTAATTTCCCTTTAGTTATTATCTGACGTTAGTTTAATGCAATTGAACCCAATTTTCAATTTCTAGTTAATTACTTTTTTTAGTTTAGTTTATTGCATTTGCATAAAGTTTCCAATTTCCGTTAATTACTCTTTGAGCTCAGTTATGCATTTGAATCCAATTTCCGATTTTTTTTTAATTATCCAATGTGGTGTATAATACCAACTTCTACTGATCCATCTGTAGTGTCCTTGCAAACATGACATAAAAAGTAAATTATGTTTGATTTACTATGTGAGATCATTGAAGATTATCCAGTTCCCGATTTCCTATTAATTATTCTTTAAATTATGCATGATTTACTATGTAAAATCTTCAAAGATTATCTACGAACGGGTGTTGTTATATTAATTATTTTAAAAAATATTTGCAAATATGTAAAACTATTATATATTAATATTATATTGATCACTCAACCAAATTTCTTATAACGTGAAAACCTCATTCTTCATTAAAAAAAATAACTCATGTACCTTTAATAAAACCCTTCAACTTCATTTTGTTGTTTAATAATAGAAGTTTGATTGAAGTTTTGTGAGATTGCCTAATAAGGTGAAGTTCATATATATTGTAGCTACTTGAATAGCAAAGAGTTCCCAATCATACGGAAAGAGATAAGGTAAACATCATTTTAAATGCAAAACTATATTTATCGAGACATTCCCACAACATATAACCCAACTATGTTTTGAGGTTAGTTCAATGCATTTGCATCCAGTTTCTGATTTCCCGTTATTTATATTTTGAGGTTAGTTCAATACAGTTGCATCCAATTTCCAATTCCCGTTATTTATTTTTTGAGATCAGTTCAATACAGTTGCATCCAGTTTCTGATTTCTCGTTAATTATTCTTTTCAATTAGTTCAATACATTTGCATCCAATTTCCAATTCCCTGTTAATTGTTCTTTGAGGTCAGTTCAATGCATTTGCATCCAATTTCTGATTTCTCATTAATTATTCTGTGAGATTAGTTTAATGCATTTGCATCCAGTTTCTGATTTCTCGTTTATTATTTGATAAAGTTACATTTGCATCTAGTTTCCGATTTCTCATTAATTATTGTTTGAGATTAGTTCAATGAATTTGCATCCAGTTTCCTATTTTCCATTAATTATTTCTTGAGGTTAGTTCAATACATTTGCATCCAGTTTATTTTTTGAGATTAGCTCAGTGCAGTTCCATCCGGTTTCCGATTTCCCATTAATTATTTTTTAATATTAGTTCCACGCATTTGCATCATGTTTCCAATTAATAATTAATTTTTCTTTAATGTTAATTCAATGCAGTTGCATCCAGTTTCTGATTTCCTATTAATTTAATCTTTGAGGGTTAGCTCAATGCATTTGCATCCAATTTTCGATTTGCCGACAATTATTTTTTTATATTAGTTTGATGTATTTGCATCTAAGTTTTGATTTTCCGTTAATTATTCTTTGAGGTTAGTTTAATACAGTTGTATCCATATATATTACAATTTTCTATTAATTACTCTTTAAGATTAGTGAGGTTAGTTTAATGTAGTACGTTGCAGCCAGTTTCCAAATTCTCATTAATTATTCTTTGAGGTTAGTTCAATGCAGTTGCATCAAGTTTTCAATTTCCCATCAATTATTATTTAAGGTTAGTTCAGTGCAATTGCATCCATTTTATGATATCCCATTACTTATTCATTAAGGTTAATTCAGTACAGTTGCATCCAATTTTTTATGTTTCGTTAATTAGTATTTGAGATTAGTTTATTGCATTTGCATCCAGGTTGGTTAGTTCAATACATCTGCATCCAGTTTCTGATTTCCTGTTAATTGTTTTTCTAAGTTAGTTCGATAGTTTACAATTTCTATACAGTTTGCATACATGTAAGAGTATGTTTTTTTAAACTCACTTTCATTTTGGGTTCCTAATTACTCGTAATTACTCATATGAGAAGGCTAAAAAAGCGGACATTTATGCTTTGAGGTCAGTGTGATGCAGTTACATCCGACTTTCGATTTCCAGTTAACTATTTTTTTAGGATATTTCAATGCATTTGCATCCAATTTCTGATTTTCCGTTAGTTAATATCTTATTTTAGTTTAATGCAGTTGCATCTAGTTTTTGGTTTTCTATTAATTATTCTTTGATGTTAGTTCAATGCAGTTGCATCTAATTTCCGAATTTATGTTAATTGTTCTTTGAGGTTAATTCAATGCATTTGCATCAAGTTTTCGATTTCCCGTTAATTATATTTTGAGGTTAGTTCAATGCAGTTACATCAAATTTATAATTTCCCGATAATTATTCATTTAGGTTAGTTCAGTGTAGTTTTATCCATTTTTCAATGTTTCGTTAATTAGTCTTTGAGATTAGTTCATTGCATTTGGATCCAGTTTTCGATTTCCCGTTAATAACTCTTTAAGATTAGTTCAATACATCTGTATCTAGTCTCTGATTATTTATGCTTTGAGATTAGTTCGATGCAATTATATATGGTTTTTGATTTCCCGTTAATTATTTTTTGAGATTATTTCAATGCATTTGCATTTAGTTTTCGATTTTCCACCAATTATTCTATGAGGTTAGTTTAATGTAGTTGCATTCGGTTTTTTATTTTATGTTAATTATTTTTTGAGTTTAGTTCAATGCATTTGCATCCAGTTTCCGATTTCTCGGCCCATTAATTATTATCTGAGGTTTATTTAATGTATTTGGATACCGTTTCCGATTTTCCGTTAAATATTTTTCAAGGATTTGCATACAATTTCTAATTTCCCTTTAGTTATTATCTGACGTTAGTTTAATGCAATTGCACCCAGTTTTCAATTTCTAGTTAATTACCTTTTTAGTTTAGTTTATTGCATTTGCATAAAGTTTCCAATTTTCCATTAATTACTCTTTGAGCTCAGTTATGCATTTGAATCCAATTTCCGATTTCCTTTTAATTATCCAATGTGGTGTATAATATCAACTTCTACTAATCCATCTGTAGTGTCCTTGCAAACATGACATAAAAAGTAAATTATGTTTGATTTATTATGTGGGATCATTGAAGATTATCTAGTTCCCGATTTTCCATTAATTATTCTTTAAATTATGCATGACTTACTATGTAGAATCTTCAAAGATTATCTACGAACGGGTATTGTTATATTAATTATTTTGAAAAATATTTGCAAATATACAAAACTATTATATATTAATATTATATTCATCACTCAACCAAATTTCTTATAACGTGAAAACCTCATTCTCCATTAAAAAAAAAAAACTCATGTACCTTTAATAAAACCCTTCAACTTCATTTTGTTGTTTAATAATAAAAGTTTGATTGAAGTTTTGTGAGATTGCCTAATAAGGTGAAATTCATATATATTGTAGCTATTTGAATAGCAAAGAGTTCCCAATCATACGGAAAGAGATGAAGGTAAACATCATTTTAAATGCAAAACTATACTTATCGAGACATTCCCACAACATATAACCCAACTATGCATGTTTTGAGGTTAGTTAAATGCATTTGAATCCAGTTTCTGATTTTTCGTTATTTATATTTTGAGGTTAGTTCAATACAGTTGCATCCAATTTCTGATTTCTCGTTAATTATTCTTTTCGATTAGTTCAATACATTTGCATCCAATTTCCAATTCCCTGTTAATTGTTCTTTGAGGTCAGTTCAATGCATTTGCATCCAGTTTCTGATTTCCCAGTAATTATTTTGTGAGATTAGTTTAATGCATTTGTATCTAGTTTCTGATTTCTCGTTTATTATTTGATAAAGTTACATTTGCATCTAGTTTCCGATTTCTCATTAATTATTGTTTGAGATTAGTTCAATGAATTTGCATCCAGTTTCCTATTTTCCATTAATTATTTCTTGAGGTTAGTTCAATGCATTTGCATCCAGTTTATTTTTTGAGATTAGTTCAGTGCAGTTCCATCCGGTTTCCGATTTCCCATTAATTATTTTTTAATATTAGTTCGACGCATTTGCATCATGTTTCCAATTAATAATTAATTTTTCTTTGATGTTAATTCAATGCAGTTGCATCCAGTTTCTGATTTCCTAATAATTTAATCTTTGATGGTTAGCTCAATGCATTTGCATCCAGTTTCCGATTTGTCGACAATTATTTTTTTATGTTAGTTTGATGTATTTGCATCCAAGTTTTGATTTTTCATTAATTATTCTTTGAGGTTAATTTAATACAGTTGTATCTATATATATTCTAATTTTCTATTAATTACTTTTTAAGATTAGTTTAATGTTTGCATTTGCATCCAGTATCTGATTTTTCGTTAAATATTATTTGAGGTTAGTTCGATACATTTGCAGCCAGTTTTCGGTTCCCCATTAATTGTTTTTTTTACGTTAGTTTCATTCAATATTATATATATATTAAAATATTTGTCATTATTGCTTTGCCGTTTTTTTTTTTTTTTTTTTTTTTTTTTTTTTTTTTTTTTTTTATTATATATTGTGTGATGTTATTTTTTGTATAATTGTTTATAACTATGTTTTGAGTCCGTGTTAAGGATATATTCGAAATAAGTCGGTGTTTTATCATAGACACTAAAATTGTATGATTTGTAGTAGGGAATTAGTTTATACAAATTACATATTTTTTAGCAATTTTTTTTATTTGATCAAATATATAAGAATTGGAACACTAAAAGTGTTTGATTAAGTAATAGAAAATTACCTTTTACAAATCACCTATTTTTTAGCAATTTTTAAAAATATTTGTCATTATTGCTTTGCCGTTATTTTTTTTTTCATTTTTTAATTATATATTTTGTGATGTTATTTTTTGTATAATTATTTTTAACTATGTTTTGAGGCCGTGTTAAGAATATATTGAAATAAGTCGGTGTTTTATAATAGACACTAAAATTGTATGATTTGTAATAAGGAATATATATATATATATATATATATATATATATATATATATATATATATATATATATATATATATATATATATATATTTTATTTGATCAAATATATAAGAATTGGAACACTAAAATTGTTTGATTCATAATAGGAAATTACCTTTTACAAATCACCTATTTTTTAGTAATTTTTTTTTTTATTTGTTCAAATATGTAAGAATTGGAAATACACTCAAATTCTCCTAAGAGGTTCTATGTATGTGAGATTGTAGGCTATTAGAAAAGACTATTTTTCATATTAGAGTCTCACATAGGAGAGAGAAAAAATTAACTCTCTCATATTAGAGTGCCACATAGGAAAGAGAAAATCCTCAATTAGAGGTCTCTGCTTTAGTATATAGATAGTAGATAACTAAGATATATTACAAACCGAAACCAAACCAACCTGAACTGAAAACTATAAAATCAATTAAATCGATTAATTTCAGTCACACAATTGATAAACATATACAAAATTAATCTTAAAAAGTACTAAAATGTCATCTTATCGGTTCAGGTTCATATTGGTTCGGTGGAGGACAAACCCAAAACCAAACCAATATCTTATCGATTCGATTTGGTTTTAGGTCGGTAGAGGGCAAACCAAATTACCAAAACCCAAACCATTTTTTTTATCTGTTTGGTTCGGATCGGTTATCGGATTATTGAAACTCATTGACAGCCTTACTTATAACAGTTATAAGTGCTTCTTCTTCTAACCCGTAAGTTGTGGACTATTTTTTTTTTTTTTTTTTGGTGTTTGTTTTTCAACTACCTATAAGTGATATGCCCTTGCCCTTTTTTGGTTTATTTTGCCAAAAGTGTAAGTAGAAAAAGTGTAAGGTGTTTGTTTTTTGCCTAACATATCCAACAACACCTAATAAAATTAGGAATCTCTATCTATTTAATAAAAAGGGTCGGTGTGGGCTTGTAGGGCCCCATCTAGCGGTTAACATTGCATTTCACAAGTTGTGACATAACACTTTCAAGGGAGCTCAAATAGTATGATGGTTAGCTAAAAGTTGCTGGGTGACATTGGATTAGACTTACAAGTCAACAAAGATTGTTGGGTTTGGGCCTCTAGGGAAAAGGCTTAAACGGTCTGGGCCTCTGGGAAAAATTAATTGGGTTGATTGTTTATAGTCATATAATAGGCGCGGACAACTCCTAGTATCTAATAAAAGCGATCGATGTGGAGGGCCCCATCCAATGGTTGTCATTCTTTTTCAACAAGTTGTGTCATTGCGGAATCTAGGTGCTTGAAGGGTGGTACTTCCAGTTTGTTATCACAGTTCAACATCCAATTTATTTTCTTGATGGGACAACACATTATTTTTAAAATACTTCTAATATGAATGGGTTATTTATGAGCTTGTGGGAAAATAAGCCCGTAAAATAGAATGGGCGCATGGTGTTCTTCGTGTTTAAAGTAGCGTTATGCTCCCGCTGCTGCTGGAGAGGTGTTGGGTTATCAGTGTTGGGCACGCCCTAGTATAAAATAAAAGATAACATAACCCGACCACAGAAAAACAGAATAGATAGCAAGTTCTCGTGATGGGAAAAATAGAATTTCCCATAAGTCTCATGACTTTCTATAAGCCTAAAGAAACTAGGGTTTTTTTGACATAGACCCCCAATTGGAGTGCTCATTAGATATAGACCCCCAATTTTTTGGACTTTTGTTTTGGACCCCCAATCTCATTAGTTGACTGGGTAAATAGTCAGTCAATGCAGGTTGTCCAGTCAGTTTATTGTTGGGTTTTTTTTTGTGAAGACCTAAATGCCCTTGGACACGTGTCAATGTAAGATGCAACTAAACAGACGGATGAGATTAAAAGGGATTTAAAGTTGTTAGTTGTTATCTTCCTCAGTAAAAACAGAAACCTAGATCTAACTAGCGAAGTGATATCAAAGGAAAAAAATTTCAAATTAAAAGAAGGTGAAGATCAAAAGAAATAAATTTGGAACTTTACACAATCACTCTATAGGAGAAGATGGGTGGTAATTCGACAATTCGTTTAACAAATATGTAAAGGTGATGTTTTGTTTGTGTTATTCACGTAGTATTTCACTACTTTCACTTATCTTACTTCTTCTTCACTATTGAGATTTGAATTTGCAGATGTCATGTGCAATTTGTGGTCTTGTTGACCACTGTGGGGTTTGTCCTTGGTCACACAGACCTTGAAAAGAACTAGGTTGCAAAGGATTTTGTTTCTTACTAAATTCAAACGGAAAAAGGTTTCTCAAGTGTCAAAATGACTCATGCATTGGGTTTCAGTTGTTGGGAAAGGTAATAGTTGATAGAGCAGGTACATCATCACCAACTATGCAAGGCAAATCGACCAAGTGCTTTGGATGTGACGAAGATAGTCATTGGCTCGAAAATTGTCTTTGGAATAGCTCACCCTGCCAGAAGTGTTATGGGGTAAGGAAGGCACGTACTCCTTACTTCTCGTACTTAAAAAACATATGGACAAAATTTCTTGAAGTGTAGACGGTGCAATGGTTTTTAGTGGCTTAAAGATGCGAAGATGGAAGCGAATGGAGATAGTGTAAGGGGGAAAACTGTTGTAAAATACACTGTTGAGGTCAATGTTGATGATATTTCTAATGGTTTTGAAACAAAACTTGTAATAAATTAACATACCCAAGTGATCATTGTACTTGTGGAGTTGATGAATGAATGAAGTACTTTATTTTCTTATGATGAATGAAGTTTTATTTTTACATGATAAATTTAGTTGTATTTAACATACCTAAGTTGCTTTCATGTTGCAAATACGTGCAAATTAAAACAAGATTCGAATATTAAGAGATCCCTTCATTAATTTGATAGCTAAGAACATGTGTCCAAAAAACTAAAATATTATACCCCATAAACCCCGACAATAATACATAGTACTTGAGTTCATCTCGAAAGTGCTTTTGCATTTTGATAGCAAAGAACATGTATCCCAAAATCAAAATATTAGACATAATAAACCCCCAAACCCATAATACACAGTACTTGAGTTCATCTCCAAGGTGCTTTTGCATTCGAAGTTGGCCTCGCAACAAACAAGGGCCTTAATGCTGGATTCCTAGATTGTTGCATTCCAGCTGGTGTAATGAAGTGTTGCTGAGGAGTATGAACTAGAGCTATGAAGTATTGAGGTGGTGCGGGGCTCTAAACTGCTGCTGACATGGTGGTGCAAACTATTGCTGAAGTAGTGGGGGTCTGACGTGCTGATGCGCTGGTGCTCTGAAATGGTGATGTGCTGGTACTCTGGGCTGCTGTTGCGTTGGTGCTATGGGTTGCTATTGTGTTATTGCATGCTCCACGTTGTTGTTGATGTGATGTCGTGGTGCTACTGCATTGTTGTTGTTGTGCTGTTATGGGTTGTTGCTGCTTTGGGCTGTTGCTGTTGTGCTGCTACTACTGATGTGCTGATGTTATAGGTGTTGGTTCATTGCTACTAGTGGAGGCGCCCTTTTTACCTGTAAGCATCGCACAAATACAATAAATGAGTAACAATGATATATAACTTACAATACGAATTATTTTTAGGGTAATAATCAAATGCATCTTTCTTTGTATATTTCTTTTTAGGAGCAGGAACACCTTTACATGTCCTGGAATTGTGGTTAGTTCCATTGCAATGTTTACAATGCCTTACTTTTCTAGTAGGTGAGGTTCATCCGGGGCCCTCTTTCTATTTTTGTTAGGTCTGCTAATGCCTCTAACAAAAGGTGGTGGTAGAACTATAATAGGTTCCCCTTGGGGATCACCTTCTAGAAATTTAGGCTGGTAACATAAAAAGTAACTCAAAAAATAAATATGACCAATATTTTAAATACATGTGAAAAGTCTTTCAGCAACTATAAAATCCAATATATAGATATAAGAAATACTTACATTTTTGTCCCAATCATTGAGATCAACCATTGGTCTAATGGAACCAACATAAGTTTCCTTGTATGCTCTGATACTCATATATGGATTAGTGTAGTCCGCCCAATCACACCTCATGCATGGGATGTAAGACAACCACTGCATGTACACAAGGGAGTCCTGACAATTGTCATTTAATACTGCTGCATTCTTTGGTCATCAAGTTTACCTCCCACCTAGTTCCATACTGAGTCCTCACCATATATATACACATGATCAGTTGATGATCCTCGAACAATGTATTTGTTAATCAACTTGACATACTTGGCAATAAGTTTCTTCACCCTTAGATAATTCCCAATGCAGGTGGATATGGTGGGAATGTGACTTTATTCACCTCTTTATCATTCAAAACCTTTGCCCATGCCAATGCAAAGGTGAATATCTCGGTGACTATTTTCCCAAGTCAAAACGAGGGTGAAACCTTCAACCGAGATAGTGGCTGAGTTGTGAACTTCGGATGGGATGTTGGATTTCGTTTCGTGTGTTTTTTTTATAAAAAATTCTGTTTTTTTTCCAGACGGGATGTTGGATTTCGTCTCGCGTGTTTTTGACTTTTTTTTTTTTTTTTTTTTTTAACTTCAGACGGGATGTTTCATTCCGTCTGGCGCGTTTTTTCGATTTTTACATTCAGACGGAATCCAACATCCCGTCCGAGATTATTTTTCACCTTTGCATTGGGTAACCTCACCTTGCTTTTCACCAGAACGGTGGAAAATAGGGGAAATACTGCCTACATGGAGGTGAATAATAGTGGCTTTCATTGGGAATGCTCTTAGAAGAACCTCATTCTCTCCCAATTCATTTGCAACATGTTTCCTGTCATAAATGTTTTTCATAAATGCAATATGCAACCCATCAATGAAAGTCACAATCGGTTTGTCCCTCAACTCCAAAATTCATTTGTTGAATAATGATTCCGAGAAGTTGTTTGTTATGTGACCACTCTTAGATGTATGGTCAAACTGTGACCTAGCCATGCCTACACAGGCTCCACGTTGTCTAACCAAGCTTTTGCATCTTTGTCCTCAACCTCAAGCTTTTCCATGGCTCTATTGAAATCTGTCAATTTATATTCCCTTGCAGCGTCCCAAGCTAAATTTTCTAGATGACTACCCTTGTGTTCCTTCTTAAAGTTTTGATACATGTGTCTGAAACACATCCTATGCGAGGCCTTTGGTAGAACATCTCCAACTACTCCCACGAGTCCTTTCTGTCTATCGGAAACGATCCTGAGTGGTAAAGGGTGCATATTCAGATATGGGGCTAAATGCTCGAGAAATGAAGTCCAACTTTCAGTACTCTCACTCCTGCAAATGTACACAACTATAACTATAGGGAATAACCCATTATCACCATCCAATCCAATGATGCTGAGACATTGACCACCAAATTTTCCTTTAAAAAAACAGCCATCTAAACCAATAATGGGTCTACAAGCATTAACAAATCCATCCAACGAGGCTTTAAAAGCAACACACAAACCCAAGAAACAACCTTCGTCACTTCTACATACAATATTTCGCAATGGACCCAGGGTTACTGATCAAGACTTGGTTACAAAACTCAGGTACCAAATTATAGCTATCTTCATAACTCCCAAACAAGTTCTTGAGTGCCCTAGCTCTTGCATGCCATGCACTCCAATAACTAACCTTCACACCAAAACTCCACCACAAATCTTCTTGAATGTAAAATGGCTTGTATGATTTATGATGATTCTTGATTCCGTCTTCTACAACTTCCATTATCCAATTGCAATCAGCCATTAGATTTTTGTTGTTTTCATCAACAGTACATACATGGTCACCACACATTTTTTTGCATTCAATTGTGTGCTTATCATAAGCTAATCTTCTAAAATTAGCAAACCAAGGACAACCATCAGCCTTACATTTCACCTTGATTCTATAACGCTCATTTTTTGTTATATTTAACAACAAACTTGTTTTTTATGCAACAATTCTTCAAAAACTTTCTACATGCTAAAATGGTTGGCCACTGCATCCCAACTTGTAAAACATTTCCTACATTTAATCTAGTGTCTTCATTGTCATTATCTTCATTAGCAAAAACATTGTCTGCATATTTTGAGAAACCTCCATCTTGAGGTGGGACAAACTCATAATCCGATTCACCTTCGGAGGAGTTATTGATGTGATACTCTTCTTCTGTGTTGATGTTACTAATGTCAACTTCTTCCATTTTAACCCAACTACCCCTTCGATGCTGAGGTGTAGAGTCCAAAATGAGTTCAACAGTTGACTTACCACTAGTCTCTCTCATTCTCTTTCTGTTGTTAGCTTCTTCAACTGCCACTATCAGGAAATCATCATCTTCAACTACAATTATCGGGATCTCATCATCGTCAACTACCACTATAGATCTAGGAGGTGGTAAAGGACAAGGGGTTAGTATAATCTCCACATCATCCCAACCAGCAATGTGTGAAAATCAATACGGATCAACCTCAAGATCTTTCCATATCAACATGACATCTTCATCACTAGAACAAGTTATTGTAACCCCACCCAACAGATAAACTATCTTTAAAAATGCATCAGAAGGGCGTGGCACCGAGGTAGCTACATAACTAACAAAATCGAGAAAAAATACACAATGACCATCAACGTTAAGAAGTTTAGTGGTTTTACCATTAACGTACTTATCAACCGATAAGAAGCCATTATCTGTACCCAAAAAAAAAACCTTAAGCCACAAAAACAAGTTTTTTGAAAAAATAAAATAAAAAATGACTTACTTTCTTCATAAACAAACGTAATATACAATGAAACCAATAAAAGTTTTACCTTTTGGTACTTTGAAAATGCTTGATTAAATTAGTTAATAGTCATTTTTCTTTCTACTACAACAAATCCAAAAAAAAAAACTTCGATTGGAGTTAATAGATCGAGCATAAAGTCCCCTCCTTTATTGTGGGTGAGAGAATACCACTCTACACATTCTTCCCTCCAAATGAACTGAGTTGAGAGAAAAAAAAAAAAAAAAAAAAACGTATTTGATTTTTGACGTGAAGTGCATGTTGCCTCTCTACTGTAGATTGCTTTACATCTACAGTAAGTGATGATTGATTAAGATGTAACCACGTAGTGATAAAACTATAACCATAGCTGGTGGCATTTTCGATATTAAAACCTCATAAGGGTACTTTGGTCAAGAAGTAAAAGACTGAGCAGGTGACCAAAAAATTAGGGGTCTATATCAAATGAGCACTCCAATTGGGGGTGTATGTAAAAAAACCCAAGAAACTATACCTCAATTTCGGAACAGCGACCTCAAAAGATATAGTTACTACAACCTTTCTGTTCTGGCCCAATAAGTTGGATCGGGCTGAAGCCGATTAGATTGGGCTAATCTTCATTTACAAAGCTTCATTTTTGCACTCATGCTCACTTCCATGGCTTTCTTCTTTCTTGAAAAACTCTCCCTCTCAAAATCCAAACTTTTTGTGCCCATTTCTCCCCATTTATTTCCACACAACCCCTTTTCTTCACTCTGCAAAAAAAACCCTTTTGTCTCTCCTTCTATCTCACCTCCAAAACCCAAGAAAATTCCATTTCAAGTTACTCTTCATGGGAAAAAATGGAATGATCATTACCATTGGATGTCAAACAAAAATGACCCAGACGTGATTACTTATTTAAACCAAGAAAATGTATACACTGAAGTTTTTATGGATGATACTGTAGAGTTACAAAAGAAACTAGTTGAAGAGATGAAAAGTCGAATGCCGGCTACTGTTTCTACTCCTCCTGAACGTTGGGGCCCTTGGTTGTATTATCAGTATATTCCTCAAGGAAAGGAGTATCCTGTTTTGTGTAGGAGATTGGAGAGTGGGAATGATGGTTGGGTCAATAAGCTTTGGAGTTATGCAAAAGGAGGATATGCTAGGGAGGAAGTATTACTTGACTGGAATGAAATTGCTGAACAATTTGGTAAGCTTTTTACAACTTTTAATCTTATGCTTTACTTTCGTTATGTGAATAGAGTTTCCCCAAGAGATTGTTGAGGGTAGAGAGTTCTATGGCCCACATAGGTCCATAGTTCTCTAGCATATGTTGACAAAGAGCATATGTAAGATTCTATGCTGTCTTTACCTATGAATTGTGTGCTGGTGGTGAGCCTAGCAGACACTAAGTGCCTTAGGCTTGGCAAGCTTAAGCGCGGTTTTGACTGCTTAGACAAATCTTAGATATAGATACTAGTAATAAAAGATTCTGGATATTGGTAATGCAACTAATGACCTGATGTTAGCTTGAGTTTTTTTTTGTTCTGTTTTTCATTAATATACTCCTGAGAAGATGATAAACAATAGCATCTTGCATTTTTCTTTTCTTCCTAATAGAAAGTGATTTTAAATAAATTAAGTGTTTTGTGGATATATTCATGGTCACAGGTTATGTGCACATTGGAACATGCCGAGTTTCTCCAGACCACAACTTTCTAGCATATACACTTGACACGAGTGGGGATGAGCAGTTTATGCTGCAAATTAAAGACCTTAGGAGTGGGTCGACTCTTCCAAAATCAAGTGTAGATAGAGTTGTCAGCTTAGCATGGGCCAAGGACAGCCAAACATTGTTTTATACGGTTTCAGATGAGACCCAACGTCCTTGCAGGCATGTTTGTTACTGTTACTCGGCACCCATCTTTTTAAATCATTCTAATCATTTATGAAGTTATTTTTTGGTTTGACAGGGTACTCTGCACAAGAGTGGAGTCAAATGTTGCAGATGTTGTTCCAATTTTTACTGAAAATGATCCCACCTTCTGTGTAGACATCACCAGCACAAAAGATTGCAAGTATATAACTATCTATTCTAACTCGAGGTCTACATCTGAGGAAGGTTACTTGCCTCTGTCATTTCCTGTTTGACATATAATCAAAACTTGAAAATGGCATCTTAATGAGGTTCATTTCCACTTTTTTTTCGTTTCAGGTTTACATAATAGATGCAAACAACCCAACAGATGGGCTGCAGAGAGTATGGAAGCGTGAGCATGGCACAGAATTTTTTCTGGAACATCATGATGGTATCTTTTACATCCTCACCAATGCTCCTTTGAGTGGGAATGTTAATATATCCAGTAAAAGTTACTATCTTGCTTTATGCGAAGTAAAGGATATACAACCAGCTAGATGGAAGGTGAGTTTCTCTCCAGTGTGTAGCTTAACCACCAACATGTGAGGATTTGCGTCGTTTTCATCACAAAATTGGAAAACTTATATATAGAATCATATGCTGGTTAGAAGACCCACATAATAAATCGAAGGGCTAAGGCTAAGTGTTTAAAGGATGAAATTCTTTTATTCAGTCGACAGTGTTTTATTGATCGAAAAAGTTAGTTGACCCCCTTCCCCCTTTTGTGTTTCAGAATGTTGTCCTACCAGGCCAAGATTTCAGCTTTCAAGATATGGATATTTTTTATAAACATTTGGTGCTCTTCCTTGATAAAAGGGGATCCTCTATGATTTGCTCCATAAATCTACCTATTGATGGAAAGTGTAAGGTGAAGCCTTTGTTCGTTTACATTATTCTGCTATTACTAAGGGATTTGATGTTGAAGGTTGCAAACTCTCCATCTGGAAGAGAAAAATGTATTATGACTTATGAGGCAACATAATTCACCATTATCATCTTTTCTGATATATATAAACATTAAAGTGGTTGTTTTAGTTAACTTTTGTTCTCTATTTTTACTAGGTCATCGTTCCATTTTCTGTAAACTCTTCTATGTCAGAGCATGTAGTTTTACACATGATTAATGATTCTATGACTACTAGTACACATGATTGTTAATTCGTCTGACTGCTACCTCTTTGTAGAAAGCTGGAAGAGGTGTTCTATGGTTGTATGGGGATAAAATGGACGTTAGAAACATGAGGTTTCAAGACTTTATATGTAATTAGGCTTACTTGTGTGCTGGTAACATGTAATTGGTTAGCACTGACTTAGCAGTAATTATTAACGTTTCGCTAAGAATGATAATACATAACCAAGGAATGTTAAGAAGTACCATGTACTGTTTTGCTGGAGTGTATTGAAATTGTATAGAGTTTACCAATATAACCAAAAGTGCATATGGACTTTGTGGAAGCGGATCATCTTCCAACAGCATCATATGGACTTTGTGGAAGGAGAGAAATGCTAGGATCTTTAAACAGGAAAATAAAACTTGACAAGGTCATGGAGGGGATCGAAGAGGAACTTTCTGATTTGGTGTGTGCAAGTCCTATCCTGAAAGGGTTACTTATCTATATAACTATATTTCATGTGTAATTAGTACGCTAAATGAGATTGTAATTAGGAAAGGTATTGGTTGGTCATATTGTAGCTTTTTGCTATGTGAACCATATTGTAACCTCTTGTAAATATTTGACTGATTAATGAATTTGCATTTGTCAATTAAAGATTATAAAGGGCACGTAGTTGATTATCATAGTTAAGGTTAAGGGAGACACTTGGTTTCTGCTGAACAATTACTAATTGTGGAAGTATAACATATTGGTCGAGTCAATCTTTATCATACCTAATCCTCATCCTAAATTTAGCATAAAGACCTGAATTTGCTAAATATTTTGTAGACTGGATTATTCAAAATAGAAATAGATTAAAAGAGAAAAGAAAAGAAAACTAGCCAGTTTGGTTTAGAATGGAGATGGAATGAGGCAGCGTTACCTGCTCTGATATAACTTCCATTGGTTCTATCTTCTCCCAGTTGTTTCATGTTCAAAGATTGAAGTTAATAATTGTGAGACTCATATAATTGATCATAGTTTTTTTTTTTTTTTTTTATTGGCAAGCGAGGTTATTAACGGGGTCCCCTACCCCTCTTATTAATAATAAAGAATAGTTTGTTTACAGTCACTTCCTCACATACTCTCTCCCTAGAGCATCATCATGTGCTATTTTCATTACATCTTCTACTAAAGCATTTAGTACAATTTCATGAAAACTAACATTCAGACAATTTGCAGCTAGTGCATCAGCTAACATATTTGTTTTTCTATATATATGTTCTATAGAGAAAAACAACAGTTCTGCTTCCATTGCTTGTATACTCTTGGTCTGTTTGTTTGCTCTCCATGGGTGCTTCTTTGTGTTGATGAAGGCCACCACATTTTCCGAATCTGTTTGGGCTTCTATCCTTGCTATGTCATTCTTCAGCGCAAGTTTGATGCCTTGCTCTAAAGCTTGTAACTCAACCAATGCTATACTGTGATGATCCGAGACCCCATGAGCTGCTGCCATTATTACCCCTTCACCATCTCTGATAACTGCTCCCCACTGCCCTCTCACTCCTTGCACACTGCCATCAGTATTCAGTACATAATTCCCTGGTGCTGCCTTCTTCCACTTACACTTCAAAGTTTTGTGTTCCATTATGCCCACCCTTCTATTCCATATCTGTTCGAATTGTGTTTTCTCTGGCCCTGCCTCCATTTGATAATCTACTGCATGTATCTTTACCTTTACTTCTCTGAAAATCGTTTCCACTAGCTGTTGTTCACTTCTTGTTTTGTGCTAAAAAATCCTCGCATTTCGTTCTGTCTAGACCCAATATATGAAGCCTGTTAGTATGAGTTTCAGTGCATCTTGATATCCACCCTTCCCCTCGGTTTTGTTGAGAATCCAATTGAGTTCCTCCTGCCAAGTCTGCTCTTGAGTTTTGTTATATCCTACTCTCCTCAACAATTCGTCCCACACCTTACATGCATATCTACATGAGAAGAACAGGTGCTCTTCTGTTTCCACACCTGTGTTGCACAATATGCAAGTATCAGATGACACAACATTCCACTCTTTCATACGCTGCAATGTCTTTAACCCATCTTTCATGCCCAACCAACTGATAAACGAATACCTTGGAATTCTATTGGTAAACCATACCATCCCATGCCAACTCACCTGTTGTTCTTCCTGTCTTAATTCTTCATAAGTATCTCTCATAGTATAGTTTCCCTCCACTGACGCAGACCTTCATCATTCCCCTCATGCAGTTTGACTTCCTGTTCGATATCTTGGACCAGTTCAGCACAATGTATTCTGAACATATGCGGTATCTGCCATTGCCCATCCTCTATGAGACAAGCCACTTTACTATTTCTATTGCATACTGAATCATATCTGAACACAGTGGGTGGCTTGTCTTGTAATATACCACTCGGATGCCATGGGTCACTCCATAGTTTCGTGTCTTGACCATTCCCAATCAAGTGCAGCGCAATCCCTTTAGCTCTTGGTCCATCTTTTAAAATATTGCACCAGCTCCATGAACAGTTATTTGGTATATTGATCTTCCATATGTTCCTTCCTCTGATCGAGTTTTTCTGAACCCACTCAACCCACAGAGTGCTCTTCTTGCTTATAATTGATCATAGTTTGATTGAATGGGTCTTGAATCAATTGATCACTACTTGGGTGCGTTATTAACTGATCACTGTCTCAAATTGTTTTGCAGCACGAGCTAAAGATTGACGATCTCAGTTCTTGGTTTTTCCCACTGCCCTCAAACTTGTGCAGAGTTGCTCCTGGATCTAACCATGACTTCATGACTTCTGTTTTCCGAGCAGTGCTTTCATCTCCAGTGGTATGTTATACAAATGCATAATCCTGGAGGAAACTCCTTGCCCAAATAACTGCATCTGAAACTGGCTTTAGTTTTTTAATCACTGCAGATGCCTGATATTATTGCTGACTATGATATGTCGAAGCAACAATTTTCCATTGTCCAGCAAGAAGAGGTAGTGGGGTTCTCCAACAGATGCGGATCAAGCCTTTTATCTTATGGTGCGGATGGGGAGAAGCTTTTGGTCACACCAACCAACAATGAACAGGATATGAAACTTGTCAAAATGGACCAGAGATGGAAGGATCTTTCTGGCGCATTCTCTTGTGAAAGGAGAGAAGTTGTATCCGAGGATGGAGTCTCCATACCTTTGACCATTTTGTATTCTCGGGAAACCAAGCAGAAGGGTCAGTCTCCAGGGATTCTACTAGGCTATGGTGCTTATGGGGAATGTCTAGATAAAAGTTGGTCTGCAGATCGTCTAAGTTTGCTTGATCGTGGTTGGATGGTGGCATTTGCTGATGTGAGGTATAGTATAAATAATCATTGTATTGCTCTATCTATCCATTGCTGTAAGTCATCCATTGCAACTCCTATCTTCTCTGTGAATGTTAGAAAACTAGTTCCAAAGCCATAAGTTGATTTTGAGTACAAAGCCATAAGTCGTGTTGGAATGGTCCTTCCAAACTCTATCATTGCTATTTCATACCTTTATCATGATTCTAGTGGTATAGCCGTAAACGGCATAAAGGCCTCAAATGTATCTAGGCGTTTGGTCCTATAGGACCTGAAAGAAATAAGTGTTGCTTTAAGTGGATGATCTGGCTTGATCGAACTGAGTTTTGCCAAGCATTTTGTGTTTTAGAAATTGTGAAAACGTGAGACCTTATTCTAGGAAAACTTCCAGCCTATAAAAAATTTGAATTTTTAGTAGTGTTATCACGTTACAGGAGGCTTTACTTTGATTGCAGAATATGAGATTTACATGCAATGATGATTGCGTTGTCTGACGAGTCTAGGTACTCCGATGACTTTTTATTTATTTTTTTTTTTTACCGGTTGTATGTACTCCGACAATGATAATGACTCATTAATCTTGATTTTGACATCCCAAATGATATGTCAGTTTGGATTTGTTTGCTTTCCTCTGTATTCTCCAGGCATCAAAAGATAGAAAATTGACATCGGCAGGGAGAAAAAAAAAAAAAAAAAAAATCTTGAGTTACATTTCACATTCCTTGTTATGCTTAACGCCATATACAGTTTTTGGGTTCAGGTGGTAGTAATGTACTAGTAACAAACCATGGTTATGCTAGTATCATTTCCATATAAAAATCAGCCAGCAAATAGATATTGTTTACTTATATTGTGCACATAAATCCTTTATACTTTGGTAAAGGACAGTTTTCTGGTTTTACTCTTTTATTTGCATTTAGCATGTGATTATTAGTTGGAAAAAAAATATCAAAGTTTGTTAAGCAGAACTTAGAGTTCCCTTGCCACATGATATTATTGGATTTCATTATTCATAATCAGAGACTTTGAGCAGGGGCGGTGGTGGTGGGAGTCCTTCGTGGCATGAAGCTGGAACTGCTTTCCATAAGCTAAATTCAGTACATGATTTTGTTGCTTGTGCCAAATACCTGATTAATGAAGATTATGTGCACAAGGATCGTCTCTGTGCTGTTGGCTATAGTGCTGGTGGTCTTCTTGTTGGGGCAGCAATAAATATGTATCCACATATATTTTCTGCTGCCATTTTGAAGGTTACCTCTACTTATGTTTTACCTCTTTTGTTTTTCATCCAATCTATTTTTGTTCTACAACTTTCCATTTTTTGTATATATATGAACTGTTTTTTATATCGTCTTCATATATGAAAGTATTACTCAGGTTTGAATTTAAGTCTACCAAAAGCACACATATCGAACCCATCAACCTTATTAGGTGAGTTGTGTATTCATCTCCTTGTGCAGTGCTTGGTAATATTGTGTCCTCTAGCCACAAATAGTAAACACATTTATTCCACCACAAAGGGCCTTTATTGGTTTTGAAGCAATGTAACAGATGGCATTTTGAGGGCAAAGCAGTGGATTTCCATAAGGTCATTATCACCAATTCACCATAAAGGGGGCCTTCTCTACTTTTGGTGGCAAAGTATTCGTGATATTTGAGAAGCATTTTTTTTTAGCACTTAGTGGCAGGGTGAAATTTTGTATAGAGATTCTTGATTGATAGCTTGTACAGTATTTTTTGAGGTTGTTTTTGTGCAACTTGAAACGCTCTTGTCCTACCTTTGTATGATTTTTTTTTGGATATCCAATAATATATATTTTTTATTGGAAAAAAACTTATATTCCACCACCTGTAAGCTTTTACCATTATTCTGCATATTTCGAATTGTGGAAAGGTGAGAAGTGAAGCCAAAACTTTTGGAAGTGTCATGGTAAAGGTTTGTACTCAAGTGTTGTTGTCATAAGGAGAGTGTAATTGTTTACAAGGAGATCTTGGACTATGTGTATCATCATTCTTTTCGTCTTAAACTTTACCAACGGTTGTTTGTACCTTTAAATATCTTGTCTTACTATGCAAAAATAGCTCCTCCCTCCTATTATTGGTAAACGTTATATCTATTTGAGTAATAATATTGGGGAGGGTAAATATGACACACCAAAAAATGACATGCAGTATTGAGCTCACAAGGAAAGGAGTTTGAGGCTGATTTTTCGTGAGGATGTTCTCCTCATTATGGAGATCATCCTCACAAAAGGTTAGCACATTTGAAAACGTCTAGCCTTGCCAAAACTTGTGTTCTAGTCTAGGATAAATCTAACAGTTCACAATTATTTCAGTTTTGCAACAATCTTTTGGCAAGGTTAGAGACATCCAAATGGGCTAAAATTTTGGTGGGATGATCTCCATGATGTGGAGAAGTTATCTACAGAATTCGTCCCTCAACTGTTCTCCGCATACCCCACAAAAAGTGTGTCATTGTAGTGTCTCATAATATCCCTCTCCAATAACAATTTTGCTCATTTTAACTGTTGGGATGAAAGTTCGGAAAGAGGTGTGAAATTAATTTCAAAATTGGAATTTGGACTTGAGGTTTTTTTTCACTTTGTCCTTTAATTGTTCTTTTCTTTTTAATTTCAATTCTAGTAGAACTACGTTCATTACTTCATTTTTCTAAAAAATTGATATTCTTACTTGTGTTTCACTATTCACATCTTGAGGTGCTTAGGCTAGTGAAATGCCACTTGTCTAGCGTTCCTGAAATTCATATAATGGAGAAAAATAGTAGCATTGCTATGATAGAGATTATTAGCATTTGTAGTCTGATTTCCCCTTGGCGTGATGTATTGCATTTTTATATTACTTCATTTGTCACTGTTTGTAAGAGGGCTCTATGTTTATTTCGTGTAGCAGGTCCCCTTCCTTGATGTCTGCAACACTTTGTTAGATCCAAGTTTGCCTCTCACCACTCTGGACCATGAAGAATTCGGTGACCCACAAATTCAGACCGAATTTGAGTATATCCGTAGTTATTCTCCTTATGATAACATTCCTCCAGGATTTTGCTATCCTCCATTGTTTGTAACAGCATCATTACAGGATTCAAGGCAAGTAGATCACCCCTATAAATAGGCTTTCCTTTGTAATGGACATAAAATATGTCAAATGCAGATGCATAAGTTTTACATAATTTATTTGCATGGTAAATTATGCATGCAAGCACAGTTGTCGCAAATCTTGTAACATATATATGCTAATGGCATCGAGTAATTGTTCACAGAGTTGGATTTTGGGAAGCTGCTAAATGGGTGGCTAAAGTGCGAGAGACAGCGTGTCCCGATTGTTCTCATTCAGTTATTCTGAAAACAAATATGTACGGCGGACATTTTGGTGAAGGTGGTCGGTTCGCTCAGTGTGAGGAAGTGGCTTTTGAATATGCCTTTCTATTCAAAGTGATGGGGATGCTTGATGCAAGTAATTAAGCTGATAGTTACAAGTATTTCTGAATCAGCTGGAAACAACATTTTGTACCTGTGGAACTGGAGAGTTACATTTATGGGATATTATGAGCGTTGAGGTGAATGCTTTTGGGATTCAGTATCTTTTTCATTTCAAGATTTTCTCTGGATGGGCTCAGTTCCAGGACGGATCCTGGCATTGGTGTACATTATCCGACTGAAAGATTTGGCTTGAGCTCCAAACTGCAAAGCTTCTTAGGATTGAACAGGTTACCTTGAGAGATTTCGAATGAGCTGAGTACTGCAGCGCTGTGATTTTTCTCTGGCTGAGGCCAGTCAAACGACTGATCTTATGATTGAAACATGTTATTCTACTGAGATTTCGTATGAGCTCCAAACTGGCAACGCATCTTTGTTTTGGAACATGTGAACCACTTGGGACTTTTGGATGATCTAAGAACTGCATCTTTTTTTTTTTTTTTTTTGATAGGAAGCTTAGAACTGCATCACATATGGGGATTGGTGCAAAAAAGGTTTCTTTTTTGAAATACTTCAGCATATATGAAGAAATTGGCAGTAAATAATACAAGTTGTTTTGCTATGTTTTTCATTTGGTCCTGTTCTTGGTAGATGTTTATATTGATTAATTTGACAGTGTTGTCTGGTAATGCAGTTTTCTTTTTTTGTTTTTGTTTCTCCTTTCTCACAGTTTACCAGAAGAGATTGTGAGTAACTAATTTTTATCTTTCGCTTTCTTCACATGAGTTTGTGCCAGGGTACGCCAAATGCTTAAAATTAACCTTTTTCTGTCCTTGTTTAAGCGCGAACATGAAAATTAGCGTGAAGTTCAAACTCGTCAGAATTAGGACTAGATTCGAGAAATAAGACATATCCTGTTATTGACATTCAGGGTCTTGCAGCTTGAATGCGAGTCTCTCTTTTTAAGGTTTTAATACAGTCAATAGTTGTGGTAGGCATCACGAATCACGATATCTTCCTGTCGAAGCATGCCTTACCTCGTGCTAAATTTATGAACAATGTGAAGCAAGCGGCTAGCCATCCACCTTCCAAGTTCCAACACACAGAAAAGTAGCTTATGCTAGAAGTATTTGTTAAGAATGTTATTGTGGTGAGTTCATATAGACAAATGGTTCTTTCACGCTTACTCTTGTATTCTAAAGATAACGCGTTGAGTGTGTCTGCATTTGCTATGGAATACGCAACTGGAATAGTTCTTGCAACATTGGTTTCTACCTTTATTCTACCTTGATTTATACCTTATATTAATTAATTTCTTGAAGCTAATCAGTCTCCACTTTCTTTAGAACAATTTTGTACACATGAATGACAACAATGTCAAACTTTCGTGCTCTTAAGCAGGATCTAAGTTGCTTTAATAGAGACTAATAAGAGGCATCATCGTGGTTGACATTTGCTATATATGTTTCTTTGATATGGCTCCGCAAATGGACAGCAAGAAATTCAGCTAGTTCACTTTATATTTTATTCTTTTTGGTATCAATTGTTATGCATTTTGGGTCTTTCTGGCAACTGCCACCCTTGCCCAGTAGAGGTTACTTTACTCGTGCACTCTAGATGACATTAGAGAGTCAAAATATTAAACCAATTGGAAGTGTTTCATTTCGTGTAATTCTTCTGTTGGAATTACCTTAGCTGTTATCTCAGATCAGGGAAAAAACAAAGCCGAAAAATCTTTAACCTTAAATAATGTTTTCAAATCTCAGTAAGTTGTCTTTAAAATGGACTCAACAAGAAGAATATTTTGTAGTAGACAATCTATTTGGGGAGCAAACGAATAAAAGCTCAAAGACATGCCTTTAAGTTGTTTAAATAAGACTAATAACCATTTACTGTAGGTTGATTCTTGCTGACAGAAGTTGCTTTCAGTTCAACCAATGAGGAGGAAGGAGTATCATTGAACTGCTCGTATTCAATTTGGTATTATCATTTAGCTTATCATGTTCAGGTTTTAGGATAAATCTCCCTCGGCTTGATTCAGTTATTTACAAAAACCCACAAAACCTCCCTATTTTTCCAAATAAGAAAATAAAACTAATAATGACCTGAATACTCCGTTATCTCCACCAGTCCACTTTCTGTTCTCTATTTCACATCCATAAATTCCTCATTTTGGAATCAGCATAGAAACATCTAAGATATGAAATATCAATTTCTTTGTCATAAAACATTACCATAATCAAAACAACAAGTTTGGTTCTTTAAAAAACATATCTAAACCATAATCTATTGGAAAATCTCTAATTTTTTTTGGAAAACAATAATTTTTCAAACAAAAAAAAAAAAAAATACTGGCCAAGAGTCACCTTTTGAAAAAAAATGTAGTGTGCATTTTTAATGCAAAAATAACTTTTCATATTAGAATATTATGGAAAATGAAATTTACACAGTAAAATTTGTATGCAAAAATAAATTTGCATAGTAGAATTTATATGAAAAAATAATTTACATATTAAAAATTTTATGATAAAATAAATTTGCACGAAAAAAACTCCATTAAAAAAACCCGCCCTAAAAATGATAAAGACAAATGAAAAACAAAAAAAGAATAATGGACAAATTAGAAATCTCTATGTAAAAATAGATTTTCATAGAAAAACCTATATTTTCAAATTCATTGTGTTAAAATAAACTCACATAGAAAAATCATTATGTAAAGTTAAATTTGCATAGTGGAATATCTATACAAAAACAAATTTACATGGTGATCGGGAACTGTTTTGTTCAAAATAGAAGAAGAAGAAGAATAATAATAAATACAACAAAAACCACATATGATTAAAAACAATAACGGAGGAATCGAGTAAGTGATTCTTCATTGTACAATTTTATATCTTCATTATGAAACTTTGTTTCTTCATTATTAGTTGAACATGATTTTTTCATCATCAAACCTTATTTCCTTATTGTTGAATCTTATTCATTTAATTTTCACGTTGAATCGTGTTATCGAAGCTAAATCATCAGTCTTTTTCGTTGAAATGGCGATGAATCTAGCACTTTATCTAAAATGGTAAAAAAAAAAGCAAAAAAATTGAAAAAATAAAAATAGACCATGATTTTTTCAGACTTAAAAAACGGGGAGGTTAGGAGGGTGTTTACACATAACCTTAGTAGAACCAGGGACTCAGGCCCATTTCTTGGATACATCTTAATTCAACATATTATTAAGACCTCAAAGCTATGCTTCTAAACGTATTAGTAAATGATGGGCCATGCTGCCATGCTTATAATTACAATATTAGTTAGTTAGCTTGGACAGTTTATACTTAACCATCAAGTTACGTGAACTCCAATAAGAATCAAACTTACAAAACATAAATGAATTAACTCATTGGAAATCCTTTTACTTTTAATTAGATTAGCCTTTACTAAATTTACAATATAAGTCCGCCGACACCCAATGTTTCATGTTGTATTTACTATTTAGTAGCTCTTGCTCTACTGGTTGGTATATACGTAGCACGTTTTTCACCTTTTCGTCGGCATAGGAGATGAGTTCTACACTTCTACTTCCAATTTTGCCACAGGTTATTACTTATTAGAGTTGAAATGGCCTGGAGCCCTGGAGGTAATACTTATAAAATTAAATTAAAAAAAAAAAATTTTTTTGGTAAATAAAATAAGAAAACCAGCCTGTAAATCTGTAATTCTTTGGGGGTAAGTACATAATTTCAAGGGATAATTTCAACATGAAAAGTACAGAAATACGTATCCAGACTCCAGAGTCTATAGATGTTTAAGCGTCCATTTCCTAGTCTGAAATCTGAATCTGAATCTGAATGCTATGAGTCTATGTGGAGCTCCTTAATCAAAGTATGAACGTGTCTGTTAAAGTACATTAATCAGATAGCAACAAAGTGGACATTTTGACACTGATTGATGAAATCTGGGCTGGGTCCTGATGTGTGAACTACTATTATATGGGAGCGATACGAGCGATCAGTTCATGGCCCACAGCGATTGTGAATTGTGATCATCCACCAACTGGAGTTGAAAGATTAATGGCATTTTCATGCACAACCAGTCAACCATTCAGTACATTAATGTAAGGAATGTCGGTCCATAAAAGAAGGTCAACAATCAGGGTATTTTGATCAGCGATAAGCTTTTCAATTAATGATTTAATACTATGCCAAAGATTCGTTTGTACAAATAGAAGGCGAATCTAATGATTTCACAGCCTATATGTTAGCCTGGAATTGGAGTCTACGCGTAGAATTGGAGACGGGACAAACAATGTAATGTGTTTTGTCGTTTGATTTTATTTTGTTTGTCAATTTCTGAATCAAATGTGGCAAAAAGCTATGTGTTTTGTGTTTGATTTTATTTTGTTTGTCAATTTCTGAATCAAAAGCAGCAAAAAGCTATTTATTTCATGGATATCGGCTTACCGCCATTTTACATTTAGTTAAAACACGCATACGGTAGTAGGGCTAGTAGCTGAGTTCAATGACTCTCTATTCCTTAATAGAGAAGGATTTTTTAGTATTACCCCTCTACTAGATGAGCCAATTAGAATTTCTCCCAACTAGATGGAGAAATTAGGGTCTCCTCCCTGAATACACTTATACACAAAAAAAAAGTCAACTTCTTGGGTTGACCATGTTTTTTTTGTGTGTACTCAGGGGAGAGACCCTAATTTTCCCATCTAGTTGGGGGAAATCCTAATTGGCTTATCTAGTAAGGGGGTAATACTAGTTAACCCTATAGAGAATAATATTGAGGAATGGTGAGTGCGTTTTGCGCCAGTTGAAATGGAGTAAATTGAAAAAAATCAAATGGCGTCATTTCCCATAAAAAAATTTAGATGTCATTTGGCATAGGTTGAATTAGAGTGGAATTGCATGTGTCCCCACCAAACCATTGAAGTGGGGTAAAAAGTATGATAGCTTCAAATTACACTAGTTAAAGTGGCGTAGAATGTCCAAACCATTAGGTGCAAAAAACGTATTCTTTATCCTTAAAGTACTGTTACAATCTATTTTTAGAGATGGCAGAGTGAATACCATTGGACTCAGCCTGATTATTGAGACAATGCGGAGCTGGGGAAAAGGTAAGAAGGACAGAGGGTCATATTGGAACTCTGGAGTCTGGACAGTGGAGACGATGGAGATGTTTCAAACATAATAGAAAATACAAAATCATTTAAGACAGTTAAAAATTCCATTGGGCTATACTTAACCAGTTAACCGAACTGACAATATATTTAGTTAATCAACTTATTTAGATGAAATATAAATTTTACATATGTTAGCGTTCATCTTAGATTGGTTCACAAACGGGACTGGACTGAACTTAGCCTTCGAATTTCAATTCCTCCAGTTAAGTTATATATTTCTAACAAAATGTATAAAAGTCCTGTGAATTGTAGTTTATTGAGGGAATGTAATGGTGTGAAAAAAATCCGGAGACAGATCAAGTGTTTTAAAGTGTCAAGTGGTTGTGCGTGGCTGAAATAAGGTTAGTTGTCTAGTGGCAAATATCGTGCCTTTAAATATTTTTATTTGATATTTCAAAACTCTAGATATTGATATGAGGGTCAATATCTCGGTATATTTCATGGTTATTCCAAATATTTGCAGGTATTGAGCGGGAAAAGAAGGAGGAAGGCAATAGACACGTGTCATGAGTTGATTGGGTCAAAGTGAATTGAGGACACTATATAAAGACTGGATGAAGTGAAAGATGGATTCTTTCGATCATTCCCACAAAAATTATCAGAAATAGGAGAGAGAAAGAGATAATTAGAGTGATTGTAAAACTTTTATGATTGTTCAATAAAAAAGTTTCATTTACTTCATATCAGATTTACAACTTACTTTAATTTCATTCAAACCATCGTTTAATCTCAGTGATCTTAGAACAATTAAGAGAGATTGTTCTTAGACATCACATTGGTGCCGTCTGGGCATCGAGAACAAGAAAATTGTGAAGTTTTCTTCTTCTTCGATTTCGAATCCGTCATTTCGTTATGAGTTTGAGTGAAAGAAGAGTAAAAGAAGAGTGAGTAGGGAATTGAGGTTTGAATCATAATGGCTCCAAATAAAAGAGCAAATAGCAAGCGAGTGGATAATGATAATCAATCACAAACAAGGAATATGTACAAGAGCTTCAGTAAGAGATATCAGGAGGGAAATGTTAAAGTAGAAATTTCACTTCAAGAAGTCTTGAAGAGGTTGAGAGAAGTGGAAAAACAGAATGCTATATTACTTAAAGAGAATCAAGAGATGAAAAATGCAAGTCCAAGTCAGGTTTTAAAAGATCGATCTCCAAGTGGAAGAGGAGGAGGTTTGTAGTTCAAAGTCAGTTAGTCATTACACAGAAAAGGTATCTGCAAGAAACAAAAGAATTAGAGAAGCATTGCCGATACCTATAACTCCAATACCATAGCCTATCACCAAATAGATGTTGCAGAAGCAGTTGGGGAACCAGCTTCTCGAAAAACTTTAGCATCGATAAGAAAATTGGCAGATGATATCAGCAGGAATCCGATACATCAAAATGTCGAGATGATGCCCATTCCACCTAAGTTCAAGATTCCTAAATATACTCAATATGATGGGACGTCGGATCTGATGGATCATCTATTTGGATATCGACACCAATTTTCGATATACCAAGGAACATCCTATCTAGATTCATTATTATGCAAGTCCTTCTCTTCAAGTCTGAAGGGGAAGGCGTTGAAGTGGTTATGTTCTCTGCAAGAGGGATCTATATCATGTTTCAGGGAGATTGAGGAAACGTTTCTGACCAATTATGGTCATCAGCGAGTAAAACCAAAGCAAGTGTCAATTTTGTTCCAACTCAAGCAAGGAAAGAAGGAATCTCTTAAAACTTTCTTGTCGCGTTTCAAGGTAGAGGCACAACTCGTAGAGCATTTAGATGAATCAGAAATGACAGCAGTGATGGCATTTCCAATAGGGCTTATTCTAGGTTCAGATATGCATAAGTATATGCTTCAGAAAGATATTAAAACTCTGAGAGAGTTGTATGATAAAACTGAGAAAGATGTGCAAGTGGAAGAAGGTATTCTAGTAGCATCAGTTCAACCAGTGTTGCAGGTGTCGGAATCAAATAAGTCTACCAAGGAGGAGAACTATATCAAATTCGATAAGAGGAAATCGGCTGATCCTTATCTGAAATCAGAAAATCAACCTTCATAGAAAAAGAGGTTTGAAATATCACTGAAAGTGGAGTTAGATCCAAGTAATTATATCGCCATCAATACTACAGTGGAAGACATTTTAAGAAGGGTGGGGAAAGAATCGACCTTATTTCCAGCATCCGACTTACAAACTTCGGGAAATAGCAGATAAATCTTTTTGCAATTTCCATAAGGTAAAGAATCATGAGACAAATAAGTGTCTGCAATTGCTTAGAGAACTAGACAAATTAATGCGAGATGGAAAGCTTCGAGAGTTCAGAGCTGATGCTAGACCAGAAGTAACAACTATGGTAAATGATAAGCCCTTAGGGGTAATCAATATGATATATAAGGGGGTTATCCCACAGAAAAAGATTATAAGGGATAAAATCTGAAAGATATCAACAGTGAAAGAGGTACTATAAGTGAACATGGAGCCGATACCGGTGAATCCTTCACTAGTATCGGCAAGCATACCTGGAGCTATTATGTTTGTTCCTGATGATCGATCAAGGTAATGTTGCCTCATGATAATGCTTTGTTGATTACATTAAGGATATCCGGATATGATCTGCAAAAGGTGTTAGTTGATGGTAGAAGTTCAGTTAATATTCTGTTTTGGAAAGCTTATACGAGTATCGGATTTGATGACTCACATCTGAAAGAACCACAGTTTAATCTGTTTGGTTTCAATGGAAGCTCTACTAGGCCAGCTGGGGAAATTAAATTGCTAGTCAGCGCAGGTCCACAGACAATTATGACTAAATTTATAGTCATAAAGCATCATTCATATCATAATACTATCTTGGGAAGAAAGTGGATACATGCTATAAGAGTAGTTCCGTCTACTTTTTACAAGGTTATCAGATTTCCGACTGTTTATGGGCCACATGAGATAACAGGTGATTAGTCAGAATCCGAGAAATGTAATTTTGTTACTGTCAAGGGCATGATGAAGGAGAAAAAAGTAGACACTGGGGCGTCTCGGAGAGCACTAGATAGCAATTAGCAGAAAGTTCATCTCCAAAATTTGATACCAGTAAACAGCCAGAGGATTATAGGTTCACCTCGGAGATGAAAACAGAGGTTGAAATGGTTACGAGCAAGACAATGGAAGAAATACATAAAGTAAATATCGGTCAGAACAATGAAAGTTGCTTTACTTTTATTAGTATAGAGATGAGTTCAAAAATCATGCAATATTTGATAGAATTCCTAAAGACAAATAAAGATGTATTTTCTTGGTTGATGGCTGATCTTCCGGGTATCGATCCTCTTATATGTTCTCATAAGCTGAATATGCGAGAAGGAGCAATTCCAGTGCATCAGAAACATAGGAGGGTTAGGCCGATATATGAGAATGCGGTACAAGAGGAAAATTCAGAAGATGCTGAAATGTGGAATCATAAGGGAAATCGATAATTATGAATGGGTAGCAAATATTGTTATTGTCCCAAAGAAGAATGGCAAGGTTAGAATCTGTGTGGATTTTACAGATGTTAACAAGGAATGTCCCAAAGATTACTATCTGATGCCAAGGATTGATGAGTTGGTCGACCGAATAGCTAGGTTCAAGTTGTTAAGTGTTTGTGATGGTCATTCAGGATATTTTTAAGTTATAATGGCAGTATTAGACCAACTGAAAACAACGTTCGTTGTAGAAGGAGGTCTTTACTGTTTCATCAGAATGTAATTCGGTCTAAAAAATGCAGGAGCAACGTATCAGAGGTTGGTAGAGAAGATGTTTAGAAATTTGATCAAGCATATTGTGGGAGTATATATCGACGATATGGTGATAAAATCAAAGAAGGCAGATGATCATGTTAAAGACCTCGATACGGTGTTCCAAATATTCAGGCAATTCAACCTGAAGCTCAACCCAGAGAAGTGTACTTTTGGAGTAAGTTGTTGAAAAACTAGTAAGTTGCTGAAAAACTAGGAAGCATATACAAAAATATTCAGATTCGAGCTTTTCAGCAAATGTCTTCTCCGAATACTAGGAAGTGATACAAAAATTAACAGGAAAATTGCAGCTTTGAATAGGTTCATATCAAGAACTTCTAACCGATGCAAACCCTTATTCAAGTTGTTGAAAAAGAATACAAAGTTCATATGGGATGAAGAATGTGAATTGGCATTCTCAGAATTAAAAAAGTATCTTCAAGAAGTGCCAACTTTGGTGAAGCCAGAGAAAGGTGATACTTTATTTTTATATCTAACAGTATATGATTTTGCTATTAGTTCGATACTAGTAAAAGTAGAAGATGGAGTTGAGCGACCTGTCTATTTTCAATCTAAAACCATGCTCGAGGCTGAAACTCCGATATTCAATGCTAGAAAAATATGCATTAACTCTCCTCTATTCTACTCAGAGGTTGAAACCTTATTTCCAATCCCACTCAGTGATTGTCATGACGAATTTTCCTTTAAAGCAAACTTTAGCCAAGATAGCCAAGTCGGAAAGAATGGCGAAGTGGTCAGTGCTTATTGATAAGTTTGGGATTGAATATAGGAATAGGGTTTCAGAAAAAAGCCAAGTCTTGGCAGATTTCATAGTGGATTTTCCTGTTGAAGATGAAGATTGGAAGATTGAAGAAGATGGTTGCTTAAATTTGCAAGAACCTGATGATGTGATGGATGAAGATGATCCATGGGTTGGCATAAATGGGTGGAGACTTTTTGTGGATGGATCATCAGGGCAAAAGGGGTGTAGTATCGGAGTTGTTATGATAACCCCTAAAAATCAGAGACTGGAGTCAGCAGTTACTCTGGGCTTTCACGCATCTAACAACGAAGTAGAATATGAGGTATTGATAACAGGATTGGAAATAGCTAAATCACTAAATGTCAAAGAATTATCTATGTTCAGTGATGCTCAATTAGTGGTAAGCCAAATCAATGGAGGATATTCAACAAAATGCGATAACATGATCGATTATTTGAACTTTGCTAGATTGAAGCTCAAAAACTTCAACAAGATTAAATTTCAGCACCTCGACCGAGGAGAAAATCGACATGCAGATGCGCTGGCATATGTCGCAGCTATGCTTGAAAATACAAAAGGACGTCTGTTGCACATTGGAGTTCTGCAAAACCCAAGTATCGATATGAAACATTCAGAGGTTATGGAAGTAGATACATTGGGCCGTCATGGTTAAGCAGCTATATATGTTTCATTTTTGTCTAAAGGTGAATTACCAGAGGATAAAAACGAGGCTAGAAGGGTAAAAGCAGGAGCTAAAAGATATCTACTGATTGAGGATGAATTGTATTGGAAAAATCATGGTGGACCACATTTAAAATGTACATCGATGGCCGAGGCTAGCCAAATTATTGCGGAGATGCACGAAGGAGAGTGTGGAAATCATTCGGCGGGGAGATCATTGGCTAACAAGATAGCGAGGCAATGATACTTCTGGCCACAAATGTGAATAGATTATCTTTGGTATGCAAAGAAGTGTATCCAGTGTTAGAAGCATGGACATGCAATTCATGTTCCAGCAGAAGAACTACACTGTGTATTGAACCCATGGTCATTTGCTTTATGGGGGATGGATATTGTTGGACCACTAATACCTAGGAGAGGTAAGAAAAGATTCGTGTTTGTTGTGACTGACTACTTTACTAAATGGGTAGAGGCGATAGCTTTGCAACATATCAAAGAACAAGATATTATCAGTTTTATGTTTGAAAGGGTGGTGTGTCGATACGGTCTACCGTATGCCATCATATCAGATAATGGTCCTCAATTCATTGGAGGCAAGGTGAAAGATTTTCTAGAATCATATAAGATTAAACACTTCACATTGGCACCTTATTATGCTCAGGGTAATGGGCAAGCTGAGGCGACAAATAAGACTATTATGGATAATATAAAAAAGAAGCTAGAGGACAAGAAAGGCTTATGGGTCGATAAATTAAACAGTGTGCTATGGGCATATAGAACAACTCCAAGGGTAGCTATGGGGGAGTCGCCATTCACTTTAGCCTATGGTATGGAAGCAGTTACTCCAGCCGAGATGGTGGTATCGACATCCATAATAATGCTTGTAGAAAAAGGGCTTAATGACCAAGGGATGCAGGCCGAGATTCTAAACTTGGAAGAAAGAGAGAACAAACATGAATAAAACTTGATTCTTATCATAAACAGCTCCAAAAGGCATTTAATAAAAAGGTCAGAGGAAGAAGTTTCTAAGAAGGCGACCTAGTGATGAAAGAGGTGACTCAAGCAACATAAGAAAAGGGAGCTGGAAAGTTATTGACAAACTGGGAAGGCCCTTATATTATCTATAAGGTTAGAATAAATGGGGCATATTATTTGAAGAGTGCTGATGGGGAGTTACTACCAAAACCTCAGAATGTCAATAATCTGAAGGTATTCTATCAATAATGTATTTTTTCAATTTGATTATGTAATGAGCTATGTAGCAAGAATATTCAATTCAATAAAAAGTTTCAAATTCATAAAGTAATAATGTTATAATATGCGTATAAAGCCCTGATATCGACAGAAATATTGGTATTAGACATATCATCAAAAGTCCTGGTATTAGAAACAATGGCAGATATCAGGCACATAAAGCCCTGATATCGATAGAAATGTTGGTATTAGACATATCATCAAAAGTCCTGGTATCAGAAACAATGGCAGATGCCATGCATATAAAGCCTTGATATCGACAGAAATGTTGGTATTAGGCATATTGTCAAAAGTCCTTATATCAGAAACAGTGACAGATACCAGACACATAAAGTCATGTTATCAACAGACGTGTTGATATTAGGCACATAAAGTTATATTATCGATAGACGTGTTGATATCAAGTACATAAAGCCCTGATATCGACAGAAATATTGGTATTATGCATATCGTCAAAAGTCCTAGTATCAGAAACAATGGCAGATACCAGGTATATAAAGCCCTGATATCGATAGAAATGTTAGTATTAGGCATATCGTCAAAAGTTCTGGTATCAGAAATAGTGGCAGATACCACGGACATAAAGCCCTGATATCAAACAGAGATGTTGGTATTAGGCATATTATCAAAAGCCCTGGTATCAAAATCCGATACAGAGCCTAGGCACAAAAAGTTCTGATATCAGATATATCATCAAAGGCTTTGGTATCAGAAGTTGTCAAATGATTAAAGTCACTCATTTTCATATTCTTCATCTTCTTCGTCTTTTTCATCTTCTTCTTCTTCTTCTTCATCATCATTGGAATACTCAGTTGTTGGGCAATCTAACCAATGAGACCATTCCGGAAGAACCATGAGAACAACAAGAGTAGTAAGAAAATAGGAAAGGGGAGACATTTTTCTGTTGGTTTTGTCGTTTTCAGTAGAAGGTTTGTAAAACGCAAGTTAGATTCATGTTTTATGAGGATCTTTTTATACAAGTAAGAAATTGTAAAAACGAGGAAAATTAATGGTGTTTAGCAAGAAAACGAGAAAATTTAAGGGTGATTAGCAAGAAAATGAGGAGATTTAATGGGATCAGTTGAAAAAGTAATTTTTTGGTTATCTGTGCCAGGAACGGTTTAAAAGTGTTAATTCATTCAATGGTAAGTCAGTAAAATTTAATGGGGTTTTATTTCAATGAATGTTGGATTTTGAGTTTATTTGATGTTTTCATTTAGTAAGGATAATATGAACCTTTAAGTTACAAAACAGTGGGTAAGTATTACAAGTTTCATTATCAAATGTTTAAGTAGAATTGACACTGTCTCTTTGTTGGAGGGTATCGAAAATTTCATTTTCTGATAATACAAGTCTAAGTATCATTGATACTCTCTTTTTTGTTTGAGAGTATCGAAAATTTCATTTTTTGATGGTACAAGTCTAAGTATCATTAATACTCTATTTTTTGTTTTTTGTTTGAGGGTATCAAAAATTTCATTTTCTGATAATATATGTCTAAGTATCAATGATACTCTTTCTGTTTGAGGGTATCGAAAATTTCATTTTTTCAAGGATATATGATATAAGTATCATTGATACTCTCTTTTTTGTTTAAGGGTATCGAAAATTTCATTTTCTGATAATACAAGTCTAACTATCATTGATACTCTCTTTTTTGTTTTTTGTTTGAGGGTATCAAAAATTTCATTTTCTGATGATACAAGTCTAAGTATCATTGATACTCTCTTTTTTGTTTAAGGGTATCAAAAATTTCATTTTCTAATGATACAAATCTAAGTATCATTGATACTCTCTTTTTTGTTTGAGGGTATCGAAAATTTTATTTTCTGATGATACAATTCTAAGTATCATTGATACTCTCTTTTTTGTTTGAGGGTATCGAAAATTTCATTTTTTGATGATACAAAAATTTCATTTACTCTCTTTTTTGTTTGAGGGTATCGAAAATTTCATTTTCTGATGATACATGTCTAAGTATCAATGATACTCTTTCTCTTTAAGGGTATCGAAAATTTCATTTTTTTTTTTCAAAGTTATATATTATAAGTATTATTGATACTCTCTCATTGTTGGAGGGTATCGAAAATTTTATTTTCTGATAATACATATCAATGATACTATCTCTCTTTGAGGGTATCAAAATTTTTTATTTTCAAACTTGTATATGCTCAAATCCCATGGGCATTTAGAGATATAACAGACAAAAGTATGTGATAAAGATTGAAGAAGATTGTATTAATATTACAGAATTATGAGCAAAAAGTTTCAAATTTTAAATCGGAGGAGTATTAAGAAGATCATCTACTTCAGCTAAGTCAGCAGCAAAGTTCTGTGTAGTATCAATAGAAATGCGATAAGCTGTGATAATTGATGGGTCAGGATTAGGAGTCGCAGTTGGAGCTTCTTCTTCATCATCATCATTAGAGATAAGTCCATGCTCTACAAGGACAACATGAGGAACATATTGTTTGAAAGCTTCCAACCGATCACGTAGAAGGTTTACAACTGAAACAACTTGGTTATATTTAGCATCAGAGGCTTCCTCATACCTAGCTTTTTCTTTTGCGAAGTCTTCAGTAGTTTGCTTCAGAATCTCCGCATGTTCAGTGATCTTCTGCTATAAAATCTTCTCAGCAGTTCCAGCACTCAGTTTCAGCTGATCTACTTATTTGTTTAACCGACTCACATCTCGGTTTAATCTATCAACTTCTCACTGCTTAGAGTCAACTATTTTTTGAAGATGACCAAGTTCGCAATTTTGCTTATAATGAAGATAAAACTGGGCCAGATAAGCCATTTTAGCCTAGGGAAATAAGAGGAATAAATAAGCATATAGAAAGAGAGGAAACCATTATGAAATGATAGAAGAGAAAGTACAAATACCTTTTCCATATAATCACAAATTAATGTCAGGCGTTCAACGGAAGTTACATTGCATATGGCAATTTTATTATTAGGAAGAACATAGTTGGTAGACAGAGTAACACCCAAATCTTCACTAGGATTATCAGCAAAAAGCGAGGCAGTCAAAGGGACATCACTTCCATCAACCAAACGGAAGACAGGTTTGAAGAGGTGACTAGTATCGGCAGAGGGAACAGATTCAAGAGTTTAATTAGCACCAAGCCCACTTTCAGCCCAGGTAGTTTTTCTTTTCTTGGAACTAAAATGAGTATGGGTATCTTGTGAAGGAGCAGGGTGTTTGTCTTTGGAAGGAGCAGGATGTTTGTCCTTGGAAGAAGTAGTATGAGTATCGGGAGGAGGGGCAGTGTGCTTATCCTGTGAAGCTTTGGCTGATATGTTTTCAGCAGCTTTCTTTTTTCCCTTATCAGATAATTGGTAACCAATATTTGTGTTCATCGTCATTTGAGGTGCCATATCTGTATACAACAAAATATGTTGATCAAATACATCTTACAAAAAGGGATACTGATGAAAGTCGGGAACTTCTTTTTTAATCTGGGGAAAAAGGTCTGGAGTCATTGTAAGGTTGTTATTTAAGTATTCAATATAGCATTGGGGAACAATAAGAGGCAGTTCATGCAAAGTGAAGGAGGATAGAAGAAAAGAAGGATCATCTAGAGGATTTTCGAAAGGAGACTGAGATGGAAGTGGAGACTGACCCATTTTAGGAGCTATACTTTTGAGAACATAAAGAAGGGCATGATAATTATTGTTGTCTAGAAGTTGAATATCGTCTCTGGGGTTGCCCTCTTTATCAGCCCCAGTATTGGCATCAATTTCTGCATCAGTTCCTTCCAAAAGTTTGAGTACCCTTTTCGAATTCCCATGAACTTTATCAAAATAAGGAAGGAGAATTGAAAAGATACAAATAGGGTTGGGTCAGATTGGAGTTCTGACATATAGATATCGAAAATAAATAAATGGGTTATTATACCTAAAGAATTGAAAACTCGATGTTTCAGAGGAGGAATGGCTTCAATATTGGCACTCCCAATCTCCGAAAACTATGATAGGATACAAGGTCCATTCTTTATCGCTTTTACGATTTTTTTCGAATGATACCTACAAGATCTTTTTTCGAATGTTTTTTGGAATAGAAATATCCAATGTACTTCTCGCAAAATTTATAGTGAATAAGGATATCGGATAATCGGATTTTATAGGCTTCATATTTTTCGGGGGAGAGACGGCTATTGTAATAATTACAGACAAATATCAACGTCCAGAAATTACCCATCCCCTGACTAGGGGAAATGTTTATATGGTTTAAAACTTCGTGGTCAAGGTTTGTTAGAGGAAATCTCAGCCCTGCGACGATTTGACCAATAGTGACAATGATGGCTTTCTTGGTACCACTCTGGCATTCGGTATATCGCCGAGTACCAGCATAATGTTGAAGATAAAGAGAATAGGGAATTTGATATTTGGCTTGGACTAAAGCTAGGTTTGGCCGTTTGATAAAAAAGGGATGAGACCATGTTTCCATCGGTTGGTTTCTTCAACAGTTTCACGCTCAGATTCAGAAGTGGTAGTTTCAAAAAGATGACATGGAATTCTTTCTACAACATAATCTAATTTCTAGGAGGTCTCAGGTCGATACAGCCTAGTAGAAGTAGAGGCGAAGTGATGGCTATCGGTTCTATTGTCAGAATAAGTATCTTCACTATTGGGCGAAGCCCTGGAGTAGAAGAATGTGTAGCGTTTTCTATGCTAGGAAATGTGAGTCTGTTTTGTCCACTTTTTCCACCCCTATAAAAATGATAAAAAAGGAAGGCGGGCTTGCTTCTTATTCCCGTGTTCGATCTCTTCCATCACTACCCCGCTTCCATGTGGGCAGAGACCCCTGTAGATAGGGCTTAGTTGATCCATGATTTATGTTTCATCTTTCGTTTGTTTCGAGAAAGATATCGATCTTTTCCGATTCTTTCTTTTTCTATTGATTTTTTTCCGATCGAGATGTCTAGAATCTCCTTTGAAAGTTTTATTATCTAAACTGAAAAACCAAGTTGTGAACGGATTCTAATCCTTGATGCTAACATCAAAAAGGGTGTCTTCACTCGCCATCAGGATGACTATAAACAAAGAGGGGACGACAAAGGTATTTTTAATATCGTCAATTTAATATATATAACACATCATCAATAATACAGTTTGGAATATTGGAAATATCGATATGAGGGTTGAGATATTGGAAATATCAATATGAGGAGTTTCAAACGATATATCCGATATGTAAAACAGTAAGAAGAAGGATGTACATACAAATCATCTTAAGTATATAAAGATGCAAACTTTTAAGCATTGTAAAGAATGATATAGTATTTCTTATCATTATGTAGCACAAACATACACAAAAGATATACAGTCTTCAAGTATCATAAATCTTCAAATCCTTAGATTGTTGAGTTTAGTTGGTTCAAAAAATCGTATAAAAACGTGGATTTTTAAACTAATAAGTAGAGTACAAAAAGCAAATGATGTATCTTACAGTGTGCGAAAGTTAATATTTTTCGGAAGGACACATATAATTGAATGATGAAGACGAAGGGAGTAAATCGTGTTTCTAAGTTTGCTAAGTAGCGTATAGAGGAAGTTGGAAAGATGAGGGAAATAGAATCGGTTTTCTTTCAAACTTTTATATTTAAAATTGTGGATCGGGTTGTTGTTAGGCCCAGATATAACCGCTTTTCGAAAAGTTGAAATTTGAAGTGAAATTTCAAAATTCTGAGAAGAGACGATGTAGTGGGCAAATATTGTGCTTTTAAATATTTTTATTTGATATTTCAAAACTCGAGATATTGATATGAGGGTCAATATCTCGGTATATTTCGTGATTATTCCAAATATTTGCAGGTATTGAACGGGAAAAGAAAGAGGAAGACAATGGACATGTGTCATGAGTTGATTGGGTCAAAGTTAACTGAGGACACTATATAAAGACCGGATGAAGTGAAAGATGGATTCATTTGATCATTCCCACAAAAATTATTAGAACAATTAAGAGAGATTATTCTTAGACATCACAAGTTGTATGTCTAAATAAAAAATCTCACTGGGTGTAGTACTGTAGTAGCAACTCAGATATTGCCTCTGGGCACTACTCTAGTGGAATAAAAGAACAAATGAGAATTTTGGCAATATGCTATTAGACTATAATATTGATTTCGAAGTATATAACCTAATTATCCATTGAAGTCATCACAACTTTCCACAAACGCGTTCTGGTGCTGTTTTCTTTTGGGATTATCCTATTGGCGAAGAATTTTCATCAGGAACAGTTTGAATTGTAAGGATCAATGCAATCATCGAGATACGTAATTCAATTTCATTGCAAGTTTGTTTATCAATCAAACATTATCGAAATTATCACTCAAAAAAAGATAGAGAAAGCACAATGTATGGATGTGTGTCTCTTATACTGACCAATAATGAGTATATTTGCACAAATGATGCATCTTGGTGGCCAGTTATTTACGGGATAAATGTAAAATGTACGATGTTGGATCCTTTTTTTTCCGCTGAACTACGATGTTGGATCCTTGATATGCATCTAGACATCTAGTTTACCTCTTGATGAGGGTACATTTAAAGCGTCTTTGAAGGCAGCTAATGTAATATGTACTGCGCTGGCTGCACGTGTTGCTATGTCCATGTCTAAGTTACAACTTGATGAGGTCACAAGAATCTGTTTCTTAATTTTTTTTCTTCCCATTCTCCTTTCTTTCTTTTTAGGATTAAAGGTGCTTAATTAAGAAGAAACTTTCGATAACGACATTTGATGAAGTCGGAAAAATTAGAACTAAAATAATTTTTAATGGTGAGACCTAAAAACACTAAATTTTTTTGAATAAACCAACACCAAACCAAATAAACACCAAACAATTTCAGTAGAAGCATTAAAGAATGAGCACCAAATGTACGTCGCAGTGTTTCCAAAACCGCGCAAAATAAAACCCAACACAGCTGGTGCTTTCGGAACACCGCGAGAGAAAAACCCACAATAGAGATTTGTTTTTGTCCATAAATGAAAAAATATTTTTGCCCCCGCGATGTTAGAAAAACCGTGCGGCTGCGTCGTACATTTGGTTTAGCACCAAAACAAACATCAAATTTCAACCGATTTGGTGTTTGGTTTGATATTTGTTTGGTTTGGTATTCAAGAGATCTCACCATTAAAAATGAAAAACACCAAATTCTTTCTTATTCAAAAATTTAGTGTGTAGTGCTCAAGATGTCTCACAATTAAAAATGCTTTAAGATATATTTAAAATGTTCTAAGATATATTTAAGATTTTTATCCCTTAATTTTTTTTTTGGTAACTTTATCCCTTATTAGTAGGTATAAGTTGGACTTGAACTTAATTGAAGGGTCACAGTCTGTTGTGACAATATATATAAAGTATATGATTATGACCTACTGACATTTACCACCCATCTTATTAAGCATTAAAATGAATTCTTTTCCTGATTTTGAGTTACACTTTTAGTTTTTAATGTTTCGTTCTCTTTTGCATTATTTTCCATCTGTGGTCAACTTAATAAGAATTTAAGCATGTTCATACTACTCCTTTTTAGTCAAAACTCACAATCTTAAGATAAATTACCTGTTTATTCATTACCCATGTGAGTTTACTCACCATCTAATACTAAGCAAGTTCAGCTTCTTTCCCAAAATTAAACCCACACATTTGTATGAACATTGAAAAGTATATGTTATTTTTTCTCATTTCATAGCATCCCAATTGATCAACATTATGGTATTCTTCTTACGTTTGCTAGTTTTATAAACTAGGGGCGGATCAGGATTCTTTTTTTCCGATAATTAGGATCCAGGATTCTCAAACTAGATAGGCTGCTGCTACTATTCTTCAATATATATATATATATATATAGTATTATTAGTAATATTTTTTTTTCTTTGAAGTTGGGGTGGGCTACCGCCCCTTGGATACGCGAGTTCTGAAATAGGTTCAGAAGTCAAAACTCAAACAGGTTACACGGCTCCTATTGCAATTCGCAATACCAGCCGCGACAAATAGTAGCTCGGTTAAATATTATTGTAGGAGGGTATTGGAGCAATCGAGCCAATCTTAAATAAAGCTTAGTTTTTACTCATATTCTCAAGAAGAGTATTGATGTCAGCGTCAAATTAAAGTTTTTACTACTACTGCGCGGTAAATTTGGAATAACGGCGGAGCCGAGTAGCCGACAATCTAACAGCAAAAATAGACGTCGAAAAAAAAATAGACAGTTGTCAAACATCAACACATACTCTCATCACCCCTCATTTGTAATTAACGGCGTAGATTATGTGTCTCCGACGTATCTCCAGACTAGCATATCAACATAAAGATACCAAATTGATGTAAACACGAACTCATAACATACCACGTGTAAAACCTGAACAATTAAAGTGGGCCCAGTTTTACAACTTGCCAGGTGGTACACATTTATTGGTTCCATTAGATTGACAATTGACCGTAGTTAGAAAGCAACTCTAGTTATGGAATGATAAGAACTAAATTTCCTTTTTTTTTTTCTTTACATTTTCTTTCAAAGCCTTTTTTCTAACATTATAAAACAAGAGAATCAATTTTCGTGAACTCTAGTTTCTGGTTTCAAAAATTAATTTTGTGTAAAAAATTTGGCATTTTTTGGTGTCGAATTTGGTTAGTTTGGTGCAATTTGACTAGAATTTGAAGTGGGGCATGTCTAATTCGGTGAAAGAATGTGGAATGCGGTATTTTTAAGTAACGGGGCTTGTGTTTTTTGAGAAAATTTTGTGGAATTTGAGTTAAAAAAGACTTGTTTGGTGTAATTTGTGTTCAAGTAGGACTCTTTTTTAGCTCTTGTTATTTATTTCAGACTTGTGTGGAGGAGAGAGAGAGTTAAAATAAATAAATAAAGGAGATAAAGAGATTTTTTGATTAATTTATTGAATTTTTTTATTAGTTTATGTGCTGCATTGATTGAGATCGAAGAGATATAAACAATATCGAGGCGATTCCGTTAATGGTTATTTAAGTTAGAATCATTCTTCATATATTTATTTTTGTTTTCACACGAATTATTAGAACAAGCACCAGAGGGTTGGGGCCAATAAGTGTAATGTGTAGATTAGAGAGCAAGTCAGATGTGGAGATGGGAGTGAAAAGTATAGTGATAGATTGTAGTAGTAATAATAAGGTGGAAAAGTTGAAGAATTATCCGATGGTATCTCGATCTAGAATGAAGCTTTGGTTCATTAGAGCAACGACTATTGTATTGGTATGGACTTGTTTACTTCAGTTAGTGGCATTGGGAGAGATGTGGGGACCAAGTGTGTTGAAAGGATTGCCTTCTTGTTTTAAGTATCCGGATTCTGATAATGTGCAATTGGATTATAAGCTTATTTCTGTTCAACCCAGATTACCATTGCTACCTAAAAGTGAGTTCTTGACTTGTTTGTTTTGTTTTGTTTTGTTCTAGTTGGATTGTTAGAGTGGAAAAAGTGCTTCTATTATTGTTTTTGGAGAGAGTTAGTGGAGTTCAATTAGACTTTTTGTTATCTCTGTCTACCATTGAATTCCGATAAGATTTCATTCATTTCTGCACCACATTGGTAGTTTTCTCATATAGTTGTGTTAGCAACTTCTTGATGATATTAGATGCAGTGGCAGTTGATTTTCACTGTTCTTTGTACTGATTTTGGTAACTCTTCCTGCAGGAGTTTATCCAAATAATGGCTACCTGATTGTTTCTTGCAATGGGGGTCTTAATCAGATGCGTGCAGCAGTGAGTTGTAGTTAATTCTACTTCGTTATTCGCTATATTGGGGTTTTCTCTACTTCAACTAGACTTTGTTTTGCTAATAACTTATCTGCATGTTGAACAGATATGTGACATGGTTGCTATTGCAAGACATTTAAACGTAACACTCATCGTCCCTGAGCTAGATAAGACCTCCTTTTGGAATGATCCTAGGTGAGTTTCAATTACGACATTGTTCGGTGTAGAGTATCCAAATTTTTATTGAAAGAGCTTTAAGTGACAGTCCTTTAACTAGTAAAATTATATTCGAATTGTTAATAATTTTTCATTGTTACTGCAGTGAGTTCCAAGACATATTTGATGTTGATCATTTTATTACATCTTTGAGGGATGAGGTTCGTATATTGAAAGAACTACCCCCTCGGGTCAAGAAAAGATATGAGCAAGGAATGTTCCATTCTATGCCACCAGTTAGTTGGTCTGACATTTCTTACTACCAGGATCAGGTGAGTTTGCTGCTTTTTTCATTCTTTAATCCGCCTTTTATTTCTATTGATGAATTTTCAGTTCATTAACATTACATTACTTTCCTCGTAACTTATTGATAACAGATTCTTCCTCTTATACAAAAACACAAAATTGTGCACTTAAACAAAACTGATGCTCGGCTAGCTAATAATAACCTGCCAATGGAGATCCAGAAGTTGCGCTGCCGAGTAAACTTCAGTGGTTTGAAGTTCACTCCTCAAATAGAGGAGCTGGGGAAAAGGGTTGTTAGGCTTCTAAGGAAAAATGGCCCTTTCTTAGTCCTTCATCTCAGATACGAAATGGATATGTTAGCCTTTTCGGGCTGCACGCAAGGATGTAATGATGGTGAAGTAGAAGAGTTGACAAGAATGAGGTGAGCTATCTTAGGTTTTTTGACAATTAATATGTGCTTTGAAATTCCACTCCACTGTTTACCGTTCTAAACTTCTAATACCCTTCCTCACAGATACGCTTATCCCTGGTGGAAGGAAAAAGTGATAAACTCTGAGCTGAAAAGAAAAGATGGTTTGTGCCCATTGACGCCCGAGGAAACTGCTCTTACACTGAGGGCATTGGGGATTGATCCTAATATCCAAGTATATATTGCTGCTGGGGAAATATACGGTGGAGATAGAAGAATGGAAAGTTTGGCATCCTCGTATCCGAATTTGGTTAGTAGCCGGGAGCATGAAATCACCATTTTGAATTGAGTACTTTGATTGTTATTTTATTAACTTTATCATGGCTTTGTTATTACAGGTGAGGAAGGAGACACTTTTGGGATCTTCAGATCTTATTTTTTTCCAAAACCACTCTTCTCAGATGGCTGCTCTGGATTATTTGGTCTCACTGGAGAGTGATATCTTTGTTCCTACATATGATGGAAACATGGCTAAAGTTGTTGAGGGTCATCGCAGGTACTGATACAACTAATACCACTTAGTTAGTATAGTTTTGTTGTGAAGGATTTTTTTTTTTTTTTTTTTTTTTTTTTTTTTTTTTTTGCAAAGCCCCCTATAGCTTGGACTTTTAAGGTCTATCGTAACAATTGGTTCATCAAAATTTTGAATTACTTATAATTAAAAGCCGGATGTGTGAACTGAATGAAAATGCTATACTCTATGCCTTACAGATTCTTAGGTTTCAAGAAGACGATTCTTTTGGACAGAAGGCTTCTTGTTGAACTGATAGACCAATATAATGAAGGGTCACTAAGCTGGCATGAGTTTTCATCTTCTGTAAAGGAAGCTCATGCAGATCGTTTGGGTAAACAAAGGAGAAGAGTGATTATTCCAGATAGACCAAAAGAAGAGGATTACTTTTATGCCAATCCAGATGAATGTTTGCAAGAGCCTTTTAGTTTGTGATACTACTACAGTTTCTTCACTTGAGGTTCCCCAGTTTTATCGTAGTCTCCTACCCTCGCTGTTATACTATGTATAGACTACAATGCTGAGGTTCCCCAGTTTTTTCGTAGTCTCCTACCCTCGCTGTTATACTATGTATAGACTACAATGCTGTTAGATCTCTGCAACGGAGGTGTAGAGATTGTCAAGGATTGTGTTACCAGAGGCAAAATAGATCATTTGGTGATAATTATCAGAAAGCCTCGTGGTTCATCATGTGCAACCGATCATAATTATATCGTTTCATGTTCACAAATAATTCGTTCATTGTACAGGAAATGCCTGCCATTGCAGGGAGATGTGAAAACAAGTACATTTTACAAACAAAAGATTTAGATAGAGATTCAGTTTGTTTATTGGGTGTTGAGAATTCATGTATGCTCAAACTCGCCTGTATTCTTTTTGGCTTAATGGAGATTAATTCTTGAGGATTATAAAATGTTTCAATTCTTATCAATCAATTCTTGCAAGGGTGGTGTAGTTGTTGACGATTGATGGTAATCGTTATTACCCCAAGTTCCTATTTATGAGCAACAGCCAAAGCACCATTGAAGAGTTTGACACCATTGAAGTGCATGGTTGGAACTGGTACCAAATTTGCTTTGATCAAGATGTATACATTTACTTCTGTGATGGAATTGGTCAGTCTGAAGGACAGGTAGGGATGGACTTGAATTATTGGAAACCCATTCCTCTTTCCAGATTCATTGCTTATGATTCGTAACTTCATACTATAACGTTTTACTTCTTTTCTTGAAATTCTGTTTTACCCACTGGGATTTAGAAGACATTTACCCAGATCCATAGCTAGTAAATTCGCGTTTAATATCCGTTTTATATATTTTTACGTATAGTATAAATAATAATATTAATAAGGCGAACGTCTTAAATCTAGGGATTAATACATGAATTCTATGATCCAGGTTTATAATTGCCGAATAATAAGGTCCGTATTTTTTAAATGAAAAAAACGTACTATAAAAGGTATTAGATACTTCCATACCTAAATAATATCGAATAACTAAAGTGTTAGTAAGTAAATATAAATAAAAAATTGAGTTATGTATGTGTAGTTAATAAGCAATTCTGACAAATTATTACATTCTAAATTTGTAATACAACAAAATATATACGATTTTTTCCGTATTATATTATATGCGTATAAAAAATGAATTGTATGTTTAGCGTTTTTTCCGTTTTTTAGCCGAATTTTTAAACATATTATTATTCAAAATTTCAAATTTTTAACGGATAATTTCCGTATCGAATTTTTGTCATCGGCGAATTTACTAGCTATGCCCGAATCTTAGTGAAAGTGTGAAACCGGACTACTACTTTGATATCTTCAGCAAAGAGGTTATAAATATGACAAATTTTGCAAAGGATGAAGATCCATATGTACCCGGATTAATGCCTTTATTGGCTTATTAGAAAGAAAAAGATGGACACAAACCACAAAAGCATTGAATCGCCAAGAGGCCCGCCCCCACCACGGCAATAAATCCAATAATATTTGCTACTAGTAGCTAATAAGAGTCATACTACAAAGTATCACGATATCAACTAAAATCTGAGGAATAATTATTGCAACGGTACAATTGATATTGCAATGTTTTCGGCATTGTAGTGGCGATCTGTAAAGATATGCAAAACAAATTTCGGCCATACTGGTATATTTTCTCTAGTATGACTGTATGAGTAATGAGACTGAGGCACATTAATGTAGATGGATGTTGGAACTTTGTATTTATAGGTATGTCGATATAAAAAGGCCCCTACCATTGTTTGGACAGTGAAAGAAAGGGATGGGAATCCTTATTACAACGCCAAGCCAATTGCAGCTCCTAAAGAATACAAAAAGGTAGCAGAGTAATATATAAAAGGCAAGTATCGCGCACTGTCTATATTGTCTATATTATTCATGTTTTGCTTTAATTAAGAGTCGGTCATTCTCAATAAGTGTCGTTGCTGTCATTATGAATTACAAAATGGACTGCCATGGTTGTCACTATGCATGTTTGGATGGCTATATAATGCAAAAAAAATTCTATTCCTAGCTAGTATATGGTTTATTTTCTTCCTCTACGATTTGCAAATACTGCCTTAGACGTGGTCCTGTCTAAACCAAAATAATTAAATAAAGTATATGTATGTGGTCAGTTAGTTCTGGTCCATTTTAAAGGCTTTACTGTGGTCACATACTCATGCATGAATGGGACATTGACTATTTCCGATCATAATATTGGGTTGTCAACTGGTTTGTTCTCATTTGGTTATAGAGAATTTGTTATCCACCTAATACATTCGATGGTTTTAAAAAACACACACACATTGTCAACTCTAATGCTATATGAATCTTATTCATTTATTACTAAAATGTTTTCTTTTACTTATTTTTTTTTATTTATTTTTTTCTGGTGTGGCCTAATTTTGATTTTGTTTTTCTGTTAAGATGAATTACTTTTTTTTTTTTTTTTTTTTAAAAGTCAAACATTAAATAAATAATAAATAGAGGTAAACATGAAATAGAAGAAAGGAATTTATCTTGAGAATAGAAGCCTATGCTTATTGCATGTGGTCCAGAAAACAAATTCCATTTGAACTTGGTTTGGGATGAAAGGAATTTGCATAGTAATCAAGTGTTTTTGTAAACGTGTGGGGGTGGGTTCTACAAAGATTTATATATTGAATGAGTTGGTCAAAATAACGAGTATGCATTTTATGGGCAAGTTCATCTATCACAGCTGATTAGCTATGAAGGCTTGATTCTTATTCAAGATATCAAGAAAATATCTAACCAGTTGGCATTGCCATCTGTTATCTTTGATTCATTTAGTGGGTCTGCATCATTGGCCTACCTCTTGCATTCCAAGTATTCCCCGCCTATGTTCAGAATATCCTAGTAATGATAAATTAATCTATGTGATTATCAATATATTAGTACATTACACATTACACCATGAATTTTGTGAAAAGAGAAGGCAGACAAATCGTAATGATTTTCAGACAATATTGTTGCTCCAAATGGTATATATAGCAAGCAAGCTAGTCTTTCTAGCTGGCAGCTGCACTATTTTATATAAATAATGTTGGATGAATTTTGTTTCATAATTATATTTCCAAATGTATGGAGAGTACCGACTAACGAGTTGGATATTCATGAAAGAGCTATTAAAATATCATGGAGCGATGGAGCTAGCCTTCCTTTTTAAATAGTTGATCACATTGTTAGTATTAAAAATTGCATTGTGAATTTAATTTTAAATTAGTTATCTGTTTTTTATTGCAAAAGATAACGAAAAAAAATCAAAATAAAAATGTGAACTTATCAGAATGTTGTTAACAAAAGAATGTACAATAATATCGAAAAAGAATATATCAAGTTATCAACACGGCAACACCAAGACCGATAAATAGATAACTTCACTGGTCACTAAGGCAGTTATTGTCTTTGGTTTCCAGTGAAAGTGTCTTTGTATCATAATGAGTTTCTATGTTACTATCTAACAATGGGATCAGGTGTGAATATATATATATACCAATAAAAAATCTAGCATTTATGGTGCAGAATCCAATTTGATTAGCACTGATGATCAATCTCGGATCTAGCTAGTTACACAGCTCTATTTGGGATTCTCTTAGGCTGGGTGCAATGACTCTCCATTCCCTCAAAAGTGGAAAGAGTGGGGGTGGTTTTTGTCCCTTATCTCCACTAGCATTTCTGTACGCTTGATGAGCGTTGAATTAAGTATAGAATTAAGAAATTAAACATCTCAACAATTTAATAGAAAATGTTATTTCTTAAACTAAATAGGTATGGCAAAAAAATCTTAATCCCATAGGCCAATCATATTGCCACGTTAGAAGCAACCAAATTACAGTGTTCAAAACATTCATGATTGGGTCTCATTTTCTTGTCTTTTATTGTTTTATTTATAATGGAGGACAAATATGTAATTTCAACAATACAGTGAGGGCAATAAAGGAAACAAAAATTAATGACGCGATGAATTTACTGTTACTCTCTCTGTTTTCTTTAAAGAAATTAGATAATACTCTCTATATATAGAGAGTAATATTGAAGAATAGAGAGTGCATTTCACGCGAGTTGAAATAGCGTGACTTGTAAAAACCCAAACGGCGCCACTTGAAGTGGTGTGGAATGCATTTTTCAATTTTATACTGTGCCATTTGAAGTGGCGTGGTTTGTAAAATCCTAAACGGTGCCACTTGAAGTGGCGTGGAATGCATTTATTTTTTAAATTCCGCACCGGTAGAAGTGGCGTAGAATGGGCCGAACCATTAGACACCAAAATTAACTCCCCATCCTCAAAACACTATTTTTTGGTGGAATGGAGATAGAGGGTGATGCACCATTGGACTCAGCCTTACAATTTACAAAGTGAATGAAAACAAAAGGTTTTGGAGTTTGTTCATTTACCGATCCAAGAACAAGAACTCCTAGAAGCGTTTGTAGTATGTAACTGGATAATTTAACAGTTACTACGGTTGACCTATTATTCAACACTCCATGCTGCTTTCGGCAGCACATAATACCTATAGTAAGACTAGGTGGTTTAATTTTCATTTACTTTGAGCTATATGCATTGCTTCAAACACAAGAGATTACGTACGTAAATGGCACTTGAGCTCTTACAACTTCCATCTCTTAGAGCAAGTTCAATGGAATGCTATATGGGCTGCTAAAAGTTATATAGCACCCCAAAAACCAAAATGTCATTTCAATGGGCAGCTAGAAGGCTCCGAAATTTAGATGGTATGATAAACTTAGCTAAATTTGTGGCTTTGTACCTAGCAGTTGCCATAATAAGTTTCAAAAGACGGACAACACAGTTTCTATTGTTCAAGTGTTAAATTTCAACGGACAACAGAAACTGTGCCGTCCGTATCCATTTAGCACTTCAAAACACAAAAGAGCGATAGGAATCAAAATCAAGTTTTATTTTGCCATATTTAGCCGGGCAAGGTAAAAATCTTATGTGGCAAGGGTTTAACAACTCCTTTTACCAGCTCTCCATTGGACTTGAGAGTGCTATCCAATGGGGCTGCTATAAAAGGGTCTTAAATTTGGCTGGTGTGATATGTCTAGCCAAATGTGTGACTTTGTGTAGCAGCTGTTAAAATAAGTTTCGGGAGATAGACGACAGACTTTCTGCTCTCCGTGCGTTAAATTGCAACTGACGGCAGAATTTCTGCCAATCTATATTGTTCATTTTATTTTTATTGTTCAACGGACGACAGACTTTCTGCCATCTGTCACTATTCACGATATTGTCCACTTTTACAGTCATTGTTCATTGTTTATTTTTTTAGTGAATAGTGACAGACGGCAGAAAGTCTGCTGTCCGTCCACCAATTCCACAAAATGCTAAAAAAAAAACTCATTGGATTGGTTTTTCATGTTTTGGCATGCCAAATTTGGCTAGCAAGCTAAAAAGTCTTAAAATTCTACATGGCACCCTTTTAGCAGCCCATTTTAATAGCTTTCCATTAGACTTGCTCTTATAAAAACATACCATACTGCCTACTGGCCTATTCGCAAGACCTTAGAGCTTCATGCATGAGACCGCGGGTTGAATTAATGGTGGGAGTTTTCTTTTAAAGAAAAAGATAAATATTTGGTGTATAGTTTCTCATATATGTTGCGTTCATCAATTGAGAAATGCCAAGTCATTTCCCAAAAAGTATTGAATTATTGATACAAAATGTATATCTTGCTTGGAGTTGCTTCATTCAGAAATATAAGCTATTTGCTCGAATAACATCAGTTTTGCTACTAAATTTGCTACCAAAGCCATGAACTGTGTCTCAATAGTTGGATACTAGATCCAACCAATAAACTTATTTGGTTCGAAAGTGCCACAGCAGTTCTAATGGAATTTTCAAATCTTCGTTCTAGTGAAAACTTGGTAACAAGATCCTCTACAAGACAATCAAAGCCCTCGAACATCTTAGTTTCTACCTCTATTGCCTACCTCCAACATAAATTCTGCTTCAAGACTTGCATGTCGTTCATTATCCACCAAGGCACCAATGTTGTCCGGCATTGTGTTGGATCCAATAAATGTTCAACTCACCAGCTCGCAAGTTAGTCATGAATCTGCATTGAAGTTGTTGGAACTTGGAAGGCCTCTAAGCCTATTTTTACGCACTTAATATTGGGTTTTTAGACTGGGCAACCTTCAAGTAAAGGGAACCTCAATGGATAATTGCATACACGGGCACGGGGGCTATGGTCTATGGGACTATGGCAATCAGTCGGAATTATCATTATCTGATAGCTTCGTGCCGTCGTGGAGGCTGGCAGGGTGTCAACTTTACTCGGGATTCATGAGTCATGACTGTAAGAGCAAGTCCAACGTTTATTTCCCAATCACAAGCCATATACAGAAAGTGACTGGTTAGACTGCATGTAACGAAGTAGTTTTGCCTACAACTCTACATAACAAATGCATCACCTAGTTGAAGACTTGAAAATTTATAGGTTCTGCTTCCGGACACTTTGTGCATTCCCGTGATTGTAATATACACAGTAAGTCTCTTCCGGCTACGCATTAAGGAGGTCTACTAAGGAGTTACCAAAAAAAAAAGGAGGTCTAGGCCGGCAATCAAGGCTAGATGGCTATACAACAATAAAACAAACAATTAACTTCTTTTAGGGCATCTCCAATGGGGGGTGTAAAATTACACCTCCACCTAGGCTCCACGTAGAAGCCATTAGGATTTTACACCTCTAATTGTATATTATTGTATAGTTTATAAATATCCACACTCTATACTCTCCAATGGAAGAGTGTAAAAAAAAAAAATAGATTTTAAACTTTCGGACGTCTCTTTGGATTTAAACCAGGGACGTCACTTGGAGTGGCGTCGAAGGTTTAAAAATTACTTTAGAATTAGAAAGGGGCGTTACTCCAAGTGGCGTCCGAAAATTATTTCACTCGGACGTCCGGGTTTGAGTGTCACCCGAGCTTTTTTATTAATAATGGCGAGGGAAATTCCCCACCCCTCTATTAGCTAATACACTATTACCTACGGTATAGCACCCCCATTGGAGAGAGTTTTTTTATATTTGGGGTGTAAAATTTCCACTCTATACGGTTTACACCCCCCATTGGAGATGCCCTTATATAATAATGGGAGATTGAATTTGATATCCTACCTATTTTCTATGCATATAGATAGGATATCAGATATACTAGCATCTATCTTATCTACTGTTAGTTATATAGAATATAATCTTAGTTCTTTTTCAGAGAATGTAAAAAAGATTATATATGATGATGCCACGGGCAAAGAATATGTAAGAATGTAACTGAGCTATGATTTTATTATGAATAAAATAGGGGTAAAGGACCTTTCAAAAACCCTGCTTGCCATTCAAAAAAAAAAATATCCTACCTATATTAATATCTGTTCTGCCAAGATATATCAGCATAATTTTCAAAAAAATCCCCACTTAGAAAATAATTAATTGGTTGATTACTAAATTAACCTTATTATTGGTGTGTATAGTAATTTATAAAAAAACGTTTTGGTCTTTTCAAATATTAGGAAATAAAAAAAAAAAAAAAACCAAATACACGCTCTTATTTTGAATAGTACACCGGAGTACTTAAGTAATTAACAACTTGAAAATGAAACAAAACCCCAATTCTTCATCAAAACCCATGCTCTTTCTCTCAAAAAAAAAAAAACAAAAACAAAAAATGATGGCCTCAAATCTCTCTCAACTCTTAAAAAAAAAAGAACAAATGTTGGAATTAAAAAAGTGAAGTGTATTTTTCCCTTAAACTCATGCAAATCACTGATTAAGATAATTTTTTTTCAATTTGCAAATTAGTAAGCATGATCTATGAAATGGTTACTTTTCATATAGATTTATGAATAATTGGGGTTTGTTTAATTTTCCAAATTAAAGATGTGCTTTGGATAATATGGGTTGAGATGATTTGAATGATTAGATTTAAACAAATTGTACACTGATGGTGCTCTGGGTCCCCAACGATGTTAGCTCTCAGTCTCGCTCTCACTCTTTATTTATCTCTTCATTTCTTTATCTCATATGGTTGGTCGTTTGTATAATTTGGGGTTCCTATATATATCATTCCTATATTTATCTCATATACTCAAAGCTGCATTGTGCTTAAATTTCCGCAAAATTATAATTGAAACAGATTCAAAGTATGTGCATCAAGTTATCTCAGAAAGGGAAACTAGAGTACTGAAGGCTATTGAATCCCTTGTACACGATATACGAGACATGATTACGATGATAGATGAGTACATAATATTGTGGAATTACAGGGAAGTGAATTTTGTAGCTAATGCATTTGCTAAATGGGCGACCAACCTTGCTGCTAATCAACAATGGTGGGCAAATCCTAATATACATAGGGATAATATAAATGCTAATATGTTTATTTTTTTACCATCTTTATGTTCAGCTTGGTGGATGAGACCACCACAATTTGTTGTAAATAGCTTAAGACGTGATATGCAGGGTATGTTCACATTCCGCATTGTTATGCAATAAATAATTATCTTTATATATATATATATATATATACGGGCTGGCTACGTCGACATACTATTCTAACATACTATCTTGACATATAGTCTTCTATAATCTAACGTCTAGATATGCCTTTCTAACAAATCACACAATTAAATAGGAGGGGCAAAATTGACATTTCATTTTTCTCCACAAAAGAAAAACCATTTTCTTCTTCTTCATTCACGTATAAACGAGGATGAAGTAAGCCGAATAGCCGGTATGGTTCCGGCGAGCTTCATCTGACTGTGGAACAAAATATAATTATCTCTATTGTTGAGAAATCAAAACTTGACGCCTTTCTCAAGGAGCCACTTTTTAGGGATAGGTTTTCGCCCTCTCATCTCGGACATGTTTATAAGAAGAGTGTACTTGTAAGGACATGATTCCACTTGTGGTGGACATCTTGGTTAAGCATTTTGGAGCTGTTCCTAGGAACAGGGAAGAATGGGAAGGCGATTAAACTATTCCAATTTTCTAACCTGTACTCTCCCTGCTTTGACTCTTAAATTCAAAAGTTGAGGACGAATACACTGGTCGATGATTCAAAAAAGAATAATGTTTGGAAGCGGCTCTTTCCTGCCAACTTAAATTAGAAAATTGTATTGATCTGTTGTATTTATAGGATTGCAAGCTAAGTTGGTGGTGTTGTTACTATCGAGAAATTGTTAGTTCGCATATATAAGTGCAAGGTGTGTATCAGTATCAACATGAAAGAGATCTAAGAAATTATCGAGAAATTGTTAGTATCGAGAAATTGTTAGATCGCATATATATATCATTGCAATAATGCTAAAGAGTCGATAATTTGAGGAATTAGCCAAATATTTGTATATTTGTTGTTGAGAAGAATGTTTAATGAGAATTCTTTCTGGCTTTTTAGATAGTGACTATATCCTTCCACTTAGTGATTTATAGCGTCACTTTTTTCCCGTAAAATATAACTATTGAATTTAACAATGAAACAGGGGGTTTTTAGGTTTTGGTCCTCCTAATAATAGCATAATTAGGCTTTGGTCTAACAATGATCGTTTATTAGGTTTTGGTCCTCCTGACCGTGAGTTGACCGGGTTGACTAACTATAGGCGTTAGTCAATCTCCTATGATTTTTCTATTACCCACAATACCCCTCCACGCGTGCTTTACACGTGAGTCCATAAATTAGTTTTGGTCCTTTCAAAAATATCTTCATTTACTGCGGTAAAAATTGATGCCAAGACTACTGGGTCACGATGTAATTCTAAGCATAAGAAAGATAGTTCCAACATTTCGAAAGAAAAGAACGGGGAGAGTATACTTGGCAGATATAACAAATGTGAAGCACATACTCAAGGATTTGAATTCCAATCCAGAACCCACATGTGAAGCACATATAAGTTAAGGCATTTATACAATTGACGAAACACATGTATGATGTTGTGATACGGAACCCACATGATTTTTTAATACCGAACCCAAAATAATTAACTGTTTCACGTCATTTTGCTACGGTACCACACACCGCCTATAGCAGGACAGAAGACAATTTTGCTGGCATTTTGCTGTTGTTATTGATCATAACTTAGAGACGATTTTTCACCTTTTTTTATAACCAAATCATATGTTCTAGTGGATGACCCTAAATGATACTCTCAACTTGACGAGTTCCAACTAGGAAACTACAACATAATTACGCTTTAATTTGTACTTAGCTTTCAATAATGTAACCCTTAAGGCTTCCTTTTATAGGCAGGATTTTTCCAATGGGTATGTGGAATATACAGTAGTATTCTTAATGTCTAGAGAGATCCCACCATCGAGACATTAAACGCCCATGCGTTTATACAATGATAGCCACTTACTATATCGCCTTTAATCACTTTAAGTGTAGCATTGTCCTAATACTGTGGAGATCCACCGTTGACTTTTGACCATAATATCATCGGGCACATCTCTGGCCAAGGGAAGCCTCTTCCTTTGCTATGCATATACATCAAGGTTAGCCCCTTACTACGATTTTGTGTCTTTATATACATCCACCTGCAGCATCTGGCATTCAAAAATTATTACTAAAAAATGGTAACCAACAACTTAAAAACTCGTTGACTTTCCCCAAGAACCCAACAAGCCAAAGAACCTGATCATATCATTATACACATCTTCTTTCGCTTTTACACTCCAGATAAAGTCAAGGTGGCCGGCCATATGAATCAAGATATAACAATTCTAGCTTGGAATTCAAATCCTGGAGTATGTGCTTCACATTTGTTACATCTACCAAGTATACTCTCCCCATTCTTTTCTTTCGAAATGTTGGAACTATCATCTTTATGCTTAGAATTACAAGTAACCCAAGAGGTCTTGGCATCAACTTTTCTTTGCGGAAGAACCAAAACCTAAACGAAGATATTTTCAGAAGGACCAAAAACTAATTTATGTAATTTTTACTGCAGAAGGACCAAAACCTAAATGAAGATATTTTCAGAAGGACCAAAAACTAATTTATGTTTACTCATGACTCGTGTAAGGCGCGTGGAGGGGTATTGTGGGTAATAGAAAAATCATAGGAGATTGACTAACGCCCATAGTTAGTCAACCCGTCAACTCCTCGAGGAGGACAAAACCTAATAAACGATCATTGTTGGACCAAAGCCTAATTATGCTATTATTAGGAGGACCAAAACCTAAAAACCCCATGAAACAGGACGCAGTATGCTCTCTTATGGCTTATGTCCAGGTTGTCCAAAGCAACTTACTATGAACCCTTCATGTTATGACAACGTCAAGCATATACATCCACAGATAATGGTACATAATGTGAGCCTAATTACTTTACTTTTTTTAATGTGCCATGACAATGTCAAGCATATACATGCAAAAGGTCAAAAAATAGCTCGGTATATTACCTGTCTTATCCCTCACATCAATAAATCCATCATTCTCGATTCTTTGCATAATATCTTTACCCAAGCGACCTTCAATTCCTCTCGCCAGATTGAAGCGACCAGAAAGGTTGACAACCACTTTAACATCACGGTATTGAGAAGCATAAAGAAGCACCACATTTCCTCCTGCAAAAATCCTTGTGAGCAGTAGATAGTGTATATTGAAGCAGGAATTACTCAGACAGACTATGCATTATTGCAAGCTTTGTAACATCTTATTATCCGATAAATCTTCTATTTTAAGAAGTAATATCCTGTGTAAGCAACATAAGAATAAGAACCAACACACCTTTACTATGCCCAACAATTGCTTGTATGATTTACCCCAGAAAAGTGTAGTACCACGGCACTCAAGTCGTCAGCCTCTCTACGATAGTTACCGTACTGAAATGAACCTTCACTTTCACTGGAAAATAGAGCATAGTCAGGTTGGATATAATTTAGAAAACCAACATCAATTGCGCTAGTGAAGTCCTATTACAGGGATTAAAAGCTGTATGACTGGATATAGAGAACACGAATTTCAAACAAAATTTGGACTCCACACGTATATAACAAGGCACATTATGCAATTCTGAAGGGTCCATGGCCAGAACATAACGTGAGACACTACAAGGGCTCCATCCGATATTATTCATCGCAGGATATTCATCTACCGTCCAAGAAGTGACGGGATCTATAAAGTCGTATGAGCTTTTGTAGTCTATCTGTAGGTTCTCAGCTTGTATCCCTATTTAGCTATGCAAGTCCTAGATATTTCAAGCCCACCATAATCATCCTATTTCAATTCATCTTCTACCTCTGATTCTAAGCACCAGTGAGAATGTTCTAATCTAAGACAAAATCAAATAAATCCGTTTTAAGGCCAACATTTAATCGCGCGTCTCTATTCTAATACAGAATAGTACCAGACCTACCGTGAACCATTTTCTCCAACTTACACTTAGGCAACACTCACTCCACTGCTTCATCAGTGCACATATTCGAAGTTAAAGAACCTGGAGTTTTCATTACTACAAGCTTATCCGTTTCCAGCGAAATCAAAGCAAAAGGCGCTAATTCCTTGTTTCGCTAAATCATTGGCAATGGTCACTAAAGTTTTACATTCCTGAAATAAAAACAAGGGTTAACTAGTATTACCTCCACTAGATGAGCCAATTAGGATTTCCCCCTTACTAGATAGAGAAATTAGGGTTTCTTCCCAAAGTACACAAAAAAAAAAGTCAACTTGGATTGAGGGTGTGTGTTTTTTTGTGTGTATTGGGGGGAGACTCTAATTTCCCAGTGGAGGGAAATCCTAATTGGCTCATCTAATGGGATAATATTAGTTAACCCTAAAAACAAGTACATTTTTAACTATTCTCCTATATTAATACACAACAATTTTGAAGTGTCATTATACTAACCTTTGAGGAACGAAACCCATGGCATAATTAAGACTACTAGCCCCACTGAACATGTTTCATGTAATACTCCCACAAGCTCTTCACCATACTTGTTCAGTAGTGTAATTCTTTGCTCTTCATTTCTTCAATAGCTACAACCAGAGTACAAAATGACATTATGGTATTTGAAGACATATTTAAATGGTTAATGGGTCATTATAGTGGTGTATGTCTTTCAGTTTTTTTTTTCTTACCGGGATTTGATGCTTTGTTGGAAGAAGAATGAGCCATCGTCAAAGTTACAAGAGACTATTATACAAATCTCATCAAATACCTAAAAAGCAGTTCAGTCTATTAAGGGAAAACTAAAAAAACACACATACTACGTTGAATGGAAAACTAACGTTCAAAAAGATGAAACTGTCCCTGCAGAATGAAAAACTATATTAAATAAAACAGTAGGGATAGTATTGTACTTCAACAAATTCCTAATTAAGCCTTTTGGTAGTATTTGATATCTATCACTTTGCGGTAATAAGACTGAAGTCTTGTTTCCGTTTGGTGTAGACTCAAGTCCTTACTCACGTATTTGTGCGTTTAGCTCGAGTAGGGATTCGAACCAACCTAAATTCTAAAATAGTACACAAAATTCTTATAATATAAATAGGAAAACTAGTGAGTAAATTTCGTAGTGTTTGCTAGCTAAGTTGCTTTGTTGAATCTTAAATGACGCTAAACGTGCAAAATACAAAAAACGGTAAAAAACTAAGATTTTTCCTAAGATATTCAAAGAGAAAGAAGGGGTGGAGGATTATGATGCTCATGCAAGGTCATATTATCCTATCTTAGTATCGGATTACCACCATCTCTAAGCTGTTTTAGGTTCATTATCAAACCCGAACCGATTTGAGTGTCGATCCCTAATGAAATGAACTCATCTCTAAGTCCATTTCCCTAACATAAGAAGTTGAACTGGAATTTCATCTTTGAAACTCCATCTCAACTCCTGGACACATAAAACATAATCCTGTCAACTATGGAATCAATAAGCTATATAAGACCCGCGCGCACGGGTATCCCAGGCATAAAAAAAGAGGCGCACGCGAGTCCTTCTTCACTTTCAGGCCTCAAGTTTGGCCGGACACTATCATTTTGGGGTAGTGTGTTCCATGTATCCTTAAATCAAGGCAGTGAATCCTACTTTTAAGAAATTTATACGAATCCTCACATGAGCTTCATTAACCCTCCACTTTAGAGGGTTTTAGCTCATGATCCTAGGATTGAATTAAACTACAAGAAGATATGTAAAATAAGAGAGAGAGAGAGAGAGAGAGAGAGAGAGAGAGAGAGAGAGAGAGAGAGAAGAAGCTAACAACCTATTTTACCTAATGAAAAAGAGTTTTCAAAAATCATAAAGTGTTCCACCATTAACATGTTACAAGCTTTTTACTAAAAACAAAAACTAAAAACCAAAAGATAAAGACAAGCAATGTAAAAAGGAAAAAACAATAAATAAAGTAAATGCTAGCTAACTCCCAAAATCAACCCCATTTTACATAAGAGAGCTTTTTCTCTTCTCCCATGTGAAACACTCCCCTCTCCATTACTTTCCTCTTATCCAAAACTAACCCCCATTTGACACCTTTCATTTTTTAGATAATCATCACCTAAATCCAACCAACTTCATTAATTTCATGCAAGGTGTCAAATTTGCACAAATTATTTGTACCAATTATTTTGTCTTGCATGATGACTCATCAACTCTTGCGGGCCCACATGGTGGGTCCATATGCTGTGTCTAGTGGTGGTCCAGTCTTTTGGCATTTTTACAACTTCCTGCCTATGTGTAGAGTTCGTCGCACTGATCGTTTGAGCATCTCACTTATCGCATTCGGAGTCTTGGTTCAAGAGATATGAGCTTTGACAGTTTGATGCGTCTGTACACGTAATCCCATTTCTGACTGGATTATGTACTATTTGAGTCTTTAGGCTTTAGTCTGGATTTGTTAGGCTTCACATGGGCTTGATCGGAAAGCTTATGTATACTCCCTATTGTGTGCTTAAATGCTGGCTTTATCATAATTTGTACGTTAGTTGCTCCAACTTGCAAAAGCATAAAAATGCGATTATTTCATGATTATTAAGCACAAAATTAACCGAAATGTTATGTCTCTACGGGGTTTTATAGTACAATTTTGGGTGCTTATCACACCTTCCCCAAACAGCACTTTGCTTGTCCTCAAGCAAAGAAGAGACATTAAAACAAATAAGTGGCCAAAACTGTGTATTCTAAGCAAAGTCTCGTTTTGTAGAGTGCAATTGCATTGACCGTATGCAACAAGGCCTTAAACCACTAGGAATTTCCTAGTGGACGAGTTATAGTATCGTGAGAGTTTTCCAGATAAGATACTCACAAACTTCATTTATACTATAACGACTCAGTAACAAAAGTTTGTTTCCTAAATTAATTTCAGATATTTATACATCTCCTTAGTGGGGAACGAGGATTAATTCCTTTGAAATTCCAGTTAATATGCATACAATAATTAAAACATCTACATATGAACATGCATACAGTGAACTTTTCATTGAAATGCACTAGCAGGGCCGTTTCTGGATCCTTTGGAGAGCGTACCTAAATGGGTTCTCACAGGTATGTGTCGAAACACAAATTCACTCATAATTTTTCCACTCAGGTTTCATTAACTCCAGTGTGCAGTGGGCACACGTTTCCTCACATACTCGATGAAAACAGAGGAGGCGAGATCAATCGATCACATTTATTACTTAATATCTCACCATCCCACTCTAATTGAACTAGAGGTCTTTATTAGGTATTGTGGGGTTTAGGTAATGGTGTAGAAGAAAATGGAAATGGATAATAAAAAATGATAAGTATGAGAGAATATGGTCTTCAAGATATTTACACTCGAGAAATCCTTGTTTTCTTTTCCTACTTTTACCTGAGTTTTCCTACTTTGCTCTTAAGTCTTGTACTTATTTCACACACTAATTTTTTATTTTTTATTTTTTATTTTTTTAGTGTGATTTTTTTAAGGCTTAAGAAACATGATTTTATTTTCCTTTCCTGAAGCAAGTAACTAACTTTTATTTGGGACAAGTGTTTCTCTTTATTTTTCTACATTTCATCCTATTTCTCATACATCATTTAGGTAGGTTCTTTATTTGGGGTTAATAGATGGGTAATGAATTTTTGGTGAAAGTGAAAGGTTTGATGAAAAGTTCAGTGGAGTGACTAGCGGTAAAATTTGTAATAGGTAAAATTTTTTAGTTATGTCGATCCAAAGAAGGCCTAAATTCTCGCCTAGGGTTCGGATGGTGATCAAGTAAGTCGACGCGTGATTTTCTCTGTTAAAAAAAACTACTCCTCTGTGTCATCACACACATATCACTCATGTCGAGGCTTTTGGTTAGATTCTCACATGATTGATAGTTTAAGTAGACTAACCCTGGGTTCCAGAAACTTACTGCTATGTACAATCAATGATACTCAATGCATGAATACTCATGAAAAGATATAAAAACTATTGCGTACGTATTATCTTACGTTTCTTAAAAATGAATCTTAATTCGAATGCTAATGTGAGACTTCTAGACAATTTTCATCATTGAAAAGGAAACAAGACTTTGTCACTAAGTACATTTACTAACAAGAAAATAGAAACTATATACAGCCTACAAATTGCCTAATTTTTGCTACAGGTTTAAAGCACCCCCAAACTGAATGATACTTAGTCCTCGAAGTAAAAATAGATAAAGAAAGGAATTACCTGATAACCATGAGCAAAATTAGAGCTAGATTGCTGGAACAGAAAGTTGTGGTAACATAATATATTATACAGGAAAAGAAAAACAATAGCACACTATATACAACTATATATAGTTAGATATATGTACAATTCCCTACTCAGGTTTACCATCCAGGATGTGGTGATGGTCTGGCGTCTTCATTAGTGAAATGCATTTCCTTAGCATCGCGCTAAAAGATAATCCTTTGCCAAATGGTAGCCCATTCTTGTTCACCGGATTCGTTCAAATGTTTCAACATCTTATCATCGTCCGGATAACAACGAACATGTCTCAAGTACCGTGCAGGACGTTTCCATTGCCTAAATCTTAATGAACGAATGATTTTGTTTGCTGGGCACATAGAATCTACCTTGACCCAGTCATGAAAAGTAGCTGAAAACTGTGGGAAATATGCCTTCATGATTCGGCAAGCGGTTACAGGTAAAAGTATATATACCGTCGATCCCGAACAAAGGCGAAAGCTCGTTCAGATTGGAGATAACACAATTTAAGATATCAAAGAATGCATGACCTTGGGCAAGCGCATTGAAAACTACACATGCAACATTATTGGCGGTCGAAAAAAATTCCAATCTCCCATGATGTTCAGAAGGGCAAACAACACCGCATTTCCCACGTTCATGGTCATGTTGGCTAAGGGAATAGTGATGTATGGCCATCTGCCAAGTTTTGTTCCTTCATCTTTAATTTTAAGACCATCACTGTATGCTGCGCGAAAAGCATGCCATGAAAAGGAACGAGTAGAGTTGCGAAAAATGTATGGCCATGTTGCTGTCGGCTCATGATATAGAAGATCCAAAGTTAGGGTAAGCGTTGGTTCAGAAAAGACATGGTGTGTGCCACCAACTTAGATTGTGAATCCGTCTAAGAAAAAGCCATGAGCAGCGTTGAATGCTGGTGTATTTCCCATATTAGCATAAAAGTAGGCTGCCAAACTTGGAGAATAAGTTTGGTCAGGGCGAATAACAAGGGAAGACCACCCGATGTTACTGATGTAATCACGGAAATGAAGGCCATAAGCATTGGAATCCATCATAGCCTGAAAGGATTGCTCAAGAATGATTTTTGGAGGTGCCATGCTTGATGAAGATGCTACGTAAGATGAAGAAGCCATGTGTGATGGAGTAGAGTGATGGGTAATGCGAAGATTCCTGACAGACTATCAATCAGTGTACGTGAGGAAACGTCCAAAATGAAGTAGCCACGTTGCGACGTGATAGTCCAATCGGAAGGAAATCAAGTATGTCGCCCACGCTTAATGGATAAAGATGGTTCTGAAGAAAAATGTCCAATAAAGTTTGATTGGATGGATGACAGAGTATGGAAGAAGATAGACTCCTCCTGTAATCAAATTTAAAATACATGTTAAAATTTGATTAGTGGATATAACAACGTGAATTATGATAATCCTAGTAGGTCTAGTTTATAAAAGAGGACAGAAAGATAACAACCATATTAATTAAAGGAGCACACGACGAAAAACTTAATTAATAATAATTATTTTATTTTGGAGAAAGTTGAGTTTTGTAAAAATAGAACAACAACTTTTTTTAGAAAATCATGGATCAGGATGATGACGACGATGGTGATAGGAATGTAGATCGTGGACAACACTGTTTAGTTCATCAATTTTTTGGCTAAGCTGGAGTTGAAGGGCCCCTTGGTTGCCAGATATCGTAGTTTGATTCTCTATTAGAAGAGTGTGATTTTCCAATGACTGAGAGTGAGTTTTCAAGATTGCCTCTTGATCAACATTATGCATTGCTTGACGTTCTTGGAAATCCATAAGACTTTTGATGATGATTTCCTGACATGCGTGTAGTTCCCGCATGCCTTGATGAAGAAATTGAACGCCTTCCATGGGATTAAAAATGTCCTACAAGGCATGTTCAGAGTTTGAGCTTTGGTCGTCCTGTTCATCTACCAGATTATCTGGAGTCCAAAACCCAACGGAGTAGTCTGTGTGAAGTATAGTAATGGTCGCTCTTTGAAGAGGTATCTCTGAAGAAATTATTGGATAACCCCAACGCGTCATGATTTTTGTGACTAAAGTAGGCAGAGGTGCTAACCTTTTTGTTTTCCTGGTGATCGCGTTCCAAAGGTGTTGGATTATGCAAAAATCATCCCTTTGATTATGCATAATCCAAAGTAGGTGGAGTTGAGGTTTTGTCACTTTAATTAGATTGGTGTGATGTACCTACCACATTGTGTCTCAACCAGTGGAGCACAACTCGTTGATTCTATTTCAAATAGCGTTGCAGAACAACGTGATGTCTATTTCTGACTTCGCCACGAGATACGGTGGTACGTAGTAAAGTTTTGACGGGATCAAATGTTGGCTCTGGAAGATGGAACTCCTATGTATTCATTGGAATTTGAAGTATGTCGGAGATAATTTCTCTAGTTAATTCAAATCGTTGTCCATAGGCATTGAAATAGAATTTTATATTTTCAGGTCCGCTAAATTGGTAGAACTTCAAAACCAATTCTCTGGAATAATCAACTGTTGAATGATATAGAAGAGGCATCCATCCTCGACGTACAATTTCTGTGTCAAAATAAGGAGAAAATCGGCCATCATCAAAAAAATTTCTCGTAGTCTTTTTCGGGCACTATCTTCCTTGGTTGATCCATTTGAAAGTGTAAGTGATGGAGGGATAGTGGAGAATTCGTGAAATGAAAATGGCTGAAACGAAGAGATTTATAGCCAATATAGGATCTTGTATGAATCAGGATGCCAAGTGCAGTTAGATCCAGAATTAATATGTGAAAACACAAGTGAACCATGTGGTGTTGGTACACATAATTATGTACATCAACTATGGGTATCCATAGTATGTCTTTTCATGCCGATGTCCAAAAACAATTAATGAGGTATTAAAATGATAGAAAGTATGGAGGAAGGTTTCACAGGGCAGTTAGAACTACACGTAATTTCAGAATTGATGGTCATACCTCAATAAAGGAAGCTGGATAGAATTATCGAGCTGTGTGCGCGACAATTGTTTAGGTGTACCATATAACGTGCATGATCTTCCATGAACACAATGAGTTTAGATTGAATTATTTTCGTGAGTTATTGATTTTTCTTCTTTGTTATGGATTTGATAATAATTTTTTTATGTTTATGATAAAGTGAAAATACGATTAATTCACACAAATATTAAATAGGGGGCTTCTCCATTTAATACGTAACTCGTACAAATGTTTTGAGAATTATTTAACACACTATAGTAATATACAAAACGACAAAGGAAAAGAGAGATGTAGGTTACATAAATCTAGATATTCTGAAGGATGTTATGCATGATTAACAGTATCACAATGATAAATACTGCTATCAGTGCGACTGTGAATACCCCATCACGTTGCTCCTTGTTGAATTTCTCGATCGGATCCATTACGTTGAAGAAGATGAAAATATATGAAGATTAAGTTATGGAGAGTAAGAGAATGGAATGAGTGAAGTTGGATGAGAAGTGGCGGATTTCATAGTCGAAAATCTGACCATATCTGACCATTTGATTTCTGACCGTTGGGCCTAGTGAATCAAAGTGATGGGCACTATTTAAATCAGACTGTTGGGCCTAAAAAGTAGGCCCAATGCATAAAGGAAAAAACTAATTATTTATAATAGGAAGACAATAATCTAATAACATAAATAATTTCTCATTTAATCCGTCTAGAGATACAAAATTATGAGAAATCATATGATATACCATTTTACATTACTAGAAAAATAAAATGCAATATATAAAGGAAAGAAATGACAAAGGCATTTTAGACTAAGAGAAACAAGCTGCTACTGTGAGTCCTCAGGGTTAGCTGATGAAGAACCAGGGTTCCAACGACGATGAGTACTGCGAACTCCTGAGTGAGCTGACTGGCCCTGTCTGTTGCCTAATGGCTAAATTATTCGGTCCTGAAATTGCTGTTGATTAGCCAGCATCATGCGCTGAAAACGGCCCTGACAATTACGCATCTCCTGCTGAAATTCACTCATGGAAGTATGCATCTCTTCCTGGCAAAGAAACATGTTGCGCATACCAGTGTTCATTAGTCTCAAGGCTTCCATGGGAGTGCTGATTCGGCGCATGGTATCCTCATTAAAATAGTTGGGCGGTGAAGGAGGAGGAGGAGGCACATTATCACGCTCAATATCATCTCTCGCACTAGGTTCCCAGTGATCCATGACACAAGTCTCGAAAATTTTGCCCTTGTTTGAATTAATGGCCTAGCGGATTGGAACCCTAAATTAATCATAATTTGTGTAACAAGTACAGCAAGAGGAGCTGACCTGTCAGAAGCGGTCGTAAGGACATGACCAAGGAAATGGATCATGCAGAAAGTTTCCTTCTTCTCCTGAAGGATCCACAGCATATGCAAGAACATCTTGTTGACGTCAGACATCTTTGATATACCGATGACATTGTAGGCCAGCCATTGCGTGACTGCCAGTTGGTTCCATCGGAGGGAATGTTGGTACACGCATCTTGAGCCATCATTGTATTCTCTCTCGAGAAGCGTGTCAAACATCAACTGCATTGTATTTCGATACTCCGATATCAGCAGTGTCGGACTATCGGAGTTAATCGGAATATCCGTTATAATCGACAACAACTCCAACGTGAGTTTATGTTCCATCCTATCTGCCGTAATCCAAAACTCATTTCCCCAGAAACCACCATTGTTGTAAAATTTTAACACCAAATCTTCGGAGTAATGAGCCGGCACTTTGTGTAAGAGATACTCCCACTCCTTATTCGCAATTTCACCATCGAAAAAGGGATGAAACATGCCAAAATCGTATAGATTTTTAAAGTTTCTCTCGACTGTGATTCTTCGATTTCCGGCCATAGAGAGATAGAAATGAGTTTCTGAGGGTGTATATTAGTTGAACGGAGTGAGGAGATGATGTTGTATCAACAGGTTTGGAGTTGGTGAGGTTTATACCGCGTGCGCGAGTCAATTTTAGACCAACAATACCACGTGCGCTAGGTTTTTCTTAGGGAACAAGATCCGGAATTTAGGGAGGACGAAATGGGAGAGGCTGACACGTGGGTCATCCCATGTGATGGGTTTTGTGGGTGAACACATGATTTGGGTATGGTGCAAAATTTTGGTACAAGCCCAAATGAATTATGGAAATTCCCATTATGTCCCAAAATTTCAAACGCGGAATCTCGATTCGTTTCAACTCCAAATTAAACGAATGAGATGTCAAAATGATCATCATTAAAAATGCCATCCAATGGAATATGGCAAAGGCACATTCAACATTTTGTATTTTTATTTTTATTTTGGGGGGTTGAGTTGTAAAAATAGAACGGAACTTTTTTTTTTATGTACAAATTTACAAAGGGAGATGAACATGTCAACAACACCGGACTTCAAGAAGAAAACCATTACAGTAAAATCAGGCAACTGTCATGTCGGCTCTGGGGCGAACCCAATCCAACCAGACTGTGATTTAATCTTTATGTTTTGGGGGCCTAGGGTTCAGGACGATACCATCCCTGACCAATGTGTAATGGTCTAATAATAATATTACCCTTAGTACATATCGTATAGCCTCAAACCGCCCCGAACTGCCATCAAATAGAAAACTATTCGGGGTTGGCCTGGTGAAATCCATTGCCCGTGCAAACGAGGGAACATCTGATGTTGCACATCACAAATCTCTTTGTGCACAATGCTTAGTGCAAAGGGAAAAATAAAAGACACGAGTATATACATGTGAGTCTTTTAACGTCAGATCCTCAAGACGAATCCCAACTTGTGGGAACAACGAGCCGACGATGAAGTTTATCCTGCTGAGCTACTGTCAGACAAAATATACCTTATACCGGCTCATATCGGATAGTAATTCAAGACCTGGACAGAAAGGTGTTTGACAATTTATACACCACCCCATCCTTCGCGCACGTCGTTTTCGAGCAAAAGTACTACGACCATTACCTATTCAAGATGGGTGAGATTTACACCAAATGATGAGTTGGAGTTCGCGAGGAAGAGAATAGAAAAGGGAAGAGAAGGAAGGATTTGAAATTTTTGGTACCCATTGTTTACCAGAAAGCACATTTGCTCGATTATAAGAAGACATTTATACTCAGTTTTGAAATAGAGTTTTTGTGGACTCAGGTTCCGGCGCTTGCAACCATTCACTCTAGGAGATTTGAGAGAAGAAAATAGAAGAGGGCTCAGCTACCATAATGGCGTACTTTCCTTATTTTAAACACCTTGAAGGAAGTACACCAGCGTATCTTTTAGTCTTTGCAGACTGGATCTTTGAGAAGAGTATTTTCGACATTGGGAGAGCGCAACTCATGATAATGTTTAAGGCGTTGGCCATTTACTTGAAATTCGCTATCACCATTTAAAATTTTCAAAGATATAGCCCCATAAGGGGTGACAACAGAGATAGTGAAAGGACCAGACCATCGAATTTTTAATTTTTCTAGAAAAATGTGTAATCTCGAGTTGTACAACAAAACTTTTTGACCAATTTTGAAATTCTTAATATGTGCTTGTCATGTACTCTTTTTCATGTTGGCTTTATAGGATTTCGAGAGATCATATGTATCACTCTGAATCTCCTCAAGCTCATTTAAATGCAATTTTCGTTTCTCGCTTGCCGCATTGGTATTATAATTGAGGCTTTTGATGGCCCATAGAGCACGATGCTCAAGTTCAACCGGCAGATGACAAGGTTTTCCAAAAACGAGGAGGTAAGGGGACATGCCTATAGGTGTCTTAAAAGCCGCTCTATATGCCCACAAGGCATCAGATAATCGAAGAGACCAGTCTTTCATAGATGGATTAACTGTTTTCTCTAAAATGGACTTAATTTCTCTATTTGAGACTTCGACTTAGCCACTGGTCTGAGGATGATACGGAGTTGCCACCTTGTGAGTGACTCCGTATTTCTTTACTAACAATTCAAAAAATTTATTACAAAAATATTTTCCCCCATCACTAATGATAGCTTTGGGAACACCAAATCAAGAGAAAATATGTTCCTTTACAAACAAAACGACAGTTTTGTGATCATTAGCACGACATGCCATTGCCTCAATCCATTTTAACACGTAGTCAACATCTACCAGTACGTAAAGAAAACCATGAGAATTTGGAAAAGGACCCATGAAGTCGATGCCCCACACGTCAAAAATTTCGACAATTAAAATTGGATTTAAGGGCATCATATTGCGTTGAGTAATGCGTCCTAGCTGCTGGCAACGGTTGCATGCTTTGCAATGCTCATGTGCATCTTTAAATAATGTTGGCCAATAAAATCCACATTGTAGAACCTTGGCCGCTGTTTTCTTACCACTGAAATGACCACCACAAGATTGTTCATGGCAGAAGGATAACACGTCATTGTGTTCCCAGTCGGGAATGCAACGGCGTATCAGTTGCCCGGAACAATACTTGAAGAGGTAAGGATCATCCCAGAAATAAAATTTCACTGTGGATAAGAACTTTTTCCGGTCCGTACGAGTCCAAGGAAGGGACTTCCTCGGTAACTAGGTAGTTTACTATATCAGTGTACCAAGGAGATGAAAAAACAGAATACAAGTGTTCATCTGGGAATGAATCACAGATGGGTTCGGCATCATTATCAACATCATTGATGAGTCGTGATAAATGGTTTGCAACCACATTCTCGCAACCTTTTTTTATCTCTAATTTCTAGAGTAAACTCTTGCAAGAGGAGGATCCAGCGGATCAACCTCTGTTTTGCATCTTTTTTCGCTAATAGGTAACGAAGCGCCGCTGCATGGTCAGTGTAGACTATTGTGGAAGAACCAACTAGGTAAGGACGAAATTTATCCAGGGTATATACAACTACAAGAAATTCTTTCTCAGTGGTGGCATAATTACGTTGAGCTTCATTAAGAGTTTTACTAGCGTAGTAAATGACAATTGGTTTATTCTCTCGACGTTGCCCTAGGACAACTCCAATAGCGTAATCACTTGCGTCACACATTAATTCAAAAGGTTTAGACCAATCAGGTGGTTGAATTATAGGAGTCATAGTCAGGGCGGATTTTAGGGTCTCAAAAGCTTGTTTGCAATTGAAAGTGAAGTCAAAGACAACATCTTTAAGCAGGAGATTTGTTAAAGGTCGAGCAACCTTTGACAAATCTTGAATAAATCTCCTGTAGAACCCTGCATGTCCTAAAAATGCACGCGTCGTCATGAACTGTTAAAGTGAAACAATTTTTTCAATCTTAGCTTTATCGACTTCGATTCCATCCTTTGAAACAATATGACCTAGAGCTATTCATTTTGTAACCATAAAATGACATTTTCCCTAATTAAGAACGAGATTTTTCTCTTCACAACGTACATTCCATCCTTTGAAACAATATGACCTAGAGCTATTCATTTTGTAACCATAAAATGACATTTTTCCTAATTAAGAACGAGATTTTTCTCTTCACAACGTACTAAAATCTTTTGAAGATTTGATAGACAGATATCGAAAGAATTACCATATATTGAGAAATCGTCCATAAACACTTCCATAAAGCGTTCAACCATATTACTGAAAATGTGAAGCATACAGCGTTAGAATGTACCAGGTGCATTGCAAAGGCCAAAAGACATTCGTTTATATGCAAATGTACCAAAAGGACAGGTGAACGTTGTTTTTTCTTGATCAGTAGGATCTATGATTATTTGAAAATATCCCTGAATAACTATCAAGAAAACAGTAATATGCATGACCCGCTAACCGTTCAAGCATCTGGTCAATGAAGGGAAATGGGAAATGATCTTTATGAGTGAGCGCATTAAGTTTGCGATAGTCAATGCATATTCGCCACCTCACTGGAATACGAGCGGAGATGCATTCATTTTTATCATTTCGCACAATTGTAATGCCAGACTTCTTGAGAACAACGTGGACGAGACTCACCCAAACACTATCCGAGATAGGGTAAATAATACCGGCATCGAGTAACCTTAAAATTTCTTCCCGTACCACATCCTTCATGGTGGGATTAAGACGACGTTGCGGCTCACGTGGCGTCTTGGTATTTTCTTCAAGATGTATGCGATGGGTGCACACTTTAGGGTCAATGCCTTTAATGTCATTGAGAGACCATCCAATAACATAACGGTGTTCTTGGATGACTATAATTAAACGTGATTTCTGATCGGCAGTCAATTGTGATGAAATGATAATTGGGGGACTACCATATGGATCTAGATGTACGTATTTTAAGTCCGAAGGAATAGGCTTTAAGTCAGGGGTGGGAGGAGTGGGTATTAAAGATTCTTGAGGAAAGTCGTCTTCCATAGAGAAAACAGATTGATGTTCGTCCAAATCGCTTGATAGGACGGTAGTAGGGTCAATTAGTGGTATTGACTCTAAAAACTCGTGTACATCCTGTGAATAAGCATCCACATCAAATTCAGAATCACCAAATGAAAAGAATTGGTGTACTTCATCTTCAGGAAAAGAGTTTGTGAAATATTCCTGCACAAGGGTATCAACCAGGTTAACCTCCCCATCAATGTCATTCTTTGGAATTTGTTTCATCAACTTGAACACATTAACCTCGACCGAAAGATTTCTGAAAGACATGGTCATGGACCCATCCCTACAGTTTATGAGGGCATTAACAGTTGCTAGGAACGGACGCCCTCATATGATAGGAATAGAGTCACAGGCAACTTCTGTATCCAAAATGACAAAATCGACGGGATAGAAAAAGTCTTAGACTTTTACAAAGACATTTTCTACAATGCCTTTTAGATACTTAATGGAACGATCAGCTAATTGTAGAGTTATCGAGGTAGGTTTAAGCTCATAAGGAAGTAAATTCACACTCGTTCTTAGGTCTAGTAATACAGTGGCCGTATATTTGTCACCTAATGTGGATGGGACTATTGGTCTACCAGGGTCCTTGAATTTGACTATACCATTGTATTCGGTGATTGACGGAAACTGTTCGGTAAGGAATGCTTGTTGAGGAACATTTGTTCTCCTTTTTGTGGTGCACATATCTTTCAGAAATTTTGAATGTTTTGGCAATTATTTTAGGGCATCGAGAAAGGGTAAGTTGATTGTCAAATTCTTAAAAGTTTCTCGAATTTCATCAAAATTTTCATCAGGTTTATTCTTTACCAAACGGGCAGGAAATGGTGCCTTAGGGCGGAATTTAGCATAAGGATCCGCTCGTTCATTTCCCAATTTTTGAGCTGGTGACTTTGATGAACTTGGTGTTTCCACTGTTGGTTCATTATCGGGAGCAGATTCATTGGAATCTCCAGTTACTTTTGTTTAATCATCTGGCATACGGATTTGATTGTCAACGATTTTGCCAAAACGAAGAGTAGTTATTGCATTCACCTCACCTTGGTTTGGAGCATTTGTACTAGGTGCATTGGTGACTTCAGGTTTGCTGGCTTAGGGTTTGGAACTGCTTGGTCAGGAAACACGCCTTTCTGACTCTTTTCTTGTGCTAATTGTTGAAGTGATTGTTGGATAGACGTTAGGATTTGGAATTGCTAGTTCATGTAAGCGAAGAAAGTTTCGTTTGTTCTATCAGTAGCGAGAGACATAGGTTGTGCAATAGGGATGAGTTCGCGATTATTGCTGAGAAATGGTTGATTATAGCGAGAATTTGGATTGGCTAGAACAAGGCTGCGGTTGTTTTGATAGTTAGCATTGGAATTACTTTGAAACGGATTTTGACTTTAATGGTATTGCTGATTATTTCCTTGGCGGTATGGAATAATATTGTTGATTGGTTGAACAGGTGAATTGGCAAAACCTGGAGGAGCCATTTGTTGGTTATTCAGGCACCAAGCAAAATTCGGAAGTTGTCTCCTAGGTGCATTAGGAATGTTGAATGCACATGCCTCTTTCGTTTGTTGAGTAGGGGGGACATATAACAAGTGACAATAAGCATCGGGATGGTCTGGATTGAGACATAGAACACACGGGGAAGTGTTAACGTTCATAACCTGTTGTGGAAGTTGATCATTTACTTAAACTGCAAGAGCATCTACTTTTTTAGTGAGGGATTCTATCAGATTTTTCAATTCGGGATATGGTTTTACCTCAAAAATAGACGTAGCTTTTGTAACAGTTTTCTTAGATGACCTAGAAAAATCAGTGTTACCCCAATGTGTACCTCTTTTCGCTTGTTTTTAAGAAAAGTATATGCTTCAGTAGCTCCTTTGTCCATGAAGCAACCGCCGTTCAGTATGTCAAGAGTTTCTTTTTGATGATCTGATAGGCCATTAAAGAATGAACGGACAAGGACAGCGGTGTCGAGCTGATGATAAGGACATTCTAAAAGAAGATCTGTAAATTGACTCCATGCTTTTGTAAAGGATTCATGAGGATTTTGACAAAAGAATTGGATTTTCTGAAGCATTTAAGTAGTTTTCTTTTGAGTGTAAAATTGTAGCATGAAAGCTTAGACAAGTTTATTCCATGTTTCTATGGATTGTGGTTGTTGTCTTGCTAGCAAAACTGATGCTTTATCTGCTAAAGTGAATGGAAACAGCCGAAGCAAAAGTTGTTCTTTAGAGACGGTTGGATGGTGAAATGTTGTGGCCACTTGCTGAAGCCTACGAATGTGATTGTACGGTTTTTCATGATCCAAACCATGATTGTCACAACCCGAATTTCTAAACAATTACAAAGTGAATATTTGAAATATAAATATCTCAAACATCGTTATGTTCAATTGTCTAAAAACCTAGGCTATGACGGGGTGGATACAACACATGCCAAAACCGAAAACCCACATCATAAAGAATCAACTTCACAACAATAAATTTTCCACCATCACTTTATTAAGCTATCTTCCGTCCAAACAAAACATCAAACAAACTCTAAGAATAAAAGTCCTCACTACCATGTTCTCATGTCATGCTGAAAATGTAAACTACGTTATTACATCCTTCCAATAAGAATCGGACCTAATAAAAGAACTAACAGACTGCTCCAGGCAAGAATCTAAATCACACGCTATGGTTCCACTGCCTTCTACCTATGTTCTCAAGAACACACCCACGTTGCCAAAACAAAACAAACATGGGTCAGCAAAATGGAATTTGTTGGTATGAGTAGACTAACAACATAAATCATTTCCAGACTTTAATCATCTAACAAACACTTTATATGTACCCATATCTTAATCATTCTCAGCTTGAAAGACAGGTAGTTCCGTCATTTCAACCGGCATAGTTTCTTCCCAAGCAAGACTTCCATTCTATTAACTCATTATAATAACTCGTTTTAATAACTAAGTAATTGAATTAAAACTTATCGATATCCACTTCTGTATAAGGGTAGGACCGCGTCCCTGCACAAAATATTATTAAGTCCTACCCTCCTGCAAACGAAAGTTAGAAATTTTATATAACATATGTAGATATCCTATAGGTATTCAAATGTAAGCCCAAACACACTCGCATAATCAAATCAATTTCTCTTATTAATTAATCAATTACTTTTCTTATACACCCACCCTTTAGTACCTACTCCACGATTTGCACTCCACACATTTGCCAAATCACACATTCCTGTGTGCCTCTCTCCCACTGAATACCACAATATCATAGCCATCTCTGGGATTTCATACACATATTTCACAACCTCTTTGGGCATAAAAACTCATGTCATTCATGTCACATTCAATGAATACCTTAGGTCATTCCCGCCACATTCAAGGAATATCTATCATATCACTAACGGGTCATTCATGGTACATTCAATGAATGCCCTGGGTCATTCCCGCCACATTCAAGGAATATCCAACCCTACATTCCCGTATACTCAAGGAATACAACTAACCCGCAAGACGAATACCTTAGTTCCTCTCTAGGGTAGTCTAAACAATCTGGTCATTCATGGCACAATCAATGAATACCCATTTATAACGCTAACGGGTCATTTATGGCACATTCAATAAATGCCCACCTAACATATGACATCATCAGTCATAAAAACTCATTTCCAAAACTTGAGGCGTGGAGAGTTGTAAAGGGTGCGGTAAATTTGTTTACGCATTATTGAACTTTATTGCATATATTATTTCAGAGAATGGAGGAGTATCTTATTTCATGTATTATTGTTTACGCGTTATTAATTATATTAATATCTAAGTGTCATAGCGTCGTATCTCATAAAAGACTGAAATATCACATAGTATTTAATACACGTACACACGTATATATAGAAAGGTCTTAGCCCAAAACCAAGCACGCTATTAGCCCTAGACTTATCCTACTGGATCTAATTCTAGCAAACAGTCAAAAGTCAACCCTGGTCAACTAGTCAAAGTGTTGACTGGTCAACAACAGTCAACCGGCCAAGGGTCAACAACAGTTAACCAATCTAAACTTATCTAACCCTAAAAACCCAAAGACTAAGGCCCATAGTCTTTAACCTTTCCCAAACCCGGCCAACTAAAAACTTAAGACCACATGCCATATTTCGGCCCAAGCCCAAGCCTAACAAAAAAAAAGAGATGAACAGATCGTTTCCTTCTTCTTCTTCTTCCTCACAACTCGTCACCTCCATCGATTGGCCACCACAAACCACCAACCTAACTCCACTATAAACCCCACGGTTTCACTCCTCAGAAAAAGCCCAATCGGCCGATATATATTGTCATTCTAATACATGTTTCAATTTCTCCCATCTTCCTATTTACTGAATTAATGCATTAACATGAAGAAAAAACTTGCTGAATGAACGTATTAAAATGTCTAACTTGTTTACTGAATTAATATATTTCAAAATAATTGCTAAATGAATATATTAATTGGATAAAAAATGGTTATCCTTAAGAGAATCCGATTATATAATTCAAATTTCCGATTTACTTTCATATTTTGTAGATTTCGAAATTTTTCCAATTTTTCGAACTTTCCGAATTCGGAAGAAAAATTGTCATTCGAAAAATAATTGGATCGGATTTGGAAATGATATTGTCATCCAAAAAAAATTGAATTTTTTCCGAAAGCCCTTAATCCGATCCGATCCGAAGTCACCCCTAGTTAGCATGGTGGTTGCTCTCATCAGGAGAAACACAAAAGGCATGAGCATGACCTTAGTCACACAAACCACCTCAAGTGGGTAGCGATCTCACTCTCAAACCGTGCTTTAGTGATTTACGACACAAACCTCTCTAAATCCGCGCTCTCTTAATTCTAAAACCACGCTCTGTATTTTTGAAACTGCGCTTCTCTACACTAATTGATAGTTGGGTATTTAGGAACCCCTCTCCACTGTCGAGTACGCAATTTGTAATCTCCATAGTTGCTCAATTTCGAAACACCTCCCTCACAAAAATTAGAACAAACCCCCTATTTATTAATAATTTAGAAAAACCTCTTTAATATCACTTAAATTATATAATTATCCCCAATTTCCCTCGCTAATATTAGAACAAGCTCTCTTTTATTAATAATTTAGAAAAACCTTTCTAATGTCACTTAAATAACATAATTATTCCTTATTAAAAAAAAAAATAGATGAGCCTTTCCTACATAATTACAATTACCAATTACAATTAGAATCCGAAAAAATCATGTTAACTATCAAACTCGAGGGACGGGTTTCAAGACTTTAAGACTTCAGAAAAAAAAAAAAACAAAAAAAAAATGGCCCAGCATGGTTTGCATACTTGTTACACATTTGAAGTATAAATCGTTGGGTAACTACCACTATTTTGCTTTCTACAACAACCAATCCACCCAAATTCAAATTATTTGAAGAATATTCTAGTGATTTGCTGAAAATTGATATCAAAGAAGATGCTAAAATGAAGACTCCAATTAAGATATTCATATATGAAGAGAGAGAGAGAGAGGCTTTCGAACCTATCGTGGGCAAATATCGTCAACCTGATATTCCAGCACATACATCATAATTAAACTCGAAATATCGACATAAATGTCGATATCTCGAGCTTAAGTTTATATGTTGTAGGTTGAAAGCGGGAAAAAGAGGAAGAAGAAGAGAAGAGACACATGGCAGGAAATGATTGGGCAAAACTACAGCTGAAACACTATAAAAAGACTGGATGGAGGAAGATAGAATCAATTGGATTCAATCTCAAAAAACTGTAAACCCAGAGCGAAATAGAGAGAGATAGAGAAAATATTGTAACCGCCATTGTTGATCAATAGCCAAAGTTTATTCTTTTATCATTTCAATTCTAAATCTTCATCAGTTCATTGATAATTAGATAGTTTTCTTGATCACTACATTGGCGCCGTTTGTGATTCAAAGACAAGAAATGATTATTTTTTCTTTTCTTCTTTCTTTGATGATCGAGTCCTTTTGTTAGAAGTTTTGAGAAAATAGTAACTGTTTGTGTTCAAGAAACTTCGGTAAGATCAATGAAGTGTTGAAGAAGGTAATCAAGATGCCTCCAAAGCGTACTACAGCAAGTAAAGCAATGATGGTGAATGATGAAAATACTTCTCATGCTGCGTCTAAGAATGAGAGAACAAGATGATCAACAAGTAGAGTGATGGAAGAAGTAGAGGAGATACATGAAGAAGAGGCATCTGTGAATGCTTTGTTGAGAAGGTTGAAGGATTTGGAAAAGCAAAACAAAATTTTAATGGCTAAAAATAAAGTTGTGAGTGAAGAGAATGGGAAGCGTGCAGAAGACGCAATGTATGAGAAAGATGGAGAGGTGTCGAGTTCAGGCACTCCAGTGATGAGGAAGAGTCATGTTAAGGAAATGAGGAAAAGCCACCGTGAAGAGGTGCAATCAGTAGCGAAACCAACGCCAAAAACAATACAATAGGAAGAGGTAAAAGCACCAATCACGAAGGAAATGGTGCAGGAGATGATACAAAGGCAATTTGGGGACCAGTTGTTGGAAAAGGTATCAGCCTCGATACGTAAGCTAGCAGATGATGTGAGTCAAAACCCATTGAAAAAGGATATAGAGAGGGTGTCATTACCTCCGAAGTTCAAGAATCCAAAGTTCAATCAGTATCAAATCAATTTCTTTTATCATATAATCAATTACTTTTCTTATACACCCACCCTTTAGTACCTACTCCACGATTTGCACTCCACACATTTGCCAAATCACACATTCCTGTGTGCCTCTCTCCCACCGAATACCACAATATCATAGCCATCTCTGGGATTTTATGCACATATTTCACAGCCTTTTTGGGCATAAAATTCAGGTCATTCATGGCACATTCAATGAATACCTTAGGTCATTCCCGCCACATTCAAGGAATACCTATCATATCACTAATGGGCCATTCATGGCACATTCAATGAATGCCCTGGGTCATTCCCGCCACATTCAAGGAATACCCAACCCTACATTCCCGTACACTCAAGAAATATAACTAACCCGCAAGGCGAATACCTTAGTTCCTCTTTAGGGCAGTCCAAACAATCTGGTCATTCAATGAATACCCGGGTCATTCATGACACAATCAATGAATACCCATTTATAACGCTAACGGGCCATTTATGGCACATTCAATAAATGCCCACCTAGCATATGACATCATCAGTCATAAAAACTCATTTCCAAAACTTGAGGCGTGGAGAGTTCTAAAAGGGTGCGGTAAATTTGTTTACGCATTATTGAACTTTATTGCATATATTATTTCAGAGAACGGAGGAGTATATTATTTCATGTATTATTGCTTACGCGTTATTAATTATATTAATATCTAAGTGTCATAGCGTCGTATCTCATAAAAGACTGAAATATCACATAGTATTTAATACACATACACACGTATATATAGAAAGGTCTTAGCCTAAAGCCAAGCACGTTATTAGCCCTAGACTTATCCTACTAGACCTAATCCTAGCAAACAGTCAAAAGTCAACCCTGGTCAACTAGTCAAAGTGTTAACTGGTCAACAACTGTCAACCGGCCAAGGGTCAACAACAGTCAACCAATCTAAACTTATCTAACCCCAAAAACCCAAAGACTAAGGCCCATAGTCTTTAACCTTTCCCAAGCCCGGCCAACTAAAAACTTAAGACCACATGCCATATTTCGGCCCAAGCCCAAGCCTAACAAAAAAAAGAGATGAACAGATCGTTTCCTTCTTCTTCTTCTTCCTCACAACTCGTCACCTCCACCGATTGGCCACCACAAACCACCAACCTAACTCCACTATAAACCCCACGGTTTCACTCCTCACAAAAAACCTAATCTGGCCGATACCCTCAAATCTCAATACCCTCACATTTCACAACTCGCGCTCGACCCGCCATTAACGACCCTGTCAAAGCTTAACACAGCACTAAAACAACAATCAAATTTTTCCCATCATCCTCCGGCAACCCACGAACATCTCATTATCACAAAACACTTCCAATAACTCTAATAAAATCCTAAAGACATCAGGAGCAATAAAACCAAACCCTTGTAATAGAATTTCTATTCGAATCAAATCAAACAATGATTTGGTATTTACTAATACCACATGCTCATCATCATCACAGTATAGCAATCAAGAAAAATATAAGATTTGGCGTAGATGTAGTACTTCAAAAAATTTATGAAAGCCGGCCACCATTAACAGAGTTACAATATATCAAATAAGGAAATCACTATAACAGACATGATTAGCAGTCAACAAAAATTTAAACGAACATGTTCAGACTACTCATTGTTTGTAAACCGAACAGCTAGATTTCCGAAAGCGGAAAAAATCCCAAAAGACCAAAGTCGACTGTCGCGCAAAAAAAACGATCTTCCTCGTTCAAAGCCTTTTCTTTTTTACTCTCAAACAACAACCACTCACTGATGTTACTATCCCTTTTTTTTTTTTTTTTTTTTTTTTTGTATAAATCTCTGTGTTTTCCCAAAAACTCTACGTGAGAATTCCTTTTTATTTTTAAAAACCCCCATCGACAAACAAGGATGAAAGTTATCTACTTACCTACGGGGCTTTTATCCTTAACTAATAGTTATCATATATTTTGTTTTACCTATTATTATTATTATACTAAGAAAAAAAAATAAAATAAATAAACGGGGTGTTATAATGATACACAGGTAACAAACTAAAAACGTTGGACGGAATTCGAAAATCACCGACAATATCCTCGAGTTTGATGCAGGAAGAAGGTCCTTCTTGTAATGCTGTATAGAAGTCCAAAAGGGGCTTCTCAGCTGGTGGATTTTCGTCAGCCATAACGAATGAAAGGAATGGTGACAAGGAATCTTATTGATTTGGATTAATAGATGAAGAACTTTGTGGAGGTGAGAATTTTCGCAAATTGATAAGTGCTCAAAAAGTGCAATTTGATTATGCCTCTTGTTTAGCCATCTTAGTGGACTAATAGTGTTTGTAAGTTATGTTTTAAGATTCTACAGGTGAGAAAGAGAGTTTTGTAGAATATTAGAGAAAAAGGGATAAAATGGAGCAATTCAGAGCATTAAGGATCACATGGGAAGCCCGTGGACAATCATGGAGAAGGCCAAGAAATTGAAGCTATTAAAGATGCGACTTGGACCTATTTTAAAGCCTATTTGGAAGCCCAAGGCCAAAAGACTCGTTGCTTGGACCAAAGCCCGCAAAAGAGGATAGAAGGATAGAGCAAAAGAGACAAAATAGACTTATGCGTCCGGGGACGATGGATCGAAAGGCCCATTGATTGATCGCTGGCTCGAGATGCATGAATAGTGCATCCGGATGCATGAATCGACATCAGAGCCAATTCCTTCTCAGTTTTGGGAGACGGTTGGACTCTGAAAGAAGTCTATTTGTATTAGGAAACAAATGACGGTTTGGAATGCTTCTAGAACTCATTGTAACCACTATAAATAGAGGACCTAAGTGCCTCATGAAAATGGCCAATTCACTTATATTCTTGTCTCCAGAACTTGAGGCAGAGAGAGATTAATAATAAAAGATCGGTTTTAACTAGCTGAGTCTTAATAAATTAGTCTTTCTAGTCTTATGTTCTTCGACTCTTCTTCTTCTCGTTCTTCGTGTTCTTCCTTCTTTATGGAAGGCTAATCTTCTCCTTCAAGGGAGGAGATGAAGCCAGTGCTTAAGGTTTAATGATTCTTTTGGTTCATGGTGTTCTTCAATTAGGTTAGTTCTTTATGTTTTTAGTTATTAGTTCCATTGCCCACACAAGGGGATGCAAGTATAGAATAGGGTTTATGTTTTGTAATATTAATATCATGATAGTGTTCTTTACTTTTCTTCTAGTAGTATAGTTCTTTAGAGTTAGGGAAGTATTCTTTGTGTTGCCTTAGAAAGGGTAGCTCGGGGAGTGGAGTGGCCTAGGGAAGTATTCTTTGTGTTTGCCTTAAGTGGTGATTCATTGAATGGCCACCCTATTAGGAAGTACTCCTTGATGTTGCTCTTGGTAATACATTGAATGGCTGCCCGAGCTTACATAAAAGGAAAGAAGATATTAATAGCATAAACAAAGGAACAACCTTAAGTAGAGTTAATTGTTAACGATGTTTCGTCCAAGAGGGCATCGGCACTTGCTCGATTGCCTAATTGTAGTCTACTTGTAAGAACAACCATGAAGCAGAAGGTCATAGATTAAAAGTATTGGTGGATTCTAATCTCTTGAATTCCCTCTCTTATAAATTCCCAATAGTTTAGTTAATTTAGTTTAGTTTAGCATTAGAATCTAAATCTCTATAATCATAGTTTTTAATCCCTTAAACTCCATTTCCAGTCCTGTCCTTCACATAACATACACTTAAAAGTGGAACGATACCCTACTCATCCTTTACTTATTGAGGGATAATTAGGTTTTTATACGCTTCTATTTGTTCAACGACTATCATCTATCTACATCATCCATACACCATCTACACACAAAAAGGAGTGAGTGTCAAATGGCGCCGCTGCCGTTTTAAGTTGTTTATGTTTAACATTTTCTTTCAAGATTATAAGTTTGGATCTTGAGGTAATTTTTAGCCGCATCATCCATCCTTTTAAGAAAGAGAGAAGCTTGAAGGACATCTCGAAGACAAGATCTACCATCCAGGTTAGTCGAATCTTCATTCTTTTTATTTCATTCTTAGTATAGTTGCATCATAGTTTAGTTTTATTGCTTTCTAGTATAATTATATTTAGGACCTTTTCAACAATTGAAGTTGTAAGTCAACACAGCAAAACATCAAACTCTAGTGTTTCTTGTCTGAATCTTGACAAACGGACTATCGATCGTAAGTGATGGTACTTAAGCAATCCAAGTGATTCACTATAACCCTAGAAGAGACAGCTTTAGACAACGGGCGAGATACTAGCTGCAAAGCCCAACCCAGTGGAAGGAAAGTAGTTTTACATTTTAGTATAACTTAGAATAATTGCATACTATTCAAGCATTGTAGGATAGTTTTTCGTTATTTTCGTGATAACATTTTCTAGTGTATGCCCGTCGTCCATATCATCGTCCGGGTAAGAACACAACAAATGGACAAGGTTTAATAACCGACTCACAAGAATACTAGACGAGATTGATACAATGGGCATGAAGCAATGATGGAGGTGTTTTGGACACCAATAATCCCGGCTATCCCACCCATGCAAGCACAATAGAGGGAAGAAGTCGAGTGATTTCTATTCGCCAATCATTGGAGACCCACCCAGCAGTATTGTTTTTCCAGAGACAGAAGCTAATCAGTTTGAACTTAGAGCATCAGTAATCTCTATGCTTCCAAAGTTCAATGGTTTAGATAGTGTTCAACCTTATGTTCACATGAACAAATTTCTATCAGTCCTCAGAACTTTCAAGAACCAGAATATCAGGGATGAGAGTATCAAGTTAATTCTTTTTCCACTTTCACTCGAAGGTAAAACATCCGAATGGTTAACTGCACAACCGATCAATTCAATCAACAACTGGGAAAAGTTGAGAACAAAGTTTATGAACAAGTTCTACCTACCCCAGAAGACAGATGCCATGCAGCAAGCCATCAACAATTTCAAAGGGAAGGTGATCAAGAATATCATCAATTTGGGAGAAATTCAATAATCCGCTAGTCTCATGTCCACATCATGGTTATGATAAGAGCACACCGCTCATTTTTTCTTTTCGAGGACTTTCTACTATGAACAAACAGATGATAATCTTGTCAATGTATCAAGGTAAGTTTACATCATTGGATGGAGAGGAAGCCTACAACTTTCTCGAGAATTTAGCTGAAGACACTCAACAATGGAGTACTAGCAACGAGGACGTAGCTAGAGTGGAGGGGGTGCCGAAGAAATTTGGCAACCAAATTCAAGAAGACCCAAATCAAGCAATGCTATCAATTATGGCAAGCCTATCAACAGGACTTAAAAATCTGAACAAGAAGTTTGATCAGTTCTCCATGAATCCTCCAAAAGCAAACAATTTCCAAGCTAAACCTCAACCATCCAAGCCTTGTTATGCAATTTGTGAGCTATGTTTTGATGAAGGCCACACCACTGAAGAGTGTTCGTACTATCTAGATACTAATGCGAAGCATGTAGTATCAACTCTTTAGGAAGAAATAACCAGTTCAATCAGGGGACGTAATTATTGAAAGCCACAAAAACAAATCGAGGAATTTTCCTCCGTGATTCCGAATCGATCAAATCGGTTCGAATAACCAAGATCGGTTTCAAAACCACCAAAGAACCATACGAGTAAATCAACGGTCATACCGTAACCAAGCAATACCAAGCCAACACAAATAGAGAGTTAGGACCATATCTTATGAGTGGATATATTGCCCCTACCTCTACCGAGCAAGGCGCTTACCCCACATCCGGAAGATGATATCACCACCATTGTCAATGAGTGAAACGCACAAATCAAAGAACCCGAAGTTGGAGAATAACTTTAGTGTCATTCAACGCCGATAGGGCAAATCATTTGCCGCCTGACGAAAGATCAAAAGGAGCATTACCAAGCCGGCCGAGCCAAACCGAAAGGAAGAGGTGTCCGCAGTGGATAACCTAGAGATTACTCACCGAATGCCCAAGTTAATTTTGTCACCACTCGAGGTCGCAAGAAAGTTGATAACAAGATTGTCTATTAACCGGGAAAAGATTTCATGGAGCCTAAGGTAACTTATGTCCCCACCATCCCACCCGCTTTTAACATTCTAGATATATCTAGTGTTGTGCCCACCAAGAAACCGTTGCAAAAGAAGTTGAAGGAACTACTGTGGAAGTAAGTAAGAAGAAGCCATCACGAGTGACTCCACCTGTCACTCTACTATCTGTTACCAAGCCAACCGAAGCCGAAAGAAGAGAACCGATATTGAAGAATCCACCAACACCGTTTCCTTCGAAACTAGTGAATACCAGAAAAGATGACCAGTACAAGGAGATTTGCAATGTATTTCAGAATTTACAGATTAATATCCCATTTCTGATTGCCATCAAGCAAGTTCCCTCGTATGCTAAGTTCCTGAAAGATCTAGTGAAGAAGAAGACCAACATTCCGAAAGAAACTTTTATCGCTCAACGATGTTCATCATACCTACAAAATCTATCGGTTGTGAAACTGAAAGATCCCGGAAGTCCAACTGCTACATGCAGAATGGAGATTCTTTGGAGGAACAAGCTTTATTAGATTTGGGTGCTAGTGTGAATCTTCTACCATATTTCGCCTATTTTATAAGTTGGGCTTGAAGGATCTAAAACCGACCGATGTTACTTTTACGGTTGGCGGATAGATCGATGAAGATACCTAAAGGACTAATTGAAGATGTCATAGTCAAGATCGAAGATTTCTATTATCCGGTTGATTTCATAGTACTTCGATACTTAACCTACATCCGGTAGGCGATACCAATCATTCTAGGCGCACCATTCTTGGCCACCGCAAATGCACTCATCAACCGTCGAAACGGTAATATGACGTTATCCTTTGGTAATATGAAAGTTGGGACCAATGTTTTCCATATGTTACAAAGAACCCACGGGAGGTGTGTGCCGCGGAACGAGGTATGCATGATTGAAGCGTTAGCATAGGATTTCCGACTCATTCATATCCGGCCGACGAAGTTATTGAAAGCTCTAAATGCATCTCGATTGTGAAGAACTTAGTGTTGAGGCAATCAATGCGATTTTGATTCATCACCGTCATGGATGACAAAGAAATTCAAAGAAAAGTTTGAATCGCCTATGCCTGATGGACCACCTAAAGAGCTTAAGAAGGAGCCGCCTAAGCTAAAATTGAAAACTTTACCGTCTACACTCAAATATGTTTTCTTGGGAGATTTGGGAACCTACCCAAAGAGTCATTGCATCGATTTGATCATGGAGCAGAATCCAAAGTTAGTAGCACTTTTAAACAAACACAAGTCAGCTATAGGTTGGACAATTGATGATATCAAGGGGATCAACCCTATGATAGTTCAACATAGGATTCATCTGGAAGAGGATTCTAAGACTTCTAAGCAACCACAGAGGAGGCTTAATCCGAAAATGAAGGAAATAGTTAGAGAAGAGGTCGTCAAACTCCTTGACGCCGGCATTATCTACCCTATTTCTGATAGTCAATGGGTTAGTCCAGTTCAAGTTGTGCCAAAGAGGTCCGGAACCATAGTGATCGAGAACGAGAACAGTGAGTTGATTCCAACCAAGATTCAGACTGGATGGAAAGTTTGCATCGATTACAGGAAGCTGAATAGTGCATCAAGGAAAGACCATTTTCCATTGCCATTCATCGATCAGATGTTAGAAAGATTAGCTGGACAAGCTTACTACTGCTTTCTTGATGGTTAATTAGGATATTTTCAAATCCATATTCACCTTGAGGACCAAGAGAAGACCACATTCACATGTCCGTTCGGAACATTCGCCACCGTCAGATGCCTTTTGGTCTATGCAATGCACCGCCACTTTTCATGATGCATGATGAGTATTTTTTACGACATGGTGGAGAAATACATGGAAGTTTTATGGGACGATTTTTCAGTTTTGGATCATCTTTTGAGGATTGCCTACACCATCTCTCCTTAGTCCTTAAACGTTGTTGCGATACCAACTTAGTTCGAAACTGGGAAAAGTGTCACTTCATGGTAAAGGAAGGGATAGTGCTAGGTCACCAAGTTTCAAAGGAAGGAATTCTAGTAGATCGGCTTAAGATTGATATTATAAAGGATCTACCCAAACCAAGAACTGTCAAAGATATCCGCGGCCTTCCTAGGTCACGCGGGATTCTACCGTCGATTTATCAAGGATTTCAGCAGAATTGCAAGACCGTTGTCACATCTGTTAGGGAAAGATATTGTCTTTGATTTTGATACATCATGTGTTGAAGCTTTTATGAAGTTAAAGGAAGCACTCACTTCAGCACCAATCATTCGTGCGCCCGATTGGAGCCAGCCATTTGAAATCATGTGTGATGCATCTGATTATGCTATAGGAGTCGTTCTATGACAAAGAGACAAGAAAGTATCGTATGCAATCTACTATGCTAGCAAGACTCTAAATGGAGCTCAGATTAATTATTCTACCACTGAAAAGGAACTCTTAGCCGTCGTCTATTCTCTTGACAAATTCCGACAATATCTGATAGGTTCAAAGGTGATTGTCTATATTGACCATGCTGCCTTGCGTCATTTACTCGCTAAGCAGGATGCCAAGCCTAGGTTGATCCGATGGATACTACTTTTACAAGAATTTGATTTGGAGATACATGATAAGAAAGGAACAGAGAATGTCGCTATTGATCACCTTTCTAGATTGCTAGTGGAGAATACGGAAGACAATTTACAAATGCGTGAGACTTTTCGCGGATGAACAGGTTGTTCAAGATATCGGCGCCATGGTATGGCCACATTGCAAATTATCTTGTGACGCATAAGGTACCATCACATTGGAGCAAGCAAGAAAAAGATTTATTCTACTCAAAGGCCGATATTATTTTTGGGATGATCCATACTTATTCAAGAAGTGTTTGGATCGGATTATTCAAGATGCATCCCGTGAATGGAACAGAATCCATTCTATCATTCATGATGAGCCTTCGCGGAGGACACTTTGGCCCGCAACGTACTGCAGACAAGGTATTACAAGATGGATTCTATTGGCCTACCCTTTTCAAAGATGCAAATGTTTATTGCAAAGCATGTTCGAGATGCCAATTTTTGGGCAAGACCTCGAAAAGGTTTGAGTGGCCTCAACAACCAATCCTTATCTCAGAAATCTTTGATGTATGGGGTATAGACTTCATGGGACCATTTCCGCCTTCTTTTGGTTACACCTACATTCTACTGGTTGTGGACTATGTTTCAAAGTGGATTGAAGCAGTTCCTACAAAGACCGCCGATCATAAAGTCGTCATGGACTTTCTGAAGAAGAACATTCTACCAAGATTTGGAACACTGAGAGCCATCATCGGTGATAACGGTTCTCACCTCTCAGAACCGTGTATTTGGGAATCTTATGGCAAAGTATGGAGTAATTCACAAGCTAGTTTTTACCATATCATCCTCAAACTAATGGTCAAGAAGTTTCGAATAGGGAAATCAAGAGTATTCGAGAAGACAAGAAATCCATCTAGGAAAGATCGGTCTCTTAGACTCCAAGATGCACTATGGGCATACAGAACAACATTCAAAACACCCATAGGGATGTCGCGCCTATCGCTTGGTATATGAAAAAAAGCGTGTCATCTACCTCGTTGAGTTAGAACATAAAGCCTATCAAGGCTGAAAAAGAGATGAATTTCAACCTAGATCAAGCAGGAGAAAGGAGGAAGCTTCAGATCAGTGAATTAGAGGAATTGAGAAGTGATGCTTATGATAAGTCGAGGATTTACAAGGATAAGACTAAAGCATTACATGATAGAAGAATTTTGAAGAGAGAATTTGAACCTGGACAAAAGGTTCTGGTCTACAACTCTCGTCTAGAAATTTTCCCTGGAAAGCTGAGATCTAGATGGATGGGACCGTTTATAGTAAGACATGTCACACCTTTTGGAGCTATTGAAGTAGAAGACATAAAGAGAAGGACTCGTTTCAAAGTAAATGCTCATCGACTGAAGCCTTTTCTGGAGTTACCTACTGGAGACGTGGATGCCGTTTTTCTCAAGGATCCGGTTTATCAGACCACTGTTGAAGCGGAAAATTGGGGTAAGTTACCTACACACCTTAAAGATTACATTCTATGTCTTGCTGAACCTGTTACTCTATCTAGTTTAAGTTTTTTGCATGAAGAAGCCAAACGTCTTAAGCTTGACTCCTTAGGATCTCATTAGTATAAGTGCCACCGATAGCCGAGCCTCAGATTTTCATAACTTTATCCTTTACTGAGAGGAGTTGCAAACGCCGGAGTCAAAGTCTCATAACTCTAGTAGACCGAGTATAAAATGTCTACAGGAAGTAAGCATGTTGTTGAGAGATCAGTTTTGAGGTGGGAGTACTAGTCTTGAGGATCTGACTATAAAGGACTCAAAAGTCTTGAGGATCTGACTTTAAAAGACTCACATTATGTCTTGAGGATCTGACGTAAAAAGACCTAAAAATTTGTTTCTTGAACTAATTCTGATATTCGGCATCAATGGTAATATCCTACCTTTTTCTCATCCATTTTATTTACTTCTTTATACATTGAGGTCAATGCATGCATAAGTAGGGGGAGGGTGTACTTGAGAAATGAATTTCGAAAATTAGTTTTCAAAAAAACAAAAATATTTTTGGTTTCTATATTAGTAGCATGAGAAAAATGAATTTTAATGATGAGTCTGGGATATATATTCTATACTGCTTAGTGTTGAGTTTGATAGATAGTTAATATTATTGATTTCATTACCGCTTAGACTATTTATTTGCTCGGACATAGTTCTTATTGATAGAATTCTTTATCAAGGCACCACCATAGTATTTGGTCGGGTTTTGTGTACTTTTGCTAGAAAGAGATTTAAACCCCTAGTAAACTAGAAGTAGAATTTTTAGACTTAGCTCGTGAGACTTGAGCTTTATACCCATTCTTTGGAGAGTTCTTACGAAAAATCCGAAGTCTTAGTGACTCAAAGATCGTTCAGAGTTCTTTATGTCATTGTAATATAGTCTCATTATTCGTTGATTTGGTTAATCACGAAGTGACATCAACTGGGAGATAGCCATTAGGTCTTGTAGTCTATTCAAACAGAGTATCATAATCGATAAGTCAAGTAGTGAACCCATTCAGCCTTTATACCACCTAGTAGGACCATCATGTTAAACCCTTTTGAGCCTTACAATAAAGCATTTTCTTTCATAAAACCCTTTACCCGTCACCCAACTCCGCAAAGGAGTATAGCCAAAATCTTTATCAACCATACCCATATGTTTTCGAGAATACGAGGGCACAAAGAAGAAGAAAGACCCACGAAAAGGAAGATTACAAGGAAATATCGAGAGATACAATGAAGTCCATCATTCTGTTCAAAGTGAAAGAAGCTAGTGGAAAACAAGCATATCTAGTACTAATCAAGGATATACCACTGAGCTTTGAAAAAAAAAAAAAAAAAAAAAAAAAAAGTTGAACAGAATGGATGGAAAAGTTAAGACAAAGGAAGAATTTTCTCTGCAATACAGAATTTGAAGAAATCTTTCAAAGAAAGAAGCAAAACCCTTAGTGCTTTTCAGAAACAACCTTAGAATCCTTTTTACCTTTCCTTCATAAACCAACCCAAGCCAAGTTCCAACCCATGACTTATCACTACAGTATGGTACGAAGTCTAGAATAGGTGAGAGGATGCTAAAGTGAAGGACCCGACACTTCATATGTGATTGGCATTCTTTCCATGAGACTACTTTTATTCAGAAGTCTGTTTTTCAAGGTAGTATGTGAGATGTTCGTATGCATTATTCTTTTCCCCACATATATGAGGTAAAATAGTAGACCATCTTCTCGAGAGATTCTTTTTCTCGAGTAGTATGACGGTGAGGATTGAAAGTCGAGATTATCTACCTATGGTAAACTAGGGATTCCGTTTCTTGGATAAGAGAGTATAGGAGATTGACTAAGTACACACATAAGCCTTGATTGAGAATTTTGTCAATTTTACTATCTCCCATCATAATCTATGAGTCTTTGCAAAGAATGTAGTTCGCGAATGGATACCATCATCATTGGATTAAGCACTAAGTGGGTAAGGAATTTCTCTCTCTAAAAAATACTATCATTCTTGAACATGCTATTGATTGATTTTGTGGGTACATCACCTGAAAACCCTCACAAGACTATAACTCGTCCTTTTTGGGGAACTTAAAGGTTTAAAGCCTTGTTGCATATGGTAAATGCAATCGCGATGCTTGCGAAAGTGAGTTAGGATTTTATTTTTGTTATTAGGATGTGATTTTGATCACTTATCTATTTTTATCTTATTTGCTAAGAGACTAGCAAAAGGCTAGTTGGGAGTTATGATAAGTGCTTAAAAAGTGCAATTTAACCCTCGATTATGCCTCTTGTTTAGCCATCTTAGTGGACTAATAGTGTTTGTAAGTTATGTTTTAAGATTCTACAGGTGAGAAAGAGAGTTTTGTAGAATATTAGAGAAAAAGGGATAAAATGGAGCAATTCGGAGCATTAAGGATCACATGGGAAGCCCGTGGACAATCATGGAGAAGGCCAAGGAATTGAAGCTATTAAAGATGCGACTTGGACCTATTTTAAAGCCTATTTGGAAGCCCAAGGCCAAAGGACTCATTGCTTGGACCAAAGCCCGCAAAAGAGGATAGAAGGATAGAGCAGAAGAGACAAAATAGACTTATGCGTCTGGGACGCATGGATCGAGCGTCGAGATGCATTGATCGCGTCTGAGACGCATGAATAGTGCGTCTAGACGCATGAATCGACACTGTAGCCAATTCCTTCTCAGTTTTGGAGACGAAGTTGGACTCTGAAAGAAGTTTATTTGTATTAGGAAACAAATGACGGTTTGGAATGCTTCTAGAACTCATTGTAACCCCTATAAATAGAGGACCTAAGTGCCTCATGAAAATGGCCAATTCACTTATATTCTTGTCTCCAAAACTTAAGGCAGAGAGAGATTAATAATAAAAGATCGGTTTTAACTAGCTGAGTCTTAATAAATTAATCTTTCTAGTCTTATGTTCTTCGACTCTTCTTCTTCTCGTTCTTCGTGTTCTTCTTTCTTTATGGAAGGCTATTCTTCTCCTTCAAGGGAGGAGATGAAGCCAGTGCTTAAGGTTTAATGATTCTTCTTGTTCATGGTGTTCTTCAATCAGGTTAGTTATTTATGTTTTTAGTTATTAGTTCCATTGCCCACACCAGGGGATGGAAGTATAGAATAGGATTTATGTTTTGCAATATTAATATCATGCTAGTATTCTTTACTTTTCTTCTAGTAGTATAGTTCTTTAGAGTTAGGGAAGTATTCTTGTTGCCTTAGAAGGGGTAGCTCGTGGAGTGGCTGCCTAGTGGGAAGTATTCTTTCAGGTTTGCCTTAAGTAGTGATTCATTGAATGGCGCCTCTATTAGGAAGTACTCCTTGATGTTGCTCTTGGTAATACATTGAATGGCTGCCCGAGCTTACATAAAAGGAAAGAAGATATTAATAGCATAAACATATGAACAACCTTAAGTAGAGTTAATTGTTAACGATGTTTTCATTCAAGAGGGCATCGGCACTTGCTCGATTGCCTAATTGTAGTCTACTTGTAAGAACAACCATGAAGCGTAAGGTCATAGATTAAAAGTATTGGTATATTCTAATATCTTGAATTCCCCTTATAAATTATAAATTTTAGTTAGTTTAGTTTAGTTTAGCATTAGAATCTAAATCTCTATAATCATAGTTTTTAATCCCTTAAACCCCCTTTCCAGTCCTGTCATTCATATAACATACACTTAAAAGTGGAACGATACCCTACTCATCCTTTACTTATTGAGGGATAATTAGGTTTTGATATGCTTCTATTTGTTCAACGACCATCATCTATATACATCATCCATACACCATCTACACACAAAAAGGAGTGAGTGTCACAAATGCTTATCGTATTTTCTCCTACGATAAGTATATTCAAATTCTTTAGTAGAACTAGACTTTAATCTCATGCAAGCATAAAATTAGATCTAATTGACAGAAAGAACTTATTATTACTTAGATTTTATGATTATCTTTAAGCATTATAGTTGAACATCGTAGGCCTAAGCATTTGTTAACGTGAAAGAAAGATGACTAGGAATACGTGTACATAAACCAACAGCCAGATTACAAGAAAGATATATGAGGGAGGATTTCCGTGCAAGCACGGTTCTAATTAAGTAACCTCAATCTGTCAAGTTTCCTAGACACCATTAGAATATGATTAAGATTTATGGAATTAAAATTTATGCAAGGTCCTAATTTTTTTTTTAATTTTTTTTTTATTAAATTTTATGCAAGGGAGAAAGTAAAATCATGTAAGCATGGAAATACGACTCATACTTTTAGACTTGAAGTCTAATTATGCAAATATAACATACTTATATATTACTAGATAATAGCATCTGAAGATACCCGCTCATGCGTATAACAATATGAATAGGCAAGGTTGTATCATCAATAAATACTTCTATACGTACAGGCAAATACACATCAGTAATACGTATATGTAGGGAAATAGGTAGATATATATTACGTATACGTATATCTACACTAACAGGCAAGTTGTAATTACTCATACGTATCTAGATACAGTAGTATGCGAAAATATTATATGTACACACAGATATACTAATAGGCAAAGACGTAATAGATACGTAAAAACTAAACATGCAACGTATTATATATAGACTAATATCCGATTCTTGTTTTGCTATTTCGTCAATACTCATTGAGATTGCGATTATCATACGTAGGGTTTAGAAACAACTTACCCAACTCAGATTTTAACCCTCGTTGGAATGTTCTCCTCTTTCATGACAAAATTGACTTATTAAACAAGACAGTTTAATTATACGTAGATAAATACTAAACATGCAACTACGGCTACTTATATGTATAGATAAATATATCCATGCAAAACAGTACTATAATTATGTATATATACATTAATATGCAATTCATAACCACTTAACCGCATATATATATTCACAGGGGTATTGACATGATTCATACATATTATTAATCTAATACGCAAAAGATAGTCCATTCATTACGACATAATAACTATGTACATGTGAATCATGCAAAAATATTATAAAATTTAGAACCTGCAGCATCTTGCAAAGCCGCCAAAGAAATGAAACTGTCGTTTCAACCCGTGGATGTCCCGAACACCTTTGGTCAATTTGAAGTAGTTGTGGCACGATCAGAAACTTAGACCCTTTACTGGAATGAAATAGATCAGTAGGTGCTGCTGATGAAAATCGAGCACGTTAAGATTACAACCACTCGCACGCATGAGGGTATAATGGCGGACGCTGAGTCCAGTATCGCGCACGCGCAGTAATCCGGTACAAAAGGCTCAAATTTTGACAGTAGTCTTACAGCAATGTATAGATGATTTTCCAGGTCCTAACTTTTGGTTTCTGCAAGTGCCACCAAAAATCCGATATGGGGTCAAGTCCAAAACGCGGGAAAAATTCAAAACAAGAAAAACGAAGAAAAACAGAAAAATGAAATGAATGAAAGGATGAGAGTGGGGGGTTTCCCTTTGGAGCAATTCCAGTTTGCAAGCATAGGTCCTTGGTTCTTTAGAATGGCAGCGGTGCCATTTGATATCTATCACTTTGCGGTAATAAGACTGAAGTCTTGTTTCCGTTCGGTGTAGACTCAAGTCCTTACTCACGTATTTAGGGGTGTCAAAATGGCCCTCAAACCCTCAGCCCACCCACCCCCCGACCTGGCCCATGGGCCGAAAAAGCCCTCAAAATGAGGCCCAACCTCACACATTCATGGGTTGGGCCTACCCGGCCCTCAAGTCTTTGAGGGGAGGGTAAGGGCCTAGACTTTGAAACTTAATCCCTCTCTTAAGCCCAGCCCTTATTAGGCCCTCAACATTTATTACATCTATTTTAATAAATTTTTTTACAATATATTTCATTTTAGCATTAATATGCTAAAAATCAATTAAAAGAATATTTATCTATTAAGTTTGCCAACCTTATAATTTAATTATAATATTTTATGAAATGAATTTAACTGATCTTAATTGACTAATACAACTTTAACAAGTTTTTTTAGTAGTTTGAAGGTTTAATTGTGCAGTGCATTCGATTTTATCATTTTTAACTAATGTTTGTAAATTTATTTTGTAAATCAAATATATAACATAGTATCCGGCCCTCACGATTGGCCCTCAAGCCCGGCCCTTCAAGCCCTCATGAGAGGGTTGAGGGGCGGGTAAAGGCTTCGAGATTTAAGCATACATTGTCCTGACCCAACCCGGCCCTCAAGGTAAATGAGGGTAGGGCTGGCCCAGCCCTCAAAACATGAGGGCTTCATTGTTTGAGGGCAGCCCATTTGACACCACTACACGTATTCGTGCGTTTAGCTCGAGTAGGGATTCGAACCAACCTAAATTCTAGGACAGTATACAACTTTCTTATACTCTAAGTAGGGAAACTAGTGAGTAAGTTTCGTAGTGTTTGCTAGCTAAGTTGCTTTGTTGAATCTTAAATGACGCTAAACATGCGAAATACAAAAAATGGTAAAAAACTAAGATTTTTCCTAAGATATTCAAAGAGAAAGAAGGGGTAGAGGATCATGCTGCTCATGCAAGGTCATATTATCCTATCTTAGTATCGGATTACCACCATCTCTAAGCTGTTTTAGGTTCATTATCAAACCCGAACCAGCTTGAGCGTCGATCCCTAACGAAATGAACTCATCTCTAAGTCCATTTCCCTAGCATAAGAAGTTGAACTGGAATTTCATCTCTAAAACTCTATCTCAACTCCTGGACACATAAAACATAATCCTGTCAACTCTGGAATCAAGAAGCTAAATAAGACCCGTGCGCGCGGCTATCCCAGGCATAAAAAGGGAGGCGCATGCGAGTCCTTCTTTACTTCCAGGCCTCAAGTTTAGCCGGACACTACCATTTTGGGGTAGTGTGTTCCATGTATCCTTAAATCCAGGCAGTGAATCCTACTTTTAAGAAATTTATACGAATCCTCACATGAGCTTCATTAACCCTCCACTTTGGAGGGTTTTAGCTCATGATCCTAGGATTGAATTAAACTATAAGAAGATATGTAAAATGAGAGAGAGAGAGAGAGAGAGAGAGAGAGAGAGAGAGAGAGAGAGAGAGAGAGAGAGAGAGAGAGAGAGAGAGAGAGAGAGGGAAACAAGAAGCTAACAACCTGTTTTACCTAATGAAGAAGAATTTTCAAAAACTAGAAAGTGTTCCACCATTAACATGTTACAAGCTTTTTACTAAAAACAAAAACTAAAAACCAAAACATAAAGACAAAGAATGTAAAAAGGAAAAAACAATAAAGGAAGTAAATGCTAGCTAACTCCCAAAATCAGCCCCTTTTTACATAAGAGAGTTTTTTCTCTTCTCCCACGTGAAACACTCCCCTCTCATTTACTTTCCTCTTATCCAAAACTAACCCCATTTGACACCTTTCATTTTCTAGATAATCATCACCTAAATCCAACCAACTTCATTAATTTCATGCAAGGTGTCAAATTTGCACCAATTATTTTTTCTTACATGATGACTCATCAAATCTTGTGGGCCCGCATAATGAGTCTATGTGCTGTGTCCAGTGGCAGTCCGGTCTTTTGGCATTTTCACAACTTCCCGCCTATGCGTAAAGTTCATCACACTGATCGTCTGAGCAGCTCACTTGTCACATTCGGAGTCCTGGTTCAAGAGATATGAGCTTCGACAGTTTGATGCTTCTGTGTATGTAATCCTGTTTCTGACTGGATTTTGTACTGTTTGAGTATTTGGGTTTTAGTCCGGATTTGTTGGGCTTCACATGGGCTTGATCAGAAAGCTTATGTATACTCCCTATTCTGCGCTTAAATGCTGGTTTTATCATCATTTGTATGTTAGTTGCTCCAACCTGCAAAAGCACGAAAATGCGATTATTTCATGATTATTAAGCATAAAATTAACCGAAATGTTATGTCTCTATGGGGTTTTATAGTATAGTTTTGGGTGCTTATCAGTATTGATAAGGGCAACAAAAATGTATATTTTGCCAATTAATAATATATCATTTAGGCCAAGAATGTTAGAAACTAGGGTTAATTTGAGATACTTACTGTTTGAGAAGTTTTTTTTTTTTTAGATACCCCCTATTTTGAAAATCGAGAGAGATACCCCAACTAACTTTTCCATCAATGAAGTATTTTGCACTGACAAAAACACCCCTCTAAAAACTATTTGAGATACCCTCTGCCCTATAAAATTATTTGAGATGCCCCCCTAATAATTGAAAAAAGTGAATTTTCATTTACAAATATACATTTGCTGATCTGCAAATGTAAACTACTTTGTAAATACATATTTTCATATGTGAATATAAATTGTCATAGTTAAACTACTATGTAAAGGGACAGGATCAATATACAACATTTTTTATACAACAATTTATACAATGGCCTTCATCTCTCTACAAGTTTATTTATGACTTGATTTTTTTGTAGATGTCATCTTTCTACCATAGATAATATTCCTATGAAAAATGAGCTCATTTAAATTTCTAAAGATGCCAAAAGAGGGTTGCAAAATTTTAAATCTTGACCGACCGTTAAAATAAACTCATGTTTTTAAATCAATTTTTGTCAGGGCCAAAGACTTTGAAATGATTTAAAATTTTGTGGATCATATCCACAAAGTATTAGCCCTTAGTTCAACTTAGAAAATAGTGTTGTATAAATTGTTGTATAAAAAATGTTGTATATAGATCTATGTAAATATATATTGTCATAGGTTAGCTTAATTTACAAACTTGTTCTATATAAAAATACATTTTCGTATGTAAATAAATACATTTTTATGTGTAAATATAAATTTGCATATGTAAAATACTATGTAAATATATATTTTTCAATCACTAGGGGGGGTATCTCAAATAGTTTTTAGAGGGGTGTTTTGGTCAGTGTAAAATACTTCACTGATGGAAAATGTTAGTTGAGGGGGTATCTCAAATGATTTTCAAAACAGGGAGGTATCTAAAAAGAACTTATCAAACAGGAGGGTATCTCAAATTAACCCTATAAAATATCACAAATAAACACAATTTCTATGCTTTTATAGGTTTCATATTTTATTTCGTTAAATTTCATTAAAAACCGACATTTTAACAAGAAACTGAAAAAACTTCCCGTTTAATTTGATGAATTTTGATATCACTTTTCGATATACATAAGAAATATCGGTATCAAGGTTTTGTATAGTAGTGGTTTGTTGGGATTTATTACTAGGGGTTCGTTTTACACATTTAACCCACTTTATATATATATATATATATATTTTTTAACGGTCATGATAAAATGTTATGAGAATTTGAGCTCTGGAATCCAGGAGGGGGGCGTGACATACAAATTTTATATCAAAAGGCTTGTAGCATCCAATTGTATGTATTTGTTAGCAATGTTTTACATGGGTTATTTCGATACAATAATGTGTGGTGTTTTTGTCTTTGCATTGGATGTTCATCAAATTAGTTATCTTCTCACACCTTATGATATTTCGCCCTTATATAGACAAATCAACGAAAATAAAACGAGTGTCACTCGAAATTTGAAGATGTGAATCTTATTCAACAGGTATCGTCATCGTCGTGGAATCAAGTTTCACATTATGCATCGAATTAATAAAATTTGTTTTTTCATTGAATATTAGATAAACATAATGAAAAGAGAATAATTAATGCTTTATTTTTTTTAAGTTACTCTTTGTTGCGATGAAGTTAATATAAAATTAAATGTGTGGAGATTTACGAGTTTATTTACCTCAAGGAAAAACAATATTAGTCACTGAAAACAAGAAGCGAGAGTGAGAGAGAGAGAGAGAGAGAGAGAGACGTGTTATGAAAAATAAAAGTGAGAGTGACAATTAAATCAATGAGGTCTGAGTTGAAAGTGGGAGTTTGTGGGACCCGCATGAGGGTGTTGTTTTTTGCCCTACTTGACATCATTAATAGTTATGAGATTATATCTACAAAAAATTAGCCAAATCTAAAACTTATAAATGCCCTAACGATTTTGGATTTGTTTATGTGTTTTTATAATATATGTCCCTAGCTAGAATCCGTCTCGTTTGTTATTGGGTATCAATAGTCAGATTAACTTCCTTCGATAGTTTGAGATAGTCAAATTGACCAGATTAACTTCATACAATCCCTCTCGTTTGCTGAAATTTCTTTTGTGTACTGGTGGAGGTCCGAAGTCTGAGGAACTTCCTTCGATATCTGCCTAAGGATTGATAAAACTATTCATTTATGGTATTTTATTTTATTTGGTGGTATTTCATCCTCTAATCGTTTGTTTTGTTTCTTATTATAATAGTTAACATATTCTGAAACTCCATCCTGCTCTAGGTACTCCAGATCAGATAATGATACTGGCCATTACAGCAAATGATGCAGCGAAAGCTAAGCAGTCCGGTGACTGGGGATATTATTTGCGTCATATTAGAGGCTTATGTTTTTCGTCATGGATGTGTGATGTTGAGACTAAAGCAAAGGAGTTGCTCACACGCCCTGGGTTCGGAGAGACTAGCCACAGTGGATATGCATCCGTACAAGCTAAGAGAAGTTTAACCGATCATAAGCCGAGAGCTGAGTCCATGGTGGGGTACATGAGAAACAAGCTAGTACTCCCACGTATATGGAGACTATGTGGTAAGCATTGGTGATATGTATTTTTTGTACATCTATTTTTGTTTTTATGTACTATAATATTTTTATTTTTTATCTTGTAGAGTCACTACTCAGTCGAGGACTTGGAGTTGATTTTTTTGTATGCATTGCAATGGATTGTTGTTGAAATGTTTTTTTATATCAATCGTATCACTACGGATCATAGAGCCATAGATTACTAGGCACTTTTATTTTTTGTTTATGATTCTCTAAATTTATACCTAGGCTGGTGAAGATGTCATCTTATGCACCACACTTTGGTTGTTAAAGTGTTACATACTACCACACCTGGAGCTCTGACTTGGATAATCATCTCATGTAAAAACAACCAAATCAACTAATCACGGCTCAATAAGCCTAAAAATTACCATGAATTTATTGATCGAAACTCCATGAATATAAACCCAAAACCAGATCTCCAAACATGAAAACCAAAATCTATAACAAATTAAACCAAAACTGAGTCAATTTATGAGATTGTTACCTTGTTGGAATTATTTACCGAAATCAGGTTGAGATGTCGGTGAATGAGATCTTGAAGAAATAAATTGGAAACCTAGAGAGAGAGAGAGAGAGAGAGAGAGAGAGAGAGAGAGAGAGAGAGAGAGAGAGAGATAAATTATATTGTGTGCAAACCTTAATTCCAACTTTGTAACATATTGTTGACATGCATTCTAGTATTACTTTGAATAGGAAATTATGGTTGAATTTACTAAAAATAATTGCATTTTCATTTTGAGATTTATTCGTTTATATATTTTATTTAATTCAAGTGCTAATTATGATGGATTTTTTTATCCCCAGGTGCTGATGGGAGAATGGGGAGACAATGTTATACCAAGGACGTGCTAGAATGACAATTCTCCATTATGTTTCATAATTTTTTTTTCTTATTCTTGGTGATTAGATTTATGAACTTTTGTATACTTTCATTATTTTTATTTTCATTATCTGTTTTAAGATATTAAAAGATTTTGTATGTTAAAAGATATACTTCTGGTTTAGAAGAATGTTTAATGAGAATTCTTTCTGGCTTCTTAGATAGTGACTATATCCTTCCACTTAGTGATTTATGGTGTCACTTTTTTCCGGTAAAATATAATCTTATTGCTGTAAACAAACAATCCCCAAAGAGGAGAGCATACAGAGTCCGCCTCATAATTATCTGTAAAGTATTCATTCAAATGTCTCGCAAAGAAAGAGAATGCTATTATTTGGCATACGTGTCAAATGCTTTATTTTGAGAATACTCTCAAGGAAACACGTCAACATTTAAAAAAAAAAAAAAAATTATTATGTTTATCTTTTTTTTTTTTTTATGTAAAATTTTGTAAGCTTAAATGTAACTTTTATTGATTCTACCTTTATTGTAGGTTTTCTGGCATTTAGACATAGTGGATTTGGTTCTTCAGTTTGCTAGAGGAGATTATTTCAGTGGTCACTATGTGGAATACACAAAATTCATGAGAGATGTGTTTGTTTTCCACAAGCATGGTGTTCACCAAGGGGAGGGTATGTGCTAAAGGATGTGCACAAGCTGGTAATCTCGATTTATTTGTTTACATACCTGATACATATAGTTGTACATTGTTATACATATGAAATTATAGGTAGTCCTTCTCTACAACTTTACCAAGGAGTCTTAATAGTGTACTTGATATACACCACCAAAGCAGTCACCACAAGAACAACTACAACCATGCTCAATATATATGGCTTAGAGTCGCTCAATTCCATAGAAATTATTTTGCTCCCATTCTTTTGATTTTCAGCACTATGTGTGACACTTCCTTTGTTCCTTCTTTGGTTCTTTGGTTCTTTGGGTCTCTTTGATATCTGTGTTCTTTTCATCATTGTATTGCTTGATTATTATGTCTGGAGGGTCATAAATTGTTGGAGTATCTTGGTTCTAATATAAGGTGTATAATTTGAATCCATTGTTATGTTTTAACTTTGAAACAACATATAGTTTTTTAAGGGTTTCTGTTTTTCGGGAAATTGGTGTCGATGATATTTAAACAATAAAGAAATTATAGAAAGGAATCGAGAAATTAACTAAAACAAAAATTTACTTACTATGATCTCTTTGTCCCCGACCGGGTGAACCTAATATTAATAACAACTGTAAAGGAAATGATGATAGTATGATACACGTCTTGGAGTGAAGGATAACACAAAACACATTTTTTTTCCCTTTCCTGGAAATGGAGATAAAAAGTAAGCGGGGTGCTTTATCTCTTCCCTCCCGGTCTGTCCCCATTAGTTTATGGCGGAGGTTTTCATGTGTGTGAATAATGAATTTTGCATATAAGTTGTGTTTATAGGTTTGGTAGTATATTTTGGGTTTGTAATGGTAGTCAAATATGTAAATGATATTCTGCTTTGATTGGTTTATTGTGAAATAAAAAGAAAAAAGGAAAAAATACCACAATTTCAAGAAAACTAGAGGAATTTTGGTTGAAAATTGGAATTTTTTAATTTTAGTACGAAGTGGTTTTTTTTTTTTTTTAATTTATTTTAGTTTTAAATTACAAATAGAATATAGAATCTGAATTTCAATGTTGGGCTGGAACTGAATTTGTGTTTAGAGATTTGGTATTGATTAGATTATAAATATATGATTGGTGTACTTTATACTCAACGGTGCATTGTTGCTGAGTTCTTAAATAATATAAGTTTGTAATTCAAGGAGAAATTGAAGACTATAATTTTACATTCACAAAATTATTAAGCCAATAATTAGAATTTACATGGGCATTACTATGCAAATAGCCTTTATTTTGGTTCTTCGTGTACGGGTGTTGTTTTTATATTCAAATTTTGTGATGTTATAAACATTGTTAGTTGGTAGTATGTGTAGTATGTGTAGTTTTGAACATTCTAGATCCATTGTAATTTTGTGATGTTATGCTGATTGAGAATGCATTCTAGATTTGAACCTTATAAACAAAAATTCAGGTGAGTATAGTCAATTAATTAAGCTTCATTTTCTAAAGATTTCATTTCATGTGAACAATGATATAGACTTGATATCAGCGTTGACTCGAAATCTGCATTATAAGACTCTAATACTAAAGTGGCTATGGTGTTGCCAAGGAATACTTAAAAGCTTATGCACGTTATCGAAATCTTTTATGAACAACCATGCATGTGTGGGTGAATTTATAATAGTACTCAAAATATATTACCCTATTTCTGAAATTTTAAGTTGCGTGCTCTTAACAGGCATGCGTTCTCTTCTTAAAAAATCCCATATAAACTATTGTTTCATGATGTATATGATTCTTTTCCTTTGCATACTATACTTACTCTTTAATTTCGCACTACATATATATGACATCCTTTCATATGTAACTGATTATCACTTTAGTCTCAAAGTAATAAATGGATCCCGAACAAATTGGTGATTATATATCCTGTTCAAATATATTGGAAATAGTAAAAGGAAGGAATGGTTTTTTTTTAGGCAAACCCTATACGTATTAATTTCTTAAGTAAATCTTACTACAACTATGCTCATCAACAATAGAACTTATTAGAAGTTCATCTTGAATCACTCACATATTAAAAAGCTAAAAAGCTGAATCAATAATCTTATTAGCCTCTCTAAACGCGTAACCCAAACCAAAGTACATAAATTTATAGCTGTAGAGACATTCCAATAGTACCAAGTTGCCTTTCTCCTTTAGGATGTGTACTACTCTTAGAGTGTCAGAGGCTACCAAGTTTGATTCAAGCACTCCTTTTTCTTCCCAAATGATTGGGCTTACCAGGGATAAATATGAAAAATGAATGTAACGATGATTATGGTTTTGGATCGGATATAGTGCGAACTCTGATGATATATAGTTGTGGGATCAGCAATACCACGCCATCGTATCATGAACTATACTCATTCAGTAATGATTCTTTTCAGTGGAGCAAGGTCAATGCCCATTCTCAACCAATGTGAGGTGATGTTGTTTGGACTCCTAAAATACCACGCCTGCTTATCATGAACTATACTCATTCAGTAATGATTCTTTTCAGTGGAGCAAGGTCGTCAATGCCATTCTCAACCAGTGTGAGGTGATGTTGTTTGGACTCCTAAAATACCGCGCCTGCTTATCACGAACTATACTCATTCAGTAATGATTCTTTTCAGTGGAGCATGGTCTATGCCATTCTCAACCAATGCTTATAAATTTTAGGAGTATACATTACTTCAGAGTTCTGACCACCCATAGCTCAATGGAGAGAAAATTCAACTTATGCAAATACTTAAAGAAAGTCCGCAAAGCTAAGAGTTATCAGGTTCTCATGGAATACAGGTTGGTCTGACACTTCTCTTAGAGTTCATTTCCTTATCAATTTCGTCCCAGTTGATTTGTGTTTTCATTGATGTACTCATATCCAAGTTGAGTTTCTAATTTGGGGTGTTCCATCATTGTTAAAATCTATTTGTTTTTTCATTGATGTACTCCTATGGAAGTCAAGTTTTTTTTTATTAAAGGTGTTTCCTCATTGTTAAAGTTAATTCCACTTTGCCAATGCAATCTATTCACTAGAGGTTTAACTTTATATTTTTAGTTCTACCCGTTGTGAGCAGGTTGCATTGTAGTAAACCATTTATACTTTTAATGGGACTTCTAATATGAGATTTTGAAAAGAAATTTGAATGATACAAAAATTGATATTTTAAAAAAGTAAAACAAAAATGTAATGTGACCAAGAGTGTTTCCATGGCACACTACTACTTATGTGATAGACATAACAAACTTCTCATAAATTCATAATTATATCATATATTTACGTGAAGATGTTATTTTCAGTTAAAACTTGCAACCATAATCGCACAAACTTTTGTCTCATTTACGCAAGTTTCTCTACATTTTCACACTTTCAGTGAGGCTTTGGTGCATTTGGATCATGGATGCATGGGCAAACATTTGGATCGTGGTGCTCAATTATGTGAGCAAACATAAGCCTATGATTAGGGTAGCTTTCTGATGATGTTATATATTGCTATCATATGTTTTACTTTATTGATCATGTATGGTACCACCTTTCCTTCCCTTCATCATAACTCTCTCCCAACCCTTCATTAGAGCTTCTTCTGTTCCTTTTAGATTTCATTCTAATCCTTTGGTTAACTAGCCAAACAACAAATTTGTTGGTATATAGATAAGAGTTAGAGCTATTTTGTTCTATGTACCTTTGACATTCTGTTGCTTAAGTACGGTGGTCCTGAACTGCAAAGGCCTTCAGTGGAGACTTAGGTCGGTATATTCTTTGGTTATGATGAGGTGGGAAATGATCCATTTGTCGATAGGAGTGAGTGGGATGCGGATAGTCTTTCGTTAAACAAGTTTTTAATGCTTTATAGTTTCAGTAATATAAGAGTTAAGCTAAAATTAAAATGGGATAGGAATTGACTTTGTGATTTTATGGAAATATCGTTTTGGTTTTGCGTTTAAGATATAGAAATAGCGGATTTTTTTTTATGGTAGTAATTTGGAGATCAATTGGGTTTGAAGTGATTTTGTTGGAAGTGTTGGAATTTAGTTCCAAGTTTGGTGATGAGTCTCCTCATTTTCTCTCTTCCTATTAAACACGAGAATTTGTTTACTACCACTCCATGTTCAACTTTTCCTATGTCAATTCAATTAGTATATTTTCTATAATATACGACATGCATGTAAAGATGAACTCTGATCAAACTTGATTTTTCACCAATGCAATTTGGTCGAATTGCTTCTTTAAAAATCTAATATTTGGTTCCATATGAAGGGTGGCTGAGGTTGATTTAAAGTTTTGAAATATCCTTGCAATAACCCTCAATTAAAAGAATTGAACCTTTTCTTTTAATATCAGTTTTATTACTATTAAATTAAGTACCTTGCTGACAATCTATGCAGTTAGGGATGGTGGATCTAAATCTAGGTGATCGATGTCCAGTTTGCCTATTATGCGACAAAGGTTGTCTTAATGCAAAAGTTGCATACCATAAAAGCAACATTATATCAAGTTGTTGGTATAAGATGAAGAAGAATAGAGTTGTATCGGACTCCATGGGTTGTCAGATCATCATTAAAGAATTTTGAAGCCCCTCAATGAAAGCAAAGCTATTGATTATGTTTATAACCTATGCATTCCTATTTATGCGATGCCATGCTATCTAATATACTAGGTAATGATGTTTAAGAGACAATATATTTGAGGTGTTAGACATTCAATTGAATATAATGAAGTGTCTTAATCTGCTTTTCATGGTGTTTATTTAAAAGCAATGCATTATAGCATTGTTGTTGTAGTACAGGAGATTATAGCTAATGTCTTGCATGGGTACCGTTTATGGTGTTCATCTATGCTTATGTTTATTGTTTGTATATGTGAGTGCACTCGAGGACCCGAATTTGTTAATTTTCTTTCTTTTACGTGGTAACACTCAAACACCTTTGCTCCAATGTATCATATTTTCAATAGTTTTATGCTTCAATTCTAAGTACATTACCTGTGTAATTTGTTGAGCAAGTCTTGCATAACTAAGCATAGTTAATATTACGATAATTAGATAGTGTGATTTGATTGATACAATTGCTTAGCCTGCTATTGATAAAAACAATGCCAAGATGGTTTTAACCATTTTGAATGAGAGAATGAATTTACATGGCGTCTTTGTTGGGGGAAAAAATTGTTAAGTGAGTACAGTGCATAGTGCGAGAGGAATTGACATTCAAAGTTTTTGAGTTTGAACTACTGAAGACCCACAAAGAAATGGAAACGTAGATGGTGCCTTTCCTATAACTTCATTGAATGAATAAAAAAACGTTTTAGTTCAATACATGATACATATATATATATTTAAGATATGTCTTTGGAAGCTAAAAGATTGAATAAATACTCAAATGCTAGGTTATCGTAGGGTTTATTTATTGATTAATATATAGAGGTGTTTACTTAGAATATCTCCTTTTTTTTCCTAATATATTTATAACATATTTATTCTTTTTCACTTATAAAATTTACCTATTATATTGTTTTGTTTTATGTGGTGCGAGTTATATAAAAGCTTAAATATAATCACGTTTACAAGCTTTATAGATGCTACTACTTTTAGCGTGAATGATTGCACATTTGCACTTGTTCGTATCAATTTTAGTGAATCCCATCTAACTTTGGTGTTTGTTTGGAATTATAGGCTTATAGCTTTAGTAAATTCTTCATGGCTGTCATAATTTGCTCATATCTTGGCGGTTGCTCAAGAAACGAAAATTTTATTGTGAAATTTTTCGGTAAGATTTGAGTTCCTTTTTTTGGTTAGATTCATGTATTTTAACACGGTCTTCATTTCTCTATTTGTAACTATGGATAGTCTTTCTTATACGCCATTTCGATTGAAGCATGTTAGATTTGTATTGATTATTAATTTTTCATAGGACTTATGACTCCAGTGGTGGCCAAACGATGGGTTTTTATTCTTTTTAATGAACCAATATGGTCTATTTGACATAATTGGTGTAAACAAATGGAAGAGAAAGCTTCACAACATCATCTGTTGTTCAAGCTACAAAAAAAAGGTACTAATCATCCAAATTTGCCTAAAGCATTTTGTTGTATAAATTGTTTCAAATACCTATCATAAAAATCAGGTAACTTATGTTTGATATAGATTATTCTTCTACATTAGATGGATTTAAAACATAATTTTGATGAAAACTAACCCTTTCATGCATCGTTTTCATTACTTTTTTGCATTTTACTATTCCCCCTACATTTATGATTTATGACTTTGCAGCAGTTGGCTTTTTTGTGGCAGTTTTACATGATGGATAGTTAGGACAATATGGAGAAGGGGAAATTTGGAGGATATTAGTATAAGCGAGAGCCCTTTTATGTGGCACTGACTTTTGTGCCCTTTTGCTAAGTTTGGTGAGATGAATTCATTTGAATTTGAATGAGGAGTGTAGTTCATAACTTGCTTGTGTGCCTAGAATTGAGAAGCTTTGTTGTAGGCATGTCAGATGTGAATGAGTTTATCATACCGTTTTGTAGGGGAATGATTAATGTCTTTGAGATGGTTCTATGTTGTTACAAACTGCCCAAAGAGGCAAGGATCTATCCATTTAATTGGTGTATTTTAATTAAACTTATTTTTTTTTTATGTGTAAGAATCCTATAAAATTGTGGTGGCATGGTGATGCTATTAAGAATGTAATGATATCAACCTAAAAGATTTCCATTATTGTCATATATCTAGGGGATGAAATTGCACAATTGTAAGATGTCGGTCTCTATTCCAGGTGAATATTGTTGTTTTGCTACTCTTTGGCATAGATTGGCTTTGTCGCATCACTTAGCCAAGATTTAGATGAAATACAGACGAAATGATTGATTTCACTTTTTGCTAGAAAAGAAGGTAGGCTGGAGAGGTGACAATCCTTTTATTTATTTATTTTCAAGTTTTGACAGCAGAAACCTTCATTCAAGAATGTATGTTTTCATTGATAGGCTGGTGCTCCATGATAAAGTTAAAACGATATTGGTTACCAAAAAAAAGTAGAAAGTAGAAACAATATTGAATATTGTACACCAACTTCCAAGTGCTTATTTAATTGTTTTTTTACCCCAATTGTCGGTAATGTTTGAAGCTTTGTTCTCAGAAAAAAGTGCCGAACTCTTAAGTGGTACGCACTTATATTTTTACGTAATCTAAATTCATTAACAAAAGTCTAACAAAAGTTTTTAAAAATTAAAAGGACCCAAATTAACTGGGCCTTAAATTTATAGGTGAACAAAAGCCCAATCAAAATATTTTTTGAAAAATTAACAGTCCCAGACGACATACTGGGTTTGGTCGGGCTGCATGGTTGGTAAGTCATATGATAAGGAAACGTACCCAAGGCACAGGCCAGCTTGTTCATTGTGGATTAAAACCTACAGCCGCGACTCAAGTTCAACTATCTTGGGAACCCTTTGACTGGAATTCTGTGAGGATATCCAGGCTCCACATTTCACAGAAATCAGCAGTCTCTTTCACGAGGTCGGACATTTAAGTTGTTAATACTTTTTTTTTTTTGGCATAGCGAAGTAAGGTATTTCGTATTAGTGTAGAGAAAAAATGTTACAGAGTGTAGGGAATATCGAACAATTTAGGCAAACCAAAAATAAGTTCTACGAGAACATTATTCTACAGCTCCAACAAACTCAGGCCAAAAGGGATACACCTTCGGGCAAATGTGATCCCTTCTTGACTGCTGCATCAAGTTGTTAATACAATACAAAGATGCTTTTAGGCAGAGTCCTAAACAAGAAATTGTGTGATTGATACAAATTAAATGCAACATTGTAGAAATTAAGTGAGAGATCACAAATCAATGTCGACAAGCTTGCAAGAGAAGAATATACAACAAAGTGATTTCCAATTATAATTTGTTCCTGGTCCATATTTCAAGATTACCTAATCAACTAGCTCCCAAGCAGCCATGAGTCCATGACATTGCAGAACCAGAAGACTGTTAAATAACTCAAAATATAAATATGGTGTAATTAAACAAGGAGAAAAAAAAAATACTTCACATGTAAATGGAAGCCTTGAAAGAAAGCGGCTTCACAAAAACTTTAAGAAGCCTCTAGAAGGAAGAGAAATACAAATAAAAGAATACATAAGTCTAAAGGATTCTTCTGCGTCAAAACAACCCGAGAAATCAGAGCATGTACAGTCGACCACAAGGTCAAGATAGTTCACGGACCAGAGAAAGTAAATGACCCCAAACTGAAGATGAATTTTTGTTGGATCAAACTTGAGCAAATGTAGGACGGAGAGCTCCATACTTAGCTTCAATTTATCTTCTGCCTCTTCTGCGCTTCATCCACATCCTCACCACTGCTTCCATTTCTAGAATGTCTCATAGCTTGATTAGTGGTAGAAGGGTCCCCATGATCCTGAGGGGCAATAAAAGAAATATTTCCATCAGCTGAATCGCCTTTATGAACAAGGAGTCCAGAGTCATCTGGTGTAAATACTGCGGTTGAGGCAAAACTTCAACCTCAAGCCACTTAATATATCTAAAGGAAAAATAGGTAAACCATAAGTTGGATTCCTTTGTAAGTTAATTAACATAATTGGGCCTACAAAACGCTCTAACTCCCCATAGTTACGGAAGAAAAGTTTTATCAGTGAACACAATGGAAAACAAAATGCAGGAAAACATTCCAAACTCCGTGCACATGAAAAATCAATACAAACAATGACAGGCCTGAGTAATATATATTGGTGACTGCTGGGGACCTGACTACATTTAAACAAAGGCAAAATCAGAATTTAATTCCAAATTGTATATTCAACAAAGCATCGTCAAATTAATCAGAACAAAAATCAAGGTACCTAACTAAATATTGAGGATTTACCAGTTTACAGGACAGCAGAACTAGAAATAAGCTACTACTAATATACTTATATTCATAAAAAATACTGGATCCAAATCTCCCAACTAGATTTCAGACCAGCAGCGATGAATTATAACTTTAACGTCTGCTTTAAGAAAAAACAAATTGATAATTTAAAACATCCGTACCTTGGCACTAGATGTTGTAGTGGTCGACCTGCTAATTGCTCGTTTTCCAAGATCAATTTGCACAGAGATGCTAGCTTGTGAGAGATCCACACCCGAACTTTGCAGTGCTTGAGTCAAATTGTTCAATAAACTGTTCAAATACATAAATAAAACTTATCACTTTTACTAAGAAGCTCCTTCTACAGAGAAATACACTGCAACACAACTGTGATCATCAGATTTTGAATGTGTAAAGCATATTTATATTGGTCAAACAAAAAAAGAGCATAACTCATTGAGGGCACGACATTCAAAGAGATAAAATAAGAAAAACTAAACAACTTCATTGACAGGGTAACAATAATCAACTCATCTCTAAATATACTAGAGATATAATCCCGAGTATGGTAGAGTGATAACCAGGATATGGTATGGATGCAGTATAATTTGTTACAGATAAGTCCAACAGACTTTCCAGGTAACATAGACTGTACACGAGAAAATAAGATAACACAAAAAGTCTATGAAATAGACAACGAGAAGTATACGCATCCTGTAGAATAGAATTTTTTTTTATTGGCAAAGTAGAGATTCATATTAATATAGAAAGACAAACTAGGATGAGATATCGCATCACAAGGCAACAAAAAGAAACAGAGAAAGAAAAAACAATTACAACATGTGAAGCAAAGACTCCCAACCAAACACAAATCTTTCAAAAGGTGTATCCCTCAATATCTCCCAAACATTCGACCAAAGCAATATCAAGCCTTTAACCGAGATAATGACCTCTTCTACTGATGACAATCTATCCTCGAAGTGTCTTCTATTCTTCTCCATCCAGAGCCACCACATAATCACACAAGGAAGGATATTCCACAGCTTGCAACTCTCTCAGGAATTTACCCTTGGAACCCAAGCAGCTAATAGATCCTTCACTGACTGGTGGAAAAGTAAGTCCAAACCTCCAAGAGAAATTGATAATGATTTTCTTCCTCTTAATGAGATAATCTATAGTGAGAATTTGTATTGTTGCGCACAACACAAAGTAAAAATCACTTGACAGGGAACCTTAGAACTCTGAATCAAAGAACTAGGAAAGTTTGGTATAGGACTGACATGAGAATTAACAGGGACGCGGGCACAAATAGAAAAATAGAAAGACTTAACAAAGTTTCCGTCCTTGTCACAAATCCAGAAACAATATTCTGTCCTGTCTTCCATCAGGGATCGTCTCCAACATACGCAAGAGGGCAGCACAGCTTACAACATCCCTATCTGTCCTAGCATGGTGAATATCCAAATCCCAACCAAGATATCCATTATCAGTTCGCATGATGTCACATATGGGGTGATTTTTAAAGACTGGGATGGCATAAAATCTTGCGTACACCAAGAACAACGGTCTCTCACCCAACCAAATATCCTCCCAGGATCTAATCCTACCACCATCAGCTTGAAAGGGTCAGACTAAACACATGCATCCTACACTAACCCAGACCACCCTGACTCTTAGACAAACACACCTTTCGCCAATAATTTTCTCAATCCCCTTGGCCACACTTCATGGAATAAAAAACAGAGACATAACATAGACACGGAGACTTGAGAGGGTGCTCTTAATCAAAATCACATGAGCTCCTTAGGACTCCCATGCCAACCTCCAACTTCCACCTGAAATTCTCAACCATAGGGTCCCAAATCGCCACGGATCTACCACGAGCTCCTAGAGGGAGCCCAGGGTAGCCCGAGGGAAGAGTACCCGCCCCACACCAATTCACTCAATAAGAATAATCTTTTATAAAATCACTCGTGAAATCATAATCTTTTATAAATCAAATAACTTAACCAAAAACCACCAAAAACTAATGGAGACACTATTCTATTTATACTAAAACCTAAACCTCCTCAAACCTAACCAACGCCGAATGGGCTGGGCCTAAAACATACTAATAAGAAAATACTAAACTACCCTCACACTCTATTTGCGTGACACATCACCATCAATACCAACAGTATCGCCCACACCCTAAACTTTGCTCTTCTCCATATTTACCTTAAGACCAGACACAGCTTCAAAACAACACAGAATCCCCCGAAAGAATCACAATTGAGTAAGGTCCCTGTTCGAGAACACTACAATGGCATCTGCATACTACAGATGAAAAACAAGCACCTGGTTCTCGCCCACTCTGAAACCCTCTAGGAATCCAACACTCTAATATGAACGCAATCTTATGCTTAATATTATGTCACACTGGGGTAAAGCAAACAACAAGAGACCAGAAAAATATAATTCATAAAGCTTCATTTCGTCTTTGTCTCATGCTGAAAATTCAAGTAAAAAAGGTTCAGATAATACAATAGTCTGCTGTCTTAAAATAGATAAAGAAGTATCATTTTCTACATACATTTTTAACCAGTATAATAAGCTTGAAGCTGAACTGAACCTTACAGAGCTCATAGAGAATCATAGTAATGGGACAACATTATCTCCAAGAAAGTACACTCGGGCAAAGATCCTCATGAAAAGTAACAAATCACATTGTACAACTTTACCTCATTTTGCAAAACCTATTTCACAAACTAAAAGTCTCGCTAATGAGTAAACGCACAACAAAAACAAACATGTGAAAACCATGTCACCGACATGACCAAGACGTCTACATGTATTTCTAACCTTGATGACTGCATTATATATCAATATAAGCAATGATTGTGAGATTAATGCAGACTAAAGCTTGTCAATATCAGCTTTACAGATTATAAATGTACAAGGATAAAGCACACATTGCATGTCTAATTTGTTTGGTTGTAATATGAAGATACTGGCAGGTAACAAACTTTACAAAAACTCACCCTTGAGAGTAAACACTGGCTATGTTGATAGTGCCCCCTTCCATTGTCATCTCCTCCTGCTGATTCAATGTTTCGTTTGTTGGACAATCTGTCGTCCAAGGTTGATTCTGGCATAACTGCGTCGGAGGTTGGGATGCCATGTTCTCGTCGTCAGAGATCGGTCTCTGTAGAGGCTGGACAATCCCATCACTCGTACTAACAGGAGTGTAAACATTTGGCTGCAAAGGACTTGGAGGAGGCATTTCCCTGCTTGGAAGTCCATGCTGATCCACAGGTTTAAAGACGCCACCCATGCTCTGGTCAGGTTCTATTGGGTTCGGTGGAATTGCGGGCATGATACTAACATTATTCTCACTGGCCTTTCCAGGAAACATTATTCCCGAACCAGGACCATTCTTCACAAGTCGAGAATTTTCAACCATACCTTCTCCTGTCCAGTAACTGTATCTCTGCATTAGAAAAGAAAAATAGTCAGAATATTTCAAATTAATATTGGGTGTTTATCAATATATTTAAACTAAAAACATGCAATGTTCCCAATTATTGGCACATGCATTTCCAGATAAGTACTAAACACACATGCCACAGACACCAGATTAATTATCCAGTTATCCCGATGCAGAGCTCGGTCTACTTTACCACCCAAAAAAACCAACTCATTTGACTAAGCATTTTACAAATGCTCCAGAGGGAGAAGTAGGCATGCAAATGCACAGAAGTAAATTGCATGTCCTCAACCGATCCACTGGAGCCAAAGACCTAACTCTATAACCATTGCATGTCCAGGGACCAAGCTACAGTTGACAATACCACGGTGGATAAAGGAAGTTCTTAAAATTCTTACCCAAGGGGCCAACTTTGTAGGCTCCTGATTCCCTCCATGCTGGGTCTCATACTTGTGTAATCTCTCATGAAGAAACTGAACATACTCAATAACCTGCACATAAACTTCGGTAGGTCACCTATTTTAAGTAAAATGAGGATTCAAGACCTAAAAAATCTCAGAAGCTACCTCTAACAAAAATGATGCCTTGTCTCTCTTCTGATCACTTGGGGGAAGGAGATCTCTCAATATTTGGAACCTGCATAATAAAGATGAAATTTGTACCATAAGTCAACAGTCACTGCTACATATAAACAAGAACCAAAGACAGTAAAAAGGATCTCTTTGGTTGGCCAACAAAAGAATGTGTTCATAAAGTACAAAGAAGGCTGGGATTCACGAGTTGGTACTTCGTAGAGATTTCATTGTGTTGTAACAATCGGATGTAACTCTGACACAATTTCCTTTTGAATAGCTCACAAGGCTGGGTGAAATAGGTAGAATATGAAAGGATGAGTGGGCCAAGGATCGCCAACTCTGTTAAATGGGTGCTTCAAAATGGAAGCAGCACCTGTGTCCACTTTTAAATGAAAATCCCATGTCCAAGCCGTTCTCATGCAACAGAGGTCGCCAACCTAATTGGGATGTCTTAGTTTCTACGCATATGCCTGTTTACACCCTCTCTTAGATACATTGTGCAAAGCCTAGTCATCCATACAAAACTTCACCTCATAAACGAAAAAGGAGTGCCATGGTCCCCAAGTTGATGTCATTACGTCAATACTAGTGACAACACAAGATGCACAGATGATTTCCAATTTGTGAAAGCAAGTATCTATACCCCACTTTCAGATCTTCTCAAAATCTTGGCTTTAACTAACTCCATCGATTGTCTACATACCAACTCATCACAATGTATTTTCCCAGAAATATCAAACCTAAGAACTTCCAGCGATTTCTTATCTAAACCAATCTACACAAAACTACTTCAAAACAACAGCTAACAAATCCTTCCACACTTCATTTAAGTAATTTTAGCATTTGAAACCCACTTTCATGTCCTCTAAAGATCATTCCGAAGTACTTCTTCCTCTAAAAAATATTCCAACAGTTCCTTCTCTTAAAAGCCACCACCAAAGAAAGAAAAGGAAAAGGAATATAAAAGAACGATGAACGGAATTACTTGCACCTACCGGCACTACGAATGACAAATATCCCCACCTCTAAAATTCCCAACTGAATTTTAGACCTTTCATGCCACTTTACGGTTCTGTTTGCCTTCAGCACAATGAAAAGTTTGTTCAACTTTTCTTGCAAAATGCCTACGCTAACACACATAGCATCTCAAGATAAATAACCCATAATCAATTTGCTCCCAATTTCCCATCTTCATAAAGTCTATGTAAAAATAACGTCAACTAAGAAACCCTATGATCACTTTATGTGCTTTTAACACTGCATACCACTAAGCTCGCCATTAGGCTCTTATTCAGCACACCATCCTGAAACAGTGGAAATCTAACTTCTTAAAACCTTTACTCAATTTGAATCAACCCTCTCACCCAAAAAAAGTACGGGAATCAATCCGGGTTACCCATCTTTAACAACCAACTGCGAATTCCATTTTAACCAAACCGACCAATTGTTGATTTCTAACAAGTAATAAGGCCCCAGTTTCCTTATCATACGCTTCACATCTCACTACAAGTGTCTCAAGTATGCAATGACTATATATGTGACATAGGAAGCTGTAGCGCATCGTTTGTAAGTGTGGTGTGTCCAAAATCAACTAACAAATTACCAGCTCATAAAAATACTGTCAAAGGGCTAATAATAACTAACCTTTCATTAATCTTACTCCTCCTTCTCTGCTCCGTCTCGGAATGCTTTGACCGCGGCATGTTAGCTTTATCACCACTCTTTCCATCCCCACCTTTCCCACTTGAACCTTAAAAAAAAAAGAAAAAACATACCAATTTCACTACAAATGCAAACAAATGTTAAAATTAAGATAATATATATATATACATACCTTTGTGAGAAGAACCATCTTTCTTCATAAACTCCTCTTCATCGTCATCTCCATCTTCTTGTAAATCTCTCGTCATTGGGTCCATACTTTCCATTTAATTAATAAAAATCTCTTCTTTTTTACAACAACACCTTCAATATATACAAATCAGATCTATTTATACAAAAAAAAAAAAAAAAAAAAAAACCTAATTTTGAAATAGTAATTGAAACAACAAGAGAGAGACTTACTTGAAATAAATAACAGCAGCTGGGTTGGGTTGACTCACTTTTTCTGGCCTCCGATTTTTTGTTTCGCTGGAAATTTTGATTCTGGGTTATGCTAATATGCGCTTTGTCGTGATCAAGTTTGACATTTACGAGGGCCATGTAGGGCCTTACTATGTTTTGGGCCTTTTTAAGCCCGTGGACCATGGATGGATGAGAGCCCTACATAATTTGTTCCCAAATTTGTTCGCCTCAATTTCAATTTTAATTGGGTAAATTAGCGATTGCCCCCTGTTTTGAAGATTGGTTTTGCGATACCCCCTACATAATAATTTAATTCGGATTATCCCCCACATTCTAACTTCCCATCAGTCAAATTGACATATTCATCCGACACAGTGACGTGGCGGATGATACATGTCATATATCATTATTATATATGACTGACATGTATCATCATTATATATGACATGTATCATCCTCTTACACAATGATACATGACATGTATCACGATGATACAAGACATCTATCATTTGCCTGAAATCTTGACCACGGTTAACGAAGTCAACTAACTGTTTGATTGACAAAAAGTTAGAATGTGGGGGGTAATCCGAATTAAATTATTTTGTGGGGGTATTGCAAAACCAATATTCAAAATAGGGGGGCAATCGCTAATTTACCCATTTTAATTTCACTGTAAGTTTAAAATCAGGCTGACGTTTACATTTATTAGCTATCTAATAAAAAGGCTTGGTGTGGGGGTTGGGGGGCCATCAAATGGCTAACATTGTATTTCACAAGTTGTGATATAACACATTCAAGTGAGCTCAAGTAGTGTGATGGTTAGAAGGCTGCTGGGTGACACTGGATCAGACTTACAAGTCAACAAAGGCTGTTGGGTTTGGGCCTATGGGTAAAAGGCTTAAAGGTTTAAAGGGTAAGTGTCTTGACTGTTCTTCGACGGGCATAGGCATGGACAACTCCTAGTTCCAAACAAATGAAATGGAATAGTTAATTAAACTTTAGCATTTACACTTCAGATAAAAAATAAAAAATAAAAACCTTATTTTGGCGCTTATGTCTCGTTTTCACCCATTAAACTCCTCTTTCCCCTGCAGGCCTCCGAACAATCTCATTCAGCCGTGCCAGTGGACCTCTAAACTCTGTCGAAGCTTTATCCATTTCGGTTAGAAACTCTGAGATGAGATATAAGATCCTTCGGGAAGTGACCAGTTAATATGATCGTCCAAAGATTCGATTTGAAAGAGGAATTTCATGGCAAGTCGTACTCTTTCTTCGAACTCCTCAGTTGGGCTCTCACTCAAACTTTTGAATATAGCAATCGGTAGTTGACTAAAAGACCAATGCAACGTTACAGCAAACAATTAATTGCTCTATAGATGTATATAGATCTTCAAGTGTTGAGGAGGTTTGAGCAAGGATGCGATCAATAATGTCATCACGAAGAAACCAAAGAAGCTCCAGATCCCTTGATTCCTTCAATTTTAAAAGGATATTGACGTTGATGATACTCCTCAGGGAGCAGACCACTAAAGTCGCCATCTCTGCACAAATCTTTTGCATATGAAAACCAATCTTTTGTGAACAACCCCATTGGTGGCATTAGTGTTTGCTCAATGAAGAGAATGATTTCTTGGCCTTGTCTGAATGCGAAGATTACCTGGTAAGGAAACTTGTGCAATTTTCACAAGGAGTACCATTGGAAGAGTGATAGGATGTTCCATTGTAGATTCCATTCTATCAATAAAATCAGAGCGGTGGTATAGGTATTTTCGAAAGAGTTGCAGTAGATTAGTAAGTGGCTCACTACAGCAAACCTCCCTAAATCTGATTATATCATCCACACTTTTTAGCACAATATACTCACTAGCGTCAATTCAAACTTCATCATAGAGATCATAGGGGAATGTATCGTCTATGTACGAACCAAATAAGCAACACATTAGCGCTATTGGGAACACCATCAACAACGACACTATAAAGACTATTCTATTGAATAAAGATGAATAGAACTTGGATAATCTATAGACAGTCGCCCCCTTTTTCAAGGTTCGATATGAGGTGTTCCCAATAGAGCATCGAGTACATTACTTATTTCAAAAGAATTAACTCTCTATGGGAAGAATTTCATGCGACTAAACAATGCTAGCCATCTAAAGACAATTGGGAAAGTTCCAACTATGACAGTCAAAATCTGGATGACAACTATTATTGGCATCGACCAGTCATAATCAGACATCCCAGAACAAAACTTCACCCGCTTCAAAATGAGAGATCTTAGTAAAGCTTGTATTACGATGACTAAACACAACAGGCAGATTGTGCCAACACCGGCAGACACCAGGTTTGTGCTTATTGTAAGTTGTGGATCATAGCAATAATTGCACAGATAACATCCCTTCAATCGACCAAACATGCTATTGCTCCCTTTTCTAACAAGCTCATTATAGCTACTAGTGGTGAAACTATTATCCTCTTTAATATACGGATAAATCTGCGATAACGTTAAGAGCAATAACACCATAAAGCACAAGACTATGATATGTTCTATGATGAACATAACAATAACTCCAATATGTATTTGTATACAGATGTTTACGACTATGGATATGACAAAAATGCTCAAGGGCATCAAATTTGAAAAAATATCAGCATCTATCCCTGTTATTTCCAATAGAAGGCATGAGAAAACCCATACAAACACATATAAATGTAGTCCCACAGAGTTTAGAAAATTGATCTTGGGCACTCGGCATTGAGGTTGTTAGATTGACGGAGAGTTTAGTTGCTATGGAAAGAAGAGTTAGAGAAACAGAATTGAGTGTTAATAGCTTGCAGGGTAGCCATTGCTTTTTAGCACGAATTCCAGCTACGATATCACAAAGCATCAATAGCATGCACACCAAAGAAGCTGCAGCTATATATAAACCAATAACAGGCACATGTGAAAAGAACTTAAAACCATCTACATTTCTATTGATGCAACCATGGTTTGCCATTGTTTCTCTGTTGACTCACAGTATGAAGGAGTGAAACATGGACCTTGGCTTTCTTTTAATAATGGCAATCGGAACAAGTTTTTTTTTTCTTTTTCTTTTTTTTAGATAAGCGTTGCTTTTATTGATGTATGAATCAAGGTATAACATAGTGCATATATGAGGGAGGGAGATCCTCATAAGAAGAATACATAAGCATAACTTCTATTGATGTATGAAGGTATAACATATCCTCATACTGTCTCTAGTGTTAAATAGTATATATAAATTTATATTTTCTTATGTAAAATTTACATATGATAATATTAGCCCGGTTATTGCCAAAGGGCTTTGTCTTGGGCCGTAATTACTGACTCGCTTTTTCTTGTTTGAAATAAAAAATGTTGTGACGAGATCACGATAGTAGGAGGTCACTCCAGTTCCACGTTACCACGTTACCATCGGTTATTTCTTCAATCTAAAAGTCAACAACCTGGTCACCTATATATATATAGTCATCAACTTCTTACCGAATAAAACTAAAAAGCCTCTAGTTTTAAGTATTAGATTCTGAACGAAATCTAGGCAGAATCGAAGCCAGGTGAGGAGAGAGAGAATATTGTTTGGCTTGGAGAAGAAGCTTTAAGAGGCGGCGGTCGGTCTCTCTCTATCAATCTGGTGAGTTAAAGATTATTTGTTGGATGAAGTTAAAGATTATATCGTAATAATTGTCCATGTCGAATTTTTTCTTATTACTAATTTTGATTCTTCTGTTTTATTTTTGTTGCTGAGTCAGATGATAATTACCCAGCTTATCCATTTGTCATGAGGAGACCATCGGTGAAGCCAACTCAAGACTGATTAATGTTTGTTTGGGAAAAAACATATATTTTTTTCTTTTACATTATTGCCCAGTTGAGAGAGGAGGAGAAGAAGCTCTCTGCAGCTGCCGCCAACTCTACCACCTTTAGCGAAAGACAGTGGTATTCATTTTCTTTCCATGTCTCCTAACTTGGAAAAGGTAGTTTCGGTCTTTAACGGTGATTATGATGGAAAAGCTGTAGGGAGGAGGCGTGTTTTTGTGCAAACTGACACTGGTTGCGTTTTGGGGATAGATTTAGATCGGAGTGACAATGCTCATATATTGAAAAGGAAGTTGCAGGTAGCACTCAATGTTCCAGCAGAGGAGACTTCTTTGATGTTTGGTGATCATGTGCTAAAGAATGATCTGGATGCTGTTAGAAATGGTTCTCCGCTTCTTCTCACACGTAACTTTTTACACAGAAGCTCATCAACTCCATGTATATCAGCTAATGACAAGGATTTTCAGAAGAGGGATCAGAGCAGTCTGATTGAAATATTAGGGTGTTCAAGTCACTATGATAGCACCAAACAACTAGCAAAGGATGCCGTGAAGGCCATAAAGGTTGGTGTGGATCCTTTCCCTGTTCATAGTGGACTTGGAGGTGCTTACTATTTCAGAAGCCATAGTGGCGAGAGCATTGCAATTGTTAAGCCAACTGATGAAGAACCCTTTGCACCAAATAATCCAAAAGGGTTTGTTGGAAAAGCTCTTGGACAGCCAGGCCTGAAACGGTCTGTGAGGGTTGGTGAGACAGGGTTTCGAGAAGTTGCAGCTTATCTCCTCGATTACGACCGCTTCGCAAATGTTCCCCCCACTGCACTTGTTAAGATTACTCACTCTATATTTAATGTCAATGGAGAAGTAAACAGTACTAGAGGTCATGAGAAAAAGCAGGTGAGTAAGATTGCATCATTTCAGCAATATATCCCTCATGATTTTGATGCTAGTGATTCTGGGACATCAAGCTTTCCTGTTTCTGCGGTGCACAGGATTGGTATATTAGATGTAAGGATCTTCAACACAGACAGGCATGCAGGAAATCTTTTGGTTCGAAAGCTTGATGGAGTTGGGAGGTTTGGCCAGGTGGAGCTCATTCCAATTGATCATGGCCTTTGCCTTCCAGAGAACTTGGAAGACCCATATTTTGAGTGGGTCCATTGGCCTCAAGCATCCTTACCATTCTCCGAAGACGAGCTCGAGTATATAATGAATCTTGACCCAGTTAGGGACTCAGAGATGCTTAGAATGGAGCTTCCCATGATTAGGGAGGCTTGCCTCCGAGTGTTGGTTCTTTGCACGATTTTTCTCAAGGAAGCAGCAGCCTTTGGCCTATCTCTTTCTGAGATTGGTGAGATGATGAGCAGGGAATTCAGGAGCAGGGAAGAGAAACCAAGCGAGCTTGAGGAAATTTGCATTGAGGCAAGGATGAAAATAGTAGAGGGGAACTTGTTCTTTCCCGATGCAGAGGCAGGATGCACGGAGGAGGTATCCCAGTTCGACATGGAGTGTGAGGATGCTGAACTTGACTTCATATTTAAAAGTGCAAATAATTCAACTGTGAAAGGACCCTTTTCTTGTAACTTCAAGTATGGGAATGGCCGAAACCTACTTTCTAAACTAGAGGAGTGCATAGAGGAGGGAGAGAGTGGTGGTGAAGAAGATTCTGCTAGAGTTGATAAGTTCACAGGTGTAAAACATCAAACAGTAGGACCAACAGTTTCCAAGCTTTCAAAATCGCTGAAGAATACAAGTCTGGGTGAGAAAAGCCGACAATTTGACAGTACAAAACCAGAAGGTAATCATCTAGGAGTCGCTTCATCGGGCAACAGGAGTGCAGATGACCAGTTTCCTGGCGGCACATGCTTTGTGAAGCTGGCAGACATGAACGAGGAGGAGTGGGCGGTGTTCCTTGAGAAGTTCCAGGAGTTGCTGTTCCCTGCTTTTGTCAGCAGGAAATCTATTGGCAATGGACAGAGGCAGAGGCTTGGAACTTCATGCAAGTTTTGAGACGATTAGTTTATTGAAGAGAACTAGGTAATAGTGTAAAAGAATAAATAAGAGAATTGTCAGCGTGCTTTTGAGAGAGAGAGAGAGAGTTCAGGTTGAAAGTCTTGCATGCCGTGGTTGAATAAAGGTTTTGTAGACGTTGCTTGATACCACTTGTTCCCAAAAACATAAATTGAGCATTTCTATCTCTAAAGACTATACCAGCATTTCTATCTCTAAAGACTATACCAATGCCAGCAGGGGAGGCCATTTGCAATGCTGGATGATCTTTGGATTTCTTTTGCATCCCAAGCAAATGGGAGAAAGATAAGAAGAGTCACATCTTATCTGCTTCCCCCAAACTCAGATATGAGCATTCCATTTTTGTAATTGGGAGTGACACTGTAAATATTCCCAGGAGGGAAGTCACCGGAAAAAATGTACTCAATTGAAGTTTCATTCAGGTCGCACGCCAATGTGCACATTTCTATGAATTGTTATGTTTTGGTTCCCTCCAGTATTTCATAACACATTAACATCCATTTACTTGTTGCAGTGACGTAGTGTATGTCCAAGTGTATTGGCAGTTTGACATAGCTTATGAGCTGAGCACTATTTCAGATTAAAAAATCATGTGATGAAGTATCTGCTTAACAACGGCAAAATAAACTCCGGAAAGGATAGAGGGGTAGAGGGGGGGATAGAGGGGTAGAGGGGGGTTTATTTATATATCAAGAGATACTGAATACAACCGAAACCATGTTCGGGAGGTGATTAAACACAAAGGCACAAAGCTCATTTGGAACTTTATACTTCTAACATACCAAATGATCACGTGAAAATGTGAAATACTGTTTGCCTTTATCACGTTAATGGCTTTTTTTCAAGGCAGAAAATCTCGCTGAGATTTCTGAGATCTCAATGAGATATCTTGGTATTTCAAGGGTCCGAAATCGAAATATTTGAGATATTTCAACCGAATATTTAACGTATTTTTTTCTGAGATATCTCGCAATTTCCGAAATGAATTTTGATATCGACGAGATTTCTGAAATGAACGAGATATCTCGTTTGACTTGTTGACCACTTTTTAACCAAATTTCCGGGATGAACTAGATGTACAGATATCTCGTTTGACTTGTTAACCACTTTTTAACCAAATTTTCGAGATATCCGAGATTTTTTGCCTTGCTTTTTTTAAGCTTCAATGCAAGAAGTGTGTATAAAAATCCCCAATACATGATGCCTTATCATTTTATTTTCCTTTGACAAAGTTGATGTCTTTGTCATTCCAAGTTTGCTTTCCTTTTTTTCCTAAAATATCAAATTGATATAGTGAAATTGGTTAAAACTAAACAATCCTAAACGAAAATCCAATTAATTTTCAGTCAGCACACCCACCCTTTAAGGCCTTTATCGTGGTTATCCGATATTTGTAGGAACGCATTTTTTTCTTCACTTCTGTGTTGGAGTCTAATTAAGAGCCAGTGCCCAAATGGAAAATCATTGTATGAGAGAAATGCACACCTCGTATCTGAATATTGAGATATGCGTAAATAACATGGAGTTGCACAGCTACCCTGTGTTTGAAGAGATTCACAAACCACTGAGATGCACAAGGCAGACATCACCAACACCAGTAATCAACATTACTAAAAAGTGAAGTCTCAAAAGACAAGGTTTTCATGGTTGCAACTTGCAAGGCCATGATATATCTAAAGCCACCCTAGCGTGATAAGTTACCATAGAAACATATTCTTGCTTATTATTATGGCTGTTAATACCATTGAAGCTAAACTGTTAGTGTTTAAAGATGGGTTTGACTGGTGATTTTTTACTTTCATCTTTACATGCTACAAGGCTCGGACTCAAAGTTATGCCATTTATATGGTGAATTCTTTGTACAAGCTACAAATACGCGAAACACTTTGGGAACTTACTTACTTAGTCCTACAATCTATGATGTGCAACTTATGCACGATCCAGAAGATAAACAATGAACTGGTATTCTTCTCGAGTTTTGCGCTTGCGAATAACCAAATGTGAAGTATGTGTGGCAGTGGGTTTTGCAATCTTGCATTCTGTGGTCTGAGCCCGCAACTGCCAATAGAGGAAGGCAATTATTTATTTGTTGAGAGACTCTATATTTCATCTTCGGTGCCATGGCTAGAGTGATGGGCATATGCTTTTATATTTAAGTACGGATACAATTCCTCGTTTTAATACTCACTACAGTGACTTAATGATAGCACACAAATGAAACTTTCCTAAACCAAACGATATTACAAACGAAATATAATGGCGACCATTTTCCCTTTATTACAAATTATCTATGGTCCAACAAGAACTGATCCAAAATTAGCCATAGCTTCTTATCTTGCAGGAATGAGTAATGAAGACAAGCACATTAACCTAAATATCGTACGTGCGGAAAAGACCACAGGATAAAAGAGGAACGAAGAGCCGCAACAAAGCATCTTTTGTTAATGAGTACATCCTTTCGTCAGTGACAGGTTCACGTTTTTAAAAAAACTATACAAATTTTTCCTAACTAATTTTGATCAAGTGGAATATGAGTACATCTACAAATGCTTTTAACATTCTTTTAATATATCAATTACGAGTTTGAACAACCCATAAGACATGATGGGAGTTCTGAATATAACATGAAAACGCTTCTGACTCATTCCAGAGTGCTTGAAATGCGCCATACAAAACTTCACGCTCAAAGCAAGATTGCGAACTTTGGGATCACTGTTCTACACTCTCTTTCAAGCTGGCCATACTGCTCATCTCCACTTGTTGATCCTCGATCCGTTTCACAATCTGAGGAACATCACTGACTGAAAAAGACATGGTATCTTCCTTGTGAAGGCGTCGGTGTCTTATCTTTGATATGGCTTGTGAAACATCTGCCATCTGTGGACGTTTTCTTGGTACTTTGTGTAAGCACTTGTGCGCAATACCGGCAAGAAGTCTCACTTCTTCAAGATTGCATTTCCCAGTGAGTTGCTTATCAAGTATTTCATCTATGCCATCTGGACTCATGCTGGCCTTTAAGAGAAGATATTAAGTAACTGAAGTTAGAAAAGCTATTGCCTGTGGCTTTCATTAAGGGTTCAAATACTTGCTGAAAGGATTTAGGAATACTTGCCAGATTGACGTACTCCATTAGGTTTTGCTGTGGGTGGATTGCGGTTATGAGTTCGAACATGATGACTCCAAAACTGTATATATCACTCTTCTTTGTGAACTTGTTTGTAGACATATACTCAGGATCTATGTAACCGTATGTGCCCTTTAAGCTAGAGTTCTTTCGATCTAACACCTCTTCTTTGGACAGCCCAAAATCTGCAACCTAATATTACAGGATGTAATGAAGAGGAAAACATGATAGAAGTCATAGAACAAATCGCCAAAAGAAGGCCTGGCTCTAATAACCACAGATGTCATTGACTAACTTCTTGTTTCTTCATGTACTATAATTCTATATGCTGATACAAAAATGTGCAATTACGAATATGCAGGCCGACTTGCAAAATTTACAGGCAGACATGCGATATTACTCTTTTGATGCTTTGAAAGGGATCTTAGTATTAGTCTTAGGATGACACCAAGGGCCATGAGGCTAAAGGTGCTGATACTACCATTTCAGTTCTTAAACGAATCATGCACACATCCCAGCCAATTGATGGACAAGAGTTTAATGGGAACCAACGACTGTTTGACAGTCTGCACACAAACAAACACTTCCAAGATTTCTTGCCATAAAAAAGGCAGGCAGATTGACAAAATGAAAAAGAAATTCAGTCACATAAGTAAGCTTAACTCATCTTTGTAAATAAGAAAGCACACACGGTCACATATTCGAAGGGCTTCCTGTCATGTTGACGAAGTATCTTTCATGACACACACAAACACAAATTGTGACAACTATGTAAAAAAAACAACTATTACTGAGAGGTATCGTGCTTCTGATCTAATCCTTTGAATAGTATTGTGTAAACACAGCTCCAATTATTTGATAATTCAAAATCATTAACACACTTATCACATGCATCCGTGTTATCCTTTGTGGGCTGTACAAGAACTTTTTCAATAAGTTGTTCATTCATGATCTATCTCATCATATTTCTATTACTGCAATGGACTGTGTTTGAGTTCCGATACAGTACTTGTAACAGCCTAAACCACAAACCAGGTCGTTGGGTACATGTTACCATGCTTCCAGAATACGATGAGAGCAGACAGTATAAAGGGATAGATATCACCTCATTAAGCATATTTACAAAGAAAACAAGATTCAGTTTATCAAATAAAACACTACAACAAGAATTAACCGCAAAGCATTGCTCATTTCTAAAATTTAGTTGGGTATTATACTATTCTATAAAACACAAGAATAAACAGTACATAGGATGTCAGACAAGTCGATACACAATTTAACTAATGCACTGTTGTAATCCCGACTATATATAAAAATAATATGCTAATGCAAGTATGTGCAGGCAATCATCATACCTTAGCCCTCATTGATTTGTCCAGTAATATATTAGCACACTTCAGATCTCGATGTATGACAGGAGGGATGGCCTGTTACTAAAAAGTGTTAGTTTCAAAATTGAAACTTGCTTCAATAAAAAAAATATATATATTGAAACTTGCTCACTTCTCTGAGGAGACTAATAAAGGCTTTACGAAGAAGCAAAACGTACCCCTTCATGAAGATATTCAATTCCATGTGATATATCGAGAGCAACTTGAAGTCTGTCCTCCCAGCTCAAAACTTGTTTACCTTCATCTGAATGCAGTTAGACCACCAAAGAATTGAATTCCATCACACTTCATCAAATACATTGTGATTCAGCAGTCAGAATAATTCCCATAAAAACAGACACACATAGAGATTGCAATTCATCATATTCATAACTAGCTGCTATGCTGTTAAAAGTTCTGAATCTTGGCTCACACATATTGGACTTAATCAAAAAATAAGGGCATAAGAATAGCATGTTGTTTGTGTAAATGATCAAGTGAAAATGAAAGTTCACAACATAGAAAGCCCAAAGTTATGAATAACCAACCACCATGTAACTGGAAATCCTAGTAATCAACGAATTTATCCGAAAAACATAAGAATCATACGGATAACAACTTCGTTATGGGCGTTTAGTATACCGGTTCATTGTTACCAAAGCAACCTTTTGATTCAGAAGGTCAGAATATAAGAAGTCTTATTCTTTACGAGGAAACAAGATACACAGGTTTCAAATTCAAGGAAAATCTTCTAACAACACAAACAAGAATAAATAAGAAAAGTAAGATATCTGAACTTACTATACAGAAGGTTCTCCAAACTCCCATTACTCATGTATTCATAGAGTAACATGTGTTGACCTTTATCCACACAATATCCAACCAAATTCACAAGATTGCGGTGATGAAGCCTACCTAGCAAAAGTACCTGCAAAACACCAGATTTACATACAAAATCCACAGATCTCACACAATATTTCCATGGAAAGCCATAGATGAATCCATTCTCCTCTGAAATGGCCACATGACTTAAAACAAAAAATTTGATTTGATAATGACACCAACCACTGGAAGTTGTATTAGAAGCAAAAGATGATTAGAAGGCAACAACAATTTTACATCCAAAATACATGCTCATAGGTAAATACAAGTAGGTCTAGTCAGCAATTTACAACATTCTCTAACTGAATAAGAAAATCTACCCCAATCATGGTTAAGAACTTTTCATGGGTACACATGCTACATAATAAGAGAATTCATTTGAATCACTAGTGAAGACATTATGAACATCTCAAGTTTCATCCATTTCAGTCATACTCTTGCATCTCATCACTTTTATTCTAGTTATTGTCAAAGAGTATGCTGTGGAAGTAGCTATTACCTCTGTTTGGAACTCCTTTTCCCCCTGTTTTGAATTAGAAGCAAGGACCTTTACGGCTACCACTTCACTCGTAGGCATCGTAGCTTTGTAGACTGGACCAAAAGATCCCTGTCCTAACAAAGTTGTAAAGTTCTGTGTTGCCTTTTGGACATCCCTACAAAACAGGAATCAAACTAAATTTTCATAGTATATCCACATCAAACTACAATCATCTGACTAGGTGATCATTGAACTTTAAGGGAATCTACTAATATTAGAACTACGACCATAATATCTCCCAATGTGGAGTGCTTAACACAAAGATTTTAACAGATGGACCATCAATTGCAAAGATGGCATAATTTCCAGAAAGCAAATCACATGAGCTAAGAAGTAACTAGTGTTCTCAGATAAAAGTTCATCTACAATACTTGTGAGAGCTGTAGCCTTTATTTGTTGGGGACCTTTTCGAGAGACAGCCTCCATTGTCCATATATAAAAAGATCGAGAAGCAACTGTAAATCCAAGTGTTGGAATAAACAGGTGTAGAGGACACCTAGCCTTATACACATATGTTAGATTTATCCTCATCTAAATATATTGGCCCTACTAATTCTAAAAGCAGCAATCCATGTAGTCCACTCCAGGCCAGACTTTCAACTGCTAATTTAAAAATGCAATATAATTGCAAGGTTGCCCCCAGCTTTACCACATACTGAAATTAGAAGATGCAGCAATTAGTCCCTTCGCATTCAGGCGATACTGTTTGCTCTTTCTCTCACTTAAGCTTCATATCCAAAAGAAAAGTATAGTTCTACATACATCGTAAATGACAAATCTGCCCTTATTAATTCATGGTACGCATCTCAAAATTTAAGTTCCATATACAAAGCCTGTCAAGTAGAAGGGTCGTCCATGGCCCTGGGTCAGTTTACAAGTTTGTGAATGCGTAAGTGTGTGAGAACAAGTATAGTGTGTTCCACTAGTTCAGCTACCAGGTTATCCCTTTCAACGTTAAATACTCCATTGAAAAAACTAGTGGACTGTCACAGGAGAGCCTAATTAGAGGTTTCTCAAGGAAAAAAATGATCAACTTCATCAAAATCTGAAGAGCTTTCAAAAGAGTGAGTCCCCAAATATCTTCAGAGTACTTCTTATCAATCCACAATGAATATGCACAAGGGAGGTTTCAATAAAAGAAAGGGGTCTACAAATTATCTTTAATTTCTTGGCTGATTGAGTGTCACTCCCAACAACCAATAAATAGGTAGCAATGTCATAATATACCATTTGAGACAGATAATGAACCAAGGACCAAAATACTAAGGCAATCAAAACGGACAGTAAAACTCAAAATGATAAGAGGGAAAAAGAACACATCTCTAAAATGATATTCAGATCAGATGTTGTAATCGATATTAAAATCCAAAGATGCGATGAACCTAGCTCCATTCAATTACGGAATAAGAAACATTAAACTTTAAAGAATTTAGAACTGTTAAACTGTCTTAGTTTTATTTCCTTGTTATGAAGAAAGAGTTGTGTTTGCACACTATAGAACACATACTTGTATGAGTAATTGAGAATGCCAGAGGTTGGTGTATAAAGATCTTTAGACCGCTGGTTAATTTTTGTGAGCTGCTGCGGTCCATGAAAAGAAAAAGAACTTGAGAGTGATGCACTAGAGTCAATGCTTGTGCCCACACCATTCATACGTATAGGAAGAGTTGTTACACTACGCGAGCTTGAACTGTGCTGAAGACGAGATCGTTTTCTATACCATCGAACCCCGAAAAATGCACAAGCTGCTAAAACAAAGCCAATGGCTACACCAACAGAGACACCAACAATAACTAGATCAGCTTGATGTGCCATTCTTTGATCTCTTTTGACACTCGGAAAGTAACAGCATCTTGCGGCGCTTAAGCAACTTCAAGCTCACAATAACAGTCTTGACGTAATCTTCCCTACATCACAATGTAAATAGTGTGATTGATGAGCATATTTAGCTATGTTCCTTCTCCAAGTTTGTAGTTTCTAATAATTTAGAAAAAAACTACTGAATAAGAAGAGATGACAAAAAATAGTACCAAGTTACTCAAACAATAAAGGATACCATCAGCTATCAGCTTCTTCAGTTCCAAAATGATGTACTACACCTCAAAGAGTGCCATAGTAAAGAAACATGAACAAAAATACAAACAGACAACTCCTTTGGTTTTTGGAGACACTAAAGATAAGACTAGCACGACTAACTAATTGCTTCTCGCGCAAAAGATAAGTAAAAAGAAAAAGTCCTGCTTGGTTGACTTAAGTTTTGCTAATATGGTTTTTTCCCTCCCTCTTCAGGGTTCAAATTGTTGTTCAACACCCACACTAGAAAACACTGCCTAATGCCTATGATTATGGAGGCGCGTGTTCATTTTTTTATTTAATAGTTAGAGCAAAATTTCATGAATATTCCAAAATCACTAACCAGCAATTTAGCATCTATATTATGCATTATTTCACCGAAGCCTTGCTTACACAGTCACATTTCAGCATTTCACAACATGTGATCTTTCAAAATACAACAAGGTAGGACTAAAGACCGATTCCAACCCATTTCCCAGCATTCAAGATTCAATATATCTTGACGACTAGATCTACGTTTAGCTTAATCTTGCAAAATGAGGTAAGGTTCCCCTCGGGTACGTATGTTAAGAGAATCACTTGTGTCGACGAGAATCTATTGTACTTGATCATATGATCTCCTTGAACTTAACCAACATACTCCTACATGGTGTGCCAACACTATAACGATAATAAGGTCGTTCTAGAAACTGCCCACACAAAGAATTTACACACGAAGTCATAAAGCATTAAAAAAAAAAAAACAATACCATTAACTAAGTTACAAGAAAATTTGTACAAAAAAGTAACGAATACACAATGATCTATAGCAAGAAAACATACCTTCAAGAACAGAAAACACGTTCTAATTGTATTTGAACAGAGAAAAGTTTTTTTAGTCCAAAAACAAACATAATTTGGTTACAGCTAAGACGAAACTCATATTTCAGGTGTTGGTCTTCTATTTACGTATCGCGTGTTGGATTGTAAAATGTAGTTTAATTGGGCACTCATAAAATTGGATCGGATTGGGCAACCCAATTTTTTATTTTTTTTTACAAGTTTGCCATCAAAGCCCAGGCCCAATAATCAATTCAACCGGTCTCGCCATAACGAAACTCTCGGTTCGTTTGAGTGTACACTCAAATGGTCTCGCCATGTCGTTTGAGTGTATACTCAAACGATACCACCATGTCGTTCTATTGTACATGCATGCGGTTTGAGCTTGTCGTTTGAGAATTGGCTCTCTGGATTCTCCATGGAACGGTCTGAGCATGCCATTTGAGTGTACACTCAAACGGCTTGGTCATATCGTTTGAGACAGAGCTCTCTGCTTTTTCTATGGAACGGTCTGACCATGTCGTTTGGTATCACATGCAAGCAGTATGACTGAGTCGTTTGGGGTTTCTATAGAGTAACATGGGGGAGTCGTTTGGACTAAAATAATTGAGAAGTTCTAAACCAAGGAAATTCCTGATTAAAATAATAATTTGTTTTATATATAAACTTGCTATTTTTTTTAATTGTGAATAATAAACTAGTTTGGGGTTTAAGGTTTAGGGTTTACAAACATATTTCACTCAATTATTCGAAATATATCAAAATTTCAAATATCTATACATAGAATACTCAAGTTTCTCATTTACTCCTTACTCCTTTTTTCATACTCAATAAAATACTCAAGTTTCTCATTTACTCTTTACTATTTTCATACTCAATCAAACCCAATCAACATCCTAAATGGAACACAAAGATGATGAAGAAGCATTTGAGGTAATGCTTGAGGTGCAACAACAAATTAGAGAAGGAGAAAATATAAGAAATATTGAAGGTGAAGAACAACCAATAGAAAGTGAAGAAGTGACAAAAAATGTTGAAAGTAAAGGTGAAGAAGTTGAAGAAATAGAAGATGCGACTAGTCGAGCAAATGAGATGTCGAGAAATCGCCGACGACAAAGACAAGCAAACCTAAATGATGAGTGATAAGTGTTTAAAATTGTATATTTTATATATAGTTTTATAGGTACTTTATAATATCATTTATGCTCATTATTTTTAACGTAAAACCATACATTTGCTTTATTCTATGACATTATGTACATTTTTTTTGTCATAAAGGTTTATTTGCATATATGTGCATGTCTTTGGAAAAGTCCCATGTAAAATATGTTTTATTAATTTGGTTTAATATTTTTTTTGTAGGAAATAAAGATGTTGGTCAAAGCCCAATAAAAGCCCGAGCCCATGAGCTAAAAAAGATCATTTAAATAATCAATAAGTGAGAGCTCATGGAATAAATTCTGCTATCAAGAATGGAAGGAAATGTTAGAGAATTAATAATTATGGAAGGAAATCAAGAAAGGATAATCACAACTACCACTATATATCCTTTACCATTTTCACCCCATTAAATATCCCCATTTCCATTAATCATTTATTATTTTGATTTTATCATATCAAATCATTCCTTAATTCAAAATCACTTCTTACCTTATATTTTTGCCACCATATATATTCCCCCATATCCTCCATATTCTTGCCAATCACTCCATTCCTAATTCAAAATCATATAATTCCATTTTATCTTTTATTTGATTACCAATTTATATTTCCTTCCCTCATCATGCCTTGATAATAACTCTTCTATATTTCATTTCCAAAATTTCTTTATCTTATATTATCTTCCAATATCACAAAGATTGTTTCCATTTCATGTGAAGATATTATGCACCAAGATATTCTTTGTAGAAGCTATAAATAGAGAAGAGAATTGGCATTAAAGACATCCAGACTTGAGAGAAAAATATAGCAAGCTAGTTCTTTAGTTATTTCATTTAATTAGTGAGGAAGAGTTCTCTTGAGTGTGTAATTTTTCGAAGATCAACATCAAAGCAATAAAGGCGGTTTCAATGTTCACTCTATCTCGTCTTTAATTATTCTTTCATGTTAATTAATAGCATAGAGGGGTAAGCTTCCACCCTATGGTCGAAAGTGAAAGCTATCCATGAAATTCTTGTTATTTTGTTTTTGTCCTTTTTGTTAGAATCTCCACTGTATGTGTTTTTGATCAAATCCAATGGTATCTCTTTTTAATTGATTTTTGCACTAAGGTTAAATGTGCATGGTTTCTATCACCGTGAAAAATACGAGGTATTTTCCATTGTTAGTTTATTCTTTTTGTTAAAAATCTTTTAGACTCAACTTTATTAGTTATTAAGGGATTTTTGGTATTTTTTGTACTTCTTATTGTGGACATTGAATGCCTGAAAATTCCTCATTTGGAGTAAAAGAGAATAGAGGATTGAATTTAATATTGAGATGTTTTATTATGTTATTCAAGTTATATTTTCCACTAATTCTAGAACTAGCATTTAAGATTTAGTGAAGTTTCGGAAAAATTTAACAAGAGGTATAAAAATGAAATACAAGAATTATTGGTGAGTTAGTAACTTTCTACTAAGGGTTTTGATAAATTGATATTTGAAAATTAATTGCTTTAGTTAGTCATTATTTCCTTACAAGTTACTTTTATTTTTAGTTTAGATAAGAAATTAGAAATCTTCAACAATTGTTTTAATATTAATCACCAAGTTAGCTATTGGTTTATGAAATCTTTTCTCCCCCATTTATTCACTTCAAGATGTGGATCGATACCTCACTTACCGCTATTTTAATCATATTTTATTGATTATTTTGCAGTTTTTGAGATTTTTGTTGGTTGACAAGTTCTAGGCGACGGAATTAAATATTCAAAGAATTTGTGCAATTCAATGAGGTAACACTTGATTAGAATGAATACAGAATACTTGATTGATTGAATGAATGAATGAATCTACAAGAGAGTATTGATTAGAATGAATGCAAAACACTTGAATAATTGAATGAATCAATGAATTCAAAACACTTGAATGAATGAATGAATGAATCAATCAACAACATTTAGAACTCGAGGCCAAACGACAACTCTGGGTTGTTTGGGGACTCTAGCAATCAACATGGCCTGGTCATTTGGACCCTCTATGGAACTACATGACTGGGTCGTTTAGGGTCCCTATTGGTCAATGTAGCTGGGTCGTTTGGACTAAATTTAGTGAGAAGTTCATTTTTTTTGGTGACTTTGAAATCCCTCATTACACAAATTGTTTTAGACTCTTGTTTTATTCTATATGTAGGATCCTTTGCCGCTATCCGAGAACCGATCCTCTGCAAACTCGAATGACGTGGATTGTCAACTGATTTTAAGTGATACAATAGAAATATTTACTATAGAAAAGGTATGATGGAGTAGGCACTGATTTTATTTTATTTTATTTTCTAAATGTAATATTATTAGTGTATTAATAATAGTTGTTGTTTTTTTATGTGTTTAGGTCTTTCATACACATAGCGAGACAATTGGTTGGGCAACCGCTAGAGGAAAACAAGTTAATGTGGTTGTGGTAATTGAAAAGTCGAAGTATACTAAGGGAAACCGAGTAGCAAGATTGAATTTGGCTTGTGAGTGCTCGGGTGTGTATCGGTCACACAAGAAGGAAGGCGAAGGGAGGGCTAATAAGAGAAAGTCGGAAACCAAGAAATTGGGATGTCCATTTAAGCTAAAAGATGTTTTCCAACACGGCACTATCAATAGTTGGAAAATAGAAGTTAGAAATGGTATTCACAACCATGTATTGGCGAAGACCCTTGAAGGACATGCATTTGCTACTTGTCTGACCGTTCCAGAGTTCGAGTACTTGTCAGAGATGAGTAAGTCTGGAATAAAGCCTAAACAAATTTTGGATTCCATCAAGAATAGGTATCATGAAAACATATCCAGTATATCCCAAGTCTACACTGCAAGGCTGAAGATGAGGAGATTGGATATGAACGGTCTCACACAATTGTAGAGATTGCGTGAGTTGTTAGCAAAAGAATATTATTTTGAGGAGTTGAGAGAGGATGAAAATACCGAGGAGATAACGGGGTTGTTATGGGCCTATCCAGAAGGTGTTAAGTTAGCTCGGACTTTTCCAACAGTTTTCATGTTAGACGCTACCTACAAAATTAACAGGTATCAGTGACATTTCATACAGTTTGTTGGGGTGAATTCAACGTAGAAGTCTTTCACCGTGTGTCAGGTGCTGCTTCAGTCTAAAACAACAGTCGACTATGAGTGGGCCCTGTATCAGTTTAGTGGCTTGCTTGGTGATAAAAGCCCACCCGTGATCGTGTCTGACAGGGACTTGGCCCTGATGAGTGCCGCTGATAAAGTTTTCCCTAACGCACACAAGCGTCTATGTAGATGGCATATTACTACGTGCGTCATTTCAAAATATTACGATATTTTTCCAAGCACAGAACTTGTAGAGAAGTCCCAGTTCTCGTTGAACACTGTAGTCAAATCGAAGACAGATGTTATTTTCCAGTGTAGATGGGATGCTTTGGAAAAATATTACAGGGTTGAGTACTCTAATTTTGTTAGTTATTTGTGAGAGAATTGGTTTTCTCACAGGGATTGATTCGTATGTTGTTGGACTGACCAACATATTCACTTTGGGAGTACAACGACCAATAGAGTTGAAGGGTCTCATGCTTAGGTGAAGCGTGTACTAGGAAATGCAAACTATCATGATTTTTTGAGTATGTTTAGCTTAATCCACCCGATTCTAGAGATCCAGATGTCCGAGATTAGAGCTACCTTCGAGAGGAGTATGATTATAACTCAACACCACCACCAGATTCCTTTATTTTATGAACTCAGAGGCCTTGTCTCACGCAAATGTTTGGACTTGCTATTTGAAGAAATAAATACCTATGTAAAACGTGTTAAAGATGGAGAGATAAGGTGTTGGTGCTATTTGCGCACGAGCCATGGACTGTTATGTGCTCATGAATTAATTGAGTTTGAATAGCAAGAGCGGTCCATTCTTTTGACTGCTATCGACCCCTTTTGGAAAACATTGTCTGCTTCTCCCAATGTGTCAGTGGGTGTTGGTCCCGATGTTAAACCTTTGATGGACTTGTTCATGAAAAGGTTTGCAATGGTTTCTGAAGAAGAGCAGAGGGTTATGATTAGGAAGCTTATGGAGATTGCCATACCAAAAAGTACATGGCTAGTATCGCCTTGTGAGGAAGCAAAAACCAAAGGTCAGTCGAAAGGTAGCTGCAAGAGAATGCTTCCAAGTGGAGATGAGAACTCTTCAAAGCAAGATCCATCTTATTTTGAACATTCTCAACGTGACCATAAGGAGTGGGTCACGTCACAACAAAACACTACGCTCACCCAAAACACCCACACCACACCAAGAAAGAAGTCTTCTCCAAAAACACTAACCCAAAACACCCACACCACACCAAGAAAGAAGCCTTATCTAAAAACAACAACCCAAAACACCCACACCACACCACACCACACCAATAAAGAAGGCTTCTCCAAAAATACCAAAAACAACCACACCAAGAAATAAGGCTTCTCCAAAAACAACCACACCACGAAATGTGAAAGATGTGGTAGACTTTGGAAAGGCGATGGGTTATAAGGATTATGGGTTAGATATTCATGAAGAAATACACAAATACATTGTTAGAGTCAATGACCCTGTTGGCGATGGCAATTGCGGTTATAGAGATGCGCTTTGTGCATTGCATTAGGAAGAAATTAAGAAGATTGGTCATGGATGAGAAAGGACTTGTACCAAGAGCTTATTGACCACCTCCCCTTTTATTGTACTTTATATAGTCAAAATGAGGTTGTTTATGTGAAGAAAACAATCCTACATGAAAAAAGTTACGCACCTTTAAATAAGTGGATGAGCATGCCTTTTGTTGGATACCTATTTGCGTCAAGATTTAATGTTGTCCTCCTGCATTTAGGAAGTCGCAGTGCTTCATTATCATGCCGCTGAGAACCCAAGCAAATCCTGAGAGAGTGAAAAAAGTGTTGGGTAGCGCACATATTGGTGGAAATCATTTTGTCAATGTTGAACTTGTTGAAGATTGTCTGGTTCCTCCAGTAATGCACCAATGGCTTAGAGCTCGATATGATATTGCTGAAAGTTGGAATTTGGCATTCACAGCAAGGCAATTGCAATTTATGGCATTGAACATTCCCAATCTAATATGGGAAGACGATCCCGTTGAAGACCTAACAATACATGTAATCGACTAAGTTGTTTGTATATGTTGTCGATATGATATTTTGATGTAATTTGTAAATTCATTTTGACATGTTATTTTGATGTAATTTGGAACAAGTGTAATTTAATTTAATTTTTATGTTATTTGGAAATGATGTTTGGGCTTTTATTTGATTTGATTTGGAAATCGAGTGATCGACTAAGTTGATTCGGACGTCAATCGAGTGATCGACTAAGTTGTACAATGTTGTCAATATGATATTTTGATGTAATTTGGAATAAGTGTAATTTGATTTGATTTGATTTTACTTGATTTTATCTCAAATGACATGGTGAAGTCATTTGACCTTTGAACCAAACAGTCTGAACTAGTCGTTTGACCTTTGAACCAAATGGTATGAGCTGGTAGTTTGAGACAGAACTCTCTGTTTTTTCATGAAACGACATGGTAAAGTCATTTGACTTTTGAACCAAACGGTTTAAACTGGTCGTTTGACCTTTGAACCAAACGGTTTGAGCTGGTCGTTTGAGACAGAGCTCTCTATTTTTTCATGATCGAAACGATATGAATGGGTCGTTTGGGAATTCAAAGGAACGATGTGGCTAGGTCGTTTGAGCATTCAAGGGGACGACATGGCTGGGTCGTTTGGACAAAAAAAATTTAGAATTTCATTTTGTTTTTACAACACTTTGATATCCAAAAAACAAACAAATTCCACTTTCCAAACATCAAATTCATATACCAAACATCAAATTCATATACACTTTCAAATTCATTTCAAAGCATCAAATTCCACTTCAAACCATCAAATTCATATACATCAAATTCAATTCGAATACATCAAATTCCACTTCAAACCATCAAATTGGATTCCAACACATCAAATTCAAATCAAATACATTAAATTCCACTTCAAAATGCATCAAATTCAAAAATACATAAATCGCATCAAAATCGGAAGCCACATTCAAAAATCAATTATGATTACTGTACCGCCCACCAATGTACTTGCAACTAGTCAAGTTGTACTCCTCCTGGAATGAGGACCTTGCTTCTTCGAAAATATTATTCCCACCTAATTGCAGACCTCTCTCTAGCAATTGACTCGTTTCATCGATGACGTTGTTATGTCAAAATAAGAATACAAAACAATTATTAATTACCGTTTTAAAATACCGTAACCAAAACATAATTAGAAAATCAAAATACTCATAATCGGTGCACAAGTGGGAAGTGTTTGCAGGGAGAAATGGATAGGAAGCCGCTTAGGATTTACCAATCAAATGTGATAATGCCTCACATACCATTCCATGTTGTTTGGATGACACTCCCATGGATAAGTACAGATGGGTCCTCGACTGTTGGGTTGGATCATGTGATTCTACCATGACTCCAAATATACAGGCCCAACAGTTGTCAATGTCCATTTCACTTCATACCCGCGTCCGGCTACAGTCCTGGTCGTGTAATTTGGTGTTGGAAGAGCTGCGGGTATAAACTGCACATGACCCAATTGACGCATGACCCTTGCAATGGCGTAAATCTCCACAACGTCAAAAAAGCATACCACTCCCTCAAAAAAAGCAATGTCATCAACTGGGCGTATAGCTCTAACATTATCGTATGGACGCCAATCAACCTTAAACAAAATAAAATGTGTCATTAATCACATACTCAAATAATCAATTACTAAAAAAAAATTGAAACAAACTGAAATACTTACATTGAACACCGTCATATCATCAATTATCGTTCGATAATACTGCAATGCATGACATAGGTTCTCATAGTGCACAACGCTAACTGTGTGTCTAAGAACACGCGACCCAGCCAACTTGTACTCTAAGTTTGGGATTGGCCTGAATAACAAGAAGTACTCATAGATCCACGCCTAGATATATACACACATAGTTAACATACTAATATATAGAATAATATAATTAACATTAAAAAGAATCTGCAAAGTATTTAAGTTTTACCTGTAGAAGAGTCAGGAAGCCCGAAACACTTTTCACCTTCGCACACGTGGTAGTCCCAGGTCCTCTATACAAAAAGGCCAAAATTGCTGTACCCCACGTATACTCGCCGATCTTACTGAATTTCAGCAACAGCCTCAAATAATAAACAGGCACTCCAGTCCCAGACTTATCGGTGAAGATGGTACATCCAAAGAAAAACAGTAGATAAGCTATTGCAGCCCGCTGTACCTCTACCAAAGTCGACACCTTCCCTTTTACATTCCCATCTTTATCCTTATCATGCATGGACCTTCCCAGCAAACTGGCTCCGCAAGAATTCTAGCCTTACCTTTGAAATGAACCAGCTCACGTCCATTTCCGCTTTAATCATAGGCAGCGAGACACCCAGAGTACGGTGTAGGAGACTCTCCGATTGTTCACGGGTCAACTCCGTGTTCCTTCGCACTGCTCTGCCTCTAATTACGATGCCTAGGATTTGGGAGACATCATCCAAGGTCACAGTCATCTCCCCAAATAACATATGGAAGGTGTTGGTCTCTGGATGCCACATCTCCACAAATGCAGAGACCAACGCCAAATCTTGATGTTTGTAACACCCAAATACCAGATCATAAAACCCAGTCCTTTTAAGCACATTTTCAAATCTGGGAGATCTTTTGAACTTATTCTTGAGATCCCATTGGCTTAATTTGGATAGATGCGGAACACACTTCAACACTCCGCGCTCCGCCTGAAACAATAAAGACTTAATGAGGAGAAGCAAAAGGTTTTGTAAAGACAAAGGAAAATCAAGATACTAAGTCTATGATAATACCTTATTTTTCCAAACATCACGAGCCACATGCACCGAATAGTCATACAGAAGCTCTGACTTAGTAGGGCCACCACCATATACACCTTGCGTGTACTCCAAATCATCATTGGATTTTCTCACATAGTCTACCACTGGAGGTGTTTCGACTTTGACCGGTGCTTTAACTTCCATAAATTCTTCCAAATCATCCTCCTCCTCATCATTGTCATCCTCTTCATCATCCGCCTCATCACCAGACTCTTCCTCATCATCTCAACCCTTACCTGAGTCATCCCCATCATCATCCCCATCATTTTCAACTACACTTTTCCCACGATCCATTGCTACATTAATTTACATTTACATCTACATCTTTATCTATATAATCTAAATCTTTATCTATATTAATATCACCCTCACTCTCAGTTTCACTATCACTCTCAGTATCTACATTACTCGGAACAACCTCATTGTGGTCCCCTCTACGCACTGAGGTCGAGGTGCCTGCTCCCTTTTTTCTCTCCTTCTACATCACCTACATTAGTAGGATCATCGTCTGCTTTTCCATTGCCTCTACGGATTGAAGGCATTGTTTTCTACCCCCTATCTCTCTTATTTTCAGGCTCAGGCGCGTCACCGCGACTTGAAGAGGAACCGCCGCCACCAAACAACTTCTTTACACCCTTGAATGTAGATTTAGCTACATTCTTGACATTCTTTGATCGAGGACCCATTACTACAAAGAAAAATAAAACAAGTATTAGCTACTATTATCCAAAACCTCTAAACTTCCAAAACTTCCAACAAGGATTACTTCGTAATGAAACAAATGCCATAATTGGTAATGGAATCAAACTAAAACTAACCAACAAAACTAATTAAACAAATGTCATAATTGGTAATGGAATAGAACCCATTGCTACAACGAAACAAACTTCCACTAAGATTATTAAAAGAAAAATCAAACACCATTAAATTGAAACAATTTCCAATAGATAATGGAATCGAACTAAAAGTAACCAACAAACTCTGGTATTAAATCAGACATTGCATTACTACTCAAATTAAGCTTCCATATATTTTTTCTACATTTCCAGCTAAATTACAATGCTTTCTACATTTCGAGCTAAATTAAAATTCTTTCGATATTACGATCACTACAATCACTAAGGCAGATAGTTGAATGACACAAACACTCAAACCCTACAATCACTACAAACACTCAACTCTATACAGAAACTTGAACACTCAACTCCGTACAAACACATTCAAATGACCTCATTGGGTCGTTTGGGCCATATACAAAACGACCTCGCTGGGTTGTTTGGGGCATCTTCAAACGACCTCACTGGGTCGTTTGGGGTTTTTTCAAACAAAAACAATAATTCATTTTGGTACTTCCAAACAACCTTGCACTCACCAAGATAACAACAAAACATTATGAGTAATCAAAATAACAATAACAACATACTCATTATTCAACAATATACACAAAAAATTGAGCAACTAGAGTTGAATAAAAAAGGAAATAAATTAAATTGTGCACTCACCAAAATTGTTATTCGAAACTCGAGAAATGATTGTTTGCACCAAACTCCAAACTCTCAACCAAACTCCAAGCTTTCAATCTCTATAATGCGCCCAAACACAATGTCCACAATGAGTGTTAACAACAATATCTTCAGTCAATTCAAACTCAAACTCAAATTTTGTTTTAGGTGTTTTTTGGTGAGAAATCGCGAGAGAGATGACCGGTTAGAGCAGTTTGTAGCCGGTATGCGTTGAGGTGGGGGGGGGGGGGTATTTGGTTTTTACTGTTGGGTTTCATTTTTGGGCTTGGCCTGGAAGCTGCCCGATCGAATTCTAGTGGTGCCCAATACAGGACTCTTGTAAAACCAGTTAGTTGACCAGACCAGCCGGCAGACTAGAAAATGGTCACCCTTAAGTCCTTAATTAAGGAGGTATAATAAAATTAAAGAGTTTTATCATCATCAATCATCATGGATATAATTATCACCAATAATGATCACCTTACTACTTACTGTGGGATGCTCACTAATCCAAGTAGAGGCATCGCACATCGTGAATTTGCATTGGGTTGCTGAAAGTGTAATAGGAAAACTGTCTCTTGGATTTGTTTAGTGAGGGGAGAATCGTCAAACGTTTGTAAGGTTTGGAGAACGGCCTGGGACATGTCCTTGCTCCCATGCAGGTTGGTGATGGTGGGAGGGCACAGAGCTGCGGCTAAGGTGGCGGAGTTAGCCTGGTTATCTACTTCAGATCCAGTGGCGGGTGGTGGACCAGTGTGAGCAGCTCTAAAGGCATCATATTGCTCATGTAGTGACCATAGCTGATTGACAAGGGGAGGTGGCTCAACTTCCATGGTGAAAGTATGGATGGTAAAAGTTGATCACTGGGGAGTAAAGCTAGATGAGTTATCGGATTCTCAAGGAATCAATCACAGACGGCGCCAAATGTAAATGTCTAATTTATCCTAAAAGATTATTAGGACATTACACCAAGTTAAAACTTAGCTCTTAAGTTAGGGTAAAGAAAGGGGGTGGTTTTGGTTGTTGTTAATAGTTGCTCTTCATGAGGATGAAGATGCCTATGTATCCAGTCTGTGTATTGGAAGTAATTGTGAAGTGTGAGTTAGCAACTCAGGTTAGGATCAATATAATAATCAGACTGAAATACGTAGTTCTTGAGGGTGGTTTTTATAGGTGTTGAGGGTGTACATCAGGTGCGACACGTGTACTGATGTGCGGTCGAGATTAGTGACATGCTTCCACAAGGGGCATGTGAGTAGTAGTCATAGGTGTTCAGCTCATGGGGTGTAATGATGGTGATCACTCCGTAATGTGATGGATGGTTGTAATGGTTCATGTATTACGGTGTAAAGGAGTTTAAGGATAAGGGAGGGGGTTCTAGAGACATTTTATTTTGACACGTAAACAAACTCAAAATCGTTAGGACATTTATAAGTTTCATATTAGGCTATTTTTTGTAGATATAATCTCCTAATTATTCTAAACATTGTCTCAAATAATAAAAAAAATCAAAATTTTCCAAACTTGCCAAATGTAGTTAACAATTTACAAAATTTGGCTAATTGTAGACCGTTCATTTTCACCATTTTTGATACTACATTTGGCAAGTTCAGAAATTTTTGATTTTTTTTATTATTTGTGACAATGTTTAGAATAGTTAGGAGATCATATCTATAAAATATTAGCCTAATCCGAAACTTATAAATGCCCTAACGATTTTGAGTTTGTTTACGTGTCAAGATAAAATATGTCCCTAGAACTAGGGATGACAATGGGTCGGATAAGAACCGATACCCGATTCGGTCCGAACCAATAAAAGCGGGTCTGGGACAAGTAATTAGCATATTGGATCGGTTTTGGGTCTTATTAGATTGGTTTTGGATTAAGTATGTACCAAACCGTTATAGGCCTGATTTGATTAAAATTTTTAGTCTTATTCTTTATAATTTTCTTCCACCATATATTTCTATTACAGTAACATTGCAATATTTAAAGTTCCAAAATAAGATATGCAAAATACATATATAATATTACGATATGTTTTTTACATAATAAAAAGATGGTTTCTATCTAAAGGAAAATTCTCCCTTATAAATTTGGATTTCAAATCATTCATTATGTCTTTTGGATTTGTGTACATTGTTTTTGTGTTTAGCAAAAAAAGACTATTTAATATTTATATAACAAAAATTAGGATCCAATTATAAAAAACTCGGTTCACCGGGTTGAAAACTTGGAATTGAGCTTATTGGTCCAAAACGGATCGGATCCGGAATAAAAATAAAGTTTTCGATTTGGTTCTGGTTCTCTAACTCAAATATCTGTTTGGGTCGGATCCGGTTCTGGGTCTGTATTGTTGAAAAGCGGATCGATTTTGGATTTGCATATATACGGACCGATCCAACCCATTGCCAGCCCTACCTAGAATCCCTCCCTAAGGGTAATGGTAATAATAATGATAGTGGCAGGTAATGATGTTACGAGGTGGAGCCGAGTGACGAGTCGCTGGTGCTCATATGTGTGTGAGTATTTGAGTATGGCGAGTATCTGGAGTAGGCTTCGAGTGTGACGAATATCCATATGTCCGGAGTCGACTCATGAGGGAGTCGTTGCATGTGGGCCTTGTACACATAACGTGACTGGTGATATGTCCTTTACACCGAGCATAAAAAAAAAATGCATTCTTGGAAGCCAAGCCACCATCAATATTGATGGTACCTCTGCTCATCTGTTGGGCCCTGTAAGTTATTGCTAAATAGGCCGGAAAGATTCATGTTACTACCTTCAACAGTAATACCTTGGACATTAGACCTTCCAGTCGCATATGCTGCTTTGCCGGGACTATTTTGTTGAATTGCAGAAGCTCCTCTAGCTCTGCTTCTTACGGATTTTCTATTAATTTGTGGACTCTGGAAGTTACTGAATTGGGTAGCAACTGTCATGGAATTATTGGCTTCGCTCTGGAAGTTGTTAAACATAGATGGGAACTTTATCTCATAAATACTATGGAAAGTTGGAAACCATAAATGTAAGGCGTAGCAGTTGTTGTTTCACCCTGACTGCGTATTTGAACTCCAGCAACTGTGTTACCCGACTAGCATTGCTTCGAGTAACCTGTGGGATCTGGAAGACATTAAACTGAGAAGCTGCACTCGCAGCATTATTAACAAAGTTACTCCTAACAATGTGGACATCTGGATTTTCAGTCCCTGTTGTAGTTCCACCTAGACTGTGCTCTGGAAATTCTCCATTATTCCCATTGGTTATGCAGTTTTTGTCAACCTGTGGCCTTTGGATATTACCTTATAGTTCAGAAAAGCTCATTGTGTCTTCAAAATTGACTTGACCAGCCTGAAAGGGAGATGGACGAGTTGCTACTCCTCCTAGACTCTAACGCTGAACTCCAGCAGTCACGTTACTGTCAATAATAAAGGAACTTTTGCCGTCTGTGGGTTAAAAAAAGTCGCTATACAGAGGAGCACAGCTTATGATGTTACCATTGTTGTCCGCCATGCCATGAAGATAAGTCTGGGGATTTCCCGTACATGTTGTCTAGAAAATTTGCACAGATTTACCACAGGCATACTATTAACTACAAAAATGTCTTCGTCATTATTCAATGGATCTCTGGAATTCATTGTGGCTGCATTCTGTATTTCTGTGTAATGGGAAAGTCGTCATCGTTTATCACTGGATAATTCTTTGAGTTGGTTCCCAAAAGGATTGGAAAAAAAATTCCCCTCGAAAAGTCATCCCTTTAGAACATTTAGAATTTGCTCACTAAATCTCACTTTCTTCTTCAAACTGAAACAGATGAAACGCAAAGGGTGCTAAAATACCCGTTAATGTCGTACCATCAAATAAAAACTATTTTACATCTTCCGTGCAAACAAGATGGGGGGATGATTCATAGGGGAAATCTCATGGATGAGTATGTGTTTTTCGGTCCAACAACTTTTCCACCGTCTAAGTAGCTGACATATATGTTGGTTCCTCAACAAAAAATCTTATGGTTATTTAGCTTTTGTTCAGAATCTTCATAAAGATCTTGGACCCAAGTGCGACAGATGCATTACTTCTACAGATTTCAGGGTAAGGAATTGTGCAAACCGGAGTCAAAAGAGTGCTAGTACCTTCGCTGCTATTGCCAGGATCGATCATATACCAATTAACAGTGGGAGCTGTGCAACCGTAATAAAAACTGATAAACAACTTCTTCACCGGTTCATATTGATAGGGTTATATACTAAAAACATTACTTTTGTATTAACTCTAATTCTTTATATTTTGAATGAAAATCATATGGGCAAATGTTATGCATATTATATATGTTATTAGTTATATGCATGTGTTTAATACTTTATGTTGTAGATGATATGGTGTGGATACACAGAAGATCATATCATCAGTACCTTATAAAGTATAAGTAATCGTTCACAACCTAGATGGATTTAGACAAACCATTGATACGGTTGTAGTATAATATGGTATTAGTCTATCTTGACTATAAGATTACACTAGTACACTTTGTGTGTATTGAACAGGACCAAATGAGGTTGTTTATTCTTATACTGAATATATAAGAGAACAAATACCTCTGTTATTATAGATGCTTGTTCTCCTAATCCGGATATAATAACGGGCACTTACATGCATTGTACATTGCTTTAAATCATCAATGAGTGATATTCATTTGTGAATCAACAAACTCGATGGATTGGATAATGACATTGTATGTAAGGTGTCCGCATTGATTATAGAAGGAATGCGCTCCGCAAGAAGTCGGGTTGATGATGTCCCCTTGAGGAGCTCAAAAGGATTGTCATGTAAACCCTGCAGGTGGATTTATTCTGACACGACAATGAGGTTGAGTGGTACTACTCAAGGACATAAGAAGTTGATTAATGTAGTTGTCAGTAACTTGACTTAATCAACGGACATTCGATATTTTAAAAACGGGGGAGATCAACGAGCATATAATATGGAGCCTATAAACGCATGACACGCGTAATTTGAGATTTTGAGCAACAATGACCTTTAGTAGAATAAGCCAATGACCTTTAGTGAGAATAAGCCATTTGTTGCTCAAGACAATCAAGGGCCCTAGGCAAAGTTCAAATGTCAATGGATGCGATGAATTTTTTGGTCGAGAACGCCAAATGCCAATGGATGTGGAAATTTTTTGGTGAGAACCCGAGAAACGTTGGAGAGTGAGGGAAACAAATGGTTATCCCCGTTAATAGATTTCTATCTAACCCTTAAATGGTCCCTATTGTAGCTGAAAATAAATAGAATAATCTCGGGGCCCCGAATTTTCACTATTCATCCGAGCCCAAGCCCGTCAGAAACCCTAATTTCTTCTCATGGTCCCTATTGTAGCCTATAAAAGAATTAGATCCAAAATTGGATCTAGCTTTGGAAAGTTAGATCCAAAGGGGATTAGTAGAGAAAGGGATTGGTAGATCGTTGTACACACAACGTCCAATCTATTATAAAGGAATGCAATAGAAAATCAAGGGGTTGATTGTTGATTCGGATTCATAAAGCTTGGATTCTCAGAGTTATCAAAACTAAATCTAAAAGGTATGTTCTCTATCCAAATTGTGGACACCCATTAATTCCGCTGCGCGTGGTGTTCGCGGTTTGTAGAAATATTTGCATTCTGAATAACGGTTCCTACACATATTCCGACAAAGATGATGACTGTGGAGGATCCACCTTTAAATCAGACAACTATTTACCCCCTTTCTTTTCCTCCCCCATCTCCAACTTGAAACAACGATTGAGTGATGAGGATGAACACCGTAAAGGGTAGAGAAGACAGTGATTAAAAAATGTAAAAATTTATATTTTGTTGGGCCTGGTATATGATATGGGCCATGGACTTTGATAAGGTTCGAATACTACTAGGTACTAACTAGCCACGCTGCCCGCCCTATGGCGGGGCTTGTTAATTTTAGGCATGTTAATTTGACTTGTGAGGTTTAATATCTAATGAAATAAACATCAAGCATTTTCCTATTAGACAACAATTTGTTACGCAAGGCTAACATGCAGCTCTTGAACTTGAACAAATATACCCACAACAATCATTCTCTAAGAAATTCTAAATACTAACTGATATGTACAATTCAAATTATATCGCCACGTCTTTGAGTTACTACCTTCAAAGTTCAAACGATCTAACCATATGCGAGCACAAATCCGATTCTCTCAATGAAGTCACAGTAAATACTATTTTCTATTTTACTCTACTAATAGAGCATGTTTATGTCCATCTAGCTCCAGGATTAAGAAGTCCTCGTGCATGTATCATTCGTCCTCCACAAATCAATCCTTCCCACCACTTAGTCAAGTTCCAGTAGTACAATTCATCTAAACTTTTTGCCTTATCAAATAAGATTTCAGTCATATCCCCTTCAAAATCATTACTTACAGCAATTGTCAGGGCGCTCCTATCGTAAACTTTCATAATCGTCATCAGAGAATGAAATTGTATCATCCAAACCCAACTCCTATCCATGCTCACATCTCGAAAGTTGCTGGTAATTAGATTGACATGCTTCCTGAGACACCTGAAATAAAAAAGAACATTTTTCGTTATTAGATTAACACTTAAAACACTTAGGATCCTAAACTGAAACTGAGTGGGTAGCTTATGTTTAAGCCCTGAAATTTGTTCTTAGGTAGGTTCTAATACTAAAATCAACATCCTCAAATAAGCTTTTCTTTTTATCAAACAATACATACTAAACATTACCTCGAATTCGGCCAACTGGTACCTACTCAGGATTCCACAGGGCAGTTAAGGATCATATTGCCAATATAGAGCTACTGAAACAAACTATGACACAGACCACACACACCATAAACACTTGGAAGTATTAATCATAATATCCTTTCATTTCGAGTCAAATAAATTTAAGATATAGCGAGTTCCACTCTAGCAATACAACCCAAACAATGGCAAAAAAGAATGACTCCGAATAACGGTTTTCCCTTGTAGCAAGGAGTGATGCTGGTATAGGCATGGCAAGTATGAGTGTATGACCCTCAAGACACAAATGTATAATACCAACACACTTTCTCTCTTCTCATTACAAAATGTGATTATGCGATCATTATTAATAACTAATCATGTAATCATACTACAAATGAGACTTTTTATTATATACCAAAGAAGTGTTTAATATAAGTTTAAAGCAAAAATAGTTTTCTGTAGTTAGACTAATTTGGAGGATACTCTCGAACTTGCCTAACAGGATCTGGGTTCGTTTAACTGCTAAAGGGATTCACATATTGTAGTGACTTCTCAAAAACTCTCCAGAGAGGAATCAAATTCAAGTTAAGCTCGCCAGGTTGTTCAAATAGTAAGCTAAATATGAGAGAGAGAGCTTACTAAGAAACTTGATTCATGGGATCATCAGACATCTAGTGAAGTTGTTCGTACTTACGATCAAGGATAAAAGCCACTTCACAAATCATTAAGCATTTGACCTTGAGAAATTCTAAAAGAAATATCAAATTGGTAAAAATAAAACTCAACCCAAATCAATTCAACATTTAGAAACTATATATATATATATGAAAAATATAGAAGGCTGTTTTTTCAGGCTTGTCTATATATCCATAAATACCTGAATATATAAGATCGTGCATACTTTTCAATTTGGGTATTAATCAATGATATGCTTTACTGAAAGCATATACAACCAAGTCAAGTAGAAATGCTTGTATGAAGCAGCTTGGGATGATAATCAAGAATCAACATTTAAAATACACCTTTTCAGACACATGAAAATTAGAGTAGCCTAACACCAAATCACATGAATTTTTGAAAAAATGAAAAAAATAAATAAAAAAATGTACCTGGTCTAGCTAGAGTTTGGTCCTCACGTTTTGCCTCTTCTATAGCAAGCCTAGTGTACAAACATTGAGCTCCTCAGAAAGTCTTCAACATAATTGATTTCATCTTGTGCTTGACAATCACTTTTCTAGCTTGTTCCACTGTAGTTCCTTCAAATCCTAATAAAAGAAAATTAAGTGATTAAATGACTAACAAAATATAAGTTTCATAAAAAGATGTTTGTAACATTTGAACCAAACAGTTAAATTGCAAACTTAGAAAAAAAAATGGCTAGTTCCAACTATTAAGTAAAATTTTCACAATTTGAGAAGTAGGCATAATCTGTTTGATGGCAGTTGAATGTTGTGCCTTTTATTAGTTAAAGTTAGAACTCCCTGTAACTCAGAATTGTGATGGTGTTGGCTATATATGGTTGTTGCATAACGGTAATGCCACTTTCTAAACCTGACCCTTGATTTCACTTGGCCTTGCTACTGATACATTTAGTTTTTCACCTTCTCTATTCCAAAATATTTTCTTAAATTGACTTAGGATTTCTAACAAACCAACCTGTTCTGAGTCAGGAATCAAGTTTCTTAATACTGTGCAAGCACATTATGGTGATAATGAAGCCTATTGTGCCCATTAGGTCGTAGAGACCTAATTATACCACCTAATTATACACACCCCCAACAACAAATTATACACACCCACCTAATTATACATACTCTCTTTACACAAAACTTCAAATAACACACTCATTTCTAGAGCTAATGATCAATCCACCATATAGATCATCGGTACAAAGAAAGGAAATCAAGAAATAGACATTGCCTTAAAGAATTAGGACTTGCCAAGTAGGTATAACGCGTGTAGCAACATCGAGCATGCACATACATAAGAGAAAATCTTGTCACACTACTACATCATCGAATCAAAAGTCAAATAAAAGGATCATACAAATGAAATAGAGTGAAAACGTAATAAAGGAAAGATAACATGATAGTGGTTGTATACAACACCTTGAAGGCAGCAACATAAACAACATGGTCATAGAACGATCCCAGAGCTATAGACAACAACTTTAATGTTATAGTGCTTCTTTTTCCCCTGCTGCAATGTCACATTGTTTTATAACTTCAAAATCATATTTTACCTTCATGTATGATACTCTATCCAGATTATCATTGACCACTAAGACACTAATCCTTAAACCATTTCAATGCTTTGGTATATATGTCACTTTCTTAAACTTGTACATGATTAAACTCTGACTCATACTGAATAGTACATATTGTAACATGACTAAATTTTTTCAAAAATATCAAAACAAACACTTACATTACAACAAATTAAGTAATAATGATCAATATAAGTTTGTCTTAAATCCAAAATTCAAACAAAATTAAAGCTTGTCTAGAATTCCAACAAAAGAACTCAATCTCTTTATGCCATTGCTGATTCCAAACACAGATCAGTTCATGTAATACAACACATGCAAATTAAAACTAAAATTGAAGACTATGAAAAAAAAAAATAAAAAATAAAAAAAAAAATTGTTAATTGTTTGAACTGCCTAGAAGGACATTGGCGCTTTTTTCTTCGTTGTATTATAACGGAAACCACAACTGTTTTCGGAGCATTGTGTCCAACATCCCATCGAAATGCAACATTTACAATATAACTTGCAAAGTAAAATGCCTAGATGCTTTGATTATAAACAGATGACTATACATAATTGATGGATTAAAATAACATGACGTAAATCCTTTGACTCGAATGAAATTAGGGAGTAAAGACTAAAGAACATACCTTTTAGTGTCATTGTCGGTAGCAAGACTTTGATCAAAGTAGTATATTTTGAGACGGAGCGCTAATTAGCGAGATATATTTTGTTTTTTTTTTTTTTCCAGTTAGAGGAATTCATTAAGCAACTCGAGATGTAAACTGAACATCCAATCGAAAGCATTAGAAAACACTAATAAAAATTAATGTGATTACAAATAAATGCCGAATTACAACTAAGTCATAAACAACTCAGAGATATAAAATTATAACTTTCTTCTTCTTCCAAAAAGTAACTCGCTTTTATCATAGCTATGAAAACTCTTCGTAAACAACTCCATGCCGAAGTTGAATGAGATTGAATTTGAAATTTTAATAAGAAGATAGATTTAATCTTATTAGTAGACCAATAAATACATCCCGATATATTGTTCCTCGCCTCTTGAGGTTGGAAGAAAATTTTCGTTAAAGATGAGGAGGAAGCACTGGCCACACGGTAGGTGTGGAAGGGGAAAGCGATATTTCGAGCCAATTACCAATTGCCGCTGTTGGACCAGGCGGACTCTTCGATCGAAATTAGACAACATCTCTGCTGCTTCTCAAATCTCAACAAACAAATGAAACAATGGCTCGTCCTGCCATGACCCCAACCAACAGCTATTGATATATTAAATATGGGGAATTTGAGTTGCCCGATGCATAATGAATGAGCTCTCCCTTTCGTTAAAGCTAAATTGATGGTTAATGCCTGTAAACTTCTGCTCTGCTATATTTACTACTTTCAAACTTTGCTTTGGTTTTTTTTTTCATTCTTTCAACAAATGAGAATCTGAAATGATCACCAAGTCAACCTTACACATTTTTTTAAAGAAGGATTCACATGGCCTCCTGAACATGAGTTCATATCTAACTCCCCATACGTGAAAAAATATATCTGGATAAGAAGAGGGTTGGGTACTTGGGTGCTCTGAAAGGTCCGAAAAGTGTAAAATCACCTAATTGACTATCAAATCGTTTTTCCAACTAACAGTGGTGGTGGCTGGTCTTTTGGGTGGAAGAGTTTTGGGTTTGACGAAAGGTTGAGTTTTATTTCTCTTTTTTGGGTTCTTAATTACTAAATTACCCCGGGCTAAAAGTAAAAAATTTTTTTTTTTCCAAAACACATACAAAAAAGACAAATTTGACTTATATTAAAGGTGATTCCATTAGGCACTCATCAAATTAGATTGGGCAACCCCTAAAAAAAAAAAATTTTTTTTACAAATTTGCCATATTACAAGTTTGCCATCAAAGCCCAAGCCAAGCAACCAATTCAACCGGTATCGCCAAAACGAACTCTCCGTGTCGTTTCTGTTTACACTCAAACGACGTGTACACTCAAACGACTTGGATAAGTCGTTTGAGTGCACATTCAAACTACACGAGCACATCGTTTGAGTGTAAACTCAAACGACTTGGCCAAGTCGTTTGAGTGTTAGTTTGAGTTTGAGTTACACTCAAACTACATGACCAAGTCGTTTGAGTGTATACTCAAACGATATGGACAAGTTGTTTGAGTGTTAGTTTGAGTTTGAGTTACACTCAAACTACATGACCAAGTCGTTTGAGTGTATACTCAAACGATATGGACAAGTTGTTTGAGTGTTACTCACACTAACACTCAAACTACGGCGGCCATGTCGTTTGAGTGTATACTCAAACTACATGACCAAGTTGTTTGAGTATACACTCAAACGATATGGCCAACGTAGTTTGAGTGTTAGTGTGAGTAACACTCAAACGACTTGTCCATGCAGTTTGAGTATACAGTCAAATGACTTGGTCATGTAGTTTGAGTATACAGTCAAATGACTTGGTCATGTAGTTTGAGTGTACACTCAAACGACGTGGTCATGTAGTTTGAGTATACACTCAAACGACATGGCCGCGTAGTTTGAGTGTACACTCAAACGATATGGCCGTGTAGTTTGAGTGTTAGTGCTCAACACTCAAACGACTTGGACATGTAGTTTGAGTATACACTCAAACGACTTGGTCACGTGTTTGAGTGTACACTCAAACGACGTGGACATGTACTCAAACGATTCCAAACGCACTCATACGATTTCAATTGAATTAGAAAAATTGAAATCCGATTTAAAAAATTGGGTTAGAAACAATACAATTACATCAATAAAACTACATGCACTCTGCACTCTTTATCTGTTACATCAATAAAACTATATGCACTCTTTATCTTTATAACCAAGTTAAAACATGTAATTAAACATGCTACATGTAATCAAACATGCTAAAATCTAAAATAATAATTTGTTTTATATCTAAACTTGTTATTATTATTATTTTTTCAATTGTGAATCATAAACTAGTTTGGGGTTTGGAGTTCAGAGTTCTGGGTTTAGAAATTTCGTACCAACATATTTCACTTAATTATTTGAAATAATAATTTGTTTTATATCTAAACTTGTTATTTTTTATTTTATTTTTAAAATTGTGAATCATAAACTAGGTTGGAATTTAGGGTTTAGGGTTTAGAGTTGTTTACAAATTTCGTACTAACATATTTTACTTAATTATTCAAAATAATAATTTGTTTTATTTATAAACTTATTATTATTTATTTTCTTTTTCAAATTTTGAATCATAAACTAGTTTGGGGGTTTGGGGGTTTGGGTTTAGGGTTTGGGGGTTTGGGTTTAGGGTTTAGGGTTTACAAATTTCGTACCGACATAAAAAAAAAATTTAATTTCAAACATATTTCACTCAATTATCCAAATCTAAAATAATAATTTGTTTTATATCTAAACTTGTTATTTTCTATTTTTTTTTATTCAATTGTAAATAATAAACTAGTTTGGGGGGTTTAGAGTTTAGGGTTTACAAATATATTTCACTCAATTATTTGAAATATATCAAAATTTCAAATATATATAGAATACTCATTCACTCAGTTTAGAGTTTAGGGTTTACATAGAATACTCAAGTTTCTCTACATATTATAATACTTAAGTTTCTCTAAATGGAACATGAAGATGAAGATGAAGTATTTGAGGTACAACAACAAATTAGAGAAGAACAACAAATTAGAGAAGGAGAAAATAGAAGATATGTTGAAAGTGAAGAAGTGGAACAAAATGTTGAAGGTCAAGGTGAAGAATTTGAAGATGCGACAAGTCGAGCAAATGAAATGCCGATAAATCGTCGACGACAAAATGTAAACCTAAATAATGAGGTAACACTTGATTAAAATGAATACAAAACACTTGATTGATTGAATGAATGCATGAATGGATGCAAAATGAATGAATGCAAAACCCGAGCCCAAATGACATGGCTGGGTCGTTTGGGAACACTATAGAACTACATGGCGGTGTAGTTTGAGAACACTACAGAACGACATGGCGGTGTAGTTTGAGAACACTGCAGAACGACATGTCCGGGTCGTTTGATTACACTATAGGACTACATGGCTGGGTCGTTTGGTAAAACTATAGAACGACTTCTCCGGGTCGTTTGGGGACACTATAGAACTGCATGGCCCGGTCGTTTGGACCCTCTATGAAACTACATGGCTGGGTCGTTTGGACTAAATTTAATTAAAAGTTTTTTTATGACTTTGAAACTAAATGCAAATTGTTTGAGACTCTTGTTTTATTCTTCTATATGTAGAATTCTTTGCCGCTATCCGGGAACCGATCCTCTGCAAACTCGAATGATGTGGATTGTCAACCAATTTTAAGTGATACAACAGAAATTTTTACTACGGAAGAGGTATGATTGAGTAGGCATTGATTTCATTTTTTTTAAAATTTTTAAATATAATTTTATTAGTGTATTAATAATAGTTGTTGTTTTTTATGTGTTTAGGTCTTTCATACACGTAGCGAGGCAATCGGTTGGGCAACCGCTAGAGGAAGACAAGTTAATGTTGTTGTGGTCATTGAAAAGTCGGAGTGTGCCAAAGGAAACTGAGTAGCAAGATTGAATTTGGCTTGTGAGTGCTCGGGTGTGTATCGGTCACACAAGAAGGAAGGCGAAGAGAGGGCTAATAAGAGAAGGTCGGGAACCAAGAAATCAGGATGTCCATTTAAATTAAAAGGTGTTTTCCAACGCGGCACTGTCGATAGTTGGAAAATTGTCGTTCTTAATAGTGTTCACAACCATCCATTGGCGAAGACCCTTGAAGGACATGCATTTGCTACTCGACTAACCGTTCCAGAGTTCGAGTATTTGTCAGAGATGAGTAAGTGTGGAATAAAACCTAAACAAATATTGGATTCCATCAAGAATAGGTATCATGATAACATCTCTAGTATATCCCAAGTCTACACTACAAGGCAGAAGGTGAGGAAATTGGATATGAACGGTCTCACACAATTGCAGAGTTTGCGTGAGTTGTTAGCAAAAGAACATTATTTTGAGGAGTTGAGATAGGATGAGAATACCGAGGAGATAACGGGATTGTTATAGGCCCATCCAGAAGGTGTTAAGTTGGCTCGGACTTTTCCAACAAGTTTTCATGTTAGACGCTACCTACAAAACTAACAGGTATCGGTGGCCTTTTGTACAGTTTGTTGGGGTGACTTCAACGTGGAAATCTTTCACCGTGTGTCAGGTGTTACTTCAGTCTGAAACAACAGTCGACTATGAGTGGGCCCTGCATCATTTTAGTGGCTTGCTTGGTGACATAAGCCCATCTGTGATCGTGTCTGACAGGGACTTGGCCTTGATGAGTGCTGCTGACAGAGTTTTCCCTAACGCACACAAGCATCTATGTAGATGGCATATCATTACGTCGTCCCTTTCAAAATGTTACGATATTTTTCCAACTACGAACTTGTAGAGAAGGCCCGTTTCGTGGAACAACTTTGTAGTCAAATCGAAGGAGAGGTTATTTTCAGTAGATGGGATGCTTTGGAAAAATATTACGGGGTGAAGAGTACTCCAATTTTGTTTGTTATTTGCGATAGACTTGGTTTCCTCACAGGGATCGATTCGTATGTTGTTGGACTGACCAACACATTCACTTTGGGAGTACAACGACCAATAGAGTTGAAGGGTCTCATGCTCAGGTGAAGCGTGTAGTAGGAAATGCAAACTGTCATGATTTTTTGAGTATGTTTAGCTTAATCCACCCGATTCTAGAGATCCAGATGTCCGAGATTAGAGCTACCTTTGAGAGAAGTATGATTGTAACTCAGCACCACCACTGGATTCCTTTGTTTTGTGAACTCAGAGGCCTTGTCTCACACAAGTGTTTGGACATGTTATTTGAAGAAACAGATACCCGCGTAAAGCGTGTTAAAGATGGAGAGATAAGGTGTTGGTGTTATTTGGCGACGAGCCATGGACCGCCATATGCTCATGAATTAATTGAGTTTGAAGAGCAAGAGCGGTCCATCCCTTTGACTGCGCTATCGACCCCTTTTGGAAAACATTGTGCGCTTCTCCCAATGTGTCGTGTGGGTGTTGGTCCCGATGTTGCACCTTCGATGGACTTGTTTATGAATAGGTTTGCAATGGTTTCTGAAGAAGAGCAGAGGGTTATGATTAGGAAGCTTATGGAGATTGCCGTACCAGAAAGTACATGGCTAGTATCGCCTCGTGAGGAAGCAAAAACCAAAGGTCGGCCGAAAGGTAGCTGCAGCAGAAAGCTTCCAACTGGAGATGATAACTCTTCAAAGCGAGATCCATCTCATTTTGAACATTCTCAACGTGACCATGAAGAGTGGGTCTCGTCACAACCAAACACTACGCCCACCCAAAACACCCACACCACACCAAGAAAGAAATCTTCTCAAAAACTACCAACCCAAAACATCCACACCACACCAACAAATAAGCCTTCTCCAAAAACACCAAAAACAACCACACCAAGAAATAAACCTTCTCCCAAAACACCAAAAACAACCACACCAAGAAATAAGCCTTCTCCAAAAACAGTCACACAACGAAATGAGAGAGATAACTTTGACTTTGGAAAGACGAGGGATCCTAAGGATTACGGGTTGGATATTCCTGAAGAAATGCATAAATACATTGTTAGAGTCCATGACCCTGTTGGCGATGGCAACTGCGGTTATAGAGCTTTCTGCATTGCATTAGGAAGAAGTCAAGAAGAATGGCCACAGATGAGAAGGGAGTTGTACGAAGAGCTTACTGACAACCTCCCCCTTTATTGTACTTTGTATAATCAAAGTGAGGTTTTTTATTCGATGAAGGAAATCCTACATGAAGAAGGTTACGCACCCTTAAATAAGTGGATGAGCATGCCTTTTCTTTGGATACTTATTTGCTTCAAGATTTAATGTTGTCCTTATGCATTTAGGAGCTCGTCGATTGCTTCCTTCTCATGCTGAGAACCCAAGCAAATCGAGAGAGTGACCCAAGTGTTGGGTAGCGCACATGTTGGTGGAAATCATTTTGTCAATGTTGAACTTGTTGAAGATTGTCCGGTTCCTCCAATGAATCGCCAATGGCTTAGAGCTCGATATGATATTCTTGAAAGTTGGAATTTGGCCTTGACAAGAAGGCAATTGCAATTTATGGCATTGAACATTCCCAATTTAATATGGGAAAAGGAGCTCGTTGAAGACCAATGTACATTATGTTATCGACTAAGTTGTTTGTATGTTGTCGATATGATATTTTGATGTAATTTGTATTTTGATGTAATTTGTAACAAGTGTAATTTGATTTGATTTTTATGTTATCAATATTAGGGCTTTTATTTGATTTGATTTGGAAATCGAGTAATCGACTAAGTTGATTCGGACGGCAATCGAGTGATTTGGAAATCGAGCGATCGACTAAGTGATATATTGATGTAATTTGATATTTTGATGTAATTTGGAACAAGTGTAATTTGATTTGATTTTTATGTTATTTGGAAATAATGTTAGGGCTTTTATTTGATTTGATTTGGAAATCGAGTGATCGACTAAGTTGATTCGGACGGCAATCGAGTGATTTGGAAATAGAGCGATCGACTAAGTTGATTCAGACGGCAATCGAGTGATTTGGAAATCGAATGATCGACTAAGTTGATTCGGATGACAATCGAGTGATCGACTAGTTGATTCGGACGGCAATCGAGTGATTTAAAATAATGTTCGTATGTTGTCAATAATGACCGAAACTACACGGTCAAGTCGTTTGGCTTTAATCCCAAACGACCCAGCCACATCGTTTGGGATTAAAGCCAAACGACATGAACAAGTCGTTTGTATTTTATACCAAACGATGTGACCATGTCGTTTGGTATATAAGTCAAACGATCTGGCGAAGTCGTTTGGCCTTTAGACCAAACGATGTGGCCATGTCGTTTGGTATAAAGGCCAAACGATGTGAATGGGTCGTTTGGGATTAAAAGAGAACGATCTGCCGAAGTCGTTTGGTATAAAGGGAAAACGATCTGCTGAGGTCGTTTGGCCTTTATGCCAAACGATGCGGCTAGGCCGTTTGGAAAAAAAAAATTTCAAAATTCATCAAATTTCACTTTTCTATTCAAACATCAAATATCAAACACTCACTCATCAAATTCATCTATTCATATTCATCAAATTCCATTCAAACATTAAAACATCATTCATCCATTCAAACATCCAACATTCATTCAAACATCATATCCATCCATTCATTCGAAGTTAACAAAATTACAAACCCTAAACTGAAACAAATTACATCCATCAAACTAAAACTGAAACAAAGTTAACAAAGTTTCAAATAATCCATCCATCAAACAAATTACAAAGTTACAAATCCTAAACTGAAACAAATCAACTATAGTGCCCACCAATGTACTTGCACCTAGTCAAGTTGTATGCCTGTTCGAAGGAGGACCTTGCTTCCTCTGGCATATCATTCCCAGCCAGTTGCAGACCTCTCTCTAGCAAACGACTGGTTTCATCGATGACGTCGTTCTGTCGAAAAAAGGAAAATCAAAATAAGTTATCAATCGAATGCAAAAAATCATAGTTAGAGAAACTCAATTAAAAATCATAATACTTACAATCGGTGAACAGTTAGGCAGTGTCTCCAGGGAGGGATGAATAGGAAGAAGCTCAGGATTCACCAAAACTACATGAGAATTTCTCGCATACCAAGTCATGTAGTTTTGATGACACTCCCATGGATAAGACGAAATAGGTCCTCGGTTGCAGGGTTGGATCACGTGATTCTGCCACGACTACCAGTAAAGTGGCCTAATATTGGTCCAGCTCACCTCATACCCGCGTCCTGCCACTTGTTCTTCAATTTGGTATTGGAGGATCTTTAGGTACAAGCTGCACGTGACCCAACTGACGCATCACCCTTGCGACAGCGTAAAGCTTGACAATGTTGAAAAAACATAGCAATCCCTCAAAAAATGCAATGTCATCGATCGGGTTTGTATCTCTGATATTTTTGTAGGGATGCCAAACAACCTGAAACAAAATCAAATGTGTCATTAACAACTCCAATGATCAATTACTAAAAAAAAAAATATAAACAAACTTAAATACCAAATTGTCATTGAATTTAATACTTACATTGAACTCATTCAAATCATCAATTATCGCCGATAAAACTGCAATGCATACGTTGTTGTATCGTAATAGTGTGGAGCGATGATGGGATGTGTCTATGAGCACGCGGGCCGAGACGAGATATAGTTGAAGTTTGGGACTGTCATGAATACCGGAAAATACTCATAGATCCATGCCTAGATATACACAAATAGTTAACATATTGATAGAGTAATAAAATTAACATTAAAAAAAAATAAACTCTAAAATACTCAAGTTTTATTGTAGAAGAGTCATATATACTGTAACCCCTTTCACCTTTCGCACATGTGGCGCCCCGAGACCTCTATAAAAAAACGCCAAAATTGTCGCACCCAATGCATACTCTTCTATCTCCTTTGAATTTCAACAACGGCCTCGGATAACATATAGGCACTCCGGTCCCGGACTTGTCATTAAAAACGGCACATCCAAATAAAAACAGGATAAAAACTCTAACAGTCCGTTGAACATCCTGGAAACTCGAGGCCTTCTCCACCACCTTCCCAAAGCGTCACATATAGGGCTATCATGAACCTTGTTAAGCAAAATGCTCCGGATGAATTCTAGCCTTACTTTTGAAGTGAACTCGCTAGCTTCCATCTCCCCTAATCAAATCAATAGGGAGCCCTGCACCAAGATGTAAGAGATTTATCGATTGTTGTAAGTTCATTTCATGTCCCCTCAGACCGCTTCTTCCTCTAATCTGTGACTCCACAGATTTGGACAACATCGCCCAAAGTCACGATCATCTCCCTAAGCGGCATATGGAAGGTGTTGGTCTCCGGATGCCATCTCTCCACAAACGCAGAGATCAATGGTGGATCCATATGCTCGTGATAACCTTCCACGAGATCAAACAACCCATCCTTCTCAACCGCATGGCAAATCTCGAGAGACCTTTCACATTCATTTTTGAAATCCCATTGGGATAACTTCGCTAAGTGTGAAACACACTTCAACGCTCCGTGATCCTCCTGAAACAACCGAGCACGCATTAGATATATATGAACAGAAACAAACGATTTTGTAAAAGAAAATCAAAGTACACAAGAAAAACAAAATATTACCCTTCTCTCCCAAACATCGCGAGCGACATGCACTGCATAGTCATACAACAACTCTGACTCATACGGGCCTCCCCCATACACACCTCTTTGAAACTCCAAATCATCATTAGATTTTCTTACGAAATCCAATACCGGAGGTGCTTCTTCCACTGGTGGTACGTCTTCTACCACATATTCTTCAACATCATCATCCTGCTCATCCTCCTCCTCACTCTCCTCACTCTCCTCTTCTACTATACTCTTCCCTTTGTCCATATTTACATCTAAACCTACATTAGTATCACTATCTACACTATCTTCACTAGACGAATCAACCTCAGGAACCTCTTTTTCCAAATGGTCCCTCACGCTACCGATGATCTTTGTTAAGCCGTCTGCTCTTTGTCTTTTTCTTCCAACTGCGTCACCACTAAAGGAACCGCCACCAAACAATTTCTTAACACCCTTGAATGTAGTTTTCGCTACATTCTTCACATTCTTTGATCGAGGACCCATCGCTACAAAGAAAAATAAAACAAGTATTAGTAAACCATATTTAAATAAACAATGTACAAAGAAAACCACTAGAAAAAAAGAGATCATCCCATTAATTAAAACTAATATACTTATAAGCTTGCTATGATAACTCCAAGTATATATGAAGAAATAGAATGAGGCGTTACACTATCCAAATTCTATCGAATTTTGGGTAGAGTTTCCTTTGTTTAGTCAACATTTTCGGTATACTTAAACCTGTCATATAACCGGAAATCAATAATGACATCCTTCCAACAACCATATGTACATAACACACCTATAAAATATTCAACCCACAATACAATTTCTAGCCGCATATACAAGATCAAGTTTCAGTATGAATCGTCATTTATGTACATCAAGTATTACAACAAAATAACTGGACTGGACTCTACAACAAAATGAACTTGACTCGCCCCTCGTCAAGCATAGGGAAACCATCCAAAAACCACCTTGATTGTACATTCAAGAAATTTGATAACCGAAGAAAGAGCTTCTCACCTATAATGCTTTTTGTTTCAGTTTTGTTCCCTCAGATCCGGACCTTAAACAAGTACTCGTAAAAGCTGCATGTGATCAAGGTCATTACTCATTAGTCAAGACTCAAGAACATAAGCAGTATGAAAGGTGAGTAACAGAATGTACAGAAACACTAATCATAAAATGGTAAAAGTATCTTCTCTTATAACATCAGGTCCTAAAGGAAAATACTAGGTATATATGAAAGATGAGCACTATGAAAGTTTAAGCCGCTGCGGTAGAATGCTAAGATTGCTAGGGCTATTGAATCAAAAGATTGCGGTAGAATTACATTGAGGGAAAATCTTTTGTAGTCTTGCCTAGTGGTGTTCAATAGTTCAATCAAAGTGGGTCTACTTGTATTATCAAGGAGAGACAAAAAGCTCAAATGTAGCCATTCTCTTTTTAGAGTCTAAACATTTAATAAAGACTTACAATAATGTATGATACATTGATACCATGAATGCCATCCTATTTTAAGGTGCAAGTTCAAAATTTCAGATACAAAATTTCCAAAAGTCTCTATATTCCGACAAGAAAGACCTAAATTTTCAGTGATATCTACACTTTTCGGCACATTCCAGTACTTTTAGACCAAATTCTTCCTAACTGAATTTCTAATGGAACTTGTGTTTACGCACTAAGTTTAGAACAATATCGGAAGTTTAATCCAAGGTCGTTGAAATGGAGTTCTTGGGCCAATAACAAGGATTAATGATCAATTTTTGTCATCAAAGACTCAGGGAAGAGTTCTCAGTGCTAGTGGTAGGTTGACATACACTACCAAAAAAGTGACTTTTAGCGGCGGACTTTTTTGCTGCAGCCATGGTTGTAGTGGTTAGATGCAGATTGTTGCGCGGGAACTAGAAATGGTGGCAAAATGCGCCTTTTTGCCTCTACAATATCCTTTCGTGGCAAAAAGTGAGTGTCTCGCAACAACTTCGAGCCAATCCCGGCTAGATGTGTAGCTTTTTGCAACGACTAAGTTGGGGCCGCGACTTTAGATATGCCTTTTGTGGCAGCTGGATTGTGTGGTGGCTAAAATATGAGTTCATTCAAGCAGACAGTTTCGTTTTTTCCCACCTTTATTTTGGTGAAAATTGAAATGACCCAAAATCCGAATTCTCAAACAACAACAAAAAAGAAAAAGTAGAAAAGCCAAGGCTAGGGTTTCATTTCCATCTTCACTACTCCATTACTTCCACGAGTCGTTCTCCATCTTTACTACTTCCACCAATTGGTCTTCACTCTTTAAGTTACTGCCCAGGTAAATATACTATTGGCCGAAAGCTAAGAGTTTCACCAACGCACTTCAAATTACCAATTATAATTGTTTTAATTTATCTTTTTTCTTTAATTGTTATTCTCTTATCTATATGATTCTAGGTAAAAGGTGTGATTTACTGGTTTAAAGCTTGTGCGTTCTTCTTATCTAAAGGTAAAGTTCATAACTTTGGTGCATTAATTTATATCTTCTCTTGATATTTCTAATTATTCTATATGGAGCACGTACAATTTTGACTGCACAGGTAGTCCTCAAGTTCTAACATCATGTTCTCCTAGGTGTGTTTTATGTTTGATAAGGATTGATAGTTTGAAAACAAAAATGAACGTTTAGCCAATAGAAGTACGTACCTAGAAATGCTTAATCTTATCCATCTATATTAATGTGTTTTCAAATATTTCGTATGCAGGAACTGAAGAAGCAAATAGGTGCATTGGCATATATTGAGTGCAGCTCAAAGACACAGCAGGTTTGCTCACAAATTTAATCAGATCTCGAAGCCATCAATTCTCGCCATAAAACAATGTACTTAGCATAGAGGCAAGGTGGCGGTTCTAGGACTCTGCTTGACTGGGATTGTCAACATCAACAATCAATGTTTATATTATGCACACCTCCTGATGATCGGACAGTATTGACAAACAATTGATTGGCCATGCATTAATTCATTTCTAAATTCTACAGACTTGACTAGATTACAGCAACTGGGCTGGCTATTGTAACTAAGTTGTCATAAGGCTTTTTCTGGAATTGCATAAGAAAATACCAAGACCAGTTAACAGTAGCGTACTGTTGATATTGTTTTCTTTGCATATTCATGATTTCCTGAAAGTAGTATTGAACTTAAGAAGTAGAGATTATTAACTTTTCTTCTTTATTTTTTGGAAAAATAGAATGTGAAGGTTGTGTTTGATGCTGCGATCAAGGCTAAGCCAACTATAGTTTATAAATGTGTGCCTGTTTGTGCTTAAATTAAAGTCATTTGGGAAGTGTCGGTCCTTATAGTTGATGTCAACGTAATGGTATGAATCTTAGTGAACTAGGCTTCTTAGATTCTTAGAACTTTGACAGTAGAACGAGAACTGCTCCCCTGTTTCATAAAGCATACCACAGTTTATAACGTGTTAGCTTCTTAGTGCATATTTTCTTTTTGATTTTTATATTTAGTGGATCTGTTTTCCTAATGTTTGACAGTCACAAAACAGTGGCTGGTTCAATGTGTTATAGTCTAGTTGAAGCTATAATGCTGAACTCAAGTGTTGGATGCAACCATCCCTCTGAATGGAGAATAAACTTTATTGTTTGATGAAAAGTATGTCAATTGGACATGTCTAGTTTTGAAAAGCTTTTGAAGGTGTTGTACTTAGTTTTGATAGTTGTTGTAATCGTGTACAATTATAATATCATAAGAACCTTATATGGTTTTCTTTTGCTCAAAGGTTATGAAGCTTATATGGAAAGCATGGTCGAGAAATAAGGTTCTGCAAGCTGAAGGGTTCACTAACACATGTGCCATGCCTATGCTTTTGATTGAGGATCACTTTGATAAGGTTGACGGTCCTGGGGTTCACTACTTGGAATGTTCTCCTTCACCGCATTACAAATTCTCTACGGTGAGAACGCTATCCTATTTTGATGATTTTATGGCAACATATGCTATTTGGGTGTCAACTAGTATCTAATTCCTTGTGGTTTTCAAGCTCTCTTAATTATCATCTTATGAACTTGAGATGAAGTGCTCCTAGACTTGCAATTTTTTTTTTTTTTTTTTTTTTGGTATACTTGTGTCTATTAGATTAGGGAATGCACCCGCGCGCAGCTAATGTTCAGTTATTAGTTGCTTGAAACATATCATTTATAGTTTTAATATATACACAAGTCCTAGCTACTTGATTTCCAAGATAATTCACGTCCTTTTTGCATATATCATTTGACTATGATCCACCTTAGCCCATTTATTGTGGTGGTTGACACTTTTGTTAGAAGGTAAGAGAGACTGATTTGTGCTAGTCGGAACTAAGTCTTTGGATTTCACATGCATCTAGGGCAGACTTGCATTGGAACGCCGTTTGCATTGTCTATACCTTTAGATTTTATATATTTTCTTTTTTCCTTTTTCCTTTTCCTTTTCCTTTTCTATTTGATTTTTCAGGCAACATGCATGTCACGTTTTGAATACTTAATTATGAATGTTTAATTGATGGTTTTCTTTTATCAATTCTATGTGTATGAGTGGGCTAATTCAAGTTGCTAAAATGTTCTTTTGAAAACTTGTTACTGATTTTTTTGAATGTGGCTCTAAAACTTACTTCTGAATTATTTTTTTGATTGTTGCTCTAAAACTTAATGTGTTATTTTTACTTGTTGCAGTGTAAAGAAGACGAGAGTATCACTCAGTTGGGATCTAATTAATGGTTGACTAGAAAGACTAAGCCATATGATGAAGTGGCCGTGTGCATGACAAATTGACAACATGAAAAGGACTGAAGCTTGTTTTATAGTATATATATATATATATTTCCCTTTTGTTCTTCTTTGGACCAAGTTGTTTATGGATTCAATGACATTTTGTAGCGAAGAAATATTTGATTTAATAGGAAATGTGAGATTTTTTATGTTTGAATTCTTCTCTGAAGTAGTTTATAATTTTATATATGAATACTCTAGGGAAAAAAATAAAAAATAAAAATACAAACAAACAAACATTTTGCTGCAGCTGTGGCAATAAAGTATTTTTTGCAGCAATTATGCTCGCGGCAAAAAGAAATGTATTTATTTTAAAAGATAAAACTAATTTAAATATAAAACAATGTCTTGCCACGACATGGCCGCGGCTAAATGTTCACTCTTTTGCAGCGGTGGGAAAAGCCGTGGCAAAAAACTTCTTTCCACGCCTTGTTTTGCCTCGAGCGTGGCCAAACGTTTTCTTGTGGCAAAACACATTTCGCCACGAATTTTGGACTTTTAGCCACCAAAACTGGTCGCGGCAAAAAATCATTTTTTTAGTAGTATATATAAACAAACTCATTGTCATTGAATTGGTCCCATTAGAAAAGCATAGATACGGTTGGTTTTTGTAGGCATGATCTCCTAAGTAGAATCTATGATAAACCAAATTGCATACCTCAACCAAGTTGCATACCTCTACCCCTTTTAGAAGTTGTTAAACATAAAGAGTACTCTAAATATAATTGGTGACCACATCTTGTATGGTTAGAAATTACAAAATATTTACATGCATGTGCCTAGACATAAAGATAGCAGCTATAGCATTTTAATAACACTTGGGGTTACCACTTCCACCAAGTGTGTAGGGACAAAGTGTGACTCGCCTAATGATTTGGTTTGCTAATTTTTTTGAAAAGCTGTAGTGTTATTTCTATATATTATTAATTCTCTGTTGCATTTATTTTTCTTTGGTAGGTTCAAGATATAACTAGAATAACTGAGGAAAGAAGATTGGGTCAACAACAGAGACAACAAACCCTCCACCTAGATATACCCCCAAGAACTTTGGGTGTCTCTGTCTCTAGAGTTTATGAAAATAGACATGCCCCCAACAAAGAAGCCCAACTGCCACAAGTAAAAATTTGCCCCCAAAGAGTCCCTACTTCGCTAGATTAAGTGAGTCCCCCTGCCCTCCACATCTAGAGCTAAATCATCCATAAAAAGTTTATTGCCGCGACTTAGTTTCAAGTTCAGGAATACTACTTCAGAGATAGAAAAAGCTGCCATCTTGTAAGTAGGTGCGTCGTCTGCGGGAGTTCGAGAAAAGTCTATTGTGTCAAGGATATCATCTCTTACCAAGATATTTATTCCTAAGGTTTGGAGAACATCTTTCCTTCCTGTTACCTCATTTGAACACTCAAATCCGGAATCTCTGCATGGAGGTAGCATGGTCAATCCAATCACGTCAACTGTAAGTTTCCCTCTCTTATTTGCTTCAGAACTAGGTTACATTGACAAAATGCTATAGCTGCTATCTTTTATGTGTTATTAAAGCCAAAACCATAAGTACCTAATAACAGAACTCTAGGTACTTATATACACTCTTATCATCGATGCTTTAGACAATCATCTACAGTCTCTAAGTCTAATCAAATTGGAACGGCCTAACATGATAAAGTGGAATACTTGGGATCATGAAATATGTACAAGTGTACAACATCACTTGGAATATGGTTCTTGCAGCAGAATATAGGATTAAATAAGGTCATAAAGAAAGGGAGGAAGTAAAAGCTCATGAACTGTAAAGAAACCCAACTACTTCTCCTTAACACAAAGATTCAAACATCATAATATCATAAACAAACAACAAAACTGGAGAAAACAAAAGTTAAGATTTATGTAATGTACCTGAAAAACGCAACAACCACTGGGTTCACCAGAAATTCTCTTAACACCTCTTTGATCAACTATTCTAGTTGCACGCTCAAAATTCTTCCCAAATAAAAAATGCAAACTGCATAAACAAAAAACAGCCAACACTTTAAAACATTCTACATATAATTTTTTTTCCTTCTAATTGACGTGAAATTTAAGAGAAAATAAGATGCAGAAGATGAAGAAGATGAAGAACTAATCCATCAAATCCATCAAATTTCGTGTTTGGATCCATCAAATTTTGTGTTTTTTTTCCTTCTAATCCATCAAAAACAGTCAATTTCGTGTTTGCATTCACTATGCAGGTGCAGAAGATGAAGAACTAAATCAAATTTTGCGAAGAACTAACCTGTTGCTGGGCTTCAATCCATCAAATTTCGAGAGATTGTTGTTGTGAGAAGAACTAAATCAGTTCAATCGCGAAGAACCAACCTGCTCAAGTTCTTCAATCCATCAAATTTCGAACTAACCTGCTCAAGTTCTTATAATAAACAATAGATTGTTTGATTGTTTATGTTGTGAGGTTGTAATTTTGCGATTGTTTATGGATTAGATTGCTTCAATTCACGAAATTGATTTTGGGTATTTTTTGTTAGGGTTTCGCGATAACGTCGAAGGATTTTGCGCGATAGAGATGACTAGTTGAAGGGGTTTTTCCGGTTCCGCCGATGATTTGGGGGGGGGGGGGTGTAATGAGCTTTTAGTTGGGCTTTGTTGTTTGGACTTGAGCTGGAGGCTGCTCAATCTAATTTCAGTGGCGCCTAATACAGCACTCATATTAAATTAGATAGCAGGTCAAATTTAGGGTTATTTTGTTAAGAAGATGAGTAATTAATTTTCAAGTAGAGACTACTTTAAAAAATTTGCTGACGTGACTCACTATGAGTATCTTGGGAGAATGGATATTAATGTAGGTAGGATTGGTGTAGTATTTGGAATTCAAGTCCGAATTTAAAAGAACTCTGTTCGCACCTGTATATATACTTGGCGAGGTCGTCCACTAGATACATTATTATTCAGAGACAGAGAACATGGCACTAGATTTTATAAGGAGTTATGGGAATTGGAATAAGGAAATTGAAGAGAATGTTGATAGGAATGTGAAGATTGAGTTTGATGTTTGTTTGTTTCGTATGTTCAGGGACGGAACCAGGATCTTGTATAAAGGGGGGCTACTTTGAATTTAAACTTCAAGGATTTTTTTTTTTCTCTTAAGGAAACTAAGCAATATTGCACACAAACAAACAAGATTTTTTTTTTTTTTTTAGGTTTTAATTTTTTTAATTTTAATTTTTGATATTTGAGAATGAACTTGGAGAATAAGAGAGTAAAAGAGATACTGAACTGTTAAGTATATATATTTACCGTGTGAGAATGCTATTCTTCTTTTTCCACTCTTGGAAGAAGTCAAGTTAGGAAAGAGGAGACATACTAGCATATTAATTAATTAATTAATTTATTTATTTATTTATTTATTTATTTATTTATTTATTTTTTTTTTTTTTTTTTCTTCCCATTAGAAAAGCCCATGTTTTTTATTAGTACATACTACATAGGATATAGTATATAGAGTTAGTATATTTAGGGGCCATTTGTTTTTGTCTCTTATAAGACCTTGAGGTCTTATAACCTCTTATAAGATGTGGCCTAGTGATTTTGGACATTTTTTTGGTTTGTTTTTTGCCTCTTATAAGAGGCATTCTACTAGAAATGTCTTATAAGAGGTTCCAATTCTATAAGTACGTACCAAAATTAGATCTACTTCAATTCTATAAGTCTTATAACTTGAAAAATGACTCAAACACCCCCATCCAAAAGGGGGCCTCATTTCTCTCTTCTTCTCTTTTCATTATCTTCTTCTCCAAATAATTCTATTGCCCTAGCCACCACCGGCTGTCACCACCACCACCACCACCAAACTATTAAAACCACCACCACTACTACTGCCACCATCATCACCACCACCACCACCATCATTACCTCCACCACCACTACCACCGTACTATTAAGACTATCACCACCACCACCACCACCACCACCATCACTACCACCGTGCAATTAAGACCAATATCATCACCTCCACTACCACCACCACCACCACTACCACTACCACCGTAATATTAAGATTATCACCACCACCGCCAATCTGTGCTATTAAGACATCCACCGCTTCTACTACTACTACTACTACTACTACCAACGTGCTATTAAAACCACCACCACTTCTATCACCACCACCACCGTGTTATTAAGACCAATATCATCACCTCCACTACTACCACCACTACCACTACCACCGTACTATTAAGACTATCACCACCACCGCCACCATGCTATTAAGACATCCACTGCTTCTACTATTACAACTACTACTACTACTATCACCACCACCGTGCTATTAAAACCACCACCATTTCTACTACTACCACCACCACCATCACTACCACCGTGCTATTAAGACCAATATCATCACCTCCACTACCACCACTACCACCGTACTATTAAGACTATCACCACCGCCGTCACTGTGCTATTAAGACATCTACCACTTCTACTACTACCACCACCACCACCACCACCGTGCTATTAAGACCACTACCACCACCGCCAATTAAGGTAGTTTCCTAAAATCGATATTCTAATTATCAAAATTGATTTGAAATCGAAAATCAAACTATACGCTTGTTTCAAATTAATCTAGTCAAGTTAAATGTGATGTAAAGTAGGGTTATATTTGTCAAATATTCATCTATAAGATGTCATGTATTTGTTTTTTCTATTTTTACAAGTATTTGTAAGAAGAACTTAAAATGAAAAACAAACCACTTTATAAGACCATCTTATAAGACCCTCTTATAACTTAACCCAAAAAAACAAATAGCCCCTTAGTAATTTTTGACAGTTTTGTTAGTATAGATATAATATATTTTTTTTCCTGAGAAAGTTAGAGGGGGCTATAGCCCTTGTTAGCCCTCCTTTGGGTCCGCCCCTGCGTATGTTTGTGAGACTTTTGCCAACCAGTGGAGATGATGATATTAATCGAGCATGCCTTGGAAGAAGAGAATTATCTAGCATTCATCAAGAGCCTTTTTCGATAACAGTTCCGTTAGATTACTTGCATAAGTATTATGATGATGTCTATGAACATCTAACGGAGGATCCATTGTCTAAGGTGATTAGCCAAGAAAAGTGGGATAATATCAAGTAAGATATATTACGTAAGATTGATAAAGCTCTCGTAGATGCAGAGTCTAAATATGAGGAGTGTAATAATATGAAGAAGCTAACGATTACATTTTTCATAGAGGCCACAGAATTTCTTGTTGTCAATGAAAAAGAGTTCAATGAGGGGATAATGAAGTTTCAATGTGTTGAAGAAAGGTTAACAGAAGACGGCGGGTGTCCCATATGCTTCGATGCGCTACTAAATGGAGTGGATTTAGAGCTCTTGAGTTGCACGCATATGTTTCACCAAGATTGAGTTAGGACGTGGTTCGGTTCGCACGACACTTGTCCCATGTGTCGAACTGTTGATGTCGTGTTTAGGAGGCTCTCTCTACGGCAAATCACATAGGCCTCGAGAGATGTCTACTACAGTACTACTTGAGAAGACAAAGGTGATAGTTAAGTTGTGTCAGACTCTCACAGCGCAAATACAGATTATGAGGAAAACTGAGGAGCCCCCATGGGTCTGCGTCGTCAATACTTATCAAAGCCATCAAAAAAATATTTGCCAATTTTAGTTGTATCATTGTTTGAGCTTTGTACATGTTATCAAACAAGGCTGCTGGCTTCTTGGCTAGCCTAGAAACTATGTAAATTTTGATATTTTTATAATTTGAGATGTTTATTTATAGTGTGAGATTTATACGTACTGATAATTGAAAATACGAACGGATCAATTTTCGTTTTCGTTATTATCTCCATCAGGTTCAAATTTATTTTTTATATTTTAGTACCTATTTACCTCTTCTTCTTTTTTCTTAACGAACACAACCGTCATGCGTCATATGCTTACACACCCCATTCCTTAGAGGGCACACCCGATCAGAAAATTATTATTACATTTGTGTCCCAACAACAACAACAACAACAACAACTTGTTTTAAGGATAAGGAGTACGAAATTGGATCCAATGGTTTGGAATTGACACTTTAAACTTTGGACCGAGTTAAACACTTTAAAGTTTAAACAATTTTCAACTTGCGCAGAACACACTCTCTTCATTTGGCGCCAATTCAACTCGTGGAGAATGCACTCTCTTCATTTGGCGCCAAATCAACTCGCGCAGAACACACTCTCTATTCTTCAATATTACTCTCTATATATAGAGAGTAAAATCCGCCTGTTTTGACTCCACTTTTACAGGAATAGGGATCCATTGGACTCAGCCTAAGAGGGCACACTCCATAAAAAAGGGTTTTGTATCCTACACCCACCAAATTAGATTGGGCAGCCTCTAGCCCAAGCCCAACAATGAAGTTCAACAGAGATAGCCCAATACACCCCCTAACAACGAAGTCCAACAGAAATAGCTCCCTCCCCCCACATGCACACACACACACCTCAATGCATACCGGTTACAAGTTTTGTAACCGCTCTAACCGGTATCATCTCTCTTGTGAGTCTCACCAAAAAACCAAAAAAACAAAATTTGAGTTTGAGTTTGGGCATTCATTGTGGACATTGTTGTTAACACTCATTGTGGACATTGTGTTTGGGCGCATTCTAGAGATTGAGAGTTTGGATTTTGGAGTTTGGTTGAACACTCAAGAGATTTTGAGGTTTATTGAATAGTTTCGTTGTGAATTGCAAGCAAGAATAGTTTCGTTGGTGCAAAAAATAATTTCTCCAGTTTCGAATAACAATTTTAGCAAGTGCACAATTTTGTTTGTTTTTTTTTTTTATTCAACTCTAGTTTCTCAATTTTTTGTGTCTATTGTTGAATAATGAGTGTGGTTGTTATTGTTATTTCGATTACGTACTCTCAAATTTTTGTTGTTATTTTGGTGAGTGCAAGGTTGTTTGGAAGTTCCAAACTGAATTATTATTTTTGTTTGAAAAAGCCCTAAATGACTCAGTGAGGTCGTTTTGAAGATGCCCCAAACGACTTAATGAGGTCGTTTTGTATATGGCCCAAACTGTCTTTGTTTTTGTTTTTTTTGAATATTTTTTGTACATTAGTTGTATGAGTTAATACAAGATTTTGAGTTATTTGAATTGTGCATGGAAGGATCGTTTTGAATGATTTGAGGGTTATGTTGAGTGTTTGAAGCTAGGTTACATGGACACACCATATTTTGAAAAAAATTCCAATACGAATTATCCGATTTGATTTACATTTGATTAAACTTATTATAGTATACTAATACTTGTTTTTTTTTCTTTGTAGGGCAATGGGTCCTTGATCAAAGAATGTCAAGAATGTAGCGAAAACTACATTCAAGGGTGTGCAGAAGTTGTTTGGCGGCGGCGGTTCCTCTTCGGGTCACGGTGATGTGCCTGAAACTGAGAAAAAGAGAGTTAAGGGGTCGAACACATCGGCTTACAATTGTGGAAGTTGATTTTTCAAGTTGATGTATGTTGATGTCTTTTGGATGACACTTGTTTCATTTTATATATGGATGACACTTGTTTAATTTTGGTATGTTTTGAATGTATGTTCAAGTGGAATTTGTTTGGTATTTGATGTAATTAATTGAAAATTGGAATTTGTGTTTGGTATTTGTTAAGTTTGAAATTTGATGTTTCGAGTAAAATTTGATGTATAGTTTGTGTTTGGTGTTTATGTATAAGAAAAGTGGAATTTTAGTTTGGAATTGATCATTTAATCAGGGATATGAAAGTGACTGATAACCCATAAAAACACAACTAGATTTCTCTAACTTATTCTTACGTTATCAATTATTATTTTTTTATTATTATTTTATTTTCTACTCTCACACATATATTTATATAATATATAAAGTATGGAATCGTTCCACTCTTAATCTATCAAGACTAAATAGAATTTAATTAATCAAACACAAGGAAACAATGGTGAGAGCAATAATTATGGATGTGAATTTATACTACGAGATAATACTATCAATTGATCTTATACTAATATTAACTAAAGTAATTATTTATAGATGAATCAAATATGGAGAAAACTAGAGAGAGATTGAAATCCACTTTTAATTTCTTAATATGTTAGCATAGATTTGTATAGAAAACCCTAGTCTAGATATTCTCACACAAGGTTAAAATATAAAGACTAGACCTTTAATGATCCCTAATTACTTTATACTATATCTAGTCATAAACTAATTAGCATGAGAGAAAGTTTGTTCTCATTCTCATGGCAAACTCACTATTCTCTAGTTTAGGTTAAACTCTTCTTATCTCTAAGTCAAGAAAAATCTAAACTGAAAACCCTAAACAACAAATCTATACTAACAAATCAAGTTCTCTCAAAGCTTCATTCAAACTCCCTCTAATGGGAGTTTAGCTTTGATTCATGGGACTATCATTGACATAATAATAGAAAGAAGAAAACATAATGAAGAACTACTTTATTAAAGATAACTTGAATTGAGCTAATGGTGGCTAGGCTAATAAAACAATAACAAGGTTTTAAAACTAAAGAAGAAAACTAATTTATTATCTAATGAGAGAGAGAGAGAGAGAGAGAGAGAGAGAGAGAGAGAGAGAGAGAGAGAGAGAGAGAGAGAGAGAGAGAGAGAGAGAGAGAGAGAGAGAGAGAGAGAGAGAGAGAGAACCATAATTTACAACTAAACTAAAGAGGGGAGTAACCAAACTTTGTTTAGCCTTAACCCTCTTTATATATGAGAGGGTTAGGTTTACAATTTCGTGCATGGGCTTTGGAGTTGTGTTTTGGGCTACTAAATCAAGCCCAAAACCTAATTACTTAAGTCCAATAAGAGTTTCTCTACGCGAATTTACTATAACACATTTTTTTATCCATTTTTACTGCTCTGATTGGGTCAAGACTTAAATCATTAAAAAGCTCTTTCCGAGCCGGTCGTTTTGACATATAATAGGCCATATTAATAAACCAAGAGGTGAGCGGGTTTGACTCCCACAAGTCCAAACTCAAACTAAAACATAACACCTCTGAACATCACATTCTAAAAAAAATTCGGTAGAGTTTCCTCTATATTACCAACCTTTCATAAATTTAAAACCTGTCATAACCTGAAAATCAAATAATATACTTTCATTTGATATATTAAAACCTCAGCTGTAAACCTAACTACTGAAAGATTTATTGATTCGTGGCACTGGCTACTTAACCATCTCGACAAATGCCAGTTAAATCAAATAGCTGCAGTGCCCCGAAACCATGCATGCTAAGGTGGATTCATGAATAAAGACAATAAAGAAATAATAAATTATTACAAAACAACTTAAAAGAAATCAATTTAAAACTAAAAGACATAGCTAAAGGAACCGCTGTAGCAATCAGAATGCGCTGCACGTTAAAGTTTTCTTAACAAGCATGTATGCCTTCTCTGTCTTATAAAGAGCCTGTTCGTCCCTGTGAACACTCTCTAACACGCAACATTAGATGGTTATCCAGTATATAATAATCAATGTGAATTAAATTTATTAACAGCTGACAAGATTTATTTAACGGCTTACCTTTCAACTACCTAGCAATGTTTGGCTTACCGTTTTTCTTATAAAATACCCCGCATGCTAACTTAATTGAACAAATATTTAAGAACACACTTAAATGATCAACATTAATAACTATTGTTAGATATTACGTACTACGAGATTAAGATCATGCTTAACACGTAGAATCATACGTTAAAACCAAATTAAATAGTAATAACATAGATAGAATAACCGGTTTCTTTGTTACAAGGGGTGGGGGTTTTCCTATGGATGCGGCTGAACCGGGTGGCTGCCTACATACCCATTTAGGGATCAAGTACGTCAATCGTAGTTCTCCTATTGATAGAGTGTTTCTATAGGAATGGATTTAGCCATTTCCAATGAGGAAGGCGGTATGGGTTCCTCACTCATGTTCTAATTATGTAACGCCACTAATTAACCAATTTCCAATCTTGAATCCGTATTCCACATGGTATTTCACTTCACTTCTACTCATTCGAGGTTTTTCCTGAATCTCAAGCAAACAAACAAAAATCTCAATACCAATAAAAGAAGATTAATTCATTACTAATCTAACTAACATATATAGCCACGCGAGAAAAATCAAACGATAACTAATTAACTAGATAAGAGAATAGTAAACAGGAAATGGCCTACGGTGGGTGGTTTGGCACGTGGCATGTAACTGCTGGAGACGACTTGACACGTCCAAGCAAATGGCCTGCAACGGCCGGAGCGGCTTGTAGAGTGCCCTGGTACGACCACTAGTTCCTGATGGTCCTATTAAGCAAGTCCAGCATGAAACTTCTGTACTATGTTCATATCAAGGGATGATAGATATCAGGTGAGATTCCCCCTCTTTTCTTCTAGCCGCCTTTTTTTTTTTTTTTTTTTTTTGGAATCAAAATGATGAGTCCGATGGTGGCAATATGATAAATTTCCTTTTCTAAGTGTAGAAACCCAGCGGCCCCTCATCAGGCGTAACCCCTTTTTTCTCTCTTTTTCCCGTCATGCTTAAATCTAAGCAATAGGTGTACTTGCCAATTTAATAGGTGTCATGTTCTAACCAATTACTACAATTAGATCCTTATCACCCCAACCCATTACGTAGGACACTAGGAGCAAACCCAATATACAAGCCCACCATATAATAGCATAAGCCCAAATAACAAAACAAGTTCAATATAATAAGACAAGCCCAAAAATAGAACATGCGCAATGTTAATAGAAAAGGCCCAATAAAATAAAATGGCAAGTCTAACAATTTAACTAGCCCAATTCAAACAACTACGCAAGTCTACATCAAAATCAATTATGACAAGACAAGTCGAACGCATAATTTCTTACATAAATGTTGAAATAGAATGAAAAATGACTAGAATACTCGTTACTAAAATCCGGGTCATTACAGCGTATCAAATAGTTTAGTCATAACAAATGCTAATATCAACTAAGTGCATATTTTTCACCATCACTATCTCATACTATCCCATTTTTCACGCCTTTTGTCTTGTAGGAAAACAACATATACATGCTCCTTAATGACTTGCAAGGAATTTGACCTATGTTCCTTCTTACCCAAGTTAAGAAATTAAGGCTTAATTGGTAGGAATAACTAAAAGTACTATTCCTTTTTCAGTAGATGAAATTCAAGATCTGTTTCCAGAACCCCATAACAATCATGTGTCTCCAGAATAAAAGAACAACAATCAGTCTGATGAGAGTAGAGAAGAAGCCCAACAGGTAGTTAACTATCATGTTTTCGTAGCTAATGTAAAGATAATGTGAAATTAACTCTGTACTTAAATGCATATGGTTTTCTATGTCTAGGCCCAACCAAATGAATAGAAACCAAGAGCGGCAAACAAGAAAGTACAACCAAGAGCGGCTCATCCTCAGCTGGATTATGAACAAACTATCATCCCAGGTCCCCTTTACCAGTCTTGGCTTCAAAAGACAGCTGATATAGTCACAAACAGGGGAGGCACTAATAGGTATCTTATAGTGAGTATCACTTACATTGAATCCAAGAGGCAAACATGACTTCTAAAAGTGCTGATTTTGATGTCATAATTCTTGTTGTTCAAGTGGCACAACGATTGTTTAGAATAACTGAACTTTCCCTTCACAGGGGAATTTAGTAAAAATTAGTCATTTGTAGATTGCAAATAGAAGAGTAATTACATTGAACGAGTGCCACAGTTTCTAGTATGTATCTAGGCCTGGGCTCAAAGCTCAGGATATGTAGTTGTAAGTAGTGAAAGACTGACCAGGTCCCAGGACGGGTGATGAGCATTCTAATTATTTTTTGTAGTTCCTCTACGTTACTTGATAAGCACATAAACGCTACACATGTAAGTCCATATTTATGTTATATTGTCTAGTTAATTAATACAAGTGCATTTGATTAGTCTATTTTCTTGGTTTTATAGAAATCAACGGGAATACGAAAAAATGGGCTGAGATCGAGGACTATACGGAGTTGTGAGATTCTCATGTCTTGAATACATAGAGAGACTACACAAAACGAGGTATGGAATAACATGTGTACGTCATTATAAAGCTACTGCAAAAAGTTGAGGTAATGTTGTCAGGAGGTAATAGCGTGCCCGCGCTATTAGAAGCCTATGTCAGAGTGCGCACACGCCCCCTTCTAAAAATGCAGAATTCCAGTGTTTTCACAGCACCCTTCGCAGCTTGCTTCCACCGCTTGAACTCGATTAGGATGTTTCCAAAAGTGATTAAAACACGGAAAGGAAGCTTTCTAAAGCAGTTCCAAGGCTTGTACACCCTAAAGGAGCTCTATATAAAGAAAGGAAGAAGAAAGCTCTCTCTCTCTCGCCTCCTACACACAAAATCCAATACCACAGGATAGAACGACTGGAGAAGAAGAAGAAGATTCTACTAGAGAGGAAGCCACCAAATAGAATGACGGTTTTGTCAATGACTCCCCTTCTTTACTGTCTTGTTTATTCCACCATGTTTATGAGTAACTAAACTCAAAGCTAGGGCTTTGGTGAAGCCCTAGACTTGCGTAGGATATCTTTATTTTGTTGTTACTATTCTTAAACCAATTTTAATTGATTTAGATATTATTTTCACACTAATGTTAGTGGTTTACTTGCATTGATTATATCTTGAATGATTAGATATCATATATTGACAAGTTAATCGTAAGATTACTACTCTATTAGCATTATAGCATGACTTTTAACTGTATATTGAATCTATAAGGAGTTGTGCCACTACTACAGAAATGCACATTAACCACGGTAGACCAAATGGTATATATCACTGTTTTCACAATAACGGTGGCTAATAGTCAATAACCACGGTAAGGAAGGCTTTTCTAATTTTAGTATAAGCAAATACCACTGGGCTCGTAAAACGGTGGGATATAATATGCCATATACCACGGCACAACCCAAAATTCCTAATTTGTTTTTTCACATTAATATACCTCACGGTTTCTACAGAAAAGGTGGCTAATGCTTTGCCAAAAAAATAGGCATACCGTGGGTAAAACAATCTAGCAAAACCCGAAAATCTGTCTCGCGCTAAAACATAGTCTTTTCAACTTCCAGAACTCTTCTCAAGTCTCAACTTCTATCGGTTTCTCTTTTAAACTAGGGATTTGTACAAAGGTTTGAAGTAGTGATTTTGTTCATCTCTCCCCAATTTCGACTATTATGTATTTGTGTTTTTTTTCTCTCTCTCCCGATTTCGGCTGTAATATAAATTAGTTTTGATGTTAATAGGGTTTTCTAAAAGTTTGATTTTCTTCTCCAAGCACAGAATTTTGATAAAAAAAATTGGTTCTTGTTTTGTATTAGTCCCGAACGAAGTGAGTATTACCGCAAGGAAGGTTTGTTTGTCGTTTGTCTGCTACACAAAGGTTACTTGTTGGCAGTTGCTACTACTTCCAGATAATCCTCTTATATCATCCTTTATGCATGTTTCTTGTTTGTTTGTTTGTGGTTTCTTTATCCTTTCTTCTATTAGATATTTAGAATTTTGGAAGAATAAAGCTAGATGTGTGTTTGTTGTTTTCTGTAGAATAATTTGTTATTATTATTATAAGATGTGTGTTTGATTTATTATGATTGGATATATAATTGTCTATGAGGAAGAGTTTGTAATGTCGGCTAAAGTTGGGGTTCATCACTTCAGTGGAAACAATGTGGATCTCGAATCGCTGCAGGGAAACACTATCGAGTGTGCTTTGTCTCAAGATCATCGACCCGTGTGATTCTCGATATCATTAAAACCCTTCCGGTGAACAGTGAAGATAAGAGACAATTAGATCAACTCCTTGTTTTGATTTCCTTTCATCATAGCAGTTTTTATTTTCGAGGGGGTTTACTGAGTATGTGACCAAACCTTCAGCGTATCAGCCCAAGATGTTGGGGTACATATCGTATGTGTGGCCTGCGGTTGCATTCAGGATCTAAGAAAACCATACGTTCTTCGTTCACACTACCTCCCCCTCCAAGAAGTTTGACTGAGACCTATGCTTGAGCACATTAATGAATATCGATCAAGGCTTTCTGATTGCAGCTAGTGGTTTCAGAATATTCCTTGCGCTAAGCGGTTGCGCTAAGTCTTCCTTGGCCATCCTCTCCCCTATAGCTTTTGTTTGAGATGAGCTTCCGGCTTTGCTCAAAGCCGAGAGCAGATACAGGATCTTAGAAAGACCTCCGAATAGCCGGCTTTGGCGATTGCACTTTCCATCCCTTACAACATAGGGCATGCGGAAAAAGTAGTTGAAGAAGCCGAGACGAGAGAGAGAAAGAAGTCCCGCTTCGCTTTAAAGGATAGGGGGTATAAACTATCTTTAGCGGTTCGTAGGTGCCTTATTTGATCTAGTAAGGGGTGCTGTTAGTAGCATTCCCAACCAAGCACTACCCTCAGTTGCAGCCCCAGGTCCATATAAAATAAAGCAGTCAATCTACCAGCAGCAGAGGCAATGATAATTGTCCACCTGTTTATCTACTACCATAAGCGGGAGCAGTTGGGAAGAACACCGGCCGATTTCTTTTTTCAATCCTTAGAAAAAAAAAAGGAGCTTGGTCAGCCATGTTCCCTACGTACCCTCTCGTTATTCCCATTATTCCCCGTTGCACCTATTCACCGCAACCGTCGGTTCAGATCTATCTCGGGTACGGTCACTGCACTCCAATCTCTGCCTTGGTTGGTGCACCTATGGTTCTTTTTGTTGTTGATGACAAGAAAAAGGCTAAGAAGAAGGGCAAAGATCCTTAGGATTGATATATACGATAAATGACTATAGATTTTATCCCTTACACTTGATTAGGGTATAAGAAAGAGTAGCCTCGCTTTGGAGAATGATTTTTTCTAATCCGTAGTTTCGTTCCTGACTTGAGAAAGGCTGGCAGTAGTATACATAAGGGTATGCCCTTCGGCAAGTATTTAGCAAGTAATTCCTTGCTCAAGAACTTAGTCAGCTAAGTAACGCTTTTGAATCCGTTGGCTAGAGATGCTACAAAGATTTATTTGCCATTTTTCCTTAGACTTTTCTGTTGTTTGAGGACTCTCACTTGAGATGTTAGCATTGAAGGAAGAAACCGTGTTCTAGGCCATAAATGACCATAAACTAATAGGCGTGGGAACAATGGGTAGCTCGCCTTGAAAAATTAAAAAGTAAGCAGTGGGGAAAAGAGATTGACTAATTCGAACATAAAGGGCGGGGGTCTAGATCCAATCCAATAAGAAGGTTTGAGCCGAGTCTGGGATCTCTCCCAATAGACCTGAACTACTTGACCAAGAAAAATAGATATAAGGTACTATACGAATCTACTTCCGAGACTGCCTCTCGGAATTGTTGAAGCGGTTACTTAGGGGAGAGAAGTAAGAGCTTAAAAAGTTTATACTCGCTAGGGAAATCCGCCGGAGGAGAACTGCACTTCGACATCTTTTTTATTTCAAATACTTTCGGAAGACTTGACTTATAGTACGAATCTTAGATCTTGCCCTCGCTTCGACCTAGCCCTTACTTTGTATTCCGTCATCCTTCCTATGTAAGGGAAAGGCTTTTAATTAAGGCCTATTCCCATGATAATGATATCATTAATATAATAGGTATATTTACTACCAGCATAGAAGTCATTTTCTTCTTTTTAGGGATGGGTGCTAAGTTGTCTCACTCGCTTTGAGAAATGATGTGCGCTACACCGCTAGCCTTGCCATCGGAATATCAGTTTACCAGGACAGATGCCCCTTTCTTCTTTTAAGCTTAATAAGATTAAGATTTTGAACTACAGCCTTAGCTCTAGTGGAGACTTCAGACTTTGGCCTTTGTTGACCAGATCTCATGAGTTATAATAAATGGCACGTCAGAGCTCCCCACTCCATTATTTTCCGCTTGATTTCGAAGACCAAACAAATCAAAGATATTTTTATTCGTATTGATAGAACCAGTTGTATGCCACATACATGGCTCGAATCCCGACTTCCTGTTACCAGATAGGCATCCTGAGGGACCTAACTAAGTTCCCCTCTGGACCTGATAGAAGAGAAGGTTCGCAACCCGATCTCCTGCATAGATTTTCAATCAATATGCCTTTTTGAAGGAATTGGTCCATTCCCTGGCCAATATTGGGTAAGCCAAGGGTTGCGTTCACGGATCAAATAATTTATTATATGATATTACCGATCCCGATGATCTGCATACGATGTCTAAGCGCTAGGAGAAGGAAGGGGACAATATCACCGCTCGCTTCGCTTTGAACAAAAAACAAAATAAATCATCGCAACCAAAAGGAGAACCTTTTGTATTGAAATCCGTTTTTACCTCGCTTTCGCAAGTCTTTTTTAGAATCGAAGCCTTAGGGCTGGGGTGGTAACGAATGGATCATACTCAAGCTGAGGTTGAGCAAATCGTTGGTAGATTGATATGATATCAATATGTGGCTCCCACTCTCAGAATTGAATCAAAGATAGTGACCTGTGCTCAAAGAGGTGTCACGATGACATTGTTCCTGCTGAAATTGAAAACTAAGCATGGGCCTTGCGCATGGGGAATCGCCTTAATGCAGCGCTTCCCAGGAGGTAGATCGATATTGAGGTGCAATTCCAGAAAAAAAGAATAAGTGGCTGGTGGCCCGCCCTACAAGTGATAGGCGTGAACCTCAAGTTAGTCTTGTATTCAAATTGGTAGTTCAGGGATTCACAGGTTCCCTTGGCCTGGCTGATCTCCCCCCCAAAAGAATAAAGGATAACAGACAAGAAAAGGGTATAACAAAGACTCTATTTCGTAATCGGGTCAATCAGTCCTTTCTCAAGGCTTTCCGAGATTGTTAGGAGAAGGGCCCCTCTTCAACGGGTAGGCTCGCTTAAGCATGTCGAGGTCGGTGTGGAAACCACTTTATGTAGGCTCCAGTCAGTTGTCGTTGAATCTGGGCGAGGCTGTGGACCCGCGGCTACAGGTCTACTCTTCGTAGATCTCCTGAGCGAGACAAACCTCGGGTTGCCGTGTGAACACCCTTCCTTGATTCCATTATTTGTTGCATTTCCACCAGAAAGGGAAGAAGGTGAGGCCTACTTTTATTGATTGGATTCTCAACCAGTTGGATGAGAAGATTATGGAAAGGTTCACCAAGCCCGAGATCTTCGATCTTTTAGTTTATGCCTAAAAGCGGATACGAAGACAGTTGCCTTTACTACCATGCTTTCCGTGGTAGTGCTCAGTCTTTTTCTAAGCTTTTCCGTCACTGCAAAAGGTCTTTGGTATTGATGGTTAGCTATGGGGCTAGGAAAGAAAAGATTAATTTTAGGAAGATGAGGTTTACTCAGTATCCAAAGCCTTATTTATGTGGCTTTAATAATAATTAAAGTGAAAGCATGACGATCATTAAATAACTCAAGCAAGGTCTCATATATAAGAAGACTTGCCCTTTTTTGTTATGGAACCAGCGATTGATAGTTGAAATCCCAAAGGATTGGTCGAACTACAATAAGCAGTAGTACGTAAGGGCTGACTTGTTTCAACATTTTAAAGACTTAGATCTCTCATACCATAACATAAGCAAAATCTTTCCTTTGACCCTTGGTCTACTCCTAAGATCTGTCCTAAGGTGGGAAGCGATACATCAATGAATGAAAAGAAAGAAAGAATGAAGCGACTTCTTCATAATTTCATAATAAGAAGTCCATAGGCCCTCATCATAAAATTTGATTACAAGGTATGTTGCATAGGTAGTCTTTGGCGAAAGGATTTGAGTATCTATGTTCACTTTGATGTCAAGCCAACACACATTTATAAGTTCAACAACTTCCCCAAACCTGTAGTATTATCTGACCGTAAATATTTAAAGAGCTAGAAATGGAGCAAACCTATAATATAATATTTGTTTAAGTCATCAAAACTAAATAACGAAAAAGATTGAAAGGGACACAGAAGAATGCTAGTGATGTTAGCAAACGGAACAATATGAAGAAATGGAATAAGAAAGTTATGTCGTTGATCTCAAATAATTTTTCTAAGAAATCAGAGGAAGTGTTTGATGTTATAAGTGCTAAAAAGGCGGAGAATAGTTATGCTTGTGATCAACAAGATAGTCTTTTTCCTAGAAGTCGAATGTTAGTAGCCCGATGACATGCTAGTAGCCCCGATGATGGATAGGATGGGGAAGAATATGGTATGGTAGCTTGGAAATAATTGGTAGTATGGTCTTGTACAATACTGAAAATAAATAAATTGGAGAATATATATAGGTTATGTTCATTTGTGGTTCCACTACTACATAAATTTGAGTTTTAATCATTTGAATAGATTTTGTATCACACTGCCGTGTGTTTAGTGCTTTTCTTCCCCAATATAGTAGGTGCATTGATCAGGTGTTTGCATTCCTCAAATTATAATTCACTGAACTGCTTGGGGATATTTTTCATTGAATTCCATGTGAGGTCCCAAAATTATATGAAATCCCACAGCACTATATCGATGCGTCAAAATGTGGTCCAATGAAAGGTTTAGCAAGGTTTTAGCTCTCACCAAATACTTGCCTTTTAGTAGCCTGGTAAAACTTGTAATGGCCTGGTGATGGCATGTAGTTGCCTATATAGTGGCCTGACAGTTACAATTTTCTTAGTGGCTTAAGGTGTTTGACTAAAAGAATAAGATATGGAGACTGTTTTCGTACATAAACTGGTTTTAGAAACTTATGCCTGTTGTTTTATTTTTATTTTTAGTTTGCAAGTTTGCTTATTGTTAATTGATATATTGGCCTAGTGATGGCATGTAGTTGCTTGTATAGTGGCTTGGCAGTTCATGTTTAAGGTTTTTGTTAGTGGCTTAAGGTGTTTGACTGAATGAGTAAGAGATGGAGACTGTTCTCGTACATAAACTGATTTTAGAAGCTCTTATGCCTGTTGTTTTACTATTAGTTTGCAAGTTTGCTTATTGTTGATTGATATATTGGGCAGGAACGCCTGGCTGATCGTGATTTGAGCTGACAAATAGATAAACACGTACTCAACGGTAAAAAAAATTACTAGCTTTCAATTTGTTGATTGTGTGTGTGTGTTTCTTTTGCAAAGTTAGGGTACTGAATATTATGATTGCTAGGAATTTCTAGTATCAAGACCTTAATCTTAATGCGACACTTAACTATTTCATTTTAGTCTACCAAGTATCTAGGTGGCTGGCCGGGCACATGTAAGGAAAGTAGGAATTTCCCCATTCATATGCCTAAATCCATTCCCACGCTACACTTTTGGCACCTTAGGTTGATTAGTACAAGGTTATATTGTATGTTTGTATTTGCTTCAACCACCAGATTGAGCCAAAATCTATGAATTGCATGATTTTATTTTGCTTAATCATTTTTTTTTTCCATGTGTATGTAGTACTTGTGTATTGAATTTCTGACATTGAGTATGGATAAGCCTTGGATGACTATGGATAGACTTTCTGATGAATACAAGGAAGGGGTCAAGTATTTTATAAAATGTGCTAGAGAGCATGCAGGCCCAGACAATCTTAATTTCATAAGATGCACATGCCTTAATTGTGGGAACCACTTGCATAAGAGTTTGGACGATATCAGGGATCATCTGTTTCATGTTGGTTTTGAAAAAAGTTACAGAACGTGGATATGGCATGGGGAAAAGCCTCACAGTGGAAAGTCCCGAAGTGTCGACACGCATGAACCTCCATGTCAAGACTTTGATATGGAAACCCCATGTGATTTTGGGGACACGGTTAGAATGGTTAATGATGCATATGAGAGTTTCACGGGGAATCCTGAAAAGCTTTGTAAATTGCTTGAAGATGTTGAGAAACCTTTGTACAAAGGTTGCAAAAGCTATACAAAGTTATCATCCCTTATGGAATTGTTCAACTTGAAAGCCAGTAGTGGGTGGTCAGACACGAGTTTTACCAAGCTATTGAAGGTGTTGGGAAAAATATTGCCGGATAATAACGAAGTGCCACAATCCATGACCAAAGCTAGAAATATTTTGTCTACGTTTGGAATGGAAGTTCAAAAAATACATGCATGTCCCAATGATTGCATACTTTACAGAGGAGATGAGTACAAGGATTTAACTAGTTGTCCAACTTGTGGAACGTCGAGATATCAGGAAAAGAAGGGTAAAGCACCTGCGAAAGTTTTGTGGTGCTTTCCGCCTCTCCCAAGGTTTGCAAAGATGTTTCAATCCGCTCAGACATCAAAGGATTTGGTATGGCATGCAGATAGAAGAGTAGAAGTTGATGGTCAAATGCGTCATCTAGCAGATTCTCCAGCATGGAAAGCGGTTGATAAAAGGTGGCCAGAGTTCGCTGAAGATCCAAGAAATCTGCGACTTGCTCTTTCGACAGATGGGATCAATCCACATAGTAATCTCAGCTCTAGGCATAGTTCTTTGGCGGTTATGTTGATCACTTACAATCTTCCGCCATGGTTATGTATGAAGAGAAAATTTCTGATGCTGACAATGTTGATATCAGGTCCCCGGCAACCTAGTAATGATATTGATGTTTACCTTAGACCTTTAATTGAAGATTTACAAGCTCTTTGGAATCCTGGTGTGGAGGTTTATGATGCCTACAAGCAAGAATCTTTTACATTAAGGGCTGTTCTACTGTGGACGATCAATGATTTTCCTGCTCTTGGAAATTTAGCTGGGTGTAATGTCAAGGGATATCTTGCTTGTCCAATATGTGGTGAGAAAACTGATTCTACAAGATTGAAACACTCGAATAAAAACATATATCAATCCCATAGAAAGTTCCTTCCAAAAAATCATCGTTATCGAAGGCAAAGGAAGGCATTTAATGGTCAGCAAGAGTTAAGATCACATCCAGACTCGTTAACTGGAGAGGTGATTTCAGAGAAGCTCAAAGGGATGAAAGTTAGATGGGGGAAACCAAAGCTGGTGATTCCAAAGCCAAAAACATCAAGAAAGAAGTCAAAGGCATCCAATGAAGAGTCACAAACACGAGAGAAGGAGCCTAGCACTTCTGATGAGAATGAAAGTGGTAAATATTGGAAGAAGAGATCCATATTTTTTGAGCTTGAATAATGGGAATTCTTGCTTGTGCGACACAACTTGGATGTCATGCATATTGAGAAAAATATTTGTGATAACATCATCGGCACACTACTTAACATTAAGTACAAGACAAAAGATGACCTCAAAAGTCGCCTAGACCTCTTAGAAATGGACATGAGAAAGGAACTAGCACCAGAGAAAAGGGGAAATATGACTTATCTTCCACCAGCATGCCATACGTTATCTAGAGCTGAGAAAGTAATAGTTTGCAACACTTTGCGTGAACTCAAAGTGCCAGATGGATAATCTTCACATTTTAGACACCGCGTGTCGATGCAAGATCTAAAAGTGTATGGTCTCAAGTCTCATGACTATCACATATTGATGCAGCAACTTCTTCCTGTGGCAATACGATCAGTGTTGCCAAAGGACGTGAGGTATACCATCACTCGGTTGTGTTTCTTTTTCAACTCTCTTTGCACCAAAGTAGTTGATGTGTCCAAATTAAAGGAAATTCAAGACAATTTGGTCCTCACTTTATGTCTATTGGAAATGTACTTTCCACCATCGTTCTTTGACGTCATGGTGCATCTATCTGTTCATCTTATAAGGGAGGTTGAGCTTTGTGGGCCAGTATTCTTTCGTTGGATGTATCCATTTGAGAGGCAAGTACACGTAAAATTGAATTAACTACTTTCAATAATTCAAGAAAGCTTCATCAATTTGATTGTTTGTTTGTTTGTATTTTCTCTTTTTGTTACTTTTTGAATATTAGGTTCATGAAAATACTAAAGGGCTACGTCTTGGAATCGAAATCGCCCGAAGGATGCATTGCTGAAAATTATATCCTTGAAGAAGTCGCTGAGTTTCTTAGCGAAAGTACTTATCTGGAGTGAATGTTTGTGGGAGTCCCATCGGTTAGAAACATGGATACTAATGATACGGAGAAAGAAAATACAATTTCTAAGGGAAAGCCTCTTGGTGGTATGAATGTTGTTGAAGTCGACGAGAAGACTTGGGAGCAAGCTCATCAATGTGTTTTGGCAAACACTAATGACGTTCAACCTTATATCGAGTACGTTAGTATAGGATTTTGTTTTTCCTTATTTCACCTAGACAGATAATGGTGACCAAGCTTTTTTCTTAACTTGATAGGAAGCATATGGAACACCTAAAGCTTACTTATCCTCGTAAGTCAGCCAAATGGTATCAAGATGAGCACACTCACACATTCATTTATTGGATTCGTCAAAGGGTAAGATTATCTGAAATTATTTTACATCTAATACAACTTTGCTAAATTCGACTAAGATTCTTGGATAACTTGGATAATCAGGTTAAGGAGGAGGCAGCAGTTGCCGGTAACAAACTTTCAAACACCCTGAAAGTTATAGCTCAAGGACCTCGTCAAGACGTTCTAAAGTGTTCAGGCTATGTTATTGGTGGATACCATTTTCATACAAAGGATCATGAAGCTTCACTAGTAAACCAAAATAGTGGTGTGGGTTTAATGGCGACAACAGTGCAAATTTCTAGTGCCAAGGATAAGAACCCCGTTGTTTTGAAATGGGTTACTATGGTGTTATAACCGAGATATGGTCGCTCGACTATCCGGTACTCAAAGTCCCAAGATTTAAGTGTGTATTTGGGTTGACAAACAGAAATGGCATCAAAGTAGACGATTTGGGTTTCACTTCATTGACCTTGGTAGAATTGGACATAAGGAAGACCCTTTTGTGATGGCCTCTCGTGCCAAGCAAGTCTTTTATGTACCTGACCAACTTGATCCAAAATGGTCAATAGCTTTGAGGACTCGTGAAAGAGACTACCTTGAGGAAGGGAATGAGGATGAGCTAGATCATACAAGTAGTAAAGTCTTTCCAGATGTCGACTTCCTTAGTTCAGGTGCATCAGTATCATCTTATGCGCGTGTAGATTGTGAGGGGACTTATGTCGACCCTACCTCTAACGATTAATTTAGAGCATGTTATGATTTATTTCTTTCTATGGGGATGTTTGAACAAGTTTGTTCCTTTATTATTTGACTATTGAATATTGTTATTAAATGTGAATTCATACCTACTTTGATATTTATATTTGCCTTAATACTTTAATTCATGTTATGGATGATCATTTCTCTTATTATTGTTTAATTAATATTGTCCAAGTTATTGATACCTAGCTTATTTCATATGTTGTTATTGGTTAAAGTCTTCATGTCTATACTCGGTATATAGGAAATCAGCATGGATCCAGGAGAGAATTCTGATTCTGATTCAGATATGGGAGTTGACGAGACTTCCGATACACCAATGGGAGTTAACAATACACAAGATTCAAGTGTAGAAAGGACAGGAAGAGGAGCAGTTCAATGCAAAAGGATAACAAAAATGAGAGAGGGTGAACTATTGAATGTTCAATACAATGAAGATGGTCAACGTATAGGGGAAGGCGGAAAGGATTTGGCAAGCTACTCAGGTTTGTTAGCGGAGTCCCGAATCTCAATTGTTGATTATGAAAATTAGCATGCTGTCGGAGATGAAGTGAGAGACTTGTTATGGGATGCTATAAAGGTAAATAGCTCCAGTTGTATTATTAATTATCTAATTAGTCTTAGGTTATTGTAACTTTATAGCTTATTCTTTTTTTATAGGCCAAATTCAACTTGACAGAAGACGAAAAGAAGGGTGTTGTCTCAGATATTGGTGAGAAATGCAAAGAATTCAAGAGTCGGTTGACTAGGTACTATATCACTCCCTACAAAGACCAACCTGAAAAGCTTTTGAAGCCACCTAAAAAACACGAGAAAAATATTAGACAGGAAGATTGGGAAAGATTTGTGAAGTCAAGACTGACACCAAAATTTCAGGTTAGGATAACTTATTTTTGTTAGTTTGATTGGTTTTGGATAAGCTGTATTCATTTATGGTTAACAAGCATTCTATCTTCCGATACTTCCCTTGCCTTCTTCTCTAAAACCTCAGCCCATTTGCTCTTACTTTTCTCACTGGATTTTCTCTTTGGGTGCGGGTGTGGGTAGTAATTTGGTAGTCTCTTTAGTCATAGTCCGGGGGAAGAGTCTCCACGAGTCTAGGCGCTTTGCTAGATATTCATAGTAATTTGGTAGTCTCTTTAGTCATAGTAATTTGGTAGTCTCTTTAGTAATTTGGTATTCATTTTTGCTTTTTTCATTCTCATTTTCATACTAATGATTAGTAGTTTTTATATTCTGTCTCTTCGTTCCAAATATAATAGATTCCATATCCGACCTACTATTTCGGAGTCGCTCAAGAAAGAATGCGGGGCTAAATATTCCAGAAATCGTTCAAGAAAGAAAGAATACCGTTTCTCATAAGTCTTGAACGACTTGTAAACGGCAAGCTAGTAACGAGTTTTTCTCTTCGGCGGAAGCTGCCCCTAAAGCAAGTAACTCATAAGCAACAACTCCCTTCCCCACCTATGAGTAAGCTAAAGGTCTTCTTAGCACAGGAAGTGAAGGTGTCTAGCCTCTAAGGAAGCTAGAGCTAAGAGCTCTGTTAGTTAGTGTATGGTATCTTGTATCTATGAGTTAGTCGCTATCCGTCCGGCCGAATGCAAGAGTCAACTCCCGGGAAGCCAAGTGTCTTAGAAGAGTCCGTAAAGGTATCCTAATACCTAGTGGCTAGGGCAAGTAGTCCCCATTTGTTATCTGCGGCTGAAGCCGCTTCAGTTCAAGTTTCTCTAGCAAGTTCCAAGTCCCTAGTTTGTAGCTTCTGCTAAAGCGAAGTCTGGTCAGTAAGGAGTGAGTCCGGGCATTAAGGAGTTGGTAGCAAGTAAGGAGTTGTTTGTAGCTACAGCTAAAGGGAAGTCCGTTCAAAGGTGTCAAGATTGTTCCGATCAAATGTGTATCTCACACGTTCAGGCCATAAAATCCCAGTAGACCGCTGCTCTCCTCTTGAGTGAATGAACTTAAGGAGGAACGAATAGGAGACGCAAAATATATATTCACTACACAAAACCTCTAGTATGGCTATGTTTTGAGGGACTCGCCAACCCTGCTCTTGTCCAGTAACCATTCTGAGTGGAGCCCAGGATTCAGGGAAAGTTATCAATATGAGTTATCTTGAAACGCTTTTCGGTACAATAAAGGCGATCACGGGCAGTAGTAAAAGGCGTTGGTTGTCTCACCCCCTACGGGTGGGACTTACGATATCGCAAGCATCGTCGCCTCATCCGACTCTTCCGCGAAAATGGTGCAGAGTTGGAGTTGGCAAGCTAGAAGGTACCTGACTGCGACGGTTAAGCTAAACAGGGGGAATGGGTTCTTGGCGGGGAGAGAAGCTTCTTACTAAGTTGCCTTCTCTTTCTCTAAGAACCAATAACCTGGGGTTCTGGGAGGGGTGCAAGGGGGAATTCATAGCTTATAAGCCAGCCAAAGTAAAGAAGAAATTGAATTCTACTCTAAAGTGTGGGTAGATGTGGAGGGTAAACATTTCTATAGGATGAAACAAAGGATTTGCAAAGAAAAGTGCTATGACCAGTCCATAAATCGTTAAAGCCTCCATAAAAGCCAAGAAACAAACCAGCGTTAGTTCCTTTAGAAGGAGGGATGGATGGGGGGCGGCGGAAGAAAGATCTAGATATAGTTCATAAAGTTCCCCACTCCTGCTTTCGGTTGGAGCGCGAGCTGCTATGACACCTACCCAATCTTGATGCTTAAAATGAAACCTTCAACAACATTAGAAGAGCCCGGTCGTTCTAGCGTGCAAGAGATCAATAAAACCACCGGCGGGAATGACCCAGGAGAAACAAGATTCGCTTCGGCCTGACTATTCAAGATTCAATTTACTTAGTGAGACAATTGAGGAGCTCAATGATATCTATTATCTAACCGACTTTTGGGAGGAGGGTAACTGGTGCTGCGCTCTACATTTGCTTCTTGTCCATGGCCTACCTTGGGGACAAGCGACGAACCGATACCTATTAGAATCTCAATAGGAGGAAGTAGAGAGGAACCCTCGATTAGAGACGAGAGAATATAGGAGATCGTCGGGAAGGGAGCACCATATATCACTATGAGTAGGCCATACCCTGTTATAAGTCATCTTTTTTCCCATTGGCCGATCCGATCAAGCCAAACAGCCCGTGCCTAACAAAAGTATCTTTGCTTTCCGGACGACGACACTGATTAAGCAACAAGATAGGCAAGCGGGAGGAGGAAGACTTTCACTTGTTTATCAAGGAGTAGCTCGACAAAAAAGATAGGAAAAGTAATTCCACCAGCCCGGTCTAAGCTTCAGTGGCAACCCGACTAAGTGTAGGTAACCAAGCTAAGCCGGTAACGGGTCAGTGCTTCATTGAGTAAGTTCAACTATAAGCTGCTCGACCTTAGGCATTGTCAGTGGAATTCTCCACAGATGCTAGTGCTGTAACCACCTATTGATTGATTGAACAATTGGTCCCAACAAGCAAGGGATGAGAGCACTAGCGACCAAGAAAATGTATGCAGCAAGAAAACTAAAGCTTAACGCTTATATCGGCTTTCAGCGGTAGCCCGCTTATCCCTTGCTTGTTCGTTAGCTATAGGAGAAAGAAAACAGCCCGACATCTATAAGAGTTCGCTGCAGGAACCTATGTCTATTAAGGAGAAACCGATGTAAGCTTTGACTGCTGCATGTGAATCCGTCTCTATTATTATTCTGCTCTTCTTTCTCTATCTTCTTGTTGTAAACATCTTACTTCTCTTACAATCTCTTGTTCTTTACCTCTTTCTTTCTCTTGGCTTATTTCTTTCCCTTCTCTTAAAATACTCTGTTTTACTAAGTTTCAAAACAGAGTTGAAACAGGGGAATTTGACTTTGATGGAGAAGAGGAATTTGGATTGGAATTTGATGAAGAATATGAAGTGGGGGTGTCTAGTGTTTCACATAAATCATCGGAGTTGCCTTTAGAGTGTCTTAGTGTATCAGGACTTGGGGTCGGGGATTGCGGTTTGGGCTGGTTGTGGAGAAGTTGCACTAAGCTCAAAAGGTTGGAATTGAGAAGCTGTGAAGGTATTGGAGATGGTAATTCATTTACATCCTTTATAATGTGTTTAAAAGCTCTACAAGAATTGGAAATTAGAACTTGTAGGACTATTGTTGATAGAATTTTATTACTATTAGCTGAACATTGCAGTTATCTTAATTCACTATTACTCTATGATGGTGGTAGTAGAGAGGGTCTTCATCGGTTTATTAGTCGAAGCGATCGAATATTCAAAAACTTCGACCGCCGATTGCCTTTAGACCTTGAAAACAATCACCTATTAGCTGTTGCAGAGAATATCAGGGGACTTATAAGTCTTAGACTTGTAAGAATTTGACTGATATTACCCAGTGAAGTCTTCTTAGTATCAAGTCTGTTCTGAACATCAAGTCTTCTTAGTCTACCCTTCTGTTCTGAACATCAAGTCTTCTTAGTATCCTTAAGTCTGTCGTGGCGGTGTGCATCCTACCCTTGGATAGCCAATTGGAAACTTTATTGCCCTTTAAGACCTCTCTTTTCATGCTACCCAGTGGAATTCAGTAATTCATGGTCCAGTGGAGTAGTGGACCTATAGACCGCCAGTAATTTGAATCACACGTACTCTCTGACGCTGTGGAAAATGGAGATGGTGCCTAAAAACTTTACATTTCAAACACTACTTCCACCTTGCGATGAAATAAACAATATAGAAAGCAATCTGATTTCTTTCCGAGCACAATCCTCAAGAGATTATGTACTGGAAAAACTATTATACACTTTAGACCTCTATGTAAACTGTTATACACCAGTCATAATTCCCAGTTGAAAATCTTTAAGAGATTATGTACTGGAAAAACTATTATACACTTTAGACCTCTATGGAAATGAACTGGGAGAAGCCTAATGCTTGATGATTGTTTTTAACACAGGCGCTATTGTATGAAAATGTACCGATCAGAATTGATTAGCAAGTCCCGGTCTTGACAAGTCGGGCATACACTTGGTTCACAAGTATGAACTCCAAAAAATAGACTTTCTTTTCTCATCTACATGCAAAGGTTAGAGATTTGGGTTATTGGATTACACCCCATTTTTGTGTGTGGTCCTCTTTATCACTTAACCATTAATCTTCCGAGGACTGTTTCTCAAAAAAGAAATAGAAAATTCTCCCCAGTAATTTATGCCCAGTGGAATTCAGTAATTCATGGTCCTGTTGTTAAATATAAGTTGTACAAAATATTTTCCAGAAAATTAGAACTTTAGTAGGTCTCATCTGTTTACAACTGCTTCCAGTAATGTTTTTCCCTGAAGTCGCTCTTCCATTATATTCTAAGCTTTAATTAGCTACAGGGCCCCAAGCGTAAGCTCACTAAAATTTTGTTTACAATCAGAGAACGAAACGAAACTATTATGACGAGTGAGAGTTGGAGCTAGGCAGAGGAGAGTTAGGAGCTATAGTTCGTCGGTGAAGAGTGAGGAGCTATGGCTTATAGGGAACGGGTAGTGCGGCGCGGAAAGCTTTGGCTTACCTTTGATTCTCCTTCCAGTTCGATGAAATCTAGGGCATTGCCAATTTTAGAGGAAAGGACTTCACCGCCTTCCCCGACGATTTATAACTTGTAGTCGACTTTTAGGAAATGTTGAACAAGGATAACAGAGCTAAAGTTTGAGGTCTTGTCGAGCTTGAGTGACGAGCTAGAGTTGGAGCTATGGATAGTGACTGCTATATTTATATATGCATTCCTTGTAGGGTAGCTACTACTATTGTGTAAATAGAACCTTCGCCGCTATTGCTAAGTAGTGACTTCGCCAACATTAAGTCATGAAAATCATTATGACGAGTGAGAGTTGGAGCTAGGCAGAGGAGAGTTAGGAGCTAAGTAGTGACTTCCTGCCAACATTAAGTCATGAAAATGCATATGCCGCCAACATTAAGTCATGAAAATCATGTGACTAAGCCTCGAAATGTCTCATTCACTCTTTTGTTCTCCAGTCAACACAATGAATGTTGTCAATATAGGCCCTAACAACATGGCAATCACTGTACGCACAAACCCACCACAGTAAGCACCTTTAAATAGTTGGTCCTCTAAAAATTCTTTACTTGTCTGTTAATAGGAATGTGACCTCCCCAAATTGCTGCTGTCATAGGATGTCATCTACAAGCGGTATTTTTGCACATCTGAACTCAGGCATCCCCTTTGATAGCCTAGGATTTTGTGCCAACCTAGGTTGTTAATAGGAATGTGACCTCCCCAAATTGCCTTTGACGTGTGCTGTGATAATTAATTCCTTGACTATTAAAGACATCCAATCACATTAAACCCATATATTGTTTTTTATTCCTAAATACGACTAATTCCATGTTTTCAGAAATTAGCAAACTTAATTCACAAATGGGCGAAACAAAAGTATATAACCACGGGGCCGGGCAAGACGGGATTTGCTGATATTGGAGAACAATTGGTGAGTACATTGTCTGTCTCAACATTTATACATGTAGGCACTTGTTAATTTGTTTGGGTATGATAAACCTTCAACCAAGAGTTTCGAAGACATGCATCGTATTAACCCTGCGTTTTGCGTGATTATTTTGTAACCATAGAAAAAAGAGTTGGGACCATCCTTTAATGGAAAAAATCGAAGGCCTTCAATATGGAAAAGAGCTTACTCAAAAAAAGGAAAATATATTGAAGTAGCTACGGAAAGAGTGGCTGAAAAGATTGTAAGTTTTCTAATAATTTATTATTATGTTTTAATGTTAGACATGAATGCTTGTTGTGATTTGGATTTGCTAAATCCTTGTTTACTTCAAAACTTAATTGAATGATGTGCTGACTAAGGAAGTAGAGGAGGGAAAGGTAGTTATTGAAGGAAGTAAATACATCTTAACTCTAGCATTGGGCACACCCGAAGCATCCCGGGTCGCACTCGAAAGCAGTTGGAGTTGGGGATCACCCCACCACATATTTCCATGTTAACAAGCGTGGCTCAAAGGAACATGTTACAAAGTTGGAATCAACAATTCAAGAGCAATGGGACCAAAACTACCATCTTCGAGGAAGGCGTTAGGTTTCTTTGTTGGATAGAGTCGGAAGGTTGGAGGACAAAGATAACTCCTTACCATCTGAAAAAATCTCTTCAAACAAAGAATGAAAGTGTCAATATTGATCGCAACAATACACTCATCCGGCAAACATCAATCTGGTAGACTAGTAAAAAATGCTCATCAAGTAAGTTACTACTGTGAATGTTTATTTTATTTTTTTTTATTGGTAACCTGCCATCTATTTGTGCATCATTCATCGTTGCATCTAGTGTTTGTGCAACAACAGTTTGACCCAACCATTTTATGCATTCCGACCTTCTAACTACAAATTTTATTTTTTTGACTAATAGCTGAAAAAAAAATGGGAAGGCAGCCCAACCTCCATCAAAGCCCAAAGCAGATCATGGTAACAAAGCAAATAAGAAAACACAAGAAGGTCAAACACCATTTTCGAGGCCAACATCTGGTATAGGACAGGCAAGTAGCATTTTACACGTGATATATATAATTTTAATAATATTGCGTGGTTCTAAGATTTATACTTCAATTGTAGGGCCTAGAGTGTAATTGGGCTCAAGTTGATTGTGTGAACAAGGTAAATAAGAATAAAACACAGGGTCAAACATCATTTCAGGGTCCAACATCTGGTCTAGGAGAGGTAAGTAGTGTTTTACTCATTATATATATAATTTTAAAATGGTTCTAAGATTTATACTTCAATTGTAGGGCCTAGAGTGTAATTTGGCTCAATTTGATCATGTGAACAAGGCAAATAAGAAAACACGGGGTCAAACATTTGGTCTAGGGGAGGTAAATTGTAGTTTACACGTAATATGTTATTAAAATATAATGTTGTGTGCTTATTATGATAGTTTTACACATTATATATATAATTTTAAAATGGTTCTAAGATTTATACTTCAATTGTAGGGCCTAGAGTGTAATTTGGCTCAATTTGATCATGTGAACAAGGCAAATAAGAAAACACGGGGTCAAACATTTGGTCTAGGGGAGGTAAATTGTAGTTTACACGTAATATGTTATTAAAATATAATGTTGTGTGCTTATTATGATACTTAGACATTTATATAGGAAAAAGAATGTTATTTGGCTGCGGTTGGCCGAACAAATATTGTTGCTGAAGGCTTGGTGATAAAACGCTCTTTATACAACGTTTATTGTTTTTAGTTACTTATTTTCTTAAGTCCGAGGTCCACAGTCCAAAGTCCGAATTCCAAAGACCTAAGTTCAAAGTCCAAAGTCCAACGTCCGTATAGTCGTACGTTTTAGTCAAGTTACCTTACTCACGTGGGTTTGGTAGGATAGGTCGAGTAAGGGATCGTCCAGACCTTGGGGCTCGAAAAAGGTTCACAACTGGAATTACAACTCTTGGTGAGTAGGATTTTAGGTTTTTTAGTTAGTTTTAATTAAATTAACGGTAATGCAAATAATGTAAATTACTACGGCGATTATATGTAGGTAAACAAAAATAGAGAAACAGGGAGAGAGTTAATCATACTCATGCAAGAATCATTTTTTAACAGTTTATACTACCACATCACTACATCTCTAATTCGTCTCGTGTTCGGAGACGACGTCGAGTATTGATCCCTAGCGCATGCCCACATCTCTGAGCCGCATCACATTAGCATAAGGAGTTGAACTAATATTTCATCTCTGGAATATCATTTCAGCTCTTGGCTCGATTCCACATCAGGTGGACAAATTGGAGAGCTGTCTGACACCATAGAGTCGCTACATGAGACATTTTTAGGTTCGCCCAAGACTATTCCGAGCATCGGCCTCCAAATTTATCTGATCTCGATCATTTTGGGACCAGATGTCTAATCTATGCCTAATTCCTAAGTAGCGATTCTAGAATATTAACGAGTTAATCAGGATTCTCACACGAGCAACATACATAACCCCTCCGAGGGGATTAGCTCATGGTCATTGAAGGAATAATAAAACTTGTTGTAGACATTAAGTAAATAAATGCAGGACATGAATTAAACTAGAAAAGAAATGACTGTTATTAAGGGTAAAATGACTTACAACATTTAAGCTTGCTGGAATGAAAATGACGGAATGTAAGTGCTGAATTAAAACTAACTACTGCTAAGCGAAAGCTAGAGCATAAAATCTTTGAAGGAAAATATATGAAGGCTACCCCTCATATATATAAGGTTTGGAGATGGAGAAGGGTTTAATTGAGTTTTGGCCGTTTCTCCATTTGAGACATTCAAAACTTTGATATTCAAAGTTTTGTTTTCACGTGACTTCCTTTAAACCAAAGTTTTGTTTATGAAACAAAACTTCATTTAATGTTTCGTCCTTTTGTGCTTTGTATTTGTCCCTTTGCTCAATTTCATTTCCATCTTTGAATAGGTACGTGTCTTCTCTTATTGCAAGGTGGCACAATTTTGTGACCATCTCTTGCCACCTGCCTATGCTGACTCGTCATGCCTTTTGGCCCCGCCGAGTGGGTCCACTTAGTATGTCCAGAGGCGGCACCGATTTTGGCGTTTTACAACTTTACGTCTTTGCGTAGAGTTTGTCGCCTGGTCGCCTCTGGGTAGTTCACTAGCCAACGTCGGCACCCAAATTATCAGATTTGAGCCGGAGGAAGTTTGTCGCTTCTTTATATGTGGACCCGGATTACGACTTTGGTTTTGTTCTTTTGGAAACTTCGCTCTAGTCGGGCTTTGTTGGGCTTCTTTGGGGTTGAGTGGGAAACTTCAAATATTCAAGGTATTCCGTGCCCGATGCATGTTTTATCATTATATTTATTTTAAATCACGGAAACCCGCAAAAGTAATGAAAATATAATTATTACATGATTATTAAACACATAATCGACCAAAATACTATGTCTCTCGGGGTTTAATATTACAGTTTTGGGTACTTATCACACCACCCCCAAACAGCATTTTTGCTTGTCCTCAAGCAAAGAAGAGATAACAAAATGATAAGTGGTCAAAAATGTGTGTCCTAAGCTAAATCTCATTTCGCAAAGTGCGGTTGCATTGACCATATGCAACAAGGCCTTGAACCACTAGGAATTTTCTAGTGGACGAGTTATAGCCTCATGAGAGTTTTCCAGGGAAGATACTCACAAACTTCATTTACACTACAATGACTCAGTAACAAAGGCTTGTTTCCTTAATTAATCTCAGGTATCTAGACATCTCACTAGCGGGGGAAACAAGGATTTAATTCTTTCGAAATTCAAGTTAATATACATACAATAATTAAAACATCTATGTATGAATGTATGTAGTGATCTAATAATGAAATGTACGAGCAGGGCCGTTTCTGGATCCTTTGGATAGCGTCCTTAAGTAGGTTCTCACAGGTATGTGTCGATACACAATTTCTCTCCTATTTTTCCACTCAAGTTTTGCTAACTCCAGTGTGCAGTGGGCACACGTTTCCTCACATACTCAATGACAGTCAGAGGAGCCGAGGTCGAGAAGTCACAATTGCTACTTATTATCACACTATCCTACTCACTAATTGAGCTAGAGGTCTCTATTAGGTGTTATGGGGCTTAGGTGGTAGTGTAGAAGAAAATGGAATGGAAAATTCAGAAATGATAAGTATGAGAGAATAAGGTCTTCGAGATATTTATACTAGAGAAATCCTTTTTTTTCTTTCCTGCTTCTAACATGGGTTTCCATACTTGGCTTTTTCAAGCTTTTGTATTCCCTTTTGATTTGATTTTGGGGGGAATTCTAACTTTGATATTTCTTTTGATTTTTGGAAACATATTTCTATTTCTATTTTTCTTTTCTTCTGAAGCAGGTAACTGATTTTGATTTGTGACAAGGTTTTTCTCTTAATTTTTCTACACTTCATCCTATTTCTCATACTCATCATCTAGGTAGGCTTATTTATTTATGGTTAATAGATGGGCAATGATTTTTTTGGTGAAGTAGAAAAGATTAATGAAAGGTTCAGTGGAGCGATTAGCGGTAAATTTTTTTTACAGGTGTGAATTTTTAGCTTATATCGATCCAAAGAAGGCCTAAATTCTCGCCTAGGATTTGGGTAGTGATCAAGTAAGTAGACATGTGAACTTCTCTATTCAGAAGAACTACTCCTCTGTGTCATTACTCATATATCACACATTTTGAGGCTTTTGGTTAGATTCTTACAAGATATATGATAAAACATAAAATTGATAATTTACCTACGAAATGAACGATGAACTCAAAACGTAAGTAAACTAAAACTATCTTATGTGCCTATATGTTTATCAAAGAATTCTACTCTCAATCCTATGAGATATAATGGAGTAGGAAGTTCGTTCCACTCCTAGTCCTTTCGCATGCTGTGTTTTCTAGTCTAATTACTCTACTTAAGGTCTAATGAGAGATTTACGAAGTGGCAACTAGACTACGATGCAACTACCCACAAGATGCAATTAGTCGATTATCAAAATAACTATGGTTATGCTACGTTGATTCGATGATAAGGAGTTAGAGGGGGATTGATTCCACCTTAACTCCACTTAATCCTATTAACCATTTAATCCTCGAAATCCGACTTGAACTGCTTCGCAGAACAATTGGTTCTTCCTAATCCCTAATTACACATGGCATTTCTACCAATTCATAATTAGCATGTGAACGATTAAACCCATTCTCATGGTGAACTAATCGTTTCTAGAGTGGAAAGGAAATTACGACGACTCTATGATAATCGGAATCAAGCTTTCATCAAGGCTTCTCAACCCCCTCTAATGGAGGTTTAGCCGAGAATCATTACGCAATCATTTTCGATTAAAATAAAACTAAACATAATATAAAGAATTGAAATTTTACTAATATAAATTAAACAATAATTAAAATCTAATTAATAACTAAGAATTGAATAACAAGTAATAAATGAAATCAGATCTAACACAAATGTAAATGACAAGAATCGAAATTAACAAACTAGCTATTTTATTAATCAAACTAATTAAGAGTAATGATTCTAAGAGTTTAATCTAAAATAAGGATTGGATTTGAAACTAAACTTAATTAAAACTAATTAAATCTAGATCTAGAAGCTATTCTAATGGCTACTTTCTATCTACTATTCTCTACCTCTTATCTACCATTAACAAAGAGCTAAGCTTTAGTTTTTATACTTTCAGATCCAAAAATCGTGCATGGGCTTGGAGCCATGGTTTGGGCCAGAGAATCAGGCCCAAAACCCAATTCTTTTAGTCCAAAAAGGCCTCTTCAGCTGCAGTTGGCTTCAACAGACATTTAGTCCACTTCTGCTCCTCTGATTGGATCACGGCTTAGACCATTGGAAAGCTCTTTCCGAGCCGGTCGTTTTGACATAAGATAGGCCCCATTCCGAGGTCTGAGTCCAAAGATACGGCCTTCGAAAGTTCTCACGACTTGTGTCTTTCGCACGCCGCGCGTCGACTTTTCAGCTTTTGACCGGGCTTTAGAAAGGCTTTGTCTTCTTGAAACTTGGCCTTTAATCACGAAACTCCTTAGTAACCGACCTTTGCTCCTTTATCTCGCTAAAGTGGCACATTTCTACACATAATGGACTTTGAAGCCCGAAATGCATAAAACACGAATCGGTGTTAACTCTTAATTATTACTCACAATATTGGTCTAATAGTATGATCATTATGGTTAAAACTACAGTTTTGGGCTCTTATCAAACCACCCCAAACATCATTTTGCTTGTCCTCAAGCAAAGATGAGAAATTAGAATAAGTGACCAAAATGGAGTTCTAACTACTCGTTTTTTCGGTCGCGATTGCATTGACCATATGCAACAAGGCCTTAAACCACTAGGAATTCCTTAGTGGACGAGTTATAGCCTCGTGAGAGTTTTCCAGTGAAGGTACTCACAAACTTCATCTATACTACAACGACTAAGAAATAAAACTATTGTTTCCTTATCCATGCTCTAAATTAACTATACCTCTCACTAGCAATGCATATAGAGTAATCAAGTCGAAACCTAAGCTAATATATGCATAATAATCAATCATCTACAATAAACATATATACAATAAGTAATACTATGAAATGCCTAGCAGGTCCGTTTCTGAAACTCGGAATAACGTCCTTAAGTAGGTTCTCACAATAATAGTCAAGATACAACACTCTGATTTTTCCACTCAAGTTTCGCTACTCCAATTAATGTGTGGGCACACTTTACCTTTAAAAATCTCAATGACAACAAGGAAGCGGAGTCGATCAAACACATCGCCACTTACTATCACACTAACCTATTCCTAATTGAGCTAGAGGTCTTTATTAGGTGTCATGGGGATTAGGAGATGGTTTAAGAAGGAAGGAAATGGATATTCAAAAGGACAAGTCCGAGATAATAGAGTTTTCATATTATGTAACTTAGAGAAAACCTTGTTATTTTCTTTTGCTTTTATACTTTGTTTCCATCCTTAGCCATATTTTTCTTTTTCTTTTCTTTGGCTTTTGACTCCCTTTTATTCTATTTTTGGAGTTTTTATTTATTTATTTATTTTTTCTTTTCCTTGGATGGAAACTTCTTTTCTTTTTCTAAAGCAACTAACTAATTTTTGTTTACACAGGTTTTTCTCTTCTTGTTTCTTCACTCATTCTATTCTCAGACTTATTCTAGATTGGGTATGTTGAATTTTTTTATTTTGTTTTGTTTTTGTAACAGGGTAAAGGATTTGTGGTTTATGGAAGGCTAAAGAAAGGCTCAGAGGGGCGACTAGCGGAAAATAATTCATAGGGTTGAATTTCTGGCTATATCGATCCAAAGAGGGCCTAAATTCTCGCTTAGGATATGGTTTAGTGATCAAGCAAGTGGACGTGTGATTTCTCTATCCGGATTTTACTCTCCCTTGTGTCATTTCTCAAATGTTTTCGCTTCATATAAGGCTTTAGGCTATATTCTCACGGGATTTGTAGAATAAATACTCTAGCCTAGATTTCAGAAACTTATCGCTAACAATCATAGATACTCATGTAATATATTTATAGATAGATGCAAAGATTATTACCTACATATTAACCTAAGTTTCTAACAATTATTCTAATGCAAAAGCTCATTGAGACTTCTAGATTGTTAAGAGCATAGAGAAAGAAAACAATACCACTATTCCTAAGTGTATAGCATAACTTATTTATTTATATTTTTGAATTTTTGAAATTTTAACTAGAAGACAAATGCATATTATACATATATATATCTTAACAGATGCCTTAATTACACGTGTTTCTATGCCCCCTAAACAAGAAGCATGCTTTGTCCTCAAAGTATTGTAAATAAAAAGGGTAGGAAAAATACCATTGAAACGTGTGAAATTCAGGAACATCTGCAAAACAAAGTTATAACGTACTAGTATATGAAATAAAAACTGACGCAACTCTATAATGAAGTTCTACCCATTATGGGGTTAACAAGAATGAAATTGCTTGGGACATAAGCGCATTACTAACTAGAATGACAACTTACCTTATCTCCCCGCGATTACTCATCATCTTCCTCATCCTCTTCTTCCATAAAGAAGTGAAGTTCCTTTGCGTCCTGCCATGCCATGATAATTTGCCAGGCTTCCCGCCATTTATCATCTATTATTGCTAACCTATTAAGAGCCACTTTGTCCGACGGGTGTAGGGTGCAACCCGATGAGGTTGTATCCTCCACCCTTGCCAAGTCATTGCGCGGAAGGATCGAATAATACTATTGGTGGGTCGCATGCGAAAGGTCGATGAGAATCCAATCCGTGAAACGTGTACAAAAAGCGGGGAAAGAAACATAGCATAATACGGGAAACTAGAGAAGGCATAAGAAGGAACTTATGCCTCATGCTATGGGATCGAGCTAAACTAGACATCAAGGTTCGGGGAAGGTCATGACACATACGTCCCGTGGCTAAAGTAAGGAAAACGCTGCAAGTGGCATCATTCACAGAAGAAAAACGCCATTCCCCTAAAATGTTTAGCATGTTCTAAAACATAACAGTTCCTATGTTCATGGACAGGCTACCAAAAGCGACGTTATAGTCCCCTTGGTCCTCGATACGGAAAATGCCTGCCCCATACGACTCATGCAAAAACTCATAAGTGTAGACATACATATTATCTACCCAATAACACTATGGGTCTTGTATTTCAGCGGGCATAGTAAGTCCAAGAACAAATGCTAGCAAGAACACGTAATTTCCATTGGTTCATTATCAATGTTGATGGAGAACACTTGTTCTCCATCCGGTCTTTCAAAGAAAATACAGTTATCGTAAAAATAAGATGCTAGTGTTGGAGAATAAAGTGCATCAGTCTTACCATAAGCGGCTCCCAACCAACGTATGTGATCGCCACAAAACCAAGCACCATAAGTAGTGCTTTGGAACAAATCTTCGAAAGACTGTTCGGTATCAATGTTGGAGATGTCATCTCAAAATTACGCCTGGAATAGCTGCGAATGATCCGAAACTACCCGAGAAAACCGGAATTTTTAGGTCCACGGAAGTCGGTAGCGAAAGTCGCCTCTGAAGAATTGAAATCCAGTGTTTGAGCTGGTCGCCTTGAAGCGCCGAAGCGCTCTCGACAAAAAACTGAAAAAAAAATTGCGAGGCGAGTGCGCTCTTGTAGGGCTTGAAATGCGCCGGAGTTCTTGAAACTTCGGAAAATGAGACGAAAACGTGGGATTCGTGGGAGTGAACGCGGTGAGTTATGGAGGTTAGGTGTATTGTGAGTTGTGAGTGTAGAATGTATGAAGTTTATATAGGTTTTAAGTTGCTAAAGCGGATCGGGAAGTTGCCAAAAGGTTTTACGGGCGGGTTTCGAAAATACCAAAATTTCCAAACCCAAAACGGAAACAACTCATTTTCTTGATTCTAAAACGAACCTAGTATCTTTTAGGTTGAATTAATGATAGAATCTACCTATTTAATCGATATTTCATCCTACCATGATACTTATTCATAGATATGCCTAAACGGCCATATTTTCACCTTGACTCAAGAATAAATTCTAAGACAAGGGTCATATAAAAATCATCTTTGGAATAGATAAAACCACCCCCCAAACAATTTGGGAAGGTGGGATCAATATTAAACAACCACGCGATAATGAAAATAACCACATTATATTAAAATTTTCATTCGAAGTACATTTCACTACAAAATTCAAATTACGGAAATAAAACTTACATGAAAATAAATGACAATAATGAAACTACAAATAAAAATAGAGCATCAAACTATACTATCCCTAATCACTCTCCTGTCTTCGGTAGCGGAGGGCACACGGTCCGGAGATGGCTCCTGAGCTCCCGATGGGCCAGCACCATCCGTCCTTCGGCGACGACGCTCGTGCCTCGGTGGTGTGTCCTCAGACGGAGAATCCCCGTGAGGTGGGAATCATGTAAGCATCTCGCCCCGAATCGGCTGAAGCTTCTAGCTCTCGGCCCTCATCTGTTCCCACCTCTCATCCTCTCGCGGTAACGGATCTCGGTTATGATGCATCGTTGCTGTCGAGTCCGGAGGTCTTCGCAGATAGTGTTGTTGAACGCGATGCCACGATGAATCACAGCCATGCGTCTCGTGATCGACCGGCCACCTCTCCAAGGCATCCGTGATCAAAACACATCAAGTCCTCCTCATCTTCCGAGGCATTCTCATTTCCCCATCCTCCTCAAGATTCTCATTTCCCCATCATACTCCTCGCCCTCTACCCGATCCTCAAGAAACCTCCAAACCCGTTGGACACACTCCTTATAGATGAGGGTTACGGTGTAGGTGATGTAAGTCCTATCGATCGCTGAGCTACTCTCAACTTCAAAGATGATCTTGGTTATCAACACAGGGGAGAGGTGCAACGGACTTCCCTACTCCCCTAATCATGCTAAGCAAGAACTCCAAGATACTGTAACTTCGTATTTCGCTCTGGAGTATCCATAAGATGTGGAGGCGATTCGTGGTGTCCGACCTTCTCCTTCCCCAGTCGTTCAGACCAATCCATCGAGCTGCGGCCCGGCTGGTTGGTCCTAAAGGGATGCATGGCAAAACACAATGTGATCTCGCGATTGTAGTTCCCTCTCAGAACCGTCCACGTTCATCAATGGCTCTACCCCATTATATTGGGACTCCTGCAACGTGACATCCAGATGGATTCTAGGCGGAATGCCTAGAATCTCAGCCAACAACCCCATCGTCACTTCCTTCCTCCTCTTTGCCACCACAACAAAAATCTTAGTACCTTCCAACTTCCTCGTATTGTAGAACCGTCGGACTAAGTCCTCGTGGTAATAGGCTTCAGTCGAGTACCACAAGCTATTCCAGTCTCTACTGATCATTTCGTCACCATAAAACGGCGCGAAGTGGTCGCCAGTAAAAGCTTGCTCTGGCAAAATTCGACGTTGTTAAGCCATTTTAGTGTTTGGAATGTAGTGGGGGTTTAAATGAGATGTGGTGGTGGAATTTGTATCGACCGACTGAAGCAAACAGTGGTGGTGGCGCGACGGTGGCGCGACAACACCAAATTTTTTAATTTAATTTGATTTTCCGGTGGTTTTTGTTGATGTAAATCGGTGTAGGGTGTGGGGCGGTGCGGTTGGAGTCGATTTGGGTTGGGTCTTGATTGTGGGCATGGGTAAATTTAGTTTTCTTTTTAATTTTATTTTGTTTTAGGTTTTTGGAGCTTTGGTGGCGTTAATGGTGGTTTTGAGAAGATGATCGTGACTGTTGGGCTAAGGTAAGGGCGCGAGTGCGCTGCCTGTGGGCGCGGGTTGGGCCCAAGCCCAAATCAAAATTTGTGAATTTTTCGATTTTTTTCGAAACTTCAAATCAAAATTGCGCGCCGTTATCGGGTCCGATTTTTTTGCGAATAAGATATGGAAATGATCAGGAGAGAATTTCCAATCCAATGATCCATAAAACACTCTATTCCGACCGTGGATGACATATAAGATAGTGTAAAATGCCTCGAAGTGCGTGCATGACGTACGTTATGCGAACGACTGAACTCTAAATTCATAGATTATGTCAACCTGAATCGGAATACAATTAAACGGCCTAAGCAATTCTAATTGGACATAAAACATTTTAGGACGGAACACGAACACCCCCCCAAACAAATTTTTTTACAACGGCTTAGAAAATTTGTTTTAGCGAGAAATGGTCTTTTAAAGTCAGATTCCCGAGACTTCCTAGAATACTATGTTTATTATTTAATATTTTTTTTCTTTTATAAGGAAAAACAATGAGCAAGAAAGACATAATTCACCCCGTAGAGAAACATGACTCAAAAATCCGAGAAAAACATGCAAGAGTGGAAAATGTGAATTATGTTAATCGTGGACTTAGGATCCGGTACTTACAGCCACACACTCTGTAGGGAGGGCCCGGTTACCTTAATGGTGCACTCACCAATATATGGAAATGAAAGGAAATGCACCAAACACAAAAGTTGAGTCGTTTATAGTCAGATACTCGAGACTTTATCTAAACATATGTATGAACATGCAGTTTATCATATATCAACAACCGAAATAGTTGTGGATCATTCCATAAATAAATATCACAGAAAACATATCCAAACACAATCAAGCACCAAGATTTCCTATGACGCAACCTAGTAAAATGAAAGCAAAGTCGGATAACCCAATTACTTAACCTAGCATGCACCTTCTTTTTCATTTTTGAACGAGAGGATGTCCTAGTAAATAAGTGTGGAAAAGTGAATGGTTGTGGAGAATATGGTGGATATGGGTAAGTTGTAGAAGGAAAGCATGTAAACAATGAGGATGTGGGTTTAGCACAAAACTCATTCATGGTGTAGTTAGGGACTGTCTCAAGTCTGAAAATGAAGGTGTCAAACGCTTTTGTCTTCTGAAGTATTTGTTTACTAGGTGGATTTAAAAACTTATGAAGCACAGAAGAAACAAAAGGATCGAGTGCAAACTCGAGATTCCTTTGAAAGGGTGGAAGGAGGGAAGTCGAGTTGGATGTTGTGGAAAGTAGTTCTTGATAGGGTGAATCATGACCTGCTCTAAGAAACTCATCGAATTGCTCATCTAGATTGGTCATATCCTCGTTACTATGATAGTCCTCTACATCTTTGAGAAAGTCATCTATCTCATCCTCATCCGTAATATGTGTATCGACTAGTGTAGGGATGGAAATGTTGGAGTCTGAACTTCCAAAGGAAAAAAATTTGGGCATATGATTATCAAGGAATGTGTTGTTGAAATAATCTTGAGCAAAGCTCTCGATCATGCTAACCTCTCCATCCATAGACGAATCGGGTAACTGTGTCTTTGTTTTAAAAACATTGACTTCAACAGCAAGATGGCCAAAAGACATGGACATTGAACCATCGCGGCAATTAATGAGCGCATTGGCAGTTGCCAGGAAAGGACGCCCTAAGATGATCGGAGAGTCGTTAACGACTTCTGTATCGAGGATGACAAAATCAGCCAGATAGTAAAAATCCTGAATTTTTACTATAACATTTTCAACGACACCCTTAGGATACTTAATAGACCGATCAGCTAATTGCAACGTCATTTTAGTGGGTTGCATCTCGTCTAGACCTATTTGTCTATACAAATAAAGCGGGAGTAAGTTAACACTAGCCCCCAAGTCTAATAACGCGATCGTCAGATAAGAATCTCCTAAAGTGCATCATGACAATGGGGCGATTGTGGTCCTTGTACTTAACAATTCCATTATGTTAGGATAGAGTTGGGAATTGTTACGTTAAAAAGCGTCTTTTGGTATATTGGTCTTACGCCTAGTAGTACACAATTCCTTAAGAAACTTAGCATGGTGTGGTAGCTTTTTAATACCTTCGAGGAAGGGAAGTTTAAAATTAGATTCTTGAAAACGTTCCCTAATCTCCTCATAATTAGTATCCCTAGTTAACACGGCTAATTTTTGTGGAAACGGTGGTTTCTGTTTATATTTAGCAATGGTATCACCTGGATGTTTAACCGTGGCTTTATGTTTCTTAGGTTGTGTTGTAACTGGTACCTCTACAGTGGTAGGCTCTTCAGTTTCTATTTCAGTATCTAGTAAAATAGCAGGTGTAGGGGCTACTGGTGGGGTAACTATAGGCATAATTACTTTGTTATCAACTACTCTGCCAGAACGGAGAGTGGTGATGGCCTTTAGCTCACCTACATTTCCATATTCATTACTAGTATTATCGGTTACCTCAAAGGTTGTGTTTGTTATTTTAGGATTAGGTATTCCGTGACCTGGAAACACACCTTTGGGTTGGGCTTTATCTTGAGCCAACTGTTGGGTTAAATTATTAACGGATTGTAGAATTTTGTTGGTTAGATTGAGCCATAGTTTGGAAAAGTTTTGGCTCACTTGTATGAAGGTGTCAAGACGATCGGTTGTGTGGGTGTAGTAGTCACGCGGGTGGTGTATTTGGAACTATTTCCGCGGAATTATTTATGGGTGGATTTTGATAGTTATTATTTACCGGAATGATACCTCTATTAGCATTATAATTATTATAACTACCTTGACTTTGTGCTTGACCTTGTCGAGGTTGCATTTGGTTGTTATAATTATTAAAATTACCCTGACCCTGTCCTTGTCGTGGTGGAGCTTGGTTAAAACTTTGTGTTGGCCTAACATATTGATTATTGTACCCTGGAGGTGTGACGTGTTGGTTATTTCTCCAACCGAAGTTGGGATTTTGTCTCCAAGGGGCGTTAGGTTCACTATTAATGGAACAAGCCTGTTCATAGGCAATAGGACAGTGGGAGTCGGGATGCTCAGGGCTCCAACAGAAACTACATGGATTTGAATTTACGTTCATGACGGGGATAGGCTTTTGTTGAACAGAAATGGCCTCTACCTTTTTAGTGAGTGATTCGATTAGAGTTTTAAGCTCGGGATCGTGTTTAATTTCAAACATACCGTGCCTTAAGCGTATTAGAAGAACTAAGCGGATGATGGATATCATCACTACCCCCCGGTTGTTATTTCGCTTTAGTTTGATCCTCTAAAAATTTATAAGCCTCGAGGCTCCTTTGCTTAAGAAACTACCCCCCATTCATTATGTCTAGGACTTCTTTATGGTGGTGTAGAAGTCCTTTGAAAAAGGCACGAACTAACGTGTCTTTCGCTAAGTTATGATGTGGACACTCTATAAGGAGATCGGTGAAACGATTCCAAACCTCTGAAAATGATTCATGAGGATTTTGTCGAAAAAGAAATGAATCTTGGAAAGCATCTCATCCGTCTTTAGGGGTGGGTAAAAATGTTCCATAAACGGTGAACAAGTTTAGCCCACGAGTCCACGAGAATTAGGTGTTTGGGCAGTTAACCAAGACGCCTTTATCGGCTAAGGTGAAAGGGAATACCCCGAGTTTAATTTATTCCGCACCAACCGTAGGATGGTGGAATGTTGTTAGGACTTGTTCAATCCTACGCGATGTGCCGATAAGGTTTTTCATGGTCTAATCCATGAAAAGCGGGTAACAAATTAAAATATTTGGGGGATTCGAAATCCCCCATCGGGTCTGCTAGAACGATGCAAGATTTGGGGCTATCGCCAAGGCTTTGTAGAAGTGAGAGAGGGTCTCTCTTATTCGCCGGGCATAGATGTGTGTGAAATAGTAGCTAGAGGTGTAGTGGGTGGTATACTAGATAGACTTGTTTGTTGACGTTGTTGTGTAATTACGTTCGGTGTTTTGTTTGGCGGACCTTAATCTCATACAAGGCTAAAACCAAACTTAGCTAAACACATCAACACTCCAAACAATTTCGATATACTAGTATAAACCTCTAACAGGAGATCGAGGAGGTGTGGAAGAAAGGAATACCGATTGCGTCCTTGCTTCGCTTATGAATAGCATCTTGTTTACGCGTTTTCAGTGTATATAACAAGTTAGAACACTGAAAAACTTGAAAAATCAAAGTTCGAGTCAAAACTGTTGAATTCCGGAAAAATTAGCAAAGGGCGCGGGTGTGCTCTCATAGGGCGCGGTCGCGCTCCGTGTAATTTTCAAATTACAGTGTTTTTAGGGTATGGTCGCTCGGTGTTGGGGGCTATCGAGGTATTCGAGTATAGAGGCTCTTACGAGCTTGATGCTTCGGTGTAATTTCTCACAGAAATTTTCAACGATGAAACGGAAAACCACATCATGAATCAAACACGGGTGGGTGGGTGAAATGGGACTTTAAGAAAAATACTTACACTATGAAAACAATGCGAAAGTGCAACTAAGATGGCAGCGGCGCCATTTGATAAAACATAAAATTGATAATTTACCTAGGAAATGAACGATGAACTCAAAACGTAAGTAAACTAAAACTATCTTATGTGCCTATATGTTTATCAAAGAATTCTACTCTCAATCCTATGAGATATAATGGAGTAGGAAGTTCGTTCCACTCCTAGTCCTTTCGCATGCTATGTTTTCTAGTCTAATTACTCTACTTAAGGTCTAATGAGAGATTTACGAAGTGGCAACTAGACTACGATGCAACTACCCACAAGATGCAATTAGTCGATTATCAAAATAACTATGGTTATGCTACGTTGATTCGATGATAAGGAGTTAGAGGGGGATTGATTCCACCTTAACTCCACTTAATCCTATTAACGACGAATCATCGAAATCCGACTTGAACTGCTTCGCAGAATAATTGGTTCTTCCTAATCCCTAATTACACATGGCATTTCTACCAATTCATAATTAGTATGTGAACGATTAAACACATTCTCATGGTGAACTAATCGTTTCTAGAGTGGAAAGGAAATTACGACGACTCTACGATAATCGGAATTAAGCTTTCATCAAGGCTTCTCAACCCCCTCTAATGAAGGTTTAGCCGAGAATCATTACGCAATTATTTCTGATTAAAATAAAACTAAACATAATATAAAGAATTGAAATTTTACTAATCTAAATTAAACAATAATTAAAATCTAATTAATAACTAAGAATTGAATAACAAGTAATAAATGAAATCAGATCTAACACAAATGTAAATGACAAGAATCGAAATTAACAAACTAGCTATTTTATTAATCAAACTAATTAAGAGTAATGATTCTAAGAGTTTAATCTAAAACAAGGATTGGATTTGAAACTAAGTGGGTGTTTGGTTCTCATTTTTTCAAAAAAGTATTTTTTCTTAAAAAACACTTTTATGAAAAAGTATTTATTCTAAAAACAGTTTTTCAATAAACATGTTTGGTTGTGACTTTTCTTAAAAGCTATTTTATCAAATCAGATTTCACACTATGTTTCTCGATATATTTTGGCATATCGTGGCATAAATCACTAAAGTCTAAAACATCCGGGGAGTTCATTTGCCTTTAGCTCCAAAAGTGTTTCCTTCAAAGAAAAATAGTTTTTTAACTTAAAAAACAAGTTTTACCTAATTATCATAAAACAAGTTTTTGGGACCAAAAGTGTTTTTGGATGAAAAACCATTTTTTTTTAAATAGAAACCAAACACATTTATTTTTTCAAAAAATGTTTTTTCACTAATAAACACTTTTTAGCAATAAATAAATAGGATCCAAACACCCCCTAAACTTAATTAAAACTAATTAAATCTAGATCTAGAAGCTATTCTAATGGCTACTTTCTATCTACTATTCTCTACCTCTTATCTACCATTAACAAAGAGCTAAGCTTTGGTTTTTATACTTTCAGATCCAAAAATCGTGCATGGGCTTGGAGCCATGGTTTGGGCCAGAGAATCAGGCCCAAAACCCAATTCTTTCAGTCCAAAAAGGCCTCTTCAGCTGCAGTTGGCTTAACAGACTTTTCATCCACTTCTGCTCCTCTGATTGGATCACGGCTTAGACCATTGGAAAGCTCTTTCCGAGCTGGTCGTTTTGACATAAGATAGGCCCCATTCCGAGGTCTGAGTCCAAAGATACGGCCTTCGAAAGTTCTGCTGACTTGTGTGCTGTTTCTCCGTGTCGACTTTTCAGCTTTTGACCGGGCTTTAGAAAGGCTTTGTCTTCTTGAAACTTGGCGTTTAATTACGGAACTCCTTAGTAACCGACCTTTGCTCCTTTATCTCGCTAAAGTGGCACATTTCTGCACATAATGGACTTTGAAGCCTGAAATACATAAAAACACGTAATCAGTGTTAACTCTTAATTATTACTCACAATATTGGTTTAATAGTATGACTGTTACAGGGTTAAAACTACAGTTTTGGGCTTTTATCAATATGGAAACTAAATTGTCTAACCGTGGGTCCCAGAAACTTACTGCTGTGTACATTTAATGATAGTCAGTGCATGAATGCTCATGAAAAGATGTAAAAACTATTGCATACGTATTAAATTAAGTTTTAAGAACAAGTCCTAATTCTGATGCTAGGGTGAGATTTCTAAATATTTTTCATCATAGAAAGGGAAACGAGAATTTGTCACTAAATACGTTTATTTAGACATTAAGTAAACTATATACAACTATGCATGCCTAATTTTTGCAAAAGTTCTCACCACCAAAACAAATTCGGGACCTTTGTGTCCTCAAAGTGTTAAGAGGAAGAAAGAGTATACACGAGAGGCTTTGAACAAAAATATAGCTGACATCTTCCATAGAAATTTATTGTAACACACTATATATTATACATCATAAAAGTAGAAGCACACTGTTAGGGTAGCACACTGTTAGGTTATTTATTTATTTCACATCAAAACGTAAAACAAATATGTACATGCATCAACTCACATTGCCCCAACCTTGAACTGGGGGATAGTCCATCCTTGCCTCGTTCCTATAGAAATGTCATTCCCTTGCATCCCACCAATCTATCATAGCTTTCCAGACTTCACTCCACTTCCTCTTTTTTGCATTGTCTAGATGAGCTATCATTTTATCATCATTGGGAAAAGAACGAACTTTCTTTAGATACCTTGTAGGGCGTCGCCATGTCCTAAATCGCAAGGAACGAATTATCTTGTTTGTGGACACATAGAGTCGACCTTTACCCAGTCCTGAAAAGTGGCCGCAAATTGTGGGGAGTACGTCCTCACTATCCTGCATGCTGTAATTGGCAGGGTGATATAGTGCTGCCGAAAAGACCGAGCCTTTTTAAGATTCTCAATTACTAGGTCTGTAATGTCAAAGGCGATATGTTGCTGGGCCAATGCATGGAATGTCTTACACGCTGACTTTGATGCAGTGGAAAAATGTCAATCCCCCATGATGTTCAGAAGAATAAATAACATGGCGGTTCCAACATTCATGGTCATAATTGGCTAGTGGAATAGTGAAGTCGGCCATCGGCCCGACCGCAGACGTTCTCGGCGTGGGCAATGCCATTGCCATACCGGTAGTAAAATCTTCCCTAGAATAGTCATTAAAGTCATTCTCTATCATGTATTGAATGGGGAGGTCCGGGCTGAAGAGGAGGAAGGTCTAGGGCCATAACAGCGATTGGCTCGTAAAAAGAGTGTCGGGTGTTACCAATCACGGAGTGTAAAACCATTCAAAGGGAAACCCCGGATAGCTGGTAGATCTTCCATGTGATCATAAAAATAAATTGCCAAACCTGGGGAGTATATGCGCTCGGGTGTAGAATAAAGAGAGTTCAACCAACTTGAGTGATGTAGTCTCTCGAAAAGATGTCCATATCTGGGAGAATTTAGTAGCGAATGGAAAGATTGTTACGGAATCATCTTTGGAGCTTCCATTGTGAAAAAAAAAAATGTGACTGTTTAGACAAGGATAAACAAATATTAGAGTATGATGAGAATAATTAAGTAAAAACAAATTACCATAGGAAAATTAAAAACTAAAAAGAAAATTGCAAAATTTAAATGGTTTCATTGGCCCAAATGCTTGGCGAAGGATCCTTTTGTGGGAGGGATCCATTTATAAGATTTTCTATGCCGTCAATCCGTTAAATGCCCGTTGCAACATTTAAACTAAATGCGGGTAAAATCTCGGCGTGGTTCTCCATTATGAGAGTGTGATTTGCCAAGAACTGGGTTGTGGTCGTGCAAGAATTGTGCTTGTTCCTCTTTCGTTTATTGTCCGCAGTCCTAAAATTCAAAAGAGGCTGTTGATGATAATGTTCGACGTTTGAATAATGTCATCAGTCCTTGTTGCATTAAACGAAGCCCTTCCATGGGATTAAATACATTGCATAATGCATTTTCAGTGAAGATGTTGTCAGCGGAACAATCTTCGTCGGTTTCTGCACCGACATGGTTCTTTGCAACGTCAGGGTTCCAGAATCCGTTCCTACATACTGAGTGAATGGTAAGAATGTTAGCTATTCGTAGAGGTGTATGAGGAGAAGTACTAGAAAAACCCCAACATATCATGATAAGTGTCACAATGGTTGGTAAAGGAGAGCGCCTTTTTCCTAGCACGTGCGATCGCGTTCCAGAGAAATTTAATAATGCAAAAATCATTGCAGTTACTCTGTAAGACCCAGAGTAGATGGAGTAGGGGTTTGGTTATTTCGGAAGTTTTAGACGTGCCGAGCACATTATGAGCTACCCATTGGATCACAGATAATTGGTTCTTTTGCAAAGATTGCTTATAAACAATACGGTTTTTCCGGGTGTATTCGCCGTGAAGGATAGTTGCAAACATCAGATGCCTGATATTTTCGAAAGGTGAATCCTGAAGGTGTACTCCTTGGTTTGTAATAGGAATTTGAAGTACCTCAGAGATGATTTCCATAGTCAATTCATGCTCGCATCCGTTAGCACGGACACAGAATTGCCCGTTTTGGAAATAACCGCTTTTATAGAACAACAAGACCAATTCTCTGGAATAAAAAGCTTGCTTATGATGTAAAAGAGGGTGCCATCCTCGATGTGATATTTCTATGTCAAAAAGGGATGAAAAAAGACCATTTTGGAAATTTTCCATAAAATTTTGCTCGACGCTAAACTTCGAGTGAGGGCCATTAAAGATGGAGTGGTGAAGAAAAATATTTTTGGAAAAAGGGAAGTTAGATTTTTGAGGTGTCTATTCTTGTTATAAATAGGCACCAATCGAAATTGTAAAAAGATACGGATCGAGGTGTCACAGGGGTAGTTAGACCACGTGTATCTTCTAAGATATGTGCAAAAGTGGATTTAGTGTGGATGAGAAGAATGGGGCATGTGACAAGGAGTGTTTTTTTTTTTTTTTTTTTAAATAGCGTAAGAAAAAGGACAAGGAAAATGTAGATATAAGGAAATGAAATACGGAAATGAAAACCTAAATATTAGATAGAACTATATGCCACATTAACAACATTATTATAATGAAACAAACAAGCATGAAGACTTGATTAGCATATTCATTTTTGCATTTTGCTCAAACTTTTCTAGTGCATCCATGAAGTTTGAAATTTGGAGCGGACTAAAACGATTTTTAGAATAAGAAGTGTAGAGGGAAGAATATGAAATGAGTGAATCGCGGAGGAAGTACTTATTTATAGAAAGAACTTTTGCGTTTTCGGATTTTTTTTGTGCGTTTTCATGACCGTTTTTCATGACCGTTTTTTGCGTTTTTCATGACCGTTTTCGACCGTTTAATAAAAGCGTTAGTTTACGGTAAAGTTCTTTGTTAAGTGTGACATCTAAAATATTTATGTATATATATTTATATATATCTATATAAATTATTATTACTAATATTATTATATATGTTCCTACCTATAAAATAGAATATTAGACATAACTAATATATCCAGGCAGAAATTTTTAGGAAATAACCTACTGTTAAGCTGGAAATGCGAACACGTAAATCAAATATCTGACATAAATATAATACAAGACTGGAAAAAAATAAACTAGCTACTGATGATCCTCAGGGGCTGTAGAAAAATCCTCGGGGGCTGCAGAAGAAGAACCAGGAGTCCTGCGGCGTAAGGCAGCCCTATCACAGCACGTAAGGCCTCTATGGGGTGGGTGATCTTACTCATGGCAGTCTCATCAAAGTAGGGTGGTTGAGATGAGCCTACGCTAGCGTGCTCGGCAACCCTAGGTGCTGTAGGTTCCCAAGGGTCCAGTATGCATTTCTTGAAGACAAGCATATTCTCATATTGTGGTATAGGGAGTAGCGGGGTGGTGGACAGAAAACCCAAGGTAATCATAACTTGTGTTACCATAATAGCAAGAGGGGCTGATCTAAGAGTGGCATATGTAATAATATCAAAAAGAAAGGTAACGATGCAGAAGTTACCCTTTCGCTCCTGGAGGATCCAGAGAAGGTGGAGGAAGGTCTTGTTGATGTCTGAGGGCTTCGAGGTGCCAATGACGTTCGGTCCCGACCATTGAGTCCACGACCTAATTTGGTTCCGTCGACTTTGAATCTTGATCACGCACATTTTCCGTCTATGTTGTACTCTCCCTCGATTAGCATGTCAAGCATTAGGTTGTAAGTTTGTGGGTACACTGACTGCTGCTGAGTCAGCACGTGGTCGATCAGAGGAATGCTCGTGATCCCGGAGAGCAAAACAGGTGTGACTTCGTGGCGCACACCCTCGACGGTAACCCAAAAATGGTCACCATTAAAGCTCCCATTGTCGTAGAATTTCATCACCAAATCCTTGGAATAAAGCCCTCTATTAGCATATAACAAGTACTCCCATCCTCTAGAGTGAATTTCATTATCAAAGAATGGAGCAAACATCCCGTTTTCAAACAAATTTCCAAATTTTTTCTCCACACAAATACGCCTGTTACTGGCCATCACTGGTCTTAGGGAGAGGCTGTATATTGATTAATGATGAAGGGGAGAAATGAGACTTGCTGACGGAAGGGAATTGTGGTTGGAGTTGTAAGAGTCGCGCGCGAGACCTGGATATAGTGTAGGCCTGTCTCGTGCGAGACTAAAGCGAGAGGGGGCAAGATCCGGTTTTTTGGGAAGAAGAAGGATGTAAGGGTGACGCGTGTTTTCGGGTTTTTCGTGTTTAAATGGACCGAGAATTCGATCTTTTGGTTGGGCCAAAAAAATTTCCCAAGCCCAAATCAAGCCTAAAGCCCGATTTAAACCTAAAAAATCTAAATGCTTACCCACGACTCGTTTGGACTCCGAATTGGACGAATGAGATGTCGAAACGATCAACACAAAAAATGCTATCCAATTGTATGAGTCATTCTTGAAGGTCACAAGAGTTTTTGAAAAGAAGGATATTGTTTTATTTATAAACAAGGGTTTTATTTATATACAAGGGAGATATACGTGAAAAACACTAGATGTCCAGAAGAGTCACCATCTTAAATTATAGACAACTGTCATGTCGGCTCTGGAGCGAACCCAATCCAGCCAGACTGTGGCTTTACCTCTATGTATTATGGGGTTAGGGCGGGACGATACCATCCTAGACCGCGGCGCTATTCTGGTCTAATAAAATTGCCCTTATTACATACGGCTATCCTCAAACCGCCCAAGAGGAACTCAAAGTAACCAATTCTAGGGTTGGTCTGGTGGAATCCATTGCCCGTTTGTGTTCCAAGTATGCAACATTTGAGGTTGGACACGAATCTCATGTGCAAAACTTAATGCAAAGGGAAAAGGCAACAATATAAACATATCTACAAGGTGAGTCTTTTAACGTCAGATCCTCAAGACGAGTCGGGTCTTTTAACATCAGATTCTCAAGACGAATCCCAACCTGTGGGAGAAACGGCGCGGCGACGAAGATTATCCTGTGCAGCTGGTGTCAGACAAAAGTATACCTTAAACTGGCTAGTATCGGATATGAATTCAAGACCTAGACAGAAGGGTGTTTGACAATGCATACACTAGCCCATCCTTCGCGCACGTCATTTACGAGCAAAAGTACTATAACCATTCACTATTTGTGATGAGTGAGACTTACACCAAATGATTAGCTGAAGTTCGCGAGGTAGAGAGTAGAAAAGGGAAGAGAAGGAAGGAGGTAAAATTTTAGGTACCCATTGTTTACCGAAAAACACGTTTGCTCGTGTTGCAGAAGACATTTATACTCAGTTCTGAAATAGAGTTTTTGTGGACTAAGGTTCCGGCGCTTGCAACCACACACTTCAAAAAACTATGGAGATCATAAGATAAAAGATGGCCTGGCTACCAAAATGGCGAACCTTCTATAGAAACAAGATTAAGTACGCCAAACGAAACATCTAGTCTGTGTAGACCGGATCCTGAAGAAGAGTCTGTTCAACATCTTGTGAGCGTAATTCGTGGTAATGTTTTAGGCGTTGTCCATTGACTTGAAATTCGCTGTTATCTTGTGGATTAAGCAAAGAGATTGCCCGATAATGTTTCACAGCTGACACAATGAAAGGATCAGACCATCGTGTTTTCAATTTACCGGGAAAAATGTGTAATCACGGGTTATGCAGTAAAACTTTTTGGCCAATTTTAAAATCCTTACGCAAAATGTGCTTGTCGTGCACTCTTTTCATGTTAGCTTTGTAGGATTTCGAGAGATCATAAGCATCACTCAGAATCTCTTCAAGCTCATTTAATTGCAGTTTTTGCTTCTCGCCTGGCTTGATGATATTGTAATTGAGGCTTTTGATGGCCCAAAGGGCACGATGCTCAAGTTCAACTAGCAGATGACAAGGTTTTTCAAAAACAATGCGGTAAGGAGACATCCCTATAGGCGTCTTAAATGCTGTTCGGTATGCCCACAAGGCATCCGATAAGCGGAGAGATCAGTCCTTTCTCGATGGGTTGACAATTTTCTCCAGAATAGACTTTATCTCTCTATTGGAGACTTCCACTTGGCCACTCATTTGTGGGTGATATGGAGTAGCAACTTTGTGAGTAACTCCATATTTCTTCATTAAAAACCCAAAAATTTTATTACAAAAATGTGTACCCCCATCATTGATGATAGCTTTGGGGACACCAAAACGAGAGAAAATGTTTTCTTTAACAAATTTCACGACAGTCTTATGGTCATTGGAGCAACATGCGAGTGCCTCAATCCATTTGGACACATAGTCTATAATGACTAAAATGTATAGAAAACCTTGAGAAATAGGGAAAGGTCCCATAAAATCAATGCCCCAAACATCAAAAATTTCCACAATCAAGATAGGATTTAGGGCATCATATTTCATTTGGTAATTCGACCTAGGTGTTGACAACGAATGCAAGCTAAGCAATGTTCGTGTGCATCGCGAAAAAGAGTAGGCCAGTAAAAACCACATTGTAATACCTTAGCCGCAGTTTTCTTTCCACTAAAATGACCTCCGTAAGATTGTTCATGGCAAAAGGATAATACGTCGGTGTGCTCCCAGTTGGGAATGCAGCAACGAATGAGTTGGTCGGAACAATACTTAAAGAGGTAGGGGTCATCCTAAAAATAATATTTTACAGTGGATAAAAACTTTTTATGATCAGGACGTGACCAAGAGGAAGGAACTTCCTCAGTAACTAGGTAGTTAACGATATCTGCGTACCATGGAGATGAGAAAATAGAGTACAAATATTTGTTTGGGAAGGAATCACAGATGGCTTCAGAATCACTATCAATGTCACCAACCAGCCTTGATAAATGGTCGGCCACGACATTTTCGGTTCCTTTCTTGTCTTTGATTTCCAGGGTGAATTCTTGCAAGAGAAGGATCAGTGGAACAATCGTTTTTTTCGTCCTTTTCATGAGTAAAGTACGAAGGCGCGGCATGGTCAGTATATACGATAGTGGATGTTCCAACTAGGTAAGGGCGAAACTTATCCAAGGCATAGACAACAACTAGGAACTCTTTCTCAGTTGTTGTGTAATTACGTTGAGCGTCATTAAGAGTTTTACTAGCGTAGTAAATGACAACAGGTTTGTCATCACGTCATTGGCCTAGTACTGCGCCAATAGCAAAATCGCTAGTGTCACACATTAGTTCGAATGGTTGAGACCAATCAGGGGGTTGAATGATAGGAGCGGTAGTCAGAGCGGTTTTTAGATTATCAAAAGCTTGTTTGCAATTGAAATTGAAGTCAAATACTGCATCCTTAAGCAAGAGGTTGGTTAAAGGTCGAGCAACTTTAGAAAAATCTTGAATGAATCTCCTGTAAAACCCAGCGTGGCCTAAGAAGGCACGGATATCACGAACTGTACGTGGGAAAGGTAGCGAAGAAATTTTAACAATTTTAGCTTTATCGACCTCTATCCAGTCTTTCGAAACAATATGTCCTAGAACAAGTCCCTTGGTAACCATGAAATGACACTTCTCCCAATTGAGTACCAGATTTTTCTCTTCGCAACGCGTTAATACTTTAGAAAGGTTGGATAGGCAGTCGTCAAAGGAATTTCCATAGATGGAAAAATCGTCCATGAAGACTTCCATATAACGTTCCACCATATCACTGAAAATGTGAAGCATGCAGTGTTGGAAGGTGCCTGGGGCAGTTACAAAGACCAAAAGGCATTCGTATGTATGCAAAGGTTCCAAAGGGACACGTGAAAGTTGTCTTTTCTTGATCGGCGAGATCGATGACAATTTGGAAGTATCCGGAATAGCCATCAAGAAAACAGTAGTAAGCATGACCGCTAAACGTTCTAGTATCGGTCAATAAATGGGAGAGGAAGTGATCTTTTACGTGTTCTTGCATTAAGTTTCGCGATAGTCAATGCAAATTCTCCATTTTAATGGAATCGAAAGTGGAGATGCACTCACCATTTTCATTTTGTACCACTTGAATGTCGGACTTTTTAGGAACAACGTGGGCCGGGACTAACCCAATCACTATCGAGATAGGGTATATGATGCCCGCATCAAGTAAACGTAAAACTTCCTCTCTCACCACTTCCTTCATGGCGGGATTAAGGCGGCATTGTGGTTCTCGCGATGTCTTTGTGCCGTCATCGAGATATATGCGATACGTGCATATACTAGGTCTATTCCCTTGATATCATCTAAGGACCATCTGATAGTGGAGCGGTGTTTACGAATGACATGAATCAAACGTGCCTCTTCGTCGGTAGTCAAGTGAGCATAAATTATTATAGGGTGACTACCATCGAGATCGAGATGCACGTACTTCAAATCAGAGGGTAGAGGTTTTAAATCCGGAGTTGGAGGATTGGGGATCAAGGATTCATGAGGGATCATCTCTTCAATGGAAAAAAGCGAATCCGGTTCTTCTAAATCAGTTTGCTACGCAGTAGTAGGATCGAATAGTGGTACCAACTCTAATAATGTGTGGACATCCTTTATGTACAAGTCATCATCAAACTCAGGATTATCAAAAGAAAGAAATTGGTGTATCTCGTCTGGGGAAAAGAGTTTGTGAAATAATCATGTTCCAGATTATCAACCAAACTAATCTCGCCCTCCATTATAGGATCGGGAAATTGTTTTATTAATTTGAATACGTTGAGTTCGACTGAAAGGTTCCCGAAAGACAATGTCATTGAACCGTCCCGACAATTGATGAGAGCGTTAGCAGTTGCAAGAAAAAGACATCCCAATATGATAGGAATGGAGTCACAAGCCACTTCAGTATCTAAAATTACAAAATCAACTGGGTAGTAAAAATCTTGGACCTTCCCTTTGGGTACTTGATGGAGCGATCCGCGAGTTGCAGAGTTATATTGGTAGGTTTTAATTCTTGAAGACCTAACTGCTTAAATAAGTAGTAGGGAAGTAGGTTAACACTGACACCTAGGTCTAAAAGTACGGTAGCGGTATACTTGTCGCCCAACGTGCATGGCACAGTTGGTCGACCTGGGTCCTTGTACTTTACCACACCATTGGTAGTGGGAATCGAGGGAAACTACTCAGTGAGGAACGCTTGTTGAGGAACATTCGTACGTCGTTTGGTGGTGTACATTGCCTTCAAAAACTTGGCATGCTTTGGTAAATGCTTAAGCGCATCTAGGAAAGGTAAGTTTATGGTCAAATTTTTGAAGGTTTCACGGATCTCATCGAAATGTTCGTCACGTTTGTTCTTTACCAAACGGGCAGGGAACAGAGCTTTTAGGCGGAATCACGCATAAGGATCAGTGGCATCTTTCCCTAGGGACATGGGTGTAGAATTGGAAGGCACAACTTCGTCCGTTATAGGTTGCGAGGTAGGAGTTGGAAGGATGTCAGCCGTGGTTTCCATCGATTCCTCGTCTGGCATACATATTTTATTGTCAATGGTTCGGCCAGAACGAAGAGTGGTAATGGCATTTACCTCACCCTGGCTTGGATTACTAGATCCTGGTGCATTGTTGAGTTCAAAGGCGGTGTTTGTAGGCTTAGGGTTTGGAAGCGCTTGGCGGGGAACGCTTTTGACTTTTATCAGAGCTAACAGGTGAAGAGAGGCATTGGATAGAAGCTAGGATTTGATTATGTTGATTCATGTATGTCGAAAAGTTTAATTTGTTTTATCGGTACCGTGGATTGTACCAGTGAACAGCAGGGAACTAGTTCACGGTTATTATTTACGGGTTGATTTTGGTAGCCATATCCTTGATTAAGCGGGAACAAGGTTGCGGTTGTTTTGGTACCCTATATTTGCATTGTTGGGAACATTACTTTGCCCTTTGCTGGAATTGCGGAGGATTTCCTTGACGATAGGAATTATAGTTCGGGTGTCGTCAGACAGAACGTTGTTGACACGGAGGAGCTTGTTGTTAGGCAGGGGTGCCCAACCTAAATTCGGATGTTGTCGCCAAGGTGCATTAGGGATGTTGAAAGCACAAGCCTCTTTGAAGGTTGGGGGGCAGGGCACTCGTGATACCAAAGGACAATAAGAATCGGGCGTGTTCGGACTTAAGCAAAGAGGACATGGGGAAGCGTTGGTTTTTCATGACTGTTTGGGTTTTGATCATTTACTTGTACCGAAAAGAGCATCGACCTTTTTGTTTAGGGACTCGATCGAGTTTTTAATTCGGATCAGGTTTGACCTCGAACATAGGCGTAACTTTGGTAGGAGTGTCTTTAGAAGATCTAGAAGAATCGGTGTTTCCCGGATAATAGGGGTGCTTAACGTGAAGCCTCGCTTCTCAAGAAACGTGTATGCTTCAAGATATGGGATATATCGGATATCTCGGCGATATCCGTCCATGAAACAACCGCCGTTCATGATATCTAAGGTTTCCTTTTGATGGTTAGAGAGACCATTAAAGAATGAACGGACTAATACAACGGTGTCAAGTTGATGATGGGGACATTCGAGAAGCGATCAATAAATCGCTCCATGCTTTCAAAAGGATTCTTGGGGGTTTGGCGAAAAGAATTGAATCTTTTGAAGCATTTCGTAGTTTTCTCGAGTATAGAACTTTATCATGAATGCTTATACGAGTTTGGCCCATGTGTCAATGGATTGGGACATTCGCTGCGGAGCCAAAGCTCGAAGCTTTTTCAGCTAAGGTGAAGGGAAACAACCTAAGCAAGACTTGTTCATTGGTAAATGATGATCGGATGGAAAGTGGTGACTACTTGTTGCATCCGATGAAGGTGATTGTACGGTTTTTCATGGTCTAGACCATGGTAAATAGGTAACAAACCGAAAATGTTTGGCGGAATTCGAAAATCACCTATAATAGCATCGAGTTTAATGCAAGAAGCAGGTCCTTCTTGTAAGGTAGTATAGAAATCCGAAAGCGGTTTCTCAACCGTGGGATTTTCCTGGGCCATAATTACGGGAGATGACGGCAACGGAGATGTTTGATGAGGTTGGTTTACGGAGGAGGAACTATGTCTAGGAGATAGCATAAGCAGTTGTTTATTGTATTTCCGACGCCGATATGTAAGTTCTAATTGCTTATGTTTACCAGACCGTAGTCTCATACAAATATAAATTTTCATTAAAGGTTCATAAGGAACGAGTTATGACTGGAGGTTTTAGAATGAAGGAAAGAGGGAGGTGAAGCACGTCTTCCTAAGCTGTTGCTAACTTGAGTAGGTAAGCTAGGATAACGTGTGAATATTCCAGCAGCCAGGTCACCTGAGAGAATTGAGAGAGGTTGTTCGTGCTAGCACATTCCTTAATTAGGCAACCTCAATTTTTTTCAAGTTTCCTAGGCACTGATGGAATAGGATGATGATTTATGATGGTGTATTATGCGGGGTGTTATTAAGATGATTTAGATGAAATTTTTAATTACTATGGTTTTTTTATTTATTTATTTATTTATTTTTTAGTTTACGTAATTAATGTATTATGGAGACGTGATTACGAAATATGCAATTAAAATGATAGATGCCAAAATAGAAACTAATTAACATATACTAGTTTACGCAGAAAGTCTACACATGCAAATCTATATTACTTATACGTGCAACTATATGTAAGTTATATGTGAGCTAGGGGAATGCCGAGAACGAACTCATACAAATGAATACCGCGTACGTGAATTGATGTAACATACACATACAAAAATATTCTAAGCAGGTGGTTTGAAACTACACATACATCTAAATATATTCGAATCATATTGATCGTGTTAACGTGAATATGTAATGACGAACCACATTTATATGCAAAGAGTTCTTATGCCACACACAAACATGCAAGGTAAAACAGGTTATAGTAACAACCAAATAATATCCTCGACAAAGTTTGAGGAGTTTAAGGATTTGAAACCTGGTGTCCCGCGATTCCTCGTACACGATCGAACTAACTTCGAGCTTGTGAACTTACTTGCTAAACTGGACAAGAGAGTCCAAAAGAGTACTGAAAAGGAAAGTGGCCTGTACCTGAAAACCGGAGTGTTGATACTCCAGGTTAGTCTCTCGCACTACTAATTCAGTCTCGTCCGAGACTCTTTTGTCAGTTCAGTACTTCAAGTTCCTACGGAATACTTAAACTGTGCTAATAAAAATAAACTAAAACTTGGTTCACAGATATTTGTTAGTAGAAAAAGTTATTACGTTATTACGTTAAGTCCAGTTATTACGTGATGTGTTCCAGTTATTACGTTAAGTCCAGAGTCCTTCGGCGTGCAGCGGCGCCATTTGATAAAACGCTCTTTATATAATGTTTATTGTTTTCAGTTACTTATTTTCTTAAGTCCGAGCTCCACAGTCCAAAGTCCGAAGTCCAAAGACCCAAGTCCAAAGTCCAAAGTCCAAAGTCCAACGTCCGTATAGTCGTACATTTTAGTCAAGTTACCTTACTCACGTGGGTTTGGTAGGATAGGTCGAGTAAGGGATCGTCCAAACCTTGGGGCTCAGAAAAGGTTCACAACTGGAATTACAACTCTTGGTGAGTAGGATTTTAGGTTTTTTAGTTGGTTTTAATTAAATTAACGGTAATGCAAATAATGTAAATTACTACGGCGATTATATGTAGGTAAACAAAAATAGAAAAACAGGGAGAGAGTTAATCATACTCATGCAAGAATCATTTTTTAACAGTTTATATTACCACATCACTACATCTCTAATTCGTCTCGTGTTCGGAGACGACGTCGAGTATTGATCCCTAGAGCATGCCCACATCTCTGAGCCGCTTCACACTAGCATAAGGAGTTGAACTAATATTTCATCTCTGGAATATCATTTCAGCTCTTGGCTCGATTCCACATCAGCTGGACAAATTGGAGAGCTGTCTGACACCATAGAGTCGCGCGCGAGACATTTTGGGTTGCGCCCGAGACTATTCTGGAGCATCATCACTCCAAATTTGTACAGTCTCAATCATTTTGGGACCGGATGTCTAATCTATGCCTAATTCCTAAGTAGCGATTCTAGAATATTAACGAGTCAATCCGGATTCTCACTCGAGCAGCATAACCCTCCCCCTGAGGGGGGGGATTAGCTCATGGTCATTGAAAGAATAATAAAACTTGCTGTAGACATTAAGTAAATAAATGCATGACAGGAATTAAACTAGAAAAGAAATGACTGTTATTAAGGGTAAAATGACTTACAATATTTAAGCTTGCTGGAATGAAAATGACGGAATGTAAGTGCTGAATTAAAACTAACTACTGCTAAGCGGAAGCTAGAGCATAAAATGCTGAAGGAAAATATATGAAGGCTACCCCCTCATATATATAGGCTGGAGACTGGAGAAGGGTTTAATTGAGTTTTGGCCGTTTCTCCATTTGAGACATTCAAAACTTTGATATTCAAAGTTTTGTTTTCACGTGACTTCCTTTAAACCAAAGTTTTGTTTACGAAACAAAACTTCATTTAATGTTTTGTCCTTTTGTGCTTTGTATTTATCCCTTTGCTCAATTTCATTTCCATCTTTGAACAGGTATGTGTCTTCTCTCATTGCAAGGTGGCACAATTTTGTGACCATCTCTTGCCACCTGCCTATGCTGACTCGTCATGCCTTTTGGCCCCGCCAAGTGGGTCCACTTAGTATGTCCAGTGGCGACACCGATTTTGGCGTTTTTACAACTTTTTGTCTTTGCATAGAGTTTGTCGCCCTAGTCGCTCTGGCAGTTCACTAGCCAACGTCGGCACCCAGATTTATCAGATTTGAGCTTCGGAAGTTTGCTGCTTCTTTATATGTGGACCCGTTCGCGACTTGGTTTTGTTCTTTTGGAAACTTCGGCTCTAGTCGCTCATTGGGCTTCATTGGGGTTGAGTGGGAAACTTCAAATATTCGGTATTCCGTGCGATTTCGATGCATGTTTTATCATTATATTTATTTTAAATGTGGAAACCTGTAAAAGTACGAAAATATAATTATTACATGATTATTAAACACATAATCGACCAAAATGCTATGTCTCTCGGGGTTTAATATTACAGTTTTGGGTGCTTATCACTTGGTATAGGAGAGAAATAAATGAAAAGAAATTCACGGTTACCCTTTGGGACTCAATAATGTTCGTGTTGCGGTTGTATCGCTTGTTTCTGAGGAAGCTGGCCGTCTTGCTCTTCCTATACAAGTGAATGAGGAGCTTAGATATGTCGCAGATGCTCTTGGCACACAAGTTCCTTGGCCAAAGGACCATGTCTATTATAAAGACGACATTGAGGTAAATAACAAGATTCTTTAATATGAAGTTATATGATCGATTTCTGAATTTGGCTTCTCTTTTAATAATTGGTTGTTCTGAATTTTTAATTTAGGGAAGTAAAAATCAAACTAGCTAGTGATAGTCATAATCAAGGTGCAATAGATTCGTTTGTGGGATTCCTCAATATATGGCTTTCGGGGACCAAGGTTCGATACATTTTCCAGTAGGAGGAGAATTGTTTGGAGATAATATAGATAGTTTCATTATGGAGAAAAGCGATATAATGGATGTATGTAACATGGGTTGGTTAGATGCTGCTATTTTGGTGGTATACATGAGGTTAGAATATCTGCAAAATTTCATTGTTAGTGCTATCGTAAATCTTAGATATTCATATTTAGTTTTAGTAATTATGATTGCTTTATTTTTCTTTCTCTAGGATTCTTTATGACGAATTTGTGAGTTGTCGTGATGTCGTCGGATTTGTAAACCCTTTATCTTTCACAAGAGCTAATGGGAATGAGAAAACTCAAATTATTGGGAGAGCTTGCAGAATACAAGTGGAAAAAGAGTTGTTCTTATCCCTTATAATCCAGGGTAAGGATATTGTCTTATATTTTTAATACTATCCATGTTTTATCATTTTCATTGGAATGTATATTATAGTTTTAATGCCTAATTTTTCTTTTTTAACCACACATGCCTTTGATCTTTTTGTAGTGGACATTGGGTTTTGATTGCTATTAATTTATCGCGGATGACTTTTAATTGGTTGGATTCGATGCATAATCTACCATCTAATGATATGGATATCTATTTTAACAGGTTTTTCATGGTTGTGTATGTATATGAAATAATTAGATCATTACGTACTTATCTTTTACTTGCTAATTAGGTTTTACATTGATCTTATTTTGAAGTGCGGTCATGAAAATAGAAAGACTTGAAGGGAAAGGAAGTCAAGGTCCAGTGAAGTGGGAGAAGATTATGGTAATAAACAAATTCTTATGCATACATACTATGTGTTTGGAAAAATATATGCTTATGAATATTTTCCATGTTTGTACTTAGGGCCCATACCAACCTAGTAGTAAAGAGTGTGGGTATTACGTAATGAAGTTTATGAGAGAAATAATGGAAACTTGTTCAGATAATTCTTTTGAAAATAAGGTATAATTCGTCATACACTAGCATTCTCTATTTTGTGTTACTCTTCATTATTTAGTTATTATATACTTTTTTATCTTTGATCGTGCAGATGACAAATCTATCCCTTAAAGATACATACACATAAGAGGAACTTGATGTTGTTCGACTTGAAATTCTTAGATTCATCCAGCATAATGGAGCGTTCGAGCCAAGCATCGAGTCTTAGCTAGGTTTTGACCCTTTCCAATTAAGGTGTGGTGCTTGGTCTCACCATTTTTTTTTTTGTTGATATTTTAGATAGAACAAATAGATTGTTTATTTTATTGATGCAACAAGTTAGGTCATTATTATTTTGATATAACAAGTAAATTTGGATGTTTCTTTCATTATTGATGACTCCAAAAAAGTTCAAAATTCTTTTAGCAATTCAATGTCTTTGTGTTAGATGTGTAAATTTATTTATTTTGTTTGTGTTGCACTATGAATTGTTTATTTGAGTAATGTGTTTTTAAATTCAGTGTGGATATATATGGTGAAAATGGGCAGGTTGCAGGTTGAATGAATATGATTAGAATCAAATAATTAGGGTTTTAAAAAAAAAAAATAAAAAACGGTTTGATAAAACCACGGGTATAAGAACCAATTTATTATAACCCACGAGGTATAATCAGTTTATATAACCTACGGTTTGTATCCAACCGTCGTATATATCATCACTATTTCCCACGGTTTGTAAATATAAGACCAAACTTTTAGGACTATTAACCACGTTTTGTAAATCCTAATACCATCTGTTTTACTTAAAACCGTGGTATATAAGGGTACTTTTCCCCACGGTTTTTTAGAAGTATTTGTCACGGTGGTTGTTACCACGGTATGAAAACAGTGGCTAAAGGCTTTTTACCACTGTAAATAACAGTGGTATATGAGCTTTTCTGTAGAAGACAACTCTTGCTAGGGAATCATATGTTTACATGCTGAAATTCAATTTGACTTCATGTATAGATGCATATTAGGGATTAAACGAACACATATTCAAGGAAGCTAGGGTTTCCTTTCCCTTATGCTACTCGTACTTAATTGAGAACTTTAAAACAGTGAATTAAGAGAATATATAAGAGTCTAGGGTGGAATCAAATGCCTTAGTATTTCCACCATTCATAAGTTAATACAAGTTTTATAATTTTTAGAGTATAATTACAATCTTAGTTTTTAAACCACTCTTTCAAATCAACCACCATTATATTCAGATTAGGTTAAATAGTATTTTAAGCATTCAGTTATTCCTAGATTACAATCCCTGTGGATTCGACCTTGTTCTCGCACACCTACTACAATAAACCTTGTGCGCTTGCAAGTAGTAATAGTAATAGGAGTTAATTAACCTATTAATTTAGGTTGGTTAAATCTCTATCAAGTTTTTGGTGCCGCTGTCGGGGATTGTAGTGGCATAATTGAACGTTAAAACACTGTTTTTCGTATTTCATGATTTTTCGTAGTTAAAATTAGTCATATTGTTAATTTAAGTTTATGTTTCGTATTTCCTGCATAAGATCATAGAAACAAGTTCCTGACCTCTGTGATAAGTTTCCTAAAATTTTTGAAACCCACCTGTGAGGAACTTAGAGCGCGTCCGCGACCTAGTTTGCCTTTCATAAAGCGCACCCGCACTATTTCTTGGTTTCTGCGAGTTTAGTACAGAGCGCGCACGCCCCTCGACTTATATACTGCGGCATCTAATTTTTTTCAGGCTAGTTTCAATTGCTGTGAGGAACCCAGAACCGTGCTTGTGCAAGTGTACCAGTGTTGGAGAACGTACACAACGAAACTAAGGGAGGTATTTTTCTTACTCGTAGTTTAAATTTGTTTGTCTTGGGTGCCGTAATAGTTAAATAAGAGTCCTAGGTTTTAGAAATAGTTTATGGTAGTAACTCGGTCTGATAATATACCTTACTACTACAGAATGACACATATACCACGGTCAATAAGAACGTTTATACCACGGTTCTTCCAAAAACCGTGGGAAATACTTATATACCACGGCGGAAATTTCTTTAGTCATTGGTTTACTAGTATATGCCACAGTTACATGAAAACTGTGGGATAAGTTGGGCCATATACCATGGTTAGTTTTTTTTTTAAGCATGAGAGTACTCCACATCCCCACTACCTTAAACATAAACGATTGGTATATAAATTTTCCACTTTCTACCGTGGTTTATGACTTTATGCCAAATAGTCAAATACGCGAAAAAAAAAAAAATACACAAGATTTAAACTCATTCAAATTGGATTCCCGCTATTCTCTCGGTCTCTCCCCACAACTTCTACAGTTCTACGACTCTTAGGATTCCCGCAACAGTGAGAAAACCCACCGTCACTACAGACGTCCGTGGTCTTCCTCTCTCTCATTCAAATTGTGTTACCTCAAATTGCAAAGAAGAGAGAGAGAGAGAGAGAGAGAGAGAGAGAGAGAGAGAGAGAGAGAGAGAGAGAGAGATGGGTGAAGGGAGAGAAGGGGATTGGGAGTGTGGAAGCTGCACAAACAGAAACTACGCGTTCAGATCCTTTTGCAACCGTTCACTAGTACAAAAAATGGCTTTTGTGACTGTTTTAAAATGTTATTTGTGACTGTTATGTTTGAAACAGTCACAAATAGCAGAAAAAAGTTTTTGTGACTGTTTCAAAATGTTTTTGATGACGTGCATTTTCGAAATAGTCACAAATGTTATTTTTCTAAAGAACGTGCATAGTGACCCAGGCCACAATTTGTCACTGTTTGTATAGACCAGAAATTACTAGTGGTGGTATTTCTCATTTTCTCATCATTGTTACAAGGGTAGTGAAGTTATTTTGCCAAAAAAAAAAATAGAAAGTAGGCCGTGAAAATCAATTTCTTTATCTAAGGGCATCTCCAATGGGGGGTGTAAAATTACACCTCCACCTAGGCTCCACGTAGGTGCCATTAGGATTTTACACCTCTAATTATATAGTATTGTATAGCTTATAAATATCCACACTTTATACTCTCCAATGGAAGAGTGTAAAAAAAAATAGATTTTAAACTCGGACGTCACTCCAAGTGACGTCCCTCTTTAATTTAAACTGGGACATCACTTGGAGTGACGTCCGAGTTAAAAAATTACTTTAGAATTAGAAAGGGACGTTACTCCAAGTGACGTCCGAAAATTATTTCACTCAAACGTCAGTTCGAGTGTCGCCCGGGTTTTTTATTAACTAATAGGGAGAGGGGGAATTCCCCACCCTCTCTATTAGCTAATACACTATTACTTACGGTATAGCACCACATTGGAGAGAGTTTTATGATATTTGGAGTGTAAAATTTCCACTCTATACGGTTTACACTCCCCATTGGAGATGCCCTAAAGTCTAAACCGACCACTCTCTCACAGTTCTCATCTTCTTCATTCAAAACTCAAAAGACAAAGCTTTCTCTTCGCTATCTTCACTTCCACTTCGTTAAAAAAAGCTCTCCCTCTTTCCTACTATTACGGGTTCGAATTATCAATATCTATCAAAGTCGATTGTGATTTGAGCTTCGAATATCGGGGTGGGGCTTCAAATTTCGGTGGTAATTGAACTCATGCTCTTCATCAGGGCCAGATGTTGAAGAATAATCAACCCGATGTCCCGATACGTCTTACAGTTTAATTTCATCTCCTTCATTTGTTCTGTTCCTGGATCTCCCATCCATCTTCACATATCTTCTTATCGATCCTCTCATCTTCGTTTTCTTATTTTCTGTAACTTCTTCTTTCAAAACACTCAAACTCGAATTGAAGACGACTATTCAGAAGAAAGACACGAGAAATACTGCGAGGAAAACATATTCAGAAGGTAATTTCCTATTTCTTGTTGATTTGCTGCACAAAGTTTGCTCCTTTAGCAACAGGCACGATTATAAATTGTTATACTATTTGGGCCATTCAAACAATAGTTCCTGAGTTGAGTATAATCAAATGTAATATACAATTATAATTGGGTGTGTATGTGTTTTAAGTGGAGGGTATTTTGATACATTGTTCTCTGATTTTTATCTATACTCCTTTGTAGCTAATGGGTTTGTGTGTATTAAATATTTGATCAAATGCTCACATGTGATTTTTGGTATTATGTTTTCAGTTCAAGTAGACCCACCGTTCTATATATGTTGCTATTCAGATTTACTGATCACTATTGTCAATAGATGTACTGGCTATAGTGTGTACCCCTATAAGGAATCAAAATTAAGTCAGATTTACACAAGTCTTCACTTAATTAATATCCATTAATCTGTTAGTGTGAACTGTGAAACCCCCAATTCAAATTTGTCATCCTTCAAGTCTTCACTCTTCCAAAATATTATTCACTTCAATATTTGTCACACAGTTTGGCATCAGGTCAGCCTTTTTCCTGCTTTGAGTGTATTGATTCTCTTATTTTTATTTTTTTTCATTGATTTCGTAATGTAGCATTCTTTGCATGTTGGAGGCCAAACATTATGTCAAGCTGAAACTCCATCAGCTCATAAACTTGAGTCTGCTACCCAAAACTCCATCAGCTCAGCTCAGGTCTTGTTACTTACTCGTAATTTGGCTTCTGCGCATTCTCTAATGTCCATACCTTATTACTTTGCATACATCTCATATATGTGAGGCACACCTTATGTGTAAGAGTGTTTTAAAATTTGAGGTATGTTTTTCTTTCTCTAGGTTAATTTGAAATGTTTTTTTTTTTACTTATTTATTTGTTGCGTTTGCTTCTAAAGCTCAACTACATTACTTGTTGACAGAACCTGTGTTGAGAAAGAAGATAAAGAAGTCGTAAAATGTGGAACTGAAATTATCTCAGGATTGGATAGAGAAGGTTAGTCATTATTAACACTAATCCCATCTTTTCACTCCAAACAATTGTGGTCATGATACTTGTTCAATATGTCCACTTATTAACACTTGTCTGTATTATTAACCTTACTTGTTGAGGGTCAACATTTAGCATGTTAGTTTTAAAAAGAGAGAGAACCTAACACTACATTATGACATGCAATGTTTGATTAGAGTCTTCCAATTAATCCCCCTCCCCCTCCTCTTCCTAACTCTCTCTCTCTCGCCTGTGGGGTGTTGCATACATGGTGTCTATGGGTGTGCACATGGGGGTGCATACACTGATCTTCTAAACAATGTTATCTTGAAGGTGAATTTCATATTTTGTGAAGGCTGACTTTTAGTTTAGTAGCTATTCAAATAAGTTGATCTTATGTTTTGTACGACATGAAAGGTAGGATTAAATGTACTATTGCAATTCATTATAGTATTATATGAAATTTGTTTATTCTAGTCATAGTTGGAATCAATATGTTTACATAAGGTGGAAAATGTCACATGGAGAGTGTGAGGAATACTCCTTAGACTTACTATAAAGGTTGGTGCTCTCAATAAGGGGAAAACTTTGTACGTGAAAAAGGGAGAAACAATGTCATGGGTGGGACAAAGTGGTTGACATTCTTAGGTCTGTTCAGTGATCCTCAAGACTGCATACAATGTTGCAACCCAATTGATGAACAAATTCTAAGATACCCCTTGGATAGTTGAATTTGAAAAAAGTAACTTAGGCTACTTATGTCCAAGTTTGCAAGGTTAGTGGTGCTCCTCTTGGTTTGCTATTCTTTGAATATTGAGGCCGATCGATCATATCTGTATACTTTGTTGAGTTGTATTGTAGTGCCAGTATATTACAAGGTCCACTAGGCAGCCTCAAAGACATCTTCTTTGCAAAGTCTTAATGCCTTATTAGTCAGTATTTGCTTTGATTACTTAATTATATTATTTATTTTGGTTTTCTTGCATAATTTAGGACTGTATTATTTGGTTGGTGAGATGCAAGGATACGATTTTGTTGGCTTCGTCCAAGAACGTGTTGCAGACTACGCTCAAAACGAACGATAAATGTGTTTAAATTCACATGACGACTCCGGCGGGCTGGGATGATTTATTTTTTTTAACTTTTGAGATGTTTCATTTTGATTTTTATTTAAATACATGTAATAGTTATCTAAGTCTAGCTTGGATTCCATTGGTTCAATGGAATTAGTGTTTGTGAATGCTATTTGGAAATTTAATGGATTATGTTTGTTAAAAAATTTCTTTAAGGTGTACAGGCATTCAGTAAAGATATGGAGTGCAAAACCAATTCAGTGAATGTTTTTGTTTTTATTTATTTTTTTGTAAAAATTATAACCATTTGTCACGGTTTTGTGGAAACAGATATAAAAGTGTTACTTTTGATGACTGTTATGGATAACATTTATCACTATTTCAGGAAAACACGTCACTAAAAGATGGTTGTATTCTGATGGTTTTTAACTATTTGTGACTATTCTTCAAAGAATATTTGGGACGGTTTTGGGGGAAAAAAATGACCCCCACTCCGTCATAGTTTTGGAAAAAAAAAACAGTGACAAAAAACTTTTTGTCACTGTTTTTAACAGTGATATAAAGCATTTTTTCTTATAGTGGTTGTAAGCAGCCTCGAATTCTAGTCGACAACAAAACCCCTGCTGATTCGAAATGGCTACCTCACATAAGTGATTGGATCTGCTCAGGTGACACATCATTCATCCTTACCTTAATATATAATCGAATGAGATGCTAAGTCTAGTTCATGTTGTTGTTGTTGTTGTTTTACTTATCAATTTTTGGGAACTTGTAAACAATTGGGTTGAGTGGTGGTGTGTGTTTTTTGTGGTTTGGGGTGTGTGCGTATTTATTATTTGGATGTGCGTTGTTGGGTTTGTTTTTGCCAATGGGATCAATAGGTTGCAGTAACAACAATTATCGTCAAGAGAAAAGTGCAAAAGTGCGGTCAACCCAAGGAGGTAGCAAAGCAATGCTCGTAATTGCAATGCCCGGAGCTTCTCTTCAATCTTATGCACATTATTTTTCCAGGGGCACAAGGAGCACCGGTGGGAGGATTAAGGATGAATATGGGAATGACACCTAGTTCTCGCTTTTCAGCGATCCACTTCCATTGAATTCTACTTGGTCGCTTGGAGGTGCCGATCGGTATAGACTTCAAACCGGTGCTACCGGCCGTTAGGTGGTGGAAGCAAGAGTTCAAGATTTTCTCATATAAACAATACTAATTGGCTGCGATTCCTAGCGGATGGCGATGGCGATTGGATATGCAATTGTGGTTTCCATTAACTATTCCTCTCGTGGAGAGGTAATATTATCCACATAAACGTATTAGAATTCTAAACAACACTGTTCATCTTATTCCAAGTTGTACCAAATTCCACAAGGTGCTCTCTTGATTTATATTTTCTTATACCATCTTGTTATTTTGGCGGTGTAAAAATGCAATGCTTCTTTACCGTCAGGTACAACCTCTTCCATGGTGAACACAAATTTTGTCAAGAATGTTTCCAAGTAAGTGCAATACATCCCATTCTTTTTTCTGTCTCTTCTTTTTTTTTTAATGATATTTCTAGTTTTATATCACAAAACTGTTGTGTAGATACCGAACGAAACCACTATACTTCCAATATACAATTCTCTCATGGAATTTATTTATATTGTTTTTTCATGTTGTAAAGGTCATGGGACAAAGTGATTAGCATCGAGGAATTTTGTGGTGAATGGGAAAACAAGAGGTTGAATCACGAGAGATATAAACAATCATTTTCTGGTATGTAGTGTACAAGATAATCATTTACCAATGCACGTTAAACTATATCTTGTGGAATTAGACTGTTTCTCTTACATACTTTATTTCGGAAGTATAGACAAATCAACAGACCTTCATACCGGGGCTATGAGCATATTGGGCATCCCGCAATGATCGACATCTGGACTTTACCCATACCGCAGAATGGAAGCTCCATAACACCTTGGAACTCACAAGGTCAAGTGCGATTACCACGGCTCACACGGTGCCTACACTTCTTGGAAAAGGGTAATATTGGGTTTTCTGTTTCTTTGTTTTTGGCTTTTCACTCATTTTTTACCAATCAACACAATAAAAGAAACAAACATCTAGGAATCTTTTTTCACTTTTTATTTTCTGCGACCAATTTATTGGACGTGCTATCCAAAGAGTAATTATAAAAATTTTAACTCGATCAGTACTTTAACTTTTAAGTTTGTGGGAGCCACAAAAAGTTATGCTCATCTATCTTACTGCTTTTATATCTAATTGCATTAAGTTTATTCAAATTCAATGGCTGTAGTAAAAGGTGGTGACATCATTAGTAGAATGGATATGACTCGTGAGTCTGTGAGGCTCTCTGGGAGCAATCATGAACTTCAATCGCCCAAATAAGCCATTTGGAAGGCTACTATATGTACTGGTTTATGTTTTAGGGATAAATGCTATATTTTCGGATGGTTCTCTTTGGTCGGAAAGGTGGGCTTAGGTTATTTGAAATTGTTGTTAGTTTGTCACTTGCTTATATGAGAACTTCACACCTTTTAGTACTGTAAAGGAGTCGCTAGCTCACTGCTCTAAACTCCGCCAATGAAACTTTTTGGCTTTATGTTAACTTGGATTACCAATTATCAGCACCACAGTTCCACAAACAACACCATAATTAAGGAGAAGAAAATCAATCAAATGTGAAGGAATAAGTACACGCGAGTCCTGAGAAGTTAGTTGTAGAGGATCTAAATGTTGTCAATAATCAATAGTCTTACCACATTACTGATAGCTAAATCTCTTGCTTGATTATTACATGTGCGGCAGAACTGGCTCAAAAATAATCGTTCAATCATTTGAATTACCTAGGCTCAAAGTGTTGCGGTGCATGAAACAATTTCCATTATGCAGCCTTCCCAATTTGTTAAAGTTTTACACAATTGTATTGTTTGTAGACTCATATAGAAGAAGTGTGATAGGTATTTTACGTTTAATTTCTAAATCTGTAATGCGGGCATGTATATTTCAAAATTTTGATTTTGTGATGCATCTTTTTCTCGTGTTAGAGCAAAGCAATGGCGTGATGGAGATTGGATGTGCACAAACTGCAGCAACCACAACTATGCATCACGGTCGCAGTGCAATAGGTATGTGTCCGTTCTTCTCTATTTGTCCTCTGGGTCTCTACAACTAAGTTACTCTGTCATCTCTCCATGACTCCATGATTATCTGAGGTTTTGTCAAGTGAAAATGTCTGCCTCTAGCAAAGTTGAATGTTACGTGTTGTTCTCTCAAACTCATAGATGAATCTCTACTAACTTATATATGATATGTAAGGCTGCATTTGGTAAGCTGAGGACAAAACTTATGGTCCTTTGCCGCTCTGTGTTTCTGAAAAAAGGAAAACCCCCTGCTTCTAAGTTTTCTTAAAATGCTCCAATAAGCGTACACAAATTTCATGCCACGTGGTGAAAATATATACTTCTCCATCCTCGATAAACTCACCATGAATATGGCGGATGAAGTTATGGCGTAAAAACATTACTGACCGAAAAAATACATTGAGATTTTCGAAGAAATCTTTACTTTTCCAATCAAAGTCAAGCTAAACTTCGGTTCATTATCAACCTCCTGGATTTACCATCAATATCACATCATGTTCGTGATTGTGCCTGACTGAGCCATAGTTTTGTATGTTTTGCGCTTTCTAAGTATGTGTTATTTTCGAAATATTTATTCCTAAATATTTTTGGTTCCTTCCCAGTTCCCTCTAGATTACAATTACAATTACAATTTAGAATTAGGTAGTAGATGATTGTTTGTTTAATACATTCCACTCTGCAAGTGTAAGACTAAGAAAGATGCGGTCAATCAATCTGTTAGTGTTGTGCTTTGACTCATCCAGATAACAAATTTAGAACTAAAGGAGACATACACGCAAGATGAACTTGACGGTGTTCGACTCGATATTATTTAGTTCATCCAGGAAAATGGGGTGTTTCAGTCGGAAGCGAATGAGAATGAGTTTTAGCTATGTTCGGACCCCTCCAGTTTAATTTATGAGTCTTACCTTTTAATTTATGAAAAGGAATTTGAAATTTGTTTTCTTAGTGCACTCAAAAAATTAATGGAAGTTTTTTTTTTATTATTATTATCTTTTTTGCAATGTTTGATAGTTTATTGTACATTTTGGAATTTGTTGGGAAGATGGAAATGTTGTATGTAGGCAGGCTGTGTAAATTTTGTTATCAGAGGTTCGGTTTTAAGTGGAAGGTTGCTAGCATTATTTTAACTATATATATATATATATATATATATATATATATATATATATATATATATATATATATATATACCACGGTTTGGCATAAACCGTAGTGTTTAGTATAACTATATACCACGGTATTATAACACATACACTAATATAAACCACGGTTTCAATAGCTTATATGCCACGGTTCTGTTGACAATCGTGGTATATAATGGGCATACAAACCACGGTTCTTTGAAAAACCGTGGTATCCGTTAAACATATATACCACAGTTTTGCTATTATTATATACCACACCACCTATTGTCACGGTTGTATAACAGTGGTAAATATATTTATACCACACTTAAAAACAGTGGTATAAGTGTCATTCTGTAGTAGTTTGCACCGTTTGATCTTGAAATTGAACGCACTCTCCATAGGAGAAGTAGAAATCCCGAGTTAGAGGTACCCTTAACTTTTGTTGGCAATACACCAATTTTTGCTGACATGGAGGGTAATAAAAATGACGTGGTTGCCCAAGTACCTAGATCTATTAAGGAATATATATATCCTACTAGGACAACCCGACCATCTTGCATCGTTTCCCCAGCAACCAATGCTAATCACTCTGGGTTGAAGCCCAATCTGCTGGGGCTCCTTCCTAAGTTTAGGGGAACGGAGGAGGAAGATCCATATCTTCATGTGAGAGAATTTGAGGATATTTGTGGGACTATTAAGCTTCAACAATTTAGTGACAAAGCTTTAAAATTAAAATTATTCCTATTTTCTCTTAAAGAAAAAGCCAAGAGTTGGTTTCACACTCTCCCATCGAATTCCATAATGGGATAGGAAAAGTTATACATTGTGTTTTAAAAGAACTTTTTCCCTAATCATAAGGCGACTGCTTTTAGAAAAGACTTGTCATCTTTTTGCCAAACTGATGGAGAGTCATTATGGAAGTGTATGGAGAGGTTTAAGGACATGCTCTTGCAATGTCCTAACCATGACCTAGAGAATGGTAGGCTAGTGCAAATTCTCTATGAGGGTCTCGATTTTAATTCTAAGGATATGATTGAGACCATGAGTACTGGGGATTTATGTGATAAGACTGTGGAAGAAGCGTGGACCTTTTTAGAAGAAGTCTCTGAGAAGGTCCAGCAATGGGAAACTAGTCGTGAGCCTAAGAAGGTGGCTAATAGTACTACACATAATGGTTTGTTCCTCGTTGACAAGGAATTCGACACGAATGCTAGGATGACCGCTTTAATTAGAAGAGTTGAAGCTCTCGAGCTAGAAAAAGAGGCAAACTCTCTAGCTCCAGTTAACAATGTCGATGCCTTTGGGTGTCTTTTGTACGAAAGTCTTGACCACGTTATAGATAATTGCCCTGGCGTAAATGCACAAGTCAATGCTTTTAATTCATACCAAAAGCCAGACAATAATCCTTTTTCTAACACGTATAACCCTGGGTGGCATAACCACCCCAATTTGTCTTGGTTTCAGGGTATACATCAGGGAGGCCCCGTGGGTAACTCGAACCCAGCACCACAGTATGCACCTCAACCACCTAAACTTTCACCTATAGAAGAGGCCATTGCTCAATTAACACAATACACCATGAAATTCTAGGACACAACCCAACAATTTATGCAAGCCAGTCAAACGGCTACTCAGGATAATGCTCAAGCCATTAGGAAGATTGAAGTCACCATAGGTCAAATTGCTAATACTTTGAATGAGAGGGACAAGGGTAGGTTCCCTAGTAAACCAGTGGCTAATCCAAGGAGTCAGTTGGAAATAAGTTCTAACTTAAACCAGGCTCACTAGGAGCAAGCCAAGTCTATCACTGTGCTTATAAGTGGAAAACATGTTGATAATAGGGTTGAGATGCCTAAGGACACTGAGGTCAGATCTAATCCTATAGAGTGTGAGCCGGAGGAGAGTGTGGTGAGTGAATCTAATAGTAATAATACTTCTAGGAAGGGTGTATAACCTCCTACTGCTATGGAGACTAACCCTGTGCCATCTTATATACCTAAAGCTCCTTTTCCCCAACACTTGATTCAGGCTAAGAAATGTTCTAATCTTAATGAAGTAATGGAGATGTTTAAACAGGTTCAAATAAATATTATGTTACTTGATGCTATAAAACAAGTTCCTTCTTATGCCAAGTTTCTTAAAGATTTGTGTACACAAAAACGCAAGTTTTTTTTAAAAATATAAGCTAGGGTTAGGCAGACCCCCACCTGTATTATATATCAAGAAGCATGTCTTACATATTGTACTCCAAAAGCATCCTTCTCTACATGATCTTGAAGAACTCTATCTAAAGGAGGGATAAAAACAACTAGAGACGGAGATTCTACATTACAACTAAGAGAAGCCAAATAGACTGCAGCTTTGTTTGTTTCTCTAAACTCGTAGGCTATGGAGATATAAGTGAATTGGCCATACAAGAAAGCTTTCCAAACTGAGCAAGTGAGTTCTATTATCCAAAACCGAACCCCACCTAAGTTTAGAGATCCAGGATGCCCTACTATTTCTTGTGTTATTGGTGATCATATGATTGAGAAGGCATTACTTGATTTAGGAGCTAGCGTTAATTTGTTGCCTTATTCGGTTTATTTACAGCTTGGTCTTGGTAAGTTGAAACTGATAAACGCTGATTTCTCACGTTATTGGTTTTTACTTAAGTTTGAGGTCCACAGTCCGAAGTCCGAAGACCAAAGTCCAAAGTCCATATAGTCGTCCATTTAATCAAGTTACCTTACTCACGTGGGTTTGGTAGGATAGGTCGAGTAAGGGATCGTCCAAACTTTAGGGCTCGACAAGGTTCACAACTGGAATTACAACTTTTAGTGAGTAGGATTTTAGGTTTTTTAGTTGGTTTAATTAAATTAACGGTAATGTAAATAATGTAAATTACTAATGGTGATTTCGATGTAAATAAACAAAGATAGAGAAACATGGAGAGGGTTAATCATACTCATGCAAAAATCATTTTTCAACAGTTTATATTACCACATCACTACAGCTCTAATTTGTCTTGAGTTCATAGACAAACCCGAGACGACGTCAAGTATCGATCCCTAGCGAAACGCGCACATCTTTGAGTCGCATCACACTAGCATAAGGAGTTGAACTAATATTTCATCTCTGGATTATTATTTCAGCTCCTGGTTCGATTCTACATCAGCTGGACAAATTGGAGAGATGTCTGACACCAGAGAGTCGCACGCGAGACATTTTGGGTCTCTCGCGAGACTGTTCTGGAGCATCAGCACTCCAAATTTGTATCGTCTCCGTCATTTTGGGACCGGATGTCTAATCTACACCTAATTCCTAAGCAGTGATTCTAGAATATTAAAGAGTCAATCCGGATTGTCACACGAGCAGCATAACCCTCCCCTGAGGGAGGGGGGATTAGCTCATGGTCATTAAAGGAATAATTAAACTTGTTGTATACATTAAATAAGTAAATGCAGAATATGAATTAAACTTGAAAAGAAATGACTTTTATTAAGAAGAAATGACTTGCAGTATTTAAGCTGCTGGAATGAAAATGACAGAATGTAAGTGCTGGAATGAAAACTACAGACGATAACTAACTAGCTAATGTATAGGCTAAAGCATAAAATCCTGAAGGCCGAATAATGAAGACCCTCATATATATAGGCTGGAGACCCTTGTGAAGGATTTAATTGGGTTTTGTCCGTTTCTTAATTGAGACATTCAAAACTTCGAATAACAAAGTTTTGTGTGCATGTGAATTAATTTGATGCTTTGTCTTTTGTCTTTTCCTTATTAATGTTTTGTATTCAGCCAAATTCAATTCAAACCACTTGCTTTGAATTGGTACGTGTCTTCTCCTATTGCAAGGTGGCACCAAATTATGACCATCACTTGCCACCTGCATTGACACATCATGCTTTTTGGGCCCGCAGAGTGGGTAGACTTCAGATATTCCAGTATTCCCGTACTTCGATGCATGTTTTATCATTATATTTATGTTAATTGTGGAAACCTGTAAAAGTACGAAAATATAATTATTACATGATTATTAAACACATAATCGACCAAAATGCTATGTCTCTCGGGGTTTAATATTATAGTTTTGGGTGCTTATCACACCACCCCTAAATAGCACTTTGCTTGTCCTCAAGCAAAGAAGAGACATTAAAATGATTAGTGGCCAAAAATGTGTTATCCTAAACTAAATCTCATTTTGCAGAGTGCGGTTGCATTGACCGTATACAACAAGGCCGTGAACCACTAGGAATTCCCTAGTGGACGAGTTATAGCCTCATGAGAGTTTTCCAGAGAAGATACTTACAAACTTCATTTATACTACAACGACTCAGTAACAAAGGCCTGTTTCCTTAATTAATCTCAGATATCTAGACATCTCACTAGCGGGGGAAACAAGGATTTAATTATTTCGAAATTCAAGTTAATATACATACAATAATCAAAACATCTACGTATGAGCATACATGAAGTGAATTTATAATGAAATGTACGAGCAGGGCCATTTTTGGATCCTTTAGATAGCGTCCTTAAGTAGGTTCTCACAGGTATGTGTCGAAACACAATTTTTCTCTTATTTTTCCACTCAAGTTTTGCTATCTCCAGTGTGCAGTGGGCACACGTTTCCTCACATACTCAATGACAGTCAGAGGAGCCGAGGTCAAGAAGTCACAACTACTACTTATTATCACACTATCCTACTCCTAATTAAGCTAGAGGTCTTTATTAGGTGTTATGGGGCTTAAGAGGTAGTGTAGAAGAAAATGGAATGGAAAATTAAAAAAAAAATGATAAGTATTAGAGAATAAGGTCTTCGAGATATTTATACTAGAGAAATCATTATTTTCTTTTCTGCTTCTAACATGGGTTTCCATACTTGGCTTTTTCAATCTTTTGTATTCCCCTTTGATTTGATTTTGGGGGGAATTCTAACTTTGATATTTCTTTTGATTTTTTGAAACATATTTCTATTTTTCTTTTTCTTTTCTTCTGAATCAGGTAATTAACTGATTTTGATTTGTGACAAGGTTTTTCTCTTCATTTTTCTGCACTTCATCCTATTTCTCATACTCATCATCTAGGTAGGCTAATTTATTTGTGGTTAATAGATGGGTAATGATTTTTTTTTGGTGAAATAGAAAGGATTAATGAAAGGTTCAATGAGGTGACTAGCGGTAAAAATTTTTTACAGGTGTGAAGTTTTGGCTATATCGATCCAAAGAAGGCCTAAATTCTTGCCTAGGATTTAGGTAGTGATCAAGTAAGTAGGCGTGTGAACTTCTCTATTCGGAAAAACTACTCCTCTGTGTCATTACTCACATATCACACATTTTGAGGCTTTTTAGGTTAGATTCTTACGGGATATGGAAACCGAAGTTGTCTAATCGTGGGTCCTTAAACTTCTCTTTGTGTACATTTAATAATAGTCAGTGCATGAATACTCATGAAAAGATGTAAAAACTATTGCATACGTAGTAAATTAAGTTTTTAAGAACAAGTCCTAATTCTGATGCTAGGGTGAGATTTCTAAATATTTTTCATCACAGAAAAGGAAACGAGAATTTGTCACTAAATACATTTATTTAGACATAAAGTAAACTATATACAATTATGCATGCTTAATTTTTGTGAAACGTTCTCACCACCCCCAAACAGTCGGACGCTGTGTCCTCAAAGTGTTAAGAGGAAGAAAGAGTATACCTGAGAGGCTTTTAGCAAAAATATAGATGACATCTTCCACATAAATTTATTGTAACACACTATATATTATACATCATAAAAGTGAAAGCACACTATTAGATTGGCACACTGTTAGGTTATTTATTTATTTCACATCAAGACGTAAAACAAATATGTACATGCATCAACTCACATTGCCCCAATTGCGAACTGGGGGATGGTCTATTCTTGCTTCGTATCTGTAGAAATGTCATTCTTTTGCGTCACGCCAATCTATCATAGCATTCCAGACTTTGCTCCATTTCCTCTTCTTTGCAATGTCCAGAAGAGCTATCATTTTATCATCATCAGGGAAGGAGCACACTTTCTTTAGATACCTTGCAGGGTGCCGCCATGTCCGAAATCGCAAAGAAAGAATTATCTTGTTTGTTGGACACATAGAGTCGACCTTTACCCAGTCCTGAAAAGTGGTCACAAATTGTGGAAGTACATCCTCACTATCCTGCATGTTGTGACTGGCAAGGTGATATAGTGCTGCCGAAAGGACCGAGCCCTCTTAAGGTTCTCAATTACTAGGTCTGTGATGTCGAAGGCGGTATGTTGCTGGGCCAATGCATGGAACATCTTACAAGCTGATTTGGAGGCAGTAGAAAAATGTCAATCCCCCATAATGTTTAGAAGAATAAATAACATGGCAGTACCAACATTCATGGTCATACTGGCTAGTGAAATAGTGATGTCTGGCCATCGACCAGCTTCTGCACGTTCACTGACCTTGGCAAGGCCATCGCCATAACGGGCGGCAAATTTTTCCCAAGAATAGTCATTAAAGTTGTTTTCTATCATGTATTAGATGGGGATGTCTGGATGAAAAGGAGGAAGGTATAGAGCCATAGCAACTGTTGGCTCGTAAAAAGAGTGTCGGGTGTTACCAATACGGATTGTAAATCCGTTCAAAGGGAAACCTTGTACAGCAGGTAGATCTTCCATATGATCATAAAAATAAGTTGCCAAACCTGGGGAGTATGTCTGCTCCGGGTGTAGAATAAGGGAGTTCCAACCGACTCGAGTGATGAAGTCTCTAAAAAGATGTCCATATGCAGGAGAATTCAGCAACGAATGAAAAGATTGTTCTGGAATCATCTTTGGAGCTGCCATTGTAGAAGATGTGTGAAGAAAGATGCTACTTGTTAGACAAAGATAAACAAATATTAGAATATGATGAAAATAATTAAGTAAAAACAAATTATCATAGGAAAATTGCACTATATTTAAAAACTAAAAAGAAAATGACAAAGAACATAAAATTGCAAAATTTAAATTGTGTCATGGGCCCAAGTAACGGCGAGGATCCTTTTGTGAGAGGAATCCATTTATAAGATCTTCGATGCCGTCAATCCTGGCAACAACTCGTTGCATAATTTCACTCTGTGTCTGGTAAATCTCGGCATGGTTTTCCATTATGAGAGTGTGATTTGCCGAGAACAGGTTGTGACTGTGCAAGAATTGTGCTTGTTCCTCTTCCTGTATTGTCCACAGGTCGTGAAATTCAAGGAGACTGGTGATGATAGACGTTTGTATAATGTCATCAGTCCTTGTTGAATTAAACGAAGGCCTTCCGATCCATAGGATTAAATACATTGCTTAATGCATTTTCAGTGAAGATGTTGTCAGCGTAACAAGCTTCTTCGGTTTCTGTACTGACATGGTTCTTTGCAACGTCAGGATTTCAAAAACCGTTCCTACAAACTGAGTGAATGGTAAGAATGTTAGCTGTTCTGAGAGGTGGGTATTAGGAGAAGTATTAGAAAAATCCCAACGCATCATGATAAGTGTCACAATGGTTGGCAAAGGACCTGCCTTTTTCCTGACACGTGCGATAGTGTTCCAGAGAAATTTAATAATGCAAAAATCATTGCAATTAGTCTGCAAAACCCAGAGTAGATGGAGGAGGGGTTTTGTTATTTTGGAAGTTTTAGATGTGCCGAGCACATTATGAGCTAGTCATTGGATCACAGATAATTGGTTTCTTTACAAGGATCGCTGATAAACAACACGGTTTTTCCGGTTGTATTAGCCGTGAAGGATAGTTGCAAACATCAGATGCTTGATATTGTCGAATGGTGAATCCTGAAGGTGTACCCCTTGGTTTGTAATGGGAATTTGAAGTACCTCGGAGATAATTTCCATAGTCAATTCACGCTCGCATCCGTTTGCACGGACAAAGAATTGCCCGTTTTGGAAATAACCATGTTTATAGAACAACAGGACCAATTCTCTAGAAAAAAATGTCTACTTATGATGTAAAAGAGGGTACCATCCTCGACGTAAAATTTCTGTGTCAAAAAATAGATGAAAAAGACCGTTTTGGAAATTTTCCATAAAATTTTGCTCGGGCACGAAAATTCGAGTGAGGGACATTAAAGATGGAGTGGTGAAGAAAATTTAGCGGAAAAAAGGGAAGTTGGTGTTTAGAGGTGTCTATCCTTGTTATAAATAGGCACCAATCTGAAGATGTAGAAAATACGGATCGACGTGTCACAGGGTAGTTAGACCACATGTATTTTCTAAAATATGGCGCAAACGTTGATGTAGTGTGGATGGAAAGAATGGGGCATGTGACAAGGAGTTCCCTTTTTTTTTTTTTTTCCCCGTAAATAAATAGCGTAAGTAGAAGGTAAAGGAAGATGTAAATATAGTATTATAATAAGATGTAAGAACGTACAGAGGTGTGGAAACACATCATAATGATACGAGAAATAAAATACAAACCTAAATATTAGATAGAACTATATGCCACATTAATTAACAACATTACTATAATAAAACAACCGAGCATGAAGACTTGAGTAGCATATTCAATCTGCTGCTGCTCAAACTTTTCTAGTGCATCCATGAATCTTGAAACTTGGAGCGATCTAAAAACGATTTTTAGAATAAAAAGTGGAGAGGGGAGAAAATGAAAGGAGTGAAATGTGAAGAATGTGTTGAACTTATTTATAGAAGAAAATTGAGCCGTTTTATGACCGTTTTTAGATGCGATTTCATGACCATTTTCTGACCGTTTTTTGGATGCAATTTCATGACCGTTTTCTTACCGTTTTGCAAAACGTTGGTATACGGTAAAATTTGTCGTTAAGTGTGACATTAAAAATATATATGTATATATATATTATTATTACTAATATTATTATATATATTTCTACCTATATAATATAATATTGGAGATAACTAATATACTATTTAACAAGGCAGAAATTTTGGAGAATGTAGGAATTAACAGACGTCCTAAGTTCGAAAATAAAAATGCAAACACGTAAATAAAATATCCGAGATAATTAATATACAAGAACGGTGAAAATAAACTGTCTACTGAGAATCCTTGGGGGCTACAGGAGAATCCTCGGGGCTCTGAAGAAGAAGAACCGGGGAGTCCTACGACGTCCGCGGGTGACGAGCTCCTGTGGAGGCTAATCGCTCCCGGATATCACCCGCAGTATCCAACACCGAGCCTTTAAACCGATCTTTGGTTTGCCATTAGCATTCGCTGGAACTTGTTCTGGCGAGTAGTCATTTGGTCCTGAAATGCATTCATTGAAGCTCGCATTTCCTGCTGAAATTCGCCCATGCTGTCTGTCAGCGACCCGTGGCGAGTGGTCATATCCATCCTTAACTCACCCAAGGCATGTTTCATCGATACCTGGCGAGTGTACATGTCTCTCATGCCACTGTTCATAGCACATAAGGCATCCATAGGGTGGCTCATCTTACTCATAGGAGTCTCATCAAAGTAGGGTGGGTGAAATGGGCCTACGTTAGCGTGCTCAGCAGCCATTGGTGATGTGGGTTCCCAAGGGGCCACTATGCATTTCTTAAAGACAAGCATATTTTCATATAGTGGTATAGGGAGTAGCAGGATGGCAGACAGGAAACCCAAATTAATCATAACTTGCATTACAAAAACGGCAAGAGGGGCTGACCTGAGAGTGGCATGCGTAATAATATCAAAAAGAAAGATAACTATGCAGAAGTTACCCTTTCGCTCTTGGTAGATCCAGAGAAGGTGGAGGAAAGTCTTGTTGATGTCCGAGGGCTTCAAGGTGCCAATGACATTCAGTCCCAGCCATTGAGTCATAGTCAGCTGGTTCCGTCGCACCGAGCATTGATATGCGCATTTCCCATATATGTTGTACTCGCCCTTGATTAGCGTGTTAAGCATTAGGTCGTAAGTCCGTGGGTACACGGACTGCTACTGAGTTAGCATGTGGTCAACTAGAGAAATGCCTGTGATCCTGGAGATCAAAATGGGTGTGACTTCATGGCGCACACCGTCGACGGTAACCCAAAAATGGTCGCCATTAAAGCTCCCATTGTCGTAAAATTTCATCACGAAATCTTTAGAATATTGCCCGCCATTAGCATATAACAAGTACTCCCATCCTCTAGAGTGAATTTCATTATCAAAGAATGGAGCAAACATCCCATTTTTTAATAGAGTTCCAAAAAATTTCTCCACATAAATTTGCCTGTTTCCGACCATTAGTGCTCTTAGGAAGAGGCTAGCTATTGATTTATGATGAGGAGGAGAAATGGGACTTGCTGACGGAAGGGAATTGGATTCGGAGCTGTAGGAGTCGCGCACGAGACTTGGATATAACGTGGGCCTGTCTCGTGCGAGACTGAATTGAGAGGGGACAAGATCCAGATATTGGGGAAGACGAAGTGTGTAAGGGTGATGCGTGTGGTTGGGTTTGTCGGGTTTAAATGAACCGAGAATTCAACATTTTGTTGGGCCCAAAAAATTTCACAAGCCCAAATCAAGCCCAAAGCCCAATTTAAGCCTAAAAAATATAAACGCTCGCCCACGACTCGTTCGGACTCCGAATTGGATGAATGAGATATCGAAATGATCAGCACAAAAAAATGCCATCCAATTATATAAGTCATTCTCAAGGTCACAAGAGTTTTTGAAAATAAGGAGGGTGTTTTATTTATAAACAGAGTTTTTATTTATATACAAGGGAGATTTACGTGAAAAACACTGGATGTTCAGAAGAGTTACCATCTAATTTTATAGGCAACTGTCATGTCGGTTCTGGAGTGAACCCAATCTAGCCAGACTGTGGCTTTACCTTTATGTATTATGGAGTTAGGGGCAGGACGATACCATCCTGGACCGTGCGCGCTACGGTCTAATAATATTGCCCTTATTACATACGGCTATCCTCAAACCGCCCCAAAGGAAACTCAAAATAACCAATTCTAGGGTTTGGTCTGGTGGAATCCATTGCTCGTTTGTGTTCCAAGTATGCAACGTCCGAGGTTGAACATGAATCTCTATGTGCACAACTTAATGCACGGGGAATTTGTTTATAAAAGGCAACAATATATACATATCTACAAGGTGAGTCTTTTAATGTCAGATCCTCAAGACGAATCGAGTCTTTTAATGTCAGATTCTCAAGACGTTTGTGAGTCTTTTAACGTCAGATTCTCAAGACGATTCCCAACCCGTGGGAGAAATGGCTCGGCGACAAAGATTATCCTGCGCAGCTGGTGTCAGACAAAAGTATACCTTAAATTGGCTAGTATCGGATAGGAAGTCAAGACCTGGACAGAAAGGTGTTTGACAATGCATACACCATCTCATCTTTCGCGCACGTCATTTACGAGCAAAAGTACTACGACCATTCCCTATTCGTGATGAGTGAGACTTACACCAAATTATTAGGTGAAGTTCGCGAGGCAAAGAGTAGAAAAGGGAAGAGAAGGAAGGAAGTGAAATTTTAGGTACCTATCATTTATCGACAGGCACGTTTGCTCGTGTTGTAGAAGACATTTATACTCAGTTCTGAAATAGAGTTTTCGTGGACTAAGGTTCCGGCGCTTGCAACCACACACTTCAAAGAACTTTTGAGATCATAAAATAGAAGATGGCCCGGCTACCAAAATGGCGTACCCTCTATAGAAACAAGATTGAGTACACCAAATGAAACATCTAGTCTATGTAGACCGGATCCTGACGAAGAGTCTGTTCAACATATGGGGAGCGTAATTCGTGGTAATATTTTAGGCGTTATCTATTGACTTGAAATTCGTTGTTATCTTGAAGATTAAGCAAAGAGATTGCCCCATAATGTGTCACAGTTGACACAATTAAAGGACCAGACCATCGTGTTTTCAATTTACCAGGAAAAATGTGTAATCTGGAGTTGTACAGTAAAACCTTTTGGCCAATTTTAAAATCCTTACGCAAAATGTGTTTGTCGTGCACTCTTTTCATATTAGTTTTGTAGGATTTCAAGGGATCATAAGCATCACTCCGAATCTCCTCAAGCTCATTTAATTGCAGTTTTCGCTTCTCGCCTGCCTCATTGATATTGTAATTGAGGATTTTGATGGCCCAAAGGGCACGATGCTCAATTTCAACTGGCAGATGACAAGGTTTTCCAAAAACAATGCGGTAAGGAGACATTCCTATAGGTGTCTTAAATGCTGTTCGGTATGCCCACAAGGCATCCGATAAGCGGAGAGACCAGTCTTTTCTTGATGGATTGACAGTTTTCTCCAGAATGGACATTATCTCTATGTTTAAGACTTCCACTTGGCCACTCGTTTGTGGGTGATATGGAGTAGCAACTTTGTGAGTAACTCCATATTTCTTCATTAAAAACTCAAAAAATTTATTACAAAAATGTGTACCCCCATCACTGATGATAGCTTTGGGGACACCAAAACGAGAGAAAATGTTTTCTTTTACAAATTTCACGACAGTCTTATGGTCATTTGAGAGACATGCGAGTACCTCAATCCATTTGGACACATAGTCCACAGCGACTAGAATGTAAAGAAAACCTTGAGAAATAGGGAAGGGTCCCATAAAATCAATGCCCCAAATATAAAAAATTTCCACAATCAAGATAGGATTTAGGGGCATCATATTGCATTTTGTAATTCGACCTAGGTGCTGACAATGAATGCAGGCTATGCAATGTTCGTGTGCATCGCGAAAAAGGGTAGGCCAGTAAAAACCACATTTTAACACCTTGGCCGCAGTTTTCTTTCCACTGAAATGACCTTCGCAAGATTGTTCATGGCAAAAGGATAATACGTCGGTGTGCTCCCAGTCGGGAATGCAGCGACGAATGAGTTGGTTAGAACAATACTTACAGAGGTAGGGGTCATCCCAGAAATAATATTTTATAGTGGATAAGAACATTTTACAATCAGGACGTGACCAAGAGGAAGGAACTTCCTCTGTAACTAGGTAGTTAACGATGTCCGCATACCATGGAGAGGAGAAAATGGAGTACAAATACTCATCTGGGAAGGAATCATAGATGGATTCAGAATCACTATCAATGTCACCAACCAGCCTTGATAAATGGTTGGCCACGATATTTTCGGTTCCTTTCTTGTCTTTGATTTCCAGGGTGAATTCTTGCAAGAGAAGGATCCAGTGGAATAATGGTTGTTTCGCATCCTTTTTTGCAAGTAAGTATTGAAGTGCGGCATGGTCAATATATACGATGGTGGATGATCCAACTAGGTAAGGGCAAAACTTATCCAAGGCATAGACAACAGCTAGGAACTCTTTCTCAGTTGTTGTGTAATTACGTGTCATTAAGAGTTTTACTAGCGTAGTAAATGACAATGGATTTGTCATCACGTCGTTGGCCTAGTATGGCACCAATAGCAAAGTCGCTAGCGTCACACATCAGTTCGAATGGTTGAGACTAATCAGGGGGTTGAATGATAAGAGCGGTAGTTAGGGCTGTTTTTAGAGTTTCAAAAGTTTGTTTGCAATTGAAATTGAAGTCGAATACCGCATCCTTAAGCAGGAGATTGGTTAAGGCGAGCAACTTTAGAAAAATCCTGAATAAATCGCCTATAAAACCCAGCGTGTCCTAAAAAGGCACGGATATCACAAACTGTACGTGGGAAAGGTAGCAAAGCAATTTTAACAATTTTAGCTTTATCAACCTTTATCCCGTCTTTCAAAATAATATAACCTAGAACAAGTCCATTGGTAACCAAGAAATGGCACTTCTCCCAATTAAGTACCAGATTTTTCTCTTCGTAACGCGTTAACACTTTAGAAAGGTTGGATAGGCAATCGTCAAAGGAATTTCTATAAATGGAAAAGTCGTCCATGAAGACTTCCATATAACGTTCCACCATATCATTGAAAATGTGAAGCATGCAGCGTTGGAAGGTACCTGGGGCATTGCAAAGACCAAAAGCCATTCGTCTGTATGCAAAGGTTCCAAAGGGACATGTGAAAGTTGTCTTTTCTTGATCGGCGGGATCGATGACAATTTGGAAATAGCCGGAATAGCCATCAAGAAAACAATAATAAACATGACCGGCTAAACGTTCTAGCATCTAGTCAATGAATGGGAGAGGGAAGTGATCTTTACGTGTTCTATCATTAAGTTTGCAATAGTCAATGCAAATTTGCCATTTTAATGGAATGCGAGTGGAGATGCATTCACCATTTTCATTTTGTACAACTTGAATGCTGGACTTTTTAGGAACAACGTGGACAGAATTAACCCAGTCACTATCAGAGATAAGGTATATGATACCTGCATCAAGTAAACCTAATACTTCCTCTCTCAGCACCTCTTTCATGGCGGGGTTAAGGCGACGTTGTGGTTCTCGCGATGTCTTTGAGCCGTCATCCAGATGTATGCGATGCGTGCATACACTAGGGTCTATTCCTTTGATATCATCTAAGGACCATCTGATAGCGGAGCAGTGTTCACGAATAACACGAATCAAACGTGCTTCTTCGTCGGTAGTCAATTGAGAAGAAATTATTATAGGGTGACTACCATCGGGATCAAGATGCACGTACTTCAAATCAGAGGGTAGAGGTTTTAAATCTGGAGTTGGAGGATTGGGAATCAAGGAATCGTGAGGGGTCATCTCTTCAATGGAAAAGAGCGAGTCCGATTCTTCTGAATCAGTTAGCAACGCAGCAGTAGGGTCAAATAGTGGTACCGACTCTAATAATGCGTGGACATCTTTAATGTACGAGTCATTGTCAAACTAAGGATTATCAAAAGAAAGAAATTGGTGTACCTCGCCTTCGGGAAAAGAGTTTGTGAAATAATCGTGTGCCAGACTATCAACCAAGCTAATCTCGCCCTCCATTATAGGATCGGGAAATTGTTTCATTAATTTGAACATGTTGAGTTCGACAGAAAGGTTCCCAAAAGACAATGTCATTGAACCGCCTCGACAATTTATGAGAGCGTTAGCAGTTGCAAGAAATAGACGTCCCAAGATGATAGGAATGGAGTCACAGGCCACTTCGGTATCTAGAATGACAAAATCAACGGGGTAGTAAAAATCTTGGACCTTGACTATGACGTTTTCTATTATACCCTTTGGGTATTTGATAGAGTGATCCGTGAGTTGTAGAGTTATATTGGTAGGTTTTAATTCATGAAGACCTAACTGCTTAAATAAATAGTAGGGAAGTAGGTTAACACTGGCTCCTAGGTCTAAAAGTGCGGTAGCGGTATACTTGTCGCCCAACGTGCATGGTACAATTGGTCGACCGGGGTCTTTGTATTTAACCGCACCATTGGTAGTAGTAATTGAAGGAAACTGCTCAGTGAGGAACACTTGTTAAAGAACATTCGTACGTCATTTGGTGGTGCACATGTCATTCAAAAACTTGGCATGCTTGGGCAAATACTTAAGCGCATCTAGAAAAGGTAAGTTTATGGTCAAATTTTTAAAGGTTTCACGGATCTCATCAAAATGTTTGTCCAGTTTGTTCTTTGCCAAACGGGCAGGAAATGGAGCTTTTGAGCGAAATCACATATGGATCAGTGGCGTCTTTCCCTAGGGACGTGGATGTAGATTTGGAAGGAACCACTTCGTCCGTTATAGGTTGCGAGGTAGGAGTTGGAAGGACGTCAGCCATGGCTTCTGTTGATTCGACGTCTGGCATACATATGTGATTGTCGATGGTTCGGCCAGAACAAAAAGTGGTAATGGCATTTACCTCACCCTGGCTTGGATTACTAGATCCTGGTGCATTGTTGAGTTCAAAGGTAGTGTTTGTAGGCTTAGGGTTTGGAACTGCTTGGCCAAGGAACACCCCCTTTTGACTTTTATCCTGTGCTAACAGCTGAAGAGACTGTTGGATAGATGCTAAGATTTGATTATGTTGATTCATGTAAGTCAGAAAAGTTTCAACTGTTTTATTGGCAGCGGATTGTACCAGTGGAGCCGTAGGAACAAGTTCACGGTTATTATTTACGGGTTGATTTTGGTAGTCATATTCTTGATTAGCGGGAACAAGGTTGCGGTTGTTTTGGTACCTTATATTTGCATTGTTGGAAAAATTATTTTTCCTTTGCTGGAATTGCGGAGGATTTCCTTGACGGTAGGAATTGTAGTTCGCAGGTGGTCGTACAGGAGCATTGTTGACACCCGGAAGAGCTTATTGTTGGGCAGGGGGTACCCAAGACAAATTCGGATGTTGTCGCCAAGGTGCATTAGGGATGTTAAATGCACAAGCCTCTTCAGAAGATTGGGGAGGGCACTCGTATACCAAAGGATAATAAGAATTGGCGTGCTCGGGACTTAAGCAACGAGGACATGGGGAAGCGTTGGCAGCCATGACCTGTTTGGGTTTCTGATCATTTACTTGAACCGAAAGAGCATCGACCTTTTTGTTTAGGGACTCGATCAGAGTTTTTAATTCTGGATTGGGTTTGACCTCAAACATAGACTTAACTTTGGTAGAAGTGTCTTTAGAAGATCGGGAAGAATTAGTGTTTCCCCAATGGGTGCTTCGTGATGCCTGTTTCTCAAGGAAAGTGTATGCTTCAGTAGCGCCCTTGTCCATGAAACAACCGCCGTTCATAATATCTAATGTTTCCTTTTGATGGTCAGAGAGACCATTAAAGAATGAACGAACTAATACAGTGGTGTCGAGTTGATGATGGGGACATTCGAGAAGCAGATCAATAAATCTGCTCCATGCTTCCAAAAAGGATTCCTGGGGATGTTGGCGAAAGAATTGAATCTTCTGAAGCATTTATGTAGTTTTCTTCTGAGTATAGAATTTTATCATGAATGCTTGTACGAGCTTGGCCCATGTGTTAAGGGATTGCGGCGCTTCGCCTGCGAGCCAAGCTGAAGCTTTATCAGCTAAGGTGAAGGAAAACAACCTAAGCAAAACTTGTTCGTTAGTAATGGTCGGATGGCGGAAAGTGGTGACTACTTGCTGCATCCGACGAAGGTGATTGTATGGTTTTTCATGGTCTAGACCATGGTAAACAGGTAACAAATCGAAAATGTTTGGCAGAATGCGAAAATCACCTACAATCGCATCGAGTTTAATGCAGGAAGCAGGTCCTTCTTGTAAGGCAGTATAGAAATCCGAAAGGGGTTTCTCGACTGTGGAATTTTCCTGGGCCATAATTAAGGGAGATAATGGCAACGGAGATGTTTTACGAGGTTGGTTTACTGAGGAGGAACTATGTCTAAGAGATAGCATAAGTAGTTGTTTATTATATTTTCGACGACGATATGTAAGTTCTAATTCCTTATGTTTACCAGACCGTAGTCTCATACAAATACAAATTTTAAATCAAAGCTCATAAGGAACGAATTATGACTGGAGGTTTAAGAATTAAGGAAGGCGGGAGGTGAAGCACGTCTTCCTGAGCTGTTGCTAACTTGAGCAGGTAAGCTAGGATAACGTGTGAATATTCTAGTAGCCAGGTCACCTGAGAGAATTGAGGGAGGTTGTTCGTGCTAGCACGTTCCTTAATTAGGCAACCTCAATTTTTTAAGTTTCCTAGGCACTGATGGAATAGGATGATGATTTATGATGGTGTATTATACGGGGTATTATTAAGATGATTATGATGAAATTTTAGGATTTTTATTTATTTATTTTATTATTATTATTTTTTTTTTTTTTTTATTTATTTATTTTTTTTTAGTTTACGTAATTAATGTATTATGGAGACGTGATTACGGAACATGCAATTAAAAACGATAGATGCCAAAATAGAAACTAAACATACATGCTAGTTTTACACAGGAAGTCTACACATGCCATCTATATTACTTATACGTGAATATAAATATGTTCTACGCGAGCAATAATCTATAGTTATCGATAAGTGCAACTATATGTGAGCTAAGGGAATGTCGAGAACGAACTCATGCAAATGAATACCGCGTACGTGAATTAATGTAACATAGTAACATACACATACAAAAATATTCTAAGAAGGTACGTGGTTTGAAATTACGCATACATCCAAATATATTCGAATCATATTAATCGTGTTAACGTGAAGATGTAATGACGAACCATGTTTACATGCAAAGAGTTCTCATGCCGACATACAAACATGCGAGATAAAACAGGTTATAGCAAACAACCAAATAATATCCTCGACAAAGTTTGAGGAGTTGAAGAATTTGAAACCTGGCGTCCTGCGATTTCTCGTACAACGATCAAATTAACTCCCAAGCTCGTGAACTTACTGGATGGGGGATAAACAAGACTAGAGAGTCCAAAAGAGTACTGAGAAGGAAAGTGGCATGTACCTGAAAATCGGAGTGTTGATACTCCAGGTTAGTCTCGTGTGCTACTAATTTAGTCTCGTCCGAGACTCTTTTGTCAATTCAGCACTTCAAGTTCCTATGAAATACTTAGACTGTGCTAATAAAAATAAACAAGAGGTTCACAGGTATCTGTTAGTAGAAAAGGTTGGGGAAAATAGGTACATAACACGTTAGTATTGCAAAAAAAAAATATAAATCAAAAAGATTAGGGAGTAGGGGAGGGGGTTTATGTTTGATGTATTCCAGTTATTACGTTAAATGTCCAAAGTCCTTCTCCGGTAGCGGTGCCATTTGATAAACGCTGATTTCTCACGTTATTGGTTTTTTACTTAAGTCTGAGGTCCACAGTCCGAAGTCCGAAGACCAAAGTCTAAAGTCCGTATAATCGTCCGTTTAGTCAAGTTACCTTACTCACGTGGGTTTGGTAAGATAGGTCGAGTAAGGGATCGTCCAAACCTTATGGCTCGGCAAGGTTCACAATTGGAATTACAACTTTTAGTGAGTAGAATTTTAGGTTTTTTAGTTGGTTTAATTAAATTAACAGTAATATAAATAATGTAAATTACTAACGGTGATTTCGATGTAAATAAACAAAGATAGAGAAATAGGGAGAGGGTTAATCATACTCATGCAAGAATCATTTTTTAACAATTTATATTACCACATCACTACAGCTCTAATTCGTCTCGAGTTCATAGACAAACCCGAGACGACGTCGAGTATTGATCTCTAGTGAAACACGCACATCTCTGAGTCGCATCGCACTAGCATAAGGAGTTGAACTAATATTTCATCTCTGGAATATCATTTCAGCTCCTGGTTTGATTCTACATCAATTTGGACAAATTGGAGAGTCGTTCGACACCGCAGAGTCACGCCGCGAGACATTTTGGGTCTCTCGCGAGGCTCTGCTCGAGCATCGACTCCAAATTTTGTTTTCAGTTATTTTGGGACCAGATGTCTAATCTACACCTAATTCCTAAGTAGTGATTCTAGAATATTAAAGAGTCAATCCGGATTCTCACACAAGCAGCATAACCCTCCCCCTGAGGGGGGGGGGGATTAGCTCATGGTCATTGAAGGAATAATTAAACTTCCTGTATACATTAAATAAGTAAATGCAGGACAGGAATTAAACTTGAAAAGAAATGACTTTTATTAAGAAGAAATGACTTACAGTATTTAAGTTGTTAGAATGAAAAGGACGAAATGTAAGTGCTAGAATAAAAACTACAGACGATAACTAGCTAGCTAATGTATAGGCTAAAGCATAAAATGCTAAAGGCCGAATAATGAAGACCCCCCCCCCCCCCTCATATATATAGGCTGGAGACCCTTGTGAAGGATTTAATTGGGTTTTGTCTGTTTCTTAATTGAGACATTCAAAACTTCGAATAACAAATTTTTGTCTGCATGTGAATTAATTTGATGCTTTGTCTTTTGTCTTTTCCTTATTAATGTTTTGTCTTCAGCCAAATTCAATTAAAACAATTTGCTTTGAATTGGTACATGTCTTCTCCTATTGCAAGGTGGCACCAAATTGTGACCATCACTTGCCACCTGCCTATGTTGACTCGTCATGCTTTTTGAGCCCGCAGAGTGGGTAGACTTCAGATATTCCAGTATTCTCGTACTTCGATGCATGTTTTATCATTATATTTATGTTAACTGTGAAAACCTGTAAAAGTACGAAAATATAATTATTACATGATTATTAAACACATAATCGACCAAAATGCTATGTCTCTCGGGGTTTAATATTACAGTTTTGGGTGCTTATCAGAAACCTACACCAATTACTCTTCAATTAGCAGATAGGTCTATTAGGATTCCATGTGGTGTTGTTGAGTATGTTTTGATTCAGGTTGATAAATTTTATTTCCCTGTTGATTTTGTTGTTCTGGATATACAACCTGTTCAAGATCCTAAACACCATATTCCGGTCATTTTAGGTCGTCCCTTTTTAGTCACTTCTAATGCTATCATTAACTGTCGTAATGGAGTGTTAAAGCTTTCTTTTGGTAATATGAGTACAGAACTTAATGTGTTTAATGTGGGTCAAGAACTTCCTGAACCTGATGATTTTTGGGATGTAATCTTATTTATAGTATAGTTCACGAGACTTTCTTGGAGAGTTATTCTGATGACCCTCTTGAGTCTTGCTTAACTAATGCTGGTAATGGTTGTGATGTAGATGATGTCATTTGTGAAGTTAATGAGTTGCTTGATGCAACCCAATTTTAGAAACTGATACGTGGAAAGCCACAATAGAGCCTCTGACTCCATCTGAGTCTACCCCAATCTATTCTGTAGAGAGTCCTCCTAAGCTAGAGTTGAAACCATTACATGATACTCTTAAGTATGCTTTTCTGGGACTTGATGATTCTTTACCGGTTATTATTGCTTCTAATCTTGATAGTGAACAAGAGGGTAAATTGATTAGGGTTCTTAAAAAGCATAGAGCAGCTTTAGGATGGAATATTGCTGATATTAATGGTATAAGCCCAACTGATTCTATGCATCATATTCATCTTAAGAAGGATGCTAAACCAACCCGTGAGTTTCAGCGATGGCTTAATCCTAACATGAAAGAGGTAGTGAGAGCTGAGGTTCTCAAGTTGTTAGATGCGGGTATCATTTATCCAATCTCCAATAGTAAATGGGTGAGTCCTGTTTAGGTTGTCCCTAAAAAGTCTAGGCTTACAGTAGTTGAGAATTCAAAGGGCGAGTTAGTGCCCACCCGTATGACTACTGGGTGGTGTTTTGCATTGACTATCATAAGTTGAATTTGGCCACTAGGAAAGATCATTTTCTCCTTCCGTTTATTGACCAGATGCTCGAGAGGTTAGCCGGTCATAAGTACTATTGTTTTCTTGATGGTTATTCCGGTTATTACCAAATATGTATTACACCTGAGGATCAACAAAAGACTACTTTTACTTGTCCTTTTGGAACTTTTGTCTACCGGCGTATGCCTTTTGGGTTATGTAATGCACCTGGTACCTTCCATCGATGCATGCTTAGTATTTTCTCTGACATGGTAGAAAGGTTTCTTGAGGTGTTTATGGATGACTTCTTAGTATTTGGGGATTCTTTTGATGAGGGTTTGCACCATTTAGAATTAGTGTTAATTAGGTGTAAGGAGAAGAACCTTGTGTTAAATTGGGAGAAGTGTCATTTTATGGTTCAACAAGGTATTGTTCTTGGTCATATTGTTTCTAGTAAATGCATTGAGGTCGATAAGGCCAAGATTGATATCATTTCTGATCTTCCATCACCTAGAACTGTGAAAGATATTAGGTTATTCTTAGGTCATGCTGGATTTTATAGGCGTTTCATTAAGGACTTTAGTAAGATTTCTCGTCCCTTATACAATTTACTTGGTAAGGATGTCGCTTTTGTCTTTGATGAAGATTGTTTGAAAGATTTTGAGAAGCTTAAGCATTTATTGACTACCGCTCCTATCATACAACCGCCTGATTGGAGTGAGCCTTTTGAGTTAATGTATGATGCATCTGACTATGCAGTTGGGGCTATTTTTGGTCAACGGTTTGACAAGTTGCTCCATGTTATTTATTATGCTAGTCGAACAATTAATGATGCATAAATGAACTACACTACAACTGAGAAAGAGTTGTTAGCTGTTGTGTTTGCTTTAGACAAATTTAGGTCTTATCTCATAGGATCTAAGGTTGTCGTGTTTACTGAACATTCGACTTTAAAGTATCTCCTTACTAAGAAGGATGCTAAAGCGTGTTTGATTCGTTGGGTACTCTTGTTGCAAGAGTTTGATATAGAGATTAGGGATAAGAAAGGTATGGAGAACCTTGGTATGCGGATATTGTTAACTATCTTGTAACAAAACAGTTTCCATTTCATTAGAGACAACATGATAAATCTAAGTTTCTTGCTGAGGTTAGGTATTTTTTTCTGGGATGATCCATACTTGTTTAAGTCATGCCCTGGTCAGATTGTTAGGAGATGTGTCCCTGAGAGTGAGTTTCATAGTATTCTCTCTTTTTGCCATGACCATGCATGTGGTGGTCACTTTGGTCTTAAAAAGACGGCTGCGAAGGTTTTGTAGTGTGGTTTTTAATTGCCTACTCTCTTTAGGGATGCACATGAGTTTTGTTTGAGTTATGATAGATGCCATCGTACAGGTAATATGTCCCATAGGAACATGATGCCGGCCTCTTTCCCCTATTTTAGTTGTGGAGCTTTTTGACGTCTGGGGAATAGACTTCATGGGTCCTTTTCCTCCTTCCTTTGGTTATCTCTATATCCTTGTTGCTGTGGACTATGTTTCTAAGTGGGTTGAGGCGGTGCCATGTAAAATGAATGATCATAAAGTCGTAGTTAACTTTTTAAATTATATAATATATTTTCTTGTTTTGGTACTCCTCGTGCTATTATAAGTGATAATATTACTCATTTTACACACTGAGCTTTTTGAATCTTTAATGGAAAAAGTACTCTATTACTCATAAACTTGCTACCCCATACCATCCTCAAACTAGTGGCCAAGTTGAAGTATCTAATAGGAAAATTAAGCGGATTTTAGAAAAGACTGTACGACTTGACCGTAAGGATTGGTCTCAACGTTTTAATGATTCTCTTTGGGCTTATAGAATTGCTTATAAGACTCCTATTGGTATGTCTCCTTATAGGCTTGTGTTTGGAAAGACATGTCATTTGCATGTAGAATTGGAACATCGTGCTTTTTGGGCCATTAAAACGTTTAACTTTGATATGCGTAAGGCAGGTTCACAACATAAACTTCAGTTGAATGAGTTAGCTAAGTTAAGGAATGAGGCATATGAGAATGCCAAGATTTACAAAGAGCAGACTAAGATTTTTCATGATAAATTTATTCTTCGCAAGTCTTTTGAACCTAATAAAAAAGTCTTGCTATATAATTGTCATTTGCGTCTTTTTCCTGGTAAGTTACGTTCTAGGTGGACTGGTCCTTTCATTGTTAAAATTGTTTTTCCTCATGGTGATGTTGAGATAGAAGATCCGACGGATGGTCGTGTGTTTAAGGTAAATGGTCAACGTTTGAAACCATACCTTGACGGTTTGGCCAGGCAGGATGTGGAAGAGGTAAGTTTTCTTGATCCTATTTATCATGACTGATTGAGTATCATGTATGTTTTATTTCTTTTCATTTTTTTTAAAAGTTTTGTTGGGTTCTTACTTAGCCAAAATTAAGGGTCGAGAGAAAGAAACAGTACTGGACTTTTCTCTGAAAATTTTTGTCACGAAAATAGGCATGGGCGCAGGAACGCTCTCAGCAAGGCCAATGTCGAGTGCGCACGCTCTTAAAGTACATTAAGTTGTTCACGGCATGGGCATGGGTCGCGCCTTGGGCAAGACAAAACTAAGCGCGTGCGCGCTCAGGCTTCTCCATGCAAACTGAAGTGATTTCTCTTTCTTCCTCATGTGCGGGATAACTCCAACACATAGCGCTAATCCAAGAATTAGTTGTGTGAAGCATTTGTCTGCTAGAGACGTTAACTATAGCATTTGTAGGAGGAAACCCATGTTTTTATTTTTGAGTCTTGTGTACCTTTCGCATATCTCATGCATTCCACTTTATCACCTTTTCTTCGTCTTTTTGGAGACGTGTAACTCTATCGAATGAGATATGTGACACAGGTTAATCGTTGTAGTAAGTTGGTTCCTTTTCTATATTATCATTGTTATATCTTTGGTGAGGTTATAATTTCTACGGGTGACTCGAGCTTTATTTTTTGTTCATGGAGCTTTTGGTAACCTATTTCCTTTATCTTTACTTGTCCATGTGTTCTCTTTTTCTTTTGCACATATATGTCAACCTTGAGGACAATGTCTACACTAAGTTTGAGGGTGGGAACAAAATATTTTGTTTAGTGATAAATAAACAATTATTTATACTATGCACTTAGTGGTAATGGTAATGTTTCCTTTTCTATGATGATTATAATCTAGAAGTCTCATTTAGCATTAGAATTAAGAGTAGTTATTTAGAAACTTAGGTTAATATATAGGAAATAGTCTCTGCATCTTTTCATAAATGTCTTGCATGAACATCATGATTGTAGTTGGCAACATTTTTCTGAGACCTAGGTTAAAGTGTTTAATTTTACATATCCTGTGAGAATCTAGCCTAAAAGCCTCATATGAGTTGATATCTGAGTGATGACACAAGGGAGAAGTTAATTCCGAATAGAGAAATCACACGTCCACTTGCTTAATCACCATAACATATCCTAAAAGAGAATTTAGGCCATTTTTTATCGATATAGCCATAAATTCAAACCTAAAGAATATTTTTTCCGCTAGTCGCCCCACTGAGCCTTTCATTAGCCTTTCCATAAACCACAAATTCTTTACCCTTTATAAAAACAAAATAAATATAAATATAGCCTACCCACTGGATAAGTTTGAGAAATAGGATGAAATGAAGAAAATAAAAGAGAAAGACCTGTGGAGAACCAATATTTGTTAGTTGCTTCAAAAGAAAAATAAGAAAAAGAAAAGAAAGTTTTCATCCAAAGAAAAGAAAAATGAATAGAAATAAAATAAAAAGTTAGAACTCCAAAAACATAATCAAAGGAGTCAATAGCCAAAACAAAAGGGCTAAGGATGGAAACAAAGTGTAGAAGCAAAGTAAGAATAAGGCTGGCCTGCAAAAGTATTAGTACATCCAATGGCAACATGACGAATAGGTTATCCGACGCGGATGCAATCATGATGTAATTATCCAAAAGAGAAGAACTACTTTTATCCACCTCCCAATTCAATGGATCAACTGATAGATAAAAACAACAAAAGAGCTTGTGATAGTGCTTCTGCATTAATTATGGTTATTATGGAGGATGGTGGCTGGGAACTTAACCAATGCAATAAGTTGTATTTTGCAGTATTGGATTCTGCTCCATAATCAAACAAATAGACATACATAATATGTGCATGAATTGATCTTGCATCCACCAACTCATAGAGGATATGATTAAACCTCCACTAATCATGTTTATATAGTAACCTCTCAGAAGCAAAGCATTCATCCTACTTCAATGGGTAAGGTCTTGAGTGCATTAGGCACGAACTTATATGATCTGACAATGTTATTCACGTGCTACAATACCTGTAAAATAAATAAGGAAGCCACAACCAGTAATTAGTCATCAGGACTGCAAGGATTAACAATTTAGTTTACATGAGTGGCCATCTTATCAAACAATTTGATAAAAACGAAAATAAAACAATTGACTTGGATTAGTACACATACTCACACTAAAATAAACATTTTTAACCCTTAAAGTAATTATTTGTAAAGCCAAGAAACATCAACCATTCTTCACAATAGTAAATCATGTACAAAGTAAAACTCACGAGTCATGACTTATCAATTAGAAGGAAAACTTAACACCAAACAAATTTGACTTTAACAAAGTAAATAACACTTGAATGTTATATTAGAATAAGAAGCGGGATTGTTTAATCAATTTGAAGACTAAAAGAGCATATGAGTACCAAGCGGCAAGTTGTGAGTCAAGAATATATAATATTGCCAGCGACATTGGGAGTGGCCATGAGCACTTGGTATGTCGGTACAATGAACATTCAGTCTTCTAGCCAAAAATCACCACACTTTGAAGCAGCATTGACAACAAAATTTGTCATGAGCCATATATGAAGAGTCCTCCATGCCATCAAAGTCGCATCACTTTTAATTTCTTGGAAACATCGTCCTAAAAGCAGGCGATGTAGTCGGTAAGTTAACAATAGCCATTTCAATAGCTTAGATTCAGTGCACTTTGCCATGAAATTATAAGCAATAATCAATCCATGAACCTGCACAACAATAACCTCTATGCAATGATTATTGAATACTAGCAAAATGCACATGCTCTACACGTGGAGTATATAAAAATACTGTCTAACTCTCAACTCTGCACTAAAACATGAAATCTTTGTGGAGTTTGTTTAAACTAAAACAAACAAATATTAGAGTACGGTATGATAGTCCATGGAATTCTCACTAAGATGGAGATGGATAGTATCAATAGGTGCATTATTTCGAGGCCAGCGTATCATGCACCTTCAAACAGCAATAGCCAACATAATTGAATCCATAATTTGAATACCAAATCTTGGAAAGTGTTTCAAATTTCCATATTCCCCAATTGTTTTATCTAAAATATATTGAATAAATACGAATTTTTTTATATTTTACCTAAATCTAGCATTGAACCTTATGTTCAAGTTAAACTTATACTAAACAAAATATATACAGCAAGATTGTGGATATTCCACTCATTTGACATTTCTTGATAATTTGGCCAATGCAAATTCATTTGGTATCACTTAATTAATAGAAAGTTGTGCAAACATAGTGAACCATTGCCCTACATTGAAGATTCTCTTGATCGTGCATGTACACATCCAATATCAGTTTAAGAATATCATATCGTTAGAGAAGTAAAGATTCAATAATAATGAGAGAGAAAAAAAATACAAAATCCAATTACCTAGAGTTCACAATGATGGACATGCTCATAAAAATATGATGCACTCTCGTCTGTGTACATACAAACAGAATACAAATACGAAAGTTTTGTTTCTTCTTCTTCACATTAAGAAAGTAGTTATTAGTAGGTGTGTCGGGCATTACGAAATAGCAATTGTTTGTTTACCAAGGTCATAATATTACAATATCAATACACATATTTTCCCCACACACTAGTATGTTTTTTTGACGAAATTAAGTGACCATTTTGTATTTACTGGAAAAATCAATTATCCGAAATGTCAATTATTCCTACTAATGTAGCCGCATTATTTCGCTGATCAAAAATTGAAAACAAACTGATAAGTTCTTCCCTTCAAAGTCGTTGACAAAGATTTGGTATATTATTGTAAGAACAGTTAATTAGATCTTGAATTGCAAAATCGTTAATATAACCGTTTAAAGATATCGGAGAAGTCTTGTAATGGACAAATAGTAGCTTAGTAGCCTTAGCTAAGAAAATGGCTTTAAATAAAATGGAGTGGAGTACAGAACAAAATGTGTAAAAAAGTTGAATATGATGTGGACAAAGAAATGTGCATTATGATTTTCAAAGAATTACATACATACAATGTCAAGTAAACTTGAACAGACGAAACAAATAAACAAAGAATACAAAGAATTAAAACAAAAACCAAAAGGACAATGTAATGTTTGAATACCTTGCCCTTCACTTTATGCTTTCACAAATACAACCAGCATACAGCTCAATATTTCCTCTAGTTAATTTCTTTCGTATAACTCACTGACAACATGAAAATCTCCAACCCAATCAATTTACGTTGCAGTTGAGCTGGAGCTCCTGGAGTTAGTTGACACAACCACGAGAGCTTTGAAAAACTTCTAAAGAAATGAATTGAAGCTTTCGATGGGATCTGATTCCTCAAGCATTGATGCCGCCTGGAAGCAGTCAGTAGCATCAGCTACTCGTCCATCATTTCTGTGAACCATTCCCATGTAACTTACCGAAGAGTGTAAACATATATAATTTGGGTGAGCACACTTACAATTGACATTATGCCTAAGCAGACACACTAGCAGCCGCTTAAATTGCTTGGTTCCCAACTTCAACTTATGAGTAAAGTTCTTGGATCAATCCTTGGCGATGGTGTTGCGCCGAGACTAGACTTTTGTTTTTGGGCATCTCTGGCCAGTCCATGGAACCAACCACGCCTTTCATCTTACCTGCTAAATCAAAGTCTATGTGTTGGGCAGTACTTAGGCTCTAGTCATGCCCCACGGGACATTGTCCCACATCATAAGTATAAACTTTAAAGTCTTGCATAATAGCATATGTGTTCCTGGGTCGGCTCCACTCATTGCCAATTGATATTGAGTTAGATGTTCCAAAGTTTAATACACTTACATAATACTCTAAAAAAAAAAATGAGAACACGAAAAGCTCTAAATATTCATTTTAAAGCACTGTATTATCTGATCAGAGGAGGATTTATCTAATCCACTTAAGATCGCTCTTTTAAGAACATATAAGAGCATTGTATTAAGAAGTTAATTACCCATTCAACCAAGCTTTTATCATATTCTGAAGATTCAGATTGCAAAGCTTCTCTCCCACTTACTAACTCCAGCAGGAATACTCCAAAGTTGTATACATCACTTCTATCTGAAAGTCTCCCAAATTCTTTCACCATATAATCAGTAAAAGGAGATAAATAAACAGAAGCTATAAAGAAAAAATGATTTTGGTACATGATCACTTATTCACTTATAGTAAAAACATAAGACCATAATGATGTTGCAATACTCGGAAACCAACTTCATAGAGTTGAACTTGGTTAATTGGTCACATTTTATTCATGAAATGGGTTGGATTGGTATTATTCTAGATCCTGCAAAATAATTCTATTAGATCGAATAAGTACCTTGCGTCAGAATTGATAAATTCTATGGAACTTGATTTAGCGGCTCTTTCCAAAAGACGTGAGTGCAAATAAAAAACTCAGTTGACCTTGGTGACTAATCATCATTCACCACCAGGTCTACTCTCTGATTATTTGGCCCGCCTTGAGAATTGGGGCTTTCAACGCATTTCTTTACCTTTCAAGGAAGTATAAGTCAAGTTGATCCGTCCTACCCTGCTCTCAATGTTCAATCTATGGTATTGGAACAACTGCCACCAAAACCTTGAGTAAAAACTTGGGAAATTGGTTGATATTTAAGCATACTAACAGCTAAATTTTTAATAAATTTTACAATTGCATTCATAAACACAAAATTGAAGCTCTTCTATATCATAATGTTTGATAGTGGTCGTAAGGATGCGAAATATAGGTCTCGGCTTGTTTTCGTAGATATTTGCAAAAGTATAATTAGATTCTTGGCTTCTTCCATCTCTTTACTTTTGCATATAATTTGTTATTAATGCATTTGTATAAGATTGCTATGAACATGGTGCGATCTTAGAAGATGTATATGCAAACATGGTGTGATAATCAGGCATCCAAGAATAGTAAAGCCTAAGCATTAACATTGGAATAACAAAACATTAACTAATGAACATGAAAGTTCATGTGTCATACATCAGGGTTCAAAAACCATAAGCAAAGCAAGAGCATTATAGACGGCTTGATCATAATGATCAATCCCCTATGGAATGCAAGACATTGACAGTGACTAATTCCTGGCAATTTGTGTCTAAGTCTACTGACAATACAAAGAATATTATTTGGCAATACATAAAATACAAACAAAAATGGTGTTTTAACAAAGATGGTCAATAACAACTTTCTTACTGAAGGGATGATACACTCATTTGCAAGGCAAGGGGTAGCCGCAACATGAAAACCAAGCTGCTCTCATAGATAAATCTCCTTCCTGGAGCAAACAGGTTACATAATTCACTCTGAAATTTCAGGAAAAAATACTAATTTCAAGTCTTATAATCAAGTAATTGTGCTTTTGATTCAAATGTTACTGCTTCACCCATAAATCCAACCGTATTTACATAGAATGAAGTGGAGTTGAATAGAACATTTTTAAGCCAATCATGAATAAACCTGTAATATGAGACTCACCTTTAAGAACATTACATGATTGCATCCCTGTTAAATTTAAAAAACAATATATATTCATGATTCCAAGTGTAGTAACTAAGTGTAGTACTATTGATGAATGTGAGGTTATACAATTAAGCTGCCAAATTCAGAGGAAAATAATAGCCCTAAGATAACTCACCAAAAGCAATGTTAGTTGTGTGGATAATGTGGTACCATATGTCTGTAATGTTTGCACCTTATGTTCTAATAATTCTTACATATATCTCAATTAGCGTTCCTTGGAGTAAGCAGTTGAATTGTTTGGCCTCGCCCATATGTGCGACGTTAGTGTCAGCATATTCGTATTGCAATCGAAGAAGCTAGGAATACAACCATCGAGATGATTCCTTGATAAGTTATAAGTAATTCAATATCCTCATACTGACTTGTAAGCTCATTTATACTAAGATCAATTACATTATTGGCTAATCTCCAGAGCAAGTGAGCCCACTAACAAACTATTACTGAAATCCAAATTTAACAACTGTTGCAATCTTCCAATCTCTCTAGCAATATCCAATGGAACAAAAGCCAAATACAAATTCTAATTACACAAATCTAACAGCTCTAACATCTTTGGATTGGAGGTATACTGCCATATTGACGAAGACATTACTTAGGAGCATTCAACCAGTTAAAACACAAAGGCCTTAACCAATGTCATCTTTAATGTTCAATGGTGTCAAACTTTGACTGAAAATCAATTGAATCAAATAACTAAAATTGGAGTTAAATTACCGAAGACAAATACAATTTCCACACAATCTGAAGTAGAAAAACTGAAGGAAACTCGCACACAATTGAAAATCAAAACACAATTGTTTAACAGATAAATAAACAACCTCATATGATATAATAAAGTTCATATTTGTATTCGAAACCCAAAAGAAGCACACTAAAATAGATAAATATTAATAAATAAAAAGATATATGGGTTTGAATATTTACCGTCACTTGGTCCTTGGAAATCAATACAAAACTCTTGCACGCCATCGTTGATCATCTCCACCTTTGTAGTCACATGTCATCCAATCCTAATCATCAAAAGACAAAGAAAAAGGTCTTAATAAAACACCAAATAGATGAATAAAATAAATTAGAAAAGGAGCAAATTGAACAGTTTTTTTAAATCCATCTCTTCGTATTAGTTTGGAGTCTAAAGACACGAATACACGATGATGATTACTTGGTTACTTTTTCTACCTTTCCATCTGCTTTTCCATTATTTTTTCTTCCTAGTAGGAGGACTGCTTTGGTGGCTCGACAACTGTTGCCGTGAAGGACAAACGGTGGAGATAGATCGGAGGCTCTTTAGGTGTTCTCTTTTTTAATTTAGAAGTTTTTGTATGCTACTATCGCAACAACTTTGACTTAATAAGTAATGACACAGTTATTTTGCAAACACTTCCAGTGCATTAGCATATGAATCAAGAAGATACAAATAATAGAACACAGAAATCAGCCTGAAACCTAATAACTTTTAAGAAAAACCCGAATACTACATGAAGTACTTAGTCATGTAATAAAAATGAAGCTACATATTCAAACATTCCACACACTACTTTCATAAAATAAATTGGTAAGCATGAGTAGCAAAACATATATATGCACAAACGGTACCCCCCACACATAATGTCATGTAGTTATCATGGGTTTTTAACACTTAGATGCCAAAATAAACCACAGTATCAAAACTCAATACAACCTAATTAAGAATTCATCAGCAAAACCATACCCGAAAAAAAAAATAAAAAATAAAAATAACCAAAACCCACACACTATAATTTCAAATTCACGCAAGGATATCGTATGTAAACAAAACTCCAATGAAAATTAAGCAACGCCAATGAAAACCACAATCTATAGCTAAGATAAAATAGCATACAAACATACATTTCACAAAGAGCAACGAAGTTCTCCTCAGAAGTAATATCGCATTTACTAAACCTCAACTGCCAAACAAACGAACAAAAACACATGAACTTCACATTCTCAAATCTCACGCAGTGAACACAATAGAATCCAAAAACAAAAAGTCGGGAAAAAAAATTGAGGAAAACACTTTCAGATACACCATCATCGTGCCAAAAAAAGGAACAATATGTTATATATCATTTCGTTTTTTGTTTATTATCTTCTTTTTTTCTCATCACTTGAATAAAAATGATTAGTGGAATTTTTGTTCGTAGTTTGTCTCATATTTAGAGGTTAGTGAATCCCGTGCTACTTGACTTGAGATCACAAACAATGTACAGAATAAAAAATTGTCATTATATGTACAAATCTATGTGCATGTAAGGAATAGTACGTTATGTTCGGAATAATGGGCTATTGGAAACTATTTTTTGATATTTGGTTGGTAAGTACATGGAATTCTGTAAGGTGGTTGTAGATGCAGAAGATTATCATGAGCATTACATAACAAAAATAATTGTTGTTACGTACACAAAGCAGCCAACCACATCACATGTAGCAGACTTATGTACACAAAACCAACCACCTCATCCAAAATCAGAAATCAAATGAATTAGTCAAAAAACATAGTACACTTGCAGCAAACATAAAAAATCTGATAACCAAAACTGCACCTCAATCCCTCAAGGACTTTTGCTAACGGGGGATATATATGTGAGTTGCTCCCATATGCATCAATTGTTCCACATTTGCTTCGCCCGTTATACATCGCCGCAAACCTTAGACAACCCAACATTTCAAAAGAAATTAAATCCAGTTACACTTAGGAAGTACGAACCCTACATTTCGTAGTTGGAAAAAAAATAGCAGTTGAAAAACACAAAACAATAAAAATCATTCAAGAAGGGTAGATACAGTTAAAAGAAGTGCATATCAATGATTTAAGGGTAATGGAGTCATTGTGAATAAGAAATAAGAGAAAATATAGTTGATAAAACAATAAAAAAAAAAACAGTTTCTGGTGACCTTAGGCGATATCCACTTTGCACCATGCAGTAAGCAAGACTACCCATAACGAGCTCTCATAGGAACAACAAATAATGTGCTACTGACATTACACACATTTATATTAGAAGGCTCACCATAATGAGTCAACGATTTAACATCAGTAATTGGAGTAGGACCTGATGGGAGAATAAAAAATAAGAAAAACACGACTGAAATAGGAATTCAGCAGTCGAAAAGGAATAGGAAAACTAGATCGAAGTCCATTCCCTCTAGTCCTGACAGATTAAACACATTTTTTTTGTGACAACTTAGCTTGAGCTATATTAGACACACTATCATTGCACCACTTGATGTTCTCAATAATCAGTGTCAAGAATCTATAATATCACTTGTGGAATAAGTTAAGGACATCACCAACCTACTTAACATTCATTAAGTTTTCGAATAGAAGAATTAGCATGTTCTTGATACAACTCTTTGCACCTACCACATTCCCTACTCATCACAATCAAATCTATAGTATGCATTTGTGAAAAGGATGGTCACACTCAAGAAAAAATCAAATCTATAATTTTGAATTGAAATGTTGAATGGTACTCTAAGCATAATGAATGGCAATTTTATCAATAAAAAAAAAACAGGTAGAAAAAAGAATAGAAATAGGCAACGACTCAAATACAGCCCAAATATATTTTCTAAGGCAAAACCTCCATAACACTTTCAGGGTGACTATCAAAGTAAGAGAATGCTATTGTTATTTCAAAGTCACTACAATGTCACCTCAAACTGCGACACCGGTTTCTCAAGATTAGATCTCTGATTTTTTTAAATGAGATTTGTGTTCATGTCACCGGTTCATAACAAACAAACATATAATAAATCACAAAGCTAGAATATATATAAGAAGAAATGGGCTATAGGAAGTACTTGCATCAGTGACAACGTTTTCTATAGTTTTGCTTTGTTGTGCGTCAGTCATGCTAAATTCTTGATTTTAAAGTCTAACCATCCTATTGAAAGCAAGGTACCAGCATAGAACATCGCTGAAAATCTACACAAAAGCAAACACAATTAGTAATTATTTCAAATAGATCAAATTTAATATCCAATCTGATAAAGAAAAAATAAGACAAAGATTGCACATGACCTATTACATGAAAAACACATGATATCTATTACCTGTTAATAGTAATGGAGTAAATTACTTGTAAGAGTAACTCTTTTATTGAGTGGGCCAAACTGGTATTGAGTCTCTGGCAACCAAATACCACTGTTCATATGATAATTCCCATCCTATTAACATTAAACTTAAATGAAACTATATTTAAGTATTTTTTTCATATCACTACCATGGATTTGTGGCCTACTTAATAAGTACCCATAGTGTTATCTTGAAACAATCGGACGAAGTTGACCATTCATATATAGCGATACTAATGAATTTGGTTATCTACCTTAAAAGTTTTTAAACCTTTGAAACAATCTTCATCAGAGATCGACATCTTATCTTCTTCTTGTTCTTTGGAGGAATCGGGATAACTCTATTTCTAAGCTTATTGCAGGAAATCCATTCTGCTCAGAACAGCAAACAAAGTAGACTCTCCACAAGCGTTCAACTGATATATGCCATCAAGAAAACACAAGACATTAATATTAGACCAGCTTAATTTAAAATTTTGAAAACTTGATAAAGGAACTAAAATCTTTTAGATTCAATTAAAGAATTCGTTTTCTTCAAAACTTGAAATTAAAAAATGGAAATCTAACCTTTCTTTTTGATAATCAAAACTCATACAGCAAAGCCAATTAAAAGCCATTGGTTTTTACAATCAATCGGCTTGCTAGAGACATCGATTCCATAATTAATGTCATTGGTTTTTACAATCAATTGTAAGCAAGCAGAGAGAGATGAACACAGAATAATAGGATCAGAAACTTACTTTTGATAAGATCAAAAGGTAGATAGGAGATAAAGAGAGTGGTCTTCCTCCATGGCACTTTCTTCTCCGAGCTCTTATTTAATGGTTTTACACTCAACTTTTTGGTTACTTTTTTTTTCCTTTGGTCTTACGGGGAGAAACCCAAAATTAAAAGAATGAGTGTAGTAGTTGCATCAATGAATTAATTTCTTTAATGAGGAAAAAAAATATGAGAAGGCAGAAGAGAGGGGAGACAAAGGGAAAAGAACCCCTTCATATTCTCTCTTTAGACTTTTCATTTTCTTAACGTGTAATTAAATTACCCAACTATTGCTAATTAAATGTCATTTATGGTAAGGCGTACAATTCAAAATGGCGTGGAATTGGTTTTTTAATATATCGCCACATGAAAAGACTGATTGCTCCTATTCAAAGGTGTTAAGCAACATTTTAATTTAAGGACAATATCGGTACTGAGAATTTACAAAGACATAAAAAGACCAAGTAGTCATCATTAATAAATATCTAAGCATTTGATTTAATTATTCATCCAGGGGTATTATGCGTAAGAAAAATACCCGGATGAATGTAAGGGTCCAGGTTACTTATAAGAGATACTACTAGTAGAGATATGTTACAATTAAAAGAACATTGAATAAATCAACCATGGATAACTAATCATAATATAACGCCCACGAACATCCATTGATTAACACATTACGATGCACAAATTATGCTTGCAATGTCACTTGGAGTTCCTAATAGCGATGTTGACACCAATAATTTCTTGAAGTAAACAATTCCAAGCAACCACCACAAACTGGTCTGCTACATAAATGTTCAAGTAACTTAATCTAGTTGAGATTCTACTATATATAGCACTTTTCTTGTCCACTGGTTTTCAAATCTACAAAACTTGTTTTGGGCAAAGTTGTATGCAAAATCATATTATACTAACATGGAAACCATGCACAATCATCATTATATTTTGAGTTTATAAAATAAAAGATTTTTTTTAAAAAAAAGAACTTACTTGAGAAGGTTGGTGGCATGATTCACAAAAAATTTTGTTCATCTGAACGTATATCAAATATTCAGCTTGAAAAACAATAGTACCTTATCATCCTAGGGTACACGTGAACCTCCAACATCGACAAACACCACCAAATTCTAGAGCGTGACATACCTAACATACGAATGAGACCCCTTTACCTAAATACCACATCCAACATAACAACAATAGGAAAATTGAAATCTGAACGTCTTTTAATGACAATCCTCAACCAAAACATCATCTAATGGTATTCTATATCTAACGATACTCATCAAAGCATGGTTGTTGCTTCACAGAGATATACTATTATCCTTCGTCTGGATTAACTGAGTTGCAATAACTATAGTGATTTAGAAAGCATAGAAAGAAAATTTAAAGAGGCTGGGAGAAAGTGATGCATGCAGAGAAACGATTTGAGATAGTAACCCTATGAATATAACTAGTTGAGAAAAGAATTCTGAGCAATAAAGATTGGGGAATAGATTAAGCTTAATTTACATTAATAAATATATTTAAATGTTGATAGCTACCTAGAATATCATTTGTTAGGCATCAAATAAAAAGGAAAATTGAGAACTGCAATGATAAAATTAGAGGCTAAGCAATATTTTACTTTGATGATAATTTCTCCTCAAGCTCGGGAGATGAAGTGCTCCACCCCCATTGAGCTACACGTAGACAAAACCCCAAGAACCGAGAGCATCCTTCCTTTGTATGTGGACACAACCAAAACACACAATCAAAACTATATCGCCATCTAAAGAATACTATTGTCTATGATCTCCATTTTTTGAATGTTCTTCTCTTCCTTTATTTTTCTGGTTAGAAGCTTTCAATGATTTGTTACAGGTAATTTCAACAAATCTTGACACTCAGATGGCATAAAAAACGAAGAGAAAACTTAAAGAGAAAAAAATAGACAAACCTGAGCAATGTGCATCTGAACCTATCGTGGTAGGCAGTAGGTTCAGCTTCATCCTCAAGCCGTTTTCATATTCTTCGTTAAATTAATACATTCTTCACCAATACTCATCACATTTTGCTAGATATGAACCTTTGGCTTAACCTTCTTTAGTATTGGGACCTGTTTTTTAATTAAGAAGTTAGTGAGGTTAAAATAGACATACATAAGGTGCAGTGGTATATCCAATTAATCCCCTTATCCTAATTCACATATCCTACCTTTCAGCAAGAACTATAAAGACACTATTGATGTACAAAGAGAAGGCCACATAGACAATCTAGAAAGTAAAGACAAAAAATGTTTTGAGTAGTAATGCACAGATAATGCAATTCACATATTCTATAAAAATTTTGTTTCATTCTGATTCAATTGTATTCACAGACTTGAAAAAATAGTAATTTGGGCATGTGTAATTTAGAGCTTAGTGCTTTATACCAATCACAAGGGCATAAACAGAAGTAAAAACTGGAATGACAAAGTAGTCCATTTTAAAGACAATGAACAATTTTTTTTAATATTTCATTAAGGGTATTTAGTGGTAGAAAAAAAAGTTGGTCCAATTTAAGATAAGAGGCCGTATTAATTATGTTGTACTTTAATAGAGATATTAGCTAATTTATGTTAACACAAACTACGTATTTGAAATCTTGAAGTGGAATCGAAGAAGTTTCAAATTATCACATATAAGTCCAAGATGATTACAGGAAATTAAGTTTTCTCTGCAACGTCGTTAAATTACATTCAAAACTAATGGATGCTATATGAAAATCCTCATGATATCTTGCCACTCAATTATCTGGGCGAGCAGGCAATGTGGTGCGCAAATCAGTGAGCGGAAGGTGCTAAGGCAGTGGAATTAGTGAAGAGAGTGGAGAAAAGTTTGTCAGCAATGAATGCATTTGCAGCATCTGTTGGATGGAATGCATCCCAAAACACATATTCCGTGCGATTACTGCACATCTGTGCGTTGGACACGCAGAGTCCTCCTATGGTCCTATCAACTTTGCAACATGAGGTATTTGATACCTTGAAGCCTGTCAAGTGCAGCAAGTTTCAAAACACATCTCAGATCAGAATAGGTCCTAAGATGAATCACTCTTAGAAGAGTTGTTTAAAGAGAAATGGCTAAATTACATAAAAATGGTTTAATTACCATAGGAGCTGGGATTTGTAATTAGATCTAAAACTGTTGAGTAAGTATCCGCATATATAAACCGCGCTGATGGAAGACTACCATTAAGGGAATTGAGTAGTTTTTTCGCTTGGGCATTGAATTGCATGATCCACTCATTAACGTGAGCTAAGCATCCTCCATTTTTAGATTTCACTCTCTGAGAGGGAATACAGCCCAAAGGGCCAATATCATTGAAGATCAATTTCCTCGCTCCAAGTTGATAGAGTTTCTGCAGTAAGTCCAGTGCAGGGGAAATGAACAAAGACAAAATTGAATAATATTACTCAGGATAATATGATGTCGATCTGTTCAAGACTCAAAGAGATTTCATGGTACAAAAAATGGTCAAGTTAGAGTAGCTGTGTGCTGTCATTGAGATCAATACAGGACATGGGAGTAACATGTCCCTTGTTTTGAACGTGCTAAAGCCCTACACATTTGCAGATTCACATTGAGCCTTAGTACTTTGATAGCAGAAGATTCAGTGTAAAATATAAGCTCTTTGGAAATTTGGCTTAGGTAGCACTGTAGCAGTATGTATTCTGATCCCACTCATCATATATAGCAACATATCTTCATCTCAAGTTCAATTCTTTTGTGTAAATAGCCTGTGGTTATTCTAGCTGGAATGTATGTATCTCAGAAATCCAGCTTGAAACTTCGGTTTATATGATCAACATTGCAACTCTGGTGTTATAAAGATTATCAGGACTAGGTGGGAATGAAGTAGCTGTATATCATACCCGGAGTTGTTTATCTAAAGTTGACATCAATAGATCCACGAAATCGTCGTATGTGTACTGTTGACCATCTGGTAGGAATGGCTGCAAATAATTGTTCACATAGTCATTGCTGCCTGAAATACAGAGAAGTAGGAGTTTTCAATTGTTTCTTCCCCAGTACAATTAACCAATTAATGACTAAAACGCGCAAACATGAATTTTGCATTGAAGTAGTGTATAGTACCTATTCCAATGAAAAACAAAGCCTCATTGGAAAGTTTGTTTGCTGCTTCTTCTCCAACTTTAGCCTTTATCTGCTCTTTCGTCTTTTGAAAGTAAGTTATCTGATCATCCAAAGTGAGTCTCTGGATCTGCAACATAATAAGAGAATAAGGGAAAAAAACAGAGAGATATAGCTAGGAAAACACTATATAATAGCCAAAAAGGAAGAGAAATCGATATTACAAAATAAAGTCCTGTATCGTTGAGAATGCCTGCTCCACCCGATGCATAGTTAACTCCTTTTAGAATAGCATCGTCATTTTGAGACAAGGATAGATACGGTGGTGGTGGTGGAATGCCGAGTTTTGTTGCTGCATAGAATAGATTAAATATGTGAAAACACAGCGAAGTTAAATGATTCTCAGAAGTTGTACCACTAAAGTACTATACTATAATGTCACTAGATGAATTACAGAAAATGTCGCCGATGGTTCTCCCATTTGTAAATCTTCCTGTAGCCTTCCCGTCGGTAGAATCGACTCCATACCAAGGGAAATTTGCTTTCGCAAGCGAATATTGTAGAAAGTTGTTGTTTCCAACCTCAGTTAAGGAGTCACCAAACACGAATGTAACAACTTGGGAGGCTGCAAGAGATGTGGAAGCCATGGTTGTGATGATAAAGATGAACAATAATTCTTCATGCCTGGCCATAGTTTATTATGTATCTGCTTAACTTGGTTGATATGAGAGACTGATGTAGTGAGGATTTATAGCTTCACACGAGTGCTTTGAGTCATGCCCATATCTCCAAGTTTTGTTTTAGGCACATGATTTCCTAACAACAGGAATAGTAAAATAGTTCACTTGATCACTAATTTTAAGTTATAATTTGGTTAGTTTTGGTGCATTATGGTCTATCTGTGGTTGGCCTACTTGCCTCGTTGGGTTGGTCTGTTTGAATTTAGTATTTATGCATGAAGAAAACTAATTTGCATCCACAGGGAGCCATAACAATGTTGATTAAAAAAACATATATAAGTTAACTTTCTTCTGTCAAAAAATAAACATGTTTTGCTCTCTTACAAGACTACCCCACCCCCACCCACACAAAAAAAAAAGTAAATATAAAAAAACATATATAAGTTAACTTTCTTCTGTCAAAAAATAAACATGTTTTGCTCTCTTACAAGACTACCCCACCCCCACCCACACAAAAAAAAAAAGTAAATATAAAAAAACATATATAAGTTAACTTTCTTCTGTCAAAAAATAAACATGTTTTGCTCTCTTACAAGACTACCCCACCCCCACCCACACACAAAAAAAAAGTAAATAAAAAAAGGAAGAAAGAAAGAAGATACAATTACATACGGGAAAAAAATACAAAAACTACAAAACGTTTTAACGAACCAATATGAACAAATGAACAATTTCACTGTTAATTTAGCCGCACTCGTATCTCATTTCTACAAGATTTACACATTCATTAAACCTGAAGCAGTCAATAAGGTGATCCATTGTCATCCCTGCCGCTTGCATGAATGAGTATACAATGATAGGCCCTGCAAAACGAAATCCTCTTCTCAGTAAATCCTTGCTGATAGATTCTGATTTCATGCTTCTTAAAGGAACACTTTTCGGGTATCTGTATCTGCTGATTGTCGGTTTGTAGTTCATGTATCCCCAAAGATAGCTACTAAATGATCCAAATTCCTTCACAATCTGGGGTCATTAAAGTAGAGGGTTAAACAATCGTACTGTGCTAATTTTTTCAACTCATTACTGTCAAAAATCGTAAAATATTGTCTAATTAATGTTTAGAGATACTTGTAAACAAATTTATCATACTTGCCTGGAGTAGGCATTTAGCATTGTCTACTATGCAGCGCACCTGGCTCTCCACTATGGCAAGGTCCTTGTTAGAACTTATCTCTTCGATCTCTTTCTCACTCATTTTGGCGACAACATTTGGATCAAATTTGGCAAAGGCTTCTCTATATATGACAAAATCCATGAGAAAATTCATACATTTAGAAGAATAATATTCGTCTAACTGTACTCCTATTCAAATCTTGAGTTATTTAGAAGAAAATATATATATATATTACCTATACATTTCCTTCCGTTTCACAATTTCAGCCCAAAGATGGTACATTAACATGCCCGACAGTGCAAGTAGCTCAAATAATTGGCTGTTCCCATCATTAACACTTCGAATTAGCCATGAAAAGAAAAGGAGAGAAAACAAAGAAGAGCTTCAGAGTATCGACGTCTTCTAGATTCCACAGGAATAATAGATTAATAGTTGCGGACTGCCGTGATCTTTTGCCTTTAGAAAATGCAATATTCAGGCAATCATTCAGATTGATTGTTGTCAAGATAATTGTTCGACTACTAGGAGAGAAACAAAATAGCAAAATGAGCTTTGTGGCAACAGGGGTACCCTTAATTAATCTAGATAAAACACTAAAGCTTTTTATGTTTCGGAAAACTTACATGTCATCGTAGACTGGCACTCCCCAACTCTCATCATGATACTGAACATACGCTTTATCTGTATGAATCAACATGTCAAATTCAGTTCTGCATTCTTATTTCTCAATTATGAAATCCTTTGTTTTTTTACACCTGTATGTTTATCTGTGGCCGTGGTATTTATAAGCCTAATCATAATGATTCTCAGAATATAGCAGATTTGCCGTGTACCTAATATATGCGGAACATCATTACATTTCCAAGTAAAACTCACATTGATCATAGTGTATGGCTTACCACTGTTCTTTGTAATCCAGTAACACCTCTTCAAGTTCCCATCCTGTATATCCATGCTATTCTGTCCAACATTAGAAACAGAAACTAATTTCTCCTTTATTTCAGGAGGCCGAAGGTCACGAATAAGGGACATTGGAGTCTTTCTACCTCTTGAAGTAGGGGACATTGGAGCACTGGACAGTGGAGTATTTGAATCCCCTGGAGTAATATTTCCATTGAGGGGAACAGAATCAATTGATTTCTGTGATAAAGATGAAAGGGATTGCGCTGAATTGCTCTTCTGAATGCCAAGTGGATAGACCTTCTTAAGGTGTTTAGAAATGAAGTTTTGGCCTGGTTTCTCCTTTTGTTTGAGACTTCTGTTCTTCTCCAAAACTTGTTTCCTTACATTTTCTTTAGACATACTTGGAACTAATTATTAGACTTGAAATGAGTACTATAATTAGATATATACTAGTGTGTGTTGAGATTTCTTTTAGGGTTGAGGTTTCAAATTTATAGGAAATAAAGTTGAATTGGTTGGTGAAATGTGAAGTCATTGTAGATTATTCATAAGAGCTCTTAATTTCTAAGCAAAACTATGATTAAAATGCTTGTTTTAGAAAGTTATGCCTGAAAAAGAACTATTAAATATCTCAACTTCGTTCAGCAAATGCGCTATTGGAAAGATAATTACCTGAATAAGAGGCTGTATCATACCTGTTCATCTTTATTATAATAATAATAATAATAATAATAATAATACATATTAACTTTTACAGATTAATTAAGTTCAAAAAAGACAAGCAACACCTACAAAAGTTCTGCACCTTACCACTAGAGTACAGTCTTTTTTTTTTTTTTTTCGAAATGGTTATGGGGTTAAGGCAGACCCCATATGTGTTTATTGAACGTTGAACTTTACAAAGCCTCCCTAAGAGTTAGATTATTAGGGAAGCACACAAAGCCTTACAAAATCAACAAGCAACAAACTTGACAAAGATGAGATTACTCACTAGCTAGACATATCACAATGGGTCCTCGATCAAGAATTAAGTTGCAGTCATTTCAACATATGCGTATATACCATATTTTATAAGAGTTGCATACTTTTTTTTTTTGTTTCTTTCCGTTAAAAATGAGTTACATACTAACGTTACCAAAATAATATAGTTTTTGAATTGTTTTTTCAGTTTTCTTAAAAAGGTTCATGCATAATAATTAATAGACAACGTGTTTCGTAAAAGATTGATGCGGTTGATGCGGAACTTTCCCCGAAAGTCAGAAAGTAATTCAATTTTAGGGATACGTTGCTCGTTGGAAGAGGAGGGTTCCAAATCCTCCGCCCTGATTTAGACCATCTAGTCTTATATTAAGATTACCAAGTGCTCATATTTTGCATGTTGTGTACTACCAGTGTACCTGACTAAAAGGGTTTGGTTCTTGGAAGTCCTTTTTATATAAATATATATATATATATATATATATATATTTTATAAAGGATATTCCAAGAACCAAAACCCTTATATATATATATATATATATATATATATGTTGTTTTGTTGTATACCACTCATGTATTACCACTTGAGTAACCATCTACTTAATTTCATAGTTTTGGCTTCAAATATAATTTATAGTCTAAAGAATAGTTTCGCTATTTTTATATGTAAAAAGTAGAGAGAAACCATAATGAGAGCCATAAAAGATGTTCTTAGACATGGAATGGTCAGCTGTTTTAGTTGAAGTGTTTGTCTCAACTGAAGTTTTTGGGTCTGTTTCAAACTTAACTGCTACTCTAAATGCTTCTCAAGTTGAGGCATAATTATCAGATACAAAATCTTTGAGGTACATTTATAACCTATTGCCCTTACAGAAAGAGAAATGCCATCCATAATTCTTTGTTTTAGGGGTTGGGATCTAGATTCCTACTTCCGTGACACTCTTCATTGTAGTTTGTACTATTTTGTTCTCAATGTTCCCCAGAAAATGTGTGGGCCTGTAGCAGGCTATGGCTGTCCAAGCCCACACGTTTCTGTCTTTTTCTCACTTTAAAGCCCAGAACAGAATTCACGGTTCTGTGCCTCATTTCTCATCACACAATACAACTTCCGTTCCAACCACACGGCCCAGCGTCCTCCGGACTGACACCCATTATGATTTTCAGGTCATATGTAGGGCTGTCAATGGATCGGTTTGGGTCGGGTTTTGGAAAATCCGAACCTGAACCGATAAGAAAATTGGGAACCCGAAACCGAACTGAATCAATAATCGTACGTCTAATCCAAAACCGAACCGAACCGATAAGATATATTGTAAACCAAATCTGAATCGACCCGAACCGAAAACTATAAAATCAATTAAATTTTAAATTAAATTTATTAATTTTAACCACACAATTGATAAACACATACAAAATTAATCATAAATATTACTAAAATGCTATATTATCGGTTCGGGTTCATATCGGTTCGGTGGAGGGTAAACCCAAAACCAAACCAATATTTTATCGGTTTGGTTCAGATTGGTTATCGGGTTATCGAAACCCATTGACAGCCCTAGTGTCTAACTATGAACCTTAAGCCTGCACTACCACATACAACTTCATTAACATGCATTTCACTGCAATTTAGACTGTGCAGTTCAAACTTACAGTGCAAAGTAAATTGTGATATACCAAAAAATAAACAGTTTTTTAGACTTACGTCCCCACCAACTTATCGAATTAGACTTCTATCCTCAGTTCTTTGCATATTAGATTTACGTCTCCAATTTCACAGCTGACTCAACTGTTTTCGTTTTGTGCATGTGTAAAGACACATTTACCCCTGAGCAGGCAAAATGACGAAAATGCCCATTGACTCTATCAAGACCAAAAGCTTACAAATTGACACGTGGCATCATTCCTCTCATTTAATCCAACGAACCCAAATATTTTCCCTAAATGATACCCAATACCCTTGCTAACTTGAATTGACCAAACTACCCTCAATCATTTTCTCTCATGTGCCATGTGTCAGCATCCTGTGAAGTGAAATCAACGGTTCATAAATTTTCATGCAGAACACGTCTCATCAGATCTGTAAGAACACATTTTCTTAGCCAAAAGATCACTCAAATTTGCTATCTTCTTCACTGTCAACTCAAACATGATGAAAATGGTTCCATCTTCACAAATCCAACTTATTTTGGTTTAGTAGACAAAAGAAAAATGCAAGTAGATAGCTTTAAGCTCAAGTAGATAGCTTGGTGGTAGTTATTTACACGTGATCCAAATTTGAGCTCAAGGTAAGTTATTTAAATTTTAAACCTTTAATGTTTGAACATGTTTTTAGGTGGTTTCAAGTATGTTAAGTAAGAAATGTAACTTTAATAACGTGTAACATTTCTAAATATTGCATCTTGTTTGTTTTGTTCTAACTTAACTGTAATTAATTTGTATCAAACACAAATGGAAAGGGATTGTTTGGCTAAGAGAAACTTAATGCTCCATTATCATGGGGCATTTCAAGAGGCACCTGATGATTCACTATATGCCCATGATAATTATAGAGGTGGTGTTATGGAGAAGATGAGGAATATGGATGGGGATAAGATAAATTATATGAACTTAGTAGATGATCTTAAGGAAAACTATTTGTTTGATATTAGTGCAGTGTTTGAAGTATTATACCTTTGTAATGGTGAGAAGGTATATGTTAAGAATGATAATGATTTGATGCAAATGTGGGCTAACATGGATGAAGATATAAGTGGGTGGAGTCATGTATTTGTGGAATTTGAAGAGGAACTTATTGAGTTGGTGGAAACTATGATTGTACCAACTCCACAAGTTTCAACTCCAAAGTCTAGGAAGAATGTGAAGAAGAAGAGTAAAATGAGAAGAAGTATGAAGAAGAAGAATTCAATCATCAAAGATATTGATGGTTTTTATACAAATAAGTGTCTTGGTACATTAGATGATTATGAGGAAGAAGAAGACTTGAATGATGATTTACCACCAATAGCACCTATCATTTCAGCAACATGTCCTGATCCCTAAGACTTTACCTCCAACACCACCTATAGCCAATGCATCTCCTCCACATATTTCAAAGTCCACATCGCCAAACAAGTCAACTCCACCAACACAGTTTTCACCTCCACCACAACCAGCAGCACCAATACCCATAGATGATATTGAGGATGATGAGGGGTATAGGAGTACACATTCTTCCGAGGATGAGGAGGACCATGTAATTACAGAAAAAGTGGACTTTGTTGACTTCATTGCAGTCACTGATAATATGGAAGATGGAGATGAGGGAAGTGGACAGTCTGTAAACAAACCAACAGTTTGGGAGGTAGGAATGAAGTGGCCAAACATTAATGTGTTAAGACAAGATATAATTGATTTTTGTGTAGCAAATAGATTTTCTGGTGACTTAGTGAAGAATGACATATTAAGAATTAGATTAAAATGTTTGGGGGAAGACAAAAAGATGTACAATGTCCATAGGTAGCTTATTTCAGGAGACAAGATGATGGATTCACAATGAAGCTGAATACACTGAAGGCAGTACATACTTGTAAGGCTGATTGTGATATGTTCAATAGAATGGCCAATGCAAATTGGGTTGTTAGAAAAATTGAAGATCAAATGAAGGTCAGTTCATTATAAGTGTTTGGAGTTCACTATAAGAGTTTAAATAGTACTAATATAGTAACTTTTATATTGTTTTGTCCAAGGTTCATTTCAAAACCATGACTCATGTTTTCATAAAGGGAGAAGTTATGAGGGTTTTTCATGTCAATATAAGTTATTGGACAGCTTGGAATGCAAGATTCAAGTGTCTGCAACAAATTTATGGGGATTATGGGGAAAGCTACAACATGATCCCAGTGATATATAATATGGTATACACTTTTGAATTATTTTCATAATTTACATATCTTTTTGTGTGATTTCAACTATCAAATTGATTGCACGTTTGATGGTTGTTTGTAGATTCATGAGAGTAATGGTCTTTCTACAATTGCAAAAGTCTCAAGAGATGCTAACACACTTCAGTTTGAAGGAGTCTGTATTGCATTTGATGCTTGTATTTAGGGTTTTACAGTTGGTTGTAGGCCATTAGTGGGGTTGGATGGTTGTTTTCTTAAAAAAAAATATGGATGCTTAGCATAGTTGCTTTAGATGGAAATAATAGTCTATTTCCTTTGGCTATAACATTTGTAGATCTGAGTGTAAGCAATCATGGTGTACGTGAATTTTTAAGTATCATGGCTGAAAAGCTAGAACTGCACCCTTGACTTGTTACCTTTATTTCTGACAGGCAAAAGGGTTTGATTCAACCTGTTAAGGCTCTATTCCCTAGAGCACAACATAGGTTTTGTTTCAGGCACATATATAAAAACTTCAAAAAGCTTTTCAAGGGTGACTATATGGAACAACTTGCCTGGGCTGCATAAAAGGCATATAAAATAGAAGACTTTGAAAGGTGGATGGAAATGATAAAGAAAGAAAACATTGATGCATGGAAGTGGCTACAAAAAGAGGGATATGAAATATGGGCTAGATCTCACTTTTCTGAGGAACTTAAAGCTGAACAGGTATGCAGTAATTTCTCAGAGTCTTTCAATAGTTGGATCTTAGAACTTAAAAACCTTTCAATTGTCAGTTTACTAGACCAATATCACCTTCTGTTAATGAGTTTGAGGTACAAGAGGAAACAAGCTCGTAAAGGATGGGATCAAAATGGATTGGTCCCTAGAGTGAATAAGAACATAGCCAAGATGATAGACATATGTCCATCCTACATCTTTGAAGGTTCAAATGATGATCTTTTTTGTTATGAAGAATTACCATGGTGATAGATGGAGGGTCAATATTGTGGACCACACTTGTGAATGTAGGGTATGACAGATGACTGGAATTGTATGTGTTCATGCTGTGAGAGTGTTTTTACCAAGAAGAGTTGAGTGGGTTAAGTACTGCAACTTTTATTTTTGGGTCTCAGAGTATACCCTAGCATACATGAGTAATGTGAAGCCCATGAAAGATGTCAAAGACTGGCCTAAACCTGTAAGTGTTTATATATTTGCCTGGTTTAATATGCGTATGTTATTTACACTAAATTATAGTAACTAATCTTCTATTAATCTTAAATCTTAGGATCCAACCAAACTTATCAAACCACCTCCTTTGGTGAGGGGTATTGGAAGGCCTAAAAAGCAGAGAATGCATGCTGAGGATGAAAATGAGATGGTCATGTGCAAAAAAAAGAGGAAAATGACTTGTAGCAAATGTAAAGGAGAAGGGCATAATGCAAGGTCATGTAAAGGTTTTTCTGCATCAGAAATAGCAAGCAATGCAAAGAATAAAGCACTAAGATTGAAACCTAAACCTTGGACAAGGTCTAGAACTGTCACAAGAGAGTCCACTTGCATGGATAGGGCAAAGTAAGTTACGTTTATTAATATTTGTTCAGCTACTTTGTTTATACTAAAATGTTTTTACTACTTAGTTTATACTTTGTAAACCTTGGCAGAAAGATTGTAAGAAAGACACAGGGTGGCATTAGGAAGGCAAAAAAAAAAAGTAGTTTGCAAAGTGGAAGTGATGCTCCTCTAAGTGAGTCCATAGCAGAATCAACAAACAATGCTCCTCTAAGTGAGTCCATATCAGAACCACCAAGCAATGCACCAGTAAGAGTGGTACCAATAAGACATGAACACCCTAAAAAAAGCCAAAACTATGGACCAATATTATTCAAAGCACCAGAGCACAGACATACTATGGATGACTTGATTAGAAAGCAAGGAGAGGGGAAAATGAATAGTGCAAGTGTAATAGTTGCTACAAGACAAGTTGTGAAGGGAGCAGGAGCAACTTTTGCAAGTGTTATAGCTCCTTTCAAAGCACCAGCAGTTGTGAAGGGAACAACAAGAAATAAAGCACAAGCAAGTGTTACAGCTCCTGTCTATCAAAACACCAGCACTTGTGAAACGAGTACAAGTTAGACTTGGATGAATATATGTTACAGTTCCTTTCAAAGCACCAGCCAATTTGCTTTTGATATTTATGTACAACTGGTTTTGGAAAGATTTCTTTTGGAATATATGTGTACAGAGTTGGACTATTTCTTTTGCAATGTGTATAGAACAGACTGTGTATAGAATGTTCTATTTCTTTTCAGTGATTTCTGTTGCAGTATTTAATAATTATATGGAGTATTTTCTATTTAAATTGCATTAAATATTATGTTAAATTTTATTAAGAAAATGTTTGCAGTTTTGGCAGTTTTGGTGATTCAAGTATGAGATATTTACTTGCAGTTTTTAGACTTTTTTAGACTATGTATAGGGTGGCAGAAAATCAGAAAATGTCTGCAGTTTTGGTGATTCAAGTGTGAGATATTTACTTGCAGTTTTTAGACTATGCATAAGGTGACAGATTCATTTTACTAGGCTGGCTTATATTGGCAGATTCATTTCAGTCAATGCCTCGTGAATCATCAAAACACCCTATTAACTTTCTATAAAATCATATTACACCCCCCAACACATCTCATATCAATCTTTTCTCATCTCTTAACTCTATTCTCATCTCAAGTTACAACAGCTCGTTGGAAGTCATGGCTGCAGGAAGAATAGCAAGAATTCAGCTTGATAAAAAGAAAATTGATGATTCTTTTGAGCAGATCAAAGCATTGTTAAAAGAAAAGAAAGATAAACGGGTGTTTTTAGAGTTAATGGAAAATGAGGGCTAAATGAGTTTCAAGGTCTGCAAGGAATGCAGCAATTTGTGTTATTTAGAGTTCACTGATACCATATGGCAATGTCAAGCAGAAGAAGCAGCATCACCATATCCTCCACCAGGTTTTGCTCATAAGCCAAGCTTTACTCCTCCACCACGAGCAAAGGGATTCGGTTTGAAATTTCCTCCAAAAGCTAAACCACAACCAACAGCAGTCCCTCCACCACCACCACCACAACCACAACAAGTCCCTCCACCACCATCACAACCAGCATCAGCCTCTCCTTCACCCAAGCGATCAGGAAGATTACACACTCCACTTCCAGGACCATTACAACTTGGTCAATCACAATCACCAACACGTGAAGCTAAAAAACTTGTATTGGCATTAGCAGCAGCTGGAGTGTGCATGAGCAACAAGAAAAACAAGAACAAGAGGACCTAATGTGTAATGTGTCATGGTCTAGTGTTTTGTGTTTTATGTGTCCAAGTTTGATGTTTGTGTTAGTTTGAAGTAGTTTGAACTAGTTTGAATGTTAGAGTCTCTGTTCTATGTTAGAGTATCTGTTTAGAGTTTGTGTTCTATGTTAGAGTCTCTATTCTATGTTGCTTCAATGATTCAAGTGTTCTTTGTTTAGAGTGTTTTGAACAACAACAACAACAACAACAACAACAACAGTACTGCAACTCTTTCAATTAGACTTCAAACATGAAAGTTACAACAGTTAGTTACAACTTCAACTTCAAACTTCAAACTACACTACTGATGATTAAACTAAACCAAATACAAACATTTCAAACCACCCCTTTCCTTTTCACAGTCACTTGTGCTTCAAATCCTTCACACAAATTATCCACTTCAATTTGAACACAAACTTTGGACTTCCCATTAGAACTCCCTACAGATGAGCTCCCCCCAACTTGAGAAGACAACTGACTAGGCTTTTGCTCGGGCATTGACTCCTTCAGAGCATCCTTCATCCATTGAAAACTCTGGCATTTTGGGCAACTTAAAAACTTTTGACCCCATGAATGAAGTCGTTGTGAAGTTTTCACAAAACGACCTGTATTGCATCTCTTGCAAGGAGAGCCAATCCAAGGGCATCTATCATACCAATGATCAAGCTTTCCACATGAGAAGCAAGCACGAGACTGAAATTAAAAGTATGCAACTTTAATTAGTTTTCCATTGCCACTTGAATTAAGGTACAAAGTCGAGAAAATACCTTCTCCATTTGTGCTTTGGACGAGACAAGTTCACCACAACCTCCCATTTGTGCTTTGGACAAGTCAATTGCATCCATTTCCAGTTACAAATGCGTCTCCTACTTACAGATGGAAGAGCCCAACGTTAAAATCTAACGGTTTGATTCTGCATGAACCAACTTATTCAACCAATTTATGAACCATTGATTTCACTTCATAGGATGCTGACACGTGGCACATGAGGGAAACTGATTGAGGGTAGTTTGGTCAATTCAAGTTAGCAAGAGTATTGGGTGTCATTTAGGGAAAATATTTGGGTTCGTTGGATTAAATGAGATGGATGATGCCATGTGTCAATTTGCAAGATTTTGGTCTTGATAGAGTCAATGGGCATTTTCGTCATTTTGCCTGCTCAGGAGTAAATGTGTCTTTACACATGCACAAAACGGAAACAGTTGAGTCAGCTGTGAAATTGGGGACGTAAGTCTAATATGCAAAGAACTAGGGACGGAAGTCTAATTCGATAAGTTGGTGGGGATGTAAGTCTAAAAAACTGAAAAATAAAAACATAAATGGTCTTAGCCAAATCAATATGCAAAATGTTGACAAATATCAAAGCTTTAGTTAAGTAATGTTAGGTTGTTGGCTTGCCAAGTTTGATAATCACAAAGTCTTATGTTATACAATAATGTTCTTTTGAATTTGGTGAAGCACAAGTGAGACATTGGAACTTTGGAAGACATCACACTTATAAATTGAGCCAAAGCCAAAAATTGAGTGAAAATATGAATTAGATACCAAATTTCTGACTTTTCCAATATTTTAAAAATTCGTTGGAAAATACCGAAGCAGTGACGTTTTGATCAAATTTTGATTAAGGGTTGCGGTATTGGCACCCCCATAAATGGGACTAGCACCCTTTTGACAAAAAGTAAAACAATAATGGTTATTTCTTATATGTCCTTTTACACCCCACATGCCCATAGTTCTACGGTGAGCGATTCTTTGCAAAGATCGCACAATCCCACGGCATCGGGTTGCGCGATATCCCATATCCCACGGCGGTTGATTCTTGCGGCATATTTTTTTGTGTGTTTTTTTTTTTCACTTCAAATTTTGCGTATTGAACACACACGACATATGGATACCTCATTTTCTTTTTTAAAGTTTCTTTATACATTCCAAGAACAATACCAAAACCATGACAAAAAAAAAATATAATCGAGCCATAATTTTGCTATCTCGCAGCAAATATTTTTATATGTTATAAGAAAATTTTGTGATCAAATTAATGAAGAAGAGTTTTGATAATTAACACAAGCAAAGACTCCATTTTTAATAAACAAAATCATCTCGCGGCAACTAATATTTTTTTACGGTGGTTATTTTAAAAAAAAAAATTAAAAAAGGACTCACAGCAACCACTTTCCGTAGGATATGGGATATCGCGGCAACCAAATGCCGTGGATTATGCGATCCGGCGACAACTGCTTGCCGTTAGTGTTTTTTGTATATTTAATGGAGGAATGCTAGTACCGTTGAATTGGTCAAAAGAGTGCTAGTCCTATTTACAGAGGTGCCAATACCGTGGCCCTTGATTAAATGTAGTTTGTTGTTACTTGGATAGTTGGATACCAAGAGTCCAAGACGATGTTTTGAAGTTTGTTGTGACCATAATACAAAATATCCCGATATATCGCGATATTTGGGGATATCTATTCAGATTCCAGATAAATATATATAAATATCATGATATGTTCATAGATATATACGACTGCAAATATCGGTGATATTTCAACGATATTTATGATATTTGTGATATTTGGCGATATTTTGTGTATATAACAATTTTATTTAATATTTACCATTATATTTTAAATAAATATAAATAATGTATTTTGATATATCAAAAAATATATACGATATTTGTCGATATTTTGGATATATCTACGATATTTGCATATAAAACAATATCAAATATCTCTAAAAAGAGAGTTATATCCACGATACATATCCAGAAATTGAATATCGATAAATACCTATATCCTGATATTTTGCCATAACGCAGACTTACAAACGATAAACCACTCAATTCTCATCTTTAGCAAAACCTGTGGTCACACAAAGTGCACGCAATTCTTCCACAAATCCAACCAAATCCTTGATCGAGCTACCACCTTTTTTAGCTGCACCCAACGCTTTCTCACGCAGTTCCATAGCTCGGACCTTTTCGGTCCCTATCCCACTCATTGACTCAGCTAAAAATCGAGCTAACTCATCCGAATTAGGTACAGTATCAACACCTTCACAAACTCTAACAGCCACTCCCATATCGTCAACCAGTAACTTTGCATTAACAAATTGATCAGCTTCCATTGGCCAAGCAAACAACATGACACCGGCTACGATTCCTTCAAGTACCGAGTTCCAACCACAGTGAGTCAGGAAACCACCTACGGCTCGGTGACTGAGTATGGGAACTTGTGGGGCCCAACCTTTTATTACTAAACCCCTATCAGCCACACGATCTTCAAATCCATGAGGAACGACCGCTGTAGATTTTACGACAAAGATAAACCGGGTCCCACTTTCTTCTAGTCCTTTAGTTAGGGCTTCTACTTGTCCACTACTCAATGTCACTTGACTACCAAAACAAACATAGACCACTGATCCATCAGAACATTTATCTAGCCAAGAAACAACATCAACGGCTGATATCGAATTAGTCCCACCACGCTCCGTTCCCTCTGCACCACCGGAATCTAACAATGCAACTGGCCCCACAGACCAAACACGCTCGTGGCCGTACTGCTTCTTCAAATGCTCTAAATAGACACTCTCTAATTCATCAAACGTATTAAAAACGCCACCCCAACTTGACATATTTGCAACCATGCCCTTCTTAGCAAATTCAAACGCGGGATCTGATTTACTATACCTTAGGATCACGGAAGGAAGATGTGCCTTAGGAAAATCAGGAGAATTAGGAATATCATAAAAAGTAACAACGTCCAAGGGATGAATTTCACTTATATTAATCCAAAGATAATCAAGTACAGAAACTAAAAATGCACCAGAACAATAAAACGCAATTCGAGGAATACCGAGTTGAGTCGCGAGTTCCTGAGTCCACCCAAGGAAGAAATCGGATAAGATAGCAACTGGAGGATCATGGTGGGTTTTAAACCAATGGGTAATTGGTTCAGAGAGTTGGGTCAGTGCATACATGATCATAGAATTACCATGGTTACCTATGTCTTTTACATTTTCTACACCTTGTGGTAATGAAGGGTGTGGTGGAAATGGAAAGACTAGTGTTTGAATCGTAGGGGATTTTGTAAGTAATGGTTGGAGTATTGGGACGTTTTTTGGTGTTACGAGGATTGTGATTTTTATGCCTTTGAGAGATAGTTGGTGTGTTAGATCAAGAAGTGGTAACATGTGGCCTTGTGCTGGAAATGGAAATACTAGTATGTGTGGGATGTTTTGGGACTCGACATGGTTGGGGACTTGGGGGTTGAGGGAATGAGAGAGATGTGGTAATTATTTTGAGTGTACTTATAATTGGTATGTTTTTTTGTTTTGATAAACCTTATAATTGGTATGTTGATTTGTTGATACGTTGATATTCACTACTGTACCAAGATTTCTAACTTCAAAGGTCGTCATTTAAGTCGTCATCCGAGCAATTACCGACACAAATGCCTAGCACTGTAGCAATTGGAAAAGAAAAAAAAAAGTGGTCAGGTGGTCCCCAACTCTCCACAATTTGACTGCCTCTATTATAAAAAGCACCAATTCAGCACCACCCTAGTATCACTACAGGCCTGTTTTGTGACATCTTATAGTTGGAATTAGGAGCACTACATCTCATTCTCGTTGTTGTTATCTATAGAAACTACTATTCTCTGTCTTCTAGTAGGAAAATAGTTGTGATAATGTTTTGCTTTGATTTGCATGATGTACAATTCAAGGTCGTATGGGTCCCAAGCACAATAGGAATACGTGCCTGTGATGGTTGCATTCGTCTTGTGTTTACACTTTACACACATCTAACTCGATCTTCTTGGGTCACTGGACACTGCCTCAGTGGGTCGCTTAAATACAAATACTTGAAGGAGTTACTTCATTTAAGTGCACCATTGAAAACTACACCCCTCGCCTTTTCGTACTCTCTTCTTCTCCGATCCATTCTCTTTGACAGTTTAATTAACACCAACTCTCCCAAAACCATGACACTCACCAACAGTACACATATCTTAGTATTCCCATATCCTGCACAGGGACACATGATAGCTCTTCTTGATCTCACTCACCAGCTAGTCATCCGTGGCTTAACCATAACAATTCTAGTCACACCCAAAAACCTTCCCATTCTTAATCCACTTCTCTCAACACATCCAACTATTCAAACTCTTGTTCTACCTTTTCCTATACACCCTTCTATACCCCCCGGTGTAGAAAACACTAAAGACCTCCCAAATGGTTCTTTTCGAACAATGATGCGCGTCTTGGCTGAACTTTCTTATCCTATTACCCAGTGGTTTAATTCTCACCCTTCACCTCCAGTTGCTATTTTGTCCGATATGTTCCTTGGGTGGACCACCAACTCGCAATTCAACTCGGTATTAAAAGAATCAATTTCTCTCCTTCTGGCGCCTTTGCTATTTCGCTGTTCGATTGTCTTTGGCGTGATTTGCCTAAGAGAAATGATCCTAATGACGAAAATGAGCTTATTCCATTTCCTAATTTTCCAAATTCCCCAAATTATCCTTGGTATCAATTGTCTAATTTGTTTCGTACCTACGTCAAAGGAGACCCAGATTCGGAATTTACGAGAGATGGCTTGTGTGCCAATATGGTGAGTTGGGGAGTTATTTTCAACTCGTTTAATGAGTTGGAATCGGTGTATCTGGATCATATAAAAAATGATTTAGGACGTAAGAGAGTTTTTGCCGTTGGCCCTTTAGTTCCACCCATTGATGCTCCCAAAGAAAGAGGTGGGTCTAGCTCGATTAAAGTAAACGATCTATTGGGATGGCTTGACACATGTTCTGATCGTTCAGTTGTTTATGTTTGCTTTGGTAGTCAAGTGGTTTTAAATAATCGACAAATGGAAGAATTAGCACTGGGATTGGAGAAAAGTGGGACACGATTTGTCTGGAGCGTCAAGGAAGCAACAACGGGACACGTGGCAGGAGAGTATGGAGTAGTCCCTAGTGGTTTCGAAGATCGGGTGGCTGGTAGAGGTTTTGTAATTAAAGGATGGGCTCCTCAGGTTGTGATACTAAACCACCGAGCTGTTGGATCGTTTTTGACTCATTGCGGTTGGAACTCACTGTTAGAAGCAATCATTGCTGGAGTACCCATGCTGACGTGGCCCATGGGAGCAGACCAGTACATTAATTCAGAACTTTTGGTTGAGCGTATAGGAGTTGCAGTCAAAGTTTGTCAAGGTGGATTGACTGTTCCTAATGCCGATGAATTAGCTCTGAAATTTTCCGAGTCAGTAGGCGAAAACCAGTTGCTGAGTGAGCGAGCTAAGGAGCTGAGTCAAGCAGCGTTAAATGCCGTAAAAGATGGTGGGAGTTCTTCAAGGGATTTAGATGGTTTGGTAAGAGAATTGCAGCTCTTAAGTGTAGAAATGAAATAAAATCTAACGTGACTGACGTACTTGGTGGAGCAATACGTATGTGATTATGAGAATTACACATCTGTAGTAATTTCTTGCCAAGATTTTGTTATACGAGTGAAGTAGAACCGTACCAGTACGGCAGTACACGAGTCTCTTATGGATAAATGGTTTTGCTTCAAATGTATACAAGTATTACTAATTTGCGAACCCATTCAAATGGATAAATGGGTTTGAAACCGTACCAAGCTATGCATTGGTTGTTAAGTTTTCAAACCCATCTTTGGAGATCCATGGTAACATGGTTTCATTGGATTCTAATTTGCCTATTTATGTAACTTCCGTGATATAATTAAGGGAGACTCTATTAGCGATGGTGAGGATGTTGTTCCGGAAAAGTATATAGTGTAGAGATGTACTAGTAAAGTAAGAGTTCTACCATACTTAGCAATTATCCCCCAAAGAAGTCGGTTAACCAATTCATCCACTTCTCAGGTGAGATTCAAGTTGCATTTGTATTGTACCTCGAGCCTAAGTTCGAGTCTCAAATCTAAATCACTAAATGTACACCTTTAAGAAAAGTCCGACGACATATGTGCAAAAGGAAAGTCTCAAGAATCTGTTGTCTCTATCAACCCCTGTATATTACAATTGGTTGGAAAAAAAAAACAAGGGGCAGCATAAGAGCAAGTCCAAGGGGGAGTTGTTAAAAGGTGCCACCTAAGTTAAGTTTGTTTGTTTGTTGTTTTTTTTTTTTTTTTTTTTTTTTTTTTTTTTTTTTTTCGGCAGTTTTAGCCAGCCAAATCAAATTTGTCATGTGAAAACTGAAAAAATGTTCGAATCGAGGTTTTAAAGTTGAAGTGTCAAATTGATACAGATGGCAGAAAGTGTGTCACCCGTTTAATATTTTTTAAACTTTAAGTTGAAAGTTAAAGCACAGACAACTGAAAGTGTGCCGTCCATCAAAATTTAACATGTAGACAACAGAAATTTTGTCGTCCATCTCTCGGAACATAATTATGGCACTTTCTAGACAATGTCATAACTATCACACCAGCCAAATTTAAGACCCTTCTAGCACCCCTATTTGAAATGACATTTTGGTGTTTGGGGTGTTATATAGACTTTAGGACCCCATTGAACTTGCTCTAATTACTTTACAATTGTGAAGTGTCTAACAATTTCGATTGACAACTAACTTGTTTGAAGAATTTGGCTATCTCTTCTTCCCACACCAACAACTGAGTACAAAGAAAGAAACGGAGAATAAAGTAAAAGTGTTCGAACTTGATCCTTAATTAGCTTGAATATAGATAAATATACATTTAAAGTATTAACATGTATTATCCTACCTAGAACAATCAAATGTCCTGTTTTGACCTAAACAGTAGATCATTACTATCAAGGATGAGAGAAACTTGAACATTGTACATTTCCATTGAGGAATCGAAATCTGGATTAGAAAAAAACATTTCCTTTCGTTGCTCTTCCCTTAGCAATCAGTTCTCTATGCATATTGAGCACATGAACATTTTGTTGGGAGAATTCATTAGGAAATATCACCTCAACCTAGTTACTTTTTATCTCAAATGACTTTTCTCGAAGATCACACAAAGAAAGTCACCCACCCAAAATTTTGATAATTATCATAACAAATTGAATAGTGCAATAAATACTTTCTACTTAATCCACTCGTTTAATGAGTTGGAATCAGTGTATTTGGATCATATAAAAAATGATTTAGGATGGGAGAGAGTTTTTGTCGTTGGCCCTTTAGTTCCACCCATTTATGCTCCCAAAGAAAGAGGTGGGTTTAGCTCGATTAAAGTAAACGATCTATTGGCCTAGCTTGACACATGTTCTGATCGTTCAGTTGTTTATGTTTGCTTTGGTAGTTGTAAGTACCCTCCGTTCAACACTACAGTACACGTGTCCACATAACAGGTCGTCCAACACCATCAAACCGTACCCAACGACCCAACACCCAGGTCGTCCGAAGCATCAGTTACAACCATTTATGGAAGGATATCAACTAGTGCAATCTCGGAGCTCAATCAACGCCACAATCAAGGAAACATTAACTTTGTAACATCACATTAATGGCGAATCATCAAGATAGCACACAAGGTGGATCTACACTTCATAACGGTCCAAAGCAAATATAGAAAGTCAACTCACACATCTATAAATAGAGAGAGATGAACTATGTAAGACTTGATTCAAGTTTAGCCCGAGAAACTTGATATATAGGCAACTCTTATCCCAAGAAGAGTGCAGCCATTCCCAATTCTCCAGATCATCAGGTCATTGTCCAGCAAACACAACATCTACATTGGCGCCGTCTGCCGGTTCGTTTCTTTAAGAAAAGCACACTTACTCTTTTTCGAAGCCCATGTTTTTCGGTAAAACCACCATGGATACTTCTCTTCGGATGTTGGCGGAACAAATGAAACGCTTTCATCACTTTACAACAAGAGAATCGGATGATCTTGTGACCGGGCCACCTCTAACGCCAACAACGGCACGCGGCCGAAGCGATGGAGCACAACGCCGCAGCCCTCACCAACACCACCAATCAATGCTTAGAAGACTTAGCCTAAAAAATTAGAAGTCAAACGAAAGAGCCAAAGGCGATCGATCCAGATCGCCTCGAAGATGCTAGAAGCGCACAAGGCATCACCATTCACCACGAAATCGAGACAAGCGGCCTCTTCCGGAGTTCATCCGGCCAAAGTTCGGTTTATGCGGCGGTACCTCCTGCCCAGGCGAGCACGTAGCTCGCTTCAGTCAAATCCTTGCACTCTACAACCATCCAGACTACGACTACCTGAAGTGCAAGCTTTTTCCAGCTAGTTTGAAAGACGGGGCAGTAGACTAGTTTTACACACTTCCTCCCGATCCGATCAGCAACTTTGACAAGCTGGTTGAGACGTTCGCGGCAGAATTCATCCACAACAGAAAGAAGCGAGCCGACCTAGACTCTTTGTTTCAGCTCAAGCAACCTCATGGCGAAACAATTCGCCTCTTCCTATGATGTTTCAAGAAGGACCTCCTCTCGTTGGAATCAGGACTCAGTGACGGCTTTGCAATTTCTGCGTTCACAAACGCCCTATTAGACGACTCCGACCTAGCAGGGTCCCTCATGCGCAACAAACCAGAAACTTCAGCCGACCTATATCATAGAGTCGACAAGTATATCAAGTACGAAGAATGGATCGCCCAGCGCAAAGGCAAAGAGGTCCTCGTAGTTAGCAACGAGCAAGACCCCAAGGGAAGCAAACAATATTCAGTCAACAACAACAACAACAACAATAACAAGAGATCCAGCTCCAGCAAGCCTTCTTACACAAAGAAGGAATTCTCCAACTTCTCCAGGACACTGAGTCAGATCCTGAAGAAGATATATACAGCAACATACTTCAAACCCAACATCAACAAGGTAATCGCCATACCAGAACGTCTATACTGCTATTTCCACAAACTCCACCACCACAACACCAATGATTGTTGGAGCCTGAAGCACTACCTCCAAGACTTAGTGGAGGAAGGCAAATTAAAAGAGTTCCTGCCAGAAAGCGACCTGAGGCACAAGCTGGATGCCAAACGCCACAGAAGCAGGAGCCGCAGTAATGAACAACCTGCGAGCAACAGAAATAGAAGCAGGAGCATATCAACCCGACGATCTAAATCTCCAAGTCGGTTGAGGCACAATAGGAGACATCACTCCTCCGACCACGATGAGGACAAAGTAATCAACATGATTATAGACACCTCAAACGACGAAACCTCAGGTCGAGAGAAGTGCAGAAGAGTAGGAGTGCTTCAAGAGATCTACCACCTCTCACACAAAGCTGAGATGATCAACCCCACCAATCCACAAACAACAACAACAATTTCATTTACTAAATAAGACCTAGACAAGGTATCCCTACCCCACAATGATGCATTGGTAGTGCACGTAAAAATCAATGGGTGGACAGTCAGAAGAGTCCTCATCGATCTAGGCAACTCGTGCGATATACTTTTCTATCAAACTTACAAGGACATGCACCTGCCAGACTCGGTGATGATAGAATCAAACGCACCGCTCTACGAGTTTAATGGAGATCGCACAGACGCCATTGAAGATGTCATCCTGCCAGTCTCTATTGGAGAGTAGGAAGACATGGTCAAAACTTCAACACACTTCAGTGTGATCGATGTCAGGTCATCCTACACCGCCATTCTAGGATGTCGTTGGATTCACAAGATTCAAGCTATTCCATCAACCCTGCATCAGGTCTTGCGATTTCTCTGTCCCAGAGGCATCATGGAGCTCAGAAGCAACCAACTGGAAGCTCACCGATGCAATCAGGTCAGCAGAACGACCTCACCCAAGCCTCAGGTCGTTGAAGCCAAATATGTCCCAAAGAGGCAAGATCCTCAAACATCCAGCCTTCCAGCAACTGCATCAGACAAGCTCAAAGGAAAACAAACTCAAATAGAACCAGGAGAAAAAGTCAATTTGGGCACAAATGACGACCCAAAATTTGTCTATGTAGGGGCTGATTTAGACCCCAAGCTAAAGGAGCAACTTGTCAAATTTCTATCTCTCAATAAATATATTTTTGTTTGGTTGTGTATCGATATGCTAGGAATCGACCCTTAGGTCGCTTGCCACAAGTTAAATGTAAATCCAACTGTCAAGCCTATCAAACAACGACCTAGGAAATTAGCACTCAAGTTCTAAAAGACCATCAATGAAGAGATAGAAAAGCTCAAAAATGTTGGATTCATCAGAAAAGTCGAGTACCCGACCTGGCTAGCCAACATAATAGCCGTTCCAAAGAAGAACGGTCAGGTATGACTTTGCATAGACTTCACCAACGTCAACAAGTACTGCCCAAAGGACAGCTTCCCCTACCAAGGATCGACATATACTGGTAGATCAAACTTGAGGCCATGAGCTTTTGTCATTTATAGACGCATACAGTGGGTACAACCAAATACCGCTTGCAGAAGAAGATCTGGAAAAAAAGTCCTTCACAACCGAGCAAGGTACGTTTTGCTACAACGTCCTACCATTCGGCTTGAAGAATGCAGGTGCGACCTACCAAATATTGGTCACCAAAATGTTCAAAGACTTGCTAGGAGACACTATGGAAGTCTACATAGACGACATGGTGGTCAAAAGTGAAAATGCGGGCGATCACATCTCCCACCTACAAGAAGCCTTTGAACGACTTTGCCAAAATAAGATGAAGCTCAACCGAGCCAAATGCGTATTCGGAGTAGCCTCAGGAAAATTCTTAGGTTACCTCGTTTTACAAAGACGCATTGAAGCAAACCCAAAACAGATACGAGTTCTCCTTGAAATGTCAGAACCAACTACAAAGCAACAAATCCACAAGTTATCTGGCATGACACTAGTAGAAAAAAGGCTTTTTGTGACTGTTATAAAATGTTATTTGTGACTATTCTATTCGAAACGGTCACAAATAGCATAAAAGGGTGTTTGTTTTAAAAAGTTTTTGGTGACGTGCATTTTCGAAACGGTCACAAATGGTTTTTTTTTCTAAAGAAGGTGTATATGTGTGGAGAAATATTTGTGACTAGTTTACTAAAATAGTTACATATTATCCGACCTTAAGTGACCGTTTGACCCAATATTTGACCAAACTAGTTTTTGGTCAAAACGCGCCCACAACTCCACTAAAAAAACAACTATTTCGAACCCACCCACCCCTCACTCTCACCTCCCTCTGGCTACCACTAACTTTGGATTCGTAAAATGTTGTGAATTTGTAATTTCACTCACAATTTTTGTTTCGAAAAGTTTTTCAACTCGCTCAAAATTTTTGGTTATCTCTCGCCCATTAAAAGAAAAGAAAAAACCCTAGGCTACTACTACTCACTATCGCACTCTCTCCCCCACTGACCCGCCCTTTCTTCTCGCCTCCACCACCAATTATTAAATCACCTCAAGTGGAGATTTTTTTTTATTAGATCTCAAGTCTCACTCACTTGGCATCTCGAGCTCGATTTCTAACGGTAAGAAATCTGATCCATTTCTATCTACTAAATAACTGATGAACAACAAGTACGTTCGGAAATGCAATATTGATGTTGAAATATGACTTTTTTTTTAATCGATTGGCATTGGCCGATGGTGTGGAGGTTTGTTTTGGATGGATTTGATGCACTGGTGAGATTGCGTTAATTGGGGGTTTAGGTCGGTTAATACCATGTTTAGCAAATGTATCTGTTGTATAATTTTTTATGTTTGTATGTTGTACTTTTAATCGAGTGAGCGGAGCGAACGATCTTGGCAGAAGGGGGGCTATGCGGACAAAACCAACTTGGTTGGTTTCTATCTGTCTGTCCTCCCCTTCTCTCTTATTTTTTCTTCTCCCCCAATACCCTTTCTCCTTCACCCCATCTCTCTCTCTCCCCCGCATCACCCAACTCTCTCTCCCCCCGCAGCTCCGCTCACTCCCCACTGCCATGCACTATACTAGTTATTATGTGATGGAATTTGTTGTAACGCCCGTATTTTTAAATACGTATTTTTCTATTTATTAATTAATTAAATTATTTTTTTTCAAAATTCGTCGGATTGGACTCGGGACATGTGGGTCTGGTTTTTGGGCCCGAGTTTGTGTTGGGCTTGGGTTTCGAACCCAAGTATATAAACACATTTTTCTAGAGAATAGGGTTTTAAAGATAATGAAATATTAAAAATGGAGGCAGAGCTTGAAGCTTGTTTGCTAGAGGGTGGAGCACGACGATTCGGACTAGGAGGATTCGTCGAGCTGTTACGTCAGGTGAGTAGTTAGTTTTTTCTACTTCACCGTATCACGACAACATTTCTTGTCCCATGTTTTATTTCAATTGCTATTCTTGCTCATTATCTTTGGCGTCTTGTTGAACTGTTAAAACTAGGTAACGTTAGTATACCATTTTTTGTGTAGTTATTAAACCGCCTAAAACTACTGAACGAATGGGTTGTTAAAGGGCCACGCCCAAACTAACTTTGTATTGAATTCGTTCTCTTCACAGGCGTGGGTGGTTTTGTTTTGGGTTGTATGATGTCGGGGGAGTTAAGGATGAAGGTTGGGCTGTCATGGTATAGTGGTGTAGTGGTGTTGGGACTGTTGAAGCTTTGCATTCGGCAGTAATGGCGTCGCAGGTGCTGTTTTTTTTGAACTCGTTGTTGTGGGGTTTTCTAAGTTGTTGGTTGATGGCGGAGGAGTTAGGGATGGAATACGGTGGGTTAAAGGTTTGGTAGCTAGTGAGGGTGCGTGAGGGGGATCGAGTGGTTGATTTACTGGGCTGTTGGGAGCTTGGGATAACCATTAATGGCGGCCAGAGAATCGCCAGTAAAAGTATGGGGACCGTGATGGTTGCGTTTTTGTATTGATTGATTGATGGGGTAGTGTCGTGTGGGTGTGGGGGATGCTAATGGTGCTGTTGAAAGCTCCAAGAAACCATTAATGGCGGCAGTAAAATTTCTAAATCTAGTTTTGGGTGAGGTTTGGATTTAACAATTTGGGGTTTTTGCTTTCATTAATGTTGTTGGGTTTGTTATGGGGATTAAAACCGCCTGATCAAAAGGGGTGGTCGATTAGTGCTTGGTGGTGGCCGGATTTGGTGGTGGTGGAGAACTACTGGAGGAAGGAGATGACCGGCTGGGCTTGGGCCTGGGTCGGTTTCTCTTGGGCTTGTTTGTTTGGTTGGGCCAAGTTCTAATTTTATGTGGGCCGAAATCTAATTTAAGTGGTTGGGCCCTTTTCTATTTGTTTTGTAATTTTTGGATCAGTTTAATTAAGTTTAGTTTGGGCCCAGTTTAAGTTAAGTTTTGGGACAGTTTTCTTTGTTTGTTTTCGGGCCGAACTCAGTTGTGCTTTGGGCCAGTTCAGTCTAAAGTTTTTGGGCCCGTTTCTAATATTGCTTGGGGCCAGTCCATAGGACTTAAAATAGATCTACATGGGTCTTTCAACTTTTAGACTTTCGGGTTCTAAGGTTTGGGTTTGGCCAGTTGGGTCCGAACCATTACCTTAGCCATGAGCCATGCACCTTTGACCTTAGCCATGAACCATGGCTATGACCCTGAACCTGTCGAACACGGAAACGACAGTTTGACTTTGACCAGGACATGTTGACCTTTGACCATTGACGGTTGACTTTGACTTTGACCATGACATGTTGACTTTGACCTTTGACCGTTGACTATGAAATGTTGACTTTTCCAGTTTTTCACCTATTTGATTTGTATGGACAAATATAGTAATAAAATATTGTCGATATTATATAACTTGGTTGGTCATTATCTAATTTAGATTTGACGTGAGTAGTGTGTAAAGCATATATATATTGGGCTTTGATTGTGGATGTGGATCGCCTAATTGTGTTACGTTTTATGTTGTATATTATATGGACACATATAGTAATAAAATCTTTGTGGAAGCTTGTATAAATTTGGTTGTCATTATCTAAGAAAGATTTGACATTGATGTTGTGTATTTTTGACCGTGGCGATATTGAGATGTTAGGAGACATTATATTCCTAATACATTATAATAAAATGTATCGATACGTTGAAGCATTATGACATGATATCATATGTTGGGATATATATATTAATGTAATATCTTGGAGAAATTTATATAAACACTCAATTATTATATATGTGAGATGCTACTATGATGTAGCATAGTATTGGTGAATATTTGCCCACGGGAGTGTGGTGTAGTGCAATAATATATTGGCACGTGAAAGTATGAAAATGGTTATGAGATATATTGAGATATTTCTATATATTGTGGCTTAGTGCAATAAGGCAATTGACCTGCACGTGATATAGTGGATTTATTATGAGTCATTAATGTATGACACTTGAATAAATTACGTAACGAAAATCCTAGAACCTAGCTACCACAACTCATGTGATTGGCCCTTCTGGCATTTCAGTTAATCTGAATGGTTTTGGTGCCCTTCCGGGCGTTCGCTTAACCTGAATGGCCTTCGGGTAAGTAATGTGATTGGCCCCCTCGGCGTTTCAATAAAAATTTGAATGGCCCTCCCGGGCGACCCGAATAGTGGCTTGATTATTCCGTTCGCAAAATAGAACGATGATGCGCAATATTTTATGCCGAATAGTGGCGATTTTACATAGATTGGGCTTCCGTGTGAGGATTTACCTGGTGTGCGGCATCCCGCTCAGGGTAGTTACGCACGGAGTGGCTCATTATGTAAGGGAGGCATGTGGATGTACATGTTCGGCGTTGGGTAGCGATTGTGGTAGCCAAGGAAACTAGGTAAGACATAGATACGACGTGATTTTAGGGACACGCAAAGAAAGTCTGAAATAATCTTATTATGGTAATATGCTTGGTTGATTATTTGTTTAGTTGAACCTAAGGCGCCTCGATGGAGGAACTACATGCCTTATTTATTATGTGTATAGTTTGTTGTGTGGTTAGTGGGAAGTTAAGGCGCCTCAGTGGAGGAACTACCTGCCTTTATTATTGTGCTTAAGGATGCTGTATTAGTTGTTGAAAGTTAAGGCGCCTCGGTGGAGGACTAACTGCCGTATGGATTATGTATATATTTGTATAAGTATATGTTGTTTTTAGAGCTACTCACACCAGCATTTTATTATCTCTTTGACCCGATTTGCATGTTTGCTTATCGGGTGTGTTCATTCAATGAACATAGTTGATAAGTTTTTTGACAGGTTTAGTGTTGAAGAAGAGTGGTTCTTTGCTTGTGGTTTTGCGTTAGCGTTGCATCTCGGGATTTGTTTTGTTTTCCCTTGAGGTGATATAGAATTTCAGTCTAGACAATGTTTTTGTATTTCATTTGTAAATTTTATTAAAGAGTTATTGAAAGGAGAGTTGTAACCTAATCTTATTTGTGAATCTTTGTCATGAAGAAGACTTTTGTTTAAGTTAAAAATTTTATTGGTTTTTATTATCCGCATATTTAAACTGTTTATAGGTTTTTGGGAGTTGAGAGTGCGTCACACTTTGGAGATCGAAGAGTTGGGAACAAATAATGTTTTTTCCGAATTCTGTCGAAATTCAGGGTGTGACATTTGTGGTGCAATTTTTTCAGCGTCTGAAAAAGTAGTTTTGGGAATACCCAATTTTGTGCCAAAGGATTTGTTTGGAAGTCGTGACTTTGTGCCAAATGTGCTAAGATGATACCAGTTATGGTAAGTGACTTATTTATTCTCATCTTTCCAAACTCGTTTTTCGTGATGTTGCTTCCAAAGGTTTTCTAGGGTTTAAGTTTCTTTAATCCTCACTGAACATTGCAAAAGAACTTTTAGCTCTTTTGGATTTGATAGATGTTTGACTGAATTCAAAATTTTAGTATCTTGGATTTGTATCCTGCATATATTCCCGCCACAACTTACCTATTTAAGTGTTACCTATAGTAAACAAAAACTTTAAGGGTTAGCTCCGTAGAATTATTTATGTACGTCTTGTATGTTTCCTTGTGGAATTCGCAAGGAGCTATATGTTGTTCCTTAACAATCAACTGTTTTACTTCAGTGATCTAGTATGTATGCAAGATAGAGTTAAGTATCATTTCCACAGAGAACAGAACTGAGTGACATGGTGGTCGATTGACTCCAAAAGCATGCTCCTACGGTTTTAGGAGCAGACTCTCCAAGGATCAGCTTTTTGCTCCAAAGAAACAACTCCTGCTACAATTTTTATTTTATTTTTGGATACGTAAAAGAAAATGTAATAATATTAATGAATGGGATTACATTAACAGTTGAATTATTAGCCAGTAGATAATTTTCAAGACCAAAACCTGCCCCATAACCCCTAAGACACCAACCCCTAATTACAAGAAAGGAAAGAAAAACAGAACGAAAAATAACAAGCAGGTGACCAGTTGGTAATCAAGAACAAAAGCACCCAAAAACACCACCATAACCTAGTTCCTACACTAGATGACCACTATCACTTGACTTGGATGGTGTCTTGTTCCTCGTCCTCTGTTCGTCTTCTCCTTCCACCTCCCTGCTGTAGTATTCCTCCAATAATTTGAGATCCAACATCTCATCCTCAGTGTCATATAGGTCGTCAAAATTATCTTCAACACACTCTTCTTCCTCCGACAGTATGCTATTCTTTGTCCTGCTACAAGATTTAGAAGTGATCTGACGCTATTAGTGGTCACAACCAAAAGTATTAGCCAGTACATTAAATGCATTGGATAGATAATGAATGAAGTATTGTGGTAGTTATTTTGTACAACAACAATTTAAAGAAATAGCCTCTAAAAAATTAGCTTCCTGACTTCATTTGCACGATTACTTGTTGTATGTATGTACATAATATACATAATATGTAGCTTAGAAGGTCCTATCAGGCCTATATAATGTAATTCCAACTTTGAGCAAAGCTTTAAGGCGTTATGGTGTTTAATAGTAAAGTGTCTACTTTTGTTTGAGGTAATGTTGTACAACCCCTTAGCTTAGAAAGAGCACCAAACTTCAAGTGGTCTTCTATAAATTTCAAGTAATACGCCAAAAACCATAGGAGTCTTTGGATCAGTCAAGGTAATTCAAGTGGTGTAGGGTTACATCTTGCATTTTGGATTTGAATTTGTTCCCATTAGATGATGACAGAGCAAGCTTAATTTGATCTCCCTTTACACACACACACACACCTTTTTCTCTGAAAGTTTGGTGTTTTCTGCATGCTAGTCCTACTTAAGGAAAAGGTACATGATTTTGTTCTTTTCATTTGAAATAATTTCCATACACGAGAAGAGTTTACAGAGTTGGCTTGAGATTATGAACCAAAGTATATATTAAACATATTGAAATTATATTAAACATAAAGTATATATTAAGCATATTCAAAAGAGTGTGTAGTGGATATAAATTAGTGGGGTTTGATTTGGATTTTTTTACTAGTGTCTTTGTTTTGGTTAGAATAGATATGATAATCAATTAAACTCTAGGATAGCAGGTAAAATAATGAGGGAAATAAGGAGAACGCCCGAGGGAGATGCTAACTAATCATGTTGGAGGAGATTTGGAACTTCAAGGACGATATGCTATTCCTTTGTTACGGTGGGTTCCATTACAAGAAGTTCATTTAGTTGAATCAAGTAAGCGGCTTGATTGATTAAATTTTTGGTTGCTCTATGAGAATCGGTCGCATAAAGGGACAGGTAAGTTTTCACTTCAATGTTTCATCACGGGTGATTCACTTGCGATAGACTTGATAATATTTACATAACACTTGTTTTTCCTATCGTCTGTGGTAGTTGTGACTTGGTGGTCGACTTTTTGCGCCATTGGTCAAGGTGACAAAGATACTAATGAAGATCCCAAAAGGTTCTTCTCTTCCCGGATATCTCTCACCATGTCTTCTTTTTTTTTTTTGTTTGGGAAAAGGAACTATAAGGCTCTAATGCTAACTATAAGGCTCTAATGCCTATGATTTCACTCAATTTCTTTGACTAGTACAAACACAACTCTGCTTGCACCCAAGAAGAATCAAAATAATATGGAAGCTATTTAGAGTGGAAACGATTGCAAAGAGTTTGTTAAATGGTAAAGTCATGCCACATTATCTATGATCAATATAGTACTACAAAAATATTTCTCATGTAAATATGTAATTGTTTTGCAACTACTTACTAAAGGATTATTTGGAATCTTGCCGTTGATATTCACGGAATTGAAAATGGGACTTTTTTTTTTTTTTTTTTTTTTACTTTTGAGAATGGGACTTATGCTCATTCATTTTTTCTTTTGTCAGCCAATCGAGTCTTTGCTTTCTTTGACTTCTTCGTCACTTCTCCAGTGCTGCTCACTCCTACTTTTTGCTGCCTACAAAGGTGAGATGACATTGATAGTAGACTCTACAGGACAGTGAAGAAGTAGAGCTCTAATCCACATCAAATTGGCAAATGTAGAGCTCACGTTGCTTCTTAACTGTGGCATGCTAATGAGTAATGAAATTAGTTATGGGAAAGGGGAAGGAGAAATGTGTAGTCAATTGCTTAGTCTGTTTCGTCTGATTAGTTTATTTTGGGAACAATTATCTTTCTAGTTTTTGAAGGAAGTGACTTGCTATGTGTGTATGAGGTAAAAGTGGCTATTAGGTACTTTCATGCTTTGTTGTGGTATGCTAAGGTATTTGTTTGCAAATAAATGGTTAGACTGAAATTCTTTTTCCGTTAAATGGTTAGACTAAAATTCTTCTATGCTAAGGTTTGGAAATCGTTAAAGTATTATGAAGACCTTTAAGTCGGGGTTCCTACATACACCTAGCCTTTTGCTCTCAGAGTGGCTCTTTTGCTCAAGCTATTCTTGATGAACAAGCACTTCAAGGTCATTGTTTCCATAGAGAGGCGGCTTTGTCTTTGAATGTTTTCACATTGGGTATTAAAGAAGAGCGAATGAAAAGGCAATTATATGATGTTGTTTCACTCAGCCTAAGATTTGCTCGATATCTATGTTCATTCAAAGTTTAATTCGTTTTGGGTAGTTAGGGTTTTTCACTTTTAGCTTTGATTGATCTAAAAAATCCTTAATTTTACTTAAAGTTTACAATTAATAGAATGCACTCAAATAGTCAAGGACTATATTAGTTTGTGGTATTTAGAGTTGCATATAGGTTGACAGTATTGTATTAGTGATGGTTTGACATTGTTACTCAGGCATCTTGAATATAGTGCATAGTCAAGTGCATGTCATATTGTCACGATTTGATATAGGGCTACTCTCAAGGAATAAGTTTCCGTCAGAACTCATGTTAGTTATATTTGGATGCTATCTAAGTCCTGGTGATATGAAGTAGGTGATGGTCGCCTGGATTCTAGCTTAAGCTCTTATGTTATTTTGTTTAGGGTCAGGGAAGTAAAGAAGGAATCTACTTCTATTGCTTGTAGTTTCATGGCTGTGCTCTTTGAACAAGGACTTGGCTTTGGCCCTTCATGAATATAAGGTGCTTCTTAATTACTAGGTACTTTTTTTTTCCAATAATTCTTTTGTTTATGCTACTATACTAGGCTATATGATGATTATTTTCTTTTGTTGCCATGTTTATATGATGATTCTACTGTAGAATGTTTCTTATATTTCAGTGGACATCATCACCAAGTTGATGCTATTAGTCTCTATTTAAAAGGCTGATATTTGGTAATGTTACTAGCAAAAGTGATAGTAGTTGTGTTTAGCAGTGTGCGTAGGGTAGAAAGTTTGAGTCGTGTTCAAATTTTGGGATTCTACCTACACTAAAAACATTACCCGTTGAGTCTACATTCAAGTGAACCAAGTTTCATTACTTGTTGATATGCGTGCTAAAATCTACAAAACTAACATGTTAGACTGTTCAAACTGAAATTTTTATCGTTCATATACTTACACTGATAATGAATTTTAAGTAGTTTACTTTTAGACTCTTAGGCACTTAAAATTGATTAAAGTGTATATATACATTTTTTTCATCTCCTTGGGGTAGACTAAATCATTGGTGTGTATGTTTATTTATATATATATATATATATATATATATATATATATATATATATATATATATATATATATATATAGAAGTTTTGTACCTGGTTGTAAGTGTTTGAGTTATTCACAAAGGGTTTGAGTTGTACATGTGTTCCCCAAGAACAATTAATGGGTGTTGGACCTAAGTCTATCTTGGTTTAACTTAACAATGGACAGATTGTTTGTTTGCGATATCAGGGTTTCTTCTAAGATGCATATAATGACTTGTAGCTTGTTTCAAATAGTTTCGGTCGACTTACCCCTTAAATATTGTAATGACCCAGAATTTCACTAAGGGTAATTTAGTCATTTTATATGTTAGTTCAGTGCTACTATAGAATAATTGATGTAGACTGATGTGAGTGGCGAGTGTTGGTATATGTTTTATTTAATTATTCTAGTAATTACAAATTTTGGTATGGGTATTTGATGCGGTAATTTCCAAAGTTAATGTAAATTTATTGTTTGTAACCATTAAAATGGAACCGGTCAATTACTAGATATATGGCGGGGTTTTAACGTTTATCATTGGTGGAGTTTTAACGTTTATTATTGGCGGACTTTGAGGATTATGGGCTTTTCATTGATGGTTATTTTTATATTGGGCCTGGCCTTGTTATTATGTTGGGCCGTTATATTATATTGGACATGCTTTATTTTTTTGGGCCTAACTATATCAGGTGAGTTGGGCATGGGTTACTAATAAGGCTTTAGCCTTTAATTATGGGATAGACACGAAGTGATGAGGGGGAGGGGTCTGTTTTACTAGTTAGCCACGTATGGCTGGCTTCTGAAGAGGGAGGATAAACCTTAAGGTGCTAGGTGGCGGACAGGAGAGGTGTCTTTGAGGTTCGATACTTTTTTTTACGAGCGAAAAAGGAAAACTCGACACGAAGCTAGAGGGGGAAAGCTTGGATAGATTGATAAGGCGACTTCGTGACTTTTGATGAGTTTTGGGTGGAAGTTTCCCTTGCTGGTCTCAAGGCTAAATATTTGAGGAACAGTTGGGTGGGGGCGCGTACATGAACAACACCTACCACTCCCAAATTCAAGGTCTACCTGGTCTTCGAAACACTTTTAAACGGTAAGGTGTCCATACACCAGGTATAAACAGTTAGACTGGGTTTCTCTTTGTGTTGGGTTTTAATAACTTGCTATTTGCGGCAAGAAGTATATACTTGAGTCTATATACTTTGGTGGATTATTCATATAGTAGATTAAGCCCAAGGGTGCGCTAGTAACTTATAGATCGAACCCAAGGAATTAAATGATATATATATATAGTTAAAATAACCAGGAGAAGGTGCCGACTAGCAAAGTTGGTAAAACCTTTGGGTGATGATACCAGAGGTCTGGGGCTCGAACCCCGCCAGCATCAATTCAAAGAGTTACTGATCTCATTTAAAACAGGCTTGCCAATAAAAAAAAATAATAATAACCAGGCCACTTTCCAGGCCAGCACCAAGCCGTACCAGGCCGCATCCAAGTCACTTTCGCCGGGCCAATTCTGGGCCTCTTCCAGACCGCATCCAAGTCACTCATGCCCTTTGCTAGTGACAACGCTAGGCCACACGTAATTTGTTGTTTGTTTTTCTCGCGTAATTATATTTTTGGCTAGTTCAAATGAAAATTAGTTAATATTCTTTTATTGGTATTGAGAGTTTGTATGATTAAGTATTTGGGGAAACCTTGAAGATTAGAAGTGAAGTGACGTACATGTAGAATACCGATTCAAGGTTGAGAATCGGTTAGTGGACGTTACATGATTAGAACATGAGTGAGGAGCCCATACCGCCTTCTTCATCGGAAATGGCTTAATCCATTCATATAGAAACACCTTATCAATAGGAGAACTACGACTAGCTTGATCCTAAAAGGGTACGTAGGCAGTCACATGGCTCAGCCGCTTCCATAGGAAAACCCCTACCCTTTGTACAAGGAAGTTGAGTGTTTAACCTATTTTAGTATTGATAAATTTTGGTTAAATTATATTCGTATGTGTTGGGCATGATTTAAATCTGTTGGTAATATTGATTAACATTGCCTGCTAACGTGTTTAATGAAATTCCAGTAATTGATACACTTACAAGTATTTCATAAGAATACGGTAAGTGGTATTAAGCAGCTAAAGGTATGTGTTAACCTTGTCTTTTGTTTTTAATTTCATTTCAAGTTGATTATTATATATTGACTACGTATCCAACGTTGAGCGTTGGTGTGTCTTCACAGGGATGAACAGGTGCTTCCATAAGACAAGAAAAGGCATACAGGCAAGTTAAGAACAATTTAACGTGAATGAAGTGCACTCTGAGTGATACAACAGTTCCTTCACTTATTTATTTTAATTTCAAATTTATTCCTTCTAAGTGTGTTGTAATAAATTATTATTTCTTTATTGTCTTTAAAAATGAATCCATATTAGAATGCATACATTAGGTATAAATTATGACGTTGATGAGCGTTCCAAGTGTGAAATACCGATCTAGAGTAAGAGATTGGTTTCGGGGCGCTGCAGCTACTTGATTTAACTGGCATTTGTCGAGATGGTTAAGTAGCCGGTGCCACGAATCAATATATCTTTTAGTACGTAGTTGGGTTACGGCTGAGGATTTTTATATATTAAATGAAAGTATATTATTTGAATTTCAGGTTATGACAGATTTTAAATTTATGAAATATTGGAAATACAAATGAATTTGCAGCCAGAAATTTCTTTGAACGCTATGTTCAAAGGGTGTTTTATATTTTAGTTCTAGTTGGACTCATATGAGTCGAACCAGCTCACGTCTTAGTTTATTAGACGGTTGAATATTTGGATCGAGCTCTTTTATCTAAATATTTAATTGTCTAAAAAATTTGGGACGCTACAAATATATTAACATTTGCAATTCTGTTTATTCACATAGGTATTTATGATCTTGAGTTAACTATTTTGCATTCAACTAACATACCGACTAATGATTTACTTTAAATCTTTAAGAAATATCTTATATATAATTTGTGCATGCCTAGATTACTTGGTTGCCCTGTATATCGGTGCATTTACTGGCTATTTTATATCAAGTTATATTTAGTGTCACCACCTCTTTTCAATTGCAGGATTCAAGTGGGCTAGTGTGTTAAAAGATGTGAGATAGGATTTTGGGGTTCCTTTGGAGGAGTGAATACTACCAGTTGGGAAAGCACGGAGGATTTGTCCAATTTGTTCATATGTGGGTGATCGACTTTGACGAGATTATGTTATTTTTTCATTTCGATTTGGATTAGGCTGATTATATTTATATGAATTAGATGGAAAATGTGTTATTTACTTTATTACGTTTTACGATTAAGTACAAATATATATTGGTTATCCAAAGGGATTGGAATGTTTCAATGAAATTAACAATATATATGAGTGTTACTTGAAATTTAATGGATCATATTTAGGTATGTAGTTTATTCAGGAGTGTAGTTTATTGGAGGTTTCCAATTTTGTATATATATATATATATATATATTCACGTTTTTTTTAATAAAAAATAATATACATATCACGGTTTTACCCAAACCGTCATGACTAATGGTACTTTTTATGACCGTTCAAAAAGATGAATGCATAACAGTTTATTTAAAATCGTCACAAATGATATGATTTGTTGTGACGGTGTTTGAGCAGTTGTTACCGTTTTTTTATGTTTTATGGTATTAAAAGGATGAATGCATACCGTTTATTTAAAACCGTCACAAATTATATGATTTGTTGTGGCCGGTTTTGAAAGCGCTTGTTACCGTTTTTTATGCTAGAGAGAGACTAGTCTGGAACAAATATTTATGACGGTTTTGGGAAAAAAATAAATGACTCACTCCATCACGGTTTTGGAGAAAAAAAAACAGTGACAAAAGACTTTTTATCACTGTTTTTAACAGTGATATAAAACCTTTTTTCTTGTAGTGTGGTTTCAGCCCTCAACAGGTTCATCTCAAGAGCATCTGACAAGTGCAGATCATTCCTGCAAATACTCAAAAATGGAGCAACTTTCACTTGGACAGACGAGTGCCATAAAGCCTTCAACGACCTGAAAGCTTATTTATTAACTCCACCCGTCCTATCCAAGCCAGAAGAAGGAGAAACACTGGGGCTGTACCTTGCAACTACCGACTTTGCAATCAGCTCAGTTCTCTTTCGCGAACATGATGGAGTCGAAAAGCCGGTTTACTTCACCAGCAAGACGTTGGCATATTCAGAAGTTCCGACCTTACTTCCAATCTCACAGCATCAAGGTCATCAAAAATATACCCATCAAACAGGTATTGAGTTCCAATAATAAAACAGCCTGCATGGCCAAATGGGCTGAAGAACTCGGAGAACATCACATCGAATTCGTTCCTAGAACGTCTCGAAAAGGTCAGGTCGTTGCTGATTTTTTGGTAGATTTCCCCATCGAAGATATCAACTGGGAACCCGAGTTAGTTACTTCACTCCATCAACAAGCCACCCCAGACACATGGCACCTCTACATAGATGGAGCATGCAACAACAATGACAGTGGACTGGGGGCTGTGTTAACTTCACCAGAAGGAAGCCAGCTACAAAAATCAATCAAGATCGATTTCGCAACGTCCAACAACGAAGCGGAATATGAAGCATTGATCACAGGACTCCGTATGGCATAGCAGCTACAAGTCCCAAAGCTTAAGGCTTACAGCGACTCCCAGCTAATCGTCAAGCAGATCACCAAAGAATATGTCACAAATGGAGCAAACCTGGCAAAGTACGCTCAGGTCGTGAATGACCTCATCAGATCAATCAAAATGTTCTCATTGGATCACATTCCCAGGGAAGATAACAGACATGCAGACAGTCTAGCTTTCTTAGCTTATAATTCAAAAACACAAGAGGTCTGCCCCACCACAGTCTACATTGACATCCTGGAAAGACCCGCTTACCAGAAAGAAAGTGTCAACAGCCTCACTGATTTCCAACCCTCATCCGCAGAAGAGGTCAGTCAATCTTGGATAGGCCCATTTCTCAAGTTCATCTTACATGGCGAACTCCCATCAGAAACAAAGAATGCTCGTGCAATACAATTTCGAACCCCAAGATACACAGTAATCAACTGACGATTATTCCGCAAATCTGTAGGAGGGTCCCACATAATGTGCATAACTCCACGCAAAGGCTAGCTCATTTTCGACGAAATCCACAAAGGTGAATGCGGTAACCATGCATGCGCAAGATATCTGGCACATAAAGCAATAGCCCAAGGATATTATTAGCCAGGCATACATATAGAGGCAAAAAGGTGCGTTCTTAAATGCGTCCAATGTCAAACACTTGGTCACAACCACCTAAGTCTAGCTAGGGAATTTATCAAAATAGGCAGCCCATGGCCTTTCCACATGTGGGGGCTAGACATCATGGGACAGTTCATCACTTCATCCCACAAAAGAAAACAGGTCTTAAATACGTCCTAGCAGCCACAGATTACTTCACCAAATGGGTTGAAGCAATCTCACTAGTCCAAGTCAAGGAAGTCAACGTCATCAACTTCATATGGACCAATATCATCACAAGATTTGGTCTACCCCACACCCTTGTCATGGACAATAGAACCCAATTGCGGGCACACAAGTCAAGGCTTTTCTACAAAAATGGTGCATCACTCAAGCATTTTCTACACCTAGATATACACAAAGCAATGGCCAAGCAGAGGCCACAAACAAGGCAATCAAAGAAAACCTCCAAAAGAAGTTGGAAAGCAAGAAAAGCCAATGGCTAGAGCAGCTCGAGAATATACTATGGGCATATAGAACAACAGCCAGAGCCAGCACCAATGAGTCTCCATTCACACTTTGCTTTGGAACAGAAGCAGTAATACCATCAGAACTCACACTCACAACCACACATTCTGACATAGTCGAGTCAAGAGACAATGACAACATCTTGGCAAAAGAAGTTGATCTTCTAGAGAAACGAAAAGAAACAGCCGCAATATCCCTAGCTCAGTACCACCAAACAATCCAATGAACTTACAACAAGAAGGTTGTCCCAAGATCTTTTCAAGCTGGGGACCTAGTCTTCAAAAAGACACTAGCTCCAGCCAAACTCGACCCAACATGGGAAGGCCCCTACATTGTTGACAAAGTCGTTGGAAATGGCGCATACTGGATCAAAACTCAACTCAGTGATATGCTTCCCCGACCTTGGAATACAGCTCTCCTAAAGCGATTTATCAATAAGTTTTTCTTTTTCGCTCTCCAAATACATTAGTTGATATAAATAAAGTTTCATCAACATATCAAGTACTGATGTCATTTTTGCATTACATAAGTACAATGCATCTCACTGCACAACCCGACCTACGTCATCACAATGTCAGGTCGTACATCAAAGGCGGAGTCTACAACGACTCAACTACAACCACGTAGTGGTTAAATTTCAATCAATTCAAACAAGGTCCTCCAAAAGGACCCTAAATCAACTTAACACCAACACTAGGGTTAAATATAATTCAACTGTAATTGCCACTCAAAGGGTAATTATCAGACAAATACAATCCAGGGGACCCCCAAAAGGACCCAAGTTTAAGTTAGACTCAAATATAATGTCCACTAATCACATCAATCAGAAGTTCCCCCAAAAGGAACGAATCAGGGCATACACCTAAGAACAAGACGAAGCCCAAACACCAACTACACAAATATACCAGGTTATACGCAAACACTTTACGACCTATAACAAATCAGATGACCTAGCAAAGTCAAGCAGTTCATCAGTACGACTACGGTGCAACACAGGTCGTACAAGCAACAAATCAAAAACAACAGAGCAATCACATGCATGCTTCAAGCAAAATTCCAACAAGTAAGTAATTTAAGTATTACTAATTACATACAATTTCGGTTAGATACATGAGGCCCCCTGGTTATCCCAGGAAAACGACCTTAGTATCCCCATCATAAAAATATAAAGTGTATCAGTATTAGTATCAACTCGAGCAAAAAGAGAATATTGTTCAAACACTTCAGCCACATCACAAACATCAATCAAACAAGAAGAGGCTCAAACAACATGTGCTACTTGATCAACATTAAAAGGCTCCAATGGCCCACCCTCTTCACGGGCGGACCCACTAGCTAGATCGGCAACAACCGGGAACAACCGGAGACGAAAACAACGGAAGGAGCAATTGAAATTTGGAACAACGAACATTTGGAACAACGACTTGGTCGGGTGACAGATCAGATCGTCTACTAGCATCTACACTAGTACCTCCAGCAGACACTGTTGTAGCCCCACTTTCAACTAGGGCTGGCAATGGGTTGGATCGGTCCGGATATATGCAAATCCAAAACCGATCCGCTTTTCAACAATACAGACCTAGAACCGGACACGACCCAAATGGATATTTGAGTTAGAGAACCAGAACCGAACCGAAAACTTTTTTTTGATTCCAAATCCGATCCGTTCCGAACCAATAAGCTCAATTTCAACTCGGTGAACCGAGTTTTTTATAATTGGATCATAATTTTCGTTATATAAATATTAAATAATTTTTTTTTTGCTAAATACAAAAACAAAGTACACAAATCTAAAAGACATAATGAATTATTTGAAATCCAAATTTGTAAGGAAGGATTTTTCTTTAGATAGAAACCATCTTTTTATTATGTAAAAAAATATTGTAATATTACATATGCATTTTGCATATCTTATTTTGAAACTTTAAATATTGCAATATTGCATAAGGTAATAGAAATATATGGTGGAGGAAAATTAGGAAGAATAAGAGTAAAAAATTTAATCGGATCAGGCCTATAACGGTTCGGTACATACTTAATCCAGAACCAATCCAATAAGAGTCCGGTTATGATTTTCAAGACCCAGAACCGGTCCAATATACTAACTACCTGATCCAGACCCATTTTTATTGGTTCGGACCGGATCGGGTATCGGTTCTTACCCGACCCATTGCCAGCCCTACTTTCAACTGACATCTTAAGACGCTCATACTTATCCAGTACCTCCACGTAATCATCTAACATAACGTAAACGTCGCCACTCTCCACCAAGTCCACCAAGTCGTTATACTCAGTCTCAGCTCGTTCAACAACGGATTGCAACTTCTTGCACTCGGCAACCCATTGCTGAACTTCCAGCTTTGTAGAGTCAAGAGAGGGTTGCAAGAGAGCTACTTTCCCACCCAACTCTTGCACCTGAGCCATCAGCCGTGCAACCTCAGCCCTCTCCACTCGCTGCTCGGCCACCAGCTCACTGCAAGTTTTCTGTTGGCATCCAGCTCCTTCTTGTAATGATAAAAAATAGAAGCCATCTCCTTCAGCTTCCTGTACATTGCCAGAACCTAACAAACAAGAGAACAAATATAGATATTAAATTGGATCAAAATCGACAAAGCCCAAAAGAAGCAAGCTGATAAAACATAAAATTGATAGTTTACCTACGAAATGAACGGTGAACTCAAAACGTAAGTAAACTAAAACTATTTATGATGCTAGATTGCTTATCAAAGTTTCTACTCTCAATTCTATCGAAATAGAGTGGAGTAACAAATTCGTTCCACTCCTAGTTCTCTAGTATGGAGTATTTTCTAATCTAATTAATCAGTCTTAAGTCTAATGAGAGCTTTACGAAGGGTGTTATACTACGATACAATATGAAATTGATTATGTTGAATTTAAACTACGAATGTTATGGAAATATGATTGTTTTTGAATCTAGATAAAGGATTAGAGGGGAATTTAATCCACCTCGAATCCAACTTAATAACCTAGCATAGATTCTTGTATCTCGATTCTTACGTTCTTACGGCAAGAATTTCGAGTTCTAATCCCTAGTGTTCATGACATTTCTACCAAATACTAACTAGCATGTGAGGTCGTCCACCCATTCTCATGGCGAATCACGACCTTCTAGAGTGGAATAGATTTTACAACGCTACTACACTATACCACTAAGTTTTCATCAAGGCTTCATCAACCCCTCTAATGGAGGTTTTAGCCTTTAGTCATCAACCCATCATTTCCCATTGAATTATAACTACTCATCATATTAAAATTCTAACTTAACTAATTTAACTAACAATGTTTCAATCTACTTAAACTACGAAATGATAATCAACAAGAATTAGAACTAGATCTATAAATTGAAATGACAAAAATCGAAATTGACAAAATAACTATTTTATTTATGTAATCAATTAAGAACAATGATTCAAAGACTTAATCTAAAACAAGAATTGAAAATGGAACTTAAACTTAATTACTCTACTGAAAACTAGATCTAGAATTCTATATAGTTTTAGGTCTAACTAGCTACCATTAACAAATAGCTAAGCTTTTGTTTTTATATGTCCAGATCCAAAAATCGTGCATGGGCTTGGAGCCATGTTTTGGGCCAGATAATCAGGCCCAAAACCCAATTCTTTAGTCCAAAAAGGCCTCTTCAGCTGCAGTTGACTTCAACAGACTTTTCATCTACTTCTGCTCCTCTGATTGGGTCACGGCTTAGACCATTGGAAAGCTCTTTCCGATTTGGTCGTTTTGATATAAGGTAGGCCTAATTCCGAGGTCTGAGTCCAAAGATGACGCCCGGAAGTTCTAGCGACTTTGAGTCTTTGTTTACGCCTCGTCGACTTTTCACTTTTGACCGGGCTTTAGAAAGGTTTTGTCTTCTTGAATCTTAGCCTTTAATCACATAACTCCTTAGCAACCGACCTTTGCTCCTTTATCTAAGCTAAAGTGGCACATTTATTTGCACATAATGGACTTTGGCCTTTGAAATGCATAAAAACACGTAATCGGTATTAACTCTTAATTATTACTCACATAATTGGTCTAAAAGTATGATCATTCTACGGGGTTAAAACTACAGATTTTGGGCTCTTATCAAACCACCCCAAACAGCATTTTTCTTGTCCTCAAGCAAAGATGAGAAATTAGAATAAGTGACCAAAAATGGAGTTCTATCTACTCTCGTTTATTTGAGTCGCGATTGCATTGACCATATGCAACAAGGCGCTTAAACCACTAGGAATTCCCTAGTGGGCCGAGTTATAGCCTCGTGAGAGTTTTTCGGTGAAGGTACTCACAAACTTCATCTATCTTCAACGACTAAGAAATAAAACTATTGTTTCCTCATTCATGTCTCGACTATCTATACATCTCACTAGCAATTGAATAAGAATAACCAAGTCAAAAACCTAAACTAATATATGCATAATAATCAATCATCTATGATACAAATATATATACTATGAGTAATACTATGAAATGCCTAACGAGGTTAGTTTTCTGAAAACTAGGAATAAGCGTCCTTAAGTAGGTCCTCACATAAATGTCAAGACAAAAACCACTCGATTTTTCCGCTCAAGTTTAAGCTACTCGATTAATGCGGTGGGCACACTTTACCTTACAATCTCAATGACAAACAAAGGGAAGCGAGTCGATCAAACACATCGCCACTTACTATCACACTAACCTATTCCTAATTGGGCTAGAGGTCTTTATTAGGTGTTCGGGGATTAGGAGATAGTTTAAGAAGGAAGGAAATGGATATTCAAAGGACAAGTCCGAGATAATAGAGTATTTATATTATGTAACTTAGAGAAAACCTTGTTATTTTCTTTTGCTTCTATACTTTGTTTCCATCCTTAGCCATATTTTCTTTTTCTTTTCTTTGGCTTTTGACTCCATTTTATTCTATTTTTTGGAGTTTTATTTATTTCTATTTTTCTTTTTCTTTTCCTTGGATGGAAACTTCTTTTTCTTTTTGAAGCAACTAACTAATTTTTGTTTACCACGAGGTTTTTCTCTTCTTCTTTCTTCACTCATTCTATTCTCAGACTTATTCTAGATTGGGTAAGTTAATTTTTTTTTTTATTTTGTTTTGTTTTTGTAATAGGGTAAAGGAATTGTGGTTTATAGAAGGCTAAATAAAAGGCTCGAGGGGCTGACTAAGCGGAAAATAATTCATAGGTTTGAATTTACGGCTATATCGATTCAAAGAGGGGCCTAAATTCTCGCTTAGGATATGGCATAGTGATCAAGCAAGTGGGCGTGTGATTTCTCTATCCGGATTTTACTTCTCCCTTGTGTCATTTCTCAAATGTTTCACTTTCATATAAGGCTTTAGGCTATATTCTCACCCGAGATTTGTAGAATAAGTACTCTAGCCTAGATTTGAAGAAACTTCTTTGCTAACAATCATAGATACTCATGTAATATATTTATAGATAGATGCAAAGATTATTACCTACATATTAACCTAAGTTTCTAACAATTATTCGATGCAAAAGCTACATGAGACTTCTAGATTGTTAAGAGCATAGAAAGAAACAATACCAATATTCCTAAGTGTATAGCATAAACTTATTTATTTATATTTTTGAAAATTTTTAACTTGAAAACAAATGCATATTATACATATCTATATCCTAACGGATGCCTTAATTATCGTGTTTCTATGCCCCTGAAACAAAGAAGCATGCTTTGTCCTCAAAGCATTTAAATAAAGAGGGTAGAAAAATACCATGGAAACCGCGTGAAATTCTAGAACATCGCAAAACAAAGGTTAGAACATACTAATATAGGAAATAAAAAAATCCGACGCAACTCTATAAGAGTTCCACCCATTATGGGGTTAAGCGGAATTAATTTGCTTGGGACATAAGCGACAATAACAAAACTAAAACTTACCTTATCTCTCACTTAAGCATCCTCCTCCTCGTCAAAGAGGCGAGGTTCCTTCGCGCATCCCTGCCGATCCATTATAATTTGCCAAGCTTGCGCCATGTATCATCTACTAATGCTAACTTTGTTAAGTGTTATTATGTCCGATGGGATGTGCGGAGGCGATCAAATGAGGTCGCACCGCCATCCGGCCAAGTCATTATTCGCAACGCGGCGAACCACCCGATTGGTGGGGTCTCATGACTTCAACCCTTTCCAATCGTGAATTGTGCGCAGAATCTGAAGTAAACAACTACGCATGATCGCGGCTTACGAAACGGGCATAAGAAGATACTTATGCCTCATGCTTGGGCTCTCTTAAGACTAGCGACTAAAACTTCGGGGATGTCATATCGGCGACGTCCCCTCAACTAAAAAGCGAGGAAAATGTCACCGGCGATCTTGTTTTGCGAAATGAAGCGCCATTCCCCAAAATATTCATCATGATGAATAACATGGTGGTGCCTACGTTTAGGGAAAGGCTACCAAGGGCAATGCTATATAAGCCTGGTCCATTACTTTCGAAATACCCTCCCCATAATACTCATGGAAATATGTATAATCATAAAGGTATTGTCACACCGAATTTCGATTGAGAATTTGGAAAAACATTATTTGTTCCCGACTCTTCGATCTCAGGGTGTGACGACTCTCAACTCCCAAAACCTATAAGCGGTTTAAATATGCGGATAATTAAAACCAATAAAAATTTCAATTAAACAAATGTCCTCTTCATTACAAAAAATTCATCAAATAAGATTAGGTTACAAATCTCTTTTCAATAACTCTTTAATTAAAATTACAAATGAAAATACAAATAATATTCCCTCAACTGAAAATCTATATCACCTTAAGGAAAACAAAACCTATCTTGAAATCAACGCTTGCTTAAAAACCACAATCGACAACCAATCTTCTTCAACACTAAAACTGTCAAGACTTATCAACTGTGTTCATTTAATGAACACACCCGATAAGCAAACATGTAAATCGGGTTAGCATTATAAAAATTAATGCTGGTGTGAGTAGCTCTAAAATACAACATATTCTTATACAAATATATACACAAACCATACGGCAGTTAGTTCCTCTACCGAGGCGCCGTAACTTTCAACAACTAATACAACATCCTTAAGTACAATAATCTAGGCAGGTAGTTCCTCCACTGAGGCGCCTTAACTTCCCACTAACCACACAACAAACTATATGCATCATAAATAAGGCATGTAGTTCCTCCATCGAGGCGCCTTAGGTTCTAACTAAACAAATAACCAACCAAACATATTACCATAATTAGATTATTTTAGGCTTTCTTTGCGTGTCCCTAAAATCACGTCGTATCTATATCTTACCTAGTTTCCCTGGCTACCACAATCGCTACCCAACGCCGAACATGTACATCCACATGCCTCCCTTACATAATGAACCACTCCGTGCGTAACCACCCTGAGCGGGATGCCGCACACCAGGTAAATCCTCACACGGAAGCAATTATGTAAGTAATGCCCCTATTCGGCATAAAATATCGGCGTCTCGTTCTATTTTGCTTAACGGAATAATCAAGCCACTATTAATTTCGATTGCCCAACACATGGGTCAATCAACATCTCATATATATACAACATCTTATATATCAACATCTTATATATCAAGCCACTATTCGCTCACGACGATTGCCCAACACATGGGTCAATCAACATCTTATATATCAAGCCACTATTAAATTTCACGATTGCCCAACACATGGGTCAATCAACATCTCATATATATACAACATCTTATATATCAAATACACCCACACACGGGGCGGATCACATGAGTTGTGGTAGTCGGGGTTCTAGGATTTTTAGTTTCGTAATTTATTGGTGTCATACATTTATGACTCATAAACATTCCACTATATCGCGTGCAGGTCAATTACCTTATTGTACTAAGCTACAATATTTAGAAATATCTCGATTCTTTCTAATAACCAATTTCATTCTTTCACGTGCCAATATATTATTGCACTACGCCACAAACCCGTGGGAAAATATCTACACATATTATACTACCTCATAGTAGCATCTCACATATAAAATAATAAAGCTTTTATACATCTATGTCTCCAAAACTATTGCATTCAATATATATATCCCAACATATTACATAGTGTCACAATATCAACGTCAAATCTTAATTAGATAATGACAACCAAATTTATATCAGCTTCCACAGCATTTCAACATTTGATTTGTCCATACAATTAACAACATAAAATGTAGCACAATTAAACAGTCTACAGTCCACAATCAAAGCCCAATATATATATGTTTTACACACTACTCACGTCAAATCATAATTAGATAATGACAAACAACGTTATATAATGTTCGACAACATTTTATTATTATAATAGTCCATAAAATCAAATATGAGAAAAACTGGAAAAAGTCAACATTCCACAGTCAACGGTCAAAGTCAATGGTCAAAGTCAAAGTCAACGGTCAATGGTCAATAGTCAAAGTCGACACGTCATGGTCGAAGTCAAACTGTCATTGTCAAAGTCAAACTATCGTTTCCATGTTCAACAGGTTCATGGTCATAGCCATGGTTCATGGCTAAGGTCAATGTGTATGGCTCATGGGCTCATGACCAAGGTAATGGTTCGGACCCAACTGGCCAAGCCCAAACCTTAGAACCCGAAAGTTTAAACATTTAACAGACCCAATTAGATCTATTTTAAGTTATATGGACTGGCCCCAAGCAATATTAGAAACGGGCCCAAAAACTTATACTGACCTGGCCCAAAACATAATTGGATTGACGAAAATTTGACTAAAACCGCCTAATCAAAACCAAAACGGTCCACAACTTAATTTGAACTGGCCCAACACTTTAATTGGGTTGGCCTAAAAACCAAATAGAAAGGGCCCAAACAAAACAACCAAAATCGGGCCCAACAACTTAAAATAGAATCCGGGCCCAAACAAAACAAGCTAAGGCCCAAGAACTGAAACCGACCCAGGCCCAAGCCCAAATCGTCATCTTCTCCAACAGTTCTCCTCCACCAGCAGCCCAAATTTCTGGCCACCACCATCTCCCATTTCATCAAGTAGGTTTTGATCCTCATACAAAAACAAACAACATTAATGAAAGCGAAAACCCCAAATTGTTAAATCCAAACCTCACCCAAAACTAGATCTAGAAATCATTCCCCGCCATTAACGCCCTATACAACCTCGAGCCGGCCCCATTCGAACATCAATACCCACACTACACTAACCACTTCAACCCATTATCCATCAACCAACAACATCAACCAAAAATGGTTAGAATTAAATTTTGGAGGGGATCGCCCGTGCACGCCGCCATGACGCCCTCTAACGAGCCGACAAAGACTCCCACGACAACCTCCGGCCACCACCAATTGAAATCCCACTACCTAACCCACACCACCACCAGCAGTTATATAAACTTGTATCGGCGATTTCTTGGTGCGCCATTAATGGTTCTTGAGCTTGAGTACTCATCCAAACCCACAATAACCAACCTCAAAACCTATAACCCCCGACATAATTCAACACATTCCAAGCCCGCGATAAAGAAAACAAATGAGTTCAAACAGAGAAACAGATAAACAAAGAAAAATGACGAGCTATAGACTTGGCTTTAACTGCCCTTAACCGGCCATAAAGCTTGGACAGTTCAAATTCGATTTCCTATCCTCAACAGAGTGTCGACAGTTTAACTAATATGACGGAAAAATCGTGATACATTTAACCCAAAATTATCGCGAGCACGAAGCCAAAACTCTGACAATACCATAGGTTCGGTGAAAATTTAAAAATATAACCACTCACCGATATTAACAGCTCCTACGAATCCTCCTAGTCCAAATCGTTGCGCTCCACCCTCTAGCAATCCAAATTTTATCTCTGCCTTCATTTTTATTATTTTATTTTTTCTTAGAACCCTATTCTCTAGAACAATGTGTTTATATACTTGGATCTGAAACCCAAGCCCAACACAGACTCGGGCCCAAAAACCAGGCCCACGTATCCCGAACCCAATCCAACGAATTTTGAAAATAAATAATTAAATTAATTAATTAAATAGATAAAAACGTATTTTAAAATACGGGCGTTACAGGTATGCATTATCGGTCATATATGCCCATGTGTGAACAGGATCATGTATTGGTAATCCTGAAACTAAAGCGACCACATTTTTATTAAATTTATGTGTCGTGTCATCGACTACGACGGAGAATAATTGTTCTCCATCGATTACAATAGAAATTAACGTGGTCGTGAAGAAATAAGCGATAAGTTGTGGTGAATATGAATCGTCATCACTTACGGTAGATGGCGCCATCCTAAGCTGCGGGATCATTAGCCGGAACCAATGTCCATAGGTCTCGGTGCCCAACACATCTTCGAAAGACTGTTCAGGTATGACTATAGGAGATGTCATCTCAACTACTCTTTGAACAGTTCCAAAAAAAAATCCTGGAATGACCCTCCGAAGATTGGAATTTGCCGCGTTCACAGAAGGCAGGGCGCGGGTGTAGTTAGGTTTTCTTCTCTCTCTCTATTTTTTTATTTTTTTTATTTTGGTGTTTAAGGTTTGTTTTAAACCTTGGTAACCGGCGGGATTGGAAAAGGAAACACTGCGTTTTTTGGGAAGGAGAGGACGACTGAGGCGATGCGTCTTGGCTTGGGCCCAAGCCCGATTTGAATTCGAAATTTCCCGATTTTTCGCGCAATTTCAAATTCAATTTGCCGCTTCGTTACTGGTCCGATTTTGGCGAATGAGTTATGGAAATGATCAGTAGAGAATTTCCAATTCAATGATCCATAAAACACTCAATTCCAACCATGGGTGACGTATAAAAAGGTGGAAAACGCCTCGAAGTGCGTGTGTGACGTAAGTTATGCGAACGAAGGAAATCTAAGTTTAAGATATCAACCCTATTGAACTACAAGTAATGGGCCTAAGCAACACAAATGGAAAGTTCGAGCAATCCAAATGGAAAGACCGATTGCCCACCCCCAAACAAATTTTTAAACACAAAATTTGTTCTAACGTGGGTCGTTTAAAGTCAGATTCCCAAGACTTGTTGGATTGCTATTTCTATGATTAAGAATTTTTTATTATTTATTTATTTTTTATTTTTATTTTTTTAGTTTATAATAAGAAAAACGAAAAACAATAAATACATAATTCACCCCATAGAGGAACATGACTCAAAAACTGAGAAAAGATGCAAAAGTGGAAAACGTGAATTATGTTAACCGTGGACTTAAAATCCGGTACTTACAGCCACACACTCCATAGGGAGGGCCCGGTTACTGAATGGTGCACTTACCACTATATGGAAGTGAAAGGAAGTGCACCAATGACAAGGATCAATCCTCATAGGCGAGGGTCCCGTAAAAGGACTTCCTCTACATCAGGGGGGGCGAAGTTCGTGAAAATGTTTTAACCGTTGACCATTAACTTGAAAGGTACTTGTTGTCATTGGGATTTACCAAGGTGATTGCCCCGTAAGGGGGTGACTTTAGTAACGAGAAAAGGACCGGACCAACGGGTTTTAATTTCCACGGGAAAATATGTAGGCGGGGAGTTGTAAAAGCAAGACCTTTTGACCGACCATAAACTTTTGCGCAAGATTTGCTTATCATGAACACGTTTCATGTTAGCTTTATAATCCTTCAGCGAGATCGTAAAAATCGCCACGGATTTCTTCAAGCTTATTCAATTGCAACTGCGTTTGACACCGCCTCATCAATATTGAAATTAAGGCTTTTTATAGCCCATAGAGCCGCGGTGCTCTAATTCAATGGGCAAATGACATGGTTTCCCAAATACAAGTCTAAAGGGAGACATACCTATAGGAGTTTTGAAAGCAGTTCTATCGCCCATAAGGCATCCGATAGGCAACGACGACCGATCTTTCCTATCGGGTTTCTGAGTTGTTTCTAAAATCTTTTTGATTTCCCTATTAGAAACTTCTACTTGTCCGCTAGTTTGTGGATGATAAGGAGTTGCTACTTTGTGTGTAACTCCATACTTTTTCACTAGGGATGCAACAACTCTGTTGCAAAAATGTGTTCCACCATCACTAATGATGGCTTTAGGAATGCCAAACCGGCCGAGAAAATATATTCTTTAATAAAAATACAGCGGTCTTATGGTCATTGCTACGGCAAGCTAGGGACTCTATCCATTTAGACCGTAGTCCACGGCAACTAGAATATAAATGAAACCGTGGGAAACAGGGAAGGGACCCATGAAATCAATTCCCCAAGCGTCAAAAATTTCTACTATCAAGATTGGATTTAATGGCATCATATTACGGCCGTGATTAAGCCCAAGTTGTTGGCAGCGAATACACGTCTTGCAATGCACTTGGGCATCCTTAAAAAGGGTAGGCCAATAAAATCCACATTGAAGAACTTTAGCGGTTGTTTTCATCCCACTAAAATGGCCACCACACTCTTTGTCATGGCGAGCGATAGAACTTCATTATATTCCCCTTTGGGGAATACAACGACGAATAATCGATCCGCGACAATACTTAAAAGGTAGGGCTCATCCCGGTAGTATAACTTAACTCGCCAAGAACTTCTTACGTTCATTTCTTGACCAATTATAAGGCATAACATCAGCCGCTAAATAATTTACAATGTCAAAGATACCATGGTCTTTGAAAAAATAGCATACAGATGCTCATCGGGGAAAAGAGTCGGTATGGACTCGAATCGCTCCCGATCGTCATTTGTGAGTCTAGATAAGTGGTGGTCGGCAACTTCGTTTTCGACCCCTCTTTTTGTCCTTTATTTCTAATATGAACTCTTGCGGGATAAGGATCCATCGGATTAATCTCTGCTTAGCATCCTTCTTTGCAAGAAGGTACTTAAGTGGTCTGCATGGTCGTGTAAACTAAAGTTTTAGAACCAACCAAATAAGGAAGAAACTTATCTAAAGCATAAATGACGGCTAAGAATTCTTTTTGGTAGTTGAATAATTCCGTTGAGCATCGTTTAAGGTTTTACTAGCATAATAAATACAGTGGACTTATTATCTAGTTTTTGTCCCAAAGACGCACTAATTTGCATAGTCACTAGCATCACACATGAGTTGAAAGGTTTAGACCAATCGAGAGGTTGTATAATTGGTGTGGTGTAGAGGTTAGAATGACTTTTAAAGTTTCAAAAGCTTGCTTACGAGTTAAAATTAAAATCGAAAATTGCATCTTTCAAAAGCATATTAGTTAAAGGCCTAGCTATTTCGAGAAGTCTTTAATAAACCGCCTATAAAACACCTGCATGGCCTAGAAAGGCTCTATTATCACGGACGGTCCGTAGTTTAGGTAGAGTTGCTATCTTATCTAGTTTGGCCTTATCTACTTTGATGCCATCACTAGATACAATGTGACCTAGTACTATGCCCTTTTCACCATGAAATGACACTTTTCCGGTTTTAAAGCGAGGCTCTTTTTCTTCACACCGTGTCAAAACCTTAGGCGAGGTTAGACAAGCGATCTGTGAAGGAGTCTCCATAGATAGAAAAATCATCCATGAAAACTTTCATAAAGCATTTCTACCATGTCACTAAATATATGAAGCATACACCATTTGGAAGGTACGGGGAGCATTACAAAGGCCAAAAGGCATTCGTTTATAGGCATCGTTCAAAGGGACATGTGAAGGTAGTCTTTTCTTGGTCATCAATATCAATAATAATCTGAAAATAGCACGAGTAGCCATCCGGAAAACAATAAAAAGCATGACCAACTAGGCGTTCGAGCATTTGATCTATAAAAGGTAAAGGAAAGTGATCTTTTTCGTGTCATAGCATTTAAGCGTCGTAATCAATACGGATCCTCCATTTCATAGGACCTTGTGTGACAACATAGTCACCCTTCCGTTACGTACCATGATAACTCCGATTTCTTAGGAACTACATGAATGGGGCTTACCCATTCGCTATCGAGATTGGGTATATGATACCCGCATCAGTGTCGTAAGACTTCTTCCCTAACCACCTCTTTCATGGCGGGGTTCAAAGCGATGACCGAGGTTCGAGAAGTCTTTGGCGTTATCCTCAAATGGATACGATGAGTACAAACATTAGGGTCAATACCCTTAATGTCGGCTAGGGACCAACCAATGGCGGACCGATGTTCCCCTAATCACCCGGATTAAGCGTGTCTCTTCATTCTCGGATAACGAGAGAAGATATAATTACGGATGACTACCATCGGATCAAGTTGAATATATTTTAACTCGGGGGAAGATTTTAAGCTGGGGTGGAAGGAAAATCAATAGATGTTTCATGCGGGTCCTCATTTTGCATAATGAATACTTGCTTAGGTAGCAAGTCTTCATACTCGATATATGGAGCAACAAAGAAGGGTCTACAATTGGTGTGGACTCAAAGATGGTGTTGACTTCCTCTAAGTAGGAGTCATTTACAAAATCTGAAGTTCCAAAAAGAAAGGAATTTGTACATATTGTTTTTCGAAAGCGTGTTGTTAAAATAATCTTGAGCTAAGCTCTCGATCATACTAACCTCCCCATCTATAGAGGCGAATCGGTAATTGTTTCATCATTTTAAAAACATTTACCTCAACTGTAAGATGGCTAAAAGATAAGGACATCTTACCATCGCGGACAATTTATAAATCGTTGGCGGTTGCTAAGAAGAGCCCTAAGATGATCCTCATCTGAGTCGTTCGTTAGCGACTTACGTATCGAGGATAACAAAATCGGCCAGGATAGTAGAAATCCACGAACCTTAACAAGCACGTTTTTCACTACACCCTTAGGATGCTTAATTGACCTGTCCGCTAATTGCAAGCGTTATTTTTGTAGGTTGCATTTCACGTAGACCTATTTATTTTTACAAATAATATGGGAGTAAGTTAACACTCGCCCCGTGTCTAATAACGCGGTCGTTGTGTGGGAATCTCCTAAGGTGCATTTCTGATGGGGCGACCGGGGTCCTTGTACTTAACAATTCCATTATTTTTAGGATAAAGTTGGGAATTGTTAGGTTAAAAAGCGTCTTTAGGTATGTTGGTCTTATGCCTAGTAGTGCACAACTCTTTAAGAAACTTAGCGTGATTAGGTAGCTTTTTAATAGCTTTGAGAAAAGGAAGGTTTATCGTTAGATTTTTGAAAGCGTTCCTAATCTCCTCAAAGTTGGTATCCCTGGTTAGCATGGCTAATTTTTTTGAGGAGCGGTGGTTTAAGCTCTATATTTAGCGTATGGCTCGACTTGATGTGTAACCTTGGCTTTCTGTTTCTTAGGTTGTGGTTTAAGCGGGTACCTCTACTGGTGGTAGGCTCTTGAGTTTCTATTTCGGTATTTAGTTCGATATCCGGTGTAGGAGAATCTTGATGGGGTAACTATAGGCATAGTTACTTTGTTATCAACCACTCTTCGAGCGGAGGGTGGTGATGGCATGTAGATCACCTACGATTATAGTTTCCGTGCTAGTATTACCGTTTACCTCAAAAGTTTGTGTTCTTTGTTTTAGGGTTTGGTATAGCTTGTCACGGAAACCGCCTTTTGGTTGGGCTTTCTCTTGGGCTAACTGTTGTATGCCCCGATTTATGGATTGTAAGATCTGTTGGTTTGATTGAGTCATTGATTGGAAAAGTTGTTGGGTAACTTTGTATAAATCGTCGATACAATCCGGTTGTGTAGGTGTAGTAGTCGCGGTGAATGCGGTTGGAACTATCTCCGTTGATTATTAATGGGTGGGTTGTGATAGTTAATATTGTTAACCGGAACGATACCTCTATTGGTATTATAACTATTATAATTACTCGACCTTGTGCTTTACACCTTGTCGTGGTTGCCCTTGGTTGTTATAATTATTATAATTTCCCCGACCTTGTCCCATCCTTGCCTAGGTGGAGCTTGATTATAATTGTTTGCTTGCCTAATAGTTTGGTTATTAAACCACGGAGGTGTAACTTGTTGATTGTTTATTGCCAACTAAAGTTGGGATGTTGTCTCCATGGGGCATTAGGAATAGGATATTTATTAATGGAGCAAACATTATCTTGCTCTAATTGTTGTTGTTCATAATAGAGGAGAGGACAATAGAAGTCGGGGTGCTCGGGACTCAAACAGAAATTACATGGGTTGGAGTTTACATTCATGACGGGGGATAGGCTTTTGTTGCACGTGAAATAGCCTCAACCTTTTTAGTTAGAGATTGATTAAATTTTAAGTTCTAGATCGGGTTTCATCTCAAACATATCTTGGTGGCCTTAAGCTGTTGAAGAAGAACTAGCGAGGCGGGGATATCATCACTACCCCAATTGTTATTGCGTTTAGTTTGTTCTTCTAAAAATTTGTAAGCCTCCGGGCTCCTTTACTTAGGAAACTACCCCATTCATTATGTCAAGGACTTCTTTATGGTGATGTTGAAGTCCTTTGAAAAAGGCCCGAACTAACGTGTCTTTTGCTAGGTTATGGTGTGGACACTCTATAAGCGGATCGGTGAAACGATTCCAAGCCTCGAGAAAATGATTCATGAGGATTCGCCGGAAAAATGAATCTTGGAAAGCATCTCATTTGTCTTTAGGGGTGGGTAAAATGTTCCATAAACAGGTGAACAAGTTTAGCCCACGAGTCCTGAGTTAGGCGCCAAGGCGGTTAACCAAAGACGATGCCTTATCGGCTAAGGTGAAGGAAATACCCTCGGTTTAATTTGTTCCCCACCAACCGTAGGATGATGGAATGTTGTAAGGACTTGTTCAATCCTACGCATGTGTTGGTAAGGTTTTTCATGGTCTAAACCATGGAAGGCGGGTAACAAATTAAATATGTTTTGAGGGGATTCAAAAATCCCCCTGGAGTACGCGCTAGAACGATGCAAGATTTAGGGCTATCGCTCAAGGCTTTGTAGAAGTCGGAGAGAGGAGTCTCTCTTTCTTGACCATTATGTCGTGTGGTTGGTGGGATAGTAGTTAGAGGTGTAGTGATTGGTATACTCGATAGATTTGTTTGTTGACGTTGACGGTTAATTACGTTCGGTGTTTTTCTCCCCGGACCTTAATCTCATGCAAGTCTAAGTCTAAACCGACAACACTCCAAACAATCTTGATATTTTAGTATAAACCTCTAGCGGAGATCACGAGGTATGGAAGAAAGGAATACCGATAAGCGTCCTTGCTTCGCTTATGAATAGCGTCTTGTTTACGCGCGTGTTGATGTACACATAGCAAGTTAGAACAACGAAAAACTTAAAAAATCGGTTTGAAACAAACTGTAGAAATCTGGAAAATTTAGCTTAGAGGCGGGTCGCTAAGCTTAGAAGCGTGATCGCTCCGTATATTTCAAGTTACAGTGTTTTAGGGTGGGTCGCTCAAGATGGGGCGAGATCGGCTCAAGGTTCGAGCTTATGGGCGCAGTGCGCGCTCTAAATGCGAAGCGATCGCTTCGGTGTAATTTTGTCGAACTTTTCAACGCTGAAACGGACAACCACGGTATGAATCAAACAAGGGTGGGTGGGTTTAATGGGACTTAAAATGACTAATTATACTATGAAAACAATGCTAAAGTGCAACTAAGATGGTAGCCATTTGATAAAACATAAAATTGATAGTTTACCTACAAAATGAACGATGAACTCAAAACGTAAGTAAACTAAAACTATTTATGATGCTAGATTGCTTATCAAAGTTTCTACTCTCAATTCTATCGAAATAGAGTGGAGTAACAAATTCGTTCCACTCCTAGTTCTCTAGCATGGAGTGTTTTCTAATCTAATTAATCAGTCTTAAGTCTAATGAGAGCTTTACGAAGGGTGTTATACTACGATACAATATGAAATTGATTATGTTGAATTTAAACTACGAATGCTATGGAAATATGATTGTTTTTGAATCTAGATAAAGGATTAGAGGGGAATTTAATCCACCTCGAATCCAACTTAATAACCTAGCATAGATTCTTGTATCTCGATTCTTACGTTCTTCACGGCAAGAATTTCGAGTTCTAATCCACTAGTGTTCATGGCATTTCTACCAAATACTAACTAGCATGTGAGGTCGTCCACCCATTCTCATGGCGAATCACGACCTTCTAGAGTGGAATAGATTTTACAACGCTACTACACTATACCACTAAGTTTTCATCAAGGCTTCATCAACCCCTCTAATGGAGGTTTTAGCCTTTAGTCATCAACCCATCATTTCCCATTGAATTATAACTACTCATCATATTAAAATTCTAACTTAACTAATTTAACTAACAATGTTTCAATCTACTTAAACTACGAAATGATAATCAACAAGAATTAGAACTAGATCTATAAATTGAAATGACAAAAATCGAAATTGACAAAATAACTATTTTATTTATGTAATCAATTAAGAACAATGATTCAAAGACTTAATCTAAAACAAGAATTGAAAATGGAACTTAAACTTAATTACTCTCTTGAAAACTAGATCTAGAATTCTATATAGTTTTAGGTCTAACTAGCTACCATTAACAAAGAGCTAAGCTTTTGTTTTATATGTCAGATCCAAAAATCGTGCATGGGCTTGGAGCCATGTTTTGGGCGAGAATCAGCCCAAAACCCAATTCTTCGATCGAAAGGCCTCTTCAGCTGCAGTTGACTTCAACAGACTTTTCGTCCACTTCTGCTCCTCTGATTGGGTCACAGCTTAGACCATTGGAAAGCTCTTTCCGAGCGGTAGTTTTGACATAAGGTAGGCCCAATTCGAAGTCCGAGTCCAAAGATACGACGCCGGAGTTCTGGCGACTTTGAGTCTTTGTTTTACGCCGCGTCGACTTTTTTCAGCTTTTTGACCCGGGCTTTAGAAAGGCTTTGTCTTCTTGAATCTTAGCCTTTAATCACAGAACTCCTTAGCAACCGACCTTTGCTCTTTTATCTCACTAAAGTGGCACATTTCTGCACATAATGGACTTTGACGCCTGAAATGCATAAAAACACGTAATCATTATTAACTCTTAATTATTACTAACATAATTGGTCTAAAAGTATGACTGTTACAGGGTTAAAACTACAGTTTTGGGCTCTTATCACAAGCTCAAAACGAAAGAACACTCACATAGCACAAAGACCGGTCCATCTCCAGCAAGTTCACTTCCAGACCCTTATTATCTAGCTTGCGCCTATCCCCATCAAGCACAATACTCTCCAGCAACGCCCCACCAACGAACTTGGACTTAAAGCTACAGTCACCATTCTCCATAAACTTTCTCAGCCCACTAACAGGGTCTTCATACATAACCAGCCTGTCCAGAACAACACTTTCACTCTTCTTACTTGGGTCCGTACTTCCTGACCCCTTGCACTGTTCAGCAACATGCTCAACCTCATCAACTTTCTTTTTTCCACGGGCCTCATCCACCCCATCATCAGCAGCCAAATCAATCAAGTTCATTTTCTTCAGATGAACCCGACTTGAAGATGTACGACCCTCACCAGTACTAGGTCATTTCTCAGACTCAGTTCGGGGCCTCTTAGCCCCCTCTGACTCAACCACTTTGGAACACCTTTTCAGATTAGGCTTCCAGAACGAAGTGGGAGCATCACCCTCCCCACTAGCACCCGCGTCTCCAGAAGATAAGCAAGTGGACGCAGAATGATCTGCATCACCAGAGGAGAAGCGGTTGGATGCAGAGCGTGCCACATCCCCCAGCTCAGAATGTTGGGACGCCAAATGATTTGCGTCACCAAACTCAGAACGTTGTGATGACAAACGATTTGAGTCTCCCAACTCAGAGCGTCTGGATTGCGTCACCCCTCCAGCCGTCCTCACCGCCCCAAAACGGTGTTCACTAGATCCTCCAGCCGACCTAGCCGCCCCAGACGGCTATCACCAGCACCTCCAGCCCTTTTCCCTCTAGAAATAGGTGCTTTCTTTTGGCTCTCCCTCTCCATGGCAGATTCCGAGCTAGAATCAGAGATAACAACCGCGGCTTTGCGAGCCCTCACCTTTTGCTCCAGCCTCTTACGGTTGATCTTCTCTCCTCCGCGCCTCTTAAAATAATACGCAATCTCCCCCAACAACGCTTGTTTCTCCTCCAAGCTCAAACAAGCAAACCTTTCAATAACACCGGCCTTAGTACGAAAACGAATATTGATCTCTGCAAAAACAAACCAAATAAATCAGAACGTCCAAATTATGATATACCAGACACACATTATGACCTAAAACCAACGACCTACCAGGAAACTTTATAACCCGATTTTCAATCTCCAAACCAGGAGGACAATATCTACCCACAGCCAACAATGGCCTCACGACTCGATCCTCCTTTTCCCCCAGCGATAACGGAGACTTCCCCCTTAAAGACATGAAAACCGAAATTCATAACACGACCTTCTCACAACAAAGTGCTCCATCACATCCGATAAGCGGATGTTCTGGCCTGTCATTCAACAAGTCCAACACATGGAGAATCCTCCAAATTGTTCCCCCACGAACTGACAAGGGGCTTTCCCCAAAAAGTTCAACACCTCCATAGTAAGACGGGAAAAAGGCAACCTCATCCCAGCCTTTAATTGTCCATAGCAAACAACTACTCCTCCACCCCAAGGAACGTAGTCATTATGAAACAAATTCCTCTCTCCCCTCAGGTCGTACATGGCTAGGTCGGACTCCACCCAGCCAAACTCCTCTCTCAATGCTGCATAGCAATCCTCCAACTTAGGCTTCCTCACATCCATCGTCTCCAACGATGAAGACGATGAAGCCTTATCACCACTACACACTTTCTCCTCAACTTCTTCACCACTTACCGTTCTCTCTCTCCATTTATCAACTTCCACCTCACCACTCAAGCTATCACTGTTAGCAGACATTAAAAGATCTAAAATTAATGAAAGAGAAAGATTTGCAAGATCAAAAGACGCACATGATACCGAAGAAGGAATTTTTTTTTTTTGTTGTTTCTCTCTTTTCTTTTTTCTTTCGCTCTGGGTTTTTTCTCTTTGTCTAGAATAAGAACTGAGCAAGCGAAATCCCAAAGGAAAAAACCCCTCAACTGCCCCAAACCTTGAGAAGACAAAAATGTTTCGTGTTCCCAAAATTTAAATCATTACTCGCCCACAAATCACCGTAATTTCGGGTCCACGAATCCAGCCCAAACAGTTCCCGCACATTCCCCAAAACCTAATTTCAAAACAAAACAGTTGTCAGATACGTGTTTTCAAATCTTTACTTTTTAACCGTTCTTTCTCCACGCAACAGCTGTCCAAAGAACGAATAAAAAATAAAGGGGGTTGTATAAGTACCCTCCATTCCACACTACAATACATGTGTCCACATAACAGGTCGTCTAACACCATCAGACCGTACCCAACACCTAGGTAGTCCGAAGCATTAGTTACAGCCATTTATGGAAGGATATCAACTAGCGCAATCTCAGAGCTCAATCAATGCCACAATCAAGGAAACATTAACTTTGTAACAACACATTAATGGCGAATCATCAAGATAGCACACAAGGTGGATTTACACTTCATAACAGTCCAAAGCAAATATGGAAAGTCAACTCACACACTTATAAATAGAGAGAGATGAACTTTGTAAGGCTTGATTCAAGTTTAGCCCGAGAATCTTGATACGTAGGCAACTCTTATCCCAAGAAGAGTGCAACTATTTCCAATTCTCTATATCATCAAGTCTTTGTCCAGCAACCACAACATCTATAGTACTCAAGTTGTTTTAAATAATCGACAAATGGAATAACTAGCACTGGGTTTGGAGAAAAGTGGGACACGATTTGTGTGGAGCGTCAAGGAACACGTGGCAGAAGAGTACGGAGTAGTCCCTAGTGGTTTCGAAGATCGGGTGCAGCTGGTAGAGGTTTTGTAATTAAAGGATGGGCTCCTCAGGTTGTGATACTAAACCACCGAGCCGTTGGATCGTTTTTGACTCATTGTGGTTGGAACTGAATGTTAGAAGCAATCATTGCTGGAGTACCCATGCTGACGTGGCCCATAGGAGCAGACCAGTACATTAATTCAGAACTTTTGGCTGAGCGCATGGCCCAAAATATCGCCGAGATATCCGATATCTCGCCGATATATCTCGGTAAATTGGTACATCGATATCGATATTTCCGATATATATCCACCGAATATTAACCCCTTTTTTTTCCGAGATATATCGGAATTTCCGATATGAAAATTTATATCGCCGATATAATCGATATTTCCGAGATAATCGATATATATCCGTTGACTTTTTGACCAATTGTTAATAACTTAATATTGAAATTTCTGAAATATCGGTGAGATATCCGAGATATATCGGTGAGATATCCGATATTTTAGAAACTTTGGACTGGTCACCAAAAAAACCGAGATATCCGATATATCCGATATATCTCGGTTTTTGGGTACACCGATATATTAACCGATATCGAAATTTTGGGCCTTGGCTGAGCGTATAGGAGTTGCAGTCAAAGTTTGTCAAGGTGGATTGACTGTTCCTAATGCCGATGAGTTAGCTCAGAAATTTTTCGAGTCAGTAGGCGAAAACCAATTGCTGAGTGAGCGAGCTAAGGAGCTAAGTCAGACATCATTAAATGCTGTAAAAGATGGTGGGAGTTATTTCAGGGATTTGGACGGTTTGGTAACAGAATTGCAGCTCTTAAGTGTACAAATGAAATAAAATCTGACGTGACTGACACGCTTGGTGGAGCAATATGTATGTGATCACGAGCACATCTATAGTTTCTTGCCAAGTTTTTGTTATTTTTTGTTGTTGAGTGAAGTAGAACTTCACCAAAAAAATGAGAGTGAAGTAGAATGGTACCAGTCCGGCAGTCTCTCGTAAATAAATAAATGGTTTTGCTTCAAATGTAAATGAGTTGGTAAAAGGTCTACTTCCAGCTATTATTCCCCAAGAAATCTGTTAAACAATTCATAAACTTCTAAGGTGAGAATTCAAGTTGCATTTGTGAACCCCAATAAACACATACTGTATGTTTGTACTATCTCGAGCCTAAATTTTGTGACTAAGAATGAGATATCTCGAGAAGCTTTTAGAAGTAGTCAAAGTCAGAGCAATTAGTCTCTTAAAGTTAGTTAGAAGATGTCAGAGTTTGTTATATTTTCTGTTAGTCTGTTTTGACAGTTGTCACCGTTGTTTGTCTTTGCTTTTTATTCCTGCATAAATACATTATAAATATCAGTTTTAGATTAATGAACAAATCACAAGTTTATTATGGTATCAGAGCTTTTTTTTGTCTCACGATAGACCAAAATCGATCATAATCCTCAAAAACCAATTTTTTTTCTTCAAACCGCCTTTTTCAAGCACCATTAATGGTGAATTCAAGTTCATGATATGAAGCAGTTATGTGTTCTTCATTGAGTTCAGTAACGAGTTAACTGAGTTCATCACCGAGTTCATCATCGAGTTCACAGGTTCAATTCTCAATTCAAGAAATCAAGCTTTTGATTTCTATTCAAAATTATTTCAAGCTCATGAAGGGATCTTTCTTTGCAATCAATCTTTTTCTCAATTTGAGCTAAGTAATTTTTGTCTTCTTCATTCATTTGATTCTATCACTGATTCCATCAAAGAAATCAAGTTTTTTATTTCATTATTCAATCTATTTCAACTATTCACTACAAGAAAATGGACTTTTGCCCATGGATGCCTGATATTTTTTGCCACGGTCATAAACTCTCGCATATTTTCCCACAAATTTTGACCGTGGATACAGCCATTGTTTACTTGGGCCGTGGATACAGCCACGACAGAAACTGTGGGTACGTTATTTTTAACTTTGATAGCTGTTCCACACGTTTTGACCGTGGGGGTAGGGCTCTAATATTAGGCAGGTAGACCAGTTCTCTTTTCACCTTCGCTAACTATTTTCTCCTCCTTCACCCAGTTCGCCCTAGGGTTTCCAGTCCCATCAAATTTCTTCAATTCCCCCCAAATTTTCTTCAATCAATTGTTGGGTTTTCAATTAAGCTCAAGAAATGGCAAACGAAACTGAAAAAAATGGAAGTGGAAAAATCAATTCTCGATTTAACGAGCTATCGGCTACATGATTGGAATTGAGTTGAATTTAACAACATTAGATACTCAGATTGGTCTTCTTACACAACTTAAAAAGTTGTCTTTGCATCAAAATATGTTTGATGCTTGATTTGCTTTTCATCAAACATTAGATGAAGAGGTTAGGATAATTTTCATTTTTCTTAACAGTTGTTATTTTAATTTGTTCTAGGAACCAGTTTGGTTTTCAATTTTTTACTATGGCGCTCTTTCAATCGTCTAAACTGCGTGTCCCTTTTATGTAGGCTTCGAAGTGGCGATTCTTTGAGACAAATCTTTCATTCTAAGATCAGGTATGTTCATATCGATCTTTTACATAACCTCGACAAATTTTATTGTTCTTGATTTTAATAAAAGTGGTTGGTGGTTTAATTTTTTTTTTTAAAAAAATTTGTTTTTGTGGATGTGAGTATGCAATTGTCTTGTCTACTGCTTAGTAACTAAAATTATTTAGGTGAATATTTTCATCAAGTAGTGACTTTTATCTAGTGTTGTGACCCATTTTTGTTTATGTTAACTTCAACTTAAAATAATCTTGCAATTCTGTTGTTGAATTGAATCCCCTGATTTGAGTTTTTGAAATGAAATAATGTAGCCTTGACTACTTAGATTAATAAGTTGTTGGGGGCTGATGATGTGGGATTGGCCGTTTGGATGCATGCATTTTTTAGTACAAAATGGAGCTAATTTAAATATCTAGGTAGCCCATGGATAATTTTTCCTCTAGATGGTTTGTCTTTCTTCTTTATCAGTCAATTTGTACAAAAGTTTTGTTGATGATAGGACCTAATGAAGAGAGTATATTGCTTAGAATTAGGCAATTTAAGAGTGTTTGATTTGTTGAAATATTTCTAATGGAAAAACTTTAATTTTGTAGAAAATTTTGGATCAACCTCTTGATTTTGTGGAAACATTTCACAACTCAACAGTTTTAATTGTGTGGAAATTAAAAGTTTTGTCAATTAGGGGGGAGTGGAAGAGTTTGGGGTGAGATTAGAGCCATTGAGTGGAAACGTTTCCACCAAGATGCACTAACCAATATCATTTTAGCCAATAAATGAGCGTGGGAATTATCAAGTTTGATGTTATTCCTTTTGTCCATTATTAAATGTCATTTGTTAAATTACTTTATTTCTTACACATTTTTCTCTAAAACGGAAAGGAAGTGCGTTCCTCCATTATTTTCTTGCTATTTAAAATTTCAATTCTATTTTTTTGTTACAACAACCACCAAGTAGGCTTATTGTTCTTGACGGTATAATAAATCAAGCGAGTATCTGTCCTAGAGAAATATGTTCTCCTTAAGACTAGCACCGGTAAAAAAAAAATGGTAAGACTAGTGCTATTATCAAATAGTTTATTTCGAAAGGGTACTCTTGAATTTGTGGTTGAGTGACCAATGAGGTCGGACTCTAGATTACAGCCATTGAGGGGTAGTTTGAAGTGGTATTATCTCTCTTTCATGCATGGAATATTGGAAATGCTTATTTTGTTTTGTTATAGTGGGCAGTAATATTCTAGGCATTTTGGTATTGTAGGTACGAGCAAGATTGGATAAGTCTAGTATATATGCATTGAATTGATATATTATTATATGTCTAACATTTCTGAATGTTGTGTATCTTTCATTTATTCCTAGATACACCATGGAGGCTTCTATTCTAATTGATATGAAGAGCTCAGCTTGAGAGACTGTGGGCTCGGTAAAGGTGGATTACTCAACCCCAGAAGAGAAGCACCTAAGCCCTACGACTTGATCATCAATAATAAAAGTTTTTTTTTGTTTGGGATGGTGGTGTTCAGGTGAGCACATACATTTTGAGCAATCAATTCTTCCAGATTTTTTTCTGTTTGCATTGGGCAGGCTTGGTACTTTTTCTTATCCTCGTTTTTTCTTAACCTTGCTTTTTAACCTTGTCATTTCAACTTGTATATGTATCTCATTTCAAAATTTCAATAATGAACTCTGTTGCCAAAGGCGGCACCTTGATGTTCGAACCAATGTTTAATAAAAGTAGTTGGTCGCAATCAAAGGCGTTCCATGGAGGCCCACTGTGTGTGTTGAGAATTTTAACACCTTGCACCTCTTCTCGCCCCGACAACTTAGATCATGGAGCACGTATCTTTCCTCCTTACGTCCTTATACTATATGGTCATATTAAATTTAAATTACGACATTTGGTTCTCTGATTTCAAGTAACCGCTTGAATGTGACTTTGATGGATAAGTTTTATACATTTAGAAGTATCAAGTGATGAACTATATGTCTATATTTTTGTTCCATATCTAAATTTTTGAGTCTCATGCCACTCACCTGACATGTCTTGTTGGATTGACTTTAACACATATTTTAGTAGACATGTTTCACTATAGCAAGTATACTATATTGAGCTATGAACTTGTGGGATTGACATGTAGAACCCGAAGTTCCTTTTTTGTTTTTGTTTTTATATTTGTTTTTCCGTGGCTGTTACTGTCAGTGAAGTTGAGGCTTTGTATGAACTTTTTAAGAAACTGAGCAGCTCAATAATCGATGATGGGCTTATTCACAAGGTTTGTCTTTTTAGCTTTTCTTGATCAGGAGGAATTTCAGGTGAACTCTTGGAGAGACATGAGCAGCATATCCATCAAGCAGTAAGGAGATCATGGTTTCAAAGAGGTAAGAGGAATATACATCTAATTTACATTGTTTCCTTTTTATTAGTTGACACCCACCCAACTGTGAATGCTTCTTAGCTTACTCCTTTTTTCACTTCAACTTCAGTGTCAATAATTCTAAATTCTATAGTTTACTACATATATCAATTGACCATCCTGTTTCAGCACCTTATTATCTTACCTTGTAGCTTAATAAGACCCTGTTTAGACAGTGCCCCGGTATATTATTTGTTTGATAGGTGAAAGTTAGTTTCAAATATTAGGCTTCATCCAGTTGCCCACATACACTAGTCTTGCTTCTTGAACACAGTAGTGATTTATAAATTTATTTTTCAAAGTTAGGACACTCATTTTTTTATATCCTATTTTGGTTTGTAGGAAATTGTTAAGGATTTATTACTATGTAAGACTCCTACATTTACCATGCATTCCGTTATATGTTGAAGTCATTTTTCGTTTCTAAGACTTATTGTAGTCTTTATTCTTGACTTGTTGCAGCCTATTGAACCAGTTACAGGTTTGAAAGGCTAACACTAATGCAAATTCTTGACTTGTTGCAGCCTATTGAACCAGTTACAGGTTTGAAAGGCTCACACTAATGCAACTTGAGATTACGATCTAGTGTATTATCGGAGAATATGTATTCTACTTGAGAATATGTAGAGTACTTAGAAATAGTAGTTGTTAACTGCTCTAATTATCTGAGTTTACCGTGCATTTATTAGTGATTTGTGTATAGAACATCTCATATTACTCGTCTATCTTTTTGTTTAGGAAAGTGTTTATATAGTACATGAGATACAGAGACTCCCTTTTTGTACTAGTTAATTCAATCATTTGCTTTGTACTAGTTTATATAGTACATGGGATGACTGGAAATGGTGATTTTGAGGTGTAGGATGGTTATTATAGAAGCTTTGTTAGGTGATTGGTAGGTCTCTATTGATTGCAAGTGAAAATACCCGAGAATTAAAATATCAATATTTTAAAAATAAATAAATAAATAACTCTGCCACAGTCTATAGTCGTAGGAAAAACAGTAGATCCCACGAACTAAAATAGTAGGCAAAATTGACCTTTTGCCACGGCCCAAAACCATAGGGAAAAATGACCTTTTGCCACGGATTATGCAACCAGTTTTTGCCGTGGCCATACCGACAGCAATAACTGATGCAAAGACTGCCACTATTGGTAGGCTTTACTGACGGTTATGATTGTGGGCAGACCATTTCCGACGCACAAAAAACCCATGACCCTGCGACAATCCAAAAGCCATTTTCCCATGGTTTTGGACCGTGGTGTAAAACCTGTTTTCTTGTAATGATTATTCAATATCAATTCAAAGATTCAAGATGTTTACTCAATCCTTTTCAAATATTTCAAATCTGATGACAATCAAGTTAACCAAAGGCAATTATCTTTTGTGGAAATCAATGTTTATACCAATCTTCAAAACTTTCAAACTTTTAGGATATGTTGATGGATATTTACCATATCCGAATGAATACACTACTGTGAATGAAAATGGTGTTATAACACATGTTGATAATCCAGACTATAATGAATGGAATAATAAAGATCAAGGTTTACTGATATGGCTCAATGCCACGATCTCAGAAAGTTTACTTCCCTATGTTGTTGGTGCTCCAACATCATTTGATTTGCGGTCAATACTGGAAAAGAGGTTCTCTCTTGTTTCAAGGTCTCATATTCATGCATCAGCTCAAACTTAGGCTTCAATCTCTTAAAAAGGGAAGTTTGAGCATGGCAGAATACTTGGAGAAAGTCAAAGAGGTTGCTGATAATTTAGTTCATGCTGGCTGTAATATGGATGATGGTGATATACTTATTCAGATTTTGAGTGGATTACCAGTTGAGTATAAACCATTTTGTACTGCCATAAGAACTAGAAAAGAGGATGTTGATTTAGATGAATTGCATGGTTTATTGTTGAGCGAAGAACTCAATGTGGATGACCATAATCAAAATTTAACTCAGATTGATAATATACCACAAGCATATGCTGCTGGAAGGGGAAATGGTTCTTATAATAACCATCACAATCAAACAAGAGGTGGCTATAATGGAAGAGGTAGAGGAAATGGCTGAGGATATGTAAATGGTAGCAGAGGATATGGTAGTGGTTATAATAACTATAATTCTGGATATGGTGGAAATGGATATAACTCTGGATATAGAAATGGTTCTAATGGTGGACATTCTAATAGAGATACTAAGTGATTTGTCCATGGTCCTACTAGTGGAGGATACAATGGACCTCAAGTTGGTCATGGCTTTAATCCTGGTAATAGACTAGTCTGTCGGATTTGTGGAAAAGTAGGCCATTATGCAATAGATTGTTTCGATAGGATGAACTATGGTTATCAAGGCAAGATACCACCGAAGCACACAATTAAAGGCATTGGTTGCTCATAGGAATGAGGCACCAAGTTCAAGAAATTCTGATTGGTATGCTGATAGTGGTGCTTCAAAAGTTCAAATCACAGGACAGCAAAGTACAACAACCTGGAGTTTCCTCATTCATACAAATGGACCAGTTCAAGTCATTGTTGGAGATGGTCAATCTTTGAATATTGCAAATACTGGTAACATTACTTTATATAGTCTTGTTTCGAATTCAAAGTTCCTACTTAAAGATGTGTTACATGTGCCTCTAATTTCTTAAAACCTTTTATATGTTCATAAATTTACCTCTGATAATGACTGCTCCTTAACATTCAATTCATCTCAATTCATTATGAAGGACAACATGTCACAGAGGATTCTTTTCCAAGGACCTCATAAGAATGGTTTATATCCAATCAATCTAGCTTCATCATCTTTTCCTACATTCAATGGCAAAATGTCTCAAGCATACATTGGTGAAAGAACCATTCCTTCCATCTAGCATCAGCGGCTAGGACATCCTGCATCATCTATCTTCAATAAAGTCATTCAGAAATTTGGCATTCCCCTGCATCAAGACTCAAAAAAAATTTTTTGTAAAAATTATTAGTTTGGAAAGAGTTATCAGTTACCTTTTAAAAGGTCTAATTCTAGAACTAGCTTTCCTTTGCATATTATTCATGTAGACCTATGGGGTCCTTCACCATTTGTATCTACTTCATCTGGGTTCAAGTTTTATGCAAGTCTTATTGATGATTGTACAAACTATAGTTGGGTATATACTTTATATGCAAAATCTGATTTTTATGTTGTCTTTAAGCATTTTAAAGCTCAAACATAGAATCTTCTTGACAACAAAATCAAAATTCTTAGGTCAGATGCTGGTGGTGAATTTACTAGTACTATATTTGAAAATTTTCTTCTTGAATCAGGATTAAAACATCAGTTTTCATGTCCTCACACACCTCAACAAAATGGTGTTGTTGAGAGGAAGAATAGACATATCACATAGTTGAGTAGAACTTTTTCAGTCAAAGTGGAATTCCATTCTCTTATTGGCCTAAAGTTTTTCAAACCTCTATTTTTCTCATCAATATATAGATTACCTATCAAGCATTTTAATTATATATCTCCCTATGAAAAACTTTTTCACAAATCTCCATACTACACATACCTTAAACCTTTGGTTGTGTTTGTTATTCCTGGTTAAAGCCCTATGTTTCAAACAAGTTTCAAGCAAAAAGTAAAAACGGTTTTTCTTGGATACATCAATTAAAAACCCAAACTATGTTTCTCATCCTCATGGACTCATGAAATCAATTTATTTTTAACAGAAAAATTGATGACACCAACTAATTTCATGATTAATACTTCACATACTAAATCAAATGAAAGAGCATGAATTTGCGATCTGCGCAAGAGAGGGGAAAAAAATGAAATTGATTCATGGAATCAATTGACACTGTGTGTGTGTGTGTGAGAGAGAGAGAGAGAGGCATACCTGGTGAGCTCAAGGGAGTGGGGAGAGAGATGCGTCTTCTGAAATGAGAGAGAGGAGAAAAGAACTCGAGAGATAGATGGGTGGCAAATTTCCACTGGCAAAAGAGTTTAGGGGGGGTGGTAGATTCTATTTTCCCACTTCTAGTGGGAAATTTTCATTTGTTGGCAAAATGTAAATAGTGTTTGCCACTACCTTAAATGCAGCAAAACACTGGCAAATGGTGTATCTAGTAGGAAAATATGGTTTGCCACCCCCATTTGCCAGTAAACAAACACAGCCTAAGAGTCCCAAGAAATTAAAACACTTCCATTGCCAAAGAAAACCACAAAACCTCTTTCTCCCACCACCAAAACCCTTTCTTCTTTGCTCACTCATTCACTTATGGAAATCAACAATATTTCTTTAACTTTCAAATTAGAAAATAAACCCAAACATAGACTTACACAAAATACATATTCAACAACAATAGTTCTTGAAACTTCAAGCAATCAAACAACTTTAGGCAACCGTGGTTGATATTTCAAAGCTAACACCAACATATATACGGATTTATTATTGTAAGTTCTTGCATCCTCTTACAAACTTGATGAGTTCTTCCTTGCTCTTACAATATTTTTTTTTCTTTGCTCATTAGTTTTGGGATCTCTTTTGACGCCAACTGGCTTTATATAAATAATTGGGGTTTATCCCATCCAGTGGATAGTTGATTTCTCTAATTTGTGGATACGGTTAGATGATGGCTAAGAATTATGATGATGACAATTAGGTTACATTATGTTCAACAAGATTATTGAATAACAACATGTTAGCAAGTTGTTACAATATACAGTTTTATTTTTTCCCAAACTCATTTAGTTATTTTTTGCTCATTCAATTAGTTTTTTCATGAAAAATGACTATACCCAGGTAGTTTCTCTATATCCAGTAAATTGGTTGAGTAGTTCATATTTTTTTTTAATCATTTTTCAGCTTATGGGTTCTTTTTTTACCCAAATGCCTATCTGTGAGACTTTCTCATTGTAAGTTGTAATTACATACAAAGAAGATTTTGTACAAGTGAGGATAACATAATACAATATTGAGGGTCTCCTGTGTCTTAACAATTGCATTGATGTTTTTGCCACTATCACCATGATAAACTTGAAGATTATTTGAAAAGCTTAGAAATGGTGGCTCAAATCGTGGGGATAAAACGACAATTGAAATATATAGTTAAGCTTAGGAAAAAGGGCTAGGTGCAGAACTTGCATTGCCACATGCCTCTTTGAATAAACAAGACGAGTGTATAACACATTTATTTTTTCATTTATAGTTAATACAAATATGGCGAGGTATATGCTTGTATGTAAAGTTATACCAGTTTTGGTGCTTTCCCGTGGGTTAATGTGTAAGTTGCAACTGTAGTTGCTCTAGCGGATGGTAAATAAGTACTCCTTAGGCTAAGTTCAATGGTTTGGGGCGCCATCATACCAAACTACAGTAGAATATTTCATAAGGTTAATGTGATAGCGTTTGAAGACCCAATGGTTTTTACAATAAAAAAACACTAAAACACCTCCCTAAAGATACAAACGTAATTCACCAAAACTAAAGATTTCGAAAATAAATTTGGTCAAACAAATTTTCTAGCCGCTGTTTCTTTGGTGAAATGAGACAAAAGGTACAAAGTGTACTTAGGTGCAAATCCTTTTACAAACATTTCAATCAAGTTGGTCTTTTCTGTATTGCTATAAATAATTGGCATACTATTGAGAAAGTTTCCTTCTTAGTAGTGGTTATTATCTTTTACATATTGATAGCAATGTTAACTGACTTTTCTCTTATTGGAAACTGACTGTACTTTAACTTCAGTTGGAGATGCTAATTTTATATCTTTTCAAACTTAGACATTTTGTGCTATTTTTGGTTTATGTAGGTCCAGGAGGCAAGGGCAACAGCTGAAAAATCTCAGCAATTGTTGCTTAATGTGGCCAATAGGAAGAGAAATAAGCAACTAGAAATAGATGGACTGGTAATTATGAAGGCTATATATGGTAATGTCAAAGCTTATAAGAAAAGGAGTGAATCAGGACAAGAGGAAGATGAATTAGCATCACAAGTTCTGGATATGTCACTATACCTCTGAACTTCTTGGTGAGCGATTCTGGGAGTCTCAAGGTATTCTTTCTATGCTTGCACACATCTTTTGCTGTTATGTGGTCAATTGAGTATGGAGTCACCACAGTGATTTTGTGCATAAGATAATATAAGAAACATTTCACTAAATCCCATTGATAGATGAAATATTGAAATGGAACTTGATTCTACTTTAGATATGGGTTAGATATGGGAAGTAAGAAATTTTGGTTATTCCAAATTAAGATTTACTATTTTCTTTAGCATTCTCTCACATACTGAATCGTGTCTGTAGGTCAAGATGAAGTTGGTCAACCTCGGCCATGCTCAAACGTGAGTTCATACTTTATCATTTCAATTTTTTTTTTATCGGCAAGCGAGGTTGTTAACGGGGTCCCCTACCCTTTAATCATTTAAGGCCTCATGCATAAACACATAGTATCTAAAATTTTCTACATAAATGGTCAGTAAGAATGGGAATCACCACATATATGCACTTCTTCATGGACTGTTCTATTAGATATTAGTGGTTTATTAGCCTTTTTTTGTTTTAGCTGTTTTCTGCCTAATGTTTTCTATTTCAAACCCACAGGTAGATACTATCGCACAATGTTTATAGTAAAAAGAAACTACTTTTTTTCTCTCTCTCGCTCTCCTACTTTTGTTGTTAGAAGATTTTAAGTCTAAAAAGTTGTGTGCTCTTTGTTTGATGTGGAGCCTTTATTAGTAGTAATTGGGGGTCGGGGGGAAAGCTCTCCCAAGTCCATACAATTTTGAGCAATTCCTACAGACATCCTTCTGAGTCATACTTTTGAGCAACTCCTTTGTACTCATATATTATGGTGTAGACACACTAACACGATCCCTTCTCTCTTCCAAGTTTTGCATTGGCACTGGAATGCCTGTAGGAATAACCAAACCACAATAGAATAGTTCATAAGGTTAGTGGGATAGTGTTTGAAGACCCAATGGTTTTCACAAAAAAAAAACAAAAACACCTCCCTAGCTGCCTTTGACAATGGTTTGTAAACAAACAAAAAAAAAAAAAAAAAAAAAAACACTAACTAGCCGCCACTCCTAAAGGCGTATGGAAATTTTTTTTCCTTCCCATTTTGCCCTTTTTTCTTTAGTATACAAATAAAATAATAAGGATACAAATGTAATTCAACAAAACTAAAGATTTTGAAAATAAATTTGGTCAAACAAATTTTCTAGCCGCAGTTTCTACTGGTGTGCAGTGTATATATTGTTAAAACTGGCGGTATAGATGGGTAAACTTATATCGATAGTGTTGGCGGGTTAGCGTTTTAACGCATCATTGGATTACAATTTCCGTTATTTGGTGTTTTGTCGCACCGGACTTAGCCTTAAGGGTTCATATTTCCTAATCTATACGCTTCAATATAATTAGAATGAAGCTTTAAACTCTACAAACTATGAACGTTTCAAGCGAGGGACTCCCTTCTCTGAGCGTTTTATAATTAAGATTACATAAAATAAATCAGACTAGAAATAGGAGAGAAAAATGGAAGTTTATGTATTAACCAAAAATTGGAAACCCACGGTCTCTCAAATATATTCCCTTTGTGAGATAAAACCCCAAAACTTCTCCAAACAATTAACTATACATCACCCATCACGTCCATAACAACAACCGCAACAACGACAGAGAAAACATTTTTTGGTCCCAAAAACTAGTTTTATGATAATTAGGTGAAACTTGTTTTTCAAGAAATTTGCTTTGATAAAATAGCTTTTAAGAAAAATCACAACCAAACATGTTTATTCAAAAACTGTTTTTAGAATAAATATTTTTTCATAAAAATGCTTTTTAAGAAAAAATAATTTTTTGAAAAAATGAGAACCAAACACCCACTAAAAATAGATTAAGTTTTTATTTTGAAAAAGAGTGTGGAGAAAAACATTTTAGTTTGGAACAAATAAATGTTAATGGCAAGCAATTCAAATAGTGTGATAATATGCAATTATGTTGGTTGAGTTTCTAGCTACCCAAAAAGACATCCATTTAGAATATTTTATTCAGTAAAGGTTTAAGTTTGTCTTAAATTTCTTTCTGTTTCGATTGTTAGAAGTGTTTGACTGCTAGAGGAATTTTTATCTGATAATAGATATATGATGCTCATGTTCTTCTCACTGCCCATATCACTTGCAATGATGGTCGAAGTATACCAATGTATAGTATGAGATGAATTGCAAGTGAGTTACTCTTAATATATTGTTTTACTTTCATTTTAAGTCTTTCTTTTTCAATTTGATTAGAGTGTTATACTTTTGATAGATCGAGGTTCCTTGATACTTGCTATGGAGTGAAGATGTGTTAATAACAAAAGCTATATACAATTTCCTAATGGCAGACTTGCTAATGCATTTTACTTCTTAATGTAATTGTTCAAAAAGAAGCTTTATAGAGAGTTATGTATATAGGCAGTGGAGTAAACAATGCATTAGCTTGCCATAGGATGAAGAAAAGCCAGTAGTACATTCACTAGCTATGGTGAAAACTCGACTCTTGGGATCTCTTTTGGGTTCAAATTGTTCTACAAGGCAACTCTTAGGCATTTTTAGAATTAGGACAACTACAAGGGAAGTGTTCATTTAGGATCAGTGAATCACCAGATGTGAATGATACGGTAGTTATTTTTGAAAAGTAATAAGAAGAACTTTTTCTGATTTAACCTTTTTCCTTATCCTAAGCTTGATTATGCAAGTTTGGGTTGTAGGAATGGTTGAAGGCCATTGGTCATGGACTAGCCATGTCAAGGGAAACACCTTAAAACACCCTAAACCCCTCATGGCCTCATTTTTTACCAACTACTTTAGAATTGAAGCCAAGACTATTCAAAGCTAGCCCAACATACAAGTAGTCAACCTGAATAGTTGAGCTGAGATCTCTATATAGTCATAGATATAAATGTATAACACCCCCCTAATTCTTATTGAACAAATTGAAGATATAAATTATGTTGTTCATTTTTCACACAAAGAAAGTATATGCTTCCTTCATTGAAGAATCTATCCTAAAATAACCTCTCAAACAACTTGGTTTACATATAAGCTATCATAGGCAACAAATACATTTTTTAGTTAGGGATCTACTTCAGTGTGTGGTATACCACCTGATTGTTTACAATTCTATAGATGCTTAGGACTCTTAGAAGCTTCTTTATCAAAAGATAACATTTATATAATTTGTTATCAAATTTTCGTAATGAAAAAATAAGTGTTTTTCTTTGCTTACTCTTTTGTTCTTGATATGACACTAGTATATATATTTGGTTTGTCTAACTATATATTGTCATTGTTGCATTGTGTATAATAGGACTGGCTCTTGCTCATTTATGGATTTGGATTTTAGCATTAATGCACTAGCAACTTTGCAGGCCGGTTAGTGCTTGGCCTCTCTACCTATAACACAAAGGGAATGAATCCATAACAACTCTCCACTCAAAGGTTTTTCTTGACGAAAGATTTGGAATAAATTTGCACATTTTCCTAAGTTATACATTTACTCTAGGATCACCCAAGAAAAACAAATCGGGGCCCGCTAAAAATTATGGTTCCTATCTAAGATTCACAATTTCAGAGAACTATCATTAGATACCTATGTATAACTTAGAACATTGTTATATTATGGAACTGGGATAACTTGCTGTAGAGGTTGCACCTTATATATAATTTATGTACTATATTACCAAAAAATTTATTAGATGTGATAAAGTTGTTATAGTGTAGTGGTCATCATGCTTGCTTTACATACACGAACGATGTCCCCAGTTCGAACCATGTATTTAACTCTTTTTGATATAGGTGTACAAAAGGAAAGAATGTTTCCTTATTATGATATGTATTTAGTAGTGAATCATAGTGTCATGGAGATTGCATGTTTGAGACTTTTGAATCTAATGTGATCCAGGAGAACCAAAGCTCATTCAATTTTGTTTTGAAAATCACGCATTTATCACTAGCTAATAGTTCATTCAATATGCCTATATTAAATGTATAACCAACATTTTTTTTTCGGGTCTAACATGATATGCTTGATTGGGTCTGATTTTGATCATCCTAATAATTATAATCAATGTGCATAATCAATCTTATTTTGTTCCTTGCAGTTTACACGGTATGAGAAGCTGTGATGTACACAATGTTCCAATATTTACAAGCCAAAGGTAACTAAATTTATGTTCATCTGTTGCATTCAAAGTACTAATTTTATATGGTTTTAAGTCAGACGTCCACCTAAAAATTTAATTCCGAGAAAAAAAAGAAATATTACTAACTTACTTCTCTAAAACATATTCCTTTTGAGCTAAAAAAAAAAAACCCCTTTCGGTTAAACCCTACACCGGAACTTTCTCAATCTTTGCCAGTTACTTTGAACTTCAAATTTCTCTCTTCAACATCATTAGACTCTAGGGGATTGGTGAGGAATTTTTCAGGTGAGATCTTTTGCTCTTTTACAGTTTTTATTGATTGCTTGAGAAACCTACACTACAAAAGTCTCCATCCATCGTGCCTCAATAATAATTCTTGAAACTTAAAGCCATCAAACATTTTCAAGCAACTATAATTGTGCCTTTCGAAGCTAACACCAACATATATACATATTTATTATTGTGAGTTCTTACATGATTCCTTGCATTCTCTTAAAAATATGATTTCTTCCTTCCTCTTAGAAGTTTTTCTTTGTTCATTAGTTAATTCCTTTGTTCTTTTGGCTTAAATTAAAGTTGGCAATTTGGCATTGTATGGAGTGGACATTACTGGATTCTGCTTTAAGTTTCATTTGCCTATGATGCAAGTTTTATAAGAAAGTTTGAATTGTATCCAGACAACCAACTCGATTGACAAATGAATTGAAGCCCAAAGAAATTAATTTTCAGAGTTAGAAGTGATGACTTAATTTAGCAAGCACACTGGACTTCGCCTTTCTATCATGACAGAGAATTGGAAGTGACCATAAGACGTTTGAGGTTTCCTAATGCTTATGTAAGTGCTCCATTACTATGATTAATAAAATAATGACATGTTTTCGACATTAATTGCTTGAGTTTAACATGTTATAGCAACTGTGAATTTATCATCGAAAGCTTTGCATGTGTTAAATACCATATAAAGCATTGTTGGTGCAATGTGACTATTATTTAATAGACCCCAAGGGCAATTTTAAGCTTGAATATATAAACTTTATAGTATGTTCTCAACTTAGAGTGTTCTCATCTTTTTTTCCAATTTTAATCAATTGAAAATACACCAGTGATACATTTTGTAATTTGACTATGATCTTTGATGGAATTTTATTGATTTTGGTTTATGAACATTTTATATTCTTTTATTCTTTTTTTGCAGAGAAAGAGTTGTGATGAAACTTTGCAAGTCATCTTCTTTAAGATCGGTTTCTATAAAGCCATGCGTAAACTTAATTTGAAATTATTTTGTAGAAAAATGCCATAAAAGCCATGTCATATATCTTGGCGGTCATACAAATTAGTTCAAGGTATTAGTTTATGAAATTTAGAAAAATCAAGTTATTATCAAGTAACAATTAGATGCTTAAAGTAGTCCATGTCTTTTAGATGCTGCCATAGCATCTTACATTGATGTGGTTTCGATATCTTTACGCAGATATCACCGACATGAAAGTAAAGGAGTGATTTGTGGGTAAATCTTTGTAGTGTTTCATGTTGTTTTACATGCATGTATGATGAATATATTAATTGTTGAATCAGTGCATATCACTGAAATGAACACTAGCAAAATTAAAGGTGACCGGTTGATTTCCTCATGGAAATGTTTCTTGGCAAATTTTGTTTCTTTACTCAATTTTCAACAGTAATAAGTGGCTTCAAGAATATAATTGACTAAGCTTTCTACATAACAGATCAAGGGCAATATGGCTAGCACCATCAACATTCGCAACATAGGTAACATTTCATCCTTAATAAACATTGGTATTTTTCTTTTCAAGCCATAAGTAGTTGCCTTCTTTACAACGTTCTTATTGTACTATTGCTTAACTAGTATATATATATATATATAGTAGTCCCTTTTTGAGCTCTCAGCCCATCCACATCGATAGGGGTATTATGAAAACTCAGGAGACTAAGTAGGAAGTTTACCCGTTTTGAGCTCTAGAAATCAAAGTTTACCCTTCGTTAAACCCCTCCCCCGAACACTACGAATCAATTTATTTCCTCTCTCTCTCTCTCTCTCTCTCTCTCTCAATATTTGTCGCTTACTTCTGTAAGCTTGGCTACTGCATAAGCGAATCAGACACCTAGAGAAGTCATTAATTTCTCTTTTCAACCTCATTAAACTTTTGGGTTTGGCTAGGAATTTTAACAGGTGAGATCTTTTTGCTTCAAACCCCACCCGGAACTCTATCGTCTCAAATCAAGATGTTGAGAAACTCTGAACACAACTTCCATGATCGCAAGGTAAAATCAAGTTATTTTATTATTAATATTATTTTGAAGTCATTCTATTAGGAGTGTTGATTTTAATTTTTTGGGTTTGGTTCTGAACTTCTGATGGTGAAGATTAGTTCCTCATCATATTCGTTATATATTTTCAGAAATGGAATTTGAGATCTATGCAATCGAAGGGTTTCCAACACTAATTTTATCGTGTTCAATCTTAGAAATCTGGCAAGTTATCTTTTCTTTCATGAACACCATGATTCAACTATTATTAGAACTGCACCAGTTTATTTTCTTTACACTGATTTTAATCAATGTGTTTTACTTTCTTAAAGCAATTTATCACTTGTTAATTCGCCACACTCAACCACTGGAGTCTATCATTCGAAATCTCGATCTGCAAGTATATTTTGTATTTTAAGTAAATTAATTTGACGAGCACACTACCCCTTCCGTTTGCCATCAATCTATACCAGTCAAGTGTTGAAACTTTTGACCTGTTGGACAAAAAATTTGAGCTTTTTAGTATTTTGTTTTCCATTAGGTATGGTGTTGTAACGACATTAGTATTGAAATGAATATTGATTTTATCAAGTTGGGTGTTAGTTGTTAGCTTAACTGTTTTTTCTAATACTTTCTATTTCATTTTGACTTTGTGGGCTGTGCACTATCTGTGCTATTTTCTACGCACCTAGGATTTTTGGTGGTAGTGGTATGTTTGGATCACTGAGTTAGGTGGTAGTGGAATGTTAAGATAGTCTGAGTCAGACCCCCTCTTTGGATCATTGAAATTTTGAAATGACAATCAGCCACCATTGATCATGTTGTAGAAAATGAGAAGATGATCCTAACAATATAACAAAACCCGAAGGGCATCCTAAATCGTTTTGATTGTGCCATTATTAATAGCCTATTAGAACATAGTACCTTGAATTAAATGTTTATAGTGTTGAGTGTAATAGCTGAAATGCTCTATCCCAACTTTGTATTATGTTTACTACTAGGTATTAGCACAATATAGAAAGTTAACAACACCAACCACTTATGAATTTAGAGGCGCAAAGAAGCAAGGGTAGTACAAATAAGTCAGTGGAGATTAGAAAAAAATTGGGAAACTGCTAGGAAGGAAGCAAGAGGGGACAGGAGCTAAGTTATTGTGCATTCCAAACTTGAAAATTGTAGGAAAGCTTGCAGCATACTCACAGTTCACTTTGTTTTTTGAACAATTGCATAAAACACCATTTGAAACCCGTTATCACATTGTCACTGCAATTGGTTTCTTGCAGATGGACACCTAAGCAACTGACCAAATAGACATGAACTTCCTACAACATCTGCATTACCAAGTCAGGTGTTGTCTTGAGTAATCCTGAGCATCTTAACATTGTTTGCAAGTCTGCAACAATGCCAATAATATATAAGCTTAAATTAATTAGAACCCACATGACCATATGCTACTGCATAAGTGAAAATGATTAGGTTGCAGGTTATTTCTAGATGAGTCCTCTCTCCAACTCAGCACAAGTATTACATAATTCCATCAATTTCAGATCGTGTTGGAATCAATGATTTTTTTTCCAGGGTATCCAACTGGTAGAAGCACTTGATTGGGTAACCAGGATATCGTTCTTCAAATTGTAAGTGTTACATCTGATTACAAGTATTTGGTTTCTTCTCATTATGTTCAATTTATAAAGTTTTGTTCCATTGCGTGTATCCCATTTTTAAAATCTAAAAGAAAGTAAGTCTTCTAACCTACCTATCTGGCATGATGTTATAATAAACAAATGTAAAAATGTGATTTATCAAAAATAACTATAATGGTTATATTATTGTTTTACCGTACACCTGTATGGATATTATATATTTAAATTTTGGCTAAGTGTCTTGGACATGACAATATGTCACCTTTTTTTCTTACACTTAGTGCTAATCACCTAAAACTGGATTATAAAACCTCGTAGAGACGTAACATTTCGGTTAATTTTGTGCTTAATAATCATGAAATAATCGTATTTTTGTGTTTTTGCAGGTTGGAGCAACCAATGTAAAAATGATGATAAAGCCAGTATTTAAGCACGAAATAGGGAGTATACATAAAGCTTTTTGATTAAGCTATGTGAAGCCCAACAAATTCGGACTAAAGCCCAAAGACTCAAATAGGACATAATCAGGTCAGAAACGGGATTACGTGCACAAAAACAGCAAGCTTCCAAAGCTCATATCTCTTGAACTAGGACTCCAAATTCGGCAAGTGAGTTGCTCAGACGATCAATGCGACGAACTCTACACAAAGGCAGGAAGTTGTAAAAATGCCAAAAGACCGGCTCGCCACTAGACACAACACGTGGACCCACTATGCAGACTTGCAAGATTTGATGAGTTATCATGCAAGTCAAGACAAATGTGCAAATAATTGGCACAAAGTGGACACTTTGCATGCAATTAATGGAGTTAGATGGAATTATGTGCTAATAATGAAAAAAATGCAAGGTGTCAAAATGGTTTTAGTTTGGAGATAAGATGGAAGTTAATGGAGGGGGGTGTTTCACGTGAGATGAAGAGGAGAAAGCTCTCATATGTATGAGGGGGGCTGATTTTAGCATTAACTCCTTTTTCCTTTTCAATGGCTTGTCTTGTCTTTAGTTTTTAGTTTTTGTTTTTATGTTAAAAGCTTGTAATAGTGTTAATGGGGAACATGCTTAGTTCTTAAATAAAACTTCATCATTTCCTTAGGTAAATCAGTTTTATTTAGTATTATTTTCTTCTTCCTCTCTCTCATTAGCATATATAACTTGAAATTTTCAAATAATCCAAGGATCATTAGCTAAAACCCTCCACAGGAGAGGGTTAAGGATGCTTATGTGAGGATCAGTGTATGTTTTAGGAATCTAGACTCACTACGTAGAAGTTAGGGTTTTCTTTGACATCCCATCACAAAATGACGGAGTCTGACCAAAAGTAGAGCACGGAACTTTAGTCTAACTCGCACGCCGACCCATTTCACTTTGGGCTAGTCAGCAGACGAGACCTGGAGAATTCAAAATTCTATGCTTGTCCGACCCGGTGGAAAATGAGACTAGGTGCGTTGGAATGACATTTCAGAGATGAAATATCATTTTTACTTCACATGCTAGCATGTTATGTTTAGAGATAAACATATGGTGCTAGGGATCAAGACTCGAGTTCGTTTTGGGTTTCCTATGAACCAAAAATGGATTAGAGAAGTAGTGATTTGGAGTCCTAAGAATATGTATTAATTCTTGCATGAGTGTGATTGACCATTTTCCCATCTTCTATCTCTTTTATTATTCTCATAAACATCAAATAATTTCAACTTAATGATTGTAGAAAGTAGTTTGTAAGAAAACAACAAGGAAAAAGAAATCCATATCATTGCAAAAATTCTTCTCACTCAGTTCTCCAAAGTGTTAGATTTCAGTTTTGATTACATAGATTCTTGCCTTAGGAATTGGAACGAAACCCTTACTCGAGTATACCAACTAAAACACGTGAGTAAGGAATTATGAGTTTTAGCACGTAGTAAGTAAAGTTCTAAAAACATTGAATAGTGCTAATATCACTTAGACATAACTATTGAATCAAAGATAGACTGATTTGTTGAAACGACCTATTTTCCAATGTAGTTTTACTATGAACAGCATAACAATATGATTTCGTTGTATATGTGTTAGACCAATTTGAGTGGCGGAACGTACACATTTTATTTTTTCAAGGATGAGTCTGATGAGCACAAACCATGAGTGCAAGCCAATGTTTGTGTCTGACTTTTAGTTCAAGTAACAAGTGTTCTTCAATAAACAGATATATTCAGGCCTATTAGTGGTTTGGATGCCATAAAAAGAACACTGATAATGTTAACACTTTAATAAATAAATCACTTTCCTAGAGTGTAATGAATTTTACTCATACCCAACAAAAGCCTTCACAAGCCACATAAAACAGAGACATAGGGGCAAATTTCGACGACGATAGACTACCTGTACCAAAGATCTTGGTACAAGATCAACTGTACTACCTTACTTATGGATGTGGTTCTTTCTGGAATTCTGGAAAGCAAAATCCCCTAATATGGGATTAGTCTCCAATGCTTGTCTTTGGTATTAGGTCACACCATTAGCCAAATACACTTACATTGTGATTGGGTGCTGTTGGTTATGGTATAAATGATGTGCTTAAAATTGTTTTGCATTTAAATTAAACTATTTGGTTGGGCTGTTTGTTGTTAGTTCATTATCTATTTTGGGAATGGTCAATTATAATTGGAGAGGAATTTCAGACTTAAGTTAGCTTGCTACTAATATTATTGTTCATCATAGTAATGCACCTCCAAATTTAAGGAGGAATTTCGAGATCAAGTAAGCCTACTACATGTATACTAAATATTATGTACACTTAGGCAGTGAAGTAATGATGGGGTAACCTTCACTTGCAGTCTTGCTAATCACACACACACACTTACTTAGGCAGTGTATATCTGAGAGAGGTATCTAGAGATAGGAGCAATACTTGCAAATGCTACCCCCATAGGAATGCATCTAAATACATATATGATTCATGTTGCTACAGTAAATCCAATTTTTTTTGTTAGAACCAACTAGAGCAATTCAATCACATTGGTTGGAGCTAAAATTTTCGTATCTGTTTGTTTAGGAGACCTTGGGAGTTTACCAGGTTGTGTTTGATCCAGTTTAGACCCCAAGAAAAATGCAACTCTTAAAAGAAGTAGAGGCTATTGGAGTCATTGTTGTGAGTGGAGTTGAAATGTTTCTCCACCAGGAAATGGGCTAGTTCAATTTTTTCACTGGACGAAAAGGTGAGCTTAGAATCTGCCTCCAGCTATTTTAAAAGTACATAAATACTCTAGAGTTTAGATTGATACTTGATCATTAGCTAGTATTCCTAGCTCAAGTTATTAGCAATATGTGATGTGCTGCACCATGCCAAATAATTTCTAATAATTTTCTGATATATGTTCATGTTCAATATTGCATTATGTGAACGAATATCTAACATAATCTTATATCTGTGTTTGCAGCACCAGAAGACTTCATGCAGGAAATTATTCTTGCAAAGTTCTGATTTAATGAAACAAGAAAAATGTTGTTTCATATATCTTAATCATTGTAAAACTGTTTACTGTTCTGATATCGGACCCTTAATTGAAATCGATTATTTTTATACAAAGCTTCCTTGGTTACATTTCATTTCATGTATATTCGCAAATCATTCTTTCTAGTTATATAAGAGGCGTCGGGAGCTGCCTTTTGAGCCGTTTGTTCCCTTCGTCCTCTATTTTGTTGCTTTTCTTTCCTAATGTCTAGTTTGGCCCCACCGCCCCCACAAAACCTTCGCCACTGTTTTTCCTTTTTGATTTCTTTAAAATGTTATATATACGACAGGGAAAATATTAGTGGTGTTATTAATTATTGTCATTAGTTTTTCTTACCAATATTTGTTTTAATTAATTTTGAAACTGCTGCATGTAAAATCAACTAAAAAGAATCACAATTAAACTACCAAGACGTTTATAACTTGGGAAATGCTAGAATGTCACGAATTAAAATCACAAAATATACACAATTTAAAACATACACAATTAGGAAAAAGAATTACAAATTAGACAATTTAAAACATACACAATTTGGAAAAAGAATTACAAATTAGAGTATGATGCTATTACTTATCACATGTTATTATATCATTTCATGGTATTTTTTGAGGATCTCACAAAGTTAGAAATCGGAAACTAGATGTAACTGCTAAACCACAAAAAAAAATAATTAACGGGAAACCGGAAACTTGATACAAATGCATTGAACTAACCTCAAAGAATAACGACTTAATGGGAAATTGGAAATCAGATGCAAATCCATTGTACTAACCTCAAAAAATAAATAGTTGGAAATCGAAAATTGGATGCAAATGCATAATTAACGATAAATAAAAAAAATGGATGCAAATGTATTGAATTAACCTAAAAAAATAATTAACATAAAATCGGAAACTAGATGCAATTGCATTGAACTAACATAAAAGAATAATTAATGTACAGAAAATCAGAAACTAGATGCAAATGTATTGAACTAACCTTAAAAAAATAATAATAATAAGAACGGGAAATCGAAAACTGGATGCAAATGCATTGAACTAACCTAAAAAAAGAATAATTAATGGAAAATCAAAAAGTGGATGCAAATGTACTAAAATAACATCAAAGAAGAATAATTAACGAGAAGTTGATAACTTGATGGAAATGCATTGAACTAAACTTAAAGAGTAATAATTAATGAGAAATCAGAAATCGGATACAAATGCATTGAACTAACCTTAAAGAATAATTAACTGAAAGTCGGAAACGAGATGCAAATAGATTGAACTATCTAACCTCAAAGAATAATTAACGAGAAATCGAAAACTGGATTTGCAAATGCATTGAACCAACTTCAAAAAATAATTAACGGGAAATCAAAAACTGGATTTGCAAATGCATTGGACCAAACTTAAAAAATATTTAACGGAAAAATAGAAACTGAATGCAAATGCATTGAACTAACCTAAAAAAGTAATTAACATGAAATTGAAAACTGGATGGAAATGCATTGAATTAGTCTCAAAACATAGTTGTATTGGGAATGTTTCGACAAGTATAGTTTTACAGTTAAAATTTAGTTTATCATATCTATTTTCGTATGATTGAGAATGACTTGATATTCAAGTAGCTTCAATATGATATTTGTCTCATTGGGCATTCTTACATAACTTTAATCAAACTTCTCTTATTAAACAACTATTAAACAACAAAAAGAAGTCGAAATGTTTTATCAAGGGTGATCTCTTTCTTTTTTTATTGAGAGTGGGATTTTAATGTTGTAAAAAATTTAGATGAGTGATTAATATAATATTTATATTTTATAACTCTGCATACATAGTGAAAAATATTTTTCAAAATAATTTAATATAATGTCACCGTTCGTAGAATGGATTCTAAAACTAGTGATTATGGATAGTCAAATCAATGGGGCTCGTCCCCTTTCATGCCGATGTCTTAAAATGTAGCCCAAGTAAGGTGGAAGATTGGACATCAAATTATCTGGGCTTGGCAAGATCTAGCGCGCCCAAATAAGCATTTGGCATGAAATTCCATTTTTTCATGGTAAAGTCACGTGGACGAACTAATTTCTGTTCCAAAAGTTAGAAAATACGCATTCATCAAAATCTTTTACAAGGAGTCTTTATGTGATCAAAGTAACAAAATGTTGGTTATTTTAAATTGAGTGTTATCATATTGGGCTTGGGCTTGGGCGGGGGCTCTTGATACTTTCTTTTCGCATAACCAATGAACATTACCAATCTTCTATAAAAACCAGGCTATGCAGCAGTCCAAGACACACCAGTTTTTCGCATCTTTTCTCCTTAAGAAAAACTTCCCGCACTTATAATGGCAGTATTATCAGTTCTAGTTTTCTCTTTCGGTTTTGATTTTTTTGTTGTGCAGTGATCATCAAGACGCTTAGCTATTGTATCCTGGAGGTTCCGTGTATGTCCGCACGGGAGGAACATACTGCTAATATCTTAAAGAGAGTGACCTAGTCCGCGCCTCAGTTTCCAGTTTTCATTGTTGTTCTTGTGTTTTCTTGCCGACTGTTTTCCAACACAAACTCTCCTATCCATATAATGATTTTGTGTTATTTGTGTGTATGTGACGTACATCTGAGCCTAGAAATAACTTAAATTATAATATGAACTAATATTTCAAAAACTTAAGACCAGCATGACTTTCTCAAAAGCAGGCTTCTTCATTTATTTCATCAGGATACAAAAGACTTGAAACTGATTATTTAAGGGTGATGAAAAGAACTTACAAAGTAATAACTATTTAATTTACTTGGCGAAACAGAAAGGACTATTTGATGTACATTAGTGTACGCTTTCTACAGTGTTAATCTTTATAGGGGATAACCATAATAACCTCGCTATGCTTTTATAACTTAGCTAAAACAAATAAAGAAAAACTACTTAGATGTTAGAATTGAAGTGACTCTTTGCTATGGAACAAAATTTTGAGCCTAACAGGCTTTGTCTATGGCTTCACATTGTCTTTGTCCGTAGGTATATAGTTGTTGATTGGAGGCATTCTCTTACAGTTTCCATTCCCAAGTGTAATCCATATGCATCAAATTGACAATATCAATGGTTTCCTCTAGGAGCTTTTCAGTATTCAGTAGTTTCATGCAATGCTTCATCGAGCGTGAGACCGATTTTCCCGGTTGCGAGCTGCCACTATGATAAATGGCAGATTTTTGTGACTTGAGATTGTTCCTGATCGAGAGATCAACTGGTTCACTATGAAGACTTTTCTTTGTGGCTAATTTGTGATCGTTCTGTGATTAAGAAAATTGTTAGTAATGTAGATTGGCTGAATCTATTCAGCAACAAAATGAGCAATAATTGCCCTGAAAACATGTATTGTATGTATACCGTATATGGAGCACGCCAGAGAGAGAGAGAAAGAGAGATGCCTACTTGGTCATTCATCATCTTCTTATGTGATCCTCTGAGTACTCTGTTTGAAGTATAAATCGTATCCCTTGCATTCAAGCATGTCCAAATATTCAAATTGATCCTTGAAACCATCTAGCTTCAGCCTAGCTAATTAGTTTCTTTAGTATATGAAGCATCACATTGCAGATTCCATATAACTAATGTTCGTATCAAATATCAAATCTGGCTAAACAGTGTATACACATACACACTAATTAAGAAAAATATAAATACATAATATAGCAATTTGATACTAATAAACAAAATTAATTGGACATGGTCATCAAAAAACTTTTCTATAGGCATAGAATCTCTGTTAACATACATACATACACATATAAGGTATTTCACTCAGCTAGTCAAAACAGCCTAAGCTGATTCTTATCTTTTCATCAATTGTGCGTTGGTGGGTGCTGTTTTACACTTTTACCATATGATAGTCAACACACAAAACTATAAAACTAATCCGTTTGATCTGCTTCAGTGGTAGAAGTGTCTAAATATGAATCAATTTGCATTTTACATTTAATACCCCCAGCCGTTCATGGTCATCACATGATTTTCCAACAGAATGGTTTGCACCTGAAGTCTTTGAAGTTACTCCATTTAGCACTGCATCTTTGATTATTATTTCTTTTGTCAACGCAACATCCATCACCATTTTCCTTCCACCAAGCTTTTTGTTTCTTGAGATTGTAAGAGCTGGAACACCATCCAAAAGCTCCTGAACCACCAATAAGAGTTCAAGAAGATAATTTTTTTGTTTAGTACTCAATTTTAGCATGATAATAACAATTAATAAACCTATATAGACTAGGGTATGTAGTGTTTGTCGTGAGTGTTGAATGCAGGGGATTGAATGAATGAGAGGGTGGCCAAAAATGATGCTGTATCAAACTTTCTTTTTGCAATCAACATATAGCAGAAGTGCAGAATAACACTTATAAAGTTATAATACACTTGGCCTAAACATTGATTGGCGCACAAATCAGCAACCAGAACTTGGAATCAGCATTTTAATTTCAATATAGTTTTGGTGATATTTATATACTGAAATAGCACTTTAATAATGACCTGATCAGCAGACACATCATTTTCTCCATTCAGTGCAAGTCCTCCATTTACCACCATTATGGTCTCCACAGCTACAAAAGAAAGGTTAATATAAGCAAACAGTTGTAACTTTTTGTATATGCTGAACTGATATCATTTACTGCATAACAAATAATAATCAAATAGTGATCTAATTTGGTTACCTTGTTGAGTATGTGCATGAGAGTCCCCAAGGACAAGCAAAGTGAAGAGAAATCCAGCTACTAAGCTTCTAATAAAATTCATAATAAGCACCATTTTTGTCTAGCTTTCTTTCTTTCTTGAGTATATATCTTTATGTTGAACAACAAAGAGGAGAAAATTGAAGGCATAAGGTCAGCTTTATAGTGAGTTCAAAGTCCAAATGCAAGTCCAAGCTAGGGTTCAAACTTTTATTTTTTTTCAATATTTTAATGGCTTGTATCTTGGTTGTATAAAATACTTGTAGAGAAACTAAAAAGAGCAGTGTTCAAAGCCTGTAATGTTGAATGTGGATCTTTGGGATGGCTTAAAAATCTCATGGGAAGAGTCCATGCCATGCACGCAACGAGAACGAGGTTGGCCACCTACCCAAATATTGGGTTTCGATATTAATATTGTTGTTAGGGACTCAAGTTCCAATATATATGTACTCGATGTCGGTCCAAGTACTTTTTGCATTATTCTATGGATGCAAAAAGAAAATAATTTTTAAGTTACGGTTTGGATTTCAGGGTTTAAGGTTTAGCGCATTCCCATATTCTTGATTGTACGTAATTTTGATGAGTCAGTAGCACATGGTTTTGATTTATAAATGATCGAGGAGATATCTTTGTTACCGGCTTGGATTGTTATTTTAGAACCACATTCGGCATTGCTGTAGTATAAAGTGTTTTGAATTGTAGGCTTGTAGCGCTTAGATCTTCTATGATCATTCCTTCAACATTTTAACTAAAGCCATTCTAGTAAAGTTAATTTTGAAATTAAAGAAAACTTACATACAGACAGTGTAAAGGTGTTATTTAGTATGAGCTTTACAACTTGTGATTAAAGTGGAGGAAATAGAGATATTAGATTGGAAAGACCGAGTTCGTTCTGAGCGAATTACCTAAGTATCTACCTCTCACTTCTGGGGGAGAGTAGAATCAAGTCTGACGTAGTTCATGCAGGGAGTATTTATAGTTGTTGATCATGAGGATCTACACAACACTTGTGCTGATAAACACATATGTAGGGTTGAGATTGAGAAAGAGTGTGTGAATGGTGTTGGTAGAAATTATGTAATGATGGGGAGTGGTTATAGTGGTTCATATTTTGCCGTAATGGATTGTGTAATTATGATTTTGACAATGATTGCATCTAGAAGAAAGATGATGTCATTAGATGGAACGTTCTGCGTGAGGATGTATGAGTTGAGCTACTTTGGAGCGATCTCGTAGATCGTGTGCTTGAGCTGATGTTTTGAGTGGATTTTTATAGATGACTAATGAAGATATAAGCACAACCAAACAAAAAAAACATGAATTTTCTTTTTTTAATTCATGTGAATTATGAGAAAATATTACTAAAAATGGAAAATTTAATTGGTTGTGAGAGACGAGTTATTCAATAAAGAATATAAAGATATGGGAAATGGAAATGGAAATGGAAAATTGGAAAGGTAAGTGACAAGATAGGAATTAAAATAACTAATAAAGATAAATGAGAGTAAAGCTTCTATAAATATCGTAACAATAAGAACAAAATCAACGTGGAAAGGGTATACATAGCCATTGAAACTTTAAAAAATCCAAACACAACTACGTAAAACAAACCCAAGAAGACCTAGAACCAAACCGACACTGAAGACAACAAAACAAAGTTCAAAATATATCAATAAACAATGAGAACTATACCATTATCGGATTTCTGTTGTTGTCTTCCATGAAAAATTTTAGAAAAATTGAGAAAGAGAAGACGATCAAGAAGAAGTAAAAAAAAAAACATAAAGCTTTGGAGCTTTGTAAAAATAAATAGAGTTTGCCACAATAATCGAGGTAAAAGTTGTTTCATGTCCGTACAACAAGCACTACTAAAAATTTGCTGATAGTAGACCAGTAAATTGCTACTTCCTGGTTTCCACAATAGCTAAGTGTAATGGTATAAATGACTACCACGATTTTTTATTTTATGTGGGTCAAAATCCAACGGTCATAAATCACTGATACGTATCGCTAAGAGAATCTAAGGGGTAACTATAACTGCGCATGTCAACATCAAAAGTACAAATAGGAGAAAGAGTGTGGCAGGAGTGTGGTAGGAGGAGAGAGAGTATTACAAATAAGGGCAAAATAGTCGAAAACCCGTTGAATGGGTCAAAATTAAAGGGCATGGCCGGTTGGAGCACAATGTGCAATTATCATGGCCGAATCAGGATGTTAGTTAATCCTGTAGATGTTAGTTAATTTTGGTCTACGACCTGATGATGTGTTAGATTGGGAATGACTGCACTCTTTTTGGGATAAGAGTTGCCTACGTATCAAATTTCTTGGGGTAAACTTGAATCAAGCCTTATGTAGTTCATCTCTCTCTATTTATAGATGTTTGAGTTGACTTTCCATATTTGTTCTGGACCGTTATGAAGTGTAGATCCACCTTGTGTGCTATCTTGATGATTCGCCATTATTCTATTATTACAAAACTAATGTCTCTTTGATTAATGTGGCGTTAATTGAGCTCCAAGATTGCGCTAGTTGATTTGCTTCCATAAATGGTCAGAATCGATGTTGTGGACGACATGGGTGTTGGGTCGTGGGTAACGATCGATGGTGTGGGGACGAGTTGAAGGAGGACGACTTGGTATGTGGACACGGTAATCGTGAGTGTAGAACGGAGGGTACTTACACAACCCCCTTTATTTTTTTTATCCATTCTTTGGACAGCTGGTAGGTGGAAAAAGGACGGTTTTAAAAAAATAAAGTCTGAAAACACGTGTCTGATAGCTGTTTGTTTTGAATTTAGGTTTCGGAAAATGTGTGGGAACAGTTGGGTTTTGAAACACGGGCCCAAATCACGGCGATTTTGTGGGCTAGTCATGATTGTGCTTGCGTGGGAAATCGAAATGATTTGTATTTTCTCGAGGTTTTGGGCAGGTAAGGGTTTTGGTTTTGTGAAAGATTTTCATCTTTTCATTCTTCAAGTAAAAGGAAAAAAAAAAACAGAGCGAAAGAAGGAAAGAAAAAAAAAACTTTCTCTTCCTTTGCTATCAGGTGCGTGTTTTTCAACTTTAAAAATTTGATATTTTCTTCTTCTTTTGATTTTGCAATGTCTATGACTAGTGATAGTTTGAGTAATGAAATTGAAATTGATGAATGGAGAGAGAGAACAGTAAGTGATGAAGAGGAAGATGTTGAAGTTAGGTCTCGTAGTGGTGATGAGGCTTCGTCATCTCCACTGTTGGAGACGAGGGCTGAGGAGGCCTAGGTCGGAGGATTGTGATTCTCTGAGGGAGGAGCTTGGTTGGGTGAAGGCCGACCTGGCCATGTACGACTTGAGGGGGGAGAGGAATTTGTTTAATAGTGACTACGTTACTTGGGGTGGAGGAGTAGTTTTTTGTTATGGACAGTTGAAGGCTGGGGTGAGGTTATCTTTTTCCCGTCTTACTATGGAGGTGCTGAATTATTTAGGAAAAGCCCCTTGTCAGTTCGTAGGGAACAGTTGGAAGATTTTCCATGTGTTGGATTTGTTGAATGACAGGGGCTATAACATCTGCTTATCAGATGTGTTGGAGCATTTTGTTGTGAGGAGGTCGGGTGCTCTGAACTTCAATGTTCAAGTCGGTAAGGGGAAATCTCCTATTATTGTGGGGGTGAGTAAGGAGGAATGGAGTCATAGGCCGTTGTTGGTTGTGGATAGATATTGTCCTCCTCGTTGGGAGTTGGCAAATCGTGTTGTATAGTTTGCTGGTAGATCGTTGGTTTTAGGTCGTAATGTGTGTATGGTATACTATGATTTGGACGTTCTGACTTATTTGTTTTATTTTTTGCAGAGGTTTCTATTCGTGGCCGTACCAAGATAATGTTGGGGATTACACCAATACCAATCGGTTCCCCCACTACACAGATAACTTGTATGAACACACTTCAACTCCAGATGAATCTCAAATATCACAAACTACCTATACTAACATGCCCAACTCACTAAAACAACTATTAACAACAGATAATAATGTAAAGCAAAGAAAAGCAAAACCACAACACAAAGATTTACCGTGGTTCGCCAATGATGCCTACTTCCACAAGAGCCGGTTCTTAATAAAATGGGAAGGAAGATTACAATCTCTCCTTTCGGAGTTCACCTTACTAGATCACTCTTATCTCTTTACTGAGGGTTGTATCTCGTAAAGGTTCTCTCTTTTGTTTTTGTCCGGATTCCAATCCTTCCGACTTGTTTTGGTTAGGTTTTCCAAAACCTTGATTTTTGGTTTTATCTCCAAAACCAAATTTCAAGGGTCTCGTAGAAGAAGCCCACGAAAAAAATAGACTGAGCGTGGCGCCCCATGTGAGCGCTGAGTGTCGCGGCTAAGACACCGGAAGCCGAGCTGGTCGCCCTCTATGAAGCTGGTCGCCTCTATTCTATCTGGAACCCGAGCGAAGTCGCGCTTCCATCGAGCGCCGGCGGCTCTGGCATTTCCAACGCCCGAATTCGGCCGTTTCTGTCCACTCTGTTTTTCTCCTCATGTGAGGGATAACTCGACAATCTCCCCCCCGAACGGTGAGGGGATACCTCCATGCAATTGCCAAATCAGCAGAGAGAGGTGTCGCCATTCCGCAATAGCACAACAAACATCAAACTTACCTTCGGTAAGACTTTGGTCATCATATCCCACCCGTTCTTGTCGGTATGGATCTTCTCGATATACAAATGCTTGTCTTCGAAAGTACTTCTCTAATCCAATGATAACGCGTGTATGTTTTGGATCTAGAATGAAAACTCGGATTCTTGCTCAAGTGGATGGCGCCTCGATCACATAGAACTACAAACTGTTTTCGCTTTTAGCCCTAGTTCGTCGAAGAACCTCTTCATCCATAGCAACTCTTTGCAACTTTTCGGTGGCTGCAATGTACTCGGCTTCAGAGTGGAGAGGGCAACACACTTTTGCAACTTAGATTGCCAAGAAACCGCCCCCCGCAAAAGTAACCGGATAACCGGAGGTGGACTTCATCGAAATAACATCACCGCCATGTCGCATCGATTGTAGCCTTCAAGTAAGGGCTTACTTCCACCAAAACACAAACACGATTTGGAAGTGCCTTTGAGATATCTCAATATCCACTTAACACCTTCCCAATGCTCTTTACCCGGATTTGTGAAATCGCTTTTACCACCCCAACGGCGAAAAGCAATATCCGGTCTAGTACACACCATGGCATACATCAAACCATTTAATCGCGGATGCATAAGGAATCTTTTCCATCCGACTCTGCTCATCCTCACCCTTAGGACACATCTTTTTGGTCATGCGGCGGGCCACCAAGCGGATAACCGACCGGCTTGATCCATGTTGAATCTCTTCAACACCTTCTCAATGTAGCTTTCTTGAGAAAGCCACAACTTCCACTCTTTTTCATCACGAAAGTGATCCGCGATCCCAAGTATATGCTTTGCTTGACCCAAATCCTTCATTTCAAAGGACTTACTCAAGTCTTTCTTCAAATTTTGATATCTTGTTGATGTTTGGGCCAACTATCAACATATCATCCACATACAAAGAATAGACAATGAAATCTCCATCCGAAATCTCGAACAAACGCGACAATGATCGGAAGCGGACTTCTTGTATCCTTGCTTCACCATAAAGGAGTCAAACTTTATGTACCAATCGCCTCGGTGCTTGTTTCAACCCATACAAGCTCTTTTTATCGGCTTGCATACTAGGTGCTCCTTGCCTTTGACCTCAAACCCTCCTCGCCGGGTCCATGTAGACATCTTCTTCAAGGTCTCCATGAAGAAATGCTGTCTTAACATCTAGGCTGCTCAACCTCTAGGTTCATACTTGCGGCCATACCTAATACCACCCCCGGATAGAAGTCATCTTCACTACGAGAGAGAGAAATCTCATCAAAGTCAATCCCTTTCCTTTGACCGAATCCCTTCACAACAAGGCGAGCTTTGTGCCTTGGGTGAGGATTGTTCTCCTCATGCTTGACTTTGTATATCCACTTATTCTTGAGAACTTTTCTCCCTGTGGGTTTCTCAACTAACTCATAAGTGTGATTCTTATGCAAAGAATCCATCTCGTCATGCATGGCCTTCAACCACTTTTCTTTGTCTGTACCTTCAAGTGCCTCTTGATAGTACATAGGTTCTCCACCATCCGATAGTAGCACGTACGTATGTGGTGGATACCTGGTTGAAGCTATTCTCCTCTCGCCGACCTCCTTGCCCCATCTGGCGGTGCCTCGTGAGGATGCACTTCGCTTGCTCGGTGGTGGTTCATGCATCTCATCTGCATCTTCTATACCAATAGGTTCTATCCCATCATGAGCAATAGGATTCTCATCATGAAGTTTCAAACTCATGATTCTCTACATTCTCAATGCCTTCGCGACGTTCCACAAGTAGGAACTTCCGGGTTCGAATCAACAAGATCATTGGTGAAAGATCAGTAGCTTCTCACCCTCCTCAAAGTTTGCTATGGTTTGGTCTTCTAAGAACACAACATCTCGACTTCGGATTACCTTCTTGTTAATCGGATCATAGAGTTTGTAACCAAACTTTTCATCTCCATAACCCAGAAAAATGCATTGCTTGGCTTTGTCATCAAGCTTGGATCTCTCATCCTTCGAATATGCACAAATGCCCCCGCGACCCAAATACCCTCAAGTATCCATAATCAACATCTTGCCCGACCATACTCTCTCTCCGGATAATCACTATTCAGAGGTTTTGCCGGCGACAGGTTGATCACATGCACGGCTGTACGCATTGCTTCTACCCAGTAGCTTCTAGGTAGCTTAGAGTGAGATAGCATGCATCTTATCCTCTCTACAATGGTACAGTTCATTCTCTCTCGCTATTCCATTCTCATTGCGGTGTCTTGGGAACGGTCGCTCATGACGAATCCCATGACTCGGCAATACTCTTCAAATGGCCCAATGTACTTTCCCCCATTATCCGAAAGCGAATACACTTCAACAACTTCCCAGTCTCTCTTTCCACCATGTGCATGGGATTTCTCAAACACGCCAAGTACTTCATCCTTGGTCTTCGGACTATAGGCCCATATCTTTTTGACGATCATCAATGAATGTCAAGAAGTACGGCTCCACGGTGGGACTTCACTCTCATAGGACCACATAAGTCCCAGGTGCACTAGCTCAGGGGCTGTGTCCTTTCGTGAGACGGAATCTTTGGAAAGACACCCTGCGGTTGCTTTCCTACCAAACAGATGAGTACATGTATCTAAATGTGTACCTTTAATGTCCGCACGGCCTTTTGCTTAGCAAGAACTTCCATCCCTTTTATGCCCATGTGACACGATCTCTTGTGCCACAGATTCGGGGATGAAAGTTTCTTCTTCACACAGATTCGCTTATGCTTTACACAAACTAGCCTCGTGGTTTTATAAAGAGAGCAAGTTTTCTTTCCTCCGTCCGCTACAATGGAACCTCTCGGGGGGTTTCCATACCCCGTTACCAAACGAGTTTACAAAGCCATCGTCATCTAATTTCCCCCGAAATTAGGCTTAACCGTATATGTCGGGGACATGTCTTACATCCGGGAAAGTGTCAAGGTGTAGCCGACATTGGTTTCTATATGAACATCTCCAATGCCTACAATCTTGAGACTCCTTTATTTACCCATCCTCACTTCACCATATTCACCACAACCGTAGGTAGTGAAGAATCCCCGCGGCGTGTGACGTGATAGGATGCTCCTCAGATCTATCACCCACTCTGTATCGACATGAGGTACTACGATAGCACACACCACAATCGACACAATTCCCACTAGGTCGCCGACTAGTGCGGTAGTATCTCCGCCTGTGTTTCCGTTCCTCTCCACAATGTCTTCATGTACGCGGTTATTCTTTCTCATCATCTTCTTGTTCTCGCGACTCATATCGGAAGTGGCCTTTGGTGGCACAATAGTAACATTGCCTCTCGGGCCTTAGGAGTTCTAGCTTCACCCCTAGATTTCTACATCATCACCTCTAGAACGAGATGGTTTTCTCGCTTTGACCTCTCCCCGCTTCTCGTGAAAAGATCTCCGAGTGAGAAGAGCCGCTTCTTTGCACTCCTTCTAGTCTCCTCATTCAACAAAGACGTGGTAGCCATCTCCATGGTAACAATTCCATCCTTGGCTGCTCCATGTAGAGAAATCGCTAATGTCTCCCAACTTTCGGGTAGAGAGCCTAATAGAAACAAAGCCTCAACTTCGTCTCCCAAATTGATCTTCATCAAATGCATCCGATTGATGATATTCTCAGACTTCATTAAGATGCTCGGACATTGAAGAACCTTCTTGGTACTTCGTGGTCCGCAAACTTCTTAACGACTAGCACTTTGTTTCCACCGACTTCCTCTCATAAAGGTCTTCGAAGTTTCTTCCATAGATCAAGGTCCGTAGTCTCTTGGGGCCACATGGTGAAAGACACCGGCATCGCCAATCCATCGAATGTATCCAATCGCTTTTCGTCAAGCTTTTCCCCACTCAAATTTCACGGGCCTTTGTTTGGTTTTACTCCCTCATTCTCAATGGGAAATGCCAAGTCCTTGCAAGATAGCAAGTCTTCCATCTTGGCTTTCGGATGGTGTAGTTCTTCCTATTCGGACTCATCATACGAAAGTGTTCACGGAATGGTCCATCTCTACAAGTTATTTAACCTCAAATCTTCTCTCGGGAATTTCGTCAAACACCTTCCCGACCAAGATTCGATAACACCCTAGGCTATTCTAACCAAGGCTCGATACCATTTTGTGGGGATTACACCAATACCAATCGGTTCCCCACTACCGCGGATAACTTGTATGAACACACTTCAACTCGGATGAATCTCAAATATCACAAACTACCTATACTAACATGCCCAACTCACAAAACAACTATTAACAGCGGATAATAATGTAAAAGCAAGAAAAGCAAACCACAACACAAAGATTTACCGTGGTTCGGCCAATGATGCCTACTTCCACAAGAGCGGTTCTTAATAAAATGGGAAGAAAGATTACAATCTCCTTCCGGTCCCAACCTTTACTAGATCACTCTTATCTCTTTCTGAGGGGTTGTATCTCTCGTAAATGTTCTCTCTCTTTTGTTTTTCCGGATTCCATCCTTCCGATTTGTTTTGGTTAGGTTTTCCAAAACCTTGATTTTTGGTTTTATCTCCAAAAACCAAATTTCCTGGTGGAATCTTGAAGAAGCCCACGAAAATAGACTCGAAGCGCTGGCGCTCCTATGTGTGAGCGCTGAAGTCGCTTAAGACACCGGAAGCCGAAGCTGGTCGCCTCTCTATGAAGCTGGTCGCTCTATTCTATCGAACCCCGAGCGCCGAAGTCGCTTCTTCATCTGAGCGCAACGCGCGCATTTAACGCCGATTTCGTCATTCAAATTTCTCTCCTCATGTGAGGGATAACTCCAAATGATAGGTGCTATAGAAAGGTTTGTTTTGTTTGAGCTGGGAAGAGAAACGAGATTTTGTCGGGGAGGTTGCTCATTACTTTAAGAGCGTGGATGAGAAAAGTAATCGTAAGAAGTTGGAGCAAAAGAAGAGGATCGCAAGGTCATCGTTGTTTTCCGATTCTAGCTTCGGATTACGCCATGGAGAGGGAGAGCCAAAAGAAGGCACCTATTTTTGGAATGAGAAAGACCGGAGGGCCGGTGATAGCCGCTTCGGGCAGTGATTAGGGACGGGTGGGTCATTGAAAGCCGTTTCGTGATCCAGATCGGTGGGTGATGTGGATCGTTTGGCATCCCAATTTTCCGAAATGGGATGGAGGATTTACATCCAACCACTTCTCTGGCGGGTGATGCAGATCGTTTCTACATCTAACCGCTCCTCTAGTGAGGCGGATCGTTTCGCCTTCACCCGCTCTAAATCGGGTGTTGGAAGTGCCGGTGGGAGTATCGTGGAGATGGTGATGCTCTTATTTCGCTTCGAGGCCCTAATCTGAAGAGGCTCGAAGTGGTTAAGATGGAGGTGGCTAAGAGGTCCCGAATCGAAGTCCGAGGAACGACCTAGTATCGAAGGAAGGTTCTTCGTGTCGCGTGTACCTTTGAAGAAGATGAACCCGAAAGTGATTTGGCTGTTGACGTTGGGGTAGTTGAGGCCTATGGTAAGAAGAAGCGTTGATGGTGAGCTTTCGCCGCGTAAGGTGCAAGGTCAAGGTGGGGCCCCAAGTGACAAGAGCGAGATGACGTTCGAAAGGGGTTTGTCATGTATGAGGACCCCGCTAGTGGGCCGGCGGGAAGTTTGTGTAGAATGGGACCGCAGTTTCAAGCACATTGGTTCTTTGGAGTGGTCTTTGAGAGCATTATTCTTGATGGAGATAGTAAAGTTCGGATGGTAAGAGTCTAGAGGTGAACTTGAATGAGATGGATCGGCCGCCAGGTTTTGTGAGTGTTCTTCCGTTATGAGTTTGTTCTCTTTGGGCTTTGTCAATATCGGGTCCGATCTAATCTTAATTTGTTATTTGTCGTGTTCTTGCCATGTACAGAAGTCGAGGGAGATGTCATATATCTCCAATCTGACAAGAAGGAGTTGATGCCACCAAGGAGGCCTATGGCAAGTCGGGTGGCCGAGCAACAAGTGGAGAGGGTCGAGGTCGAGGTTGAGGACTCGTGCAAGAGCTTGGTGGGAAAGTGGTTCTGTTGCAACCCTCTCTGACTTTTCGAGGTGGAAGTTTAGAAGCGATTGGGTTGATGAAAGTGAAGAAGGCGCGGCCGTTAAACGAGGTGAAGTTTGAATATAACAACTTTGCATTTGATAGAGGGTGGTGATACTTATGTTCTCGTGGATGATTTTTGGATCTAGATCGTGATGTATCAACTCCTCAAGATGTCGCTTTGAACGGGTTGTAAAATTAATGGCTAAGATATTCGCAAGTGATGCTAGTAGACGATCCGATTTGCCATCCAATCTAGGTCTTCGCCAAATTGCCCTCCGTGATGTTATCAAAGATTTGTTGATTGTTTGGTGATGATCCGCTAGTAGTTCTAGTGATGTATGTGGTGACAAAGTGGATCCTTTGAATGTTGATCAAGTTTCTCCCTGTTGTTTTGTCTTGAAGCTTCCGGTTTGATTTTGGTTGGCTGTTTTTTTTGAACAATATTGAAACATTTGTGCTCTTTTAGCATCGATAAATAATATTTTGATGATGGGGATATTGGGGTCATTTTCCTGGATGACGGGAACTTCCAAATATCTAACCGAATTTGTTATTTAAGTAGAAATATTTAAGTTACTTGTTGAAATTCAGGTTTCGAGGTTTGCATGCATGTGATTGCTTTTATTGTCGTTGTTTGTTGTTTGACTAATTGTGTCAGATAGCTTGGTAGCATTGATAAACTGAACTTGGGTAGGTCGTCTCGATTGTAACATAAAAGTAGAGATTTTGGTAACGACCGGTAGATTACAGAGTTGACACCTAGGCTTTGCCATGTTTAGGTGTGTAAGTCGCTCCCTTTGGGGAACCTCTTATAGTTAGCCTTTGAATGGCCATTATAGTTTAGTCTAACTTAAACCATTTCGGAGGTCGAAGTTGACTTGGGGAAATTTTGGGGTCCCCGATTGCATTTGTCTAATAATTGGCTTTTGAGTGGCAAATACACGGTTGAATCATACTTAACATCGGGCGTTAGTATTAAGTTGATTTAGGTCCTTTGGGGACCTTTGGTTTGAATTGATTGATAATTAACCACCGCAGAAGTTGTTGTATTTGAGTCGCTCTTGGCTCCTTCTTTAATGTAACGCAATCGATATTGTGATGTCCTAGGTTGGGTTACGAAGGCAAGGTGCATGGTACTCATGTAATGCAAAAATGACATCTGTACTCGAAATGTTGATGGAATTTTATTCATATCGACCTATATATCTGAAAAACTTATTGATAAAATTACTTTAGGAGAGCTGTATTCCAAGGTCGGAGAAACATGTCACCGAGCTGAATTTTGATCCAAGATTCGCTTCCAACAACTCGTCAATCCCTCCCAAGTTGGTTCGAGTTTTACCGGTACTAAAGTTTTTTGAGGACTAGGTCGCCCGACTTGGAAGGATCTTGGGATGACCTTCTTGTTGATGATCGTTGGATTGCTTGTTGGTACCAAGCTAGGGATATTGCAGTTGTTTCTCTTCGCTCTTCTAGGAGATTGACTTCTTTGGCTAAGATGTTGTCATTGTCTTCTGATTCTGACGATATCCGAAGTGTGGTGGTTGTGATTGTGAGCTCTGATGGTATTACTGCTTCTGGTCCGAAGCATAATGTGAAAAGAGACTCGTTGATACTAGCTCTGGCTGTTATTTTGTATGCCCATAGAATGTTCTCTAACCGCCACCGCCATTGGCTTTTCTTACTCTCCAATTTCTTTTGGAGATTTTCTTTGATGACTTTGTTTCAGGGCCTCTGCTTTGGCCATTACTTTTATGCATATCTAGGTGTAGAAAATGCTTCGAAAGTGATGTGCCATTTCAGAGAAAAGCCTTAACTTGTGTGCCAAAGAAATTAGGTTCATTGTCCATGACAAGTGGTGGTCAAGTAGACCAAATCTTGTGATGATATTGGTCCATATGAAGTTGATGGTGTTGACTTCCTTGACGTGGACTAGTGGGATTGTTTCAACCCACTTAGTGAAGTAATCTGGGTCGCTAGGGACGATTTGAGCCCCTTTTTCTTTTGTGGGATGAATGGTCCATGATGTCTAGCCTACATGTGGGAAAGGACATGGGCTGGTAATATTGATCAATTCCCCTTTGGTCGGACTTAGGTGGTTGGGCCAAATGTTTTACATTGGTGGCATTAAAGAATGTACATTTTGCCTCGATATGCATGCCCGCCAATAATACCCGGGGCTATTGCTTTATGTGCCAAAAATCTTGCTCTGCATGGTGCCACATTCACCTTTGTGGATTTCGTTAAAATGAGCTGGGTCTTCACATAGAGTTATGCACCTTAGCGGGTCCTCCCGTGGATTCATGGAACAATCATCCATTGATTACTATGTATCTTGGGGATCGGAATTGTATCAGACGAGCATTCTTTGCCTCTCGCGGGAGTTCACCCCGTGAAATGTACTTTAGGACCGGGCCTATCCAAGATTGAGTGATTTCTTCTTTCGGGCTGAAAGTCGGTAAGCGAAGTTGACACTTTCTTTCCGGTACGGGTCTTTCCAGATGTCAATGTAGATCGTCTTTGGGGCAAACCTCTTCAGGTCTTTGATGCTAAGAAAGTTAGATTGTATGCATGTCTGTTATCTTCCCCGAAATGTGCTCAATGAGAATGTTGTGAACGATCTGATGAGGTCATTGATGACCTGAGTGTACTTTTCCAGGTTTGCTTTATTCGTGACATATTCTTTAGTGATCTGCTTAATGATTAGTTGGGAGTCGCTGTAAGCTTTAAGCTTTGGGACTTGTAGCTGATGTGCCATGCGTAGGCCTGTGATCAATGCTTCATACTCTGCTTCGTTGTTGGACGTTGCGAAATTGATCTTGATTGATTTTTGTAGTTGGGTGCCTTCTGGTGAAGTTAACACAACCCCTTCCATTGCCCGTTGTTGTTGCACGTTTTATCTACGTAGAGGTGCCATGTGTGCGGGTGGTCGGTTGATGGAGTCAAGTGATTGGCTCGAAGTTCCCGATTGATGTCTTTGATGGGGAAGTCCGCATGAAATCAACAACGACCTATCCTTTGTGAGACGCTAAGGGAACTTAACTCTATGTGGTGCTCTCCGAAAGCTCTTACCCCACTTGGCTATTCGAGCGGTTTTGTTGTTGGAACTCAATACTTGCTTGATGGGTACATATGACCTTAATATCGTGAGATTGGAAGTAAGGTCGGAAATTCGAAAGTAGAGTAAAGAAAGCATCGCTTTTCCATCGTGAAAAATAGTGCTTTTCCGAAGTCCGCCAACGCCTTTTCGGTGAAGTAGATTGGTTTTTCGACTCCTTTATGTTCAAGGAAAAACCAGCTTATTGCAAAGTCGGTTGTTGCAAAGGTAAAGCCCGATGTTTCTCCTTCCTCCGGCTTCGACAGACGGGGCGTTGATAAGTAAGCTTTCAGGTTGGTGGTGAAGGCTTTGTGGCATTCGATCGTCCATGTGAATGTCGCCTTTTTTGAGCATTTGCGGGAATGATCCGCGATTTGTCGATGCTCGTGGAAATAAATCATTGAGGCTTTAAAACCATGCTTGATAACTTGTGAATTTGTCGCTTTGTAGTTAGCGCCGGCATTTCAAGGAGAGCGTGTATTTGTTTTGATTTGTTTCAATGCGCCTTTGGAAATGAGGTAACTTAAGAATTTCCCCGAGGCTATCTCGAATACTCATTTTTGGCCGAGTGGTTTCATCTTGTTTTGGAAGTCGCTCAAAAGCTTCTTTGTAGGTGGGAGATGTGATCGCCCCTTTTCGCTTTTGACCACCATGTCGCTCTATGTAGACTTCGATGATATCTCATAGCAAGTCTTTGAACATTTTGCGGCCGTCTTTTTTGGTAGGTCGCGACCGGCGTTCTTCGCCGAATGATAGGACGTTGTAAATGTAACGCTCCTTGCTCTACATTTGAAGGATGTCTTTTTCTCGTCCCTCTTCGCAGTTGGTATTTGGTTGTATCCACTCAGATCGCCCATAAATGATAAAAGTTTGTGGTCCGACGCTTTGATCTACCAAGATGGTGATCCTTGGTAGGGGAAGTCGTCCCTTCGCGCTTTGTTAACGCTTGGTGAAGTCTATGTAAAGTTGTGACCACCATTCTTCTTGGAATGGTTACAATGTTGGCTAGCTAGGTCGGGTACTCGACTTCTCGGATGAATCCAACATTTTCGAGCTTTTCTATCTCTTCATTGATGGCTTTTGAAATTTGAGTGCTAGTTTCCTAGGTCATTGCTTGATAGGCTTTATGACGGTTGATCTACATTTAACTTGTGGCAAGTTTAATTCGAGGGTCGATTCCCTCGCATATCGATACGCACTAAGCAAAAACATCTTTATTGAAAGATAGAAATTTGACAAGTCGCTCTTTTTGGGCTTGGGATCTAAATCGGCCTACATAAACAAACTTTGGGTCATCATCCGTCTCCCATATTGACTTTTTCTCCTTAATCTATTCGAGCTTGTCTCGCTGCAGCTTGTTGTAGGGCTAGACGCTTGAGGATCTTGCTTCTTTGGGGATCGACTTTGTCTTCGATGACCGGAGGCTTGGGTGAGGTCGCCAGGCCGACGGATGGATGCACCGTGAGCTTCTAGTTGGTTGCTTTCGAGCTCCATGATGCCTCGGGATCGGAAATCACAGACTCCAGTGTAGGTTGATGGAATTGCTTGAATCTTGGGAATCCATCACGGCCCTAGGATGGCAGCAGAGGAATCGACATCGATCACAATCGGGCGAAGTTGAAGTTTTGACCATGTCTTCCTTGTCGCCAATAGAGAATGGTAGATAACGCTTCCGATGGCATCCCGCGGCGACTCGGGCTGAACCCATAGAGGGTGCATTTGACTCTATCATCACCGAAGTCCGGGCAGTGCATGTTCTGTAAGTTTGATAGAAAAGTATGTCGACGAAATGCCTAGATCTATAAGGACTCTTTTGACCGCCTACCCATTGATTTTGGCGCAATTACTAGTAGGGCATCATCAAGGGGTAGGCACAACCTTGTCTAGATCCTCTTTAGTGAATGAAATTGTTGTTATTATTTGAGGGTTGGTGGGATTGATGCGCTACTCCAATGCTGCTCGACGAACTCCTAAGAGTTGGTAAACATCGGCCCAACGGATTAAGTCATCTCAGCCTACTCAAGTATATGAAACGGGTTGGTCTCTCGATGCCACCTTCCACAAACGCTATAGACCAAATATTGTGATCCCGATGTTCAGATACACCTAAGACCAGAGCACAAAGCCGGTCCTTTGAAGCTCCACGGAAAAGTAGAACGGTCACGAACACTTTCTTCCTCGATATCCCATTGTACCAACTTGTTTAGGTGCCCATGGCACTTCAACACCCCCTCGCCCACTTAAAGCAACAAAAACTTAGTATTAATGTATGCACAAGTTTCAGAATACAAAATTTAAATACTAATAGACACTATATGATAATATTAATACCGCCTCCCCAAACATCAAGCAGCCAGCCAAGTAACGCGATAGTCATACAACAGATGTGACACACAAGGGCCACCTCCATAAACACCTCTCTTGAACTCCAAGTCATTGTTTAGACTTTCTCACAATATTCACCGGAGGTACAGTACATGGACTTCGGCCATCCTCCTCCTCCTCCGCCCTCCGCCCTCCTCTTCCTCCTCGTCGGGTCTCTTCTTCGCATCATCAACACCTCTTCTTCACTATCAGCATGACTTAGAACTACACTCATCCCAATGATCCATATTTACGCCATTGTCATCTACATGTACATGTACATGTACATGTACATCTACATCTAAATCTAAATCTAAATCTACATCTACATCTACATCAATTAACTGCCCCTTTCTTCTTTTTTTGATTTCTAACTCTACACCACTTACAACATTACTAGGATCATCCGCTTTCCGATCCCTCTACGAACTGATGCCGGCGGTTGTTCTCCTTCTTCTTTTTCTCGGTTCCTCATCGCGAATCCAACTACTACTCCCCCCACCTAACAACTTCTTAGCACCTTGTGGAAAAACACTTTTTTGCTGCATTCTTCACATTCGTGATTCTTTGTTCGGGCATTGCTACAAAATAAATAGGAGTTAAAAATAAGACATTCAACTAATTCAAATTGTTGCAATACCAACGTGAAAAACAAAGAACGAAATAAGGCGTGCATGCCAATCTATATCTAAGGTGTGCATGTATCTAGGCAAACTATAATCCTCTATTAAATCCCTCCACACACACTAACAAAACCCAATCTAATTCAAGCATGCTAAATCGACTAGGAAAACTTTGGCAGAACGACTCATGTAAAACTTTAAAGCCGCCATGGAGATAATGAACATCGAAAAAAGAAGCACATTTGTAAAAGCGAAAATAGTCGACGCGGCAAAGAGAAAGACAATATAAGACATCGTGATTCGAAAACTAGCAAGTCGGGTAACCTCTTTTAGTTTGTACGGCAGTGAGTTGAAGTTTTACAACATCTAAACTTAAAAGAATTTCTTAGGCCATAAGCTTTTTATTAAGGGGGGGACTTTTTCAAAGCCTTTAAAGCTTTGTGGAATACTGCGCTAGCAATCAAGGTATGTCATCAAGCATCAATAAACCAACTTTGAAAGCCCAAGGGCGAAGTTCCGGTTATTTCTTTGAAAGCCTGCCTAATCACTTGAGATGCCGGGGTGCCCTTAGAATAGAATTCTAAACCAGCGTGGCGCTTTTGATCAATAGGAAGAGGATCACTCCGCCATGGTGAACGTAAACTCTTGGAAACTTCCATCTGCCGAGCAAAATGACCTTCCAAGACAAGATAAGAAATAGGGTCGGCCAACATCGCCATTCCTCTTAATTCGAATGGGACTATACTTGGTCATTGCAGACAAAAATCGGATGGATAGAACATTTGTCTACCCCCGACTCGGCGAAAGTGATAAATGTTAAAGCGAATCTCGATTCTAGATAACATAAACGACGGTAAATAGGCGCGTTATTTCGAGAAGCATGGCGACGGTCGAAGCTCTCTCCAACACGAACAACCGGCCTCCCCGAAGGACTTAAGGACAAATGCCCAGCCTAGGTCGAGAGGCATATGTTTATCTAGTCCAAGTAGGCTATATGAAAGAAGGGAGAATGCCACTTGCCGTTACTAAGTAATATACCTTTAACGCCGCTGCCGCCGAAAACCCAACCAATTCTACAAGAACCCGCTACCTATCTCAATCAAGATTTATCTCTCCAAGGAGGAGCCTACTAGGCCCTTCACTCCCCGAATGGGTATAGAGATGTCTTCAACAAAGCATGTCCCCGAAAAGACGACTTTCTGCACCTACCCGCCCCTCGCCTAAATTAGATATAAGTTCGGCAATGGTTGGGGGTAAGGCTAAGCCAAACTACCACCTACCCCTCGCGAGGGATGTTGTGAGAGGTAGTACCCTTCTTGGCCGAGCCGCACATAAATGATGTGGTCCCCGGATTACGAATATTAGTAACAAGAGATTGGTCTTTGTAGTGTGATGAGTAACTATAGAGATCGAGGTTGAGATAAAATCACATACTATTTTACTAAGGCTTGGCTTTCAATCGAAAAAGACAACTCTTTCCCTCTTTTGTTTTCATCCCCGCTTGCCGGGTATGTCGCAAGACCCGGCTAAAAGCGAATATAATCCTCATCAAGTTCCCTCGGGGACTCTCTTTACTTGTAGTTTGTAACTTTAAAGGCAACGACAACCGCCGGTGTAAGCACCGGTTCTAACCGTGACTTAGAATCAGACCTTGGTTACGTTTTTGGAATTTTTGTACTTAAATCATACAAAAATGGGGTTTATTCAACAATTTTGAGTATATATGCCATCGTTTCCAGATGCAAGCTCATGACCTACGAAGTCTCGAAGCTCGAAAGTCGAAGCTTCACTCGAGCTCGCTTTGTAAAACGAAGTCGAGTCGAGCTCGAGCTAATTATAATTCAAATCGAAGTCGAGTTTGAGCACAAAGTGGAGCTCGACATCGAGTTTGACCTCGCTCGAACTCGACTTCGAAACTCACGAGTTTAATATGAGCATGCCAATGCTCTCGCCGACTTGATGACCACCCCTAATCAAAGGGGAACAACCGTCGATACTGATCTTAAGTCTCTAACTCAAAAACTAAATTGATTTATCAAGATACATTATTTTTATTTTTATTATTTTGGGTAAATTTTATCAAGAATTTAGTATACATGAGTATGTACTGTTTTGCTATTGATGTTGTTCCAAAGGATGTGTAAGCTAATAAATCAAAGGAACACTTATATGAAGCTCAACATCATAGAGTTACTCATGACTTTTGGTGAGGATGATCTACACATCGTGGTCTCGTGGAGATCGTCGTAGCAAAAACTTATTACTTACCTTGTTTTGACCTGAAAGGTGTCAGTACTATTAACATGAATTCTATAAGAATTATTTGTACTTATATTATATATATTTCTTATAATAAAAGAACAGATTGGATGACATGGATTCTATAATAAAAGATACCATCTTGGCATCTTCCATATTCCAATCATTAACGACTTTCATAGAGTTCAACCACCAGTAACATAACTAGTTCAGAACTTTAGATAAGTGAGAGCAAAAGTAAGAGTCAATTGAAGCTCCGCATATCATTGTTTATTATATTTTTCTTAATAATCAGAAATTAGATGTTACTTGGTTTGTGACAAACCGCCTCCGGCCCACATTACATCCTTTCTTGTGAAGTGTGACTGGAACACTACTAACAAAGTTCCCCGAGGAAAGTGCAACATGAAAGCCCTATAACTTAATGGAGACTATGAGCACCTCAGAAAGGATTATGGGATGGATGTGGATCTTACTTTAACGATCTATATATATCCGCTTATACTTTCTTAAAATATAAATTTTGTTATACTCGAAATCTTGTGAAACTTGTGTTAGATGGATGACCACTAGCTAGGTTAAGCTTTATTTTGGTTTTCATGCATTCTTAACTTCATTTTAAGAATGGGTGATATCAACAGGGAAAGTACAAAATGGGTGTCTAGAATTCAAAAGAATTGAATTAAACATAACATTATATATATAAAAAAAAAAAAAGATAGAAAGATAGAATAGTTACCTGAAACAGAGCTATATATTTATTTTGAATCAAGCAAGCAGTACTCCAGTCGATATGGCCTCAAATAAAAATCTAGTGATACACATACACACACAAAAGAGAAAAAGGAAACGAATAACTCTTCTATTAATTAGTGTATTTAGCTACTTTGAAAACTCAATTTTCTGCACTTTGTTGCTAAATAGTGGGATATTATGTATCAAGATTGTATTGTGTGGATAAGATTTTGGGGTGTTTGCTTAGTTGGATCTGCTATTGGATTTCTCTTGTTCTCTATGTGTGAGTTACCTAAATCTACTTTGCTTAACAAACGCTTTTTTAGTAATAATGTACTAACATAAAAGAATGAGTGTTTACATTTGGTGTGTGAAAAGGATGTTGTTCTATGATATCCTTCCTTTTGCCATGAATGCCAGCCTATAATCGTCAAGGCTTTGCTAGAATGCTACCCTACATTACTGAAAAATATCCCAAATAAATAATATATGTGATGTCAATTAGTGCTCAAGTGGTGTCTTGTCATCTTTTCACCTTTGATCGATCCGTATGAACTCTATGTTGAATTTGGTATTGTTTCTACATTTCTCTTGATCACATCTTTGTTGGAAGATTTAGACTTTGATTCGGTTAGCTTTTGAGAAATATTTCGAATAAGGTTTGTGACTTTGTACAACTTAAAGATTTAATTTAGTTGACCGAGATCGGTACCATAAACTAGTAATCGATGAGAATTTGAAGAGTAGTAACTTCGATTAGTTACCTTTGAGAGTTTATCCGACGTTGAAGTGTTCGATTTACTATGTATTGGTGCCGATCGGGTTAACCTAAAACACAATAAGCATCTAAGTATATTGGTTGTATATAAAGCACGACGCTTTGGCTTGATTCGGGATAATGAATTGGTCATTAGTTCACATAAGGGTTTGTTGTACTTTCGTGAGTACCTAGCCTTATTCACCGCTCCTCGAAGGAAGTACTTCAAGTAGCAGGATTGACTCCTCGCGATAAGCCAAAGTGATGATGAAACATTCAATCGAACGCCCAAGATATAGCCCAAATAAGTCTAATTTGGATTGGCAGTCCAGTTTGACAACATACGACAAAATGATCATAACTTTCTCTAGAAACCTTTGTTTTGCGAACCGTAAATTTGGTTGGAAACTAGACTTCATGAGCTTTCTAGTGGTGTGTGTTATGTATGGAGAAACGTCTTGTTCATATTCAAGTTTGACTTTGAACTTAGAAGAAAATCAGGAATAGTTTTAATGCTTGTCTCTTCGCATCCGAAGTTTGTATTTAGCTATAAATTCTCTAAGACTTGTAATGGAAGTAGAGCAGTATTTGAATGAAGATATAGGACTTTTATTGAGAAGAAGTGGTTCTTCTTGGTGAAACAACTCTTATCTCTTTGGTGGATTCCATAGAGTGGTGAGTTCTAGTAACACAACTCTTATCCCTTTGGTGGATTTCCATAGGCAGGCGAAGTTCTTTGTTTTCTCTTAGTTTGTGCTTGTATTTACTTCCTATTACACCATTCTAAATGGTGTCACAAAGAGCTTGTCTAACTTCACTTCTCTGATTATCAACTGATTTATCCTTCCCCGAAATTGGTGAATGCAAAACTTCGATATCATTTGATGTGGATCTTACGAACGATATATATATATATCTGCTATACTTTTGCGAAAATATAAATTTTGTTATACTCGAAATCTTGTGAAACTTGTGTTAGATGGATGACCACTAGCTAGGTTCAACTTTATTTTGGTTTTCATGCATTCTTAACTTCATTTTAAGAATGGGTGATATCAACAGAATGGGTGATATCAACAGGGAAAGTACAAAATGGGTGTCTCGAATTCAAAAGAATTGAATCAAACATAACATTATATATATAAAAAAAAAAGATAGAAAGATAGAACAGTTACCTGAAACAGAGCTATATATTTATTTTGAATCAAGCAAGCAGTACTCCAGTCGATATGGCTTCAAATAAAAATCTAGTGATATCAACAGGAGAGACAATAAGTTCATAACTTCATTGTTTGATTTAATGATTTATTTATTTTGAACTTGGATAAACATAACATTGATGTCTCTGTCTCCATTTCTATAAATCAAAAAAATTAAAAATATAAATAACTTAAACAGTCAAAAATCCCAATGTACATAAACAGTGTAAATAACTTAAACATCAAAACTATGACAGAGTTCACCGAATATGCTACTTCACCGAACTCTGATAGAGTTCACCAAACTCTAACAGAGTTCACCGAATATGTGTTTGTCACCGAACTCTGATAGAGTTCAAAACTCTGATAGAGTTCGGTGAACTCTGACAGAGTTCAAAACTCTGATAGAATTCAAAACTTCGACAGAGTTCATCAATATGCTAGTTCATCAACTCGGGCAGAAGTTCAAAACTCGATAGAGTTCATCAACTCGATAGAGTTCAAAACTCGAAGAGTTCACGAACTCCTCGACAGAGTTCAAAACTCGATAGAATTCAAAACTCGACAGAAGTTCGTGAATAGAGTTCACCGAATATGCTAGTTCACCGAACTCGACAGAGTTCAAAACTCGAAAAGAGTTCAAAACTCGACGAGTTCACCGAATATGCTAGTTCATCAACTCCGACGAAGTTCAAAACTCGATAAATTCAAAACTCGACAAAGTTCACCGAATATGCTAGTTCACCAACTCGACAGAAGTTCAAAACTCGAAAGAGTTCAAAACTCGGGCAGAGTTCACCTAATATGCTAGTTCATCGAACTCGACAGAAGTTCAAAACTCGAAAGAGTTCAAAACTCGAAGAGTTCAACTCGACAGAGTTCAAAACTCGATAGAATTCAAAACTCGGCGAGTTCACCAATATGCTAGTTCACCTAACTCGAGAAAGTTCAAAACTCGATAGAGAGTTCACCGAACTCGACAGAAGTTCAAAACTCCCACAGAGTTCACCGAATATGCTACTTTATCGAACTCCTTCAGCGAGTTCAAAACTCTGACGTAATCACGGCATGAAGAATATTTTTTCGGCAATTTAGGATTTTGATTGCATAGCATAAAAGGTTTTCCCAAAGATAGATATATGATGAACGAAAGTTATCATGCTTATGTTGGTTGTCGCTCTATTAACTTTGGTGGTTGCCCAAAGCAAGCGTATGTCTCTCTTGAACATAGTGGATCCAATGGTCCGACACTCAGACTCGAATTGTATATATGGTTCTACTTTTTAGAACCCCAGGTTGCATACACGAAACCGCCTAGAAGAGGAATCAACTCTAAGGGTACCTCTACCATGTTGTTTGCTTTATCGCTTAGGCACCAATCAAATGTGCCAATTTGCTACCATATAAGCATATAGGTAGATTGGCTGCAGTTTCTTTTCCTCATCGGCTGCTAATGTTCCTCAAAATCTTAGTTATTACTTACTACTACGGATTTTCACTATTGCAGTTTGATGGACAAATACTGGCCAAAATCATCTATCCGCTTAGTATACTCATACGTAAAAAAAAATGGTTACTCCAAATCCTCAAAATGCACAAGTCCGAAATGACTTACAAGTTTACAAGGACTAAAATACTACAAGATACAATGCACTTTTTTCTGAACCAATTGATACAATGTACATCAAGTAACTAACCAATTTATACAAATACGATTTCCATCGCCAAAGTAGAGAATAAAATGTGTTAATGGAAGCATACCTTAATTGGAACTCGAGAGAGAGTGAAGTTTAGAGAGCTCAGGTGGTCGTTAATGGCGATGGAAATATGTAATTACTATAGTCGATCTGTTTTTTTTTTGCTAGATCTGTTTTTTTAGGTGGTTGTTAATGGCGATGGAATTGGGTACTGATAAAGTCGATCCCTCTTTTTTTTTTACTAGATCTGTTTTTTAGGTGGTTGTTAATGGTGATGGAATTGGGTACTGATAAAGTCGATCCCTCTTTTTTTTTTGTTAGATCGGTTTTTTTTTCTTTTTTTGAGAAGATGATGAGGAAAATACGTTTTTACCCTTATTGAGATCTTCAGATCTTGAGGGCGAGATCCGACGGCTCAAGAGAAGAGTGAGATAAGAGTGTCACTATAAGAGTGGCACTCTAGACAAACCGAGACAAACCGTATATATATATATATATATATATATATATAAAATAACAAAATAAGAAACATAAATATGGGTACCAACATTCATTCAAGTATTCATTTCATTAAACACATGATAAACTTGATTGAATAACAAACATAAACATAGACTTCATTGAACATGAAACAACATAACATGAAACATTCATTTGATTACATCAAGTCATTTGATTGAACTTCATTGAACATGAAACAACATAACATGAACTTTCATTTGATTACATCAAGTCATTTGATGAACATAAAACAAATATAAACATAGACAACATCAAATGAAACATAAGCTCTAGCAGCCATAACCTCATCCCTTCTTTTGCCTTAGACCCTTACCAATTTTAGCCTTTATACCCAAACCAACCTTCATTAACTCCTCCTCTTCATCTTCTTTTTCGAAATGAACATGGTAGTCCTAGCCTACATTAAATTTGTCTTTCCATTCAAACAAATATAAGATAATCCCTATGCTTATCCATTTCATCCTTAGAGCAATTGTTATAAACCCTTGGAATCCCTTTAGAGAGCAAATTGTTATACCCAAACCTTCACGCGACACATTAAATGTCTTGATAATCCTTACCTCTCCTATGATGTGGAGATTCTCCAACATTACTAATCTTACCATTACCCTTAGCATTACTTTTTCCCATCTGTGTGAGACAAGTGATTTTCAACATTGAACAAAAATTAGATAACAACAATTAGGGTACGCATGCATGGTTGGGTCAAGACAATTCAATACAAACTGAACACAAACAAAAGTTCAGTTGAACATTTATTTCATGGGTATTTCATTAAAACAAATTAAAAAACCCCAATTTTTAATTAAAAATTAGGATTTGATCACAATTTTTAATTAAAATTTAGGGTTTGGTCCAATATTTGAATTTCAAATTTGAAAGTACATGCAAAAAACGAATAAAGTACAAACATTCAAAAAATAGTAAGGAATCAAGCATGGCAGAAAGGGAGCCGATGAAATATACCAGCAAAGCAACTCCTTTTCGTATTCAAACAGATCGATCTTCAACTACTTCAGTACTTCGTTCTTCAAACTATCATCTTTCACTTCAAGTCTGCTCCACCTCCACCTTCTCACTCTCTAAACCATTTTACTGAACTAATGCAAGATGATGATGGTTTAAGTTTACTTCTCCAACCTTTTAACTTAAAACCTTAGATTATCAACCCTAATTCTTTGAAGATAAGCAAGAGAGAGAGAGACAAAGAGTGATAGTTTCTGTCTGAAGTGAGGTGAGAGAGTGGTTAGGGCTGTCAATTCCCGCTAAAAGATCAATGACCAAGATTTAGACACGCGTAACTAATCTACGGTCATCTCGAGCACTCGTGGGCGAACATGAGCCATCAATCTAAAATGAAGAAGTTGATATATGATCAAAACATGACCGTTGATTAGTTTCATGTGCAATACTGCGTTAAAGGGGTAATTTGGGTATTAAGAAAGTATAGACGGACCTCTCACAATTTGGGACCAAACTACAATAAACGATTAATTGTGGACCAAATCCTAATTTTGCTATTAATAGTAGGACCAAAATGCAAAAGACCCTACAATCTAACCAAATTTTTATTTTGTTCTCTCTACAAATCATTCAATTTTTTTCTCCACAAATCTTTCATTTTTTGTGTTTCTATAAAAATAAAATATAAATTTCAATTAAAAATTGAAAAGTTGCAACACAAAAATTATTATCAAAAAAAAAAACCAACACAAAATTATAAATTATAAATAGGATCCAAACACCCCTTATTATACTAAACTCATAACATCTCACGCCAACACCTACTAAATTTAAAAGCAGCTTGTTGACAGCTTTTGACTTTTTGGGAATGATTCATTAGCCGCAAAATGGGTCATTATCTAAAGAGATAGACAGAGTGGCAAGACCAAATTTGAAGTCCGCTCCTAAACGCTTACATGTTCTTCCTACTGAATTAGCAAAGATGATTTCCAATTACTCAACTTTTACATCATCTTCCTACTCTTTAACCAATTGTCACAAACAAAACCTTCTGCGGCCACCTTAGGAAATGAGACAGATCTCCAGTGTCTAATGGCCATTAGAGATGGAATTGAAGGTTTAAGCAATCTTTTCATTTCTGCAGTGGCAAGGCATTACATGCGGCAAGCGTCATCAAAGAGTTGTAATTTTGAATCTGCCCAGCCAGAGTTTGGTTGGATCGATGTCGCCTCATATTGGAAACCTCAGTTTCCTTAGGGTCATCAACCTACAAATATAATAAACTTTTACGGTGAGATCCCCACAAGAAACCGGTCGGTTGTTTCGCCTTGAACAACTCAATCTGTGGGATAACACTTTCCAAGGAGAAATTCCAAATAATATAACTCAGTCCATTGATTTAAGTTGGAACAAATTGTCGGAAATATTCCGCAAAGCTTGGCTCATTGTCAAAGCTTGTATTGTTGGTTATTGAAAAAACAATCTGACAGAGTGCTACCCCCTTCTTTAGGTAATCTTTTCGTTTCAAAGCTTCTATACACGAGAAAAATTGGTTGGAAATATTCCACCCAACTTTAGTACACCGCAAGCTTAATATACCGATGTTGCAGTTAATAGGCTGTCTAGTGAGGTCCCTTTATCAATTTTCAACATCTCATCCCCTCTGAATAGATTACAAATTGCCATTAACCAATTTAGAGGTAGTCTTCCACAAGACATGGGCATCACCCTTCCTAATCTTGTTGATTTCTTTGGGAGTGGAAATCAACTTTCTGGACAACTCCCAGCTTCATTAGCTAATGCTTCTAAACTTCTAAACTTTGCTATTTCAACAAACAATCACTCAAACTATCGAAACTATAAGTTTTGAAAAAGAAATTGTCTAGGAACAGGAGAAGCTCATGATTTGAGTTTTATCACTTATTTGACCAACTCTAGTAATCTAAAGTCATTGGCCTTGGACCAAAACAATTTTTGGAGGTGTTTTCCCCAACTTAATTACCAATCTCTCCAACCAAATGGAGAAGTTGTATCTAGGAGGCAATCATATATCTGAATTATCCCGAAAGGGATTGGGAACCCGTCAATTTGTTTGTATTAGGTCTCGACTCTAATAACTTTTACGGTAGTATTCCATCTTCTCGTTGAAAAACTCCGTAGTTTACTGAGGATTAGCTCTGTCTGAAAAACAAATTGTCCGGACGGATCCCATCTTCTAGCAAACAATACTAAATTGAATGAATTGTATTTGGGAAGGAAATGACCGAAGGAAACATTCCTTCCGGGTCTTGGTGCTCTTAGCCAATTGCTACAACCGGATCTAGAACAAAATAATCTAAATGGTACCCTACCTAAAGAGATCTTTAATACTTCCTCTCTTTTCAACTTTTCTTCTCTCTCGACTCCTTCACCGGTTCCCTACCCTTACTAATAGGAAAACTTAAAAATCTTGGTACAATGGATTCGATGCGAAATAAGTTATTTGGTTTATTGCCTAGTACTCTTAAAGTGGGTGTGAGAGTCAATAAAAGTTATACTTGCATGATAATTTGTTTGAAGGGATAGTTCCTCAATCTTGGAGCTCTTTAGAGAATGTCCAAGAGTTAGATCTATCAAGCAACAATCTGTTACGTGAAATTCCAAAATATTGGGAGGACTTTCCGTATCTCCAAATTTGAATCTATCCTTCAATAAATTTGAAGGTGAGGTACCGATGAAAGGAATTTTAAAATTGCGGTAATTTTTCAGTTGTTGGAAATGCCGATCTTTGTGGGGTATACATGAACTGCAATTGCCACCATGCCGAAGTTAACAAATCTGAAAAGCAAGATGAAAAAAAGCAAGGAAGGTCCGATCTGTCCAAAATAGCAATTATGATCAGTGTGGTCATGTTTATTCTTTTGGCATCATGTTCTCTAATATTTTACTTGAGAAGAAAAAGTAAACTTAAAATGACTTCTTTGCAATCATTCAGTGAGCAGCATGTTAAGGTTTCTTATGGAGATCTTTCTCAAGCGACTGGTGGATTTTCTCCGACTAATTTTGTTGGTTCAGGTGGTTTTGGCACCGTGTATAAGGGAATGCTCAACCAATATGAAACCGTTGTTGCTGTTAAGGTCTTCAAACTTCAATTGAAAGGAGCTTCAAAGAGTTTCACGGCAGAGTGTGAATCGCTAAGTAATATCCTCCATCGAAATCTTGTTAAGATTCTAACTTCTTGCTCTAGTATGGATTATGAAGGAAATGAATTCAAAGCACTAGTCTTTGAGTTCATGCCAAATGGAAGTCTAGAGAAGTGGTTGCATCCAGAGATCAGTGAACAAGATGAAGAATCGAATTTGAACCTACTTCAAAGACTAAATGTCGCCATTGATGTTGCTTCTTCGCTTAGCTATTTTCATCACGAGTGCCACGCTTTGGTTATTCATCGATCTAAAGCCAAGTAATGTGCTTCTTGATAATGATATGGTAGCCCATGTTGGTGATTTTGGTTTAGCAAAACTTCTTTTCGGGATCGATAGAGAACTTGCATGACAATCAAAGTACCTCAATAGGGTAAAGGGATCTATTGGCTATGCAACTCCAAGTAGGAATTTAAAGATTGACATAAGTTGATTTCAGTCCTTTTTTCAATTCATAAATGCATGAAAATCAATATCTGGTATACTGCATTAGTTATAATATTTATGTTCCGCCATATTTTAGTGACACTCAAATGCTTTTATTTGCCTCTTTTTCCCCATGTTAAGTTAGACACCATTAACAACCCAGTTATACGAGCTGATATAGGTACAAGAGGGTCTTGGATAGTTAGATGTTTTCAGCTCCGGAGCTTATAGCATAGTTATTTAGATATCTTTAAAGAGGACAAATGAATTGTTAGTGCAAATGAAAAGCTGTTAGACTGAATAAAAACTATCAACTTAATCTAACTTCTTTTCTGTCCATGTTAGTTGAGTTAGAATTGAAAAGATCGAGGATGATGAAAGAACTATGGTTGTAGTAGTAATTAAGCCGGTTTCTTTTACTTCTATCAACTTCTTAACCCGACGATTGTGAGGACCTTTTTTCAATTTCTATAATATATATATATAGAGTGCCACTCTAATCTCACACTTCTCCTCACCCGTCCGATCTTACCTCAAGATCTGATGATCTAACACTCCAAATTTCAACCAATCAAGTGGGGGTAAAAACGTCTTTTACGACTCATCTTCTCAAAAAAAAAAAAAAAAATAGATCTACAAAAAAAAGAAGAGAGGGATCGATCTCAGAAAATATCTCGTGGGATTGAAGGGTTCGGCAGCCGGCGAACAGTCTTACATTGGGGATGGGAATCAAGGGAACCTTCTTTTTCCAATTTTAACGAGCATGAGAAAGATTAGTTTCTCGTTCTTAGATGCGTGTTTCAACTAATTAGAATGAAAATACACTATTGAATCACGAAGTTCGGCAATTCGCACCTTTACATGCAAAACCAAAGTCCAAGGCAAATGGGATAGTTCCAACAAAACAACCAACCTTGCTTTGCTTTTTGGAGCATTGTTACATCTCAATTACACCGAGAAGCCAGTTTTCAGAAGGGGCGGTATCATTTGGCAATTCAACTACCAGTTGCATCAATTCAAATTTAAACTTCTTTTGACTGTCTTTTTGTGGATAGAATTGATAGATATTTAATTACTATAGTGCACTTTTAGTTATGGTGCTTGCTTATTGGAACATTTTAATTGACACTTGGATTGTCATTATACCATAAAAACTTGAATTTTGATTTAATTTAGGTTGCTATGATTATAGTTATGATTGATACCCTCGTTTAAAGACGGGCGACAATTTCGTGAACTCGTCGAAGTTTTGAATTCTATTTGCACGAGTTAACGTGAACTCGTCGAGTTCGGTGAATTAGCATATTCGGTGAACTCACGAGTTGATGAAATAGATATTCGGTGAACTCATTGAGTTTTGAACTAGTATATTTGGTGAACTCTGTCAGAGTTCGTTGAACTAGCATATTCGGTGAACTCTGTTAAAGTTTTGAACTAGCATATTCTATTTAACTTTTGTTTGTTCATTTGTTTTTTAATGTTATTGTTTTAGGGTTCCATAGTTATTACATATTCATGTGATTTTACATTTGCATATTTTGATATTTTTTAATTTTTTCTTTATACAGTGAAATTCGATCTATAAATGAGGTGCCCTTATTATGGAAGCTCAGTTCTTAATAGAGTCTCAAATACCCAAATGAATCCTGGACGATCTTTCTATGTTTGCGAAAAAAATGACAAACGTTTGCCTAAGGATAAGAAATGTAGGTATTTTAAGTGGGCGGATGAAGAAAATAATTGTGGAAGCTCATCGTCGTTGAATATAAATGAGAGTCGAGCTCCCACATTTTCCCCAACTGAGAGTCGAGCTTCTATTTGCACAAGGAGGATAACGACTGATTCGGAAATTCACTCAATCGGAATGTTAATATTTAAGTTGTTGTTGGTCTATCTTCTCTTAGCGGTTTTGTGTATTATCAAGTGGCTGGTTAAGGTGTTATTGGCTTAAGTTACTTTGGATGTCGTGTGGCGTTGTCGATGATGAGTTATCCTAAGTTGCTTTGGATGTAGCTTCTGCTTTGAATGATGTTGCTATGGAGGTAACCATCATTTTCTTTTTGCTAGACTTCGGGTTTTGGAACTGTATCTTCGGGAAATTGATGTGTGTATTTGGTTAGTAGTTTGAATTTAGTATGTATAAATCTTGGAAGGATTTTGTATGTGTATTTGAACTCTGTCAGAGAATTTGGCATGTGTATGTGAATTTAGTATGTGTCAGAGAATTTGAACTCTATCAAAGAATTTGGCATGTGTATGTGAATTTATTGTGGAAGTTCAATCTTGGAAGGACTTGCGCTCAAAGTACAATTCTTTCGAAACTTCTCTCTTAGTTCTCTGCTTCTCTCTTAGTATTGGTCTATCGTGCATATGAATGTATCAATTGAAATCAGTACAAGGTTTACTAACACGACTTTAATAATCTCTTTCTCTCTCTCTTTCCCCTTCTAACTGTGCTTGTAGTATTGCATTTAATATTTAATATTTAAGCAGCTGCACAAGCTAGGAAATTCTTAAATAGTTTGTTGATCATTGTACATTCAATTCAACACAAATAGCTCTTGGAATCGATGATTTTCAGAAAATTCCTAATGGTGCTAATGGTAATTTTCAATTCTTGTCACATAAAGAGTGATTTGAAAGTTAAATAGGTTGTACAGGGTAATTTTCAGGAATTGAAGAGAGAATGCATCTTATCTGGACACATTGGTTGTAGGCTTTCATGGATTCTTAGCTTCTGAAGAAAATGTCTGGCGATGTTTCTACTCCCGATAACCTTACTGTTTCAATTGATCTGATGCTGGAGTACTGAATGGTATGCATATACTCTGGCTTCTTTGTTGTCTTGGCATGTCATACCAGATGGTGTACCTCTGTATTTGTAGTAATGATAATAAGTCAAATTGGGATACCAGGGACAACGTATTTTATTTAATTGTTAAAAAAAATGGTAAGCCTAACAGTGTAATGGCTTCTATTTTGGAGTACCAGTGCAGTAAAGTAAAGAGTTACATTTCAGTTGTATGGGTGTTGACTGAAGCATGGAATCTGAGAGTCATGATCTCAGATGACCGTTGGGGTTTTTTTTTTGCTTGGTCAGAAGAATATATTGATTTTTTAAAAAAGGAAGAAAGAAAAAGAAAAAGAAAATACAAGTGTGTCAGACTGTGTAAGCTCATACACATCTAACCAAAATCAGAAAAATCTCAAGTACTTTTGGTCCGGCACCTCCAAATTAAAGAGCCAAGGAGGTCGACCATCATAGATTACAGAAACATCTCTCTATTGTCCCTCTTTTTGCCGCTGTATCTGCAGCAAAGTTCGATTCTCTCCAAGTATGTGAAACTAGGAGATATGTAAACTTCCTCTTACAGCTGGTCCATCTTGTGCTAACCTTCCACGGGACTTGATCCTTTACAAAAGCCATGACTTAACAGTAAACTTTCCTCTAGGGTCAGGATTCCATATTCATGCGTCTACAACTTCTGAGTTAGGGCTAGGCAAGAGCAGCACATTCACTCCTTTTGCTGCTAACATGTCTTTAAATCTACTAGTCATATTCCAATGCCCATCCTGAATAATTAGAAACAACTTAGTTGTGTAGTTCTTCAGTTGAAACTCGGATAGACCAAAAATTTGTTGTATAGATCTTCCATTTGGATTTATCTCCTTCAAGGCGTTCTCAATCCCTTTCCAAATTGAAGACGGCTTGTGAAATCTGATTTTAATACCCTCTTTGGAGAAGAATTTTCTCTTCATAAACAATGCAAACTCATCTTCACCATTTAGTATATTCCATCCCAGTTTCATGAGAAGGGCTAGATTAACCTCCTTGAGTGTTCACAGCCCTAAACCTCCTTCTTGTATATACTAACAAATGACAAGTTTCAGCTTAGCGAATGTTTGCCTTTATATATTTGACACAAACGGGACGTTGTAAGATTGATAGTTTACATTTTAGCTACTGGTTTCTATTATATCTATGACTGAGTTGAATGGTGCTATCTGTATATTAAAGGACTCAACATGAATGAAATTTGCAGTGCTGTATCAAGATATTCAAAATCTGCACAAGAGAAGGAGCAATTCTTGCTGGATCCGATGCTGTTATAATCATCGTCAACCCAAATTCAAGCTTCGAAATATCATCAAGGTCCCATCATTCAAGATCAGACACAAATGTGTATGAAGGAAGGAGAGGAAAGGTATTTATTGTAATACTTATATAGATATCTTTCTTGGTTAATGAATTGGCTAAATTACTATCAGTAAATCTGACCAGTGAAAGATCTATATCAATTAGGGTATTGTAGTCACTGTAATTCATGATGTACAATTTGATTGTTGCAACAGACCTATGACAGACTTGAATGCTTTTATTGGATATTTAGACGTTAAGAACTTAAGATGAATAAAGCTTGTCAGATTTAGCATCAGTATGTTGAAAACAGTCCGTTAATTAATAGTTTCTTTTGAGCCTTCCTAGTTTCTACCCTCATAAAAGTATGTGAGAAAAATAAGCTACTAAATGCAAGCAAAAAACGTGGGCATTACTCGTGAAAACGAATTTCACAGAATTCCGTTGGAACCACCTCCTCGATCAACAGTTTGAAGAATAAGTACCGTTACAGGTGATAACCTTATTTATATGTTTTTGACATCTATGATATATTTGGTTTTGTTAGGGTGCAAACTTTACGTGATCTTAATCTTGCGGTTTAATTATCCATGGTAATAACCAGATTGACTTTGATGCTTCTGTTGAAAGACCTACAGTCTCTTCAGGAAAACCTTTGGTAAATACTTTTTTGAGTATTTACATTCTTATGTCTCAACTGTGCTTTGATTTCTTACTTTTCCAATCGATATCTTTGTTTTAGGTCCCTGATTATGCAGTTACCTTTAAGGATGGTTTTTCCAAAGAGTGCCGTTTTCTGAGATCTCATGTGCTTTTAACTACTTAAAATCTGTTCTCTAATTTTTTCCTAAGAATGTTCAAATATGTGCAGGCCTTTCGAGTGCTTGTGGTGGGATGTAATTGTTCCCATCGTAGTCACCGTGCCGAGCCACATAACCAGGTATAATTTGTGCTGTTAAGGTTATATTTGTTGTATTTATTGTGATTTCTTATATGCATCTGTAATAATAGTCATTGTCAATAGATCATTCTTCATCCAGAGCAGGACAGAGTGCTTACAGTCAGAGAAAACGCACGTCTTCAGGGTTTTCCAGATTTTTATCAACTTTGTGGCCCAACTAAAGAAAGGTAGATAATTAATTGTAAACTGGACGTTTGACTGAATGTTTGTGATTGTACTGTTTCTTTTAGTGTATGCTTTCTTTAGATCTGTAGAAGTTTATGTTATTCTATACAGGTAGTATACTGGCATTGTTCAAAAGCCAGGCATCATGATCATGGAATTCATTGGCTTTTGAATTTGGTATCTGTTCTTAATGCAATAGATGCTTCATTGAGTCACATTCGATGTGCTTCATTCATGCACGATAGTAGCAACTGCAGTTGTATTTGTATAATGATATCTTCCCTGGCTTCGTAGACACCTTTCAGTTTCCTTTCTGCTTGATTCTTTCCTAATTAGTGTTTATCAGGTCGACAAAAAACAACACTCATTTTTTTTCTTTTGAAAATAAAGATATATTTCTATGGTTTGTTACAACTTCTCATATGATCAGTTTAACTCTTCTCCCTCATAGGCATGTCTAAATTTATTCTATTGGTACTTAGTTGTACGCTGATGAAATATTCTCTACTCGTTTGTCTAGTACTTTATCAAGAGGAAAAGAATTCACCTTAGATTAGTTGCTCAGAAATTCCTAGATCTGATCAACACTCTGAACCTACACGTCCTTAAAATATAACTTAGACACCATAGAATTGCCTAAAGTTATTCCTGAATCCTTTTCATGTCTGCCAGAAAAATAATTAACAGTGTTTAATTCTAGTGTGTAGGCTTTAATACCTGCCTAGCCACCTACCTTGCCACTGTTCGAATCCCTAGCTTGGGGGATAAATCATTGAACTCTATTCCTTCCAATTATTGGCTCTTTACTGAGAATGGGGAGACTGTGCATGAATCATTTTCAGTAACAAACCCATCATATGCATAGGCATTGGTGAGGCTTCCTTTTTGTCACTCATCAGCAAGTTATCGTGGGCTTCTTTGATGGGTTACATGATAGGCTTCACCTCACGAGATATCAATAGAACAACAAATGATTGTATGTATTGTTGAAAAGATGAAATAGTATAGTCAATGTGTTAGGTTTTTGGTCGTCAAACTTATTTGATTTGTACTGGTGAATTTTTGATGAAATCCTCTTCAAATATTGGAGTCTAGACGGAGCGGAACTTTTTCTTTTCCTGTTTTTTAGAAGGAAAATTGTTGAGGGTGGAAATAATGAAAGTATAATTATCATAAGTTTGTCTTGCATTGATTTCCAGGAATCATGGTCATGGTATTCATTGGCTTTTGAATTTGGTATCTCTTCTTGATGCATACATTAGATGCTTAATTTAGTCACAGTCGATGTGCTTTATTCCTGCGTGATAGCAGCAACTGCAGTGGTATACTGTTTACTGGATTTATCTGCCTTGGCTTCTAGACACCTTTTTGGATCTGTTTTCTACTTTTCTTTAGTTTATGTTTTCTTTAGACCCGTAGATGTTTATGCTTTTCTATAAAAGCAATGTGAGTGGCATTCTTTATGTGTTATTTTCTCGTTGTTTTTAATTAATATATAGTGACACTTGAACAATATACAACCAAATACAATATATTTATCGTTATGTTGTTTTTGCTTCCGAGTACAATCTTACCATAGCTTAATTGCTTCCATTGTTTTATATTGATATTTGATTTATATTTCTTTGAAGGTACACACAAGTAGGGAATGCAGCTGCAATCCCAGTTGCACGTGCCCTTAGGATATGCCTTAGGGTTGGCAATCCAAGGCATTGGTGATGATTGACCGCTGTGCACCCTTCCAACTGTTTTCTCAAGCTTCAGTTGAGGACAATAATTTTCTTCAGAAGAAGTTGATGAGGTTTCACCCCTTGAGTGAAGGAAGCTCTTGTAATTGCTACATTTGTACTATGACGAATATTTTATCGTACATCTTTATTAAATAAATCTTGTTAATATTTACTTTTGTTTTCGTTCAATGTTCTTATACCTGTTTTTATTTTTTCATATATATTTATATTATCTATTCCTTCTTGCTATTGCTTGAAATGCCCTTAAACTTTGCTGTATGCTATATGTCTCCAAAATTGTACTTATCTGCTAGTTGATTTCAAAGTGTACATTGAAAAGAGCACATTTTGAGTTTGTAATCTAGAAAATTTCTGTCTGAGGATTGTCGGCTCATCTTCTTTAGAAGCATTAGCATAGAGGTTGGGATAATATATGGTTGGTTGCTTTGGATATAACTAGGGAGCAATGGGATCCCAAATCCGATAAAGCTATTGGGAATGTTATTATTATTATTATTATTATTTGATTGGTAAGCCTGGTATCATCACTCAAAAGTTTTACCTTATTGTTATTATTATTATTATTATTACTTTGCTAGTCGGCACCTCCGGAATGTTATGACCTTGGTTTATATATATTTTTTATGTCTGGTTGAATTGTTGAATCTCAACTTCTATCTTATTGTGTTTAAAAGTACCGCCACCCACGACTTTTGGCTGACCGGGACCCTGTTGGCATTCCCATCGGACTCGGGCGTTTTCTGTGGTACAGTGCATGACAGTATGGGACTAGTCTTGTGAGTGCTGTTGTATGTATTTCCAGGAGTTACCCTTTGTATGTTCATACCTAATCTTTTTCGTGTCATGATAATTGTCCATGAAATAAACCTTGTGTGTCAAACTGGCCTTCTGTGGGATTTTTGGTCTTGATTGTTGTCTGGCATTAGTATGCAGCCAGAAAGATCAACACGTCTGCGTTATACTTTTGAATGAATATGTTGAGGTGAACAAAACTTCAAAGGTGGCTCTTAGGCTATGAAAGCATGTGTTTTCTGTGGTATTGTGACTGCTGGTGCTCAGTAACTCTGTTGGGTCCTCATTCCTCAAAGCATAGCTGGGAACCTTTACAGTGTTGACTACATGCTTTGTCTGTATTTCATTGGTGTGCTTAGCTGGTGCATGTATTCCACTCATCCCTTGTAGCTTGATGTTGGCAGGTTTACAGGGTGCTCAACACTTCTTTGTTCTTACAGGACTCTGGATCTACATCCCACCTTACAGGCTCGTGTTTACAGGGCAACAGTTGCTTAGAGATAACTGGTTTGTGTTTTTGTGACCCTCCCAGTTGGCTCTCCTTGTTACAGAGTAGGTAAGCTTGTGAATACTTGGTGTTCAGGTTTCAAGGACAGCCAGACTCTTGTATATAACCGCAATGTTGAACTGTAGGTGTCACCACACTCGGGTTGTAACATCCAATATTTACAAAACCTGCTTCCAGCACAATTACTACCATAGTGGATTGATCAGATGATATATCAGTGAGGAATTCAACAATAAGGAGTTGGTGGCATTACTCCATAGATGACTATCTTGGACCACTTAATTTCTAGTATCTCCGTTACAGTGTCCGAATGGTTAGTCAGCTCTCATGTTGACTTTCAATGTGAATCCTAATTGTATTCAATACTAGCCAATTAGCCCGCTTGCGGCCGGGCATGCTACATTGATAGTTCACACTTCACAATGAACAAAATATTATCAAAGTTTGAAAGCTATACCTTGGTGAGGGCAATTCAAGATCAAAAGCTATATAGAAACCAACTCGTACTAAAATTTAAGACTACGATTTCTAATAACATTATAGAAGGCTTTAATAGAAGTTTCCACTGCTACATTACAACATGTTAGATCAGTTACAAACCTGCAAAGATAAAATCTAGCGCAATGGAAATACTAAATGAAGCAAGACCTCCAATATTCCACTGAATATCCAAAATAAAAATTACAAAACTTGCACAGAAACATTGTGGAGAGAACTAACAAATGTTAACAATTGAGCTGTTATATTTTCTTGTTGATCCCTATTACAGATGTTAAACTTCCTTGAAACCACCCGTTCGCAATTTACACTCCTAATAAGTTTCCAAAACCATTTCTCCTTATAGATCACCTGTGCCACTTCAAGCGTATGACCCATATCTCTGCAATGGAATTAGTAGGATTGCCAAAGTTTTGTCAAGGTCCTCAACTTCCCAAATACATCTCTCATCTCAATACTTGAATGGTCTGAACAACCCGTTAGCAATTTACACTCTTAATGAGTTTCCAAAACCAATTCTCCTTATAAATAACTTGTGCCACTTCAAGCGTATGGCCTATATCTCTGCAATGGAATTAGTAGGATTGCCAAAGTTTTGCCTAAGTCCTGCACTTCCCAAATGCATCTCTCATCCCATGTAGAAATTTAAGCACTCGGGTACTGTGATTTTTGTTCAATTCTCTTGAATTCAAACAAAGACCGTTGGATCCGCATCAATTGGCCTGAGCTCGGTCTCCCCCAATGTGGTCTTCAACCCTTTCCCTTCTGCATTAGCCTTAGAATGTATACAATGTACTGGTCCTTCCATGTATGCCCTGTTCTCCCTCTCTTTTGCAAAAGAGATACCATACCCACCTTTCACAATCTGCATATAATTTATAATTTAGATGGCCAACACATGGGTATGTCAAAATATAGTCAAAATTGAAATTTGGATCCCATTTATGTTTTTTGGAGGTGGACTTGAATCTTTATGACTGGTATATATCGTAGAGCATCTAGACATATTAAGCACGTACTCTTATTTCATTTTTCGATAAAATCGATTATCTTAAATTTAAACATACAATTACACAATGTCGTTGTTTTCTCCCATCATCTTCTTCAAATAAAAAAATTCCTGACCATAATTGGACCACAACCGTCAGTTAGATTCATTAAAAGATAAGAGCCCAAGTTTCTAATTTGATAAAAATGGACACCTTGATCGTTATAGGCACTTACCACAAATCTAAGTGTTCGATTGTCCCCAAAGCGACCAATGATTAACATCAGATGCAATTTAAATACTACAATTACACCACAAAGTTGCACCTACGCACTATTCTATTTATGGGTGTCCATATTGGCAGTAAATCTCCATCTTTGGGGCGTCAGGTAACATGTAATCATATACAATTCTTTATGAAAATGAGGTAGCTAGAGTAGAATTAATGACAACGAATTCCAGATACTTAATAGAGTGAACGCTTAGGATGTCATAAGTATCTACACATTTCACCTTATTATTTGGTTTAGTCAAACTTTAGACGACTAACATCATCAGATTGAGCTGATTCCTAATGAAGAATAAGTCCTTAGTAAAGGTACCCTACAATTTTAATTTTAAGGTTGGAATTCCATTGACGGTAGGGCTTCAAGGAGAGATAGCTCCATGCATGTACTGGTACCTCGCTTATGAATACATTCCTTTTCCACTTCTTCTATAACAAAACTTTAAACAAAATGCAGTGGGAATTGGGAACTTATTGATTAGATCTCTGAGCAAAGCCTAAATTCACATACCTAATTCAGTGATGCTTGATGACCACTTATACAGTTACACTTCCAAAGAATGTGGCAATTGAATAGCATTGATGTCAGATGGGTGTGCGTTATGTTCCTAGAGATGACATACTTGCATTAGTGAAGGACACAGTGAAATTATGGGCAAATCTCCCCATGGGACTATGTAAGTGTTTTAATGTTAATGCATATGATTTCAGGCAGTGATTAAACATAAGATGCACAATGAATTCCATGCTTAACTAATTTTAAAGATCATATTTTTCAAAATAAATTATTGGAAAATATAAGCATGTACAAATAACAATATGAATATGCAAATACTAACATCGAAGGGATTGTAGCAAATCTTCAATTGGACATCGGCCTTGGTTTAGATAATCAGCAAATACTTCGATTGATTCGTCAATGAACTCGGCTCTAGTTTCAGGCACAAAGTTTTCTTTGGATTCCTAAAAAATTCACAAAGAATGTTAGTATTGCATACTAACATGTAACTGAAATACTAACAGGACCCACTTGTTACTATAATATTACTTACAAAATATGAAACAGGAAAAAATAAGATGTGAAATGCAAACAATTAAGATGCAGGTTTAAGATCAGTTGATAATGGGATTTCTCCTTCAGTCCTTGAGCTGAATATTTAAGGATCTGCTTCAATCAATGTGCTCCAATAGTGCATTGCCCACAAACACATCTAACATTAACCCTTTGAATGCTCATGTTTAACGCTTTATGACATTCCCATCCCCAAATCCCCAAATCAAGCAATGCATCAATCTCAAAGCAAAAAAGCAAAACTCTGATAGAGTTCACCGAACTCTGACAGAGTTCAAAACTCTGACAGAGTTCACCGAATATGCTACTTCACCGAACTCTGACAGAGTTCAAAACTCTGACAGAATACGGCATGAAGAATATTTTTTCGGCAATTTAGGATTTTGATTGCATAGCATAAAAGGTTTTCAAAGATAGATATATGATGAGCGAAAAGTTATCATGCTTATGTTGGTTGTCGTTCTATTAACTTTGGTGGTTGCCCAAAAGCAAAGCGTATGTCTCTCTTGAACATAGTGGATCCAATGGTCCCACACTCCGACTCTGAATTGTATATATGGTTCTACTTCTTTAGAACCCCGGTTTTGCATACACGAAACTGTCTAGAAGAGGAATCAACTCCAAGGGTACCTCTACCATGTTGTTTGCTTACTTATCGCTTAGGCACCAATCAAATGTGCCACATTTGCTACCATATAAGCATATAGGTAGATTGGCTGCGGTTTCTTTTCCTCATCGGCTTGCTAATGTTCCTCAAAATCTTAGTTATTACTTACTACTCACGGTTTTCACTATTGCGGTTTGATGGACAAATACTCGTCAAAATCATCTATCTGCTTAGTATACTCATACAGAAAAAATGGTTACTCCAGCTCCTCCAAAGCAGACAAGTCTGAGTCGCATTACAAGTTTACAAGGACTAAAATACTACAAGATACAATGCACTTTTTTCTCGAACCAATTGATACAATGTACATCAAGTAACTAACCAATTTATACAAATCTGATTTCCATCGCCAAAGTAGAGAATAAAATGTGTTAATGGAAGCATACCTTAATTGGAACTTCGAGAGAGAGTGAAGTTTAGAGAGCTCAGGTGGTCGATTAATGGCGATGGAAATATGTAATTACTATAGTCGATCTGTTTTTTTGCTAGATCTGTTTTTTTAGGTGGTCAATAATGGTGATGGAATTGGATGTAATCGATAAAGTCGATCCCTCTTTTTTTTTTGTTAGATCGGTTTTTTTTTTTTCTTTTTTTGAAAAGATGATGAGGAAAATACGTTTTTAACCTTATTGAGATCTTCAGATCTTGAGGGCGAGATCCGACGGCTCAAGAGAAGAGTGAGATAAGAGTGTCACTATAAGAGTGGCACTCTAGACAAACCGAGACAAACCGTATATATATATATATATATAAAATAACAAAATAAGAAACATAAATATGGGTACCAACATTCATTCAAGTATTCATTTCATTAAACACATGATAAACTTGATTGAATAACAAACATAAACATAGACTTCATTGAACATGAAACAACATAACATGAAACATTCATTTGATTACATCAAGTCATTTGATTGAACTTCATTGAACATGAAACAACATAACATGAACTTTCATTTGATTACATCAAGTCATTTGATGAACATAAAACAAATATAAACATAGACAACATCAAACTGCAAAACATCCCACAAACAAGGGCTACATAGCACAATCGCTTCTTCCACTTATTCTTGAGTGAAAGCTGAAAAGCTTCATACTCTTGAGGACACATTAAAGCCTGCACTACCTCCACAGGTTGGCTTGATCCTTCTTTTGCCTTAGGCTTACCCTTACCCTTACCCTTACCTTTAGCCTTAGCCTCAGGACTATCAGGTGCACTGCAACACTCCCTCATATAGTCAAACCAACACTGCTTCATTAACTCCTCCTCTTCATCTTCTTTTCGAAATGAACATGGTAGTCCTAGCCTACAACAACCCTTTGTGCTTCTACTTTGTCTTTCCATTCAAACAAATAAGCATGTAGTTATTCAAGAGAAACATCATCCCTATGCTCATCAACATAAGCTCTAGCAGCCATAACCTCATCCTTAGAGCAATTGTTATACCCAAACCTTACTGCACACATTAAATGTCTTGGATAATCCTTACCTTTAGAGCAATTGTTATACCCAAACCTTACTGCACACATTAAATGTCTTGGATAATCCTTACCTCTCCTATGATGTGGAGATTCTCCAACATTACTAATCTTACCATTACCCTTAGCATTACTTTTCCCCATCTGTGTGAGACAAGTGATTTTCAACATTGAACAAAAATTAGATAACACAACAATTAGGGTACGCATGCATGGTTGGGTCAAGACAATTCAATACAAATTGAACACAAACAAAAGTTCAGTTGAACATTTATTTCATGGGTATTTCATTAAAACAAATTAAAAAACCCCAATTTTTAATTAAAAATTAGGATTTGATCACAATTTTTAATTAAAATTTAGGGTTTGGTCCAATATTTGAATTTCAAATTTGAAAGTACATGCAAAAAACGAATAAAGTACAAACATTCAAAAAATAGTAAGGAATCAAGCATGGCAGAAAGGGAGCCGATAAAATATACCAGCAAAGCAACTCCTTTTCGTATTCAAACAGATCGATCTTCAACTACTTGATTGCCGTTCTTCAAACTATCATCTTTCACTTCAAGTCCGCTCCACCTCCACCTTCTCACTCTCTAAACCATTTCTTGAACTAATGCAAGATGATGATGGTTTAAGTTTACTTCTCCAACCTTTTAACTTAAAACCCTAGATTATCAACCCTAATTCTTTGAAGATAAACAAGAGAGAGAGAGACAAAGAGTGACAGTTTAAATGCGAGAGAGTGAGGTGAGAGAGAGTGTTTAGGGCATCAATTCCAGCTAAAGATCAATGACCAAGATTTAGACACGCCGTAACTAATCTACGGTCATCTCGAGCACTCGTGGGCGAACATGAGCCATCAATCTAAAATGAAGAAGTTGATATATGATCAAAACATGACCGTTGATTAGTTTCATGTGCAATACTCGTGTTAGGGTAATTTGGGTATTAAGAAAGTATAGACGGACCTCTGTCAATTTGGGACCAAACTACAATAAAAGATTAATTGTGGACCAAATCCTAATTTTGCTATTAATAGTAGGACCAAAATGCAAAAGACCCTACAATCTAACCAAATTTTTATTTTGTTCTCTCTACAAATCATTCAATTTTTTTCTCCACAAATCTTTCATTTTTTTGTGTTTCTATAAAAATAAAATATAAATTTCAATTAAAAATTGAAAAGTTGCAACACAAACTTATTATCAAAAAAAAAAAACCAACACAAAATTATAAATTATAAATAGGATCCAAACACCCCCTTATTATACTAAACTCATAACATCTCACGTCAACACCTACTAAATTTAAAAGCAGTTGTTGACAGTTTTTGACTTTTTGGGAATGATTCATTAGCCGGCAAAATGGGTCATTATCTAAAGAGATAGACAGAGTGGCAAGACCAAATTTGAAGTCTGCTCCTAAACGTTTACATGTTCTTCCCTCTTGAATTAGCAAAGATGATTTCCAATTACTCAACTTTTACATCATCTTCCTACTTTTTAACCAATTGTCACAAACAAAACCTTCTCAGGCCACCTTAGGAAATGAGACAGGATCTCCAAAGGTCTAATGGCCATTAGAGATGGAATTGAAGGTTTAAGCAATCTTTTCATTTCTGCAGTGGCAAGGCATTACATCGCGGCAAAAGCGTCATCAAAGAGTTGTAATTTTGAATCTGCCCGACCCGAGTTTGGTTGGATCGATGTAAGCCTCATATTGGAAACCTCGGTTTCCTTAGGGTCATCAACCTACAAATAAGAATAAACTCTACGGTGAGATCCCACAAGAAACTCCGGTCGGTTGTTTTAAGTCTTGAACAACTCAATCTGTGGGATAACACTTTCCAAGGAGAAATTCGAGTCAATATAACTCGAGTCCATTGATTTAAGTTGGAACAAATTGTCGGGAAATATTCCGGCAAAGCTTGGCTCATTGTCAAAGCTTGTATTGTTGGTCATTGAAAAAAACAATCTGACAGGAGTGCTACCCCCTTCTTTAGGTAATCTTTCGTTGCTTCAAAGCTTCTATACACGAGAAAACAAATTGGCTGGAAATATTCCAGCCAACTTTAGTACACTGTCAAGCTTAATATACCTGGATGTTGCAGTTAATAGGCTGTCTAGTGAGGTCCCTTTATCAATTTTCAACATCTCATCCCTGAATAGATTACAAATTGCCATTAACCAATTTAGAGGTAGTCTTCCACAAGACATGGGCATCACCCTTCCTAATCTTGTTGATTTCTTTGGGAGTGGAAATCAACTTTTCGGACAACTCCCAGCCATTAGCTAATGCTTCTAAACTTCTAAACTTTGCTATTTCAACAAACAATCACTCAAACTATCGAAACTATAAGTTTTGAAAGAAATTATCTAGGAACAGGAGAAGCTCATGATTTGAGTTTTATCACTTATTTGACCAACTCTAGTAATCTAAAGTCATTGGCCTTGGACCAAAACAATTTTGGAGGTGTTTTCCCCAACTTAATTACCAATCTCTCCAACCAAATGGAGAAGTTGTATCTAGGAGGCAATCATATATCTGGAATTATCCTAGAAGGGATTGGGAACCTGGTCAATTTGTTTGTATTAGGTCTCGACTCTAATAACTTTTACGGTAGTATTCCATCTTCTGTTGGAAAACTCCGTAGTTTACAGGGATTAGCTCTGTCAGAAAACAAATTGTCCGGACGGATCCCATCTTCTCTAGCAAACAATACTAAATTGAATGAATTGTATTTGGGAAGGAACAGACTGGAAGGAAACATTCCTTCCGGTCTTGGTGCTCTTAGCCAATTGCTACAACTGGATCTAGAACAAAATAATCTAAATGGTACCCTACCTAAAGAGATCTTTAATACTTCCTCTCTGTTTCAACTTTTCTTCTCTCTCGACTCCTTCACTGGTTCCCTACCCTTACTAATAGGAAAACTTAAAAATCTTGGTACAATGGATTCGTCTGGAAATAAGTTATTTGGTTTATTGCTTAGTACTCTTAGTGGGTGTGAGAGTCAATAAAAGTTATACTTGCATGATAATTTGTTTGAAGGGATAGTTCCTCAATCTTGGAGCTCTTTAGAGAATGTCCAAGAGTTAGATCTATCAAGCAACAATCTGTTACGTGAAATTCCAAAATATTGGGAGGACTTTCCGTATCTCCAGCTGTTGAATCTATCCTTCAATAAATTTGAAGGTGAGGTACCAGTGAAAGGAATTTTTAAAATTGCAGGTAATTTTTCAGTTGTTGGAAATTCCGATCTTTGTGGGGGTATACATGAACTGCAATTGCCACCATGCCGAGTTAACAAATCTGAAAAGCAAGATGAAAAAAAGCAAGGAAGGTCCGATCTGTCCAAAATAGCAATTATGATCAGTGTGGCCATGTTTATTCTTTTGGCATCATGTTCTCTAATATTTTACTTGAGAAGAAAAAGTAAACTTAAAATGACTTCTTTGCAATCATTCAAATGAAGCGATGTTAAGGTTTCTTATGGAGATCTTTCTCCGGCGGTAGTGGATTTTCTCCGACTAATTTTGTTGGTTCGGTGGTTTTGGCACCGTGTATAAGGAATGCTCAACCAATATGAAACCGTTGTTCTTTGTTAAGGTCTTCAAACTTCAATTGAAAGGAGCTTCAAAGAGTTTCATGGCGAGAGTGTGAATCGTTATGTAATATCCTCCATCGAAATCTTGTTAAGATTCTAACTTCTTGCTCTAGTATGGATTATGAAGGAAATGAATTCAAAGCACTAGTCTTTGAGTTCATGCCAAATGGAAGTCTAGAGAAGTGGTTGCATCCGGAGATCGATGAACAAGATGAAGAATCGAATTTGAACCTACTTCAAAGACTAAATGTAAGCCATTGATGTTGCTTCTTCGCTTAGCTATTTTCATCACGAGTGCCACGCTTTGGTTATTCATCGTGATCTAAAGCCAAGTAATGTGCTTCTTGATAATGATATGGTAGCCCATGTTGGTGATTTTGGTTTAGCAAAACTTCTTTCGGGATCGATAGAGAACTTGCATGACAATCAAAGTACCTCAATAGGGGTAAAGGGATCTATTGGCTATGCAACTCCAAGTAGGAATTTAAAGATTGACATAAGTTGATTTCAGTCCTTTTTTCAATTCATAAATGCATGAAAATCAATATCTGGTATACTGCATTAGTTATAATATTTATGTTCCGCCATATTTTAGTGACACTCAAATGCTTTTATTTGCCTCTTTTTCCCCATGTTAAGTTAGACACCATTAACAACCCAGTTATACGAGCTGATATAGGTACAAGAGGGTCTTGGATAGTTAGATGTTTTCAGCTCCGGAGCTTATAGCATAGTTATTTAGATATCTTTAAAGAGGACAAATGAATTGTTAGTGCAAATGAAAAGCTGTTAGACTGAATAAAAACTATCAACTTAATCTAACTTCTTTTCTGTCCATGTTAGTTGAGTTAGAATTGAAAAGATCGAGGATGATGAAAGAACTATGGTTGTAGTAGTAATTAAGCCAGTTTCTTTACTTCTATCAACTTCTTAACTGACGATTGTGAGGACCTTTTCAATTTCTCTATAGTATATATATATAGAGTGCCACTCTAATCTCACACTTCTCCTCAGCCGTCCGATCTTACCTCAAGATCTGATGATCTAACACTCCAAATTTCAACCAATCAAGTGGGGGTAAAAACGTCTTTTACGACTCATCTTCTCAAAAAAAGAAAAAAAAATAGATCTACAAAAAAAAGAAGAGAGGGATCGATCTCGTAAAATATCTCGTGGGATTGAAGGGTTGGTTTTAGCCGCAATGTGTCTTACACCGGATGGGAATGCAGGGAACCTTCTTTTTCCAATTTTAACGAGCATGAGAAAGATTAGTTTCTGTTCTTAGATGCAGGTTCAACTAATCAGAATGAAAATACACTATTGAATCACGAGTTCGGCAATTCAGACCTTTACATGCAAACCAAAGTCCAAGGCAAATGGGATAGTTCCAACAAAACAACCAACCTTGCTTTGCTTTTGGAGCATTGTTACATCTCAATTACACCCGCTGACAAGCGAGGAGAAGGGGCGGTATCATTTGGCAATTCAACTACCAGTTGCATCAATTCAAATTTAAACTTCTTTTGACTGTCTTTGTGGATAGAATTGATAGATATTTAATTACTATAGTGCACTTTTAGTTATGGTGCTTGCTTATTGGAACATTTTAATTGACACTTGGATTGTCATTATACCATAAAAACTTGAATTTTGATTTAATTTAGGTTGCTATGATTATAGTTATGATTGATACCCTCGTTTAAAGACGGCGACAATTTCGGTGAACTCTGTCAGAGTTTTGAATTCTGTCAGAGTTCGGTGAACTCTGTCAGAGTTCGGTGAATTAGCATATTCGGTGAACTCTGTCAGAGTTCGGTGAAGTAGCATATTCGGTGAACTCTGTCAGAGTTTTGAACTAGTATATTTGGTGAACTCTGTCAGAGTTCGTTGAACTAGCATATTCGGTGAACTCTGTTAAAGTTTTGAACTAGCATATTCTATTTAACTTTTGTTTGTTCATTTGTTTTTTAATGTTATTGTTTTTTTAGGGTTCCATAGTTATTACATATTCATGTGATTTTACATTTGCATATTTTGATATTTTTAATTTTTTCTTTATCTGATGAAATTCGATCTATAAATGAGGTGCCCTTATTATGGAAGCTCGAGTTCTTAATAGAGTCTCAAATACCCAAATGAATCCTGGACGATCTTTCTATGTTTGCGAAAAAAATGACAAACGTTTGCCTAAGGATAAGAAATGTAGGTATTTTAAGTGGGCGGATGAAGAAAATAATTGTGGAAGCTCATCGTCGTTGAATATAAATGAGAGTCGAGCTCCCACATTTTCCCCAACTGAGAGTCGAGCTTCTATTTGCACAAGGAGGATAACGACTGATTCGGAAATTCACTCAATCGGAATGTTAATATTTAAGTTGTTGTTGGTCTATCTTCTCTTAGCGGTTTTGTGTATTATCAAGTGGCTGGTTAAGGTGTTATTGGCTTAAGTTACTTTGGATGTCGTGTGGCGTTGTCGATGATGAGTTATCCTAAGTTGCTTTGGATGTAGCTTCTGCTTTGAATGATGTTGCTATGGAGGTAACCATCAGTTAGACTCGGGGTTTTGGAACTGTATCTTCGGGAAATTCAGGTGTATTTGGTTAGTAGTTTGAATTTAGTATGTATAAATCTTGGAAGGATTTTGTATGTGTATTTGAACTCTGTCAGAGAATTTGGCATGTGTATGTGAATTTAGTATGTGTCAGAGAATTTGAACTCTATCAAAGAATTTGGCATGTGTATGTGAATTTATTGTGGAAGTTCAATCTTGGAAGGACTTGCGCTCAAAGTACAATTCTTTCGAAACTTCTCTCTTAGTTCTCTGCTTCTCTCTTAGTATTGGTCTATCGTGCATATGAATGTATCAATTGAAATCAGTACAAGGTTTACTAACACGACTTTAATAATCTCTTTCTCTCTCTCTTTTCCCCCTTCTAACTGTGCTTGTAGTATTGCATTTAATATTTAATATTTAAGCAGCTGCACAAGCTAGGAAATTCTTAAATAGTTTGTTGATCATTGTACATTCAATTCAACACAAATAGCTCTTGGAATCGATGATTTTCAGAAAATTCCTAATGGTGCTAATGGTAATTTTCAATTCTTGTCACATAAAGAGTGATTTGAAAGTTAAATAGGTTGTACAGGGTAATTTTCAGGAATTGAAGAGAGAATGCATCTTATCTGGACACATTGGTTGTAGGCTTTCATGGATTCTTAGCTTCTGAAGAAAATGTCTGGCGATGTTTCTACTCCCGATAACCTTACTGTTTCAATTGATCTGATGCTGGAGTACTGAATGGTATGCATATACTCTGGCTTCTTTGTTGTCTTGGCATGTCATACCAGATGGTGTACCTCTGTATTTGTAGTAATGATAATAAGTCAAATTGGGATACCAGGGACAACGTATTTTATTTAATTGTTAAAAAAAATGGTAAGCCTAACAGTGTAATGGCTTCTATTTTGGAGTACCAGTGCAGTAAAGTAAAGAGTTACATTTCAGTTGTATGGGTGTTGACTGAAGCATGGAATCTGAGAGTCATGATCTCAGATGACCGTTGGGGTTTTTTTTTTGCTTGGTCAGAAGAATATATTGATTTTTTAAAAAAGGAAGAAAGAAAAGAAAAAAAAAAAAAGTGTGTGTCAGACTGTGTAAGCTCATACACATCTAACCAAAATCAGAAAAATCTCAAGTACTTTTGGTCCGGCACCTCCAAATTAAAGAGCCAAGGAGGTCGACCATCATAGATTACAGAAACATCTCTCTATTGTCCCTCTTTTTGCCGCTGTATCTGCAGCAAAGTTCGATTCTCTCAAGTATGTGAAACTAGGAGATATGTAAACTTCCTCTTACAGCTGGTCCATCTTGTGCTAACCTTCCACGGGACTTGATCCTTTACAAAAGCCATGACTTAACAGTAAACTTTCCTCTAGGGTCAGGATTCCATATTCATGCGTCTACAACTTCTGAGTTAGGGCTAGGCAAGAGCAGCACATTCACTCCTTTTGCTGCTAACATGTCTTTAAATCTACTAGTCATATTCCAATGCCCATCCTGAATAATTAGAAACAACTTAGTTGTGTAGTTCTTCAGTTGAAACTCGGATAGACCAAAAATTTGTTGTATAGATCTTCCATTTGGATTTATCTCCTTCAAGGCGTTCTCAATCCCTTTCCAAATTGAAGACGGCTTGTGAAATCTGATTTTAATACCCTCTTTGGAGAAGAATTTTCTCTTCATAAACAATGCAAACTCATCTTCACCATTTAGTATATTCCATCCCAGTTTCATGAGAAGGGCTAGATTAACCTCCTTGAGTGTTCACAGCCCTAAACCTCCTTCTTGTATATACTAACAAATGACAAGTTTCAGCTTAGCGAATGTTTGCCTTTATATATTTGACACAAACGGGACGTTGTAAGATTGATAGTTTACATTTTAGCTACTGGTTTCTATTATATCTATGACTGAGTTGAATGGTGCTATCTGTATATTAAAGGACTCAACATGAATGAAATTTGCAGTGCTGTATCAAGATATTCAAAATCTGCACAAGAGAAGGAGCAATTCTTGCTGGATCCGATGCTGTTATAATCATCCTCAACCCAAATTCAAGCTTCGAAATATCATCAAGGTCCCATCATTCAAGATCAGACACAAATGTGTATGAAGGAAGGAGAGGAAAGGTATTTATTGTAATACTTATATAGATATCTTTCTTGGTTAATGAATTGGCTAAATTACTATCAGTAAATCTGACCAGTGAAAGATCTATATCAATTAGGGTATTGTAGTCACTGTAATTCATGATGTACACTTTGATTGTTGCAACAGACCTATGACAGACTTGAATGCTTTTATTGGATATTTAGACGTTAAGAACTTAAGATGAATAAAGCTTGTCAGATTTAGCATCAGTATGTTGAAAACAGTCCGTTAATTAATAGTTTCTTTTGAGCCTTCCTAGTTTCTACCCTCATAAAAGTATGTGAGAAAAAATAAGCTACTAAATGCAAGCAAAAAAGTGGGCATTACTTTCGTGAAAACGAATTTCACAGAATTCGTTGGAACCACCTCCTCGATCAACAGTTTGAAGAATAAGTACCGTTACAGGTGATAACCTTATTTATATGTTTTTGACATCTATGATATATTTGGTTTTGTTAGGGTGCAAACTTTCGTGATCTTAATCTTGCCGGTTTAATTATCCATGGTAATAACCAGATTGACTTTGATGCTTCTGTTGAAAGACCTACAGTCTCTTCAGGAAAACCTTTGGTAAATACTTTTTTGAGTATTTACATTCTTATGTCTCAACTGTGCTTTGATTTCTTACTTTTCCAATTGATATCTTTGTTTTAGGTCCCTGATTATGCAGTTACCTTTAAGGATGGTTTTTCCAAAGAGTGCCGTTTTCTGAGATCTCATGTGCTTTTAACTACTTAAAATCTGTTCTCTAATTTTTTCCTAAGAATGTTCAAATATGTGCAGGCCTTTCGAGTGCTTGTGGTGGGATGTAATTGTTCCCATCGTAGTCACCCGTGCCGAGCCACATAACCAGGTATAATTTGTGCTGTTAAGGTTATATTTGTTGTATTTATTGTGATTTCTTATATGCATCTGTAATAATAGTCATTGTCAATAGATCATTCTTCATCCAGAGCAGGACAGAGTGCTTACAGTCAGAGAAAACGCACGTCTTCAGGGTTTTCCAGATTTTTATCAACTTTGTGGCCCAACTAAAGAAAGGTAGATAATTAATTGTAAACTGGACGTTTGACTGAATGTTTGTGATTGTACTGTTTCTTTTAGTGTATGCTTTCTTTAGATCTGTAGAAGTTTATGTTATTCTATACAGGTAGTATACTGGCATTGTTCAAAAGCCAGGCATCATGATCATGGAATTCATTGGCTTTTGAATTTGGTATCTGTTCTTAATGCAATAGATGCTTCATTGAGTCACATTCGATGTGCTTCATTCATGCACGATAGTAGCAACTGCAGTTGTATATGTATAATGATATCTTCCCTGGCTTCGTAGACACCTTTCAGTTTCCTTTCTGCTTGATTCTTTCCTAGTGTTTATCAGTTTATCAAAGTAAAAGAACTGTGACTAAAATACAACAACACTCATTTTTTTTCTTTTGAAAATAAAGATATATTTCTATGGTTTGTTACAACTTCTCATATGATCAGTTTAACTCTTCTCCCTCATAGGCATGTCTAAATTTATTCTATTGGTACTTAGTTGTACGCTGATGAAATATTCTCTACTCGTTTGTCTAGTACTTTATCAAGAGGAAAAGAATTCACCTTAGATTAGTTGCTCAGAAATTCCTAGATCTGATCAACACTCTGAACCTACACGCTTAAAATATAACTTAGACACCATAGAATTGCCTAAAGTTATTCCTGAATCCTTTTCATGTCTGCCAGAAAAATAATTAACAGTGTTTAATTCTAGTGTGTAGGCTTTAACACCTGCCTAGCCACCTACCTTGCCACTGTTCGAATCCCTAGCTTGGGGGATAAATCATTGAACTCTATTCCTTCCAATTATTGGCTCTTTACTGAGAATGGGGAGACTGTGCATGAATCATTTTCAGTAACAAACCCATCATATGCATAGGCATTGGTGAGGCTTCCTTTTCGTCACTCATCAGCAAGTTATCGTGGGCATCTTTGATGGGTTACATGATAGGCTTCACCTCACGAGATATCAATAGAACAACAAATGATTGTATGTATTGTTGAAAAGATGAAATAGTATAGTCAATGTGTTAGGTTTTTGGTCGTCAAACTTATTTGATTTGTACTGGTGAATTTTTGATGAAATCCTCTTCAAATATTGGAGTCTAGACGGAGCGGAACTTTTTCTTTTCCTGTTTTTTAGAAGGAAAATTGTTGAGGGTGGAAATAATGAAAGTATAATTATCATAAGTTTGTCTTGCATTGATTTCCAGGAATCATGGTCATGGTATTCATTGGCTTTTGAATTTGGTATCTCTTCTTGATGCATACATTAGATGCTTAATTTAGTCACAGTCGATGTGCTTTATTCCTGTGATAGCAGCAACTGCAGTGGTATACTGTTTACTGGATTTATCTGCCTTGGCTTCTAGACACCTTTTGGATCTGTTTTCTACTTTTCTTTAGTTTATGTTTTCTTTAGACCCGTAGATGTTTATGCTTTTCTATAAAAGCAATGTGAGTGGCATTCTTTATGTGTTATTTTCTCGTTGTTTTAATTAATATATAGTGACACTTGAACAATATACAACCAAATACAATATATTTATCGTTATGTTGTTTTTGCTTCCGAGTACAATCTTACCATAGCTTAATTGCTTCCATTGTTTTATATTGATATTTGATTTATATTTCTTTGAAGGTACACACAAGTAGGGAATGCAGCTGCAATCCCAGTTGCACGTGCCCTTAGGATATGCCTTAGGGTTGGCAATCCAAGGCATTGGTGATGATTGACCGCTGTGCACCCTTCCAACTGTTTTCTCAAGCTTCAGTTGAGGACAATAATTTTCTTCAGAAGAAGTTGATGAGGTTTCACCCCTTGAGTGAAGGAAGCTCTTGTAATTGCTACATTTGTACTATGACGAATATTTTATCGTACATCTTTATTAAATAAATCTTGTTAATATTTACTTTTGTTTTCGTTCAATGTTCTTATACCTGTTTTTATTTTTTCATATATATTTATATTATCTATTCCTTCTTGCTATTGCTTGAAATGCCCTTAAACTTTGCTGTATGCTATATGTCTCCAAAATTGTACTTATCTGCTAGTTGATTTCAAAGTGTACATTGAAAAGAGCACATTTTGAGTTTGTAATCTAGAAAATTTCTGTCTGAGGATTGTCGGCTCATCTTCTTTAGAAGCATTAGCATAGATGTTGGGATAATATATGGTTGGTTGCTTTGGATATAACTAGGGAGCAATGGGATCCCAAATCCGATAAAGCTATTGGGAATGTTATTATTATTATTATTATTTGATTGGTAAGCCTGGTATCATCACTCAAAAGTTTTACCGACTTTGCTAGTCGGCACCTCCGGAATGTTATGACCTTGGTTTATATATATTTTTTATGTCTGGTTGAATTGTTGAATCTCAACTTCTATCTTATTGTGTTTAAAAGTACCGCCACCCACGACTTTTGGCTGACCGGGACCCTGTTGGCATTCCCATCGGACTCGGGCGTTTTCTGTGGTACAGTGCATGACAGTATGGGACTAGTCTTGTGAGTGCTGTTGTATGTATTTCCAGGAGTTACCCTTTGTATGTTCATACCTAATCTTTTTCGTGTCGTGATAATTGTCCATGAAATAAACCTTGTGTGTCAAACTGGCCTTCTGTGGGATTTTTGGTCTTGATTGTTGTCTGGCATTAGTATGCAGCCAGAAAGATCAACACGTCTGCGTTATACTTTTGAATGAATATGTTGAGGTGAACAAAACTTCAAAGGTGGCTCTTAGGCTATGAAAGCATGTGTTTTCTGTGGTATTGTGACTGCTGGTGCTCAGTAACTCTGTTGGGTCCTCATTCCTCAAAGCATAGCTGGGAACCTTTACAGTGTTGACTACATGCTTTGTCTGTATTTCATTGGTGTGCTTAGCTGGTGCATGTATTCCACTCATCCCTTGTAGCTTGATGTTGGCAGGTTTACAGGGTGCTCAACACTTCTTTGTTCTTACAGGACTCTGGATCTACATCCCACCTTACAGGCTCGTGTTTACAGGGCAACAGTTGCTTAGAGATAACTGGTTTGTGTTTTTGTGACCCTCCCAGTTGGCTCTCCTTGTTACAGAGTAGGTAAGCTTGTGAATACTTGGTGTTCAGGTTTCAAGGACAGCCAGACTCTTGTATATAACCGCAATGTTGAACTGTAGGTGTCACCACACTCGGGTTGTAACATCCAATATTTACAAAACCTGCTTCCAGCACAATTACTACCATAGTGGATTGATCAGATGATATATCAGTGAGGAATTCAACAATAAGGAGTTGGTGAAGGCATTACTCCATAGATGACTATCTTGGACCACTTAATTTCTAGTATCTCCGTTACAGTGTCCGAATGGTTAGTCAGCTCTCATGTTGACTTTCAATGTGAATCCTAATTGTATTCAATACTAGCCAATTAGCCCGCTTGCGGCCGGGCATGCTACATTGATAGTTCACACTTCACAATGAACAAAATATTATCAAAGTTTGAAAACTATACCTTGGTGAGGGCAATTCAAGATCAAAAGCTATATAGAAACCAACTCGTACTAAAATTTAAGACTACGATTTCTAATAACATTATAGAAGGCTTTAATAGAAGTTTCCACTGCTACATTACAACATGTTAGATCAGTTACAAACCTGCAAAGATAAAATCTAGCAAACCTGCAAAGATAAAATCTAGCGCAATGGAAATACTAAATGAAGCAAGACCTCCAATATTCCACTGAATATCCAAAATAAAAATTACAAAACTTGCACAGAAACATTGTGGAGAGAACTAACAAATGTTAACAATTGAGCTGTTATATTTTCTTGTTGATCCCTATTACAGATGTTAAACTTCCTTGAAACCACCCGCTATTAATTTACACTCCTAATAAGTTTCCAAAACCATTTCTCCTTATAGATCACCTGTGCCACTTCAAGCGTATGACCCATATCTCTGCAATGGAATTAGTAGGATTGCCAAAGTTTTGTCAAGGTCCTCAACTTCCCAAATACATCTCTCATCTCAATACTTGAATGGTCTGAACAACCCGTTAGCAATTTACACTCTTAATGAGTTTCCAAAACCAATTCTCCTTATAAATAACTTGTGCCACTTCAAGCGTATGGCCTATATCTCTGCAATGGAATTAGTAGGATTGCCAAAGTTTTGCCTAAGTCCTGCACTTCCCAAATGCATCTCTCATCCCATGTAGAAATTTAAGCACTCGGGTACTGTGATTTTTGTTCAATTCTCTTGAATTCAAACAAAGACCGTTGGATCCGCATCAATTGGCCTGAGCTCGGTCTCCCCCAATGTGGTCTTCAACCCTTTCCCTTCTGCATTAGCCTTAGAATGTATACAATGTACTGGTCCTTCCATGTATGCCCTGTTCTCCCTCTCTTTTGCAAAAGAGATACCATACCCACCTTTCACAATCTGCATATAATTTATAATTTAGATGGCCAACACATGGGTATGTCAAAATATAGTCAAAATTGAAATTTGGATCCCATTTATGTTTTTTGGAGGTGGACTTCGGAATCTTTATGACTGGTATATCGTAGAGCATCTAGACATATTAAGCACGTACTCTTATTTCATTTTTCGATAAAATCGATTATCTTAAATTTAAACATACAATTACACAATGTCGTTGTTTTCTCCCATCATCTTCTTCAAATAAAAAAATTCCTGACCATAATTGGACCACAACCGTCAGTTAGATTCATTAAAAGATAAGAGCCCAAGTTTCTAATTTGATAAAAATGGACACCTTGATCGTTATAGGCACTTACCACAAATCTAAGTGTTCGATTGTCCCCAAAGCGACCAATGATTAACATCAGATGCAATTTAAATACTACAATTACACCACAAAGTTGCACCTACGCACTATTCTATTTATGGGTGTCCATATTGGCAGTAAATCTCCATCTTTGGGGCGTCAGGTAACATGTAATCATATACAATTCTTTATGAAAATGAGGTAGCTAGAGTAGAATTAATGACAACGAATTCCAGATACTTAATAGAGTGAACGCTTAGGATGTCATAAGTATCTACACATTTCACCTTATTATTTGGTTTAGTCAAACTTTAGACGACTAACATCATCAGATTGAGCTGATTCCTAATGAAGAATAAGTCCTTAGTAAAGGTACCCTACAATTTTAATTTTAAGGTTGGAATTCCATTGACGGTAGGGCTTCAAGGAGAGATAGCTCCATGCATGTCTTGGTACCTAAAACATATGACTACATTCCTTTTCCACTTCTTCTATAACAAAACTTTAAACAAAATGCAGTGGGAATTGGGAACTTATTGATTAGATCTCTGAGCAAAGCCTAAATTCACATACCTAATTCAGTGATGCTTGATGACCACTTATACAGTTACACTTCCAAAGAATGTGGCAATTGAATAGCATTGATGTCAGATGGGTGTGCGTTATGTTCCTAGAGATGACATACTTGCATTAGTGAAGGACACAGTGAAATTATGGGCAAATCTCCCCATGGGACTATGTAAGTGTTTTAATGTTAATGCATATGATTTCAGGCAGTGATTAAACATAAGATGCACAATGAATTCCATGCTTAACTAATTTTAAAGATCATATTTTTCAAAATAAATTATTGGAAAATATAAGCATGTACAAATAACAATATGAATATGCAAATACTAACATCGAAGGGATTGTAGCAAATCTTCAATTGGACATCGGCCTTGGTTTAGATAATCAACCAAATACTTGATTGATTAAATCAATGAACTCGGCTCTAGTTTCAGGCACAAAGTTTTCTTTGGATTCCTAAAAAATTCACAAAGAATGTTAGTATTGCATACTAACATGTAACTGAAATACTAACAGGACCCACTTGTTACTATAATATTACTTACAAAATATGAAACAGGAAAAAATAAGATGTGAAATGCAAACAATTAAGATGCAGGTTTAAGATCAGTTGATAATGGGATTTCTCCTTCAGTCCTTGAGCTGAATATTTAAGGATCTGCTTCAATCAATGTGCTCCAATAGTGCATTGCCCACAAACACATCTAACATTAACCCTTTGAATGCTCATGTTTAACGCTTTATGACATTCCCATCCCCAAATCCCCAAATCAAGCAATGCATCAATCTCAAAGCAAAAAAGCAAAAATCATAATAAGTACACTTAAAGGCACCTTCATATTTAATTACAAATTAATTTAATGTATCTTACGTGCTAACTAATGACCTTTTAAAGTACATTTGAGTTCTTATTAATTGGAATAGAAAATCTAACAGAGGTCACTTAATTTAACTCATATCATTAACTTATCCAGCAAGTCTCAAGACAGAGTTGGTGGGAAGATGATCATATCTAGCCATATAACAAAACCTAATGATGCCAACATTACAAAATTATACATATCTAGTAGCTTTTAGAATCAATTTCCATTTAAGTATGCCTCAAATAATCCAGCGCATCTGTAGCTTATTTATGTGCCTGGCCATACTTCTTTGAGTAAGTGTGACACTTAAAAAACGAATATCAAACTACAAAACTTCTAAAAAAGCTTAACTATAAAGTTTTTAAGTGTGCTTACTATTCTTGAGAACATTGTTTGCTCCATGCATAGTTGCCTCATTGTCATTATGTATTTGATAGGATATATACATTGCATAGAAATATCTCTACAAAGTCCAGGCTCTAGCGAAAATCTGTAGTCAATGCCTACAGAAAACTAAAGTCCTCATAACAAATCAAATAATGCTACATGCTAAAATGTTAACCTTTACGCATATCATAAAAGAAAGATCCGGCTTGATCGAAACTGTTCAATGGTGCTTATTCTTATTCTTCAAAATCTTGAGTGACCAATGTTCCAATATACAGAAAATTGGAGATTTATATGTCATATGGAGTGTCCTTCGTTTCTATGTGTACCCATTACTAAGCCGTGTTGCTCATAATTATGGAGATTTAGATTGTTTGTAAGCCATTACAAAACCATTCGAGCCAAAATCAAAGTTGCCTCTATTAGAAGACCAAATCCTATTCTTTCCTATGTATAATTGGCATCTTCTACAGGTGAAAAGAAAAGTATTCATATCAGAAACCTTTGTATCTCAGAAGGTTCTCAACTGAAAGCCCTATAATTTTAGATTTTTAAGAGTTGGAATAGGTTTTTTGGGATTGGTATGGGGTTTATAATAAATCTAAGATTTTGATAGTTTTTACATATTTTTTTTTTCCTGATCAAAGTATCAACACAAACAACCCTAACTACAAAAGCAAAATAGAGCAAATATCTTACCAATAAAAGATCAACGCAAGTCAGGTATATTGTTGTCAATCTGGTTTTGTTTGGCCTCCTTGAATCAACTGCGTAAATATAATTAGATGTTGGTGAGTGATGAGTCATGGATAAATTAGATTTTACCTGGAGAAGATCAATAGTGCGACAAAAACCTTTTGATCAATCATGGGTTTTTCAGCGAGGGGAAATTTTGGATACGTAGAGATGGATACCAAAAAAAAAAGAAAATAAATGATCAAACAATAGATGGGGAAAAAATATTCAATGTAGAAGCCAAAGAATTAACACGGCAAATAGTGAAGTGGGTAGAACGCACATTGGGAAAGGGATAATTAAATTAATATGGACATAAGAAAACACACAATAATCTAACTGAACTAAAACAACTATAACAAAGGAAGAGATACCTAAGAAACAACTATTTTGCAAGAAGCATTTATTGCTTATATTCATGGGTAATCAAGAGCAAAATAAGCATTCTCTTCAAACTCTTCTTATTTGGTCCTAATAATCGGTAACTATTTTACTTAAAAAAAAAACTTTGAAATTACTTGGAGAAGAATATCGCTTAGAACCTTAACCTGTGTATGCATCTTCAGGGAGGCAAGTCTGAATGAGTGAGGGCATAATAAGAGCTATGAGCTATCACATGCCAAAATCACGGCATTGACCTTGTGCAACTTCACCTGAAGCTTAAAACTTCCATCTCTCTCTTCTTTTCTTTCAAACTATGCCTCCCCTGCTATTCTGCAAAGTTGACGGTCAACCTGGTAAGCCACCAGCTCAAGTCCCAAAGAAAAATCATGTTAGACTTGGGAGGAATTTCACTCCCCTCAATCAACCAATGAGTGTAATTCTACCTCAACTCCTCAATAGGGGTTGCTAACTTTGTTGGAGCACAGGCCTGTTCGTTCCTGATCCTTTGCCTAGGTGGTATATATAATCCGAAAGCTAGAAATATTATAAGCTAGTCATAACACAAACTTGTTCCCTCAATCCCTCAAACCGATCAATATGCCTCTGACTTGCTAACAAATAAATCAATGTTATTGCAGGGTGGATAATGACAAAGGGAACTAACTACATGCACGTAAAAGAAAAGAAAACAAACACGGCTTTAGGTGTTCTTTCCACACTATGGAGTTTTTTTTATTCTCAAAGTGACTTGTATATACATATATTTCAAAAGACAATGGTTTGCATTCTTAATTCACCTCATTAATTGACATTTGAAAATCAATTTCCTACTATAAAATACGCAAATGCACATAGCTTCCGAAATCATTTGATCTAAGAATCAAATATAAACAATACCCACCACTATTCTGAAATGGGAGAAGGCTAAGCAGCTGAAAGAATCGCTTTCAAACAATCCGAACAACATAATGCAAGCAAGTCCTTCCTTTGATCAAATCAAACGTCGTCAAAATCTAAAAAATTCAAAGACACCCCAAGATCAAAATCTACATTATAATTCACAATAAAGTAACAAAAACAGACCAAAAGAAAAATTAATCAACCATTTTTTATCAATGGGTATAGCAGTATAAGGTACCTTTACTTTCACTATGCCATCAAAATCTACATTATAATTCACAATAAAGTAACAAAAACATACCAAAAGAAAAATCAATCGACCATTTTTTATCAATGGGTATAGCAGTATAAGGTACTTTGTCTCCAGAGAATTAGACCAGAATTAGACCAGTACTTGTAATGAGAGTACTTAGGGTCATCCAGATCTTCCGCTATTCCATGAGAGAAGTGACCCTCTGCATAGTGCATCATCTTTGGTGCTACAAAGCGAAGTAGATCAAGAAAGGATTTAGCTGTGTAAGCCTTTTTCCCTGCAACTTCCCTGATGCTTTCCTTGCTCATCTCATCATATTCAGTCCACACTTCTCCACATGAGGAGCTATGTTTAATCTGTGCCTGACCCTGGGAAATATCAAGTTAGTGTCTCAATCAGATACTGAGATTTCGAGAAGAAAGAAATAAAAACTCATAAAATTGAGATCACATAGACAAACCATAATGAGTGTCAAAATGAACTATTTTAAGATAATGCATGCATCTAATAACAAAACACGTAAAGCTCCTAGAAAATCATTTAACAACACTGACTTGTTAGTTAAACAAATGTCTATAATCATTTTAATGTAATGATTAGCAGTAGTATTGTTAAAAAAATTAAAAATGTGACGTTAGGGTATGTAAAGTAATTAGTTTAACTAACACCACTTTCCCTCCTCTCTGTTAAACTAATTTTAGTATTGTTAATTTCGTGACTAACCCCTTTAATTTGAAAAAAAGGGGTGCTAATTGCCCAATAGTTGCAACGTTTATCTAATCAACTAAGCTTAAAGGAAAACCAATCAACATTCTTTAGCATAAGATTCCACCAATTCCTTTTTTGATCCATCATTCTATAGTCTTTGTTCTTGTGTAATCCTCAAACACATCCAGTCAACTTATTCTATTTGTAACATTTAAGCCAACTCTTTTGCATTTAGTAATGGACATTTGTACGGGGCTTGTCTATATATTATACTTTAGCGAACAAAGGAAAATCAAGTAATCACTGCAACTTTCAATGGTCATAGATGTTTTCAAGTTTGTTTTTGAAAACTAAGTAAAATGATCATAGATGTTAGCGAACAAAGGGTTTGTTTGTGTTTTTTGGGTTAATATGGGGCAAACGTACAATTGAAAGAGACTTGTCAGGTAGTACCGATAAAGTAATTTTACCTAACCATACTTAGCTTATTCTTTACCTTGAAGATGCACACAACATACTTTTGGTCAGGATATTATTTTATCAACAATACAAATCAACTTTGAGCAATTACTTTATGAAAGGTAATATGATTCCCTTTGTTTCAATCCTCATACTAAAAAGTGTAACTTCAACATTTCTTAAATACACTACCAATTAAAAAAACAATAGAAATATTAAAAGAAAAAAAATCAAGTACGTAACAATTCTAATAGAGTAATAGCGACCATAATACTCATTAATGTTGCGATTCTTGGTTTTGGTATGCAATTTAATCATACACTTCTTATGCAACTCTATCAAAAAAAAAAATTACATGTGTGGTTGGAAAACACACCTGGCCTTTTGGGCTCTTCTTCCTCCTCTCAAGAACTCTCTTAAAAAATGGTCTTGGGTCCAATAGTGCACCAACTGCTGAACCCAGTGCACCAGATGCCTGCTGCCACCCATTAAGCCCCACCTGCTAGCATTTTATCCTCTTGTAATAACCAAACCTGCCCAGAAGAGATGAATGCTTTAAAATTTAGTAAATGCCTGGTTCATCACTTAACTACCTAGAGTATGGACTTTAAAGGCTAGTGAATGTCTAGTTCATCATTTAGATATATGGGCCCATAGATATTAGATTTACTTCCTCATCTTTCCAAAATACATTAGAATGTACATCAATTTAAAATAAGAAAATAACAGCAAAAGGGCATCAAATATTATGAAAATAGTCAATAAAATCAAGCAGAGTAAGTCAAACAGAAAGCATCCTTTCTGTCTCTTGTGATCCACTAAAGCATCCAAGGTTAAGTATCATATCATCAACAAAACCACGTACAAAAGACTAAAAAAAATGAAGGCTTGGCGCACCTTTCACAAAAGAAGAATCTCGCAAAAAACATAAACTTACAGTCGGTGTTGGATTGCCATTAACCTGGGAGATGAGAGAGAGAGAGGTTTTTTTTTGTTTTAATTTGGTGATTTAAGTCAGGTGGGTTTTTGTTTGGTTTTGTTCTTAGCATAGGAAGAAGGGTTGGTTTTTGTTTTGTTTGGGATTCTTCGCGAACAATGGAAAAATTAGAAAAATGGCGTGTTTATTCCATTTATTTTGAGCAATCAAAATGTGGAGAATCCCATTTATTTATTTTTTGATAAATCCAGCCTTATTATCTATGGCATCACTCAGAATTCTATTCGAAAATCTTCCAAATGTGCTAACCCTTCATCATTACCCAATGTTCAATGGAAATAAAAATGAAGCTTAATGAAAAAGAAGATAATAAACCCCTTACTGAAGTAAAGGTTGTTGATTTAAGATGGTTGACTGTGATAGTCGTTCAAAGTTGTGCTTCTCAGCAGCGACATGCTGAAAAGAGAGACATGTGTATTAGAATACCTATATAGAATTTGAACCTCTCAGGCTCTCAGCTCATGGTGACCTTTTTACATTATTAAGGTAAAAGTTGGGACTTCCTCAAAATTCTTAGCTCAACTTGAATGTTCAGCTTGGATGAGAATAGTCTTGCAAAAGCATGTCCCTTAACTCCACAATTTTGGCCGTTGAAACTTCTTATCATTGTGGTGAGTAGTTCGAATTCTAAAAACTATTAGGAAATCAAATTGTGATACCCCAAGTCCCCAAGTATATATTGCAAAAGGGATGCTGGAAGGCGCATAAGTCTAAAGTGGTGAAGGTTGGAACAGGAAGTTTAGTGGATTCATTTCAATTTCAAAAGTTACAAAGATATACAAGTAGTGGGGCATGTAGCAAGTTACTACATGGCATCCATACAAAGGAACCCCATTAGAAACATAACATCAAATTACAAACATATCCCAGTCACACATGAAATCCACAAATGTTACTCTCCTAAAAGTAGGACAGTAAGTTCCTCAATCAAATAGAATCTCCTGTAACACTAAAATTTTATGATTAGCCTTTTTGGTCCCTTTTTTCCTTTTATTATTAAATATTTAAAATAACCTTCAATACACAAACTGTCAGTCTGTCACCATCCAAATGCCTTATCCTTGCAAAGTAGGTTTATAGCTTAGACATAAACATGGTAAACTGATAAGTATGATGGGTATTCATAGTTACACACTGAGTGCCTCATCCTTGCAAAGTAGGTTTATAGCTTAGACATAAACAAGGTAAACTGAGAAGTAGGATGGGTATTCATAGTTACACATTGAGAAACTTACCTGATCTATGATGAATAGATCTTGATCTAACCTCCCTATGATAAAGCCAAGATTAAACTGCCCAATGACCTGTGAAAGAAACAAAAGAGGTATCCATGTCGTCAGTGATATCGGTTGACTGAAGATCAAATGTACTCAAGCAAAAATGCTAGTTGAAAAAACAAAACAGAAGCTATTAGATTACATGTAAACGAAGTGGCCAACAACCTTCATTCTACCAAAATCTTGTTTGTTGAAGAGCCTTTCCAACTCAGTGGTTGCTGCAGCTAGAGCCTTTGCTTTTCGATCCTCATTATCTGGTTGAGAAAACTCTAATGTTGCAGCTGTAAAGCACCTGTAGCGAGATCAATCGATAAATAAACATTAGGTACATATTGTTGTATGCAAGTCAAGACATTTAAATTCACACGACAACATAATACTGACCTATTAATCTTCTGCTTTCATTGCTGAATCCATTGGATCATAGTCTTAACAGCTTTTGCCTAGACATTATTAGGTCTTTCATACTAAACTACAAAACTGAGCACAAATCTAAGCCAGAAGATGGCACTGGTGGAGCATCTAAAACCGCATTAGAAGTGTCAGCAGTAAAAGAACTTGCTCTTCTCAGTTGTTTATTACAATTTAACGATGGCCACAATTTAATGACAATTTAACTTAATTCAATTGTGAAAACCATCGTGAAATTGGGGGTCGCTAGTTCACGGGCATCTTCCAACAATTCTCACCTTTATAGAATCCACTAAAATTTTAATCGGAAAAATCTTTCTCCTTCTCACCGTGTAATCAACATATTTAACCCTTTCTAAACAAATAAGAGCCTTGAAGGAGTGGCAGAGGCCAACCTTGTAGTCAATAGGGTTTTGCTTGACTATTGAAGAAGGTTTTTTTTGTTATACTTAACCCTCGTAGGGCCAATTTCATGTCGAAAAATTCCCAACTGGACCTAAGACCATGTTTATATGCCATGTGAAGCGATTGAAGCATCTGTGTCTGTAGGTGAGTGCCTAGTATCATCCTTTATGGAGTAAAATCAATCACACCCACTTTTTGGTTTCTCTCAAAAACAGTTACAAATTTTGAACGTTAAATTCTAGAGATTCCAAAGGCTAATTCGAGCCTTCCTTTAATTGCTGATTTCACTATTTGCTTTAGGGGGGCTTAGATTTGGAATTTGAACCTTAATTATTAGCTTGTAGGGGAAGCGATCTACTGCTACTGATATCTTATAGTTTTCAACTGATAGCGTATAACTCCTGACAATTAACAACAACAGCAGCAACAACAACAACAACATCAATAGTAATAATCATAACAATATTAATAACAATTATAGTAAATCTAATTGTGGCAGTAGTAGCAGCAGTAGCAGTAGTAGTAGCAGTAAAAAATTGAATATAATAAGATAAATATAATCATAATGACGATGAGGATAATGATATGTAACAATATATATACAACCAGGCAGCATAGCAAACATTCAAACCTTTTGTATCTCTTTTTAGAACCACATGGGCAAAGTGCATTCCTACTTATTTGCCCACTCTTTGCTAAATTAGACCTAGCAAGATCCATTGGTGTCGAACCCATCAGCTTTTGTATCTACATGATACCATAATACTAATCATATTTTGCACCTTGACATGTTCTCAGTAAATAAGATTAAGTGGATCAAGTGTTTGAACTCAGATTTTACTCCTAATAACTCAAAAAGGTAACCCCCAAAGCATGAACTTGCCTACATTGGAAATTTTAAGCTTCTTTTGTCAGACTTTGTCTATCACACTCCTTACATAATCTCCAGTACACACAAAAGTAAATAAGAAGCAGTTGTATTATTGGTAGAAACTCTAATGGAAAAAGCAGGTTCTAGATTCAGTTTAACCAAATGCACCTTAAGGTCAACACCAAGCCTGGAAATTCTTAACATTCCAACATTCTCATCCTAACATATTTTCTAGCTAACAATAACACTACCATCCAATCTGCGCTCCTTATAAATGTACACGAATAACAATCTTATAGATAACCAAATCATTCACCTTGACCTAGAAGGCCAACCAGGTAATACTCTTTTTTACCCCCTCTTACCTATTCGTATTACCAAAAGTAAATATTTTCAAAGGTATTTACCTCAGAAAAACTCGTCGGTATCGATTTCCCTTCAGCCTGCAACTTCTCTATCTTCTTCTGTGCCTCTTTCGCCCACATAAACTTTGACAATGCATTCTCAACATCTTGTATCGTATTGCATCCCCTACACAATCCACCTAATATATGTGAAGGTCTTGCTCCTGCTTATGCATCAAGTCATGTGGGATTTTCAGTCCCCTCATGCAAGTCCTTTTCACCTTCCTATGGTAATGCTAAATGAATTTTCATAAGTAAAACAAATGCTTAAAGAATTTCGATAGTCCACCAAATATAGAGCCATGTAGCATGCTAACATAGCGCTCGGTTAGAGTCAACTTGGATCAAAGATGCTGAATCTCTTCCATCGCCAAAGATAATTTTTTATCTATCTCTGCCAACCGTCCTGGTTCCTCATCTTGTATTCTTGCTTCTTCACCAGCAAACTCCAAAGCATCCTGGAAGTCCTCATCCAGTGGTGGCCATCATCACCACTGCGAGGGAGCATAACCGGTATTATTACCACTTCCAAGAGCACCACTCCTTCTAATGAGAACAATATGAAAAAATCAATAATAACAATCAAAAGACAAACCTGTTTCCTAGATATGATATGAGGATCGACAGTAAAGTGAATTTCATTCATAAGCCTTCCAAGCTTCAGTGATGCTAATGATATATGAATGTTTAGTCTTGGGATTGATGGTGTTCTGCATTTGTTGCAATACTCCCATACCTTCAATTCCCTGCAGCAAAATCTGAAATGAATTAAAAAATATAAAAATAAAAACTAATGTAAAAAAACATCAGAACTGATTAAACACTTGTAATATGTTGTGCTGGGTTACGCTCGCCAAAATAATAGTGCAATTAGCCTAATTGCTTATACATAACTATTTTGTTGCATATATTGCTTGAAGCTGATTATCCCAAAAGAAATTTAGACAGGGAATGGAATAATGGATATATAGGCATATATTTATATATCTTTGATTTTGATTACATCCCGCTTATAAATTCAATTAATAATCTTACCTCGAACTGGAAGCAAAGTTCCAAGGCAGTGTTTTGACAGACCATAGCCATTCACAGCCTTAGAGTTGATTCGATAGTCCAAGAGTCAATTCAATAGTCGATTACAGTTGGAACTATAAGCTAGAAGAGGGTAGAGAGAGGCTTTTGATTTGCTGCTTCCCGATTGCTGCCCGGTATCAGTCGCCAGATAAATTGAAATTGAAGACTTTCATTGTACTATTTTGGTTTATTTTATTGCGGGAGAATTCTCAGGGGTGAATCTCAATTTGAGCCAACAAAAGCAAACTCATTAAATTTACATAGAAGATAGATCTTATTTCTGGCATTGATGATGCATTGTGACGACTCCTTGTAACCTTCTAATATATAAAAGTCGGAGTTACAATTTCTGAGTAAAATAAGAATGGATATAGTCTTACCTTGAAGTGAAGAGCTATCAATGACAGATCGCCATGTTTTGCATACACAGCGGGATTGAAGGATGTCTTTGAATCCAAATATAAACTTTGCAAACTCAGAAAAATCACGCAAGTAAATTTAATGGAAGAGTCGATTTCTCACTCTTACTCTCTGGAAACACTTAATAAATCTGTGGGTGAACTACAGTCCTATTTTCTGATGAGAGGAAGTTTTCGAGCAAAAGTCGGGAATTTTGTTTTGTTTTATGTGTTTTTGTTTTTTCATTGGTTTTAATATGTTGACAACGGCGAATAATTGAAATTGGGAAAAGGAGAATTCTTTTTTTTTTGCCACGAGGTGTCCATATAAAAGAGGTGCTGATTTGGCTTTCTGGGAGCATTCTCAACTATTAATGTTTTTTATTTCGATCAACATATACGTGACCTTTTTTCTTATGTGCCTGATAATCACGGGCCTCTATCTCTACTAGGGGTGGGAATTTGGCCCTAACGACCCTAATCCGGCCCTGACCGACCCGACCTTAAGTCCTATAAAGCCCTCACAACTAAAGCCCTCACAGAGTTTAGGGCCGGGCCGGGCCGGCCCTAATGCCTTCTAGGGCAGGGCTAGGGCTAAGATTCTAAAACATAGGCCCGACCCTAATTCAGCCCTCATTAGCCCGACCCTAACCAAGCCCTAACCGGCCCTGTTTCACACTTTCACTATAAATACACATACCATAATTGTCCAACTCTTTGTTAAATATTTTCAATTAAAATAACATTGTCCTTTGTAATTTATCACTTACACCCAAGGGTACTTCCAATAACTTGTCTTACATAACAAAAACTTGTCAACTTAACAGCCATGAAGAACAATGAACACTAGCCTAATAAAAAATAAGACTTTATTCCTTTGATCATCAAGTCAAAGTCCATAACTTATTATTCTCAATTTCTTTTCTCACTTATTTCTTATAAATTATATTTTTATTCACATCCAAGCCAAGTCTAAAACTAAAGATTTCCTTCCACACCATTAAAGCAAAATACAGAGCAGACATTTGTAACATAAAAACCAAAAAACAACCTTTGTCAGAAAAATGACATTTGTAATCTCAACCTTTCTCCATCACTTGTTCAAAAGCCAATATTTTCATTTCCATATACAAAGCTTGAATCAATTTTAAATTAGAAGAAAGGTAATATTATATTTGTTTGAATCTATTATAGAAATAATTTATGATATTACAAATAGTTTAACAACTTCCATGACCCTTAACCAAAACTATTATGTTTCTTCTTTATATCTATTACTTCTTCCTTTAAAATGATAATATAATTATTTGTCTATGTATTTCAATTTAAAATGTAATTTTAGTGAGGTTTGAGTACAAGGAAGAACAAATTCCGAACTCTCGATGTACTTCAGTTCATTAGATTTTGGATGTGCATTTAAAATTTTTGGACTTATACAGGATTATTACTAGATTGGTTGGACTTTGAGTTTGTAGATTATTGTACATTTTTGTAATATAAATGAGTTTTAAAGCTGATGTAGTAAAAAAAAAGAAAATATATAGGCCCGGCCCTAAAGCCTTTAAAGAGGGCTTAGGGTAGGGTAAGGGCTTGAGGTTTAGACTTGTGACCCGGCCCTAATATTTGAAGAGCTTTAAATGTTTAGGGCCGGGCTAGCCCGACCCGGCCCATTGCCCACCCCTAATCTCTACGCTCCAAATTCTACGGAACCATCAAAGATTGATAGTCTGATCCGAAACAAATTGGAAAAATAGCTAATAGAATCATATATAACAAGTATGCGAACATAAATAACGACGAGGCACATGCACTAGCAAAGTTGGCTATCCAGACTCAGGATGTCAGTCTACTGCCAAAATATATGCTTGATTGTAGTATGGTACTCCTTATGTTTTAATATATACAAGACATGTTTCTAGCGGAAAAAAAAAAAAAAAAAAAAAATTGCGAACCGCGCTACGCCATTGGTTTTTTCAAGTATTTAAACCCGTTGCCTCTAACATCTTTAAAAAACAATATAAAAACATTAGGAGGAGTTTATTATAATTTCAGTGACGTGAAAGAGATTTTCTAATTATTTTAAATAATATGTAAACTAATTCTAATTTCAGGGAGGTGAGAGAGTTTTTGTAAATTACTTAAAACAGAGGGAGCTGATTAGAATAATTGAGGAAGGTGTTTCTAAACAAAGATTTAGGCCCAAACACTTAAATTGACCAATAATTTCGGTTTTAGGCATGGTTGACCAATACGTACGATTTTAGGACAAAAACGGGCTAACATCACCATCTATTATTAATAATTTTGCTATAAAGACATTTTCGAGCTGACGTCAGCAAATTATTTTTTATTAATACCAATTATGACCTTCTCTGATATACATGCAAACACCACTATGCATGTATGATATGAATTGTATGTGTATATCAACATGTACACACCATTATGTATGTGTATAACACACATGCAAACATCATTATGCATGTGTATACATGTGTATAACACACATGCAAACACTACTATGAATGTGTATACCACACACGCAAACACTACTATACATGTGCATAACACACATGCAAACACTACTATACATGTGCATAACACACATACAAACACTATTATGCATGTGTATACCACACATGCACACACCATTATGCATATGTGTAACAAATATGCAAACACTACTACCACACATGCACACACCAGTATGCATGTGTCCAACAAACATGCAAACACCACTATGCATGTGTACAACATGAAATAAATGAAATTTCTCATGTTAGTCCTAACATAAAATGTGAGTGTGCTGATTGAAAAATCATGTGGGATTTTGATTTAACTGATAAAAACTTAAATGAGGGGTAGTATCGTCTTTAAGCAGTGATCAACCCAGTTTGTCCTTAAGCCATAATTATCTGCCGACCCAAACTAGAAGCTAAATTAATCCCCAATTCTGTCCTATGGTCCTGTTCTCTGGTTTCTAAATTGTAAAACATGAGAGATTAGAAATAGCCTATTCTGTTGAGAAGTGTGGTTTCGGAGCTATCATATATTGTAGAGATAACTAAGGTTACATGGTTTTCTTCAGATTTAGTGGAAAGAGATCTCTATGTAGCAGTTTGGTTTCTTGAATCTGCACGTACTAGCTTAGTTTCAACATCAAAAGCAATCCCATACAAAGAACAACTAATATGCCTCATGGTGATAGATATAAATGTTATCGTCATCGTAGGGCTCATCGTATACTTACAGAAGTCGATAAATATTATGAAAGGCCTTCTAGATATATAGAAGCAATTGAATATGGTTTTAGACATCGTCATCGGTGTCATTACCATAGACCCGAGAAAATAGCACAGACAAACTATGAAGAAACCAACTCAATTCAATCCGTTGAGCTTCCTTGTGATATCATCTACAACATACTGTTTAGACTACCTATAAAGTCCCTTGTACGTTTCTTGACAATATCCAAGAGTTGGTATAAGCTTGTGAGGGATCCTCACTTCATTGACTTGCATCTGAACAAAGTTTTAGATCGTCCCCGTCGCTTTGTCCTTGCCAAACAAGATAGGCTTGATATCGTACAGGGCCTAGGAAAATATGGGTGGGAGGCTATAAAGATTTGTTTCAAGGGCGAGTTGCGAGGACAAGAGCTGGGAATTGTTGGTTCATGTAATGGTTTACTTTGTTTAGCTGTGAAGTCATTTCCAAGTGTAGGGTTTTTACCGATATCCCATGCATGATTCCTACGATATGTACAATTACGCTATATCACATGCATAAAATAGCGCAGCGGAAACAAAAGATCGTACCTTGGTCACAGCTTTCAATTCGAAGTTCCAAGCTTTGATCTACCGGAGAAGATGATGTTCTTCGCACACTCAAGATCTTCTTCTTCTCAACTTAGCTAGAGTCAAGTTCCAACCACGAACGGGAAGCAACCTTTGTTCACGAACCAAGAACCAAGAACCAAGAACTGACAATGGCTAGCAATGGAGGTTACCACCTATGGAATCTCCACGAAAAACTAGCTTCTACTTTAGAAAACATTGGAGGCCACCATTAAAGGGAGAGAGAGCTTTGCTTGTTTTTGGGATGATCAATATGTGAGGAGGGGGGGTCTATTTATAGAGCTCTCCCACCTCCTCAAAATTGGATAGGATAGAGTCTCATACTTATCCAAAATCAGCTAAGGATAGAGTCATATACTCATCTAATATAGGCTAGGATAGAGTCCTACACTCATCCCAATACCTGGTGGTTATCCTTATCTCTGTGGGCGTTTATCCATATCAAGTTTGATCCTTATTTCCAACATCTCCCACTCGCCCACAAAGGCGAAGAAGGTTTCTAAGAGAAGTGTTTAAGTAGAATGCTCAGCCATTTGTGTGTCTCACATGGCAAATGGTTTGTGTGACCCTAGCACACGTATCATGATATCTGTGAAGTAGCAAGTCGCAATGAAAAGCACGACACAATGATCTACCATGAAAGTGATCTTAAAGAAGATGAATCCGGAAACCTAATATCCAGAGAGTGTGTGTATGCCCCAAGATCTGTTTGTTTCATCATTTTGACAAATAGTACTCATCCCTATGTGTCCACACTATAAAATAAAAAACGTATCACATGATTCACAATTATCATCAATTGTCCTGGCCAGGTAGAATCCCAGTGATTGTGTGATAAACCTTCAGTTCTTTTACCCTTTGCACGAAAGTCATTATCGTTAGAGTTCTACCAACTTCCCAGTATGCATCCAGTAAACCTTATAGTAAGAGCTTGTGGGGAGCAAACCAAAGTTATGAGTAGTCCTCTTATTTTCTTGACAAGGTCAAAAGTTCAAGGAGGGTACCATTTGATATGTTTTAAACAAAAAACCTATCAATTGAGCTCACATAGTAAGAATTTTTAGGGATATTTATTTTCTTGCTCTCAGGTGGTCAACTATACACATGTTGTGTGAAAACATGTCATGGCAAGAGTATTTAATTTGTTTACTCAACAATAGATATTTGTATGTCCACTTATACCATGCAAGTGTTGTCATCCCTAATGACAATTCCAATGATACTCTGCTCCCACTTAGCAACAACCGTTTATAGGTTTAGACAGAATCTTCCCTATGAAGCCTGTTTCTTCTTATCCAATTATAAGAAGGGACATGACTTGGCACTAAGTCCACCCTTCCCATAAGGTTTAGTGACTTGTCAAGCTAAAACTCCCACTATTTAAAGTGGAAGTGATTGTTCATGTGAGTGAACCAGTCAACCCTACTGACATACATATGAGATGATTAACAGTATAATGAGAATGCAATCGATTTGGAAAGAATGCACGTTTATTCATTAAACCATCAAAGTGTTCTTAGCATAATCACATCCTCTTTAACCCAATCATTTTTACATGTGCAAGAAAGAGTTCCTTTGGAATAGGTTTGGTCAATGGATCCACAACCATTTGATCAGTGGATATATGTTGTAGAACCACTTTCTTCTTCAGTATTATTTGTCGTACGTAGTGGTACTTAAACTCTATATGTTTGGTTTTTCCATGGTACTTTGGATCTGTAGTATATGCAAGAGCAGCCATGCTGTCAGTCCAGATGTGGACTGGTTTAGCAGCTCTTGAGAATACTGACAAGTGTTTGATGAATCGTCTGAGCCACACAGCCTCCTGTGTGGCAGAGCAGCATACAATATACTCAGCTTCCATAGTTGAAAGTGCTATGGAAGTTTGCTTCTTGCTGCTCCAGGATATAGCACCTCCATTCATTATGTAGGTATATCCTGAAGTTGACTTCCTCTCATCAAGGTCTTCAGCCCAGTCGGCATCGAAGTACCCAATCAGCTTAAGATCTTTCCTTTGGTAGACAAGCGAGTAGTCCGCGGTGCCTTTGAGATACCTCATTATCTTCTTGATAGCCTTCCAGTGTGCGACCCCATGATTTGTTTGGAACCTTGATACTAACCCAACTGCATAGCAGATGTCTGGCCTTGTACACAACATTGCATACATAAGGCTTCCGACTGCGTTTGAGTATGGTACATTTTTCATAGCTTGAGTTTCAGTAGGATTCTTGGGAGACATTTCAGAACTCAAAGACTCTTCTAAACTTACTGGGAGATTCATTTGCTTGCAATCAGTCATGTTGAATCTTTCCAAAACCTTCTTGATGTATGTCTCCTGAGATAAAGACAACAAGCGTTTGGGTCGATCCCGAGTTATTTTAACTCCTAAGACATAACTAGCTTCACCCATGTCCTTCATTTCGAAGTTTAATGACAACCACTCCTTAGTGGAATTTATCAATGTCTTGTTGTTACCTGCTAACAAAATGTCATCCACATATAGAGATATAATCACAAAACCATTTTTAGATGTCTTGACATATACGTAATGGTCCTCATTTACCATTTTGAATTTGTCTGGAAGCATAGCTTCATGGAATCTCAGATTCCACTGTCTAGAGGCTTGTTTTAAACCATATATGGATCTGTTCAGTTTACACACTTTGTGTTCCTGACCCTTGATTAAAAAACCAGTGGGTTGATCCATATATATTTCCTCTTGCAATTTTCTATTGAGAAAAGTAGTTTTGACATCCATCTGGTAAAGCTCTAAATCTAAGTGGGCAACCATTGACAAGAGGAGACGTATGTAGGCAAATCTCACTACTGGTGAGAAGGTGTCCTCATAGTCTATTCCTTCTTTTTGGGTGTAACCTTTTGCAACAAGCCTAGCTTTGAATTTGTCTATGTTCTCTTCCGCATTTTTCTTGATCTTGAGAACCCACCTGTTCCCAATAGATCTCCTGTTTGGAGGTAGATCAACTAAGTCCCATACTTTGTTTTTCTTCATCGACTCCAATTCTTCTTTCATAGCTTCCATCCACTTACTTGTATTGGACCCAGAAATAGTCTCCTTATTTCTGCAAGTGCATGCATTGGTCATATTTATCTCCACTTCAATCTCAAATCGACGTTTGGGGATATGGCCTCTAACACTCTTACGAGGTTGGGATTGATCAATCAGTTGACCAATGCCATTGTCACTGGAATCAGGGTTGATGAAAATTTCATATTCGCCTTGTTCAATAGCATTTATAAGGTTGTTAACTTCGTAAAGTTGTAGATCCTTATCAACCTCACCCCTCATTGGGTATTGATCCTCTAAGAATCTGACGTTACGTGCTTCTGTGACATGCCCTTGAGTATCCTCCCCTAGGAAGACATACCCCTTAGAAGTCTCACTGTATCTTATAAAGACACACTTCTTTCTAGGAGCACTCAACTTCCCAAATTCTCAATTTTAAGAAGTGACAAAGGTTGTACACCCCCATGGTCTAGGTAGTTCAAAACGGGTTGTCTACCAGTCCATAGTTCATAGGGTGTTTTGTCAACAGATTTTGAAGGAACTAGGTTAAGTATGTGCGCAGCCGTTAACAATGCATCACCCCAAAATGAGATGGGCAAGTTAGCCTGAGCCATCATAGACCTAACCATGTCCAGCAGGGTTCTATTCCTTCTCTCAGAGACACCATTCTGCTGAGGGGTATAAGGAATAGTTAGCTGTCTAGCTATACCCTTATTTTCACAGAGTTCCTTAAACTCATCATAAAGATACTCACGTCCGTGGTCAGTTCTTAAGGCCTTTATTGTCCTATCAAGTTGATTCTCAACAAGGTTCTTGTACTTTTTAAAACAGTCCAAGGCGTCTGATTTGTGAGACATCAAGTTCACGGTCCCATAACCTGTATAGTCATCTGTGAAAGTAATGAAATACAAAGCCCCATGCCTTGCTGTTATATTCATTGGTCCACAGATGTCTGAGTGCATAAGTTGTAAATGATAAGTTGCCCTTTGGGCTTTCCCAAAAGGTTTCTTGGTGGCCTTTCCAGCAAGACAACTTTCACAGGTTTCCATTTTAACAGAGGTTAAGTTACCTAACAACCCTCCCCTTGCTAAGCGGTCTATCCTACTGTGTCAAATATGTCCTAGTCTAGCATGCCACAATTGGCAACCAACCATTTTAGACATAAAAACTTCAGTTTGTGCTAAGTGTAATGTGATAAAAGAATCCATTAAATAAGCATGACCTATCAAACTGTTATTCAAAGATATCTCAAGCGAGTTCTAGGAAAAATTAAACACATAGGATTCTTGAAGTAATTTCAAAACTGATAAAAGATTTCTCCTAATTGAGGGTACAAAGAGTACTTCTTCAATAAGGATGGATCTCCAACTCGCAAAATTCAACCTACAAGTGCCTGTGCCTAAAACATCAGCTACACTTTGGTTTCCCATGTGGACTCTCCGAGTTCCTTGTGGAAGTTTTCGGAAATCTTCAAACAGGGACCTATCCCGCTTATGTGGTCTGTCATTTCGAATCTACAATCCAATATTGTGATGAATCGATAAAGATGACAAGATTTTTATCACATTGACAGTATTTAAAGTAAAACTTACCTCAGGAGAAGGACATTCCCTAGCATAGTGTCCCATCTGATGACAACGGAAGCATTCAACACTAGTCATGTCTATCGACTTCCTAGGTTTCTTTTGCTGTGGGTTAGGCTTGGCCTTTTCCTTGTCTTTCCCTTTTCCACTTTTCTTGTTCCAAGGAGCCTTCCTCTTTTTGGAGTTGACAACATTTGCTTCCGTTTGAACAACAGGTTTTTCATTGAGAAGCCTTTGTTCCTCAAGCTCACATTTCCTCTGCACCTGTGCAAAGTTTGTGATACTGTCGTCATGCGTCAAGATAATACGAAATTGTTCCCAAGTTTTAGGTAAAGACCTAATGACAGCTTGAATTTGTTGTTCATTTGACATGACCTGTCTTGCTTGGGATAACTCAGCAACCATGTTCCTCATCACCGTGCAATGTTGTGTCATAGAGGTATGGGGTAGCTTGATAAATTTGTCAAAGCTCATTTGTAGCCTCCTCAGCTGTGCAGTAGTCGTACCCCCAAGGTCCGCCTTTATTGCTTCCCATAGCTCTTTAGCTGATCCAAGGCCATCATACCGCATCATGCATGAAGTCATTCCTCATGGTGCCAAGTATGGCAATTCGGGCAACATTGTCTCTGCTTGTATACTCATTGTACTTCCTAAGTGCAACAGTATAATCAGCTTGTGTTAATCCTTCGGCGGGTTACGCATCGTCTCCGCTTATTACGTCAATGACCTTCCTATCTTCCAGAATTAGCCTAATTTTCCTAGACCAAAGTTCGTAATTCTTATCGTTTAACAAGTCTTTTTCAGGTAACATGGTAAACGGGGATTTTCCATCGGGTGCCATTCTATCAAGTTTGAATTCCAAAAATAAGATACTACGAATAAGAATCATCTCTTAAAATGAATCTAAGTAATCCACATTTTTACATATGAGATGATCATGATAATCTACTAGCATGATTGTAACCATTATATAAAAACAATGCATTTGACTATCAATAACATAGAATATGCAAAAAATCTACTACTTAAATTTCCATTTAATAAAATTGTTTCAACAAAAAGGAGTTTTCTATCTTTCAAAAACAATGTGGAACTAAAAAGAGCCAGTCAACCATGAACATAGAAACGTCTTGGGTGCCCAGGGGGGTCATCCTCATCCTCACAGTCACTATCAGCTATTTGAAAATTACTAGCCACTTCCTCGATCTGTTTCCCTGTGAGGTGGGAAAATAAACCCTGATGACACATCATATGGATTTGGTTCCTTAGCATCGTCTCATAATCGATGTATGAGAGATTTAAGTGGTTGAGCCTCATTCCTATCCTGAATAGGACTGGGGCTCTTTGGTGTATATTCTGGTGATATCCTATTAGATTTCAAGATAGTACGCTTCAAAACTCTCCTATATTGCTTTGCAGTCATGCGTTTCTTGGAAGCCCGTCTCCCAAGATCTAGTTTAGTTTTCCTACAAGTCTCGGGTCTATACGACTTAGGCATTGTGCCTTAGTTTTCATATGACCGTTGATAGAAAACAGACAATTTTATTTACATGCAATAGTAAAAATCCAAATTTAAATAATTACTGCATGGTAAAAATAAACATCCTAATGTCAATTTTTAATCATGAAAAAATACATGTGAAAAATCCTAAAATTTCTAGAGAAATAATCTCAGAAAATAAATTTCCATAGATAATTAAAAATTTCTAAGGAAAAAAAATTTTCTAGAAAAAATTTCCACTAAAAATTTAATTAAAAATAGCCAAATTATTTCCCATAGATAATTTATTTTGCAAAAAAAAAATAATAAATTTTAAGCAATTTCTAATTAATTTTAAACAGCCTAATTATTTAAAAATTAATTAAAAGATTTTGAAAAAAATGCAGTTTTTTCAAAAAAAATATAGATCACAAGATCAAAACTACAAACAAAAGCATGCAAACCATAGAAAACCTGGCTCTGATACCAATGTAGGGTTTTTACCGATATCTCATGCATGATTCCTACGATATATACAATGCATAAAATAGCGCAGCGGAAACAGAAGATCGTACCTTGGTCACAACTTTCAATTCGAAGTTCCAAGCTTTGATCTACCGGAGAAGATGATGTTCTTTGCACACTCAAGATCTTTTTCTTCTCAACTTAGCTAGAGTTAAGTTCCAACCACGAACGAGAAGCAACCTTTGTTCATGAACCAAGAACCAAGAACTGACAATGGTTAGCAATGGAGGTTACCACCTATGGAATCTCCACGAAAAACTACCTTCTAGTTTAGAAAACGTTAGAGGCCACCATTAAAGGGAGAGAGAGCTTTGCTTGTTTTTGGGATGATCAATATGTGAGGAGGGGGAATCTATTTATAGAGCTCTCCCACCTCCTCAAAATTGGATAGGATGGAGTCCCATACTTATCCAAAATCAGCTAAGGATAGAGTCCTATACCCATCTAATATAGGCTAGGATAGAGTCCTACACTCATCCCAATACCTGGTAGTTATCCTTATCTCTGTGGGCGTTTATCCATATCAGGTCTGACCCTTATTTCCAACACCAAGGAAAAAGGCATACCCAATAGTCATATATAATCCAATTACAAGAGAATCAATTACCATGCCTAAACTGGAGATGGAAACAATGGATGATATTGTAATTTCTATGGGATTTGATGCCAAAAGCAAAAAGTACAAAGTCGTTTTGATATATGATATCTTTTCGAGGAATATTGCTTTGGAGGGTTATATCATTACCCTTGGAGAAAATTCTTGGAGAAAGCTAGATCTTTCTTATGAGTTTAGGTGTGTTGCCGTGACAATAAAAATTCAGCATTCTTCGATGGTGCTTTCTATTGGATCGTCCGAAGGCATTGCATCAATATAATTCTTGCAATGGACATTTCCGAGGAAAAATTTAGAGTAATAAAGTTCCTTGATACTCATACTAATTTTCATCATAGGTACACTTTAGTTGAATTTGAGGGTTATCTTGCATTAATTGGAAATAAGTTCTATGATAAAAGTTACGATAATCGACCAATGCCAATTTGGCTTCTGGATAGAGGAACTTGGATTCAGCACCCCACACAACATATGTTGCTGTTGGAAAAGTTCAGTCTTGATTATTTTCAGTACGAGTACGCTGTTGTTGGTAGCGTGGGCAAGGATAGTTTATTGTTGGCGCTTTTTGATGATTGCCAAAGTCCTGACTATAATTATTTCGATAATGGTATAGAGGAGTATTATCACCTGGCCATCTATACTCCAAGTTCTGGAAGTCTTCACATTGATTTCGTATCAGCTGGCGTTTTTCCAAGAAACTTTAATGTGTTTTCTTTTGTTCCAAGCTTTGTCTCCCTCAACTTTTAAGACTTTAATTTTAAGAAACATTTTTAGTTTCTTTTGTATAGTTGCTTATTTTTTCTTTTAACAGGGCATTGGAAGAAGAAGTTCACTCTGTTTTACAGCGCAATATATATATAAGAAGTGTTTAACTTTCCCTTTGGATAACTCCAAGCCTCGTTAATCCTTCCTCTCTTGAATCATTTATGAATTTCCCAACTATAGCTGTGTTTAGTTCAAACACTAATTTAGCAGATTTTGCTGTACGAAACAGGTGTAAAGATTTTCTATGGCTTCCATGTGTCTGTGGGAAACTCGATATCAATATGCAGGGCATGTATGTCGTTGTAGCCTCAGTTTGGTTAGAATTGCTTCATAGCCTTGTGCCCTTGTACGTATTCGTTATCCACCAAAGGAACTGCACAAATAGACTTCATATCCACCATATTAAGAGCTGCCAAGGCTAAAGGAAGTAAAGTGTGGTGGGACTGCAAACCTGCTTTTCTCACCAATTTAGTTGTTGTAAAGGTTTCCGACGATATCCACTACTTAGGTGTCACCCTTTCTCTTTCTCTTTAACTTTCTTTCTATTTTCCTGTACTGTTTTTTTCTTCTACTGTACAATATTTACTAGTAAGCAAAAGACTACGAGCGCAACACCTTGTGTATTGACTTGCATATATTTTTACAGGTCACAAGTCCAATCTTTTCACTTGTAATTGTGGGATTACCGGCATATATACTATAGTGAATTTTGAATGTTTAATTTGCTGAGTTTTGACGGCACGTAAATCTAAGGTAAATGGGTTGATATGTTTCCTGATCATTTTTTGTAAGAGTACTTCTGGTACTTCTTGTAGTTCATCCCACAAAAGCCAAATTCTGCCCCAAAAAATGCATAATTAGTAACAAACTAAGTTGACCGTGTGTTTAGGGGGGAGACCCTAATTTCCCATCTAGTGGGGAGGGAAATCCTAATTGGCTTATCTAGGGGGGCAATACTAGTTAACCCTAGTATTTTTTTGCTATATTATATTCCAAAAGGTCGTCTACATACTTTATGCTAAGAGCAAGTCCAATGGGGTGTTATATGGGCTGCTAAATGGCCATATACCACCCCAAACACCAAAATGTCATTCTAATAGGGCTGCTAGAAGGGTCCTAAATATGGCTGGTGTGATAAATCCAACCAAATTTGTGGCTTTGTCTAGCAGCTTCCATAATAAGTTCCGAGAGACAGACATCATAGTTTCTACCGTTCGTGTGTTAAATTTCGACGAACGGAAGAAACTATGTCATCCGTCCAAAAAAATTCAACTTAAGTGCACCTTTTAGCAGTCCAATTTAGCAGCTCTCCATTGGACTTGCCTCTAAGCCTAAACTTGTACCTTCTGAAAACTCGGATGCTTTCTTTTGAACTCTTGTTCTTCCTTCATGCCTATGAAATGGCATTGTTTGGCTTATATTTAGAATATGACCATTAAAGAGCTCTCTTCCTTCTACTAACTTATCATTCGATCCCAATTTCTCTTTATTACTTGCAACTAAGGCATCAACATGCATGATTCTTTTCTCTGTTGTACTACTTCTATTGCTTCGCTATTAAATAAAGAGACAAAAGTATCTCTTTTGAGTTGAGGGTTGAAACATAGATTTTTCGTCCTAGTTTCCTTATCAACTCGCTTAATTTATCTCTTAGCTCTCTCTTGGAAACATGCAACTAAAGAATTGCACGTTATTTGCATCAAATGCACAGATTGTTATGTTGGACTGGATTCATTGCAAAAAGATTTTCAATAGGAAATAGATGGGCGCACGCCTATGGTTTGGTCTCAAAGAATGGGTGCATGCCTATGGGCTATTTGATATATAGTTTATTATTTCCATAGGGTTTTAATAAGTGAATTTTAGGGTTACTTTAGTCTTTATTTGCTTATGTTTTGGACCCCATTTAAGATCTCTTTAGGGTTTGTAAAAGACACTTCTTTTTTATTCAATTTATTTCATAGACTCTTGATTAAAGATAGACTTTTTATCGTTTCTTGGTTAGAGAGCGATATTCAGATTATTTGAGAGCTAACGCTACTACATCAGTTGGTATCAGAATCAGCTACGGACTAAATACGTATGATAAAGAACGCATGGCCGAACTTTCTAAACAGGTAGCATTGCTAACCCGCCAGGTCATCACCACCTTTACTCGGCAGCTTGACCATTCTTATGAGCGTCAGACACCAGCAGTGGAAGACACATTGAAGGTAAAAAGTTTTAAAACTTTGAACTTTGTTGATGTGGTTGAAAAAAAATCAATTTTTATTTTTGAAGTTGAGAAAAAAATTGAATTTTGTTAATTGGGATTTACCCCATGTGTTTAATGAGAAGTCTGTTGACGAGGAGATGTATTATCAAGTTGGTGATAAAAAAGAGTTTATCTACTGGGATTTACCACCAGTTTATGATGTTTATTATGACAATGAAGAATTATTTGTTTTGTGTTTTGTTGATCCGAGTTTGTCTAACTTGGAGGAAAGATCTGGTTGTGTTGGTTTGGTGCGTTTGTTTGAAGGTTTCGCAGATCCATTCCTCAAAGACTTTTAAGATTTATTAATGGAGAAGAATCATTGCTTTCTTTTCAGAAAATGTTTGTTTGTGCACGTTGTGACCGCCGCGAGTTACTTTCGTCAAGCTATGCAAGTTAGTAAATATCGTGGCAAAGTTTGAGGACGACTTCAATCTATTTTACTGTTCTTCTGTATTCGTGCTAGTAACATTCGAGGAAAATTAAATGTCCTCCAAGAGGGAGAATGATAGTGAATAGATGGACGCACGCCTATGGTTTGGTTTCCAAGAATGGGCGCTCGCCTATGGGCTAGTTGATATCGAGTTTATTATTTCCATAGGGTTTTAATCAGTGAAATTTAGGGTTACTTTAGTCTTTATTTGCTTATGTTTTGGACCCCATTTAAGGCCTCGATCTTTAGGGTTTGTAAAAGACACTTCTTGTTTATTCAATTTATTTGATCGACTCTTGATTAAAGATTGACTTTTTACCGTTTCTTTGTTATAGAGCGATATTCAGATTGTTTGAGAGCTAACCCTGCTACATCATTTGGTATCAAAATCAGCTACGGACTGGATACTATGATAAAGATCGCATGACTGAACTTTCTAGGCAGGTAGCATCGCTAACCCACCGTCAGGTCACTGCCTTTGCTCGGCAGCTTGACCATTCTTATGATCGTCGGACACCAGCAGTGGAAGTCGCATTGAAGGTAAAAAGTTCTAAAACTTCAAACTTTGTTGATGTGGTTGAAAAAAAATTCAATTTTTATTTTTGAAGTTAAGAAAAAATTAAATTTTGTTAATTGGGAACCCCCTGTGTTTAATGAGGAGTCTGTTGATGAGGGGATGTATTATCAAGTTGGTGATAAAAAAGAGTTTATCTACTATGATTTACCACCAGTTTATGATGTTAATTTATCCTGACAATGAAGAATTATTTGTTTTGTGTTTTGTGTTTTGTGTTTTGTGTTTTGTGGATCCGAGTTTGTCTACCTTGGAGGAAAGATTTGGTTGTGTTGGTTTGGTGCGTTTGTTTAAAGGTTTTGCAGATCTGTTCCTCGAAGACTTTGAAGATTTATTAATGGAGAAGAATCATTGCTTTCTTTTCATAAAAAATTTGTTTGTATGTGCACGTTGTGACCACGACTAACTTTCGTCAAACTATGCAAGTTAGTAAATATCTTGACAAAGTTCGAGAACGACTTCAATCTATTTTATTGTTCTTCTGTATTCATGCTAGTAACATTCGAGGACGAATGTCCTCCAAGAAGGGGAGAATGATAGGGAATAGATGGGAGCACACCTATGGTTTGGTCTCCAAGAATGGGCGCACGCCTATAGGCTATTTGATATCTAGTTTATGATTTTCGTTGGATTTTAATCAGTGAACTTTAGGGTTACTTTAGTCTTTATTTGCTTATGTTTTGGACCTTATTTAAGGCCTCTTTGTAAAAGACACTTCTTGTTTATTCAATTTATTTGATCGACTCTTGATTAAAGATCGAATTTTTATCGTTTATTGGTTAGAGAGCGATATTCAGATTGTTTGAGAGCTAATGTTGTTACATCAATATTGCACTAGCTTAGCATAGGTGGTATATTGAAAAAATTATATCACTTCGCTGGGTCATACAATATACATGCATTAGATTTGGAACAAGCTAACTGATAAATTAGAGAGAGAGAGATTTGAGAATATTTATTTGATTGATTTCTAGGTCTCATACAATGATTTATATAGAGATTACAAGTTCCTAAATAGAAACTAAAATAACAAAGATCTAAGATCTGTACAAACACAAACGGTGTGAGTATAGCAAACAGGACGCGAGGCGCAGGCGCGCTCTAATTGTGCTTGAATAGAGCGCGGGTGCGCTCTGCACTCTTACATACAAAACAACTTCTAATACTCCCCCTCAAGTTGGAGAGTGGATGCCAAGAACTCCCAACTTGCGAATTAATCTCAGAAAGGTGTCCTTGCCGAGAGGTTTAGTGAAGGCGTCAGCCACCTGATCTGAGGATGGAACGAACGTAGGAGATAGTAACTTGGCCTGTATCTTGTCGCGTAAGAAATGACAGTTGAATTCGATGTGCTTCGTTTGTTCATGAAAAAATGGATTTTTAGAGAGATGGAGGGCGGCCTGATTGTCACAGAACATGTTCATCGGAGAAGGATGAGAGATGCCTAAGTCATGCAGAAGATACTTCAACCATTGAAGTTCACACGCAAGGGTAGCCATGGAATGATATTCGGCTTTAGCAGAAGAATGGGATACAATGCTCTATTTCTTTGTTTTCCAGGATATAGGGCTAGAGCTAAGAAAAGTGCAATAACCACTAGTAGAACGACGAGTGACAGGGCAGCCAGCCCAATCAGAGTCACAGAAACCAGAAATGTGTAAAGAACTATTAGCGGATAAGAGAATCCCTTTGTTGATCAAACCTTTAAGGTAGCGGAGTATATGATGAGCAGCATCTAGATGTGGAGTCCGTGGGGACTGCATGAAACGGCTGAGATAATTAACAGAATAAGTGGTATCTGGACATGTAACTGTGAGATATAAGAGACTCCCAATCAAGATATGATAGACAGTAGGATCCTGAAGTAACGTGCCATCATCGGTATGGAGGTTGATGTTTTGTTCCATAGGGAACTCATAAATACGACCACCAGTGGTACCACAATTAGATAGAATGTCAAAAAGACATTTGCGCTGAGTAAGAAATAATCCTTCTTTGGAATGAGCCACTTAAATACCCAAGAAATATTTTAGACGTCCCTAGTCCTTGACATAGAACTTTGCCTCTAAAAATTGCTTCAAGTTCTTAATGAGAGATGGATTGTTACCTGTGATCAGAATGTCGTCCACATAAACAAGGACAAATGTAGAATTATAACCACGAATGTTAGTGAATAGAGAATAATCAGACTTAGACTGAGTGAAGCCGGCAGTGATAAGAGTGGCAGATAGTTTGGCAAATCATTGTTGAGAAGCCTGCTTGAGTCCATATAAGGACTTATTGAGGCGACATATCCTGTGCTCCCTCTGTTTGGTGAAGCCAGGAGGTAAGGTCATATAGACAGCTTCATCCAAATCACCTTGGAGAAAGGCATTGTGGACATCCAGCTGATGAAGGGACCAATGTCTAATAGCAACAATGGAGAGAAGTAATCGAACAGTGACTAATTTAGCAATGGGTGCAAAAGTGATAGGGTTATATACTAAAAGCATTACTTTTGTATTAACTCTAATTCTTTATATTTTGAATGAGAATCATATGGGCAAATGTTATGCATATTATATATGTTATTAGTTATATGTATGTGTCTAATACTTTATGTTGTAGATGATATGGTGTAGACACACAGAAGATCATATCATCAATACCTTATAAAGTATAAGTAATCGTTCACAACCTAGATGGATTTGGACAAACCATTGGTACGGTTGTAGTATAATCTGGTATTAGTCTATCTTGACTATAGGATTGCACTAGTACACTTTGTGTGTATTGATAAAAGTAAAATGAATAGTCTACTCACGAAATGAACGATGAAATCAAAACGTAAGTAAACTAAAACTATTCTTATGTGCCTACATTTATCAAAGTTTTCTCTACTCTCAAGTCTATGAGATATAGTGGAGTAGAGTGATTCGTTCCACTCTTAGTCCTTCCGCATGTTATGTTCTCAAGTGTAAGTACTCTAAACTTAAAGTCTAATGAGAGATTTACGAAAAAGGCAACTAGACTACGATGCAACTACCCACGAAATGCAACTAGTCGACGATGGGAATAACTAAGGGAATGCTATGTTGATTCTATGATAAGGAGTTAGAGGGGATTGATTCCACCTTAACTTCGACTTAATCCTATTAACGACATTTAATCGTCAGAAATCCGAATTGAATCTGCTTCGCGGAGAACAATTGGTTCTTCCTAATCCCTAATTACACATGGCATTCCTACCAATTCATAACTAGCATGTGAACGATTAAACCCATTCTCATGGTGAACTAATCGTTTCTAGAGTGGAAAGGAAATTACGGCGATTCTCTACGATATTCGAATCAAGCTTTCATCAAGGCTTCTCAACCCCTCTAATGGTGGTTTAGCCGAGAATCATTACGCTAATCATTTCCGATTACATTTAAACTAAACATGATATAAAGAATTGAAATTTACTTAATTAAACAATAATGAAATCTAATTTAATGACTCAAATGAAATAAAGACAGAATTGAAATTAGATATAGGAATGGAAATGACAAAATCGAAATTGATAAAAATACTACTTTATTGATCTAATCAAAATGAAGAACAAGATTCAAAGGTTTAATCTAATACAATAATTGAAATGGAACTAAACTTAATTAATCTACATGAAAACTAGATCTAGAATTCATTAATGGAGGCTACTAATCTAATCTATTTCTAGGTCTAACTATTTACCATTAACAAAGAGCTAAGCTTTTGTTTTATACATTCAGATCCAAAAATCGTGCATGGGCTTGGAGCCATGTTTTGGGGCCGAAGAATCGGGCCAAAACCCAATTCTTTCAAATCCAAAAGGCCTCTTCAGCTGCAGTTAGCTTCAACAGACTTTCCATCCACTTCTGCTCCTCTGATTGGGTCAAGGCTTAGACCATTGGAAAGATCTTTCCGAGCCGGTCGTTTTGACATAAGGTAGGCCCCATTCCGAGGTCCGAGTCCAAAGATATGTCCTTCGGAAGTTCTCATTGACTTTATGTCTTTGTTTTAAAAGCGCGACTTTTCAGCTTTTGACCGGGCTTTTAGAAAGGCTTTGTCTTCGAAACTTGGCCTTTAATCACGGAACTCCTTAGTAACCGACCTTTGCTCCTTTATCTCGCTAAAGTGACACATTTCTGCACATAATGGACTTTGAAGCCCTGAAATGCATAAAACACGAATCGTGTTAACTCTTAATTATTACTCACATAATTGGTCTAAAAAGTATGATCTGTTAAAGGGTTAAAACTACAGTTTTGGGCTCTTATCAAACCACCCCAAACAGCATTTTGCTTGTCCTCAAGCAAAGATGAGAAATTAACATAAGTGACCAAAAATGGAGTTCTATCTACTTCCGTTTCCGAAAGTCACGATTACATTGACCATATGCAACAAGGCCTTAAACCACTAGGAATTCCCTAGTGGACGAGTTATAGCCTCGTGAGAGTTTTCAAGTGAAGGTACTCACAAACTTCATCTATACTACAACGACTAAGAAATAAAACTATTGTTTCCTTATTCATGCTCCAAACTATCTATACATCTCACTAGCTATGAACAAGAATAACCAAGTAAAAAACCTAAGCTAATATATGCATAATAATCAATCATCTATAATAAATATATATACAATGAGTAATACTATGAAATGTCTAGCAGGTCCGTTTCTGAAACTCGGAATAGCGTCCTTAAGTAGGTTCTCACAATAATAGTCAAGATACAACACTCTGATTTTTCCACTCAAGTTTAGCTACTCTAGTGTGCAGTGGGCACACTTTACCTTACAATCTCAATGACAATAAGGAAGTCGGAGTCGATCAAACACATCTGCCACTTACTATCACACTAGCCTATTCCTAATTGAGCTAGAGGTCTTTATTAGGTGTTGCGGGGATTAGGAGATGGTTTAAGAAGGAAGGAAATGGATATTCAAAAAGGACAAGTCTGAGATAATAGAGTCTTCATATTATGTAACTAGAGAAAACCTTGTTATTTACTTTTGCTTCTACACTTTGTTTCCATCCTTAGCCATATTTTTTTCTTTTTCTTTTCTTTTTTTTTTTCTTTTGGCTTTTGACTCCCTTTTATTCTATTTTTGGAGTTTTTATTTTATTTCTATTTTTATTTTTCTTTTCCTTGGATGGAAACTTCTTTTCTTTATTTTCTGAAGCAATTAACTAACTTTTGTTTACACAGGTTTTTCTCTTCTTCTTTCTTCCTCATTCTATTCTCAGACTTATTCTAAATTGGGTGGGTTGAATTATTATTATTATTTTTTTATTTTGTTTTGTTTTTGTAACAGGGTAAAGGATTTGTGGTTTATGGAAGGCTAAAGAAAGGCTCAGAGGGGCGACTAGCGGAAAATAATTCACAGGTTTGAATTTCTGGCTATATCGATCCAAAGAGGGCCTAAATTCTCGCCTAGGATATGGCATAGTGATCAAGCAAGTGGACGGTGATATCTCTATCCAGATTTTACTTCTCCCTTGTGTCATTTCTCAAATGTTTCGGCTCATATATGGCTTTTAGGCAATATTCTCACAGATTTGTAGAATAAGTACTCTAGCCTGGAGATTTCGAAAACTTCATCGCTAACAATCATAGATACTCATGTAATATATTTATAGATAGATGCAAAAGATTATTGCCTATATATTAACCTAAGTTTCTAACAATTATTCTCGATGCAAATGCCTACGGAGACTTCTAGATTGTTAAGAGCATGGAGAAAGAAACAATACCAATATTCCTAAGTGTATAGCATGAACTTATTTATTTATATTTTTGAATTTTTAAAATTTTAACTAGAAAACAAATGCATATTAACTCTATCTATATCCTAACAGATGCCTTAATTACACGTGGTTTCTATGTCACCCCAAAACAAGAAGCATCGTTGTCCCTCAAAGCATTTAAATAAAGAGGGTAGGAAAAATACCATTGAAGCGCGGCAAATTCGAACATCCGTAGAAACAAGGTTAGAACGCACTAATATAGGAAATAAAAACATTACCAACTCTATACGAAGTTCTACCCATTATGGGGTTAACAAGAATGAAATTGTTTCGGGACATAGCGCATACACTAACTAGAATGAAAACTTACCTTATCCCCGCGATTACTCATCATCTTCCTCATTCTCTTCTTCCATAAAGAAGTGAGGTTCCTTCGCCTTGCCATGCCATGATAATTTGCCGGCTTCCCGCCATTTATCATCTATGATTGCTAACCTATTAAGAGCCACTTTTATCCGACGGGTGTAGGTGCAACCAAATGAGGTTGTATCCTCCACCCTCGCCAAGTCATTAACGGAAAGATCGAATAATACTATTGGTGGGTCGCATGCCGAGGTCGATCGTAATCCAATCCGCGGTGAAGTGTACAAAAAAAACAGAAAGAAACATAGCATAATACGAGAAACTAGAACGGGCATAAGAAGGTACTTATGCCTCATGCTATGGGATCGAGCTAAACTAGACATCAAGGTTCGGGAAGGTCATGACACATACGTCCCCGTAAAAAAAAAGCAAGGAAGACGCCGCAAGTGGCATCATTCACGTAAGAAAAACGCCATTCCCCTAAAATGTTTAGCATGATCCAAAACATAACAGCCCTATGTTCATGGACAAGGGCTACCAAAGGCGACGTTATATTCCCCTTGGTCCTCAATACGAAAATGCCCGCGCCATACGACTCATGCAAAAACTCGTAAGTGTAGACAAACATATTATCGAATCTAATAGCACCATGGGTCTTGTATTTCAGCGGGCATAGCCATCAAGAACAAATGCTAGCAAGAACCCGGTAATTTCCATTGGTTCATTATCAATGTTGATGGAGAACACTTGTTCTCCATCCGGTCTCTTCAAAGAAAATGCAGTTATCGTAAAATAAGATGCTAGAGTCGGAGAATAAAGTGCATCCGGTCTTACCATAAGCGGCTCCCCGACCAACGAATGTGATCGCCACAAACCAAGCACCATAAGTAGTGCTTTGGAACAAATCTTCGAAAGACTGTTCGGTATCAATGTTGGAGATGTCATCTCAAAAATTACGCTTTGGAATAGCTGCGAATGATCCGGATACTACGCATCTAAAACCGGAAATTTCCGGTCCACGGAAGTCGTAGCGCCGAAGGCTTCTGAAGAAATTGAAATTTCGGTGTTTGGCCGGTCGTGAGCTTAGCTTAGCACGAACGCCGCCCGACAAAAACTTCGGAAAAAATATATCTACAGGCGAGTGCGCTTCCCTGTAGAAGCCGAAAGTCTTCGGAGTTGCGTAAACTCGAAAAATGAGCGAAACGAGGGAATCGCGGGGAGTGAAAGGTGAGTGATGGAGTTTAGGTGTAGTGTGAGTTGTGAAGATAGATTGTATCAAGTTTATATAGGTTTAAAGTTGTTAAAATGGATCGGAAGTTACCAAAATTAATTACGGCAGCCTCGAAATCCTAAAATTTCCAAACCAAAACGAAAACAACTCATATCCTTGATTCTAATTCAAACCCAAGATCTTTTAGGTTGATTTTATGATAGAATGTACCTATTTAATCTAGATTTCATCCTACAATGATACTCATCATAGATATGCCTAAACGGCCATATTTTCACCTTGACTCAAGTAATAAATTCTAACACTCGAGGGTTATAAAAATAATGCTTGAATTGATAAAACCACCCCCAAACAAGTTGGGAAGGTGGGATCAATATGAAACAACCACGCATACCGAAAATAACCCCTTATATTAAAATTTTCATTCGAGTACATTACACTATAAAAATTCAAATTACGGAAATAAACTTGCATTAAAATAAATAACAATAATGAAATTACAAATAAAACATAAAACATTAAACTATACTATCCCTAGCTACTCGAACCGGTGGTGGAGGGAACATGCTCCCGGAGATCGCTCCCGAAAGCTCTCGAAGAGCCAGCACCATTATTCCTTCCTTCGGCGACGACGCCGCGTTCGGATGGTGTGTCCTCGGAGAGTCCCCTGAGGTGGGAATCGCGTCGATCTCATCCCAAATCGGCGCCGAAGTTTCTAACTCGGGCCATCCCACCACCTCTCCTCGCCCTCTCTCGGGTACGAGCTCGAAGTTGTGATGCATCGTTGTTCGTCGAGTCCGGAGGTCTTCGAGATAGTGTTAAGCTTAACGCATGCCTCGATGGATCACAGCCATGCGTTCGCATCCGTCCAAAGACTCTCCAAGGCATCCGCGTCAAAGCAGTCAAAGTCCTCCTCATCCTCGAGGCATCCCCGATGTCCCCCCAAACCTCCTTGGCATTCTCCATCCCTCCATCCATCTTCTTCTTCTTCTTCTCTATCCTCACCAATCTCCAAACTCGTTGGACACACTCCTTATAGATCACGAGGGTTACGGTGGAGAGTGATGTATGTCCGATCGATGCGCCTTTGGCCGCTTCAACTTGAGCATGATCTTTGTTATCAACACGGGGAGAGGGCAAATGCACCTCCCTACCCCTAATCATGCTCGGTAAAAACTCTAAGATCGAGAAGTCATACTTCCGCTCCTCGGAGTATCCATAAGATATGGAGGCGATTCAATATCGCCGACCTTCCCTTTCCCTCCTCGATCGCGTTCACTAATCCATCGGGTCAGAGCCACCCGTTTGGTCCTAAGGAAGCTCGAACACAATGCGATCTTGCATTGTAGTCCCCTCCAATAACTGTCTCCGTGCATCAATGGCTCTACCCCATTATGCCGACTCCCCTCTGTGGTGACATCGGATGGATTCTAGGCGGAATGCCTAGAATCTCAACAACAACCCGGTCGTCACTTCCTTCCGCCTCTTTGCTACCACAAACAAAAATCCTAGTCCCTTCCAACTCCCTCAGATCATAGAACCGCCGGACTAAGTCCTCGTGGGTAATAGGCTTCCAGTCGAAAGTACCACAAGCTACTCCATCCTCGACTCATCATCTCAAATCACCGTAAAACGGCCGAAGTGGTCACGGGTAAAAGCTTGTTCCGCAAAATTTGGCATTGTTGAGCCATTGGAAGTTTGGAATGTAGTGGGGGTTTAAATGTGATGTAGTGGTGGGATTTTAATCGACCGGTTGAAGCAACAGTGGTGGTGGTGGAGTGGTGGCACGGCAGCACCAAAATTTTGAATTTTCGGTGGTTTTAGTGATGTAAATCGGTGAGTGGTGGTCGGTGGGTGTTTTGAGTCGATTTGGGTTGGGATTTGATTTTGGGAGTGGGTTAATTCTCGTTTTCTTTTTATTTTGATTTTGTTTTTTTTTTTTAGGTTTTTGGAGCTTGGCGTTAATGGCGGAATGGAGAAGAAGATCACGAGTGCTGCTAAAGGTAAGGGCGCGGTCGCGCTGTCGGTGGGCGCGGGTTAGGCCCAAGCCCAAAATCGAAATTTGTGATTTTTTTCCGATTTTTAGCGAACTTCAAATCAAAATTGCCGCCGTTACGGTCTGATTTTTTATGAATGAGATATGGAAATGATCAGGAGAGAATTTCCAATCCAATGATCCATAAAACACTCCATTCCGACCGTGGATGACATATAAGATAGTGGAAAATGCCTCGAAGTGTGCATGACGACGTTATCGCTAACAATTGAACTCTAAATTCATGGATTATGTCAACCCTAATCGTAATATAATAAAACGGCCTAAGAAACTCTAATGGGACATAAATATTTAGTATGGAAACATTTAACACCCACCCCAAAACAAATTTTTTTTTAACGAAGCTTAGAAAATTTGTTTTAGCAATGGGTCTTTTAAAGTCAGATTCCCGAGACTTCCTAGGTTACTATGCTTATTCTTTAATATATATATATTATTTTTAATTTTAAAAAGAAAACAATAAACAAGAAGGACATAATTCACCCCATAGAGAAACATGACTCAAAAATCCGAGAAAACATGCAAGAGTGGAAAACATGAATTATGTTTAAACGTGGACTTAGGTTCCGGTACTTACAGCCACACACTCCATAGAGAGGGCCCGGTTACCTTAATGGTGTACTCACCAATATATGGAAATGAAAGGACATGCACCAAACACAAAAGTTGAGTCGTTTATAGTCAGATACTCGAGACTTGTCTAAACATATGTATGAACATGCAGTTTATCATATATCAACAACCGAAATAATTGTGGATCATTCCATAAATAAATATCACAAAAAACATATCCAAACACAATCAAGCACCAAGATTTCCTATGACCCAACCTAGTGAAATGAAAGCGAAGTCGGATAACCCTATTACGTAACCTAACATGCACCTTATTTTTCATTTTTGAATGAGTGGGTGTTCTAGTAAATAAGGGTGGAAAAGTGAATGGTTGTGAAGAATATGGTGGATATGGATAAGTTGTAGAAAGACAGCCTGTAAACAATGAGGATGTGGTTTTAGTACAAAACTCATTCATTGTGTGTGTAGGGACTGTCTCAAGTCTGAAAATAAAGGTGTCAAATGGTTTGTCCTTCTGAAGTATTTGTTTACTAGGTGGATTTAAAAAATTATGGAGCACAGGAGTAACAAAAGGATCGAGTGCAAACTCGAGATTCCTTTGAAAGGGTGGAAGGAGGGGAGTCGAGGTGGATGTTGTGTAAAGTAGTTCTTGATAGGGTGATTCATCACTTGCTCGAAGAAACTCATCGAATTGCTCATCTAGATTGGTCATATCCTCGTTACTATGATAGTCCTCTACATCTTTGAGAAAGTCCTCTATCTCATCCTCATCCGTAATATGTGTATCGACTAGTGTAGGGATGGAAATGTTGGAGTTTGAACTTCCAAAGGAAAGAAATTTGGGCATATGATTATCAGAGAACGTGTTGTTGAAATAATCTCAAGCAACGCTCTCGATCATGCTAACCTCTCCATCCATAGACGAATCGGGTAACTGTGTCTTTGTTTTAAAAACATTGACTTCAACAGAAAGATGGCCAAAAGACATGGACATTGAACCATCACGGCAATTAATGAGCGCATTGGTAGTTGCCAGAAAAGGACGCCCTAAGATGATCGGGACAGAGTCGTTAACGACTTCTGTGTCGAGGATGACAAAATCGGCCGGATAGTAAAAATCCTGAATTTTTACCAGAACATTTTCGACGACAGCCTTAGGATACTTAATAGACCGATCAGCTAATTGCAACGTCATTCTAGTGGGTTGCATCTCGTCTAGTAGTACACAATTCCTTAAGAAACTTAGCATGGTGTGGTAGCTTTTTTATAGCTTCGAGGAAGGGAAGGTTTATAGTTAGGTTCTTAAAAACATCCCTAATCTCCTCGTAATTTGTATCCCTAGTTAACACGGCTAATTTTTGTGGAAATGGTGGTTTCTGTCTATATTTAGCAATGGTATTACCTGGGTGTTTAACCGTGGCTTCCTGTTTCTTAGGTTTTGTTGTAACTGGTACCTCTACAGTGGTAGGCTCTTCAGTTTCTATTTCGGTATCTAGTAATATAGCAGGTGTAGGGTTATCTTGGTGTGGTAACTATAGGCATAGTTACTTTGTTATCAACCACTCTGCCGAATGCAGAGTGGTGATGGCCTTTAGCTCACCTACATTTTCATATTCACTACTAGTATTATCGGTTACCTCAAAGGCTGTATTTGTTGTTTTAGGATTAGGTATTTCGTTACTTGAAAACACACCTTTGGGTTGGGCTTTATCTTGAGCCAGCTGTTTGGTTAAATTATTAACGGATTGTAGAAGCTGTTGGTTAGATTGAGCCATGGTTTGGAAAAGTTTTTGGCTCACTTGTATGAAGGTGTCAAGACGATCCGGTTGTGTGGGTGTAGTCACACGGGTGGTGGATCGAACTATTTCAAGTGAATTATTTATGGGTGGATTTGGGTAGTTATTATTTACCGGAACGATACCTCTATTAGCATTATAATTATTATAACTACCTTGAATTTGTGCTTGACCTTATCGAGGTTGCGCTTGGTTGTTATAATTATTAAAATTACCCCGACCGCCCTTGTCGTAGTGGGGCTTGGTTAAAGCCGTATGTAGGCCTAACATATTGATTATTGTACCCTTGAGGTGTGACGCTTTTGGTTATTTCTCCAACCGAAGTTGGGATTTTGTCTCCAAAGGCGTTAGGTTCACTATTAATGGAACAAGCCCTGTTCATAGGCAATAGACACGCGGTGAGTCGGGATGCTTTCGGGGCTCCAAATAAAACTACATGGATTTGAATTTACATTCATGACGGGATTGGCTTTTGTTGTACGAAAATGGCCTCTACCTTTTTGTGAGGGATTCAATTAGAGTTTTAAGCTCGGATCTGATTTAACCTCAAACATACTTGGTAGCCTTAATCGTTGAAGAAGAACTAGCGGAGCGGAGTAATCGTCACTACCCCCAATTGTTATTTCGCTTTAGTTTTGTCCTCTAAAAATTTATAAGCCTCCAGCTCCTTTGCTTAAGAAACTACCCCCATTCATTATGTCAAGGACTTCTTTATGGTGGTGTAGAAGTCCTTTGAAAAGGCACCGCGAACTAACGTGTCTTTCGCTAAGTTATGATGTGGACACTCTATAAGGAGATCGGTGAAACGATTCCAAGCCTCTCAAAATGTTTCATGAGGATTTTGTCGAAGAAATGAATCTTGGAAAGCATCTCATCCGTCTTTAGGGGGGGTAAAATGTTCCATAAACAAATGAACAAGTTTAGCCCACGAGTCCACGTAATTAGGCGCTTTGGGCGCTTAACCAAGACGCCTTTATCGGCTAAGGTGAAAGGGAATACCCTTAATTTAATTTGTTCCGCACCAACCGTAGGATGGTGGAATGTTGTTAGGACTTGTTCAATCCTACGCGATGTGCCGATAAGGTTTTTCATGGTCTAATCCATGAAAACGGGTAACAAATTAAAAATATTTGGGGATTCGAAATCCCCTACTGGGAGTCCGCTAGAACGATGCAAGATTTGGGGCTATCGCCAAGGCTTTGTAGAAGTCGAGAGAGGCCTCTCTTCTTCGTCGGGCATTGGTCGTGATGTGTGTGAAATAGTAGCTAGAGGTGTAGTGGGTGGTATACTAGATAGACTTGTTTGTTGACGTTGTTGTGTAATTACGCTCGGTGTTTTTGTTCGGCCCGGACCTTAATCTCATACAAGGATAAAACCAAACTTAGCTAAACACATCAACACTCCAAACAATTACGATATACTAGTATAAACCTCTAATAGGAGAGCGAGGTGTGGAAGAAAGGAATACCTGATTAGGCCCTTTTGCTTCGCTTATGAATAGCGTCTTGTTTACGCGTGTTCGGTGTATATAGCGAGGTTAGAACACTGAAAAATATGAAAGATCAAAGTTCGAATCAAAACCGCCGAAATCGAAAAATTTTGTTAAGGCTGCGCTGGTCGCTTCGCGATAGGGGTCGTGCTTTCGGTGTATTTTAGAATTCCAGTTGAGTTGAAGGGCGGGTCGCTCCCCACATGGGGGGGTCGCTTCGAGGTCCAATGAGTTAGGAGGGTCGCTCAAGGAAAAGCCGCTAAGGCCAAAGTGTAATTTTACCCGAATTTTTCAACTCAAATGGACAACCACGGTATGAATCAAACAAGGGTGGGTGGGTGTAATGGGACTTTAAGAACAGTACTAACACTACGAAAACAATACGAAAGTGAAACTAAGATGGCAGCGGCGCCATTTGATAAAAGTAAAATAAATAGTCTACTCACGAAATGAACGATGAAATCAAAACGTAAGTAAACTAAAACTATTCTTATGTGCTTATATTTATCAAAGTTTTCTCTACTATCAAGTCTATGAGATATAGTGGAGTAGAGTGATTCGTTCCACTCTTAGTCCTTCCGCATGCTATGTTCTTAAGTGTAAGTACTCTAAACTTAAAGTCTAATGAGAGATTTACGAAAAAGGCAACTAGACTACGATGCAACTACCCACGAAATGCAACTAGTCGACGATGGGAATAACTAAGGGAATGCTACGTTGATTCTATGATAAGGAGTTAGAGGGGATTGATTCCACCTTAACTTCGACTTAATCCTATTAACGATTTAATCGTCAGAATCCGAATTGAACTGCTTCGCAGAACAATTGGTTCTTCCTAATCCCTAATTACACATGGCATTCCTACCAATTCATAACTAGCATGTGAACGATTAAACCCATTCTCATGGTGAACTAATCGTTTCTAGAGTGGAAAGGAAATTACGACGATTCTATACGATATTCGGAATCAAGCTTTCATCAAGGCTTCTCAACCCCCTCTAATGGAGGTTTAGCCGAGAATCATTACGCAATCATTTCCGATTACATTTAAACTAAACATGATATAAAGAATTGAAATTTACTTAATTAAACAATAATGAAATCTAATTTAATGACTCAAATGAAATAAAGATAGGAATTGAAATTAGATCTAGGAATGGAAATGACAAAATCGAAATTGATAAAAATACTACTTTATTGATTTAATCAAAATAAAGAACAAGATTCAAAGGTTTAATCTAATACAATAATTGAAATGGAACTAAACTTAATTAATCTACATGAAAAACTAGATCTAGAATTCATTAATAGAGGCTACTAATCTAATATATTTCTAGGTCTAACTATCTACCATTAACAAAGAGCTAAGCTTTTGTTTTTATACATTCAGATCCAAAAATCGTGCATGGGCTTGGAGCCATGTTTTGGGCCAGAGAATCAGGCCCAAAACCCAATTCTTTCAGTCCAAAAAGGCCTCTTCAGCTGCAGTTGGCTTCAACAGACTTTCCATCCACTTCTTCTCCTCTGATTGGGTCAAGGCTTAAACCATTGGAAAGATCTTTCCGAGCCGGTCGTTTTGACATAAGGTAGGCCCCATTCCGAGGTCTGAGTCCAAATATATGTCTTTCGGAAGTTCTCACGACTTTGTGTCTTTGTTTGCCTGCGTCGACTTTTCAGCTTTTGACCGGGCTTTTAGAAAGGCTTTGTCTTCTCGAAACTTGGCCTTTAATCACGGAACTCCTTAGTAACCGACCTTTGCTCCTTTATCTCGCTAAAGTGGCACATTTCTGCACATAATGGACTTTGAAGCCTGAAATGCATAAAAACACGTAATCAGTGTTAACTCTTAATTATTACTCACATAATTGGTCTAAAAGTATGACTGTTAAAGGGTTAAAACTACAGTTTTGGGCTCTTATCATGTATTGAACAGGACCAAGTGAGGTTGTTTCTCCTTATACTGACTATATAAGAGAACAAACGCCTCTGTTATTATGGATGCTTGTCCTCCTAATCCGGATATAATAACGGGCACTTATATGCATTGTACATTGTTTTAAATCATCAATGAGTATGTGAATCAACAAATTCGATGGATTGGGTAATGACATTGTATGTAAGGTGTGCTGTTAATTATAGAAGGAATCCATATCCCGCAAGAAGTCGGGTTGATGATATCCCCTTGAGGAGCTCAAAAAGATTGTCATGTAAACCCTGCAGGTGGATTTATTCCGACATGACAATGAGGTTGAGTGGTACTACTCAAGGACATAAGAAGTTGATTAATGTAGTTGTCAGTAACTTGACTTAATCAACAGACATTCGATATCTTAAACACGGGGAGATAAACGAGCATATAATATGGAGCCCATAAATGCTGACACGTAATTTGGGATTAGGGCGGTAGTGCAACAATGGCCTTTAGTGAAATAAGCTATTTGTTGACGGACTTGGGCCGTGTGTTCTGGGCGAACATGGGAAGCCCAAACCCGTCAGGAGGCCCAACCCTAATTTCTCCTCATGGTCCCTGTTGTAGCCTATAAATAGAATAATCTCTTTCTGGCCGAAATTCACTATTCACTGGATTAGAAAAAGAGGCAAGGAAAGATAGATCCAAAATTGGATCTAGCTTTGTGAGAAAGAAGGGGATTGGTAGATCGTTTCCCACACAACGTCCAATCTGTTCTAAAGGAATACAATAGAAGATCAAGGGGTTGATTTCAGATTTGATAAAGCTTGGATTCTCAGAGTTATCTAAATCGGATTCAAAGGTATGTTTTCTATTCAATATCGTGAGAACCCTATTGATTCCGCTGCGCGTGGGGTTCTCGCGGTTTGTAGAAATATTCGTTCTGAAATAACGGTTCCTACAAAAAGTGTCACGATAGTCTTGGCCTTCAATCTGATTATAACCCTTGGCAACAAAACGAGCTTTGTAATGTTCAATAGAACCATCTCAATGATATTTAATCTTGACCCATTTACAACCAATAGGCTTATGATGAGAAGATAACGGAATAAGAGTCCATGTATTATTCTATTCCAAAGCTGCAATTTCAGCAGCCATAACAGCTCTCCATTTTGGAATTTTGACAGCTTAAGAAAAAGATGTAATAACAACTGAAGAAGACACTTTAGACAGAAAATCTTTATGACAAGTAGAAAAATTAGTGTAAGAAACATAGAAAGCCATAGGATATGGAGTGGAAGATTGTGTTACCTTAGAGTCCGATTGGATGAGGTTGGCCAAACGAGGGACTGTAGGTGCCTTGGTGAGAGTAGGACAGTGATAATCTTTGATGAGAAGTGGTGGGGGGTTTCGCACTCTAGTAGATCGAGGTGAGGTAGGAGGGTTGGGGTGTGGTGGCTGAAGGAGTTCCAAAATTGCAGGTGACGGAGCTATCTGAGTTGGAAGATTGTCAGGAGGGAGGGCGCGTGCACGCCTCTTCTATACCGGATCGTAAGGCGCCGCTGCGTTCGCCTCTGTCTACTAGAGTTACAGAGGATGGAAGGAGGGCGCCGCTTTGATTTGTTTGGGTCGAGCGTGCAAGCTCCATCTACTGGAGTTACAGGAGAAGATTGAATGTCGAAAGTTTCATTGTCTGAGATGGGTAAGGGATAAACTGGCAGATGTGATGGTGGGGAAGATAAATGTTGATAGGGAAATACATTCTCATGGAAAATCACGTCACGGGAAGTATAAATTTTCTTGGAAGATAAATCATAAGTGCAATAGCCTTTCTGAGCATAAGAATAACCAATGAAGATGCTAGATTTCCCACGGTGATCAAACTTATTTTCAATGGAAGTGTTGTGAGCAAAACATAAACAACCAAAAACACGAAGATGGGCAAGAGTGGGAGGTGTTGTAAACAAAAGCTCATGAGGTGATTTGCCATTTAACATGGTGCTAGGAATTTTGTTAATGAGATAGCCTGCGGTGAGAATGCATTCACCCTAGAAGGATAACGGGATGGAGATGAGCTTGAAAACGTAATGATCGTGCAACATTGAGTAAGTGACGATGTTTTCTTTCAACAACAACATTTTGTTGGGGAGTAGCAACACAACTACGTTGGTAGATAACCCCATGTTTGGAAAAAAATTGTTGCATGTTATGGGATATAAATTCGGATTCATTGTCGGATCGAAGGACTTGGATTTTATGAAAATGGTCATCAATGTTGTTATTCCTAAATATGAGCGAATGTATTGTAGAATGAAATTGAGTATGAACCATGACAAAAAAAGATTATAAATGCATGACAGTTTCAAATTTGACAGTCATAAGATAAATCCATATAGTACGACTAAAATCATCGACAATAGTTAAGAAAAAACGAGCATTGGAATATGATGGTAAATGAAAAGGACCCCAAATGTCACAATGAATCATTTAAAAAGGTCTAATAGTTTTTATTGAACTGTGAGAAAAAGATAAACGTGTTTGCTTAGCTTGCGGACATACATTGCAAGTAGCATTATTAGAACAGGAAATGAAAGAAAACTGCTTAGCTAAAATCTGCAAAGGCGTGGAAGAGAGATGTCCTAAGCGATAATGTCATAAATTATTGGTGGTGGAGTTGTGGGATGAGCAAACGGTAGCTAGTTGGAGATGGTAGAGTCCCCCATTAAGTCGTCCCAATCCAATCTTCTTCTTCGATAATTGGTCCTGAAAAAGGCAATAATCATTAGTGAACGTGACAGAGATATGGTGAGATTTGACTAGTTCACTAATGGAAAGCAAATTAAAGTGAAAAGTGGGAACAAACAGAACGTTGTCAAGACGCAATAGAGGAGAGAGAATAACACTACCAACATGAGTAATTAAATGGTCTGTTCCATCCGGAAGTTTAAGAGTAGAATGTGTTAAACAAGTATGATAATGAGGAAATAGATGTAATGATGAACAAACATGATTGATAGCACCAGAGTCCATGATCCATATAGATTTAGAAAAACACGAGAGAGATATACCTGTCAGGTTTTCTTGTAAAGTGGTACTACCTGAATCAAGCAAACTGAGAAGTTGGTTGTATTGTTCTGTGGAGAAAACAGGAGAATTGGAGTCCGTAGCAACCAAATTGGCTTGAGCAGGCTTGGGGGGATAATCGTGTAATTTGTAGCATGTACCAATATGATGTCTAATGCGGTTACAGTGATTTGATTGATTTCTAGGTCTCATACAATGGTTTATATAGAGATTACAAGTTCCTAAATAGAAACTAAAATAACAAAGATCTAAGATCTGTACAAACACAAACGGTGCGAGTATATCAAACAGGACGTGAGGCGCGGGCGCGCTCTGCACTCTGACATACAGAACAACTTCTAACACTTACGACCTTTTATAATTACAGTTGTAATTCTCAACAATAATTATAACAATACGAGAAAGTTGATCTCGACTGTTCTTGCTATATCCCTTCCTAATCTCAACAATAACTTTTCACTTATCTCGTAGACTCGAATACAATTAACTCTATCAATATAGTGTAAAAGTGTTTCAATTTAACAAGAGAAAAATTATATTCCTATGATTGGCTATATTTCTTATTTCATTCTTTAGTTTTGAGGATCAATTAAGATGAGTTTAGACTTTAGACAGACCCCCACCTATGATTGGCTAAACTCTTACCTATTTCCCTCCTATGATCTCTTCCTGTGCATTGGTATATAACATGAATGAAGCATAGCTTCCATAGCACATTTTGATGTCTCTATGGACTTGAACAAAATTGCTAAAATAGTAATGGTGGAGAACTGGCCGGTTGTAAAGGTTGTGAATAGCCATAACCAAAACCAAAGGCCGAGGGACCTAGTTGAAAAGGTTATTTATTTGTCTTACTTAAAAATTTCATATCAAAAGTGTAGCAGTGTGATTTTAGTGGATAGAGTTCAGTCTAAAATCTAACAGGGAGTGACTCTCCAGGACAGATCGAGGGAAAAAGTAACTCTCATAACCAACTTTTTATTTAATCACTCGCAAGGACGGGTAAATGGAAGGTCAAGTATACCGTACCCTTGACTCGAAATTAAAAATGGCGTGGGTAGATGAAAGGTCAAATATACCCCTAGACGTGAAATAATAAATGGTTCGGCCTAACTGAAACGACCCGGTGTATATATATAGTATAAACAATCATTGTTCATAATAGGTATGAAGAATCACTGTTCATACCTGATATTGGCCTTTTGCTATGTTAGAGAATTGCTTCTCTTCTTTGGCGAAAGTGCGAATTCAAAGTTTTTCTTTACTCACGATCTTCGTGTTCATATAGTTGGAGTAAGGATTCGAACCAACCTAAAGCTTAGGACAAACTACAACTTGGTTGTTTTACTCTTTAGGGAACTAGTGAGTAGGTTTAAATATGATTATATTAATACTAAATACTTGGTTTCTTTACTACACAAAAATTAAAAACATTAAGTTACAAAAATCATCCAATTAAGACATAATAAAATTTTACTAAAAACAAAAGTGAAGAGTTAATCCTCCTCATGTGAAGATAACCTTTGTTATTTGATTTTAATAAGTTCATTATTATCTTCCTAGAACTCATAGACAAGTCCTAATAAAAGAAAAACTTTATCCCTAACATATATGACTCATCTTTAAGCTCATACATGCTATCATGTAGAACCAAAGCAATAACTTATCTCTAAGCTCATTACTTTGATCCCTAACTAGACATTACACCAACTATCATTTTGGGATAGGATGTAGGTCTAGTTGTTGTTCCTAAACAACTTACTAAACCAAACAACAAAGATTTTCCCTCACATGAGTTTTATTAACTCCTCAAAAAGGGAAAGTTAGCTCATGAGTTTATTAACTCCTCAAAAAGGGAAAGTTAGCTCATGATCCTTAGGAGAACACTAAAACAAGTGTGGAATGTAAAAAGAGAGAGAGAAGAAAAAGAAGAAAACTATTTATTTATATACTCACTTACATGAAGAAGTGAGAATTTTTCAAGAGGAACACAAGATTTCCTCCATTAAAACTATTACAAGCTATTTCTTACCAAATAAAAACTAAATAAAAAGGACTAAAATAATACAAGGTAAGAAAAAGAAGTCAAGGGAGTAAATGGAGTGTCCCCCCTTGTTTTGTTTTCTTCTCCATTTGAGAGAAATCTCATTTCCTCCCACGTGAAACATCAAACCACATTTACTTCATTTTTATCCACCACATTAAAACAAAGTGACACCTTGCCTTTTTTTTCACTATTAACACCTAATCTAATTAATTACATGCAAGGTGTCAACTTTGCACCAATAATTTGTTATTTTTGTCTTGACATGCTCCATGATTGATGACTCCTCCAATCTTGCGGGCCCGCATAGTGGGTCCATGTGCAGTCTAGTGGCGGTCCGGTCTTTGGGCAATTTTACAACTTCCCGCCTACGCGTAGAGCTTATCTCCCTGATTGTTTGAGTAGCTCACTTGTCACATTCGGAGTCCTGGTTCAAGAGGTAGGAGCTTCGGAAGTTTGATGCTTCTGTGCGGATTTAGAAGAATTCATATATACGTCGTTCCCCATGCTTTATCGCAGGTTTAACCAATATTTCCATGTTTACTGCGAATACCTGCAAAAGTATGAAAACATATTTATTTCATGATTATTAAACACATAATTAACCAAATTTATATGTCTCAATGGGGTTTCATAATACACTTTTGGGTGCTTATCACACTACCCCCAAACAGCACTTTGCTTGTCCTCAAGCAAAGAAGAGACATTAAAATAGATAAGTGGCCAAAAATGTGTAGTCCTAACTAATTCTCATTTTGCAGAGGGCGGTTGCATTGACCATATGCAACAAGGCCTTAAACCACTAGGAATTCCCTAGTGGACGAGTTATAGCCTCGTGAGAGTTTTCTAGAGAAGATACTCACAAACTTCATTTATACTACAATGATTCAGTGATAAAAAACTCGTTTCCTAAATTAATCTCAGATATCCATACATCTCCTTAGAAGGGAACAAGGATTGATTTCTTTGAAACTCAAGTTAATATGCATCCAATAATTAAAACATCTACATATGATAATGCATACATTGAACTTGCATTGAAATGTACTAGTAGGGTGGTCGTTTCTGGATCCTTTAGAGAGCGTACCTAAATAGGTTCTCACAGGTATGTGTCGAAACACAATTCCACTCAAAATATTACCACTCAGGTTTTGTTAACTCCAGTGTGCAATGGGCACATATTTTCTCACATCTCAATGACAGTCAGAGGAGCCGATGTCGATCAATCACGTCTACTACTTATTATCACATCACCCTACTCCTAATTGAGCTAGAGGTCTTTATTAGGTATTGTGGGGATTAGGTGATAGTGTACAAGAAAATGGAAATGGATAATCAAAATTTACGAGTATGAGAGAATAGGGTCTTTAAGATATTTATACTAGAGAATTCCTTGTTTTCTTTCCTTCTTCTAACTGAGTTTTCCAACCTTGTTCTTAAGCCTCTGGATGCCGATGTTTTTTTTTTGCTTAAGAACATGATTCTATTTTTTCTTTCCCCGCAAGTAACCGACTTTTATTTGGGACAAGTCTTTCTCTTTATTTTTCCACATTCCATCCTATTTCTCATACTCCTCACTTAGGTAGGTTCTTTTATTTGGTTTAATAGATGGGTAAGGAATTTTTGGTGAAAGTGAAAGGTTTGATGAAAGGTTCAATGGAGTGACTAGCGGTAAAATTTGTAACAGGTAAGAATTTTTAGCTATGTCGATAAAAAAAAGGCATAAATTCTCGCCTAAGGTTCGGGTGGTGATCAAGTAAGTAGACGTGTGATTTTCTCTAATCAGAAAAACTATTCCTCTGTGTCATCACACACAAATCACTCATGTCAAGGCTTTTGGTTAGATTCTCACAGGATTTATAGTTTAAGTAACTAACCATTGGTTCCAGAAACTTACTGCTATGACAATCAATGATACTCAGTGCATGAATGTTCATGAAAAGATGTATAAACTATTGCATACATATTATCTTAAGTTTCTTAAAACAAATCCTAATTCGGGTACTAATGTGAGATTTCTAGACAATTTTCATCATTGAAAAGGAAACAAGACTTTGTCACTATGTACAATTATTAACAAGAAAATAAAAACTATATACAGGTTAAAATATGCCTAATTTTTGCTATAGGTTTAAAAATACCCCCAGACAGAATGATGCTTAGTCCTCGAAGTATCAATAAATAAAGAGAGAAATTACCTGAGAACCGTGAGCAAAAATTAAGGCTAGATTGCTGGAACAGAAAGGTTGGAGAACATAATACATTATTCAGAAAGAAACAATAAAATGTTCAATAGCACACGAAACATAGCACACGAAATAATGAAAGACAATAGCACATGAAACATAATTTTTAGCTAGATATATGTACAATGACAAGCTCAAATTTACCATCCAGCGGGATGTGTAGGTCTGGCGTCCTCAATAAGGAAATACATTTCCTTAGCATCGCGCCAAAAGATAATAGTCTACCAAATTTTTGCCCATTCTTTGTCTCCAGATTTCCTCAAATGTTTCTTCATATTTTCATCCTTCGGGTAGCAACGAACATGCCTCAGGTACCGAGCGGGACGCTTCCATTGCCTAAACCTTAATGAACGAATGATTCTGTTTGCTGGGCACATAGAATCTACCTTGACCCAGTCATGAAAAGTAGCTACAAACTGTGGGAAATGTGTCTTCATGATTCGGCAAGCGGTTACAGGTAAAAGAATATACTGATCCTGAAAAGTACGGGCTCATTTCAGGTTGGAGATAACACAACCTAAGATGTTAAATAATGTATGACCTTGAGCCAGTGCACTGAATACTACGTAGGCAGCCTTATTGGCAGTAGAAAAATGCCAATCTCCCATGATGTTCAGGAGTACAAACAACATCGCAGTCCCCATGTTCATGGTCATGCTTGCTAAGGGAATGGTGATGTCGCGTGCCATGGCACATGGCCAGCTCCTTCTCGTTTAATCTCAAGACCATCACCGTAAGTTTCGTGAAACACTTGCCACTGAAAGGAACGGTAAGAATTATGATAGATGTAATGCCATGATGCGGCCGGTTCGTGATATGGAAGATCCAAAGTTAGGACAAGCTGTTGTTTAGAAAAAAAATATGATGTGTGTCACCAACTAGGATTGTGAACCCGTCTAAGTAGAAGCCATGTGCATGATTGAATGCTGGTGTGTCCTCCATATTAGCATAAAAGTATGCGGCCAAACTCGGAGAATAAGTTTGGTCAGGTTGAAGAACTAGGGAAGACCACCCAATGTTAGTGATGTAGTCACGGAAGAGATGACCATAAGTATTGGAATCCATCATAGACTGAAAAGATTGCTCAGGAATGAGTTTTGGAGGTGTCATGTTTGATGAAGATGCAATGTTTGATGAAGATGCCATGGTGGATGAAGTAAAGAAATGGGCAATGAGAAAGGCAACTGGATCGATAAATGAGTATGGAAGAAAATAAACCCTCCTGTAATGACATTGAAAATCACATGTTAAAATTAGTTAATCACAACGTAAATGATTCTAGCAAGCATTTCTTACAAAAGATGACACAAAGATAAGAACAAAATTAATAATACGACGAAAAATGTAATAATATATACGATTATTTATTTATTCACTTAGTATTATTATTCCATTTTTATTCAATAAGAAAATCATGGATTATTATGATGCTACTGGAGACGCATATTGTACACCACAGTGTTTAGTTCTTCAATTTGTTGTCTGAGCTGCAACTGAATGTCTCCTTGGCTGGCAGAGAGTGTAGTTTGATTCTCCATTAGGAGAGCGTGATTTTTCAAGAACTGAGAATGATTTTTCAAGATTTCCTCCTGTTCAACATCATGTATTGTTTGACGTTCTTGGAATTCCTTAAGAGTTGTAATGATGATATTCTGACGAGCGTATAGTTCCCACATGCCGTGATGAAGAAATTGAATGCCTTCTATGGGATTAAAAATGTTTATCATGGCATTTTCATCAAAGAAATGGTCAGGGTTTGAGCTTGGGTCGTTCTGTTCATCTGTCAGAGTATCAGGAGTCCAAAAACCAATGGAGTAGTTTGTTTGGAGTACACTAATATGTGCTCTTTGAAGTGGTGTTTCTAGAGAAATTACTGGATAACCCCAACGCATCATAATTTCCGTGACTAAAGTAGGTAGAGGTAGAGGTGCTGACTTTCTTGTTTTCCTGGTGATCACGTTCCAGAGGTGTTGGATTAGACCAAAATCATCCCTTTGAGTCTGCAAAACCCAAAGTAGGTGAAGTTGAGACTTTGTGACTTATGATTGGTGAGATGTACCTATCACATTGTGTCCCAACCAATGGAGCACAACTTCGTTGATTCTGTTTCAAAGAGTATTGAAGAACAACGTGATGTCTATTTCCCACTTCGCCATGAGATACGGTAGCTCTTAGTAAAGTTTTGACGGAATCAAATGATGACTCTGGAAAAAGGAACTCCTAGGAATTCATTAGGATCTGAAGTATGTCGGAGATAATTTCCTTAGTCAATTCCAATCGTCGCCCATAAGCATTGAAGTAGAATTTTCCATTCTCAGGTCCTATAAATTGGTAGAACATCAAAACCAATTCTTGGGAATAACCAGCTGCTGAATGATATAGAAGAGGCGTCCATCCCCGATGTACAATTTCGGTGTCAAAATAAGGAAAAAATCAGCAATCTTCAAAAACTTTTAGGTAGTCTTTCTCAGACATTATTTTTCTTGGTTAATCCATTTGGTACTATTATGGAGGGAAGGATAGTGAAAATTGTTTGAAATGAGAATGGCTGAAAAGAATAGATTTATGGCCAATCTATGAGTCTATACCAATCTGGATTCCAAGTGTAGTTAATGACCCATGTGATTATGAACAGCAACAATGGGGATCCATAATAAGTCTTGTCATGTCATATTTCCAAAAACAATTAATGAGATGTTTTAATGTTAGAAAATACGGAGGAAAGTTTCACAGGGTAGTTAGACTTACACGTAATTTCAGAAATAATGATAAGACCTCAGTAATAGCATATGGATAGAATAATCAAGCTGCATGTGTGACAAGTGTTATGCGTACCTTGTAGCGTGCGCGATTTTCTCTGAACACCATGAGTATCGATTTAATTATTTTGGTGAGTTTTGGATGGTGTTTTCTTTGTTATGGTTTGTTTTTTTTTTTTTTTTTTTTTTTTTTTTTTTTGTTTTTTTTAGAGGAAAAGACAAGTAATATACACAAATATTTAATACGAAACTTCTCCATTTAATACGCAACCCGTACAAATATGTGAGAATTATTTAACACACCATACTAATATACAAAACGACAGACAGAAAGAGAGATGTCGGTTACATAGATCTAGATATTCTGGATCATGTTATGCATGAGTGACAGCAGAACAATGATAAACACTATTATCATGAATACTGTGATAGCCCATTCGCATTGCTCCTTTTCCCATCGCTCGATTGGATTCATTATGTTCAAGAAAATGAGAATTTGTGAAGACTGAGAGAAGGGGATGAGTGAAAGTGGAAAAGGAGAGTTGTATTTATAATTAGAATTCTGACCGTTGGGCATCTGACCGTTTGGATCAGTCCGTTGGGTTCTAACCGTTGGGCTTTGAGAGTAGGCCCAATGCATCAAAGAACAAACTAATATATTAAGAAGTACAATAATTGCATAACATAAATAATTTCTCATTCAAACCGTCTGGAGATACAAAATTATGAGAAATCAAACGATATATAATTTTTTATTACTAGAAAAATAAAAATGCAATGCATAAGGGAAATAAATGACATAGTCATTTCTAAGCCAAGGGAAATAAACAGCTACTGGGAATCCTCAGGGTTAGCAGAAGATGAACCAGGGTTTCTACTTCATTGGCTACGACGAACTCCTGGCTGAGCTGACTGGTCTGGAATGTGGCCCAAAGATTGTAGCAGTTGATCTTGGAATTGCTGCTGATTTGCCATCATCATTCTCTGGAAACGGCCTTGGCGATTGCGCATTTCTTGCTGGAAGTCATTTTGGGAAGTAAGCATCTCTTCCTGACGAAGAAACATCCTGCGCATGCTGGTATTCATGTGTCTTAAAGCTTCCATGGGAGTGCTGATTCGGCACATGATATCCTTATTAAAACAGTTGGGTGGTGAAGGAGGAGGAGGAGGATATCCTCATTAAAACAGTTGGGTGGTGAAGGAGGAGGAGGAGGTACGTTATCACGCTCAATATCATCTCTAGCTACTGGGTCCCAGTGGTCTAGAACACAAGTCTCGAAAATTCTAAAATTCTCGAAAGACCTTGTTGGAATGAAAGGAGTAGCAGACTGGAATCCTAAGTTAAGCATAAGCTGAGTAACAAGTACAGCAAGAGGAGCTAACTTGGTTGACGCAGACGTAAGAACATGGCCCAAGAAATGGACCATACAGAAGGTATCTTTCTTCTCCTAGAGAATCCACAGCAGGTGTAAGAATGTCTTGTTCACGTCAGACGTTTTTGAAGTTCCAATGACGTTGTAAGCCCGACCATTTGAAAGTAACTAGTTGGTTGGTTACGGCGAAATCTTTGGTACATGCAGTTCTAGGTAGCATTATATTCGCCCTCAAGAAGCGTGTCAAACATCAACTCTATTGTATTCGGATACTCCAAAATCAGCAGTGTCGCACTATCGGAGTTGATTGGAATATTCGTCGTTGTCGATATCAATTCCAACGTGAGTTCATGTTCCAACCCATCCGCCGTAATCCAAAACTCATTCTCCCGAAAACCTCCATTGTTATAGAACTTTAAAACCAAATCTTCCGAGTAATTGGCCGGCACCTTGTGCAACAGATACTCCCACTCCCTATTTGCAATTTCTTCATCGAAAAAGGGATGAAACATGCCCAAATCGAATAGATTTTTGAAATTCCTCTCAACTGTGATTCGTCTTCGTGCTGCCATAGAGAGGTTTAGATGATTTTCTGAGGGTGGAAATTGGTAGGAGTGTTGGAGGAGATGGTGCTGGAGCAAGGGGGTTTGAATTGGTGGAGTTGTGCCCGCGTGCGCTGGTGAAAATCAGGCCTGGGAAGCCGCGTGCGCGAGTTGAGTGGGAGGAGGACCAAGATCCGGATTTTGGGGGGGAAGAAAAGTGAGGGGCTGACGCGTGGTGTGGCCCGCGGGTTGTGTTTTGTGATCGGATCCGTGATTTTGGATCAAGTCCAATTTTTGGCCCAAGCCCAAATGATTTCAAGAAATTCCCCTTATGTCCCGAAATGTTCTGAAATTTCAAACATAGAATTTCGATTCGTTTTAACTCCAAATTGAACGAATGAGATATCAAAACGATCGGCATTAAAAATGTCATCCACTAAAATATGGCATAATCACAATCAAAACCACCCCCCCCTACCCCCTTTTTTTTATTTAGGGGGTTTGAATCTTGTAAAAACAGGATGCAAACCCCCATTTTTTTTTTAAGGAAGTTTATTTATTTACAAATTTTATGTACAAATATACAAGGGGAGATGAACATGTTAACAACACTGGATTTCAAGAAGAAAATCCATTACTGTAAAATCAGGCAACTGTCATGTCGGCTTTGGGATGAACCCAATCCAGCCAGACTGTGGTTTAACCTTTATGTTTTGGGGTCCTAGGGTTCAGGACGGTACCATCCCTGACCAATGTGCAATGGTCTAATAATAATATTACCCTTAGTACATATGGTATAGCCTCAAACAGCCCTGAACTGTCATCAAATAGAAAACTATTCGGGGTTGGCCTGGTGAAATCCATTGCCCGTGCGAACGAGGGACCATCCGATGTTCCATATCATGACTCTCTTTGTGCACAACACTTAGTGCAAAGGTGAAAATAAAAGACGCGAGTATAAACAAGTTGAGTCTTTTAACGTTAGATCCTCAAGACGAATGTGAGTCTTTTAACGTCAGATCCTCAAGACGAATGTGAGTCTTTTAACGTCAGATCTTCAAGACGAATCCCAACCTGTGGGAGCAACGGGACAACGACGAAGTTTATCCTGCTGAGCTGGTGTCAGAAAATAATATACCTTATATCGGCTCATATCGGATAGTAGATCAAGACCTAGATAGAAAGGTGTTTGGCAATTCATACACCACCCCATCCTTTTCGCCCGTCACTTTCGAGCAAAAGTACTACGACCATTACCTATTCGAGATGGGTGAGATTTACACCAAATGATGACCTGAAGTTCACGAGGAAGAGAATAGAAAAGGGAAGAGAAGGAAGGAGTTGAAATTTTTGGTACCCATTGTTTACCAGAAGGCACGTTTGCTCGATTAACAGAAGAAATTTATACTCAGTTCTGAATAGAGTTTTTGTGGACTAAGGTTCCGGCACTTGCAACCACACACTCTAGGGATTTTTAGAAAAGAAAATATAAGAGGGCTCGGCTACCCTAATGGCATACTTTCCCTGTTTATATCACATGGAAAGAAGTACACTAGTAAATCTATTAGTCTGTGTAGACTGGATCTTTGAGAAGAGTCTCTTCGACATCTGGAGAGCGCAACTCATGATAATGTTTTACGCGTTGGCCATTTACTTGGAATTCACTTTCAACATTTTCGTTTTTCAAAGATATAGCCCCATAAGGGGTGACAGCAGAGACAATGAAAGGACCAGACCATCGAGTTTTTAATTTTCCTAGAAAAATGTGTAATCTTGAGTTGTACAACAAAACTTTTTGACCAACTTTGAAATCTTTTCTCAATATGTGCTTGTCATGCACTCTTTTCATGTTGGCTTTATAAGATTTCGAGAGATCATAGGCATCACTCCGAATTTCCTCGAGCTCATTTAACTGCAATTTTCTCTTTGCGCCTGCCACATTAGTATTATAATTGAGGCTTTTGATGGCCTACAGAGCACGATGCTCAAGTTCAACCGGCAGGTGACAAGGTTTTCCAAAAACGAGGCGATAAGGAGACATCCCTATAGGTGTCTTAAAAGTCGCTCAGATGCCCACAAGGCATCAGATAATCGTAGAGACCAGTCTTTTCTTGATGAATTAACAATTTTTTCCAAAATGGATTTGATCTCTCTATTAGAGACTTCTACTTGGCCACTGGTTTGAGGATGATACGGAGTTGCCACTTTGTGCGTGACTCCATATTTCTTTACTAGTGATTCAAAAATTTATTACAGAAATGTTTTCCCCCATCACTAATAATAGCTTTTGGAACGCCAAATCGAGAGAAAATATTTTCTTTTACGAAAAAAACGACAGTTTTATGATCATTAGCACGACATGCCAATGCCTCAATCCATTTTGACACGTAGTCGACTACTACTAGTATGTAAAGGAAACCATGAGAATTTGGAAAGGGACCCATGAAGTCGATGCCCCATACATCAAAGATTTCCACAATTAAAATGGGATTTAAGGGCATCATATTACGTTGAGTAATTCGTCCTAGCTACTGGCAGCGGTTGCATGCTTTGCAATGCTCATGTGCATCTCTAAACAGTGTTGGCCAATAAAATCTACATTGTAGAACCTTGGCCGCTGTTTTCTTATCACTAAAATGACCACCACAAGATTGTTCATGGCAGAAGGATAACACGTCATTGTGTTCCCAATCGGGAATGCAATGATGGATTAGTTGGTCGGAACAATACTTGAAGAGGTAGGGATCATCCCAAAAATAAAATTTCACAGTGGATAAAAACTTTTTTTGGTCATTACGAGACCAAGATGAAGGGACTTCCTCGGTAACTAAGTAATTTACTATGTCAGCGTACTAGGGGGACGAAAAAATGGAATATAAGTGTTCATCCAGAAAGGAATCACAGATAGGTTCGGTATCAGTATCAATATCACTAACAATTCTTGATAAATGGTCTGCAACCAAATTTTCGCAACCTTTTTGATATCTAATTTCTAGAGTAAATTCTTGCAAGAGGAGAATCCAGCGGATCAACCTCTATTTTGCATCTTTTTTCGCTAATAGGTAACGAAGCGCCGCATGGTCAGTGTAGACAATTGTGGAAGAACCCACTAGGTAAAGACGAAACTTATCCAAGGCATATACAACGGCGAGAAACTCTTTCTCAGTGGTGGTATAGTTACGTTGAGCTTCATTAAGGGTTTTACTCGCGTAGTAAATGACAATTGGCTTATCTTCTCGGTGTTGCCCTAGTACAGCTGCAATAGCATAGTCACTCGCGTCACACATTAATTCAAAAGGTTTAGACCAATCAGGTGGTTGAATTATGGGGGTGGTAGTTAAAGCGGATTTTAAAGTCTCAAAAGCTTGTTTGCAATTGAAACTGAAGTAAAAAACGGCATCTTTAAGCAAGAGATTGGTTAAAGGTCGAGCAACCTTTGAGAAATCTTGAATAAATCTCCTATAGAAACCTGTATGTCCTAAAAATGCGCGAATATCGCGAACTGTCTTTGGTATAGGAAGTGAAGCAATTTTTTCTATCTTAGTTTTGTCGACTTTAATTCGGTCTTTTGAAACGATATGTCCTAAAACTATTCCTTTTTTAACCATGAAATGGCATTTTTCCTAATTAAGAACAAGGTTTTTCTCTTCACAACATGTAAAGACTTTTTCAAGATTTGATAGACAGCTATCGAAAGAATCTCCATATATTGAGAAGTCGTCCATGAATACTTCCATAAAACGTTCAACCATATCACTGAAAATGTGAAGCATGCAGCGTTGGAAAGTACCAGGTGCATTGCAAAGGCCGAAAGGCATTTGTTTATATGCAAATGTACCAAAAGGACAGGTGAACATAGTCTTTTCTTAATCAGCAGGATCTATGACTATTTGAAAATATCCTGAATAACCATCAAGAAAACAGTAATACGCATGACCAGCTAACCATTCAAGCATCTGATCGATGAAGGGCAGGGGAAAGTGATCCTTACGAGTTACTGCATTAAGTTTGCGATAGTCAATCCATATTCGTCATTTCATTGGAATACGAGCAGAGATGCATTCATCTTTATCATTGCACACAAGCTGTAATGCCAGATTTCTTTGGAACAACGTGTACTGGACTCACCCAAATACTATCGGATATAGGGTAAGTAATACCTGCATCGAGTAATCTTAAAACTTCCTCCCGTACCACATCTTTCATGGTTGGGTTTAGACGACTCTACGGTTCACGCGACGTCTTAGCATTTTCTTCAAGATGTATGCGATGGGTGCATACATTAGGGTCAATGCTCTTAATGTCATCGAGGGACCATCCAATAGCAGAACGGTGTTGTTGAATGACATCTATTAAACGGGATTCTTGATCATTAGTCAATTGAGATGATATAATAATTGGATGACTACCATCTGGATCAAGATGTACATATTTTAATTCCGAAGGAAGAGGTTTTAAGTCAGGGGCGGGTGGAGTGGGTATTAAAGATTCTTGAGGAAAGTCATCGTCTATAGAGTAAACGGATTGATGTTCATCCAATTCGCTGGACATCACGGTCGTAGGGTCAAATAATGGTATTGACTATAATAATTCATTTACTTCTTGTGTATAATCATCGTTCTCAAATTCAGAATCGCTAAAGGAAAGAAATTGGTATATTTCATCTTCAGGAAAAGTGTTTGTTAAATACTCTTGCACAATGCTATCAACCCTGTTCACCTCACCATCAATGTCAGGCTCTGGAATTTGTTTCATCATCTTGAACACATTTACCTCGACCGAAAGATTTCCGAAAGACATGGTCATAAAACCATCCCTACAGTTAATAAGAGCATTAGCAGTTGCTAGGAACGGACGTCCTAAGATGATAGGAATGGAATCACATGCAACTTCAGTATCCAAAATAACAAAGTCGACAGGATAGAAAAAGTCTTGGACTTTTACAAGGACGTTTTCCACAATTCCTTTTGGATACTTAATGGAACGATCGGCTAACTGTAGAGTCATGGTGGTGGGTTTCAGCTCATGAAGACCTAGTTGCTTAAATAAGTAATATGGAAGTAAGTTCACACTAGCTCCTAGGTCTAGTAGTGCAGTAGCCGTATATTTGTCACCTAAGGTGCATGGAACCGTTGGTCTACCAGGGTCTTTGTATTTGACTATATCATTGTGTTCGGTGATGGATGCATGGAAACTGTTCGGTGAGGAACGCTTGTTGAGGAACATTAGTTCTCCTTTTTATGGTGCACATATCTTTCAGAAATTTTGCATGTTTTGGCAATAGCTTTAAGGCGTCGAGAAAAGGTAAGTTGATTGTCAAATTCTGAAAAATCTCTTGAATTTCAGCAAAATTCTCATCAGGTTTATTCTTTGCCAAGTGTGCAGAAAACGGTGCTTTAGGGCGGAATTTGACAAAGGGGTCCGCTTGTTTGTTTCCTAAATTCTGAGATGTTGACTTTGTTGTATTTGGTGAATCCTCCGTAGGTTCATTATTGGAAATAGATTCATGTGAACTGTCAGATTCCTTTGGTTGATCATTTGGCATACGTATTTGATTGTCTACAGTTTTTCCAGAACGAAAAGTAGTGATTGCGTGCACCTCACCTTGGTTGGGAGTACTTGTACCCATTGCATTGGTGAGTTCAAAGGCAGTGTTTGCTTGCTTAGGGTTTGGAACTGCTTATCCAGGAAACACGCCTTTCTGACTCTTTTCTTGCACCAATTGTTGAAGTGATTGTTGGATAGACGTTAAAATTTGAGATTGTTGGTTCATGTAAGCTAAGAAAGTCTCACTTGTCCTATCCGTAACGAGTGGCGCAGGTTATGCAACAGGTACTAGATCACGATTATTGCTGAGAAGTTGTTGATTATAGTTGGGATTTGGATTGGCTAGAACAAGGCTACGGTTGGTTTGATAGTTAACATCCGAAGTATTTTGAAATTGATTCTGACTTTGTTGGTATTGTTGATTATTGCCTTGGCGGTATGGAATAAAGTTATTGGTTGGTCGAACAGGTGGATTAGTGAAACCTGGAGGAGCCCCCAAGCTGTTGGTTATTCTGGCGCCAAGCGAAATTCGGATGCTGCCGCCAAGGTGCATTAAGAATGTTGAATGCACATGCCTCTTCTGATGGTTGAGAAGGGGAGGCATATAACAAGGACAATAAGCATCGATGGTCGATCGAGACAAAGAACACATGGGGATGTGTTAACGCTTCATGACCTTGTTTGAGTTGATCGTTTACTTGAACTACGCAAGGGCATCTACCTTTTTAGTTAGGGATTCTATCAAATTTTTAATTCGATCGGGTTTTACCTCAAAAATAGATGTAGCCTTTGTTACGGTATCCTTTGATGATCTAGGCGGCTCCGGTGTTACCCCATTGTACCCTTTTTTTAAGCTTGTTTTTCAAGAAAAGTATATGCTTCCGTGATCTCCTTTATCCATGAAGCAACCGCCATTCATTATATCAAGAGTTTCTTTTTTGATGATCGAAAAGTCCATTAAAGAAGGAACGAACAAGGGCGGCTTTGTCTAGTTGGTGATGAGGACATTCTAAAAGAAGATCGAAGAAAGACTCCATACTTTTCGTAACGATTCATGAGGATTTTGACGAAAAGAATTGAATTTTCTGAAGCATTTCAAGAGTTTTCTTTTGAGTGTAAAATTGAAGCATGAAAAAGCTTGAACAAGTTTATTCCATGTGTCTATGGATTATGGCTATCGTCCCGCAAGCCAAATTGACTCTTTTCGCTAAGGTGAATGGAAATAGTGAAGCAAGAGTTGTTCCTTAGAGACTTTGGATGGTGAAATGTTGTGGCCACTTGTTGAAGCCCTCACGAAGATGATTGTGCGGTTTTTCGTGATCCAAACCATGATACACAAGTAACAAACTAAAAACGCTTTGGTGGGATCTGAAAATCACCGACAATGTCCTCAAGTTTGATGCGGGAAGAAGGTCATTCCCCCAGAATGCGATATAGAAGTCCGACAGGGGCTTTTCAGCTGGTGGAGGATCATCGGCCATAATGATAGAAGTTAATGGCGACGAAGGATCTTGATGAAGGTAATTAACAGAACAATTTTTAGGTGAGAACTTACGCAATTGCTTATCATATTTTCTTCGACGATAGGTATGTTCAAATTCTTTAGTGAAGCCAGACCTTAATCTCATGCAAGCATAAAAATAGATCTAATTTACAGAAAGAACTTCTTATTACTTGAATTGTATTATTATCTTAAAGCATTAGAGTTTAACAACGTAGGCCTAAGCCGCTGCTAATGTAGCAGTGAAGCTAGGAATACGTGTGCATAAACCAACAGTCAAGTCACAAGAGAGATATGGGAGACTTTCCGTGCAAGCACGGTTCTAATTAAGTAACCTTAATCTTTCAAGTTTCCAGAACCGAGGAATATGATTATGATTAAGATTTATGGAATTAAAATTTATGCAAGGTCGTTCTTAATTAATTAATTAATTTTTTTTTTTTTTTAAATTTATTATGCAAGGATGAAAGTCAAGCATGCAAATTCGATCTACTCATACAATACTAGATGCAGTAGCATGTGAAGATACTCTACTCATATGTATAGCTATATGAATAGGCAAGGTTGTATCATCGATAAATACTTCCATACGTATAGGCAAATATACATCAGTAATACGTATATGTACGCTAATTTGTAGATCGATATTACGTAGATATATATCAACAATAACAGAGAAATTTGAATCACTCATACGTATCTAAATACAGTAGAATGCGAATATAGTATACGTACGCATATAAATAAGACAATGCTAAAACTAAACATGCAACGTATTATACATAGACTAAAATACGACTCTTGTATTGCATAATAAATCAATTTTGGCAATACTCATTGAGATTGCCAGTGTCATATAGAGAGCAGCTTCACCCTGTAGGGTTTAGAAACAACTTACCCAACTCAGATTTTAACCCTCGTTGGAATGTTCTCCTCTTTCTTGACAAAATTGAAGTATTATACAAGACATGTACTTATACGTAGAGAAATACTAAACATGCAACAATAAACACTTATACGTAGAAAGACAGATAACCATGCAAAACAGTACCATTTATATGTATATATACATTAAGATGCAATTCATGCCCAATTAATCGTATATAAATATTTACAGGTATATGAACATGATTCATGCATATTTCTAAACTAACATGTAAATAATAATCTATAAATTAGCACATAATAACTACGTACATGGCATTCATGCAAAAATAGTAAAAACTTGGAACCTGTTGCTTCCCGCAAGTCTGCCAAATAAATGAAACAGATGTTTCAATCCGTCGACGTAATTAATCCTAGGAGATATTCGAATTTTATGTAACAGTTCCAGAGAGTTAGGCCTGGATATGGATCAGGATTTATCGCTGGATGTTGGAGGTAGAACAGAGCAGCAAAAAAGAGAAAATACACCAGCGGGACGCTGGTTACACTCTTGATGACGCCGAAGTCCAAGTCGATCACAAGACGCGTGTCGATTATGCCACAATGAGTTCAAATTTTCACAGAAACCTTAGAATCTTGTGTAGTTTACTTTCCCGGTCCTAACTTTTTGTCCCTGGAAGTACAACCAAAAATTCGAGAGAGGTCAGGTCGTTTGTTTGGCGACGACGAAGAAAAAAAAAAAGGGAGGATGAGAGGGGGGTTTCCCCTTGGAGAAAATTCCAATCTATAGCACAAGTCATATGCCTTTAGACTAGCAGCAGCGCCATTTTGATATTTGCTTTTTGCTATGTTAGAGAATTGCTTCTCTTCTTTGGCGAAAGTGCGCATTCAAAGTTTTTCCTTACTCATGATCTTCGTGTTCATATAGTTGGAGTAAGGATTCGAACCAACCTAAAGCTTAGGACAAACTACAACTTGGTTGTTTTACTCTTTAGGGAATTAGTGAGTAAGTTTAAATATGATTATATTAATACTAAATACTTGGTTTCTTTACTACACAAAAATTAAAAACATTAAGTTACAAAAATCATGCAACTAAGACACAATAAAATTTTACTAAAAACAAAGGTGGATAGTTAATCCTCCTCATATGAAGATAACCTTTGTTATTTGATTTTAATAAGTTCATTATTATCTTCCTAGAACTCATAGACAAGTCCTAATAAAAGAAAAACTTTATCCCTAACATATATGACTCATCTCTAAGCTCATACATGCTAGCATGTGGAACCAAAACAATGACTTATCTCTAAGTTCATCACTTTGATCCCTAACTAGACACTACACCAACTATCATTTTGGGATAGGATGTAGGTCTAGTTGTTGTTCCTAAACAACTTGCTAAACCAAACAACAAAGATTTTCCCTCACATGAGTTTTATTAACTCCCCAAAAAGGGAAAGTTGGCTCATGATCCTTGGGAGAACACTAAAACAAGTGTGGAATGTAAAAAGAGAGAGAGAGAGAGAAGAAAAAGAAGAAAACTATTTATTTATATACTCACTTACATGAACAAGTGAGAATTTTTCAAGAGGAACACAAGGTTTCCTCCATTAAAACTATTACAAACTATTTCTTACCAAATAAAAACTAAATAAAAATTTAAGACTAAGGAACTAAAATAATACAAGGTAAGGAAAAGAAGTCAAGGGAGTAAATAGAGTGTCCCCCTTGTTTTGTTTTCTTCTCCATTTGAGAGAAATCTCATTTCCTCCCACGTGAAACATCAAACCACATTTACTTCATTTTTATCCACCACATTAAAACAAAGTGACACCTTGCCTTTTTTTTCACTATTAACACCTAATCTAATTAATTACATGCAAGGTATCAACTTTGCACCAATAATTTGTTATATTTGTCTTGACATACTCCATGATTGATGACTCCTCAGCTCCAATCTTGCGGGCTCGCATGGTGGGTCCATGTGCAGTCCAGTGGCGGTCTGGTCTTTGGGCAATTTTACAACTTCCCACCTATGTGTAGAGTTCATCGCCTTGATTGTCTAAGCAGCTCACTTGTCGCATTCGGAGTTCTGGCTCAAGAGGTAGGAGCTTCGGAAGTTTGATGTTTCTGTACGGATTTGGAAGAATTCATATATACGTCGTTCTCTGTGCTTTATCGCAGGTTTAACCAATATTTTCATGTTTACTGCGAATACCTGCAAAAGTATGAAAACATATTTATTTTATGATTATTAAACACATAATTAACCAAATTTATATGTCTCAATGGGGTTTCATAATACACTTTTGGGTGTTTATCAATACCTCAACAAAATGTGTGGTCAGTAAGAAGTATGAACAATCATTGTTCGTACATCAACATGAGCTATAAACAATTATTGTTCGTACCTCAACCTGAGCTATGAACAATCATTGTTCATGGAACACTCATTGTTCATACCGGCCTATTTAATTGGGAACATAATGTGTGGTCAGAAAGAAGTATGAACAATCATTGTTCACACCTATTGGAGTATGAACAATCAATGTTCGTACATCAACATGTGCTATGAACAATCATTGTTCGTATGAACACTCATTATTCATACCTATTTGGGGTACGATATACTTCAACATGAGTATGAACAATCACTGTTGATCATATGAACACTCATTGTTCATACCAATTTGGGGTATGAACAATCGTTGTTCATACATCAACATAATGTATATATGGTCAGTATGAACACCTATTGGAGTATGAACAATCATTGTTCATAGCTATTTGAAGTATGAACAATCACTGTTCATAAGTTCATACCTCAATATAATGTATGATCAGTAAGAACACATAATAGAATATAAACAATCATTGTTCATACATATTTGGGGTATGAACAATTATTGTTTATACCTCAACATGAGTCATGAACAATCATTGTTCACACATCAACATAGTGTATGAAGTATGTTCACCTATTTGGGAATAAACATTCATTCATTCTTCATACCAAAACAACAAAAAGTGATAAAATTGAAAAATATTTATTTCAAATCTGGGCTATTTGTCTTTATTACATGTTATTTTCACCCAAAAATTGTATTTGAGAGTGATTAAAAAAAGACGACTGGTTCTACTAAGAGTGATGATTTTCACCAAATGGGCCTGGGACCAATTTCTTGAAAATCTAAATACAAGTTTGCCGACTTCCTTTTGCGGTTTTAAAACTACTTTTTGGTCCTGTCGTCACAACTCACAACACCTTCTCCCCTCTTTCTTTCTCTCTTGCAGCTTTCTCCATTTCTTTGTGTACTAGACAGTAACAGAGTTTTCAACGTTGAATAGAAGAAGACACAAAACACCTTTGTTTTAGTTTTCTTGAATCCACTAGTTTGGTTTCAACATGAGTTGGAATAATTCCATGGAAAGGAGAGATGATAACGGTATGGAATACCTTGATACACAAGCAGGGCGTCATAGTATGCTTACAGGAGTTGAGTATTACCATAGGCGCCCTAAGCGGTATTCAAAACGTAAAGCAGAAACTGAGTATAGTGATTATAGGCATCGGCGTCACCACCATAGACGCGAGAAAATAGCAAAGACAAACTATGACAATGACAACAACACAGTGCTATCCGTCGAAATCCCTAGTGAGATCATGTCCAACATATTACTTAGACTACCTATAAAGTCTCTTGTGCGTTTTTTGGCAGTATCAAAGAATTGGTATAACCTTATCCGGGATTCTGACTTCATCGACCTTGCATATAAACAACGTTTCACGTGGTCCGCATCGCTTCATCCTTACCAAAAGAGATAGCCATCGTAATTTACATGGCTTAACCAACTTTTATTTACTAGACCAGGGAAAAGATGGGTGGGTAGCTATAAAGATTCCTTTCAAGAAGGAGTTGCATGGAGAGCAACTCAAAATTGCTGCCACTTGTAATGGTTTACTGTGTTTAGTTTCAAAGTATGACTTTAGGCTGAAGCACCCAATCATCATATATAACCCAATAACAAAAGAAACCCTGACATTGCCTAAACTGGATTTGATTGAAACGTGAGTATGAAGTTGTAATTTCTATGGGTTTTGATGCCAAAAGCAAAAAAGTCAAAGTGGTTTTGAATACTAGTAGTGAGACGGAAGATTCGGAGAATACTAGGACAACGAAGGGAGCATTGGAGAGTTTTATCATTACCCTTGGTCAAACTTCGTGGAGGAAGTTGCATCTTCCTTGTGAAAATGAATGTGAGTTTACGGTGAGTTCCTGGCACAATAGAAATTCAGCTTTCTTTAATGGTGTGATTTATTGGATCCTTGAAAGGAAAAGGGGATATGGTTTCATCAATCACATTCTTGCATTCGATGAAAATTGTAGAGTTATCATGTTCAATGATACTTCTATTAGTACTTCTTTCTACTATGGCCGATGCACTTTAGTTGGATTTGGGGAGTATCTTGCGTTAATTGGAAATAATGAGCAAATGCCAATTTGGCGTCTAGTAGATGACAATAGAGGAACTTGGATTCATCACTCAACGCAACAAATGTTCCCGTTTAAAAACTTCAATGGGGATTCCTCCACCTACAATGTTGTAGACAAAATGGGCGATGATAGTTTGTTGTTAAGTGATTACTACCACTATTTCTTTGATCACCCCAAACAACATCTGGTTCTCTATCATCCAAAAACTGGAAGTCTTCACATTGATTTCGTATCGGGTGTTATACCAAGAAGTTTTGATGTGCTTTCTTTTGTGCCAAGTTTTGTCTCCCTCAACATTTGACTTGTCTTCGCAAGGGGATTAATTTTATATTCTCCAAGAAATAAATTTTTAATTTTCTTTTGTGTAGTTGCTCAATTTTGTTTTGAGATCTCCTGTTCTACTTACATATATGATGTTACATAGCTAAAATTCTAGCCATTAGAAAGTGTGGAAATGTGGAAATAGCTGGCTAGTGCTTTTTTTTTTAATAAAGTAGAGGGTTCGGCAGACCCTAACCTGCATTCATAACTGATCAAAATTGATCTTACATATATCATGCCACTTTTATCCTCCTCTGTAATATTACATAGCTTTTTGACTCTAGAGGTGGAATTAAAGTACATGCGACTCTGCGAGTGCTTTTTGTGGAGGTACTGTGCTGCATTTTCCGTAAACAACTTCAATGACTATATTTTGCAATGTTACTTCCTAATTCTTACCCAACTTTGCTGATTTACAGAGTTCAAGTTCAACCAATTTGGTCTCTATTGTGGCTGCAAATTCCCATTTCCTTTAATTTCATTTAATAAATAACGAGTGAATTAGAGCATGACTGGAATTCTTCTTACTGCCTCAAAATTGCTTTGATTAGTTAGAGCATCCTGTACATGCTTCTTCGTGTTTGCCCTCACTAAATGAATGGAGTTTTAACTGGTGGGGTTTTCCAATCTAAATATCCTCGCCACCATCCAAACTGTTCTCTCTTGAGGCTCCCTTGTTCTGCTGTTTAGACCTCATTGCTCCAAGCTATTAGGATAACTAACCTGTAGTATCATTCAAAATGTTTGGGATTGAATACCCGCCTACTTTACATCCTCCGATCCTAATTGTGGGGGAGTGATATTCTCTATCCAACACGCGCATAACATGGTGGAAATGACACATCGACCTATGGATCCAGGTCGCATCCATGAGCTAATAGAACGATCTGAGGCATTGTCGCGATATCCGCCAAACTTCACGCTTAGAAAGTGACTCGGATACCCCCCTCCGAAGCAATCATAACTAAAGGTGTACTTGCACATATCTTGGCCATCACCATTGGTCACGGCGCAAGCTACTTATCTGGATGACACTCCACATCATTACAGCCAGACCTATGAGGGCGGTTCTCACATGTTACCCTGATCTCCACCCTCGTTTGGGATACCCTTTTACGTGGTGGGCAAGGATACACTCTCAATATCTATAAATATCTCTCCTGTGAACTACGCCAGACCTGATTCTGCTCTCCCCCACAAAAACCAAGAGCAAGATACGTAGGCAGTTCGCTCTCAAGACGAACTCGGTCCATCCAATAACCTATTCCAGTCCCCCATTGACTGTTTGTAAGGGAAAGCTAAACCACACCTTTACATTGGCGCCGTCTGTGGTCTCGATTACTTGAGAAACCAAACCACTTCCAAACAAATCAGTAACCAAAACTCTCAAGCCCACGAAGCATGGCAAGCTTCGAAGCTCAACTCCACATGCTAGCAGGACAATTAGGCACAGTAAACGAGCAAATAGCTCAGCTCAGGCAGGAAAATGTCACACTACGTGCACAAGTGGATACACAGAACCCGCTAGGTGCCACCGCTGAGGACGACATCATCAACGTCAGTCAACAGATCAACGAGCTGAGCCAAAGGCTCGACAAAAATGCGGTAAAGAAAGACTCCACCCAGATAGTGCAAAAGATGCTGAAATCCTACCGCGCATCTCCATTTGCTGCTGAGCTACTCCGTAAGATTTCTCCTCCAGATTTCGTCCAACCATGGTTCCCAATGTACGATGGCCGTACATGCCCAGGCCAGCATATACCTCGGTATGTCCAAAGTCTAGCACTCTACAGTGCACCAGAGTTCGACCACCTTCATTGCAGACTATTTCCCGCTAGTCTAAAAGATGGCCCACTTGACTGGTTCTTCACCCTCGAGGCCGACTCGATAAAGAACTTCGAACAGCTCACCGACCTGTTTGCAAGCCAATACGTCCATAACAGACGTAAGAAGGGCGATCTCAATTCACTCTTTCAGCTTGCACTCGGCAAGGAGAAAACCTTCCGCTCCTTCTTAAGTCGGTTCAAAACTGAACTATTAGACATGGAGAGTGGCCTCAAAGAGTCATTCACCGCGGTGGCTTTCACAAACGCCGCACCTTCGCAAACATCAAGCTCACCGATCGCTCATGAAAGAACGGCCGAAATGTTGGCGAAATGCGCTTCGAGTTGATAGGTACATCAAGTTACAAGAAGGTTTGAAAAATCATAACCAAGATGAAGAAGAAGTAGAAGAAGGAGAAGTTTACGAGGTAACATCATCCTCTAAAAAATGACCCCGACAACAAGGGCAGCCCTCCAAACTGAAGGCGAGCAATGACCGAGAATTCTCCGTACTCACCAGATCTCCTAGTTACATACTAGAGAAGATCAAACGAAATGCTTTACTACCGACTGGAGACGAGATCGGACAAACCGGCAGATCACCTCGACCAGCCCTACTGCGCTTTCCACCGAGATAAGTGCCATGAGACCGATGTGTGCTGGGGGCTCAAGCATTACTTGCAGGATCTCATAGAAGCCGGACACATCAAGCAATACACAAACATACCCGACGGCGACCTGCGCCACAAGCTCATGGCCCGCAGAGTAATGGCGGCATCCCCTCGACGTAGCGATCAGAGGACCCAAGGTCGCTCTCACAGCAGAGGACGTTCCCGAGACCTCTCTCGTCAAGATCGTAGCCAACCGTCAACAGGTCACGAGTACGACAGAACCATTCACATGATCACACTTCAGGATGATTCCGTTTCAACATCTCAAGAAAGAAAAGGCGCGTTGGCGCCCTTCATGAAGTTTACAACTTTTCTTCGCAGGCCGCACCCGCACCACGCAGTTCAGGATGCAGGTCAGGAGATATTACCTTCTCAGAGGTCGACCTCAACAAGGTTTGCCTCCCGCACAACGACGACTCGTGGTCCACATCAAAATCAGCGACTGGACCATCAAGCAAGTTTTGATAGATCCTGGCAGCTCTTGCGATATTTTGTTCTACTATACGATCCAAGAGATGAACCTGCCAAAATCGGTCTTCATAGACCCGATCGCACCCCTCTTTGGATTCAATGGCTCCAGGGACGACCCAATAGGAGACATCATACTCCCAATCTCAGTGGGATCCCGAGAAGACAAGGTCAGCTTCAACACGCGTTTCAGCGTCCTCGATACCAAGTCGTCCTACAACGCTATTCTAGGACGACGATGGATCTATCAAATGCAGGCAGTGCCGTCCACTTTGCATCAAGTGATCCATTTTCCTGGCCCGAGGGGAATGCTGGAGCTACGGAGCAACCAGGAGGCATATCATTGTAACCAAATCATCGCAACGAACAAGACCACTGAATCTCCCATCAACGTCAGAAACGAGCCCACCAGCTATACAATGGCCAAAGACTTAGTGGCCGAGGTCAGAACCACCGCACCAAAGCAGAACGCTGGGGGCTCCAACAAGAACTTCCTCTCACCAGCTCAGATCCCGACCTCCACTAAGGCAGCAGTTGTCCCAGCATCACAAATCCTTGAGGTCGCCCCAGTAGAGAGCACCCTGCGCAAGCAGAGCCTAGAGATTGCCCCGCCAGCTCTCATACGACCCGATCTTCTTCCGCGAAAAACCATTCCACCATTTTGTCATGGCCCGCGAAGTCACCGACTCTGTTGTCGTAACCACAAAAGACGCTCCAGCTCCCACAGCTACTACAGCCACTCACCAGACCAGCACAACATCTACAAAGTGCAATCCTCCAGAGAGCACTCAAACAGCACAAGTCTCAGCACCGACCGAAGAAAGGCAGCAAGTGAATCTGGGAACAGAAGAACGACCCTAAACTCCGTCTATGTCGGGGCTAACTCGACCCCACACTTAAAGGTCATCTTGTAAACTTTTTGTCCATGAATAAAGATGTGTTAAACGATCGATATCGATGTACGGTATAGATCATAGCGTTGCATGCCATAGGTTAAACGTCAACCCTAGTGCCAAACCAGTTCGACAACGACCTAGAAGATTGTCATTACGTTTTCAAAAAGCACTGAACGATGAGGTCGATAAACTCAAGCAAGTCGGTTTCATCCGGAAGGTCGATTACCAAGATTAGGTAGCAAACATCGTGGCAGTTCCGAAGAAGAATGGTACAGTCCGCCTGTGCGTCGACTTCACCAACGTCAACCAAGAAACACCTAAAGACAGCTTCCCACTACCTAGAATCGACCGACTAGTCGACCATACCTGTGGGCACGAGCTGTTATCATTCATGGATGCATACAGTGGGTACAACCAAATACCACTCGCTGAGGAACATCAGGAGAAGACCTCATTCATCACTGAGCAAGGAATTTATTACTACAACGTTCTCCCATTCGGGCTCAAGAACGCCGGGGCGACATATCAACGGCTGGTAACTGACATGTTCCAGGACATGTTAGGAGATATCATGGAGGTCTACATCGACAACATGGTTGTCAAAAGCAAAAAAGCAGGTGACCACCTTACTCACCTTAAGCAAGCGTTCTCCAGATTACGACGAGCTAGAATGAAGCTGAACCCAGAGAAATGCCTCTTTGGAGCGTCCTCCGAAAATTTCTAGGATATCAGGTCTCACAGTGAGGTATCGAAGCAAATCCAGACCAAATTCGGGCGTTCTTAGACATGCCCGACCCACAAACAAAGAAACAGATACAAAAACTGTCAGACATGGTCGCTGCACTCAACCGATTCATATCGAGAGCGTCAGACAAGTGCCGACTTCCTACAGATCCTGAAAAAAGGCGAGCAGTTCTCATGGAACGATCAATGTCACCAAGCATTCTCCACTCTCAAGGAATACCTCACAACGCCTCCCGTCTTAGCCAAACCAACAGATGGAGAAACACCGGGCTCTATCCGGCAAGATCGAACTTCGCCATCGGGTTCGGTTCTCTTCAAAGAGGAAAACAATTCAGAAAAGCCGATCTACTTCACAAGTAAGACGCTCACTCCAGCCGAGAAGAATTATTCCCACGTTGAAAGAGCAGTGCTTGCTTTATTATACTCGGCAAGAAAATTCAGACTTTACTTCCAAGCTCATCCAATCAGAGTACTTAGCGACCTTCCATTGAAGCGGATCCTTCACAAAGAGAATAAGACTACTAGGATGGCGATATGGGCCGAAGAGCTGGGCGAGCACCACATGGACTTCGTCCCCCGCACGTCGCAAAAGGGCCAGGTCGTCACAGATTTCCTAGCAGATTTTCCAGTCGACGACCCCAATTGGGAGTCAGGCGAGGTCACACCCACAAAAGCAAACATAAAAACAGTTTGGTCCCTCTACGTTGATGATTCCAGTAACCCAGGAGGCAGTGGTATTAGAATCGTTTTAGTATCCCCCGAGGGAGCTATGATAAAAAGGCAGTTCGCATAGACTTCACAACCTCCAATAACGAAGCGGAGTACGAGGCATTAATAATGGGGTTGCGTGCGGCAATCCAACTCAATGTAAAGGAGCTCCAAATCTTTAGTGACTCGCAACTGGTTGTTCGCCAGATCGCAAAAGAGTACACTACCAATGAAGGTAACCTTTCCAAATACCTTCAAGTTGTTAATGATTTACTCCCTTCTTTCAGCAGAGCTACAGTACACCATTTTTTGCGTGACGAGAACCGTCATGTAGATAGCTTAGCGTGCACGCCACTCGGACAATCGAACCGCGGCCCCTAGACAACTGACCATTGAAGTGGTTGACCGACCAGCTTACCAAGCGGACCATGTCTTAGAGATCAGTGACCTGTGCCCACTCTCTGGAGATCAGATGAGTCAAACATGGATGCAGCCTATTATACAGTACATCCAGCACGGTACACTCCCAGATGAGCGTACCAAGGCTAGGAAGGTTCCGCACCAGGCACGTAGCTATTGTTTGGTAAATGACAGGTTATTTTGCAAATCTGCTGGGGGACCTCATCTGAGATGCATTAGTCCAGAACAAGGTCAGTTAATTTTTGCTGAGATTCCTGAAGGAGAGTGTGGAAACCATGTTGGAGGTCACTCATTGGCCCATAAAGCAATCTCCCAAGGATACTTCTGGCCCCGTATGCAGATCGATGCCAAAACATATGTCCTCAAATGTTGATCAGAACGCTTTACAACACGCTTCTTCCCTATTCTCCCCACATAGTAGAATTCGCTCCCCACATCCCCGACACGAGGGAGCGAACTCTCACTAGCGACGTGACGACCTTGCCCCAGGTCGTCGCTTCCATCAGCAGCCTGATAGGACCCTTCCGCTCGCTGCGGCGATCTGAACACAATGCTGCCAGTCGAGCGACCTGATCCCTTGGATCGCTTGCTCTCCTTGCCCCCAGACGCCATAGCTTTCCTTTTGCCACGATCCATATGCACATGAGGACGGAACTCCATCTCCTCCATGAGCAGAGGGGAACTATCTCTTACACTCCCTTCTCCCCTGACGTACGGAAAGCACCGAGCCATAAGAGAAGCTGAACTCAGAAAGCAAAAGAAAGCTGGTTAGAGCGGCCAGTAACCATCTTCATGATCTAAAAGAAGAAAAGAGAAACGTACCTGAGTAAATGGGAAAGGAAAGCGAAACAAAAGCAAAAGGGAATAGAAGCAGCCGCAACAGGAAGAACAAGAAAAGCAAATGTCGTTGCTCTCCCAGGACCAGTCACATTTATACCCACGAAATGTCTCTTCCCAAGGCACACCATTATGGCATCGAGACACCAAACGCCAGCCAACCTAGCAGCCATCATTTTATATCTCCCGAACCGCCCACATTCCGACACATGCCACGCACGCACTATAGCTCAGGCCGCTCCAGAGTACAAAACGCCCTTGGCGTCCTCATAGAGACGAGCGACCTGCACCGTTTAGATCGCAACAACATGCATATGCTTATAAATGCAAACATTCATATCATACACAAGACTAAGTATAGAAAGCAAAGGCAACAAGATTCACATTCATAAAAGAAGCGACCTAATCATAATCAGGGACGCCCCAGTTCACAGACTAACCATGCTGCTGAGAATACTCAGGAAATCCAGCACATTTAGTCACTAGTTATCACAGTCAATGGAAAAGCAGAAAAACGAGCGACCCAGGTCAACCCAGGAAACCAACTCTATTGTTTACGGCCAGAGGCCCATTACAAACACAAACAACAAAACTTCCTAGACAATATCATCAAGATCTTCTCCAAGAGCGACATTCAACACGGAGGCAGAGTTCGGATCACCAGAAGACGCCACAACTGCCTCAATAGTAGCCACGTTGAGCTCGCCAGACCCCTGAAGTTGCTCACTCACCACACCAATAAGGGGAGAAGGCACGACCGCAGAAACAGTGCCAGCATCTTCGGGCAGTCCGCCTTCGAGTTCTCTCGAAGTTCGGCGTTCCCGCTCCTCCTGCAGGTCATCCAGCTTTTTCTCCAGTTCCTCCACCTCAGCACGGATGGTGAGATAGGCCTCTTTAAACTGCGGTCGGTCTTACATCGTTCAAAGATAAGTGTTCGCGACTACTAGTCGCCCCTTCAACGCCTCCACCTCATGCTTCAGCTCGATCGACTCATTCATTGCAGCGGTCTTCTCCAGAGTTAGGGCAGTGAGCTGGGGCCTCAGCGCATCCAGTTCTGTCTTCTCAGCCTGTTGCACAGCTCGCAGATTTGACAGCTCGTCCCTCAGTGACTCAACCTCCACCTTCTCCAGGTCAGCGATCTGCGTGGCCGTCTTTAGCTTCTGGTACACAGCGATCAACTGCGACAACTCGCACAACATATCATATTATTATTAAACAACAGCATGTAATGCGATAACACAGTCAAGTTGAGCGCAAAGGTGACTTACCAGACACATCGCCTTATCCATCCCCCTCAGATTCGACTCCAGCTCCTTGGCATCTAAGTCCTTCATATCACCGTCCAGGGTCATATCCTCCAGCAAACAAGCAGCTATGGGTGCGGACTTATAGCTGCAATCCGACCTCCTCACATAGCGCTTCTTCCCAGTCACCTCGTCTATGTACATCAGGTTGCGCTCCAGCTCGTCTTTTCCAGTACTAGAGTGCCCCTTACCAGTCTCTCTCACACCAACCTTTCCCTTCATCTTGCCAGAGGGATCTCCAACAACCCTGGGCTGAGTGACCTCCGGGGCAACCTCACCTAGGACGCTGAAGTCGGGCATCGGTCTCGCCCTCGGGTTGCGAGCCGCCCTTCCCCCAGTTCGCACTTCACCACCCAGTGCACTCTTAACCACCCTCGCAACCTTCGCAGGTCGAGACTCCGGGACTTCGAAGAGAACGTCATCCACATTGAATGGAGCATCCTCTCGGCCCTTCCCCACTCCAGACCCAGAGGCCCCAGCACCTCCAGCGGGTCGCTTCACCCCGGCACAGCCTCGATGCCTATATTCCCTCGTAACTAGATCACTCCGATGCTTCTCCATCACAGGTTTCTTCGACGTCTTCTCGCTCACCTTATCCCGAGCTCTGGCCTTTTGCACTTGCCTTTTCTCCTTAATTGCGGTCCTCCGTGCTCTTCAAAGAAATGAGCAACTTTCGATAGCTTTGCTTGTTTCTCAGCTCGCGTCAGCCTAGTGAACTTCTCGATCACCTGTCGGCTCGACTCCCTTTCCAAGTGGATATCTGCATAGACAACAAAATAACAGTTTCAGTATAAGTTCACCCAAAGCAAATTTGATATCATCAGACAACGCACTGGTACCCACTAGTAAAGTCGCATATTTTATTATCCACACTGAACCCGCTAGCACAGTAGCTTCCTACAAGGAGTAGCGGGAGGACTGTACCATTCTTCTTTGGAACTGCCACGATGTTTGCTACCCAATCTGGGTAATCGACCTTCCGGATGAAACCGACTTGCTTGAGTTTATCGACCTCATCGTTCACTGCTTTTTGAAAACGTAATGACAATCTTCTAGGTCGTTGTCGAACTGGTTTGGCACTAGGGTTGACGTTTAACCTATGGCATGCAACGCTAGGATCTATACCAGGTACATCGATATACGACCAAGCGAACACATCTTTATTCATGGACAAAAAGTTTACAAGATGACCTTTAAGTGTGGGGTCGAGGTTAGCCCCGACATAGACGAGTTTAGGGTCGTCTTCTGTTCCCAGATTCACTTGCTGCCTTTCTTCGGTCGGTGCTGAGACTTGTACTGTTTGAGTGCTCTCTGGAGGATTGCACTTTGTAGATGTTGTGCTGGTCTGGTGAGTAGATGTAGTAGCTGTAGGAGCTGGAGCGTCTTTTGTGGTCACGACAACAGAGTCGGCGACTTCGTGGGTCGCGTGACAACGAAAAGCTGGAATGGTTTCTTTGCAGCGGCAGATCGGGTCGTATGAGAGAATTTGGCGGGCCAATCTCTAGGCTCTGCTTGCACGGGGTGCTCTCTACTGGGGCGACCTCAAGGATTTGTGATGCTGGGACAACTGCTGCCTTAGTGGAGGTCGGGATCTGGGCTGGTGAGAGGAAGTTCTTGTTGGAGCCCCCAGCGTTTTGCTTTGGTGCGGTGGTTCTGACCTCGGCCACTAAGTCTTTGGCCATTGTATAGCTGGTGGGATCGTTTCTGACGTTGATGGGAGATTCAGTGGTCTTGTTAGCTGCAATGATCTGGTTGCAATGATATGCCTCGAGCTGGTTGCTCCGTAGCTCTAGCATTCCCCTCGGGCCAGGAAAACGGATCACTTGATGCAAAATGGACGGCACTGCCTGCATTTGATAGATCCATCGTCGTCCTAGAATAGCGTTGTAGGACGACTTGGTATCGAGGACGCTGAAACGCGTGTTGAAGCTGACCTTGTCTTCTCGGGATCCCACTGAGATTGGGAGTATGATGTCTCCTATTGGGTCATTCCTGGAGCCATTGAATCCAAAGAGGGGTGCGATCGGGTCTATGAAGACCGATTTTGGCAGGTTCATCTCTTGGATCGTATGGTAGAACAAAATATCGCAGGAGCTGCCAGGATCTATCAAAACTCGCTTGACGGTCCAGTCGCTAATTTTGACGTGGACCACGAGTCGTCATTGTGCGGGAGGCAAACCTTGTTGAGGTCGACCTCTGAGAAGGTAATATCTCATGACCTGCGTCCTGAACTGCGTGGTGCGGGTGCGGCCTGCGAAGAAAAGTTGTAAACTTCATGAAGGGTGCCAACGCGCCTTCTCTTTTCTCGAGATGTTGAAACGGAATCATCCTGAAGTGTGATCATGTGAATGGTTCTGTCATACTCGCGACCTGTTGACGATTGGCGACGATCTTGACGAGAGAGGTCTCGGGAACGTCCTCTGCTGTGAGAGCGACCTTGGGTCCTCTGATCGCTACGTCGAGGGGGGGATCTGCTTCGTACTCTGCGGGCCATGAGCTTGTGGCGCAGGTCGCCGTCGGGTATGTTTGTGTATTGCTTGATGTGTCCGGCTTCTATGAGATCCTGCAAGTAATGTTTGAGCCCCCAGCACACATCGGTCTCATGGCACTTAGCTCGGTGGAAGCCTTGATAGGGCTGGGGTCGGGCGATCCGGCGGTTGTCTGATCTCAGGTCGGTAGTAGGCAACTCGTTTGATCTTCTCTAGTATGTAACTAGGAGATCTGGTGAGTACGGCAAATTCTCGGTCATTGCTCGCCTTCAGTTTGGAGGGCTGCCCTTATTGTCAGGGTCGTTTTTTAGAGGATGATATTACCTCGTAAACTTCTCCTTCTTCTACTTCTTCTTCATCTTGGTTCTGATTTTTCAAACCTTCTTGTAACTTGATGTACCTATCTACTCGAGCGTACAGCTCGGCCAATGTTTCGGGATGTTCTTTCAGGAGCGATCTGGTGAGCGCAGTGTTGCGGGTGTGACAGGCGTTTGTGAAAGCCACCGCGGCGAATGACTCTTTGAGGCCACTCTCATGTCTAATAGTTCAATTTTGAACAGACTTAAGAAGGAGCGGAAGGTTTCCTCCTTGCCGAGTGCAAGCTGAAAGAGTGAATTGAGATCGCCCTTCTTACGTCTGTTATGGACATATTGGCTTGCAAACAGGTCGGTGAGTTGTTCGAAGTTCTTTATCGAGTCGGCCTCGAGGGAGAAGAACCAATCGAGTGGGCCATCTTTTAGACTAGCGGGAAATAGTCTGCAATGAAGGTGGTCGAACTCTGGTGCACTGTAGAGTGCTAGACTTTGCACATACAGACCTATATGCTGGCCTGGGCATGTACGACCATCGTACATTGGGAACCGTGGTTGGACGAAATCTGGAGGAGAAATCTTGCGGAGTAGCTCAGCAGCAAATGGAGATGCGTGGTAGGTTTTCAGCATCTTTTGCACTATCTGGGTGGAGTCTTTCTTTACCGTATTTTTGTCGAGCCTTTGGCTCAGCTCGTTGATCTGTTGACTGACGTTGATGACGTCATCCTCAGCGTGGCACCTAGCGGGTTACGTGTATCCACTTGTAACGCGTGGTGTGACATTTTCTGCACCGAAATGAGCTATTTGCTCGTTCGCGTCGCCTAATTATCCTGCTAGCATGTGGAGTTGAGCTTCGAAGCTTGCCATGCTTCGTGGGCTTGAGAGTTTTGGTTACTGATTTGTTTGGAAGTGGTTTGGTTTCTCAAGTAATCGAGACCACAGACGGCACCAATGTAAAGGTGTGGTTTACCTTTCCCTTACAAACAGTCAATGGGGGACTGGAATAGGTTATTGGATGGACCGAGTTCGTCTTGAGAGCGAACTGCCTACGTATCTTGCTCTTGGTTTTTTGTGGGGGAGAGCAGAATCAGGTCTGGCGTAGTTCACAGGAGAGGTATTTATAGATATTGAGAGTGTATCCTTGCCCACCACGTGTAAAGGGTATCCCAAACGAGGGGTGGAGATCAGGGTAACATGTGAGAACTGTCCTCATAGGTCTGCTGTAATGATGTGGAGTGTCAGTCTATATAAGTAGCTTGCGGCCGTGACCAGTGGCTGACGGCCAAGATATATGCAAGTACACCTTTAGTCATGATTGCTTCTGGAAGGGGTATCTGAGTCACTTTCCTAGCATAGTTCGCGTGATACTGCGACCTGTCTGTATCGTTCTATTAGCTCATGGATGCGACCTGGATCCATAGGTCGATGTGTCATTTCCACCATGTTATGCGCGTGCTGGATAGAGAATATCACTCCCCTAACAATCGCCACGTGTTACCCACAAACTGAACAGGCGCCTTGCCACAGCAGTTTAGGAGCTCACAAACCAGCTTGGAGAATGGTATCGTCATGAATGCCCTCAGCTGCCCCTCACAGATGATCACCCCATGATTTGGTGGGGTGTACCTATCGCTATAAACCAGAGCGTTCTGGTCAGGCTCATGGATCTCCAGACCGCTTACGATTATCCCATATTTCTCTCTCAGATATGGGAACGCCCTCAAAGCATGTCTGTCCACTGAAGCGGCAGCCCATTTCGAAGATGACCTTTCACAAATGACTGAAGTGCTAGCTTCACTTCGAGCTGACGCAGATCGAGCCGCATCTTCCTTACTACTTGCCCCCTCAACCGCCTCATCTTCATCATCACCCTCAACCACCCCACACACATACTCATCTTTCTCATCATCTTCGTTATCCCAGCCAAGAGAAACTTCACGGACCTCATTAGATCGAGTGTCATCGGAGTCAGACATTTTTCTTCTAACCCTAACAGGTCTAGCTACTAGTAACTAACAGGGTATCCTAACAACTCTAAAATAGAGGCTAAGCACGAAACAAGAAGCAGAGGTTCAACAATGGCAGAGAACTAACCTGAAGGATGATGCGGTAATAAAGTAGTGTCTACCAGACGAAGCAGCCAAATGAAGTTTCAAAAGAGCCAGCGAAATTTTTGAGTAACCGCCCCTCCAGTTTCCAAGGCATCATGATTACACCCCAGCCCTAGCTGCCCATGACTTCTAACCAACTGTCCTGTCTTTTCACATCCCGAAAAAATGGGGCGGCACGTTTTTTCTCTGCAACTGGTCAGATCTTGTCACGTGTTGAACACGCGTCAAACGTTTGCACCCACCAGCTCACATGGTTAACACGAGCCGCTCCTCACAGATCGTTAGAAATTTCCACCTCTAGCATGCTCCATGCGCGTGACCGATCTCTCTCAGCAGGTCGTTTTCACAACCTACTAAGAGGGGGATGTGTAGGGGAGTGATATTCTCTATCCAGCACACGCATAACATGGTGGAAATGACACATTAACCTATGGATCCAGGTCGCATCCATGAGCTAATAGAACGATACAGACAGGTCGCAGTATCACGCGAACTACGCTAGGAAAGTGACTCAGATACCCCTTCCAGAAGCAATCATGATTAAAGGTGTACTTGCACATATCTTGGCCGTCGACCATCGGTCACGGCCGCAAAGCTACTTATACTGACCCGACACTCCACATCATTACAGCAGGCCTATGAGGACAGTTCTCACATGTTACCCTGATCTCCACCCTTCGTTTGGGATACCCTTTACACGTGGTGGGCAAGGATACACTCTCAATATCTATAAATACCTCTCCTATGAACTATGCCAGACCTGATTCTGCTCTCCCCCACAAAAAACCAAGAGCAAGATACGTAGGCAGTTAGCTCTCAAGATGAACTCGGTCCATCCAATAACCTATTCCAGTCCCCCATTGACTGTTTGTAAGGGAAAGCTAAACCACACCTTTACACTGATCATCTTGTAACACCTACCAAGTATGAAAATATCAGCACTTGCTTGTCTTCATTTGCTACCGAACCTTTTCTTTGGATAAACATCTACTAATTATGTCTACAGTTCCATGTTATTATAGTTTTCCACTTTACTTTTCCTTCTTAACTTTATCATCAAAGAAGACAATTTATACTTAAGAGCATTCCCAATACAGGGGATTATAAGGGGTTTGTGACTATAGTCACCAGTTTTTAGGAAAAATGGGTGTTCAATACAGAGGTGAAAAACTGGTGACTATTTTCCCCAGTTGATTTCAAGGTGAAACCTTCCACCAAGATAGTGGCTAACTTGTTAATTTAGAACGGGATGTTGAAGATAGTGGCTGACTTGTTAATTTCGAACGGGATGTTGGATTCCGTCTCGTGTGTTTTTTGCGATTTTTTTTTCGGACGGAATGTTTCATTCTGTCTCGCGTGTTTTTTCGATTTTTTTTCGGTTTTTTTAACTTCAGACAAAATACCATATGGGATGTTACATTCCGTCTCAATCAAAAAGCCTCAAGACAAAATCCAACATCCCGTCCGAGATTTTTTTTTCACCTTTGCATTGCACAGCTTCACTTTGTTTTTCACCGTTTTGGTGAAAAAAGGGTAAATAAGTGTCTACGTGGAGCTGATAGGGGGGGGGGGGATTATTTTGATTTGCATTGAGAATGATCTAATTCGGAAAAAAAAAAAAAAAAAAAAAAAAAAAAAAAAAAAAAAAAAAAAACTTATCCACATAAATGACGTAATCGTGAGTTGTGACACCAACTTCCGTTAACACATCTCCCCTTGACAGCGGCCGTAAATTTTTTAACAGAGAAGGGAGAAGAGGGTCCATCCATTCTTGGGAAGAAAAACTAAGTTTTGTCTGACACATCCATTATCATGGCCACAGAGGCACAGATAAATTCCCTTCACCTTTCATTTTATACTTCATTTGTGAATTACTATACAGAGATTTGTGTATTTTCTACAATATTAACAGTGTACAACCTAATAAAATGAGGATTGAACTCAAAATTATAAAATGAGAAATTTCATTCTTGATTATTACAGAAGCAAGACTTGTTTATATAGTAATCTTGTTTTGATTTTACAAATGGCAATTTGTCTAGATATTACTCTAACTAACTAAGCTGACATGGCAAAGTCTTCAGTCTTCATTCAATTTACTATCATCCTTTGATTCTCTGTCTTTACCCTCCCTCAAGCTGAAGGGTGCTTGGCATACTGAAAGCTTGGAAATTAAGAATTGAAATCGAGCAGTAGATAGACCTTTAGTGAAGACATCAGCAGTTTGATCTTCAGTACACACATACTTTATGTCCAAAAGCTTGTTAGTGACTAATTCTCGAACATAGTGGTAATCCACTTCAACATGTTTTGTACGAGCATGAAATATTGGATTGTTGGACAGAGAGATAGCACTGATGTTGTCACACCATAGTAAAGGAGGATGCTTGAGAGGAATATGAAGATCTTTCAAAAGAATACACGTCCAATATATTTCTACTACTGTGTAAGCCAAGCTTCTATATTCTGACTCAGTACTTGACCTTGAAACAGTGGTTTGTTTCTTTGCACACCATGAGACTAAATTGTTGCCATAGTATATGCAAAAACCAGTTGTACTTCTTCTTTCTGTGGGACAACCAGCCCAGTCAGCATTCGAGAATGCTGTGATAAGATTGGAGCCTTTGGTGAAGTAGATTCCTTTATCAACAGTCCCTTTCAAATATCTAAGTACTCTTTTAGCAGCAATGATATGATTGGTTGTTAGAGCATGCATATACTGACAAATCTGATTTACAGAAAATGAGATGTCTGGTCTCGTCCATGTTAAGTATTGAAGTGCACCAACAATAGACCTATATTCACTTGGATCAGAAAGTAAGTCACCACTGTATGGATCAAGCTTTACAGTTGTAGAACAAGGTGTTGAACAACTTTTAGCTCCAATCATCTTTGATCTTTCCAAGAGATCGTAAGTGTACTTTGTTTGAGATAAGAACAAACCATTTGAATTTCTCTTCACCTCCATGCCCAAGAAGTAACTAACTGAGCCAAGATCTTTCATTGCAAAGGTTTCACTAAGCTGTTGAATAAGAGATGCAGAGTAAACTAAAGAGCTACTTGTTAGGAGAATATCATCAACATAGACCAATATATACGTTGTAGATTGAGGATGTATTCTGACAAATAGAGAAGGATCAGCATTTGCAGTAGTAAAGCCAAGAGATAGTAAAGCTTTTACTAGTTCCTCATACCAAACACGAGGTGCTTGTTTCAGCCCATAGAGACTCTTCAGAAGTTTGCACACATAATGAGGTTTTTCTTGATCAATAAAACCTTGTGGCTGTGTCATATATACATCTTCTTTGAGATGTCCATGCAGAAATGCATTTGTGACATCTAGTTGTCTAACATCCCAATCTCGTTGAACTGCTATAGAAAGAATCATTCGAATTGTGGCTGGCTTAGCCACTGGACTAAAGGTTTCACCAAAGTCAATTCCAACTTTTTGATGAAAACCTTTTGCAACTAGCCTAGCTTTGAACTTATCTATGCTGCCATCTGATTTCTGTTTCAACTTGAAAACCCACTTGTGCTCAATAACATTCTGTGAGTCTTGTGGAGGAACTAAAATCCAAGTTTTTGTTTTAATGAGTGCATTAAACTCTGTAGCCATGGCTGATCTCCAATTAGGGTCTTTGACTGCTTGTTTGAAGGTGGTTGGAGTGGGTGGTAAATTTTGCAAAGAAGTGGAAAGTACAAGGGGAAGAACATGTTTTGTGGCATAAAAGGTTTTAGGCTTGATAATTCCATTTTTGGATCGTGTTTTCATGTTATGAGTATTAAAAGAGTCTGTAGATGGATTTATACTTGAAGAATTAGGCACAGAATTGACTGTTTTAGGAATGGAAGAAGTAGATTCTAAAGTGGTTGAAGAAGATTCATGAACTGATGATGGAATATCAATATGAATAGAATGAGAATGATGAGATTTCTGAAAGAAATTTGGAAGTTGAGATGAAGATGAGTTGTCTGATAGAAAAACTGATGAAGTATTTGATTTGTAAGGAAATTCAAATTCATTGAAAACTACATGCCTTGAGACAAAAACTCTTCATGTAAGAGGTTCAAGGCATCTATAGCCTTTATGTGACATGCTATATCCTATAAACACACAATGAAAAAGATGACTCCTCAAATCAAATTTATTTTGTGTGTATGGCCTAAGCCATGGAAAACAGTTGCATCCATATGATTTTAGAAACAAGTAATCAGGAGATTGATTGAACAATTTTTGCCAGGGGGAAAAATTATGAAGAGATGGAGATGGAAGTCTATTGATAAGAAATGCAGATGTAATAATTACTTCAAGCCAGTATTTTATTGGAAGATTGGATTGAGCAAGTAGAGTTCTAGTCATATCAAGCAAATGTCGATGTTTTCTTTCTACTACTCCATTTTGTTCTGGAGTGTAGGCACAAGAGAATTGATGACTGATTCCAAAATGAGCAAGAAAAGTTTGAAAAGTATGACCAGTGAACTCTCCACCACAGTCTGTTCTAACACATTTTATTTTGAAATTTAGTTGATTTTGAATGGATGATTTGAATGATACAAAAACAGTATAAAAATCTGATTTAGACATCAAAGGAATAATCCAACAAAATCTACTAAAATCATCAACAATAGTTGCAAAGTATTTAAAACCACTGATAGAACAAAAAGGAGCAGGGCCCCACAAATCTATATGAAGAAGCTGTAAAGGACATGTAGATTTACAAGTGGAAGCATGAAATGGAAGCTTATGGCTTTTGCCTAGCTGACAATCATTACAGAAAGAAGAAGCTTTATTAGAGTGTTGTACAAGCAATTTGTTGCTGCTCAACACTTGATGTAGCACTTGAGCAGAGGGGTGTCCCAGCCTTTGGTGCCAGACAGAAAAAGGTGCTTTGTGACTCATGAAAACTGATGGAGAGGACGAGGAAGTGTTGAACTTGAAAGGATAGAGTCCTTTTTCAGTATGGCCTTTGAAAAGGATCCTCTGTGAAGCATTGTCCTTGACAATGAAACCATCAGAGTGAAATATGAGTGAGCAATTGTTGTCAATCACAAATTTATGGACAGAAAGTAAGTTGTGTGTCATTTGGGGAACATGAAGTATATTATGCATATTAAAAGATGACGCAGAATTTGTAGGACAAAAAATTGAAGAGCCAGTGTTTAGAATATTCAGACCTTGTCCATTGCCAACCAACACTTTATCCTTCCCTTTATATGATGCAGGAGATGAAATATTAGAGATATCAGGTGTAATGTGATGAGATACTCCTGTATCGGCATACCAGTTTGGAGCTGAGCCAGAACTTGAAGCATTCCAGTTTGAAGCATTCCAGTCATGAGAAACATAATTTGCAGTAGGAAAATCAGAAGCATAATTGTTGTTGCTGGATTCAAAAGAAGATTGCGAATTGAGATTAGGCCCATATTGTGATTCTGGATATTGTGAAAAGTCATGAACTGTGGCCATCATTGCCAATGTTGCTGGAGGAATTCTGTCTGCAAATGAGTGACTCATCCTATGATGACAGTCTATAGCCAAGTGACCAGTCTTTCCACATACTTGACAAATAGGCCTGTTGCCTTGAGTGTTGTAATTAATGTTAGGATTTGAACCTCTGTAGTTGTTGTTTCTTCCTTGATTGCTGGTATTTCCTTTGTAATTGCTACTGTTACCTCTATAATTTCCATTACTGTTCCTTCCTCCATTGCTATACCCTCCATTGCTATACCCTCCATTATTATATCTTCCATTGCTATACCCTCCATTGCTATTATGATTGTAATAACCAGCAGTGTTCTGATAATTTCCTCTGTTGTGTTGATAATTTCTTCTTTGAGTACCTCTGTTATACTCCCTTGTACTTGCAAAAGCATGTGAGCTATTATCATTTATTTGCATTGACTTATTAAGGTCTTCAATAGACAATTCTTCACTTAAAAGCAGACCATGCAATTCATCCGATGTAACTTGTTCTCTTCACTTTCGAATTGAAGTGGTGAATGGTTTGTATTCACTTGAAGACCTTGTAGTGTTTGAAACACTAAATCGATTATCTGAATCGGTGCTCCAAACTTCGCCAGTTTAATCGGCAATTTGTTTTATATTCTGAAGATACATAGCCATGTTATGGTTTCCCTTCTTCTGTGCTTGAAGTCTTGTCTTCAACTGTGCAACATGTGCCTGTGAAATGGTTGCAAATCGCCTTTCTAGAGTAATCCACAAATCCCTTGCAGTTGAACTTCCAACAACATACGGGAGAAGCTCAGGAGAAAGAGTAGCATTAAGCCAAATCAATAAAATTTGGTCTCTTCTATTCCATTCATTAAAAATAGGATTAACCTGATTATTTCCTCTCGAATCAACTAAAAACTGAGGCGGGCAAGGTTCAGAACCATCAATAATTCCAACAAGATTAAAAATCTTCAAGAAAGGAATGAAAACAGACTTCCAAAGAATATAGTTTTCTCTATTGAATTTGACAGTGATGAAATTTGATATGTTCTGTATCGCTAAGGATGGATTTTGAACAAATGTTGAAGAATCAAGGTTATTCATCTGAGATTGATTGTTGAATGGGTTTTGATTTGTAGATGGGTTTTGATTTTGATTCATTGACAGGTTTTGATTTTGATTTGTTGATAGGTTTTGGTTTTGATTCATTGACAAGTTTTGATTTGTTGATGGATTTTGGTTTTGATTGTTTCAAGCCATTTACTCGTTCTTGGAAATCAATTGAAGAACAGAGATTGAAGAACAGAAAGATATTTAGTTGAATTGGGTAAACCTAATTTGCGTTTAGCAAGCTTTGATGAGGATTTTAATGGCGGATCGATTTCTTCGCCGCTAAGCTTTTGCGCTCCGATACCATAATAAAATGAGGATTGAACTCAAAATTATAAAATGAGAAATTTCATTCTTGATTATTACAAAAGCAAGACTTGTTTATATAGTACTGTTTTGACGGTTACAAATGACAGCTGTCTAGATATTACTCTAACTAACTAAGCTGACATGGCAAAGTCTTCAGTCTTCATTCAATTTATTATCATCTTTTGATTCTCTGTCTTTACAACCAACTTTCCAACTTTAGGGGCTAATAGCCAGCCTTTGAGTTTCACAGGAGTCCTTCCAACTGAGCACTGACAATTGTTTCAGATCAGTTAGAGCATCCTGCACGTGCTTCTTCGTGTTGGTATATACCGCATACCTTGCTTGAAAGCTTCTACAGAGGCCCTCTGCCATCACCAGAGTCTATCCTGTTGACCACCCACACTGTTCTCTCTTGAAGCTCTCCTGTTCGGACCACTTTGAACCAAGTTGTTCTAAATTTAACAACAGCCTTCTTGACCATAATCATTCATCAAGTTATACGTGCCCTTCACTGACAAAATGAAGGTATTTGCAGCCACTAATAAGATAGGGAGTTTGGTGATGGCAACAATTATCAACACAAACATAGGCATAGCCCACCTTGGTTTTAGTATAGAGTACAAACATGACGTAATGAATTGATGAACACCGAACACGTTCAAACCAATAATGTTTGGACGCCATATGTTATTATTGACCAGAATTCACAAAAGCGATGATATAGATAAGCCTTTAAAGCTATATGTGTAACTGTGTGCAATCTAAATCCTAAAATATAATGTCCTCTTTTTTTTAAGTGGTAAAATATAATTTAGTCATATGATATGTATTCAAAAGTAGTGGATGATCCATGGTGATGTATATTACCTTGTTTGAGTAAGCATTGCCGCCTAAGCATACTCCATTGGGTCACTAATTAACCAAACTCAAGATCTAAAACCTTATAAGGTAGGATTCGTTCCACTAGCTTGGCTCGGGTCGGGTCTTACACGGTTAATGGTTATTAATAATTATTTCTAATTTAATCTGTCACCCTGGTATAGACAAATTTGGAACGGAGGAAAGGGTGGAAGGTATATATTGATTTGTTAATTATAAGAGTGGAAAATCTATACTTAGTTAACAGACTTGGTACTTTGTTATATCAGATTTGTTTTCCTCTAGTTAACGACTCCTTTATTATTTTGTTTTTTTTTTTTTTTTTTTTTTTTTTTTTTTTTTGAAAAGTTTGCTGGGGTTAATGCAGACCCCCACCTATTTATTGCACATAGAAAAACATTACATACCCTTCCTAAGAGTATGATCATTAGAGGGAGATACATATAACATAAGACATCAAGCTTAAAACACTTGAGATTCCCGAAGAAACAAACACTGGCAATAAACCCACAATCAACAACCCCATCAATCATAGCCTGAGAGACCGTCTGCCTTCAATCCACAAGCCCCAAACAAAGACAAAGAGCAAAGAGCAAATACCACTAAGGTGACCTATTGATAATCCATGACGGTATTGCAACCGTTCGATACAAAGATTACAGCAGGCATGAAACCCTCACAAAAATGAGATTAATTATTACACATACCACAAACAATTATTCATAGGAATCGTCTCATTTGATCTCCTACTTTCTAGCCTTCAATAGCTTTATTATCTTAGGATGATCTTTCCTAAGATGAATTTACGCTTTCTCATAGTCACAAAAAAAACACCCGCAAACACAACACACATATGTGAGTCCCAAAGTGTCATCCCAAAACTCTTTCGTATAATCCTCAAGATACGTCTTTTTGGTTTTGGTTAGTGACTTTACATTCTTCATCATTGCGAGAGTATGCTCAATTTCTCCAGAAGAACGCTCTTGGATTCTTTTGCTTCTTTTTGGCTTTACAGTGGACCAATCCTCTGAAGACGTTTCATGCCTCGACCTGCTTTTAGGCAAGTGGTCATTAAATACTTCTTCCTCATAATCTGATAGGTCATCCATATCATTGATCTCCTCATTTTCAGCAACTAACCCTTCATACATATTTCTTTCTCGGCTATTGGGTAGTTGGGGAAAAAGAGTAATCATATCTTGGTGACTCTGGATAGGTGTAATTATAATACTCTCCTCGAGATCTCTTTGGTCCCCAATAACACCACATTGCACCTGTGTAATATCAGTTTTCGTATGTGTACATACCACTACACCTGGTGAGATCAAATGAAAGTTACTCGCAATTGCTCCCTGCAATTGGGGAGCAGAGTTCACCCTTATGTTTGATTATGCTCTACTCAATCTAATTGGTTCATTGTCCTTTGGAGTTTGAGGCTGAGGAGCCGACCCTAAACTCACTCTAAGCAACCTCTGAGAGTTTGGGATTTGAACATGACTACTGTGAATCACCATAGCAGTTGAAACTGCTTCGTCCTCACTCACACGATTTGTCTATGTATCCACACCACTAGGAGTATCTTCATTGAAATTTCTTTCTTGTCTATGAACCCCCACTGGGCTTAAATTTATCTCCGTCACCACAACCGCGGGAGAAACAACATGTCCAATTGCTTCCCCTCTCTCTGCAGTAACCCTTCTACAATTTGCTTCCGAACTTTCTTCCCTCACACTCACATTTTGAACCAGTGTTTGCCCTTGCGAACTATTACTCCCATTGGGTAAGCAACCCTCTTGCTGCCCTTGAGCTGTTTGAGCCCCTGCTCTTTGTTGCTCTTGAGTTCTGGATACTGATTTATTTCCTTCCTCTCTGTTTGTTCCAGCAGCCTGCGACTGTCCATTTGCCCTTCGTGTCCACACCCTTGTACTCCTCACACTACATTGCTGTGTAGTATGCCCAACTCGATTACACTTTTCACAAGATTGGGGCTTCCATGGGTACTCCAGAGCTATAACGATTTCTCGATCCCCAACTTTGATTTTTATGGTTTCTTTGTACTCATGATTCACTGGAAATTCAATACAAAACCGAGCAAAAGACAACCTTTTCCTCTTTGCAGTAGCATCATCCATAAATTTTGGTACTCCACCTACCAAACGAGCTAGGTATGACAATACATCCAGTGTCCACATCTCCTTGGGCACATCCATCAGCTTTACCCAAAGTGGTATTGTAGCCTCCTTGCTCCTGTAGTTGTTTACCTCTACTGTCCAAGGCTTTATCACGAACACTCTCCCCGCAATAAAAACTGGGCCTTCATCAGTTTTCAGTTCTAGTTTGGTTTCAACATGGGAGGCAATTTTATTAAAAGAACATACAACATGGAATATCATAGACGCACTCAAGTGGAATTTAATCATAGGTACCAATGTCGTCATCAGCGTAAAGACTATCTTCATAGACATAGGGCTAATCGTCTACCTTCCGAAGCAGACGAATGTTATGGTAGGCGACCTTAGTAGCATCATTACAGGACGTAACCAAGAAACTGACTATAACTATGAGTATAGGCATCCTAACTACAAACACGTGAAAAGTGAAGTGACAAAGTATGAGAGGACGAAGTGACAAACTACGATGACAACTCGATTCAATTGGTCGATCTCCCTTGTGATATCATCTCCAACATATTAATAAGATTGCCTATAAAGTCTCTCGTGTGTTTCTTGACAGTATCAAAGAGTTTTGTATAACCTTATACGGGATCCTCACTTCACTGACTTGCAACTGAACAGTGTTTTACATCGTCCACGTTGCTTCATCCTAACCAAACAAGATAGGCATACCAACTTATATTTGTTATATTTGTTAGACGAGGCTTAACCAACTTATATTTGTTAGACGAGGAAAAGAATGGATAGGTGGCTATAAAGATTCATTTCAAGCGTGAGTTGCAAGGAAAAGAGTTGGGAATTGTTGCATCATGTAATTGGTTTACTTTGTTTGGCTGTGAAGCCATACCCAAGCCAAGCATCTGACGACCCAATCGTCATATATAATCCAATTACTAAAGAAACCTTGACGATGCCTAGCCTGGATATGGAAATTAAGGATAGACATATAATTTCAATAGGTTTTGATGATGCCAAAAGCAAAATGTACAAAGTGGTTTTGATCCATTAAAGACTGATTTGGAGAAACTTCCTGGAGAAGACTACAGCTTCCTTGCGAAACATATAAGCTTACAGTGAATTGCGAGCTCAATAGAAACCCAGCCTTCTTCGATGGTGCGTTCTATTGGATCGTCATAGAGAAAACTGAATCAGGTTGGGTCAATCAAATCCTCTCAATGGACATTTCTAATGAAAACTTTAAAGCTATCGAGTTCATTGATACATCTATTCATTCTTCTTTGCAACGATCCCTATGGACTCTCTGGCGTTAATTTTGGACACAGTTACCTGGGCAGGCGTACAACTGTCAGTTTGGCTTCTAGTAGACGACAAAGGAGGAACTTGGGTTCATCACTCGACGCAAAATATATTCCCGTTTAAAGAGTTCATTCCTTATAAGTGGAACTATAAAGTTGTTGGCAAAGTGGGTAAGGATAGTTTGATGTTTGTGCTCTTTGACGAAGATGAGGAATATTGCTATAATTGTTTCAGGGATCGGCCAGAGTATCATCTGGTGTTGTACACTCCCGCATCTGGAAGTCTTCATATTGATTTCGTGTCATCTTGTGTTCTACCAAGAAACTTTGATCTTTTTTCTTTTCTCCCAAGTTTTGGCTCCCTCGACTTTTAGTACCAAATAATGGGATCTATTGTTATTCTTTGAGAAATAAATTCTAAGTTTTATTTTGTCTACTTGCTCAATTATCTTTATCTCGGTTATTCTTTGGTTCTTGCCTTTGTCAACTGCTTTCTTGATTGAATGTGTTGAAATTGTAGTTTACTTTGAACTTAGATGCCATCCAGGCCAAGTCCAAATTAAAGTTCCTTGGCAGTGCCACGCTCCCATAGAATAAAGTCCAGTGACTCTTCCTTCTGACATATATCCAAGATAACATTTTGAAGCTAGCTTGATCCTCTGAACATTCATGAGGCCAGTTGCAGCACAGTTGCAAAGAAGCTTCCATGCAACTCCAGTCATCGTAGGGTCCACTGTAGCTTTTAGTCTAGTTGCTCTTGTAGCTTCAAAAGCAGACTTCACAGTTAACTGAGCCTCCATATCTGGCAGCCAAACTCTGTAGTCTTCCCCTGCTTGGTAACACTTGGGTAAATCCACTACCCCATCCTCCAGTAGCAATGCTCTAATCTGAGTTAGAACTTGCCAGGCCCTATTGCAGATTAGATTACTTAGTTTTGCCCTGCATTCTTTGATTAGCTGGGGTAGTGGAGGACTTACTGTAGAGAGCTTATTCCCAACCAGTTTTCTCTCCAAAAATCAATGTGAGAGCCATCTGAGATAACCCATTGATTTATGCTAGTGACGTCCTTCAATGCCCAAGAAACACCTAACCATATAAAATATTGGGTTAACTAGTATTATCTCCCCACTAGATGAGACAATTAGGATCCCCCACCCAGTCCACCACTAGATGAGAAATTAGGGTCCCCCCAACCCAAATCGGGTTGACCGTGTTTTTTTTTTTTTGTAGGGGGGGGTGGCACCGGAATAAGTTCTCCATCTCTCGTTCGCCCAAATGAATGTCACAAATTCATCCTCCGTGGTCAAAATGCGCCACACCAGTTTCATTAACAGTACAACGTTGAGCTCTTTGAGTCTTCTGAACCTAACCCCCTTCATCCACTGGTTTACACCATTTTTTCCAAGATACAGTGGTAGCTCTCTTTGTTAATGGGTTGCCTGTCCACACAAAGTTTCTCATAATGCCCTCTTTGATCACAGCTGATGGCCACTTGTATATGAGTATATCCCCATATTATGAACCGGAATACTACATAATCCAGCAATCACAGGAAATACAATGAAGATGCCTAAACTGGATGAGAAAGGTATGTACATCTTTCTTATCATGTTAAATATAATTTTAAGGTGAGTTGCAAGGAAGATAGAAATCAGCAATCTTGTGCTCTACATCGGATCATATAAAGGAAAATGAAATTGGTTGCAATTATATCCTTGTAATGGTCATCTGATGAAAACTTTAGAGCTACCAAGTTCTTTGATACTCATTGTGATTTACGTCAAGCTTACGGCACCTTACTTGAATTTGAGTTAATTAAACCTACTTGCGATTATGATCGACCATTGTCAATTTGGCTTCTGGTAGACAACAAAAGGGGAACTGGATTCATCACTCAACGCGGCATATATATTGTTTAAGTGTGTAAAGTATCCCACGTTTCTATAAGTGTGGATACGTAATTAGTAGTTGCTGTTTTGAATAGTTTGACACCCAATTAAGTCAAGTATAAATATATGAACTAAGGTGTAGGGAAAAACGCTCTAACCCTATTTTCTAGCCTCCACTCTTCTTCATTCTTTTTCTTACTGGTTTCCCTATTACAACAATGTCACAACTCTGTTAGCATCACCACTAACATAGTATCGGAGCATCAGGTTCAAATCTAACTTTAGTGGTATGCTAGGAGAGAAAACCCCCAAAATCCTTCAGTAATCAGGTTAGGCCATTGCCTATACCGACGGTTTCACTTCCAAAACGTCTCAACAGTTGTTCGAGTTCATCAACTAAAGACAATTTTATGCAAAAGGGGGAGCAGTATTCTTATATCTTTTATTTTTGCAATCCAAGTTGTAATTTGCATAATTTGCGTAATTACAGTTTGAGGGGGAGTGTTAAAGTATGTAAAGTATCTCACGTTTCTATAAGTGTGGATACATAATTAGTAGTTGTTGTTTTGAGTAGCTTGACACCCAAGTAAGTCAAGTGTAAATATATGAACTAAAGTGTAGGGAAAAACACTCTAACCCTATTTTCTAGCCTCCACTTTTCTTCATTTTTTTTTTACTGGTTTCCCCATTATAACAATGTCACAACTCTCTTAGCATCACCACTAACATATATGTTCCCAAAGTTCAGTGATTTGACAACATATGATGTTGTTGGCGCACAGTGGGCAATGATAGTTTGTTGTTAGTGCTCCATGACGATGATGAATGTGATTACCGTAGTTTCTTCCAACATAGACCTGAGTATCATCTGGTCTTGTATACTCCAAAATCTGAAAGTTTTCACATTGACTTCTTATCATCTGGTGCTTTACCAAGAAACTTTGTTGTCTTTTCTTTTGTGCCAAGCTCTGTCTCTCTCAACTTTTGAGACTTCAATTGTTATTCTTTCAAAGAGAAATAGTATAGTTTATTTTCTGTAGTTTCTCAATTTGTTAAGTAAATGGTACCACATTCTCTTATACTTGTCCTCTCTGTGAAGAAAATATTGTTCTGAAAAATATATGTTTTTAATTTTTTATGTAGTGTTATCAGCTTTCATTTTTAAAAGCTCCAAACCTCTTTCCTTCTAAGTTTCTGCTTTCTCTTAAACAAGTTATGAATTTCTGATCTCTCATTCCTTTTAAGTCTCTGCTTTCTCTTAAGCAAGTTATGAATTTCTGATCTCTCATTACTTCTTTAGTTCATAAGCTATTCTAGCAAACTTTAATTTTCTGCACACAGCAAGTTAGGCTATATATGGCAGTACACAGTGAAGGAGAAACTCAGGAATGGCAAGACATACTAAGAAGTTATAAAGGGGATGACACCGAATTTCAGGTTCTGAAAGTGGGTGTGTATGCTACTGTATACGCTAGCAAGACCAGCATTGGTGTTGCAGAATAGGATCCTGGAGGAGATGAAGGAGTGTACTCAGAGACAAATAAAGGAAGTACAGGATACTACTAGAAACAGAGTGTTTCTTGATCTTGATAATCTCACTTGTACTCCATGCCCTATCATTAGACTAAGAAAGGAATTAATAAATGACAATGATTATTATCATAGTATAAGTTTTGCTTTGTATCTGCTGCTGCGTTCCATGCGCGATTCAATAACATTTTTGAGTTCGTTTCAGATTACATTAGTGGAGGAGTTTCTTTTCTGATATGCTGGATGCTTGTGTTTACAGGGTTCTACTGTATTGCCAAATCTTTGTAATTGTGAATTTCCAGTATGAACTCAATACCATTATATAGGGAATATATGTATTTTATTAGATTAGAAGTTTCATACTTAACCGTCTTCCACCACATGGAGTGTGTTCTACTGGACTCCAAGTTTCAAATGGTAACAAAAGCTACTATCTACTTCTATGACACCCTACATGTACAGAAAAGTTCATTTGAGCTGGGCTCAAGTTAAGGTTAGGCGATATTAGAATTACTAATGAAGATTCACTCTAAGGTAACTGGGGACTACATTCAAAGCACATTCATTTCACTAGCATGTTAATGGTCAAAGCAAACGTGAAAAGACCATACACAAGAAAAAATCATAACAAACGTATGTCATCAGTTAAGCAGGCAAACAAAACTAACATTGCATGATGCATTGTCATCATGCATGATGCAAATCTTTAGTTGATGTTATACAAATTTCCCTGGAGAAAGGAGAACCATCAGTACAAGTGTATACCTTCAAAAGCAAAGCATAGAGAACAAAAGCAGAGTGCATGAAACCCTAATGTGAGAAATGAGTATTGTTTAGAAGTATTCCCGAAGGACGCCAATGGCATCCAGGTATACTCCACATCTTCCATGCAGGCCCAACTACTTTACCAGAGACGTCTCCAGAAGTGAAGAATATTCCAGCCTCTTCACCAAAAGTTCCATATCTACCCTATGTTGTGTAGAAGGAAAGCGATTTTATCACATCATTTCCAGAATAAGGTCCATGAAAGCCAGTAACAGAGATCAAATACTCTGTTGGATACTCCAGTTTGATCTGCAATTTATATCAGGAACGAAGAAAGACAGATGAGAAGTACTTAGATACACTATCTTCAAGTTACGTACATAACCAAAGACGAGGTTTCTATCACTCAGGATAAGTGAACAATCGAAGAGAAACAAAATAAAATTAAATAAATAAATCTAAAGACATAATCTCATCTATAAGTTAGGTTTTCAGTATGAAACTCTTAGATGAGACAATTCTTAACATTCCTATTCAAGTAAGCAAAACAAAAGTAGCTTGATTTTATAGCAGAATATATAAGAGATGGAACTGGCTTACTCTATTGCAAATATCACCACCAGGACCTCCATGTTTCTGGGAACAAACAGAACAGCCATTTCGGTCGTACTCAATGAGCATTGAATGCACCACATCGTTTCCTCTGTGCACATAAATTTGCTTTATCCCGGAATATGTGCCATCATCAAAGGGTTTCCCACCAATGCCACCCCAGGGCCCAACACCAAGTGGCGAAATCACCTCTTTCATCATACTGGGACATGGTATATGTGCCTGAAAATAACAATAAATATACGAAGGTGTACAAGATTAATTGAACTCTAGAATTTACTCTTTCAAAATGAACGTTGTTTGGCTATGTGTGTGGTATTTGGCATTACTCCACAAATAGCCTAACATCAGAAAATGAAAATAAACTTTAATAAGAGCGTGCCCAGGTTTGTAAGAAAAGTACGTTGCGATTCCCATATAGTTGCAAACGCCAATGTAATTGGTATTTGGTATCACTCCTGAACTAGCCAGACTTCTAAAAACGAAAATGAACTTCAATAAGATTAGGTCAAAGCATTAAGTATAAGGAAAGAGAGATCTTTTACGCATTACGTGCTTCACACATTTCTAAATCACAAAATTAGTCTTCAATATTCATTGGATAGTTCTACAAGCATAGATGTAGGGGGAAGCATATTGCTGTTGGGGCAAACGATACCAATCGATCCCCACTAAGATAACTTGCACTTGGACAATCTATTACTCCAATAAAAAATCTAAGTTTCACTACAACCAACAACCAACCCAACTTTCTAAGCAATCAACAACTATCACAAACAAGTAATAATAAAGCAAATAAAATAAAATATACCACAACACAAGATGTAACATAGCTCGGCCAATGATGCATATTTCCACAAGAGTAAATCTTTTTATAAGTGTGAGAAGGAATATTGCAATCACTCCTCTTAAGTCTCTCCAAACTTACTAGATCACTTTTCTCTCCTTACAAGTTTTTTCTTTTTGCAAGGTTTCTTCTCAATTTTAGTTCCTCTCAAAATTAGGTTTCTATTCAAGACTTGGTTTTCCGAAAAACCTAAACTCTTCTATTTATATTGGGGTGAAATTTCAGTGCAAAAACACAATCTCAATTTTCTGGCAAAAAATTGAAACCCGATATGTATAGGCATGAGCGCGGGCGTGCTCTGGGCAAGGCCAACTCGAGCACATGTGCGCCCTCTTCTATACCAATTGTTTCCAACTTCCAGTAGACATATTTCGTAAACAGCTAAAAAAAATTATCTTCTTTTTCCAGGCAAAGGCGCGGCCGCACCTTGGGCAAAGCCAATCTGAACGCGTGCGCACTCTCACTTCTTCACACAAACAGTCCTTCTTCATGTCACATGGTGAGGGACTCACACCCAACAATTGTGACTTGCACTTCTCATACTGTTGATAATGCCAATGTTTTTCTAATCAAAAGAATGTCCGATGGTAAGAAGAAGAGGGGGCAGGGGACACATTGTTTTTTCCCTTTTTGAAATCTTTTCTCCCTCACCAATTCTGGATTAAACACTCTTCATTGGAACCCTCTATTTGCTTTTACAAGTTCAGCTATTTCATTATTAAGAACAGCAAGTATACTTCCGCACATTCCATAAAACCCACCAAGTAGTGTACCGCAAGAGACTTGTTGCCCCTGCAAAAAAAAATGTCATCTGCAATAACTGTCAATTACATACCATTTGATCGTTGCAAAAGTTGTTGATATTCGTTCTGGCATACCAGTCAAAGGAAATGCCAAAGACAAGTTCACCTTGCCAATTTCACGCTCTGCGGGCCTCTATTTATGTCTTAGTAAGATGTGCTACTCGGGTGGGATTGACAAAGAATTGGTGGATGATGGAGCATATGATATGCATGTAATGATAATTGAAGGTCCTACTCATGCCCTAACTTTGAAGGACCCTGTGTGATGTCTAAGAACACTTTCTTTCTTATGCTCTAAGATCACACAATAGAATGAATGAAGGGAACATAATCGGAGAAGAAGATGCAATGAATATTTGTTTTATTAAAATAGCGATAACATTTAATTACAATTTCTCTTTATTTCTCTCTCCTCTTTCCAATGATTTTTTGAATAATGAATAAATGAATCCTTTTTCTGATCTCTTCCAGTCTTTATATAATGTCCTGATTTGGCTTTGACACGTGTCCCTTGTTTTCATCCTCTTTCCCACTCAATACCTGCAAATGTTTAAACATAATTTCAAAATATACCGAAATATTGACCTTATGCCAATGTTTCAAGTTTTGAAATGTCAGACATAATGCCTTTATACACGATATTTGCCCACTACATCGCCTCCTCTCGAAAATTTGAAATTTCACTCAACAATTTCAATTTTTCGAGAAGCGGTTATATCACTTTGGGCCCAAATATCAACCCGGTCCAAATTATGAGACATAAATTTAAAACCAACCGTTTCGCTCTCTCACAAGTTCCAACTTCTCCAATACGCTACGTCTTCTTCACAAATTGATTTTCTTTACTGTATTCTTGTCTTCCACAGAATTTCCACTCTTACAGGTATGCTTGTAATTTCCTGCACTTTGTTAGTTTTGTTATACCATATTTTGCTATAAACTCACACCAGTATATCCCACACTCTCATAATTATCGCTAGGGCTTTTTAAAGATTGTTAAAATATGAATATCGTAAGCTTGAGTATGCTCACACTTACACTACTATAATCAACACTATATAATGCTTGACAATGCTTAAAAGTTTATATCTTTATCATTTTAAGATTATTTATTTCGATATTTCTCATATTACTGTCTTGCCTATCAGATATATCCATTGTCTATACCCATATATCGAAATTTCTAATATTATAATATTAATATATCGAAAATTCCAATAACTACATTGTTGATATTATATATACATTAAAATTTTCGTACTGAAAATACCTTTGTCCTCGCATCTTTACTTATAGTCATCCTCATGGCGAGCGAAGATACCCTCTCCGATGATAGTATTAGTAATGAAGGAACCCCTTCTGACGATAAACTTTGTAGTCATAATCTTACTTCTACTTCTTCGAGGCGCAATCGACCCCAAACTTCTTGGGAATTATCTTATGTTGTAGAAGGAATTCCCTGTCATCCTTTCGAAACCACTGCCTCCAAATCTGAACGCGAAACTGTTGAAGATACAAGTCGCTAGAAAGAAGGACTTAGCGGTTTCTTCATCAAAAGACCCAATCTAATGCTAGTTCAGACTGCTTATCAAATTCCCCCTTCCCTCTATCTGCAACACTACGCTGGAACTCGGACTTTCACCAAATGTCAAAGTGGCACTAGACGAGCGATCATTGTCACTGTTGGTCAACTCGCCGCTGGATTGAGATTGCCTCTGACCAATCTCGATTGTGAAGTATTAAATCATCTAAACATTTCCCCTGGTTAAGGAATGGGTAATTTCTGGAGGTTAATGTTTATCTGCAACTATTACAACAGTCATCTTTCCCCAGACAAATATGAGGCCGATAGAATCCGATTATCCGATATCGTTAAACACTATACCTATGCAGAAAAACTTCCTGGATATTTTTATCCTCGAAAACACAACAAATCAAACATCAAGGGTATTATCCGTAAAAACAGAAAAAGCGACAAGGAATGGACCAAGTATCCCATCATTGTTTTGGGTGAATGGGAAAGTGTCGATCCTCCAGCAAAACCTCCTCTGAAATATCAAGTCTTCAATTCTTCAGGTATACCCTCTTTTTTATTTAACTTCGATATTTATATATATCGGAATCCCATTCTGACCCCATCCTTTCGGTATATTTTTAGTACTCCTCCCTCATTTTGCCAAAGCTCGTGAGAATTCTGACAGAGTGCTTAAACTCTTAGAAGGAACTGATGAACAAATTAATGTCAGAACTAGGGCTGACAAATAAGGGAAGCCTCGCCTTGCTGTTGCTCTTCCTGATATCAAAAATTATCGAGCTCCTCTTTATGTTCTTCAGATTCGGGCTCTCCACTAAATGGGTCAGTCGCCAATTTCCCCTCACTCTCCTTCAACAAATCATTTAAACGATCCTTCTTTTATTCTGGCCTCCTTTGCTTTGCATGAAATACCTTCTAATCTTCCCGACAGTTTCTTCCATTATCTAGATAACAATCTTACCATGACACCAACTCTTTTTCCCGAAATTAAAAAAGAAATTCCTAATTTTTATGAATATCCGATTTTACAAGATATATTTGATCAGCATCGTTTATTGTATACCGATATGGCACCTCGACTATCAGCGAACCCAAGTGTTAGTCGCCAACTTCCTGGTAAAGATAAACAGAAAGCTGCTGACACTACATCGGCCAAGGTTCCACAAAAACAGCCTCCTGTTCCACCTTCCAATACTCGGAAACCTTCTTCTAAAGATAAGCATCATGCTCCTCCTAAAGACATATCTCATACTTCATCTCAAGATACTCATAGTCACTCTGGTTCCAAGAAACGCAAATGGGGGAAAGTGGACTTCCTGAGGGTCAAACACTTGACTCTATTACTTCTTCCGATACCACTGATCTCTTCAAGCCTGTATTTCACCTATGTGATGGATCATATATTCCCTTAACTGCCTCCCTGTTCGCCAATGATCTTCCTGAAGACTTAGGTGTGAGCCTCTCCTCCAACTGCGTTCTTCCAAAAGATAAGCTTGCTATGCGTGCTGCGACACCTGCAGAACGCTTAACCACCTTTTGTGATTTCATAGAAAAGGTATTCACACCATCTTTCCTTTGTCAGATATATGGATCTTCATCTATAATTTATATCTGCTTATCGATTTTTGTTATTTTTCTAGGCTAAAGTAGCTTGTTTGACTCCCACTATCAGCAGGACAATGATATTGGTCGCTTGAGAAAAACAGTCGAAAATCAACAGGTGGAAGTTGACAAATTGAACAAAGAAGTCACTCTCTTGAAACGGGAGAACAGTCAACTGACAAGCGACTAGAAAAAGAATGTCGAAACTGCTGAACAAACCCTTCAACAGAAGATTGCCGAACACACTAAAATTCTGAAGAAAGAACACTCAGAACAGTTGAAGAAACTCACCGAAGACTTTGCTATCACATAGGCAAAGTATAAAAAAGCTTCGGACGCTGTCGATGATGAATTTAACGATGTTATGACATCTTTGAATTCCCTTGCCGATCGGCTTGAAGTCTTCCGACCATATGTTCCAGCTGATGTTCTTGCAAAGTATGATCTCTCTGCCGATAGTACTCCTACTTATGCACTTCCAGCCTCCATTCCATCTACTTCTGCTACTACCATTACAACAACAACTTGCCCTACTGCTGATGCCCTTCCATCTGATGAGTTTGCTGAAATAGATGGTCTCCTTAATACCCCTCCATCTTAAACTTGATATTCTGCCAGCCTTATTTTGTAATATTGGAATATTGTAACTGTACCCATTTTGCTACAATATTCCCTGATTTTGTAATACCGCTACAATCTTCTTCTTCTTTAATCCACCACTTTTGTAGATTTGCATTAAATAGAAACCTGAATTTCTCAACATCCCCAACAAGACTTACCTATCGCTAATGTTTAGACTTATACAAAATAGCAAATGTATCATTGAAAACTTAGCCTTATATTAACAGAAAATCTAACTTTCAATACTCTCAACCAACAGAAAAATGAAATTTTCGATACTCCACCAAACTAGAGTATCGGCGATACTAAGACTTGCATCATCAGAAAAATAAAATTTTTAATACTCCACCAAAACTAGAGTATCGGCAATACTAAAACTTGTATCATCAGAAAATTGAAATTTTCGATATTCCATCAAAACTAGAGTATAGGCGATACTAAGACTTGAATCATCAAAAAAATGAAAATTTCAATACTCCACCAAAACTAGAATATTGGCGATATTAAAACTTGTATCATCATAAAATTGAAATTTTTGATACTCCACCAAAACTAGAGTATCGGCGATACTAAGACTTGTATCATCAGAAAAATGAAATTTTCAATACTCCACAAAAACTAGAATATCGGCGATACTAAAACTTGTATCATCAAAAACTTGAAATTTTCGATACTCCACCAAAACTAGAGTATCGGCGATACTAAGACTTGTATCACCAGAAAAACTGAACTTTTTGATATCCTCAAACAAAAGAGAGTATCGACGACACCACTGTATTAAATGATCATAATTCAACAACTTAATTCAAATCCCAACATGCATTAAAAACTCCATTTAAACTTATTAATTAATAATTAAATAATTTGCTTCTTCCCAAACGTTCTTTACACAGATAACCATAAAATTACTTTTTCCAACTGACTTTATTTACCAACTCCTCGTTTTCCTACTATCCTTCTTTAATTTTTCTTGTTTTCATGCTAATACCATTTATTTTCCTCGTTTTTACCATCTTTCTACTTGTATAAAAACCCGTTTTTCACCTTATGCTTCAATTTACTTTTTACCAACTATTTTATTGAAACACCACCAACATAAAAAAAAAAACATGTACCCTTTCTCCTTCTATCTTATCATTCTTGTCCTGCTTATGGTTCTTCCATAATGGCTCGATTGGTCAGACTGCTCAACCACGGAACACTTTGATGATGATGAAGAAGAAGAAGAAGATGATGAGTGGCTCCGAGATCCTTATAGTTATGACTATAACAATGATGGATCCTCCTCTGATGGAGACAACGGTGATGATGAGAATGAAGATGAAAATGATGATGAGGATGAAGATGAAGATGATGACGATAACTGACTTTACATCTCTGTCTATGCTATGTATCAATGTTTTGACAACAACTGTTAAAAAACAATTACCATCATTTTTATTTTGACATTATCATTGCCCCTTTCTAATTATGAATAACTACAATTATACATGCCATTGTTGCCAAAATTAATAATTTAAACAACGCACCTTTATCATAAACACGATATCTGATGCCTTCTCCATGCTGCCGATATGATCCACTTTATGTGCCTGGTATCGGCCATTGCTTTTGATACCAAGACTTTTGACAATATGCCTAATATCAACATTTCTGCTAATATCAGGATTTTATGTGCCTGGTATCGGCCATTGGTTTTTTATACCAGGACTTTTGGCAATGTATCTAATATCAATACGTCTATCGATACCAGGACTTTTGGCGATGTGCCTAATATCAATACGTCTATTGATAACAGGACTTTTGGCAATATGTCTAGTATCTGCCATTGTTTCTGATACCAGGACTTTTTGACAATATGCATACTACCAACATTTCTGCCGATAACAAGATTTTATGTGTCTGGTATCTGTCATTGTCTTTGATACCAGGTCTTTTTGACGATATGCCTGATACCAACATTTCTGCCGATAACAAGACTTTATGTGTCTGGTATCTATCATTATTTCTAATACCAGGTCTTTTTGACGATATGCCTGATACCAACATTTCTGCCGATAACAGGACTTTAATACATAATATTATAACATCATTGCATTATGAATCCAAATCTTTTATTATCATGAATATTCTTGCTACATAGATCATTCTTCTGATAAAGTTGAAAAATACATTATTGAAAAAATACCTTCAGATTATTGACATTCTGAGGTTTCAGAAGTAGATCGCCATCAGCATTTTTCAAATAATATGCTCCGTTTATTCCCACTTTGTGTATGATATAGGGCCCCTCCCAATTTGCTGATAATTTTTCAGCTCCCTTCTCTTTTGTCCCTTGAGTGACTTCTTTCAACACTAAGTCGCCTTCTTGGAAACTTCTTTCTCGGCTTTCTTATTGAATGCTTTCCTAAGCTGTCTGTGGTAACAATCAAGCTAAATTCTTGCTTGTTTCTCCTCTAAATTTAAGATCTCTGCATACATCCCTTGTTCATTTAACCATTTTTCCACAAGCAATGTCCTGGATGTAGATACTACCATCTCAGCTGGAGTTACTGCTTCCATCCCATAGGCTAGAGTAAATGGCGACCTCTCTTGTAGCTACTCTTGGAGTTGTTCGATATGTCCATAGCACACTATTTAGCTCATCAACCTATAAGCCTTTCTTATCCTCCAAATTTTTTTTTTTGATATTATCCATAATAGTCTTGTTTGTCGCTTCAACTTGCCTATTCCCCTGAGCATAATAAGGTGCCGATGTGAAGTGCTTGATCTTATATGATTCTATGAAATCTCTCACCTTGCCTCCAATGAATTGAGGACCGTTATCCGATATGATGGCATACGGTAAACCATATCGACATACCACTCTCTCAAACAAAAAACCGATCACATCCTGTTCTCTGATATGTTGCAAAGCTATCGCCTCCACCCATTTAGTAAAGTAATCTGTCACAGCAAGCATAAACCTTTTCTTGCCTCTCCCAGGTATTAGAGGTCCCACAATGTCCATTCCCCATAACGCAAACGGCCATGGGTTTGACACACAATGCAACTCCTCTGCTGGAACATGAATTGTATGACCATGTTTCTGACATTGAATGCACTTCTTTGCATATCGAAGACAATCCCTTCTCATTTGTGGCCAGAAATATTCTTGCCTTGTTATCTTGTTAGCCAAGGATCTCCCTGCTGAATGATTTCTGCACTCCCCTTCATGTATCTCTGCGATGATTTGATTAGCATCAGCTGCCGATATACATTTCAAATGCGGTCCCCCTGGATTTTTCCGATACAAGTCATCGTCTATTAGCAGATATCTTTCAGCTCCAGATTTTATTTTTCTAGCTTCATTTTTATCCTTGGCTAACTCACCTTTAGACAAAAATAAAATATAATTGTTTAACCATGACTCCCCCAGCGTATCTATTTCCATAATCTCAGGATGCTTTATATCGATACTTGGGTTCTGCTGGACACCCACTTGCAATATACGTCCTTCTGTATTTTCCAACATAGCAGCAACATATGCTAAAGCATCTGCATGTCGAATTTCTCCTCGATCGAGGTGCTGAAATTTGATTCTGCTTAAATTCTGAAGCTTCTTTATCACGAAGTTCAAATAATCAATCATATTATCGCATTTAGCTGAATACCCTCCATTGATCTGACTTACCACCAGCTGAGAATCACTGAATACAGATAACTCTTTGACATTTAACGATGTAGCCATTTCCAATCCTGTAATCAATCTCTCATATTTTGCTTCGTTATTAGATGCGTGGAATCCTAAGGTAACTGCTGATTCCAATCTCTGATTGTCTGGTGTTATCAGAACCGCTCCGATACCACATCCCTTTTGACTTGATGATCCATCAACAAAAAAGTCTCCAACCATTTGTACCAGCCCATGGATCATCCTCATCCATCACATCATCAAGTTCTTTCAGCTGTAAACCACTATCTTCTTCAATATTTCAATTTTCATCTTCAGCGGGAAAATCTGCTAGAAAATCCGCTAACACTTGACTCTTTTCTGAAACCCTATTATGATACTCAATTCTAAATTCATCTATAAGAACCGACCATTTCGCCATTCTTTCTGACTTGGCTGTTTTGGCCAAAGTATGTTTCAACGGCAATTTTGCCATAACAATGACTGAATGAGCTTGAAAATAAGGCTTCAATCTTTGAGTGGAATAAAGAAGAGCTAACGCGTATTTCTCCAACATTGAATATCGTGTTTCAGCCTCTAGCATGGTTTTAGATTGGAAATAAACAGGTCGCTTAGACCCATTTTCCACTTTTATTAATACCGAGCTAATAGCAAAATCCGATACTGCTAAATATAAAAATAAAGTATCACCTTCCTCCGGCTTTATCAAAGTTAGCACTTCTTGGAGATACTTCTTTAAATCTGAGAAAGCCTCTTCACATTCTTCCTCCTATATGAACTTTGTATTCTTCTTCGATCAGCAATTTGAATAAAGGTTTGCATCGGTCGGAAGTTCTTGATATGAACCTATTTAACGCTGCAATTCTTCCTGTTAGCTTCTATATCTGCTTCCTAGTACTCAGAGAAGGCATCTGCTGAATAGCTCGAATTTAGTATGGATTCACATCTATTCCTCTTTTTGTGACTATATACCCCAGAAATTTCCCTGAACTAACCCCGAAAGTATATTTCTCTGGGTTGAGCTTCATATTAAATTGTCTGAATATCTGAAACACTGTATCGAGGTCTTTAACATGATCTTCTGCTTTTTTTTATTTGATTACCATATTATCGATATAGACTTCCACAATCTGTTTAATCAAATGCCTAAACATTTTCTCCACCAAACGCTGATACGTTGCTCCAGCATTCTTTAGACCAAATGGCATTCGAACAAACAATAAAGACCTCTTTCCACAACGAACACCATTTTTAACTGATCTAGTACTACCATGACAACTTGAAAATATCCTGAATGCCCATCGCAAAAACTCAACAACTCAAAACCCGCTGTTCTATCGACCAGTTCGTCAATCCTGGGTATCGGATAATAATCTTTCGGACACTCTTGCCATTCTTTTTCGGGACGACAACAATATTTGTCACCCATTCTGAGTGATCGATTTCTTTGATGATTCCACATTCCAACATCTTTTTTATCTCATTTTGCACCACATCTGCATATATTGGCCGAACCTTCCTATGTTTCTGATGCACAGGAACTAGGGGTGGGCAATGGGCCGGGTCGGGCTAGCCCGGCCCTAAACATTTAAAGCCCTTTAAATATTAGGGTCGGGTCAGCCCGGCCCTAAAGTCAGCATAGGGCCGGGTCACAAGTCTAAACCTCAAGCCCTTACCCTACCCTAAGCCCTCTTTAAAGGCTTTAGGGCCGGGCTTTAGGGCCGGGCCTATATATTTTCTTTTTTTTTACTACATCAGTTTTAAAACTCATTTATATTACAAAAATGTACAATAATCTACAAACTCAAAGTCCAACCAATCTAGTAATAATCTTGTATAAGTCCAAAAATTTAAAATGCACATCCACAATCTAATGAACTGAAGTACATCGAGAGTTCGGAATTTGTTCTTCCTTGTACTCAAACCTCACTAAAATTATATTTTAAATTGAAATACATAGACAAATAATTATATTATTATTTTAAAGGAAGAAGTAATAGATATAAAGAAGAAACATAATAGTTTTGGTTAAGGGTCATGGAAGTTGTTAAACTATTTGTAATTTCATAAATTATTTCTATAATAGATTCAAACAAATATAATATTACCTTTCTTCTAATTTAAAAGTGATTCAACCTTTGTATATGGAAATGAAAATATTGGCTTTTGAACAAGTGATGGAGAAAGGTTTGAGATTACAAATGTCATTTTTCTGACAAATGTTGTTTTTGGTTTCTATGTTACAAATGTCCGCTCAGATTTTGCTTTTTAATGGTGTGGAAGGAAATCTTTAGTTTTAGACTTAGCTTGGATGTGAATAAAAATATAATTTATAAGAAATAAGTGAGAAAAGAAATTGAGAATAATAAGTTATGGACTTTGACTTGATGATCAAAAGAATAAAGTCTTATTTTTTATTAGGCTAGTGCTCATTGTTCTTCATGGCTGTTAAGTTGACAAGTTTTTGTTATATAAGACAAGTTATTGGAAGTACCCTTGGGTGTAAGTGATAAATTACAAAGAACAATGTTATTTTAATTGAAAATATTTAACAAATAGTTGGACAATTATGGTATGTGTATTTATAGTGAAAGTGTGAAACAGGGCCGGTTAGGGTCGGGCCTATGTTTTAGAATCTTAGCCCTAGCCCTGCCCTAGAAGGCATTAGGGCCGGGCCGGGCCGGCCCTAAACTCTGTGAGGGCTTTATAGGGCTTAGGGTCGGGTCGGTCAGGGCCGGATTAGGGTCGTTAGGGCCAAATTCCCACCCCTAACAGGAACTGCTCCTTCTCGCATATTCAACTTATTAGAACATATAAAAGGGTCAATACCCGGAAGGTCTGCCATCGACTAAGCGAATATATCTTTATTTTTCCTTAAGAAATTTATCAGATCTTGTCTGACAACTGCACACATCTCTGTTCCGATAAAAGTGAAACAACTTTCATCACTCTGACTGATATTAATTTTTTGTACCTCCTCCATTGTTTTGCTCATAACTACTTCAATCTCTATCTTTAGCTCTAACGTAAATCTAAAATCCTGCTGATGCTTCATGGTGTTGGATTTTAGAGTTAAATCATCTGCTAATTGTTATTTGGTGTCTTCCGAGACTCCCCCAGTATCTATTTTCTTTTCTTTCATCCCCTTTACAGTGACGAAATTGCATTTCTCAGATACTGACTGATCACCTCGTATCTCATGTGGTCCATAAGCAGTCGGAAATCTGATAACTTGATAAAAAGTACTGGAAACTGCTCTCATAGCATGTATCCATTTTCTTCCTAATATAACATTATGATCCGAATGATGCTTGATGACTATGAACTTAGTCATTATTGTTTGTGGACCTGCCCTTACTGGCAACTTTATTCCTCCAGCTGGTCTAGTTGAAGTCCCATTGAAACCATACAAATTAAACTGCAGCTCCTTCAAATGTGACTCATCAAATCCGATACCTGTATATGCTTTCCAAAACAGAATATTGACCGAACTTCCACGATCCACCAATATTTTCTGCACATCATAGCCAGATATCCTTAACGTAATTAACAATGCATTATCATGAGGTAACATCACCTTTGACAAATCATCAGGAACAAACATAATAGCTCTAGGTATATTTGCCGCTACTAATTATGGATTCACTGGTATCGGCTCTATGTTAACCTCTAGCACTCCCTTCACTGTTGATATTTTTCTGATCTTATCCCTTATAATCTTCTTCTGTGGGATAACTCTTTTGTAAATCATGTTGATCACTCCCAAAGGTTTATCATTCACCATCGCTGTTACTTTTGGCCGAGCATCTACCCTGAATTCGGGAAGCTTTCCATCTCGCATTAATCTGTCTACTTCTCTGAGCAACTGTAAACACTTATTGGTTTCATGATTTTTGACCTTATGGAAATTACATAAAGGTTTATCTGCTATTTCCCTAAGCTTGTGAACTGGATGTTGGAAATAAAGTTCTTTCCCCACCCTCCTCAAAATATCTTCTACTGTTGTATTAATGGCAATGTAATTGCTCGGATCTAACTCTTCTTTCAGCGACCTTTCAAACCTCTTTTTCTGCGATGGTTAGTTCTCCACCTTTGCATAAGAATCTGCTGACTTCCTTTTATCAGACTTATTGTAGTTATCATCTTTAGCTGACTTACTTGATTCCGATACCTGTAGTACTGACTGATTCGATGCCGCCATAATTCCCTCCTCAACTTGCACATCTTTTTCAGTCTTATCATACAACTCTCTCAGAGTTTTGATATCCTTCCGAAGCATATACTTGTGCATGTCAGAACTTGGAATAAGTCATGTTTGAAATACCATTACTGCCGTCATTTCCGACTAATCTAAATGCTCCACTAGCTGTGCCTCTGCCTTGAACCGAGATAAGAACGTTTTTAGAGATTCCTTCTTTCCTTGCTTAAGTTGGAACAAGACTGACACCTGCTTCGGTTTTACTCGCTGATGACCATAATTTGACAAAAAAAAAATTTTGAATCTCCCGATAACATGATATCGACCCTTCCGGTAGAGAACAAAGCTACTTCAACACTTTCCCCTTCATGCTTGCAGAAAAAGATTTACATAATAATGAATTGAGGTAAGTTGTACCTTTGTATATCAAAAACTGATGGTGATATCCAAATAGATGGTCCATCATATCTGATGTGCCATCATATTGGGTGAACTTCGAAAGTTTGAACTTTGGTGGAATGGGCATCATCTCAACACTCTGATATATCGGATTTCTACTGACATCGTCCGCCAGTTTCCTTATCGAAGCAGAAGTTTTTTCCAGAAGCTGGTTTTGCATCATCTCCTGTATCATCTCTTTAGTGATGGTTTGTGGTATCGACATTTCCAATATCGGCGAAGCTTCTGTAGTTCTTTCATATTTTTCCGATGCTTTCTCCACAAAATGACTACCTGATTTAGAACTACATTCCTCTTCCTCCTCTCCCTGAACATCCTTCACAACCACACTCAGACTCCCCTTCTTCATCTCTTGGTTCTCCTTTAGTAATATCGCGTTTAGCTTTTCCACTTTCGTCAACCTTTTCAGAATTGTCTGAATTGAAGTATTATCTTCCATGTTCTCCTCCTGATATTGCCGACTCCCAGAAGCCCTTGTATTTCTTGTTTGTGATTGATTATCGTTATCCACTTGTTTGAAGTTTGTTTTCTTCCTTGGAGCCATTATGATTCAAAGCTCACTATTCACTCATCTTTCTTTACCCTTCTGCTCTTCAAACCAAGAACAAAACTATGGATTCTATATCGAAAAAGAAGAAAACCTTAAATTTTCTTGTTCTCGATGCACAGACGGCGCCAATGTGATGTCTAAGAACATTTTCTTTCTTATGCTCTAAGATCACACAATAGAATGAATGAAGGGAACATAATCGGAGAAGAAGATGCAATGAATATTTGTTTTATTAAAATGGCGATAACTGTTTACAATTTGTCTCTTTGTTTCTGTCTATTTCTCTCTCCTCTTTCCAATGATTTTTTGGATAATGAATAAATGAATCCTTTTTTTTTATCTCTTCCAGTCTTTATATAGTATTCTAATTTGGCTTTGACCCAGTTAATCTTTGACACGTGTCCCTTGTCTCCCTCCTCTTCTTTCCCGCTCAATACCTGCAAATGTTTAAACATATATAATTCCGAAATATACCGAAACATTGACCCTTATGCCAGTGTTTCAAGTTTTGAAATGTCAGACATAATGCCTTTATACACGATATTTGCCCACTACACCCTGCCCGACTGGTACTGGTGGGTAGGTTCAATAGAACAGACTCTTCCTTGAAGGAACGGAACTTATAAAGTCATGCTATATATTTTTCTACTCTAGACAGCTACATGCAAATACAAGACCAACAGAAGGCAGCTGAAAAACAGAAGTGCGAGTGACTAGCGCGCCACAACTAGCAACTTTTTCTCTGAAAGGCTCGCTTCAAAGACGAAGGCCCTTAGGCTGGAGTCCATGGTATGTGTGTCTTTCTTATAGTTGAGGGGGGACAAGGCAGCTTACGGTGAGGAGGGAAATACAATACATACACCCTATTTTGACCTTGAACTGCATGCGTCATATCATAAAAGTCCTACTTGTTCCATACATACTTAGTTAGCTCTTTATACTGAGTTAGCTCAGGAGATATGGAAAAATCCCTAAAAAGGAAAGTCCCTTCGCTCCAAGGATGTCAGCCTGTATTTTCATGGCGGAATCTTTCTCTTCTTGGATGTTCCGCATGTGGTCCTTGATGCTTTAAGTTTCCCATGCCTTCTTCGCATTTTATCAGTTCGACCAGATTTTAAGACTCACGTAGGTTAGTTTCCCGATTTCCCAAATCTTTTTATTGGGTTTCAGCTAGTTTAGGTGATCCACCCGCCATATTATCTGTTTCCTCCACCATAAGCGGGTAGGGGTAGCAGTTCGGATACTCAACTGGCTAGTAAGGGGGTAGAATCATTGAATCACCAGCCTATATAGGCAAGGGATATAAAATTTCATCAGGAAGGATATCACCAGCTACAATGGCGGGATCGGTATCGCCTGCTGCATCACTGCATAGTAGGTCGTAATCGGAAAGAGAGGCAATGTGTGGATCGATCACTGCTAGTCATAAAAGCTAGGTCAGTGGTCTCGAAGCCATAATATGTGAGTACAGAACCACAACTTCCGGATAAGCTTTCACCATTATGGAACTCCCCCATCTGCTGGCAATAAATCTGTGGCGAACCGTAATCAAAGGCAAAGAATCTTCCTACTAGTGGTACCTACCTAGCTAGCTTCTGGTTGTTTGTCTCCTTCTCTTGGTCCGGTTGGCATCAATGTCTTCCATTAAAGCACAGCATCTAAGACATCGAGCCTATGTTGCTTAACCGGTAAACATCTCCTCTCAAGATTCTCAACTTTCATTGGATCAACCTGATTATTATCCCCACCCACCCAAGTCGGAAGGACTTCATCGCAGTGAGGAAAGCATCCGAAGTTATTGATCTTTCGGTCAGAAGCATATGCCCCTAGTCCTATGTCAAAGCAAACTGCCTTGCACTGTAGGACTATAAAATTTAAAGAGACAAGTTTTCTTATTATTTTCCGGCTGAATTACAAGTGCTTGTTATGAGCTTTTGACAATGTGTTTTTCATGAGATGATCATTCTCGTGATTATAATATCACTACCAAGTCTTTGATATTAGAAATTGTTCTGACACAATGGTTGCACTTGGTCTAAAGCAAATTTGAATATGATATGATGCAGAGAAATATAGATTTGAAAATAATGTGTGCATCTACCTCTTTAGCACTGGCTTCCTCAATGCTGTGGATGCTTGGATAAACAACTGGCTTTACATATACTCCAATGGAATCTAAGAATTGACCAGCTTTCCCATGAAACCCAATGATCTTTCCACCTTCCATAGGCAATGAGAAATAAGTGCCATCTGCAGGACCAATTGGTCCATACTTCGTCACATTTGTTACAAACCGTAATGACCTTATTACCAATGGGCCTTCAGGTCTAAAATATCCATAATGTCCACTTATGGACGTTAAATATTCTTCTGGCAAATCTATGTCAATCTGCATGTTCACAAATCACAAATTGATTAAGACAGCAGGTACAGTGTCTATTTTCTACAAAAGGTTTAACAGGCGTTATCCTTAGACTGTGGTTCAGATGCTAAAACTTCCCCTTCAGCTTTCAAGTCGGGGTTAAAATTCTAATATATATAAAGAAAAAAACTGATAGTAGTCATACTAGTGGAATAGTAGACATAAATGCAATCTAAAAAACACCGTAAGAACAGAATTCGAATCTCCGGCAAGGCATAATCCTGCTGAGAAAATTTTGATCGATTATGCCAAACGTTAGCTGGGGTGTCAAGGTTTTGGCATATAGTCCACTCTAAAATCATAACGATGCACATTCTCAGTACAGGCCACATTTGTGCAATCGTTTGCAGCTCAACTGTGAACCATAAAGAATATTTAGTTTTTGCGGACGTTTGCAGCAAAACTTTGATGAAAATCTTTGGCATCTTTGAATGATGTAGTGAATTTGGTAACGACGTTTTCTTTAAGGATACAACTGACTCCCTCGAAACATTTTCCCAGCATAAAGTTTCTGCTTCAGTCTTTTGCTTGCTTACTAACAGTCTAATACAAAAGCATCCTTAATTAATGTACGATACACTTTTCTTGATTATCTACTCAGTTAATGATCACACAATTTTATGTGTTTAGTGAAAGGGACCAAGACAAAAAGGAGGTCCATCAAAATTTCTACCACCAGAATTGAAGTACTGATAAAATACCAACCACCTCAAAGTTCTACTGCAGATGAAACTGAAAAAGTTATCAACTACCAAATCTTATATAGTCTAGAAAAAGGTCGGACACGCACAACTACAGAAGTGTGCTGGAACTTTTTTTTTTTTTTTTGAATAAGTTTTTGGGGTTAGGTACCTGTATTAAGCTCTTATATAAACTTGACCTCTTTTATCCTCCTCCACAATACACGTCAGTCTGTTGTCTAGAGGAGGAACAAAATAGAGGACATCATTTACATTTGATAGTGCTGCTAGAAGTGTGCTGGAACTTAGTTCGCATAAAACGCACAGCTTTATATCAATCTACAGGATATATATCTGAATACAAAATAAAACATTGGGAAGTTTTTAAGTTCTAACCTTGTCAAAAGAAAAATGTGTTGGAGCCTTACATATAAATGGGGCAAAATTATTCAAATTTTTTTACTATTTCAATGTATACATTATGAAGCAAGTTTAAGAGGAAATCAAAAAGTTACAAGGCTGGCACACGCCCAAGTTTGATTATGGCCTAAGATTTCAGCACGATGACGGAAAATGCAACTTATTGAACCAAAGCAAGCTATGTATCCAATCTAAAATTCGTTGTCCAGAATTAGTTACATACTGACATGATGTGTACTCATAACTGATTTACCAAACGGAGGATCACGTTATATTATTACCTTGTTTGTTCGAATGCCACCCTTGCCACCAAACTTCTTTGAGTAGACAATTTCTCCATCCTCATTTTCAGTTTTGAAAAGGATATAATCAATGGCCCCACCACTAACTATCACTACTTGTTTTATGCATGTTTTTCATGTCGTCCTCATTCACACTCCATTTCGACTATCCACTTCTTGATCCCCATGGTCCTAGTTTCAGCATGCACTGCATCTCCACACCTTTCTTTTCCTGCACTTGTGCAACACAGTAGTGAAAAACACACAACACACACACACAAACCAAAAGAACGAAAACATGATGGAGATAAGAAACTCACCATTTGTTTTGACTACTACGTTGGTCGATTTAGAAGAAGCAACAGTTCCTCTAGTTTGAAGAAACTAACTCTTTCTTTGATATTTCCACCTAAATCTAAAAGTGGGTTTTCCATAACCAATTTATTCACTCGAATACCAATATCTTAAAGTTCAATGCATGTATCGCCATTTGTCAACTCAAAATAAAACTTGTCAGTTCCAAGTTTGCATGAGATAGATGCAACAATGTATGTCTCGTGGACTCGTGGTAATTGAGTAAAATAGTGAGTGTACATCAATGTTTAGTAAATTGGTGACTTTTGTGATTTTTGAGCAAGCATGCACCAAGTGGCCAAGTCCTTCATAATAATAATAAGAAGACATTTTGCACCACAAGGGCGGCTTGGTGGGTGAGGGGTTGATTTTGGGAAGTACACATGTTCCATAAATCTTATGGTTTCTTTACTGATGAAATATGAAGGTGGGTCTCGGCAATATGATCATGAATATGTGGTGATTTTTCCAGGGAAAAGAACAGTTTGTGTAATGTGACACTTTCTTGAGGTGGAAGTTTGTGGTCCATGTCGTTATTTAGTATTTTTACACATAATTTGATGAGTTTTAAAGGCCGTACATCAAATTTTGTTATTATCGTTTGTGGTCCTTGACGTTGGCAGACGATTTAGATTATGATTGAACAAATCTCGACCAGTGTAACCATATTACTCTCTTTGAATGGACAGGAATTTGCTAGCCAAAAGTTTCGTAGAAAGTTCCTCTCGTAGCCAAAAGCTTTGGTTTGGTTTGATAGAAATAATTTAATCTTTGACAATGGTTAGAGCATCATATCTTAAAGAGAGAAACCAAGAAAATACCAAAAATTTTGAACTAAACCAAACACCAAATAAAAAAAACACTAAATATTCGACATTAAATGACGCGGTTTTGGATAAACCGCGTCATATAGTCCACGCCACCAAGAAAATACCAAAAATTTTGAACTAAACCAAACACCAAATAAAAAAAACACTAAATATTCGACATTAAATGACGCGGTTTTGGATAAACCGCGTCATATAGTCCACGCCGCTTTCTCAAAACCACGTCACTGAAGCCCATCTTAAAAGCCCAAGTCCACGCGGTTTTCCAGAAACCGCGCGATCTCTTTCCTGTAGTGTTTAAACCTCTTGTGTTGCATATAAACTTTCTTCTTTTTTTTCTTTCCAAATTTCTCGCGCAAAACCGTGTGATTGAAGCCCACACTCTAGCCCGAGCCCATGCGGTGTTAGAAAAACCGCGTCCAAAACTGCAAGAGATATTTGATACAGCACCAAAACTAGAACCAAATTTTGGCCGATTTAGTGTTTGGTTTGATATTTTTTTGGTATTTTCATCAAGATGTGTCTCTCCTGAAGATGAAAAAACACCAAATTATTGTGTTTGATGCTAGGATAGTATCTCACCTAAAGATGCTCTTATAAAACACTTGACTTTTCACAGATTTTGACATAAGCACAACAATCTATTTTAATGAATCATCCACCTCTTAACATCAAATACTTTATCCCACAAAAACATGTGGAAACCATTTTCCTACTTTGTACATATAGTGGATTCGATTCAATTAGTAGTAATGCTTGTTAGGAATATACAACTTAGTTGTACTTACTCTTTACCAATTCTAGTGTGTTTTTTCTCTCCAAATTCATCAACTATTTATAGGTGAGTGGTGCTTCTTCGAAACAACATAGTGACTCTTGGGAAAAAGTAAGCAACTCTTTAAAAAGTCACATATTTCGAAAAGACACACCATTTCGACATAAAACACTATTTCAAACTAGTGTCTATTTCGAAAGGTCACACCTTTTCGGCATGATACACTGTTTCGAACCAGTGTACATTTCAAAAGGTCGCACCTTTTTGGCATAATGGACTGTTTCGAACCAGTGCACCATTTCGAAAATGTTTTTTCTCACTTTACATACTACAAGAGAAACCCATTTCATCTTAAGTGGGGTAACTTGGGAGACAAATTACTCATTTATATCTCAATGGATTTGTACAAATCCATTTTTCTAACAATCCCCCACATAAAAGATACCGCATCAGGTCAAGTAGCATGGGAGGCCTCGAACTTGCCTTAGTGAAAGACAATCGGATTTAATTGGACGATCAGTAGACTTCAATTAATGTCCTTGAATTGTCAGCCGTTTGTATAAACATAGACAATCATCTTCACGCAGTACCTTCTCGAATATTGTTGGTTCTCACGTTTGTGTTCATTTTGACCATGAACATTTATTGGTTTTAAAAAATTCTTTTGAGACATTTGCCTTAAAATTCTCATAGAAACGGCCCCACTTCACACTCACATAGATGATTTCTATAAAGATTATTCTGCAATACTCCACTTGGATAACATAACTTTCCAAGATATAGTAAATTATTAAAAGCTTGACTTATCCTGGGTCTCGCGGCAGATATGCACTGTCTTATATAGGAATGGGTTAGAGTATATTATTACTCTCTAATGCTAACTGAGTCACAGACATAATTCAGTTGGCCCTTTGAACCTAGATCTTGGGATCTCCAGTCAACTAGGTTGGTTTTTCCATTATGAGGACTCTTGGTTGATTATCTCAAAGGCTTTAAGCCCATTCCCCTTGATAATCTTTCCACTTGCTCTCTTGTTAAACCTTTTGTAAGCGGATCCACAATGTTATCTTTTAACCTTACATAGTCGATTGAGATAACTCTATTTGAGAGCAATTGTCTAACGGTGTTATGTCTACGACGTATGTGTCGAGACTTCCCATTATACATGCTACTCTATGCTTTACCAATAGCAGATTGGCTGTCACATTGTATACACACTGCTAACACAGGTTTAGCCTAGTTTGAAATATCCTCTAAGAAATTTCGAAGCCACTCTCCAGCCTTGTCCAATGCTATGAATTCTGATTCCATAGTGGACCTCGCTATGCACGTTTGTTTTAAGGATTTCCAAGAAAGAGCTGCACCTCCAAGTGTAAAGACATATCCACTTGTGGACTTTGAGTCTTTAGTGTCAGATATCCAATTAGCATCGCAGTACCCTTTTGGAATGGCTGGATATCTTGTATAGTGCAGACTGATAAGTGCTCAAAAAGTGTTATTTAACCCTCGATTATGCCTCTTGTTTAGCCATCTTAGTGGACTAATAGTGCTTGTAAGTTATGTTTTAAGATTCTACAGGTGAAAAAGAGTTTTTGTAGAATATTAGAGAAAATGGGGTAAAACGAAGCAATTGAGACATTAAGGATCACATGGGAGGCCCGTGGACAATCATGGAGAAGGCCAAGGAATTGGAGCTATTAAATATGCGACTTGGACCTATTTTAAAATCTATTTGGAAGCCCAAGGCAAAAGGATTCGTTGCTTGGACCAAAGCCCGCAAAAGAGGATAGAAGGATAAAGCGTAAGAGAAAATCGGCTTATCGTGCGGGGATGTATCGATCGGCCCAGACGCATTGATTGCATCTGGGGCGATAGATCGAAGCGTCGGATGCATTGATTAAGTCCGGGGCGCATGGATAATGCGTCCCAGAGCATGAATCGAATTAATCGTAGCCAATTCCTCTCGAGTTTGAAGACGAAGTCGGACTCAAAAAAACCTATTTGTATTAGGAAACAAATGACGGTTTGGAATGCTTCTAGAACTCATTGTAACCCCTAAAAATAGAGGACCTAAGTGCCTCATGTAATTTGCCAATTCACTTATATTCTTGTCTCGAACTTGAGGCAAAGAGAGAATAATAAAAGATCGGTTTTAACTAGGTAGTCTTAATAAATTAGTCTTTCTAGTCTTATGTTCTTCAACTCTTCTTCTTCTCGTTCTTCGTGTTCTTCCTTCTTTATGGAAGGCTATTCTTCTCCTTCAAGGGAGGAGAGATGAAGCCGATCTTAAGGTTTAATGATTCTTCCGGGTTATGGTGTTCTTCAATCGGGTTAGTTTTTATGTTTTTAGTTATTAGTTCCATTGCCCACACCAGGGGATGGAAGTATAGATTAAGGTTTTTATTTATTACAATTGAATATCATGCTAGTTTAGGGTTTTATTTATTGCAATTGAATATTTGTTAGTAATATGCTTTTATTTATTGCAATTGAATATAATACTAGAATAGAGTTTTATTTATTGTAATTGAATATTATACTATTATTCTTCTACTTTTCTTCTAATTGTGTAGTGTTTTAGAGTAAGGGGAAGTATTCCTTGTGTTTTGCCTTAGATGGTGATTCATTGAATAGTTGCCCAAGCTCACATAAAAGGAAAGAAGATACTAGTAACATGAATATAGGAACAACCTTAAGTAGAGTTAATTGTTTAACGATGTTTCACCCAAAAGGCATTGGCACTCGCTTCGATTGCCGATTGTAGTCTACTTGGAGAAAAAACATGAAGCAAAAGGTCATTGAATCAAAAGCATTGGTGGATTTGAATCTCTTGAATCTATCTCTCTCATATTCTATCCCTATTTCCAATTCTTAGTTTTAGTATAAGTTTAGTTAGTTAGTTTAGTTTAGTTTAGTTTAACATTAGAATCTACAATATCTATAATAATAGTTTTTAATCCCTCAAACCCCTTTCCAATCCTGTCCTTCACATAACATACACTTAAAAGTGGAACGATACCCTACTCATCCTTTACTTATTGAGGGATAATTAGGTTTTGATACGCTTCTATTTTGTTCAACGACCATCATCTATCTACATCACCCATACACCATACATACACAAAAAGAGGCAGTGTCAAATGGCGCCGCTGCCGCTTTAAGTTGTTTATGTTTAATGTTTTCTTTCAAGATTAGAATTTTGGATATTGAGGTAATTTTAGCCACATCATCCATCCTTTTGAAAAAGAAAGAAGCTTGAAGGACATCTCGAAGACAAGATCTACCATCCAGGTTAGTCGAATCTTCATTCTATTTATTTTTCTTAGTATAGTTGCATCGTAGTTTAGTTTTATTGCTTTCTTAGTATAGTTGCATCATAGTTTTATTGCTTTCTAGTATAATTGCATTTAGGACCTTTTCAACAATTGAAGTTGTAAGCCAACACAGCGAAACATCAAACTCTAGTGTTTCTTGTCGAATCTTGACAAACGGACTATCGTGCGTGGGATGTGTACTTAAGCAATCCAAGTGATTCACCATAACCCTAGAAGAGACGACTTTAGACAACGGCTGAGATACTAGGCTGTAAAAGCCCAACCAAGTTGAAGGAAAGTAGTTTTGCATATTAGTATAATTTAGAATAGTTGTGTATTAGTTTAATTGCATTCAAGCATAATAGGATAGTTTTCATCATCTTCGGCGATAGCAAGAATACTAGGCAAGATTGATATAATGGCCTTGACGAATGATGGAGGTGTTATGGACACCAATAATCTGAAGCTATCACACCCATGCAAACCGCACAGAGGAAGAAGGCGGCGATTTTTATTCGGCCCAATCATTGGAGACCCACCCAAAGAAGATTGTTTTTCCGAAACGAAGCTAACCAAATTTTGAGCTTAGAGCATCGGTAATCTCAATGCTTCCAAAGTTCAATGGTTCGCACAATGTTCACCATATGTTCACATGAACAGATTTCTATCGATCCTCGAACTTTCAAGAACCGTATATCAAAGATGAGAATATCAAGTTGATTCTTTTTCCGCTCTCACTTTCGAAGGTAAAGCCTCCAAATGGTTAAGCTGCCACACCGATCAATTCAATAGATAATTGGGAGAAGTTGAGAACAAAGTTTATGAACAAGTTCTACCCACCCCGAAAGATGATGCCATGCAAACAAGCCATTAGCAATTTCAAAGGAAAAGTGGTAAGAGAATATCATCAAAGCCGGGAGAATTTAATAATCTGCTAGTCTCATGTCCACATCATGGATCACGATAAGAGCACACTTGCTCATTTTTTTCTATCGAGGACTCTCGATGATGAACAAACGGATGATCTGATCAATGCACAAAGGCAAGTTTACATCGATGGATGGAGAGGAAGCTTACAACTTTCTCGAGAATTTAGCTGAAGAAACACAACAGTGGACTACTAGCAACGAGGATGTCGCTAGCATGGAGGGGGAGCCAAAGCAATTTGGCTACAAAGCACATGAACAATCAGATCAAGAACTGAAGTCTACATTGGCCCGCTGGCCACCAAAGATTGAAACTCGAGTAAGAAATTTAATCGGTTCTCTATGAATCCTCCAAGTTCAACAAGTCTCAAGCTAAATCTCTCCCGGTCATGCAAGCTAGCCAATCTGCGAAGTCCGTTCGGACACTTCTCATGCAACTCTAGAATGTCCTAGTTACTATCAACATGCATCACTTGGAGTACAATATAAACTCATTTCAGAGGCCCAACCAAGGTGGTAATAACTTTCAAGGTAATTATTGGAGATGTAATTGGACCCCGTGTTCTCAAGATCAAAGTTATATTCCACGACAAGTCAAGTTTCACGCGGTTGGTCCCTCAACAACAATTATACTCTCAACAAAATTCCAATACAAGTGGAGAGTTATTGCCCGATCCTAGGAGAAATTATGCCGCACCCGCCAACCTCGAGAATGCAATCACTTTGCTATCACGAAAAAATCAGCCCGGTTTGAAAGTGTTCTAGAGCTTATTGTACAATCTCAGCTCAATCTCCAAAGATCTCGGGCAAGTCAATGTTCTAGAATGGAGTCTCTAGAGGCTAAGGTCGACCAACTCACTACCTCTTTGCTTTGTGCAGAAAAGACACAAAGCCACTCAACCTAGCTTATTGGAACCAATATCGAAGAGTGAAGATGTATGCCACATTGGGACAACTTCTAGTCTTGATCACCTCCATAATCATGTTAGCTCGGTTACTACTCTTAGATCGATTGAAGATAGACAACAAGGTTGACTTACCTTCTCATGATGACATTGCTTCTGAGAGCAATTGGTCAAGATTTCAAATGAAGTTCAAAAGGAAGTGGGGAAATCCTTTCCACTCCCATTTGTCAAGACAACCAAGACAAGATATGCAAGAATGCCAAGAGAAAGAAGAAGCGGACACATCGTCGATGTGTTTGTACCGAAGGCACCTTTTCCTATATTTTTTGCTCAAAGCAAAAAGGACAAGCAATTTTCAGAGATGAAGGAGGCATTTGAGAAAGATAACATCAATATCCCTTTCAAAAGCGATCAAGCAGTTGCCATCATATGCCAAATTCTTGAAGGATGCATGCAACATAAAGAGAAAGTACTCATGTTCCAAAGCGGCGTTTCTAGCTGGACAAACAACATCTATTATCCATCGCAAGCTCGGTCAAGCTCAAAGATCCGTGAAGTCCTACAATATCATGCAAGATAGGAGAAAAATTCACGGGTAATGCTCTCTTTGACCTTGGTGCTAGTGTTAATCTCTTGCCATATCATTTGTACCAAAGCGTTGGGCTGGAGAACCTAAAGCCTACACAAGTCAAATTGAAGTTAGCTGACCGTTCTACCAAGATTCCAAGAGGCATAGTTGAGGATGTTCTTGTTCAAGTAGCCGATTTCTACTATCCAGTGGATTTCATTGTGATAGACACCCAGGAAGCCTTTGATAAAATACCAATTATTCTAGGCCGACCTTTTCTCGCTACCACAAAAGCTTTGATAAATTGTCACAACGGTGAAATGAAGATCAACTTTGGTAAGATGTCCATGGACATAAATATCTTTCACCTGTTGCATAAGGATTGTGATGAAGCCGAAGGTGGAGAGGTGTACTTCCTTGATAGTATGATACAAGAATTCGTCCCATTCGAAGATACAATTGAAAGTGCTCAATCTACAGAAAACTGTGATGAACCTGAGAAACCCACCACAGAGGCGTTGCTAGCTATGTTCTTAGAATCTATGCAGAAAATTCAGAATTTAAGTGAGCGAGAATGGAAAATTGGCGAGAGAGTATCATATCTTGAGAAGATGAACTCTACATTTCAAGATGAACAACGACTTCTACCCGGAAAAATCGGTTACTAGAGAATCGGCTTAAAGAAGTTTTGGAAAAACAACGTAATCTAGAAACTGAAATGAGTCTTTCAGGAAGCGAAAGTGGACCATATTGATAAGAAGAATTGCCTTTGTTGAAGCCTCTTCTACACCATTATTATCCGAGCGAGAGAAGTATGTGAACCGGTCCTACCCCACCCCCGAGTAGTCGGCCGGACATCCATTATCATCAACTGTGGTGGTAAAGGGCACATCGATACTATTGTCTGTTAGAAAGAAAGATTTTCATCAATCTTCTACTACGGAGGAACCACAAGGCCTATCACACAATCATCGGACACGAAATAGTTCAAGGTAGAGAAGCAACTTCACCAAGAATCTTTCCAAAGATATCAAGGAGTATTTTTAACAACCCACAAGGTGAGACCTCCTCGTCCTCCAAACATTAAATTCGATTTGGGTAAAAAATCTGATCTCCTCACTCAAATTGATAATACATTACGCCTTGGGGATCCGGCGTAAAAAGACCTAAAAATTCGCATCAATGGTAATATCCTACCTTTTTCTCATCCATTTCATTTACTTCTTTATACATTGAGGTCAATGCATGCATAAGTAGGGGAGGGTGTACTTGAAAATGAATTTGAAAATTAGTTTTCAAAACTAAAATATTTTTGTTTCTAAATCGTGACATGAGAAAAATGAATTTTAATGATGAGTCCGGGATATAGATTCTATCTTGCTTAGTGTAGTGTTGAGTTTGATAGATAGTTGATATTATTGATTTCATTACCGCTTAGACTATTTATTATGCTCGGACATAGTTTTATTGATAGAATTCTTTATCAAGGCACCACCATAATACTTGGTCAGTTTGTGTACTTTTGCTAGAAGAGATTTAAACCCCTAGTAAACCGGAAGTAGAATTTTTAGACTTAGCCCGTAAGACTTAAGCTTTATACCCATTCTTTGGAGAGTTCTTCACGAAAAATCCGAAGTCTTAGTGACTCAACATCTTTTAGTTCTTTATGTCGTTGTAATATAGTCTCATTATTCGTTGATTTGGTTAATCACGAAGTGACATCAACTGGGGAGATAGCCATTAGGTCTTGTAGTCTATTCGAAATAGAGTATCATACTGATAAGTCAAGTAGTAAACCCATTCAGCCTTTATCCCACCTAGTAGGACCATCATGTTAAACCCTTTTGAGCCTTACAATAAGCCATTTTCTTTCATAAAACCCTTTACCCATCACCCAACTCCAGACAAGAAGTATAGCCAAAATCTTTATCAGCCATACCCATATGTTTATGAGAATACGAGGGGCACAAGGAGGAAGAAAGACCAAAAAAGGAAGATTACAAGGAAATACCAGAGAGATACAATGAATCCCATCATTCTCGCTCAAAGTGAAAGAAGCTAGTGGAAAACAAGCATATCCAAGATTACTAATCAAGGATATACCAATTAAAAAAAAAAAAAAAAAAAAAAAAAAAAAAAGCGTAATGGATGGAAAAGCTAAGATAAAGGAAGAATTTTCTCCGAATACTGAATTTGAAGAAATCTTCCAAAGAAAAGAAGCAAAACCCTTAGTGTTTTCGAAAACAACCTTAGAATCCTTTTACCTTTCCTTCATAAACCAATACCCAAGCCAAGTTACAACCCATGACTTATCATTCTGGTATGGTGCGAAGTCTAGAATAGGTGAAAGGATGCTAAAGTGAAGGACCCGACACTTCATATGTGATTGACATTCTTTCCATGAGACTAATTTTATTCAGAAGTCTGTTTTTCAAGGTAGTATGTGGGATGTTTGTATGCATTATTCTTTTCCCCACATACATGAGGTAAAATAGTAGACCATCTTCTGAGAGATTCTTTTCTGAGAGTATGACCGGTGAGGATTGAAAGTCGAGATTATCTACCTATGGTAAACTAGGTATTCCGTTTCTTGGATAGGAGTGTATAGGAGATTGACTAAATACACACATAAGCCTTGATTGAGAATTTTGTCAATTTTTACTATCTCCCATCATAATCTATGAGTCTTTGCAGAAATGTAGTTAGCAATGGAGACCGCTATTGGGGTAAGCACTAAGTGGGTAAGGAATTTCTCTCTCTGAAAAATACTATCATTCTTGAACATGTTATTGATTGATTTTGTGGGTATATCACCTGAAAACCCTCAATGAGAGACTATAACTCATCCTTTTTGGGGAACTTAAAGGTTTAAAGCCTTGTTGCATATGGTAAATGCAATCGCGATGCCTCTTGAAAATGAGTTAGGATTTTATTTTTGTTATTAGGATATGATTTTGATCACTTATCTATTTTTTATCTTATTTGCTAATAGACTAGCAAAAGGCTAGTTGGGAGTTGTGATAAGTGCTCAAAAAGTGCTATTTAACCCTCGATTATGCCTCTTGTTTAGCCATCTTAGTGGACTAATAGTACTTGTAAGTTATGTTTTAAGATTCTACAGTGAAAAAAGAGAGTTTTGTAGAATATTAGAGAAAATGGGGTAAAATGAAGCAATTCGAGCATTAAGGATCACATAGGAGGCTCGTGGACAATCATAGAGAAGGCCAAGGAATTGGAGCTATTAAATATACGACTTGGACCTATTTTAAAGTCTATTTGGAAGCCCAAGGCCAAAGGATTTGTTGCTTGGACCAAAGCCCGCAAAAAGGGATAGAAGGATAGAGCGAGAGAGAGAAAAATCGGCTTATCGTCTGGGGGCGATGTATCGAAGCGCCCAGACGCATTGATTGCGTCTGGGGACGATAGATCGAAAGCATCGACGCATTGATTAATTCTGGGGCGCATGGATAATGCGTCCGCATGAATGAATCGACATTGTAGCCAATTCCTTCTCAGTTTTGAAGACGAAGTCGGACTCTGAAAGAAACCTATTTGTATTAGGAAACAAATGACGGTTTGGAATGCTTCTAGAACTCATTGTAACCCCTATAAATAGATGACCTAAGTGCCTCATGTAATTTGCCAATTCACTTATATTCTTGTCTCCAGAACTTGAGGCAGAGAGAGATTAATAATAAAAGATCGGTTTTAACTAGCTGAGTCTTAATAAATTAGTCTTTCTAGTCTTATATTCTTTAACTCTTCTTCTTCTCGTTCTTCGTGTTCTTCCTTCTTTATGGAAGGCTAATCTTCTCCTTCAAGGGAGGAGATGAAGCCAGTGCTTAAGGTTTAATGATTCTTCTGGTTTATGGTATTCTTCAATCAGGTTAGTTCTTTATGTTTTTAGTTATTAGTTCCATTCCCCACACCAGGGGATGGAAGTATAGATTAAGGTTTTTATTTATTACAATTAAATATCATGCTAGTTTAGGGTTTTATTTATTGCAATTGAATATTTGCTAGTAATATGCTTTTATTTATTGCAATTGAATATAATACTAGAATAGAGTTTTATTTATTGTAATTGAATATTATACTATTATTCTCTACTTTTCTTCTAATTGTGTAGTGTTTTAGAGTAAGGGAAGTATTCCTTGTGTTTGCCTTAGATGGTGATTCATTGAATAGTTGCCCAAGCTCACATAAAAGGAAAGAAGATACTAGTAACATGAATATAGGAACAACCTTAAGTAGAGTTAATTGTTTAACGATGTTTCACCCAAAAAGGCATTGGCACTCGCTCGATTGCCCGATTGTAGTCTACTTGGAGAACAACATGAAGCAAAAGGTCATTGAATCAAAAGCATTGGTGGATTTGAATCTCTTGAATCTATCTCTCTCATATTCTATCCCTATTTCCAATTCTTAGTTTTAGTATAAGTTTAGTTTAGTTTAACATTAGAATCTACAATATCTATAATAATAGTTTTTAATCCCTCAAACCCCTTTCCAATCTTGTCCTTCACATAACATACACTTAAAAGTGGAACGATACCCTACTCATCCTTTACTTATTGAGGGATAATTAGGTTTTGATACGCTTCTATTTTGTTCAACGACCATCATCTATCTACATCACCCATACACCATACATACACAAAAAGAGGCAGTGTCACAGACCAAAATTTTGAGTATACTTTAAGTATCCCAAAACTCTCAGTATGGCAGTCCAATGATCTCTGTCAGGATTACTCGTATACTGACTTAGCTTGCTCACAAAGTATGTTATGTCAAGCCTTGTACAGTTCATGACATACATTAAACTGCCAAGTATACGAGAGTATTCTAGTTGAGATATGCTATCTCCAGTATTTTTGGTTAAATGAAGATTTACGTCAACTGGTAACCTTTTTGGTGTGATGTTATATTTCTTGAACTTTTCAAGAATCGTCTCAATGTAATGAGATTGTGATAGAACAACTCAATCATATCCTCTGTCCTAGAGATCTTAATTCCTAGGATAACATCAGCGACACCTAAATCTTTCATATCAAACTTACTAGACAACATTTGTTTGGTAGATTTTATGACATCCATATTACTACCCAAAATTAGCATATCGTCTACATAGAGACAAATAATGACACATCCCTTTTGAGTGATTTTGACATAGACACACTTGTTTATTTTGAAATCATTTGACAACATTGCATTATCAAATTTTTCATGTCATTGCTTAGGTGTTTGCTTTAATCTATATAAGGATTTAACAAGCTTGCAAACTTTCCTTTCTTGTCTAGGAGCAATAAACCCTTCGGGTTGTTCCATGTATATTTCTTCATCTAACTCACCATTCAAGAATATCGTCTTCACATCCATTTGATGTATCTCAAATCCATGTATTGATGTTATTGCTATTAGCATCCTTATGGAAGTTATTCTTGTAACTGGAGAGTAAGTGTCAAAATAATCCAATCATTCCTTTTATCTAAAGCTTTTGACCACAAGTCTAGCTTTATATTTGTCGATTGATCCATCAGTCTTAAATTTCTTTGTAAATATCCACTTATATCCCAAAGTCTTGGAACCTGGTGGTAAATCTACCAATTCCCATGTATGATTTTACATTATGGATTCAATCTCGTTATTTATTGCTTCTTTCCAATAAGTAGCTTCTAGAGATGACATTGCCTCCTTGAACGTTTGAGGATTATTTTCAAACAAGTATGTTAGAAATCAGGTCCAAAAGACATTGACGTCCTTGACCTTTTGCTACGTCTAGATTCCTCCTCAATTTCGTTTTGTGTAGGATGGTTATTAGTTGTAGCATCTAAAGTTCTCTTTGTTGAACTTGGCTCAATACACATGTTATACGGAAATGTATTTTCAAAGAATGAAGCATTCTTTGACTCAATAATCGTATTAACATGTATATCTTGAATCTCTTATTTATGAACCAGAAAACGATATGCACTACTATTATTTGCATATCCAATGAATACACAATCAATAGTCTTGGGTCCTATCTTCACCTTATTAGGTTTATGGACTTCCACTTTAGCAAGACACCCCCACACTTTTAAGAATTCGTAGGAAGTCTGATGACCTTTCCACAATTCGTATGGTGTTTTAAGCGTCTTCTTGTTAGGAATCTTGTTGAGAATGTAATTGGCGGAAAGCAAAGCTTCCCCCCACAAATTATAGGGTAAACCAAAAGTTAACAACATAGCATTCATCATCTCTTTTAGAGTTCGGTTTTTGCGTTCCGCAATACCATTTGATTGAGATGAATAAAGAGTCATTGTTTGATGAATGATTCCATGCTCAGAACAAAAACCTTCAAAAGGTGATGATTCATATTCACCCCCTCTATCACTCCTTATAGCCTTAATCTTTTTACTTAGTTGATTTTCAACTTCATTTTTATGGTGTTTGAACACTTCAATTGCCTCATATTTACTTCTCAACAAGTAAACATAACTATATATATCTAGTGTTATCGTCAATAAAAGTAATGAAATACTTTTTACCACCTCTAGTTTGCACATACTTAAGATCATATATATATATATATATATATATATATATATATATATATATATATATATATATATATATATATATGTGTGTGTGTGTGTGTGTGTGTGTGTGTGTGTGTATAATAAGTCTAGAGGTTCAGTACTTCTTTCAATGGAATTAAATAATGATTTGGTCAACTTGGATTCTACACAAGTTTCATATTTATGGTGTGGGTCTATTTTTATCTTTGGTATATAGTCCAAATTAATCAATCTATGCAAAATATCGTAATTAACATGTCATAATCTACCATGGCATACATGTGAAGACTCAATCAAGTAAACAAAAGATTCAATTTTATTAGCGCTCTTTGGCGCAATAGTAAAACAAGACATCCTAAAGAGCCCATCCTGAAGATAGCCCTTACCCACGAATACATTATTCTTAGTTAGTACAAATTTATCAGAAACAAAGACTAACTTAAAGCCATTCTTGTTCAGCAGTGACCTAGAAACCAAGTTCTTGCGAATGTCAGGCACATAGAGCACCTCATTCAGAGTTAGTTTCTTCACAGAAGTCAACCTCATCACCACCTTTCCTTTGCCTTCAACCTTGGACGTAGAAAAGTTTCCCATAAAGAGTTGTTCTTCCTTTTCCACATCATGATAAGTGGTGAACATCGACTTGTTAGAGCATATGTGGCGAGTAGCACCAGTATCCACCCACCATTCCCTTTCATTTCTAATCATGAGACATTTAGAAACCACATCAGATACGTTCATGTCATTAATATTGTCAAAAAGTGTGTCCATTGTCACATTTGCTTCAGTCTTTTGCTTCTTGTACTTCTTTGGCTTGCGACATTCACTTGCCTTATGTCCAGCCTTGCCACAGCTGTAACACTTGCCCTTGAACTTAGTAGGTGTACTACTCTCTTCGCCTTGAGCTGTGCCTTGGAGCTTCCTCTTTCCCTTAGCACTTGATCCTTCCATAACATTGCCCTTTGCCACCATGGGATCCTTGCTCTTCTTCTCATATAGACGGTTATCTGCCTCTATCCTTAGACTGACAATAAATTCTTCAAGATTCATATCTTTGCATTCATGCTTAAGATAGTTCTTAAAATCCTTCCAAGATGGTGGTAATTTCTCAATCATAGCAGCCACTTGGAAATATTCTCCTAAGGTCATTCTTCAGCAATGACATCATGGAGGATTACTTGAAGTTCTTGGACTTGGCTTATGACGGTCTTATTATCCATCATTTTGAAATCAAGAAATCTGCCAACTATGAATTTCTTCATGCCAGCATCTTTACTCTTGTATTTCTTGTCCAACGAATCCCAAAGTTCCTTAGCAGTTGATCTGTTTGTAAAACATCAGTCGGATTTGTCATTTCGTTCGCATTTCAATAAAATTGCAAAATATTTTTTATAAACAAAACTAATATGATCACGTGAATTTGTGAAAATGGATTTAGGTGAGAAAATGATGGAAATAAAATAAAATAGACTTTGATTTCGGAGATAGAAAATCCGTTTGAGCGAATCATATCTCCGTTAAAAGAGTTAGTCTCAATTTTTTATCCCTAATAACGACTCTTCATCTGTGAACGAGTGTTATTAGCGCGTGGAATCGATTCAAAACCCCATCTCTAGGGTGAACTTACTCGGTTCCCTAATCATTATAATTATTGAAACACCCTCCCTAACGGATATAATCTTCACTTGGGCAGAAGTTCTGCTCCGAGATCACAGAACTAAAGTGTTATTCTAATTAACAGAAAATAAAACTGAATTAAAAATATTTTAATTAAAACCGAAAATAAAATTCTTCATTACACTAGGAAAGCAGTAAATTACTCTACTCCTACTGATGGAATGCTAACCATTCCATCCGAAAAACTGAAACTAGACCCTTCTATTTATAGTTTTTTAGACGGTCTAGATTCAATCCATCTAATCTAAATCTAACGGTTACAAATAAAATATAATATCCTAGGGAATGTTCTATGGAATATTCTCTAGAATAGTAATAGGCTTGGACTAAATAGTAACAAGTTTTGGCTTTATCTTCATATTCCAAACCGTACGACCATTTTTTGGAAGCTAGATACCGTTGCGTAGATTTTTCTGCGTTGATCATTTTAGCTGGTCGAATGTATGAATCAGAGTTAGGAGACGGAAGATATCGCCATTTGAAGGTTTCTCCTGATTTTCGGGCTGATTTAGGTCAGTTTGACCAAAATCTTTTCTTTAGCTGGCTTAGGGACTCAAGTTCGGATTCTTCAACTTGTTTCATGGTTCTCTGAGTCCATGAGTTTTGCTGACATTTTGGAGCTTTAAATGAGCTAATACTGAAGATTTCAAGTCCAAGCTTTATTCGGCTGTATTTCTTGCTAAAACGTAGGTTTTGTGTGTATTTTAACGTTGACTGTCGAAACCTATGAAAACATGAAAATACAATTAATTTACATTTATTAAACACATAATTGACCCAAATGTAATGTCTCTGCGGGGTTTAAAACACAGTTTTTGGTACTTATCAACCACTCCCAAACAGCACTTTGCTTGTCCTCAAGCAAAGAAGAGACACTAAAACAGATAAGTGGCCAAAAATGTGTAGTCCTAAGCTAATTCTCGTTTCGCAGAGTGTGATTGCATTGACTATATACAACAAGGCCTTAAACCACTAGGAATTCCCTAGTGGACGAGTTTTAGCCTCGTGAGAGTTTTCCAGAGAAGATACCCACAAACTTCACCTATACTACAACGACTCAGTAAGCAAAGCTTGTCCCCTAAATTAGATATCAGATATATATACATCTCACTAGCGGAAATGAAGATTAATTCCTTTGAAACCTACGTTAATAAATGTACAATAATCAAAATATCTATATATGAATATGTATGCAGTGAACTTTACAATGAAATGTACAAGCAGGGCCGTTTCTGGATCCTTTGGAGAGCGTCCTTAAGAAGGTTCTCACAGGTATGTGTCAAAACACAAATTCTCTCATAATTTTTACCACTCAGGTTTTGCTTACTCCAGTGTGCAGTGGGCACACGTTTCCTCACATTCTCAATAACGTCCAAGGAAGCCGAGGTTGATCAATCACGTCTACCACTTACAATCACACTAACCTATCATAATTGAGCTAGATTACTTTTATTAGGTATTATGGGGCTTAGGAAGTGGTTTAGAAGGAAATGAAGGGATAACAAAATAATGAGTTAGAGAAAATATGGTCTTCAAATATATAATTATTGGAGAAAACCTAGTGCTCTTCTGTTTCAAAATTGTTCTATACTTCGCCCTTTTTGGCTTTTCTACTCCATTTTATTTTATTTTTGGAGTTTATAACTTTGATTTTTTTTTTTTTCATGGAATTTACTTTTTTCTTGGTTTTGACATAGCTAACTGGATTCATCAATCGGCGACAACTGATAGAATGAATTTTCGTATTTGTATAGGTATTTCTCTTCTCTTTTATGCTCTTCATCATATTTCTCAAACTCATCAGATATGGATATGGGTAAGGAAATAATGGTTGAAAAATGAAATGGCTAATATAAAGGATCAACGGGGAAAACTAGGGGAAATACATTTTTTGGGTTTGTATATTTTTATTTGGCTATATCGGTCCAAAGAATGCCTAAATTCTCGCCTAGGATATGGTATAGCGATCAAGCAAGTAGACGTGTGATTTCTTTCTACTCGGAATTGCCTTATCCTTGGGTCATTACTCAGAGGGTACACTTATGTTGAGGCTTTTTGGCTAGATTCTCACTGGATTTAGAATTTAAGTATTCTAACCGTGGGTCCCATAAACTTACTGCTATGTACAATCATTGACACTCATTGCATGAATATTCATGAAAAGATGTAAAAACTATTGCGTACGTATTAACATAAATTTCTAATAATCAATCCTAATTCTAATGCTAATGTGAGATTTCTAGACAATTTTCATGACATAAAAGGAAACAAGACCTTTTACTAAATACAACTAACTAATTTATTTTATTTATTTTTTTAGAAAGAAAGAAAAATGAATAACTTGAAAGTGCTTAATTTTTGCAAAATGTTTCTCTCCCACCCCCCAAACAGATAGATGTTTTGTCCTCAAAGTATTAAGAGAGATAGGGAAAGAAATTACTTAAGAAACGTGAGCAAAAATTCAGATGAAAAAATTACAACATGCAACAAGAAAATAGGAAATAGGAAACCAATCAAAGAAAACAACCAAAATACACACATATATAGACATAATAATTTAGGTCGTTTATAGTCAGATTCCTAAGACTTTTATCAAACATAAGGGTTTGTAGAAACTCTTGGCATTCACACCCAGATGGTGGAATGATTTAGCAAATACAGATTATTCACTAATATGTTGAACAAATAAACTCGCGTCGTTGATAAACATTACCTTACCACCCATCAGGTACTAAATTAGAATACACGAGTTATTTGGACGAAGGAACTGACACTTACAACTATTTCTCCAAATAGAATAGCACGGTTACCTGATTGTGGCATTATTTGAATGTAACGGAAAATGAGTCGTTTAAAGTCAGATACTCAAGACTTTATATTGGGTCTTTTTAAGTCAGATTCCCGAGACTAGGTATGTGTGGTCTTTTTACGTCAGATTCCCCTAGACTATGCACACCCCCAAACAAGATGAAACTGGGGTGGCATGTTTCTAGATCAACTATTAGATAATAGTTGAAAGATTTTGGGGTTTAGCGAGTACCCCCACAAAATGGTAATTTTACATACCCGTGTCGAGATAGAAAATAAAAATTGCATCAGAAATTGTCCTTCATGAGGCTTAGATATGTAAAATATGAAAAATTAACATTTTTTTTTAGATACTCATTCGAAAGATTGGTCTCAACAACGAAAATGATGATTTATCTCTTGTAAGGGTAAAGGTTTATTACTCTTAGGTTGGTCTACATTTTGATTTACCGTGATGGTAGGAAATTTTGCATGTGGTAGATTCCCTAAAATTATGTTTCATATACCTGATATAAAAGTATGTGTGTAAAGTTGATCATGTTTGCAAAATTATTAAGCATTCATAAAATTTGAATTCTAATTATGTTTGTTAATCATACGTTATAAACATGCATTAACGTTAAATCACAATTCTAAACATGCTATCATATCATTTCCAAAAGGCTAAAATTAATTTTCGTTTAAGTAGCCTAATCATGTGGGGAAATTGCATAACCCTTTGACAGGAGATTCAAGGGAGAGATAAAAGAAAACGTACCTTCCTAAGTTGTGATGACACGCACTTGGGTCGAAGATGACTTGACTGCTCATTGACCTGTTTGACAAGTCAGAGTCAATACCACTCACCTATCTTAGAAAATTATTTACAAACATATAGAAGCCAACAACTAGGCCGAAATGAAGGCACAAGGCCAATAAGTTACAGAGTTTGCCTTCAAGGGCTTGATTCCACGAATATATCTAAAAATAAAAACAACAAAATTACAAGTAAAAAATAAAATAAAACCCTAATAATTCTACATCCTAATTTATTATTATTATTATTATTATTATTATTATTAAAATGTGTGGTGTTTGGACGATGAAAATCGGGGTCCACAGTCCTTGTGCGTTCAGCACAATAAAATGCGAGAGGCATTAGGATCAAGCGAAAAAGCTTTAAGTTTGAAGTCCGAAGTCCATTTTTCGTTGGCCCATTAGGTATTGTCCAGTGTCCTCAAAGATAAAATCCTAAGCACACACAAAAAATATTTATTATTATTATTATTATTATTATTATTATTATTTATTTATTTATTTATTTATATTTTATCTTATTTTATTACCGTTATTTACAATAATCCATAGGCGTGCGCTTATAATTTGGTCATGAAAAACTGGCGCAGGCTCTTTATATTTTTACATCATTGGCTATTAGGCCGCACCCATGACAGTTGTAGGCAAGTGGTAGCACTAGTACACTCACCACAAAAAATTTCCAGCACGCACTCTAGCTTTCACTCACTTGGCATAGACACATATCCATTCACAAAGCATTACACTTGGCAGTAGCACATTCACAAACACAGCCACCAACACTTCACTCACTACCACAACTGCCACACAAACACACACATGCAGTCCACGTACATGTATCAGCAGCAGCAACATAAGCATTAAACACGTAGCACTTCACCCATCCTAAAGACCTAAACAATACCTTTTTCTCTTTACAGAACTTCACTATACCAACCACTCTCCAGCACCGTCAGAGACTCATTTCAACAGGCGAACCCATCATGCTCACACACTCGTATTTTGTGGCAGTAGCAGCGCACTGCGCACACAAAGCTTTGCAGCAGCAGCAACACTATGGCGCAGTCCTTGCCGTCACGACACAAGCAGCAGGCCTTTAACACCAAACCAGTCCATCACCACTAGTAGTTCATCTCTTCTACCTCACACACTCACGCAGTCAAGGAGAGCAGGGCATCTGGCCCTCATACAGACTTCCCACTTCACCACACACAGAACAACCATCACTACACCTCCATCCGTTCAAACAACAGTCCACTTACCATGTACAGTAGCAGGTGTAGTAGTCGCGGGGTATGCGGCTTGAAGAAGTTGCAGTAGAAGCAACACCGACCTTCAGTCATTCACCATCTCTTTCGCAGCAACAAAACCGCACTGTTAACATTTTAGCACTTCCAAAATAAAATAAATAACAGTCAGTACTTCTCCTTAACAATAACTCCGCTTCTCACACCTTTATACTAACACACTTTACACTTGGACAAAACCGTAGCACAAACTTAATTTAGAACCTAGACACTGCGTGCACTAGTGCACGTATTTGCATAGACAGAACTTCCAGGGCAATATAATTAATCGCCAGAACAGTTTTGCCAGCCATAAGTAAACTTTGTTCAATTTTTTTCGATTCTAGAACAAGCCGCAACATGTGAGGTAGTGGCAGTAGGGACATCTTGTTTTTTCTAGTATCGAAAAACAGTAATAAGAATGCAAGTAAAATTTATCATCAGTGGCAGTAGGGACATCTTGTTTTTTCTAGTAAAACTTCACTGAGGATTGTGCTCGGCACAATTTCCTTAAGACGAAAAATGCCGCCGGTATGGTTACTGCCAGCCTCAAGCGTACGTCTCCCAGGAGAGAAAATAATGTTGAGTTGCGTTTTATAGGATTTGCACCCCGCTTTGTTCGTGCACTAAGGTTTTTTTCTGCCCACCTCCGAGAGCCCCCAAACCAAGGAGGCCTTGTGTAATGCTAACACCTCCTTATATCTCTACACTATCCCTCCATAAGGACACAACCAATATAAACTTAAGAGTCTTAAGTTTAGTTACCAATGTGGGACTAAAGCCCCCACATTAGAGTGTAGTAGATACAAAAGGTCATGGGTTCAAACCCATGAGGATACAAATTCCTTCACATTTCCAACAATCCCCACATGAATGGAATTATTAAGAAACGTAAGAAAAAAAAAAAAAAACAAGAATGTCCGAGTATGAAGAAGTTATGAATGGGTCAAGGTGTCATACGACTTGAACCTTCGCTTGGTTTTGTCCGTCGGGATTACTAGTTGACCAAAGGACCATAGTCTTGAACTGTTCAACATATATGTAAGCCAAGTCAACAGTAACACACATAACTTCAAAAAAAACATCATAGAGTTCCCTCAGTTGTGCTCGTATAGCCATGAGCTTCCCAGGTTTCATGAGTGCTCTAGAGAACAAGCCTATAAGTTCTCATAGGAAGCGGCTTTACTTCCTCACTCATATAGGTGCCTCTATCGAGGGTGTAATCAGATCTTTACACCCCAATTGGAAAAACCAAAATTATAGAAAGCATTAAGAGTATTCACTCATCCTTTAAATGATACAGAAGGTACTACTACATCATAGGGATGGGTACAGAGTTTTCACTCTAGGTGTAGTACCCCCACAAATCACGCAGATAACTTGTTTCCCCATTGAACCTTGATCCTGGGATCTCCATTCACGAAGGTTGGGTGTCAGTTATCGGTGATTTAATTAAATAGGCAATTAGTCTTTAATAGACTTTAGCCCCATCCCCTCGATGTACTAAAAACCGACTCTCTAGCCGGGCCTTTTAGTTAAAGGATCGCCTAAATTTTCTTTTGATCTCACAAAGTCAATAGCTATGATCCCATCTCTTAACAACCGTCGACAAGTGTTATGTCTTCGACGAATAATATGTCGAGATTTCCCATTATAGGAAGTATTTTTTGCCCTCAAGATAGCAAAACTTGGCTATCACAGTGAATAGAGACAGTGGAATGTGTTTAGGCCAAAGCGGGATATCCATCAAAAAATTCTCGATCCACTCTGCTTCCTCACTAGCTTTGTCTAAAGCTATAAACTCGATTCCATAGTGGAACGGGCAATGCAAGTTTGCTTAGATGATTTCCAAGACACTGCACTTCGCCATAGTGAACACATAGCCACTAGTGGATTTAGATTCCTCGAGAATCAACAATCCAATTGGCATCATTGTACCCCTCAATAACCGATATCCGCCATAATGAACACCATAATTTGAAGTATATTTCAAATATCTCAATACTCGATAAGAGCATCCCAATGCTCATTGCCGGGATTTATGGTGTATCTACTAAGTTTGCTTTACGGCGTAAGCTATGTCGGGTCTAGTGCAGTTCATAAGATACATGAGACTTTATAACCCTAGAAAACTCTAAAGGAGATACACCTAATCCAAAGATTTTTGTCAAATGTATACTAGGATCATATGGTGTTCTGGTAGGTATACAGTCAAATTGATTAAATCTTTTAAGCATTTTCTCTACATAATGAGATTGAGACAAAGTAATTCCATCGAATTATACACAATCTTAATGCCAAGAATGACATCCGCAATACCCAAATCTTTCATGTCAAAATGCTTACTCAAAAAAAGATTTAGTCTTATTGACGGTCTCTAAACTGGTTCCAATGATCAACATGTCATCCACATATAAACAGATAATTACACCAGATTGTTTCTCAAATTTACAATAAATGCATTTATCTGCCTCATTAATATTAAAACCATTAGAGATTAGCACACTATCAAATTTCTCATGCCACTGTTTAGGAGCTTGTTTGAGACCGTAAAGAGATTTCTTTAGCCTACAAACTTTTCTCTCAAGGCCTTCTAAAACAAACCTTCTGGCTGATCCATATATATCTCCTCTTGTAATTCCCCATTTAGAAATGCCGTTTTAACGTCCATTTGGTGAATTACGAGATTACGAGTAGAAGCAAAGGCTATTAACATTCTGATAGATGTAATCCTTTGTCACGAGAGAGTAATTATCAAAGAAATCAAACCCTTCTCTCTCGTTTATAGCATTTTGCTACTAATCTCGCTTTATATTTATCAATGGATCCATCTGCCTTAAGTTTCTTTCTAAATAACCATTTATTCCCAATAGTTTTACAACCCGGGGGGCAACTCAACCAAATCCCAAGTGTTATTGGTTATAATGGACTCATATTCACTTAGAATGGCCTCCTCCAAAAATGGCATCGAAGATGACATTGCCTCTAAATAGGTCTCGGGATCATCCTCTACCAAGAAAGTAAGGAAATCAGGTCCAAAAGAGGTGTTAGTCCTAGGTCTTTTTGCTCCTCCTAAGTTCAATTTCATCTTCGCCAGAAGAATCTTCTCGAACTCTAGGAGCAAGTCTAGAAGAACTTCGAGTCCCTCCGGATCTCTCAATAAATGGGAATTTATCCTCAAAAAGACAAAGATCCCTAGACTCAATAATGGTATTATCATCAACAAATTTATTTTTAGATTTGAAAACTAAAACCCCAGAGGGCCTTTGCTATTCCATGCATACCCAATAAAGACACAATCTACAGTTTAGGGCCAAGTTTAGTCCTCTTGGGTGTTGGTATAGACACCTTAGCCAAACACCCCACACTTTAAAGAATTTATAAGACGGTGTCCTATTTTTCCACATCTCATATGGAGTTTTATCTGTGTCTTTAAAAGGTATCTTATTCGAATATAACAGCCGTTAGCAAAGCTTCCCCATAGGTTCATAGAAGCCCCGAGAGTTATTGATCATTGAATTGATCATATCTTTGAGAGTCCTATTTTTCCTCTCTCTGCTATCCCATTGGATTGGGGAGCATAAGGGGCAATGGGTCTCATGTACAATACCATTATTTTCACAAAATTTATTGAAAGGACCAAAATATTCACCTCCTCTATCGACCTAACTATTTTTATTTTCTTGTCTAACCGGTTCTCAACTTCAGTTTTAAAGGAAATAAATTTAGCTAAGCTATCATCCTTACTCTTAAGCAGATAAACATGATGTAAACGTGAAGCATCATCAATGAATGTAACAAAATATTTATTACCTCCTCTAGTCATGTAACCTTTAAGATCACATAAGTCGGTGTGAATCAATGCCAACAACTCGGTGTTTCTTTCTACCTTTTGAAAGGTTTCCTAGCATATTTAGATTCTACACATACTTCACATCTCTTGTTTTCAGAAATAGTATTCTTGGATATGTTACCTAGATGCATCGGTTTTTAATTGAAACATTATTAACGGTCCAAGTCTACTATGCCACGATCAAATGACTCAACCATATAAGAAGAAGTAGATGCTTTATTAAATTCAAAATCAGTTACATTGAGCTTAAACAAGCCTTCATCTAAATAACCTTTACCCACAAAGGTTCCCCTTTAGTCGAACAAATTTGTCCATTTCAAAGACAAGTTTGAACCCCTTCTTACTTAAAAGGGAACCAAAACCAGATTTTTCCTAATATCGGGAACATAAAGAACATCCTTCAAATTAAGAACATTTCCATAAGTGAACTTCAAATTAATCCCTTTCCTTCAACTCTAGAAGCGGATGAGTTACCCATGAACAGACTTTCTCCTTCTCCCAGAGGAGTGAAGGACGCAAATGCACTTTTAATGCCACAGATGTGTTTGGTAGCCCTAGTGTCTACCCACCAATCACTCATGTTACTCACCAAGTTAACCTTAGTAACCACAAAGAAAAAGTTACCATCCCGAACTACATTTGCTTGTGCCTTATCTTTCTTCCCATCATTCGGACCTTTTTGAATTTACAACCGGGGCTATATGACCTCGTGATCCGCACACATAGCAATGAATTTCGTGGATTGTAAGGTTTCTTTTAAAAGTGAGGTTGGACTGTTTATTCTTGTTCGCATATGGTTTCTTTTTGACGGGAATTTAGTTGATTTAGACTTAGAAGAACTACCGGCAAGTACCTTCAACCAAAGGTTAGCCTTAGCCTTCATTTCTCAAGTCTCCACATTAATTTCAGCCTTCCCCGGTTATCCTCCTCGATCCGAAGGTTGACGATCGATCTTCTAAGGTCATCTCTTTTCTTCTTATGTTTGAGACTGTTTTTGTACTCCTTCCACGAGGAAGGGAGTTTCTCAATGATGGAAGCAACCTGGAAACCTTTGCAGATTTTATAACCTTCCTGCAAAATCTCATGAATGATTATTTGCAGCTCCTCCACTTGAGAAACAACAGATTTCCCATCTTCCATCTTGAATTCCAGAAACTTTCCTACAAGAAACTTCTTAGAACCTGCATCTTCAGTAGCATACTTCTTATCAAGTAAACTCCACAAATCTGTTGCAATCGTACACACAGCATAAACATCATACAAATCAAGGGAAAGACAATCAAGTATATAATTTCGACATAAATAATCCTTCTTTTCCCATCTCTCCACACCACCAGAACGACTAGGTTCATTTTCATTTTCATTGTAAATGGGTTTCTCAATCGAAATCCATTCAACCAGCGGTTCGAGTAGTCGATAAAACGCATTTTCATCCGGTAAATGCTTAAAATTTCTGCCATCAAAAATCTCAGGTTTGACAGACTTACCACTAGGTTTTTCCATTTTAGCAGTATAAAGAACAAGCGAGCACAATACTAGACAATTTAATTTTTCGTCTTAAGATTGTTTATTCTAGTATCGAAAAACAGTAATAAGAATGCAAGTAAAACTTATCACTGAGGATTGTGCTCGGCACAATTTCCTTAAGACTAAAACGCCGCCCCGGTATGGTGGTTGTTGCCGACCTCAAGCCGCACGCCTCCCGGGATACAACGGTGGATGGCGTGTCACCCGATGAATGACCCGACTCTGCAGGAACTCTCAGCATACTCCAGACAAGTTTTTAATAAGAGGAAAATAATGTTGTGTTTTCGTTTTTTTTTTATAAACAGGAGAGACCTTAGTTTTATAGATCTGAAAAACGCAACTCAAGGCTAGAGTCACGACTCCTCATTCTTCATACTCTCTTGGCAGCACAAACCACCAACATCAAAAGTAGAATTCAAAAGCAACAGCAGGAGAAGGCTCATCAGTCGTAGAGCACCAACATCGAACTTAAGTAGGAGCACACATGCATAATTATCTCAATTTCACTTTCTTTAGCACAATTATGAAGCGCGCAGAGAACACTCTCTGGCACAGCTATCTCAGGAGGTATACATTCAAGTAAACAAGAGCACCACACCAACCAACAACCATCAATTCATTGAATACTCACATAATTTTAAAAACCACACACTATCTTTACTCACTACACTTTTGTAGGGGAGTGATATTCAATATCCAGCACGCGCCTAACATGGTGGGAATGACACATCGACCTATGGATTCAGGTCGCATCCATGAGCTAGTAGAACGCTACAGACAGATCGCAGTATCACGCGAACTACACGAGGAAGTGACGCGGATTCCCTATCCATAAGCAATCATGACTAAAGGTGTACTTACACATATCTTGACCGTCAGCCACTGATCACGGCCGCAAGCTACTTGTACAGACTGCCACTCCACATCATTATAGCAGACCTAGGAGGGCAGTTCTCACATGTGATCCTAATCTCCACCCCTCATTTGGGACATCCTTGACACGTGGTGAGCAAGGATACACTCTCAATCTCTATAAATATCACTCCTATGAACTACGCCAGACCTGATTCGACTCTCCCCGCACAACCCGAGTAAGATATCGTAGGCGCTTAAGCTCTCCTCAAGTCGAACTCGGTCTCATCCAATAATCTATTCCAGTCCCTTAGAGACTGTTTGTAAGGGAAAACCATATCACACCTTTTACATTGGCGCCGTCTGTGGTCTCGATTACTTGAGAAACCAGACCATTTCCAAACAAATCTGTAGCCAAAACTCTCAAGCCCACGAAGCATGGCAAGCCTCGAAGCTCAACTCCACCTTTTAGCAGGCCAACTAGGGACAGTGAACGAGCAAATAGCTGAGCTCAGGCAAGAAAACATCACACTCCGTGCACATGCGGATACACAGAACCCACTAGGAGTCACCGCAGAGGACGACGTCATCAACGTCAGTCAACAGATCACCGAGCTGAACCAAAGGCTCGACAAAAACGCGGTAAAGAAAGATTCCACCCAGATAATGCAAAAGATGCTGAAAACCTACAGCGCATCTCCATTTGCTGCTGAAATACTTCACAAAGTCTCTCCTCCGGACTTTGTCCAACCACGGTTCCCGATGTACGACGGCCGCACATGCCCAGGCCAGCATATAGCCCGATATGTTCAAAGTCTTGCACTCTACAGTGCACCAGAGTTCGACCATCTCCATTGCAGACTATTTCCGGTGAGTCTAAAAGACGGCCCACTCGACTGGTTCTTCTCCTTTGAGGCAGACTCAATAAAAAGCTTCGAACAGCTCACTAACCTGTTCGCAAGCCAATACGTCCACAACAGACGTAAGAAGGGTGATCTCAATTCACTCTTCCAGCTCGCTCTTGGTAAGGAGGAAACATATAGCTCCTTCCTAAGCCGGTTCAAAACAGAACTCTTGGACATGGAAAGCGGCCTTAAAGAGTCATTTGCCGTAGTGGCTTTCACAACCGCTTGCCGAACCCGTAATACCGCACTAACCAGATCGCCCCGAAGACCAGACCCGAACGGCCGAAATCAGACGCCGAAGTCGATAAATACATCAAGCCGCAAGAAGGCTTGAAATATCGTAACCAAGAAGAGGAAGAAATGAAGAAGGAGAAGTTTACGAGGTAACATCATCCTCTAAAAAGCGACCGGCTAACAAGGGCAATCCTCCAAACCCAAACCAAGCAATAACCGAATTCACCGTGCTCACCAAATCTCCTAGCTACATACTAGAAGATCAAGCGAAGCCTTCTACCAACCGAGATAAAGGCGGCGGCCAGATCGCCTCCCCTTTCTACCGCTTCTTTCACCGTGCTAGATGCCATGAGACCGACGTGTGCTGGGGGCTCAAGCATTATTTGCAGGACCTGGTTGAAGCCGGACACATCAAGCAATACACCAATATACCCGATGGCGACCTGCGTCACAAGCTCATGGCCCGCAGAATACGAAGCAGATCCCCACCCCGACGGAGCGATCCGCGGTCCCAAAGTCGTCCTCACAGCAGGGATGGTCCATAACGCCTCGCCAAGATCGCCGTCAACCATCAAGAAACGCGAGCATGACGTAACCATCCACATGATCCCACTTCGGATGATTCCGCCTCAAGTTCGCGAAAGAAGAAGGCGTTGGCGCCTTTCATGAAGTTTACAACTTTTCTTCACAAGCCGCACTGGCAGCACGCAGCAGTCAGGGCGTAGGGCAGAGACATCACCTTCTCGAGGGCCGATCTCAACAAGGTTTGCCTCCCGCGACAATGACGACTCGTGGTCCACGCCAAAATCAGCGACCGGACCGCCAAGCGAAGTTTTGATCGATCCTGGCAGCTCCTGCGATATTTTGTTCTACCATACGATCCAAGAGATGAACCCGCCAAAGTCGGTCTTCATAGACCCAATTGCACCCTCTTCGGATTCAATGGCTCCAGGGGCCGACCCAATAGGAGACATCATACTCCCCCCTCGATGGGCTCCCCGAAGACAAGGTCGGCTTCAACACGCTGTTTCAAATCCTCGATACCAAGTCGCCTTACAACGCCATTTTAGGACGACGGTGGATCCATCAAATGCAGCGATCACCGTCCACTTTGCACCAAGTGATCCGCTTTTTCGGCCCAAGGGGAATGATGGAGCTTCGAAGCAACCAGCTCGAGGCCCATCGTTGTAACCAGATCATCGCAGCAAACAAGATCGCCGAATCTAAATAAGATCCCACCAAATTATTGGCCAAAGACTAGCCGAAGTGAGAGCCAAAGACACCAAAACGTAACGTGGGGGCTCCAACAAGAACTTCCTCTCACCAACTGGATCCCGACTCTCCACCAAGGCAAAAATGTCGTACCAAAGATTGCAAATCCTTGAGGTCGCCCCAGTGGAGAACGTCACGTGCAAACAAAGCCTCGAGATCGCCCCACCAGCTCTCATACAACCAGCGGAGTTGCAAAGAAACCACCCCAGCCATTGTCACGCAACAAAGCTTAGCCACCTCGACCACGTTGTCGAATCCACGTAAGACGCTTCCAGCTCCTACGGCTACTCCCGGTCCATCGACCCCGACAAAGATCTGCAAAGTGCAATCCTCCAGAGAGCACTCAAAACGCACAGAACCAAGCACCGACTCAAGAAAAGCAGCAAGTGAATCTGGGAACCGAAGACGACCCTAAACTCGTCTATGTCGGGGCTAACCTCGACCCCACACTTAAGGCTCATCTTGTAAATTTTCTGTCCATGAATAAAGATGTGTTCGCTTGGTCGTATATCGACGTGCCTGGTATAGACCCTAGCGTTGCATGTCACCGGTTAAACGTCAACCCGGGCGCCAAACCAGTTCGACAACGACCTAGAAGATTGTCATTACGTTTTCAAAAAGCAGTCAACGATGAGGTCGATAAACTCAAACAAGTAGGTTTCATCCGAAAGGTCGATTACCCAGATTGGATAGCAAACATAGTGGCCGTTCCAAAAAAGAATGGTACAGTCCGCCTGTGCGTCGACTTCACCAACGTCAACCAAGAAACTCCAAAGGATAGCTTCCCATTACCCAGAATCGACCAGACTTGTGGGCACGAGCTGCTATCATTCATGGATGCATATAGTGGGTACAGCCAAATACCACTCGCTGAAGAAGATCAGGAGAAGACCTCATTCATCACTGAGCAAGGAATTTATTGTTACAATGTTCTCTCCGCTCGGATCAAGAATGCAGGGCTTACATATCAACGACTAGTAACTAACATGTTCCAGGACATGTTAGGAGATACCATGGAGGTCTACATCGACAATATGGTTGTCAAAAGCAAGAAAGCAGAGACCACCTTGCTCACCTCGAGCAAGCGTTCTCCAGACTACGACGAACCAACATGAAGCTGAACCCAGAGAAGTGCCTTTTTGGAGCGTCCTCCGGAAAATATCTCGGTTATCAGGTCTCACAACGAGGCATCGAAGCGAATCCGGACCAAATTCGGGCGTTCTTAGACATGCCCGACCCACAAACAAAGAAATAGATACAAAAGTTGTCAGGCATGGTCGCTGCACTCAACCGATTCATATCGAGAGCATCAGATAAATGCTGACCGTTCTTATAGATACTAAAAAAAGGCGAGCAGTTTTCATGGAACGATCAATGCCACCAAGCATTCTCCACTCTTAAGGAATACCTCACAACACCCCCCGTCTTAGCTAAGCCGATAGACGGAGAAACTCTGGGGCTTTACCTGGCAGTATCGGACTTCGCCATCAGTTCGGTCCTATTCAAAGAGGAACACAATTCAGAAAAGCTGATCTACTTCACAAGTAAGACACTTACTCCAGCAGAGATGAATTACTCCCACGTAGAGAGAGCAGTCCTTGCTTTGTTATACTCAGCAAGAAAATTCAGACCGTACTTCCAAGCCCATCCAATCAAAGTACTTAGTGATCTCCCGTTGAAGAGGATCCTTCACAAGGAAAATAAGACCACTAGGATGGCAATATGGGCCGAAGAATTGGGCGAGCACCACATGGACTTCGTCCCCCGCACGTCGCAGAAAGGTTAGGTCGTCACAGATTTCCTGGCAGATTTTCCAGTCGACGACCCCAATTGGGAGTCAGAAACAGAGGTTGCACCCACAAAAGCGAACATAAAAACAGTTTGGTCCCTCTACGTCAATGGTTCTAGCAACCCTGCAGGCAAAGGGCATCGAATCGTTTTAGTATCCCCCGAGGGAGCTATGATAGAGAAAGCAGTCCGCATAGACTTCGCAACTTCCAATAATAAAGCAGAGTACGAAGCACTAATAATGGGAATGCGTGCGGCAATCCAGCTCGGTGTAAGGGAGATCCAAATCTTTAGTGACTCGCAACTGGTCGTTCGCCAGATCGCAAAAGAGTACACTACCAGCGAAGGTAACCTTTCTAGGTACCTTCAAGTTGTTAATGATTTGCTTCCTTCTTTTAGCAGAGCTACGATACACCATTTTTTGCGTGATGAGAACCGTCACGCAGATAGCTTAGCATACCTAGCCACTCAGACATCGAATTGTGCCCCTAGACAACTGACCATTGAAGTGGTCGATCGACCAGCTTACCAAGCGGACCATGTCTTGGCAATCAGCGACTGCGCTCCACTCTCCTCAAGATTAGATGAGTCAAACATGGATGCAGCCTATTATACAATACATCCAGCATGGCACACTCCCAGATGAGCGTACCAAAGCCAGAAAGGTTCCACACCAGGCACGTAGCTATTGTTTGGTGAATGACAGGTTATTCCGCAAGTCCGCAGGGGGACCTCATCTGAGGTGCATCAGTCCAGAACAAGGTCAGTTAATTTTCGCTGAGATCCATGAAGGAGAATGTGGCAATCATGCCGGAGGTCGCTCATTGGCCCACAAAGCGATCTCCCAAGGATACTTCGCCCCGTGATGCAGATTGATGCCAAATCGTTATGTCCTCAAGTGTGTCAAATGTCAAACATTTGGTCACAACATCATACAGCCACCAACCGAATCCGATCAACATCGCGAGCCCTCGGTCGCTCCATTACGCGGGCATGGACATTATGGGGCCATTCATCCCTCGAAAAGTACCGGATTCGCTTTGTCTTGGCCGCCACATTATTTCACTAAGTGGGTCGGCGCGAGCCCGTTGGCACACGCCAAAGAGTCACATGTCGAAATTTCATTTGACTCATATCATCACCAGATTCGGGCTTACCACACATACTAGTGATGGACAACGGTTCCCAGCCAAAGGCAAAACAAATGAGATTTCCGCCAAGTGGAAGATCGCTCATATATTCTCCACTCCCCAAGACGCTCAAAGCAATGGATAGGCAGAGGCCAAAGAACAAAGCCATTCTAGAGAATTTGAAAAAAAGATTGAAAAGAACAAGAGCCAATGGCCAAATCAGCTCGAGAACATACTATGGGCTCACCGCATCCACTACCGGCCCAAAGACCGGGCGAATCACCATTTTCCTTATGCTATAGACACGTAGCCGCTATCCCCACCAAGTCGACAATCACGCATAACTCGATCCGAGCTTGTCGAAGTCAGTCATAATGACTCGGTATTAGCTCGAGAGGTCGACCTCCTCAAGAACGGCGCTGACCTAGCAGCCTATCCGAGTAGCATCCTACCAACAAATCTAAAGGCGATCATATAACAAACGAAAGTACATCCTCGATCTTTTCAACCCGGCGATCTAGTTTTGAAAAAAACTCAAGATGACTCTAAGCTAGCCAACGGGAAAGGTCCTTACATAGTGGAACGCCAGAGTTGGTAATGGAGCGTATTGATTAAAACCCGTGAAGGGAAGTTGTTGCCACTACCTTGAACACGCATTTTGCTAAAACCGCTTTTACCAAGAGTTGCATTATGTATTGTAAGTCATATTTCCATTTACTACAAGCCTCAAGTGTAAGATAATCAAGATTGTTATCATAAACCGCGGTATTTACTCGCATCTCCAAGCCACCACTGCATTCACAAACACCACCTACACACGCCTCGCTTGCGTAACGCCTCGAGCTTACGTGCTCATCGCCTCCTAATCTCGCTAAGTTGAAAAACTCAAAGGTACATCTTTTATTTTGTTTGTATTAAATTTTATCTTTTGCTACTAAGATTAGTTTTAATGGTTTTACCAATGAGATGCAGTGTGAACTTGAAGGTCTACTTCTTCTCTTGTTCGCTTCTCTATTTCTCGACTTTAAAGAACCCAAATGAGAAAGATCATTTAGCGCAGCCAGGTAAGTGCTCTTTGGTACATAATGCACTGTAGTTTAGCACATCCATTTTTAAAGTTGGACTTGTAGTTACCTTCCAGTTTTTTTTTGGTAGATATCATTCACCTACTCAGAACTAAAAACAATTGGGTGATCGTTGATACACTTGTTTCTCGACTCGCTCCTTTTACTTTATGCTCCCTAGATTTGTGAATTTGTGAATCAGGCATCCTTCGTTTGGAAAAATTTCAACAATGAAAGCATACCCTTTTACTATCGGTTTATTTCTTAGGTTTTAGAGTGAAGAAAGAATGTTGGGAAGCAATGGACTGTTGATATTATTTGTGTATTATCATTGTTTCAAATTTAATGGTATCTTACTCTAACTACAATTGATACAATGAGTATTTTCCTGACATATTTCATATCTTAATTGCATTTTTTTTGTTTCTTTTGGTTGGTGTTGTGGCGGTTGTGTTGTTGGTAATTGGCACAAAGAGAAGAAACCATGAGTAATGACAGAAGACTATATCCTATGAAGTAAAAGATTTGACTAGTGTCTTCTTTTAAATTCTATTTCTTGACTGTCTTAAAATGTAATACTAATCAGGTGGCCCTTTCTATCATCTTTTCCTTATTAATTTACCTCACAAGAGTTGCCATGTCTTTTTTGATGCAGTCAATTCTTGTTTTGTTCCTTTCTGGTGTAATATGTGAAAGGTAAGTTTAAAGTACTCCATTTTACATATTGATTTATGCACTCAAGAACCATTCACTTGGTAATGTGGTTGTGTTAGACTTATGTAACTCTGGATGCATAAACTCAAAATTTTCAATTAGGTTTATAAACTTTCTCCGTGAAGCGAGAAGCATCTCTTTGCTATGTTGGTTGATATAAATCTCGGGATTTGTTTGAGGGCCTCTTCTATTCTTCAAGGCATCATGCCAATTAAATGAAGTGGTTCAGAGCAGCTCTCTCACCTATACAAGGTCCAATCCTTCACCTAAATTTTATCCAAGTATCATATCTCATCCTTATTAAGACTACTTTGTGTTAGTTTGTTTGTCGACCTACACCGACACACTTGCACACGTGAACGCCGACATACACACACTTCTCTTACTTCTCATTTCTTTTAAAGCCGTGAATCTTTCTTTTTCTCGACCAAGCAGAGTAGCACACCTACGCCTACCCTAGTGCAAAATTTTGAACAACCATCCAAGGAATAAGTGTGTGACGTGGAATGCACATGTTGAATTCCAAAACAATGAAACTTATGTCACCCAATAATCTAATGTTGAATTATGAAGCATTGCCCCATTCACTTCCCTTTGTGTTAAGAGTTCCCAAACCGGTAAGTATATCTCATTTTTTTCCCCGACTTTTAATTCCTTGATGTTGATTCAACTAGTCTAATTCTTCAAGCTTGGTTACCTTTTTAATAATTAAACAAGTTCGTGATCGGCATGCACAAAGCCTCCTCGAAAGTAACTAGACCGGTTATACATGTTAATTATGTGTCCTTAAAGGGCAATAAGTTTCGACCCGTGCCAACCGAATGAAACTTTGTATTTATTTGTGTTTTGTTTTGCCTTTGCAGAGAAGCGTAAAGTTGGCTTTCACATCGACATACATGCAGTCACCGGAAATAATGTATCCAAGTAAGTGGTGTTTCGGTTTTGAAGTAAGCTTTATAGTTAATTATATTACCAATCGAAACAATGTGTTTGTACTACTTACCTTAGCTAAAGTACAATGCATACAAGTCCGCTTTTCCAAAGGAGTTTTCATCCCAATTTCATTATTAGGCATTGCAATTTGTAATTGCGATGGATCTCATTGTTTGTTTTCTTGATAAACCTATTACATGTCCAATATATTGTAAGTGGTTTGAAGCCCCTGCGGTTCTACATTTGGTTTCAAATGCCCGTGTGGCTTGATATAGTGTCGCCTGAATGTCATGGGTATAGGATCAAGATTTTTGAATACTTCCTCGTAGCGTGATGCCATTTCGGGTTGCCTATTACTTTTTGCAGAGATATCCGCTTCTCGCTTTTATATGATTTCCTCCGCTTATCATTTCGTGGTTGCTTATCACCTTACATAATGAAGTTAATGTTTTAATATTGTTAATTTTGTCTCTATGTGTCCGGCCCATTTTTCTTTGTTGCTAATGAATTCTTTATACATGGAGACTTTAGAGGATCAATGTGCATCTAAGAGGTTTCAAGTACTGTAGATGAAATTTACTACACCTTTTTTTGTTTGTTTGTTCACTTATTGTTCTTTAGTGGTTCTTCAGTCTTGTAAATAAGTATTCCAGATGGATGGCCAACTCTTCGAACTGCTGGGTGATGGTGCAGGTGGGCTATGTTAGGAATAAGGAAGCATCTCCAACGGAGGTTTACAGATTGAAAGCAAGCGGAGCAAGGAAGTAGGGAAGGACATGCCGACCCACAAGCAACGACTTTCACACTTGCTTTAAGCATCATTCCTTTCTTGCTAAGAGTTCGTGGAGCATCCTAGTTAGGGGTTGAAAGGATTGGCTTATTTTGTGAAGTGGGGGACAGGTAAATATTGAACAAATGAAGCGATCATGTGACTTTTGTTTGGTAGTTAATCAGTACATAGTTAAATTCTGTTTTAAGTTCTTCAATGCTATTTCTATATGCTCCAATTGGTGCAGTTAAATTCAGCAACTGATAATTCTTTATACTATTTTTGAAGATTTGCATTGCTACTTGCTAGAGCGTAAGGTATCATGCATACTCCAAATCCTTCTTACTGCCTTGACTTTATATATATTTTTTGGTAAGTGCCTTTATATTCTAAAGATTTTTTCTCAAAATGAGTATCTTATAAGGTCATCATGTATTCATGTCATGATCCTTGTATTTTTTTAGTTGTCTTGTCATGTATAAGAAGATATATTGTATTGACTTCCTTTTACATTCCGTGGTAAAATATCTTTCATTCCTATGTACTAGTTCCTTATGTAACTTATATTGTGTATCTGATAGATTTATCTTATATTATTTTGAGTATAACCACATAACTACAAGTGATTACTCCTTTTTAAATAAAATGTATGTTGTGTGTGTGTTTATTTTTTCATGGATCTATAAGCTCAAAATGGGAAAGAGTGCTCACTCAATGAGAGTGAGAGGTTGATGGTTCGAATCCATCTGGATCCAAATAAAAATTAATCGTGTTTTCGAGATTAAAAAAAAACGAAATTCATTACAAATGCATGTGATTAGGAAATGTTTTAAAATGGATAGCGCACAATTTAAAATGCTATAGAACGGATAACGCTAAAGAGAAAACGATATTAATAAATAGATAGCGATATAAACAAACGCAATCAAATAGCATAGCACTTCCATATTAAATGTTATCGGTCTATAATAGCGCTAAGGCAAAAACGCTATAAATATAATAGCGTTTTTTAAAAAACGCTATCAATAAAAGCATAGCACCGTCATTAATAGCGTTTTAGAAAACGCTATTGAACAACATCCATAGCGTTTTTCGCATGCTATCTTAAGACTTTTCTATATTAGTGTGTCCAACGAATCCTAAAGTTCCTTAGCAGCTGATCTGTTTGTAAAATAGCGGTCGGATTTGTTATTTCGTTCACATTTCAATAAAATTGCAAAATGTTTTTTATAAGCAAAACTAATATGATCACGCGAATTTGTGAAAATGGATTTAGGTGAGAAAATGATGGAAATAAAATAAAGTAGACTTTGATTTTGGAGATAGAAAATCTGTTTGAGCGAATCATATCTCCGTTAAAAGAGTTAGTCTCGATTTTTTATCCTTAATAAAGACTCTTCATCTCTGAACGAGCGTTATTAGCGCGTGGAATCGATTCAGAACCCCATCTCTGGGTGAACTTACTCGATTCCCTAATCATTATAATTATTGAAACACCCTCCCTAATGGATATAATCTTCACTTAGGTAGAATTTCTGCTCTGAGATCACAGAACTAAAGTGTTATTCTAATTAACATAAAATAAAACTGAATTAAAAACATTTTAATTAAAAACTATAAATCAAATTTTTCATTACACTAGGAAAGCAGTAAACTACTCTACTCCTACTGATGGAATGCTAATCATTCCATCCGAAAAGCTGAAACTAAACCCTTCTATTTATAGTTTTTTAGACGGTCTAGATTCAATCCATCTAATCTAAATCTAACGGTTACAAATAAAATATAATATTCCAGGAAATATTCTATGAAATATTCTAGAAATATTCTCTATAATAGTAATAGGCTTGGACTAAATAGTAATAGGCTTTGGCTTTATCTTCATATTCTAAACCGTACGACCATTTTTTGGAAGCTAGATACCATTGCGTAGAGTTTTATGCGTTAATCATTTTAACTGGTCGAATGCATGAATCAGAGTTAGGAGACATAAGATATCGCCATTTGAAGTTTGCTCCTAATTTTCGGGCTGATTTAGGTCAGTTTGACCAAAATATCTTCTTTAGCTGGCTTAGGGACTCAAGTTTGGATTCTTCAACTTGTTTCATGGTTCTCTGAGTCCATGAGTTTTGCTGGCAGTTTGGAGCTTTAAATGAGCTGATACTGAAGATTTAAAGTCCAAGCTTTATTCGGCTGTATTTCTTGCTAAAACACAGGTTTTGTGTGTATTTTAACGTTGATTGTCAAAACCTGTGAAAACATAAAAATACAATTAATTTACATTTATTAAACACATAATTAACCCAAATGTAGGAGTGCAAACGGATAGATTCAGATGCGGATATGGCTGTATCCGAATCTGAATCCGAATCCGACGGATATTAAAAAAGTTATCCGAATCCGATTTCGGATATCCGAAACGGATATCGGATAATATCCGATCCAAAAATTAAAATTTTATTTGTTTTGAATAATTCATTTTACCACTATAAATATTATATTTGTCATTTATTATTATTATTTTGTTATTATAGTTTTATATTATTAGTTTATGATTTTATATAATATTTTGTACAATAAAAAATAAATGAATAAATTATATATAATAACTATTAATTTTTTAAAATCGGATCGGATATTATCGGATGCGGATATGTCAGTATCCGAATCCGTATCCGAAACTAGTTCGGACATAAAAAAAAAATATCCGAATCCGAATCCGAATCCAAAATTTTCGGATAATATCCGATTTTTCGAATACGAATTCGAATCGGATTCGAATATTTGGATATCCACTTGCACCCCTACCCAAATGTAATGTCTCTACGGGGTTTAAAATACAGTTTTGGGTACTTATCAGCAGTCTTGAACACACTATACACATTGTATAATGAGTCAGCCAACCCGCTAAGGACATAATTTCTACACAAGAAATCAGCATGAAATCAAGTATCCTTGGCCAAAACCTTCTCCTTGTCGGTTTCATCAAGGCTTACATCAGGAGCTTTATCCCACAAAAACCTTGCCAAGTTAGGGTGGTCAGATAGAAGAGCATTTTCTGTTGCCAGCGCTTGAAATCAGTTCCATTGAACTTTTCAAGCTTCTCCCCATGAGGAACAGAATAGGAACAACAGTAGGAACAGTAACAGTAGGAGTAACTGGTGGTGTTGCCATATTCTGAAATACAACTACACTTTGTTATTCTTTTAAACCAAAACAGAAAAGAAAACATAAACAAATTATGTTAAGTAAAAAAGAATAAGGAAAAGAAATTTGTCTTAAGTTACTAGGAATATACAACTTAATTGTACTTACTCTTTACTAATTACCAAACCATACAAACCTTTTGTCTTGTAAATGTCTTGTACATCTTAGTTAAATCTGAGCCTAGTTTAAATACATTATGTCCTTAAGACAGATTTTCCCCCTTATGGTGCTTGAAAGTTGATGGGAAACTGTCTCCCAAAATAGAACGGATTTCCTTATATAAAAAGCTATCACTTCAATTATATAGAATCAATGAACACAACATAGTATTTGACTAAGAACAAATGAATAAGAGAAATATCGGAACTCTGTGTGATCTGGTGTGTTTTTCTCTCAAAATTCATCCACTATCTATAGGTGAGTGGTGCCTCTTCGAAACAACACAGTTGTAAAGGTTATGTTTCATTTAACCTTATTGGAGTAGGCAATTTGGGATATGGTTGATTGTTTGGGTTTGACCAAAACGAACTGCCTACGTATCAAGTTCTCTTTGCAGGGGGGAGACTTGAATCAGGTCAGACGTAGTTTCTCATCCTCTTTATATAGGCAAGATGCCCGCGGCTCATGCTCTCCTGCTTCAGGTCAGATCCAAGTCTTCATGTCACTTATGAGCCATGACGGTGAGTTATGAAGAATCAATGAGCTGCGTGCCTGAAGCTTCGGTCTTGATGGCTGCAATAATAAAGGCTTACGTTACGAGCCGTTGTGGAGTGAGAGGAGTGAGCGCTAAGGAGGTCACTTCATGGTGAGATCGTCTACTCGACTCGAGTCACTTTAAAGCGAGCTCACAGGTCAAGTAAGGGAGATCGGTTGGTGGTGACATCGCTCTGGGCGCAAGTTAAGTAAGTTGCTTGCCTGAGTCGAGTCACTATGAAGCGAGCTCTGAGGTCGAGGATATGAGGTCGGTTGTTAGCTCTGAATATGCTAGACACGTGTGTGGTATTCATTGGATGTGAATATTACTCCCTCATAACAGTGACTCTTGGAAAAAAGTAGGCAACTCTTTGAAAAGTCACATGTTTCGAAAGGACACACCATTTCGACATAAAACACTGTTTCAAATAAACTAGTGCTTATTTCGCAAAGTCGCACATTTTCGGCATGCATGATGCACTATTTCGAATCAATGCATATTTCGAAATGCCGCACATTTTCAACATAATGCACTGTTTCGAACTATTGCACCCTTTCGAAAAAGTTTTTTCTTCTCACTTTACGTATTGTTTCAAGAGAAACCCATTTCATCTCAAGTGGGATAATTTGGAAGACAAATTACTCATTCATATCTCAATGGATTTGTGCAAATTCATTTTTCTAACAATGCTGATACTGGTTTTACCATTAATGAGTGGCGTAAACTTTTATCTTATACAAGAACACATCGCAGTCAGTTCAACAGAAGAATCCGAACTGCAAGCTTTAAAGCTTAGGTTCTGAGTATAAATAAGTTAGTAGTTTGCTTTGAATGCGAAACCTTAGTTCAAGAAGTTAATGGCGGCAGTTCAGGCTTATCATGGAATGTGTCGAGTCTTTTGCAGGAGATTACCTCTATATATGTTTATGTCTTTTGTCTTCTTCTAAGATTGTTTACTCCCCAAGGTTATTGATTCAACCTGCACACCTCATAACAACAAAGTGTGGACTTTCTTTGGGTTGTGATAATCTTTTTTTTTTGTTTTTGTCTCAATAGAGTCCAGACATAACTATATAACTTATTTGCTATCTATTATTAAAATGTCTATTAAATATTGTTAAAGTTGTTCCACCGGCCCCAAGTGTGTCCGCCCTATATTCTATTTCCCAGGCGAACCTAGTTTCTTACTGTATTTATTATAAAATTTGCCATTTCCACAACTATAAATTTATAGAGAAATTGACAATTGGATACAAACAAAATTCAAACACTTTAATAAAATAAAATAAAAATTTTACTGTAATACAACTTTGATTGTATGTACTGTGTGTTGGATTCACCAAAAAAAAAATCTTTTTGTGCCAGTGGTTTTAATTATTTTGAGTTTGGGTTCAAATGGCTTTTGAGTTTTATTTTTATTTTTTTTTTTTTTTTTTTTTTAAATATATATATTTTTTTTAACTCAGTATAGAAGAGGATGATTTTTCAGACCAAGCAAAAAAAAAGATGATTTTTCAGTGAAACGAATGGGAGTGAAAGACAATTTATCCAAGACAATAGTCAATATTGAGATAATATGCACCAATTTTACTTGGGAAGGACGGGGACCCAAACAAACATAAACATCATGATGCATGAAATTATTTTCTTAAGTTGTTATCTGTAACCATTTGATTGGTGCCAGCAACCAAACAAAAAATTTGAGAAAGAAAGTTGTCAATAAAAATTTCATCGTCTCTTTAGCATCTACCCAGTGGCTAGCAATATACATCAAGGCTACCCCACTAGGAGAAAATTTTAAAAGAAACCAAAAAAAATTACCAAATACATAGCCGTTAGTCGTCCAACCCCGTGCCCACTTACAAACTGTCAAAATCATCAAATCGCACACACCTTCATAATTGCCGACACATTAAAAAAACCATCTTTTTTAATTCCAAAATAAATAAAATATTAAATATAAAAGGTACAAAAAAAACCTTATTACCATACGTTTCACACTTTTTACGGATGCCCTTTCCTTCTCTTCCACGTTGAGATAGATAGACAGTTTCACACTTTTTACGTATTCCTTTCCTTCTCTTCCACTTTGAGATAGATAGACAAATAGTTAGAGAGAATCCTAGTTGACTGCTTCAACAGTTCTCCTTCTTCGCTGGTATTTTGTGGTGTGTAAATGAAACAAAACAATAAAACTTCTGGTTTACATATAAAAGTATAAAACCAATTTATTCAACGGGAATACCAATATCTTATAGTTCAAGGCATGTCTCGCCATTTGTCACCTCCTCAAAATAAAACTTATAGTTTGCATTTTGGAGCGCGGTATTTATATCCCATTTAATAAGATTGGCACCTTTTTAGCAAAATGGTAAAAAAATAATGGTTATTCTCTAATCTCTATATATCATTTTACACCGAACATACCCGATAGCGATGTCGTGAGTTCCTATATTTCAGAGCAGTGAGTTGCCATGAGTTCCCACATCTGACAACATAACTTTGCCGTAAATGATTTTTTTTTAACACACATGATATATGAATACTGTGATATTTCAAAACCCACGACAAATGGATTCCGTGATATTTCCAAAACGACAAGCAACACACTGTCGTGAGTATACAAAGATTGTGAGTTTGTTACGGTGAGAATATAAGAGTGCATGTCAACTTGTACAATTAATAGTAGATGTGATAATACTTTGGAATTTGTCAAAAGGGTGTCAATCCCACATAAGTTATGGTGTAAATACCGCGCCTGACATTTTTGCCTATGTAATAACTTTGTTCACTCTTGGTCTTCTGGTTGCGATGAGGTGTCTCGTTGTAATTGAGTGAATGCATGTATAATAAATTGGAGAGTTTTTGTGGACAAGTTGCACCAATTCAAGTCCTCCTAATATCATAATAAGAAAACATATATTGCATTTTTGTTCTACGTACTTTTTTTTTTTTCGATAAACCGTTTTTTTGCACTACATACTTGAGCTAAGGTAGGTGAGGGGTTGATTATCGGAAAAAATAAAAGGTGGGCGAGCGATTGATTTTGGGAAGTGACACGTTCCATAAATCTTTTGCTTAAGTCTCTTTATTGATCAAATAGGTGGGTATTGGAAATACGGTCATGAATGAATATGGCAATATGTGGTGTGCATCTGAAATGTGACATGTTCTTGTCGTGGAAGTTTGTGGTCCATGTCGTTATTTGCACATGTAATAATGAGTGGTATTTTGAAGGCACATAAAACTTTGTTATTTGGGTAATTTCCCAATTAGTAACCCATAATGTTAATCTGTTCCCAAGTAGTAACCACTCTTCAATTTTGACTTTTCAACCTCATTTTTGACATTTTTGCCCTTCTTCTTATTTTCAAACAATGCCCACGTGGACATGCAACACTCTCTCCCCTCTTTACCTATCTTCAAGATAACTCCGCCATATATCAGACTGATGAGTTTGACTTTACAAATGATGGACAACCGTTGATCTTGATCAAGAAAACACGTTAATCAAAACATGTTGTAGTATCTCGTTTTGCTATAATGAAGAAGCAACCGACTAATAAACTATCGCCAACTCGATTTTTTTGGTTGTCGAGACGCTTTACAACTTTTACCTCAGATTTTGAGCCAACCTAAAAAATAAGGACAAAAGCTCAAAGTTTCGCTTTTTTTTTGATTGTTTCTTCTTCTTCCTCGCCATTGTCCCCTCTGCTTTTGTATTTTTAAGATTTGACATGGAAAACATGACACATTCACATGATAAAGGTATAGTTTGTTGTTTTTAAGCCATCTAGGGCCTTGGGTCTACTACGGTTTTGTTCCACGTAGTTTAGTGTTTTGTTTGTTTGATGTTTCATCTTTCAAGGAAGAGGGTTTTGAAGACATCTATGACGTCTCCATGCATAAATGCTTGTTGATTATATAGTTGTGGTAGAATGTTGGTGGTTTCCATGTTGATTCTATATTTAATGTTGGGTTTAATATTAAGGCATTTAAGATAGATTTTGTCATAAATATCCTAAAAGTGTTAGTTTAACTAGTTTGTGCTTAAATGTTTGAATTTACTTTTCAGTTTTTATGGTTTATGGTTAGGTACTTCTTTGTAACCATCGCTGTTTGGTTGTTTTTTTATACTTTACCGGTTAGGTACTTTTTGGATGTTCTTATTCACTACAATGGGGAGATGAAAGCGGACAAGTATGGCCTGGATGAAGTATGTCAGTGGCGAGGTGAAATTGAGAGTTTGTGATGGGGGTATTTCATTTGAAGGATTCATGAGTACCGTGGAAGGTGTGTTGTCGAGAAAGAGATCTACTTTTTCTATAAGATACTTGACGAAGAAGTTCCCGTGTCGAATTGATGAAGAAACAGATTATTTGAACATGATTATGAAACAAAGAAAGTCTCCAAAAAAACAATGATGGTTTGGGTTATCAACGGCGAGAAGAAGGTGGTAAGCAATGGACGTTCTAATGTTAAGAAGAAAGAAGTTGCTATCGAAGTTGTTTAAGAAAGACGCCGACTCCAAGCATTATTTCTCCTATGAAACACTCTTTTCTCAAAACGTAAGGAGCTAGCTCGCCGTCGTCGCCCCATTAACCAATTTAAACTTGTCGATGAAGCAATCGGTAAGTAATGCGCCCATTTGGTTAGGTCATTATTATTGAGGGTGGGTACATGTTTTATTTCCGATAGTTATGAATCTTTGGTTTTCCGTGAAAGTCCCCTTGACCAACCCCGGAGTGGGAGAGTGGGGACTCATCAATAGAAGATGTGGAGATTCACGACGCCGAAGAACACATTCAACCTCACAGCCTTGTCATCGTTCGAAAGGTGATGACAGTAAGTCTTCGATATCAATGGGATATGTTGATAGATGATAGCTTACCCGTCACCGATAGTGGTGTGGAACTTACCGAAAGTGTTCATTGAAATATAGATATTTGTCCGTAGGGTGTTTCCTCCGGTTACACCAACCTTCAAGATGCAAAAAGAGAAACGGTCACACCGCCTTCTCTGTTTGTGGAAGGTACACTCTATAGCCTTGCAAGGTAACATATAGTTCCAGCTTGCCGATAGTGGGGAGCTAATTCATCGATATAATACTGAGGGACGGTCAATGATGGTGATGAGCAAGATGGTGTACCGGATCTTGATCAACCCGATTATGATGACTTTGATTCCCAAAATCCATATGGTGATACGAGGACGCCCCCGAGGAATATAGAATTTCCATGAATCAAAATATTGACAATAATTAAGGTGATGATGATGAAGTTGAAATACTACATGAAGTTAATTTTGAAGAAGAAGAAGTAGTACAAGTAAAGGATGGAGCTGATGATGATGAAGTTAGAGTAGTAAATGGTGGTAATCAAGATGATGATGATGAAGTTCAATTATTGGATGATGATTGTGATGTATGGTCTACTCCTAACCGTAGTCAAGAGTTTTTGGGGAGGCACGCCTATGACCGTTAATGATGAGGAAGGCCAAACCGAACCCGATATGATTGTTAATGATGAGGAAGGCCAAAGTGAACCCGATATTGAAACAAATGGAATGGTTGATGCTTTCGCTTATTCGGTGCGTAAGATCTCAATTCGAAGACTTACATCAAGGATATGATCCTCTTCGCTCCCCATAGTCCGTAAACACCGGCTAAAGTGGATGTAACTCCTCATGTGAACCCTCGAAGTTTGTTCCTCCTAAAGTAGACAACACTATCCTACTCGATGATCTTATAAAAGACATGAAGTCATACGCAATAGCAAACATGTTTGATTTGGCGTCGTCGCAGCACTTCCCGAGAGGATTTATATGAAGTGTAAGTCTCCCCGGTTGCACATTTCATTTGTTTGCAAAACCACCACCGGTTCTTCGATATATGGGTTATTATAACCTTCGAGAAGCACATACATGTTCACAAGATAAAGCAATTGCAACTAATAAAAACAAGCCGATGCAAAATGGGTTTCGTGTTGGAAATCAAACTTAGGGACAATATTGATATGGCTCAAAACAAATTTCGCAGTTTGAGGTTAAGGACGACACCGCATAAATGTGTCGTCGATAAAAGTTGCTTGAAAGCAAAAGAAATTGCAATGCAAAAGGTAACCGCCTTTGTTATATCAAAGAACTAATGAACGCAATGATAGTAGCAACAACTAACTTATGTTTGTTCCGCTTTTTGCTTGCGCGATAAGGGGAAGCTTTAGTCACCGTACCAAATGTTGCCAAATTATTGTAAAGAACTTAAAAGAGTGGATTCAGATTGTTTCACCGAAATGCAAACGCCATCGGCCCCCGAGCACAAGTTTGAACGCTTGTTTGTGAGCTACTGGCGCCACCGTCCGAGCTTACAAAAAGATGTCTTCGCCCCATTGATTATGATTGATGGCACTTTCATGACAGTAGGTACAACTCAATCATACTAATCGCTATCGCTACCGGTTGATGGCGATAGCCACGTGTTTTCAATTGCATTTGCCATAGTCCCAAAGGAAAATAATGACCACCGGGATTGGTTTCGAAAAGTTAAGAGACCTTGTTGTTGGGACGGAGCAAAACTTTGTTCTTCTCTCGATAGGCATCTAAGCATTCTTCAAGCCGCGCCTAAAATACTTCCTAATGCGGTCCATTGCTTTTGTGCACAACACATTTCAAATTGTATGACTAAGCAAGAGACAAAAAAGGGAAGGTGAAGAGAGAATAAACTTATGAACAGCAGAATTTTGTAAGACTTATGAGCCAAATTTATTGTGGCCGACAACAAAGGTTATGCAAAGATTGTAAAGATTCCGAAAAGAGTCGTGGTGTTGTGCTTTTTTGCTCCAATGAGAAGGTATGGCATTTGCTACACAAATCACATAGAGAGCCGAACAAGATGATACTTCCGTGAGAGAGCTATGCCGCTGACATCTCTTGTCAATGGTATCAGGTTGAACATAATGAAACATTTTTATGACTACCGGGTGATGGCGCCAAAGTCAAGACAAACCGACCAAATCACCGAGGAAGTGCTCATCTCGTCGAGATATTCGAGTAGACGCTTCACAAAGAACAAAGGCAAGTGAGCACGCTTACTTACTCTCTCGCAATCACTAGACCGCATCGACACCGCAGACCTTTTGGAGAGGACTTGCACATGTGGTTTCTTTCAACAGTTTGGTCTTCCTTGTAGCCATGCTATGAAGGCAATCGATCACCGTAAGTTATGTGCATATGACTTTTGCTTGCATTGGTACACAAAAAGAAACGATGATGGATACATATAGAGAGAACCGGACACCATTAAGAGGAAAAGAACAACTGGTTTGGGTTTATGATGGCATCATCGTCCGGCCCAATTCGTTGATGAGGTGATGCCCGGAAGACCACGTAAAAAGAAAAACGCTTCTAAAAGAGAGGGAGTCCCAAAGCCAAAGAAGAAGGTGTAATGCGCGTTGTGGTGGTCTTGGACACAATAAGGCAACTTGCACGCGATGATGATGCCGAGTGGATTGATTTTTCAGTTGGGATTCCACCAGATTTTGCATATGAAGAGTACATATGATATTTCTTTTAACCAATCACCAATAGTGGCAACTTTGGTTTGTTTGTTTGAAATTAGCACTTTCAGTTGCATATATGTTAGTGGTAAATTGGATAGTTTACTTCGGGGCTTTACTTCGGGGTTGATATTTTGGATAGTTTTGGTTGGCAATTTTGGTTTCGTAATTAATTTGGTTTGAACGGACATCTTCTTGTACTATTAATATCAGTAACTATAACAATGACATGGTCATCAACACTGATAACTATTAATATCAGTCTCTAATGGATAGTTTCTTTACAAGTAGGCTAACATCATCAACACGCCCTATTTTCATTTTAATAGGACCATCAATGGTGATTTGCAACCGGTTTTCCTTTGTCACCTTTGCTTCACTAGCGGTGCTTTAGCCTTATATGTGTCCCTTCACCTTCTAGATCTATCCATTTAAAACCCTTGCATGGATCGGTCCTGCATGAGAGAAAACTTCTTCCCGCACTATGTGCCTTTGTACTTACACCATACCTTATATTCGATTTCAGAGCATAGCGGATGGTCGTAGTTGCCCATGGACAGTTGATCTTCCAGTGCCCAGTTTCCCCACACTCAAAACATTTGCTATAGTTGGTTGATGATGAACCAACATTTGTATTATTCTTGGTAGAATCCTCACCCCCACCCATTTTGAACGAGAAAAAAAAGAGAAAGAGAAATGGGATGGACCAAGAAAGGCAACCCAATTTGTACTTATAAAGGAAACACACTATTTTCCCGCCCAAGTGGTGTTGGCGCCAAACTATTCCCACCCAAAACATTTCCCGCCTAAACTATACACAAATGTTTGATGAAACATTATATTCCAATAACCATATTGCATTGCAGGACCTATCGGCAACTAATTCCATAAAAAATGCTTCACTAAAAACTTAACTCATCACTCCATGAAAGCATGAAAGCATGAAGCAATGAATGACAAATTCCATCATCACAAATTCGTAGCTGATGATATTAACGGCACCACAAAATGATATTACCATACTAAAATTAGACAACTAAACACAAAATAGAAGAAGTTATTTGTTTCACTAAACACAAAATAGAAGAAGTAGCATCCACCAAGCCGTTTCATAGTGATTCCCCGCCACGCATCACTTTCTTTAACATCCTCCAAACTCTTCTCCAATTGCTCTTGTCCGCTTTTTGAAACAAAGATCCGATTCAACCCACAATTAATTATATCCATTCCAATCCTCTTCCTCATTCGATGGGGTTGCATATCTATTTTGTTTACTTCCTCGTGTACACCCCTCGGCGGCAAATAGATAGGCTAGGCAAAATAGGCCACAACTATTTGTATCCGGTTGTTGAGTAACAGGCACAAACTCACGAGCCCAAGGGGCTCCCAAATCATGAGGTGACGATGGATCAAAGACACCTCATGACATAAGTAAGACAAGTCTCTATAGCAAGTTGCTCATCGAAACTTTCTTGAGACCAAGAGAATCATAGTTGTAGATTTTTCTCTTTCCAAAATTGTAGACTTCAAGAACCCAAGCTACCTTCAACTTGAAGAGGAATGATAAGACCCATTGCCCTGGATGGGTGTGCTTGATCTCTAATTCTTCCTTCATAAGGGTCTAAGTACTTTTAACAACTTCATGTGGATGATACGCACCACTATCTACTCTCGCCATCGAGTTGCACCACCATCAGGTTTGGTCTTCCATCTTCTTCTTAAAGTTTGTATACTCTCTATTCATGAATTTCTACATCAACAAAATCATAAAGTACTTCATCAAGAAGGTGAACTATACAAAACAAATTCCATCAACCAATGAGATACAACTTACGTAAAAGTATACATCCTCAATGATAGTATATGTTTCTTCTTCCTCGAATGCCATTTTCCTTACAATGTTGGATGTACCACGATCAACAAATTTCTTCACATATATGGTGATCACCGAGTCATAGAATTTTAAACATTATTATGCAGAAGTTCTTTGATGGTTAATATGTTAGTTGCTAATGGTTAATATGTTAGTTGCCGCTAGTTAATATGTAAGATAATATGTTAGTTGTGTAATCGACCTCCCCATCTACCCACTCTCTTCCATGCAATGAATGGAAACTTTGTAACCGAAATAGATCCGGTTGTATCCAAACACTCTAGCATCTAAACAGTTTTGTGGACTGTATAACCCTTGTGAACATCTTCCAATAGTAATCAGAAGATTTGGAGGTCACCTTTGGTGGTGGTTTTCTTGATAAATGTTTTGGCCAGAAGCAGACTTGATCAATTCATCACATTCCCTCGTCAATGTTTTCTTCCCATGACCGACCTTGCATCCCTTCCCTTCTCTTCTTTCTTCTTTGGTGTGTTTCTTCAGTTTTTCTTTTCCATTTCACTTGCCATTTGACTCTGATGCACACCACATCGTGGACCACCATTTCCCCTCCACAAAGATCATCATCATCTACATCATTATCACGCTTCCCAACATCACATTATCATTTTTAGATTTCATAACAACAATAGATTTTAGTCGACTATCTACCTCAAAGGTTTGAGCGGTTGTGGGTGACAATACAGTAAGTCGGGCTTATGTCAAGATCGCAAAGAAAGTAAAGCGTAAAATGTGACCTTCTCCATTTCTGAGTTCAGGACTTCTTTCCCATCAATATCAACATCATCATTGGAGGGAACATCAACATTAGGTGTAGGCCAGGGACCATCACCAGGAGCAATGTCCAAGGGACTAATAAATGACACATGCTCAACAACATCCATATTATAGACTTCCACTAGGGAATTTTGGCCAACCACATTCTCATCAACAAGCTCTTTCACACCCTCTTCCTACACTTCATTGCTCAAAGACTCCTGAACCACATTCTCTTGACATTTGTAGGTATTTACAACCCTCTCTTCAACCTCCTCAACTAAAAACTCTGGAGCACCCTCATCATTATCATAAGGGCCTTCATGTTCATGTTCAGGTTCTTGGAAAAAACCATGTACATGGTCTTCCCCCATCACCTGGTCATCATGAGGAGTCTTGGATAACTCTTCACTAATATCTCTCAAAACATCGGCTGCTACAACAAGATCAGTTTCACTACCCTCTCCCTCTCCATCTTCTTCTTCCTCACCTAAACCAATCAAATTTCTTCTTCTTTTTGGTTTGTTAGCTTCCTTTGCTCTTAGTCTCCATGTCTTTTCTTTTCTCAATCGACTTGACTTCTTTTCAAAATTGTTTGCCTTTTGCTAGCCTTTACAAACTTCTACTTTACCTTGGACTCTCACTTGTCGCATACTATGTTTCTCTTCACCCCTCCTCCTTACCATTTTAAACCCCGCATTCACTCCTCTTTTTCTATTTTCTTCAACCTCATATGAAAGATCAAATGTTACTTTCTTAGAGGATGATGACTTCCTCTTAGAAGGTGGGGATGATGACTTCCTCTTAGAAGGTGGGGTAGATACAGCTTCTTCCACAACAGCTTTAACCTTATTCTTAACAAACCGTGTAGTAGGTTTTTTGACAACAGCATCAGCATTGGTGTAGACACAACTTCTTCCCCTTGTTTTCTTTGTTCTTGGTCCCTTCACAACCCCCTGGATGATGATGGTTCACCCAATCCACTTTTCTTCCCACCCTCAGAAAACCCCTTTGCAATATTGTCTCCATACCGCCCTAATTTCAGACTTGATGTCATTCCGAGCCACCCTAACCTCAGATTCAAAAGTTAGTTGAAGTAAGCATTGCCGGTGTATCATAGAGTCCTATCTTATGAGTCCTATCTACCTTATGAGCACTAACATAAAGTTCCCGATATATATCCAGGTTCTTAACCTATCTTATCGCTTAACATAAAACTACCATAGAGTTTCGATATATCAAGTTTAAGAACCTATCCCGTGAGTCAACACAAATGTAATATATACTTCCCCGATATTTTCGGTTTAAGAACCTTTCTTATAAATGCAACAGATGTCAAATGCATTGCATTGATGTATCCAAATTTGCGAAATATAATTAACAATGCAGAGTTTATAATCAACAATGCAATGCAGAGTTTATAATCAACAATGTAGAGTTTATAATAAAAATGCGAGTTTCAATCATATGCTTACAAGGCCTTTCAAGTAGGTGTGCTGCCTCTCAAGATCTCCTCTCAAACCGGCGGCTTTTTGTGTGGGCTGTTGGTTGAAAGCCACCTTCATTACATCTTCATTCATTTCTTCTTCTTCAATATCCAAAGTGTCAAAGGCAACAACCTTACTCTTAAGAGGCTCGAGCTTCTTCTTCCGTGTCCGGAGATGTAAGTTCTTGGGAGGCAACTCAACCCAATCTAGTATTCTTGGGAATTTACCATTCAATGCCCTACGAGCCCCAAGAGGGGATGTGAAGGTATGCCCAAATATCAAAACAAATAACACAACCATAAACCGCAAAGGAGTCCTTCTCACCTAACACATTTTTGTAAATATCATCCAAACAAGATTCCAACATCTCAAAGCAAGGTGTGCCCCATGGAAACCGATCAAAAGCAGCTAGGTCCTCTCAAGAAGATCAACATACCTTCCATCTACAAATCCTAGAAGATCCGGGAAGCACAACTTGGAGCAAAGACATACAACCTATTGAGCCTAAATATATCACTTTTATCTTCACTACCACCGGATTTTGCCACCACTAAAGCATCTAATATTTCGTCTCACTAATAGTGCTTCCTTTAAAAACCTAGCACGAAATTCTCGATGTGTTGTTCTTCACGCCGGTGGTGTAGAATGAGTTAGCAAATGAGTTTACACTAAGACCCATAATCAATGCAACATCACTCTTCTTGAATACCAAATCTTTGTTACCAATCCGATAGCAAAGTCTACCAACTTTATGGCTAACTATGGCACAAACTATAGTAGTTGTTTAGCGTATATATTTTTGGATTTGCAAAAGCTTCAAAAACAGAATTCTCAAAATCCTCCATTTCTTCCTTACTAAATCCACCAAATAATTTCTGCATTTTATCTAATGACATTCTACATGTCGTTAAGCTTCCTCATTTCTCCACCAATAATTCGAACCGTAAAGATAAAATGAGGGTGGGGTTATAATATGGAGATTGAAGTGAAACTAAAAATTAGGGTTTCCAAATTTAATTGAGCTTCACTAGGACAGTTTTTTCCCCTAATTCCCAATTGATTTCTTTAAGTTTCGGTTAATGTGACACGTACGTTCCAAGGTCATTTCCACGCGTCGACTTCATTGGGTACCCAACTTCATTTCCCTAAAAATATCGATGTCCATGTTGATTCCTCTATCAAATGAACAAACATATTCCTACCCTAGAACTATCAAAGAACTTTACTATACATTGTCTAAATAATTAATTCTAATAAGGTTAAAAAAAATTCAAGAAATTCAAGATAAAGATTAACATTCTACATGAAGTTTTTAACATGCCAAGCATGCTTGCCACTAGATATCATGAAATAAACATGGGTATTTGAAAAAAGAAAAAGGGTTTGATTGCCTTTAAATTGGGGACACATGTCAATCCTCAAATTTCCCACCAAAATAATGATATTCATATTCGTCCCCGTCCAATGAATAACTATATTGTGGCCTTAAGACTATCGAAGAACTTTCTTGTACATTGATAATTATTTATGGGTACCCAAATTATTCATTCAATCCATTTAGGGTCCATTTATGGGTTAATTTCGAGTAATTTAGTCGAAGTTGCATACTTGCATGTCCTCTAATATGGCAACAAACGAATTACATTGGGTTTGACAAAGGGTCAAAATTTACTTCATTTTCTAAATTAATTTTGGTCTTGCCTCGTCCCTTCATTGTTTGTGTGTCATGATGACCATTTACTGTAAGGTGAAAAGAAAACTAACCACCCCACATAATTACAACGCCTCGTTTCCCCGCAAACATTTATCTTTGAAATAGTCATCTAAAATTTGATCTCTCACATTCTAATATTCTTTCAGTTAGCAACAATCTACCAAAGCAACAACCAAAGTTAAATCTACCAAAGTTATCAACATGCCTCTTCCTGGATGTTCAAGCGGTGAAACCACTGATTACTCAAGTGACGAGTACGAGAAAATGTGGGATAGTTATTCTACTGATGATTACACTGATGAAGAAGAAGACGATGAAGAAGAAGAGATGCATGATCCTTATTTTGTTGAAGACCCTACTGATTACATGTGGGAAGACCAACATGATGATGATAGTTCCAGTTTTGGGGATGATGGCGATGATGAAGACGAGGAGGAAGATGAAGACGATGAAGATTAAGGGTTGTTATGTTCTCATTATTATGTTCACATTCAGTTTTATGTTGGGGTTTATGTTTTGTCTTAGTTTAAGGTGCTTTTGCAATTTTGTTGATGATAGTGGTAGAACCGTAAATACGTGTCCCGTGAATGCTATGTAGATTTTGCTTAGTTTTAAGGGTTTAATACATGGGTTGGTTTAATTCATGATTTTCATCTTGTTATTTTTTTAAGAATCTTATCCATTATTCATGTTTTTATCATTATTCTTGTTATTTTTACAAGAATCTTATTATTTCTACATTTTTCTTATTAAAAATAATTTTTTATAATAAAAATAGTATATGAAACAATGTTAATGTCAATAACCGCCCATCTTAATGTTTACGAAATCTCGAGGCTTTTAAACCACGAGACATCGTTAAGGACCGTTCATTTGCATCTCTTCATCTCTAAGATAATCTGTAGTTTAAATCCACACACCCATCAAATCACTTCAAATCACTTCAAATAAGGAGAGAGAGTATTGCAGTAGAGAGAGAGTGTTGCATGTCCACGTGGGCATTGTTTGAAAATAAGGAGAAAGGCAAAAGTGTCAAAAGTGAGGTTGAAAAGTCAAAATTGAAGAGTGGTTACTACTTGGGAACAGATTGACATTATGGGTTACTAATTGGGAAATTACCCTTGTTATTTTCGTTTGTGGTTGGCAGATGATTGTTTCGTTTGTGCTAGAGGCTATTAGCAAACCTTAATTATGAGTGCAACCATAGGATCACCTTGAACGGACAGAAAATTTATTGCCAAAAGGCTGAAATTCTTTATATAAAAAAAAAGCCTGAAATTCCTCTCACAGACAAACACGTACACAAACAATAAAATATATATATTATTATTACTATTATTGAAAAGGGAGGGGTTTTACAAACATATTTTATTTTGAAACGTAAATAAATTTAAAATTGTTAGGACATTTATAAATTTTGGATTTGACTAATTTTTTGTAGATATGATCTCCTAAATATTCTAAATATTGTCACAAATAATCAAAAAAATCAAAAAATTATAAACTTGTCAAATATAGTATCAAAAATGGTGAAAAATATAGGCAGAGTGAACAGTAAATTCTACTACAGTCTCAGTCTGGTATTTTCATATTTTTTTTGTTTTTTTTATTTGTTTTTGTCTTTTTGAGGGGCAAAATTGTAATTGTGTAATTTCAAATTTTGTTTTTTTAGACACAGTGGGCTCGAGTGTGGGAAAAAAGTTTACACATAGGGGTAAAGTAGTAAATTCACTTCTATTCCACATTGAAATTGTTCCACGTGTCCTGACATGAGGCTAGTATACTTATAACAGTTTTTGGTGCATACATCATATGTACCAGATTTACCAAAATAAAATATATTGGTATACTGTCTTCAGAGTGTATATTGACTCAAATATGCGTTAAAAGGTTGACTTCGGATCGGACAAGGGCTTTTAGAAAAATTTATAATTTTTTTTCAGGAGATTTTTTTTTTTAATTCAAATTCAATCATTTTGGGATTTGTGAAAAAAAAAATCAAAATTCATAAACTTTAGAAATTCAAAAAAATAATCATGAATTTTGAAATTGAAAAAAACTCGGCAAAAAACTAAAAAAAACATATATTTTTTTTGGAACCATTTTGTATATGTTAGTGCAACTCATTCATCAACCATTTTGAACATGTTAATACACTCATTCAACAACCATTTTGAACTTGTTTATACATTGATTTGATAATTAAGCATTCAATATGTTCATATATTCAAATACACTTTGTCCAAAACAATTAAGTACAATCCAAACTTGTTAGTGAAGTAATTAATAACTAAAATATAACACGATAATATTATGGCTTTTGTCATGGTTGTAAACTATTTGTGTCTATGATTTAGTGTTAGTATATAAAATGGGAGGCTAAGATGTGTATATGTTTATAAGTCCACATTATTTTGTAAAGAATTGGAAATTGGAGTGGATTGAATTTTGAAAACTCATCCAATTCCAATCCCATTATTTTTTGGAAAATTTGGATACCATAATCCAAATATCAAATATCAGTGCCAAATTCGGAAAATTATCTCATTGTTTTTTTGGGAAAAAGTAGCACCCTAGTTAAAATGTTTTTGAGCTTTAGCAAAAAAGGATATGATTTTTCGGTAAATGGATACTAAATGCAGTGAGAGACATTTATCCAAAACAACTAGACAATAGTAGAGATCATGGTACACATATCCAACTACGACTGTCAATAGATCAGTTTTTCTAGAAAATCCGAACCGATAAAATAATTGGGTGCTCGAAACCGAAACGATAATATTATATTTTATCCTAAACCGAACCGAACCGGATTAATAAGATATATTGCAAATTGAAACCGGATCGACCCAAAAACTATAAAATCAATTAAATCATAAATTAAATCGATTGATTTCAGCCATACAATTAATAAAACATATACAAAATTAATCATAATATATTACTAAAATACTATTTTATCGGTTCAAGTTTATATTGGTTTGGTGAAGGGCAAACTCAAAATTGTACCGATTATCGAAGCGAAACCAAAATATCAAAACCCAAACTACTTTTTATCAGTTTGGTTCGAGTCGGTTATTCGAGTTATCGAAACCATTGATAGCCCTACATCCAATCATATTTTGTGATTTCGAACGTAATCTCGTGCTCATGTCAGTATTTTGGTTTTGGAAAAAATCAAAATAGTAAAGTAACAATTGAAAAATGCAAATTACGATTTTTCTTGAAATACTTTGAAATTTCGAGAATTCCAAAACCACGGTTGAAATTGTGAAAGGAGTTTAAGGAGGTCTTTTCAATTTCCGTATATTTATATCAGGCCTCTATAGCAGTCTAGCATCAATAGTTTGTCCACATCATAGTACAAAATATAAGGATATGAATATTTATCGATATTCAATTTATAGATATGTATCGTGGATATATCTATTTTTTTGGAAATATTTGATATTGTTTCACATGTAAATATCGTAGATATATCTAAAATATCGATAAATATCGTAGATATTTTTTTATATATCATGATATATTTTTTATATTTATTTGAAATATAATATTAAATATTAAATAAAATTGTTATATATACAAAAATATTAATAAATATTTTAAAATATATATAAATATTAAAAATATCATCGAAATATTACTGATATTTATAGTCGTATATATTTCTGAACATATCGTGATATTTATATATTTTTCTCTGAAATCTGGATAGATATCTCCCAATACCATAATATATTGGGATATTTTGTAATATGGTACGTATTATTTGCTCCCTAAAGTCCTAAACAGTCAAATCACTTTCAACGAAAAACTTCTTTTAACCCACTCCTCTGGCCCCACACACTATAAAAAACACACAAAAAACTTACCGAAAATATATCCGTTATTCGTCCTACCCCGTGCCCACTCACAACGACACAAACAGTCAATATCATCAAATCTCACACTACGGTCTTTATTGCCGACACATATAAACAGATATAAGCAAAACCGTTTTTTTTTCCTATATATTAAACAAAATAATAAAAACCTTCTTACCGTTTTCACACTTTTACGACTCCCGTTCTCTTTCGGTTTCTTTTCAGTTTCTAATCTTTATATAGAATATCAGTTTACCTCTTGAACCAGTTCTACTTCTTCATTGTTCATTTGTTTTGTTTCAACTACAAGTAAAGTAAAGTAAAGTAAACTTTTTAAGGTAACCAAACTAACCAACCACTCCTTTCATTCTCGTACTTGTTCAGATCTTCTTTGTTGAACTGTTTTTTTTTTAGCGTTGAAAGAGTTTAAATTAAACAAGTGTATGTAGTTGATGGATTGTTTGTCAATTTAGATTGTGGGAGTTTAATTGTTTGCAGGGGACAGATGGCTACGTTTAAGGACATAGGAGTGGCAGCGGCAATTAATATACTTACAGCATTTGGTTTCTTGGTGGCATTTGCATTTCTGAGATTACAGCCATATAATGATAGGGTATACTTTCCAAAATGGTATATTAAGGGTCTAAGACATAGTCCAAGACACTCGGGTGCAGCTGTGCGCAAGTTTGTCAATTTAGATTATAGATCATATCTCAGTTTTTTAAACTGGATGCCGGCTGCACTTAAAATGCCAGAACCCGAGCTTATCGACCATGCAGGCCTTGACTCTGCTGTTTACTTGCGGATCTACTTACTTGGGTACTTCCCTCCACTAGTTTTCAAGCTTTTCTTCATCTTCATCTTCATGTTCATGTTCTTGTTGGTTATCAGTTTTCGTGCTAATTATTGCTATTTTGGTTATTTTTGTCCTCACAGACTCAAAATCTTTGTTCCTATTGCGCTCTTTGCTTTTGCAATCCTGGTACCTGTCAATTGGACTAATAAGACACTCGAACTTCTTTCAGCTTCAAAACTCACTTACAGTGATATTGATAAACTTTCTATCTCGAATATTCCAAATGAATCAGAAAGGTTTGTAACCATCTCTTACTGAGTGCTTTATCTTGCGCATTCAGGTTGTCTATAGCAGAAATTTCAGGTCTGGTAATGCTATTGTTTAGAATTTACAACATGATGTGAAGAAGAGCATCTCGAAGAGAATGAAAACAAACATTGGATACATAAAATCGTTATTGTTTTTTCATGGAAAATAAACCATGGAAGCCAATGTATATCCGTAAATGTTATTTTTGTTTTCGTTTGAAGAAGAAATCTACAGTATATGGTACATGTTGTGTATATATATTTGATGTCTATTCATGCGACTTATCTCTCAAAATAAGAAATTTTCTTTTTTCTTTTGAATATCCAGCCAAGTTATAGGAGATGGAATGTTTATGTATATATTTCTTACAACTTTTACGTTTCACCATCCGAATTTCAATATGCAAAACTTGGACACTGTTTCCTCGAAGAATTATATTTTTCCAAATCATTTGCACAAAGTTTTGTGATATTTTATATGACGCTGTGAACAAGGTTTTAATATTTCTCTTTTCTCGACGTAGGTTTTGGGCTCATCTTGTGATGGCTTATACCTTTACCTTCTGGACATGCTATGTTTTGTATAAAGAGTACAAATTAATAGCTGGGATGAGGTTGCATTTTCTTGCGTCAGAGCAACGCCGACCGGATCAGTTTAGTGTAAGTTTATTTTATTTTTTATTTTTTTTTTTTCGTCATCAATTAATTACATATACATTTTGATCTGTATTTTTTGGTGATTTTCCATTCGGACTGGACCCAATTATGGCAAACTATTTATAGGTAATTTCTCATAAGTGCTGATTATCTTTATCAATAGATCCATCTCTAGTTTACCTGTGTGTATGTCAATACTTAAAAGTATTGAAAAGGATTGAGAAGATCATATGGAATTTGTTGTGGACAGCTCTGAGGAGATCCATACATAAGAGTTGTTGAACTTGAAGAGAGTGTGTATGTTGAACAAGATGGGGTTTGGCATTTAGAAGGATGCACAAATTCAATATGGTTTTGACGGCTCTAGGCTCTGTGTTTGGAGATGAGAGTGGCCAAGTATAAACTGTGGAGAGTGGTCTAAGTCTAGATTGTGGAGGAGAGTGGTCAAGTCTGGACTTGGGATCATCATTTCTGGAGTGGGATAATGTGCACAATCATTGGTTCCCTTTGGCTGTGGGCAATTCTATGTTTGGGATCATTAATTTTGGGTGGGGGCACAAAGAAGCTATGGTGTTTGGAAAGTTATTTGGGGCGAGATTTAAGTTAGGGGAAGGAGCCAAGATTAGATTTTGGGAGGATTTTTTGTTGGAAGATGAATCCCTTCTACTGGTGTTTTTGAGACTTTGTGCTTTCTCTCTCTTTTCCAATCAACTCATTTGTGGTATCAGGAGATTAGATATTTGGAATCTTGGGTGGGATGTGGTCATGGGATACTCATGTTTTGACTGACTAGGTATTGCAAGTTTTGCTATCTTCTTTGGGAGTTTAGATACATCCCTAGGGAGACTTAGTACCTCTGTTGCATGGGTACACCCTAATTTCCTCTGTATTGCGTACCCGTGTCGTGATACGGACACGGACACGGACACAAGCAAAACAGGACCCTAATTCTCAGATCTCGCCGTGTCCAAATTGTCGTACCCGTGTCCAAACCGGACACTCGTCTCCGTACCCATGCAACACAGCTTAGTACAGATCCTCTTTTGAGCCGGCTCTCATCTCTGGAGTGTAGCTTCTTTAGATTCCTCTTTATAGCTGAGTTGCTAACTTTCGGTGTGAACCTCCTGTTGTACCATTAGGTCCTTCTAATAAGTCTTTGTAAGGAATCTCCTCGTAGAGATCCTCAGTGCGTCCCACAAATATTCTTGAAGATGGACCACAAATATGTCGTAGAAACAAGGAATTGGTCATCAATCACGTGCTAGACACATGGTACTCTGTATTTGCTCCTTGAGCATGGTCCACTTCCTATGCTGGATCACGTGATTCAGTTTCTTGTTTACTGCCTTGCTATGATGCCCAGATACAGATAATACCGGTACAAGGACACAGGTATGGGGTACAATACGGTTTTTTCAAAATTGAAGGATACAGGTATGGTTAGGGTGTCTATTCTTATTACTTTTTATTACATATAAGTGTATTTACGTTGGTAGTTTACTTGATATGTTGTTACAAACATTCTGCAATGGGCCTGAAAGGACTGACTATCAATGTATTTTGAATATGTAGGCTTCTTCTTACTTGGGTGACGCTTACCATAACAAAAAACTTGATGTTCAAAAATACAACAAAAATTTATTTTACAGCTGTTTTTTTATTATCAGCAAAACAATATTCTATTAATAATAATAGTGATGTAATGTGAGAGGTTCACACTACCCAAAATACAAGCATACAAAAGCGAAGCCTCAATCACGGCATCCCATCTAAATACAAGATCCTCCAATTTTAATCCCCATACACATCCTGGACATCCCTAGACTGTTCATCAAAAGTTTTACAATTTCGCTCAAGCCATAACGACCAAGTAACAGCGTGAGCAACAATCAAAGAGAGGAGATGACCCATCATTGAAATCTGACCCTGTGGCTGACAATTGAATTTACCCATAATCCCTTGTGATAGATCATCATAACACTTGAGAGACTGCATGAAGTAATCCCATACCACTTGCGCCACTTCACAGTCCAAAAATAAATGTTGAATTGTTTCCTCATCCTTCATGCACATTATACACCTGTTAACAAGAATCTTACCCCTCTTTCTTAGATTATCCGAAGTCAAAGTCCTACCCCAACATAGAGCCCACACAAAAAAACAAACCTTTGTAAGGGACTCTTTTGTTCTATACATTTTTCCACGGGAAGTTCAGACTACTCAAATGCAACGCTTGAATTCTCCTCTCCTCAATCAGTTCATACAAAGACTTTGAAGTGAACGATTGCACCTTTCCCAACCATTTCCATGCATCATTTTCTGCGTTTAGTCTTTGATTAGCTAGCAAATTTAAGAATTCGCTAATCAAATTCAGCTCTCTTTCAAACAAATTCCTTCTAAAGTTTAGATCCCATGACTGAACCCCATTCTTCCATACAACATGTTGTTCAACGGTACCATACTTATTTTCTGATATGGCATACAACTCCTTATAGCAGATTTTTAATGGGGTTGTAGAGCACCACCTATCTTCCCAAAAAAGAATTCTATTCCCTCTTCCCAATTTAAAAGATAATTCATTCTCCACCAAATCTTTATGTTTCATGATCCCTTTCCAAAGACTACACCCATATGTACTACTAACCTTCTTAGTGAACCAGCCCATTCCGTCTAACTTATACTTGTCTCTAATCACATCTTTCCACAGACCACATTCTTCATTACAAATCGCCAAATCCACTTGGATAACAGAGAAGAATTAATCTCTCTAATACGTTGAAAGCCCAGACCCCCATACTCCTTAGGAAGGCAAACTCTATCCCAGGCTATCAAATGATAACGCTTGGCATCATTTGTTGTACCCCATAAAAAGTCTCTCATCATTTTCTCGAGAACATTCGCCACTGAAACTGGTATTATCAGCAAGGAGAGAAAGTAAATAGGCATACTTTTAAGTGTGGATTTGATGAGAGTAATCCTACCCCCCTTCGATAGATACTTGCGCTTCCATATGCCTAGGCGTTTTGTGCATCTTTCAATAACCGGATTCCACACACTCTTTACCCTGTATCAGAAGCAAGAGGCAGACCAAGATACGAAGATGGGAGAGTACCAGTTTGACATCCCAATGTCAAAGCCAGTGAGGCTAAGTTGGGGGGATATCATTCACAGCAAACAACTGAGTTTTGTTCAGGTTAACATGTAAGCCTGAAACCGCTTCAAACCACATCAGAATATCACCTTCAAATTGATCACTTGATCTATCTTAGTTTCAAGGAAAAAGATGGTATCATCTGCATATTGTAAAATGGGGATAGATGGACTTGTAGCTGCTGCAATAAAACCAGAAATCAGACCATTGTCTTGAGCTCTGAATACCATTCTCGTTAAGGACTCTGCAACAAGCACGAACAGGAGTAGGGATAGTGGGTCTCCCTGACGCGAACTTTTCATACTAGTGAAGAAACCTTGTGGACATTCATTAACCATGACCAAGAAATGTGCAGTAGATAAACATGCTTTTATCCATCGCCTCCACTTGGACCCAAACCCGTCTCTGCCCAACAGATAATCAATGAAGGACCAACTAGCTCTGTCAAAAGCCTTTGCAAATTCGATCTTACAAACCAGCCCCTGAAAACCATTTCTTCTTCTAGTATCAATCAGTTCATTTGCAACTAGTACTTCATCTTGAACTTGTTGCCCCTCTAAAGATGAGCCCTGGTATGCACCCGCTAGTTGATGCATCATTGTCTTCAGTCTAAGTGTTAGCACCTTAGCCACTATTTTATACACTCCCCCAAGAAGACTAATAGGTCTGAATTCACCCACCGTTGCTGCCCCATCTACTTTTGGTGCCAAAGTAATAAATGTCGTGTTAAACCTCCAATTGATGTAGTAATCAACGATATGTTTTTTAATAACAGCTTGATCTTTTTCCCACTGACCATCAATTTTTAGTTTGGAAATGGAATTGCTATGAAAGCGAGCATTAGCAATCCGGTGGAATAGTCTGTACACCTCTCTCCCTCTTTGTTCCATTTAGTCTTAGCTCTTGAAAACCAATAAGTTTCTTCCAGATTTAGTTGGTGTTGCAAATTCCGCTTAGTTTCCTCTTTCAAATCCAGTTCTTGACTTGAAAGATCAACCTGTTCCTCCTTTTGTTCTAGCTCACCTAGAATCTTTTGATAATCCTTGATTTTAAGATCAAATCTGCCAAATTTCTCCCTGTTCCATTCTCTCAGTTTCATCTTCAAGTGTTTTAGTTTCTTGTTGAAGACGAATCCCGGCTTTCCACTAGCATCAATCTCATTTCACCAATTCTCCATCAGCCCTATCAGTCTTGTTTCTCCAACCACGTTACCTCAAATTTAAATGGATGAGGACCTCCTTCGGAACAACACTTTTCCAAAAGAAGCACCCGACGATTGGACAAATTGTATCTTAATGCCTGCTCACTATGTTCATTAAACTGTTCAATCCAAGATGAAGTCACCAAAAATCTATCAATTCTGCTCATCTTTGGACATTGTTGATGATCCGAGTATGTGTATTTAGCACCCGAAAGATTAAAATCCATCAATCCGAAACTATCAATAAAGTCGTTGAAAGTTCTCATGTCTTTAGAAATTCTGCCACCCCTCCTCCTTTCTTCTGTGAATCTAACACTGTTAAAGTCACCCCCTAAACACCATGGAAGATTCCACAACCCACTCACATCAGCTAACTCGTTCCAAAATTGCTCCTTATCTGCTTGATCAACCGGTCCATATACACTAGTGAGCACCCACTTGATCCTAGCCCATTTGAAGAGCAAATAATTGATAATGAGAATGTCCCTTTGAGAGACTCCTCAACAGCCAACCTATCAGTATCCCATATTATCACCAATTGATCCCCTGACCTGCCAAAATTTCCAGTATAAGGAATGAAATCCACGCATGTGCGCTTCTACCCCACAAATGAGTGATAAAATTATCATTGCACTCTTCCTTTTTTGTTTCTTGCAGTGCTACAATCATCGGCCTATGTTTAATCAGTCTCCTTAATCTTCGGCCTATGTTCGTAGATCCCCTCATGTTCCATGTCATAATGTTAGTCGACATTAGAAACTGATTTACCCTTCACATTTACCTCCTTGTTCTTCATGAGAACATGAAGTTCTTTCCCAGCCCTATGATTGATACCTTTTAACTTATCTCCTGCATAGTACTGTTCCCAACGGAACCACTGTATCATCAACCCACTTATCAGATAATTGCGTCTCATCCATGTGAGAAACATGAGCTGATCCAGTCGAACCATCCTGAGTCTGTAATGATTCAATGAGAAGCTCTTCATCCTCAGAACTGTCATCCTCCACCTCACCCGACGATCCCAATCGCCTTCATCATCCTCAACAATCCTATCAGATTCTGCGCTCCTACCTTCAGTGGCTGTATCATGCACCAGCTCCTGATTTGGGTTATTAGAACATACCACGAGACTTCTCATGCGGAATTGAGTGGGTGGTGGTGATCCCTGATTTGAGTTAGGTCCAGTGGTAACCTTGTCCATAATTCCAGAGAAAGTATCAGGAACATAGAGCCCATTTAGATCTTGGGCCTGCCCACCAGACCTTTCAACCCTATTCTTACTATGGGCTTGGGTATGTAGGCTTCCTTCAGCACCTCTATTTTCATATCAAATTCAAATTCGAATTTTGAACTTGCTGTTGACTTGTTACATGAGGAATGATTGTATGGTCATGTATGCTTCTACTAGTCTGACTTGCTCTACCATTTGTAGCCACCTCAGCAAAGGAACGGGTTCGAGATGCCCCATTGGAAACAACAAAGAGATCAAATAGAGCAGAAAATCTCATCTCTTCTACTTGTCTAAAATGCAGATGGCAATCTCTTCTCTTCTGGAGGAAGCCATAACAGCCTTCAACAAACAGAAATTCCAATCTTTTCTTCTTTCTCTTTTCATTTTTCGGATACTGTTGAAAAAAAAAAAAAAAAAAACAGATTGATGAGTGGACACGTATCGGAACCATATCCTGTACCTGTATCAATGTTGTACCCAATGAACACGGGTGCTAAAGTGCCGTACTGGGGTATCATAGCTGCTATGTCTCCTTTATTGCACGTATAGAATCATGCATAAAGGGCTCTTATATGTATAAAAATGTAAACAATTTTATAGTTGCTCAATCCAAACTTTTGTTTCAAAACAATCAATGTATGGATATGATGAATTTTCTTTAATCATATGAAATACCAGTATCCCTCTTTGACAGCTCTAGATAAGATGTCAACTTGGAATGTTCCATCGAGTTCCTGTCTGAATGCGCTTTAATCTTCTTAAGCTTCCACTTAACTATTTGGTCTATTTCGACCTTTTTTTTTGCTGGGTCAACTATTTTGACCTTGGAAATCCCTTCAGAAACGTTCTTTCTTGGCGATTATCTCCCCTGTAGTCTTTGTTGCTTAATTTATGTCTAACTTATATACTTTAGTTTATTTATTTATGAAGGGCACTGAAGGCCTTCTCCATAGTTCGTTGAAGGCAACTATAACTATTAAACTTGGATTTTACCTGTGAAGGCCTTCTTTTTGTATTTTACCATTCATGCATTGTTTAATAACTCTATTGTCTTACTTGGATGTGGAGAGGGATCATGTTTTTTTTTTTATCGGTAAAATGTGATGTGTATGTATAATCATAAAGTCAAATTTTATAGGATGAGATATCCCACTCAGATACAACAAAGGAAAAGACAGATACAAAATCGATACTAGAAAAAAGAACTACGACTATTAGAGAAAACTAAAACAAAGGGATGCAATCATGCATGGCCGAGGAAGGAATCCCATCTGAACATAAGGTCCCTGAACGATGTATCTGTCCACTATTTCCAGAACTTCGACCAGAGAAAAACGAATCCCTAGATTGCTACAATCACCTGTGCCATAGTGATCGCACATCCATCAAAGTGTCATTTGTTCCTTTCCGGCCACAAAGCCCACATGATAACAAAATGTAAGATGCTCCACATTCTGCATCTGTTTGGGGAATGGACACTAATCACCTAAGTGCTCAACAAATCTTTCATTGACCGAGGAACAACCCAATACACCCCAGAGTGGCCCACAAAGTAACTCCATATCTCCCAAGAAAAAGGACAATGAATGAGAGTGTGACTCACTGACTCCCCATCAGCCATACACAAGGGACAAAAGTTAGTGATTATTTTCTTTTTCCTAATAAGATTGTCTATGGTCAAAATCTTATTATGAGTCGCATACCAAATGAAAAAGAAACAAAACAAGGAATTTTTGCTGACCAAATAAAAGAACTAGGAAAGTCTGGAATCATGACCCCTCCCTCGGGTGTTAGCCAGTAGATGAGAACACAAAGAAAAGTAGAAAGACTTGGCTGAGAATTTCCCATTCTTTTCCATAGTCCAGTGGAGAGGGATCATGTTGAGGGACGGGTCCAGGATATGGACATTGGTAGGCTGAGGAAGAGTAAGGAGGTGATGGGATCAGTTCAACACGGAAGGCACAGAGATAACGGAGACTTCAAAAAGGTTGAATTAAATACAGAGGAGGAATTTCTGGGCTTTGCTAAGAAGTGGGGTGAACAAGTTAATGCTAGCAGGGAGAATTGTTGATGTTGTTGGATGCTACACCTCTATATAATATTAAAGTCCCTACCCCCCGAAAGCCTCGCAAATGACGAAATTAATCCTGGCATGTGGAGAGGGTCAGCTTACAACCTTTCGCTCTGCTCACCTGGATACCAAGGGAAATGACTTATTGATGGGCAATATTGGAATAAGGACTTGGAAAGATGGACAAATTGGAAGATCTTTGAGACAAAGCCCTTCGGATTCAATTGAAAACAAAACATAGTTCCCTATCTGAATCTTTGTCTGAATATTCTGTGATCCTATGGAAGGGCTTCCTGCCAAAAGTTTGTCTTAAGCAAAAGGGAGAACTTCTAACTGGGCCTCAAAACTTATCGACTTGTGAGAAGATCTGTGTCCCTGGCTGTGTGCAATGGAATGGAGGAGGTGGAAGCCAGAAATTATGGAAGAAACAGTAAGGGAGAGGGTGGACAGACAATAGTAGGTGCTATGATGATCTAGTTGATGAGGATGAGGACGAGGATAAAAGAAAAATTAGATTTAGAGTACTCTGACGGGGAGTATGGCTCGTGGGAAGATGAGGATTGATGATGAACATGGTCACTTTGCAGGTTGCTTAGGTTGGTGTATTACTTGTAGACTGGGATTTTTCTGGTTCCACCTCATGCTGGACTCATAATTTTTTGTTTTTGCTTTTTTTTTTTTCTTTCTCTTTCTGTTGCTGTTTCTTGTTCTGTTGTGTGTTTCTGTTTTTGGTTTTTAGTCTGTTAGGTTGGAGTACATGGGTGGTGATGGGTGTACTGGGCTTATGGGTACCAGTGCCCATTTTCTTGTTGCTCGATATCTTCTGGTTATATGAATATATTAACTTTTCTCCTTGTATAAACTAGTTATAGTTACCATGGTTTATCCATTTTTTTGGTAATCATATTTCTACACTGGTGTGTACGTAGTTTTCCTTTTGCTCTTCTTTAACAGGTAAATCTGTAATGGTGTGCTGGCTGTTCTGTACTTTATTTCTTTATCTGAGAATTTTGATTTAGTGTAATGCTTTCTCCATGCATGAAACATTCAAAGATTTCGTCTGTACGCTGGAGTTGTGACTTGGTGTTATGACTCCCCTTGATTTTGAAATATCTAATATAATTTAATCTTTAACAGGTCCTTGTTAGAAATGTGCCTCCTGATCCTGATGAATCGGTCAGTGAGCTTGTGGAACATTTCTTCCTGGTCAACCATCCGGATCATTATCTCACTCATCAGGTTGGATGCTTTAGTGTGCTTTTCTGAATCACATGTTTCCATTAAAAGAAAATCTTGGGACGATACGCATACATATGATACAAGATGTGCTTTTTATTTTCAATCAGTCATACAATTACAACACTGATTTAGATCGTATATTTGTTTATCAATTTTTTCTTTTATTGCACAAATATTGTTGGTATTGATCGTTGCAACATGAAGTAGTAGTCGAACCACAATTTGGAAAGCAAGTCTTTAATGAAATACAAACTGCTTGAGGTTGTTTTGTAGTTTTAGTTTTTTTTTTAATACCTTAATGCTATGATGCACGGGTACGGACACCGATATGGTGAAACCGGTACAGGGTACAATACGATTTTTTTTAAATAGTAGGATACGGGTACGGCCTATGGGTACAGCCAATGAATATGAATATTTTAAAATATATGTGTATTCTGAAAATTATGTTAGTAGTTCTTTGAGTAAAGTTAGGCAGGAATATGTGAAAAACTATTATAGCACATGTCAAAGTCAATACAGTTTGAAGCCTCAAGAACAATTTACATTTCAACGGAGTAGAACTATCGGATCAGGTCTATTTTAGGGATTCCAGTACCCTAGAAGTATCTAGTACCGTATCGGTATCGTACCCGACCGATACGGGTGCAATGACATTTTAGGAGTATCCGTGCAGCCTTAATGATACAATGTTTTCAGCATCTTCTTCCTTTCGCCCCATCATTGTGCAAAACTATTGTGGACAAACCAAGAAGGCAAACCAATAAACAAGGCTTTGGAAATAACAATAAAGAAGGCAAACCAATAAACAAGGCTTTGGAAATAGCAAAAGATTCTGGAGATGGGGTGCTATGCTACTGAGCTTAAATGAAATGTCCTGGCAAGTAGCCACTTAATCTTTATCGCCTTAAACCACATGTTCTTGTTATCCCCCGTTTTCTTGTCCAAACTATAAGCCAGCTCACTGGTAACGTGTCCAAAAGCTACACATTGTTTATTGTTGGAGTGTCTTTTGAGTCGTATTATTATTTGGACAGACTAAAGTGTTTGGCAATGACAATGGTTGAGATTGGATAACGAGGCCTATAACTTTTGCAACTTTTGCAAAAAAAAAGGTGTCTTCAAGGCATGCTAGTATGTCTGCTACAGCTACTGGTACTGCCCTGGCCAACTAGTGCCACAGGCACATTGACATTTTTTAACTTTGTTTTTATTTCTGAAAATGGTCTGGAGTGTTGTGAGCACTATAAAAGGGTTATGTTATGGCTAGTGTGCAGATAGGGATGGACTTCTCTAGTGAAAAATGAGTCATCTATTGGTGCTGCTTTGTGCTTGATTGAACGCATAGGACCAAAGTGAGCCCAAGTATATTGTGTGTTTAATGGCACCAAGCCACCAATTGCCAAAGTATTTCTGTGAGCTTTTGTTAGAGAGATGATTTTATGCATTGCTCTGACTTGATCATGATATATAAATTTTGTTAAATTCACGTCCTTCTCTATGTCTTATGGACCTGTGTGCTGTGTAGAGACTCTTATCTCTCATTTTAGTACTAGTGTTTTTCTTTCAATACTTATCTATAGAATTTTACGCAGGTTGTATTCAATGCAAACAAACTTGCTAAATTGGTCAAGAAGAAGAAAAAGATGCGTAACTGGCTTGACTTTTATCAGCTTAAATATTCTAGAAACCACCAAACAATACGACTGACTACAAAGGTAGGTTTCCTTGGTCTATGGGGAGAGAGAGTGGACGCAATTGACTTTTATACCACAGAGGTTGAGAAACTCTCAAAAGAAGTAAGTACTACCCTTGGAAGTCTCTTTCCTTATTAGCTCCAACTGCCTGCCTTTTTTTCTCCTTTTATTTTCTTGTCTTTATTGGTGAATTTGAATGACTCTTGGTACATTTGCATTGGTTGAACAATTTTGGAAGGTCAGACTCGCTGAATTTTGTTTTCTTCTACAATCTGTATAACAAATTACATGAGCAAGTAATCAAAAGCACATATAGAATCAATTTATAAATGCTCTCTGTCGGATCAGGAATCCGCAGAAAGGAGTCAAAGGACTTAATTAGAATGATAGAATCTATCAAGAGACGTGCAACATTGCTATCTTAATTCCAGGAAGCATGTTCTATCCATGAGTAATAAACCAAAACCACACATGATATATACTATATAGTAATGCCTGTAGGACTAGGAGTCAGCTGAAGGGACGTAATGGGGAATACTGAATCCAGCCAGAGATGACAGATGTGTGACATTGCTCATCTGAATTCCAGAAAAGTCCTGGCTGACTCTGGAAACTGGTTCCCACCCAAATGGGATATGTACATATAGTACATATATGTGTATTTGTCACTAACTCCAGCTTTTGTAGATGAAACTTATTTCTTTTTACAAACTCAAAATTATATGGTGTACGTACCGTCACTTTTAACTTTGCTGAAATCAATATTTGGTTCATAATCCAGAACCAAGGCAGGAAACCTTTTGACTACATGAATGTGTAGTTGGTCACAAATAGAACACACTTCCTTAACGGTGATTATTCAACCATGGAGGTAGCCAACTTTTAGACAACATACCCTGTTTACCAATTTTCGGAAGGGAAACGGCCTCGTCTACTGGACAATTATATGTTACACCACTCTTCTTTTATCTTTCTTAGCACCATCTACATATGGTAAGAAATTTGGCATCCAACTCGAAACCAATTGGCAACGAGTGGAGAGGCCCTAGGGCATATATTTTTTAATGCAAGACTTTAGATACCGAATATGGGATTATAATTCACAGGACCTCATGTGGCACATTTGAGATAAAAACGTGAGAAATGTTTCAGATGGGTGACGCGAAGTAAATGGGCCCCTCAAAGTCTACTTTGATACCATGTTAAATTTGGGCATTTAACTCAAAACCAATTGGCAATGAGTGGAGAGGCCCTAGGATTTGTGTATTTTAATGCAAGGCTTTAGATACCCGATATGGGATTATAAATCTCAAGTTCTCAACAAAGACAAATATACATCTGAGTTTACTGATCAACACACCTCACACACACCTGTGTGTGTAAACAACTAAACATATAGTTGTATGAATTTGTACGAGTATTTTATGCATACTGAGGTTCAACCAGCCTTGATTATCAGGGACTGTTGAGTACTTGAGTATTCTTAACATATGAGTTGGCTGAAGGTGTCTTTGGAAGTGCTATGTATCATTAAACATAATTATTGAAGCAAAATAGAGATGCATGTCTATTTATGTGACAGATGTTCAATGATCCTGGAAGACACAAACACCAGTATTTACATGAAAATAGGAGAGACCAGTTTTTCCTATTATTTTGTAGAGCTTATGCACTTCATTTTTCATTGCAATAGATTACGAAAATTGTTTCTTTATTTTGGTGAGGATGATGATGTCCATGGCAATGAAATCATCTTAAATAACCTTCCTTTCCATGCGTTTATGTTGCAGATACATCACGTACTTGCATGAGATTGTGTACTGTCATATTTGCATTAGAGCCCTTTATGTTGTTGTTATTTCTGTTGTAACTCAGTTGTGCTTGGTTATGCCAGATAGAAGCAGAGCGAGAAAGGACTACAAGCAATCCTAAGTCTATCATGCCCGCAGCTTTTGTTTCCTTCAGAACTCGATGGGGAGCGGCTGTTTGTGCACAAACTCAACAAACCAGAAACCCAACCATATGGTTAACAGAGTGGGCTCCAGAGCCTCGGGATGTATATTGGGAGAACTTGGCAATACCATTTGTTTCGCTCACCGTTAGGAAGCTGATAATGTTTGTTGCCTTCTTTTTCCTGACCTTCTTTTTCATGATTCCGATTACTTTTGTACAATCTCTAGCAAGCATTGAAGGAATGAAGAAAAGACTTCCGTTTCTGAAACGTATAATCGAAAGGTGAGTTGCTCTCGTCTGATGCTTCTTGGAGAGTCAGTTTGCTTTGCTTATTTCTTTGTAATGTCATGTAATGTTGTTATGTGCTTTTCCTCCACTGAATTGTGATAATCTGTATCCTTACGTAAGGCTTATAAATCTTATTCAGTTTTATTTTTTGTTGTTAAATCAGTGTGTTGCTTTTTAAATGATATACTCATTTCTTTGCTACTTTCTTCTGAGTTTGTGTCTATGTATCCAAATTTTGGCTACGAGCCTACACTTGACTACTATTTTGTACAATGACCATTTTTGGAATTAAAGTCTCCTTCAACTTTACTTGTCTCTTTCTCCTATTTCTGTATTGAGAAATTGTCTTTGCTGACTAGTATGAATGTATCATGTAGCAGGCTAACAGCTTTAGTATTTCTTACATTCATGCTATCATTTTAGTGATTGATATTCTTATCATCTATATTTGCTCATTTTTTATAACACTAGCACTTACTTTTGCCCAGGCATTTCATCAAGACATTGGTTCAAGGTTTTCTACCTGGACTTGCATTAAAGCTATTCCTCATATTCCTGCCGTCGATATTGATGCTGATGTCTAAAATAGAAGGATATACATCCCGATCTTCTCTGGAGAGGAGATCTGCATCTAGATATTATTTTTTCCAACTTATTAATGTCTTCTTTGGGAGCATAATGGTGGGAGCTGCATTCGAACAACTAGATACTTTTCTGCACAAGTCAGCAAATCAGTATGTGCTTTTGACCAATGCACCATTTCATCTTCATTAATTTGTACGACACTTTTTCGGAGCATAGTTCTTGTTTTATTATTTGAAGTTCATAATGCTTCTTGTTCAAAATTGGTGCCCATTATACTAAACCTGTAACACCTTAAGCTCCATATTTCACCAGCCAGCTGGTTTGGTTACATATAGAATACCAAGGGGCACTATCCTTGTAACAATGCCAAATTATCCTTGAAAATGAAATAAATACTTGTCAAGAAGTAGATCTGGGAATCTACTTAAGGTACATGTCAGGTCAGACAAGTTAATCAGTAGGGGTATATTATTATTCAAGTTATGGTTAGGAAGGAATATGACATTCTGACATACTGTGAATGATAGTAGGAGCTAGTGAAGGAGGTTTTATGTCAATCAATGGTCTTTTGTTCTTTAGGTTTGAGGTGGATTGGAACAGAGGAGAGGTGAGACACATTTCGAGCATTTGTGTGCAGAAGGGATTTTTCATGCTATCCACAGCTTTTGTTTTTGTGGTGTTGTTATGTTGTATGATCCCTCCTTGACTAGTTGCGATTCCTAAAATTTTAATTGGATTTAATTATTAAAATAGTGTTTATAAAAATAAAAATACCTCTCCCAACTCTTTAAATGACCAAATTTTATACCAGGGAAAGACATATTTTGAAAATTTTATCATGTTCATATTGTTATTTCTATAACTAGTGAAAATTGGGAGGGACAGCTGACCCTCCTCAAGTTTGAAAACTTTAACATATGCATATAATAGATATAGGAGGGAAACGTGTGTGTTTTGGTGGCGTGGTTGTTTCTCCCCTCAAGTTTGAAATTTGTAAACCTTCTTGATGTAATTCCTCATTTTTATTTTTACTGAAATCACCTGCCCATTTGAATTAAGCATCCATGGGGGATGAAACCCTTACAAGAGATGGTGTACAAAACATAAAATCCAAAGCACATAACACTAAGTCTTCCAAGGCAAGGCCATTTAAAGACCAAACCATCTTCCTCAAGTCTTTCAAGCATGCACCATCACCAGCAATCTCCAAAACACAAGCATTACGCTCTTCATGGCATCAGATTGGTGATACCCAAAGGCATGCCCCACAAGTGCACTAGTCAAGGTGTTGTGGCCTGACAAGTTTTTTGGTTATCACGCCTTGACTTATTTTTTCCTCGTGTCAAACTTTTAGTATTGAAATGTTAGCATGCATTTTCTTCCCTTAATAATTTTTTGTGTTCTCTTTAATGGCTGAAGTTCTTTTTAAAAATTGTTTGTGCGCATGTATTTCGCTCTCTCTTTTTCTTATCAGTTCTACATTTCTATACCTACTTATCTAAGTTAGTTCAACTATCATCAGATATTCCAATTAAATGATCAGTGTTTACAACCAAAAACGTTAGAAAAAAGGTTTCACTCGTTTTCGCATGTAGATTTTGAAAACTCCCATTGTCATCCCCTCCTCACAACATGCATACAATGAGATAGTAGGTTCATCCATGTGTGGAGCAAGCTTTTAAGTAAATTGATCTAATTTGATTTACAAAACATGGAATTGTTCAGAGTATTTTGAGCACCACGCTTTGTAAATTTGGTCTTTGTTGGGATTCAAACATGGATTTCTGTTGATTTTGTGCAGAATTCCACAGATAATTGGAGTAGCTATTCCAATGAAAGCGACTTTTTTCATAACTTTTATAATGGTAGATGGATGGGCTGGAGTTGCTGGAGAGATTCTACGGCTCAAACCACTGATTTTCTTCCACATTAAGAACTCTCTTTTTGTGAAGACTGAAAAGGATAGGGAAGAGGCAATGGATCCAGGGAGTCTTGGCTTTAACACGGGTGAACCACAGATACAACTCTATTTTCTACTTGGTCTTGTTTATGCCGTGGTGACTCCCATGCTGCTTCCTTTCATAATAGTGTTCTTTGGCCTGGCATTTGTTGTATACCGGCATCAGGTATGTATCTATGATTTTCAGGAAGTCATGTTATGAAATTTTTGTTTTTTTCAAGTATGAGTGAGGATATATTTGTTTTTTCTCCCATAAAGGTATATTTGAGTAGAGATTTTTGTTATCGATGCAATAGTCCAGTATTTTTCTACCCCTCTAAATTGGTACAAACGTCATCTACATCTCTCTTTTGCTTGTAAAAATTTTTATGTAAACTTGAGCTAGAAAAGAGTAGTTTTGAACTAAGACAGAGTCTGTTTCAAGTAATTAGTAGGTGTTTCGGATTAGTATTTTGGTATCCACCGCTAGAAACCCTATAATGATATTTGAATTTTAAACTTGTGTTAGAACATAGTAGTTTTGAATTATGATGTATCTTGTTGGACAATGGATGAACATTAATAAGATTTAATAAAAACAAACACCTAAAACTAGGGTTTTTATACCTTCAAACTAGAAGAACAATTCTCAAAGAATTAATATTCAATAATCACCATCTAACAATGAAGGCCTAGTTGCCTCTGTATAATAAACCACATTCCTAATTCTACTTGGAGACCAAAATAGAAATCTTACTAATTAACCTAGATCTAAAACAAATAAGAAACTATACTAATTTAATAACACTACTAATAACATAATTAGAAGTAATTAATATTCTTCCATGCTCATGTTCCATGCTCATGCATCAGATAGAGTCTGTTTTAAGTAAATATTAGGTGTTTCCACTGCTAGAAACCCAACAAAAAGGATGCAAGTGAAGTGAAAATCTTGCTGTCACTTCAAAACTGAAAACCTTGGAGGTGGAAACACTTGAAACCGTAGTACAAAATACTGTGCCGGACTAATATATCGGTTTGGGCAATTCCTGATATTTTTGACAGATATCATATTTCTAGTGTTGGCAAAGTGGGGGTTGGAAACACTGAAATGCTGGCACATGGTGATAAATATCAAAATATTTTTTAAATTGTTGTTGGTCAGAGGAACATGGTAAACTGGAGAAAATGTGGTGTAAACCATGTTTGTCAATAATATGATGCCATTATACTTAGTTTTGGGCCAACAAGTCTCAATTACATGCATTTAAGAAAACCAAACATGGTGGTAGATATCAAAATATTTTTTAAATTGTTGTTGGTCAGAGGAACATGGTAAACTGGAGAAAATGTGGTGTAAACCATGTTTGTCAATAATATGATGCCATTATACTTAGTTTTGGGCCAACAAGTCTCAATTACATGCATTTAAGAAAACCAAACATGGTGGTAGAAGTAGTCTTTACTGAGACAATGTAAAATATAAAATTAAACATCAATGTACTCAAATTTATTAATTTGGTTTTGGAGTTAGAAATCGGATGACGAACTAATTTCGTTCAAATTTGAACTAAAATTGGATGGAGAAGAATTGATTTTGTTGAACAAGTAAATGGTGACTGTGTGAGAGTGGAGAATGGAGGAAAGGGTTTAAATAGGAGAGATGAAGAATGGAGATTGGATGGAATGAGTGGCAACGAGGTAGAAATAGCAAAAGGCAGTGCATTATACCGAAGTGTTGAAGGCAAGGAAAAAACAAAACATGGGAAGAAGAAAGAGGAAGGAGACGAGAACACAAATCTAGAATTCCAATTAGGAAGTCTGTTCGTTCTTCGTTGCTTTGTTTACCATAAGAAAGTCTGGTCATTGCTTTTGTTTTGGACTTTTGATATTTTGCAAGTCATGTTTAATGCAATATGATGATAAGTTCGGAATTTGGATAACTACTAAAAATACCACAATTTATTGCGAGAAATTGACGATAAGATGAGGTTCCCATACTAGGCAAAGATTCACCATTTTTCGATACTGGTTGGTCCAAAAATTGGTGTAAACCGCTAAATTCCGCGATATTTTGTGGCAGTTTGTACCATGCTTGAAACACTCCTGTTCTGTTTCAAAACCAGTGAGTGAAAGGGAGCATGTTGTGTGTTCAATTCCCTATTGGACCATTTCTTCTCACCCCCATAAAGATATTTGAATTTTAACTCAACTAGGAGATTTGAGATACATTGTCTAGTAGACCAACGCTTTGTTTGAACTGAACTGTATCCCTTCCCGTCAAATTTGAGATACTTGACCACTACAGAAACTCTTTATTTGCAGAATAAAAGTTTGAAGTGCCCATAATTATTTGGGAATTACTATTTAGTTTTAGTTTTTTGTTTTAAAGAGTGTTGAGGCTGGCGGAAGGTACGCCATAATGTCGATAGAAGCATCAATTTATACCTTCCTGCACATGAGTGCCTTCAAGGCATGGGACGTTTCTAGTCTATAACAAATAAGGTTTCTAAAACCAAATAGGAAAACATCTAGTAATTGCCAACTAAAATATCCAGTGGTTTCTAAAATTGTTCGGCCTGGTGGTAGTGCACTAGTGTGCATGGTGCGATTGGATCATTTTGTGGCGTCTCAACATCATTTTGTTAACATTGACTGCCCAATTTTCTTTTTATATATTTTTTATCTAATTTTTTTTTGATGGATAAGCGAGGTTGTTAGAGAGTCCCATACCCCTTTTCGTTAATAGAAAAGCTTGATTACATTCTCATATACTTTGTGCCTATTACATCCTCATAGACTATTTTCCTTACATCTTCAGAAAAAAAACTTGGTACAATTTCAACAAAACTAACAGAAGGGATATTAGAAGCTAAATTATCTGCCGGCCTATTAGCTTCCCTATATATATATATGCTTCAAAGAGAAAACTTCCATCTGTTCAATGTATCTTCTAATTCTTCCCATCATATGCTTGGCCTGCCATGGGTAGTTTCCTTTTGTGACAAAGGATACTACATTTTGTGAATCAGTTTGTGCTCTCACCTTCTTGATACTCCTATTGCTTGCCAGCCTCAATCCTTGTTCTATTCCTTGTAACTCTACCAGAGCAATAGAGTTATAATCTGATTTTCCCTTTGCTGCTACTACCACTTCACCTTGATCATTCCTTATTGCTACTGCCCATCCACCATTAGTCCCTTGAACCGTGCCATCTGAGTTGAGTGTGTGCTCTCCCTCATTTGATTTCTCCCAAGTGCAGTAAATCTGCTCATGCACTTGTTCTTCAATCTCTATGTTCCATTATTGCTGCATAAGTTTTGATCTCTCAGGTCCTAATTCCATTTTGATATTCAAAGATTGTAACTTAATCTTTACATCTTGAATTATCAATCTTGCTACCTGTTGTGAAGTGCATTGTTTGTGGCTGAATATCCTTTCATTTCTCTCCCTCCAAGTCCAATAAATATACCCATTGAACATAAGTCTCAATGCGTCTTTTTTCACACCTTTTCCAGCACAATGGTTGAGTAACCAATGTGTTCTAGCATCCCATGTTTCTGCTCCTTGAGTGTTATATCCTCCAAACACTAACAACAAATTCCACACCACAAGAGAGAAAGTACATTGACAAAACAAATGCTCCACTGTCTGTCTCTCTCCAACATAACACACAAGTGTCATCAACAACAACTCTCTGTTGCTTCATCTTCTGCAAGGTTTTCAGCCCCCCTTTAAATGCCATCCAGCTAATGAAAGAATGTCTTGGTATTTTGTTAGAGTACCAAACAATCTTATGCCAATGAACTGGTTGCTTTGTTGTTCTAATACAATGGTAAGTGTCCTTCATGTTGAACTGACCCGAGAGTGAGGCAGTCCATATAACTTCATCTTCCTCCCCTCCAGCTTGAATTTCATGGTCCATATCTTCAATGATTTCCGGTAGTTGGTTCTTGATATGCACTGGAATCTCCCATTTGCCATCCACTAGGAGATTTGATATTTTAGCATTGTAATTACACCTTGAATTATACAAAAGACATTGAGGAAAGTACGCATGTAGAATACCTATATGATGCCAAGGGTCTTTCCAAATACTAGTCTTCTGCCCATTCCCAATCGCATGCCTTGCTGTGAAACTTGCATCTTTCCTCTCTTTGAGAATCATTCTTCAGTTCCAAGAACAATTAAAGGAGTCTTAAGTTGCCAAAAGTTCTTGCCCTTGATCAAATTCTGATTCACCCATTGTACCCATAGAGTATCCTTACCACTAACAATGTGCCACAAATGCTTCATATTTGCTGCATGGTTCATTGTATTCAAATCTCTTATACCCAACCCTCCTTCATCAAATGGAAATTTGGTGTCACTCCAACTAATTAGAGCATTAATATCATCTATTGTCTTCCATAGAAAGTTTCTACACAATGCATTAATATCATCTATTGTCTTTTGAGGCAAGATAAAAGATGACATCCAATATATGCTCACATTGTTGAGAACTGATTTGATGAGTTGAAGCCTCCCTGCATATGATAGTGATTTCCCTTTCCAACTCTGAATCTTGGCCATGACTCTCTCCGTCAAACTAGTGCAATCCACAGCTTTAAGGCTAGTAGAAATAAGAGGAACTCCGAGATATCTAACTGGTAGCACTCCCATTGGAAATTCAATGATAGTTCCAATTTCTGCCTTAAGAGTATCATCCACTCCAGAGAAGAATAATGCACTCTTATTAATGTGGACTTCAAGCCCTGAACTGAGCTTGAAGTGTTGAAGAGTGTTCTTGAGACGGACTGCTGTACTAGTGTCTCCATGCATGTATGCAATCAAGTCATCTGCAAATGACAAGTGAGTGATAATAGGATTTTTACATCTATAATGCAATTTATATGTACCTTCTCTCACTTGTTATTTCATAAGATTAGATAACATCTCCATTACTAGTACAAAGAGATAGGGAGACATAGGATCCCCTTGTCTTATCCCTCTAGTACTAGTGAAATAGCCATAAGGAGCTCCATTCACCATAATAGAAAACGTAGGTGTCTGGATACAAGCTTTGACCCATCCAATAAATCTACTTGGAACACCAATTCTGCATAAGGCAAACTCCATTACTTCCCATCTTACTGAGTCATAGGCTTTCTTCAAATCCACTTTTGCAGCACATCTTGGAGGACCCGAATCTAGATGATAGTTATGCAGCTCATGAGACAAGAGAATATTATCTTGAATACTTCTACCTGAGATGAATGCAGATTGATTATTTGAAACCACTTCATGTATGGAGAACTTCATCCTTCTTGTAAGGATCTTTGTAATGCACTTGTAAAGCACACTACAACATGCAATAGGCATGTAATCACTCAATGAGGAGGGGCTTCTGCATTTTGGTACCAAAGTAATACAAGTTGTATTCACTTCTTTCAACATAGCACTTGATCTGAAAAAATTATAAACTGCCTTAACATAATCATTCCCAACCACTCTCCAAGCTGCCTTAAAGAATAGAGAAGAAAACCCATCAACACCCGGAGCTTTATCACTATCTATGCCTGCCAATTCCTCAATGATCTCATCCCTTGTAACCTGATCTTGTACTCTAGCACGTGTCATCATCAATCCTCTTACTAGGTTGAATATCTTGAATGACTGAAAAATCAATCTCCCCCATCATACTAGGATTGTATAGCTCTTTATAAAAAGCCACACATTTGGCCCCAATCCGATCCACATCCTCAATAACACCTCCATTTCTATCCCTTAAACATGTTATCTTATTGGTGACCCTTCTTGCCTGAACTGACTTAAAGAAATAGCTTGTATTGCTATCTCCCCCACTGCAATTACTTGGTCTCTGGACTTTTGTTTATGAACTGACTCCACGGCCTTTGCTGCACCCACGTACTCTTTAATGCATTGCCTTTCTTTCCAAATCAAACCATTATCCACTACATTTCTATTCCATTACCCACTACATTTCTATTCCATTCAATCAAAGCCAACTTGACCTGCCTCAACTTCCTACATAGGATTCCCAACAATTGGGACCTCCCAAGCCTTGGCCACTGTCTCCATGAATCTCTCTTCCTCAACCTAGAAATTAAAAAATCTGAATGCCCTTTTCTTCTCATTTTTCTGCTTCATAGAGTACACTACCATTGTTGAATGATCAGATGTAGCCCCTGGATTCAAGAATTTAGCTTCATAATCCATACATTCATGAATCCATTCAGCATTGCCCAATACCCTATCCAACTTGCACCATGTTCTAACCTCTTGCTTATTACTCCAAGTTAGAAAATTACCAGAGTATTTAATATCTACTAACCCAGAGTAAGTAACACAATCTAGGTTACATGGACATGCCATATTTTGAAAAAAATCTGTGTCGGATACGTATCACGTGTCCATGTCCGTGTATTTAATTTACCTTGAATTTCTGATTTACCATCTAATTTAATAAATTTATAATTATTAAAAAATTAATTAATTATTCCTATCCGTGTCCCCGTGTCGATCTTCAACTGCTCGCCGTATCCGACACCCCATATCCGTGTCGGACACCGACACGCGTGCCGGTGTCAATGTAACCTAGAACACAATGTAGGAAATCCATGAAATGATGTGGTCTATTCTCATTACCTCCTACTCTTTCTTGAGAATTCAATATGGAGTTAAAATCACCTACCAATAACCATGGTGATTGTATTTTACAAGACCAATCCTTAATTGAATTCCAAAGAAGCTTCCTCTCCCTTGCATAATTACTGCCATAAACAACAGATAGAACAAAGAACTTACCATTATTCATGTGCACTTCTACTGTAATCATCTGAAGCTCTTTCTGCAACACTTGCAGTCTGCACACTTGGGGATCCCAACATATACTTATCTTTCCAAGTTCACTAAACTGAAAATTACTCTCCCATTGCCACCCTGGACAACATACATTAAGCACTTGATCTATATTCCTTTCTGTAACTTTAGTTTCTACCATACCCATAATACTCAACTTATTCTTCTTAATCAAATCTTTTACCTCTATTTGCTTGAATTTCTTATTAATATTCCAATATCCCAGATTTATCTATTTGAGGGATTAAGGTGACCATACTTGGCAGCCACCATAGGATCTTTTACTCTATCACTAGAACTGATGTTTTCATTTGCACCCCTAGCACCTACCCTGAGAGCTCCACTATCGCCACTTCTCTTGGCAGCGACCTTAGAGCTATTAACTTTCATATTACTAGAACTTCCTTTTAAAATGCTTTGAGGAATTCTAGTCTCCTTTATGGGGAGAGAACCCTGACCTTTTGATAAATCAGCTAGCTTCCCACCCATGCTCTTTCTTCTCCATCATGCCTTCTTGCCCCGACTTCTCTGGTATAGGATTTGAGGTTTTTCTTACTTCAACTTGTTTAGCTTGAGGCCTTTCTGTAGTCACCACATTTGTTCTAATAGGGCTAGATTCCTTCCTAGGCCTAAAAGAATGCCTTTTGGATGGACTCTCCCATCCATCTTCTTGCTCTACTACTACCTGCACTTCAACCCCCTTTTCACTCTCCTTTCTATTCTCATTTGGCTCTTCAATGGCTTTCTCATTTGAACTACCCATCTGCTCACTTTCCTTTGTATCTTTCCGAACCCATACTGCCTTCTTCTTCCTCTCTTCTATTTTGTTCCTTTTGAATTTCTATAGCTTTCATGCATTTGGCATCATTATGACCAAAGACATTGCAAATACAGCACTTGGGAGGCTTCCAATTATACTCAAACGCGATCGTCACTTCTTTGACACCATCTAACCAAAACCTCTTTAGGGTATGTACTGTCTGTACCAACTTCAATACACACTCGAGCATGAGAAGTTCTCCTTTTAGTTTCTGTTAAGCGATCTGAAAACATAGGAACTCCAATGGCGCTTCCCACTTGACTGAAACACCATCCTTATCCCATAACTCCATAAGATAGTTCTTCATGATCACCCAAATCGGGAGAGTTTTGAGTTCTTGTGTCTCGGCCTCCACAAATAATTTCCAAGGTCTAATAACAAATAACTGACTTGCAATAAAGAACAAACCTTTTTCAAGTACTAACCTTTGGTCATCTTCACTCCTAAATTCAAAACTAAACATGTTTGATCCATACGTATTCATTGTGAAAGAGTTTTTTAAACCCCATGCACGCTTACAGATTTCTTTCACACAAGGAAACCCTAATTTTCTACCAACAAAATTGTCCATAACAAGATGCTCATACTTCTTCTTCATGGATGTGAACTGTGTGGATTTGACTCGAATAACAGGCTTCCCATCCACCATTAACGGTGGTATATAACTCAATGTTTCTTGACCAACCGAATCTCTACCAAGAACATCAGCCCAAGAACTTGTTTTTATAGATCCCACATCTACTACTTGCCCTTGCTTTGGATTTAGATCCATAGTAGAACATGATTTCCTATTTTCAGATCCATTCACATTTAGAAACAAAGAAGAACTCGGTTTCCTATTTTCAGATCCAATCGCATTTAGAGTCCTAGTAGGACTAGGTTTCCCTATTTCAGATCCACTCACATCCATCTTCTCCTTCTCTACTTCGGATCCAACTCCACATCAGATCTTGCTTGTTTGTCGAGAAAGCTCCCATCTTGTTGAAATTGCAGCTGCTCTTGCGATTTTGAAACCCTATTTTCTAGGGTTTGGACTTTCCTCATGCTCCTCCAACAAGTCTTGATGAATCCGAACCATCCTCCTTTGTGTCAACTTTTCAAGTGATCCAAGACCATATTTCTTTACTACTTCACTCAATCTTCTCTACTTCTTCATCTTCTAGGTCGTCTCTAATGGGTGTTTTAGGGTTTGTATTAGGATTTGGTGGCTATTTTTTCATGTTTTTTTCTAATTTTTTGACCAATTACTAAAGTACCCCTAAAGGGAAAATCGCCCCCTTAAGGCCACCATTAATAACTAATCAAGCTAATCTTTTCTAGTCTGAATAACACTAGACAGTTTGTTGTCAGAAAATAACTCATAAAAATTTATTAGTGTATCACCCTTTGCTTTTAGTTTTAGCATTTATTACTAATGTCATCTAGTGAATGATGTTTTAATTCCTTTTTGTTTCTACAAGAATTGAATTCTACTCCCTATCAATTTAGTCTTGTTGAACGTTTTTTTTTTCTACTAATTTTTATTCTGAAACTGTTGCTATAACCTTTACGCCACCATTAATAACTAATCAAGCTAATCTTTTCTAGTCTGAATAACACTAGACAGTTTGTTGTCAGAAATCAACTCATAAAAATTTATTAGTGTATCACCCTTTGCTTTTAGTTTTAGCATTTATTACTAATGTCATCTATTGAATGATGTTTTAATTCCTTTTTGTTTCTACAAGAATTGAATTCTACTCCCAATCAATTTAGTCTTGTTGGACGTTTTTTTTTTTCTACTAATTTTTATTCTGAAACTGTTGCTATAACCTTTACTGCATTGTAGATTATAAATGTCTATAATCAAGAATATGAAAGTGGTGCTGCATTCTGGCCTGATGTCCATGGGCGTATTATAACTGCGTTGATTATCTCACAAGTTTTACTGATGGGATTGTTAACTACAAAGAAAGCAGCCCAGTCAACACCCTTCCTCCTTGCACTCCCTGTATTGACAATATGGTTCCACAGATTTTGCAAAAACCGGTTTGAATCTGCATTTGTCAAATACCCACTGCAGGTATGTTTTAAGGTGCTATTGGGTGTGTTATGCCTTGTTATAAGTTGAGCTTGTTGCATGAGTAAATAAATATCTGTATTGGCCACCTTTCTTTTTGCTTTTTTATTTTTGATAGATAGGAAATTAAGAATTAATATATTGATATATTCTGATTTTAGAGAATTACCTCAACATAGGAGATAAGGCAGAAGCTAATTCTCCTAAGACCAATAACACCCTGAACCGCGTACACCACAAATAGACAAATCCCACTTTTTCATGTTGTTATACTCCTTTTTCTGTCTTCCCCTGTAAATATAGATAATTTCGTTTGTCCCTTGTTTTTTTGATAGTTGGTGTGTGTTTAAGACTTCTTGGTCATCTTTACTATAGTTGTATATTTGTGTTCAATACACATGCTTTGTCCTTTCTGATAGATATGTTAAACTACTGATTTATTTTGAGAATTACATCAACACTTAGGAGATCAAAAGCACTCAGAAATCCTGATACACCCAGGAAACCCACTTTTCTTTTTGTTCCACCCTTTTTACTGTCTTTTCCTGTAAATTTTGATAGTTCAGTTTGTTTGGAGCCGTCTTTAGTTCCTTAGTATGGTTTTCAATACCCATGCCTTGCATCCTTTTTGTCCGTTTAGCTGCTATGATCTGCCATCTCATTTCACTACAGTCACATCATTTATGAGAAATGATATATGGCAGAACAAAAGTCAACGGAAGACATTATTTTCAGCATATATAGAATAGAAGAATCTGCAGATTTTGAACGGTAACTTGTATTGATTAACAATTTAATCTTTTTCAATATAGAGAAAGAAGCAACATAGTTTAATAATCCAAGGTTATTTAGGAAAGGTGCCTAGCGCCCTAGCCAAAGAGTTTAGTCCCACATTTTGTCTTTCCATCTAAGACATAGGTCCATAATTGACTATTCGTAATCAGGAAAAAAAAGGTCCTTAATTGACTATCAGTCACTACTTGAAAGTTAGAATTTGGAGGTAAAGCCCACAGCCCCACGCCAGGGCTTTGCATAGTTTGCCCAGAAGGGGAAAAACAAATGGAAACAAAACAAACGCTCATTGTAAAAGTGACAGCGCCACTGTTGGTGCAATGCCAACTACCACTGCCATTGCCATGTGACGGCTGCTACTAACACTGTCATTGACGCTACTGCTTCTACATTGCCATTTCCATTGCTATGTGATGGGTGCTATGCTCTCTAGCTCAAAAATGGGGAAGAGCGCCGGTCGCAAATAGCCAACAGAGGAGAGAAGACTGATATGCTAAACCATTAAACTATTTTTTCCTAGACATAAAAACCTTGTACAATCCGCTTTCAACTGTGCCTATCCAACATAAGTCCAATATTGACATTCCTCGAATTTTTTTTCAAATTAACCCAATCAAGAATGAGTTTATACTTGGACCGTACACTAGTGTGCCATCAATGGGGACTCCAAATAGGTGGTACTGCTACAAATCGACGATATGATGGATTGCAATATGTCAAATCTGCAATAGACTGTTGCTATGAGAAGAGGTTGGTGCTACGATTTTGAGTTGCCAATTGAGACTGATTTACTCCATTGTTTAAAGGAGTTGCTGACTTGTGTGGGATAAATATGGGTCTATCTGTTATTTTTGCAAAATCATGTGGCGTTCAAGTATAGTGGAGAATATGACCATTTTAGCTCACCCTAGGGTCTGCTGAAAGAGTTGGTCTGTACTTAGGCTTCCCAACTATTGGAGAATCATGTTTGCATTACGGTTTAGGCTAGTGATAAAATTTGGGATTTGTTTTGTCCTTTAGCCAATGATGGGTTTTGATTCATTCACATATTACATATTTGGAGAACAAACAAGCGTCTATAGATCTCAAATCCATGGGTGCTCGAATCAGTTTTAGGAAATAAGCTTTGGAACAAATTTCATGCAGTTTGATTCAATTGGTTGCTTTACTCCATGTACGGTTGAAAGCCATAGGCTTTATTGGTTTCAAAAGAAAATTCCCAAAGCACGTGAAATCGTTAGATGTTTGGTATGCTATTAGCGACTCACTAGTTATAGAGTTTTATTTTATGGTCGTGTGGACTTGAGTCTGTTAAAGAATACCAGAGATGAACACAGATGAGGTCTAAGATGTGAGACATCGTGACTGCTAATTTCTACAAAATAAAAAATTGATGTGACATTGAGACTTCTCCACTATATATGGATTTTATATATAAGTGGCTAAACTCAGGGATTAATTTTTAGTATTATTATTGTTATTATTATTATTATTGGCAAACCTGTTTTAAATGAGGTCATTAACTCAGTAATGCTGGCGGGATTCGAACTGCAGACCTATGGTAACATCACCTTTTACCAACTAAGCTCACGAACAGAAGGATTGGGCAAGGCATCACTGTTTCTTAAAGTGATCTTGTCGAGTTTTATTGTCTGGTGAAACTGACGACTTCTTACATATTCAACTACGTGTAAATAATAACCTAATGATTGTTACTCTGCGTTAAGTGATCCTTGTTGTGATTCGATCAGTCTTTTTTCATCCTCTTCTTTCTCCATTTTTTGTGCTGTTGATAATGATAGTATTGAAGTTGCACTGCAATAGATTCATCATGCATTATTTTGTTTTTCCAGGAAGCAATGATGAAGGATACACTGGAACGGGCTAGAGAACCCAATCTAAATCTGAAAGGATACCTTCAAAATGCTTACATTCATCCTGTCTTTAAGGGTGAGGATGATGATGAGAGTTACGAAGTTACTAAAGAGTGGGAGCAGGAGGGTTTGGTCCCTACAAAACGCCAGTCCCGAAGGAACACTCCATTGCCCAGCAAATACAGTGGTTCATCTTCACCCTCTCTGCCTGATGTCGTTCAGGAATAATCATAGGTCTCGTTGTAAATGTGAGCTCTTGTGAAAAGATCTAGCACTAGTTGGTAGGTTTGTAAATTACATGAGTACCAAGAGATGGCTGTGTAAAAAGATGAACAGATCAGTTCTGCGTTGAGTTTGTACTCCAAGTAGAGTTCAAACAGGGAAAACACACGAACCCTGTGCCATATATAAGGGTCAAACGTATGTTGGGTTTCTGAATGTCATTTTTCTGAAAAGATTGGATTGGTAAGAATTTGTGTAAAGTTTGGATATATGATGTGTTGGAAGTGGTTAATCTCATATTTAATTTATACGTAAGCTGTATGTGTTTATTTTGGCTTCTGTGAGATAGTTTAATACCTGCAGCGAATAGCCTTAACAAACTATACGTGCCACACTGAGCAACAAAGCAATGTCATGAAGAACTATCGAAGTACTCAAAGAAAAAAATACGCCAGTCAGCTTATCCATTCTCCTCTAAAATGTTTGGGCTGAAAATGTTTTTGGGGTTTTGCTGAAAATAAGTATATCCTCGTGGTACCTTTTTGGAGGTTTATCCCTATATGGGTGTGATCTATTTTCCGAAAATGAAAACAAACCCAGTTTCTCTCTTCCTTTTTGTTTTTGATTTTCGGAAATTGACCTTGACTTGTGTAAAATCTTTTGCAATGGGTGTTAAAATTGGTTTTCGGAATTACCTTGATCTGTAAAATCTAAGCGATAAAATTGGTTTCTGATTGCGATTAATGTGATTGCGATTAAACAGAGAGCAACTCTAGAGGACAAATCGGCCGAAAAAAGAACTCTAGAGGACACCTTTTTCTTTTAATCACTCACAAGGACCGAGTGGTTGAAAGTTCAAGTTTATCCTTGACGCGAAATAACAACGGCTCGGGTAGATGAAATGTCAAGTATACCCCTGAAGAAAAAAAATAAATGGCCCGACCCAACCAAAACAATCCGGTTATGAACATTGATTGTTCATACCTACCCATGTTGAACATCAGGTAGGTATGAATATCAGCTATGAACATTGATTGTGGCTATGAAAACATGAACCCAAAACAGATATGAACAATAACTGTTCATATCCAAAACATATATGAACAATTATTGTTTATACTATCAATTATGAACATTAGCTATAAACAATGAGTGCTCATACCTATTGGACTATGAATAAACCAGATTTGAACAATAAATGTTCATACCTAAAACAGATATGAACATTGATTGTTCATACCTTCTTTAGGTATGAACAATACGTGTTTTACCAACAAAAAAATATGAATCCAAAATAGATATGAACATTAAATGTTTATACCCAAAATAGATATGCCAAAAAAAAAAACATGAATCCAAAACAGATATGAATATTGAACAATACGTGTTTACCAAAAAAAAAACATGAATCCAAAATAGGGTAGGTATGAACAATACGTGTTTACCAACAAAAAAACATGAACTCAAAGCAGACATGAACAATAAATGTTTATACCCAAAACAGATATGAACAATACGTATTCATACTTAAATATAATGTATAATCAATAAGAACACTTATTAGAGTATGAATAATAATTGTTCATATATGAAAAATAATTGTTCATACCCTATTTTGGGTATGAACAATCATTGTTCATACTTCAACATGAGCTATGAACAGTCATTGTTCATACATATATTAAAGTATGAACAATCAATGTTCATATGAACAATTATTGTTCATACATATTTGGGGTATGAACAATCAATGTTCATACCTAAATATAATGAATGATCAATAAGAACACTTATTGAAGTATGAACAATCATTGTTCATATCTATTTGGGGGTATAAACAATCAATGTTTATACCTAAATATAATGAATGATCAATAAGAACACTTATTGAAGTATGAACAATCATTGTTTATATCTATTTGGGGTATGAACAATCAATGTTCATACCTCAACATAATGTATGATCTGTAAGAATACCTATTGGAGTATGAACAATCACTGTTTATACCTCAATATGATCTATGAATAATCATTGTTCATACATCAATATATTGTATAAAGTACGTTCACCTATTTGGGTATGAACAACCTTGTTCATACATTAGCAGAAGGTATGAACAATCATTGTTCATAGTAAAATGACATAAAGGGTAAAATCGGAAAATATTTATTTCAAATCCGGGCAATTTGTCCTTGAGGTTATTTTCACGGGAAAATTGGTTTTCAGGGTTATTTTCACCCGAATTTTACCCTTGTGAGTGATTATAAAAAACATTTGTCCTCTAGAGTTGTTTTGAATTGAAATTGGGCTTTGGGACTAATTTCTTGTGCGATTAATTGGTTAATTAGTGATTAATATGTGATTTAATCGATTTATATTATTATATACTAGGGTATGCCCGTGCCGTGCCACATATAGAATCGCTTGCGGCACTAACTCTGTAGAAGCAGTTTGAACTACACCACTCACCACTCCTCCCTCCCACACACACACACACACACACACACTTTTGATTGTATTATACTGGCTATTGTTCCATTCATGGTCAAGAATGATTATTAGGTTGAGAAACTCAACATGACCCTAACTTGAACCACCAGAGGGGTAATTTGGACAGAACTTCCCCATTATTTGACAACTTTCCAATATTTTGGATCCTGTTAAAAGGCTAACTGTCATTTAATAAATCCGGTAGTGATTTGCACAGAACCTCTAGACTCATTCATCTAAATGGACTTAAACATAGAATAACACCAATTAAAGCAAATGGAATAAGAACAATATGAGAAATAGATACATAATCAGATCTCCACCAGTGGTTTAAATGAGGACATCAAAATAATACCAAAAAGAGCACCCACAAAAGTATGCTAAGTACTAAAAAAAAGTAGCGAAAGTACAATTTGACAACTTTCCAATATTTTGGATCCTGTTAAAAGGCTAACTGTCATTTAATAAATCCGGTAGTGATTTGCACAGAACCTCTAGACTCATTCATCTAAATGGACTTAAACATAGAATAACACCAATTAAAGCAAATGGAATAAGAACAATATGAGAAATAGATACATAATCAGATCTCCACCAGTGGTTTAAATGAGGACATCAAAATAATACCAAAAAGAGCACCCACAAAAGTATGCTAAGTACTAAAAAAAAGTAGCGAAAGTACAAATAAGATTGTTGACAATCATAACTCTTCTATAAACCCCATCCTCATTCGCCAATGTCAAGGTCATTATCCTAAATTCTGAGCCTTGAGAAAACTTCATCGAAGAAGTATGTAATTGTTTGTTTCAAATTCATTAAATAGAGTGAGTATGAAAGACTATATACTGAAGGGAAAAGAAATTGATAATTTAGAAGTGAAACAATGAACGATTGTATTCACCTCTAGGCTCTCCTCATTGAAATCTTATTCTCCTGGGTCCAAATGTGCATCAATGTTTTCTGATAGAGACAAACGCAAGACATAGAAGATGTGAAGTAAAAAAGATTCATTGCACTCCTACAAGATGCATCACAAAAGTTTTAACGAAGTGGCAACCAAATGTTTTGTGGACTGAGTCCAAGATGATGACTATGGTCATGTCTACAAATACTTAATTTTTCTCAACTTAACCTTTATTAGCAAACTCATATCCTAACTTCCTTGAGTGTAATGTTGGACAAATAACCGCCAAACACAATACAAAATGAGATTAAACTGTGGATATACAATTGATATAGATGGTGAAAATACCTTACTGCCATTGGGGTAGTTCCATAAACGTGAGAAGGGTACCTCTTGAACCTGCAATCATCAATGCTGATTGGATAAAGAATATAATGTACCCAGGATAGAGTCCCTGTTATTTGATGGAAAACAGAATAAGAATTGAGTTCAATCTTATGAAATTAAAATTAAATAAAAAACAGAAATTTGGATCTCCATATAATGTACTTCTCGTACTAATATCACAATGAAATAGTTACTTATAGATGCATGGAAATAAATCAGAAACAGCAGAAGATGGAAGCTTTCTCCAATAAACTTCTTAATAAGGGATCTGGGACTGATTGCAAAAATGCAAAGCTAAACGAGGGTGTAGTAGCATCAGGTATCAGCAGTTCTCCAAATGGAACGAGAGAGAAAAATTTACACATACTCACTCTCTTGCGTGCATGCATGAACGCGCACATTGGGTCTCTGTTTACTGCAAATGCCTACGTTGAAGCCCATTACATTCAACTTTTAGTAGTTGAATATCGGGCAACTCAAAGACGCACCTTTGAGTTGACCGGTAATGAAGCACACCTAAACCATCGGCTTACCCTTAATGCAACTTATACTTTTAGATTTGGGACTTCTGAATCTCTAAAAACTTTAGATATCAAATAAGAAAGATGTTGTTTTTGTGTTTTTCTTTTTCTTTTTTTTTTTAAATTTTATGAGAAAGATATAAGCAGGCTAAAAGTTTATAAAGTAACCGTCGGCCAAAGAATGACCTCATCGTCCCCATTTAGGGAAAACTGCTTAATAATAATTATAAACTTTTCTTGTACAACCTCGAAGACTTCATCAGGTGTCCAGAGATTTTTATTTTATTTTTTTATTTATTTTTTATTTTTTTTTAAACCAAGGATAAAGGTCTCGAGAAACCTATGTAACATTTTCACACCATATTTTCAAAATATTCCATGTCGAAGATTGATACATGCGTTCTAGTCCATATCCCTTAGCAAGAAACTAATGCATCAGTCATGCTTCAAGTATCAAAGGCAAAAACATCTTCAGGTAAATAAACAAAAAAGATCATACTCACATGCCAAACAACATTAATAGTTTGAGTGGCTAGCAGTTGAAAGAAACCAGGTCTTTTCCCCTTCTGAACAAGTCTATCGTAAACATCTAAAACAACATAATATGTTAGCTTGTACAATAGAGGTTACCAATTTAATACATGCACATAGATTTGTACATGACAACAGATTTTTTATGTAATCAAACATTATAATACCAAACAACTAGGGTGCATAAGATACTGACACTGATACTGACTACCCACATAATGAGTTCCCTTTTGGATGGATATTAGGCCAAATTGAACTCAATCGAGAAATGTCGAATTCCCATTAACATACGTGTGTGTTGCGTATTCAACAAAGGTTTCTAAAATGAATAACTCAACATCACCAAGTTTCTGCTAGGTCTTGTGGGCTTTTGCACCATGAAGTACAAATGGGAGCTCCTCCTACTTCTGACTTATTACTAACATATTTTAACATCGTAATTAGATATGTATTTGGTTTCGATAGTCTATATTAGTTATGTACATGGAGTTGGAGAAACTTACAATGTCATAGCCATGTGCTGACTTGTATGTTCCAAAAAAGTGGTAATTGGACATCATCCAAATGGTGCATATCATAATATATACAAGTATATCTATCTTCATAGATTCACTCAATTCGTGTCTTTAGTTCATACATTTTCACCAAATAGAAGTTCAAATTAAGTAAGCAATCAAGCAATATTATATTAATCGTCTCATTTCATTAGTTTATTCTACTCCTTGTCTTTTATTTTTTGGAGTGTTTCCCTTTTATCCCACCATTGAACTGAGTTCACATCAACCAAAAATCCTTTCTAGACATGAAGACCATACAAAAAGCAAAGGCACACCATGCACGTACATGATTGAGCAATAACTCTGCATAATATACTCAAAAACACATTGAATTATCTTTTTATAGATTGACTTAAATGTAAACGCAACAAAGAGTTGTACCTATTTCTGTCGCATAATGCAAAGGAATGAAACCAGAATCATCCACAATATTAGGATTAGCACCCTTTTTTAGTAGATAAACAACAGTGCCCAAATGCTTTCCTGAAGTTGCACCTGTAATAATAAACCAAATCAAAAATACACTGTCATGACTTTACCTTTCATTCTTCTTTTGGAATACGTATCAGACAATTGTTGTTTTTCAGTGCTTATTTCACCCGAAAATACATAGACTCAAGCTTAAGTTTCAAATCATTGATCAAGTACTTGCAAATATCAGTGTTTCCCTCTGCAGCAGTAAGATGAAGAGCCAACTCACCTTTTGGATTCTTAATACTGGCAACTGTTGTCGCTATTCCCATTTCCTTTCCAACATCAAGTCCCGCAGGTAAGTCCACTCCAAAAAAAAAAAAAAAAAAAAAAAAAAAAAAACGGTTATATAAGATAATACCCATAAGTTTGAGAAACACAAATGTAGAGAAATTAAAAGTGAAGTTGTTACTCTTGAGACAACGTAGATTTCCATTGGAAGCAGCTTTTGTAGTTGTACCTAAAAAATGAAAAAAATAGAGAAATCAGAAATGATCAAGGAAAACTTGAATATGAAACAAATAAAGGGTTTGGATGTGTGCAAAGTAAAATAAACCAGAAAAAGGGTGAGAGTGGGTGGGATTGATGGCGGCGGTTAGGGCAGATGTTGGAAGGAAATGATTCTTTCTTTTTTTTACCCTAAATTAGAGAAGAAGAGATATTGTAGAACCGCCTATTAGATTAGAAATGCACCACACCATTGTGTTCTATTAAATAGATAATATTACAATTATACTTTAAAATATAGAATAAAAACAACAATATTAGGTCCAATAATTAAGAAATATTTTCATTATCCAAAAAAAAAAGTAAGAAATATTTTAGTAAAACACAAGTTATTAATATTAATATATCTTATATACATTCAATTCAAAGTAAAGGAAAAACAAAGCAATTCACAAGTAAAAAGACACATGAATTGCATTCTGTTCATGGTCTTTCCTTGAACCCCATGGAGTCAGGCTTTATTCATGGATCTATCCATCCCCCTAAACCACAACCCACCAGACTCATTGAACCCAGCCCTATGATGTAGTGAAGGTGAACTTGTTTAGGGGCCATTTGTTTTTGCCTCTTATAAGACCTTGAGGTCTTATAACCTCTTATAAGATGTGGCCCAGTGATTTAGGACATTTTTTTGGTTTGTTTTTTGCCTCTTATAAGAGGTATTCTACTAGAAATGTCTTATAAGAGGCTCCAATTCTATAAGTACCAAAATTGGATCTATCTCAATTCTATAAGTCTTATAACTTGAAAAATGACTCAAATACCCCCGTCCATATACCCCTAGTCTCATTTCTCTTTCTTCTTCCCTTTTTCATTATCTTCTTCTCCAAATAACTCTATTGCCTTAGCCACCACCACCACCACCACCACCACCACCACTACCACCACCATCATCACCACCACAACTACCACCACAATCATCACCTCCACCACCACTACCACCATACTATTAAGACTATCACCACCACCACCACCGTACTATTAAAACCACCACTACATCCACTACCACCACCACCACCACCATCACTACCACCGTGCTATTAAGACCAATATCATCACCTCCATTACCACCGTACTATTAAGATTATCATTGTAATACCCTCATTTTATTAAATGTTCAAAATTAATTATTTTGCAAAATAATAATAATAATAGTAATATAATATTTACTAAGTCTTAAGTTAAGTGGAGTGAATATGTATGTTTGACTTTTTTGGAAAAAAAGAGGGAAAATAGTTTGTTTGGTTTGAAAATGATTTAATATGAAAGTTTTTAATTTTTAAAATAATGTGTAGAGATTGTATTAATAAGAAAACAGGGAGAGAATAATTTCGAAATTTATGGGAGAAAATATGGAAAATTTCTTAAAGTAAAATATGGTAGAATTCTTTAGAATGGGATGCTCCGGTTTTCAAAAGTGGAGGTTTTTAAGAAAAACTAATTTTTCATTAGAACTATACAAGTTAAAACAAAGAAGAACGGAGTACACGGATCATGCGTATTCTAGCTAGCGCATAATTGATTTTCTTTCATATTCTAGATACGTTTTTTGCGATACAGGTGAGTAGTTATGTTTTTCTTTTTCCATCGAAACTAGAGTTTTACGTCTACTACGAATAAAAATATTTACTGTCGAGTTTTCCTTCCGCTCATTTTTTGTTCTCCTTTTACTATGTCGTTATTTTTCTCTCATCCTGTTGAATGGCTAACTCGTTAAATACTATGTGTTGTTTTGCTTAATTACTAAAACTCTGGAAGTTGATTTGTTGAACTGTTGGAATTGAGGTCGGTAATGGTGGTGCGAGCCCACAGTCGTCCGGTATATTAGTTTGAACTTGAATACTGTTGTGGTTGTTGTTGTTTTGATTGACGGATGATTAGTTGTAGTGGGTGTTGGAGTACTGGAGAGTGGGGAGGAGCTGTTGAAGTTTCATGCTTGTTAATGGCGGCGTGATACAGATCCATATTTGGAGGAAGGGAATCGATTTAAGGTATTACGTTTTTGTGGTTAATTAAAGTCTTTGAGTTTTTCCCAAGGACCAAAACCGATGGGGTGAGAGTAGAGGAGGAGAAGAATTGATGGTGGCGGGATTGAGCTGGGTGCGCTGGTTTGGCTGAACGAGATCGCGACCCAGTGCACCCAGTCTTACTTCCAATTTTCGGTGGTCTGTTGGTTGGGTTTTTCCTCCTGAGTGGTTTCGGTTAGGTTGGAGTGCCGGTGGGTGGTCAGTGGTGGTTGGTGGAGGAGAGCTGCTGGCGCTGGTGAGGTGAGGGAGACGATTGTTTGGTTGGTTGGGCCTTGGGCTGGAATCTATTTGGTTTGGGCCGGTTTCAGTGTTTGGGTTTTAGATTTTAGTTCTTGGGCCGGACTAAGTTAGTTAGTGGTTTGGGCCATTTTCAATTAGCTTTCTTTGGGCCAGTTTCAAGTTTGTTTTAGGGCCGGTCCATATAACTTAATATAGATCCAAATGAGGTCTTTAAATATTTAGACTTTGGGGTTTTGGTTTTGAGCTTTGATTGTGGACTTTTGACTGTTGAATCGTGCTACGTTTTATGTTGTAAATTGTATGGACAAGTCCAATGATAGAATATTGCGAAAGCCTGTATAAATTGGTTTGTCATTATCTAAGAAAGATTTGGCGTTGATATTGTATATTATTGACACGTGACGAGATTGAGATTTTAGGAGATATAATATTTCTAAAATGCTATAAAAATGTTATGCGGTACGTTTGAAGAAATTTGTGACATTATGTGGAAATGTTGAAATTGTTGTTATGTTAAATGAGATGACATGTTACAATATCTATTAAATGCAATATTTTTTGAGAAATAAATGTAATCGCTTTATTATTATATCTGTGATGTGCTACTATGAGGTAGTATAATATTTGTGAATATTTTCCACGGGGTTGTGACTAAGTGCAATAATTTATTTGGCACGTGAAAGAATGAAAGTTGTTATGAGATGTATTGAGATATTTCTAAATATCGTGGCTTAGTGTAATAATGTATTTGGCATGCACGTGATAAAGGGAAATGATTATGAGATATAAATGTATGACACTTGAATAAATTACGTAACGAAAATCCTAGAACCTAGCTACCACAACTCATGTGATTTGGCCCTTGTGAGGGGCGTATGTGATATGATTGTCCTTTCTGGCGTTTTAGTGAATCTGAATGGCCTTCCGGGCGTAAGTAATTTGATTGGCCCTTCTGGCATAGCCGAATAGTGGCTTGATTATTCCGTTCGCAAAATTAGAACGAGACGCGCGATATTTTATGCCGAATAATGGCAGTACTCACATAATGGCTTTCGTGTGAGGGTTACCTGGTATGCGATATCCCATTTAGGGTAGCTACGTACGGAGTGGTTCATTATATGAGGGGAGGCATATGGATGTACATGTTCGGAGTTGGGTAGTGATTGTGGTAGTTAGGAAAACTAGGTAAAACATAGAGACGACGTGATTTTAGAGACACTTGAAGAAACTCTAAACAATAATTGTGACGATATATCGAAGCGTACGTTAAATTGATAATAAATAATTGGGTAATTTTGACTTAACCCCCCACAGATGGGTAGCGGTTTGAATAAACCCCCCATTTTTAAAATCATTTGAGTTTGCCCCCCACTCCGTCAATTTTGTGTGTAACAGACGTTGGTATTTTAACTATTGACCATTTTACCCTTATGAAATAGATGTTGCATTGCCCCCCACATTAACACGTTAAATCTAGCTTTGCGAAAACCCCCCAAACATTGCCATTATTTAATTCTTGCACTCTCTCTCTCTCTCGTATTTTACCTATTGACCATTTTGCCCTTTCTGACAAATTAAGGGGTTTTTTTTTTTTTTTCGTTAAAACAAATTAAGAGGTTTACTATTAGTTAGTGTAAACCCCCCCAAACGTCAATATGCTATTTGCATAAACCCCCCAATTTTTTAGTTAACCGTAAACGAAGAAGAATAATGTAAAGAAGAAGATGAAATATGATAATAGAACCTGAGATCATTGATTTGTGTTGCTAACCTCGCAAGTATAGTACCCCACTAAATGCTCCTGCCATACTATCCAAAATCAGTACTAGATTATGATTTATTTGATGTTGAATGACAATTTGATAATTTCAGTGTTGGGCTTCTTATTTAATTAGATCTACTTCGGCAAACTTATCAAATTAAACAGCAAGACACAACATTGTATGGATGCTGATCGAATAGTAATGACGGGCAACCATTCCGCCCATGACGACGGGATGGGCTTTTGGAAATTCATGTTGGCGAAGCTGGATTCTGGAACATGGTTGAACACATGGCAATGTTCCCGCTTGACACTCTCAAAATCCGTGATGCAAATGTTCGCACCACTTCCACTACCCATTCATCTCCACCGCCACAATACCGGTAAAGTTTTTACCTCAATTATGCGAAAAGAAGGTCCATTAGGCTTTTATTGTGGCATAGGTGCTATTGGTCTAGGTGCCGGTCTAGCTCACGCCGTTTTATTTCATGGTTTACGAAGTATCTAAAGAAAAACTAGGCAGAAATAAGCTAGGACACCACCCGTTAGCCCACATCACAGCATCAGGCGTGCTCGCGATGACTGCAAGTGATGTAGTATTGACTCCATTGGATGTGGTGAAACAAAGAGGTTGCAATTAAAGAAGAGTCCTTATAGTGGAGTTAAGGATTGTGTGACAAAGATGTTGAAGGAATAGGGGTTTAGAGCTTTTATGCTTCAAGAATTACGGTTGTGATGAATGCGCCTTTTACGGCTGTGCACTTTGCTACTTACGAAAATGAAGAAGGTTTTGAGTGAGATATCGTTAGAGAATCGAGTGAAGAACAAATCTTGGTTCATCTAACGGTGGTTAATGGAGTGGTCCGGTGCTTTGGCTAGTGCGTTACCACTCCATTGGATGTTGTCAAAACCAGATTGCAATGTCGTCGTGTGTGTGGTGTGACAAATTTAGCAATACTTCAATCCGAATGACGCCAAAACGGATAGTTGCAAAAGAAGGGCCCCAAGCTCATTCTGCGAGGATTGAAGGCAAGAGTGTTATTTCATGCTCTTGCGGTATCTTTGGTCCACGATGAAGCCATGAAAATATTTCTTCATCATGTTCATGAGAGCTCGAACCACTTCCAATTGTGAGAACTTTGGAAACCGAACAACTATGTCCCAATCGTGAGATTTCTTCTTCTTGTTTACATTAACTAAAAAATGGGGGTTTATGCAAATATCATATTGACGTTTGGGGGCTTTACACTAACTAATAGTAAACCTCTTAATTTGTTTTAACTAAAAAAAAAAAAAAAAAAAAAGACCTTTAATTTGTCGAAGGGTAAAATGGTCAATAGGTAAAATACGAGAGAGAGAGTGCAAGAATTAAATAATGGCAATGTTTGGAGGGTTTTCGCAAAGCTAGGTTTAACATGTTAATGTGGGGGGCAATGCAACATCTATTTCATAAGGGTAAAATGGTCAATAGCTAAAATATTAACGTCTGTTACACACAAAATTGACGGAGTGGGGGGCAAACTCAAATGATTTTAAAAATAGGGGGTTTAGTCAAACCGCTACCCATTTGTGGGGGGTTAAGTCAAAATTACCCTAAATAATTTATGGTGGTTGTGAAATTGGTCTTTGAGATGGTTCTTGTCGGTTCAAATAAGATGTTTGGAATTAGGTATATGATATGCTTGTTCTATTGTAACTTAGGTTACATTCACAAGATTTTGCAGAAGGGTGGGTTGAATTGATTAGTTATGCAGGTGTGACCCACTCTGTGATTTGGCCTATACCCATGTAAGTAAAGAGTAAGTTTATGTTTATTATTTGATTATTAGATATAGTTGATATAGTATGGTTTGAAGCTAAGGCGCCTCGGTGGATGAACTAAATGCCTTACTGTTAATGAATTGGAAGCTAAGGTGTCTCAGTGGAGGAACTACCTGCCTTAATTAGTGTATATAAGAATGTTGTATTATTCGTGGGAAGTTAAGGCGCCTCGGGGGAAGAACTAACTGCCTTATGGATTGTGTATATATATATATATATATATATATATATATATATATATATATAATATATATATATATATATATATATATATAATTTGTATTTTTGGCTACTCACATCGGTATTTGTTTATAATGCTAACCCGATTTGCATGTTTGCTTATCGGGTGTGTTCATTAAATGAACATAGTTGATAAGTCTTGACATGTTTAGTGTTGGAGAAGGTTGGTTGCTGCTTGTGGTTTGCGTTAGCGTCACATTTCAGTATATGTTTTGTTTTCCCTTGAGGTGAAATATATTTTCAGTTGAGACAATGTTTTTGTATTTTCATTTGTAATTATAATTAAATAGTTATTGAAAGGAGATTTGTAACCTAATCATAATTGTTAATTTTTGTAATGAAGATGACTTTTGTTTATTTGAAATTTTTATTGGTTTTTAATTATCCGCATATTTAAACTGATTATGGGGTTTTTAGAAGTTGAGAGTGCATCACACCTATAAAATCGAAGAGTCGGGAACAAATATTGTTTTTCCAAGTTTGTCGAAATTGGACAATCACTACCACCACCACCACCGTGCTATTAAGACATCCACCACCATCATCACCACCACAACTACCACCACCATTATTACCTCCACCACCACTACCACCGTACTATTAAGACTATCACCACCACCACCACCACCACCGTGCTATTAAAACCACCACCATTACTACCACCGTGCTATTAAGACCAATATCATCACACTCCACTACCCACCACCACCACTACCACCGTACTATTAAGACTATCACCACCACCACCACCGTGCTATTAAGACATCCACCATTTCCTCTACCACCACCACCACTGTGCTATTAAGACCAATATCATCACCTCCACCACCACCACTGTGCTATTAAGACCACTACCACCACCACCGCCTATTAAGGTGGTTTCCTAAAATTGATATTTTAATTATCAAAATTGATTTGAAACCGAAAATCAAATTATACGCTTGTTTCAAATTAATCTATTCAAGTTAAATGTGATGTAAAGCAAGATTATATTTGTCAAATAACCATCTATAGGATGTCGTGTATTTGGTTTTTCTATTTTTACAAGTGCTTATAAGAGGAACTTAAAATGAAAAACAAACCGCTTTATAAGACTATCTTATAAGACCCTCTTATAACACATGGTCTTATAAGACCCTCTTATAACTTAACCCAAAAAATACAAATAGCCCCTTAGTTGATAGATCCCATGGATCATGTTTGTAATATCCTGTTACTTAATTAGCTCGATAGGTAGAGATCGATGCTGAATCTTCCTCTTTAAATAGAAACCAACAAGTTCCTCGTCGGTTGGATGAGACCGGAAACCAAGAAGCATAATTTCATGATTTTCATCTACCTTATCAAAGTCAACAAATTCCCAACTTGCAAAATCCCGTAAAATAATCCCTCACCCAATCATGTACAAACATCACAACACTCATCATCCCTAGTCCCAACTCCTTTTTAGTACCCACCTCATTTCTCCTCTCCCAATTCTCAAATTAAGAAAAAAAAAAAATAAAAAAAAAAAAAAAAAAAAAACGATGCCACTAGAAATCTAAGTCCACCGTCCCTTCTTATCCACACCAACTTTCTCCCCAAACTCACAAAACCCATCCCAAACTATTTCGATTATGTTTTTTTTTTTTTTTCCAATTATAAGTTGTGATTTCGATAATATCGGTGAGGTTTTTTTCTAATTCGCCTGAGAAATCGGTTATCTCGGTCGATAAGAGCGAATATATTGCTAAATGAGTAAATAACTGAAAAACCAGTAAAAAAGTTGTCGTTCCAACACCGATACACTATTAATCGCGATTTTAACTGCTTAGTGTAAAACAGGTTCCCCATTTCCGATTAGATACAATTATTAAGTAGTAGCTTCATACTTTATATTCCGTTGTCAGCTTCAAGTTTCTAGGGGTCCAGGCGTGGAAAATTTTTTTGTCTAAAAACCACGTAAATGTTCAATGTTCCACATAAATGATCAATAAACACACGAATTGAGCCGTGCTGTGTTTGATAGGAGCTGTTTGTGGCAAAGGTAAATTGTGACAAATAACACTATTCACACATTTGTCACTATTTACAATTGTTTGATGTGATTTTTTATCCATGGCGAATATTTGTGAGTTTTGCTACAACTAGTGATTTGTCATGATTTTGATGGCAAAATTTATTCATAAGAAAACTATGTAAATTTTGCCACAACAATTACACACAAATTCCCCCACAAACTATTTACTACCATGTAATCAAACAACAACAAATCTAGATTGGCCACAAACTATTTACATTTGCCTCTTTGATTACCATGAAAATAGTGACAAAATTTGTCTTTGCCACAACTCCTATGAAACACATTACTTATTTAAGAATGTTGATTTACCTTCCATAAACCCAATTTGGAAACAAAACTGACGAGTGACAAAGTAGAACACAATAAGAATATGGACTTGTGAAAATCTTTTGTTATAAATAGGACGTGTCCCATATTAACTAAATGACTTTGATTTCCGACGTTTCCTTTTTAAAGACCAACAAATATTATTTTTCCTTTCCCTTTTTAACCTTCCTCTTCTTCCTTAATTCTCTTTCACTCCTCTCCTTCGCCAATCTCGAAAACAGCATCAATATTCGACATTATCAATTACCATGATTATTTACAGGTCAGTTTTTCATCTCTCTTGGCATCATCATTATTATTATTATTATTATTTTCCGTTATTATTAATGGGAATGCGAAATTTGTTGAAGACGGGCAATGAAGATTTGGATTAAAAAGCTGATAATTTTGGTGTGGATGTGAAATTAATACCATAGCCTGTTTAGGCACCATTTGGAAATGCTGAAATGCATTTTGATGATAATTCTCCTTTTGTGAATGCAAGATGTGTAAGTTGAAGTCTAGAAGTGATTAGAGGAAGCAATTAATCTCATGCTTCTTGTGTACTCATTTTTCCATTTGCAGCTGAAATGGCGGTTTGGATATCAAAGCATTCAAACAATAATGTGGAGACGTCAGATGTTGCTGGGAATAAAATTTCGAGAATGAGAATTCGAAGATTTTATAGCAATTTATTCGATCAGCCTGTAATAGAACCAAAGCAACAAATAGATGCTATGTCTTTGTTGGCAGAGATTGAAGTTTCAGTTAAGAGAAAGAGAAGGACCCAAAAATCCCCTGTTATAAATGAAGATGGAGTTTCACCTAAGAAGAAGCGGCAACAAAATGCCTCACTAGACTTTATAGATTCTGAAGAATCAATGGAAGACAATGGGAACTGTTCTGGATCAGATGACTTACCCTGTGCTTCTTCTTCATCTACTTCTTCCTCCTCTTCCAGGTTTACAGTTTTGAATAAGGAAAGAAGAACTGGAAGATGCAGAGCGAGGAAAACAATGGCAAGACTTCCTAATCTTTCTAACTTCTTTTATTTGGCATCCTTTTTATTAAGCAATACCTTCTTCGTATTACTATTTTTCTAAAATGAAATCACACTATCTTTGTTTAGGATACTTGTAATAGTCACGGAAAGGAAAATCTACCGAAAAGATGCCATCAGTGTGCAAGAAAAGATAGGCTGATTGTTGTTCCCTGCTGCAAGTGTAAGGAGAAAGTATATTGTATTAGATGTATCAAGAAATGGTACGTTCACTCATCGTCTCTTTCCACTTTCTTTTAATTACTTAGAAGAGTAGATTTTCAAGGTTTCTTCTGTTTACCTTCCTGCCTAGTAATACATAGAATCTTTACTCCAAGCAGGTATCCTCAGATGTCAGAGGAGGAAATTACAGAGGCTTGCCCATTCTGTCGTGGAAAGTGCAACTGCAACACATGCTTGCACTTGACTGGAATTTCCAAGGTCTATACCATTATATTAACTGAAGGTACTTGTGTATTCCCTCTTCTCTGTGGCACACCTAACAACTTGCATTATTGACTTGCAGACACCACAGAGTGATATCACCAAAGACGAAAAGATCCGGCATGCGCTGTTTCTAATCCAGTCTCTTCTTCCTTCTCTGAAACAAATATGTGATGAACAGTCCATGGAGATGGAGATTGAGGCTAGTACACGAGGGATCAGCATTAATTCATGTGAAGTTGAAGTAGAAGAGGCATGCTGTTTCGACAACGAACGTGTCTTCTGGTATGCTTTACTATCATTTCCATGATAGCTTTAATATCAATTATTCGTATGTTGTTTTTTATTCCTTCGTCCTGCTAATATGTTCGCATCTTGTTCCAGCAATAATTGTGCAACTTCAATTTTCGATCTGCATAGAAGCTGCCCGGAATGTTCTTATGAACTCTGTATTACCTGTTGTCGGGAGATTCGAGAAGGAAATCTTCGTGGAGGTGCTGAGGAAGTAGTCTTCTGCTACCCAAACAGAGGGTATGACTATATACATGGTGGGGATCCTCTTGAAGCAACTTCTGAATCAGATAACCTTATGGGTCAAGCATCACATGAGTGGAAAGTAACTGGTGAAGCAGTTGTTCCATGCCCTCCGAAAGAAAGGGGTGGTTGTGGTTACTCTAGATTGGAGCTTAAGAGAATCTACCCCAAGGGTTGGATTACTGATTTAAAAGTAAAAGCAGAAGAACTAGTTAGAAGGTGTCCGCGAGTTCCTTCCCAACAAGATTGCAAGAATATAGGCAGTGAGATGTTACGGAGGGCAGCATGTAGGGCCGACTCTGATGACAATTACTTGTATTGTCCAGGTTTTAGAGAAATAATGAAGGAGGGTGAGTTAATGCACTTCCAAAGACATTGGGCCAATGGTGAACCCGTAATTGTTTGTGATGTACTTGAACAAACACCTGGTTTGAGTTGGGAGCCACTGGTCATGTTGCGTGCTCTTTGCGACTGTATGGATTTCAAGACTGGTTCGAAATTCTCTGAAGTGAAGGCCATTGATTGCCTGGCTTGTTGTGAGGTTAGTTCTATTCCTTTCTTGATGTGCATTGATAGTTTTTCACTTGGTCGTACCGAATAAGGATCGTGATTGTTTCATGCTTGCACTAAGATACGTGTGCCTTTACATGTAGAGAACTTGGATTGTTTTTAACTTTTCATTTTGTAGGCTACAAATTATTTTCATGGTTATTATAGGATTGCAGTTGTACTTGAAATTGTACATGATCAACTAATGGACAAGTAGCCACAATTGTTCCTGCCTAGGCTTTGACAATTCCCTGAATTTTTTTCTAATTTGTCTAGTAAGCTGGGAATCTTTCTTTAGTTCTTGTTGGACCTTAGTCCTCTGAAACACTGTGAAAATGAGTGATGAAAATCCCCAATGGAAGTTAACCTTTGACGTACTTATTTATTAGAAAATTCCATATGGACTAGATCTCCAGACCTTTTTACAGAGATTAAGTATGAAATATTGTAATGGGAATTGTATCAGACACTAAAATTATAATAATATGCAGGTCAAGATCAGTACACCACTTTTCTTCAAAGGGTATACAGAAGGTAGGGCTTATAAAAATTTGTGGCCAGAGATGCTGAAGTTGAAAGATTGGCCCCCGTCTGCTAATTTTGAAGATCTTCTGCCACGCCACTGCGATGAGTTCATCACTGCTCTGCCATTCCAAGAGTACACAAATCCAAAGTCTGGTATTCTCAATCTTGCTGTTAAGCTCCCAGAGGGTGCTTTAAAGCCAGACTTGGGGCCGAAAACATATGTTGCTTATGGACTTGCTGAAGAGCTTGGAAGGGGAGATTCTGTAACCAAGCTTCACTGTGATGTGTCAGATGCGGTATGCTCTTTCTTCTTAGATCTGAATGCAGATGTATAAAGGGACTTTAAATTTGTTTTCTGTTTTTAAGTATCTACAATTTTTTCTTGTAGATCAAATCATGGAATTATTTGTGAAAGGCCGGCATTTTATACATATCAAGATGCATTTTCATAAGCAGCTGTATGCACTTTATTTGTTAATAGCCCAATGCTCCTTCCAACTTGAGGAAAATCCACATAATCCACGTAAACTTTTCCCATTTTCTGAGCACACTGCAAAAAGATTTGGACAATGCAAATGGTCAAAACACATTTTTAGTTTACCTTTTTCTTTAGAGCACAATTTATACTTCTGTAACTTTAGTCTTTCATTGTCTGTCACAGGTAAATATTCTGACACATACTACAGAAGTACTGATGACTGAAGATCAGTGCTCCAAAGTAGAAATGCTTAAGCAAAAGCACAAAGCCCAGGATGAAAGGGAAGGCCTATGCAGTGCCCAAAAGGATGAACCCGTTGACGAGACATGGCCCGAACAATTTGATGGTATTGAAGGAACGACTTTTCCTGGTTTTTCCTCGGAAGGGTGTGAGGAATCTGGCAGTGCTTTGTGGGATATTTTTCGAAGAAAAGACGTTCCCAAGCTTCAGGCTTACTTAATTAAACATAGAAAAGAATTCAGACACATCTATTGTTCGCCTGTTGAGAAGGTAACCTTGTTAGCGTATTAGTTTAAGTTTCCTTGAATCCTTGATTATGTGAACATGTTAATGTTATATCATGTAATTAAGACTTAAAATTTGTGATTTACAGGTTGTTCACCCCATCCATGATCAAGTTTTTTATTTAACCTTACAACACAAAAGAAGACTCAAGGAGGAGTTTGGTAAGCATATTGTCCGTTTTGTTATGAAAAGTTTTTTTTATCCCTGCCCAATTTACTCACCTACTTCCTGTGTTTTTTTTGTTATTTCAGGAATTGAACCATGGACTTTCTTGCAAAAACGGGGGGAGGCTGTTTTTATTCCAGCTGGTTGCCCCCATCAAGTTAGAAATCTTAAGGTACTGATTGGAAATTTTGATACTTATTCTCCTGCATTACATTTATGTCTCATTTTTTGAATCTATTCTTCCCTGACCCTGTTATTTATTTATTTTTTTATCTAGTCATGTACAAAGGTCGCACTTGATTTTGTGTCACCTGAAAACATCCATGAATGCTTCAGATTGACAGAGGAGTTTCGAAGACTTCCCAAAAGTCACAGGGTTAGGGAAGACAAGCTAGAGGTGAATTGCATATTTTAATATTGATCATGTTTGACACATGCTATCCTTATTTCTACTGATGATCGTCCATTTACTCTGTTACAGATCAAGAAGCTGACACTTCATGCTGTCAACCAGACTGTCAAAGACTTGGAAGACCTGATGGCTGTAGAGTAACTGCGTGCATTGTAGCCGTGACATAATATACAACAATGAAACTTGTTGGAGTTAATAAAAGTGAAAAAAAATTTCCTGGCATTCCCTTATATTTCTGGTTCTTTGGCAAACATAAGTTCATGTTGCCGCAACCAAACTAACCAGAAGTTTTTTCAGCGACAGACAACCACGATAGGAACCATGTAAACTAAGTCAAACAAACCTAAAAAGATTAGCGCCTAAAGATAACACCAGAGAAGAGAGAGCATATAAGCTTAGATGCTAATTTGATGCTAATACGAGTTAAAACCAACCCTAAAGGAAGTACATAACAAGTCAAATGTCTTGAAGTTGTCTAGGGCTTTTGTTGACCAAGTGAGTATTGAAAATGGTAGGGGTGACTTCGGATTGGATCGGATTAACCTCCTTCGGAATTTTTCCAAATTTTTTTTGGAACCTAATATGCTAGCCAAATCCGATCCAATTTTTTTTCGGATTCAAAATATATTTCCAATTTTAGAACTTTCGGAAATTTCGAATTAATTCGGAAATTTCGGAATACTTGGTAAATTTTCAAAGATCTCTTTACTTTCAATTATTTTTGGAATATCATACCCCAATGTTCATTGTAGGGAGAGAAAACCATGTCCATAACACCAATGTACCAACAACAATACGCACTTGTTTACTGAGAAAACCCATTTTCATTCAAACAAGTGATCCAAGAAAAAACGAGAAAAAGAACCTGCAGTCACCAATAGCAAACATTGCATTTTATTGAGGTCTAGGTATTTGTAATGTTTCAATATTTTTTCATATGTGGAAATTGAAGCGTGAAGTGTCTGCATAAATAATGGATTATGTCTTAGACTCTAAGTAGCTTTACATAATATTCTATCTATTGGAATTTGGTTTTTGGATTGGTCTGGAAGTCATTGTATGACTCAATGACATTTTTTTTCATATCATTGTTGTTATGGCAGACGCCGATTAATAATGACAAAGAGTGGTCCAATTCAAGTGGGGAAGTAGCGGTTAGGTTATGTTTTTGTTTTGTTTTTGGAAGTAAAAAACTAGAAAATGAATGAATGGTCGAAATCTAATCAAGTGGATAGTGAGAGAAGTATATATTTTCAGAATAAACTGACAATAATTTCGGAAATTTCGGATCGGATCGGATTTTAGAATTATATCCAAATCCGATCCAATTTTTTTTCGAAATTTTCGAAAATCGAAAAATCGGAAAATCGGCCCATGAAAACTACACCCAGAGCCAGACCAATTTCGGGTCGGATTTCGGAAAAATCGGAAATTCAGCAAAAAGAGACACCCCTAGAAAATGGGCATCTAACTTAAAACCAATTAGTGATAAGTGGAGAGGCCCCATAGTTTATATATTGATTGGCTAGGCTTTAGACACCTAATGTGGGATTATACTTTCAACATGCCCCCTCACGTGTGACGTAATCTTGAACTTAACATGTGGATAATTTTTAAGTGGGCGATGTGGAGTAACACGAGCCTTTTGGGCTAGAGAAATAGTCCGCTCTGATACCATATTAAAGATGGTCAGCCAACTTAAAACCAATTAGTGATGAGTAGAGAGGCCTTCAGATTTATATATTGACTAGCTAGGCTTAAGACACCCGATGTGAAATTATAATATCAACAGTGAGGACAATATATATGCGTCTTTATAAGTTGATATCAAAGCCCAAAAGAACTCATTCTAAGATGGTGAGACTGTGATACGTTATAGAAGTTTATTCCCACATCGGAGGTGCAACCACGGTTTTGAGAGTTGGATGGCTAAGGCTGAGTCCAATGGTCAAAAATGCTAAAACATCAAACCACAATAGAAGGTTAGCGGTATTGGACCCAATGGTTTGTTCTTTTACTAGCCGATGGCAAAGGCGTATAGCGAAAAGCCGAAAAAAGTCAACCCACCTAGTTGCCATTGGCAATGGCGTGTGGGGTAAAAAAATTTGCTTTTGTATTCGCCATTGGCAATGGCGTGTAGATTTTTCCTTTTCAACACCCTTCCCATTTTACCCTTTCTCCCTCTTACTAAATATACTCTTATTAAATATAAAAGGAAATGGTAGGATAGAAATATACAAAATATAAAATGATAGGATAAAAAGATAATTGGTACAAACTAATTTCTTAAAATAACTTAAATAACTTTGGTAAGGTCTAGCTGCTATTGGGAGTGGCGTGTGGAAACATAGAACCAAAATGTTGGTCGCCGCTCATACTGCTGTTTAGGTTGGATTTTTTTGGCCGCCACTCATACTAGCGTGCAGAACATATGCTATATTGTTAAAACTGACGGTATAGATAGATAAACTTATACCAATAACGTTGGCAGGTTTGCGTTTTGACGCATCATTGGATCACAATTTCCGTCATATATGGTGTTTTGCCGCACTATTGGACTCAGCCTAAGCCTAAGGGAGGACTGAGGTCAATATCTCTACACATGGATACATTAGACAGTTTTACTAATGCTTCAGCCAAATACCAGACTTTATTTACCCAAAAGAAAACATATACTTTTTTTAGCCCAAAGAGGGCCTAGTAAAAAAAAGGAGTAGAAAACTATGGGACCCAAAAGCTATATCCATGAGAAATGGAATGTCTGATTCTAAGACTTGTAATACTAAAAAGAGTAATACTACATTGACACAGGAAAAATGACATAGTCAAGATACAGTGAAGTGACATGACATGTTGCAACATCAATATTGTAGTGGAGCAGGTGCCGACTAGCAAAGTCAGTAAAACCTTTGGGTGATGATACCAGAGGTCTGGGGTTCGAACCCCCGACAAAGATCAAAGAGTTCTTGATCTCATTTAAAATATATTATTATATATATATATATATATATATATATATATATATATATATATATATATATATATATATAATATATATATATATATATATATTGCAGTGGTGAAAATAAAAGTCAAAAATCTTTTTTTTCTCTCACTCAAAACACTTATTCCCTTTCCATTATCATCTCTCCATTCTTATTTTGCCATTCTCATCTTTTCTCCATAGCAAATCATCCATTCCATTGATTTTTTATGGTACAACATTGATGTTACAGTGGTTTTCATGGTGCAATATTGATATTGAAGTGATATTTCTTGGTGCAATATTCATGTTGCAATGGTTTTCATGGTGCAACATTGATGGTGCAGTGACACTTCTCGATACAACATTGATGTTGCAGTAGTGGTTTTTCATAATGCAATATTAATGTTGCAGTGCTACGGTCACTGTGTAGGTCAACTATGTCAAATTGTCTGTGTTAGTGTAGAATTATTGTACTAAAAAAATATACTTTGTCAAGAATTGTGTAGAAACAATATACCAAGCATAGTTTTAAAAATAAGCACAAAGAGTATTACCTTGGTCGTCGAACTTGACTTCCATATGCTGGACTTCGGGTCAGGTGGGTGTTGCGTTGCTGCTTAAGCATCAAGAAAGAAGACATTCAAATACCAGTTTCACCACCAGGCCCCATAACTAGGGGTATAGAAAGGGAGAAAAAGCTACTCTCACTCAAAATCTAAAAAGCTCGTACTATGGACACACTTCAAGCTTTTAAGGTGTTTGTTTTTATTTTAAGTGCTGAAAGAGGAGTGATCTACTTAAAATTTGTTGAATAGTTGAATACGTCTTTTTCATTCAACCAGCCTTCAGCAATCAGCAAAGGAATAACCACAGCCCCATTGATCTGGTGGTAGCGTGGTTGGCTGTCAACAAGCTGGTCATGAGATGAAGAAAAACAACCAAAAAAAATCAACAAAAGAATGTGTTCATTGGTGCTTAATTAATAGACTTCACCTGGTGAATGATTTGAGTGCATAGTGCTTAATGATGGGTGGACCACTTAGAAAGTGTGGAACATCCCCTCTTCAATTCTAAAACTTTTGCTTATACCACTGGGAGGTTGGGCCTAGGTCTTGAGTTAGATTCCAACTTCACCAGCAAAAAGGAAAATTAAAGAATTAAGTAATAAAGTTTGAAAACAAAAATCTATGTTTGATTTTAACATTTACTTATAGCACTACCTAGGTTGGGCATTGATCTCGATTTTCAACTTCATCGGAAAAAGAAAAAAAATAAAGAATCAAGTAATACAGTTTGACAAAAAAACCAATCTATTGAGTTACTTAAACAATTCCAAAATGTTATAGACAACAATATAATGATAGTTGGTTCTAATGAGTTTGTTTTGAAGAAGATGAGTTTTACTATTCAGAAAAGACTAACGGGCGCAACTTATAGCACGCTTTTTGTCTCCCCAATATAATAATTAATTAGGGTTTTTTTTTTACAAATTAATAAAATATTAATTAGTTTTTTTAAAAAAAAAAAAAAAAAAAAGGCTAGTTATATAACTTGTAGCATGCTTGTCCTCTACTACCTTTGTATGTATGATTTTTTGTTTTGGATATTCAATAAAATATTTATCGGTAATAATAATAATAATAATCTATAACAACTCAAATTATTGAAGAAACAATACTATTATTACCTAATTTTAATTAGACTAGTGCTATCTCCTAAACAAATCCTTGGTAGACAGTTAGAAGCAAAGAGTAGGTGACAACAAGAAGGGAAATTGAAACCAAAAGAAAATCATACAAGCATATATCCAATCAATAATTGAAAATTTTGCATGCACAAAAAATTTACCTAATTAATTAACTCTCCAAAATTAGATCTACCAAAAGTTTTGATTCTACTTACCTCATTAATATTAAGAAATCAGATTTTCTCTCCCCAACACTTCACAATAAATAGAAATCAAATTTGATCTAAACCCAAAACTTCATCAAGAGAAAAGAAATAAAAACAAGAAAGAACCACCAAACCATATCAAAACCCTAATGAAATAATGAACCTTTGCATATCACCTATATAAAAGCCCTTCCAAAGCTTTTGGCAATGAAATGACCATTATACCCATATAAAGTACACCTAAGAGACATCGCCTCATGACACACTAAAGAGTTTATAACTATTTAGTATCACAAATTTTCATTATAGGCGTACAATTTTTGCCAAAATCTATTTAGTACCAGGTGCTCTCAATTTGCTTAAATTTGGGATTGGGTGCCCAAATTGATTTAACACCAACAAAGTGTGTGAGTGACCACAGCGGGGTTATCTTCTCACATTGTTTCGCACTCCATAAGAAGAAGAAGAAGAAGAAGAAGAAGAAGAAGAATGCATTCATCACCTTTCCAAGCAACACCATCACCATCTCTCCTCTTCTCTTCACTCACAACTCCCACACCATTCTTTCAACCACACTTGTCCAAAAGAAGAGGCACTAAAACTTATATAATAACCAATGAGGAGGTTAGAAGAGCATACCCGTTTCATCAGATTGAGCCACGTTGGCAGCGTTACTGGGAGGATAATACTACTTTTAAAACTCCCGATGAAGTTGATACCTCCAAACCAAAGTATTACATTCTCGATATGTTTCCTTACCCCAGGTTCGTTCGTTTTCTGTTTATTCTGTTATTTGTATTATTGTATATCTTGAATTATGTGGAATGCAGTGGAGCTGGTTTACACGTGGGTCATCCCCTTGGATATACAGCTACAGATATTCTTGCCAGATACAAAAGGATGCAAGGTTTCAATGTGTTGCATCCAATGGGGTGGGATGCATTTGGATTGCCCGCTGAGCAGTATGCTATTCAGGTTTGGTTCAAGTAATAATATTTATAATGTTTTAAGTAATAGTTATGTGTTCATGTCCTATGCTATGTGCAACAGACAGGAACACATCCAAAACTCACAACAATGAGGAACATTGAGCGCTTCAGGTCCCAGGTCATGTAATGTCTATTTCTTGTTTCTCATATAACTCTACCTTTTATTACAAATGCTTTTCTTTTTGTTGAATTGTTTTCTTTCTTTGCAGCTCAAATCTTTAGGTTTCTCATATGATTGGGATCGTGAAATTTCGACCACTGAACCCCAATATTATAAATGGACTCAGTGGATATTTCTTCAGCTTTTTAAGAGAGGACTTGCATTTCAGGTGTTGGATTTATCTCTTTCTTTTTTCTTATTGCATTCAAGTGTTTAAGTAAGCATCCACATCACGTGCTCCACTATGTTCTTTTTCAGGCCGAAGTGCCAGTCAATTGGTGCCCTGCTCTTGGTACTGTCTTGGCAAATGAAGAAGTGATAAACGGGGTTAGTGAACGCGGTGGTCATCCAGTTATAAGAAAGGTACTGGCTTTGCTTCATCTTCTTTGTTAAATATTATTTGTTCAGTTATGTTTTTATGTTTTTTCTTTCTTTTTCTCTTCACATACTTTTAATTAACAGCCGATGCGTCAGTGGATGCTAAAGATCACTGCATATGCCGACCGTCTTCTTGAAGATCTTGATGGCCTTGACTGGCCTGAAAGCATAAAGGATGTGCAGCGGAATTGGATAGGGAGGTCAGAAGGAGCTGAAGTAGAGTTTTGTATTCTTAACCGTGATGGACAAGAAAAGGGTGTAAAACTCACTGTTTATACCACCAGACCAGATACCATATTTGGAGCAACGTATGACTTACACCTTTCATTTACCAACTGTAACATTGGTTTTTGTTTTCAAGATTTTGTTTTACTAATTTCTATTTTCAACCACCCTTAAGTCTCCGATGGCATGTGCATTAAAGGACCTATCAATCTTTTGATTCTCAGGTATCTAGTTGTGGCACCTGAACATCCATCGCTGTCGTCAATTTTGTCTGACTCCCACAGAAAATGCGTATGTTTGTCCGTTTTCTATATCCACGGGGCCAAACTCGTTTTTTAACAGTGGACAAATAGGAGAGGACTAATTTGTAAACGCAGGTGGAGGAATACAGAGAGCTTGCATCAAGAAAGAGTGAACTCGAGAGGACTGAACTTCAGAAGGAAAAAACAGGAGTCTTCACTGGTTCATATGCTAGAAATCCAGCTAGCGGTGAAGCTATTCCAATCTGGGTTGCAGATTATGTGTTAGGAAGGTCTGTTTATATCCATTCTCTTGCATGTATTTCTTTTTACTTCGGAGTAACTTCATCTCAGATTTTTGCTATGTTTATTAAGCAACTTGTATTAATCTTATAATTAAAGAAAAACCTGATTCAATTGTTTTCTCCTTTAATAATGTAAATGACTATTAAGATAAACTTGTGAAACTTGCAATGACTATACTTGTTTTCTCCAAGTTATACGAACTCTTACTGTACTGCAGTTATGGTACCGGAGCGATAATGGCTGTACCTGCTCACGATTCCCGTGACCATGAGTTTGCTATGAGATATGATATACCAATTCATTGGGTTGTAAATCCGGATGATGAAAGTTGCAGTAACTTTGAAGAACCATATGCTGGAGAAGGAATTATTATCAATTCTTCAAATACTGCAGTTGGGCTTAACATTAATGGCTTGCTCTCCAAAGATGCTGCTTCCAAAGTGATAGAGTGGGCTGGGAATACAGGACATGGAAGGAAAAAGGTATTTCAGTTTCTCAGCTATCTCGCAGTGTATAGCCATGTAATCTCCTCTAACATATTTTTTTTTATCTCTTTTCCTTTAGGTTAACTACAAGCTGCGAGATTGGCTTTTTGCTCGCCAACGCTATTGGGGAGAGCCTTTTCCAGTAGCTTTCCTGGATAGTACTAATGAAATTGTCTCGCTTCCCGAAACTGAACTGCCTATTATTTTACCTGAGTTGGATGATTTCACTCCAACTGGAACGGGAGAACCACCATTAGCAAAAGCTGTCTCGTGGGTATGTACTAATTATGTGGAACATACTTTATCTACTTGTAGTATTTGTAGTTGTGGTTGGTTCCATGTTCTTGAGTTTGAACAACTTTAAGGTTTAGTGTAGACATAGTATATTTAGACGTAGAACTTTGTCATACACGTTCAAGAACTTAAGGATATATTACCTGCCTCTTGGATTTTCAGCTATATCTAAAAGGTAGTTTACTTGTTCTCGCTGCAGGGGTTTGTTTCTGTAACCTTGTCTCTTGATATAATATATGATGTCAAATAGTAAAATGGAATCTGATTCTCCAATAAGGATGTTTCTGTTCTTTTCTTTCTACCTACCTGTCTTTGTCGTATCTCTATGGCCTTTTGGTAGTCGAGAAATCAGATAATGTGGAAGGTGAAGTGTTAATCCTGTATTATCATAAGAAAATTAGATTGGCCAAGACCAGGGAGACAAGAAACTGTCTAAGGAACTAGTTGTGTCATAGCAATTGGTCACACCTAGAACTCATCTTTGACTATTTCTAGGGTTGATGCTACCCTGGAGTACGTATACAATGCTTCTAACTGTAATTGTTATCCTTGAGAAGGGTAAACGGGCTTTTGACATTGATGCTTAGAGGATTATCTTGGTCTTTGAATATTACATCTTTACTACCCAACACTTGTGCTTATTTTCTGTTGTGTTGATTACTGCTTTCTCTTGATTCTCCTGAACCCTTTTGTTAGTCTGTTTTTTCTTCAACCAGCCCTTCATCTCTGCGACCGTATTAGAATACCTGTGCCAGATATTTTTCTTTTTTAAATAGAATGTTGATTTTGTTTTGATATTTAGGTCAAAATCAAAGATCCTATGTCTGGGAAACCAGCAACAAGAGAAACAAGCACCATGCCGCAGTGGGCTGGCTCTTGCTGGTAATTGATTATCCCCCTATTATGTTCCTTTTCGCTGTCAGTGTTTGGTTTCTTTTTATTTTCTGCATCATCACCTATTCTTTTTGACCTTGTTACGCTCTATAGTTTTTTTTTTCTTTCCCTCTGAGATCCAAGAAAAGGGAAAAAATAAATAGACAAAATAAAGAGTATTCTCGAACAGAGTACTTAGAAATTGGTGTACGAGCAAAAGAAGAGCCAAGTTACTTCCTTGGTTGGTGCGATTCTTGCACTATAACAGGATATGTTCCTTATAAATTTGAAAAAGAGGTGATGAAAAATAAAATAAGAAACTGGAAATTAAAAGAATCACATAGTGCTAAATCGGTGGTCATTGCCTCGATAGAAGACTTTCAGTTTGATTCCTCAAGTGGACGTATTCTTAGAATTTCTGAAATATACTATGGTTCCCTTTATTCTTTTTATTTTATTTATTTAGTTATTATTATTATTTGTCTCCTTTATTGGAAATAGTCAAATACATCCCTGGTTATGACCGTGATTGTAAAATGGAATTTACATATTTCGGTAATTAGAGGTACAGAATGAAGCATCTGTCTCTCTGTTGTACGTGCACGTGGTGCATGATATTTGTGCAGATATGAATGCTTGGATTTTATTAATGGACAATGATTATTGAAGTTGTATGTGTTTTCTGTTCATATTGCAGGTATTATTTGAGATTTATGGACCCAAAAAATACTGAAGCTTTGGTTGCCAAGGAAAAAGAAATGTAAGACTAGCTTGTGTTTATTGTGCAAGCTCAGCGATGGATCTGGGGGGGGGGGGTGATTATTTAGTTGAACTGGTTAAAATGCTGTAATAAATGTTTGAATCTTAAAATGTCTACACCCCCCTCTCCCTGTGCAAGCTAAACTTTAAATGCACTTTGATCATGTTTCCAATTTTCTTCTGCAGGTATTGGGGCCCAGTTGATGTTTATGTTGGCGGTGCTGAACATTCCGTCCTTCACTTACTTTATGCTCGGTTTTGGCACAAGGTTATCATCCAAAATGTGTTGAATATATGATGTCGCCTGATAAATATGTCAACGCTCACTTTTTCTTCCAACAACTTCTATCTTCCATAAGCATCCCAGTTTGAAACTTTGATACAAATGACACGTAAGCCATTATTCATTTAAAACATAAAGAACACATACATCCGTAAAGAACACATACATAAGTAATTAGAACATGTACATGATACGAACATGTATAGCAGTAAAGTTGGAATATAATGGCATTTTGCCGTCCTTGTGCTGCATCTGTCTTAGAGTAAAAGTTGCTGTTCTCTTCGAATTTGTAAGTCATACATCAGGAAGTGCCCATTACTGAATTAAACATTCATGTACAGTGCAACCCAAGTAATTGATTGTAGAAGCAGTTGCAAGAGAGGTTCTACGTACTTATTAGGACAGTCGTTTACACAGTTTGACCAGTAATGGAGTTTATGTACTAGCAAAAGGAAAAGCAGCTCATAATTTCACCTTCCCTATTTGCTAGTTAAAGCCTGTCTATTTCTTGACTTTACAATATTATGTATCACATGAGTAAGAACACAATCATAATCTGACATAATAATGTTCTGTGCGTGTACCTTGGTCCTTGACATGTAGTACAGTAGTTTAAACTTAGTTGGTTTTTTTTTTTCTGTATGTGTAGTTGTATACAAATGGATCTGGATTGGGAGACTAATTGACATCTGATTTATATCTGTACTGCACATATTTGGTCCATATAATATTTATCAAAGACTGAGTTTTCTCAAGGAGGTCTCCTTACTACATAGCTCACAATTTGAAAGGTCAATGCATTTTCTAAAATTTCAAGCACTAATCAATATGCTATCAAGTGAATAGTAGAAATGTACGATGTATAGTTTCAAATTTGAAGTCAAAGTCTACTGGTCTAGTAGCTTTAGAATTTGTGAGGATGAGTTTCGTATTGAGGAGATCAGTCACTCACTCACTCCCAGTCAGCTGCTATTTATCTCCAGTGGGGACCAAAATCCAGATGTTTTGTATGTGCGTACATCGTCTCGCTTGTGATTTTGGCAGTCACAATTAAGTATCCCTCAACCCTATCTCAGCATGTGAATATTCGATTTATGTCCCGTTAAGTTATAGGGTGACATATTTTGTGTGCGTCAGAGGTGAATTCATCTGTATTGATTTTAAGCTCATCCCTTGTCTTCTGTTCCGTCCTGGATGATAACCATACTTTTTCTTCGTTTTGTGAAGAATTGGCTGATAACCTCTTCACTTGCTACCACCCAGTGTTATCTTGAGTTATTATTTTATTTTAATCTTTTCCAATTGTTTTGGTATTTCCATCTTATTGGACAAACTGATGATTCACTGTAAACTGTTTGGAATGATGAGGTTTATGAGCATTTCTTGTGCTTATGTTAGAAAATGTGCCTGCATTTCAGGTGCTTTATGACATTGGTGTTGTGTCAACCAAGGAGCCCTTCCAGTGTTTGATTAACCAGGGCCTAATACTTGGGGAAGTGAGTAAAGATAGCTCCTGCTACCAAATTGTTGTTATCCACCATTTTATGTTTCTAATTATCTCAGTAACAGGTTGAATATACAGCATGCAGAGATATAGATGGTAAATTAATATCTCCCGACTCTACTGATGTGTTCATGGAGAAATTTCAAGAAAGAGTACCAGAGGAAAAGGTCTGTTTTGTGGCACGCGGAACATAATTCTTTTTCATCTATCTCGTTGCATTAAGCGTCTTGTTACTGAAATTTAGAGTATAATGACAACTCACTGGAGGTGCTTGATATCGATTTGCTCATGATTTTTGTTTTTCTCTTGTGTAGGTTATTAAGTCTGGTGATTCCTTTGTCTTGAAAGAAGATCCAAGCATTCGTGTGATTGCACGAGCTCATAAAATGAGTAAAAGTAGGGGAAATGTCATTAATCCTGATGACATTGTTTCTGAATATGGTGCAGATTCTCTCCGTTTATATGAAATGTTCATGGGACCGTTAAGGTAGTGTATTCAGATCAAAAGTTTAGTATCCTTGGTATGTTATTATGCTAATTACCTTATTATCACTTTTGCTATCGATATATATAAAGGGATATTCGCCAAAAGAAAAAATAAAAGAAAAAAAGAAAACAGAAAAAAGAAAAAGAGAGAGAGAGAGAGAGAGAGAGAGAGAGAGAGAGAGAGAGAGAGATAGATTTAACTTTTGCTGCCTGTATGGTTTGTGCCGCTAACTGTTACCTTTGCTTGTGTAGAGACTCAAAAACATGGAGTACTGGTGGCATTGAAGGTGTTCATCGATTTTTAGGGCGGACTTGGAGGTTAATTGTTGGTCAACCTTTATCTGATGGATCTTTCAGAGACGGGGCTGTAGCAATTGATGATGAACCTAATTTTGAACAAATACGTTCTCTGCATAAATGCATTGAAAAGGTCTGTGTGTCCTCAACTTTTGGATACATCTTTAAGTTAGATTAGTTTGAGTTGCTCGTTGCCTTGGTTCCGTGACCAGTGTTCCATGTTACATTGGTTGCTCTTTACATATTGAAAGCTAGCCTTTCTAGACAGGCACGGAATCCAATTTGGATTTAGGTTCTAAAGATTTAGGTCTGCCCTTTATCAATTGGGAATTGCTGGATGTACGTGTTGGAGATGTCATGGTACAAGTACAACCCTACAAAGGTGATCCCAAATTTTACACCACAGGATAACAGAAGCAAGGTTTCAAAAGGCGTCTTCAAGCCTTGATGCTGAAGGTCTTCTTGAGGCTAGCCTCAAAGGCATATGAGGCGTAATCCTCAAGTTTAAAAAAAGTATAACTTTGAAAATTGGAATATTCTAAAAATATATTCATAAAATCAAGAAAACTAGAAAACCCTCATGTAATATGAACAAATTTACTCAAACAAGCATAAATCTTATTAAGGGTTCAAGTTTAACCTTGTGAGTGACATTGATGAGTTGCATAGAATAAAGCTTCAACAAAGCTTGAGATGTTGGTTTAGGGCTGATTGTGTGCTAACTAAGGCTATAGGCTAACATATCCTATTTGTCGTTATGATTAACTTTTTAACTTATTAGGATAAGTTTTTCTTGTTTAACAAAAGGATACGAAAAAAAAAACACACACACACAAAAAAGGGCTGCATTGAGGCTTAAAATTCGATAAGCCTCGAGGAGTAGGTATCCGGGCGTACGCTTCAATTACTCCTCTTTAACTAACAAAGAGGCTTTAACCTCGGTTCGGTTTTTGTCAATGAGGCTTGATGTCGGTCTCGAGGCGTAAGTGTTAGTGTGATTTTTAAATTATTAGCAGAAGAAAGTAATGATTACTTTGAAAGAAAGACAAAAATAACGAAAATTGCCAATCAACAAAAAAAATAACGAAAATTGCCTTCGACACGAGACGAATCTCATGTGAAAGACCACAATTCGAGGAAAAGTTCACAGGGAACAGTTTTGGTAGTAAAATTTGTTATAAATTGTAATAGACTTACACACAGATCTCTGCCAGGTCCTTTACTAACCTTACAGTGATAATTCCACCTTTTGTGGTAAATCACAAACCCTTACTGTATACTACCTATCTAATATCCACCAGCGGGGACACTGCTCATAACCATGGAAACCTTTCTTACAATTCTAAAATTGTCGTGGTGCCTTATTTATGGTTTCCGATGTTAGTGCATCAAGAAAATCATGTTTTTTAGTTAGGAAACTTTTCCGAATCATCTAATCGGGGTGACTTCATAGATCATCTGGATGGGCTGACAGGCTTCAGATGAACATAAATAGCCATTGGGATGGCCATTTTCTCTTGCAGGAGAACAGTTCAGACAAAGCAGAGTTAGATGTTTAGATGTGCATTTCCTAACATTGTGTATTAAGAGTTATTGTGTGCAATCATCCAAATTTTTCAAGGAAACCATACAACTTCATTCTCATACTGTTGGAGACATACCAGGACTTTCCCTTTTGGTTTCTGGACACACACTTGAAAAGGCAGAATACAATATGTTTTGGTAATAGAAATCACTCTCCCTAAGATGGAAGCTTTTGGAGTTTTGGTTCTGAAAAGGAGTATGTCAAGACATCATTCTCTCAGCTTAAGATAGTGGGTTTTACATGCATTTGCTGCAACATTTAACATTATGCGAAGCTTTAGCACCCGATATGGGTTTATACTTTATAATCTCAACACACTTTTTTGTGGATGAACTGAATTGAATATTGATGGAGTTTCTATATCTTTCCAAATTTGGCTTGTTTTGAAGTTTTTATTTGCCAATAAGATTTCTGTGCACGATTCATAATACTGCGGCCATGTAGTAACATTGGACTCTGTTCAGATGGATATAGCTTTTATTGTCTACTTCACGGACTCTGAGTTCTCATTATTCGCTGTACAGACCCCCTTGAGGTGTTCGGTGATTTTTCTGTTGCCTTCAACGAGAAAGTAGTTAAAGAAAGTGGTTAAAGGTAAGCTCTGTTGTGCTTATCCGACATCGTAAACCGATAGTGAACTGAGAGAATTAAAAACTGATGGAGCATGATATTTATCTACTTGAAGAGAAAAGAGACTGACAAGCTTGCCGTTTCTTCCCCATAATTGTTGGTTAGGATATGAAAGTTCAGGTAAGGTTGTATCATTTCATAAAAATGCTAGCGATATTCATCTTGAACTATGTTTCTGGGTTTGTCAGTATTTTTCTATCCTAGGCAATCATCAAGTTTATTTTGCTTATTGGTGCTCTTTGTCTTCAATTGTATGCTACTGTGCTCAAATCAGTTTGTTTCCGTGATTGATTTACTTCTTTGTACAACCTCGAGTGGAGGGAGGCGTCCACTTGTGGTTGATTCTCCCTTCCTAGCATCTGTAGGGAGGAGAGCGCCGAGGTAGAGAAAGATTTATTGACTAGGAAGAAGTTTGGAACGCGATCCAGGCCAGATTGTTTTAACACTGAACTCTTTAGGAAGTATGTAGATATTTTAAGAGAGGACGTGATGACTGTCCGCGAGTTTTGGAGAACTTATGTCTTGGCTAATAGCTTGAACAACACGTTTATAAAGCTTATCCCAAAAAGAGGGTCTGATGATATCAGCGTTTTACGCTCGATTAGCTTGGCGGCCAGTGTGTATAAGATCATATCTAAGGTCTTGTCGGTGAGATTAAGGGCGGTGATCTCTAATATCATTGCAGAGGAACAAAGGTCTTTTGTTACTGGTTGGCAGATTTTGGATGGGCTGTTGAGGATAGACGGGTTAGTGATAGACTTGACCTAGTGTGTAAAATTGATCTGGAAAAAGCTTATGACCATGTTAGTTGGGGCTTCTTAGACTATGTGATGAGACAGTTGGGTTTGGTTGGAAATGGCGTTGCTGGATTAGGAGATGTATATCGTTGCCTACTTTCTCCATCCTGACTAATATATCTTCTCTGGCTTTCTTCAGGGGTGATCCCTTATTACCACCATTGTTTCTCTTGGTGGTGGAGATCTTGGGTAGAATGATCAGTACAACTAATGGGATCAGATCCTTGTCTCTCATTTGCAATATGCAGATGATACTGTGGTTTTCTTAAGCAGGGACCTCACACAGCTTGGATTCCTTCATGGAATGGCCAAGAGGAAAGTATTTGGGGTGGTTGATACGAGTTACTTTGATAGGATGGCCGGTGCTATTGGGTGTGGTGCTGATTCCTTACCCTTGGGTTATCTTGGGTTTTTGTTTAGTGCTCAGCACAGGTCGGTTACTATGTGGGAAGCTGATATTAAGAGCCTCCGTCGGAAGTTGGATGGGTGGCAATGCTGCTATTTATCGAGAGGGGAGATAGCTTTATAGGTAAAAGGACAGCATAAGTTACTGTTCTATTTTCATTTTCTTGCTTGAGATTAAGAGCTACTTATTTAGCATGCCAGCTTACTTATAGTTTCTGTTTACTATGTCTCATTGCGTAGTTAAATGGGTAGAGAGGATTTTAGAGTTCAACTTGGTTTTAATGTGCAAATGACTCTGGAGGTTTAGGGAGGAGCATGATAAGCCAATTGCTTGAGGTCAGCCAACGGGTGCGTGTTTGGCACAATTCTTAGGTGGACCAACCTGGTTGTGGTCCTATATTCCGAAATAATCAAGAATATCCATTTGGTAATATTCACTTTCATTTTCGGGAAGGGAACAGGAGGGAGAGAATAAAGGGAAGTAGAGTTTGAGCTGTGGAGGCGGGTGGCCAAATCCAGATTTGGTGAGAGTAACATAGGATGGCACATTGAATGGTTCACGACCAATGGGGATGGGGTGTGAAAGAGTATCCAGAGAGGGTTTCAGAGAGAGATCAGGTATTGTTGGCTAGTATTTGATTTTCGGAGGATAAGTGGGTTGCAGAGAGCGTTTTTCACTTGTTCCTGGACTTCCCAAGACTCTCCGCTATTTCAATTTTCAAAAGTTGCATGGTAATCTTAGTTGGGACTTGGGCATCTATGTTGCCATGACAGATTGCGACATTGCGAGTTTTGCCGCCCTACTATTGATGTTGGAAGTGATTTTAGTTGTAAGACCGGAAAGATATATTTGGAGTTGGGATATGAGCAAGGATGAGAGATTCTCAACCAAATCCTTTTATTTCTCCCTCGCTTCTCATCTACATATCAACTGTCAAGGTAGGAATGTCTGATTTTCGTAGCTCTTATATTTGGTCAGGAGAAATACCTTGCCATGTCTCCTTTTTCTTGTGTTGTGCAACTCATAATAAGATTTTGATCTTAGATAACCCAATTAGGAGAAAGAGAATAAATGTGAACTGCTGTCTTTTGAGTATGGCTGACGGCGAGTCAGTATGTGACACCCTCATCTATTGTCCATTCTCATGGGAGATCTGGAGTCACTTCGTGTGTCAACCTGTGGTGTATAAGTGTATTGGGTTGTTCCTCGGTCAGCAAAAGATTTGTTGGTTTCTTGGGTTCTAAGGGTCCATTCTCCTTGAGGGTATTATCAATTATGGAGCATTCCACTAGTAGTTAATGGTGAATAAAGTTTTGAGAGAAAAGAGAAATAAAAAAGAGGATACGGCCTCAGTTATGTATAGACTTGTATCACTCCCAATATATATAACAAAATAATAGTATATGATCGAGTGGCCAAATATGCAGTAGGGTTACAGACAATTGAACAACTGTACACTTTCTTTTTACTCTTAATACAATATTTGCTTACTTAGAAAAAAATAAAAAATAAAAGGCTTTTAATAATAAAAATTTCCTATAAAATTTGGGTCGCCTATCTGGAGATGTCCCTTAAAACTCTAACACCCCCCTCTACTATCATGTGGGCTCTATGGCTAGTGAGGAATAGGAAACACTTTGATGGTTGTGTGGCATTGATGGCAGAGGTTTATTACATCGACCAAAGGGTTCATTTCACTTTGGTTATTATATCGATCAAATGGTTCATTTCCCATTTGGTCCAAATTTTTGGAGTGGAGAAACACACCAATCGGGGACTTTATATTCAGTTTAGGATTTGGTGCTCGGGCAAGCATGATCGAAACTCCTAGTTATTTGTTTTGATTTATATTTCTACTTGTATTTCTTTTAGTTTTGTAGTTACCTCGTTGTATTTCTATGGGATCCCTCGTCCTATGGTACTGCTATATTGTTATATAGCAATAAAAATAAAATTAGAAGCGACTTCTTTGTGATTTTCCCAGGTGACAGAGGAAATTGAAGGGACGAGATTTAACACCGGAATCTCTGCAATGATGGAGTTTGTTAATGCAGCATATAAGGTATTTAGCATGTCAACAAAAGTTTATAACTGACTTAAAGGAATTAAACTGCAGATTCTGGAGCTTGGTCCTTATGACCTACCTGATTTCACTATGTGCTTTGCTATGTGTGATACTTATAAGAAGTATCTTTACATGTTTTCAGTGGAACAAGCATCCGAAGACAATAATAGAAGCTTTTGTTTTGTTGCTTTCTCCATACGCACCTCACATGGCGGAGGAGCTATGGTGTCGCCTTGGGCATTCAAATTCATTAGCGTATGAGCAATTCCCAAAGGTAATTCATTCCTTTGGTGGATGTCAAGTGATTGTGATTTTTTGTGTACGTACTGCTATTGACTATCGTTATCGTATAAAATCAAGCCTCAATTAGTGTAAATCTTTTCCTATACCACGAAATATAACATAACTTGTTTATTCTTTATATAAGTTTTTGTCTCTATTTGAACTTGGAGGAAGTGCAGTAGCTGAAGAGTTAAAGGCTTGATATGGAAGAGTGTTTAACATCAATAGTTTGTTTTTATGATCAAGTGACCATACCAAAATACACTTGGGTGATGAGCAATGCGAAAACTCTTAAAAAAGAGACTACTTGTTACTCTATCAAGTTGGTTCTTTTATACGATAAGGTTAGGGTTGTGATGATGGCATCAAGTAATTCCAGAATGGACTTGATAGAAAAGGTGCTGATGGAATTGGGGTTACCAGCAGTGGTTATGGAATACAACGATTCTACTTGAAGATTAAGTAGAACATTCAAGTTGTATTGAACAAATAATGGCACTTTCAACGTCTGTCCTTATACAAGCTTCTGGTCAGCAACAATAGGTATCCTCCACAGGTTGCAACCCACCCCAACTATTTTAGCACTGCCTTGGCGATATGTTGTGCCTCCTAAAGTGCAATTCTTTATTTGGTGTTTGCTACAAAGTAAGGTATTGACTCGCGGCCATCTTATTGCGAGGGGTAAAGACGTTTCCCCCACTTGCGCCTTATGTGATCTTGTAGATGAGATAGCAGATCACCTAATGTCACATTGCAGATTCAACAGGGAAGTTTGTTTGGCACTACTTCAACTAGTGGGAATCAATATCAACTTGCCCATAGCTGTACACTTGGTGACCTTTCTTTAAGAGGTGGTTCGCTTCGAATACTACGTCTTATGGAAGCCGGTTGTGGACTTCAATTTCATACGCGACCTGGTGGATTTTAGGATGAGGAATGATGTAATCTTCAACGATTAAGTGCAACTATGGAAGCAACTACCCGTAATATCAAAAGGCTAATCTTTGGCTTTGGACTTCTGTGGATAATGAGAGGAGAGGATTCTCTTTTGGTAGTCTTATATTGGATTGGGAGTTTGTCATCTTGGGCCTGTCTTAGTTGGGGTTGCTCAATTTCTTTCCCTGTTATTTCCTTTTTTACCTTTTATCTCTTATGTCTTTTATTTATACGGTAAGTTTCTTTCTCACTGTTTTTATTTCCTATGATCAATGAATAAGATGCTATAAAAAAAAACTTCATTTACGAGACCAAAGGAACCATGATGAATCTTCATGGCTCTTGAGTATGAGAAACCCACATTTTCTCGTGTTCTCTCTAACATAAAGATGCAGAGTAGGATATGAATAATAATCTTCTCCTGGACAACATCTTTTATCTCCTCACTTTAATGTGGTAATTTGCAGGCCAACCCTGACTACTTGAAAGATTCGACTATAATCCTACCAGTTCAGATCGATGGCAAGACCAGGGGTACCATAGAAGTTGATAAAACATGCAATGAAGAGGAAGCAATTAGAATAGCATCAGCAGACAGGAAGCTCTCTAAGTATCTCGTTGGAAAGTCAATTAAGAAGAGAATATACGTGCCAGGAAAAATCTTGAATATTATCTTGGACCGGCAAATTGTTGAGGTAAAGAGTCTGTAGGTTTTTGACATTGCACTTTTCAGAGCCAATGTGTATTTTATCTAGTCTTAACTAATGAGGTTCTTTAGCAATATTGTAAAAGAAATTATACAATAACCGAACAATGATACACAAAATCAAAAGAAATACGAGTGAACTTTTCTCTCTGATCCATTCAATTCCACGCCCCTTCAATGCTGTATAAAGTATGATCCTGGTATCCGGTGAATGCAGTGTGTGTGTATGCTTTTGATATGCACATACATGTCTGAGTACTTGTTTATAGTGATTAAGGTGAGGTATTTACCTGTGAATAATTGTCTAGGGCTGAGTGTAATGGTTAAGGAAGCCTGCAGTTTCAATCCTGAATTGAGATAAAACGTGTTGGATATGCCGGCCCGTATTTCCACATGTGGGTGCATCTACACAACTCATAAAATTATGGTGCAGGTTCGAATAATTACAGTTAAAATTTACCATACAGAATTAAGGAGCTCTTATGACGAAAATGCCGAAAAAATGGGTATGGTATGGGAGTTGCATGCTTAATTGATGAGATTAAAAAATTACTGAGGCAGCAAAACATTAGATACCTATGGTTTTTAGTAGGAATCTGATTTTTAATTGCTTCTTGTTTTACGAGTATTGTAGGACCCTATGGTTGACTAAGTAAACCGAAGGGATTTTCGTAGAAAAAGAGAGAGACAAGAGACCCTTGGTACTTTAATCTCTGATGGTTAGCCAAATGCAGTGGAGGTCGCCTTCTCAGTGTTATTGCGTTCTCAAGTTGTATTTGCTTCTGGACAACATATTTTGGTGCAAAGTAGGCGAGCTGAATTGTTTGGAAGGCATGGCGCACCAAATGCGCGCCTAAGGATTGCCCATGCAGTGAAACCTATTTTGAGGGAGCAGCAAATGGCATGGGATCGATGTCAACAATTTGGTGGGAGATATATGGGAACAAATGGATAGGATCACTCAGGGTCAAGCTGTTCGTTACTACCACAAAACAAATAGGGTAGCAGCCTTGCACGTTACTAGGCAACAGTGAAAGGTTCTAATGTACACCCTTCCCATTTCGATAGATCATAATTGTGTGTAACCCTGCTTAGATATTTCCCTAAAAAAAGGACCAAGGGCTTTCATTTTCTGGCTGTATATCGTAACAGCCATACTCTTGCTTTGGCTTTTAATAACCCAGGGAACTTGAAGTGTGATTGTAACGCTGTCTGAAATTTCTGATTAGAGTCGTTGAAAACTTATAATATTTGGTAAAAAAGGAGAAAAAAAGGAAAGGTTGTTCAGTTGTTAGTTATTGGAACTAGATGTGAACACTATTTAGCAGAAAGAACAAAAAAAAAAAAAAAAAAAAAAAAAAAAGAAACCCAATTGCTTAAAGATATCAACATCGTCTCTTGTCAGCACTTCACTTGATGACAGATTTGTTTATGCCTATATAATATTAAGCATGCGATTTTGTAACTAGAGTTGTTGACAGTTCTTTCCTTTTGTTGGTGTCTGGTGGTGATGAGAACGTAAATAAGTATGAGAGTTTTAATTATTGTTGAAAAATGGGAACCTTAAACCTACCCCAACACAAAACCAAGTAAACTCATGCAAGTGGAAACCCATTTTTTATGTATGCGTTTTTATGGCTCTTCACAGTAATGCCAGTATAGAGTTTCCAATAGACACTAATAACTTGTCTACTGAATTATGCAATATTACATATAGATGAAAATGAGATGCTGTCACTTTCCCTTGACCCGAAAGGTACGCTGGAATCGACTTCCCATTGCTTCTCACTCTTCTTATATCCTTCTGCTGCGAAAGTGTTGTACTGGCAAACTTTTGTGCATTTCATAGGTTTCAATTTTGTGTAAACAAACAATAGGTTGATAGCGAATCTAGTAGCGGTTTTATGTTGGAATAGTTACACTTAGACCAGGCCATTAGTTACCGACTTTCCACTATGGCGCGTGCGGGGGAGATTCCGAGTGTGAAGGAATCTGTAGTGAAGGCTTGCTACGGGTGCTCCTGTACCAGCTTCACTCTGTTATTTTTCTTTCCGTCAAGTTTGGCTTCGGCTTTTACGATCCTACTTTCTCCATCGAATTTTTTTTTGTTCCTGCCCTGAACAAGACCTCCAGTGACACACGGAATAGCAGTATATTTTTTGACCTCAAGCTACAGAACAATAACTATGAGAAAGAAATTTACTATGATGCTCTCAATGTTACTCTATACTATGGCCAGTACACAAGTTTTCCAGTGGGGAATGTGTCTATTCCAGGGTTCTATGAGGATTATGATCGTTTTCAGAAAACACACAGAAAAGAGATGGTTACGGCCACAGGAGCCCCTTGGGAAACTGATAGTCAGGAGGTTTCTAATGGCACAAATGTATTCTGGGTGGATCTAAAGACTGCCGTGAGGTACGGGGACTTATTTTGGAAGACAAAGCGCTATAGTATTAAGGTTGGAGGTAGTGTGAGAGTGAATGATCAGGGTAGCATGGTGAAGCATAAGAATACGGGGGTGAAGCTATCTTCTGCATCTGTTCAAGCTGGTCATTCTACGCACGTCTATTGGTTGGTTGGCTTTGTTTTTCTTTTCCTTTGGTCCTAATTTGTAAACCTCATTTACTAAATATTTGTTTGCTTGTACATATATGTGTGTGAGTAAGCGTGGCATGAGCATGTATGGTGTTCAGTTTGGTATGTTGTGTCTATGATAAAAAGAAGGGTTAACTAGTATTACCCCCCCCACTAGATGAGCCAATTAGGATTTTCCCCCCACTAGATGGAAATTAGGGTCTCCCCCCTAAATACACACAAAAAAAAAGTCAAAGTGGGTTAACCGAATTTTTTTTGTGTGTATTTAGGAGGGAGACCCAAATTTCCCATCTAGTGGGGAAGGAATCCTAATTGGCTCATCTAGGGGGGTGGGGGGGTGTGTAATACTAGTTCACCCTAAAAAGAATGAAAGAAGTATTAAGCATTTAGTAATTAAGGAGTACTACTACTTCAAAATGCATGAATATCAACTATGATTGTATCCATGTACTTTAAGGAGCTTCATGAAATTTTGTGTTGGTGCAGTTAGTGCATTTTGAGGTACCATGAGGATAAATACTTCCAGAGTATAAGCAGCCGGAAACAAGTATGACATTGAGGTGTACCATACCATTGGTGCTATTGTGGCATGACCAAAGGGTGTCAACAAGGAATGTAATATATGAGGCCGATTCTGTGATTATCGTTAAGATGACACAAAGCAGATGCGGCTGGGGATGGAAGCAATCCTCCAGCTGCAGAGTAGACAACCCAAAAATAAAAAGTCAAAAACCTCCAAACATACCTACTATCAGCAACACCACAACATGATCTTGCTGCGAACCAGAATTAAGAAAAAAAAAACCATTTATTCTTTGTTTTGTTCTTTGATCTTCTCATAGGGATCCCCTTCTCATATTCTACCTTGTTATTATGTTATTTACTTAATGTTCTTCCTCCACCATTCCCCAGTAATTCATGGCAAAAAATCTAGTGTTTTGAACTCGTGTTAGTGTGCAATAACAAGTGTAACTCTTGTATCTATCTTGTACTGGAAATACCTACACTAAAACCTTATGGTCATTAGTACCTATTTTTCGCCGATGCTGCCCGCAAAGGCAGGGGAGATGCCTAGCACTAAAGAATCTGTAGTGAGGTGTTGCTATAGGTGCACTGGTACGTTACCATCTTGAGTTTAATACTTGCTTTACCTATTGTCAAGCTTGGCATATGCTTTATCGAACCTACCATCTCCATCGAAAAATTCTACGTTCCAGCCCTGAACAAGACCTCTAATGACGACACCCTGAACAACACCATATTCTACCTCAGACCGTACACCATAGACGATATAAGAAAACAGTTTACTGCGATGCCTCAGTGTAACCCTATGTTATGGGCAGAACCTAAGTTTTCTAGTCACAAATGTGACATTTCCTAGGTTCTCTTAGGAGTTTGAAGTTCTTAAGGAAATGTATCGAAAAGAATTGGTTACAACTTACAACCTATGGAGTACCTTGGGAAGTTAATAGTTCGAATGGGACTACGTATACAAGGTGGATTTGAAGAGCACGGTGAGGTATGAGATATTATTTTGGAAGAGAAAGCGCCTACGGTATTATGGTTGGAGGGAACTAGCACTACTTCAAAATACATGATATCAAACTGTGAAACACAGCTTTATTTGGTTCTTTTTAACAATCAAGTTTACTTTTCACATGCATAAATGGTGCTTGAAGGAGTCAGTGTTTTTAGCCAGTAAGATCTTGATGATTAGACCCTAGCTGGTCTGAGGAGTTGGAAACAGTAATACAACGCAATGAATCACGTCAGATCTTTATGATTAGACTGGTGAGGTGGCTCGTATGCAAGTAACAGAGTCACAGATGTGTTGCCTCATTTGCTTGTTAGCAGCCCTCATTCGTAACTAGAGTTCTTGAAGCGTTTCTTTTGGGTTTGATGGTGAGAACATAATTAAGTATGAGGATATCTATTAGAGTTGTTCAAAGATGCGAACAATACACCTACCTTAACAAAAAAAAACCAAGTAAACTAAATTCAAGTTGAAACGAGGACCCACTATTTTATGGCTTGGTATAGATCGAGTTTCGAATATATATCACTTAGTACTTAGTAGGCAGGTACTAATGCATGCTGGATCATTTTCCCTTGAATTAAAAGAGGTAATTGTTACTGCCGGACCCCATATTGTGTTGTGCAGACCCCAAAAACTAAAACACTTATTACAAATGTGTCATTGGTCCCAAAAGTTGTTTTGTGTTGGGCAGACCCCAAACCAAAGTGAATTTGACTTGTTGCAACCTTTTCAGCCCTTCTCTTCTATTCTCTTCTCTTCTACTATAAAAAACCATAAACCCTTAAACCCTTAAACCCTTAAACCCTAACACTAAACACTAATGGAAGAGCCCAACCCCATTTTAGAACATGAAGATGACGAAGAAAATGTAATGCATCATGACCCCATTCAAGAAGAAAATATAGAACAAGTTCCAAGTGACCCCATTCAAGAAGAAAATGTAAAACAAGTTCAAAGTGAAGAAAATAGAGGAATGGATGATGATGCATTTAATAAGAATAAGGTAAATCTAAATTAAACGTAATTATGAATGTAGTAATTATGCATGTAATAATTATGCATGTAGGAATTATTGATGTGTACAGTGATTATACATGTAATAATTATGCATGTAGTAATTATGCATGTAATAATTTTGCATGTAGGAATTATTGATGTGTACAGTGATTATACATGTAATAATTATGCATGTAGGAATTATTAATGTGTACAGTGATTATACATGTAATAATTATGCATGTAATAATTATGCATGTAGTAATTAAACGACGCGGCTAGGTCGTTTGTATTTCACACCAAAAACGTCTCGCACACCGTCGATCGTGGTCCAAAACGATATAGCCATGTCGTTTGGGATTTGAATTTGGAAAAAAGCGATTTGTCCGCTTTTTTTTGCGACTTGAACGGTGTGGCCACACCGTTTGAAGTTAATCATAAGCGACATTACACCGTTTGGACTAGGTCCCCCAAACGGTGTGGCCATGTCGTTTTGAGATTTGAACTTGGAAAAAAGACTTGTCCGTTTTTGCTACTTGAACGGTGTGGCCACACATTTGGACTTAGTCTCAAACGACATGGCCACACCGCTCAAGACTAAGTCCAAACGGTGTGGCCATGTCGTTTGAGACTAAGTCCAAACGGTGTGGCCACACCGTTCAAGTAGCAAAAAAATAGACAAGTCTTTTTTCCAAGTTCAAATCTCAAACGACATGGCCACACCGTTTGGGGCTAGTCCAAACGGTGTGGCCATGTCGTTTGTGACATTTGGTACTTAAGCCAAACATCAATTAACAACTGTTCTTTATTTAGGATCCTTCGGTGCGTTTTGAGAACTCTGGAAACTCGAATGACGTGGATGATGTTCAACCGCTTTCAATGGATACAACGAAAATATTTACTACTAAGAGGTACATAGTAGGCATTGTTTTCACTTGTTTTGATTTTCTAAATGAAATTATATTAGTTTATTGATTGTTGTTTTCTTTCATATATTTAGGTATTTCATACACGTAGTGACGTAATTGGTTGGGCAACTGCTCGGGGAAAACAATGTAATGTGGTTGTGGTAATTGGGAAGTCGCAGAGTGCTAACGGAACCGAAAGTACCAAGGCTGGATTTAGATTATGAGAGTTCGGGTGTATCGTTCACACAAAAAGCGAGAAAAGTTAATAAGAGAAATACGGGAACCATGAAACGTGGATGTCCATTTAAGTTAAGATGTATTTTCCAACGCCGGCAATCGCCGATAGTTGGAAAATTGTCGATTCTTAATGGTGTTCACAACCATCCATTAGCGAACACCCTTGAAGGACATGCATTTGCTACTCGACTGACTGTTCCACAATTCGAGTTCTTGTCAGAGATGACTCAAAATGGAGTTAAGCCTAAAGAAGTTTTGAAGTCCATCAGACATAGGTGTCCTGATAACCTATCTAGCATATATCAAGTCTACAATGCCAGGCACAAGGTGAGGACATTGGATATGAACGGTCGCTCGCAAATGCAGAGATTGCGTGAGTTGTTAGCAGAAAACCATTATTTCGAGGAGGTAAGAGAGGATATGAATACGGATGAGATAACAAGATTGTTATGGGCCCATCCGGACGGTGTTAAAATGGCTCGGACTTTTCCAAAAGTTTTCATCATAGATGCGACCTATAAAACCAATAAGTATCGGTGACCTTTTGTACAGTTTGTGGGGGTGACTTCAACCTGAAAGTCTTTCACGGTCTGTCAAGTGTTGCTCCAGTCCGAAACAGCGATAGACTATGAGTGGGCTTTGCGTCAGTTTAACGGTTTGCTGGGTGAAGAAAGGCCATCTGTGATCGTGTCTGACAGGGACTTGGCCTTGATGGGTGCTGCTGATATTATGTTTCCTAACGCGCACAAGCATCTCTGTAGATGGCATATCTCTATGTGCGTCCTTCAGAAATGCAATAATTTTTTTCCCACCACAGAACTAGTAGATAAAGGCCAGTTCTCGAACAACAATGAGTGAAATCGAGGGGCCGAGGATATCTTCAACCGTAAATTGCTTGCTTTGGAAAAACACTATAGGGTTGAGTACTCCAATTTTGTTAGTTATCTGGCGAGAGACTTGGTTGCCTTTACAAGGATCGATTCGTATGTTGTTGACGGATCAACACATTCACTTTGGGGAGTACAACGACCAATAGAGTCGAAGGTCTCATGCTTTCGGTGAAACGCGTGTTCTAGGAAACACAAACGGACATGATTTTCTAAGTATATTTTACTTGATCCACCCGATTTTAGAGATCCAAATATGCGAGATTAGAGGCGTTCTCGAAGAGTCCGATTGTAACCCGGCACCACCACCGGATTCCTTTATTTCGTGAACTTCGAAACCCGGTCTCAAGAAAATGTTTGGACTTGCTTTATGAAGAATTAGATACCCGTGTGTAAGCTTTAACGCTAAAGACTCTCGAGTTCATTTGTGGGTGTTATTTATTTGCTTTGATCATGGATTGTCATGTGCTCATGAAATCATTGAACTTCAAAAGCAAGAACGTTCCATATCTTTGAGTGCTATCGATCCCTTTTGGAAAACTCATGCTTTTTCCAAAGTGTCGGTGGGTGTTGGTCCCGATTGTAGACCTTCGATGGATATGTTTATGAAAAGTATGAAATGAAATGGCTTGAAGAAGCGAGGGTTATGGTTAGAAAACTTATGGAGATTGCCGTGCGAAACTACATGGCTAGAACCACCTCATGAGGAGGCTTAAAACCAAAGGTCGGCCTAAGGGTAGCTGCAAAGAGAAAGCTTCCAACTGAGGATGAGAACTCTTCAAAACGAGATTCATCTGGTTTTGAACATTCCCAACGTGAGCATGAAGAGTGGGTCTCGTCGCAACAATCAGAATGTACGCCAAATTCCAAGCCTTCTCATAAATTCCAAGCTACTCCAAACCCACCTGCAGAGAAGTCTTCTTCGAAACCACCTTTGCCACAAAAAAAAACCACACCACAGAATAACTCTTCTCAAAAGTCACCTTTACCACCTAAAACAACCACACCACGGAATAACTCTTCTCAAAAATCACCTTTACCACCTAAAACAACCACACCACGGAATAACTCTTCTCAAAAATCACCTCAAAAGTTAGACATTGGCATCGTGAGGGAGCCGAGACATTACGGTTTGGACATTCCAAAGAACGCACAAATATATTGTTAAAGTGGATGACCACGTGGGTGATGGCAATTCTTGGTATAGAGCAATGTGCATTGCAAAGGGAAGAAGTCGGGGAAGAGTGGTCGTGGATGAAATGAGTTGTTACAAGAACTTAATGACAACCTCCCCTATCTTGTACATTGTACACTCACGGTGAGATTAGGTAATGCGAAACCTACAATTTCCCATGAATGCGGTTGGGCACCCCTCGTAAGTGGATGAGCATGCCCTTTGCTTTGGATATCTATTTGCTTCGAGATTTAATGTCGCCCTCGTACATTTAGGAAGTATGTACTTGCCATCTTATTTTGCCAGAACGAGAACCCAAGCAAATCGAGAGAGTAAAGAAAGTGTTGGGTACCGCTTACGTACAGGGATGTCATTTTGTCCATGTTGAACTTGTTGATGATTGTCCGGTTCCAAAACCGATGCGAAGATGGCGTAGAGCTCGACACTTAATTGCAGATAGTTGGGATACTGCATTACAAGCAAGACAAGCGCAATTTACGGCATTGAACATTCCCAATTTAGTATTGGAAGATGAGCACACTAATGATGGAGTCGAAATACCAATAATAGATGTTGACTAGGAATAAGTCTATGTAATTAATGTTCATGTGGTTGGAATTGTAATTTGGTTTTTGATACAATTTTCTTAAATTTGATTGGATTTTTTTGTCGAATTAATTGTATGGATGTATGTATGTTTGTTTGATTTTGGAAAAAATGACTTTTGGAAAAAATGACTTTTGGCAAAAAAAATTCTCTGTTTTTTTGGCACTTGAATGGTGTGGCTACACCGTTTGGACTTAGTCTCAAACGGTGTGGCCATGGCGTTTGAGACTAAAACTTGGAAAAAATATGACTTGCTGTTTTTTTGGCATTTGGACGGTGTGGCCACACCGTTTGGACTTAGCCTCAAACGGTGTGGCCATGTCGTTTGAGATTTGAACTTGGCAAAAAGATTTCTCTGTTTTTTTGGCATTTGGACGGTGTGGCCACACCGTTTGGACTTAGTCTCAAACGGTGTGGCCATGTCGTTTCAGACTAAAACTTGGAAAGAATAAGACTTGCTGTTTTTTTGGCATTTGGACGGTGTGACCACACCGTTTGGACTTAGTCTCAAACGGTGTGGCCATGTCATTTGAAACATCTAAACTTGGAAAAAAAAATGAGTTGCTGTTTTTTTGCCTCTTGGACGGTGTTGTTGCGTGTTGTTTCGTGTTTTGGCAAAAAAATAGATGTTTCGTGTTTTGGCAATTGATCAATGTTTTATACATGGCATAAGAGAAATGAGAGTGGAGAAAGTGAAGAAGATATTCCAAAAATTTGATAATAACAAAGACGGAGGACTCAACACAAGAAATGTCATATCTGGTAATCTCTGTAAAAGGACTAACAAAACCTGCGAAGTCGAATATGAAAAAAATCCTTAGAATGTGAGTACAAGAAACATTTAATGAACAAAATCTTATTAACAAGTATTCCACATAATAGTACTGCAGTTCTAAGTTACAAAATAGTTACAAGAAGTTACAAGTATTAACAAGCATTTAAAGAACAAAATAGTACTGCAGTTCTAAGTTACAAAACTTAGATTCAACAAGTATTCCACATATCCCACAAAAATCTCCGAGTTTCAGCAACAATACAATGTTATCACTTGATTTTTCTCTATAAGCATCTTTGTTACAAAAGCATAAGTAAACATAACAATAACAAAATTAAAACTTCAGAAAATGGTTAGTCAATCGTGATAACAACACAGTAAACCCTAGACTCAAGCTCAAGCTCTATAACACATTTCCAGACTCAAGAAAGACACTCAATCTCTCAAGCTCTATAACACATTTCCACCCCAGACTCCAACAAGATTTCCAACAAGACTGCCAATGCTCAACACAGTAAACCCTAAACTAACCAAATTCAACATTGCTAAATCCAATGCTCCTTAACGATATCGTCCGCCAATGAACTTGCACCGAGTCAAATTGTATGCCTCCATGAACTCGTTCCGTGCATCGTCTGGAATCGCAGTCCCACCCAATTGCAGGCCTTGATTGAGCAAACGAGAAATTTCATCAATGACGGGGTGTTGTCAAAATTAAAACGAAAAACTACATTAGTATATACATTTACATTTATAAAATACCAAAACAAAACAAAACAAAATAAAAAACAAAAAAAACTAACGTTGTAAAGTATTAACTCACCAGATTATGATATGGAAGACTCTGTAGGGAGTAGAGATTAAGATGATCAGGGTTTATCATTCGAATATGGCTATTGTTTTCGTACTAACTCATGTATCTACTAACACACTCCCATGGATAAGACGGAATGGGTCCTCGATGTTCAAGTTGTATCAAGTGCTTTTGCCATTTACTCCAATAGGAAGACACAACATTAAATTTCACATCGTACCCGCGTCCGGAAGTAGTTCGCGTCGACCCTCGAAACATTGTACTGCTATTGGATCTGAAGGTACAAACTGCATATGACCCAACTGACGCACAACCCTCGAAACATTGTACTGCTCGACATTATCAAGAAAGCATATAAATCCCTCGAAAAATGCTATTTCATCCACCGCCATATATAGCTCGGACTTGACATAGGGATACCATTCAACCTATCAAATATCATATGATCGAGGAAATTAATCATTAACCACATACTAATAATATCAATTAATAAATAAAACTATTTATATACAAAAATGCTTACATCGGTACAAGTCATATTATCAATCATCGCCGGGTATGCTTCAATGCAAATTGTTGTGCTAGCATAAAAAGACCGAAAGTAATGGCGAGTATTTATGAGTACGCGACATGCTCAACCGATAGTCATCGTTTGGGAATGGCACGAACACCGGAAGTACTCATAAATCCATGCCTAGATTAATATAGACACCCGTTAATATTGTAATAGATAGATAAAATTGACATTGAAAAGAAAAAAAAAAAAAAATACGTAGGAGAGTGAAATAGCACGAAACACCCTTCACCTTGGCACTTGTGGCGGTCCCCAAGACCTCCACAATACAAGTAAGCCGGTAAAGGTCGCACCCCACGCCGTAGTCTCGATCTCGACAAATTTCATAAGCAGTCTCAGATAACAAACGGGAACTGCAGTTCCAGACGTGTCGGTGAAGGCGGTACATCCAAAGAAAAACAACAAATAAGCTCTCACAGCAAACCGCAACTCTTTTTGGGTTGACGCCTTCTTAACAACAACCCCATTTTCATCCCGTAAATCTTCATCCGTCACCTTCCCAGCAAACTGCTTCATCAAGAAATCCATCCTAACTTTGGAAGTGAACTTATTGGATTTCATCTCTGCATCTATCTTATCTATGGGTATGCCAAGACCTTGGTGGAGGAGTCTTTTTGTCTGTTCCAGGGTCAAATCAGTGTCCCCAGTCACTGCTTTGCCTCTGATCGGAACTCCTAAGAGTTGGGAAATATCGTCCAACGTGATTGTCATCTCACCCCACGGCATATGAAACGTGTTAGTCTCTGGATGCCACCTCTCCAGAAACGCAGAGACCAACACAGGATCCTGATGCCTATATACACCTAAGACCAGAGCACATAAGCCGGTCCTTTGAAGCTCCACATGAAAATTAGAACAGTCTGAACACTCTTCGACGATATCCCATTGTACCAACTTGTTCAGGTGCCCATGACACTTCAACACCCCTCGCTCCGCCTAAAACAACAAAAACTTAGTATTAATGTATGCACAAGGTTTCGTAATACAAAATTTAAATACAAATAGACAATATATAATAATATTACCTGCCCCTCCCAAATATCGCGAGCCACGTGCACCGCATAGTCATATAACAGATGTGACACACGAGGGCCACCTCCATAAACACCTCTCTAGAACTCCAAGTCATTGTTGGACTTTCTCACAATATTCACTGGAGGTACAGGTATAGGGACTTCAGGGACTTCCTCGTCATCATCATCCTCCTCCTCCTCATCCTCCGTATCCTCCTCATCCTCCGCGTCATCAACACCCTCTTCGTCATCTTCTTCACTATCATCTTCTTCATCATCACCTACAACTACACTCTTCCCACGATCCATATTTACATCATCTACATCTACATCTACATCTACATCTACATCTACATCTACATCTTCATCTTCATCTAAATCTAAATCTAAATCTAAATCTACATCTACATCTACATCTACATCACTCAGAACTGTTTGCTTTCTTATCTTTTGATTTCCTAACTCTACACCACTTACTACATTACTGGGATCATCCGCTTTCCGATCCCCTCTACGGACTGATGCCGAGGTAGTTGTTGCCCTTTCTCTTTTTTTCTCAGGCTCCTCGCGACCCGAACTACTACTCCCCCCACCTAACAACTTCTTAGCACCCGTGAAAACACTTTTTGCTACATTCTTCACATTCACATTCTTTGTTCGAGGCATTGCTACAAAATAAATAGGAGTTCAAAATAAGACATTCAACTAATTCAAATTGTTTATTAACAAGCAAATTCACAACTTCTAATACTAACAAGCAAATGCACAACTTCTTCTCCGTTTAGGAAGTCAGCATAGTGTAACAAACCTACCACAAACCAGAAGTTATTGTACAACAACTTCCCATTAAGTTACAATAGAATCAAATCTCAGTTTTCTAATAGTAGGAAGGTGAGAGACGCAACCCTATGCATGCATGCATGCATGATGATGGCTTCACGATTATGAGGAATTCTTAAACAAAAAGAAAAATTCAAATGGAACCTACTTTTAGGAGATTCTTGGCAAGGTCTACATCCCCTACTTTAAATAGGCTGCTATTCACTACTAGAATCCCAATTTCACTAGCCTTCACTCTTGTTTTTGTCAAAAGTTCATCTATTTACTTTAAAAAAAAAGTAGTTTCAATGTCAATTCACTTCAACAATTTATTAACTAGAACACCAACAAAGTAAATCAACCACCAAGGAACACAAACAATAGGTTTGATTCCATTAACAGCACAAATACTTGTGGTTCAATAAAACTATTCATTTCTCACGAACCATCCACTTTAGTCAATTATTCTTCCATGCTAGGAGTTCTACTTACAAAAACACATGCATTTTGGTCCCATCCCCTACTGACTTTGAAGTCTTAAATAAACATAATCTATCGTGCTAGCTAGTAACACAAGTAACTACAAGAACTATTTTGTTGGATAAGGTTTCACTCAATATCCACCAATTCGGTGGACTCATATGCTACTACACTTCCGTGTCAAGATGCGACGCTTTGTTTGTATTGTAATACATTACAATTACTCACATAGTATTGTCCAAGATATAGTGCCGAAATAGTAAGCCTCTTATGAATGAATGCTTGAATACATTCATTACAATATTCCATCAAATAACCCATGCCATATAATGAGATAGCTAGTTAACTCTCCTTATTCCAATTTAACAATACAAAGAATTCTATAACGAAAAACAGTTGAATTAAACCATAAACTAGTCCATTTTATACAATACACATTACAGTGAACATTAATAAATCATCAAAAGTTCAAATCTTTTGCAGAATACACATAAAAAAGGTACTACATCACAATTATCAACTACAATCGAAAATGGTTTGGAACCTAAATTGGGGAGAGATTTTACCCGAGATGTGTGTTTAAGGAGTTTTAGTGAAAAGTTTAGAGAGTGTGAAATGTTTGGTTGAAGATGGAAGAAACAAACCTGTGAAAATAAAGGTTGCTTCGACTTAAGAAAACCAAGCATGAAACGAAGATTGATTCGTCAATGATAGGTTCCTAAAGGATTGGACTGGTAAATGATGGTTCTAAGTTTTATATGTTCACAAAAGGTTCCAATCCTTTAGGAACCACTAACCATCATTGGCATAACCTCGTTTCACATGATGTTGAACCTAAGTTTGATTGGCATAATAGGTTAGTGGATCGACCCGTAAATGATGGTGGTATATTGAAGTTTGAGCGCTCATGGAAAGTGAAGGGTTTTACTATACTAAAGGATTGGACTTCTTTCGGTGATAGCGTAGTTCTTTGAAGCGGGCTGAAGGTACTTGCCACTTCTTTTCACTATTTAGTCTTTACTTCCTAGCTCCGTCGACCTCACTAGATCTAATATTGTTTAGGTAGATTTTTGTGGCATGCTAGTTGTTAAATTTATCTTTTCGCGGTACGGGAGGTGCTAATTTATTGGATCAGCCCTCCTTTTTGCCTTCTAGTACAAGGCAAAAAGGGATTACTTAAAACCATATTAAATTCTAAATAGTCAAATAATTACCATTCTTTCAATAGCATAACTACCCATAACTGTAAACAAAGTAGATTAATAAGGTAATCAGAAACATACAATAAGGATAACTAAGGATAACAACAGTAAAGACACCATCTCAGGGCTTGTTAAAATCATTTCGGGGGTTCTTTTGCACCAATCATAGTTGCCCAAGAAACCACAGTTTTCTCAACCATTTTATCAAAAAGCGTACTAAGGAAAGCAACAAATAGCTCAAAACATATAACAAAATGGGTGTCTAGAATTCAAAAGAATTGAATCAAACATAACATTATAAAAAAAAAATAAAAAAAATAGAAAGATAGAACAGTTACCTGAAACAGAGCTATATAAGTAGTATAGTTTCAAAGACACCAACTGAGTTTCTCTGTGTAGTGATGAAACAGCCTACAAAGAGTGTTTGAAGAGAAGAGATAATTCCGTACTTTGTTAATTGAATTGAGATCGAGAGTTTGTGTTTGTGGGTTTTTAGTCGAGCACGAAATCGAGGGTTTGAAACAGAAATCGCGAAATCAAAATCGAGTGTTTGTATTTGTGGGTTTTGGTCGAGCGCGAAATCGAGGGTTTGAAGCAGAAATTGCTAAATCGAAATGGAATGTTTGTGTTTGTGGGGTTGCCGGTTTGCCGGTTTTTGGGTATTTAGTTTGGGGGTGTATGATTTATGAGTTGCGCCCAACACAATGGGCAGACCCCGGCCCAACTCAGGGTCTGCCCAACACAAATTGGGGTCCGTCAGTAATAGGACTCTTAAAAGATTGCCTTGGCATCAAAGGTGCAGTAGAGTTGACTTCCATTGCTTCCATCTCCCTCTTCTTATAGCCATCTGCAACATATGTTGCACTTGCAAACATTTCTACAAATCATAGGTTTCTATTGACATAATCTTGCGAAAGGGGGTACGATCAAATACTAGAAAAGTTACATTAAAATCAACTTGTTCCTTATCCACCTCTCGCCATGCCGATGGCAAAGGCAGGGGAGATTCCAAGCTTGACAGAAACTTATGTGAGATTTTGCTATGGCTGCACATGTATGATCTTCACTCTGTTAATTGCTTTTATTTGTGTCAAGACTGTCACCGGCTTTTAGGAACCGATTATGTCTATAGAAAACTTTCACGTTCCTGCGTTGAACAAGACTTCTAACGACACCCACAATAGAAATGTATTCTTTGACCTTCAATGCTCCTACGGTTCTTAGTAAAGTCATGACATGAAAGAAAATGTTCATTTCTTGTTTCCAAGGTTATACCAATATCACAAAAAGAAAGAAACCAAAGTAATTAAGAGAAGTTTTCTTCTTAAGGAATTACTCGAGCCATACAAATGGTGCATACGCTTAGCCTTTGCATACTGGGTTAATCTCACTAGGCTCATGCGAAATCAGCTCTCTTGCTCCATGGGCTAGCAGACATTGCCAACTCTTATGTATGACCACTTGATCTTTAATGGTGCTACTCAGACCAAGGCATTGTCCACCTGACCAGCTGCCCTGCCTTTACGGTTCCATATTGGTGTAGTTTCAATAAGCTTATGTGGGACCAGCCGTCTCTCTCGTTTTGTGAGCTTGCGGAAATTGCTAACTCTCAGCCTAGCCACCTCAGCCTCCTCTTCAGGTGTCATCTCCCTAACTACCACTGTTAACCTGCACTCTGGTCTTTCCTTTATTCCACATTTTCCTTTTGCATGGTAATTAACTCGCTTCTTAAAATACCCTTTCCCTACAAACGCCTCAGCTGTCGACAAAGGAGGGTGTCCAGAATAAGACACAAGTAGTAAATTTACTAGGTATAAAATGGGAGAAGCAGGTATTGAAAACAATTAGGGTTAGTTAGACTTACACCACACATTACTAGTTGCAATTAGTGTTACCACCTCATTTTCAAAAATATTAGTGATACACCCCCCCCAGTGTCTAACTAACCCAAACAATTATTGCTAACTGATGCCTTATTTAAGAAAGAAACATGAAGAGGAAATTACCAACGAGGAGGCGATCTGGATCCAACCCATGGTTATGGGTTGCATTTGCACGGGCTGAGTGTATAACCTGCACCATCATACATTCCTCGTAGCTATCAGAGTTCTAAAAGAAATTTTACCTTTCTTAGAGATGCTATAAAAAGCGTAAGGGTTTGTTGGTATCAGACAGAATAGCATTATGGTGATAAGTCGTAATATAGCTGTGTAAAGTTTTCATACAAAAAATGCAGATATCACAAGATAAACTTTTTGTTAAGGAAATGGGACTCTCGCTTATTTTAACATAGGATATTCTTAAGATATGTGGCGTATGAAAGTGTGAGATTATACACTGATTGTACATCATCATACTTAGAATCCAAAAGCTCATAGCTTATAGGTGTATCAAAACATAATTGTATTCATGTGATGTTGATTCTCATTTCATAGAGTAAAAACAGAACAAAACCTTAACATCTAAATATTTTCATGTCAAACATTTCATTCATAGTAAAATGAAAAATTGAAATGATAAAGAATATAAACAGTCCATAGTAAATTCATAGTAAAATGAAATATTGAAATGATAAAGAATATAAACAGTCCATAGTAAAGGTTTTTAAAATCGGCAAAACATTTTATTTATTTTATTTTTTATTTTTAAAATCAGCAAAACAGGTTTTTTGTTTTGTTGGCTTATTAAAGGGTAATCCCCCTTCAGAAACCGGATAGAAGTGTCTTTTATACTAGGGAAACTTGTGTATGTTTAGAGTTAAACACTGTTAAAGTTCCTTCTGAGGTAACATGTGGATTTAAACTCTGCCAAATCAATCACATAGGTCTGCATAGATGAGTTTACCTGATAGACAGTCTTTGAAGCACGCTTCACGGTTACTTGCAGTTGCAACAGGGCATCTTCAACACGCATTCCACGAACTAATGCAGCCACTAAGTTCACTTTCTTGGGGCTCTAAACCACCGGAAGGAAATTATAATCAGATCCAAATAGATACAGCCAGATTTCTGAACACCAGGACAAAACAATCTAGAACAAGCTTGCATGGAGTGTGGCTAATTAAGGATGAGATCAGCTAACATCCCACTCAAGCTAATTTTAAGACAAAATCTAGCCAAGTACTTTGTCATGGCAAGCTCCTCGATGTACTGAGGGTAAAAAAACATACTAAATGAAAACAAAACATGCTCGGTATTTTCTTTTCATTTGGTATTTTTTTTTTTTCTTTAAGTGTAATATCCTTGCAGCACCTTATAAAGATGATCATTCCGGTCGATGATCCAATTACCTTAAATTTTATCGAACATAGTCTAGAATGTGCAGCCCATGGGGCCAGCCGGAGTACGTCCAGTATCAAATTTATTTTCAGTGTCTTCATCGGTCTTGGTTAATTGGTCCAGACCAAGTGAAACCATTATTCCCTTTTTATATTTAAAAATATTAGATAAATTAAACAAATGTAGTGCAATAGTAAGGGCATATTGACTTTCACCTAAAGTGACGGCCAGAAAACAAAACTACCTCCACCACTTAGACCTAGGAAGGTAAGCATCTTACTATCTAAGGCGTGGTAAATTGAATATTTTTGGATTGGCCATGGAAGTGCATCTCATTTCTTAGAAGCCACAAGCCCGACAATTAGATGACATCATGACATTGCTTTCCTAACGGAAATCTCTCCTTCAAATGTGGACAACAAGATCTAATTCTGCTCCTCACACATTCTCTACTTCAATACTATAAGCTTTGACCTCATAAACAAAAGGATTTTATCATTGCAATGAGATATGCAAAAACCAAGGCCTAATCTCTCTGGTGAAACACACTCTGTCACAGCTCAATGCATTCTAGTAATGGTTTTTTGAATCTCTCCAGAAGATGATGTTCAACCTTCAGAAGACTCAAGAGATGCAAGGATGTTGGGTGTAACTAAGTTTACAACTTAAAAAACATATAATGAGGACACACACGCCTTATGGTTATTCCCACCTAAAATTTCTGTGGACTTGATCTCTTTTACAGATAGACAACTGAAAGTGGATAAAAATACCTGTTTTATGTTTTTCAAAATTGCTTGAACTTGCGAACGCTTAATGACCGGAATCTGGCTATCATCAGTCTTTCCACTCTCTAATGCTAAAACAGGTGCAAACGGAGAAGCCACTGGCTTGACATCATCTGCAAGCAGCGTCCTTGAACTAGAAATTCCCTGTGATGAGATACAACATACAATCAAGATCAAAAGCACAATAAAACACAATTAGAAAAAATACGGATAACAAAGTAAACTCTGTTCAAGAGTAATACTATTTCAAAATGTAAAAGGGACAAGTTAGCATTACCAACTGTTGCAAATACTGATGAAAAGGATGAATAGTCCTCGTAGTAGATGGATTCAATGTCTTGTACAAGTGAGAATATTGACCACCTGCAATAACAACACATGCTTAAAAGTTTTGTCTACTAAACTACGAACATGGGTCTGCGTGCTTTCTTTACCTAATGGAGACGGGGAATCGATGTGAAAACTAGAAAGTTCCACCCTTTTTCCAACATTGCGAATTATCGACTGCAAATTCCTCTGCCAGCCCCACACCATGATGATGATTACAACAAAAAAAAAATCCCACTTAACTAATCAAATGCACCCATCTACATAAATAAATACAACAATCAAGTTAGAACGTTTCATACACAAATGCCCATACATATTATGTACCAATGAGACCACTTTCTTGACTTGCTCTTAGAAAAACCCTAAACCTCAAATGTTTTCGTCTATTTTTCTCAAAAAGATGCATGGCAGCAACGCCTTTAAAGAGTTGCACCAACAATACTACTAGTATACTATATCCCAAGATCAGACTACATGCAAACAAACTTGATATGAAACCATAATCAACAATCAAGAAGTTAGATATTGCATGCACAACAAACTGAATATACCCAGCAATAATGTCAATCAAGTTTAACACAATTCTAAGGTAAGGGCATCTCCAATAGAGGGTGTAAATTGTTTAAAGTGTAAAATTTACACTCTAAATATCAAAAACATGTTTCCAATGGGGGGGGGGGGTAAATCCCAGGTGATAAGCTAATAGTTAATAAAGGGGGTGAGAAATTCCCCATCCGGCTATTAGTCACTTGAAGTAACGGCCCAATTAAAAAGAAATTCGGACGTCACCTAAACTCACGTCTATTTTATTTTTTTTAGAATTGTAACGTTTGCAACGGGTAAAGACCGTCATTTATTGGCTGAGACAGTTTTAATAAAATACGGACATTACTCAAAGTGGCGTGCATTTTATTTCTTTTTTTAGTTAAACCACTTGCGACGGACTTTGACCGTCGTTTTTTCTCAGTTTTTTTATTTTACAAACTCTTAAACTTTGTTGCATTGGATACCATTTTGGATGTGAAAACCATTAATGTGAAAGAGGGGTCATAAAATCCTAGTGGCACCTATGTGGCACTTATGTGGAGGTGTATATATACAATCTCCATTGGAGATGCCCTAAGATGTACTCAATTTTAACTGACCTGCTAACAAGTTCCAATATATGCAAGCACTTTCTACGCATCATCTAGTATTAATAATTTTCCAGGAGTCAAAAGCACCAAAATATTTTTTTCGAAAAAAGTTGTCATTAAGAGATTTTTCCTTTGCAACCAAATTAGTGTTCTACTTTGAAACAACAAATCAACTAAAATTTAGAAAGAAAAAGTTATAAACAGACATAAGTCATATGGGTTAAGAGAAAGAAAACTCACCAATATTTGTTGCAAGATCCAAGAAGCGAGATGATGATTGGGACCGAGAGTAAAACTAATGGAAAGGAAAGGAAAAAAAAAAAAAAAAAAAAGTGGTCTACTATGGAAATGAATGGAATGAAAAGAGTTTCAAATATGTGTCTGTTTGGTAAACTGTGGAAATGAAAGTAAAACTGAGAAAATGAATAATCCTGTTTCTTATGCAAAAGCTGTGGAAAGGAAAAGAAAGCTGCAAAATCCAGGCTGACAATTATTATGTATTATGTACTAAAATAGTCATAACTTACTGTGCCGATATCTAAACAAGATGAATCCAACTGTATTGGAAAACAAACTCGCAAATCTAAAAATCTTATTTAAGCCCCGAGACCAAATTCTCAAGCACGATTTTTCAAGAATCTTCTGAACCGACACCAGAAACTAAACCAAGAAAAACTGCTTACACACTATATTATTTGTCACAAAAGAAACATAAAATCTTAGCTTGGGAACTAACAACACAAGCTGGATTGCACAGACATAAACAAGAGCTTGTGTTCTAATGCTTCCTTAACCTTCGTATCACTACCATATCCTTTACCCCAAGTGAAATACATCTATGGTTCAGCTCAAGCTACTCACTGCATTTGCATCTCACACACTAAATATAAACCTCTAATAACTAAATACTCACTACACTACAATAACTAGCAAAACTTTTTTGAACAAATATACTTACTTTAATTGCATCTGCCCATATAGTATACAAAAAACAAAAGCTAGTAACATTTTTTGATCGATCAAAACCACAAAAAGAAGTAGCCATGCATTGTCCCACTTCGCTACACAACCAATATATTAAAGAAATGACATTCACACCATAATCCATTTCATCCAAATTAATTGCGTCTTCCTAAAAAATTAGTCTTCTAATTCCTCATCAAATTTAAAGTCTACCATAGTTAGCCACTTAGCCTTAGCCATTACGCTATACTGTTCATAACTAGTTAATGCCCGTGCTAGTCGGCACTCAAGACACATTATGTTTAAATAACTCTCCAAAAGACCATATCCATGGTAGCACTAGATCGATACTATAACCATTTCTAGCAGTTTTATATTTCATAATAATTTCATGTGTACACTAAAGTGAGTGAGGTTATGGCAATCCTATGCATTTCATTTCTCACGAACCAACTCATTACACATACCCCTTACACTTTGATAATTCAACACATATCAGAATGAGGAACAAATAAGGGGAGAGAGACTTGAATTAAAAACATCATCAGAATTCACACACACACACACACACACACACACACACACACACACACACACACACACACACACACACACATATATATATATATATATAATCGGGTAGAATCTTCTTTGTATATTCAATATTTTGAACACCTAAATTCTGCCATAACCTGAAAATCAAAACAATCCAATTCTCATAGATCAACCTTGCCAAGATTTATAATTTTACATTTATACATAACACAAATTACTTCTAAAGCTAAAAGACAACTCATTAAACATTAAAGAGGACTTCACATAACATTTCACCTTGGATTAATTCTTGTAACGAAAGGAAAAATATATATATATACTCTTGGTTCACTGAGCTCATCATTTCTCTCCTTCTCCCCTATACATCTTACTTGGTACATATTAACTTGAAAATTTATTTGGAAGTTCTGTATCAACTTCAGATGGTTGCAGACTATTGTACTCCCCTATAGATTAATGCGCCACGAACCAATGACTGTACGAACTTCCTAATGTGTTGCTGAAAACTTATAACAATTTAACTTGGTACTTGCAAGCAAACCACATAAATGTGATTTTCCCCAAACTTGGTACCTTTAACATTTTGTTTACAAAGGGGATGGTTCTCAATAGGAAAACTTTCCTATTCTCAAAAGGAAATAACTGCATGTAGCAAACTTTTTATCATGGCAACCATCAATGACTATATGAAATAAATTGAAAAACTAAAGTACATCCTAATAAAAATACTCATAAGCAATGTTCATTCGCCAATATAAGTACCTTTATGTAAGCAGGGGTGAAACTTGATTAAAATATGGGAGCTGAAGATCTTTACCTGTGATGCGCCACTTGAACTGCATTCCATTTTGTCTTCCTTCTTATAGTAATAAATCAACCTACAAATGCGAATTCAACCAATTACCATAATCTTCCAAGTAGCATGTTATTGGGACAAAAAGATAATAATAATCAGTTTATAAGGGTTATCATTTACCAGTGGACTATGCAATAAAAATAGCCTGAGCATATGGAACTGTTTAGTCAGAAATAAAAAAATTATCATAAAAACTTACATAGATACAACATAATAGGTATCATGCTATAACTATTATATTGAAGAATAAAAGTAGGGTGGGGTTATTTAATTTCCCACTCACCTTTTCTTGTGGTACAATTTCTTGCATTTGGCGAAAGAAATACAAATATTCTTTTTGAAGAAGTACATCTGGAGATAGCCACATAGAATTGTCTATGACTAAGAAGTGATGTTCAAATCAATGCCAACATACTTCACTGACTGGCCTTGTGACGTCTTATTAATTGTAATAGCATAAGCTAGTAAAATAGGGAATTGTCACTTTGATAGTTTGAAAGGCAACTCCAAAATTGAGTGAGTCAAAGATATTCTTGGGATGAGTACTGGATTTTGTCGTTGCACGGTGTTAAATGTGTCAAAGATGCGGCGTAATAGAAAGTGTAATGTCTAAACCTTAGAACATAAATAATGTCATAACTCAAATGATGGTTTAATAAAGCTAGGGAGCTCTAAGAACAAAAGCGAGCAAAATGTTACACCTGAAATACTGGTTTTGGTTTGAAGAGAATTCCCAATTAAAAGCAAAAAATGGTAGATTAGTAGAAAGTCTAATTGGAAAGCACCATGATATAATTAATTAAATAATTAGATGCACATTAGATTGGGAGCTTAAATTCGAACTCAATAGACTGGAATAACTATTTGTATGAATAAGGATGAGACGAAATAGTTATAATTGAAATCAATATGGCAAAGCAAATAAAAAACTAAAGGAATCAAACCGAAATTCAGCTCACTTAAAAAATATAAGCAAAGAAAGTTGTATATAATCAAAATCAAACCAACATATACAACAATTGGAATTTAAACAGAAATAGAAAAAAAGAAAAAATAATCGAATTGGTACAGTCGAGAATATTCTGCTAATCATTGTAAATACTAAATAGAATGGAATATATTTTTTACATTCACTGTAAATGGAATGAAATAAAATTTTCCACTCAGTTGAATTTAAGGAAAACACACTCAAAATAAATAGTTGACCAAAGAAAACTTATTGAATCCAATAAAATAAATGGAGAAAAAGAAGAAATAGTCGAATTGACCAATTATTTGTACATAGATGGGGGCATTGGGAACGTGAAACAATTGTAAAGTACTATTTGTCATGGCTACTCAAGAAAGTTTGCATTACTAATCATATAAGCACCGACACAAACTTAGTGAAACTCACCACTATATAACACAACTAAAAAAAATTATCAAAAATTTAAAAACCAAAGTTTTGTGGTAAAAAAATCTTGGTTTGAAATAGAAAAGTAGCCAAATAGAAAATATTTCCCATGCCCCTCCCTCCTTTAATTTTTTCCGATGAATGAAATTCGAATCAATTTGAGCTTAATTTGTAATTGAAATTACCTAAGTGCTTTGCTCGAGTGTTGCGTGAGTTTGTGAGAGGTGAATGATGAGAGAGGAAATTCAGTTTCACTTGTTTATGAAATCAGAAGAGATCCAACCCAAAAAAATAAAACGTTCGTGGTACAGTGAGTCAAACCCGCGACCCCAATGGAAACAAAGCCAAAATAACCAGTTCCCGTCAATGTCCCGATTCAAAAATTATAATAAAGGATGGTACGGATCATTTTGAGCATAATCTACTACTGAGTGGTCGATTAACCTCGAGATAAGAGTTCCAATTAGAGTTTTGAAATGGGATACTGACGGGAACGGATCCCACTTGGTATTAATGGGCTTTGTTTCCATCAAGTCGCGGGTTCGAGCCCAAGAAACATTAGATTTAGGTGTTTGCTAAAAGTTTCGGTGTTTACACTTTACACCATGGTCACTCTGCCATTTTGCAAATCTCAAAGTTCAATAGCCATCTATCTTCTCGCTCAAGGTATATACTCAAAGTTCAATTCCATAAATTTCTGTTTTTTTCCCCAATTTGGGTTTCTCATGGGTTGCAATATTTTAACTTTGATTTAAATTTTGGCTAGATTCTTCAACTGATATGACTACTACCTCTTTTTCTCCATTTCTTCGATTGGATTCAGTAAGTTTTTCTTTGGTCACCCTATTTATTTTGAGTTTGTCTTCCTTAATACATAAAAACTAATGCAATTTGAAATTTCAATTTCATTACGTAAGTTTACATGGAATTTATTCATAGTAATTGAAAAGATACGTAGAATATGCACGAAAGGTAGAATTTATTCATAGTAATTGAAAAGATACGTAGAATATGCATGAAAGGTATATAGGATTGAGTAGAATCAATAGAGCGATGAAATCCAATACCCCAACAATAATCTGCCTTATGGTATATATATTCCACAAAATGCACCATAGTTCGATATGATCATCACTTTCTCTTTAAATGGCTAAAATGTTACCAAAGTATACCATCTTAAGACATCATATAAGAAGGCCTTTGCTGGGAACTCTCCAATAACGTATATACACTCCATTTTCTGCTTGAAGTCCATTCTATTTATTTCGAATTTCTATTTCTTCCTTATCTCAAATTTATTACATTCTATTTACATGTTTCATTCTATTTACACTCATCATGTTATAGTGTGCTTTTCAATTACAATTTGGGAGAAGCATTAGGTGGTAATATTGTGTTATCATTTTACAAAGTTATAGCAGCGACGTCACGTAGCCTACGTGAAGTGTTCCATTATTTGCTAGACTATTGATGGGTATTAATGAACCCTTAAAAAAAAATCTTTTCAAATTTATTTTAGTGGAAAATGGAGGAATGAGTTTCTCCATTTATCCATTTCCTTTCAATTTGTGGTTTTGTACCGCTTTCCTTAGAATTTGCACATTATTCACTCCAAAGAAGAAAGTGACATCAGCATATCTTACAGAGATCCGCCTAGAAAAACTTTTGTCAGAATGGAGGATTTCGCTTATATATTGTAGGCATATTTTGCATCGTGCTTTTTTCCAGGAAGAAAAAGATGTTTTGTCAAATGTTGAACTATTATTAAAACTCTATATTGAATGTATGGTGATAAGTAGGATGAATATGTAGTGCACCAATAGTGTTTGGTAGAGTGTCTATATACTTTTTCAAGAATGGCCAAGATGTTTGGCGAAACGTTGGACTATTATAAAAACTCTTGACTATGCACTGATCGGATGTTTACAAGTAGGATAGCTATATACTAATGTAATGGTGTTGAGTTGGAAGTGGGCGGATTGTGACTACATATCATCTTGAAGAATTGATTCAAGTTGGGATTAATCCATCATTGAAAGGAAATGAAGGAATTTGAAAGTTTTCGTATGTTATCTTCTATGCTCCACCGTCGCGAAGTGCATACTATCGAAACGATGTCAAGTATTATTGTTGAGAGCCAACTGTGTAATGGTTAGATATTACTCTTTTTATGCTATTTGTTTAGTTTCATTGTTAGCGTTAAGAGAAATCAAGTAGTAGTAGTAGTAGTGTGAACCTGGCGATATGCTAGCAATCTAGCATAGGATCTCAGTTGCTCACCACACTAAGATTTTTGGTCGATAAGAATTGCTAGAGAGGGGGTTTACAGATACGAAAAATAAATTCTAATAGAAACGCTTAAAGTGATGGGTTTGTAGCTTATAAAGAAGGTTCAGCAAGTTAAAAAATTTCCTTTTGACAAAACTGTTTTATTCATTTCCATAATGTTTCAAGAACGATAATATACATTAGATAGATAATGATTTCAAGCTTAGAAAGCAAGTTAGTAAAATAGTATAATAATTAGTTTATAATGTTGGGGAATAACGATACCAATCGATCCCCACTACACAGATAATTTGTAATATGAAACACTACAACTCCAGACAAATTCTAAATATTCACTACAACCAACCTAACATGCCCAACTCTTTAAACAACTATTAACAACATATAATAATATAAAGAAGTAAAAGCATACCACAACACAAAGATATATCATGGTTCGGCCAATGATGCCTACTTCCACAAGAACTAATCCTTTTATAACGTGGGAAGGAAGATTACAATCACTCCTTTCAGTCTCTCACCTTACTAGATCACTCCTCTATCTTTATAGGCTTTTCTCTCTGCAAATGTTATCTCTTAATTTTGATAGCTCTCAAAATTGGGTTTTTCTCTCTCTTGTGTTGCTTGGTTTCGTCTCTTAGGTTTTGCCATGGTGCAAACTTGCGGTTCTCAGAAATAGAAATTCTGACGAAAATAGGCATGAGCACGGGCGCGCCCTGGGCTAGGCAAAATATAGCGCGTGTGCGCGCCCTCTTCGATTTCTGCAGGAAAATTCTAGTAACATTGCATCCAGAAAAATTGAGAAAAAACTATCTTCTTTTTCTCCAAGGGACCTTGGGCAAGACCATTTTTGAGTGTTCGCTCGCTAAAACTTCTTTACGCAAACATCACTGGATTCTTTCCTTCTTCCTCATGTGAGGGATAACTCCAACATATAATTCCTTACTACTTTGTACTTACTCACTCTTTTTTAGTTTTCGCGTGGTACCGCAAATTATCTTGAGCCACCCGCCCACCCTTGATCACAAGCATGGGAAAAAAAAATTATGCACAAAATGCACAAAATTATGCACAAAATGTCTGTTTTGAAATGTGTCTCAAGTTCTAAACCTAAAAATGCATGGAGGACAACATAATGAAGTCATAAACTTGAAAATGTGTCCAGGTAAATGTGAGGACATCCACTGTAAAGCTTGCTCATGCAGGTTGGAAAAGTAAGAGGTTTCCTTCTCTAAGGTGCACTGGTTTTTGTGTGTCTTGCTCGATAAATAATTTACTTTGCAATTTTTCTTACTTCTTTTTCTTCCTTAATTTGATGTTCACAAGGAACTGTTTGTCTAATAAAGCTGCATATGCTTATATTAGGTTGATTGGCAGGCCAAACCTGAGACCGTGCAGAAAGTTTGTGAGATTATTAGGAATAAACTTCATTCATTTCATCTGTACAACTGGACACTACTCGCTCACAAGCAAACTAGGAAAGAAATTCTAGCTTCCTTGCTTGAAAACTACATGTGAGTAGCAAGTTTCAGGTAGTTTTGTGTATTTAGTGTGCTGTTGAATATGAGGGTACCGACATTATGCTTAAGGTTTTTATTTATGGTGATAAATTCTATGCAGGTTAGCTGCATCAAACTGGAATGGAGAAGACTCTTTTTATCATTTGAACTTCTTTTTAAGTCTTGGGTTATTAAAGTGAACATTGAAAGATTATATGTATTCATTGAAGCTTTCTTATAGAACACCCGAGGAGCCAAAAAAATAATAATAATGAATTGGGTTTGAGCTTAATTAGTTGCTTTATTAGTTGATTATATTTCTTTTAATTTTCTTCACAACATTTCATATTCTAACGCCTGGAAAGATATGCGAGGTCTGCATGCTGGGGAAGTAGCTGGACAATTAAACCTTTTCACCCTGATATTTTTACCTTTTGGTCTGCTCCATCTTCCCGTCTGCCTAACCTGTGTGAGCTTAAGGCTCAGTAGAAAACTAAAAAGTGGGCATTCTTAACATAAAGGCACAAGTCCAGTGATTTTTTTTTAAAGAAGCTAGAGGTTAGGCAGACCTCAACCTGTATTAATAAAAATCATGTTCTCAATTATAATTTCCCCAAAATTTGTTAATTAAAATTTTATTTGCATCCTCCATTTTACAATATCTAGATAGTGCATATTTGTCTTTATAAGATTTTGTTATTATAGTTTTATATTATTAGAATTTTATACAAAAAAAATGAATCCTCATGATCCTTGCTCGCCAGAGAAACCGTAGTCGATGACTCAATTTGCTTTTCGGATAATATCTTTTTTCGAACACATGCTTGAAGTATCCACCATTTCAAAAGGCACAAGTCCAAAGTTTTTTTAAAGAAAGATAATAATAGCCTCAACTAAATAAAAATCATGTTCTCAAATAATTTCCTTTGTGCATCCTCCTTTAGGCATAGTCTATAAGAGGCAGGAAATACAAAAAGAATCCTCATGATCCTTGCTACCTTAGAAGTAGTCGATGACTAATTTGCTCCTTGAACACATGCTTGAAGTCTACCCATTAGAATTAGAAAATGCATACACTAATTAAAAAGGCCTCCAAAGGCTCCTATCTGAAGTGCTCCCCTTCATTCCAAACCTTCATTCCATCGCCAATGGTTTCTAGGTGATTACAGATCTTTTAGTCGAATTCCCTGTAAAAGCAAGCTTAACGACACCAAACTCATCTCTGATAGCACCGCCAAATCCATTAGAATCTTCTGATACAAACCCATAAGTGTTGACTATTAATTCACCTAGCTGCGGCTTAGACCATTTGCACCAGATAGGGCACGTGAAGTGAATTGAACTTGAATTCCAATCCTGTCAAGTAGAACTTTGGCAGCCACTATTTCAGGAACTTATGTCAGCATAGTTTGAAGATATGTCTTCATCTCCTTCTTGATTTTCGCACGTACTTGGGCCTCAGAGTGTCTTTTCTGATGGAACTTCCTCAAATTCCTCTTAATCCATATGGTGTATATAGTGGCAGAGGTTACTGCTCTAGTAATTTCAGATTCGATAGAGGCATTTCAACATATCCTTAGGATGCTATACCACTCGACAGTTGATGCTTTCACATGAGTGTTCAATCCCAACCATCTTTTCACCCGCGACCAAACATCTTTTGTATATGGGCAATCAAAGAAGAGGTGTTTGGAATGCTCCCTGGAAGCATTGCAGAAACAACATAGCGAGTGGTGAATAATCTTCTTCTTAACCAGTCTATCCTAAGTGGGTAAGCAATTTGCAAACAACTGCCAACCAGTAAAAGAGTGTTTCGGTACAACCAACTTACCCTAAACCACTTGATACCATTTAACTCTTGGTTTGAGCTGCTTTAGCGCCATGTACGCTGATTTGACTATGAATCTGCCTACAACAATCAGTGTCCAGATGACTTGGTCCTGTTGAAGCATATGGTTGATTTCAGTGCCTTCTATCTTATTTTTCAAAGCACTATCTGGCAGACTGGAGACAAGGTGGTTCCATTTACCATCAGAAATGAGTTCGCTGACCAAGGCGATTAATGAGGGACTCAGAGTGGCGGTTATGTAATTTCTTCAGTCCATTTTATGAGAGGAGTGTCATGGCACCAAGGGTCATGCCATACATATGTTTGCTCGCCTTTCGCTATCTGGTGCCGAACAAGCTTCTGCGCAGCTTTGACGATTCTTTAAGACATTCCTCCATACCCAAGAACAATCAGCTGGGATTTCCATCATCCAGAAGTGTTGCTTCCTGACATGATGTTCAACTGTCCATTTGACCTATAAAGAGTCCTCCCTGTTTTTTATCCATTCTAATAAGAGAGTGGCTAGCATGGTACATCTTTGGTGTCATGTCTGGTCTTGCCCAGAGAAATCGATTACAAATCTTAGCAATAGCCCTCAAAGTTTTTTTGGGTAAGATAAACGTTCGAGCCCAGTAAACATGAAAAGATGATAAGATTGATTGAATCAATTATAGCCTTCCCGCATGAGTGAGAACTTTATTCTTCCAATTAGATATCTTCTTGGTAACCATTTCTGCCAGAGGCAGGCATTCTTTAATCCTCATTCTTGCTGCATTAAGTGGCAATCCTAGATACATTACAGGGGGCTGTACCAGCTGCACTTCCATAATATCCGCCAATTCCTGAGCTTCATGATTACTCATACTTCCAGCAATGAGGGTAGTCTTCTATCTACTTAACTTTAAACCAGTGCACTCAGAGAAATCATTAATAGACTTCTTCACTGCTCTCACTGTCGTATCATCCCCTTTACAGAACACCAAGACATCATCAACAAAACACAGATGTGTAATGTCAAGTTTCTTACATTTAGAGTGGTAAGAAATATCTTTTGCCATAACACTACGGTTCAACATTCCACCAAGTACCTCCATGACAAGGACAAATAAGTAGGGTGATATGGGGTCCCCTTGTATGAGTCCCCTACATCCAGTAAAGTAGCCCTGAGGTGTACCATTAACTATAATAGAATAGTATGGTGTGGAATAGCACATATTTGTCCACTCAATGAATTTCTCATGGAATCTGAATCTTGCCATTACTTTCTTAATAGTCCGCCAACTGACTGTGTCATATGCTTTGGTAATATCAATCTTGATGGAGCATCTTTTATACCCATGTGCTCGATTATAGCTTCTGATAAGCTCATGAGCCAGCAGGAGGTTGTCTTGGATCAATCTGCCAGGGATGAACGCAGATTGTTGCATGGAGATGATGTCAGGCATATATGGCTTCATTCTATTAGTGAGTAGCTTTGATACACACTTATAGATGACATTGCAGCAGGAAATATGCATGAACTCTTCTACTCTTGAGGGAGTTGCACATTTAGGGATGAGACAGATGTGGGTAGAGTTGACTCCTCTATTAATAGATCGACTTCAATGCAAACACAGATGTAACAGCTTTGACAAACTCCTCCTTCACATGCTGCCAATTCTTTTTGAAGAAAAATGCATTGAAGCCATTAGGCCCTGGGTCCTTGTTATCTTCCATTTCAAACAAGACTAGCTGTACTTCTGCCTTAGTAAAATCTTGCACCATAAGCTTTACCTCATATGTAGTAAGTACCCTTGGGAAGTGGAGACCCTCAAGGATTGCAGAATCACATAGAACATGGGCTGGCTGTCCTAACAAGCCTTTGTAGTTAGGGGTGGCAATGGGTCGTGTTGGGTCGGGTTCGTGTCGTGTCATATTTAGGTCATGTATTAGGAGAGCAAACCCAAACCCGACCCAATTACTAATCGTGTTGAGTTTGTCAAACCCAAACCCAACCCGCCTATATAACGGGTTACCTAACGGGTGACCTGCTAAGCCAGCGGGTCAATTTCAGATAATTTTCGGATCGGATTCACAGACAACCTGTATGCAAAATATTTAGTATTTCACGATTTTATTTATCAAAAAAACATATAGAAAAAAACATATATGTATTAATTCTCAAAAACAATTCATAATCCAATTACATATCAATGAAAATTGAATAACGAAACATATATTTATCGAATGAATCAATATGATGGCTAATCTTTCTCATTTATTTTAGGTTGTTATGATAATGAGATTTTAAAAAATAATGAAACTTATCTTAAAATAGGTTATATAGGTCACAGGTTGATGACTCGACCTATTAGACCCGAGAACTAATCGGGTCTATTAACAAGTTACTCAGGTTAACATATGTGACCCTAACCCAACCCATTTATTTGACGGGTTCGACAGGTCAACCCTTAAATAACCCAACCCATTTATGTGACGCTAATTTCATGTCGGATTCATATCGGGTTAGCGGGTCGTGTACAAAACTGCCACCCCTATTTGTAGTAGTCAACAAATGCTTATGATACTCCCACATGACCTTCCATTCTAACACCAGTGGGACTTGAACTGCCCATATAAGATTCCTGCCTTTTCTCTCTTTAAGCATCTTGTGGAAAAATTCAGTGCATTTATCCCCGTACTTCATCCAATCACATTTGGTTCTATGTCAGAGATCCTCCCCTTCCATAATAATAAGTTGACAAAGAGTGGTCCTGGCTTCCTTCATTCGTTTGCATAAAAGACTATCCATGGGATTGCTTTGTGGAGCTTTCTGGATGCTCTTGAGCTTTTTCCTTACTGCTTCTGTCTGCTTAGTTAAATCTGAGCAGTAGAATTTTTCCCATCCTTTAAGCTTACTTTTCAGCTTCTTCAGTTTTTGGGTTAGGATGTACATGGGGCACCCAAACACTACTTCATTCTAGCAGGCTAGAAACATGGCCAAAAAGTCAAGATGTAGAATCCAAAAATTATTGAATCTGAAAGGGAGACTTGCAAAGACATTATTCAAGATAGTAATGATAATTGATGAGTGGTCAGAAGTGCTAGGGGACAAGAATTCAGCAAATGAGAAGGAAAAAGAAGAGCTCTAAGAGCTATTGACTAAGCACCTATCAATTTTAGACCACTTTCTGGCAAAGTTGGTCCAAGTGTAGAAACCCCCGATAGCTTTAAGGTCATACAGTTTAGCTTGGCCCCTCAGTTTCTGCGCTCAGGGAACTTTCAGTGTGAGTAAAGCCCACATGAGGAACTAGTTCCCTGCTATCATTACAATCTGACAAGCTCTCATCCTCAGTAGTAGTAGCCACCACCACTACTTCACTCTGCCCCTGTTCCATTTTCTTCGCTTGATCCCTCATGGTATCACCTTCATGAGGACACTCTTGGTCAGTAGTGTCTTCATTTGTTTGTGCCTGGCCATTTTGCTTGTGTTTCCGTCTTCTCCAAACTCTAGCGTTTCTTCCATTACACTTGTCATCTGTGTGCCTAAAACAATTATATTTTGTACATGATACTGGCTTCCATGGGTACTCAAGTGGGATAACAACCTCTCGATTTCCAGCTTTCACTATAATGATCTCCTTGTAATCATGATTCACAGGGAACTCAATGCAAAACCGAGCAAATGATAGTCTTTTTCGTTGTGCGGTTGCAGCATCCATAAACATAGGTGTTCCTCCTACTAGACTTGCTAGATATGACAACCCATCAAATGTCCACATCTCCTTAGGAACATCCATCAACTTGACCCAGACCGGTGCTGAAGCCAGCTTGTTTCTATAATTATCCACTTCCACAGTCCAAGGTTTAACAACAAACAATTTCCCAGCTATAAACACAAGACCTTCTTCCAGTACCATTTGTCGATCTTCAGTGCTAGTGAAATTCATATAGAACAACTCCTTGTCAGTGGTAATCTCAAATGAACCTTTTAACTTCCACTTCGTCTCCAGAAACTCCTTAACCATCAGGAACGACAATCTTGAGTCTAGAAAATAACCCACCAAGTATTCATCCCACTGTTGAATTCCTTGTTCAATCAGCTCTTGGGGGAATTGAGCTATGCCATTAACAATGACAGGAGTGAAAGATTTAAATGCTACAGTCGCATCTTGAGCACCATTTCTATTGAATAGCGCACTCCAAGAATTTGGACGAGATCTAGAATGTCTATTTAGATTTGACGAACGAGGGGGGTTGCTAGATGAGGCCATGGTGAGGTAGGATGAACTGAGTCACGAAGCTATTAAATTCCTTCTCTGACCTTGCACTGTTAGCAGCGAAGGATTTTACCATATAAGGAATGAAGCTGGAGGCTGGTTCAGATAAGCGAGGGAAAACTCACAATTTTAACTAAAACAGGCAAAGAGAGGTATATCAGATCACAATAGCAACTTAAGTTATGTTGCTACCAATTGCCCTAAGAAAGGACCCCAATAAAAAGCCCATTAAAAAGTCCATTGATTTGATCTTCTACACTTCTCTACACTATATGATAGCCGGGTCTATCGGAAGCCTCCTCAACTATCGAGTAGGCAAATTTAAATCTCTATTTTGTTATTATTTAGCCATTCCTCCTTTGAGTTTGAAATATTTACCAAATACCCCTAAATCAAACACCAATTCTCTGTATTACATATACACACCAACTCCACATCCACACCAATTCCAATCGAAATCAAACACTAATTTCTCTTGCAATCGAAATCAAACACCAATTTCACTGTATTACATATACACACCAACTCCATACCAATTTCTCTCTATATATATGAAGGGCTTTGTTGAGAGTTTGTTGAGAGGTATAAGGTTTTTTTTAAGCAGTATCAAGTGTGGGTTGCTACAAATAAGGATAGATTGGAGGAAGAGTCATATAGTTGAGAGGTGTAAGGTTTTTTTGAAGCAGTATCAAGAGTGGGTTGCTGCGAATAAGTATAAGGTTAGAATTTTGCCTTTTTTTTTTTTTTTAAAAAAATATTATTATAAAAGTTTGATGTGTGTTACTTACTATAAAACATAAGGTATGATGACAAACAATAGGAATCATTTAGCACAATAGCCTGAATGCATATCAAGTTCTGCATGCTTTCTCTAGGTTGAGCAATAAGTATTATAATTGTATTAGCGGACAAATAAGTTTAGTTTTGGTTGAAAATGATGAATATCAATATATAACGAACACAAACACAAATATTTGAATATAAGGAGATGTTTTTTTGGGCGATTGAACATGAAACTATGAGTAACTAAATATGTTGCACTTTGTTTATATGTGAAATCATGTGAAACTATGATTGTGTCATGTTCCTGAATAAGGTTTCTATATTTTTCTTTCAACTTTCTCTTTGATCCTGACTGTTTTTGCTGGGTGGTCTTTGAGTTCATATATACTGGGATTTTTTTTCTTAGTCGTAACATGATCATATCTTTTGTCATGAAAGGCGTAGCTTCGGCCTCTGAAAGGGTGCGTGACCAATTGCCCCTTATGGAATGCATAAAACACAGTTATGTAACAACAATTTACAAAAGCAAGACTTTTGAGTGAGTACAGTTTATATGAATGTTGATACCAGATTTGGTGCATCATATGCTATGGCCAACTGAGGATGAATCATTAAACGCTGTAGGAACTTTTACCTACACAAAGTAGAAATCTGGGATTAGTTTGGGCGTACCTATGATTGCTTGGCTCACCCCAGTCATCCCATCCTTGAGGAAGTACAACACTAGACATGAAACTCATAATAAACACCACCCTAGAATAAGGACCTTCCTAAGATGGCAGTCCCTACGCCAGTGATCCTACAACCCAAGAAGGTAAAGCCCGTGTCTTATGCTTCCGATACCCTGCATTGTGCTGTGATAGCACTTGGTCCTTTTGCAAGCGAATGCACAAGACATTTCTATAGGAATTAACGCAAATAGAAACAACGTTAGTTTTGTGTTGTGCCCTACAGTTGCAGTAAGATATTGAGTTGGTCAAGGCTTCCAATCTGGATGGAAAACTAACTTCATAAAGGGAAGCTGCCTCTCCAAATTTGTAGTAATGCCTCCCTACATCATCAAGTAGTGTGTCTTGATAGGAAAGGATCATGAAGTTGTAGTATGTTGCTCTATCTCCTGATACCCTCAATGCGACCGCTCTTTTGCTACGCCCAAATGTATTCTGTAAACACGATGCCATTGATATTATACGGTTGAATATAATATATCAATTAATACATGAAGGTATATTGTCTTAGGCACTGGTGTCTAAGTCAAAGTATAAGATAGTGAGACTGTTGGTTGCCATGCATGGCCTAACAGCATGTATCAAATGTCAATCACAGTCGTAATGCCAAGGTTTAGTTTGCAATGAACTAAGCTTTGGCCTTACATTATGCTTTAAAAGTAAAAACATTCTTTACTGAGTCGGACTTGCAATTGGTTGAATGAACTATACTCTTCAGAAGGCAATTTGTTGATTAGGTTAAACTATTATCTCATGTTTTGTCTAAATCAAACAGAGACAACACCATTTGATAGGAGCTTTGCAATGGTACATAACTAGAACATCATTCCTTTTGATTGGTTGAATGAACTATACTCTTCAGAAGGCAATTTGTTGATTTGGTTAAACTATTATCTCATGTTTTGCCTAAATCAAACAGAGACAACACCATTTGATAGGAGCTTTGCAATGGTACATAACTAGAACATCATTCCTTTTGGTATTAATTAAAGAGCATTGTCTTATCTGAAAACGAATGTGAACCAGAGTTATTTCAGAAAATTATCTATGAATCCATTTAGAAATCTAACAATAAAATGGATTGTTGTGTTGCATTGAGGCAAAATGGGCATTTCCTAAAGTTTGCAGTTAGGTCCTAAATTTACTTTAACCTTTTGGCTTCTAAGCTATTTGAATCAATCTTTTAAATTGCATGACCAGGGGGATAATCTGTGTTCATTGTACTTAAGTACGAAACTCTGAATAAAACTTTATTTGCTAACAAAACTTTGTTTGCTATTGTTAATAGGACCTTATATTAGAGTTTGCCTATTGGATTCACTTCTGTCGTCGTTTCTTTATAGGTAATGTTAAAATTTTAAATTACATGATTTAATTCATAATTTTTTTGTGTGTGCATGTAATTATATATCTGAGTACTTCTTTTCTTTATATTAGATTTTTTTGTGAGTGCATGATTAAATTTTTTTTGTGTGTGTTCAATCTAATTACTTTACATATCTGAGTACTTCTTTTGTGTGTGTTCAATCTAACTACTCTATTTTAAGTGTCCCTTACAATTATAATTCTGCATTTTTTTTTTATCTTTATTATAAGAAATCCCTATGACCAAGGAGAAGAATAAACAGGTTCGTAAATCAAGGCTAAGATGCAATCTTCTCCCACAAAGAGAGTTGGTTATAAATGATTCGCGTGCTACCAGAATTTCAAATATTCGAAGAGTTCAGTCTATGCACATAGAAGAAACCGTGAATAGGCAAAGAAACATCACTATTGATGTTGATATTCAGAACATCAACAACAATTCAACAAATTTTGATTTGTCAGATTTTGATTTCATTGACAGCATTCCACTTCGCAAAAGTACTCGTGATATTGGTAAGTATTAAATTAAACACGTTGAATATTTCGATTAATAACTTATATCCTTTTTCTTATCTTTTTTTTTTCTATATAGAACTATGGGACTTTGGTGAACCCAATGAAATTTGTTCTTTCTGTGGAGCTATACTCTGGAATGAAGAAAGGAAAAACAAGTTAAACAAAAGGGACAACTTCCTACATTCTCTATTTGTTGTCAAGTGGGAAAGATACAACTTCCACTATTGAAGAATCCTCCACAATTCTTAAAGGATCTGCTTGAATCAAGGGGACCAAAAAGCACTCATTTTATTGAAAACATAAGATCATATAATTCGATCTTTGCTTTCACATCAATGGGTGGAAAAATAGACTATGCAATTAACAATGGTGGTGGTCCATATGTCTTCAAAATTCATGGACAAAATTACCATAAAATTGGATTGTTACTTCCAACAGGAGATAAACCAAAGTTTGCGCAACTTTATATATATGACACAGAGAACGAGGTGTCCAATAAGTTAAGTGCTCTGCCCAATCAAGCACTCGAACAAGCATTAGATGGTAGTATAGTTGAAGGATTGATAACAATACTAAATGTGGAAAATGAAATTGCAAAGGCCTTCCGAATGGCATGAGATAGGTTCAATGAAGAGGACTACATACCTGTATGCATTAGACTCATTGGCACACACTCAAAAGATGCAAGACAGTACAACCTGCCTACATCTACTGAAGTAGCAGCATTGATGCTTGGAAATGGAGTTAAATTTCATCATCGAGATATAGTTGTTGAACACCAAGAAGAAGGCCTCAAACCAATTACTGAACATTATCCTAGCTTTATGGCAATGCAATATCCTCTTTTATTCCCATACGGTGAGGACGGCTACACATTCGATATTTTGTATCGAGGAGAAGAAGAAATATCAGAAAATCACCGCCACACAGTTAGCATGTGAGAATATTATGCCTTCAGACTTCAACATAGAGAAAATGAGGGCCAGACTTTAGTTAGAGGTGGTAAAGTAAAATTGCAATTTCTGGTCGATATATACACATGTGTAGAAGAAGAAATACTTGATTGGTTCCGAAACAACCAGTTCACAATTAGAGCAAAACTATATAAGAATATAGTTGACTTAGTGCACGCTGGAGACACAGATGCAAGATTAGTCGGAAAACGTTTAGTTTTGCCTTCTTCATTTACTAGTGGGCCACGGTATATGGTGCAAAATTATTAGGATGCCATTGCTATATGCAGCTGGGTGGGGCCTCCAGATCTATTCATCACATTCACTTGCAATCCAAAGTGGAATGAAATTAAACTTGCAATAAAAAGAGTTAAAGGTCTAAAATCTGAATATTGTCCCGAAGTTGTAGTTAGAGCGTTTAAGATAAAAGTGGATCAGATTATGAAGGACCTCAAAGAAGAAGAACACTTTGGAAAAGTTATGGCAGGTAATTTTAAATATTTTACATCTTAATTTTATTTGTGTGATGCCTAAACTATGTGACTCTTCACTTGAAAACATCTTATTCCTCCTTTTTTCCCCCGTAAATTATTTATTTTTATTTTATTTTATTTTCTACTGGTTTTACTTTTTTTTTTCATTTTAAAATTTAATCGAGCTGGTATAGTAAGTCAGTATGTAAGATGTTAATATGTCTATGGTTGACAAACACTGATCAAGAAAATGTCTATGGTTGTCATTTTGTCAAAGTAAGTATGGGGAAGCGACACTACCAGAATTGCACAAACACCTCAAGTTGGTAGTACGAGTCAATTATTTTCAGCCTTCTTTTACACTTTTTATATAGGAATAATTAGTCGGTTTACAATATAATGTCTAATGTCTCACTTAGAACCCTAACAAAGAGAATAAATTATAAACTTTTGTTAGGTTTACATATATCATTTGTGTTATTTTTTCCAATGTAAAGTTGTATCCCACTCTGAAATATCATAATCCATGAAAATGAATGGAACTTGGTACTGTATCACCTTAAAGAAATGTATCATCCAATATCACCATTCAAAATACAGAAACAAAAAAGATAGCATGTCGCACTAGAAATGTGTAACAAATAATCACTTCAAGCTAAGTGTAATAACTAATAAATAAGCAAAAAAGGGAATGATATTCCAACTGAAAGAGGACTTGAGGGACAAAAGGCAAACAAAGCCAATGGTTGCTCGGGGTTATGCAAAACTTTATATATTATACTCCTTTCTTAGACGTAGCGGCTTTATACAAACAAATTTGTAAATTTTCATGTGATATAGTGGTATCAAGCATTCATATTTATTTACTTTTAAATTTGAATTTTGGAGCAATCTATGTTATTGAATTCCAAAAACGAGGTCTACCACACGCTCACATACTACTTTGGTTGCATCCTGATGACAAGCCTTCTACACCAGCTGACATTGATAAGATTATATCAGTTGAACTTCTAGACAAAAATGATGACCCGTTGTTATATGAAATTGTCGTAGACAACATGATTCACTGTCCAAGTGGAGGGCTAAACAAGAATTCACCTTGCATGAATGAACGAAAATATACCAGACTTTATCCAAAAGAATTCTGCAAAGAAACTACATTCGATGGCAAGGGATTTGCAATGTACATGAGAAGACCAGGTAGAACAACTACAAAAAAACGGAAGAAGAAGACTTTCACCATTGATAACAGATGGGTTCTTCTTTATAATCCAGCTCTTTCAAAGAAATATGGAGCACACATCAATGTGGAATTCTGTAATAGAAGTCGAATGGTCAAGTATCTCTTCAAATACTTGAGCAAAGGTCAAGATAGATCCACTGCTATTGTTGAGACTGATACCACTGTCGAAAACACAGAAACCGAAAAAACAATAATACAAGTTGATGAAATTCAAAGATTCTTAGACTGTCGGTATGTATCTGCACATGAAGCTTGTTGGAGATTATTTGGTTACGATATCCAATATTGATACCCACATGTTGAGAGACTAACATTCCATCTTAAAGGTGAACATATGATGTTCTATCATGACGATGACAACACCGATGAAGCCATCACCCATGAAAGTGCAAAGAAAACCAAATTTATAGAGTGGATGCACTATAACCAATTACATGAAGATGGTAGACACCTGAGGTATGTTGATTTCCCATTAAATTTTTTTTGGGTTGATTATCTGAAATATTGGAAATTAAAACATAAAGGAGTAAAAATCAGAAGGATCTTTTATGCACATCCGACGTCAGGCGAACGGTTTTATTTGCGAATGATATTAAATGTTCAAAAAGGTGCAACGTCATATAAAGATCTCAGAATTGTCAACGGCAAGGTGTATGAGGATTTCAAATTAACAAGTCTTGCACTTAGACTGTTGCAAAATGACGACAAATGGAACGATGTAATCGTTAAAGCAAGTCAATGGGCTAGTAGTGCTTCCTTGAGGCAATTATTTGCGACACTATTAGTTTTTTGTGAGGTGAGTGAACCTTTGGTTCTATGGAACAAACATTGGGAGTTGTTTACAGAGGGCATACTAGACAAAGAAAGAACTTGAGCAAATGATGATGATCTGATTTTAACACCTGAAGAGCTTAGAAACCATGCGCTGACTGAGATTGATAGATTACTGAAACAAGTAAACCGTCAACTGAAGAATTTTAAGATACCGTTCAAAGATATGAGGTCAGGACCTAGAGACCCAGATAGACTCATCACGGAAGAACAAGAATATAGTCACAATGAAATGCACCAACAATTTCATGAAATGCAAAACTGCCTGAATCATGACCAGAGGACTATATATGATGAAATTAAAAATGCAGTCAATACAAGCTCAAGTGGGGTGTATTTTGTCCATGGAGGAGGAGGGACTGGCAAGACATTCCTCTACAATACCATACTGACCCAACTGCTATCACAAGGGAAAATAGCCATTGTATGCAATTGCTTCTTTGGGAATAGTAGCTCTACTTTTTCCAAGTGGAAAGACAGCGCATTCAAGATTTAAAATCCCAATAGAAATTGATGAGTACTCAACTTGCAATATAAGTCAAAACACCATGCTGGCCAGACTTATTCAACGAGCCAATCTTATAGTCTGGGACGAAGCTCCTATGACCCACAGGCATGATTTTGAAGTAGTAGACAGGACGCTGAAAGATCTAATGGGCAAAGAAAATGAAAACAAGATCTTTGGAGGTAAAATTATTCTACTAGGGGGAGATTTTAGGCAGATTTTACTTGTCATTCCAAGAGGTACAAGGGAATTAATAATTGCTTCATCGATAAACATATCACATATTTGGCAGCATCTTCAAACTAACTAGAAACATGCGCTTAGAGAATCTGGATTCTTCATTAGTGTCAGATTTCAGCAAGTGGGTATTAGACCTCGGAGAAGGAAACTTACCTGCCATTTCCATATTCGAAGGTAAAGAAAAAAATTGGATCCAAATTCCTAATGATCTTCTTATTCCCCCTGGCGATGACAGCATAAGTGATATCGTGTCAAGTATTTACAAAGATTTGCCATCAAAATACATGGATGACAACTACTTCAGAGATAGATGCATTCTGTCACCTACAAATGAGTCTGTAGATGATATCAACTCCCACATCTTGTCTTCTTTCGAGGGACAAATGCATGAGTAGTTCAGCGTCGATTTAATAAGCTCCATATCTGAAAATATTGAAGAACAATATGCAGTATACCCAATTGAATTTCTTAACACAATTAAAGGATCTGGTCTTCCAAACCACAAGATGGAGTTGAAACTTGGCACCCCAATCATGCTCATTAGAAACATAAACCAGAGCCTTGGTCTTTGTAATGGAACGAGACTTATTGTTATCAAACTAGCTCCAAAGGTCATTAGAGCAAAAATTATAATAGGGAGCAACATTGGCGGTGAAACTGATATACCAAGGATAGAGACAACTTATAAATTCACGAACCGGCCTTTTAGTTTGAAGAGAATACAGTTTCCAATAAAGATTTGTTTCGTAATGACAATAAATAAAAGTCAAGGACAGACATTGAAGCATGTGGGGGTATACTTGCCTAAGCCAGTTTTCAGTCATAGATAACTATATGTTGAAGTATCACGAACAACTACATACACGATCAGGACTGAAATTCCTAATCAAGAAAAATGGTGACGAACCAGAAGGATACACTCAGAACATTGTCTACAAAGAAGCATTCAACAATTTACAATGAGGTAAAAAAAATATTAGTTCAATCTCAAATTTTCATTTTTTAACTTCATATAGAGTGAATTGCTTATTAACTAATGATTTTTTTTTTATTCTATTACAGTGTAGAAGACCAGCAGCTACTATGGAGACATTATTCACATTCACCATTTTTTTTATTCTCTTTTGTTATTTATTGGAATATACACACCCATTTTCTATATTTGCCAAGTGTTTGAAATCACTACAGTTTACTACTTCATTGAACATACCTTTGTTTTCATTTTATATTTATTTTTTAGTTACACTATACCAAAACAGGACATCCCTAACAGTCAGAAACCGTTACTAAAAAAATTTGTAACGGTTTTTATGCGTCACAATTTTGGCGTTGCTAATTCATTATTAATATTCGTAATGGTTTATAACCGTTACATAATTATTTATTGTAACGGTTTCTAACCGTTACTAAAATATTTACTAACGGTTTTCTTTGCTCAATTATATTACTCTTTAGCACCGGTTTTATAAAATTAGTAACGCTTTTTGGTGTTACTCTTTTTTAACATCAGTAACGGTTTTATAAAATTAGTAACGCTTTTTTGTGTTACTCTTTTTTAACATCAGTAACGGTTTTATAAAAATAGTAACGCTTTTTTGTGTTACTCTTTTCTAACATTAGTAACGGTTTTATAAAGTTAGTAACGCTTTTTTGTGTTACTCTTTTCTAACATTAGTAACGCTTTTATAAAGTTAGTAACGCTTTTTTGTGTTACTTATTGCAAAACTTAGTAACGGTGAAGAACCGTTACAAAACTATTTCATATGTAAAAAAAAAAAAATCCCCCAAAACCACCCCCCCCTCCCTTTTTGGGAGACTACTTAACCTGCATAAAGATGCCCCCACTTATTGGGTATTTTACAATCGTCCATAATATAAACAAGAAATCTCACAAGTACATCCAATCACATAATCTTTTATTAAAATAACATCACCAAAACGTCTTTCATAAATAGGACTTGCCATGAATGAAATACACACTGTTTTCCAAATCAATGGGACTTGTCCTTAAACTCAAGCTCTCGCATCATTTGTACAAAACTAGCACCTTCAGTAGTTGTAAGCATCAGGGGATGACTTTGGGATGGTATCATCAGAAAAGTCCCTTTCATCCTATACACCAATAGAAATAAATAAAAAGAAGTCAAGCAGTAGAAAACAAATATGTATATATAGATATATACTTATATCCTATTCTTAAGTAGTAGCTCCTTATACTCAAACTACGGAATTCAGAAAACAGAGTATGGTAGCATAATTCTTAAGTAGCAGTATGTTTTGTCCCTTCCAAGAGATCGGAAAGTTCAGTATTTATTTTCACTAGTCCAACAACCAAACTCACAAAAAATGTGGTAACCGGGTCTCAGACTCCTAACAATATGAGCAATTCAAACTCCAATAAATTGTTCCACTTGAGCAATCTTCAAAGATCCTACTTTTGACACTGTTTTGTGCCTCCCAGAAAAATATTTGACGCAAGGAGGTGTTCTCTCGTCTCATATACAACCCTACAGACTCTATTAATTCCATGGGAAGAGTAAGAGAACAGTTCTATTGATTATTACTAAAGAAGCTCATGGAGTCCAAAAAAGGCATCCGCGAAACATTTAATTAAGTCAAGCATAGAAGTACATAAATTTCCATATAAATTATTCTACTTAAAAAAGTAAAAGAACAAGGTCAATGGAGACATCTGAGAGAAATGTACTCTTCAGTTCCTACAAAAAGAATTTGACTTTGTTATGGGCTCAGCTACAAATATAGGAGGTGGTTGATTTACAGATCTTCTTCGTTTTGCAGGAACCTGAGGCACCAAAACCTGTCACATCAAGATGAAATGTGTAGTAACATTAGGTACAAGACCATGCCATATTTAATGCAACAATGTTTAATGAGTAATTTCACCAAATGAAATGATAATTCTAGGATTTCTTTCATGAATAGTGACACAAGTCATAAAATGTACTATTGTGTTTTACACTCTTTTATAATCACAATAAAGGGTTTCATTAGTGCGGGTGTAAAATCAGTTCCCATATACTATTCGAAAGATAAATAAAAAACTATGTTACATGGACACACCATATTTTAGAAATAATCCGTGTCACTAATCCACATGTCCATGTCGGACACGACACGGACACATATTATATGTGATATACCTAAATTTTTTATATTTCGCCATGCCAGGCGCTTCGTATATGTGTTGGATACGGACACACGTATCCGTGTCAATGTAACTTATTAGATAAAAATCATGTTTGTTAGTATGTTTTACCATACGTATAAATGGAGCAAGATACAACAACTCATTGAACCCCTTTACAATGCTTACATGTTACATGGAGGTGTCTTTAGATTCCCTCACTAAGCTATATGCTGAAGATTACTGACCACTACTAGTTGGTATCTAAGGGTATGATCATATGGAATTCCGAAATTTTCACTTCCTCTTTTCTGGTCAAACTAAACGTGATCTTTGACATGAGTCTCTTGTTTCACATTTCACATGAAATTGACTAAATAACACTTTTGGACAGAGTGTCTCATTATCATCTTCATGTGGGCTTTGTTTAAAAAGTAGGTATATCGTGCAGAAATATAAAAGTTTGTGTAGTGTAGGTTAAGTAGAAGGGTATGTAACAAACTTGAGGATTGCAGGATGTCAAAAAGGATAGATCAAAATTAGCTAACACTATATGGCCATCCTGTTGGAGTAAAACATTTTCATGCTTCAAGTCCCGATATATTATTCCTGTATTGTAGAGACATGAAGAAGAAAGAAACATGATTGACGAATAATGTAAAAGACAACACAAATGCAATTAGAATACACAGAAAATCTTATTCATCTAATATTGTGAAATAGGAAGTATGTGAACAATCTTAGGAACCCAACCACACACACACACACACACACAAAAAAAAAGAATATCCAACGCTCAACAGTAATGCTTCTGAATAATTATCTTAAGGTCTTAATAAAAACCAGGCATTCGAAGGAAAAGTGCTTTGGAACACAAACGTGAGATAACAATACTCAATGAATGGGAATTATTGAATCTATATAACCGAACAACTTGAGGTGAGCAGCAAAAAATTTACTTCAGATAAACCATTAGTTAAATTTCTTGCATAAAGGAGGATCTCAAATAGGCCTAATGACATGATAAGCCATTCACACGATGCTTGAATCATACTTTAATAGTTTAATGCACAAGCTAGACCCAGAAGATGCAGTTTATATCAAGCTTTCGAGGAAAGCATACAAAGTAGGAAGAATAAAAAAATAAACCTCTTAACACAACAAGTATGCAGAAAAGAACCACCTATACATACACTTTGCAATTGTAGCAGCTTTGTCATAATCAGGAAAAAACATTTATCCCATGAAACAACACGTCTATCTTATAAATTTACCTAAATTAATGAAGGTATTCCAATCCAATTAAGACTTCTGCAGCATAGAATCTGGCAAAGTTACACAATGATCAATGATGAAGTCAGTACACTATTTGAAGAAATATGTGTAAGAATGTACTTTATTTATAATGTCTTTGATAATAAACGGAAATAACACAGATCATTTTCATGTTACTTAGGATGGTGCTCTCACCACATGATTGCTTCTTCTATACTATTTTAGCATAAAACTAAAATTAGACGGCCATAAATAGAGGTGAACTAGTAATCGTGAGAAAATAAAATTAGATCCAAGTTCACAAAGAAACAAATTCCTTGACATGAATATATTTTCTCGGAACAAAGACAGCCTTAGACTAGATACTATATATTCAAGTTTTCAGGACATATTACTAAACGAAGTTATCTTATATCATTTCCAGTGAACAAATCATGCTTTGTGTGAACTTGCGCATTCTCTTAATCCAACCTAAAAAAAAGGCAAGTTTGGAACCATTCATGCACCTATTACATTTAAAATGTAAAATCTGCTTTTTCGAGGCGGTTCCAAGGCTAACTAAATCTATGGCCAAAGATCATCATTTGTGGGCATACCTCCAAAATGAATGTTTACTGGCATTCATAGAGATGAGGAAAAATCAATTGAAGATTAAAGGTACCTTGCAGATTCCTCTTTGAAAATCTTCATAGGTTGCTTGTCAAGCAACACAAAAAAGCTCCCCACCGAGACGAAGTCCGTTATCAAACAAACATCATTAGTAATCTGAAGAAAATAGAAAAATTAGAAATTGTATTAATTGATACAATCATAATGGGTATAATTAAGACTTTAGAGGATTACATCAACACCTAAAAACTAGACGTGGCTAAGTTACCAGGACCATGAAAACCACCCTATCCTGCTCACAGGCGGATAAACCCAAGTTACATATCCTTGTTTTATTTTAGCCTGAGATGCAATTTGGAAAAATGAGAATAGGGATGATGAGTGGACCTGAAAAGAACTGTATAGTGTTGGAAGAAAAGGATGATCTAGATGTGATATTATTTCCCTTTCGATACATGCCTGATGAACCTGCGCATACATAACATGATCTGCGTCAAGTAACAACAAGAAGCATCAAGATGTCCTCTTCACAAACTTAAAACCTTTAAAGAACATATTGTGATTTTCTGCGAAACATCATGATATACAATATTCCCATTATGATAATCTGCCATTTTTTCAACCCATGGGTGTCAAAAATCGACATATGGAAAATTTATCAACCATCGAAATTTCAACCCAAATTAGCATTTTGGCAGTTGGCTGTTTACAACTTTACATCCCAATGTTAGCAGTGATATGCTACAAACAGATAATATTGTGAACCTTAAACCATAAAAATGCTAAATTCAATACCTTGTTACGATTCAACATTTCCAAATTGTCCATCGCCTTCATGGCATATAATTCACCTGTGCCTTGCAATTGTACCAAATGAACACTGCAGCACCCACCCCCGAAATAAAGCATTCACATTTAGCATCACATGCAATCATGATAGGGTACATAATTAGATACACAAAACCAGTAAAAATAATTCTTTAGCTCTACAATGATAATTTTTTACCAGACACCTGGCTACGTATAACAGCATCAAGCAACCCTCAGATACTAGACCATAGGGGAACAGCACCCACCTTCTAAATTGCTATCCAAGAAGAATTGTTCTTTTTATGTGGCCTGGGAAAGACAGGTTGAGAATGTATTGCCCAAAGATCATCCGGTCTCTAAAGAATGGTTAAGAAAAATATTCACATTAGCTTTATTACAATTGAAATAGAATAATTGTGCCATATAACAGGGGTGGAGGCGATGTGGCTTTCGGCAACGAATCTTTAGTAATTTAAATTAACACTCATAATATATGTTGCTATAAATCATCAAATTCGGACAAAATAGTGTGATATTCACCTATTGATCTCAACATAGCCAAAGGAATTTACTCTTTTTAATCAACTATTAAGAAAATCACTACATTGGTCATAAAAAGTACCCTTAGTGTGGATGTCCCAAACATTGTCAGATCAAAATTTAGGTAAACACTCAATTTGGTGTGGACTATCACATTGGTTGTCACCGGATCATAATGAAATCTTACCTTCTACGCTTTTCGGGGCCAACCTATGGAAAATTTTCAAAATGTTGGGCTAACTCGATCCAAATGATAGGGTCATATAGTCATATACACTAAACTCAGTATTTTTTTAGAGTTTGGCTGGAAATCAATCCGAGTTTAAGGCTATACCAGAATGCTAATTATAACTTTTTTCTTCTTCTATGATATACAAGGTGAAATTATACTCTGTTTAAGGCTATACGAGAATAGATGCCTGAGTTGAGTCATCGAGGTAGGGCCATACACACCACAGACAAACCGAACTCCCGGCCGAAAAGTCCGAAAGAAGCGGGTGGGCGGAAGGTACAGTGTTTGAAGTCTGCCTTGATTGATTTTGCCACGGAAACTTAACAAAATCCTGAGATTTAACAAGAAAACAATATAAAACAGATGCCAAATGAAAAAATCGCATACAAAACATGCAGAAAAAAGTAAAATGTATACCTCATAAACTCTCTCATGAATGGGACAAAGCGACCATGTTTAGGGGCGGAGAGACTCGGTACTACACCCATCGGGCCTTGTGTATATGTACTAGCATCAAAATATGAAGCCCCAACACCTTCCCTATGCTTCCTCCTAACACAAGTCGGGCCACCTATCTCCACATCAATTGTTTGTAGCACTGCGCGACAATATGCATTTACACAGTATTAACACCCAACAAACTAGACTCCTTAACTGGAATAGAAAATATCGCATCCTACTGCTCACAGACCCAACACCTTCCCTATGCTTTCTACTTCTGTTTGAGTAGGTGTTTTCCGTCTTTTATTTAAACATTAACTAACTACGCTAACATCCTAGTTTTTGGAATATGCAAACTTGTCCTTGAATTACTATCTCCAGGTACTAAAGAAAGACAAAGCTCTATAGGTATCACAACGAAACACTAGTGATTGTTTTCTAACTTGTTAAATAAATATAGAAATGCAAGGAACTAGAGGTTCATGTCCTTTGAAATGAAGAATAACAGACTATGCAATCTGTTTAGAAACCTTAAAACCAGTGTTCATAAAAACAAAACAAATATATAAAAAAAAAACTTAAAGAGGATCGGACTGAGATAATTGTACGAAAAGCAACCAAATATTCTAATAGTTAATAGACACTCAACTAGAGCCATTGCTTGAAAGCAAAGATCCGCCTCTTCCAATACTCCTCTGTACTACCTCAAACAAATTGAACATGAGTCGGGGTATAAGTATCTAAATACCATAGTGATAGCTCAAAACTCAAACTCCAACTTGATGAGTAATTGACTATCGTTTTACTTTGATTTGTGAAGCTTTAATGACTGGAAAAGTTTAAGATAACCATATATCGTATTACCGTCCCTCAAATTATGAAGGTGAAAACACATATAAAGGATGGTATCTAATCATATAGCCGATAAACTTGTTCAGTAGATATGCGAGGCTTACCAATCTCCAAAAACATCGTTGGTGCACTGACGATAGGTCCGTGATGGGTATAGCCTCCAAAGTAATCTACAAAAAAGGGAAAATATCATGAAATAAAGTTTTATATTAACATAGAAAAATGTACCGTAAGAGTAAACAAATCAAATAGCCAGTAAACACGCTACTGCTCAAATGCTACACAAGCTTCTAAAAAGTTTAGAAGGTAGGGAAAATAACAAAAACTCAACAGGCAGGACCTCTTCATCTCCATCAGCTCTATTGACTCCACCTTTAGTTCGAGAATCCCAACGTTCAATGGAAAACAGTCCAAGGCTCCACCATCCTCCCTCCTCCTTTATCCGGGCTTGGGACCGGCAGTGCAAACCAATTATATTGATTTGCATAGGCGGAGTTAAAAATGGGTTAGTACTTTCTTCAACCTGCTAAGCAAACAAGCATACAAATACTGCAATCAAATTTAATAAATAGATATAGTACGAACATATTAACGTCAATACTCATCCATACCAAAAAAAGACCATAAGTTTGTCAAGTCACTATGACATCCATATTAAACAAAAAACAAACGACATTCAAAACATAAAGTAACCAAACCATACTGAAAAATTCCAAGTTCAGATTGTTTGCATATCCCAAACAACTTATTAAGAAAACTGCATCCTTGACTCGAGCCAAATTAAAGGACCTCCTGCACTAAAGCCATCCAAAAATCTAACTCCATCTTGGGGCCCATTGTAAACAAGAGCATCACCAACCAAGACTTCCTCTATGTAGACCTTTTTCTCACCTGCGAGAACTTTTCTCGCCATTGCAATCTCCAAATTTGTCTCGTCATGACATACCCCTTATCAACCACTACACCATCCCTATTTAATAAAGATACATTTGGTGAAGAACCAAAGCGTCCCGAAGGAGGATTCAAATTAGCAAACATATTCATCAAGTTTTGTTGAGTCGAGTGATGACGCAATTAACTGGAACCGACTTCAGTTTACGGTGTTGTTGGGTCGCATCGTGGTTGAGCAATCGATGGTCCATTGTTTTTGGATGACCTTAAAGTACATCCCCGACACAATTTATAGTAACAATTGGTTATACATAATGATATTGTATGCAATAAAGCACAAGTGCAAACTGCAAACTCACCTTTAACACGCCCATGACATTAGCTAAGGAAGATTTCACCTCATTCATTTCCCCTTCAACTCGAATGGATGAAGAGCTTGCTTGTTGCAATAATGCCTTGGCAATACCTCAGACGTTGCAATTGCTTCTTAGACTTGTTCGAGCTAATTCCACGAAGTTCTACTCCCTTTGTCGGGCCCAAAGACTTCAGACAACTCATCATTATCGAAGTCTACTTCCATTACACTGCCCTCACCACCCGCACTTGCTTCTTTTCTTCTTTTATGAGAAGCCTCCACTTGTTCCTACAATATTAACCACCGATATGAGTAATACAATATGCAACATAGTCTATATACAATACCAACACACCGGTAAGTTCAAGCTTCAATGTTATTAGAACTTACATAATGGGTCCGAGCGCTCGCTAATATAGGTCCATCACGATGCTCATGTCCTTTTTTCCAACTATCTACCCATCCATGTTTTCTGCTAGGATCTTCTTTATCCTACAAAAAAAATCCTTAATAGTTGTTAGCATAACATGATAAGAAATCATTAGTGCAAGAATAGACACCTACCATTTTATCTAGTTTATGGGCATATGTGTCCCGCCCATTAGTATGTCGATATATGTTCTTTTTGGCATTCTCTGCATTCTTTGCGTTTCTAGCTCTCACTTCAACGGTACTCTCATTTCTAACAAACACAACCCAATGATTTGGGTCCTTACCATCTGGGCATGCTGCAATAGCTTCTTCCACGCTCCCGCACTTAGGCAAAATCTCTTTCCACAGGGCATACTTTGCTGATCTGAACTTTTGGGAAAGTCCTTTTCAACTTCTCGGCGTGCCATTGCTTGGGGAACATTAGGCTCAAATTCTTCCTACATGAACAAAGTGACTTTTGTTCATTTCATATTAAGTAAATTTCCATACATAGGGCTGGACAACATGTAGATATAGGATTTGAAAAACATACTAATATTCAAGAATAATGGATGCTATCATCGAAATTAAAGTACATGTAAACCTTACCATTAATTTATTCCAGACATTATCCTTGAAGCTTCCATCTATTTTCCTCCAATCTTTGTAATGAATTGGAATACATGATCGAACATAAATACCAACCTGGGTATTCCATTTGGCATGGTTAGGACCCACAACAATGCCATCCTCATTGAACTCTATAGGAAACTTGGTAATCATTGGTGAGTTTCCCAAAGGCTGAGATGTGTGAGAGTCTGAAGTTGAATTATGAGATGGAAGTGGGACTAAACTTGAAGGCTGGGAAGCAATAGGTTGAGATTGACCTGGTGCCATTATTAAATAGCCTACTATATGACAAAAAAATGTTAGAACAAATAGGTAAAACTAGGATACCACAAAAAAATGACAAAGTTCAAAAGTATACATTTATAGAGACTATTCTTGATTAAAAAAAAAGGATAAAAAACAACTCAAACACACCTTTCACCCAACTGCACAAACAAACTTCAAAATAGAAAGATTTTATATATCTGAAAGTAGAAAATGAGAAGTTCGCATGCAACTAAAAATCTCACAATATAATAGTGCAACTATTACAATAAGGTTAGACTTTCCATCAAAGGCTGCAAATTAGGTTGGTCCTCAAGAATAGATTGGAAGTCAGTTGGTGCATCTAGTTCATCAACTCGACTTGTCAATCGCCTAGGTGAATTTATGACTACCCACCAGTTAGGATTTCTCAAATCCTTCGAGTAAAACACCTAACTAGCCTCAGAAGTAAGAATCACCGACTCATTAAAGTACTAATCAACACTCTTCAGCCTATTGAGATTAACCATCACCAAATTAGAATCTGGACAAAGTTTACAACCATTGGTCTTGTCTTCCACCCTCACCCAATTGCAGTAAAAGACAACATGCTGGAAGGTCGTATAGTCCAACTCTATTATCTGTTCGATAACCCCATACCACTTAGTTGATGCATCAATGGGATTTTTGTCTTTCCTACTCGACATAAACGTAGTGATTGCTTTCATGCAAACACCACTATCTTGTGTGGAAACTGTTTTGTCATGCGACCTAGTAGAGAACACAAAACCATTAACACGGTACTTTTTATATGTTTTAGCTTTGAACAATGGTCCTTGGACAAATCGCCATAAGTCACAATCTGTGTCTTTTGCAGCCAACAACTGTGAAGTAAAAAAAACCGACAATTAGAAAGATAAAATTAAAATACTAATTGTAATATCCTATAAAACTAAATTATATATAAAACAATACCTTGTCATATAACCACACAATAAACTCAGTCTGTATCTTCACTTCTATCTTTGCTACCCCTTTTCTTCTGGCACGTGCAGTTGCTTGCAAGGCATGATATTCACTACAATTTGTTTATGCAGTTTGACACGACTATTTATTACAACTTTTTAGACTAGTAAATGTTTGAGTCAAATCTATAAAAAAAAATCAAATCTGTAATGTTCATTAAGCTTTTCAATGTCGAGTCGAAAAAGAACCCACCTACGGATTTGTATCCATTGTTCCTTGCCTAGGATCACAGTTTTACCCTCAAGTATAGGCCCTTCATCACTATACTCTCCATCTTCATCTAGAAATGCCTCACGAGTAGCTTTGTGATTTCCATCCCGAGAATTTGGCATGTACTCCATAGCATACCTAATGCACTCAAAACAATATAGGACTCCTTGAATGGAGCCTTCAACATAACGCTTATTGCTCGGAATATTTTTACACTCCTTCATTGCCCTATTAAAATAAACAAAACCAAAATTATACTTTGTAGTTTAAAATTAGATAATAATTGCCACTAAATAAGAAATAAAAGTAAAGGCATTTTACATACCGTTCAAATGGATACATCTACCTAGGATACACAGGTCCACAAATCAGCCCTTCATCAGCCACATGCACCAAGAGGTGGATGCTGATATCAAAGAAAGCGGTTGGAAAATACTTTTCCAATACACACAATGCCTCTGCAACCATGTATTTGGCATCTTGGATTTCCTTTCGGATTAAGACTTTCGAACATAGAAGATTAAAAAATAAGCTAATCTGATGAATAGCTCTACGCAAATCGCGGTGTTTTGGAAAAGTGTGTTGAAGCAAAACTGGAAGTAAGTAACACATAATCACGTGATAGTCATGTGATTTCATTGTAAGCAAACCAGGAGGACTCAAAGTGACAACGTTTTTTAAGTTCGTTAAAAAACCTGTAGGAAGCTTCAAGTTCTTCAAAATTGTGCAGAACTCAAGCTTCTCATCTTTATTCAAGACAAATGGGGCCTTTGGTTTAACAGATTTCCCTGTGATTGGGTCTGTTTGCATCCATTGACCACTATGAATCCCTATTTTCTTCAAATCCTCTCGTGCATGAACTGTATCCTTTGTTTTGTCTTTCTTGTCAAGAATCACATTTATTATGTGTTCTGCCACGTTCTTCTCATCGTGCATCACGTCAATAACATGTCGAATTTTATGCTTCGGCCAATATTCCAGTTCAAAGAGAATAGACCTCTTATACCATGCTTCAGTAACTTCATAATCTTCATCATCTTCATCATCTCCAATAGCAACCACATCCACATCATCTAGACTCCGTTTGGTACCTTTTAATACTTTCCCGTGTACATAATGGACCGCGACTTAACATTTTCTCAATTACTTCTCCCTTTAACCTTGGCGGAGGAGGGTTTAACTCTTTTGTCTTAAGTCCTAAATACTTGCCTTGCCTAAATGGGTGATCAGATTTAAGAAACATCCGGTAATTTGTATAGACGATTTTCCTTGCGTTCCGAAGATGCATAGACGGAGTTTCATCACCACAAATAGGACAGGCTTTGTAACCATGTGTTACACAGCCTGATAAATTGCCATTCGTTGGTAAATCATGAATGCCCCACACCAACATAGCCCTCAAAGTAAAATGCTCCTGTTTGTGCATGTCATAAGTCACCACCCCTTCTTTCCATAACTGTTGTAACTCATCAACTAGTGGTCTAAGGAATACATCGATGTTTTGACTCGGTGCCTTCGGCCCAGGTATTAACAACGACATCATATGGAACTCAGATTTCATGCACAAAGACGGTGGCAGATTATAAGGCACCACGAAAACAGGCCAACAACTATAACCAGTGGATTGAACACCACGTGGATTGAATCCATCAGTTGCAATTCCAAGCCAAACATTACGCCCTTGCTTAGCAAAATCTGGCCAATCATCTTTACATGTCTTTCACTAAAGTGAGTCGATTGGATGCCTCATATAATTCCAAGAAGGTGTCGCTCTACTATGCCATGTCATTTCACGAGCTATCCATGGTATAGTGTACAACCTTTTGAGTCTAGGAATCAAAGGGAAATGTCTCAATACTTTTCTCGCCTCTTTTGTTTCTTTCTTCCCCAATTTCCCCTCCTTTACTTTGTACCTAGGAGTTTCACATTGAGGACACACCGTCAAATCAGCTTCAGTCTTATAATATAGCATACAGTTATTTTCACACGCATCTATGCACTCAGCTTTCATTCCAAGATCTTTCAACATTGCCTTCATTGCAGGATACTTAGAAGGTAAAGTGTTTCCATCTGGCAACCATGTTTTCAACATAGACAAAAGCGCGGTCACACTATTTCCCGACCAATTATATTGTTTCTTCAAGTGATGGAGGTCCACAGCTGCTGAAAGGGATGTGACAGGAGCCTCACATGAGGGGTATAATTTTTCTTCTGCTTTTTTCTTATATTCATTGTACCTCTTACCCAAATTAGGTTCTAGAACAATAGGTGGTTCAACATCTTCGGCTTGACTTCCATTGCCTCCACTCAAATCACCCACTAATTCTTCATGCATGCCATAAGCAACATCAACAAAATTCCCTATCCCTAGTCCTTCCTCACTATTTTCTTCTTCAACTCGGTTTACCATTTGATCCTTATATGGGTTTTCACCATGTAAAACCCATATACGATATGTTGATTCTATACCGTTATGAATCAAATGTTTTCTAACTATATCATATGTAAACCTTTTCCTATTTCGACATTTGTTACATGGGCAAGGACACGTGGTCGACGTTTCGTCTTTGCCACTAGCGAATAGAATAAAATCGGAAACCCCCTGCCTATACACACTCCCAAGTCTGTCATTTTCATTCATCCAATCTTTTGGAATCGGTTGAGACATCCTGCAAGTAGCACATCAAGTAAACACAAGGAACAAGTGATAGGGTCGATGTCATTTCCTACTAGACCGGCTTTTAGCACTATCTGTTTATGAAAATTTGATGTATAACGTTCTATAAATATTGAACTATCTCGGTAAACAAGCTAAACGGTGCCTACATTTTAACCATTAAATTGCTAAACATGATCAGATGTACTTCAATTGGTAAACACAATTAGATACGAACTATTTTGGCACTAGAAGGATTAAGTGTGGACTAATTTCAAACGCTTTACTTTGAAGGCATTATAACATATAAGCACATAATGCAAGACAAAATAAAAATGGAACAGGATTGAACCCCCCATTCATTCACCACAGTCAAGCATAGCATTAAATAAAGTTATAACAGAAAGTACAAGCACCAACCATTCCAAACATGCAAATTTTCAAAAACGTTGCTAACGGGTTAAAATTTACAACCCAATAACAAACAAGCTAAAGCTAAATAACCCAAGTACATGAAAAGTAGTGGTAAAAATGTTACAGTTGTCTAAAGACTTCTCATTCCCCCCAACATGCGCACACTCTACTCAAGATAATTACCTGAAATTCAGTCTTAAAAAATTATAAATATATGCTATCGGTTTGCACATATATACAAACTCATGTAGTTCATTGTAGATTTTATTCCAAAGGCTCGGCCAATAGGATGCGGACTGTCAAATCACTTCGATACAAGTTTGAAAATTTTGAACCTGCTTCAAATATGAGTCTGAATTTCAAAAAGAGATACTTTGTGTGCCAGTTCAGATTTTATCTATTAAAACCCACAGTTGCCAGAAACAAGACATGGGTTATTCTTTGTTTAAATATTTCAACCCATTCCAACATGAACTCTAGAAACGCTATCTAACTCCAAAAAAAAAGGAGTTAGATACTACTAACAATCTAACAATCCACAAACCAATGCTGACAATGGGTAGCTTTAATCCTGTTATGTGGGATGATAACTGGACGGTTGTTACATCAGATGGGAGTCTATACAACTTACCCGAGATAGATGGACTCAAAATTTCATCTCCAATCACCAAGGAACAGCCTAGAATCGTGACAAGCAAGAGCATAACTTGAGCCACTTTACTTTTCTCTAGCTTTTCTTTTATTTTTTGGGCTCTCCTTAACTGGTTTGATGGTGTATCGACAAGGAAAACTAAAGGGCTCGTACACTAGGCTTCAGTATATTTTAGCATAACAAGTTCAGTAATGCCTAAGGTGCTTGTTTGGCATGCTTCAACAGCACATACTTCTCAGTAGTGTGTGTCAGGTGTACATGGATGGATAACCAAGAAAACTTATTTGAAGAACACAAGATATCAAATAAAAATCAAAATTTTTTGTTGTATTTCAAAATAAATATCATACCTTTGGTTATAACTGAAGCAAACTAGCACCGAAATTACTTGCAGTTGTGGATTAAACACCTAGGGGCAGTGTGAAAAAAAAAGCATAAAAGTAGAAATTAGATAATGAAAATTAACAACCGTATAAGAAGAAGGCAAAGGAAGAGAAAACTACTGGATGTCGGTGGCGGCAGAAGTGTTTATTTGGTTGAGCGAGAGAGAGGCGTTGGAAAAACAATAAGAGGGGATGAAAAATATAAGAGAGAGAAGAGAGAAGAGCGCGATTTTTTATTTTTTCCCTCTCGCCCAAAATTCTAATTTTAGGCTTTATTTAGTTTCTATTATTATTTTTTTTTCGCTAATCTAGTTTCTATTATCTTAACCTTAACCTTTACGGTTTCCTGTCAAAACAAAACTTTATAAATACGTTACAAATTAATTCTCAAATCTGGGAAAATTAACTAACACATTATTTGCAATTTTAACGCTAAACAAACGTTAGGAACGTAGTTACGCCTAAAAAGCGTTAGTAAACAAAAAAAGTGTGCCACCAAGTCAGTTAGGTAGTTGAAAAGATAATCTCCTACTTATCTGTTCTCGGTCGATTTACTTGCAGCATTTAGACATGACAACTCATTACAGTTTGATAAAGCAAGCCACCAAGTCAGTTAGGAATTTGAAGCTCAGAGTAAGAATTGTTAGAAGCTGGAACCACTATCTGGTTGGAAATGAGACATTGTTAAGTAAGGATATGATCCTCATCGACGAAAAAGTAAGTACATACCACACTTATTCAACATCTCTTTTATCACTTTAAGATTTATATCCATTATTTTTTTCATTCATACAGGGTGACCAAATCAATGCGTCTATACCTATGGAGATCTATCTACAGTTTAAGGAAAAAGTTCAAGATGGAAAAATTCACTGTTACAAATGTTAGGTCTTACTGTCCCGTGAACAATAAAAACAAGATAACATTTGAGAAGTATACAACTATGATGAATATTTCAGATGAAACATCAATTCCACGACAACTATTCAGCTTTGTCGATTTCAAGAAATTAGCCCCACGAGATAAGCAAGACCAATTTCTTACTGGTAATTCTAACATTTTTTTTCAAAGTACATTAGTTCGTTTATTGGTAAAATTTTCATAGGCTTACCAATAAAGTTTACCTTATTCAAATGTCAATGGATTATACAACAACATCGGTGAATTGCAAAAAAATGTTCACACGAGAATGGGACAATCAGATAAAAAATCAATCTACATTGATAATGAGAGGTATGTTTTTTCTTATTAATGATACTCTACTATTTAATAAACCAGCTAATCACCAATAGTATATTTTGAACTATGTTTCCTTATTTGTTGTTAGAATGGAATGCTTGGAAATTACTTTCTGGGGAAATCGAATTAAACAAATACCACAAGTCCTAACAAAAAATGGCCCAAGAGATATTATAACTGTGACTTCAACAACAAATCATTGTTTTCAGGTACATCTATCTAAATATGTACATTCAATAAATTTGAGTGATATGTGCTAATGTACAAAATTATTGGGTTTCAGGTAAATATGTACTCCAAGCAACATCGGCGACAAAAGTGTATATAAACCTGGAAACAGATGACGCTCATACTTTAAAAAATAGGTAACAATTACTTATTTCACAAGAAAAAATCATGTACATACTTTAAAGTTTATGACATATCTCTCATGTAAAATACAGTTCAAACAATCCACGGGCAGAGTTGCCAATTTCAAGAAAAAGGCCATCTACTTATGCAACAGAGGCAATTCGAGTGAAAAATTTAGAAGAAATTGATATATTGCTAATGAGTACTTCATAAGTGGTAACTTCTTGCCTTTATCCAAGTTAATGTGTAATTCTTCTTTTCAATTCTTCTTTTACTATTTAACAAAAATTGAAATCATCAATGTATAGGGGAAAATGTACAAATTTAAAGCAAAAATATCAAATATTGACAACAAATACAACTGGCATTACAATTGTTGTGAAAGCGACCCGATCAGAAGAAAAGTAGAACTAAAATATCCAGAATGGTGGTGGTGTGACTATTGTTCCATTTCAATGAAAGAACCAACATAAAGGTATTGAAACAAATATTATTAAATAAATTACAAATATTATCAAAGAGACTAAAGTAATTACATTCTATGCAGGTACAAAGTCTAATTTGAAATAGAAGATTCAACATGCAAACAGTTGATAACAACATTTGATGATAAGGCTGAATATTTGTTGCAACATCCTTTGGATGAACTGTTGAAAATTGAGAAACAGGTATTAATTAGCTTTAACTCTTCAAAATTACATTTATTTACAAAAAATCTCGCACGATGATATTAAAATATTCTATGCAGGAAAATGGCTTTGACTTGGTTTCTGAAATATTAGAAGAACCGATTGGCAAGGAATATGAATTTGAAGTCAGAATAACAAAGTACAACTGTGAAAATGGAAAATATAGCTAACCTTTGATAACCGTAAAAACAGTAGAACACTAATATTAATGTTAACAACACTAATACGTAATCCTACCGTTCTTACGTTTAAATCAATTCTTCTTACTCTCAAAACATAATCATGCAATATAATAAGTAAGGATTCGTTCTACTCTTAACTGTCTAGACTTAAATTGAATTCAACTAATCAAACCCAAAAGGAACAATGGTGAGAGTAATGATTTGATGTGAAATTTCTATACTACCATTCCCAACAAGAACAATAATAAGAATATGTCATTATGGAATAAGTAATTAACTTTATAAATCTAATAGAACAATAAGAACAAGATATGATTGAATGAATAACAACTACTTATTAATCTAATGAACAATAAAAACAATAATTCAATACTCAAGAAATAAACTAATTAATTAATCTAAAACTAGATTTAGAACTAAGGTTTAATGGCTACTTTTCTTATCCTAACCTAACTATCTACCATTAACAAAGAGTCAAGCTCTTGTTTTTATACTTTCATATCCAAAAATTGTGCATGGGCTTGGAGCCATGTTTTGGGCCGGAAAATAGGGCCCAAAACCCAATTTCTTTAGTCCAAAATAGGCTCTTCAGCTGCAGTTGGCTTCGACAGATATTTCGTCCACTTTTGCTCCTCTGATTGGGTCAAGTCTTGAACCATTGGAAAGCTCTTTCCGATCCGGTCGTTTTGACATAAGGTAGGCCCAATTCCAAGGTCTGAGTCCAAAGATACGGCCTTTGGAAGTTCTGCTGACTTTGTGTGCTGTTTCTGCCCGCGTCGACTTTTCAGATTTTGACCGGGCTTTACAAAGGCTTTGTCTTCTTGAATCTTGACCTTTAATCACGGAACTCCTTAGCAACCGACTTTTGCTCCTTTATCTCACTAAAGTAGCACATTTCTGCACATAATGGACTTTGAAGCCTGAAATGCATAAAAACACGTAATCAGTATTAACTCTTAATTATTACTCACATAATTGGTCTAAAAGTATGATGGTTAAGGGGTTAAAACTACAGTTTTGGGCTCTTATCAAACCACCCCCAAACAGCATTTTGCTTGTCCTTAAGTAAAGATGAGAAATTAAAATAAGTGACCAAAAATGGAGTTCTATCTACTCTCGTTTCGCTGAGTGCGATTGCATTGACCATATGCAACAAGGCCTTAAACCACTAGGAATTCCCTAGTGGGCCGAGTTATAGCCTCGTGAGAGTTTTCGATGAAGGTACTCACAAACTTCATCTATACTACAACGACTAAGAAATAAAACTATTGTTTCCTTATTTATGTCTCAATTATCTATACATCTCACTAGCAATGAATATAGAATAATCATATCGAAACCTAAGCTAATATATGCATAATAATCAATCATCTACTTAATAAACATATATACAATGAGTAATGCTATGAAATGCGAGAATGTGTCCGTTTATGAAACTTTGGAATAGTGTCCTTAAGTAAGTTCTCACATAAAAGTAAAGACAAAAATCACTCGATTTTTCCACTCAAGTTTTGCTACTCCGATTAATGCGGTGGGCATACTTTACCTTACAATCTCAATGACACACAAGGAAGCCGAAGTTGATCAAACACATCTGCCACTTACTATCCCACTAACCTATTCCTAATTGAGCTAGAGGTCTTTATTAGGTGTTGCGGGGATTAGGAGATGGTTTAAGAAGGAAGGAAATGGATATTCAAAAAGGACAAGTCTGAGATAATAGAGTCTTCATATTATGTAACTAGATAAAACCTTGTTCTTTTGCTTCTACACTTTGTTTCCATCCTTAGCCTTTTTCTTTTGGCTTTTCGACTCCTTTTATTCTATTTTTGGAGTTTTTATTTATTTTATTTATTTTTTTTCTTTTTCTTTTCTTTTCTTTGGATTGAAACTTCTTTCCTTTTTCTTTTATGAAGCAACAAACTAATTTCTGTTTACACAAGTTTTTCTCTTCTCTTTTCTTCACTCATCCTATTCTCAGACTTATTCTAAAATGGGTAGGATTTTTTTTTTTTTTTTTATATTTTGTTTTGTTTTTGTAAACAGGTCAAGGAATTTTGGTTTATGGAAGGGCTAATGAAAGGCTCAAGATTAGGGCTGACTAGCGGAAAATATACTTAGGTCAGAATTTCTAGCTATATCGATCCAAAAAGGGCCTAAATTCTCTCTTAGGACATGATATAGTGGTCAAGCAAGTGGACGTGTGATTTCTCTATTCGGAATATACTTCTCCCTTGTGTCATTTCTCAAATGTTTCACTCATATAAGGTTTTAGGCTATATTCTCACGGGATTTGTAGAATAAGTACTCTAGCCTAGATTTCAGAAACTTACTGCCAAATAATCATAGATACTTATGTAATATATTTATAGATAGATGCAAATATTATTACCTACATATTAACCTAAGTTTCTAAAAACTATTCTAATGCAAAAGCTACGTGAGACTTCTAGATTATTAAGAGCATAGACAAAGAAACAATACCAATATTCCTAAGTGTATAGCATAAACTTTTTATTTTTATTATTTTTAAGACAAATAATATGTAATATACAACCTAATGTGTGCTTAACATTTACATCGTGTTTCTATACCACCCCCAAACAATTTGGGAGAAGGGGGTTCATGAAACAATTCAATAGCATAATTAAATTATGTAACTAACTAATTTTTATAATTTTTAACATTTTATAAATAAAAGTGCGTAATTTACATCCTAAAAGTGTCTAATTTTTGCAAATGTTTCTATCCCACCCCCAAACAATCGAACGCTTTGTCCTCAAAGTGTAAAGAGATAAGGAAAGAATTTACCATAGAAACGTGGCAAAAATTGGCAGTACCTATAACAGAAATATTGTAAAGATGATATGATAATATGAAACACAATTAAACTGGTACGTACTAACTAACACAAACTTTACTGGAGTAAAGATGACAGGCTTAGGGTGGCAAACGCCACCCCCAAACAAAATTGGAAAACTCTTTTTAAGTTTGAAAATTTTGTTTGGCCTATACTCCAGAAAGTTGGTATTGTACGAAAACTTGGGTCTTTTAAAGTCAGATTCCCTAGACTTTATCTAATATATATGTATTAAAATACAGTTTACCATATATCAACAATCAAAAAAGTTGTGGGTCTTTCCACAAATAATTAACATGGAATGCACCATCAAATAGAATTAAACACCAAGATTTTCTATGACGTAGCTTAGTGGAATGAGAGCAAAGCCTTATAGATCTAAAACCTAATTGAGCACACAGTTTCTTCTTTGTCCTCCTCCTAAGGGATGCCAAGTAAATGAACGTGAGAAAATTGATGGTTGTGGAAGATACGTTAGGATGTGGATAATTTTGAGAAGGAAAAAATGAAAAAAAATGAAAAAGTGTCGGTGGCTTGTCCTTGGGTGTTACTTCTTCACCAGTTGGTTTTAGATAGTTATGAAGCATAGGAGAAAACGCCAAGGTCAAGTACAAACTCAATGGTTCTTTGATAAGGTAGAGGGCGAGGAACATTAAGTGATGGAAGGTGAATGAGTGACATGAGGATGTGAGGTGGGTGAATGGTGTTCAACTAGTATTCTTAGGTCTATATCATCGAGAGGCCTTGAGATATGCAAGACATTCCTCAATAGGTGGGTAAGAAGAATCACTTTGGATAGAGGGCGAAAAATTCTTCTTCCGTCCATGGCGTCAAGAGATGAATGGATGTCAATAGGAGAGAACTTCATGAGGCCTAAGAAGGGTTGCAAAAGAGTCGAAGGAAATCCTCCTTGATGTTATCTACGCCTAGGGAGTAGAAATTGTGATCCTTGTCTTCTTCCATAAGGGGTATCTCCTAGTGTGGGGACTAAAGTGTCACCCCGCACTAATGTGAGGTACAAAACTCTCAATGGACTTCACTTCCCCTTCTTCATGCAAACCTAGTTGTCCCTATTTTTTTCTCTAAACATGTTAACTTCTACGAAAGATTTCCAAAAGAAAGAGTCATTGAGCCATCCCGACAATTGATTTGGGCATTGGCGGGTTGCCAAGAAAGGAAGCCCTAAGATGATGGGAATGGAATCATGAGCAACTTCGTGGTCCAAGAATAACAAAGTCGGCCGGATAGTAAAGATTCTGAACTTTAACGAGAATATTTTCAACTACACCCTTGGGATACTTAATAGAACGATCGGCTAACCTGCAAAGTCATTTTGGTTGGTTGAAGTTTTGTTAGACCTAGTTGTTTATATAAATAAAAAGGGAGTAAGTTAACACTAGCCCCTAGGTCTAATAAAGCAGTTGTTATGAAGGTATCACCTAAGGTGCATTATCTGATAGGGCGACCGGTCCTTGTACTTAACAATTCCGTTATGTTCGAGATAAAGAGGGATATTGTTCGTTAAGAATGTTTAGTGGGGTATGTTGGTTTTCCTCTTCTTGGTGCACAACTCTTTTTTTTAAACTTAAGCGTGTCCAGTAGACTTTTTATAGCTTCTAGAAAAGGTAGGTTTATAGTCAAATTTTTAAACACTTCCCTAATCTCATCAAAATTCTCGTCCTTTTAAACACAACTAGTCTTTGGAGATATGGTGCTTTATCGCTATTTTTAGCGAAGGGATAAAAGTATTATTAGTCTTTGCTTTATCTCTAGCCGTTTTCCATCTAGGTGTCCATATTGGAACCTCTACAGTGTAGGGACTTCACTTTCTATTATTGGGTCTTGTAATGTTTTCCCTTTTGGTTCCGGTTTTAACTAGTACTTTTTTACGGTTGTAGGGTCTTGAGTTTCTATTATAGTATTTGGTATGGTATCATTTTTAGTTTATGGGTAATCTTTAGGCATAGTCACTTGGTTATCAACTACTCGCCTACGAACGAAGGTAGTGGATCACCTGTAGGTCCCCTCTGGTTTATATTACTATTACATCAATACTTTTTATTTCGGCGGTGTTTGTTGACTTAGGATTAGGCATCGCTGACTTGGAAACACTGCCCGGTTTGGTTTATTATTTTGGTTAGAAGACATGTCAATAACCTTTTGGCATAAAGATCGCATCATTTGCATCGTTTGTTTCATCATATTAGAGTTTTGATCATCTTGATCTTTCATCAAGTTGGAGTTTTGTTGCATAATTTGATTTTGTTTCTCCAACAAGGTCATTACTACTTTGTCCGTAGATGGTTGTATTGGAATTAAAGCTTGTTGGCGTTCATGTCTTGATGTTGATAGTTCGGGTTATGGGTACTAAACCTCTATTCTGGTCACCTAAGTTCCCTTTGTCCTTGATGTTGAGTTAACCGGTTGAAGTGTGATGGTTGTGGTGGTGTTTGTGCATAGACAAGAGGACAATAGAAGTCGGAATGCTCAAGACTACAACAAACATTACAGCGAGTAGAGTTAATGTTCATGATTGGAGTGGGTTGTTGTTGAACAGAGATGGCATCTACCTTTTTAGTGAGGGCATCGATAAGAGTTTTAAGCTCGGGATCATATTTAACCTCAAGAGAAGAAGGAGAGGAGCGGGAGGAATCGTTACCTCTCCAATTGTTATTATTCTTAGATTGATCTTCTAAGAATTTATAAGCCTCCAAGGCTCCTTTACTAAGAAAACTACCCCCAGTCATGATATCTAGAACCTCCTTATGATAATGTGAAAGCCCCTTGAAGAAAACCACGACAAAGCGTGTCTTTCGCAAGATTATGATCGCGGGCATTCAATGAGAAGATCAGTGAAACGATTCCAGGCCTCTGAAAAGGATTCATGAGGATTTTGGCTGAAGAAATGAATCTTGTGAAGCATTTCATCTGTCTTCAATGGTGGGTAACACTGTTCCATGAACAATTGAACAAGTTGAGCCTATGAGTCCACAGAGTTTGGCATTTGGGCAGTTAACCAAGACGCCTCCTTATCGGCTAAGGTGAAAGGGAATACCCTCAGTTTAATTTGTTCCGCACCAACCGTGGGATGGTGGAATGTTGTTAGGACTTGTTCAATCCTACGACGTAATGTTGATAAGGTTTTTCATGGTCTAAACCATGAAAAGCGGGTAACAAATTAAAAATATTTGGGGATTCGAAATCCCCAATCGGTCCGCTAGAACGATGCAAGATTTGGGGATATCGCCAAGGCTTTGTAGAAGTCGAGAGAGGAGTCTCTCTTTCTTCACCATTATATCGGTGGTGTGTGTGAAATTCTTAGATAGGCGTGTGGTATTTATGTCTACGAAAAACAAGCCCGATTATACTAAAATTAAAACTCTTACAAAAAGAAAACGAGGAGTGGAAGAAGGGGAATACCTGATTCGTCCCTTGCTTCGCTTATAAATAGCGTCTTGTTCATGCGTGTTCGGTGTATATAACAAGTTAGAACACCGAAAAACTTGAAAATTGAAAATTTGAATCAAACCCGCGAAATCCGGCAAAATCAGGTGAGGGCGTGCGCTTCACTTGAAGCGCAGCGCGCCGGTGCAAATTCGAGTTCCAGTGTTTTGAGCGCGGGTCGCACTCAGTATGGGCGCAGGTCGAGCTCAATTTCCAGTGTTTTGAGCGTAGGTGCGCTTGCTTAGGGCGTGGGTCGCGCTTCAAGGTTTTCGAATGTCTAGTGTTTTGAGCGCGGGTTGCGCTCGGTATGGGCGCAGGTCGTGTTTCAGGGTTTTCAAGTTTTAGGCATTTTATCGTACTCCAAAAAATTTGAAATTTTTACAGTAATTTGCTAAGACGTCTATAAAGTAGCCTGTAAAATTTCAGATCAATCGGAGCTATGAAAGTCCCTCTACTGCCTTGCAAAGTTTGCAAAACAGTTTTCGGACACAATACAAACAACCGAATGGTTAACCCATCAAAACAAAGCCAATAATTTCCAAATGTTTACTGGAGACTCCTGACAGATCCTACTTGTTCCTGTAAAAACTTTAGAGCAATTGGAGTTCTACAACCTCTCCTTATCGGCTGGTGTTCCAGATATTAAGTGTTTGCAACACTGCAAAAACACACTGAAAACACTCTACTATTTAGGAGGTCAAAACAAATAAAAAACTCGTAAAATTTTTACTACAAACTCCTGACTTAGGATAGATACTCCTGTAAAAATTATAGAATTTTTAGAACTCCCTAAGTAACCTTACTTGTCTGTTTTTCAAGAACATACGGTATGAAAACTGAAATGAAGCACTGTAAAGATCGTATTTTTTTCACAAGGTAAAACAACTTTGAAAAATCTGAAAATATTTCAGTAAATCAACAATACATTAAATATTATGTCTGAAAATTTTCAGAATTTTCGAAAATTTAGAAATACCTTCACCGCAGTGTTTTTCTCTGTGAATCCGCATCCCCTATGCCTAAAATAGTGAACAGTTCCGAAAATTCAAGAAATAAGAATGAAAAATTAAAAGGGTGGGTGGGTAGAGAATGGGGGATTGCCCTTTGGATTCAAGCAATTGAATTCTTGTCTTGAACGAGATTAAGATGGCAGCGGCGCCATTTGATAACCGTAAAAACAGTAGAACACTAATATTAATGTTAACAACACTAATACGTAATCCTACCGTTCTTACGTTTAAATCAATTCTTCTTACTCTCAAAACATAATCATGCAATATAATGAGTAAGGATTCGTTCTACTCTTAACTGTCTAGACTTAAATTAAATTCAACTAATCAAACCCAAAAAGAACAATGGTGAGAGTAATGATTTGATGTGAAATTTCTATACTACCATTCCCAACACAAGAACAATAATAAGAACATGTCATTATGGAGTAAGTAATTAACTTTATAAATCTAATAGAACAATAAGAACAAGATATGATTGAATGAATAACAACTACTTATTAATCTAATGAACAATAAAAACAATGATTCAATACTCAAGAAATAAACTAATTAATTAATCTAAAACTAGATCTAGAACTAAGGTTTAATGACTACTTTTCTTATCCTAACCTAATTTATTTTATAACCTAACTATCTACCATTAACAAAGAGTCAAGCTCTTGTTTTTATACTTTCAGATCCAAAAATCGTGCATGGGCTTGGAGCCATATTTTGGGTCGGAAAATAGGGCCCAAAACCCAATTTCTTTAGTCCAAAATGGGCTATTCAGCTGCAGTTGACTTTGGCAGATATTTCGTCCACTTTTGCTCCTCTGATTGGGTCAAAGCTTGGACTATTGGAAAGCTCTTTCCAAGCCGGTCGTTTTGACATAAGGTAGGCCCGATTCCGAGGTCTGAGTCCAAAGATACGACCTTTGGAAGTTCTCACGACTTTGTGTCTTTTGTTTTACGCCCGTCGTCGACTTTTCAGCTTTTGACCGGGCTTTACAAAGGCTTTGTCTTCTTGAATCTTGGCCTTTAATCACGGAACTCCTTAGCAACCGACCTTTGCTGTTTTATCTTGCTAAAGTGGCACATTTCTGCACATAATGGACTTTGAAGCCTGAAATGCATAAAAATACGTAATCAATATTAACTCTTAATTATTACTCACATAATTGGTCTAAAAGTATGATGGTTAAGGGGTTAAAACTACAGTTTTGGGCTCTTATCAACCTTCTCAAAATTAGACAAAATTGAAAAGGTAAGTACAAATTTTACTGTTGGTTATATGCATTGTTAAAATTTTACTGTTGCAGTTCATTGCCTTAGCAAGCTGTGGAACTTTAGCTTCCTTTCATACCCCAGTAATAGTCATAGCTAACGTTTTGCTTTACTACTAACCTATTCAATTACTATCTTAAAAACAGGGAATCAAAATAAAACAAGAGGATGAAGAACCAAATGCCAAAAAACAATGTGTAGAAATTCAAGTAACATACTCATTCCCTAATACTTGGAAATAAAATATTAAAATAATAACTAATGAGATTTAAAATTATTCTTACTACAGGATTGATTGAATTCATAAGGTTTCTCATTAATAGAATCATGACGTAAACGAAGGAGTGCGGGACGACATATGAAAATACACTCAAGTTATATGTTGAAGTTGCTTTACTTATATATTTTTGTTATTTAAAGGGATATTATACATACATTAAACTCATTATTTGCTCATTGTTTTTCACTTAATTGAAAGTTCTTTATGTTCTCATTATCACGAGGATGTTAACTCATCGTATCAATATGTTAAGAACATTGTTTCATTATCTGAGGAGGGTTTCGGGAAAATAAGTATTAAGACTACTTTTCTTCGTAGTAATGTATATAAGTTCGGGAGATTTAGTGTGTACATATGTATATATGTTTTGTATAGGTGTGCCACATATTAAGGAGTGAGATTGGTTCCGCGGTTGGGGAAGCGGTGGATTCGCCGAGATTGGTTTTGGATGTTGTGGAGGAGTATATTAATAAGAAGGATGTTATTAATTAAAGTTGGGCTTTCGGATAGAAGGTGGGCATGTGGGACGGTTATTTCAGCTTTGTTTCCTAATGAGGAGAAGACAATGCCTGTTGCTAGGAAGATAGCGAAGAGAGCTTTGAGTGTTGCGGAGAAGTGGAAGGCGAAGATTGAGACTGAGGAAGGTAGTGGTGGAGTTGGGCATGTTGAAGCTGCTACTTTTTTGCAGGTGGTGGTTGGCCTTGGTTCGGAATTGTTTCTAAGTTTGATCCGGAATTTTTGAGAAAGTTGGTAATGGAGAATCCTTCGAGAAGGGATTTGCCTAAACTCGTTTCTGCTTTAGGGCTTGGGGAGAAAATGGAAGGTATGTATTGTCGATTCTTTTATGCAGGATGAGGGTCCTTCTGCTGTTCTTGCACAACAAATTGAGGATGAGACTGTTAAGTTTGCACATTATTTGGGTATTAAGGTTGTGTCTATTGAGGAACATGGGTTTAAGATTAGACAGGGTGGGTTGTGAAGTTGTTATTGCGACTCCTAGTCGTCTTATTGATTGTTTGGAGAGGCGGTATGTGGTTTTGAATCAGTGTAATTATGTGGTATTGGATGAAGCTGATAGAATGATTAACATGGGTTTTGAGCCTCAGGTTGTTGGATGAAGCTGATAAATCCACTTACTTCATCTTGGCTGAGGGGCTCTGTGAATCAGAGAAGGGAGAAAAGGTTATGAATGCTCTCACTGTGGCAACCTCGAGTGGATGGATTTCCCTTGATACTGATTCTGGGGGAGTTTTTGTAAGAAAGGTTTTAGGGAATTCAGAGAACTGCATACCTATTCTTGATAGTATAATGTTGAGCACTGATACTTGACGAGGGACCTGAAGATGTATTAGTTTATGACTTTTATACGTCAGATTTCTGATTAAGAGCTGGCTTCATAGTTCTCTGAAGGCTTTTCACATTGTTAACAATTAATAAGCATATTGTTACTCTTCAGATGAGAGAACATACCAACAACTACTTGATTTCGATGTATTTTGTTTTGCTGTCACATTTGAAGTGATTTTCTGAAGGTGTTACTCGGTTTGGAGATCCATCCTTTGACATGTGGGTTCGGCTTGATATACAGAGAACCTCTGAAATGATTAGTCTGAACTACCATTTGTGGACAACTTTCTTAAAGATTGTGCTGCTGTATATTTATTGATTTGATTTTGGACATTAATAAAGGAGCAGAGGATGGAGGATTATATTTGTTAACGTTTTTCTGCGAACAAGTACAATCTTACTTTAACAAAGTGGTCCCTTATTTAATTGAATGAAACTCAGCCATTTCTTCTGGCGATGTCACTATTTCTCCTTTTTTTTTCCTCAAAAACAAGAGCATCCCGTATGCATTGGAGGTGCCAAATATTTTTTTTCTTAGTCTTAATGTTCCTAATGTATCTCTTTCTTCAGCTAAAATACATTTGATATTGGAGTTGGATGCAAGCTCAAAATACACAAGAGGACACAGAGATAGTGTACATCATATCATATATATACGTGAAGCTATTAAGCATCAACTTAGAATGAATTTTCTTAAAATAACACGTGTGCACTTGCTACTTTCGATAAACCGCATACTAGTACCATTACAAAATCAAAATCATTGACTATGCAAATGAGTTATTCCACGAAAAAGAAGTAAAATAAAAAATTGCGGCTTGACGGGCGTCAACTAGTTATAAATAAACCAGGGCTTTAAGTCCATTTAAATTTAAGGGTAGCCCAATAAAACCCGATAAAATCAGTTACTTTTCCGAGAGAGAGGAGAAAGAGAATAAAAAAAGGGCAAAAATCATGAATGAAGTAGTAACCGCATCCGATGCATCCACCACCATCAGATCGTCAAATCAATCACAGCCGTCAATTCTCCCTCTCCTCTCCGCATTCCAGTTTCTGAAACTTTTTACCACGTGGTAATAGTAATAAAATTACTTGAATTATTATTATTATTAATAATAATGATGATGGGATTAGAAATGCAGGTATAAAGAAAAGAGATGGGACCCGTAGAAGAATATTTGGGTCAGGTGGAATGCCATCGTCTCATTCTGCAACTGTTTCTGCTTTAGCTGTCGCTATTGGATTCGAAGATGGGATTGGTGGCTCCTCTTTCGCTCTTCCCACTTCCCATCGTTTTGGCTGCCGTTGTAAGTAAGGGGGTGTTTGGATCCTATTTATTTATTGCCAAAAAGTGTTTATTAGTGAAAAAATATTTTTTGAAAAAATAAATGTGTTTGGTTTCTATTTAAAAAAAAAAATAGTTTTTCTTCCAAAAAACACTTTTTGATTCCAAAAGTTGTTTTATGATAATTAGGTAAAACTTGTTTTTCAGTTAAAAACTATTTTTAACGAAAAGAAAACACTTTTGAGTCTAAAAGGCAAATGAACTCTCTCCGGATGTTTTTAGACTTTAGTGATTTATCTTGATATGCCAAAAATATATCGAAACATAGTCTAAATCTGTTTTCATAAAAATAGCTTTTAAGAAAAAATCACAACCAAACATGTTTATTGAAAAACTGTTTTTAGAATAAATACTTTTTCATAAAAATGTTTTTTAAGAAAAAATGATTTTTTGAAAAAATGAGAACCAAACACCCACTAATGTTCCCTATTATTACTACATATATATTCCTATACATTAGGTAAATATCTAGTGCTTTAGTTTAGGCGGGTTAATCTAATGGAAGCTTATGAACTAGTATGTGTTGTGCTTTGTGTAAGCAGACTGAGTAATATCCAAAATACAGATGGCATCTGCTATTAGATAAAATTCTTGGTGGTCTACATTGCCATGGTGCTTAGAAGGGGATTTTGATCTTGGGTGTTTTAGACACGATAACAAGGAACTGTCTCGTCGACTACTCCTTAAATGATGCCACTGTACACATGGTCAGGTTGCAGAAGCCTTAGTTGTATTGAACTATTGATCGATTTCCTGCCTCTACAGATTGGAACAACCACTTTCCACGAGCTAGAGAGATAGTGCACCCTAAGTACCTATATGATCACAGGCTGATTGTTTTGGACCGCCCTACAATTAATAGGGGACTACTCCTTTTTAGGTTCGAGCTAATGTGGTTTGAAGTCTATAACTTAACCCAATCTAATGGAGGAATGATGGAAGACTCTTTGTTTCGAGGGATCATCAGGCCATTTCTGGTGTTCTTGCGGTTAAAGAGTTTAAGGACATGTTGAGGGTGTGGAACAGAGTATGCTTTCTCGGAGAGTGGATCAGCTTATCAAGAGAGGTTGATGATCTGGATCACAAAGAAGAAGCATCTTCATTGTCTTCAGACGAGGAGGTGCATAGAGGCATAGAGCCAACTCAAATTGTGAATTACAGGAATTAAGAGGGGATAGATCTCATGGTGCCAAAAACCAAGGATAAGGTATTTCAAGGAAGGGGAAAGCAATACTAGTTTCTTCCATAAAACTGCAAATGCTAGAACCAAAATTAATTGCATTAGGGGTCACACAGTAGAGTACTATGAGTCCCTCTATTCTGAGGATCCTTGGTTTGGCCTGAACTAGAGGGGTTGGAATTTAGCAGGATTTAAGAAGACCAGGCTGTGGGGTTGAATGTGAACTTTACCGAGGAAGAAGTCTTACAAGCTATTAGTGAGTTGGGGAAGACAAAGCCCCAGGACCAGACGGTTTCTAGATGTGTGTGTTTAAAAAGTGTCGGCTTATATGCAGGAGTGATTTCATGGTGGTAGTCCGTGAATTTTTAGATCAAGCTACTACGGATAGAAGACATAATTCGACGTTCATTACACTTATACAGAAGAACGTTGGCACCCAAACTTAAGTTTCCGACCAATCAGTTTGGTAGGAGGGATCTATAAGATACTATCCAAAATTCTTGCTATTAGGATTCTCGGGGTCTTGTCTTCCATCGTCTCTGTACAACAAAGTGCATTTGTAGGCGGGAGACAATTCTGAATGGTCTTTTATTTGTTCAAGAGTGTATTGATACTCGTTTGAAAAACAAGGAGAATGGGATTTCGTGCAAAGCAGACATCTCAAAGGCCTGTTACCATGTAAATTGAAATTTTCTGGATTACTTGCTATTGAGGATGGGTTTTGGACTTTTGGTGAGAGATACAGGGTATGGATCAAGGCTTGCATCACTACTGCATCATCTTCTGTGCTCGTGGATGGCTCACCAACTGGGTAGCTCTGTATCCTTCTGTATCCAAAGGGGATTGCGCCAAGGAGCCCCTGTATCTCCTTTTCTTATCAATGTGGTAATGGAGTCTTTGAGTAGATTAGTCAGAAAAGCTAGGCATCAGTGTTGTGTCAAAGGGGTTTAAATCAGCCATAAATGGCCCTGAGGTTGTTGTTCTCCAATTTGCAAAGGATACACTGTTCATGATTGATGCTTTAGCTTTTTAAGTATTAATGTTAAAGGCTACACTACTGATTTTCAATGGTGGTGTCTGGACTGAAAACTAATATTGCAAAGACTTCCCTTCTTGAAGTGGGTAAGGTGGAGAACAGGGCTTCTTTAGCTGAAGCAATGGGTTGTGCAGGTGATCAACACCCTTGCCGGTATTTGGGTCTCCCGTTGGAGCCAACTATAAAAAACAAAAAGGTCTGGGATCCGGTATTGAAAATATTGAAAAGAAGATTAAGTGGATGGAGGTGTAAACTATTTTGAAAGGTGCAAGACCGATATTAGCCAGTGATGATCTTTCAAACCCACTTGTTTACTTTGCTCACAATTCCAATTGTAGTGGCTAAAGTAATTTGAATGACTGATTCGGAATTTCATTTGGGGATCTACGGAGCAACAGAGAAAAAAGATCATCTTGTGTGTTGGGACAGAGTGTGCTCACCAAAAAAGATGGCGGTCTTGGGCTAGGAAGACTTGTTACTATAGAAGATATGGTAGAAGATGACTTGTCATGGTGTGACGTGGTTCTTGCTAAGTATGGAAATGACCGCCATAGTTGGTGGCCGAATCAAACATCACAATCATATGGATGCAGCCTTTGGAACAGTAATTGTGCTGTCCAACTTCAAGCATGGAGTCAAATTTAAAGTGGGAAATGGTCGAAAATGTCTCTTTCGGTTGAACATTTGGTTCGGAGATAAGCCTTTGGCTGATCAATTTCCTTGAATCTTTCAGGCATTTACTAATAGAAGGGAACTAGTTCATCAATTTGCACATAGGGGAAATGGTCTGTTCTTGCAAAGATGCAGCATTGATTGGGAATTGCAACAGTGTGCCAACCTGACGTTATTGTTGGAAACAGTGGCAGTTAACAACGATGAAGACATTTGCTACTGGTGTTGGATGAAGGAAGGGTTGTTCTCGGTAAGTTCTTTTCATGACATATCTTAACCCAAAGTTGTAATCCAGATTCAACTCCACTCCCTCTACTCCATTTCTCTCAAAACTGGTGTGGAAAGATCAAAATCCTTTGAAAGTGAAAATATTTTTTTGGGAGGTCTTCCTTGGGCGTGCTTTAACTGCCGAAAAAGAGCTAATTCATAGAGGAACCGTTGTATCTTCTTATTGTTGAATGTTTAATCTGTTGGTGGAGAACATTAATCAGAGCTTCATGTGTTGTTCGTTTGGGCTGGAAGTATGGACTTTACTGATTCAACCTATGGCAGTGGCATTCCAATTGCTTGCTCAAGTTGAATCAGTCCAGGATTTCTTATTAAAGTGGCCAAAAAAAAGGAGGAAAACTTCTAGTTCAAAGTTTTGGAATCTACTACCATCTGTGGTATTATGGGTTTTATGGAAAACTAGGAACAACCATGTCTATAGAAACTTAGAATGCTCAGCTCAAGAAGTGGTACTCGTGGTGAAGGTCTACTGTTGTATTGGATGTCCATTTCACCTGAGAGGAGGAATTATCTTTTATGTAACCTGGTGCTGAATTGGTTCAACGCGATTGAGGGGTCGGGTTTAGGGGGGCATATGCGTTATGAGGGTATAGGCTTTGCTGATTTGCAGTTGCTTTAGTTGCACTGTACATGCGAGGATCTCACTTTCTGTTTATAATTCCAATGTGATGCACTCCTTCTATGTTCTAATAAAACTTAATTACCAAAAAAAAAAGTCTTGTATCCAACGAACACTCATTTACGCATGAGAGGTCCTCTATGGGGTTCTGGGTACATTCCATCTAATTTCGGGCAATGCTAGCAAGATTTTGGATTGTACACCAGCCAGTTCTGTCCCTTCATTTATGAGTGAAGGTTTGCTAGGTGGATTAATTCTACGTGCAAATGCAAGTTTGTGTATTACTGCTTATTTAAATGTAAAATTACAACATTATATGTGTAGTATGATATCATTGTTAGGATTAATTAATTTGGATTGTTCACAGGTTATGTACGATGCGTCTGGGGTTAGGCTTCATGCCGGGAGACAAGCTGAAGTAAGTATTCTGATGGAATATATCAAATTTATTTTTTCTTGATGTTCATATTTTTTTCTTAAGAAACTTTACTAAGTGACCAAAGATCTTTGAAATTTGAGTTAGTAGGAAAGGTACCGAAACTAAGTACACTTTGACACATTTAGGATTCAGTTTCAACTGTATGTCAACCAACATCCAAGTGAATGAAAAGAAAGGCTTGAAAACTCAATCCTGGTAAAAAGAAACTTGACATTCTGAAAATCTAATGAACAATAAAAACAATGATTCAATACTCAAGAAATAAACTAATTAATTAATCTAAAACTAGATTTAGAACTAAGGTTTAATGGCTACTTTTCTTATCCTAACCTAATTTATTTTCTAACCTAACTATCTACCATTAATAAAGAGTCAAGCTCTTGTTTTTATACTTTCAGATCCAAAAATCGTGCATGGGCTTAGAGCCATGTTTTGGGCCGGAAAATAGGGCCCAAAACCCAATTTCTTTAGTCCAAAATAGGCTCTTCAGCTACAGTTGGCTTCGACAGATATTTCGTCCACTTTTGCTCCTCTGATTGGGTCAAGGCTTGAACCATTGGAAAGCTCTTTCCGATCCGGTCGTTTTGACATAAGGTAGGCCCAATTCAAAGTTCCAACATCCAAAGATACGGCCTTTCTCAAGTTCTTTTGTGTTTCAAGTTTTCGCCCAAGGTCGACTTTTTCAGATTTTGGACGGGCTTTACAAAGGCTTTGTCTACTTGAATCTTGGCCTTTAATCACGGAACTCCTTAGAACCGACTTTTTGCTCCTTTATCTCACTAAAGTGGCACATTTCACATAATGGACTTTGAAGCCCGAAATGCATAAAACACGTAATCGATTAACTCCCAATTATTACTCACATAATTGGGTCTAAAAGATATGATTAAGTGGGGTTAAAACTACAGTTTGGGCTCTTATCAAACCACCCCCAAACAGCATTTTGCTTGTCCTCAAGGCAAAGATGAGAAATTAGAATAAGTGACCAAAAATGGAGTTCTATCTACTCTAAAGTTTATTGAAAGCGATTGCATTGACCATATGCAACAAGGCCTTTAAACCACTAGGAATTCCACAGTGGGCCGAGTTATAGTCTCGTTGAGAGTTTTCCATGAAGGTACTCACAAACTTCATCTATACTACAACGACTAAGAAATAAAACTATTGTTTCCTTATTTATGTCTTCAATTATCTATACATCTCACTAAAGAATGAATACGAGAATAATCATGTCGAAAACCTAAGCTAATATATGCATAATAATCAATCATCTACTTAATAAAAAATATATACAATGAGTAATGCTATGAAATGCAGATAACAGGCCCGTTTATGAAAACTTTGGAATAACGCCTTAATTAGGTTCTCACATAAAAGTAAAGACAAAATCACTCCTGATTTTTCCACTTCAAGTTTTGCTACTCGATTAATGCGGTGGGCATACTTTACCTTACAATCTCAATGACACCAATAAGGAAAGCTCTAAGTTGATCAAACACATCTCCACCACTTACTATCCCACTAACCTATTCCTAATCGAGCTAGAGGTCTTTATTAGGTGTTCATGGGGATTATGAGATGGTTTAAGAAGGAAGGAAATGGATATTCAAAAAGGACAAGTCTGAGATAATAGAGTCTTCATATTATGTAACTAGAGAAAACCTTGTTTTTTTGCTTCTACACTTTGTTTCCATCCTTAGCCTTTTTCTTTTGGCTTTTCGACTCCTTTTATTCTATTTTTGGAGTTTTTATTTTATTTTTATTTTTTTTCTTTGGATGTAAACTTCTTTCCTTTTTCTTTTCTGAAGCAACAAACTAATTTCTGTTTACACAAGTTTTTCTCTTCTCTTTTCTTCACTCATCCTATTATCAAACTTATTCTAAAATGGGTAGGTTGATTTTTTTCTTTTTATATTTTGTTTTGTTTTTGTAACAGGGTAAAGGAATTTTGGTTTATGGAAGGGCTAATGAAAGGCTCGATTAGGGCTGGGCTAACTAGCGGAAAATATACTTAGGTCAAATTTCTAGCTATATCGATCCAAAAAGGGCCTAAATTCTCTCTTAGGACATGGTATAGTGAATTCAAGCAAGTGGGCGTGTGATTTCTCTTTTGAATATACTTCTCCCTTGTCATTTCTCAAATGTTTCACTCATATAAAGTTTTAGGCTATATTCTCACGTGATTTGTAGAATAAGTACTCTAGCCTAGATTTGAAACTTACTACCAAATAATCATAGATACTCATGTAATATATTTATAGATAGATGCAAAAAATTATTACCTACATATTAACCTAAGTTTCTAAAAACTATTCTAACGCCAAAAGCTACGTGAGACTTCTAGATTATTAAAGAGCATAGAGAAAAGAAACAATACCAATATTCCTAAGTGTATAGCATAAACTTTTTATTTTTATTTTTATTTTTATTATTTTTAAGACAAATAATATGTAATATACAACCCTAATGTGTGCTTAACATTTTACATCGTGTTTCTATACCACCCCAAAACAATTTGGGGAGAAAGGGGTTCATGAAACAATTCAATAGCACAATTAAATTATGTAACTAACTAATTTTTATAATTTTTAACATTTTATAAATAAAAGTGCATAATTTACATCCTAAAAGTGTCTAATTTTTGCAAATGTTTCTATCCCACCCCAAACAATCGAACGCTTTGTCCTCAAAGTGTAAAAGAGATAAGGAAAGAATTTACCATAGAAACGTGGCAAAAATTGGTGCCTATAATACCGGAAATATTGTAAAGATGATATGATAATAATGAAGCACAATTAAATCGGTGCGCATTAACTAAACACAAACTTTCTTTGGAGTAAACATGGCAGAACTTAGGGGCAACGCCACCCCCAAACAAAATTGGAAAACTCTTTTTAAGTTTGAAAATTTTGTTTGGCCTATACTCCAGAAAGTTGGTATTGTACGAAAACTTGGGTCTTTTAAAGTCAGATTCCCTAGACTTTATCTAATATATATGTATTAAAATGCAGTTTACCATATATCAACAATCAAAAAAGTTGTGGGTCTTTCCACAAATAATTAACATGGAATGCACCATCAAATAGAATTAAACACCAAGATTTTCTATGACGTAGCTTAGTGGAATGAGAGCAAAGCCTTATAGATCTAAAACCTAATTGAGCACACAGTTTCTTCTTTGTCCTCCTACGAAGGGGATGCCAAGTAAATGAACGTGAGAAAATTGATGGTTGTGGAAGATACGTAGGATGTGGATAATTTTGAGAAGGAAAAAATGAAAAAAATGAAAAAGTGTCGGTGGCTTGTCCTTGGGTGTTACTTCTTCACCCGGTTGGTTTTAGATAGTTATGAAGCATAGGAGAATCGCCAAGGTCAAGTACAAACTCAATGGTTCTTTGATAAGGTAGAGGGCGAGGAACATTAAGTGATGGAAAGTGAATGAGTGACATGAGGATGTGAGGTGGGTGAATGGTGTTCAACTAGTGTTCTTAGGTCTATATCATCGAGGCCTTGAGATATGCAAGGCATTCCTCAATAGGTGGGTAAGAAGAATCACCGGGATGAGGGCTAAAAATTCTTCTTCCGTCGCGCGTCCAAGAGATGAATGGATGTCAATAGGAGAGAACTCGCGAGGCGGCACAGAAGGGTTGCAAAAGAGTAAAAGGAAATCCTCCTTGATGTTATCTACGTCTAGGGAGTAGAAATTGTGATCCTTGTCTTCTTCCATAAGAGGGGTATCTCCTAGTGTGGGGACTAAAGTGTCAGCCGCACTAATGTGAGGTACAAAACTCTCAATGGACTTCACTTCCCCTTCTTCATGTAAACCTAGTTGTCCCTATTTTTGTCTAAACATGTTAACTTCTATAGAAAGATTTCCAAAAGAAAGAGTCATTGAGCCATCCCGACAATTGATTTGGGCATTGGCGGTTGCCAAGAAAGGAAGCCCTAAGATGATGGGAATGGAATCATGAGCAACTTCTGTGTCAAGAATAACAAAGTCGGCCGGATAGTAAAAAATCCTGAACTTTAACGAGAATATTTTCAACTACACCCTTGGATACTTAATAGAACGATCGCTAACCGCAAAAAGTCATTTTGGTTGGTTGAAGTTTTGTTAGACCTAGTTGTTTATATAAATAAAAAGGGAGTAAGTTAACACTTTCGCCCCGTGTCTAATAAAGCGGTTGTTATGAAGGTATCACCTAAGGTGCATTATCTGATGGGGATCGACCCGTGGTCCTTGTACTTAACAATTCCGTTATGTTCGGATAAAGAGGGATATTGTTGATTAAGAATGTTTAAGTGGGGTATGTTGGTTTTCCTCTTCTTGGTGCACAACTCTTTTAGAAACTTAGCGTGTCCAGTAGACTTTTATAGCTTCTAGAAAAGGTAGATTTATAGTCAAATTTTTAAACACTTCCCTAATCTCATCAAAATTCTGGTCCTTTTTTAACCACAACTAGTCTTTTTGGAGATATGGTGCTTTATCGCTATTTTTAGCGTAGGGATAAAAGTATTATTAGTCTTTTGCTTTATCTCTAGCCGTTTCCATCTAGGTGTCCATATTGGAACCTCTACAGTGTAGGGTCTTCACTTTCTATTATTGGGTCTTGTAATGTTTTCCACTTTTTGGTTGTGGTTTAACCGGGTACTTTCCTACGGTTGTAGGGTCTTCAGCTTCTATTATAGTATTTGGTATGGTATCATTTTTAGTTTATGGGTAATCTTTAGGCATAGTCACTTTGGTTATCAACTACTGCCTCGAATCGAAGGGTAGATCACCGTTGTAGGTCCCCTTGGTTTATATTACCATTACAATCAATACTTTTTATTTCGGGCGGTGTTTGTTGACTTAGGATTAGGCATCGCTTATGACTTGGAAACACGCCGGTTTGGTTATTATTTTGGTTAGAAGACATGTCAATAACCTTTTTGCACAAAAAGATCGCATCATTTGCATCGTTTGTTTCATCATATTAGAGTTTTGATCATCTTGATCTTTCATCAAGTTGGAGTTTTGTTGCATAATTTGATTTTGTTTCTCCAACAAGGTCACTACTACTTTGTCTGTAGATGGTTGTATTGGAATTAAAGCTTGTTGAGCGTTCATGTCTTGATGTTGATAGTTCTGGGTTATGGGTACTAAACCTCTATTCTGGTCACCTAAGTTCCCTTGTCCTTGATGTTGAGTTAACTGGTTGAAGTGTGATGGTTGTGGTGGTGTTTTGTGCATAGACAAAGAGAACAATAGAAGTCGGAATGCTCAAGACTACAACAGACATTACTGACAAGTAGAGTTAATGTTCATGACCGGAGTGGGTTGTTGTTGAACGAGATGGCATCTACCTTTTAGTGAGGGGCATCGAGAAGAGTTTTAAGCTCGGGATCATATTTAACCTCAAGAGAAGAAGGAGAGGGGGAAGGAGGAATCGTTACCTCTCCAATTGTTATTCTTCTTAGATTGATCTTCTAAGAATTTATAAGCCTCCAAGGCTCCTTTTACTAAGAAAACTACCCCTATCCATGATATCTAGAACCTCCTTATGATAATGTGAAAGCCCTTGAAAAAACACGAACAAAGCGTGTCTTTTCGCAAGATTATGATCACGGCATTTAATGAGAAGATCGGTGAAACGATTCCGTGCCTCCTCAAAAGGATTCATGAGGATTCTCGGCTGAAGAAATGAATCTTGTGAAGCATTTCATCATGCCTTCAATGGTGGGTAAAACTGTTCCATGAACAATTGAACAAGTTGAGCCCATGAGTCCCACAGAGTTTGGCGCTTTGGGCGCTAACCAAGACGCCTTATCGGCTAAGGTGAAAGGGAATACCCTCGGTTTAATTTGTTCCGCGACCAACCGTGGGATGGTGGAATGTTGTTAGGACTTGTTCAATCCTATGCATGTGCTGATAAGGTTTTTCATGGTCTAAACCATGAAAAACGGGTAACAAATTAAAAATATTTGGGGGGATTCGGAAATCCCCCACTTGGTCTGCTAGAACGATGCAAGATTTGGGGATATCGCCGAGGCTTTGTAGAAGTCGAGAGAGGAGTCTCTTTCTTCACCCATTATATCGTGGTGTGTGTGAAATTCTTAGATAGGCGTGTGGTATTTATGTCTACAAAAAACAGGCCGATTATACTAAAATTAAAACTCCTCTAACAAAAGAAACGAGGAGTGGAAGAAGGGAATACCGATTAGCCCTGCTTTTGCTTTATAAATAGCGTCTTGTTCATGCGTGTTCAGTGTATATAACAAGTTAGAACACTCGAAAAACTTGAAAATTGAAAATTTGAATCAAACCCGTGGAAATCCGGCAAAATCGGTTTGGGCGCGGTCGCGTTTCACTTAGCCGAAAGCGCTCGGTCAAAATTCGAAGTTCCAGTGTTTTGAGCGGGTCGCGCTTCGGTATGAAGCGCAGGTCGAGCTCAATTTCCAGTGTTTTGAGCGTAGGTGCGCTTGCTTAGGGCGTGGGTCGCGCTTCAGGGTTTTCGAATGTCTAGTGTTTTGAGTGCGGGTTACGCTCGGTATGGGCGCAGGTCGTGCTTCAGGGTTTTCAAGTTTTAGGCCTTTTATCGTACTCTAAAAAATTTGAAATTTTTACAGTAATTTTCTAAGACGTCTATCAAGTAGCCTGTAAAATTTCAGATCAATCGGAGCTATGAAAGTCCCTCTACTGCCTTGCAAAGTTTGCAAAACAGTTTTTGGACACAATACAAACAACCGAATGGTTAACCCATCAAAACAAAGCCAAAAATTTCCAAATATTTACTGGAGACTCCTGACAGATCGTACTTGTTCCTGTAAAAATTTTAGAGCAATTGGAGTTCTACAACCTCTCCTTATCGGCTGGTGTTCCAGATATTAAGTGTTTGCAACACTGCAAAAACACACTGGAAACACTCTACTATTTAGGAGGTCAAAACAAATAAAAAACTCGTAAAATTTTTACTACAAACTCCTGACTTAGAATAGATACTCCTGTAAAAATTATAGAATTTTTAGAACTCCCTAAGTAACCTTACTCGTCTGTTTTTCAAGAATATACGGTATGAAAACTGAAATGCAGCACTGTAAAGATCATATTTTTTTCACAAGGTAAACGAACTTTGAAAAATCTGAAAATATTTCAGTAAATCAACAACACATTAAATATTATGTCTGAAAATTTTCAGAATTTTCGAAAATTGAAAAATACCTTCACCGTAGTGTTTTTCTCTGTGAATCCGCAGCCCCTATGCCTAAAATAGTGAACAGTTCCGAAAATTCAAGAAATAAGAATAAAAAATTAAAAGGGTGGGTGGGTAGAGAATGGGGGATTGCCCTTGGATTCAAGCAATTGAATTCTTGTCTTGAAACGAGATTAAGATGGCAGCGCATTTGATAACCGTAAAAACAATTAGAACACTAATATTAATGTTAACAACACTAATACGTAATCCTACCGTTCTTACGTTTAAATCAATTCTTCTTACTCTCAAAACATAATCATGCAATATAATGAGTAAGGATTCGTTCTACTCTTAACTGTCTAGACTTAAATTAAATTCAACTAATCAAACCCAAAAGGAACAATGGTGAGAGTAATGATTTGATGTGAAATTTCTATACTACCATTCCCAACACAAGAACAATAATAAGAACATGTCATTATGGAGTAAGTAATTAACTTTATAAATCTAATAGAACAATAAGAACAAGATATGATTGAATGAATAACAACTACTTATTAATCTAATGAACAATAAAAACAATGATTCAATACTCAAGAAATAAACTAATTAATTAATCTAAAACTAGATCTAGAACTAAGGTTTAATGACTACTTTTCTTATCCTAACCTAATTTATTTTCTAACCTAACTATCTACCATTAACAAAGAGTCAAGCTCTTGTTTTTATACTTTCAGATCCAAAAATCGTGCATGGGCTTGGAGCCATATTTTGGGCCGGAAAATCGGGCCCAAAACCCAATTTCTTTAGTCCAAAATGGGCTCTTCAGCTACAGTTGGTTTCGGCAGATATTTCGTCCACTTTTACTTCTCTGATTGGGTCAAGGCTTGGACCATTGGAAAGCTCTTTCCGAGCCGGTCATTTTGACATAAGGTAGGCCCGATTCCGAAGTCTGAGTCCAAAGATACGGCCTTCGAAGTTCTCACGACTTTGTGTGTTTTGTTTACGCTAAGGCTTACTTTTCAGCTTTTGACCGGGCTTTACAAAGGCTTTGTCTTCTTGAATTTTGGCCTTTAATCACGGAACTCCTTAGCAACCGACCTTTGCTCTTTTATCTCGCTAAAGTGGCACATTTCTGCATATAATGGACTTTGAAGCCTGAAATGCATAAAACACGAATCGATATTAACTCTTAATTATTACTCACATAATTGGTCTAAAAGTATGATGGTTAATGGGTTAAAACTATAGTTTTGGGCTCTTATCAACCTTCTCAAAATTAGACAAAATTGAAAAGGTAAGTACAAATTTTAATTTCATTGGTTATATGCATTGTTAAAATTTTATCATTGCGATTCATTGCCTTAAAGCAAGTCGTGGAACTTTAGCTTCCTTTCATACCCCATAATAGTCATAGCTAACGTTTCGCTTTACTACTAACCTATTCAATTACTATCTTAAAAACAGGGAATCAAAATAAAACAAGAGGATGAAGAACCAAATGCCAAAAAACAATGTGTAGAAATTCAAGTAACATACTCATTCCCTAATACTTGGAAATAAAATATTGAAATAATAACTAATGAGATTTAAAATTATTCTTACTACAGGATTGATTGAATTCATAAGGTTTCTCATTAATAGAATCATGACGTAAACGAAGGAGTGCGGGACAACATATGAAAATACACTCAAGTTATATGTTGAAGTTGCTTTACTTATATATTTTTGTTATTTAAAGGGATATTATACATACATTAAACTCATTATTTGCTCATTGTCTTTCACTTAATTGAAAGTTCTTTGCGTTCTCATTATACAGGATGTTAACTACTGTGTATCAATATGTTAAGAACATTGTTTCATTATACAGGAGGGTTTCAGGAAAATAAGTATTAAGACTACTTTTCTTCGTAGTCTGTATATAAGTTTCAGGAGATTTAGTGTGTACATATGTATATATGTTTTGTATAGGTGTGCCACATATTAAGGAGTGAGATTGGTTCCGCAGTTGGGGAAGCGGTGGATTCGCCGAGATTGGTTTTGGATGTTGTGGAAGAGTATATTAATAAGAAGGATGTTATTAATTAAAGTTGGGCTTTCGGATAGAAGGTGGGCATGTGGGACGGTTATTTCAGCTTTGTTTCCTAATGAGGAGAAGACAATGCCTGTTGCTAGGAAGATAGCGAAGAGAGCTTTGAGTGTTCTGGAGAAGTGGAAGGCTAAGATTGAGACTGAGGAAGGTAGTGGTGGAGTTGGGCATGTTGAAGCTGCTACTTTTTTGCAGGTGGTGGTTGGCCTTGGTTCGGAATTGTTTCTAAGTTTGATCCGGAATTTTTGAGAAAGTTGGTAATGGAGAATCCTTCGAGAAGGGATTTGCCTAAACTCGTTTCTGCTTTAGGGCTTGGGGAGAAAATGGAAGGTATGTATTGTCGATTCTTTTATGCAGGATGAGGGTCCTTCTGCTGTTCTTGCACAACAAATTGAGGATGAGACTGTTAAGTTTGCACATTATTTGGGTATTAAGGTTGTGTCTATTGAGGAACATGGGTTTAAGATTAGACGAGGTGGGTTGTGAAGTTGTTATTGGACTCACGGTCGCCTTATTGATTGTTTGGAGAGGCGGTATGTGGTTTTGAATCGCTGTAATTATGTGGTAATCGGATGAAGCCGATAGAATGATTAACATGGGTTTTGAGCCTCGTGTTGTTGGATAAAGTCGATAAATCCACTTACTTCATCTTGGTGAGGGGCTCTCTGAATCGAGAGAAGGGAGAAAAGGTTATGAATGCTCTCACCGGTGGCAACCTCGAGTGGATGGATTTCCGATAATCGATTAAGGGGAGTTTTGTAAGAAAGGTTTTAGGGAATTCAGAGAACTGCATACCTATTCTTGATAGTATAATGTTGAGCAATCGATACTTGACGAGGGACTCAAGATGTATTAGTTTATGACTTTTATCGTCGATTTACATTAAGAGTCGGGTTTCATAGTTCTTTGAAGGCTTTTCACATTGTTAACAATTAATAAACATATTGTTACTCTTCAGATGAGAGAACATACCAACAACTACTTGATTTCGATGTATTTTGTTTTGTCGTCACATTTGAAGTGATTTTCCTCAAGGTGTTACTCGGTTTGGAGATCCATCCTTTGACATGTGGGTTCGGCTTGATATACTGAGAGAACCTCTGAAAATGATTAGTCCGAACTACCATTTGTGGACAACTTTCTTAAAAGATTGTCTTCTTTCATAGATATTTATTGATTTGATTTTGGACATTAATAAAGGAGCAGAGGATGGAGGATTATATTTGTTAACGTTTTTTCTCGAAACAAGTACAATCTTACTTTAACAAAGTGGTCCCTTATTTAATTGAATGAAACTCAGCCATTTCTTCTGGCGATGGCACTATTTCTCCTTTTTTTTTCCTAAAAAACAAGAGCATCCCGTATGCATTGGAGGTGCCAAATATTTTTTTTCTTAATCTTAATGTTCCTAATGTATTTCTTTCTTCAGCTAAAATACATTTGATATTGGAGTTGGATGCAAGCTCAAAATACACAAGAGGACACAGGGATAGTGTACATCATATCAAGGCCCAAAATTTCGATATCGTTTAATATATCGGTGTACCCAAAAACCGAGATATATCGGATATATCGGATATATCGGATATCTCGGTTTTTTTGGTGACCAGTCCAAAGTTTCTAATATCTCGGATATCTCGCCGATATATCTCGGATATCTCGGATATATCGGATATTTCGGAAATTTCAATATTAAATTATTAAAAATTGGTCAAAAAGTCAACCGATATATATCGATTATCTCGGAAATATCGATTATCTCGGCGATATAAACTTTCATATCGGAAATTCCGATATATCTCGGAAAAAAAGGAGTTTAATATTCGGTGGATATATCTCGGAAATATCGATCTCGGTGTACCAATTTACCGAGATATATCGGCGAGATATCGGATATCTCGGCGATATTTTGGGCCATGCATCATATCATATATATACGTGAAGCTATTAAGCATCAACTTAGAATGAATTTTCTTAAAATAACACATGTGCACTGGCTACTTTCGATAAACCGCATACTAGTACCATTACAAAATCAAAATCATCAAAGACCATTAATACTGAGTAGTTGAGAATGCTCCCAGTGACCCACGTCAGCCTCTCTTTTTTCTCTCAGACTGACACATCAGATTTTATCTAAAAAAATAAATTATACGCCCTTTTTTGGCGATTTCAATTGTTCGTAGTCCAAAATAGATAAAAACCTCCGTTCTTAAATCTTATCTCCATTCTTAAACAAAAGTAATCCTGAAAAAGTAAGAGCTAAGTAGTAAAACTTCTCTCTTCCTTCTCCTTTCTTAAACAAAAAGAAACCTTAAACACGACATATGATAGTCCAGAGTTACCAAAAGATACTCCTCTAACAGGTTTTTGGAGTGCTTCCTGGAAAAATAATCCAGCCCCCAATATGGTGTTGAAAGTCCGACCTTAAGAATGAAAGCAACCATGAAAGAGTCTTTTCTCAACACATCACCAAAAACCATACAAGAGGAACAGGGTGTTCAGAGTCCTGTACCAGGTGAGAGAAGATTTGTGACAAAAGCTTTTTTTGGAGGTAATTTCCATTAGGTAATTTTCATTTTATATATTGTTTTCTGATATAACTTATTACTGTTTTGTAGCTTTATTCATTTCTTTGTGTTTTAATGTAGGAGTTTCTGGAGGAGAAATAAGAGGAAGGTTTTTGTTACTGTAGGACTTTTAGGGAGTGGGTATGTTTTGTATAAGCTTTATAATGGACATAGACAGGAGGCTTTTGGATTTAGAGAGGGATCTTGAAAGGGAGCCGGGGCGATGAACTCATTAAAGCCACAGCTTAGTTAATAACACTCTTGGACTTTTTTTAAAGTTTCATTTTGTTTAGTAGTGAAATTTATTTGTTGTTTTTGGTTTGATAGGCTGCAAGCTCATTTTGAGAGCATTCAGAGAATAGTTGATTCGACAACGTTACCTTATGATATGTACTATTTTATGAATCGGTATCCGATGAATTAGATCATTCACACCGACCGATAGATTAAAGCTAGAAAAGGATACACTAACATCTTTGGAGAAGATTGAGATATGGGAAAATCTGAAAATTCTAAGTATGAACAGGCACTTGGCTATTACACAACATTGTCTGGTTTACATTATCTGCACTTGGTTTTCTAGCTAATTTAAGTTGCTTTTGTTTTTTTCGTGTTGTTTTACTAGATTTCACGAGATTGGCGGTGTCATTATGGGCAATGGCGGTACTCAACTTATACATCAGAGTTCAAGTCAACATTTTAGGGAGACATCTCTACATTGATACAGCTTGAGGAATGGGAGCGTCTTATCTACTGGTAAGACCCTTTCATTTCTCGCTCAAGTTTTCTATTTACATCACTCGGCTTTCCAACTATATGGGGTTTATAATACATCTTTTGATTTTCCTTGTCACAATCACGTTAGGGTGTGGTGGTGGGATTGCTCATGCCATCATTTCACCCCATGCCTCAAACACCTATGGTATAAGAGTTGAAAGATACTCGCCATGCGTGTGCATAGTGAGTTTATATGAATTTTGGTTACACACAAAACTATGCGCTCAATTGGAAATGTAAGTCCTAACCCCAAGTATAAATTCTAGAAGGTCAACAATTGTTAGAGCACATCTAATGCATACAAACTAAAACACCCCGTTTCATGTCTCACCGCTAAATATTTTTTCCTCGGACTTTTTTTTCCCTCCAAATATGTTGTGGTGTATGAAATGGAAAACTTATTGGTTGCATTTACATGGAACAATTCAAAGAAGATTTGTTTTGTTAACTATGAATGGATGACCGAAAGTGACTCTCTTTTTGGTTATTGCACTACTGGATTTGTGTTGTAAAATATCTCATACTCTACTTCCTTTTCTTTCATCGTAGTATATAACATATTTTACTTTTCACAATAGTAAAAGGTGCTCCCTGTCTCCCTGACCTTTATAAAGTTTGGCTAAAGATTGTGATCATCAACCATAAGTTTTCATGTGTAGAAGTGGTTATCGGGTGTATGCTAATATCAGAGTGGTCTAGGAGTTATAGGTGATAGTAGAAATTGCATGTCAAGTGTCCAGAAATCCAAACGTGGTTCTTCTGGTGTAAATGCTGAAACAGATTCCTTTGTATCCTTAAGCATGGTTTCTTTAACAACACTTTTGTTTTTAATCATCCACTGATTTCGTATCCAGTTCCTTTTGGTCTATTGTCTTTCTTAACATCTCTAACAGGATGATACCGATGATCCGAAAGAGTCACCCATACCCAATATGGAATCCTCAACTGTTATGGAAGAGATAGATGCAAAACACGGAAAGTTATCCGAATCATCGGAAGATCCGTAAGAAGATAGCGGGGAAGAAGATCAACACATTAGCAAAGGTGAAATACTGCCCAAATAAGAAGCATTATATGTTTCTTTTATACATCTTTTGCTCTAGCCTTCATCAGATTGCATAAAGTGCCATTACATATAAATGATACACTACCAAATAAGTGATAAGTGATTTAGAAGTCATTATTTGCGATCAATAATATTGTTCTTTTCCCAGATATTCAAATGACTCGAAAGGACTTGCTTATTGTCATAAGAAATGGGTCTTGCATATGTAATGTATATATATTATTTTTGTTATGGAATTTTTTGTTTTGTTGTTGTATTTATGAGTTTGGGGTGTGATGGTTTTGGTTTTAGGAAATGAATAGTACAGAAAGTGCCTAGAAAAGAAATAGACAAATCCTAATAATAACAAGCCCATTTAACGAGTTGCCAACGCTTTCTAGGCATATAATATCTCATAATCTACTATGAATAGGAGAAAAGCAGGCCATATATATCTTCTGTGAATTGGAACAATATCCCCTCTGCCCAGATATATAGAATTATTGTTGTTGGATCAGATACTGTGACGTTAATTAGTAAATATCGTTGTCTCTTTCTTATCGATCAATGTTTAAGTTTGGTTAAGGTAAGCTGGCATGTAAGTAAGAAGAGAGAGAAGTTTGGTGCATATATAAAGGTATAAATGTGACATTTACTAGACGAAATCAAGAAGCACAAGTACACACAACAAATATCTCCCTCTAACTTCAATCAAACCCCGACTTTCTTGATTTCTTCCCTACCACTTTCATCACATTATTCGCTATAAGAACTACTATTTTTACTTCCATACATATCATTTGAGATTTCAAAATATATATGGCACATTACTGCACCATGCCATGGCTCTTTTTAACCTAATTCTTATTACTAATTTTTCACATCAGAGCAAAAGTTCCAGTGATCATCATCTTCGGTGACTCTTCGGTTGATTCAGGGTAACAATAATCATCTTTTGACAGCACTTAAGATCGATTTCAGGCCATATGGACGTGATTTCGTTGGAGGTAAACCAACTGGACGATTTTCAAATGGCAAGGTCCCTGGTGATTTCATTTCCGAGGCCTTTGGGTGCAAGCCGATAGTACCAGCATACTTGGATATATCACATAATATTTCAGAATTCGCAACTGGTGTTAACTTCGCTTCTGCCGGAACTGGCTTGGTAGCCCCGATCGCAGGTTTACTCATTAAGTATGTTGTTTTGTCCATATGGCCTGGTTTTGTTTTGTTTTGCCTTTGAATATTTTTTTGTAGGTGTGGTGTCTTTTATGTCAATGTAACTGGGTATGGTGTTGGTGCAGTCAAAGTTTGAGGCAGTCTGGTACATCAACCATCTCTAAGAAGTCGCACACATAGTTTGTCCTATTGATCACTGTAATCTGATGAAATGCGACGTTATCAGGAAAAAAAGGCCAATAAATCATACGCCTATCACCGTGGAAGCAATAAAAACAAGATAGCAAGAGAGATTCATCTCATTTTATGTACGAACATAAGGTACTACAATGAAAATTCCTACCATCCCGCTCCGATTCTTATTATGTATGGCTGTGAAGTATTCTCCCCTCTCTTTTGATCAACAAGCCAAGAAGAACTGCTGCATGTGATTCTACAATGAGAATAAGATTGTTGTCCTTGTGGCGATTGCATTCCTAAAAGTCTTCAAGAGAGAATGGTGATAGATTGCTGGAAATGCTAAATGAGGAACAAATCCCAAACCATTAAAAGGTCCCCACACAATCCATTGGAACATTGAAATCCCTTGATGGAGTAGTAGGCGATCGGTGAGGACTGGATCATCGGCATCGTTTGCACAAGAAGATCATCAATTGGGTATTTGATGGGTTCAGCTGGCTCATCTTCTACAAATTGAGAGATGATAGAACTTTAGTGAAAACGCCAACCATGAAATACTTTCTCTTATGAAATGTCAAATTGTCCTCGCCATTGCTACTGATTTCTTCATGACAAAGAACATATCAACTAAGAATGTACTACAATCCTACTTACCTAATCTATGCACAAAGGCATTTGTACACCAAAATTGAAGAGCTAGGGACATGAAATATAAAAACAACACTATTTTGATGAGTAGTGACGTTAACAAAAATCAGAAGAGTGACAATGTAACAAAAGAACTTCACCATTGGGAAAGTAGTGACGCTTGAGGCAATCCAACTTCACAAGTGGTGTTGGTGCGTCCGAGTTGTAACTAGACAATTACGTTTCTAAACACATGCCTATAACTTAAATTTTTTTATACCCCATTCTTATTTTTTGATGATTTATTCATTTTATCATTTATCTGATTTTATGAATTCGAAATTAAAAAAAAAAAAAAAAAAACTTATTATGAAATGCTAACTATCATTGTTTGTGTTGAATTGATTGGGGTCTAAATGTATGTGACAATGGAACCAAATCGAACAGTTTAGCGACACATTTAATTGACCTTTTCACCTATGAGTAAAGTAATAGGTAATCTAAATTTTCAATTAAAATAGGTGTTTGACGTGTGTCAAATATGGCAGCTCTAAATGAGGCATTGATTTTTTGGAAGTCTAGTGACTCAAGTGGCTACAACACGATTGGGTGGAGAAGTACACAATTCCAGCTTTGCTCGGCAATTATCCATGAACCCCCAAGATGTTCCAAAGAATAAAGATCAACAGACTAACAAGCTTAACATGTTTCAATTGAAGTGATCAACAACAAATGTCACCTCACCACAGGGAACAACAAAGAGCTAGAACAAATTTCGGTCACAAAGCATGAGTCTGAGCAATAGAATTATTGAAAGGGAGCATTTTTTTTGTAATACTCATAAAATGGTACCTTGACGCACCGCTGGTCGCCACGCTTTTCATGCACCCACTTAACTATCTCAAGTTTAGCGACACATTTAATTGACATTTTCACCTATGAGTAAACTAATAGGTAATCTAAATTTTCAAGAAAAATAGGTGTTTGACGTGTGTGTCAAATATGGCGCTCTAAATGAGGCATTGATCGTGGAAGTCCAAATGACTAAAAGTCGGCTAAAGCACAATATCCCATAATAACATATGGTTTTGCAATATTTTTCTAAGTCACTTCAAGTACATGATACATTGAAGCAATCCTTAGATTATTTCGGGCAATAGCAAAATTTAGTGTCTAAATATATGTAGTTATGAACATCATTTACAATGGAATTTCCCAATATGAAATCTATCCCGTGAATTAGAATGTATAAACCCTTCAAACAAAGTATACATATATTATAAGCAATGAATCATTAGCTATTAATATACATATATGATTTATTCAAGTAGATTTTAGGCTTTTGAGTCATTAGCTATCTATATAGCAAGTCCGGCCATAGGCCGGATCAAATGGCTAGTTGACTATGCAAATGAGTTATTCCACGAAAAAGAAGTACAATAAAAAACATTGCGGCTTGACGGGCGTCAACTAGTTATAAATAAACCAGGGCTTTAAGTCCATTTAAATTTAAGGGTAGCCCAATAAAACCCGATAAAATCAGTTACTTTTCCGAGAGAGAGGAGAAAGAGAATAAAAAAAGGGCAAAAATCATGAATGAAGTAGTAACCGCATCCGATGTATCCACCACCATCAGATCATCAAATCAATCACAGCCGTCAATTCTCCCTCTCCTCTCCGCATTCCAGTTTCTGAAACTTTTTACCACGTGGTAATAGTAATAAAATTACTTGAATTATTATTATTATTAATAATAATGATGATGGGATTAGAAATGCAGGTATAAAGAAAAGAGATGGGACTCTAGAAGAATATTTGGGTCAGGTGGAATGCCATCGTCTCATTCTGCAACTGTTTCTGCTTTAGCTGTCGCTATTGGATTCGAAGATGGGATTGGTGGCTCCTCTTTCGCTCTTCCCATCGTTTTGGCTGCCGTTGTAAGTAATGTTCCCTATTATTACTACACTAGTTGATGCCCATGCCAGACGGCACTCATGACACACTGAACCACCACCAGTAATGGCAAATACAATCTAATTTTACCACCAAGAGATCCAACCACAATTGAACTACCACCAATAATGGAAAAACACTGAAAGTTCGTCCCTCTAGAAAACTGATGTCCGACGGATGTACTCTCACTTGCGAGATTCTAAATCATATCTTTTCGATCACGCTTATCCCACCTACAAATCCTACTATCATCCAAACCCAAGAATATCGATGCCGAAGGGTCCAACTGAGACCCCTTACTATTGTTAGTTATATCACTCATTGTCCAACTGAGGGCAAAAAAGGAGTGCCCAAAAAAAATGAAATTGATGATGGGCTCTAACTTCGAGGCCCGTGACTTGGTGTGAGAAACGCCAGTAAAAGCGAGTGGGATTCGCTTCCGCTTAATGTCATATTCCAACAATTAAATTCGAACCCTTATCTTGAGGAATTACAAAAATTTGGAAACACGCAGTTAGAGAATCAAAACGGAGCTCTAATCAAAGAGCACGGCTAAGACTCAAAGTAGTAAATAGTAGAACACCTAATTGAAAAACACTGAAATACATTGACTTTCATATATATTTAGGAATTAACATATAAAATTCTAATTTAATTAAGTCTATTATTCAAATTTTTTTAGTATACATTGACTTTGTGTTAAAGGTAACTGTAATCTCGCCACGCCATGAGGAGTTTAAACATTGGAAAAAAGAATAAATATTAAAAATATGCATTTTAATCAATCAAGAATATTGTAAAAGGGTCGATTGAATGTAGAAAATATACTAACATGTTTCTTAAACACACCGCTCGTCGAATGAATGAAGGAGGTGATTAGGGTTAGTATGAAAGTAATGGGAAACCCCCCACCAAAATCAACTAACAAATAAGATTCCATTCTATGTTTTTATCCTCAGATTTGAATAATTCCCAATTTCCCACATTCAAATGGCTTACATAGGCATGAACCGAAAGTTAATAAGTCATATGAGTTATTTAAATGTGGCTCAAACCGACTTGAACTTGCCAATGGATTTGTGGTGCCGAGCCCCCTATAGGCATATAGCTAAGAAAAGCTTTGATTATCGAGATGGTGTGATCAACAATCCCCGAAGTTTAGCGGAAAAAATGATCAACAATCCTCAGAGTGACTGCAGCATTACACATACCATCACCGGTCTTCATCAACTCTTCAATAGCTTGCCTCTTCATCAACCCTTCAATAGCTTGCTTGACATCGAAAATCCTTAAGTGATAAACAATTGTAAAACTGAGATAGCAAACTCACATTGATATTTGAGACATTTTAATAACATTGTTTTAAATTGTTTGAAGTGAAAATTTATAGAAAGTGATGTCTTTGGAGTGAAAGAAATTCGCGTAGGTCCGCAAACTCTTAACTAATGTTGACTAAAACTTTTGTGAGCTGTTGAGCTAAACTTTATTTAATTAAGTATATAAAATGATACCGCCCTGCATGTTTTGCATGATACTCACTTTTGGAGTGGAGGGTTTTTTTTTTTGATGGTGACGGAGGGAGGGTAAGTAGTGGAGTTGACTGTGTGTTTTAAGAAGATTTGAATAAAAAAACCGAAACTCGTTAGTGTTCTCCTCGGCTCGAACCACGACTTGTGTGCGAAAAGCCCATAAAACCAAATGGGATCCGTCCCGCAGTTTCCTGTTTCAAAATTCTAATTAGAACTCAGATCTCGAGATTAATCACTACTCAAGAGCCGTAGAATGGTGATAGAAATGATCCCGACCGTCCTTTATTATAGTTTTGTCCTGTAGCGAAAAAAAACACCCTATCTTATTAGATAGATATATATTCCTATACATTAGGTAAATATCTAGTGCTTTAGTTTAGGCGGGTTAATCTAATGGAAGCTTATGAACTAGTAGGTGTTGTGCTTTGTGTAAGCAGACTGAGTAATATCCAAAATACAGATGGCATCTGCTATTGGATAAAATTCTTGGTGGTCTACATTGCCATGGTGCTTAGAAGGGGATTTTGATCTTGGGTGTTTTAGACACGATAACAAGGAACTGTCTCGTCGACTACTCCTTAAATGATGCCACTGTACACATGGTCAGGTTGCAGAAGCCTTAGTTGTATTGAACTATTGATCGATTTCCTGCCTCTACAGATTGGAACAACCACTTTCCACGAGCTAGAGAGATAGTGCACCCTAAGTACCTATATGATCACAGGCTGATTGTTTTGGACCGCCCTACAATTAATAGGGGACTACTCCTTTTAGGTTCGAGCTAATGTGGTTTGAAGTCTTTAACTTAACCCAATCTAATGGAGGAATGATGGAAGACTCTTTGTTTCGAGGGATCATCAGGCCATTTCTGGTGTTGCGAAGTTAAAGAGTTTAAGGACATGTTGAGGGTGTGGAACAGAGTATGCTTTCGGAGAGTGGATCAGCTTATCAAGAGAGGTTGATGATCTGGATCACAAAGAAGAAGCATCTTCATTGTCTTCAGACGAGGAGGTGCATAGAGGCATAGAGCCAACTCAAATTGTGAGTTACAGGAATTAAGAGGGGATAGATCTCATGGTGCCAAAAACCAAGGATAAGGTATTTCAAGGAAGGGGAAAGCAATACTAGTTTCTTCCATAAAACTGCAAATGCTAGAACCAAAATTAATTGCATTAGGGGTCACACAGTAGAGTACTATGAGTCCCTCTATTCTGAGGATCCTTGGTTTGGCCTGAACTAGAGGGGTTGGAATTTAGCAGGATTTAAGAAGACCAGGCTGTGGGGTTGAATGTGAACTTTACCGAGGAAGAAGTCTTACAAGCTATTAGTGAGTTGGGGAAGACAAAGCCCCAGGACCAGACGGTTTCTAGATGTGTGTGTTTAAAAAGTGTCGGCTTATATGCAGGAGTGTTTTCATGGTGGTAGTCCGTGAATTTTTAGATCAAGCTACTACGGATAGAAGACATAATTCGACGTTCATTACACTTATACAGAAGAACGTTGGCACCCAAACTTAAGTTTCCGACCAATCAGTTTGGTAGGAGGGATCTATAAGATACTATCCAAAGTTCTTGCTATTAGGATTCTCGGGGTCTTGTCTTCCATCGTCTCTGTACAACAAAGTGCATTTGTAGGCGGGAGACAATTCTGAATGGTCTTTTATTTGTTCAAGAGTGTATTGATACTCGCTTGAAAAAAAAAGGAGAATGGGATTTAAATTGCAAAGCAGACATCTCAAAGGCCTATTACCATGTAAATTGAAATTTTCTGGATTACTTGCTATTGAGGATGGGTTTTGGACTTTTGGTGAGAGATACAGGGTATGGATCAAGGCTTGCATCACTACTGCATCATCTTCTGTGCTCGTGGATGGCTCACCAACTGGGTAGCTCTGTATCCTTCTGTATCCAAAGGGGATTGCGCCAAGGAGCCCCTGTATCTCCTTTTCTTATCAATGTGGTAATGGAGTCTTTGAGTAGATTAGTCAGAAAAGCTAGGCATCAGTGTTGTGTCAAAGGGTTTAAATCAGCCATAAATGGCCCTGAGGTTGTTGTTCTCCAATTTGCAAAGGATACACTGTTCATGATTGATGCTTTAGCTTTTTAAGTATTAATGTTAAAGGCTACACTACTGATTTTCAATGGTGGTGTCTGGACTGAAAACTAATATTGCAAAGACTTCCCTTCTTGAAGTGGGTAAGGTGGAGAACAGGGCTTCTTTAGCTGAAGCAATGGGTTGTGCAGGTGATCAACACCCTTGCCGGTATTTGGGTCTCCCCGTTGGAGCCAACTATAAAAACAAAAAGGTCTGGGATCCGGTATTGAAAATATTGAAAAGAAGATTAAGTGGATGGAGGTGTAAACTATTTTGAAAGGTGCAAGACCGATATTAGCCAGTGATGATCTTTCAAACCCACTTGTTTACTTTGCTCACAATTCCAATTGTAGTGGCTAAAGTAATTTGAATGACTGATTCGGAATTTCATTTGGGGATCTACGGAGCAACAGAGAAAAAAGATCATCTTGTGTGTTGGGACAGAGTGTGCTCACCAAAAAAGATGGCGGTCTTGGGCTAGGAAGACTTGTTACTATAGAAGATATGGTAGAAGATGACTTGTCATGGTGTGACGTGGTTCTTGCTAAGTATGGAAATGACCGCCATAGTTGGTGGCCGAATCAAACATCACAATCATATGGATGCAGCCTTTGGAACAGTAATTGTTATGTCCAACTTCAAGCATGGAGTCAAATTTAAAGTGGGAAATGGTCGAAAATGTCTCTTTCGGTTGAACATTTGGTTCGGAGATAAGCCTTTGGCTGATCAATTTCCTTGAATCTTTCAGGCATTTACTAATAGAAGGGAACTAGTTCATCAATTTGCACATAGGGGAAATGGTCTGTTCTTGCAAAGATGCAGCATTGATTGGGAATTGCAACAGTGTGCCAACCTGACGTTATTGTTGGAAACAGTGGCAGTTAACAACGATGAAGACATTTGCTACTGGTGTTGGATGAAGGAAGGGTTGTTCTCGGTAAGTTCTTTTCATGACATATCTTAACCCAAAGTTGTAATCCAGATTCAACTCCACTCCCTCTACTCCATTTCTCTCAAAACTGGTGTGGAAAGATCAAAATCCTTTGAAAGTGAAAATATTTTTTTGGGAGGTCTTCCTTGGGCGTGCTTTAACTGCCGAAAAAGAGCTAATTCATAGAGGAACCGTTGTTCTTATTGTTGAATGTTTAATCTGTTGGTGGAGAACATTAATCAGAGCTTCATGTGTTGTTCGTTTGGGCTGGAAGTATGGACTTTACTGATTCAACCTATGGCAGTGGCATTCCAATTGCTTGCTCAAGTTGAATCAGTCCAGGATTTCTTATTAAAGTGGCCAAAAAAAAGGAGGAAAACTTCTAGTTCAAAGTTTTGGAATCTACTACCATCTGTGGTATTATGGGTTTTATGGAAAACTAGGAACAAACATGTCTATAGAAACTTAGAATGCTCAGCTCAAGAAGTGGTACTCGTGGTGAAGGTCTACTGTTGTATTGGATGTCCATTTCACCTGAGAGGAGGAATTATCTTTTATGTAACCTGGTGCTGAATTGGTTCAACGCGATTGAGGGGTCGGGTTTAGGGGGGCATATGCGTTATGAGGGTATATGCGTTATGAGGGTATAGTCTTTGCTGATTTGCAGTTGCTTTAGTTGCACTGTACATGCGAGGATCTCACTTTCTGTTTATAATTCCAATGTGATGCACTCCTTCTATGTTCTAATAAAACTTAATTACCAAAAAAAAAAGTCTTGTATCCAACGAACACTCATTTACGCACGAGAGGTCCTCTATGGGGTTCTGGGTACATTCCATCTAATTTCGGGCAATGCTAGCAAGATTTTGGATTGTACACCAGCCAGTTCTGTCCCTTCATTTATGAGTGAAGGTTTGCTAGGTGGATTAATTCTATGTGCAAATGCAAGTTTGTGTATTACTGCTTATTTAAATGTAAAATTACAACATTATATGTGTAGTATGATATCATTGTTAGGATTAATTAATTTGGATTGTTCACAGGTTATGTACGATGCGTCTGGGGTTAGGCTTCATGCCGGGAGACAAGCTGAAGTAAGTATTCTGATGGAATATATCAAATTTATTTTTTCTTGATGTTCATATTTTTTTCTTAAGAAACTTTGACTAAGTGACCAAAGATCTTTGAAATTTGAGTTAGTAGGAAAGGTACCGAAACTAAGTACACTTTGACACATTTAGGATTCAGTTTCAACTGTATGTCAACCAACATCCAAGTGAATGAAAAAGAAAGGCTTGAAAACTCAATCCTGGTAAAAGAAACTTGACATTCTGAACTGCAGACTTGTGTATTTTTATTTTTTATTTTTTTTATTATTATTTTTTTAATCAAGATTTCACTGGTTAAACATATACATGATTGAAACTTTTTATAGAACTTCACGTGGTTATTGACAACCAGTTAATTCTTGTGATCTCACCAAGTACATCTGGAAAAAAGAAACTATTCTGATGATTTTTAGAAACCAGGGGATTATCATTGTAAGTTTGATTACCGATCATTTTCATGGTGACCAAAACAGAAGATGATACAGTTATTGATATTAAAAAAACAGCATATATATAAGTATGTGAAGATACCTTTTATAAGATGCTGTCCTCCTTGATCATAATTGCTTTTCTCCTACTGATAGTGTACTCGCAATAAAGAAGAATCCTCAACTTCTTTAAATGGTATTCCTCAATGATATGTGAGTTATTGTAGCAGTTCTTAAGCACATATTTTAATAATATTGAATGGGAGTGTTTTCAGATGAATCAATCGTAAGCATCTGAACTTGCTGTGATTTGATTGAAATATTATTCTTAATAATATTCAATTGGAAAGTTGAGACTTCTTCCTGCAGGAGTGTAGCATTATTACGAGGTTTGCTCATGGATTATCAGTGGTCATATAATTGGTTGACCTCTTTTTTCTGGTTTGTTTTTTAGTGCGAATAATCTTCGTTTTGTTCAACCTTTTCTGAGTTTTGAATCATATATGCAGCTGCTGAACCAAATAGTATGTGAATTTCCTCCAGAGCACCCTTTATCAAGCGTTAGACCTCTACGTGAGCTACTTGGTCATACCCCACTTCAGGTCTGTTTATGTGCTGTAGTCTCTTGTTTCTGCTAGGGTTTATTGTATTCAGTTTTGTGTTGGGTAATAGTCAGTAACTGATCATAAGAACATATACTCTTAATTAGTTTTTGTGGTTTTTCCGCCGTGATTTAATAAAGTCTCATATAATGGGATTTGACAGGGGTCTTATGCATTAGGGTGAGACATGGTCTGGTCCATCCTTATAAAATATTATAACTACATCTAGTTGAGGGTGGTCTTTGAAGACCACGGACAATGTGGACATTGGATACTATGTGAAAGTAGTGTATCATCCAGAGTGAAACAAGTTCTTACTACAGGGAGAAAAGTTCAACCTCCGTCCTTCTCCTACCTTCTTCCTCTTCTTTTCCTTCCTCTCTTTCTCTGTCCTCCTACCTTCTTCTTCCTCATCTTTTCCTTCCTCTCTTTCATTGTAGTTTACTAGTATAAGTTTACAAGACAAACTGTCGGTGCATGTTCACTTTGCCACCTTGGTGCCATCTTAATTTTATAAGCCACACACCAGGCTTGATGTTTCAATTTGGTGCAGGTTATTGCTGGTGCCATTCTAGGATGTCTAGTATCGTATGTCATGAGAAACTCTTAACAGAGGATGAGATGACAGATGTTCATATTTGTTTGTCAATGCGGCGTTTAAAGCATTGTCTTAGCACTGGTTCAGCCAAGACTATGAAGAACAAAAAAGTAATGACATTCCCTTTGAGATTGTAAAGTAGTTTTAAACTTTGCAAGCTGAGGCTCTAACCAGAATGGAAGCTTGTAAAAGGGTGTGGGGGATATAATTTGTGGAAGGATTTGTACTTGACTAGAGGCTTCTCATATATACATCTATTTTAGATATAAATCTGTTTTTGACCCTGACTCCACTTGTTTCTTGTTTCTAAAGATCTTTAGCTACACTGCATCCTCACAGTGCAAAAACTCACTCTGTGGCCCTGTTTTAATGAATCTTTGGCCCGAGCATGGCTCTAAATTCTTCAGCCCAAGTGAAATGGTGTATGAATATATATGCATTACTCAAAATGAAAGTCCAAAATCCCACTGCCGGTTGACAAATGAAGTGTCTAGGAGGTTGATAAGCCAAGCGAAATGGCGTGCATCCTTGTGTGACAAATGAAATACTGTCCTATACCGGCAAACACGCAGCTATGTGGACTATGCAGAAAATAGCAGAATGCAGATGGGGAATGGAACAAGGATATTATAAGATATAACTGGTGCTTGAAGATGATTTTACCCCAATTATAATTATAGGCTTTACTCAACGTCGTAGTTGGTCCTAACTGGTCGTAATACTTCCATGAGCCATCGTCAAAGTTATCAAAATGACTAGTGATGTGATTGATACTGTTAGTAGTTGTAGATAATTGTTGGATATGAGATATACCGAGAATTCCTAATGTATCCTTAAATTGGAGAAATGCAGAAAAACTTGGCGATGATAGTGCAAAAGAATCAAGTTTGGAGCGCAAGGTAATATAAGAACCAAAAGCGAAGGAATGCAACAACATAAAACAATCCGTCTAATGTTGAGTAATAGCTTCTTTTAAATGTCTGCTCATTCAGTGAAAGTCTTGTTAGAAATTGTTAGCAATTTAATCTTCAAGAGTAAGTGAATAGTAACCAGCATTCTTGGCCTGCAAACAATGCGTAAATATAAGAATTAGTTTCACAGTTATAGCAAACTACTTCGGCGGTAGTATTCGCTTCCGGAATGTGGAGCATGTCCACCATCCGAGAGGACGAGTTCCATGGGATCTACTGCTTAAATAAAATTACGAAAGTATGATATTATTTTATTTACAAAATCTTACCTCAGACAAATAACGTTGCTTGTTCATAATCTGTGTTTTCGCTTTGTTGATTACTGAGTTTGAAGATACGTACAGTCTCTGTATAAAAGAGCAAAAATGCAGAATTAAGTTCATTGACAGTGCTTATATAGATATCCAAAATTCTATAGCAACCGAATTTTTTGAACCGAATTTCTGAACACACTGACGTGGCACTTATCAGGCAGGGGTGCGTGTGTATTTCTCAAAGAAGTACTGCAAATCAAGGTCTCTCTGCTTGCCACGTCATTGTGTTCACAAATTCGGTTCAAAGTGTGTGTTGCTGTAGAAACACTCTATAGATATATGAGGATGTCAGTCTGCATGAACCTAACCAGATTACCAATTACATATTTCAACAATTTTTTTAACACATAACAAATACCTGATAAAGTCGTTCTCCCTTCCTCAATTCAGGTTGAAAGACATAGCGGATACCGGCCTAAACATTAAAGTAACATTATTAATAAGAGGAAAACAACCTTGCAAAGCGATAAAGGAAAAATGTAAGATCAAGTGAAGGGGCCAAAATTGAACCTCTTCACTATCTGATACAGATAGTTCAGCTTCTGTTATATCTTGTTCTGTTGCTGGGCTTAACTCGAAAAAGTCATGAAACAGTTTATTATCCTGTTCGAACAGGAATGGATTTCGCAAGTTATTTATCAAGAAATCAAAGTACAAAATCAACGTGTAAATGTAAGATAAATTGTTACAGTTTGTAAGGAACTCCACCTTGACATGCATGCGGAATCCACTTCCTAGAAACCGCTTCAGAAAATTCACCTATATATTTTATTAAGAGATTAAATAAAGCTAGACAATAAAAGAACCTTATACCCAGAGAAGAATACTGTAACTGCAACATTGAAAAAAAGAAAAAGCACCCGTATAAACTGCGACCACGTCGATATGGTCAAGACATCTATTCCAACCGTAACTGATATTTCTGGGAGTTTACCGTTCTGATATTCACATTGGAGGAAAAATTGTTATAATCACGATGTACACGATTACTGAGCATATCTATAGCATATGGAGTATATATGCTATACCTTCAGAAATCCAGTAATATCATAAAACAGGGCTCTGTGGCTTTTGCCAAGATTTCTGTCAATTGAACCTTTTTCATTTGTTTCCAGAAGAACGTTTTTCACTCGTTGTAAAACTTTTTCCTTTAATTTTTGCGTGCGTATACGTCCTTCACCTTCTTTGTAGGTGCAGTAGTCATTTGAGAACTTCTCTATAGCACCAATCTCAATAATAAGAGCTAGTGTTTCACCCGCTACCATACGCACAGATGGATCACTTTCATCTAGTAGATTGAAAAGATAAGGTATTGACCTGCAACGAACCGCAAATGCATGTAAATTTCTTGCATCGAAATACCATACCAAAATTGAATCTTGTGAATTTAGGATTGACAACAGGCACTCACTCGTTCCAAATCTTCGGACTTATACTCCAACTATTCAAGTTTGCAAGTAGAAAGGACCAAGCAGATATAGCAGCTATTAGTACTTGATTATTGCGTTCTCTTGTTGCTTCCTGAATAACACCAATAAATATCAATCACCCAGTTCACTTATCAGTTTTTCAAAGAAATAGTAAGCTCAAGTACCAATTTGTGATGAAGAAAATCCCATATCACTTTGCATTGAGCGTTCAGTATCTTGAGGATCGTCTTCTCCAACAAAGGTAACAATTGCCAAAGATTCCAATAACTATGATCATACAATGAAATTACACAAAAAAGTTCAGTATACAAACAACATTCTTATTATGGTTAAAAATGATAGAATAAATCCCAAGTGTATTGTGATATCATACTTACACATAATAAACTCGATGAATCAGAATCAAGCTTCAAAGCTTGGGAGATCCGAGGAATTGAGTCTTCCAGTATTTCATGTTCTACTCCAATATCCTGACAACCGACAGTGAGGGCCGACAGTGAGGGATAACAATCCTACAAATCACAACGCCAAAAATGCATGTTTTATTAAATAAGATATATATACAGGAAAACAGAATGTGTTAGTTACTTGAAAGGATTAAAGATTACCAAGGATGCGAGAAGCTAAAATTATCTCGTTGGTAGATTTAGACTTGATGGAGATGAGGCACGAGTAGAGTAGAGCTATAGAACTGCAAAAACAGAATCAAGTTTGATATACAGAGTAATTTACATACTGCACACATTTTATTTACACAGATTCTACTAATAGTGAATTATAAAAGTACAATTAGGCTTGGCTTCTAGATGTGCTGAACTTATTGAGACCCTACTGTGATAACTGTAATCTGAGCTATGCCAAGAATTCTAGGAATTGGAACCTTGGGGCAGCTATCCTAATATCCAAATTCACATCACGAATTATAATAACTTCCGGGTTATGTACCAGACCTAATCTGTGACTAATCTAGATATCACTTTTAACAATAATTCCACGGATGGAACACTGTTGAGATTGTTCCACCAAACTTCTAGGTGTGTCCCTGAGGTTCTTCTAGATTTTCATATAATTACCCGTCACAAGTTCGAGCTTGTGGAGCATCCGGCTATTTGTCAAAAACCAACTTGTTTTGAATTTAAATTCTATTTCAAATATTTCATAATCTATCAACTCGTTTTTTATCGTTTAATACTAAATCATTAATTCCAGTATATGAGCTTCAATTCATATCAAATTCAAGTAAATGAGAGTCCGAATTCATAGTACTTACTTGTTTTTTACAAAGTCACGTTGCAAGCTGTTTGTAAACGTTTCCATAATTGATGCTAATGCTTTCACTCTTTTAGCCGCCCTTTTAGAAGCAACAATATTCAAGTCAGAATCAATGCAAATACTTGAATCCTATTAAATAGTCAGTACCAGCATGCTTATACAATCTACAGAATGTGGATATAAAGAGATGAATGCTCCAAGTCAAATTAATTCAAATTGTACATATTGTCGCACCACTATACCACGACCTCCTAATTTACATATGGCGATGGCTGCACCAATTGATATCAAGAAACTACATCTACCCCACTCTGCCTCCATAATTTTAACTCCTCTCCTCTTCCTTTTTATATCCCTCTCTAGCTAAACGTGAGCGATGCACACTATGGTCCTTATCTCTTGGCCCAGCCTTGAATATGGAACAATTGCCCCTTCTCGGTTCGGCGACGATGACGACGCGTGACTCGAGAAGTCCTCAAACTTCTTGAACTCTAGATATCCAAGGACCAAGACTTTCATCTCATATCCATGTACAGTATTTCCGATGAAAATTAGATTTGATTAAATAGACTAATCTAACCCTAATTAAACCGCAACATCGTTCGCAAAATAGTATTGATCCATGTTCTTTGGAACGAATACAAAATATTACCTAACCTATCTGCAATATAGAAATTTGGAATTACTATTTAACTAAAGCACTGTTTACTAAAATAATAAATTAAACAATTGAAATTAAAACAAATTGGAGAGAAATACTAGACTTTAGATTCCACCACTAAACCTTTTAGTAAATATTTTAAGATTAGGTTTCAATGTTTCAAATTAATCAAAACATCCCCTGAGAAATCGCTCGATTTTATCGCGGACAACGCTTAATTGTATATAAAAACATCTTTTCAAATTCAAAGACAAAAGATCAAACGTAAAAGATTATTTGTCTTTTTAAGGCACAAATAATATCCAAATATGATATTGGCAATGGAACTTTTATGATTATTAGTTGACGTACGATGCTTGACATACAAGGTGCAAAACAAAACTAGCTATTAATCTAATTGAACATTTATATGAAACAACCAAACCCAATCATAAAACAAATACTCAATGAACTGCAAAAGTTTAGCTAGACATAATAACAATTTTAAACAAAGGTGAAAGAATAACCTTGTTGTCCCCCGATCTCCGCATCAGTTGTCTCCAAATATCTCCCCATTTTTTTTGTGTTGTCCAAAATTTGTGTTCGAGAGAGAGCCACACTTCATCTTGTTCCAACCAAATGACCTCCACGCTAGAAAGAAGTTTAAGATCACTACGTAGCCTTTTCCTCTTTCCAACAAATGACGAAGTAAAAGAAAAACCCAATAAGCTAATTTCTTTATTTATTTTCAGTATATATAAGGTTTCGGTTTTAGCGAAGTTTGATTTGAATGGAACTAGGAGTCTAATTTGGTAGCTTTTTCGATTTTATTTATTTGAATAAGGACTTTCGCCTTTTGTTCAAAAAATGTTTCGCTCATGAGCGAAGGGTGGAGAAACATAAGGTTTGATTCTACTCTCATGTGGACATGAACCCAGTATTTAATTGTTAACGGTTCGGTCCAACCTTTTAACTCTCGGTTCGGGCTTTGGTCACATGGGCTTAGTCAATAAATAGAGGCCCTCTATAGCACAATCAAATAAGAGACTTTTCAACTGTTCACGATTCATACCATTTCGAAAACCAAGGAAACACGATAATCAATTCGAAATTATATAAAAAACACTAACCTATCAAATAGAATATGTAATAATTTCGCGAATCAAATATCACTTTGGTTCTCATTCATATAACTCATTAACAATCCACGGGGGGTCTTATCCCCGCTTCTTCAAACTCAATCATTAATTTTTATCCACTCTCATCTACAAAATTCACTCCGCATTCTGAGTTCTTGTCCTTCTCTCCTCCACATAACTTACATCTATTTTCACGCCAACATTGTATCCGCCAAAGGGCTCATCCCCTTTGCCCTTACTATGGACCTCAATATCCCATCAAAGGACTCGTCCCTTAGTCGTTTTGCCATCAATGAACTCCGACTTATGGAAGACTGATCACCCTATGTCGTGGCTCAATCCATTGCCCCCATGTTTGATTCGGATCTCATGTCCGGCGATCTCTTGAACTCCGACCTGGGCTCAACCAGACCTAACACCGAAGGCCTGGTGGCTCATCCCACCACCGCGAGCTCGACCGCGGATGGGGCTCTCTCATTGCCCCATGTATCTCTAACATCTCGATCCGGGAGGGGCTCGACCGGATAGCCCGGTTGGGCTCTCTCATTGCCCCATGTATCTTTTGCCCTATGTATCTCTAGCATCTTTGATCCGCGGAGGGCTCATCCCACTCCCCTCCTCGCCTGCAGGGCTCTCTTATTGCCCTATGTATCTCTAGCATCAATCCACGGAGGGCTGGCTCATCCCACTCCGGGTTTTGCAAGATGATCCCCCGCCATCTGCAAGAGTTGAGTCCGGTGAAACTCAACTTGCCCCCATGTTTGATTCGATGTCATCTTTGTGGGGGGGATCCCCCGCTGTCTCTCGCCAGAGAGGGAGAAAGGGCAACTCAGCCTTGCCCCCATGTTTGATTCGGATCTCCCCGTCCGCATATCCTATCCCGCCGAGGCGGACACGCCGGTCCGGGACGAGGCCCCCCACACGAGACACGAGGGCCCGCAGGCTCATCCCTCGCACTCATTCGATAGCCCCACGACATATCCGGAAAACCCTCCGCCTCCTTCGGAATGCCCACATATCCGCGAAGGAGGGTCTTCTCGACCCTCGCTTTCTCCTTTGGAATGTGCATCCGAACTCCGCAGCAAGGCCCCATTCCCTCGCTTTATAGGTGAGATGGATCCATCTCTCAATACTAGCTCAATCTCCACTGCTCCGATGAGGGATTTTCTCTCAGAACTCCGGCCAGTGTATGCCTCTCTGCATAACGCTAACCCTTGTTTTATCGCATTGTTGTCCGAGTTGAAACAGTTCCATCCTTGTTCTCTTGAATCTCTTCGATACATTGCTGTAATCTCAAACTTCTCATGGACACGCTTGATACTTGAAACCTCGGTTTAAGGAATTCTATTACAAATGCACGAGTATGAAGTATTACTTGTGGGAGTCTGCGAATATTGGGCCTCGCCAACTCTTTGCACATAATGTATTTGATCAATTCACACCCTTTCTTTTGCTTTTTAGAATCAATTCCGTCCACCACTCCGCATCACCGGGAAAAACTTAAAACATAGCTGCGGTTCTCATTTCATGTTGAAAACATAAGAATTACACATCCGTACTTAAGAAGGCTTCTAGGAGAAATTAGGTGTGGACAATCTTGGCCCTCGAATGACCCCATCGCAATTCCATCAATGAGAATCTGCTTAAACTCTTTCTTTTCTAAATCATAGTAACCTTGACCTTTACCACCATGAAGTAAGACAATACCCTTCTTTGTTGGGCTTAAAATTTTAATAGGCACTACCGCTTCCCTCGCAATGGCCCAAGAGTGTCTTTCCTAATAACATAATCTTTAGTCCACGACACCCCATAATCTTTCATAACCCACACGCCAATATGATCACTTTTTTCATCATCATACAAAGAAACTCTCCTAGCAAGATCAAAATCCAGCGTGAGGACGGTGGTTTGTTACCTTCTTCGTAAGTTTCGTTCTCCCTCGCGAGTGACTTCCCGCTGTAATTTCAATTCCTTCACGAAACGATAAACTCGCCTCATAAATCATTTGAGTGAACAAGGAAAATGTCTCCAATGTAGAAGTGGTTGGAAGGTATATAAACACAACATAGCTCCTCTTCCCAAAGACTTCTCCGAAGGATTGAAATGTAATATAGCCAAACGATATTCTCCAATACGGGATGCCTAAGTAAAACCACCTCTTTGAAGGCATGAGTAGTCCGATCCGGTGATATTGCAGAGCTAATTTGTTTTGAGGTTGTATAAATATAGCCTACAAATGGCATTTTCTTAATGAACCATCCTCCAAGACCGAATTGAAGCTCCCCACCATGAGGACATGAACACAATGCACTAGGAAGATAAAAGTGAGAGAAGTGGCGAACCCAAGACCAAATAAATGGATCCCAATCTGAATATAAATCGGGGAGAAAACTCCACCCACAAAATGAACAAATCCCCAAGTGATGTAGAATGTGATGGCTATGGGAAGAAGAATGACATGCAGTGACGCAATAAAATATCCTCCTCTGATAGAGACGGCAGATAATAGCCATCGGCCTTCTCAAGAACTCAATTCAAAGAATAAAGATGACCATGATGAAGTAACTAGTCCAATAATATTAAAGATTGCATTTGAGACGGCTGATCCATCTAGAAATAGAACAAGATAAAGTAAATCTGGAGAAGAATTTAGTTAGTGGACGTGGCGGTGACGACCAATCTACTTCCCTCAATGTGTCCATCAGATCTTCTGCTGTCATGTTTCCCAATCCACTTTCTTTTCCTCCTGACCGATCCGGAAGAACGAAGTTATTAGGGTTGAATTTTTTCTCCATTTCCGCTACCTCCTTATCTACTAATCTACTCGGTTCCCCACTAACCATTTTGTCGCACCACCATATACCAAGACCTCCTAATTTACTCGTATTCGCCTCTTTTAGATCGGTGCACCAATTAGGTTGCCTCACGCACCACTTCGGGATCAAGCCCGTAGTTCACCTCTCACTCCTCACCCCACTGCCTCCATTCTCAGCCCCTCTCTTCTCTCTCCTCTCCTCTTCCTTTTATATCCCTCTTAGTGGTTACTCATCGGACATAGTTTGGTCCCCAGGCCTATTTTCGGGCCCAATGCACACTATGGTCCGGGCCTTATCTCTTGGCCCAAGACTTATGTGATACATCCCTGAATATGGCTACTACACATATCACATATGGCGTGTGATTGATAGAAACTACATCTATGGAATAATTTTAACAAAGAGCTAAACGTGAGCGAGGCTTAGCGGAGAGTAGAAACTTACTTCTTGATGAACAAGTCACCAAGACTTTCATTCAGTATTTCCGATGACGATTTGACTGTAGGAATTGACTCAACATCGTTCTCAGTATTGTCCATGTTGGAACGACAATTCTGAAGATCTGCATATACAAATCACAGGCACTGTACTACTAAAAACAGGTACAAAAATTGACTTGGAACTTGCGGACTAAGTATATCAAAAGACAACTTACCCCGTCGTTCTTTCTTCAGCTTTCTATTCAACTTTTTAGTTTTAGTTGACGTACATGTTGCTTTCTCTAGGAAAAAACATAACTAATTAGACATTTAGACCTTACTTAAAAACTCAATGAACTGCAGAAGAAAAGCTTTAAGATTGAAGTATAACCTTGTTGTCCCCCCATTGTCAGATATCTCCCCATTGTGTTTGTGTGTGGGTTTGTTCCGAGAAGAAGCTAGGCAAGAAGTTGCATGTACGTAGCTTGAACGAAGTAAAAAGAAAAAGAAATAAGCTAATAAGTAGGAAACTGGTTCCAAGTACGAATAGAAGTGTGTCTACTTATTTTATTTAGAAACTGCTTCCAACAAGTACGAGTAGAAGTGTTTCTACTTATGTATTTAGAAACATACAATTCGGGGACAAATACAAGTTGCTATTTTTGAGACACATGGCTCTTTAGATCGAAATTTTCGGAGACTTGTACCAAAAAACACGCCTAATAGAACCTAATCAATTCTTTGATTTCTTTCTTCTCCCGTTCTGAGTGGGTGGCTTCGAATTCAATTTAATTTCTTCTCCAACCTTCATCCACCTACTTTTCCTTCTCTGCCATCTATTTTGCCTAAGAGACTAGAATCCCGGAATGCACTGTGGACCAACCTTAGTCGTTAGGCCATCAATGAGTCGTATGAAAGATGATGTATGTGGTGGCTCAATCCATGGTAACGATAGCAAAAAGAGAAGTAGGCAGACCAAGGAAGGTGGTAGTTCAGGAGGCGGATGGGGAATCGGTGAGAGATGAGGGGGGAGATCAAGGAGAGGAAGTGACCACAGGGTCTTTTTTGGAAGAAACATGGCTTTTGCAAGATGAGATTGCAAGGTTGAGGGAAGAGAATGACGGACTCAGAAGAGAAAGGGAAATAGCAGAAGAGAAAAGGAGAGAGGAATCTAGGGAAGAGGAGGACGTACTGTGAGGAGGAGAGGCCAAACTTGGTGGAAAACCCGGTGGCCGGCATCACGATGGAGCAAGTTCTAGAGATGATAGCCAATGACCGTGAGGCGAATCAACAACAGACGAGAGGGTTAGTAGGATGGCTAACCAAGTGGTGGCGGGTTGGTATATAAAGTATGAAGATATTATGCAGAAGAAGCACAAAAGGCCAGGGAAGGCAATACTATCCTTGGGGAAAAGCAAAGGATGTCGGAAAAACAAGACATCAGAGAGGAGCAGAGATGTGGTTAGGAGAGAAAATAGAGAAAGAAAACCATATCGCAGCTAGATCACACTCCACTGAATAAGTCATTGAATGAGATCTTACCAATGATCAAAGGTCTCCAGTATTACGAGGGGCCGCGCAGTACCCCGGTTGAGATGCAAGGTAAACCATACTATGCGTATCACCAGATTAGGAACCATATATATCAGACTAATGATTGTTACGCACTCAAATGGTTTATTCAGAGACTGATAGAGAAAGGTATCTGGGAGAGTTCGTAACAGAAGCCCAGAAAGACGCCCATGAGCTGGCCTGGGTAGGATTTTGGGAACAATCAATGTCTTATTTAGTAGGGAGATGTTAAGCGGCAATTCTCATAGAGAAAATATTAGATGAACCGCAAGCATTCAATAGGTTAATGAAGTGAAGGTCCTCGCGGCCAATTACATGGTCCACGGAAGGAAAGTACAGATCGTATTCACATCGGCGGACCTAAACACAGTTGACTCACCCCATGAAGTCGCACTAGTGATTACTGTAGCCATGGGTGTTGTAAGGGGGATTTCTCGTCATTGATTAGGTGACACATGGAAGGGAAATGACCTAAGACTATGGATACCTAGAATAAAACGAGAACCATCGGATTAGTTTTGGGAATAAGTTATCTCGTGTTTATCACGAGTGTGTCGTAAGCATGTGCTAGTCACATGACGACCAATACCCGTTCTCCAAGTCGTTAGGGCCCGATAAAGACGGTTCTCGAACGTAAAGAAACCGGAGAGGCGATCTTTGATGATAAGGAAGGAATCAGAGTGACATATCTTTAAGAGTTACCTTTTAGATCTAATCTTCCCATATGCGATGAGATATTATGACAAACAAGGAAACTTACCTCTAATAGGATATGGTCCAGATTCAGACTTCCATAAGAAGAGGATTCCTAATAGGAAGGCAGAGTCCAAAGATGGAAGGGAACTCACAAGCGGTGAGGTTAACCCTAACCCTAGGACTCTCAAGGCTCTTCCTATATAAACCATATAGGAATTCGCTTTTAGAAACTACGCAAAATAGGGTTTGATTCTTCTAAATAAACAAGGAGATACGTAGGCAGCCGCCAGGCGGTTCAACCCTGAACACTAAATCATCTCATCCCTTCTCTATCAAGAAAAAAGTTCTGAATCACAAGGCACAGAGGAGGATCAGGGGATACTTAGAAAATCCCCTACATCTTTTGACACCGTCTGTGGGGATGAAAGCAGGTAAACATTCGTTTCGATGACTAATTTAGTTTAAAAACTTTTACCATTGTGATGGCAGGAACTAAGAAAACAAAAGGTGGCACTACCACCCGCAGCATCGCTATTAGAGAAGAAGAGCACGAGATGCCTGAAGGGGGGGGGGGGGGGAGAATGTCGATCATCATGATACGAGTAATCCCCTTCAAGGATAGGTAACTAGCATCGACGGGTTAGTTGCTCTCGGTGTAGGCCCTGGAAATGACGCTCAAGGAGAATGCCAAAATGGTGAGAATGCTATTCTTACCAACCCAGAGTTTGTTCAGGCAAGTCAGGCGGTATAGGCTCTGGAACAACAAAGAAGCAACCTTGAGCAAGAGGTACAGTTGCTGAGGCATTTGTATCAATCTGACACAGGGAAGGAGCCACTCATCGATCTCGATGGAGACGTCCTTCTAGAGGGCGGTCGAGTTAGGAACCCAAGGCGTGGGGATCCAGTTTGGCGTGAACCATCAGAATCAGAGTACAGTAATTCGAATGAAACTCGGATACGACATTAGAATCAGAGTCAACTGACCAGGATCATGATGTCAACCCCCGACACCGAAAAAGAATCCAGAACAAGAGACTTTCTACCAAAGAAAGCGCATGGAAGACTGAGAAAAATGACTTGATTCGTCAGATGCATAGGATGATTGGTAAAGGAAGCAAAATGCAAGACTCCCTTGTTCAATCCACTATAATGGGGGTAGGCAGATCTCCTTTCTCATCATGAATAATGGGAAAGCCCTATCCCCGTGGTTACAGACAACCGAAGTTTAGTATCTTCAGTGGCAAATCAGATTTGGTGGATCACGTATTTAGATATCTTGCCACCATGGGACAGTATGAAAGGTATGACCATGTCATGTGTCAAAAGTTCAAAGCTTCCCTATTTGGATCCACGCTCTAGTGGTACCACAGGTTACTTGAATGACATATCAGGTCCTCAGAAGAGCTGTTTAGAACCTTCATCGAAAGATACTCGATGCACTGTTCAACATCAAGAAAAAGGACGGAGAGGCATTGAGATCCTACATGCAACGGTTTATGGAAATTTCAATCCAGATAGAATCTTGTGACAAACAGAGTGCTATAATAGCTTTCAAACAAGGGTTGGACGGAAACAACACCTTATTCGGGTCCCTTTCCAGGAAACCACCCTGTGATTTGGAGGAACTCCTAGACAAGGTTGAAACTCATGCAGGGTGGGAGGAGGATGTCCTGAACAGACGTCAAGAAGCAAAGAAGACTAATCGGGCAACCCTTCTGGTCCCACGAGAGGGGACCGGGAACTCTTCACCTTAAAAGCCAAAGAGAGACCGATATCGTGGTCGCCAAAAGGCTGAATCCCCATCAAAGGGACGAATGCCTAGAGGGCAGTACCAAAATTTAGCCAGCAATGGAGATGGAAAACCACAAAAGAAGCCATAGATGGAAGGAGCTGAAGAAGTTCTTCCCTCGATGGACAGAAACTTTGCTCCTCTGGCCAAAATGCCAGACGAGGTCCTGGACTCGATCAAGAACTAGAGCTACCTTAAATGGCCAGCTCCTCTCAAGCTAGGCTCCCTGGGTACCAGAGACCAGCGGACTTATTGCAAGTTCCACAAGAGTAAGGGTCAAAGTACCAGGGCCTGTATGACTCTGAAAAATGAACTACAGGATTTGATTGAGAGGGGGTATTTGAAGCAATTTGTAGCACACGAGTAGGTGAACGCAGTACAACTTGAGGAGATCAGCACGTTAGTTCAGGATTCCCCAAATACTGGACCACTCAATGGCCGCATCCAGATAAACATGATTTCAGGAAAAGCAAGCAAGCGAAGTGGAGAAGTCACAGAAAAGGGTGCGCGATACCAAATGCGCGTCGCCAAGCAAATGAGGATCATGAACAATGAATTGACTGCGGATTGCGCTCAAGTCAACGCGTTACCCCACAATGATCTACTCATTCTATTCATTGAAGCTGACTGTTTTAGTATCCAGAGTCCTCATGAGGACATACTAGTTCTTACACTTCCTTTTGGATACTACAATTTGCATTGCATATTGGTTGATCCAGGAAGTTCAGCAGATGTGTTATCACTATGACACATTAAAAAAACTGCAGATTCCTGACTTAGAGATGGTCGACACCAACTCCAACCTTTATGAATTCAGCGAAGAGAAAGCTGTAATAGTTGGGGAGGTCCAACAACCCATATCTACCGGTCCGGTAACCCTCATCATAAATTTTGTTGTGGTAAAAGCTAATACACCTTATCATATGATCTTGGGCAGGACCTGGTTGCATATGGGGGTGGAATTCGAGCTAATCGAGTCGAGTTTCACTAAGCTCGGCTCAACTCGTTTATTTAAACGAGCTTTAATATAGGCTCAAGCTTGGCTCATATATTATATGAACGAGTCCGAGCTGAGCTTAAATGAGCCGAGCTTGAGCCAAGCCCGAGTAGCTCGGCTATTTTACACTGTGATGATGGTATTTGAGCTTATTGAGCTGAGCTTCACCCCCGCCGTTTATTAAGCTATAATATGGGCTCAAGCTTGGCTCATTTAGTTAAATGAACGAGCTTGAGCCAAGCTTAAACGAGCCAAGCCCAAGCTACTCGGCTCAAATTCCACCCCTAGCTGCATAGACTCCGCATTGTTCCCAATCTATCACCAATGTCTAAAATTCCCATATAATGGGAAAATCGAGACAATCAGAGGAGATCAGGTGGCTGCCAAAACATGTTATGCTTTGGCGACAAAGTAGTCCCCACTCCCTTTTGAACTAATGGAGGTAGGGTAATCTGCCAAATAGCAATTACAAATGGATCCCCCTCTCCCAGACCTGGTCCCAAGAGAGAGGGAGGATACCCCCTCACTGAGCCGTTAGAGGAAGTGGAAATTGTGGGAGGAAGCTCGCCCAAAACCACTTTCATCGGCACCTTGTTGAGTTCTGAAGAGTGCTAGGCTCTAATACACTTCCTCCGAGAGCACAAGGACGTATTTGCTTGGTCATTCAAAGAAATGCCAGGAATTGGCCCCCATGTGGCATGCCACCAGCTAAATGTCTGCAGTGATGCAGTAGTAGTCAAATAGAAACCGAGAAAAATAGGTGCTGACATATCCAAAGCAGTGAAAGCCAAAGTTGAAAAGCTGAAGGCAACTAATTTTGTCAGGGAAATCAATTTCTCCACCTAGATTTCTAACATTGTTCTAGTATGTAAGAAGAATGGATCATGGAGAATCTGTATCGACTTCACAGATATGAACCGCACGTGTCCAAAAGACAGTTACTCTCTGCCACGAATTGACAAGTTGGTGGATGCAACGGCTGGACATGAATTGTTATCCTTCACAGATGGGTCATCTGGCTACAACCAGATCCTATTGCATGAGGAAGACCACAAGCATGCTAGTTTCACAACCGAGGATGGCCTGTATTGTTATCAGGTCATGCCATTTGGAATGAAAAATGCGGGCGCAACATACCAACGTTTGGTAAACAAGATGTTTGAGGGATTGATAGGCGATATTGTAGAGGTGTATGTAGACGATCTCTTGATCAAAAGTCTAAGATGTGGAGATCACCTCTCCCACCTGAAACGTGCATTTGACATTTTGCGAGAGTATCACATGAAACTCAACCCAGCGCAATGCGCTTTGGTTGTCTTATCAGGGAAGTTTTTAGGGTATCTGGTTACTAAGTGAGGTATCGAGGCAAACCCAGATCAGATCCGGGCACTTATAGAAATGCCTTCACCTAAAAATATGAAAGAGGTCCAAAAAGTCACAGGCATGTTAGCAGCTCTAAACATGTTCATTTCCAAGAGTTTAGATAAGTGCAGACCTCTGTTCCAATTACTGCGAAAAAATACCTCATTTGCATGAACGGAAGACTGCCAAAAAGCATTCGATCAGCTCAAAACGTACCTGGGGTCACCACCGATCCTTTCCAAACCAGTTGAGGGAGAAGTTTTGGGTCTTTATCTCTCTTCATCTGACTACGGTATCAGTTATATACTAATACGTGTGGACGAAAAGAATGTTGAAAAACCTATCTATTTCTTGAGTCGAACGTTCTTACCGGTAGAAACAAGGTACCCTAAACTCGAAAGAGTCGCTTTAGCCCTCGTTTTTGCAGCAGAAAAATTACGACCATATTTCCAGTCCCACACTATCAGAGTAATCTCAGAATACCAGTTACGATCAGTTCTGTAAAGACCGAATAGGTAAGGAAGGTTAGCTAAGTGGTCCGTGCAACTGTCAGAGTATGATATAATCTACATCCCACGAATCTCAGAGAAGGGTCAGGCACTAGCATAATTTTTGGGAGATTTCCTAATGACTTACACTGGGTACGACTCAACAATCCCCAATTCAGATGATGGTATCATGCCGAAATCTCCAAGTATGCGTCTAGACCCTTGGGAGCCACGCTCTGGATGGCGACTGTTTGTGGATGGATCTTCAAATGACATAGGCGCATGAGTTGCAGCTGTGTTAGTTACTCCTGACAACATGCGACTGGAGAAATCTATTCGGTTAGGTTGGAATGCCTCTAACAATGAAGCAGAGTATGAGTCAACTCTTGTTGGCCTCACAATGGCTCTCGACCTGGGCTTAACACACCTCACAGATTTTAGTGACTCATAGCTAGTTGTGTTTCAAGTTGATGGAGGTTACGAGGCCAAAGATGAACAAATGGCTAAGTTCGAGAATATTTAGTTTTATCAGTAGCTTCGATCAGAAAATCGACACGCAGATGCGCTGGCATATGTTGCCTCAATGTTGGGCAACAACGAGTCTCACTCCATCCCTATAGAGTTCCAGGACAAACCTAGCATCCAAAACACTATTACAATAGTTTGTGTTATTCCAGTCATCATACCAAACTGGATGGATCCATACAAGTCTTACCTTAAGGACGGGACACTTCCAGAGGATAGGAACACTGCCAGGCGCCTGCTTGCAAAGGTACCAAGATTCACCCTCATTGGGGATGATCTATACAAGAAGTCATTCCTGGGACCTCACCTACGATGTCTCTCCCTAGACCTTGCTGAACAGGTCATGCGAGAGGTTCATGAAAGAATTTGTGGTAACCATGCTGGGGGCAGAACAATCACTTTCAAGATCCTAAGGCAAGGGTATTTTTGGGCCTACATGCAAAAAGATGCACAAGTTTTTTCCCGCAAATGTGAAAAGTGTCAGCAACATGCTCTGCTTATCCATGCTCCCACGATAGAGTTACATCCATTGGCCAGCCCCGCCATTTGCGCAATGGGGAACTGACATTGTAGAACCCCTTCCACCCGCCCCCGACAATGTCAGATTATTACTGGTTGCGACAGATTACTTCACCAAGTGGATAGAGGCAGTTCCCCTTGTCTTCATTCGAGAACAGGACGTCAGAAAGTTTATTTGGAACAACATTGTCTGTAGGTTTGGCATACCTAAGGTCATCATCTCAGATAATGGGCAACAGTTCGCTGGCAGATCGGTGGTCGAACTCTGTGAAGAGTTACACATCACCCATCTTTTCTCACCCCAAGGTATCCACAAGGAAATGGCCAGGCTGAGGCCTCCAATAGGCTTATTTTGGATAACATGAAGCGCAAACTAGATGATGCGAAGGGTTTGTGGGTCGACGAACTACCTAAGGTCCTATGGGCATACCAAACTACATCTAGACGATCGACTGGTGAGTCTCCATTTTCACTGACCTACGGAACTGAAGTTGTCATATCTCCCGGGTATTAGCCCTCACTCAGAAGTCGGATGTTGTGCACATACTGGATAATGAGGAATTGTTATGTAGAGAAATGGATCTCCTAGATGAAATGACGAGAGGGCGCCGCATTGCGCTTGGCTTCCAACCAGCAGATTCTGAAAAGATCATATGACAAGAGAGTTTGAATTCGGGCTTTCAAATTTGGCAATCTGATTCTGCGTGAGATCCCGGAGCATAACGACAAGCTTGGGCCTAACTGGGAGGGACCCTACATCATCGACAAGGTCGACCGAACTAGTTTTTACTACTTATGTACTGTTGAAAGGGACATTCTTGTCAAACCATAAAACATAGAGCACCTCCGCAAGTACTATCAGTAAATTGTTATTTCATGCTTCTTTATGCATTATTTATTCTCTGTAGTTATCAATAAAGTTCCTCACCTTGCAATCGAATCTCTTCCTTGTGTCAGCTCTTTATTTATTATCCATAATGGACTAAGCATTTAGGGAATTAACTTCTCACTATCTGTTCAAGAATATTGTATGCCAATTTGCTTTGGAACTATAGATACTGAGTTTGGGGACGCCGAACTGTATGCTAATGTTCAAGAATATTGTATGACAATTTGCTTTGGAACCAGAGATACTGAGTTTGGGGATGCCGAACTGTATGCCAGTTCCTTTCTTGTCCCCATGCAACATGAACTGTACGCCAGTTCTTTAAGACTAAGATTATCCTTGATGGGTTAAGCCTTTAGGGAATCTAACCATACTAATTGTTTAGTAAACTGTATGCTAGCTTGACTTGGAACCAGAGATAGTGTTCTTGAGAGCCCAAATTGTATGCCAGTTCCTTGCATTCTCATAACACCACTAATGGGGGTTGCTTGGAAGATTTGGGTTGGATCCAGATCCTAGCACGCGATCATTGGCCTGGAATTATATTGGCATGATTGCGTTGAGGAAGACTCCCCCACTGTTGTTCTGGCGATAACCTATTTATTTTTTAAATAAACAGGACCTATCGTTATTAAATACAGTGTTGTGCTCAAGGCACCAAGTTACATTCACATAGACATATGGCTCCTTTGTGATGTTGTTTCTCTATTACAATCGAACTTTCAGTTATGGTTAAACTTGGACGGCTCCCATGATATCCTAATTAGATTCTGGTTACTCCTCAATTTAACATATTTAGCCTATTAGGGTCACCTATTGTTATTCCAAATGAACTTTGGGGGCATCAGGGGTAGAATAGGCATAGTAGTTCACGTCATAATATGCTATATAACATAGAATATTTTAAATGCATGCATAAACTAGAAGAGCTGCAGAGCTCATTAAACAAATAGTATGTGAGCAACATACTCAATATTACAGACCCATAGAAATATTTTTTCAAAATAAATGTTTTCTAAATCATGAACTGAATAACTAAGTCTTTACTTAGCCTGTTGAGCAGGGGTAGAATCGAATTTTGGTTCAACATCAATACTTGCTACTGCACCAGCATCAAGAGCTCTTGGGCCACTCTCAGGAACTGACTATGTGCTTGGATTGGCTGGGATGTGATAAGAGCCCAAAACTGTAGTTTTAACCCCTTAATAATCATACTGTTAGACCAATTATGTGAATAATAAGTAAGAGTTAATACTGATTATGTGTTTTTATGTATTTCAGGCTTCAAAGTCCATTATGTGCGAAATGTGCCACTTTAGCGAGATAAAGGAGCAAAGTCGTGAGAACTTCCTAATGCCATATCTTTGGACTCGGACCTCAGAATTGGGCCTACCTTATGTCAAAACGACCGCTCGGAAGAGATTTGCAATGGTCCAAGCCTTGACCCAATCAGAGGAGCAAAAGTAGACGAAAAGTTTGTTGAAGCCGAATCTAGCTAAAGAGGCCTTTTTTGAATTTGAAAGAATTGGGTTTTGGGCAAGCAAAACATGGCTCCAAGCCCATGCACGATTTTGGATCTGGATGTATAAAAACAAAAGCTTAGCTCATTGTTAATGGTAGATTTTTTTTAGTAGAGAATTAGGGTACATAGCTTAGAATAGAAAGTAGCCATTAAATCTAGATTTGATTGTTTTAATTAAGTTTAATTTCAAATCCAATTCTTGTTTAGATTAAACTATTAGAATCATTACTCTTAATTAGTTTGATTAATAAAATAGCTAGTTGTTAAATTTAGATTCTTGTCATTTACATTTGTGTTAGATCCGATTTCATTTATTGCTTGTCATTCAATTATTAGTTAGTAATTAGATTTTAATTATTGTTTAAATTAGATTAGTAAATTTCAATTCTTTATATCATGTTTAGTTTAGATTCAATGGGAAATGTTAGTTTGATGAATCAAGGCTAAAACCTCATTAGAGGGGTTGATGAAGCCTTGATGAAAACTTAGTTGTTAGTATAGAATTGTTTGTAGATTCTATTCCACTTTAGAAGGTCGTGTTTAGCCATGAGAATGGGTGGACGACCTCACATGCTAGTTAGTACTCGGTAGAAATGCCATGAACACTAGGGATTAGAACTTCGAATTTCTTGCCGTAAGAACGCGTGAGAATCGAGATACAAGAATCTATACTAGGATATTAAGTTGGATTCGAGGTGGATTCAATTCCCCTCTAATCCTTTATCTAGATTCAAAACAATCATATTTCCATAGCATTCGAGTTTAAATTCAAATAATCAATTTCATATTGCATCGTGAGTATAATTCCCTTCAGAAAGCTCTCATTGACTTAAGGACTACTAATTAGATTAGATTAGACATCCATGCTAGAGCACTAGGAGTGGAACGAATTCGTTACTCCACTCTATTTCGATAGACTTGAGAGTAGGAAACTTTGATAAAATAGACACGAAAGATTAGTTTTAGTTTACTTACGTTTTGAATTCATCGTTCATTTCGTAGGTAAACTATTCATTTTACATTTATCAGGATGGTTGAAGGCTAAACAAAACATTCACCTGTAATGGGCACAAGCAAAAAAAGAAGCTGGACGGCAGGCATGTCATCATCGGTGTCTTCTCCAGAAGATGAGGAAGCATAAGGTATAAGTTCATTTTGAATCGTTGAGATACTGGTATTCAGGTCAGGAAATAAGACGAAAGGGTTGGTCACTCGCTCCTGATCATCTACCTGAGAAACGTACCCAGTAGCCTCAATAACCTCCTTAAACTTAACTTGTTTGGCTGCATTGAAGGCGTCTTCAGAAACATCAAGTACTCTCATAGCAAAATGAATAGCATTTTCAGTTGACCTCTTCTTTACCTCTTGCACCACCTTGGAATAGAACTCAGAGGTCTCTGCCAAGAGATCACTAGCCTTCTTTTCAGAACACAAACGCTTCTCTTTGAGAGCCCTCTCATAGCCTATCATAACTTCATTTGCATGAGTAATGGCTTGGCCAAGGGTTCTCATCTCGGTATTCCTACGGTTAAGCTCCCCCTGGACTTGGTCATGCTTTGCTTGCAGTGTGGTGAATTGGGAGCGCAGTTCTAAGAATTTCACTTTCCAAGAAACAACATCGGTAGCTCCCTTCTGGGTTTTGTCTAGAGAGTTTTGGAGGTTGGAAATCGTCTCTTTCATGTTCTTGAAACCAGCATTTGACTTCTTCTCTTTGGCCAAAATTTGGTCGACATGGGTTTGCAGTTCCTCAGCCCTTTTCTCAGCAGCCTCTCTCGCCCAGTTCAGCTCACCAGTGGCCATGTCATCAGCAGCTGTACTGGTTGAGATCGCAAAGATTGGTTCTTTAATGGCCAAGAAGTTATTCACTAACTAAAAAAGAATATAGGGTGTGTAAGCAACACAATGAGAAAAACAGAACATTGTACAAAGAAAGGAGTTTTACCTTGGCATGATAAATGGTAGATCTGTGAAATGGCAGATCCAGACTACCAGCCATACTAGCTTCAGCTCTATCAACAGGAAGTCACCCAGCTTCCAGAACTCCAAGCGTGATGTCAACATCATTAACTGAGTGCTTATTAGTAATGGGGAGCTCATCAGGTCTGCCCCAACGCCTCATCTCCACGATCATATTCCTTTCAGGAGAGTCTGGGGATTCTGGCGAGAAGGGCATATCATCTGCTCTCCCCCTCCTATCAACTCGACGAGGAAGGAGAGCAATAGTTGTAGCGATCATCTCAATGACGCCTTTCCTCTTTTGGTCATCAGGGAGGGAAGGATTAGCAGTCAATGGTACATGGTCACCAGCCTGTTCAGAACCTAGGAGAGGGTATGGAGCTGGTAGTGGTGCAGTAACTTCCTCAGAAAACTTACCCAAACTTGGAACATTCACAGGAGCCTTAAAAGATGTCTCTTCATCCACAAATAGAGGACGAAATTTGGTTCTCTTACTTGATGGTGCAGCACCAGGAGCAAGAGCAGAATTAGTTTTCTTTGACTTTGAGCGGTTGGACGCGTGTACTTCCCTCTTAAAATTGCTAGCTGCCAGAAGCTCATGTGGTAGTTTAGGGCCCCTCCCACCAGTGATTACACAATCATCGCTGACATTAGGCTCCTGAATTGTACCTGATGTGGCGACGTCAATGGAATTCATAATAGAACTCTTCTCTTTACGATTCCCCTTTCTTCTAGTATTAAGAGAAGATTCGTCTTGACCAGGAGGAGGAAGAAGACCAGCATCCTGATCTACAGGAGGAGGGAGTACTGTGCGCCTAGTGTTCACATTGTTAACCCCAAACCGAGAAAAGTCGGGGGCAAGTGCCAGCAGTTCTTCAACAGACATGTTGAAATACTCAAAGAGGCGGGTGGGATCAGGAACTACCACCCAGGGCATCCTCTGATCTTTGGAGATCTTGTTGATGAAATCCACAGTAGCATCATCAATTGCAGTAAGTTGGTTCTATGGGGAAGAGTCATCTAAGGGATAATAGCAAGAGAAATCAGTTGAAAGCACTTATAGAGGATTTGTAAATTCATGAGAAAGTATGCTTATTGGTCGGTGCATGAGTATGTTTTCTAGGAACAGGAATCCCCATTGGTTCGCCATGAGCATCTTGAGGACGAAGGTCCCATTCGTCACCCATCACCCGAATGTGGTGATCAGCCCAACCATCATCACTATGTTTTCCCTCGAAGAAGATGATCGGAGCATTCTTGTCCCTGGTCATGAGGTAGTAGTAAGATTGGTCCCGAATGCGACGGACCTCATAAAAATACCCAAATACCCATCTGTTCAAGACAAATCCATGACTATTTGCTAGTAGGGCAGAGTACATGACAGTTCTGTAGAACATGGGCGCCGCTTGACCAAGGGCAAGATTGAAGTGGATCAGGCACTCCCTTAATAATGGGTCGAAAGGAAGATTGAGACCGGTCCTGAGTTGACCAATTGTAACGAGCGCAACCTCCTTGTAGGCCAACTCGTCAGATAATCTCCCCTACTCAAGCCCAATGTTGGCAAGAATGTGAAATCTCTCTCTAATCAGCTCTAGGGAAGAGAGATCCCCGAAGTTGATAAGTGATCAATTTGGGTTCGTCATAGTCAGAAAGAGTAGAAAGCTTGAATTTTAAGTTAAACCTTAGCAGGAGAGCAAAAAGTTCGTATGCAGAGAAAGATAGCAGAAGAGATAAGGAAGATTCTCTCTCCAAGCCCCCTTATATACAGATGGGATGGATGGTTACGATTAACCCAAGCGTTGTGCCTTTTCGGGATGGAACTGCCATCATTACCTTTTTCGGGAAACAGCGTGTCTGCTCAAGCCGTCTTTTCTGAGCCTTAATTAGGTGAGTCCATGAGCAGTTCCAACAACTATTTATGAAAAAGATTCTCGCGCCAAAAGTAGTGTCACTTCAAGCGCCCACGTACTAGATGGCACAAGAGAGGGCATCTATAAGGGGGATTTCCCGTCATTGATTAGGTGACACGTGGAAGGGAAATGACCTAGGACTATGGATACCTAGAATAAGACGAGAACCATCAGATTAGTTCTAGGAATAAGTTATCTCGTGTTTATCACGAGTGTGTCGTAAGCATGTGCTAGTCACATGACGACCCGCCTCTGAATATACCAATTCTCCAAGTTGTTAGGAACTGATAAGGATAGTTCCTGAACAGAAAGAAACAGGAGAGGGAGATCTTTGATGATAATTAAGGAAGGAATTAGAGTGACATATTTTGAAGAGTTACCTTTTATATATAATCTTCCCATATGCGATGGGATATTATGACCAACAAGAAAATCTACCTCTAATAAGATATGGTCCAGATTCAGACTTCCATAAGGCGAGGTTTTCTAATAGGAAGGCAGAGTCCAAAGATGGAAGGGAACTCATAAGCGGTGAGGTTAACCCTAACCCTAGGACTCTCAAGGCTCTTCCTATATAAACCATCGGAATTCGCTCTTAGGAATTACGCAAAATAAGGTTTGATTCTTCTAAATAAACAAGGAGATACGTAGGTAGCCGCCAGGCAGTTCAACCCTAAACACTAAATCATCTCATCTCTTATCTATCAAGAAAAAGGTTCTGAATCACAAGGCATAGAGGAGGATCAGGGGATACTCAGAAAATCCCCTACAGCTGTTAATCGACTATGGTAGCTCGGTGGACTTGTTATTCGAAGGGGCGATGGAGGAAATGAAGATTGACATAGAACAATTGAAGCCTTTGCGGAAAAACCTGTTTGGATTCAATGGAAGCATGATTGAGCCCATGGGAGAACTCACGCTACCTGTGACGGTGGGTCTTGTGTTCACCCAATTCATGGTAGTGGACTCAAACTCGTAATACAATGCAATTTTGGGGAGACAATGGATACATGAAATGAAAGCATTACCGTTCCCTTATTATCAAGTGATTCATTTCCCAACCGCGAATGGAATGCATGAAGTCCATGGAGATCAAGTGTCGGCGAAGAATATCCATCAGGTAACTATGAAGAGTATGATTCGTGGAACCTAAGGGGAATGCTCTAACTCCAAGAAAATGTCAGCATAGCAATTACAAAGGGATGCTGTGGAGGAAAAAGATGATCCTCCGATGGGACCGAAGACCTTGGATGAGATCGAAATAGTGAATGTAGAAATGGGGGATGAAGAGAAATTTATGTCAGTAGGGTCGAATTTGTCGAAAGAGTGGAAGGCTAAGCTGGTATGGTTTTTGTCAGAGAATCAAGATGTATTTGCATGGGTAATCGAAGATATCACAGGATTAAACCCAGAGTTTGCATGTCACCACTTGCACATGAATGTGGAAACAAAGCCAGTGAGGCAAAAGATGAGAACTGTAAGGCAGAAGTATGCAGAAGGAATTCAGGAGGAGGTTATAAGGCTGAAAGGGGTAGGGATAATAAAGGAAGTAGAATTCACAGATTGGCTGTCCAACGTGGTCGCAGTACCAAAGAAAAATGGCAAGGTTAGGATATGCATCGACTTCACGGATGTGAACAAAGAGTGTCCCAAAGATAGTTATCTTATGCCTAAAGTGGATGAACTAATGGATAGGATGACAGGCTTCAAGGTGTTTTCTTTCATGGACACGTCTATGGGGTACAATTAGGTCGCAATGTATGGGTCGGAGCAAGAGAAGACAACCTTCGTGGTGGAAGGAGGGACATACTGTGCTGCTACACGAGGATGCCCTTTAGATTAAAGAACACTGGGGCCACCTTCCAGAGGTTGGGAGAAAAGATGTTTGAGGAAAAAAATTCGGAAAGGAATAAAAATCTACATCGAAGACATGGTAGAAAAAAGTATGTCAGAAGAGGAATACTTAGAGAGTCTGAAGGAAACTTTTAACATACTATGGAGGCATATGCTGAAGCTTGATAAGCACCCAAAACTGAATATTAAAGCCCGAGAGACATAGCATTTTGGTCGATTATGTGTTTAATAATCATGTAATAATTATATTTTTGTACTTTTGCAAGATTCCGCAATTAAAATAAATATAGTGATAAAACATGCATCGAAGTACGGGAATACGGGAATATTTGAAGTTTCCTACTCGATCCCCGTGAAGCCCAACAAAGCCTGACTAAAGCCGAAGTTTCCAAAAGAACAAAACCAGTGCAGAACGGGTCCACATATAAAGAAGTAGCAAACTTCCGAAGCTCAAATCGGATAAATCTAGATGCCGACGTTGGCTAGTGAAGCTGCCAAATCGGCAATACTGGGAATATTTGAAGTTTCCCACTCAACCCCCGCGGAAGCCCAACAGAGCCCCGACTAGAGCGAAGTTTCCAAAAGAACAAAACCAAAGGTCGCGACGGGTCCACATATAAAGAAGCAACAAACTTCCGAAGCTCAAATCGGATAAATCTAGATGTCGACGTTGGCTAGTGAAGCTGCCATAGCGACGGGCGACGAACTCTCGTGCAAGGACAAAAAGTCGTAAAAACACCAAAATCGGCGCAGCCACTAGACACACTAAAGTGGACCCACTCTGTGGGCCCGGAAGGCATGACGAAGTCAAAGATAGGCAGGTGGCAAAGGATGGTTTCAATTTGGTACCACAAGGCAAGAGAGAAGATACGTGCCAATTCAAACCGGTGGTTTGAATTGAAATGAAACTAACAAACAAAACCTTAAATCGGCAAAAAGACAAAACAAAATAGGTAAAAGCAAAACTTTGATTCTCAAAGTTTTGAAAACTCAATTAGCAAACAAACAACATCAAATTAAACCGTCTTCTCGGCCTATATATATGAGGGGTCGCCTTCATTATTACCCTTCAAAGATATTAATGCTTTAGCTTCGCCTAGTTAGATTTTTTTTCAAGACTTACATTACGCCATTTCCATTCCAAAGCCTTTTTAAATACGTAAGTTATTTTACCCTTAATAACATCATTTTTTTCTAGTTTAATTCCTGTCTGCATTTATTTACTTAATGTATACTGACAAGTTTTATTATTCCTTTTATGACCATGAGCTAATCCCCCCCGGGGGTTATCTTTGCTTCGTAAAAAAAACGGATTGACTTTTTAATATTATAGAGTCACTACTTAGGAATTAGGCTTAGATTTGATATCCGGTCCCAAAATGACCGAGACTCAGACAAAGTTGGATCGGCGATGCTCCAGACGGCCGGTCTGTAGCGAAAAAAATGTCTCGCTACGACTCTGCAGTGTCGAGCGACTCTCCAATTCATCCAAATGATGTGAAATCGAAGCCGAGGAGCTGAAATAATATACCGAAGATGAGATATTATTGAAACTCCTTATGCTAGTGAAATCACGACCTAGAGATGTGGGCATGCACTAGGGATCAATACTTTCGGCGTCGTCTTGAACACGAGACGAATTAGAGATGTAGTGATGTAATAGTAAACTGTTGAAAAACGATTTTTGCATGAGCATGATTAACTCTCTCCCTGTTTCTCCACCTTTGTTTACCTACATAAAAATCACCGTAGTAATTTACATTAATTGCATTACCGTAAAATTTATTAAACCAATTGAAAAAAACCTAAAAATCCTACTCACCAAAAGTTGTAATTCCAGTTGTGAACCTATCCGAGCCCTAAGGTTTGGACAATCCCTTACTCGACCTATCCTACCAGTGAGTAAGGTAACTTGACTAAAACGTACGACTATACGGACGTTGGAATTTGGACTTTGGACTGTGGACCTCGGACTTAAGAAAATAAGTAATTGAAAACCAAAACGTGTATAAATGTCTGTTTTATCAAAGCTCAACCCGAAGAAGTGCACATTCGGGGTGACCACAAGGAAGTTTCTAGGTTATATTGTCACACACCGCGGAAAAGATGCGAATCCCGATCAGATTAGGTCTCTAGTAGAGATGTTGCCATCCCAAAATGTCAAGGAGGTACAACGGTTAGCAGGAAGGGTCGCGACATTGAACATATTCATTTCAAAATCATTGGACAAGTCGCGGTCGTTGTATCGACATTCTTGAGGAGGACTCGGATTTCCAATGGACTGCGGAGTGTGAGAGTGTTTCCAATGGAAAGGCCCCCTTGTTGTCGTGTCCTGCTGTGGGGAGAAGTTGTATTTGTACCGGGGTCACAAAATACTTGATTAGCTTTCGATTCTCATCCGGATTGTCGACAAAGTAAAGAAGCCGGGTCTATTTCTAGAGCAAAACTTTATTGGGCGCAGAGACTCGATACAACAGAATCGAGAAGTACGCTTTGGCTCTAATCTTCTCAGCACTAAAGTTGAAGCCATACTTCGAATAAAATTCAGTAGTGGTATTAATGAATCTGCCCCTTAAACAAGCACTGAAAGAAGAGAAATCAGGGAGAATGCTGAAGTGGGTCGTGATGCTCAGTTCTTATGAAATCCAATATCAAATCAAAATAGTGGAGAAGGCACAAGTTATGGCAGAGTTTCTAGTCAAATTTCCGGTCAAAGATCCCACATGGGGAGAAGAGATGATCATGGAGCTCGAAAATGACACAAACCCAGACCTCATAGACCCATGTGATAAGAGAAACGGCTGGAGGGTATTCGCGGATGGATCCACAATGGATTCGGGCAGTGGAATAGGAGTAGTGTTAGTCACACCGGACAACAAAAGAATGGAACTGACAATGAAACTGGGATTCGCGACATAGAATAATGAATCAGAGTATGAGGCCGTAATAGCGGGATTGAAAATGGCAGAGGACCTAGGAGTAGAAGAGTTAACAGTATATTCAAGTTCAAACTTGGTCATATGTCAGGCAAATGGTGGATTTGCGGCCCATTGTACTCGAATGGCAAGGTATTTGAAGGTTTTACGAAAAAGAGCCGAGAAGTTCGAGAATGTTAGATTCATACATTTGGGCCGCAGAGAGAATAGACATGTAGATGTGTTGGCTTATGTAGCTCGGACTCGAGAAAGGGCATTTGTGGTGGCTCAATCCATTGTAATAGAGAGAGTCAACGGTAGATTGGTCCGGAAGCAAGATAACGAAGAGAATCGGGAAGTATTGTATCATGACTGCGGATACCTAAACCATGGGGCAGAGAACTCATACGTGGGGAATATGAAACCATGAGATGAGGAGACAGGTGGACGACTAAGAGGAGAGGAGATGAGGGTATAAAAGGAAAAAATGAGAGAAGAGAAGAGGTGGAAAATTCATTAGAGAGGGAGAGAGGAAAACCTAGAGAGAAAGGAGAGAAGAGAAAGGGTGATACAATAATGTACTTTAATTGATAATACAAAATAAATTCACTCGTCTAAGTCGATAATCATGAAAGTGACCGTCATGTCCGAGCTTTAGGCTTATCCAGAATGCGAATGCTTTGCAGATTGCACACACTGACACACATACTCAAAGCCAAACAACTCCCTCTGTCTATCAAAGAAGCTCCCGACACTGATCGAAATAGAAAACCTTTTAGCAGATTGGGCATTAAAGTACAATTTAAAGCAAAGGCATCTCAGTGGAGTGCTTGGCCAAGACCTGATGAAGATGAACTAATGTTGAATGCTGATGGGTCCTTCAGACTGTTACTGAGGATGGTAATGGATTCGGGGGATGGATAAGAAACTATGTCAGGGAAACATATGCTAGCATACTCCGGCAGCTCAAATAAGAACTTAGTTTTGACTCAGGAACTCCTAGCTAGCAATTGATGCAGGGCTCACGGGAGAAAAATTATTGGCACTAGGAAGTTAAAGATTGTGTATGATTCTCTCAGAGCAGTCAAGGCCATCAAAGGAGAAGAAAAAGTTCCATGGTATTGTGCAAATATATTGGCAGCTATTATGGGAAAAATATGTAAACTTGAAAGAGTGTGGCGATGCATGTGTACAGGGAAGGAAACCAAGTCACGGACTACTTGTCTAAGATGTCAAAGGATTGAGATGATCATGTTTTATTTTTCAATGCACCTTTTGATGTAAAACTTTTTATAATCCTTAAAAAGGATGAAAGACATGTCATGTATGATAGATCAATACAAATTGGGAACCCCTAACTATATTTCAAAAAACAAAAAACTCCCTATAGAAAGTTATATCATATCATGCAAAACATTGCAACCAAACAAACAAAAAATTTGGTGATCGATCAAGATAGCATGCAAGCACGTAATAGTACAAACACATGAATATAAAACCAACTTATCAGTTCAAAAACACGAAAGTATAGAACCTCACTACTTTTCTGATATCTACATAGCAAAAATAGATACTTGATTATACAGTTTCTAGAGGTAAATAAGCTCATTATGATCAAAACAATAAATGAAATACTACTCTTCAACACCATAAGGCTATTATCTTAGTAGTATATGGAAAGACTATGTTGTGGGGTTCTTTTTAGAACAAAAACTTCCATACCCAGTGGTCAGGGAATTCATCAGGAAAAAATGGCAAACAAAGGAGGATTATGAGATGGTGGCGGACTCAAATCTTTTCTACTTCAAATTCACGAATGAAGAAGATAAGAGAAAGGTTCTGGGGATGGCTCAAATATTTATGGCAGGAAAGTGTTTCATAGTTAACCAATGGAATCAAGATGTTGAGAAGAGGAAAAATACAGTAAAGGCTATTCCGATATGGGTTAATCTATACAATGTGCCAAAAGATTTATGGACTGGTGAAGGACTAGGGTTTTTGGCCAGCAGAATAGGGGAACCCCAGAGGATGGATGAAGCAACTGCCACAAGGAAAAGATTGGCATTTGAGAGAGTTAATGTACTAGTAGAGATTGATGCAGAGTTACCTAGTACTTTTGATATAGATATGGGTGATGAGGATATTAGAAGGATTGATGTGGAATATGGATGGATCCCAAAGATGTGCGACCACTGTCGTAAGTTTGGGCATAAAAGCCCGTGGTGTTCTGCGAAGGGATAACACGATAGGGACTGAGAGACAAAAGGAGGTGCAGGTAGAGAATTCAGTTACCATACCTGAGAGTAGTATGTTTAGAAATGATATAAGGGAAGAAATCACTAGTCTTCCTGAAGCTATAGTGGGACAGGCCCCAGCTGAGAGAGGAGCAGTTGACTCAGGTAGCTGAGAGAGAGGAACCAGCTAAGAGAGAGGAGCAGTTAGGCTGCAACACCAATGAGGAAGTGTGCATAGGGATTTCAGAGAGAGCAGCTGACTCAGGCAGCAGTGCAGAAATGATGTTAGAAAGAGAGGAAGTGCTTCGTTCTGAGGTTGTGGCAGAAGAAGTAGATGTAGAGGCTAGAGGGTCTGAGGAAAATAGGGAACGGAGTAGCGAGACAGAGAGCCTAGAAAGAGATTTTGATACCGTTGATAGAACAGAAACTCGGACAGAGGCAGAGATAGTGGTAGCAGGAGAGGATGCAACAGAGAGAGGGTCTGATGACGAAGTGTTTTAGGAAGAAACCGCATATTTTCAAGATAAAAATCTTACGCCTATATCTAAAAAGAGCCTCATGCGCCAACACCTCATGATGGAGTGGTGACTTCGAAGTAAGGGCAAACAAAACCAAATAGCTAGTGGGAAAAAAAAGAAAGGTAGCAAAAGCAAGGGGAGACCCAAGGGAGCAAAGAATAAAACCATCATCATTAATGATAGGTCCTATATGTATTTGGAATGTGAGAGGAGCAAATGACCTTTTGAAAGATAAAGAAATAAATAAGGTGAGGATAGAGAAGAAATTATGTTTGTTTGGGATACTTGAAACAAAAAAGTGAAAAAGGATAAGTATGATAACATTAAGTAAAGTGTGTTGCCCTTACTTTGGGAGGAAGAGAATAACTATGAAAAGGCCTCGTCGGGGAAGAATTTGGATTTGTTGGGATCCTTTTGTTGTGAAGGTACAGAAAAATAGAGATGTCTGAGCAATTCATCCATTGCAAAGATGGAATACCTTCCCAAAGCGAGAATAATTTTTTTCTTACAGTGGTGTATGCGAGTAATTTTTTTTCAAGAAAGGCTAGTATTGTGGAAATATTTGATAAGGATACAAGGATCAATACATAAACCGTGGAGTGTCGCGGGAGATTTTAACAACATCAGGACTGCTAATGAAAGAGTAGGTGGGGACCCTATGCATCCAAGGGAAGCCCATGACTTTATACTCTGTCTTCAGAATGCTGGACTAACGGACATCAACTCTAGCGGATTTTTTTTATACTTGGTGGAATAAATCTATTGGTTCTGCAAGTATTATGTCTAGAATAGACAGATGCCTAGTGAACAGCCTGTGGTTAAAAGCATATCCAAACTCAGGGGCCGAATTATTACCTCAGGGAGTATCTGATCACTCCCCCATGCTCCTCACATGGCATGATTTTAGTCGAGCCCCAACACCATTTCGATTTTGCAAATTTTGGGTGTATCAACCGGAGTTCAGAACCATTCTAGAGGAAGTTTGGAATACAAGGATTTATGCAAATCCTTTGTATGTTCTCATACAAAAGCTTAAGATGCTTAAGGAGAGGATTAGACCGTGGGCCAGAAAAAACTTTTCTAATCTACATGGCGGGTTATTTCAACAAGGCAATAGCTACAAGATGCACAGATAATACTCCAAAACAATCCAACCCGATGTGGGGTTGGGAAGAGGGTGAAAAAGAGGCCATGAAGAAATATGTCGATTTAGCAAGAGCGAAGCAATAGATATAAACCAAAAGTCCGAGGCCCAATGGATGACGAAGGGGATAAATGTTCCGCAGTTTTCTTCAACTCTTTAAAGGAAAAGGACGAGAAAAAGGAATATGGGCGATAGAGAATGATAGTGGTGGTAGTACATGCATGGCCAAGGCCAAGTAACTCATAGTATTGTGAAATACGTTACTTCACACCATGATGTTGGGTGCTCTGAGCCCCACAGTTAGCTCTGAGAGGCTTCTTCATGGAGCTAAAAGTTAAAAGAAACCATTGAGCCCGTATGAGTCTTTGTGTTGGAAGCTGAGGTGAGTGAAACAGAGATCAGGGAAGCTTTTTTTGAGATGGAAAATAACAAGGTTCCAGGACCTGATGAATATAATCATTTCTTTTTCAAATATTACTAGGATACTGTAGGGGTGGATGTTGTGAACGCAATTAAGAATGTGTTTAGAACATATAAGTTGCCTCAGGGTATTAATGCAACTTTCCTCTGTCTAATCCCAAAAGTGATATCACCCTCCAAAGTTGAAGATTTCAGACCTATAGCTTTATGCAACACGATCTACAAAGGCGTGGCCAAAGTCATTACCAATAGGTTGAAGATGGTGATGCCTGAGATAGTATACGAAAATCAGTTGGTTTTCATTCCAGAAAGATCGATACAGGATAATATCCTCATGTCTCATGAAGTTCTGAGAGGCTATGAAAGAAGACACGGCACCCCCAGATGCTCAGTGAAACTGGATATAAGGAAGGCCTATGACATGGTAAGTTGGCAGTTCATCCTCTACATGCTGGACATATTCCAATTTCCGCTGAAGATGAAATTGTGGATTCAGATGTGCATCAGCTCACCTTCTTATTCTGTCCTCATAAATGGCTCTCCAGAAGGGTTCTTTCCTGGAGGCAGATGAATGTCTCCATATTTGTTTGTGCTTATCATGGAAGTTCTAGGTTGTCTGATTAGAGAGAGTATTGAAAACAAACTTATTCAATACCATTCTAAATGCAAGAGAAATCAGCTCACACACTTGGCATTTGCTGATGATGTACTAATTTTCTGCAAAGGTGAAGTGAATTCAATCCATGCTCTTAGAGATTGTTTGTTGGAATTTAGTGCGGCCCGGTCTTGAATAAATTAGCACAAGATAACTATTATGGTAGTGCGATGAGTTAACAAGACTCTTTGGATTTGGCTAAGATATCGACCTGGTAACTCCTCCAGTAAGATACCTATGACTTCCTCTATTCTCTACTCGTCTTGGTGTCAAAGAATGTCAGCCTTTGATAGATAAGGTCACAAGCAGAATCAAGGATTGGAAAGCAAAATTACTCTCTCATGCGGTTGGCTGCTGGCCGATATTATCGATTAACTTTCGACTCTTTACATATATACTGGGCTAGAACATTCATCTTTCCAAAAATGGTACTAGAGAATGTGGAAAAGATATGTGCAACTTTTCTCTAGAGTGGAACTGATGCCAAGAGATGTGTGCATCAAGCGAGCCTCAGAACCATCTGCAAGACGAAAGAAGAAGGCGGATTGGGCATGATGAATATGGAAGTATGGAATACAAGTGCTTATTGTGGGCTGCTATTCAAAGTAGCTGCCAAGGAGAGTAGTATTTGGGTTGATTGGGTGTGGAAGAATCAGCTGGCTAACAAGTTCTTATGGACTATGACAATCCCACAAGACTGTTCATGGTCTTGGAGGAACATCCTACAGAGCAGAAAAGAAGCGCGAGAACTAATCTTGTACTCTATCTCAAATGGGCCGAGACACTTATTTATTATGGCACGATATTTGGTGCAACAAGATAGTCCTCTCTTGCTCAATGCACAATCAAGAGCTGAATTACAAATTCTTATTAATGCAACAGTGGATGAGCTCATATTAGAAGGACATTGGAATGCAGTGGTACAGAACATCCAATGTAACAGGTTACGAGAGGACATTTTGAACACAAGAATCAAGATTGAGTAGTGTGGAAGCCTCATCCTAGTGGCAAGTTTACATCGAGCAGTAGCGTATGAAGCTTTGAGGCGAAAAGGTGAAAAAGTAAAATGGCGAGACTTGTTTGGGGCAGATTGGTTTATACCAAGGCATTCTTTTACTACACCGCGTTGTTCTCTAACGGTTTATCCACACAAGATAGGTTAGTATACAAGAAGATCATCTCCTTCTCATCCTGGCTGTTTGTGCAATCGAGCAAAGAATTTTCTAATCACCTTTTCTTTGAGTGTACATACTCACCTTGAGATTATTGAAGGCATAAAAACTGCTATGGGGAATTAAAGGCGGTTGTAGAAGCTCGAACAGAGAATGGTCTTCACTGTTGAGAGTATGCAAAGGGTCGAGTGTAGTGGCTGAAGTTTACAAGGTTTATATTTGTGCGGCTGTGGGGATTTGGAAAGAAAGGAATGGGCGCAGATTCAAGAACAATGAGAGACCAGCTGCAGTGGTGCTTCGGAGAATACTCGAGAGAGAAAAGGTGTACATTCAGACCCAAGATTATCAAGTCGCGAGAATCCATCGAAGCAAAGAAATCTATGCCGGTCGCTGGGCATACAAATAAAGTTTCAAGTGCAAAAGAAGCAAAGAGTGCGCATTTGGAAACCACCGAAATAGGGAATAACAAAGTGAATCTTGATGGTGCTTTGACAGTAGTCTTTGGTCATGGAGGTATAATCGGAGATAGTGATGGCGGTGATATTTGGGAGCTAAAAGCTATTGTGATTGGGCTCAAGGTATGCTATGAGATATGAGTTCAAAAGGTGGAAGTAGAATTCGACTCCCGGACAAAGTGATGAACATCATCAACAAGATAGCAAAACCACCATGGACATGCGTGGATATAGAAGCCCGGATATCAAAGCTAGTTGAACAATTTAGTTTTGCTTTTTCTCGCATGTTTTTAAGGAAGTTAATAAGCCCGGCAGACTTACTTGCCGGGTAATCCATCTCTATGTAATGATTTATCGGTGTTTATTCCTCCTTTAGATAGAGAATTGCAAAACTAATAGAGGAGGATGCACGAGGTACTATCTATGTAAGATAAGGTTAATTAATGTAGGTGAGGGTCACCCAACCTAGCTTATCTTTTAAAAAATCATGAGAAACAATAGAACAATCAGCGGGCGGTTGAACAACAGGACTCACCTATGTATAGGTCCCAGCCCAAATCATACAAGAGGGAATTTGTGGACAGACACTTAATTTTTGTCCGGGCATGACAACAAGAGCTGATTGGTCCACATCAGCAAACTTAACCACATCGGCCTATTTTTTTTTTTTTTGAATTTCATAATTTTGAAAAAAAAGAAAAAGAAAAAGATAAAAAACTAAAAACGATAATGTACAATTCATCTTCTCCATTATTTTTGCGACCCAAGATTATTACAAGCCAGCAGCATCAATAATCTTCCACCATAAAATGAGTATTGCGAGATCCACGAGTTTGATCTTCCATTGGTGGCAGATTAAGATACTTAAAGAAATAGAAATCAAAGACTCCATTTTCCATAAGATACCAAATCACAAAACTAATTTAAAGAAGAGGAATTGAACTATGGTAGTTGAGTCATCGAGAAATTAAGAACAATTTGACAGCCCCATTTCAAGATTTAATTATCCAAGAAAGCTTCTTTCATGGCAAATAAAAAACACATTCAAAACTCCTTCAAAATTTCAGTTTTAATCTTTTCCAATTGACAAAAATAAAAACAAAATTTGTAATCTTTTCAATTGATAACTTAATCTTGTAACTTCATTGTATCGTTTTAGAAAAAACGTTTTTGTATGTAGATATGAAGAAGGCAGGCGAAGAAGATGAACAATAGTGTTCATATGCTCTTATCAGCTTTTCTTTTGCATTTTTTTTATTTGTTTTATTTTGTGTTTATTTTTTTTGTAAATAGTGAACGAGAAAAAGGGCTGAGGTGGTTAAGAATCAACTCTTGTTGTCCTGTGGACAGAAATTAGGTGCATGTCCACAAATTTGCTCTCAAATCATATTCACATTTAGAAAGTTCAAGCCATGCCTAGATACTGCTGGACATGATCAGATTCGGGCCTGGCCTAGATTTGATAAACATGGAAATAACATTTTTGTGATTTATCAAAAAAAATTTGAAATTGAGTACAGCAAAAGTCGAACCCATGCTTTATGTGTGGCACTACATCACTAATCCATCAAATTTTTTATGTATGTTAATAGTTGAAAATGAACTAGTATTTAGTTGAAAAACTAACAAAACTACTTTAGTTTTCGGACCGGGCCGTTATCGGATCGGACAGGAGTATGTCCAAAATTGGTATAAAAGTCTTATTGGATAAAACTAAAATCCAAGTCCTTATCTTATTGGTTCGATTCAATCGGGGCTTTAGGCCCCAACCAACCCATTGATAGCCCTAGAAACAAGACCACCCGTAATTTCTTTTTTTGTTACGTTGATATTTTGGTATATTGGCCATTTTCGCCCCCTATTGAAGAGTGGGGAATATTTTGTGTTCCCCCACCCAACATTAAAATATAATATTCCTTTGGGAAAACGGAAAACCCAACATATAACACTACTTATAGAGACGGTTCAATCATAGTCATTGAAGATTATTTCGTTTAGAGAAATCGAAAGCAGTTGGTTTTGCTTTAGAGAAAAATGGGCCTAGATTGGAAGTGAAGTAGTTTGAGACTGTTGTCATTGGAAGTTGCGGTTCATCCGATTCGTGCTCATAAAGAGTCTTTATTTGTCATTGGTGGGCATATTGATCACGTTGTTGTTGTGGGTCCTACTGCAGCAGTTTTGAAGGTTTTTTATGTTGTTCATGACCAATATACAAAATACCAACATTAGTTACACAAAAAAAATGATGGAGTAGGGCAAAAATCAAATGATTTTGAAAATGGGAGGTTTCTCAAAATGCTACATAGTTTTGGGGGTTAAGTAAAAAAAACTCCTAGTTAAATACCCTAATTTTGTTTTTGTTTCTTTTTACGAAATGTTATTTCCTCACTTCACGAACTTACATACAATGCACTTTTTTGCAGCGTAGGTGTTATATTTTTTTTGTACACTTCATTACATTGTACAATTAGGTTTTTTGCACTATGAGACAATGACTCAATTCTAACCAATCAATGCTGATATGGCCTGGCTATCGGAGTGCACAATGCGTCCGTTCAGCAAATTAGGTAGCACTACATGTGAGGAGCACGTGACAAAATTTCCTCCTTTTCTAAACACTGAAAAATTAAATACCAAAATTCAAATCCAACGCTCAGAACCGAAAATCAAGCATGGTTTACGCAACTGTTGGATTTTATGGATATCTCATGCATGACTTCCTACGATATATACAATTACGTTATACCACATGCATAAAATAGCGCAGCGGAAACAGAAGATCGTACCTTGGTCACAGCTTTCAATTTGAAGTTCAAGCTTTGATCTACGGGAGAAGATGTTCTTAGCACACTCAAGATCTTCTTCTTCTTAACTTTTTGAGTCAAGTTCCAACCACGAGCGGGAAGCAACCTTTTTTCACGAACCAAGAACCAAGAACCGACAATGGCTAGGGAGGATACCACCTATGGAATCTCCACAAATTTACTTGGCTTCTACTTTAGAAAATGTTGGAGGCTGCCATTAAAGGAGAGAGAGCTTTTCTTGTTGTTGTTGATTATTAATATGTGAGGGGGGGGTCTATTTATAGAGGTTCTCACCTCCTCAATATTGGATAGGATAGAGTCCTATACTCATCTAATATCAGATAGGATAGAGTCCTATACTCATCTAATATCAGATAGGATAGAGTCCTATACTCAGTGGTTTATCCTTATCTTGGTGGGCATCTATCCAACCTTATTTCCAACATCTCCCACTCGCCACAACGGCGAAGAAGGTTTCTAAGAGAAGCATTTAAGTAGAATGCTTAGCCATTTGTGTGTCTCACACGGCAAATGGTTCGTGTGACCCTAGCACACGTATCATGATATCTGTGAAGTAGCAAGTTGCAATGAAAAGCACGACACAGTGATCTACCATGAAAGTGATCTTAAAGAAGATGAATCCAAAAACCTAATATCCGGAGAGTGTGTGTATACCCCAAGATCTGTTTGTTTCATCACTTTGACAAATAGCACTCATCCCTATGAGTCCACACCATAAAGTCAAAAACGTATCACATGATTCACAATTATCATCAATTGTCACCGCCAAGTAGAATCCCCAAAGTGATTGTGTGATAAACCTTCAGTTCTTTTACCCTTTGCACGCAAAAGTCATTGTCGTCGAGTTCTACCAACTTCCCAAGATGCATCGGTCGGCCTTTTTAGTAAGAGCTTGTGGGGAGCAAACCAAAGTTCGAGTAGTCCTCTTATTTTCTTGACAAGGTCAAAAGTTCAAGGAGGGTACCATTCGATATGTTTTAAAACAAAAATATATCAATAGAGCTCACATAGCAAGAATTTTAGGGATATTTCTTTTCTTGCTCTCGGTGGTCAACTATACACATGTTGTGTGAAAACATGTCATGGCAAGAGTATCTAATTTGTTTACTCAACAATAGATATCTGTATGTCCACTCATACCATGCAAGTGTTGTCATCCCTAATGACAATTCCAAGGATACTATGCTCCCACTTGGGAGGGCTTACGAACGGCCTTGAGAAATGAACTTGCTTGAGTTTGTTTGATAACTAATAATTTTTTGGCGTAGCTCGACGCCAGATGAACAATGTTCATACAATAATAATTCTTCAGTTTTTCAGTAACGTTCGTCACTTGCGCACTTGTAGATGTTAGACCGGTGGAATAATTTACCAGAGACAGACCATAAGTTTATGGGTAATCTAAGTTAGTATGGTAAATGCCAGAATCGGACGTTGACTTTAAGATTAGGACAGAGTAGCCCGTTGAAAGTGGCAGAAAAATTTTATTTCAACTGAGGACGTGCCCCCCACGAAAAGCAAAGCGGTTTGTTACGTTTATACCTTTTCATTCTTTTTCTCATTTTCTTTGGCCAGTACTCTCTCCCACCTCTCTAATCTTGCGAGTTACGGGAAGGATTATGGACGTCGTTGTTATTGGTGATGTTATCAATCATAATCGGGTATCTAATATAATGTCTTAATTCCTTGTTATGTTGTTTCTATGTTCGTTTTCAGAATAAATTTCTACAATAGTAATGAAGATTAAAAATGCTAAGGAAAAAGAGCCTTCAAATAGCTAGAATGAGACTAATTTAACAGCACCACATAATGTCGTACAAGTGAGATACAATGTCTTACTATATGATCATATTTACTTCAGTTAAACGTGTAATTTAACATCACTACATAATGTCGTACGTGTGAGATACAATGTCTTACTATGATCATATTTAGTTCAGTTAAACGTGTATTTTCAGGTTATCCAAATACGAATTATTCGAGAATAAAAACCAACTTTTGGTGGAAAAGTCATGTAGAGATGAGAACATTTGATGAGTACTTGATTATATGAAAAAGACCTGAAGCAGTAGTGACAATAATAGAATCATTTTTGATTGGACTAAATACAAATATAGGTCTTCTGATATATGAAATGCAATAAAATAGAAAAGAAATCAAACAAGGGAGACAGACAATAGGGATGAAAACCATATTAAGCATGTATTTTCAGGTTATCCAAATATGAATTTAACAACACCACATAATGTCGTACAAGTGAGCTACAATGTCTTACTATGATCATATTTAGTTCAGTTAAACGTGTCATTTAATAACACCACATAATGTCGTACATGTGAGATACAATGTCTTAATATGATTATATTTAGTTCAATTAAATGTGTATTTTTAGGTTATCCAAATACTATTACAACACTACATAATGTCGTACATATGAGATATAATGTCTTTATATATAAATATTGTGGAAGGGCATTAGAGGTATTTCATACTATCATCAAGTAGAGGCCACGTCCAGAAATGGAATAAATCTTCTCTGGCATATTCAACGGGCTACTCTGTCATAATCTTAAAATCAACGTCCGATTCAGGAATTTACCCAAGTTAGTAAGGCTGTAAGGGTAAATCAAAATCAGTGAATGAATCACAGAATTGTTAAGGTTATTTTAAAGCTCGCCTTTGTCATAGGCTCATAGCTCTAAGACTAACTTGCTATTTTTCAGCAATCGATATGAAATGCACGCAAATGAAAATATTTGCGTTAATCTTAAGTCTAGTCTAAGAGCATCTCTAGGTGGTGGTAGCATACTCTTCAAATTTGAAGAATGCTACCACATAATCGATAACAAATTTCGACCAACTCTAGGTGGTATTCAAATTCATGGTATAAAATTTATTGGAGATGACCCTATTAATCAACGCCCGATTCACTATCGTAGCGACATTACAGCTGTCGCCCCAAGTTCAAAAATAATTTGTGCGACATTAGTAGTGGCAAAATCTCTTGGCTTGGCGTGGTGTTGGTCAAAGTCAAAAACTTGGGGCGACATTAGTAATGCTTTGGCGGCGTGGTGTTGGTCAAAGTCAAAAAAAAACTTGGGGCCATTATTAAAATCGTCATAGGACATTACTATTGTCGCTCCGCATCCGCATCCAAACCTCCGTTTGCGAACAAGAATCGCGAGCAGACGAGTTTATCAACCACCTAGAGTTGGAATTCCGAGAAATTCCGACGCATTTCTTCAAATTTGAAGAATGCGACCACGGATACGTCCACCTAGAGATGCTCTAATATTCTAAAGTCTATACTATATGTATAAATCTGATTAGATATTGTGTTTTAGTTTTTTTTTTTTTTTTTTTTTTCAATAATCAAATTGTGTTTTAGTTTTGGGCTAGGAGATTGCTAGAAGTCCCTTTTCAAGAACTTTGGCACATCTCTCTGCCTCTGGATCAATTCTGCCGTCATTCGTCTTCAATTTCAACTTGACGCGGCTGAATCACTAATTGTAAAGATGTACCAAGCCAATTAACCTCGTCACCAATGGTCTAACTCTTAGACACGGCAAGCTGTGATTATCACTTCCAACACAAACAGTAGAATTTAGATACAAAAATGAGAAAAGAAGTAAAAGACTAGTACAATAATCTCTTTTTCGTCACTACCACAGTATCACTGAAGAATTACCATTTGACCTTGTTCCCATAAAACAGGTCATCTCCTTCATCACTACGGCCAAAAAAATGTGATTTAGGTGGCACCGGCATCTACCAGAATACCACGAAATGAGACAAGTAGGTTGTTTAACTAAAATAGGCCATTGCATACTCATCCTGAACACTGTCACGCAGGTGATCTATAGACAATGAGAGCAACATAAATCAATAAGTTGGTTGAGAAAACAAAATAGAAGTCGAACTTGAAAGATTTAAAAAAGGAACAAATACACAGTCATCGAACTACACCAATTTGCCAGACAACACATTCAGCATATAGAGGAGATTACAATCACTGACAGCCCAATCATGAAAATAAAGGTGTTCACAGCTAAAAAAACACCAAAACTATAAAAGTAAACCTTCAAAGCATATCTGTCCACAAGGCTCCCAAATTTCTATATCTGAAGCAGCACTACATACGTAGGTATCTTGTTCCATGTCCATATCTGGACCTGTGTCCATACCTCCACTGTGGAACCACCTGACATTGAACCCTAACTGGGGCCTGACCCACGTCACAGGAGTCCACAGACTCTGCTCCTGACAAATCACTATCTTCAAATAGAGTACCTGTTGTCGGCGGAAAAAAGAAATGTTTATCAGAAAAGTCGTACAAAAATTGCACTGTACATTTATAACAGGGTAGGGGGTGAGAGACAGGTGCAAAAGCACGTTCAGTAAGTGCTATTCTGCAAAAAGCTTAGGCAAAAACTTTTCCACACTATATGTGCAAGGGTTCCTTCCACCCAGGACACTTCATGAACACTCAAAACACTGTTTCTGATATGGCCTAATTTTTTGCTAAGGTAATGAAAATCACAATTATAAATTATTCAAGGAGGTCCTCTCGTGGCTTTAGGATTTGCAAATTTAAACATCCAAAATAATAACCTGGGGTTTTCAAATTAGCATGTGTTATATTTTCTAATAGAACTCCTGAAGACATCAAATTACACATCTGAACTAGTATGAAGGTTATCTGGTAGGCTCTCAAAAAAGCAGCCTAGAATATTTAAGTACTGGCAATGTGCAGCGTTACTGGCAGAAAGAAAAAACTTACTTGAACAAGATGTCAAGTTCTACAGAAAGAAAAGGGGTCCGAGTTCATCACCAGTAAGAGAAGCATAACTTTCAAGACCTCGAGTAATTGTAACATAATAACACTATACCAGCTAACAAGACAGTGCGTAGTGAAAGAGAAACACTTCAAGGGAAGACAATCAAAAATATGCTGATGCAGTTATCAGTACAGAATAAGCATGCATCGAAAACTATTCATCGATAAATACAGGGAAACACAATCCTCATGTATTCCTATCACTTGCAATTATGAGGGCCCTTCCACCCATGATACTTGAGGAGCACACAACCCACTGTTTTTTACCATGCCTAATAGTTCAGTTATTAGGTACCGTCCGTTAGTTACAATCACAATTATTCAAGGAGGTCCTCTGGCTCTATTGCATGCTTTTGCTGTTGTCTTTTAGGAGCTACGGATTTAGACATCCAAAATAGCAATCTGAGGTTTCTTAGTTTAGCATATGTGATACAGCTTTTACACATCTGAAAATAAGATGAATATTATCTTGGTATGCTCTTAAGAAAAGAAACTCTACATTTAAGTATTGGCATGTTTAACTGTGTAGGCATGTAGCCAAACAGGCAGAAAGAAAAAATCACTTTAACAAGATGTAAAGTTCTACATAAAAAAGGTTCTAATTAGTCAGCTTCAAGAGGAGCATAACATCCAAGACTTTGAATAAGTGTATCTCCGCTAAAACCCACCAAGAATCTCAACAGACACGACTATGGAAGGGAAGACAATCGAGAATATGGTAATGCAGTTATCTCGCACCTATCAGAATATAATTAACATGCATCATCTATTCTTCGATAATTAGACAATAAGAAGCAACGCTCCTCATGTATTCCTATCACCAACACATAAAAACTATAGATATATAAGGTAAACTACCATATGTCTGTTCAGGAAACACATCTTAAACCAAACAGAATTAGCATACTCTGGACTGTATTCCACGTAGAAAGTCAAACTAAACTGAACTTAGTACTTACTGATTCATCTCTCCATCCACGTCCAACAGAACAATTCACTGGTTCCAGGCCCTTGAATTCAAATCCCATCAATGTTATATATAAGTTCCATATTGAGAAGCCACTAAGCGTTAGGGGGAAACCACGTTCTGGGACCATGGTTACAGTTCCCTCCCTCGAACAGAACTTGCACTTGAAAATGTGTGCAAAGATAAATACTATTAGGGATGCAATAGCTTCCAATGACCAAAAATTTGTATGTACCACAAATAAACAAAAAATGGAAAAAATGGCCAAGGAAAGTCATCCACCACATTGGCTTGATGTAAATCCCTACAGGCAAGTAATATAAGACTCCACACAACACAGCAGAAAACATGGAACATGATACTTTTGTTAAAGAGCCATCCTGTAAAATGCAACGCACTTACGAGCTAATTACTGATTTCCAAGAACTACATACAGAATAGGTTATAACATACATTTGCGATCTATAATAAATTCCAGCTGCAATTATGTTATTCACTAGAACGTCATCACAAGAAAGGTAGCAATATGTAAGCAAATCCATTATTTATTGAACTAAAGTACTCCATAACTAGAAAAAATCACCATTTCCTAGTTACCTCTCTCCTCATCACTAGTAGTATATTAGTAGTAGTAGTAGTATTTATCACTGAGTCTGACTAGCAACGACTACTAGTCGTTCTTTTTGGCTAACACGCACACACACTCTTGCCGCACTCACTCAATAATAAAATACATTAATACACACACACAGTATCAATACATATCTTACCTAGTGTTAATACTAATCTAAATCCACTTTTTGTTCCACCAACTAAGAAACGTATCTAATAAACACCAAATCCTTAGTTGCAACAATCCACAAGTAAATCCACATTTCTTTCATTAAGAAAGCAATTAATCATCACTAATCTCTTACTTATTTACTACCCAAATATAACAAAACAACAAATAATTACAGACAAACAGATCTGAGAAGGAAAACTTACTTTCTGGAACACATTAGTAGTCCCTTTCCCCCTAGGGTTAGCAACTTTCTCGGACATAATCACACGTGTTTCCTTCTTACAAACTTCTCCACAGTTCATACATTGAAGCTACAAACAACAAACAAACATTTAAAAGATGGATCAAACTCAAAATCAAAACCGCTGAAAAGAAAAAAGTTGAATATGAGAAGGATATATATATACCTTGAAGTGGTTGAAGGCTCTTGACATACACTTTCACCATTGTTTTCAGTAAAGGGAATTTTCTCTCGTTTTTTTTTTTTTGTGGAGAAGAAATGATGAGTGGAAAGTGTGAAGTGAGTGGGATGTACTTTTATGATCACTAGTGTTACCAAGTTAACGGACACGTACGTCGGTTGACTAAGTCTTTGAGAACTACACAAATTGACATTATCGTGCCTTGTTTGGGAATTTACCCATGGAACAAAAGGTGTAAGGCTCATGCAGTTGATTGAACTTTGGCAAATTTGTCCACAGAACATACTTCTTCCTTGTTTTCAGAGGTGATCCCTCGATCAGGACTCATGAGATCAAAACAAAAGTCTAGCTCAGAGAAACTTTGATAAAATTGATGTGAACCAGCTGACTCTCTTCAGCCATATCTTTGTTTTCCTTCTTTTTTTATTCAGTTTCCATTGGAAATTCCAAAACCTCAAGATTCAAAATGTCGGAATGTTTCAGGTAAGGGTTGAATTTTGGATTTAAGAGATGGGATAAATTGGAATCATCTTGTTCTAGTTTAATAATCCAACCTTCGTTTTGTTGGTTTGAGGATTAGAAGTTTTGAGAGATGGAATAAACCGGAATCGAAATTTTCGGTTGTGGGATTGGAAGGGCGAATTGGGATTTTGTTTGGGAAAGTGTTTAGTGGGTATGTGATTGATGATCTCCATGTAGAACGGACGAACGAACCGGAATCGAAGAAGGTGGATTGTGGATGAGATTTTTTTTTGTGATTTGGTCTAAAGAGGTCTTGGGAAGTTGTGACCATTCTGTTGCCATTGTTTGATCAATTTTTTTTTTTTTTTTTTTTTTTTTTGGGTTGATGAAGACAGAGGTTAATAACTATTAGAAGGGTTTATTATAATAAAAACCCAAATAGTTTTCTCTTTATTTTCGGTAAACAAAAGAAATCTTCAAGAGTAATTTAGTAAATGTACATCATTGAGGGATACTTTTGGTATTAGGTGAAATACCAATGGCCTGGATGAAGGATGAAAATCAGACGGAGCGGATGGGAAATTGTGATGTTTACAAATGTCGGGGTTATTCAAAAATGGTGACAAAAGTGGGGGGTTTGGACAAATTTCCCCTTCATTTTTTTTAGACTCAGTTCAATGCAATGCAGCTACATTTCATCTACAATACAACTAGTAAACTATTTTTATTTTATATTTTAATAACACCAAAAATTGGAAAAATTTACAGATATAAATAAAGTAAAACACAACTTAATCGGAAAAAAGATTTATATAAATAAAGTTACTTTATTTTATGGGCATAATGTATAAAGTTCTTTACATCTTTTGGGTGAAAAAACATGACACATGTTGACCACGTGAGCACAAGTTGAACGGAATTTGGCTCATGGTCGTCACTTGAAAGAAAATGCAAAGTACAAAGTACTGCAGTGCAAAAAAAAAAGAGTCAATTATCTAAATTGCAAAGTAAAGTATCTAAAAAAAGTAAAATATATAAAGTACGTTGTACATTATGCCCGTTAAAGTGTTTTATAGTAACAAATGTTCTATGAGATATAATTAGTGAGCCTTGTAAATATCTGATTTAGCTCTTAATGATTTAAATAAGCCATTACATATGAAGAGGAGACATATTGACAATTGGGATTTGGGGGAAGGTTTTGTATGTTTGGTTCTAGCTTCTCTTCTCTTAGGGAAGATACCTACGTATCCACCCTGTTGGAGAATGGAATTAAGCCAATGTAGTTATGGTTTGCTTTTATAGGTACGATATTGCGAATATGCAAAAGAGATGACACGTGTGAAGATTGGTGTGTTGATTGTAGGAGCAGTGCGTCCTCATGTGTTGCCCGCGTGGATTTATTCCTGGCCTAGGGTTGCACTGCACAAGTTAGTATATGAATAGTGTGGTTAATATAACAATGATGACAATGATTGAGTGTTGCAGTGGGGAAAGATTTGTTGCTAACGATGGTAATGACGAATTTGGCAAACAGTGACACCATGGAGTGCCTGAGAGCATGTAGTAGGCCGTTGAGGATGGAATGGGACAACATTGGTGGCGGGGAAAAATTACATATGTTGAGAGCGTTGCATTTATACTTAGCTAAGTAAAGGAAGTGGGGCTAAAGTGCATGCCACATGTTGTGTTATGGGCTATTAATGGATCGGTTTGGGTCGGATTCTGGAAAATCTGAACCTGAACCGATAAGAAAATTGGGAACCCGAAACCGAATCGAAAAGATATATTACAAACCGAAACCGAATCGAAAACTATAAAATCAATTAAATCAATAAATTTAAGCCACACAATTGATAAACATATACAAAATTAATCATAAATATTACTAAAATGTCATCTTATCGGTTCGGGTTCATATTGGTTTGGTGGAGGGCAAACCCAAAACCAAACCAATATCTTATAGGTTTGGTTCGGTTTCGGATCGGTGGAGGGCAAACCAATTTTTATTGGTTTGGTTAAGGTCGGTTATTGGGTTATCGAAATCCATTGACAACCCTAGTTGTGGGTGATTACCCCCTTACAGTGGCCTCTCTTGTTAGGATGTCGTTGAAAAGAACATATTGACGAGAATTCCAGGAGATGTGCAACATGTGGCGCTATGTTATTGGATCGTGTTAGAGTATAAGTGTGGGAATAACTACTACAGTTATGATTGCATTCTTCATGAAGGGACAATTTTGGGGCTTGAGGTGGAGTTCACATAATCTCTATAGAGGCCGGTTCCTCTATAACCGGGTACAGAGATTGATCTCTGTACCACACACACACACATCTCGTATCTCGGCGCACACACACACATCTCAGAGCACACACACAGGTATTGAGGCACACACACACATCTCGGATTCGGATCAACAGCGAGATAACACGGTTACAGAGATGATCTCTGTACCCGGTTGTAGAGATCTTGAGTCCATCTTTATAAGAATTGAAAGGTTCAATTCCCAATGACATTGAGTTTGGTCAGTGACCATTCCACGTACCGATGTGTCATTGTAAATCCTTTGAAATAAGTTATGATTTGAAATGTAAAACCATTCAAATCAAGAAATTGTTCTAAGACTGCACTCAGAAGCCGACACAGCTAAAATAGAAAACTCCTTGTCGCTTTTGAAGATAACAAATGCAGTTTAAGAAATCAAGCAATCATGTAAATAGAAATTCATTATGGACTGTAGAAACTCCTGGTGTTTTGAAAACCATTAGATCTTATTTATTAAACAAGATAATCTTTTCAAAGAGAAGTCGCTGCCTGTCCCCAAGTTTGGGCATGGGCAACTCAACATGCCCCCATACTCGATTAAGACAAACACCATAGCACACTCCAAAAGTCATGGCAAAAGGATAGAACTTTGCAATGTTCCCAGTTGGGAATGCAACGATGTGTGAGTTAATCAGAGCAATACTTGAACAAGTGTATGGTTCATCCCATAAATAATATTTCACAGTGGAGAAGAAATTTTTTTTCGAGTACTGTGTGGCTAGGAAGAAAGAAGTTCTTTAATCACAAGATAATTGATGATGTCAACGTACCAAGGAGAGGAGAAGATGGAATATAAATGTTTATCAGGAAATGAATCTAAGATCAACTATGAATCATATCACTATCACAATCATTTTTGAGCCTAGAAAGATGGTCAGCTACCACATTTTTCGTCCCTTTATTTCTTATTCTTATCCTTTAATTATGTCTTATTATTATTGTCTTGATATGATAAATCAGATGAAATAAGACTAAAACCCCAAATAGAGGGAGTTTTATGAAGCCTATGTGAGAGCTATAATTATTTACTTAGTTTATATTGTGTTTGTGTTTCAAGTTTGTTTCGATCTTGTGATATCTATAGCTAGAATCATAGGAAGCAAACTGGAGATTAAAACTCCATTCAAGAGATTGGTGGAGGTGCTAATCTCTCATGCTAGTTAATTTCTTGCTTAGAGATAACTAGGAGTTAATTAGGGATCTTCAAGCTTGAGTCTTTATAATGAAACATTGTGTGTTATTGTAAAGGATTGACCTTTAATTCAATAACTAAGATAAATAGTTGTATGCTTCATAATAATGGATTAGCTTCCTATATACCTCCTTTATTGATCCATTAATTGTTATTTCGAGTAGTTTATTAGTTAAATCATAATTTCCAGCACTATTCATATATTATAATCCACATCACATCATTACTCTCTTGTTTTCCTTTTGAATTAATTAGTTTGAATTCTCATTGTTCTTGGCTTATTAAGAGTGGAACAAATTCTTACTCCTTTTATTGCATGACTATGTTTTGAGAGTAAGAAGATCGAAATTGATGTAAACATTATGAATTGGTAGGATTACGTATTAGAAGTCTTAGCATTAATATTAAGTATTCTGATGTTTTTAGGTTTATCAACAAGCATGATTAGTCCACTAAGAGGGACAAACAAGAGGTATAAACGAGGGTTAAAATACACTTTTTGAGCACTTATCACCCTCCGCTTAAAGCTATAGACATGAAGGTTTTGGGCACGAGGGCTTGGGACAACTCTACTTGCCCCAACACGGGCTATTTGGACGCGCAGGTCCGCGGATGGCTTTTCCCACATCGATACTGAAAGTTATGAAAGCCACAAAGAAATTAAGATATAAATTTGTTACTAGGTCCAGATCATAGTGATTAAAGTAGTCCTTCATGGGTATGTCGTAAATTGATGATCTCTATGCAAAAGCATGGAAAATATCTCACACATAAAAAATGCAATGCACATATAATAAGGAAATCAATCATACTAAATTAGCACGACTAACAAGTAATGAAACAAAGTAGTTGTATAGATGTGCCAATTCATTATAAATGTAGACTAAAGTAAATACCTTATCATGCATACTTAGTGGAGGTCCATGGAAATGCCTTGACCCATGAACCTAAATTGACTATGGTGACATCCTTCCAATTGAACATCAAGAGAATCTGCACCGACAACCACTTTGACATTGCAAGGTGTATTGGAATAGCGTTGAATATCCCTCTTTAATCTTCCAAGTAGTAGTGCATGGAGTACAAAGGGGAAAGAAACCAATTGTCAGAGCCAAAGTGAGGGTGATACATCATGCATTGCTATATTGTCCTAGGAATATTATAAAAACTCTGTGCTGAGTTGACATTGAGTTCAAAGAAAGAACAATAGTTACCTCATTTGTGTAGCATGGACCACTCAAATAGTGAAACATGATAACAAACTTCTTCCACTTTACGAGCGTAAAAAGCCATATAACTATTTATAACCGGTAATCTCCTTTGACCACCATGTGAGACTGTAAATCACAAACATATTTCCAGTGAAGTGAAACAAATGCCCTATTGTAGCATATGCTTGACTAAGAATAGTGATACTAAGATTTGGTTCGCCATACTCCCAAGTCTTCTAAACGTATCATCGAACACCTTCTGTCCAATTACTCAAACAATGATGGCCGATACGTGATTAGCTCCCAAATGTACGTTTTATTACCCTTATATTACTGCATTACAGCCCTTCTTACATTTAATGAAATGACAACTCATAGCTTTTATTGTCTTTTTCAGGTTACAGAGAATTTTAGACCTCTTTTCATAAAAGTTGCGTCTTAGCACCAAAAGGAGTCTTAATCACGCTTATTATGAAGACCAGAAGTTGCTATGAAAAAGTACTGAAAAAGTCAAAGTCAAGGTCAAAGTCAAAGGTCAAAGCCCTTAACTCAGAAGACCAGATATAGAGGTCCTTATCTCAAAATATGGCATTCTCTAAAATCTATCTTGATCAAGAAGAAATAAAAAAGTAAAAGGAAAAGCAAAGGCATAATGTAAAGTGTGAGGTGTCTCAATTGTAATGGAGAAGGGCGAATTAGTAAAAGGCATAAAGTAGGGGTATATAATCCAAAAGTTAGGGAGAGAGAATGCACCTAGACTTAATCTAGTGTCATGTAGGATTTAATTTCTAGCCTTTTATTTTTCAAGTCATTTTTACTTTTTTGTTCTTTATTTTCATTTCAATCTTGTTATTTTGCTTTATTTCAATCAATCAATCAATCTTCTTTTGTTGTTCTTTGTTTCAATTTATCATTTCAATCACTTTCTTTCAATATTTTGAGCTATTTCAATCTTCATCAACTTAAGCTTTCAATGTTTTTCATTCATAAACTAAAAACTAAACAAGTTCTAAACTAAGAGTCTGCCTTCTTCCTTCAAACTCTAAAGAATCTAGGATGAACCACATCAAAAACAAACTTTGAGATACTCTAAACTAGTCTACTTCAAATGGTGCCGCCATCATGAATTGAAGGAGCAAGAGTGCTTGGTTGAGCATCTAACAAGGAAGCTCACCTTTCTATTTCTTATTTTTCTAATTTTTGTTGTTTTATTTCGTTGTTTTTCATTACTGACTTACTTTTCTACAAATCCAAGTTCAAGATCAATATACTGGAGAGGAGTTGAAGCTGTGGATGAAAACCGACGAACTTTCACTGGAACCGGATGCGCGACCGCGAGGCCACGTCAGCACACCGGGGTCCAGTTTTTGCCAGTTAAGTTGTTATGAGACAATTAGTTGAACTCCAGGCCAGGATTTTGTAATAAAGTATGATACATCAGTGGAACTTGTTTGTAATAGTTAGAGATAAAAAGAAAAACGAGAAAAAAAAATAGGAAAAATTGTTTTTGATTGATTTTTGTGGATGAACATGAGTTAAAACTTGGTTGAAGTTGGAACCTTACCAAGGGATTAGAGTTTTAATTGCCTTGGAAAGTTCAAGTGTGCGAGGCCTGCCGTGAATCATTGCTTGCACACTTTAAATCAACTTGGGAATCAATACTCTAAGTCCATTTAACTCTAGTTAATCTAGATAATTAATCTAAACTAGTTAATATATTAGATTAGTATAATAGTAGTTTAGTTTTAAGTTTTGAGCCCTTGAAGGCAAAGTTGATTAATTATCAAAAACCCAACTTGTGGGCCTTTTTTAAGTGGACTTTTATTGTAATTTAAAACAGGCTAGGGTAAAGCTCTAAAGGTTGGGCCTAATTCTCTAATCACGCACTAACCGACGTCGCTTTCTCCTCAAGCAATGTGTAAGCACTGCTTGAGATCGAGGTAAATTCTAAACCTCCTTGAAGAACACGTAAGAGGATACCTTGCGTGTTCAAGCATGTTTACATGATTGTTTGAAATTTAATTTCCACACTGCAATTTACATTTGTGCATAAGGCTGAATCCAAGCCACATAACAACCATTAGGAAGTCATTCCCCAATGTAAGTAAATTGGATGTTGCTTGATTCTTGAAGCCCTAGACAAAAAAAAAAAAAAAAAATGAATTAAAATCAATCAACTAGAGCCCAAAGTAGTCACGCTCCTCCAGAAAACAACAAAAATATAGCCACGAGGATTTAGAGTAATTAGTTACCAGATTTTGGTAGACCAACTACCTTCCTCACTCTCCTACCCCAGATTCATTGTGAGTGAGATTCTTGGTAGCACACCATTTGGTGAAATGACTGCCTACTCTTCTGAGATGTGTAGTAAAGCCATCCTAGTCTCGCGCCCAATTGTTCCTGTGACACAGGGCATAGTAAATTATAGACCAATGCAAAGTTTTCAAAACTCCATACTTGCAAAAAATGAATTTCGATTTTTTTAGCATAATTTGCATCGTTTTGCGCATGTTAGGATAGTTTTGTGGTCTTGCTAAAAATGCATGATACTGGGTTCAGCCACTACTAGTATTAGCAAGAATAAAACTTACTTACATAGGAGAGCATGTCGTCATCGACAATCTCCTGTTTCTAGTCCTCCATCTACTAAGATGGGCGATGAAGTAGTGCAAGCTAAAGAGCCTCTCTCTTACATACCGTTGTGAGATGGACCTTCATTTTGTATACAACTCACACCGCTCACGAGTGATTTTCGCATTCGATCGAACGTGTTCAATCTTCTACCCATCTTCCATGGGTTAGAACATAAGTTACCATACGAGCATCTACGCCGGATACATGAAGTATGTAATACTTTCCACCATCCGGGCGCCATCGATGATCAGGTGAAGCTACAAGTGTTTCCTTTCACTCTAGCTAGTAAGAGTCATGCTTGGCTTCTTTCTCAGAAGCCCAATTCTTTCAATACATGGGAAAATGTTGTGTTCTCCTTCATGAAGAAGTACTTTCCGTCGAAGAAAACAGAAGAGATAAGAAGTAAGATACAGTTTTTCAGACAGAGTCCAAGTGAGACATTTTTTGAAGCATGGGATAGATTCTCTGACCTACTCCATTCATGTCCTCACCATAAACTAGAAAAATCCACTCTTGTCCAATGTTTCTTCAAAGGTCATCTCCCAGAATACAAAGTAACCCTCGACATCATGAGTAATGACAATATTTAGGATAGAGGTGCAACCGATGCTTTAACCTTTCTTGAAAACCAAGATGAAAAGAGTACCCATTAGGGAGATATAAAAAATTCTAGAACAGCCCAACCCAGTATATCTAAGGCTAGTGGTATTTTTGAGGTGAAATCCGATCCAAAAATTAAAAACTTAATCGAAACCCTCACAAGAAAGATAGATGCCCTCATAACCAAACAAAAAGACCAAGCCCCTCATCTTGTCATGAACATAAATATCTCACCATGCAATTTATGTCTAAGCTTAAATCATATAGATGCCACATGTCCCTTGATCACAAACCTATCATCACTTCAGCCAGAAGAAGTATGTGCTTTCAATGTACCAAATGCACCATGGAGACAATATCTAAACTTCGCATGGACAAACATTCCACAAAACCAACCACCTATAGGTTTGAACAAACCACCAAATACATTCAGACAAGGACAATGTACCTATAACAATCAGAACAGAACATTGGTTCCATCCAATTTCAACCAGAACTACCAAAACCCACCTATCAACAACCAAAGAGTTCCAGCTACACTATCAACTAGTGTCCAAATAGATAAGCCCATAGAAATAATGCTACCAGCCATGCAACAACAAAGCCAAATCCTAGCATCCATGCAACAATCTCTGAACTTGTTAGCCCAAGATAAAACCCAGAACGGTGTGTTCCCAGGACAAGCTATTCCAAACCCTAAATCGACGCACACAGTCTTTGAAGCAACAAGTGGCGTGAACGAAATTGGAGCGCTAAAAACTTTTTCTTAATCATCCCATCTACGAGGATTAAATCCTCTTTTCTGATGTATTCCTTTCCCATCCCATTCCATCTTTTGCTTTAAAGGGAATATATTAATAAGGTAACCGGACCCTCCACTTGGAGTGTGTGGTTGTAAGTACCAGAGCCTTGACTCCACAGTATATCTTGCGTATTCCACGTTAGCACTTTTGCTCGTTGTTTGAGTATTGTACCCCTATGGAGCAAGTATAAAATTTTTCTTTTCTTTATTTCACACTTCTTTTTAGAATAACTTTTCTCTTCCTGTCATTTACAATTCCTATCTTTATTTTCATTTCCTTCTTTTCTGTTTTTACGTTTTCTGTCTTACATAAACATTTTTCTTTCAATTTTCACCTTTGACGCTGAGTAGTCTTTTCTCTATAAAGAAGAGATGTGAAATAAAGCAGAGGGCAATGGGGATTGAGTGAAGGTGTCTTACGGTTGTCTTTCATGGTTGTTTAGCATGTCTTGTCTTCAATAGGCATACAATACTATGGGATGGTCAGTAGCTGGAGCTCTTGATTTCGAAAACTTTTTCCTTTTATGGGTGATTTATATTTGTTTTGAGCTTTGTCTTTCTCTCTGATTGGAAAAGCTACCAAATAGGGCTAACTAGAGATTAGGAGAGGAGAGACTAGATTATCTAGCAATAGAGCTAGTCCTCTTCACTAGATTTGCTTCCTTGCAAAACAAAGAAGTGCATAATCTAGGGCAAGCCAAACCCCACGCAGGTTCTCAATTAGAATCACTTAATTTCAAGCATCTTCTATTGGGAGGATCACTTCTGTCATAATGAGTTTTCTTAGTAGTTTTATAGTTTATATTTTTCTGTCATAATAATTTAGGAACATAAAAACCAAAAAACCAAAAACAAATGTTTCTTTCTTTCCTTAATAAAATTGTTTGTTTTCACCACGCTTATAATAGATGATTCTCGATACATCAATAGTTATGAGATTTTTCCAAAAACAAAACGAGCAATGAATTTTACACAGACCAACCCCTAGAACAATGCAATCTAGGGGTGGTTTGAGATCAGTTTTGCTTATTAGGTCACCTATATCACCGAGCTATTCACTTGGGTCAGGACATTCCATGTCTTGCGCAGTGAATCCCCTAACTCGCATAGCTGAAGCTCTGTCTGTCTAGATTGGGTTCGCCACAGAGCCGACATGAAGGTTGCCTAAGATTATCTGTTATGGTTTGTTTTCAAGTAGTAGCGTCTAGAATCATAACTTTTGAGTATGAGTTTCTTAAAACATCTCTTCATAGTTTTCAAAACTAGAGGATATAAAAATAAAAGTTATATGCCCCAGAGTAACCAAAATGATACCGGATTCACATATAATTTTATATTCTTGTCAAAACCTCTATATTGTTAGAGATATATTTTTCTTGAGAAAACCAACTAAAAAAAAAGAAAGAAAAAAAGACGAGGCGTCTCCAAATGAGAATTAAGCAAATAGAGTAACCCAAAGTGATACTATTCTCTGTTTAATTCTATCTTTTGTTTCCACCTCTCTATTTTGTCTTAAGAATCTGACGTTAAAAGACTCAAATTTGTACAAATTTTCAAAATTTTCCTTTTTTTAAAATCTTTCCCCTTTCGTTTAAAATCTTTTCCCCTTCTCAATCTCTCTCTTTCTAAAAAATCTTTCAAAAATGTCTTCTGTAATGAACTAAAAACCTCCACCTAGAAAGACTAGATGGATAAGTTTCAATGATCGTGTGCAAACACTTCCTAGAGAACTGCAGCTGAAGATATGGACACATATACCGAAAATCATTCCTGGTTTAGGTAAGAGTTCATACGCACGTAAAAGACGAGCTATGAGAGAAGGCTGGTGCTTGAACTGTCAAACATCAACTTACCCCAGTCTTCAACCTCATAATAATTTTGTTTATAAAGTCTACACGTGTTATCCTCCAGTGCATTATGCTCGGTCTAAGAGAGTAATCCAACCATCTGGTTGGGATTGACTCAATTTTTCAAATTTTTTAAGTCTTGGGGATCTGACTTAAAACGACCCACATTTTAAAAAAATTTCAGTCAAACTTATTCAAAACCAAAAAAAAATTAATTAATTAAATATTTTTCCTTCAGTTATCTATACATATTTCCCTACAGTTCCTTTTTATTTCTTTCTCTCATCTATTTTATATCCACTGTTGGATGTGAGTTTACCCTATACCGTTACGTTGCATTTTCGATGCTGATCATTTTAGTACCTCACGGGTCAAGATCGGACGAGTAACAAAGCGCGGATCGGCTCTTGAAGTTGGCAAGACACTGAGGACAATATCAGAATTTCCTAATTTCATTTGGGCTTGGGCCAAAATTTTATTTTCACTTAAAAAGCATGTGCCTCACACATTCCATCAATTCTACTTAGCCCATGCAACCACCCACATTCATCTTCTTCCTCACAAAAATCCTCAACCCTAGGTGCCCAAGCCAGCTCGCGACCGCCCCCTTCTAGCTCGCGACTGCCCGTAACCCATACACACCACCACCCAATATTTTTATAGCCTGCTCCATTTTCAACCTTCATTCCAACTAAAAACCCCAATTTTATCAATCCCTACTCTAAATGGTTCGAGTTCTTAAAATCGTGCTGGAGCAAAATTTTCAAAACCTTTTCAATTCCGATATATTTGAAGTGCACTTCAAGGCTAAGATTAGAAAAAGAGGATGGGAACCCTTGGTTTTGTTGGAAGGTGTAGCTTATTCTCCTTTTCCAACTCTTTCATTTTATAACTGTATGCTTAGAGGGGAGGATGACCACATCACGGTTATCAAGGATGGTTGCTCGCTTGAGCTTACCAAGGAGGTGGTGAGTGGAGTTTTGGGGATTCCTCTAAAGGCTTATGTTCAGACAGAATAGTCCCCAAACAACAAGAGAATCGATGTGATGATGGTAGAGACACTTTTTGAGGGGGTGAAAAACCCCAAGTCTCACTGCGCGTTTCAAAGTTCACTGTGAAGGAATCAGTTGGCAGTATCTCAGTGGACAGCCTTACAACCTGCTAGGCTCAGCCAAGCCTTCTGATATCAATAAGACGATACTCCATATTCTATGGATTCTTCAAGAGCAGAAGAACAACTTCTACATCATCACCTTCGTTTGGGAGCAACTCTGCAAACCCAAGAAGTCCACCGCTCCTTTACTAGTGCTGGTCACTAGGATCATGCAGCACTAAGGGTTCGAGGCCACAGACGCCCTAGTACGTGGAGGTCAAGGACGCTACCACAGGTCCTATCTATGCCCACTGCATCCATAAATTTTGGTTTCCACTTGCCACCAGAGCCGCCGAGCAAGCACGCCCTACTGAGAAAATGGACTACTTCGCTGAAGATGCCACTCGACAGTTCACTTAACCCATGGACGTAATTCACTTTCTCCATGGAGGCCAGAGGATTCTACATTCGTACCTCCACCAACTCAGGCAAACATAGGGAAACAACATAGCAGAATAACATAACATCAAAGCGGAAAAAGAACACCCTCAGTGAGGAGCAGTGGTCCTTCCAGTAGGAGCAGCGACGTTTTCAGCACAGTGTTACTATAAAACTGCAGAGCATTAAAGACACGCTCTCGCGTAGTGATAAACATGCTAGGTCTCGACGTCATCAAGGAGAAGGATCTTCTCGACCTCGTGACAGGTCACGCATGGATTATGACTAGGCAGCTCCCTAGTGTCCGTATAGATAGTTTATTATGTTTTATTGTTCTTTTATTGTTCTTTATTATGACGTTTAGTATAAGTTTAATTATATGTTTAATATTATATATGTTTGTTTTATTTGTTTTTTTGTGGAATTTGGTATTTGAGTAGAAGGTAAAACAGATACATCATGCTAAATTTTTCCATTTTTCTTTCATGCATTTCATATATGTTTTCAAAAATACAAAAACCCAAAAATATTTAATAGTAGAATAGTTATCCCTAGTATAATAAACCATGTATTTCTCGTTCTATATCAAACAATCTACGCCCAAATTTATTTGGGGGTGACATATTTTCATCTTGAAGAATAGAATACAGGTGTATTGCCTTTTTTGCTCATGTTTGTATGGTAATCTCTTTCCTTATCTTTTCTATATAGTAGATATAATAGTATCTTTCTTTCTTTAAAAAAAAAAAAAAAAAAAATAAAAAAAACCAAAAATATTTTTCTGTTTAGTATTAAAAAGTCTTGTTTCCTTTTTCTATGATGAATAAAAAGTTTAGAAGTCTTATTATAACAATAGAGTAATGACTTGTTCTTCATAGTTAGACTAATATATGTACAATAGTTTTTGCATTTTTTCATGAATGACATGTATCAATATTTATTTGTATATAGCAGTGAGTTTCCGAGACCAAGGTTAGAACAATTAAGTTCCATATCCTGTGAGAATCTAGCCAAAAGCCTAATCTAAATGATTATTGAGTGATGACACAAAGGATGTCCAGATAGAAAGACCACACATCCACTTGCTTAATCACCACACCATATCCTAATAGAGAATTTAGGCCATTTTTGGATCGATATAGCCAAATAAACATTAAAAACCCAAAAATATAGTTTTCCTCTAGTTATCCCTTATGAGCCTTCAACCTTTTCTAAAAGCCTTTTTATTCTACACCAAAAATTCATAACCCGTTGCAACACACAATAAAAAGCTTATCCAGCTGATGAGTTGAGAACTGGATGGATATCAGAAAAAGAGAAGAGAAGACCTTGTACACAAACAGATCAGTTAATTGCTTCGAAAAGAAAAGAAAAGAAAGAAAAGAAAAGAAAGACCCATCAAAAACCAAAACTTAAAAAAAAATCAAAGGAGTCAAAAATCGAATCTCCCAAATGTTCAAAATAAAAAAGGAGACGATATCAGAAACAAAAACAAAAAGAAACAAAAGCAAAGTTAGAACTCCCAAAATTCAAAATCATATGGAGTCACAAAGCCAAAGGGCTAAAAGAATGTATCACAATTTGAATGCAAAAAACAAAACGAGGTTCTTCTCTGGTTACAAGTATCTTGAAGACCCAGTTTCTCAACTTATCAGATTTTGTTTTCCCTACTTTTTTCTTTCTAAACCATCACCCTTGTCTCGTAATTCCTAATAAAAGAGCTCTAGCTCAATTTGGAATAGGATGGTGTGATAGTAAGTCGCAAGCATGATCAATCGACCCCGATTCCTTTGGACGTCATTTGAGTATGCGAGGAATATAAGTGCTCGCTGCACTTGAGAGAACAAACCTTGAGTGAATCTATCAGAGAGTTGTGATTGTAACACACCCCTATGAAAACCCACTTTAAGGACGCTTTCCAAAAGTCTCGGAAACGACTCTGCTTTTGCATTTCATTGCTCATCTTTTGCTCATTTATCTCTAGATGATTAAATTACTGTACATATGTTATTCTAAGTTCAAAGGAGCTTGTCCTTATTCCCCGCTAATGAGATGTATGGACTTCTGAGAATAGATAAGGAAACGAGACCCTATGTACTAAATAGAAGAAGTTTGTGAGTACCTTCACTGGAAAACTCTCACAAGGCTTAAAACTCGCCCACTAGGGAATTCCTAGTAGTTTATGGCCTTGTTGCATATGGTCAATGCATTCGTACTCTGCGTAATGAGATTAATATAACTTATAATAAATCCCTTATTTGTGATCTTAGCTTTTTCTCTCATCCTTGCTTGAGGACAAACAAGATGCTATTTGGAGGTGGTGATCAGCTCCCAAATGTGCATTTTATTATCCTTATATTACTGCATTACAACCCTTCTTACGTTTAATGAAAAGACAACTCATAGCTTTTATTGCCTTTTTCAGGTTACAGAGAATTTCAGACCTTTTATCATAAAAGTTGCGTCTTAGTACCAAAAGGAGCCTTAATCACGCTTATTATGAAGACCAGAAGATGCTATGAAAAAGTACTAAAAAAGTCAAAGTCAAAGGACAAAGTCAAAGGTCAAAGCCTTCAACCCAGAAGACCAAAGATGGAGGTCCTTATCTCAAAATATGGCATTCTCCAAAACCTACCTTGATCAAGAAGAAATCAAAAGCAAAAGGAAAAGCAAAAGCATAAAGTAAAGTGTGAGGTGTCTCAATTGTAATAGAGAAGGGCAAATTAGTAAAATATATAAAGTAGGGGTATATAATCCAAAAGTTAGGGAAAGAGAATGCACCTAGACTTAATCTAGTGTCATGTAAGATTTAAAATCTAGTCTTTTATTTTTCAAGTCAATTTTACTTTATTGTTCTTCTTTTTCATTTCAATCTTGTTATTTTGCTTTATTTCAATCAATCAATCAATCTTCTTTTGTTGTTATTTATTTCAATCTACCATTTTAATTACTTTCTTTCAATCTTTTGAGTTATTTTAATCTTCATCAACTTAAGTTTTCAATGTTCTTCATTCCTAAAGTAAAAACTAAACAAGTTCTAAACTAAGAGTCTACATTCTTCCTTCAAACTCCCAACATTCAAACTCTAAACAATCTAGGATGAACCACATCAAAAACAAACTTTGAGATACTCTAAACTAGTCTACTTCAACACCCCAATGGTATTTATGATGAATAGTATCAACATCATGAGTAACAACTTATTTTGTAGAATAACACAAATATCCACCCTTTTGCTGACAGCTGATATCGAGCTTCGTGCCTTGTCCGTTCCGATTCTATGAATAACTTCAAAAGTTAGCCTTTTCCTTTCTAAGATATAGATATATTTAATAAAGATAATATGCATGAACCTTCATCTCCTTCTAGCACCTAGCTGGTTTTCATATAACAAGATGAAAGTGAATTAATACCACCTATCTTTGTGAAGCTTCACTCATGATAGTATCCTCGAAAAAGACAACTTCAAAATTTAGAAGCATTTTGGCGATACAATGGTTAAGAAGAAGTGAAATATCAATTTAATTAACATCCATGTCCTTTAATAACAATATGCCCACAAACGATGCCATTTGTATGAACCATTTTCATGACCACTGACCTTACTTGTCTTAGAACTCTCTTTTTGATCGGTTGTACCAACATTTTAGGTTGCCTAAGTACCCATTTCGGAATCAAGCTGTCATATATAGTTCACTAGTTTCTTCTCTACCCTCTCTACACCTCCACTCCTTGTGGAGTAGTCTCTTTTTCTTGAATAATCCCCTCCTCCTTAGCCTTTTTTCTTATGGGCTTTATACTCTTCCTTTGGTCTTTTCCTAGTCCTTGAGCTTTCTTTCTCATCTCATGGTCCCAAAGTTGCCACTTGTCTCTTTCTACCCCTTTGGGTTAAGTTCATATGCTCCCCATTTCATGCAAGTGTTAGTTATACTTTGGGCATCTTATATATTATGTTACTGGTCATAAATATGGCTACTCCAGTCATATAATTGGTTGAGCACTGTTTTTTTTTTTGTTTGGTTTTTAGTGCATAATATTCGTTTTATTCAAACTTTTTTTTTAATCATATCCACAACTGCTAAACTAAATAGTATGTGAATTTCTTTAAGAGCACTGATAGCTATCTCTAACACTATTCTTATGCTTTCAAGATTTTATATTCTACTCTCTTAAATAATGTAATCTAGGGAGTAATCGTGTTCGTACCACTCTTGCTTCTCAAACACTTAATGAATAAACATGAAAAAGACTATTAACTGGATGAGAGAGTAATGATTATGCTAGAAAAACAGTAACTTGCATCAGAGTAATAACAAAGAGACATAAAAGTAAAGAGCTTAATTTGAATTAAGAAATTATGGAGGCTACAGTAAGAACCCTAATTTAATTAACCATAAAACTAAACAAAACTACTCTATACTAAAGAAAGGGGTGATGGAAAAAGAGTCTTATATTTAGCCTTAACCCTCTTTATATAGGAGAGGGTTAGGGTTCCATTTTCATGCATGGGCCAAAAAGAAGGACTTTGGGCCTCTAATGTGAGCCCAAAGTCTATTAGGTTAAGTTTAAAGAAGCCATAACTCTTGGAAATTACTTCAATACCTTTTTCGTCTACTTTTACAGCTATGATTGGGGTAAGGCTGGGTTTATTGGAAAGTTTATTCTGAGCCGGTCATTTTGACATAAATTAGGCTCAATTCCGAGGCCTGAGTCAAAAAATATGCCCATTTGAAGTTCTGTTGACTTTTCTATTCTTTTTCTACCTGAATTGACTTTGACTGGGCTTGAGAAAAGCTTTTCTTCATGATTCTTGGGCTTTAAATGTATAACTTCCTCGGCAATCATCTTGACTCGTTTTCCATACAAAATGACATTTTTAAGTGCATAAACAACTTCAAGACCTGAAATACACAAAAACACGTAAACATTACTAACTCTTATTTATTATAAACATAATTGGCCAAAATAGAATACTATTAAAGGGTTTAAACTACACTTTTGGGTGCTTATCAACCACCTCCAAATAGCATTTTGCTTGTCTTCAAGCAAAGATGAGAATTAAAAACAGATAAGTGGCCAAAAATGTGGTCCTAACTAATCTCGTTTCGCGGAGTGCGATTGCATTGACCATATGCAATAAGGCTTTAAACCAATAGGAATTCCCTAGTGGACGAGTTATAGCCTCATGAGAGTTTTCTAGAGAAGATACTCACAAACTTTATTTATACTACAACGACTAAATAATAAAAGTAATTATACCATAATTTTATCTCAGATATTTTTACATCTCACTAGCATTTCAATCATCAATCTAACTCCTAAATTAATACATGCATAATAATCAAATCATCTTAAGATAAATAACTATGCAATGAACTATGCTCTGAAATGCAATGGCAGGCCTATTTATGAAACTTTTGGGTAGCATGCATAAGTAGGTTCTCACAAGGAATGTGTCAAGACACATAACACTCTGATTTTTCCACTCAAGTTTGCTAACTCCAGTGTGTAGTGGCCACACATTTTTTCACAATCTCAATGACAATCTAAGGAAGCCAAGGTCGATTAAACACATCTACCACTTACTATCACACCAACCTATTCCTTATTGAGCTAGAAGTCTTTATTAGGTGATACGGGGTTGAGGTAATGGTTTAAGAAGAAACGGAGTGTATTTCCAAATAAACAAGTCTAAGATAATAGGGTCTTCAAAATATGTAACTAGAGAAAACCTTGTTCTTACTTTGTTTCAACACTTAATTTCCATCATTAGCCTTTTTATTTTAGCTTTTTGACTCCTTTTATTCTATTTTTTTGGAGTTTTTATTTTATTTTATTTCTATTTTATTTTCTTTGTATGGAAACTATTTTTCTTTTTCTTTTGAAGCAACTAACTAATTTTTGTTTACACATGTTTTTCTCTTCTCTTTTCTTCACTCATCCTATTTCTCAGACTTATCTAGATAGGTAGGCTAATTTTATTTTATTTTATTTTATTTTGTTTTATTGGGTAAATGATTTGTAGTTTGTGGAAAGGCTTAGTGGGGCGACTAGAGGAAAATATACTTAGGTTAGAATTTTTGGTTATATCAATCCAAATAAGGCCTAAATTCTCGCTTAGGATATGGTATGGTGATCAAGCAAGTGGATGTGTGATTTTTCTACTCGGAATTTACTTCTCCCTTATGTCATCACTCAGATATTCCACTCTTATAAGGCGTTTAAACTAGATGCTCACTGGATATGTATTAAGTAATCTGACCTAGGTCTCAGAAAAATATTGGCAAGTACAATCGTAGATGCTCATGCAAGATGTTCATGAAAAGATGCAATGACTATTACCTATATATTAATCTAAGTTTCAAAAATTAAATCCTAATTCAAGTATTATGTGAGATTTCTAAAGTAACATCATCAGGGAGAAGGGAATAATATCATTATCACTAAGTGCATACTATAAACTATATTTATGATTTTAAAAATTTTTTTTTTAGAAAAGTACATAATATACAACCTAATATGTGCTTTAACATTTACAACATGTTTCTATACCACCTCCAAACAGAATCATGCTATGTCCCCAAAGTATTGAATGAAAATAAAGGATAGAAAGTACCATAAAAACATGCTTGTAAATGGGAGCATCTGAAAAAGAAGGTTAATCTATACTAATTGATAAGAATAATAACAATGCTATCTCTAACACTATTCTTATGCTCTCAAGATTTTATATTATACTTTCTTAAATCATGCAATCTAGGGAGTAATCGTGTTCGTACCACTCTTGCTTCTCAAACACTTAATGAATAAACATGGAAAAGACTATTAACTGGATGAGAGAGTAATGATTATGCTAGTAAAATAGTAACTTGCATAAGAGTAATAACAAAGAGACATAAAAGTAAAGAACTTGATTTGAATTGAGAAATTAAAACTAAACTAAATTACTCTATACTAAAGAAAGGGGTGTTGGAAGAGAAGTATTAAGTTTAGCTGTAACCCTCTTTATATAGGAGAGGGTTAGGGTTATATTTTCATGCATGAGACAAAAAGGATGGCTTTGGGCCTCTAATGTCAGCCCAAAGTCCATTAAGTTAAGTCAAAAGAGGTAACAATTGCTAGAAATTATTTCAGTGCTCTTTTTGTCCACTTTTACAGCTCTGATTGGGGTAAGGCTGGGTCTATTGGAAAGCTTATTCCAAGCCAATTATTTATATATAAAGTAGGCCTAATTTTGAGGCCCGAGTCTAAAGATATGCCCATTTGAAGTTTTATTGACATTTTTATTCTTTTTCTACCAGAGTTGACTTTGACTTCCCATCTTTAACTGGGCTTGAAAAATGTTTTTCTTCATGATTCTTGGGCTTTAAACATAGAACTTCCTCAGCAATCATCTTGACTCGTTTTCCATGCAAAATGACATCTTTAAGCACATAATTAGCTTCAAGACCTGAAATACAGAAAAACACGTAAACAATACTAACTCTTATTTATTATAAACATAATTGACCTAAATTTAATACTATTAAGGGGGTTTAAACTACACTTTTAGGTGCTTATCAACCACCCCCAAACAACATTTTGTTTGTCGTCAAGCAAAGATGAGAAATAAAAATAGATAAGTGGCCAAAAATGTGGTCCTAACTAATCTCGTTTTGTAGAGTGCGATTGCATTGACCATATGCAATAAAGCCTTAAACCACTAGGAATTCCCTAGTGAATGAGTTATAGCGTCATGAGAGTTTTCCAGAGAAGATACTCACAAACTTCATTTATTCTACAACGATTAAGAAATAAAAGTAATTGTCCCCTAATTTTATCTCAGAATCTATACATCTCACTAGCAATTAAACAAGGATCATCAATCTAACTCTGAAATTAATACATGCATAATAATCAAATCATCTTAAGATAAACAACTATACAATGAAATATGGAATGAAATGTAATGGCAGGTCCGTTTCTAAAACTTTTACGTAGCGTGCTTAATTAGGATCTCACATGGAATGTGTCAAGACACATATCACTATGATTTTTCCACTCAAGTTTGCTAACTCCAGTGTGCAGTGGGCACACGTTTTCTTATAATCTCAATGACAATCCAAAGAAGCTGAGGTCGATCAAACACATCTACCACTTACTATCATACTAACCTATTCCTAATTGAGCTAGAGGTTTTTATTATGTGATACAGGGCGTAGGTGTTGGTTAAAGAATGAAGAAAATGGATATTCAAAAAGGCAAGTCTGAGAAAGTAGGGTCTTCATAATATGTAACTAGAGAAAACCTTGTTCTTACTTTGCTTCTACACTTTGTTTCCATCCTTAGCCCATTTGTTTTGGCGTTTAACTCATTTGATTCTATTTTTGGAGTTCTACTTTTTATTTTATTTATATTTTTCTTTTCGTTGGATGGAAACTTTCTTTTCTTTTCTTTTTCTATTTCTTTTTCTTTTGAAGCAACTAACTAATTTTTGGTTTACATAGATTTTTCTTTTTATTTTCTTTATTTCATCCTATTTCTCAAACTCATTCAAGATGGGTAGACTTATTTTTATTGGTTTTAAAGATGGGTAAATGATTTGTGGTTGTGAAAAGGCCAAATGAAAGGCTTAGTGGGGTGACTAGTGGATAATTACTTATAGGTATACATTTTTAGCTATATCGATCCAAAGAGGGCCTAAATTCTCGCTTAGGATATGGTATGGTGATCAAGAAAGTGGATGTGTGATTTCTCTACTCGAATTTTACTTCTCCCTTGTGTCATCACTTAGATATTTCACTCATATGAGGCTTTTAGGCTAGATGCTCACAGGATATGTATTAAGTACTCTAACCTAGGTTTTAGAAAAATACTGCCAAGTACAATCAAAGATGTTCATGCAAGATGTTCATGAAAAGATGCAATGACTATTGCCTACATATTAATTTAAGTTTCAAAAATTAAATCCTAATTCAAGTACTATGTGAGATTTCTAGACTAATATCATCATAGAGAAGGGAACAATACCATTATCAGTAAGTGCATAGTATAAACTATTTTTATGTATTTATACTTTTTATACAAAAAATAATACGTAATATACAACCTAATATGTGCTTAAATATTTACAACATGTTTCTATACCACCCCCAAACAGAATCATGCTTTGTCCCCAAAGTATGGAATGAAAATAAAGGATAGAGAGTACCATAAAAACGTGCTTGTAAATTGGAGCACCTGAAAAAAGGAGGTTAATCTATACTAATTCTATATTAATATAAAGAAATAAAAACATACACAACTCCCATATGAGTTCCTCCATTATGGAGATAACAATAATGAAATAATTAAATAGTGCATTGGATATAAGCGGACTCTAACCGAAATAAAATAATACCATACGGTCACAATTCAAGGATGCACATATCGTGGCTCATATAGGATTAGCTTCTGAAATTTCATGAAATAGTGACATTTCACGAATTAAGGTACGTAATTACGTTATGCATCAATATTTTGATATTTATACATGCAATTTTAATATGTGAACGTACAATGTGCTAAAATTAAAAATACCACCCCCAAACAATTTGGGAGAAGGGGTTCATAAAATAATTCAATAGGACAATTAAATTACTTAACTAATTAACCTAGACTCTATTGGAGTAAACAAGATAGAAAAAGGTGGCAAAAAGTTTTGAAATGAAAGACCAAAATACTCCACCCCAAACAAAATTTGAAAACACTTTTTAAGTTTAAAAATTTTTGTTTGGCCTATTCTCCAGGAAGGTGGTATTGTACAAAACTTGGGTATTTTAAAGTCAGATTCCCTAGACTTACTAATACATGTTTATGTTTTAACATTTTTTAATTTTTATATGTTTGGGTTATTAAAAACAAAATTACGACGAAATAAAATGAGTCATTTATAGTCAGAAACTTCGAGACTTTATCTAAAACAGGTATTAATATGCAGTTTACCATAAATCAACAACCGAAAGAGTTGTGGGTCTTTCTATAAATAATTAACACGGAATGCACCCCCAAACAAAATTAAGCACCAAGATTTCCTATGACGTGGCTTAGTGGAATGAGAGTGAAGTCTAATGGACCTAGAATGTAACATAGCATGCAATTTCTTTTTTTTCCTCCAACGAAAGGCTCTCTAAGTAAATGATTGTGAGGAAAAGAATGGTCGTGGAAACTACTTGGGATTTGGATAAGTTTTAGAAGGAAGCGATAGAAAAAATGAGAAAGTGTCAGGTGGCTTGTCCTTGGGTATTACTTCTTCACCAGATGGGTTTAGAAAGTCATGAAGTACAAGAGAAACAAAAAGGTCAAGTGCAAACTCAAGGTGTCTTTGAAAAGGTGGAGGGAGGGGAATCGAGGTGGTGGTAAATGATTGGTATTTATGAGGGATTAGCTCAGGTGGATGATAGTTAGGTGGTGCTTTAAGTAGTTTTTGAGAGGGTGGCTTATCACAAGCTTTTAAAAACTCGTCGAATTCCTTATCTAGGTTGTTTGCATCCACATAATTATGGTATTCATCTACATCTTTAAGGAATTCATTTATCTCTTCCATTGTGAGATTGACTATATCTCCCATAGGGTGGGTCGGAAGGCAGGGTGGAAAATTCTTCCTCTATTTCAGTTATGTTGAGAGAGTCAAAATTGTGATCTTTGTTTTCTTCCCTAAGAGGGGTATGAACTAGTGTGGGGACTAAGGGGTTGGCTGCACTAATGTGATATACAAAACTTTCAAACCTAGTTATCCATGCTTGAGTTTAAACATGTTAACTTCCACAGATAGATTTCCAAAGGAAAGAGTCATTGATCTATCTTGGCAATTGATTTGGGCATTGATAGTTGCTAAGAAAGGATGCCCTAAGATTATGGGAATAGAATCATGAGCAACTTCTGTGTCAAGAATAACGAAGTTAGCTGGGTAGTAAAAATCCTAAACTTTAACGAGAATATTTTCAACTACATCATTGGGATACTTAATAGAGCGATCGACTAACTGTATAGTCATTTTGGTTGGTTTAAGATCATGTATACCTAGTTGTTTATAAAGGTAAAATGGGAGTAAGTTAACACTCGCCCCTAGATCTAATAGTGCAGTTGTTATGAAGTTATCGCCTAAGGTGCATTGTATAGTAGGACGACCAGGGTCCTTGTACTTAACAATTCTATTATGTTAAGATAAGGAAGGATACTGTTCAGTTAAGAAGGCTTCTTGGGGTATGTTGGTTTTCCTCTTTGTGGTGCACAACTCTTTTAGAAACTTAGCGTGTCTAGGTAGACTTTTTATAGCATTTAGAAAAGGTTGGTTTATAGTCAGATTTTTAAACACTTCCCTAATCTCATCAAAATTCTCATCTTTTTTAGACACAACTAGTCTCTGGGGAAACTGTGGTCTTTCTCTATACTTAGCATATTATTCAACATTGATATTAACCTTGTCTTTATACCAAGCATGAGGGTGAACATATTTATGATTTTTATCTTTTAGTGGATTCCCTTTTGGTTGTGGTTTGACTAGTACTTCTACAGTTGTAGGGTCTTCAGTTTCTATGACAGTATTAGATATGGTTTCATTTTCAACTTTCGTTTATAGGCAATCTTTAGGCATAGCCACTTTGTTATTAACTACTCTACCTAAACGAAAGGTAGTGATGGCCTATAGTCCCCCTTGGTTTATATTACCATTACACTGAATATTGTTTACTTCGAAGGCGGTGTTGGTTGACTTAGTGTTAGGTAGTGCTTGGCCTAGAAACATGCATGTTTGGTTATTGTTTTGGTTAGCAGACATGTTAATAACTTATTGGCACAAAGACTACATCATTTGCATCGTTTGTTGTATCATGTTAGTGTTTTGATCATGCTGATCTTTCATAAATCTGGAGTTTTGTTCATTTTGTTCCTTCATCAAGTTAGAGTTTTGTTGCATAATTTGATTTTGATGTTACAGCAAAGTTACTACTACATCTTCTGTAGATGGTTTAACTGGTGGAGTGACTGGAACTTCTTCTGTAGGTTGTTGTTATTGATTATAATTAGTGTTTTGCCTCCATTGTGTGTTAGGGTTTTTATTAAAAGCACATACATTGTCTGGCTGTGGTGGTGGATGTTCATGGACAAAATGATAATAGAAGTCAGAATGGTCAGGACAAAAACATAAATTACAATGATGAGAGTTTATATTCATGACTGGAGTGGGTTTCGCTTCTTGTTTATTGACAGAGAGGGCATTGACCTTTCGAGTGAGGGATTCAATTAGAGATATTAACTTAGGGCTGGGTGTAGCCTCAAACATACTGGTTACCTTAACTGTTGAAGAAGAAGTATTGGAGCGGGAGTAATCGTTACCTCCCCAGTTGTTACTTTTCTTAGATTGATTATCTAAGAAGTTATATGCATCTGTGGCTCCTTTACTTAAGAAATTTCCTCCATTAATGATGTCTAAAGTCTCCTTATGGTGTTGGGATATGCCTTTTAAGAAGGCACGAACTAGTGTGTCTTTACCAAGATTATGATGGGGACATTCTACTAGACGATCAATGAAACGATTCTAAGCCTCAGAGAAAGATTCTTGAGGCTATTGGTGAAAGAAATGAATATGTGATAGTATTTCATCAGTCTTCTATGGTGGGTAAAATTGTTCCATAAATAATTCAACTTGTTTTTCCCATGTGTCGACAGAGTTTGGCTTTTGTGCTATTAAACAAGCTGCTGCTTTGTCAACTAAGGTGAAAGGAAACACCCTTAGCTTTATTTGTTCAGGACTTATGTTATGATAATGAAATGTAGTTAGTACTTGTTGTATCCTACGTAAGTGGTGATAGGGTTTCTCATGGTTTAACCCATGAAAAATAGGTAGTAAGTTAAAGATATTAGGGGGGATTCTAAAATCTCCCGTTGTATCTGCAAGAACTATGCAGGAGTCAGGTCCATCGTTCAAAGCCTTATAAAAGTTAGAGAGAGGTTTTTTTGTCTCTTGAGCCATTGGTACAAATGTGGTGTGTGAATTTTCTAGATAGGCGTGTGGTATTGTGTCTATGATAAACAAGTAAAGCAGGTATATGCGTACTAGATCTTAATCTTATACAAATTAAAGTCTAATATGCAAACAACCTTTTTAAGCATGCAAAACAGCCTGATTATTACTAGAAATTAGTCCTCTTATAGCAGATGCGAGATTGTAAAGAGGTTTTACTTGGATCGTCCTTACTACGCATATAAATAGCTCCTTCAACAGCCTTGAAGCACGAATAATTATATGAGTACTGGTCTAGGTTCACGTGGTGGATGTTAAAGTCCTATAAAAAGATTAACCTTATTAGTGATAGATTTTTACAAATTAGGTTAAGGCTTCTTACTATGAACTTCGTGTTGGGCCTGGATGTCAAGCCTGTGAAATGGGCTTTGGTAGTGGTGGGGTTACTAATTTAACTACCAATACTAATTAATTAATTTTTTTGAATCAAACCAATGGCCAGGCCACTTAAGAATTGAGAGAGGTTATCCGTGCGTGCACGTTCCTTAATTAGAGAACCTCGATTCTTTGAGTTTTCTAGACACCGTTTAGTATGAAAAAAGTTTTTTTTTTAATTTTTTTTTGAAATATTTGAGTTTTTAGATATGAGTATTGTAATATACTCGTGGAATAAGATTGCAATTAATATTAAAAAATTAATCTAAGCTAATTAAACTAGATTAATTAAAAACCCGTGTGCTTAGAAATAAGGTATATTGAGCGCGGTGCGCGAGTGAAAGTAGAGTGCGGTGCGCGCTCTCCAAGGACAAAACTGAGGCGCGTGTCGCACTCTGCCCAAAAAATATGATAATTTTACAGTAGTATGCTGAGATATCCAGGAAGTAGCCTGTAAATTTTCAGAGCAATCAGAGTTAGGAAAGTCCTTCTACTGCACTGCAAAGTTTGTGAAACAATTTTCGGTACACAATACAAACAAATAAATGGTTAACAATTCAAAATAGAGTCAAAAATCGCCAAAATTTTAGTGGAGACTCCTGGAAGATCATGTGTGTTCCTATAAATATTTTAGAGCAATTAGAATTCTACAAAACCTCCTTATCGGCTGTTGTTCTAAAAATTAAGTGTTGCAAAACTGCAGAAACACACTGGAAACAATTAACTTGTTGGGTGGTCAAAACAAGTAAAACACTCTTCAAATTTTTACTACAAACTCCTGACTTAGAATAGATACTCTTGTAAAAAGCTTAGAATTTTTGGAACTTCCTAAGTAATAATAGTCGTCTGTTTTTCCAGAACCTCATAGGTTGAAAGTTGAATTGCAGCACTTGAAAGGTGGTGTTATTTCACTAGGTAAAACAGCTAATAAAATTATGAAAATATTCAAGTAAGTCACTGACACAACACAGAGTGTTCTAACAGAATTTCAGAATTTTTCAAAATTTAGAAATACGCTTATTAGAGTGTTCTTACTGGTAGTCTGCAGTGTAGTGAAGAGAGCGGGTAGCGCTCTTAAAAGGCAAATGTGAGGGCAGGGCACCCCTTAAGTTTAAAACTGTGAATTCAAATTTTTACAGATGACTCACAGAGATGTCAGGGCAACTTTTTGTTAGTCATATATCCCAACTGGCAATTAGAAAAAATTGAGAAATTTCAAACAGTACGAAAACAGTTAAAAAAAATGAAAAATAGGTAGTGAACAATATTTTCTAGGTTTAATCATGTTAGAGGAAACAAGATGGCAATGGTGCCATTGGATAAGAATAAAAACAATGCTATCTCTAACACTATTCTTATGCTCTCAGGATTTTATATTATACTATTTTAAATCATGCAATCTAGGGAGTAATCGTGTTCATACCACTCTTGCTTCTCAAACACTTAATGAATAAACATGGAAAAGATTATTAATGGGATGAGAAAGTAATGATTATGTTAGAAAAATAGTAACTTGGATTAAAGTAATAACAAAGAGGCATAAAAGTAAAGAACTTGATTTGAATTGAGAAATTATGGAGGCTACACTAAGAACCCTAATTTAATTAATTAACCCTAAAACTAAACTAAACTACTCTATACTAAAGAAAAGGGTGCTGGAAGAGGAGTATTAAGTTTAGCCTTAACCCTCTTTATATAGGAAAGGGTTAGGGTTACATTTTCGTGGGGCCAAAAAGGAGGACTTTGGGCCTCTAATGTGAGCCCAAAGTCCATTAGGTTAAGTCTAAAGAGGCCATAACTATTGGAAATTATTTTAGTGCCTTTTTTTTATCTACTTTTATAGTTTTGATTTAGGCAAGGCTTCGTCCATTGGAAAGTATATTCCGATCTGGTCATTTTGACATAAAGTAGGCTCAATTCCAAGGCCCGAGTCCAAAGATACACCCATTTGAAGTTATGTTGACTTTTATGTTCTTTTTCTACTCGAATTAACTTTGACTGGGTTTGAGATATGCTTTTCTTCATGATTCTTGGGCTTTAAACGTAGAACTTCCTCGGTAATAATTTTGACACATTTTTCGTGCAAAATTACATCTTTAAGCGCATAAACAGCTTCAAGACCTGAAATACACAAAAATACGTAAATATTACTAACTCTTATTTATTATAAACTTAATTGACCTAAATAGAATACTATTAAGGGGGTTTAAACTACACTTTTGGGTGCTTATCAAGCACCATAAACCAAATAGTATGTGAATTTCCTCCAGAGCACCCTTTATCAATGTGTTACACCTCTACGTGAGCTACTTCATCATACCCCACTTTATTAGGTATATTTATGTGTTGTAGTCTCTGGTTTATGCTAGGGTTTATTGTATTCAGTTTTGTGTTGGGTAATAGTTAGTAACTGATCATACAAACATATACTCTTAATCAGGTATTTTGGTTTTGACATGTCATAAAGATTGAATAATAACGAATGAAGTAGTACTAAAATGACAAATATGAACAACAAACAATCTCTGCTTCAACAGAATGTAGAGCCTTTTTTTATTTATGTATTTTCTTCTCTGGTTTTCTATCTACATTCATCTCTAATATAACCCAGATACAAAAGATATTGCTTGCTTTATGCCCTACACGTGGCTACCATTTAACGCTCTACCATGACTAACCTACTTTCTAAATCAAATACTACAATAGCCTCATACTTAGGATACTTTATACCCTGTCAGTCCTATAAGGACATGACAATACCATCCCGTTTAACATCCTTGTCCTCAAGGATTAAAATGAGGGTAATGAGCAGAGATATTTGACCAATCCTCCCATGTAGCATCTTCAGGAAGAGTGTGTGACCATTAGAGAAGAACTTGGGTAACTGCCTAATTGTTCCGAGGAATTATTCACCTGGCTAAGATGGTTATAGGTTCCACTAGAATTTGCCCCTCCTAGTATACCATGGGCAACTGTGGCATTAGTACTGCCAAATCACCTAACTTCGGTTTCAGATGAGATACATGGAACACTGGATGTATTTTAGAGCCTGCTGGTAGTTGCAATTTGTATGCCACTTCGCCAACTCTAGCCAAAACTTGAAAAGGGCCATAAAATCTAGCAGACAACTTTAAGTTTTTGCGAATGGCTACTGAAGTTTGCTTGTACGGGTGGAATTTCAAATATACCCAGTCGCCAACTCCAAAAGATCTTTCCATTCTTTTCTTGTTTGCATAACATTTCATCCTCTCTTGAGCTTTATGTAAATCCTCTCGGATCAGTTCCACTATGGTCTGTCTTTCTTTTAAATAGTCTTCTACTGCAGCATTGGTATGGATGATGGTGATAGGGTTATATACTAAAAGCATTACTTTTGTATTAACTCTAATTCTGTATATTTTGAATGAAAATCATATAGGCAAATGTTATGCATATTATATATGTTATTAGTTATATGCATGTTTCTAATACTTTATGTTGTAGATGATATGATGTGAACACTGATAAGAGCCCAAAACTGTAGTTTTAACCCCTTAGCAGTCATACTTTTAGACCAATTATGTGAGTAATAAGTAAGAGTTAATACTGATTACGTGTTTTTATATATTTCAGGCTTCAAAGTCAATTATGTGCAGAAATGTGCCACTTTAGCGAGATAAGGGAGCAACAGTCAGCAGAACTTCCGAATGCCATATCTTTGGACTCAGACCTCGGATTGAGGCCTACCTTATGTCAAAACGACCGTCTCAGAAAGAGCTTTCCAATGGTCCAAGCCTTGACCCAATCAGAGGAATAGAAGTGGATGAAAAGTCTGTTGAAGCGAACTGCAACTGAAGAGGCCTTTTTGGACCGAAAGAATTGGGTTTTGGGCCTGATTCTCTGGCCCAAAACATGGCTCCAAGCCCATGCACGATTTTTGGATCTGGATGTATAAAAACAAAAGCTTCACTCTTTGTTAATGGTAGCTAGTTAGACCTAAATTAATATATAGAATTCTAGATCTAGTTTTAATTAATTAATTAAGTTTTAGTTCCATTACAATTCTTGTTTTAGATTAAATTCTTGAATGATTGTTCTTGATTGATTAGATAAATAAAATAGTTATTATTCAATTTCGTTCTTGTCATTTCCATTCTAGATCTAATTTAAATTCTTGTTCTTATTCCATTTCAGCCATTAAATTAGATTCATTATTGTTAATTAAGTAAATCTCAATTTCTTACATTATGTTTAGTTTAGATTCAATGGGAAATGTTAGTTTGATGACTCAAGGCTAAACCTCCATTAGAGGGGGTGATGAAGCCTTGATGAAAACTTAGTGGTTAGTATAGAATTGGTAGTAGAATCTATTCCACTCTAGAAGGTCGTGTTTTAGCCATGAGAATGGGTGGGCGACCTCACATGCTAGTTAGTATCCGGTAGGAATGCCATGAACACTAGGGATTAGACTCGAAATTCTTGCCGTGAAAACATAAGAATTGAGATCGACAATCTATACTAGGTTATTAAGTTGGATTCGAGGTGGATTTAATTCCCTCTATTTCTTTATCTAGAGTCAACAATCGTATTTCCGTAGCTTTAGATTATCTTTAGTTTATATTTTATCTTGTTATTTATTATATCTAGTTATTTAAAATAACGCGCGTCTTGTTAGCATAACATTTTAAGTAAAGCTCTCATTGACTTAAGGCTGATTTCTTAGACTTAGAAGACAATCCATGCTAGGGAACTAGGAGTGGAACGAACTTCCTACTCCACTTAGTGCAATTCGCATCGAGAGTAGAAGCTTTGATAATTAAGCGTAAAAGTATAGTTTTAGTTTACTTATGTTGTGAATTCATCGTTCATTTCGTAGGTAAACTATTCATTTTACATGTTATCAAATGGCGCCGCTGCCATCTTAGTTACACTTTAGCATTGTTTTCCTTGTAGAAGTAGTCATTTTAAGTCCCATTAAACCCACCCCACCCTTGTTTGTTTCATCTTGTGGTTGCCCATTTCAAGCGTGACAAATTCGAGAAAATACCGCGACGGAGGCCAAGGAAGGAGAGCGACCAGCCGCTAAGTTCTTGGAATTTCGTCTACCATTGAAGCGCCACGCTTCACCAAAGCGCGACCAGCGCTCAAACACTGAACTTCGACTTCACACTGAAGCGACCAGCCCCATTTGGAGCGCCGACCACCTAAAAACAACTGTAATCAGAAATTACTACGAGCGAAGGCCTTGCTCTATCTGGCCTGAAGTCGCCCGATGTTAAAATTTCCGGATTTCCACAGTTTTGATTCATACTTTGATCTTTCATATTTTTCAGTGTTCTAATCTCTTATATACACTGAACACGCGTACACAAGACGCTATTCATAAGCGAAGCAAGGACGCTATCAGGTATTCCTTTCTTCCATACCTCGCATTTCCAGTTAGAGGTTTTCTACTAGTTTTTAGAATTGTTTGGAGTGTTGCATGTTTAGTTAAGCTTAACTTAGTCTTGCATGAGATTAAGGTCTGGTCGAACAAAAACAACAAACGTAATTACACGGCAACAAACAAGTCTATCTAGTATACCACACACGACACCTCTAACTACTATCACACACACCATACCTGACATAATGGCTGAAGAAAGAGAGACTCCTCTCTCCGACTTTTACAAAGCCTTGAGCGATAGCCCTAAATCGTGCATCGTTCTAGCGGACCCGATTGGGGATTTTGAATCCCCAAACATATTTAATTTGTTACCCGTTTTCATGGGTTAGACCATGAAAAACCTTATCGGCTTATCGTAGGATTGAACAAGTCCTTACAACATTCCATCATCCTACGGTAGGTCGCGGAACAAATTAAACCGAGGGTATTCCCTTTCACATTAGCCCGATAAGGCGGCGTCTTGGTTAACGCCCAAAGCCTAATTACGTGGACTCGTGGGCTAAACTTGTTCACCGTTTATGGAACATTTTTACCCACCCCCTAAAGACGGATGAGATGCTTTCAAAGATTCATTTTTCCTGGCGTAATCCTCATGAATCATTTTCTGAGGCATGGAATCGTTTCACCGATCTCCTTATAGAGTGTCCACATCATAACTTAGCTAAAGACACGTTAGTTCGTGCCTTTTTCAAAGGTCTTCTACACCACCATAAAGAAGTCCTTGACATAATGAATGGGGGTAGTTTCCTAAGTAAAGGAGCCTCGGAGGCTTACAAATTTTTAGAAGACCAAACTAAACGGAATAATAATTGGGGGTAGTGATGATATCCCCGCCTAGTGTTCTTCTTCAACAACGGTAAAAAGGCCGCCCGGTATGTTTGAGGCGAAAACCGATCCGAACTTAAAAATCTAATCGAATCTCTAACTAAAAAGTAGAGGCTATTTCTGCTCAACAAAAAGCCTATCCCCGCATGAATGTAAACTCCAACCCATGTAATTTCTGTTTGAGTCCAGAGCACCCTGACGATTATTGTCCTCTAGCTTATGAACAACAACCACCAGAACAAGATAATGTTTACTCTATTAATAACTATCCTATTCCTAACGCCCCTTGGAGACAACATCCCAACTTCAGTTGGAGAAATAATCAACAAGTAACACCTCCAGGGTACAATAATCAAAACGTTAGGCAAGCAAACAATTATAACCAAGCTCCACCTAGACAAGGACAAGGACAAGGTCAAGGGAATTATAATAATTATAACAACCAAAGCGCTAAACCACGACAAGGTCAAGCACAAGGTCGAATAATTATAATAATTATAATACCAATAGAGGTATCGTTCGGTTAATAATAATAACTATCACAACCCACCCATAAATAATCAACGAGAGATAGTTCGATCCACACCACGTGACTACTACACCTACACAACCGGATCGTATCGACGCCTTTATACAAGTTACCCAACAACTTTTCCAGACAATGACTCAATCAAACCAACAGATTTTACAATCCATAAATCAGGGCATACAACAGTTAGCCCAAGCGAAAGACCAACCAAAAGGCGTGTTTCCAGGACAAGCAATACCAAACCCTAAAATAGCAAACACAGCCTTTGAGGTAAACGGTAATTCTAGTATGGAAACTACAATCGTAGGTGACCTAAATGCCATCACCACTCTCCGTTCTGGAAGAGTGGTTGATAACAAAGTAACTACGCCTATAGTTACCCCATCAGTACTCCCTACACCGGATATCGAACTAGATACCGAAATAGAAACTAAAGAACCTACCACTGTAGAGGTCCCAGTTAAACCACAACCTAAGAAACAGAAAGCCAAGGTTACACATCAAGTCGAGCCATACACTAAATATAGAGCGAAACCACCGTTCCCTCAAAAATTAGCCATGCTAACCAGGGATACAAACTTTGAGGAAATTAGGAACGTTTTCAAGAATCTAACAATAAACCTTCCTTTTCTCGAAGCTATTAAAAAGCTACCTAACCACGCTAAGTTTCTTAAAGAGTTGTGCACTACTAAGCGTAAGACCAACATACCTAAAGGCGCTTTTTAACCTGAGCGGTTCCCAACTTTATCCGAAAATAATGGAATTGTTAAGTACAAGGACCCTCGGTCGCCCCCTCTTGTAAAATGCACCTTAGGAGATTCCCACCGCATGACCGCCTTTATTAGACACGGGGCGAAAAGTTAACTTACTCCCCGTATTACTTGTATAAACAAATAGGTCTACAGAAATGCAACCTACAAAAATAACGCGTTGCAATTAGCGGACCGGTCAATTAAGTATCCTAAAGGTGTAGTGGAAAACGCGTGCTTGTTAAGGTTCGGGATTTCTACTATCCTGGCTGATTTTGTTATCCTCGATACGAGGAATTCGCTAATGACTCTGTACCGATCATCTTAGGGCGCCCTTCTTGGCAACTGCCAATGCGCTTATAAATTGTCGCGATGGAAAGATGTCCTTATCTTTTGGCCATCTTTCCGTCGAGGTAAATGTTTTAAAATGATGAAACAGCTACCGGATTCGATGCGTAGATGGGGAGGTTAGCATGATCGAGAGTTTAGCTCAAGATTATTTTAACAACACATTTCCGAAAACAATATGTACAAATTCCTTTCTTTTGGAACTTCAGATTTTGTAAATGACTCCTACTTAGAGGAAGTCAACACCATCCCCGAGTCCACACCAATTGTAGACCCGTCGGTTGCTCCATATATCGATTCACGAAGACTTGCTACCTAAGCAAGTCTTCATTACGCAAGATAAGGACACTTATGAAACATCAATGGACATTCCTCCAGCCCGTCTTAAACCTCTTCCCGGAGTTAAAATATATTCAACTTGATCCGGATGGTAGTCACCCGATAATTATATCTTCTCTGTTAACTAAGGATGAAGAGACATGTTTAATAAGGGTGATCAGGGAACATCGGTCTGCGATTGGTTGGTCCCTAGCCGACATTAAGGGAATTGACCCCAATGTTTGCACTCATCGTATCCATTTGGAGGATAACGCGAAGACTTCTCGCGAACCTCAGCGTCGCTTGAACCCTGCCATGAAAGAGGTGGTTAGGGAAGAAGTCTTGCGATTACTTTCGATCGGGGTATTATATACCCAATCTCCGATAAGCGAATGGGTAAGTCCCATTCATGTCGTTCCTAAGAAATCGGGAGTTACCATGGTATGCGTAATCGGGAAGGGGTGACTATGTTGTCACTCAAGGTCCTATGAAATGGAGAATCAGTATTGATTCTGGACGTTTAAATGCTATGACACGAAAAGATCACTTTCCGCTTACCATTTATAGATCGGATGCTACAACGTCTAGCTGGTCATGCCTTTTATTGTTTTACGGATGGCTACTCGGGCTATTTTAGATTATTATTGATATTGATGACCAAGAAAAGACAACCTTCACATGTCCCCGGAACATATGCCTATAAACTAATGCCTTTTGGCCTTTGTAATGCCCCCGTACCTTCCAAATGATGTATGCTTCATATATTTAGTGACATGGTAGAAGCTTTATGGAAGTGTTCATGGATGATTTTTCTATCTATGGAGACTCCTTTACAGAATGTTTGTCTAACCTTGTCTAAAGGTCTTGACACGGTGTGAAGAAAAGAGCCTCGTTTTAAATTGGGAAAAGTGTCATTTCATGGTCAAAAAGGGCATAGTACTAGGTCATATTGTATCTAGTGATGGCATCGAAGTAGATAAAGCCAAACTAGATAAGATAGCGACCTACCTAAACCACGGACTGTCCGTGAGATTAGAGCCTTTCTAGGCCATGCAAGGTTTTATAGGCGTTTCATTAAAGATTTTTCGAAAATAGCTAGGCCTTTAACTAACCTGCTTTTGAAGGATGCAATCTTTGATTTTAATTTTAACTGTAAACAGGCTTTTGAAACCTTAAAAGCCTCTAACCACCATGCACCTATTATACAGACCTCTGATTGGTCTAAACCTTTCAACTCATGTGTGATACTAGTGACTATGCAGGTTGGTCTTTGTCTTAGGACGAAACTAGAAAATAAGTCCACCGTTATTTATTATGCTAGTAAAACATTAAACGACGCTCAACGGAATTATACAACTACTGAAAAAGAAATTCTTAGCTGTCATTTATGCTTTAGATAAATTTAGTCCTTATTTGGTTGGTTCTAAAACTTTAGTTTACACGGACCATGCAGCCGCCAGTACCTTCTTGCAAAGAAGGATGCTAAGCGAGATTAATCCGATGGATTCTTCTCCGCAAGAGTTCACATTAGAAATAAAGGACAAAAAGAGGGGTCGAAAACGTGGTTGCCGACCACTTATCTAGACTTACAAATGGCGATAGTAGTGATTCCGAGTCCATACCGGATTCTTTTTCTCGATGAGCATCTCAGTATGCTATTTTTTCATCACCATGGTATCGCGGACATCGTAAATTATTTAGCGGCTGATGTTATGCCTTATAATTGGACAAGAAATGAACGTAAGAAGTTCTTGGCCGAGTCAAGTTATACTACCGGGATGAGCCCTACCTTTTTAGTATTGTGCGGATCAGATTATTAAATCGTTGCATTCCCGGTGGGAATATAATGAAGTTCTATCATTCTGCCATGACAAAGAGTGTGGTGGCCACTTTAGCGGAATGAAAACAGCCGCTAAAGTTCTTCAATGTGGATTTTATTGGCCTACCCTTTTTAAGGATGCCCAAGTGCATTGCAAGACGTGTATTCGTTGCCAACAACTTGGGCTTAATCCGGGCAGCGTAATATGATGCCATTAAATCCAATCTTGATAGTAGAAATTTTTGATGTTTGGGGTATTGATTTCATGGGCCCTTTCCCTGTTTCCCACGGTTATATTTATATTCTAGTTGCCGTGGACTACGTGTCTAAATGGATAGAGGCCCTAGCTTGCCGTAGCAATGACCATAAAACCGTTGTATTTTTTATTAAAGAATATATTTTCTGTCGGTTTGGCATTCCTAAAGCCATCATTAGTGATGGTGGAACACATTTTTGCAACAGAGTTGTTGCATCCCTAGTGAAAAAGTATGGAGTTACACACAAAGTAGCAACTCCTTATCATCCACAAACTAGCGGACAAGTAGAAGTTTCTAATAGGGAAATCAAAAAGATTTTAGAAACAACAGTAAACCCTGATAGGAAAGACTGGTCGAAGCGTCTATCGGATGCCTTATGGGCATATAGAACTGCTTTCAAAACTCCTATAGGTATGTCTCCCTTTAGACTTGTATTTGGGAAACCATGTCATTTGCCCGTTGAATTAGAGCACCGTGCTGCTCGTGGGCTATAAAAGCCTTAACTACAATATTGATGAGGCGGGTGTCAAACGCAAGTTACAATTAAATGAGCTTGAAGAAATCCGTAGCGATTCTTACGATCTCGCGAAGGATTATAAAGCTAACATGAAACGTGTTCATGATAAGCATATCTTGCGCAAAGAGTTTGTGGTCGGACAAAAGGTTTTGCTTTACAACTCCGCCTACATATTTTCCCGTGGAAACTAAAACCCGTTGGTCCGGTCCTTTTCGTTATCAAGTCACCCCTTACGGGGCAATTACCTTGGTAAATCCCAAGGACAACAGTACCTTTCAAGTTAACGGTCAACGATTAAAACATTTTCACGAACTTCTGTCCCCTGATATAGAGGAAGTCCTTTTACAGGACCCTATATATGAGGAATGACCCTTGTCATTGGTGTACTTCCTTTCACTTCCATTTAATGGTAAGTACACCATTAAGGTAACCGGGCCCTCCCTATGGAGTGTGTGGCTGTAAGTACCGGATCCTAAGTCCACGGTTCACATATTTCACGTTTTCCACTCTTGCATGTTTTCTCGGATTTTTGAGTCATGTTTCTCTATGGTGTGAATTATGTCTTTATTTGCTTAATGTTTTTGTTTATTAAAAAAAAAAAAAAAATAATAATAATAATAATTGTTTTCATTTTTAGATATAGATATATATCTAAACCCATAGAACTAGCAATCCAACAAGTCTTGGGAATCGACTTTAAGCGACCCATGTTAAAACAAATTTTGTGTTTAAAAATTTGTTTGGGGTGGGAACTTTAGTCTTTCCATCCGGATTGCTCGAACTTTCTATTTGTGTTGCTTAGGTCCATTAGTATAGTTCATTGGGGTTGACGCGTCATCTAATTTAGTGTTCATTCGTTCGCATAACTTACGCCATGCACTCACTTCGGGCGTTTTCCACTATCTTATATGTCACCCACGGTCGGAATAGAGTAGTTTATGGATCAATGGATTGGAAATTCTCTCTTGATCATTTCCATATCTCATTCGAAAAATCGGACCGATAACGGCGGAAATTTAGTTTGAAGTTCTTGCTTAAAATCGAATTTAAAGTCGAAAAATCGAATTGGGCTTGGGCCCAACTCACCACCTACCAGCCCCTTTTCCAAAACCCAATCAGCGAAGTTCATCTTCTCCAACCGCTTGTCACAAATTTAAATTCAAACCCTAGCAACCAAAATAAAATAAAAAATAAAAAATAAAAATAGAATACATCAAAATAGAAAGACCACCCATGCCCTTTGTGAAACACCAACACAATCTCCAACCGTTTCCACCAAGAAAACACCCACCAATTCAAGTTTTCAAACCTGCCACCGTAACCACCACCGCCACCACCATTGTTTCTCGTTGTTTTTCATCAAACTTGCATCCACCTCCATCTACAAACCCCAAATCAGTTGAAACTTCAATGGCGCTACGACGAAGAATGTTGCCGGAGCACGCGTTTGAGGCCGACCATTTCGCACCATTTTACGACGCCAATATGATTAAGAGGGATTGGAACAGACTGTGGTATTCGACAGAGGAGTTCTATCACTATGATTTGGTAGAACAGTTTTATAAGAAACGAGAATTGGAGGGAAATAGGATTTTCATTAGGATAGCAGGAACGAGGAGGGAGTAACGAGACAGTTGTTGGCTGAGCTATTAGGAATCACGCCTGTAACCAACCTAGATACGACCATTCAGGAATCGATTATCTGCCGGTTCCTGCCTTGATGAAAGATCACGGTCATAGAGGGTGAATACAATACGATATCTCATTCGCGTTAAGCGACGACGACCACGAGAACCAATCAACCGGGTCAGTAGCTCGATGGATTGGTAGGAACGCCCTCGGCAAAGACAAAGTCAGCGACATCGGACTTCGGTGCCGCGTTCTTCTGGATTTTGCAAACGAATGAGTGTAATTTCTGCATCCTCGATGTAATTTTGAATGTGATTAGAGGAGTGGGAAAGAGCATGGCCCTCTTCCCCGTATTGATCACTAAGATTATGCTCTCATTTAGAGCTGTCGCTAAATCTCTGCTCCTAGTAAGATCAAATTGCATTCTAATGCAAGTATTTATAAGGAATGCATCCAAGAGACTTGGCCGTTGTCTGCGAGAGAATAAAGTTGAGTCGAATAATGAAGGCGAAGATATGACATGGTTGGTTGAGGATAATTTCGATAGTCATACTTCTAATTTAGAGCGAATGATAATGCTGCAACCGGTTTTGCGATGCGGTTATCGTATCTCTGAAGATATCCGACATAGACAAATTGTAATTCGAAATAAGCAAAGCGAACTTTCGGGCGAGAGTTGAAATGCTTTCGAAAGGGGTCGAAGATATCTTGTCTAACTTGGAGATTATCCACGGAATCACCAAGCCCGGTATCGATACTCAAGATGAGATGGAAGCACGCTTGTTCAGGATAGAGATGCTACGACGATGCCACTTTCGTGGATGAGTCTCTCGGTGAAGTCCGAGAGGCATGGGCGCGTCGTCGCCGCAGGCCAGATGGCTCAAGCCATTCTTCACCACAGAACCAGTCTCCATCTCAGGGACCATCTTCTTCACACGCCTAGGTGTTCATCATCAGTTGTGTCATGTTATTTCATTGTTTTTATTGTTTTGTTAGTGGAATTTTATTTCAGTAGTTAGATTTAAATATTAAGTTGTTTGTTTTAGATTGCTTGGATTTCATATTATTTTAATATAATTTATTTTGATCATCTTTCGTAAGGTTGTCTTGGAGTCAAAGTTGAAAATTAGGCCGATATCGGCATATCTATGATTTTTTGTAGTGGTAGCATGATATGTAGGAGAGTTTAGAAGTTACTATTCTAAACCAAGTTTAAAAGATACCAGGGTTGTTAGGAGATCAAAACTATGGTTAGTTTCCGTTTTGGGTTTGGCGTTTTCTATTTCGAAATTGCCTTAAAACAATTTGGCAACTTGCCGATTCGTTTTGGAAACCCAGAACCTATTTAAACTTCCATCATACTACACTCACAACCCACACTACACCCCACAATCATCTCTCACCTTTCACTCCAAGCTTTTTCAGCTTGTTTTTCTTGTAAACACTGTTTACGCACTTCTACGAAGCGCCAAGCTTCAAGAGAAGCGCTGCGCCTATATACACTTCCATAAATTTTTTTGAAGGGCGGCGCTTCAAGCAGAGCCGACTTCACCCCCAAACAACAAATAAATCGAAAAATCTCAGAGCTACCGCTTCAAGCGCAAGCGACTTCAAACATCAGAATCGAAAAATCTCAAAAAAACAGCAATTCAAAAACCTATAATTCCAAAACCTAAGAAGCGACTCGCGTCCTATCTGGCGCCCAGCGCCCTCCTCCGTAAAAGCACGGGAAATTCCAATTTTTCCGAGGTTTCTTCCAGGTTTTCGGTGTTCTACATAGTAGTTTTGAGATGACACCTCCTATAGTGATTCTTGAACAGTCATTTGAAGACTTGATGGGAACCGATACCTATGGAGCATCGTTCATGGCGGCGGATCGTGCGATTAGGATGGCGGCATCTTCGGTGAGTGATGGCGACTCTTTTTCACCTAAGCTAACTGAATTCTTCTATAATAATATTACTTTTATTGTACCCAAGAAGGAGAACAAAAATTTTCCCTTGCTATTGATGGCACGACTATGAAATTCAAGTAAGCAATTGATAGCTTTGGTTTTGGGTTGCCATTACGACCCTATGCACACGTGGGGATATATGACGGATAACTCATACCTATATGAATATGCCTATTTCCATGAGTATTATGGGGAGGGGTGTTTTAGTATCATGGACCAAGACCAATATAACATCGCCTACGAAAGTAGCCTATCGCTGAATGTAGGCACAACCATGTTGTTCATCATGATGAACATTCTAGAACCAAAATAATACAGGTTTACTTTTTCCTTGCGAGGCCATACCTTGAGGCATAAGTACCTTCTTATGCCCGTCTTGGTTTGGCCATACATTATCGCATAAGTACTTGCCTACCCATATTCTCAGATACCGATTACCGCAGATTGGGAAAGGGTCGAAATCATGAGACCCACCAATCGTGGGTAAGATCATTCGAGCCATGACTTGGCGGGATGGTAGGTGTAACCACATTTGGTTGCCCCTTACACCCCATCGGACCAAATAACACTAGAGAGGTTAGCACTAGTTGATGATACACGGAAAGGCGTGGCAAGTTGTTATGGCGTGGCGGGGATCGCGAAAAGAACCTCATATAGAAGAGGAGGATGGCGAGTAGATTGGGGTGCGGGTAAGTTTTTAGTTAAGTTAGTGTCTGCTTAAGTCCCAAGCAATTTAATTCTGTTAACCCCATAATAGGTGGAACTCTTATAGAGTTGCGTCAGTTTTTTTATTACTATATTTGTATGTTTTAACTTTGTTTTACAGATGTTCCTGAATTTCACGCGCTTCAATGGTATTTTTCCTACCCTCTTTATTTAAATGCTTTGAGGACAAAGCATGCTTCTTGTTTGGGGGGGGGGGGCATAGAAACTCGTGTAATTAAGGCATCTGCTAGGATATAAATATATATAATATGCATTTGTTTTCTAGTTAAAATTTCAAAAATTTAAAAATATAAATAAATAAGTTATGCTATACACTTAGGAATATTGGTATTGTTTCTTTCTCCATGCTCTTAACAATCTAGAAGTCTCACATAGCTTTGCATCAGAATAATTGTTAGAAACTTAGGTTAATATGTAGGTAATAATCTTTGCATCTATCTATAAATATATTACATGAGTATCTATGATTGTTAGCGATGAAGTTTCAAATCTAGGCTAGAGTACTTATTCTACAAATCCTGTGAGAATATAGCCTAAAGCCTTTATATGAGCGAAACATTTGAGAAATGACACAAGGGAGAAGTAAAATCGGATAGAGAAATCACCGTCCCACTTGCTTGATCACTATGCCATATCCTAAGCGAGAATTTAGGCCCTCTTTGGATCGATATAGCCAGAAATTCAAACCTATGAATTATTTTCCTCTAGTAAGCCCCTCTGAGCCTTCCTTTAGCCTTCCATAAACCACAATTTCTTTTACCACAAAACAAAAAAAAAAAAAAAAAAAAAAGAAATAAATCAACCTACCCATTTTAGAATAAGTCTGAGAATAGAATGAGGAAGAAAGAAAAAGAGAAAAACCTGTGTAAATGAAAATTAGTTAGTTGCTTCAGGAAATAAAGAAAAGAAGTTTCCATCCAAAGAAAAAGAAAAATATGGCTAAGGATGGAAACAAAGTGTAGAAGCAAAAGTAAATAACAAGGTTTCTCTAGTTACATAATATGAAGACTCTATTATCTCAGACTTATCCTTTTTGAATATCCATTTCCTTCCTTTTTAAACCATCTCCTAATCCCCGCAACACCTAATAAAGACCTCTAGCTCAATTAGGAATAGGTTAGTGTGATCGTAAGTGGCAGATGTGTTTGATCGACCCCGGCTTCCTTGTTGTCATTGAGATTGTAAGGTAAAGTGTGCCCACTGCACACTGGAGCAGCGAAACTTGAGTGGAAAAATCAGAGTGGTTTTTGTATTGACATTTATGTGAGGACCTACTTAAGGGCCGCTATTCGAAGTTTTCAGAAACGGACCTGCTATTACATTTCATAGTATTACTCATTGTTATATGTTTATTTTAGATGATTGATTATTATGCATATATTAGCTTAGGGTTCTGACTAGGTTATTCTTATGTATTTGCTAGTGAGATGTATAGATAGTTGAGACATGAACGAGAAAACAATAGTTTTATTTCTTAGTCGTTGTAGTATAGATGAAGTTTGTGAGTACCTTCACTGGAAAACTCTCACGAGGCTATAACTCGTCCACTAGGGAATTCCTAGTGGTTTAAGGCCTTGTTGCATATGGTCAATGCAATCGCTTTCAAATAAAACGAGAGTAGTTAGAACTCCATTTTTGGTCACTTATTCTAATTTCTCATCTTTGCTTGAGGACAAGCAAAATGCTGTTTGGGGGTGGTTTGATAAGAGCCCAAAACTGTAGTTTTAAACCCTTAGCAGTCATACTTTTAGACCAATTATGTGAGTAATAACTAAGAGTTAATACTGATTACGTGTTTTTATGTATTTCAGGCTTCAAAGTCAATTATGTGCAGAAATGTGCCACTTTAGCGAGATAAAGGGAAAGCAACAAAAGATGAAAAGTCAAAGAACTTCTGAATGCCATATCTTTGGACTCAGATCTCGGATTGAGGCCTACCTTATGTCAAAACGACCGGCTCGGAAAGAGCTTTCCAATGGTCCAAGCCTTGACCCAATCAGAGGGGCAGAAGTGGACGAAAAGTCTGTTGAAGAGAACTGCAGCTGAAGAGGCCTTTTTGGACCGAAAGAATTGGGTTTTGGGCCTGATTCTCTGGCCCAAAACATGGCTCCAAGCCCATGCACGATTTTTGGATCTGGATGTATAAAAACAAAAGCTTCACTCTTTGTTAATGGTAGCTAGTTAGACCTAAATTAATATATAGAATTCTAGATCTAGTTTTAATTAATTAATTAAGTTTTAGTTCCATTACAATTCTTGTTTTAGATTAAATTCTTGAATGATTGTTCTTGATTGATTAGATAAATAAAATAGTTATTATTCAATTTAGTTCTTGTCATTTCCATTCTAGATCTAATTTAAATTCTTGTTCTTATTCCATTCCAGCCATTAAATTAGATTCATTATTGTTAATTAAGTAAATCTCAATTTCTTACATTATGTTTAGTTTAGATTCAATGGGAAATGTTAGTTTGATGACTCAAGGCTAAACCTCCATTAGAGGGGTTGATGAAGCCTTGATGAAAACTTAGTGGTTAGTATAGAATTGGTAGTAGAATCTATTCCACTCTAGAAGGTCGTGTTTAAGCCATGAGAATGGGTGGATCGACCTCACATGCTAGTTAGTATCCGGTAGGAATGCCATGAACACTAGGGATTAGACTTCGAAATTCTTGCCGTGAAAACGTAAGAATCGAGATCGACAATCTATACTAGGTTATTAAGTTGGATTCGAGGTGGATTTAATTCCCCTCTATTTCTTTATCTAGAGTCAACAATCGTATTTCCGTAGCTTCGTAGATTATCTTTAGTTTATATTTTATCTTGTTATTTATTATATCTAGTTATTTAAAATAACGCGTCTTGTTAGCATAACATTTCCTAAAGCTCTCATTGACTTAAGGCTGATTTCTTAGACTTAGAAGACAATCCATGCTAGGGAACTAGGAGTGGAACGAACTTCCTACTCCACTTAGTGTAATTCGCATTGAGAGTAGAAGCTTTGATAATTGAGACTATTAAGTCCAGTTTTAGTTTACTTACGTTGTGAATTCATCGTTCATATACTAGGTATACTAGGTTATTTCACTGTTATCAAACACACAGAAGATCATATCATCAGTACCTTATAAAGTATAAGTAATCGTTCACAACCTAGATGGATTTGGACAAACCATTAGTACGGTTGTAATATAATCTGGTATTAGTCTATCTTGACTATAGGATTACACTAGTACATTTTGTGTGTATTGAACAGGACCAAGTGAGGTTGTTTCTCTTTATACTGACTATGTAAGAGAACAAACACCTCTGTTATTATGGATGCTTGTTGATAAGCACCCAAAAGTGTATTATGAAACCCCATTGAGACATATAAATTTGGTTAATTATGTGTTTAATAATCATGAAAGAAATATGTTTCCATACTGTTGCAGGTATTTGCAGTAAACATGGAAATATTGGTTAAACCTCTTGATAAAAGCGAGGAATGGCGTATATATGAATTCTTCCAAATCCGCGCGAAGCATCAAACTTCCAAAGCTCCTACCTCTCGAACTAGGACTCGAATCGACAAAGAGAGAGCTTTCGGACATAATCGGCGATGAATTCTACGCGATAGGGGAAGTTGTAAAACTGCCTAAAATACCGGACCGCCACTGGACTGCATATGGACCCACTATGTGGGGCCACAAGATTGGATGAGTCATCAATCATGGAGCATGTCAAGACAAAAATAACAAATTATTGGTGCAAAGTTGACACCTTGCATGTAATAAATTAGATTAGGTGTTAATAGTGAAAAAAAAGGCAAGGTGTCACTTTGTTTTAATGTGGTGGATAAAAATGAATTAATGTGGTTTGATGATTCACGTGGGAGGAAATGAGATTTCTCTCAAATGGAGAAGAAATTAGACAAGGGTGGGGGACACTCCATTTACTCCCTTGACTTATTTTCCTCACATGGCATTATTTTAGTTCCTTAGTGAAAAAAAATCATAAGTTAGTTTTTAGTTTTTGTAAGAAGCTTGTAATAGTTTTAATGGAGGAAACACTTGTTTTCTTCTAGAAAATAAATATATCAGTGAGTTTGATTGTTTATCTTCTTCCTTTCTCTATCTCTCTTTTGTTTTTTTTAGTTTATAAATCCTTGTCCCAAGGATCATGAGCTAACTTCCCTTTTGGGGAGTTAATCCAACTCATGTGAGGGTAAATCAATTTTTGTTGGTTTGGTAGGTTGTTAGGAAGAACAACTAGCTCTACACCCTATCCCAAAATGATAGTTGGTGTAATGTCTAGTTAGGAATCAAAGCAATGAGCTTAGAGATAAGTCATTGCTTAGTTCCACTTGCTAGCATGTGTGAGCTCTTAAGTGAGCCATACATGCTAGGGATCAAATCTTTTCTTCCATTAGGGGCTTGTCTATGAGTCTAGGAAGGATCAAATAACCTTTTTCAAATCAACAACTAATGATAGTTTCACATGAGGAGGATTAACTCTCCACCTTTTCTTTCAAATCTCTATTTTGGTATTAAGTGCATGTTTTCAAACTTTAATGTCTTTCTTAATGTTTGTGTAGGAAGGAAAACCTAGCATTAATATTATAACCTTACTCCTTAGTTCCCTTTATTGTAACATCCAATTTGTAGTTGTTCTAAACTTTAGGTTAGTTTCGAATCCTTATTCAAACTCTGAAACGAAGATCGTGAGTAAGGAACCTTGAGTGCTTTTGCATCAATTTAGAGAGTTCAAACCTCTAAGTAGTAGTAAACAAGCATATATCAAATGGTGCCGCTGCTGTTCTAAAGCCATAGAACTTGTGCTACAGATCGGAAGTTGCATCAAGGGGAACCCCCATTCTCTTCCTTCATTTCCTTTTTTAATTCGTTTTTTTTTTTTTTTTTTCAAATTCATATTTTTACCTCAATAGACCTGTTTTCTCACAAATTTTTGTTCCACTTCCAGTACCAAAAAAGTTAGGATAGGAAACATCAACTTGCAGCGATTATAATAAGTCTTTGTAAAAGTTGAAATCATTCTAAATTAACCGACACGTGCACTTGTGTCGAAGTGCCAAGAGCCTAAAATATCTGGCCCTGTACCCTGAAAATTCGATAATCCTTTGGGATTAATCACGTCAACGAATTGAAATGCTTGTTTTTCAGGTTCAAGGCAAAGCTACTGTTCCCAAATTTTCATATTATTGTATTTTTTTTATGTTTTTTCTGCATGTATGCCATGTATATAGTATTAGGAAAAATTTATGGATTATTATTTACATATTAGCCTAGAATTATGCATGAATCATGTGAATATGCCCGTGAATATATATATATATCGGTTAACGGTCATGAATTACATATTAATGTATATATACATACAAATGGAACTGCTTTTGCATGGTTATCTATATATCTATATCTAAGTCACATGTTTAGCATATATATTACCGAATGAGTGATTATTTGCATGTTAGCATCTATAACTTAGGAGTTATACATAGTAATTAGGATGTATTTTGGTATTTTGGCCATAACTTTGGCTCACGGTTCTCTAATCACGTGTGAGCTCAATTCGAAAGATCTCTCATGAGGTCATTTTCATTTTAGAGTCAAAATCAACTGTTTTCCCCTCCAAAATCATCATTTTAGAAAATGGTGTTGTTTAATAAGTCGATTTTGTCAAGAAAGAGGAGAACATTCCAACGAGGGTTAAAATCTGAGTTGGGTAAGTTGTTTCTAAATCCTACGGGGTAAAGCTGCTCTCTATAAGACATTCGCAATCTCAATGAGTATTGTCGAAATCGATTTATTATACAATACAAGAGTCGTATTTTAGTTTAGGTATAATACTTTGCATGTTTAGTTTTGTCTTCTATTTTGTGTATGTATACTATATTCGTATGCTAATGTATTTAGATACGTATGAGTGATTCAAATTAAGCATTCTTGTTGATATCGTTTACGTAATATCGATTTACAAATTAGCATACATATCATTATTCTTGATGTATATTTGCACATGCGTTATGGAAATATTTATCGATGACACAAGCTTGCCTATTAGGTATAGCTATCATTATGAGTAGAGTATCTTCACATGCTCTTGCACCTAGTATTGTATGAGTAGATCGTATTTGCATGTTTGTATTTTAACCATTGCATAAATTTCTAAAAAAAAAATAAAAAAAAAAAAAAAAAAAAAAAATTAAATTAAATTAAAATTTGCATAAATTTTTAATTCCATAAATCTTAAATCATATTCCAATGGTGTCTAGGAAACTTGAAAGATTGAGGTTACTTAATTAGAACCGTGCTTGCGGAAAACCTCCTTCATATCTCTCTTGTGACACGGTGTTGGTTTATGCACACGTATTCCTAGCTTCATTTCTTTCGTTAGCGGCGGCTTAGGCATATGTTGTTAAACTCTAATGCTTAAGATAATAATAAAATTCGAGTCCTACTAAATTCCTTCCGTAAGTTAGATCTAATTTTATGCTTGCATGAGATTAAGGTCTGGTTCCACTAAAGAAATTGAACATACCTATCGTCGAAAAAATCGATAAGCAATTGCGTAAGTTTTCACCTAAAAATTGTTCTTCTTACGCTAATTACCTTCATTACAATCCTTCGTCGTCACCATCAACTTACGTCATTATGGCCGGCGATCCTCCACCAGAGAAGCCCCTCTCGGTTCTAAAAGCTGCATTACGGGGAAGGACCTTCTTCCTCAGATCAAACTTGAGGACATTGTCGGTGATTTTAAATTATCCCACTAAAGCGTTTTAGTTTGTTACCTATATATCATGGTTTGGAGCACGAAAAACCTTACAATCATCTTCGTCGGCTTCAACAAGTGGCAACAACATTTCACCATCCAGCAGTCTCTAAGGAACAACTCTTGCTTTTTTGTTTCCATTCACTTTAAGCGGAAAAAGCGTCAATCGGCTAGCGGGACAACAACCACGATCCATAGACACATGGAATAAACTAGTTCAAGCTTTTATGCTTCAATTTTACACTCGAGAAAAAACAACCGAAATGCTTGAGAAAATTAAATTCTTTTCGTCAAAATCCTCATGAATCCTTTCTGAAGCATGGAGTCGTTTTCTTGATCTTACGTTAGAATGTCCTCATCACCAACTAGACAAAGCTGTCCTTGTTCATTCATTCTTTAATGGTCTTTCGATCATCAAAAAGAAACTCTTGATATAATGAGCGGCGGTTGCTTCATGGACAAAGGAGCTCTGAAGCTTATACTTTTCTTGAAAAACAAAGCGAAAAAAAAGGTACACACTTTGGGGTAACACTGAATCGTCTCTCGGTCATCAAAGGACAATGTTACAAAGGCCACATCTATTTTTGAGGTAAAACCCGATCCCGAAATAAAAATTTGATAGAATCCCTAACTAAAAAGTAGATGCCCTTGCGGTTCAAGTAAGCGATCAACTACCAAAACCGGTCATGAGCGTTGACACCGCCCTTTGTGTCCTTTGTCTTAGTCGACCATCGATGCATATTGTCCCATGTTATATGCTTCCCTACTCAACAATCGGAGGAGGCATGTGCATTTAACATTCCCAATGCACCGTGGAGACAACATCCTAATTTAAACGGCGCCAAAATAACCAACAAATGGGGGCTCCTCACGGTTTGAAAATCCACTGTTAACCTACCAACAATTTTATTCCATACCGCCAAGGAAATAATCAACAATACCAACAAGGTCAATTTCAAAATAATTCCAATGCTAATTATCAAACCAACCGTAGCCTTGTTCCAGCTAATCCAAATCCCAACTATCATCAACAACTTCTAAGCAATAATCGAGAACTACTACCTGTTGCACAACCTGCACCAACCATTACGGATAGGACAAATGAGACTTTCTTGGCTTACATGAACCAACAGTCTCAAATTTTAACGTCTATCCAACAATCACTTCAGCAATTGGCGCAAGAAAAGAGTCAGAAAGGCGTGTTTCCTACACAAGCAGTTCCAAACCCTAAACCAACAAACACAGCCTTTGAACTCACCAATGCCCCTGGTCCAAGCACCCCCAACCAAGGTGAGGTGCATGCAATCACTACTCTATGATCTGGAAAAACTCTAGACAATCAAATACGTATGACAGATGATCAACCAAAGGGAAAAGAGGGTTCCAAGGAATCTATTTCTAATAATGAACCTACGAAAGATTCCCCAAATTCAACAAGTTAACACCTCCGAATGTAGGAAACAGGCATGTAGACCCTTTTGCCAAATTCCGCCCTAAGGCACCGTTTCCTGCGGCAGCAAAGAATAAACCTGATGAGAATTTTGCTGAAATTCGAGACTTTTCAAAATTTAACAATCAACTTACCTTTTCGATGCCTTAAAACTATTACCAAAACATGCAAAATTTCGAAAGATATGTGCACCACAAAAAAGAGAACTAATGTTCCTCGACAAAGCGTTCCTCATTTGAGCGGTTTCCCTCCATCACCAAACACAATGGTATAGTAAAATACAAGGACCACGGTAGACCAACGGTTCCATGCACCTTAGGTGACAAATACCGCACTCTTGCACTACTAGACCTAGGAGCTAGTGTGAACTTACTTCCATATTATTTATTTAAACAACTAGGTCTTCATGAGCTCAAACCTACCACCATGACTCTACGGTTAGCGGATCGTTCCATAAAGTATCCAAAAGGAATTGTGGAAAACGTCCTTGTAAAAGTCCAAGATTTCTTCTATCCTGTAGACTTTGTTATTTTGGATCTGAAGTTGCATGTGATTCCATTCCTATCATCTTAGGGCGTCCGTTCCTTGCCCTTTGCTAATGCTGCTCTTATTAATTGTAGAGATGGTTCCATGACCATGTCCTTCGGAAATCTTTCGGTTGAGGTGAATGTGTTCAAGTTGATGAAACAACTTCTAGAGCCTGACATTGATGGTGAGGTCAACAGGGTTGACAGCATTCCGCAAGAGTATTTCACAAACTCTTTTCCTGAAGATGAAGTGTACCAATTTCTTTCCTTTAGCGAATCTGAGTTTGAGGATGATGATTATACACAAGAAGTAAATGAGTTATTAAAGTCAGTACCATTATTTGACCCTACAACAGTGATGTCAAGTAACTTGGATGATCATCAATCTGTTTACTACATGGATGATGACCTTCCTCAAGAATCTTTAATACCCACTCTGCCCACCCCTAAATTAAAACCTCTTCCTTCGGAATTAAAATACGTACAACTTGATGCCGATGGTCGTCACCCAGTTATTATTTCTTCACAATTAATTGACGATCAGGAAGCTCGTTTAATTAATGTCATTCAACAACATCGTTCTGCTATTGGATGGTCCCTCGATGACATTAAAGGCATTGAACCTAATGTGTGCACCCATTGTATACACCTGGAAGAAAATGCTAAGACGTCGCGTGAACCACATCGTCGCTAAACCCCAATGAAAGATGTGGTCGAGGAGGAAGTGTTAAAATTACTAGATGCGGGTATTATTTACCCTATCTCTGATAGTGTTTGGGTGAGTCCTGTACACGTGGTTCCAAAGAAATCTGGCATTACAGTTGTGCAAAATGATAAAGATGAATGCATTTCCGCTCGTATCCCAGTAAAATGGCGAATATGCATTGACTATCGCAAACTTAATGCCGTCACTCGTAAGGATCACTTTCCACTTCCATTCATCGATCAGATGCTCGAACGTTTAGCCGGTCATGCCTATTACTGCTTTCTTGATGGTTATTCAAGTTATTTTCAGATAGTCATAGACCCTGCTGACCAAGAAAAGACAACGTTCACCTGTCCATTTGGTACATTTGCATATAGACGAATGCCTTTCGGCCTTTGCAATGCACAGTACTTTCAACACTGCATGCTTCATATTTTCGATGATATGGTTGAGCGGTTTATGGAAGTATTCATGGGCGACTTCTCAATTTATGGAGATTCTTTTCGATAGCTGTCTATCAAATCTTGAAAAGGTCTTTACACGTTGTGAAGAGAAAAACCTTGTTCTTAATTGGGAAAAATGCCATTTCATGGTTACTAAAGGAATAGTTTTAGGACACATCGTTTCAAAGGACGGAATCGAAGTCGACAAAGCTAAGATAGAAAAAATTGCTTCACTTCCTATACCAAAAACAGTTCGAGACATTCGCGCATTCTTAGGACACGCAGGTTTCTATAGGAGATTTATTCAAGATTTCTCGAAGGTTGCTAGACCTTTAACGAATCTCCTGCTTAAAGATGCCGTTTTTTATTTCAGTTTCAGTTGCAAACAAGCCTTTGAGATATTAAAAACCGCATTAACTACCGCTCCCATAATTCAACCACTTGATTGGTCTAAACCTTTTGAATTAATGTGTGATCGCGGCGACTATGCTATAGGAGCTGTACTACTAGGCAACGCCGAGAAGATAAACCGGTTGTCATTTACTATCGCGAGTAAAACCCTTAATGAAGCTCAACGTAACTATACCACCACCGAGAAAGAGTTTCGCCCGTTGTATATCGTTAGATAAGTTTCGTCCTTACCTAGTGGGTTCTCCAACTATTGTCTACACCGACCATCGCGGCGCCGTTATCTATTAGCGAAAAAAGATGCAAAACAAAGGTTGATCCGATGGATTCTCCTTTTGCAAGAGTTTACTCGAAATTAGAGATAAAAAGGTAAGCGAAAATGTGGTTGTAGACCATTTATCAAGACTTGTCGGTGATGTTGATCGCGATCTTGAACCTATCGTGATTCCTTTCGGATGAACACTTGTACTCTATTTTTTTCGTCCCCTTGGTACGACATAGTAAATTACTTAGTTACCGAGGAAGTCCCTTTATCTTGGTCTCGTAATGACCAGAAAAAGTTCTTATCCACTGTGAAATTTTATTTCTGGGATGATCCCTACCTCTTCAAATATTGTTCGACCAACTAATCCGCCGTTGCATTCCGATTGGGAACACAATGATGTGTTATCCTTTTGTCATGAACAATCTTGTGGTGGTCATTTTAGTGGTAAAGAAAACTGCGGCCAAGGTCTTACAATGTGGATTCTATTGGCCAACACTGTTTAAAGATGCACATGAACATTGCAAAGCATCATGCATTGCCAGCTAGGGCGCATTACTCAACGCAATATGATGCCCTTAAATCCCATTCTAATTGTGGAAATCTTTGATGTATGGGGCATCGACTTCATGGGTCCATTTCAAATTCTCATGGCTTCCTATACATACTTGTAGCATTTGACTATGTGTCAAAATGGATTGAGGCATTGGCATGTCGTGCTAACGATCATAAAAGCGTCGTTTTGTTAAGTAAAAGAAAATATTTTCTCTCGATTTGGTGTTCCAAAAGCTATAATTAGTGATGGGGAAAATATTTCTGCAATAAAATTTTGAATCATTAGTAAAGAAATATGGAGTCACGCACAAGGTGGCAACTCCGTATCATCCTCAAACCAGTGGTCAAGTAGAAGTCTCTAATCGAGAAATCAAATCCATTTTGGAAAAAACTGTCAATCCATCTAGGAAAGATCGGTCTCTCTACGATTATCGATGCCTTGTGGGCATCTGAAACAACTTTTAAGACACCTATAGGGATGTCTCCGTATCGCCTCGTTTTTGGAAAACCTTGTCATCTGCCGGTTGAACTTGAGCACCGTGCTCTATGGGCCATCAAAAGCCTTAATTATAACACTAACGTGGCGGTGAAAAGAAAAATGCGGTTAAATGAGCTTGAGGAAATTCGAGTTGATGCCTATGATCTCTCCGAAATCCTATAAAGCCAACATGAAAAGAGTGCATGACAAGCACATATTGAGAAAAAGTTTCAAAGTTGGTCAAAAGTTTTTGATGTACAACTTCAAGATTACACATTTTTCGGAAAATTAAAAACTTCGATGGTGCGGTCCTTTCAAGCGTCTCTGCTTTGTCACCCCTTATGGGGCTATCTCTGTGAAAACGTAAATGATGGTAGCGAATTTCAAGTAAATGGCCGTAGCCTTAAACATTATCATGAGTTCGCTCTCCGGATGTCGAAGAGACTCTTCTCAATGACCCAGTCTACACAGACTAAAAGATTCGCTGGTGTACTTCTTTCCATGTATTTAAATAGGAAAAGTATGCCATTAGGGTAGCCGGGCCCTCTTCTATTTTCTTTTCTAAAAATCCCTAGAGTGTGTGGTTGCAAGCGCCGGAACCATAGTCCACATAAACTCTACTTCAGAACTGAGTATAAATGTCTTCTGATAATCGAGCAAACGTGCCTCCTGGAAAACAATGGGTACCAAAAATTTCAACTCCTTCTTTCTCCTCCCTTTTCTATTCTCTTCCTCGCGAACTCCAACTCATCATTTGGTCCAAATATCACCCATCTCGAATAGGTAATGGTCCTAGTACTTTTGCTCGAAAGTGACGGGCGAAAAGGATGGGGTGGTGTATGAACTGTCAAACTACTTTCTGTCCAGGTCTTGATCTTTTATCCGAGATGAGCCGGTATAAGGTATATTATTGTTTGACACCAGCTCAGCAGGATAAACTTCGTCGTCGTCCCGTTGCTCCCACAGGTTGGGATTCGTCTTGAGGATCTGACGTTAAAAGACTCACATTCCTCTTGAGGATCTGACGTTAAAAGACTCACATTCGTCTTGAGGATCTGACGTTAAAAGACTCAATATGTATATACTCGTTTTTTTATTAGCACCCAGCATGGTGCCCAAAGAGAGTCGTGATATGCACCATCGAATTTCCTAGTTAAATGCGGGCAATGGATTCCACCAGGCCAACCCCGATCCGGTTTTCTATGTGGATTTGTTTTGGGGCGGTTTGAGGCTATACCATATGTACTAAGGGTAATATTATTATTAGACCATTGCACATTGGTCAAGGATGGTACCGATCTGAACCATAGGCCCCAAAACATAAAGGATAAGCCACAGTCTGGCTGGATTGGGTTCCCGGCCGACATGAAAGTTGCCTGAGTTAAAATTTGTTGTAATGTGTTGTTTTATTTGGATTTCGGTGTTGTTGACACATTCTTCTCGACTTGTACATTTGTATATAAAAGTGTAAATAAATAAAAACCAAAAAAAAAAAAAAAAAAAAAATGTTTGAATGTGATTCTTTCATATTCTAGTGGATGGCATTTTTAATGCTGATCGTTTCAATATCTCATCCGTTCAATTTGGAGTTGAAACGAATCGAATTTCCACGTTTGAAATTTCAGAACATTTCGAGACATAAGGGGAATTTCTGTAATTCATTTGTGCTTGGGCCAAAATTTTGACCCGACCCAAAAATAAAAAATCCGGGTACAAAGCCCAACGGCCTGATCCAAACGGTCAGATGCCAATGGTCAGATGCCCAACGGTCAGAAATCTACTTATAAATACAACTCTCCTTTTCCAATTTCACTCAACCCCTTTCTCTCATTCTTCACAAATTCTTCTTCACATATCCTCAATTTCTTGAACATAATGAATCAAATAGAGCGATGGGAAAAGGAGCAACGCGAATGGGCAATCACACTAATCGTGATAACAGTGTTTATCATTATTCTTTTGTCACTCATGCATAACATGATCCAGAACATCTAGATCTATGTAACCGTCTCTTTTTCTGATTTTCATTTTGTATATTAATATGGTGTGTTAAATAATTCTCACACATTTGTACGGGTTACGTATTAAATGGAGAAGTTCCATTATTAAATATTTGTGTATATTAGTTGTCTTTTCCTCTCTAAAAAAAAAATAAAATAAAAAAAAAAAAAAAATAAATAATAATAATAATAAAATAAATAATAAAAATAATAAAAAAATAATAATAAGTAAATAAATAAACAAACCATAACGAAGATAGGCCATCCCAAAACTCACCAAAATAATTAATGGATACACATGGTGTTCAGAGAAAAATCATACGCTTCTGAAGGTACACATAACACTTGTCACACATGCTGCTCGATTATTCTATCCATATTCTATTACTGAGTTATGATCATCATTTCTGAAATTACGTGTAAGTCTAACTACCCTGTGAAACTTTCCTCCGTATTTTCTAACATTAAACCATCTCATTAATTGTATTTGGATATCTGACATGACAAAGACTTAATGTGGATCCCCTATGATGTTGTTCATAATCACATGGGTCATTAACTACACTTGGACTCCAGATTGGTATAGCCTCATAGATTGGCTATAAATCTCTTCTTTTTCAGCCATTCTTATTCATACAATTTTCACTATCCTTCCCTCAGTAATGGCTCAACCAAGAAAAATAACGGCAGAGAAAGACTACCTGAAAACTTTCGAAGAGGGCCGGTTTTCTCCTTATTTTGAGACCAAAATCATATGTCGCGGATAGACGCCCCTTCTATATCATTCAGCAGCTGGTTATTCCCGAGAATTGGTTTTGATGTTCTACCAATTTAGCGGATATGAAGATGGAAAATTCTACTTCAATGCCTATGGACAACGATTGGAATTGAATAAGGAAATGATCTCCGACATACTTCAAATCCCAATAAAACACAGGGAGTCCCTTGTTCAAGAGTCATCATTCGATTCCGCAAAAACTTTACTGCGAGCTACCGTATCTCATGGCGACGTTGAAAATACACATCACATGGTTCTTCAACGCTTGTTGAAACAGAATCAACGTGTTGTGCTCCACTGGTTGGGACATAATGTGGTAGGTACATCACACCAATCAGAAGTCACAAAACCTCAACTTCGCCTACTTTGGATTTTGCAAACTCAAAGAGATGACTTTTGTCTGATCCAACACCTCTGGAACATAATCACCAAGAAAACAAGAAGGTCAGCACCTCTACCCACTTTGGTAACGCAGATTATGATGCGTTGGGGTTATCCAATAATTTCTCCAGAGACACCCCTTCAAAGAGCATATATAAAGGTACTTCAAACAGACTACTCCGTTGGTTTTTGGACCCCTGATACTCTGATAGATGAGCAGAACACCCCAAACTCAAATTCTGACCATTTATTTGATGAAAATGCCATGTTTGAATATTATTAATCCCATGGAAGGCATTAAACTTCTTCATCGGGGGTTTGAGGGAACTACACGCGTCGAGAATATCATCATCACAACTCTTGGGATTTCCAAGATCGTCAAGTAACGTTATGTTGAACAGGAGGAGATCTTGGAAAATCATTCTCAATCCTTGCAAAATCACGCTCTCCTAATGGAAAATCAAAGCGTACTCTCTCTCCCCAGCCAAGGGGACATTCAGATGCAGATTTCGGCCAACAAATAGAAGACCTAAAACGGTTTGGTGCAAAATATGCATCTCCAAGATCAATATAAGAATCCATGATATTACTAAGTCAATAAGTATATAATCATCTATGTTATTACGTTTTCCGTCTTACTATGTATTTTGTCTTATCTTTTTGTCTTCTTTTTTTGTATGCAATGCTTAATAGGATTGTCATTATTTTCATTGTGACTAATATAATTTTAACATGTGCTTTCTGGGGGGTCTATTTTCTTACATACTCATTTTTCCATCCAGTTTGCTGTATCCTTACCCATTTCTTTACTTCATCCACCATGGCATCTTCATCAAACATTGCATCTTCATCATCCATGGTACCTCCCAAACTCATTCCCCGAGCAATCCTTTCGATCTATGATGGATTCCAATGCCTATGGCCATCTCTTCCATGATTACATCACAAACATTGGGTGGTCTTCCCTAATTCTTCAACCTGACCAAACTTATTCTCCGAGTTTGGCTGCATACTTTTATGCTAATATGGAAGACACACCAGCATTCAACCATGCGCATGGTTTCTACTTAGACGGGTTCACAATCCGAGTTGGTGACATACCTCATATCTTTTCTGAACAGCAACTTGCCCTATCTTTGGACCTTCCATACCACAAACCTGCTGCATCTTGGCAGTACATCTATCATAATTCTTACCGTTCCTTTCAGTGGCAAGCGTTTCGCGACTCTTATGGTGATGGTCTTGAGATCAAACGAGAAGGAGATGGCCATGTGCCATGGCGCAACATCACCATTCCATTAGCAAGCATGACCATGAACATGGGGACTGCAATGTTATTTGTACTCCTAAACATTATGGGAGATTGACATTTTTCTCTCGCCAATGAGGTCTGCGCTATTTGTATTCAGTACTAGCTCAGGGTCATGCATTATTTAACATTTTAGGTTGTGTTATCTCTAGCCTGGAACGAGCTCGCACTTTTCAGGATCAGTATATACTTTTACCAATCACCGCTTGCGAATCATGAAGACACATTTCTCACGGTTTGCGACCACTTTTCATGATCGGTCAAGGTAGATTCCATGTGCCCAAAGAAACGAATCATTAAACTCATTGAGGTTTTCGTCAATGGAAGCGTCCGCGATACGAGGCATGTTCGATGTTACCCAAAGGATGAAAAGATGAAGACCAATTTGAGGGAATCGGAGACAAAGAATGGGCAGAAATTTGGCGGACTATTATCTATTGGGCGATGCTAAGGAAATGCATTTCCTTAAAGAGGGCGCCAGACCTTCACGCCTTCTTTGGATGGTAAACTTGAGTTTGCCATTGTACATATATCTAGCTAAACCTTACGTTTTGGTGTGCTATTGTTTTTCATGTTTAGTATGCTATGGTTCATTATTTATTTATTGCTATGTATCGTGTGCTATGTTTAGTGTGCTATTGAACATTTTCTTGTTCTTTCTGAATAATATATTATGATCTCTAACCTCTCTGTTCCAGCAATCTAGCCCTAATTTTGCTCACGGTTCTTAGGTACTTTCTCTCTTTAATTATTGATCCTTCGAGGACTAAGCATCATTCTGTTTGGGGGTGCTTTTAACCTGTAGCAAAAGTTAGGCATCTTGTTGCCTATATATAGTTTTTATTTTCGTATTAATAATTGTACTTAGTGACAAAGTCTTGTTTCCTTTTCAATGATGAAAATTGTTTAGAAATCTCACATTAGTATCCGAATTAGGATTTGTTTTAAGAAACTTTAAATAATATGCATGCAATAGTTTATACATCTTTTCATGAATATTCATGTATCGAGTATCATCGATTGTACATGGCGATGAAGTTTCGGAACCAACGGTTAGTTACTTAAACTATAAATCCTGTGAGAATCTAACCAAAACCTTGACATGAGTGATTTGTGTGTGATGACACGGAGGAGTAGTTTTTTTCGATTAGAGAAATCACACGCGTCTACTTACTTGATCACCACCCGAACCTTAGGCGAGAATTTAGGCCTTCTTTGGATCGACATAGCTAAAAATTCTTACCTGTTACAAATTTTACCGCTAGTCACTCCACTGAACCGTTCATCAAACCTTTCACTTTTACCAAAAATTCCTTACCCATTTATTAAACCAAATAAAATAACCTACCTAAGTGATGAGTATGAGAAATAGGATGAAATGTGGAAAGAATAAAGATAAAGACTTGTCCCAAATAAAAGTCAGTTACTTGCTTCAGGAAAGAAAAATAGAATCATGTTTTTAAGCCATCTAAAAAAAAAAAAAGATATAATAATAAATCCATTAGAGGCTTAAGAACAAGGTTATAAAGCTCAGTTAGAAGAAGGAAAGAAGACAAGGATTTCTCTAGTGTAAATATATGAAGTCCCTATTCTCTCATACTCGTAAATTTTGATTATCCATTTCCATTTTCTTGTACACTATCCACCTAAGCCCCACAATACCTAATAAAGACCTCTAGCTCAATTAGGAGTAGGGTGGTGTGATAATAAGTAGTAGACGTGATTGATCGACATCGGCTCCTCTGACTGTCATTGAGATGTGAGGAAACGTGTGCCCACTACACACTGGAGTTAACAAAACCTGAGTGGAAAATTTTTGAGTGAATTTGTGTTTCAACACATACCTACGAGAACCCATTTAGGTACGCTCTCCAAGGGATCCAGAAACAACCCTGCTAGTATATTTCAACGAAAAGTTCACTACATGAATAATCATATGTAGATGTTTTAATTATTGAATACATATTAACTTGAGTTTCAAAGAAATCAATCCTCGTTCCCTGCTAAGGAGATGTATGGATATCTGAGATTAATTTAGGAAACGAGTTTACATCGAAGTCGTTGTAGTATAAAATGAAGTTTGTGAGTATCTTTTCTGGAAAACTCTCACGAGGCTATAACTCGTCCACTAGGGAATTCCTAGTGGTTTAAGGCCTTGTTGCATATGATCAATGCAACCGCACTCTGCGAAACGAGAATTAGTTTAGGACTACACATTTTTGGCCACTTATCTATTTTAGTGTCTCTTCTTTGCTTGAGGACAAGCAAAGTACTGTTTGGGGGTAGTGTGATAAGCACCCAAAAGTGTATTATGAAACCCCATTGAGACATATAAATTTGGTTAATTATGTGTTTAATAATCATGAAATAAATATGTTTTCATCTTTTGTTGCGGTATTTGCGATAAACATAGAAATATTGGTTAAACCTGCGATAAAGCACGCGAGGAATGGCGATATATGAATTCTTCCAAATCCGCGAAGCATCAAACTTCCAAAGCTCCTACCTCTCGAACCCGGGACTCGAATCGACAAGAGAGCTGCTCGGACAATCGTAGGCGATGAATTCTACGATAGGCGGGAAGTTGTAAAACTACCCAAAATACCGGACCGCCATCGGATCAGATATGGACCCACTATCTTGGGGCCACAAGATTGGATGAGTCATCAATCATGGAGCATGTCAAGACAAAAATAACAAATTATTGGTGCAAAGTTGACACCTTGCATGTAATAAATTAGATTAGGTGTTAATAGTGAAAAAAAGGCAAGGTGTCACTTTGTTTTAATGTGGTGGATAAAAATGAATTAATGTGGTTTGATGATTCACGTGGGAGGAAATGAGATTTCTCTCAAATGGAGAAGAAATTAGACAAGGGTGGGGACACTCCATTTACTCCCTTGACTTATTTTCCTCACATGGCATTATTTTAGTTCCTTAGTGAAAAAAAATCATAAGTTAGTTTTTAGTTTTTGTAAGAAGCTTGTAATAGTTTTAATGGAGGAAACACTTGTTTTCTTCTAGAAAATAAATATATCAGTGAGTTTGATTGTTTATCTTCTTCCTTTCTCTATCTCTCTTTTGTTTTTTTTTTAGTTTATAAATCCTTGTCCCAAGGATCATGAGCTAACTTCCCTTTTGGGGAGTTAATCCAACTCATGTGAGGGTAAATCAATTTTTGTTGGTTTGGTAGGTTGTTAGGAAGAACAACTAGCTCTACACCCTATCCCAAAATGATAGTTAGTGTAGTGTCTAGTTAGGAATCAAAGCAATGAGCTTAGAGATAAGTCATTGCTTAGTTCCACTTGCTAGCATGTGTGAGCTCTTAAGTGAGCCATACATGCTAGGGATCAAATCTTTTCTTCCATTAGGGGCTTGTCTATGAGTCTAGGAAGGATCAAATAACCTTTTTCAAATCAACAACTAATGATAGTTTCACATGAGGAGGATTAACTCTCCACCTTTTCTTTCAAATCTCTATTTTGGTATTAAGTGCATGTTTTCAAACTTTAATGTCTTTCTTAATGTTTGTGTAGGAAGGAAAACCTAGCATTAATATTATAACCTTACTCCTTAGTTCCTTTTATTGTAACATCCAATTTGTAGTTGTTCTAAACTTTATGTTAGTTCGAATCCTTATTCCAACTCTACGAAACGAAGATCGTGAGTAAGGAACCTTGAGTGCTTTTGCATCAATTTAGAGAGTTCAAACCTCTAAGTAGTAGTAAACAAGCATATATCACTTGTCCTCTTAATCCATATATAATAACGGGCACTTACGAGCATTGTACATTGCTTTAAATCATCAATGAGTGAGATTCATTTGTGAATCAACAAACTCGATGGAATAGATAATGACATTCTATGTAAGGTGTGCTGTTGATTATAGAAGGAATCCGTGACCCGTAGGAAGTCGGGTTGATGATGTCCCCTTGAGGAGCTCAAAAAGTTTGTCATGTAAACCCTACAAGTGGATTTATTCCGACATGACAATGAGGTTGAGTGGTACTACTCAAGGACATAAGAAGTTGATTAATGTAGTTGTCAGTAACAGGACTTAATCAACGGACATTCAATATCTTAAACACGGGGAGATCAACGAGCATATAATATGGAGCCCATAAACACTGACACGTAATTTGGGATTAGGGAGGTAGTGCAACAATGACCTTTAATGGAATAAGCCATTTGTTTATGGACTTGGGCTGTGTGTTCTGGGCAAACATGGGAAGTGGAAAAAATAGAATTCACTATTGATGGTCCCTATTGTAGCCTATAAATAGAATACTCTTTCTCTTGGACGAATTCACTATTCACCTAGATTAGAAAAAGAGGCAAGGAAAGATAGATCCAAAATTGGATCTAGCTTTGTGAGAAAGAAGGTGGTTGGTAGATCGTTGTCCACACAACGTCTAATCTATTCTAAATGAATACAACAGAAGATCAAAGGGTTGATTTCGGATTTCATAAAGCTTGGATTCTCAGAGATTACATCTAAGCTGATTCACAAAGGTATGTTTTCTATCCAAAACCGTGAACCCCATTAATTCCGCTGTGCGTGGGGTTTGTAGAAATTTGCATTCTGAAATAACGGTTCCTACAGATGGTAGTAGGAATAGCTAAGTGTGGGGGAGAGTATCCATACAAAGCTTTGAATATTTTAAGATTGGTATGATGGTTGGTATTAAACCACCACTCGACAAGAGGAATCCACTTAACCCAGCTTTTCGGTGTGTCACCTATCATGTACCTCAAGTATGATTCCAAACAAGCATTCATGCATTGTCTGACCATCTGTTTGGGGATGGTAAGTTGTGCTAAGATGGATTTTAGTCCCTAATGCCCTAAATAGGGATTTCCAAAAAGAGCTGATAAACATTGCCTCGATCAGAAGTAATTGAATTTGGAAGGCCGTGTAACTTGTAGATGTTATCCATGAATAGTTTAGCCACTGTGGTAGTTGTAAATGGGTAGCTAAGGCATAAGAAATGACTATACTCTGTCAATCGATCGACAACCACTAGTATTACCTCTTTCCCTTTGGATTTTGGTAATCCTTAAATGAAGTCCATATTTATGTGTTGCCATGCATGTGCTGGTATAGGGAGTGGTTGAAGCAAGCCAGTTGGGAAAGCATGTTCTCCTTTGCACCTTTGATATACATCACATGTACTGACCATTTGTAAGACATCTTTCTTCATTCCAGGCTAGTAAAAGTACGCATTTTCTCTGATGTAACTACTTTGAATCCCTGAATGTTATCCCATAGAAGAGGAGTGTACGATTGCCAATAACTTCCTGTGTAGATCATTGTTGCTGCTAATGTATAGTCTACCTTTATATCTCACTAGAGACCTGACACATAATAATAATTTTTCATGCCTTCTGGTACGACTAACAGCTGAGCAATGAGTTGTTGTAACACTCAATCTTGTTCATAGCTGAGAGATACTTCTTGCATCCATTGAGGTTGTACCATAGAAATGAGCTAGCATGACCCATGTTCTTCTACTGCCCTTGAAAGAGCATCAGCAGCCTTGTTTTCTCTGCCCTTTTTGTACTTCATTTCATAATCAAATCCCAAGAGTTTAGTGAGCCATCACTACTATAAGGTTAAGTCCAATGGTTTGGTGTGCCATCACACCAAACTGCAATATAATAGGGTTTAGAGTTTAATGGGATCGCATTTTAGGCCCAATGGTTAATCTCTCACCCGCCAGTGCAATAGGTGTACAAGACAAAAACTACATTTCACAAATTGCTAACCGCCACTCTTGATAGCATATGCCAAATTTGTTGTTCTTTCTTCGCATTTTGCCCTTTCTCCTACCTTTCTCTCTTTCTTACCTGCCATTTGCAGTGGCGTGCAACCCAAATATATTATAACCGCCTTTCAGAGTGGTGCGTAGACCATGTGCCATTCTGCTAAAACTTGTGTTGTATATAAGTAAATTAATAGTGATAGAGTTGACAGTTTGGTGTTTTGACGCACCATTGGATCGCAATTTTCGTTATATTTGGTAGGATGGCGCACCATTGGACTTAGCCTAAGAGGGTAGTGATTCATTGCTCCATAAAAAATTTTGATACTATGTTGGTCAGTGTGTATGATAAAATGGTGACCTGTCAGGTATGATCTCCATTTGGTCACTGCCAATACTATGACAAATAGCTCTTTTTCATAAGTTGAGAAGCCTAAAGACTTTGGTCCTAGTGCTTTTCTATAAAACGTAATTGGTCTGCCTCCCTACATAAGAACTACACCCATTCCTCATGCACAAACATCAGTTTCCACAATAAATGGCTGTTGGAAGTTGGGCAAAGCTAGCACTGGTTAGTGGTCATAGCCATTTTAAGTTGTGCAAATGCATGTTTAGCTACCACTGTCCATTGGAAGCTATTTTTCTTTAACATGTAATAGTACCATATCCCTGAACATATCTTCGATAATAACCAGTAAGACACATCAATCCTCTTAAACGTTAACCCTTAATAGTTCTAGGTTGAGGCCAATTAACCATAGCTTCTATCTTAGAAGGATCAACAACCACTCCTATAGGTGTAATCAGATGGCTCAAGTACTCCAACTGGGGTTGAGCAAATGTGCATTTAGAGTACTTAGCATATATGATGCCAAAACAGATCGAACTAATCCATTATAGTTGGAACCTTAGTTCATTCTATTTATTATGCCTTCTACCATTTCAAGACATATTCATCATGACAACATTGTGTACTTAATCCTCTCTGTGTAGTAGAAAACATCAAGTTTGCTTTGCGACACCAGTGGGACTTAATTTGTGACTTGGGCGCAAGCAGGTAAACATAACAAGCTCAATTGATCAAGCACCTGATATATCTATGCTTTTGTGCTTGCATCTTACCTTTGATCTTAGGAGCATTTGAGGGTCTACCTTTGGTGTGAAGGAAGGTTAATTAGAGGTTTTGATGGATGTCACTCTACTACTATTTCTTAGTCAGAATGGTTACTGGAAACCAAATATAATTGTAAAGTGTGTAATACATATGTATTTTTTTTATATTTATATGTTTGCAACACTAATTCTATATTTCATTTATGATATGAATTACATTATCCAAGTTTCCAAGTTTTTTACTTCAACAAAAGCTTTCTTGGTTGAAAGATTAAGAGATTGCATCTATATGGTTGCAAGTGTTTTGAACTAATGGAAAGTAACCATGATAATTTTCAAAAAATGTTAATCAAGAATAATTAATTCATAACGTACATTTATCAACCAATCATGGCTTCAGGTCGATTATTTATTTTTGAGTATGTTTAATCTAGAAAAGAAAAACAATGTTGATTGTTAAGGAGAAAGTCATTTTCTTTTAAAATGTTGAATTTTGAAGAAGGGTGATCTTATTCACATGAATGAAATTGTTTAAAATTTTGTTGCTCAACTTTATTTAATACATCCTATGCATAAAATTTCAAGTAAATTTAAAATGTTTAGCAAAAATATTTATTTCATTAACTGCACCCATTCATGGAACAACATTTCGCTAACATTTTTGTAATGATATATGAAGAGAGATGTCTATTGCATGAATATACTAATTAAAATTATATGGATCCCTTTAAAGTTCAAATTCATATTCTGTAGGATTAGAAAACCAAATGGTGGCCTTTGAAAAAAAATGTGTTTTCGTCTAAGATTTCTATCATTTGTGATTTATTTTTTGCGCCTCTCTAATGATCTTCAATAGATTAAGCCTTACATGGAATTGGATATTGCTTTTTATAGTTGAATTTGTCACTTATAATGATTTGTTAAGATTACTCCTCTTTTACAGCTTCCCAAAAGAGGTGATATAATTTGTTGCATATTTCACTAAATTTTGGTTGATCAAAACTTGAATCATTATTACAATATTTTAGAGTTGAGATTTTTGGTACAAAATAATTAATAAAACTTTAATTATAAAAAATTAACAAAAATCAAGATAAATTTATGAAAACGGTCCCCGTTCGTTGAATGGGTACGAAAACTAGTAACTAACGAAATTGTTGGAACATCCTTCTTTATTATAAATTTGCATCATATCTAGTGAATCAACAACTCTAATCATGTACAGACTAGACATCAACTATATTCTAAAGTAGAGACCCCATTGTTTAACTATTTGTGTTAAATAATACCCGGGCACGTAAAAAATATAGCATGACAACAAAAATGTTGCAGATGGCACCCACTACCACTATGCAAATAAAACAGAAGTATGTAAAATAAGAATGTTATCACCTATGACCTACCCTACACAGTTTGAAACATATTTGTTATATTATTCTTACCATGATTAACAAGATTGGTTCTATTATGTAGATATAAATTTGGGTTAGTTAGACTTACCCCCCTATTAATAGTTACAATTAGTGTTACCCTCCCCCCCCCCCTCCTGCCCCCCTCTGTCTACATATTTTTCCAAGGAAATTAAAAATCCGTTGGTCTGGTCTTTTTCTGGTTACTGAAGTCACCCCTTACGGGGCAATCACTTTGGTAAATCCCAAGGAAAACAGTACCTTTCAAGTCAATGGCCAATGGTTAAAATATTTTCACGAGTTAATGTCCCCTGATGTGGAAGAAGTCATTTTACAGGACCCTGTCTATGAGGACTGACCTTTGTTGTTGGTGTACTTCCTTTCACTTCTATATATTGGTTAGTGCACCATTGAGGTAACCGATCCCTTCCAATGGAGTGTGTGGCTGTAAGTACTGGATCCTAAGTCCACGTTTAACATAATTCACATTTTCCACTCTTGCATGTTTTCTCGATTTTTGAGTAATGTTCCTCTATGGTGTGAATTATGTCCTTATTGCTTATTGTCTTTCCTTATATTAATCCGTATTCATTAAAAGTTAAAAATATTAAAATCATAAAAATAGTAATCTAGAAAGTCTCAGGAATCTGACTTTAAAAGACCCACGTTTTAAAACAAATTTTCAAACTTCGTTGCCAAAAATTTGTTTGGGGGTGGGGTGTCGGTCTTTCCATCCTTGATTGCTAAACTTTTCATTTTTGTTGCTTATGCTGTTTAATCGTATTTAGATTCGGGTTGACATTATCTATGAATTTAGATTTCATTTGTTCGCATAACTTATATCATACACGCACTCCAAGGCATTCTCTATCTTTTTATATGTCAACCACGGTTAGAATAGAGTATTTTATAGTTCATTGGATTGGAAATTCTCTCCTGATCGTTTTCATAGTTCATTCATAAAAATCGGACCGTGAACGAGTCGAGCATTTCAGTATGAAGATTAGCGCGCATAAGAATGGAATCGACAAAAATCGAATTAGGCTTGGGCCCAAATTCTGCACGTATGTGCCGCACACGTGTGTTTCCTTCCTTAAACACAAAAATAGTTCGCAAGTTTCTTTATTTTCCACCATTAACAACATCCAAACCTTTAAAAAAAAAAACCGCCACGCCAAAAGCTTTAACCTACTCTACACCATTATCCAACACCAACTTACCCACCGAAAATACAAAAAAATTACCAAAATAATAAATTTTCACAACCACCACCGCCACCACTCCAAGTTTGTGAGTGAATCCCATTCAAACTCATTCCCTACATTGTCTTCATCCCACAAATCGTTTCAAAACTTCAATGGCTCAAAGACGAAGAATCTTGCCGGAACAAGCTTTTACTACCGACCACTTTGCGCCATTTTATAGTGACGAGATGATTCGTAGGGATTGGATGCATTTGTGGTATTCGACGAATGACTTTTATCACGACGATTTGGTCCAACAATTCTATAAGATGAGGGAGTTGGATGGTAATAATTTTTTTGTAAAGGTGAATAAATTAAGGAGAGAAGTGGATAGAAATTTGTTAGCTCGTATTTTCGGCATGGAGGAAGGACGCAATCTACTAGCCACATTGCAAGAATCCCAAATTGTTGGGATCGAGCCTTTGATGAAAGAGACGGTTTTGAAGGAAAACTACAATGCGAGTTTGCATTGTGTTCGTCAGTCGTCTCTGCGAACCAACCAGCTGGCTGTAGCTCAGTGGATTGGTAGGAATGTCATTGGAAAAGAGAAAGTCAGTGACATCAGTTTGAATTGTCTTCATGTTCTATGGATACTCAGGAGAGGAAGTATGAATTCTGTATCCTTGAGTTTTTGATAAATATGATTTGAGGAGTTGGGAAGAGTATTGTACCTCTCCCTGTTTTGATAACAAAGATCATGATGAGTTTGAGAGCTACTCCGAAATCTGATTGGATTATGCTGAACTCGCATTCAAATGCAAGTATTTACACGCAATGTATCCAGAAGACTTGGAGGTTGCCTGGAGAGAGGGTTGTGGAAGAGGTTGATTCGGATGATGATGAGGACACGACATGTTTTGATGCCGATGCCTTGGAGAAGTGTGGTTTTGACGTAGAACTCATGTCAGTGCTTCATCATGGCATGCATTCTCTTAATACTATCTGTGAAGATCTCCGGACTCGGCAACAGACTACCATACATCAGAACTATGAGATTCATGCCCAGTGTGAGGATGAGCGTTGGGACGAGATGAAGGCATTTATGGAGGCACAGAGCCGTTTCCAAGTGGAAATTCTATGACGCATGCCACCCCTGGGGGGTTTTGCTTCAGATGAGTCTGAGAGGCATGGGCGTCGTCGCCGAAGGACGGATGGCTCGGGCCCATCTTCATCCCAGGCCCAATCTCCATCTCAGGGTCCATCTTCATCTCGTGGCTAGTTGTTTAGAAAAATTTGTTGTTTTGATGTTGTTTTTAATTGTTTTTATTAGTTTGGATGTTAAGTTGTTGAATTAAGTAGTTAAATTTGAATTCGGTAGTTAATTGTTATTTGAATTTCGATTTGAATTTAATTTGGTTCTTTTCAACGCATGCGATAATTTTTGCGTTAATCCCACCTTCCCGAATTGTTTGGGGGTGGTATTATTTCTTTTAGTATTATTTTTATATGATCCACCATTTTAAAAGTAATATTTTGATGATTGTTGGGAATGTTGCCGATATTGGCATGGCTATGATTAGATATTGTGGTAGGATGAAATTTCAATGAGTTAGGAAGTTGCTATTCTAAATTCAATTTAAAAGATATTAGGCTTGTTTTGGAATAAGGAATATGGGTTGTTTTCGTTTTAGGTTTTGGAAATATTTTGTTTCTGGCAATTGCCTTAAATTTTTTTGGCAACTTGTCGATTAGTTTTAGAAACTAAAACCCTATATATACTTGATTCATTCTACACACAAAAACCACACATCTCATTTTCATCTCTCACCTTAAACCTCTAATTTTTCCTTTTGTTTTTCACTGCACCCTGTTCTTCGCACACGGAGCACGACCCGCGCCCTACCAAGACTAATTCTGAGCGTGCCTAGCGCTGAAACGCATGTAACTCGATTTAGCTCTGAGCGCGACCTACGCCCTACCAAGGATATTTCTGAGCACAACCCATACCCTGACCTTCGTAGCCACGAAAAATTCTAATTTTTTGTAGGTTGTTCCAGGGTCGTTTGCAGCTCTTCTAGAGAGTAGTTTTGTGATGACATCTCCTACAGTCATACCTGAGTAGTCTTTCGAAGACTTATTGGGAAGCGAGACCTATGGAGGTTGGTTCTGTGACACGCGTTCCTTTTGTGTGTGTAGATGGTATATGGATGATGTAAATGGATGATGGTCGTTGAACAAAATAAAAGCGTACCAAAACCTAATTATCCCTCAATAAGTAAAGAATGTGTATGGTATCGTTCCATTTTTAAGTGTATATTATGTGAATGACAAGACTGAAAGGGAGTTTGAGGGATTAAAAACTATGATTGTAGATATTTTAGATTATAATACTAAACTAAACTAAATTAACTAAACAATTGAGAATTTATAAGAGAGGGAATTCAAGAGATTAGAATCCACCAATACTTTTGATCTATGACCTTCTGCTTCATGGCTGTTCTTACAAGTATACTACAATTAGGCAATCGAGCAAGTGCCGATGCCCTCTTGGACGAAACATCATTAACAATTAACTCTACTTAAGGTTGTTCCTATGTTTATGCTATTAATATATTCTTTCCTTTTATGTAAGCTCGGGCAGCCATTTAATGTATTACCGAGAGCAACATCAAGGAGTACTTCCTAATAGGGCGGCCATTCAATGAATCACCACTTAAGGCAAACACAAAGAATACTTCCCTAACTCTAAAGAACTATACTACTAGAAGAAAAGTAAAGAACACTAGTATGATATTAATATTGCAAAACATAAACCCTATTCTATACTTCCATCCCCTGGTGTGGGCAATGAAACTAATAACTAAAAACATAAAGAACTAACCTGATTGAAGAACACCTTCAACCAGAAGAATCATTAAACCTTAAGCATCGGCTTCATCTCCTCCCTTGAAGGAGAAGATTAGCCTTCCATATAGAAGGAAGAACACGAAGAACGAGAAGAAGAAGAGTCAAAGAACATAAGACTAGAAAGACTAATTTATTAAGACTTGACTAGTTAAAACCAAATCTTTTATTATTAATCTCTCTCTACCTCAAGTTCTGGAGGCAAGAGTATAAGTGAATTGGCCAATTATATGAGGCACTTAGGTCCTCTATTTATAGGGGTTACAATGAGTTCTAGAAGCATTCCAAACCGCCATTTGTTTCCTAATACAAATCAACTTCTTTCAGAGTCCAACTTTGTCCCCAAAACTGAGAAGGAATTGGCTACATTGTCATTTCATGCGTCTGGACGCACGATCCATGCGTCTTAGACACGGGCAATGCGTCTGAACGCACGATCCATGCATCCTAGGCGCGGAAGTCTATTTCCCCTCTTTTGCTCTATCCTTCTATCCTCTTTTGCGGGCTTTGGTCCATGCAACGAATCCTTTGGCCTTGGGCTTCCAAATAGGCTTTAAAATAGGTCTAAGTCGCATCTTTAATAGCTTCAATTCCTTGGCCCTTCTCCATGATTGTCCACGGGCTTCCCATGTGATCCTTAATGCTCTAAATTGCTCCATTTTACCCCTTTTTCACTTGTAGAATCATAAAACATAACTTACAAAGACTATTAGTCCACTAAGATGGCTAAACAAGAGGCATAATCGAGGTTTAAATTGCACTTTTTGAGTACTTATCACAACTCCCAACTAGCTTTTTGCTAGTCTCTTAGCAAATAAGATAAAAAAAATATATATAAGTGATCAAAATCACATCCTAATAACAAAAATAAAATCCTAACTAGGGCTGCAGACGGATAGTTTCGGATTCGGATATGCCTACATCCGAATCCGAATCCAAAATTTATTACTCACATCCGAATGTGAATCCGAATCCGACCGGATGTGTAAAATAATGTCCGAATCCGATATCCGATATCCGAATCGGATATCGGATAATATCCGATCCGATCACTAAACATGGGCTTTTGGGCTTTCGTGATTTCGTGATGGGCTTATCACCTGGTACAGTCCGAATCATGTTCTAAATTAACCTATTAAAAACTGTGGCAGTACCTTATTCATCAAAATCAACCTGTTAAACACTAAATTAACATTAACATAGCAGTTCATCAGTTCATGCTTCATTAACCTGTTAAACAAACTTCAAGTCTTCAACAGTTCAACCTCTTAATTAAGAAAATACTTCTAACTTAAGAAAATACCCTCATAACCTATTATAAACATAAAAATCTATTACAAACTAGAGATCATCTCTATTACATAAACATAGAAATCTGGCCCCTGCCCATACAACACTTTTCGCATCCAAAACGGTTCCAATCAATTAACACATTAACACCTGCATAGAGGTAAAATCACAACCAACTCATTTAGAGATTATATTTGAAAATAAATAATTAAATACTTCACGAAAACATAAAGAAACATATGTATCACTAATTACTTAAAAAAGTAGACAAGATATAAATTAACCTTACTAGTCTTATTCTTACCTTGTTTCATAGTGTCGAGACTAAAAGTTGTTCTATCACAAGTCAAGCATCCAATCCAACAATCGGTACTAATGCATAAATGAATTAAGATATAAATAAAGTTAGACATGATGTAATTCTTGAATATATATATATTCTTAAACAAAGTTCAAGAGAAGGAAGTTACCATTAAGTTTAGGCAACCAATCCTTCAAACATACCAACGCCTCCACAGAATCAACAACCAATGATGAACGAGAGTCGGTAATTATTCTACCACTTACTACTACTAGAACGTTTCTTTATCTTGCAAACTTTCAAATGATTTCTCAAATGCGTAGTACCCAACTTACTACTAGGATCAAAACTCTTTTTTTAAGCAGGAGCTCTAGCCACACTTTTGAACGCTTACCTTTCAATGGATCAGCACTTTCAGCAGGAGCTGTTTCTTCATCCGACGATATACTAGCAGCAGCAGTATCGGCATCAATAGGCGTAGGCTCGTTGATAGGCGTATGACTCACACTACCACTAAGTGAAGGAGCTGATGCAGCACTGCTTGGGGTTGGGGTAGCCATTTCCACCTAGATAATACAATAAATAGAGTCAATATTAAAGACAGACTGACAGACAACACTTTTAGATTCTTCAAAATTCAAAATTCAAAAAATTCAAAAAATTCTTCAAATGGTTTAACTGTTGTACGTTTGTTATTACACATTTGCAGAGAGAAAAGAAAAATTTGCAAGATTTGAATGGCGTGTATGTGTTTAATGTTGCAGAAACAGAGGATCTTCATGTTCAAACAATGAGAATTCTACTAGTTCCACATGCTTGAACGAATGTGTTGTAGATCGTACTCCAGATGAACGGGTTGTAGAACTGTTATTGAAGCAGAGAATCCTAATAAGAAACTAGCAAACGAGTCGTCAACCAAAAACGTGTGCGTGAATGAATGCATTGTTCATTCTGTTGAAGAAGATGCTCTATATAAGAAGCTTGATAATGAGGATTTAAAAGATTCTCTAAACAATGAGGATTTTAAGGGCGTGAGTGAATGTGATGTAGATTTTATGGAGGAAGAGACTGTGAATAAGAAGCCACTGAAAGAGTCTCCAAACAATGAGAAAGAACCCAAGTGCTTGAACGTGAGTGAAAAGCCATCTAAACAATTAACTCGGAAGTAGTCGTAGTCACTAAAAATCAAGATTTCACAACTGATTACATAAGAGATAGTCAACAACTGAATGGTGACAACTGAATGGTGACGAAAACTATATTAAAGAGTTTGATTCGATAGAGGCAAGACTTAAGAGTTTAACAAACTGGTGGTTCTCTGATTTAAAATCGTTTATACAAGTAGATGTTTAAAATCGTTTAAAATCGTTTACTGATGTTTTTATCTATAGTTCTAGAAGATGTGTTTGGGATGAGTGTAGTAAAGACATACCTTTGCGTGTTGAAGAGTGGTGGTGCTTTGAGGAAGAAGAAGAGGAGCGGTGGTGGCTGGTGGTGCGTTGAGAATTTGAGGGGATTTTGAGATTTGAGAATTTGAGTGGTGGTTGCGGGTTGCGGCGCTGAGAATTGAGAATTGAGAGAAAGAAAAAAAACCCTAAACTAAATTAAATTTGTATTTATATTTTATAGTTTTAATATAATAATATATTTATATTAATTAAATCGGATTTGGATATTATCCGACCGGATAGTACCGAAGATCCAGATCCGTATCCGAAATCTGTTCGGATGTGAAAATTTATCCGAATCCGAATCCGATATCCGAAAATTTCGGATAATATCCTATTTTTCGAATACGAATACGAATCGGATTAGGATATTCGGCTATCCATCTGCACCCCTAATCCTAACTCACTTTTGTAGGCATTGCGATTGCATTTACCATATGCAACAAGGCTTTAAACCTTTAAGTTCCCCAAAAATGATGAGTTATAGTCTCGTGAGGGTTTCTAGGTGATATACCCACAAAATCAATCAATAGCATTATAACACCCCGTGTTTTTATTCGGTTATTTTCCTAATAATAATAATAATAGATAATAGATAAAATAAAATAGGATAAGTGTTAGTGGAAATAGGAGACATGGGTTTATGGGATAAACCTTCTTCCCTATTTCGGGGGTTTTGTTTTTAACAGAAAGAAAGCAGAATAGGGTTGGTAAAAAACACAGCGAGAGTTTTAGAAAAAAAAATGGAGTTTTACTGAAAGAAGAAAAGGTGTTGAACGAGGAAGATCGTCCTTTCGCGCAACAGTTGACTTCGGTCTTTCAGGATTTTTCTCGCTGTTCGGTTTATAAACAGTGAGTAGTTTTTCTATTTCACTGAATCTAGAGTTTTGACATGTATAAAGAAATAATTTTGATGTCTATAGTTTCTGCGCATTTTACTGCCATTCTGCTATTCTCCTTGTTACTGTCGTTGTATCGTTAAAACTTGTTAAATGCTAGGATATTGCTCGATTGATATTAAACCGTGAAACTCTGAAAGTGAAGTGTTTGTTAACTCTGAAGTGAATTGTTAACCCTGTTGAACTCTGAGATTTTAAAGTGAACTGTTAGAAGTTGACTAGTGAAACTAGGAAGTTTACTCTGTTAGAGCTCGGACGAGGCTATTAATGGCGTCGTCAAGCCAACAGAAGTAAATTGTCGAAAATTGTTTTAGTTTTAACTCCTTTTTGTTTTGATTGGAAAGTGTTGGTGGTCTATCGGTGATGATTTGTTGTTGTCGCGATATGGGCTTTTGAAGCTCCGGAGGAGCAGTAATGGCGTCTAAACAAAACCAAATCGTCATGATTTTGATTGTTTGAATAATTTGGTTTGTTGGTTTTGTTGTAAGGTTAGCTAGGCTGTAGCTTTGATTGTTGATTGTTGAAGGGAGATTGGGTACTGGAGAGTGTGAAGGGAAGCTTTTACAGACATTAATGGCGTAGATCGAGATTTTTATAGTATAACGAAATTGAGAATTTAAGTTATCGGCAGTTTGGGTTTTTTCTAAGGAGTGAAACCGTGGGTTTTAAATTGAAGTTAGGTTGGTGGTTTGTGATGGCCAAATGGGTGGAGTTGACGAGCGGCGAGGAAGAAGAAGAAGGAGAATGTCCTGTTCATTTTTTTGTTGGACCGAAATTCAACTTTTGTTTTGGGCCGATTTTAAGTTTTAGTGGGCTAGTCCATAGTATCTATTTCAGATAGATATTTCAAGGTGGGCCTAACCAGTTTATGGGCCGGGTTAAGGCTTGAGTTATTTAACTTGGTTAGTTTAGCTAATCGGTTTATGACTAGAGTTGACTTTGACCAGAGTTGACTTTTGACCAGGGTTGACTTTGAATAGTTAACCTATTTTGACTTTCAACTCGGATTATAATTTGGGCTATTAGGATAGGTCTGGGGCAATTAGCATGCTTGGCTTTAGGCTAAGACCTTTATATATACGTGTGTATGTGTATTAACTACTATGTGATATTTCAGTTTTATACACAACGTTATGACACTTAGACATCGGTATATTAATAACGCGTAAACCAAATACACGAATCAAGATACTCCTTTGTTCTCTGAAATGATATATACAATAAAGTTCAATAATGCGTAAACCAATTTACCACCTCTTTTAGAACTCTCTACGCCTTAAGTTTTGGAATTGAGTTTTATGACTGCTGCTGTCATATATTAGGTGGGCATTTATTGAATGTGCCATAAATGGCCAGTTAGTGTTATATAGGGGTATTCATTGAATGTGCCATGAATTTCATTGAATGTGCCATGAATGACCGTGATTGTTTGGACTGCCCTAGAGAGGAACTAAGGTATTCGCCTTGCGGGTTAGTTGTATTCTTTGATTATGCGAGTGTTTGGGTTTACTTTTGAATACCTAATATAATATCTACATATGTTATATAGAAGTTCTAACTTTCTTTTGCAGGAGGGTAGGACTTAATAACATTTTATGCAGGGACGCGGTCCTACCCTTATATAGCAGTGGATATCGGTAAGTTTTAAATTCAATGGTTTAGATATTAAAACGAGTTATTAGAATGAGTTAATATAATGGAAGTTTTGCTTGGGAAGAAACTATGCCGGTTGAAATGATGGAACTACCTGTCTTCCAAGCTGAGAATGATTAAGTTATGGGAAAATATAAAGTGATTGTTTGGATAATTAAAGTATGATAATGGTTTACATGTGGTTAGTCTACTCATACCAGCAAATTCTATTTTTGCTGACCCATGTTTGCTTTGTTTTGGCAACGTGGGTGTGTTCTTGGGAACATAGGTGGAATGCAGTGGAACCGCGGCGTTTGATTTGGATTTGATCTGGAGCAGTCCGTTAGTTCTTTTATTAGGTCTGATCTTTTGGAAGTATGTAATAACGTAGTTTTCTTTTCATATGACATGAAAATACGATGTTGAAGACTTGTTATTCTTAGAGTGGTTTGATGTTTTATTGGGATGGAAGATAGACTTTTTATAAAGTAATTCAGAGAATTTTTGGAGATTATTTTTGTTGTTAAGATTCTTTATGATGTGGGTTTTAGGTTTTGACATGTGTTGTATCCACCCCGTCATAGCTTGAGTTTTTAGACAATTGAACCGAGTGATGTTTGAGATATTTATATTTCAAATATTCATTTTTTTTTAATTGTTTAGAAATTCGGGCTGTGACAAGCATGTTCAAGAATGATAGTATTTTTCAGAGAGAGAAATTCCTTACCCACTTAGTGCTTACTCCAACAGACGGTCTCTATTGCTAACTACATTGCTGCAAAGACTCATAGATTATGATGGGAGATAGTAAAAATTGACAAAATTCCATCTCTATCAAGGCTTATGTTTGTACTTAGTCAATCTCCTATACTCTCCTATCCAAGAAATGGAATCCCTAGTTTACCTTTAGACATATAATCTCGACTTTCAATCCTCACCGGTCATACTCTCAGAAAAGAATCTCTTAAAAGATAGTATACTATTTTACCTCATGTATGTGGGGAAAAAAATAATGAATACGAACATCCCACATACTACCTTGAAAAAAAGCATTCTAGATGACAGTAGTCTCATGGAAAGAATGGCAATCACATATGAAGTGTCGGGTCCTTCACTTTAGCATCCTCTCACCTATTCTAGACTTCGTACCATACTGTAGTGATAAGTCATGGGTTGTAACTTGGCTTGGGTATTGGTTTATGAAGAAGGTAAAAAAGATTCTAAGGTTGTTTCTGAAAACACTAAGGGTTTTGCTTCTTTCTTTGGAAGATTTCTTCAAATTCTGTATTGCAGAGAAAATTCTTCCTTTGTCTGACCATTTCTATCCATTCTATTCAACTATTTTTTTTTTATTTTTATTTTTATTTTTATTATTATTTTTTTTTTAAACTCAGTGGTATATCCTTGATTAGTTCTGGATATGCTTGTTTTCCACTTGCTTCTTTCACTTAGAATAGAATGATGGTCTTCATTGTATCTCTTTGATATTTCCTTGTAATCTTCCTTTTGTGCTCTTTCTTCCTCCTTGTGCCCCTCATATTCTCAGAAACATATGGGTATGGCTGATAAAGGTTTTTGGCTATACTCCTTGTCTGGAGTTGTGTAAACACTACCAGAATTTTGGCAAATTGGGACGGATGGGGACCGTTCCTGTTTGGTGTGTGTCAAAAATCAGCAAAAAATAAGCTACCGGATGAGTAAATTTGTTCATATGTTCGCGATGGACCTAACAGGAACGGCTCCAGTCCATTCCAAATAGGAAAAAATGGTGTAGTGTAAAGGATAAAGGGTTTTAGAAGAAATGGCTTGATGTAAGGCTCAAAAGGGTTTAACATGATGGTCCTACTAGGTGGTATAAAGGCTGAATGGGTTCACTACTTGACTTATCAGTATGATACTTTGTTTCGAATAGACTACAAGACCTAATGGTTATCTCCCCAGTTGATGCCACTTCGTGATTAACCAAATCAACAAATATGAGAATATATTACAACGACATAAAGAACTGAAAGATGTTGAGTTACTAAAACTTGGAGTTTTCGTAATAACTCTCCAAAGAATGGGTATAAAGCTCAACTCTCATGGGCTAAGTCTAAAAATTATACTTCCAATTTACTAGGGGTTTAAATCTCTCTTCTAGCAAAAGTACACAAAACTGACCAAGTACTATGGTGGTGCCTTGATAAAGAATTCTATCAACAAGAACTATGTCTGAGCATAATAAATGGTCTAAGCGGTAATGAAATCAATAATATCAACTATATATCAAACTCAACACTAAGCAGTATAGAATCTATATCCCAGACTCATCATTAAAATTCATTTTTCTCATGCTACTGATATAGATTTTTTTTTTTTTTTTTGAAAACTAATTTTCAAAATTCATTTCTCAAGTATACCCTCCCCCTACTTATGTATGCATTGACCTCAATGTATAAAGAAGTAAATGAAATGGAAGAGAAAAAGGTAGGATATTACCATTGATGCTGAATTTTTAGGTCTTTTTACGTCAGATCCCCAGAACATAATGTGAGTCTTTTAAAGTCAGATTCTCAAGACTTTTGAGTCCTTTATAGTAAGATCCTCAAGACTAGTATTCCCACCCACTAAGTTTCACTTTGTAGGAATTCTTCTGATCTCTTTTAACAGGTGATTGACAGAAGTATACCTTATACCAACAATTTTCTCTTAATGGTTGTAGCCCAGGACAAGTTTCAGAATGGCAATTCTTATACCAACCTAGCTTACGCACTCTCCTTTTATGCACAAATGAACTTTTGCCAAACCCTACACGAGCCATAGAAATAATCTTCCTTTGAAGGTCAACAGGGAGTAAATCCCATAAACTAACAGGTGGGGAACACTTAGGTTTCCATCTCAAAATTGATCTCTCGACAACATGCTTACTTCCTGTAGACATTTTCGCTTGATCTACTAGAATTCCTTCCTTTGAAACTTGGTGACCCAACACTATCCCTTCCTTTACCATGAAGTGACACTTTTCCTAGTTCAGAACTAAGTTGGTATCACAACAGCGTTTAAGGATTAAGGAGAGATGTGGTGCAGGTAATCCTCAAACGGACATGTGAATGTGGTATTCTATTGGTCCTCAGGGTGGATATGGATCTGAAAATATCCTGAGTAACCATCAAGAAAGTAGTAGTAAGTTTGTCTAGCTGATTTTTCTAATATCTGATCGATGAAAGGTAATGGAAAATGATCTTTCCTCGATGCCCTATTCAGGTTCCTGTAATCGATGCAAACTCTCCATCCAGTTTGATTCCTGGTTGGAATCAACTCATTGTTCTCATTCTCGATCACTGTGGTTCCAAACTTCTTCGGCACAAGTTCATAATGCCTGCGTCAAGGAGTTTGACGACCTCTTCTCGGACTACTTTCTTCATCTTCGGATTAAACCTCCTTTGTGGTTGCTTAGAAGTATTGGAATCCTCTTCCAAATGAATCCTATGTTGAACTATCATAGGGCTGATCCCCTTGATATCATCAATTGTCCAACCTATAGCTGACTTGTATTCCTTTAAAAGTGCTACTAACCTGGATTCCTGCTCCTCAGTCAAATCTGATGCAATGATTACTGGGTAGGCTCCCAAATCTCCCAAGAAAACATACTTGAGTGTAGATAGCAAAGGCTTCAATTCTAGCTTAGGAGGCTCCTTCTTAAGTGTTTAGAAGGTCCATCAGGCATAGGCGATTCAAACTTTTCTTTGAACTTGCTGTCATCCATGACAGGCGATGAATCCAAAATCGCATTGATTGCCTTGACACTAAGTTCCTCACAATCTGAGTCTGTTAGAGCTTTCAACAACTTTCAACATATGAATGAGTCGATAATCGTGCTAGGATATGAATGAGTCGATAATCCTATGGTTGCTATAACATATGGAAAACAATTTTAATCATGCATAAAACTGGGTGTGATACCAAAGGTTTGGGGCTCACACCTCCTCAAAGGTTCGCGATCTCATTTAAAAACAGGCTTACCAATCAAAAAAAAAAACATATGGAAAACATTGGTCTCGACTCTCATATTACCAAAGGATAACGTCATATTACCGTTTCAACAGTCGATGAGTGCATTTGTAGTGGCCAAGAATGGTCTGCCAAGAATGATTGATATCTACCTACCAGATGTAGGTTTTGTGTCGAGTACTATAAAATCAACCGGGTAATAGAAATCTTCGATCTTGACTATGACATTTTCAATGATTCCTTTAGGTATCTTCACTGATCTATCTACGAACTGTAAAGTAACATCAGTCGGTTTTAGATCTTTCAAGCCCAACTTCTTGTAGATGAAATATGGTAGAAGATTCACACTGGAACCCAAATCTAATTAATAAAGCTTGCTCCTCCAAAGAATCTCCAATTCTGCATGTAATAGTTGGACTTCCAGGATCTTTTAGTTTCACAACCGCTAGATTCTGTAGGTACGATGAACATCTTTGACCAATAAAAGCTTCTTTCGGAATGTTGGTCTTCTTCTTCACTAGATCTTTCACGAATTTGGCATACGAGGGAACTTGCTTGATGGCGGTCAGAAATGGGATATTAATATGCAAATTCTGAATTACATCGCAAATCTCCTTATATTGGTCATCCTTTCTGGTATTCACTAGTTTCGATGGAAACGGTGCTGGTGGATTCTTCAATATCGGTTCTCTTCTTTCGGCTTCGGTTCGCTTGGTAATAGATAGTGGAGTGACAGGTGGAGTCACTCGTGATGGCTTCTTCTTACTTACTTCCATTGTAGTTCCTTCAACTTCTTTTGCAACAGTTTCTTCAGCAGGTGGCACAACACTAGATATATCTGGAGTGTTAGAACTGGGTGGGATGGTGGGGACATAAGTTACCTTAGGCTCCGCATAATCTTTTCCTGGTTCATAGACAATCTTGTTATCAACTTTCTTGCCTGATGATAAAAGTAAAAACGATAATTTTACATACGAATAAGTAACGAAACTCAAACGTAAGTAAAACTAAAACTTATTTACGCTTAATATTATCAAAGTTTTCTACTCTCGATGCTAATGAAATATAGTTGGAATAGAAAGTTCGTTCCACTCCTAGTTCTTTAGAATTCACATTAACTAAGATTATCAGTCTATCAAAGTCAATGAGAGTACGAATTATCTAATTATGCTAACAACGATGGGAAATAATGTAATCGAAATGTTTTGAATAATACGATGGCAATTTAAATACTAAGGTTTGAATCTAGATAAAGAATTAGGGGAATTTGATTCTACCTTAACTTGACTTAATTTACTAATGAAGAATTGTCGTAATCCGAATTGTAATGCTTGCGCTTAACAATTGGGTGTTTATAATCCCTAATTGTTCATGGTAATCTCTACCAACTAACAACTAGCGTGTAAAGCAATCAAACCCATTCTCATGGTGAAATAATTACTTTCTAGAATGGAATAGAATATTACAAACTATTCTATGCTAACAACAATCAAGTTTTATCAAGGCTTCTTCAAACCCCTCTAATGGAGGTTTTAGCCTTGAATAATTATACTATAATTTCTTAAACAAGAACAAATATAACAACTCATTATTGAATAAATGATTAAACTTTATAATCTAATTTAACAATAGTCTAAGATTCAAAATGAATTAAACTGAATTTAAAACTAATTTAGAACTAAGATTATGAATACTAATTATCAAATTAAAACAAACTAATTATGAATTCAAGACAACTAAATCTAAATAAGAATTGAATCAATAAACTAAATTGGAATGAAAACCTAATAATTTATTGTAAGACTAAATCTGATTCTAAATAATATTCATTCTTTGTTCTAACTAATCTATTGGAATGGAAAACTAATTTTTTCAAGTAAGAAAAAACTCGATCTAAAACAAGTTATTGGATTCTTGCTAAGCTAAAAAACTAGATGCTTAAGAGCTAAGTCTTGTGTCCTAAAATGGAGGAGACAAGATCCACTTTTTCATGCATGGGCTCGAATTTTCGAGCCCAAAACCCAATTTCTTCAGTCCACATAGGGGTTTTCAGCTTGATTTTACGTCAACAGGCTTTTTGTCCAATTTTACTCCTCTAATTGGGTCAAGGCTTGGACCATTAGAAAGCTCATTCCAAGTCGGTCGTTTTGACATAAGGTAGGCCCAATTCCAAGGTCTGAGTTCAAAGATACGTCTTTTGGAAGTTCTGTTGACTTTAATGCGCTATTTCTGCCAGCGTTGACTTTTTAGCTTTGACCGGGCTTGAAATGGGATTTTTCTCCTTGGATCTTAGCCTTTAATCATAGAACTTCTTAACAACCAACCCTTGCTCCATTATCTCGCAAAAAGGGCGCATTTCTGCACATATTCGACTCCAATGCCTGAAATACATAAGAACACGATAACAGTACTAACTCTTACTTAATAATCACATAATTGGTCAAAAAGCAATATTGTTAAAGGGTTAAAACTACAGTTTTGGGCTCTTATAAAACCACCCCCAAACAGCATTTTGCTTGTCCTCAAGCAAATATGAGAAATTAGAATAAGTGACCAAAAATAGAGTTCTAACTAATCTCGTTTCGCCGAGTGCGATTGCATTGACCATATGTAACAAGGCCTTAAACCACTAGGAATTTCCTAGTGGACGAGTTATAGCCTCGTGAGAGTTTTCTAGTAAAGGTACTCACAAACTTCATCTATACTACAACGACTAAGAAATAAAACTATTGTTTCCTTATTTATTGTCTCAATTATATATACATCTCACTAGTAATGATTACAGAATAATCAAGTCGAAACCTAAGCTAATATATGCATAATAATCAATCATCTACGAATACACATATATAAAATGAGTAATACTATGAAATGTACTAACAGGTCCGTTTCTAAAACTTTGGAATAACGTCCTTAAGTAGGTCCTCACATAAATGTCAAGACAAAAACACTCTGATTTTTCCGCTCAAGTTTTGCTACTCCAGTGTGCAGTGGGCACACTTTACCTTACAATCTCAATGACACACAAGGAAGCCGAAGTCGATCAAACACATCTGCCACTTACTATCACACTAACCTATTCCTAATTGAGCTAGAGGTCTTATTTAGGTGTTGTGGGGATTAGGTGATAGTTTAAGAATGAAGGAAATGGATATTCAAAAAGGACAAGTATGAGATAATAGAGTCTTCATATTATGTAACTAGAGAAAACCTTGTTCGTTAATTTTGCTCCTACACTTTGTTTCCATCTTTAGCCATTTTTTTTCTTTTTCTTTGGCTTTTGACTCCTTTGATTATGTTTTTTTTTTTGGAGTTCTAACTCTTTATTTTCTTTATTTTATTTTATTTTTTTATTATTTGGATGAAAACTTTCATTTCTTATTGGAAGCGACTAACAAATTCTTGATTTCAAAGGTCTTTCTCTTTTCTATTCTTCATATCTATTCTCAGACTCATTCAAAGAATGGGTCGGCTGATTTTTATTTTTATTTTGTTTTGTAAAAGGTTAAAGGATTTGTGGTTTATGAAAGGTTAAAGAAAGGCTCAGAGGGGCGACTGGCGGAAAATAATTCATAGGTTTGAATTTCTGGCTATATCGATCCAAAGAGGGCCTAAATTCTCGCTTAGGATATGGTATAGTGATCAAGCAAGTGGACGTGTGATTTCTCTATCCGGATTTTACTTCTCCCTTGTGTTATTTCTCAAATGTTTCACTCATATAAGGCTTTAGGCTATATTCTCACAGGATTTGTAGAATAAGTACTTTAGCCTAGATTTCATAAACTTACTGCCAATACAACATAGATACTCATGCAATATAGTTATAGAAAGATGCAAAAATTATTACCTACATACTAACCTAAGTTTCTAAAAACTATTATAATGCAAAAGCTAACATGAGACTTCTAGATTATTAAGAGCATAGAGAAAGAACCAATACAAATATTCCTAAGTGTATAGCATAAACTTTTTATTTATATTTATTGAATTTTTGAAATTTTTACTAGAAAACAAGTGCATATTGTACATATCTATATCCTAACAGATACCTTAATTACACCTATTTCTATGCCACCCTCAAACAAGAAGCATGCTTTGTCCTCAAAGTATTGAAATAAAAAGGGTAGAAAAAATACCATGGAAATGCGTGAAATTTTGGAACATCTGCAAAACAAGGTTAAAACATACTAATATAGATAAAGAAAAATAGATGCAACTCTATATGAGTTCCACTCGTTATGGGGTTACAAGAATCAAATTGCTTGGGACATAAGCAGACTCGAAAAAAATAAAAACTTACGTTAACTCCATCATTTAAGCGTCATCGTCCTCCTCATCCTCTTCATAGGACCACGGTTCTTTTGCGTCCTGCCACACTATGATAACTTGCCAAGCCCTTCGCCGTGTATCATCAACCCGTGCTAACCTGTTAAGTGTTACTCGGTCTGATGGGGTGTAAGGAGCAACCAAATGAGGTTGCACCTGCCATCCCGACCAAGTCATAACTCGAAATGAACGAACCACGCAATTGGTGGGTCTCATGATTTCAACCCTAACCCAATTTGTGAATTGGGTACAGAATTCAGGTAAACAACTGCGCATGATGCGGCAAACCAAAGTAGGCATAAGAGATACTTATGCCTCATGCTATGGGCTCTCTTTAGACTAGCCATTAAAACTCTGGGAATGTCATATAGGCGGTGTCCCTCAGCTAAAGCAAGGAAAACGTCACCAGGGGTACTATTTGCAGAAGTAAACTGTCACTCCCCTAAAATATTCATCGGGATGAATAACATGGTGGTGCCTACATTCAGGGACAGACTACCAAAGGCTATGTTATATCCCCCTTGGTCTATTACACAAAACACTCCTCCCCCATAATACTCATGGAAATACGCATAGTCATAGAGGTATGCATTATCGGTCATATATCCCCACGTGTGCATTCTCATGCAAAGGTAATCCCGAAACCAATGTTACCAAAGACTTACTGAATTCCATTGTCGTGTCATTAATTGCAACGGAGAATTTTTGTTCTCTATCTTGGTTACAATAGAAATTAACATTATTGTAGAAATAAGCAGTAAGCTGAGGTTAATATGAGTCGTCGTCACTTACCAGTAGATGACGCCATCTTAACTGCAAGATCTTGTCGCTGAAACCAACCGCAGTAGGTCTCTCTTCCCAACAAGTCTTCGAAAGCCTGCTCAGGTATGACTGTAGGAGGTGTCATCACAAAACTACTCTCTGGAAGAGCTGGAAACGACCCTAGAACAACTCACAAAAAACAAAAATTTCGGGGCTACGAAGGTCAGGGCGCGGGGTGCGCTCTGAAATAGTCTTGTTAGGGCGCGGGTCGCGCTCAGGGCTAAATTGAGTTACAAGCGTTTCAGCGCAGGGGGGCTCGAAGTATGCCTTGTATGAGAGCGGGTCGCGCTCTGTGTGTGAAGAACAGGGTGCAGTAAAAATCAAGAGGAAAAATTTGAGGTTTAAGGTGAGAGATGAAAGTGAGATGTGTGGGTTTTGAGTGTAGAATGAAGGAAGTTTATATAGGGTTTTAGTTTCTAAAACGAATTAACAAGTTGCCAAAAAATTTTGAAGCATTTGCCGGAAACAAAATATTTCCAAAACCTAAAACGGAAACAACTCATATGCATTATTCTAAAACAAACCTAATATATTTTAGATTGACTTTAGAATAGCAACTTCCTAATTCATTGAAATTTCATCCTACCACAATATCTAATTATAGCCATGCCAATATCGGCAACATTCCCAACACTCATCGCAAGATTACTTCTAAAATGGTGGATCATATAACAACAATGCTAAAAGAAATAATACCACCCCCAAACAATTCGGGAAGGTGGGATTAACGCAAAAATCATCGCAGGCGTTGAAAAGAACCAATTTAACTTAAAATCGAAATTCAAATAACAATTAACTACCGAGTTCAAATTTAACTACTGAATTTAACAACTTAACATTCGAACTAATAAAAAAAATAAAAACAACATCAAAACAACAAATTTTTCTAAACAGTTAGCCACGAGATGAAGATAGACCCTGAGATAAAGATGGGGCCTGGGATGAAGATGGGCCCGAGCTATCCGTCCTTCGGCGACGACGCTCATGCCTCATAGACTCCCCTGAGGAAGAACCCCCCATGGGTGGCTTGCATTCTAGAATCTCTACTCGAAACCGGTGCTGTGCTTCCATCTCTGCCTTCATCTCTACATAATGCGTATCCTGACGCTGGACGAGAGTCTCCATGTTATACTAGACTTGTTGAGCACTTCAAAATTCGTCTAAAGGTTCTTTTGTTTATTTCAAATTTTTATCTGCTTGGTCCGTAAATCTTCACAAATACTATAAACACAACACTAGCCACTATGCAACACTGACATGCGTTCTAAGTTAGAAGTACAGCTCTCCAAGGCATTGGCATCCAAACATGTCATATCCTCCATCTCATCATCTGAATCAACCACCCTATCCTCTGGCAACTTCCAAGTCTTTTGGATACACTTTGTATAAATAATTGCATTCGAATGCAATTTTAACATAATACGATCAGATTTTGTAACAACTTTAAAAGACAACATGATCTTAGTAATCAATACCGGAAAGGGTGCAATACTCCTTCCCACTCCTCTAATCATATTTAAAATAAACTCGAGGATGCATAATTTATACCTCTTCTCTTGCAATATCTAGAGAACGTGCAGACAGGTCAGACCGATGTCGCTGACTTTCTCTTTCCCGATGACGTTCTTACCAATCCACTAAGCTATATCTAGCTGGTTGGTTCACAGAGATGACTGTCGAACACAATGAGAATTCGGATTGTACCGTCCCTCCATGACAGTGTCTTTCATCAATGCAGGAATTTCAGCATACTGGGATTCCTGCAAGGTGGCTTCGAGATGGCGTTCAGGCATAATGCCTAAAATCTCAGCCAACAACTCTCTAGAAACTTCTCTCCTCGTCGCAGCCACCTTCACAAAAAATTTCTGACCCTCCAACTCCTTCTTCTTATAGAATTGTTCGACCAAATCGGAGTGGTAGAAATCATTTGTCGAATACCACATCCTATTCCAATCCCTCCTAATTATCTCTTCACTAAAAAACGGCGTAAAACGGTCGGCAGTAAAAGCTTGTTCCGGCAAAATTCTTCGTCTTTGAGCCATTGAAGGTTGGAGTTGATTTGTGGGTTTGAATAAGGTGGAGGAGAGGTGTTGAACCAAACTCACTATTTATTTGGGAGGTGGCGCGGTGGTGGCAGTGGTGGTTCGATTTTTTTTGGATTTTTTTGTATTTTTGGAGGTTTAAACTGCTGGTAATGGTGGTGGAGATGCTGTGGAGAAGATTTGGAGTGGGTAAAACTATTTTGTCATGGTGGTGTTTAGGTTTTATTTTGGTTAGGGTTTTATGGTTGCTAATGGGGGAAGTGAGAAGATGAACTCGCGATCAGTTTTTGGTAGAGGGAGGAGACGCACGTGCGTACGGTATTTGGGCTCAAGCCCAATTCAATTTTCAACAATTTCCAATTTTATGGGTGCAACTTCAAACTAAAATTGCCGATTCGTTACCGGTCCGATTTTTGCGAATGAGATATGAAAACGATCAGGAGAGAATTTCCAATCCAATGATCCGTAAAACACTCTATTCTAACTGTGGGTAACATATAAAAAGATGGAAAATGCCTCGAAGTGTGTGAATGATGTAAGTTATGCAAACAAATGAAATCTAAATTTATAGATAATATCAACCTGAATCAAAATATGATTAAACGACATAAGCAACAAAAATAGAAAGTTGAGTAATCAAGGGTGGAAAAACCAACACCCCACCCCCAAACAAATTTTATAGAACAGAGTATAAAAAATTTGTTTTAACGTGGGTCTTTTAAAGTCAGATTCCCAAGACTTCCTAGATTACTATTTTTATGGTTTTAACATATTTTAACATATATATATATTTATATATATATATATATATATATATATATATATATATATATATTTTTTTTTTTGAATACTGATAAGAGCCCAAAACTGTAGTTTTAACCCTGTAACAGTCATACTTTTAGACCAATTATATAAGTAATAATTAAGAGTTAATACTGATTACGTGTTTTTATGCATTTCAGGCTTCAAAGTCCATTATGTGCAGAAATGTGCCACTTTAGCGAGATAAAGGAGCAAAGGTCGGTTGCTAAGGAGTTCTGTGATTAAAGGCCAAGATTCAAGAAGACAAAGCCTTTCTAAAGCCCGGTCAAAAGCTGAAAAGTCGACGCGGGCAGAAACAACACTCAAAGTCAGCAGAACTTTCGAAGGCCGTATCTTTGGATTCAGACCTCAGAATTGGGCCTACCTTATGTCAAAACGACCGGCTCGGAAAGATCTTTCCAATAGTTTAAGCCTTGACCCAATCAGAGGAGCAGAAGTAGACAAAAAGTCTGTTGAAATGAAAGAATTGGGTTTTGGGCCTGATTCTCTGGCCCAAAACATGGATCCAAGCCCATGCACGATTTTTGGATCTAAACATATAAAAACCAAAGCTTAGCTCTTTGTTAATGGTAGCTAGTTAGACCTAAAACAATAGATAATTCTAGATCTAGTTTTTATTAAATAAAATTAAGTTTAGTTTAAATTCAATTCTTGTTTTAGATTAAACTCTTAGAATCATTGTTCTTAATTAGTTTGATAAATAAAATAGCTAGTTTGTTAATTTTGATTTTGTCATTTCAATTTATAGATCTAATTTTAATTCTTGTTGAGTATCATTTCTAAATTGTTAAATTAGATTGAAGTATTGTTAGTTAAATTAGCCAAGTTAGAATTTTGGTATGATGTTTAGTTTTAAATCAATGGGAAATGATAGTGGTATGAATCAAGGCTAAACCTCCATTAGAGGGGTTGAAGAAGCCTTGATGACGCTTGATCTTTGTTAAACTTAGAAATCGTCGTGATAATTATTCCACTTTAGAAACGATTAATTCACCATGAGAATGGGTTTAATCGCTCACATGCTAGTTATGAATTGGTAGAAATGCCATGTATAATTAGGGATTAGAATTAATATTTTGATATGCTAAGCATTCAATTTGGATCACGACAAGTCTTTGTTAGTAGGATTAAGTCTAGTTAAGGTGGATTCAATTCCCTTTAATTCTTTATCTAGATTCAAACCCTTAGCATTCTATCATTTTGTTATTCGTAACTTGTTAATTGAATTCACCTCGTAGTATATAATTCCCCTCGTAAACCTCTCATTAGACTTAAGAACGATTAGTTAGACTGGAAAACATTCCATGCTAGAGAACTAGGAGTGGAACAAATTTGTTACTCCACTCTATTTCGATAGAATTGGGAGTAGAAAACTTGATAAATTAGACTCGTAATAAGTTTTAGTTTACTTACGTTTTTAGTTTCATCGTTCATTTCGTAGGTAAACTATCATTTTTATGTTTATCAAATACAGTTAATATAAGGAAAAACAAAAATCAATAAGGACATAATTCACACTATAGAGGAACATGACTCAAAAATCGAGAAAACATGCAAGAGTGGAAAACGTGAATTATGTTAAATGTGGTCTTAGGATCTGGTACTTACAGCCACACACTCCATAAGGAGGGCCCGATTACTTGAATGGTGCACTTACCAATATATGGAAGTGAAAGGAAGTACACCAACAACAAAGGTCAATCTTCATAGATAGGGTCCTGTAAAAAGACTTCCTCCACATCAGGAGACATTAACTCATGAAAATGTTTTAACCGTTGGCCATTGACTTGAAAGGTACTGTTGTCCTTGGGATTTATGATAACTAAAAAATGAATAGTTTACCTACGAAATGAACGATGAATTCAATCCGTAAGTAAACTAAAACTGATCTTACAAGTCTCTATTATCAAAGCTTCTACTCTCGATGCGAATTGCACTAAGTGGAGTAGGAAGTTCGTTCCACTCCTAGTTCCCTAGCATGGATTGTTTTCTAAGTCTAAGAAATCAGTCTTAAGTCAATGAGAGCTTTACGAAATGTTATGCTAACAAGACGCGTTAATTTAAATAACGAGATATAATAAATAACAAGATAAAATATAAACTAAAGTTAATCTACGAAAGCTACGGAAATACGATTGTTTGAATCTAGATAAGAAATTATAGGGGAATTGAATCCACCTCGAATCCAACTTAACGACCTAGCGTAGAATGTTGTATCTCAATTCTCACGTTCTTATGGCGAGAATTTCGAGTTCTAATCCCTAGTGTTCATGGCATTCCTACCGGATACTAACTAGCATGTGAGGTCGTCCACCCATTCTCATGGCGAAACACGACCTTCTAGAGTGGAATAGATTCTACAACCAATTCTATACTAACCACTAAGTTTTCATCAAGGCTTCATCAACCCCCTCAAATGGAGGTTTAGCCTTGAATCATTACGCAATCATTTCCATTTAGATTAAAACTAAACATAATATAATGTATTGAAATTTACTTAATTTAAACAATAATGAAATCTAATTTAATGACTAAAATGAAATAAACACAAGAATTGAAATTAGATCTAGAATTGGAAATGACAAAATCGAAATTGATAAAGAATACTACTTTATTGATCTAATCAAATTGAAGAGCAAAATTCAAAGGTTTAATCTAATACAATAATTTAAATGGAACTAAACTTAATCAAAACAATTCAATCTAGATCTAGAAGCTATTCTAATGGCTACTTTCTATTCTAAGCTAACTTTATTTTCTAACCTAAAAATCTACTAAATAATCTACCATTAACAATGAACTAAGCTTTTGTTTTTATACATCCAGATCCAAAAATCGTGCATGGGCTTGGAGCCATGTTTTGGGCCAAAGAATCAGGCCCAAAACCCAATTCTTTCAGTCCAAAAAGGCCTCTTCAGCTAGATTCGGCTTCAACAGAAATTTCGTCCACTTCTGCTCCTCTGATTGGGTCAAGGCTTGGATCATTGGAAAGCTCTTTCCGAGCCGGTCTTTTTGACATAAGGTAGGCCCAATTCCGAGGTCTGAGTTCAAAGATATGGCATTTGGAAGTTCTCACGACTTTTGCTCCTTTATCTCGCTAAAGTGGCACATTTCTCGCACATAATGGACTTTGAAGCCCTGAAATGCATAAAAACACGTGTCGGTATTAACTCTTACTTATTATTCACATAATTGGTCTAACAAAGATGATTATTAAGGGGTTAAAACTACAGTTTTGGGCTCTTATCAAACCACCCCAAACAACATTTTGCTTGTCCTCAAGCAAAGATGAGAAATTAGAATAAGTGACCAAAAATGGAGTTCTAACTACTCTCGTTTTACAGAGTCGCGATTGCATTGACCATATACAACAAGGCCTTAAACCACTAGGAATTCCCTAGTGGACGAGAGTTATAGCCTCGTGAGAGTTTTCCGATGAAGGTACTCACAAACTTCATCTATACTACTGGCGACTAAGAAAATAAAACTATTGTTTCCTTATTCATGCTCAACTATCTATACATCTCTCTAGCAATTGAATAAGAATAACCAAGTCAGAAACCTAAGTTAATATATGCATAATAATCTATCATCTACAATAAACATATACATAATGAGTAGTACTATAAAATGTTTAGCAGGTTTGTTTATGAGAACTCGGAATAATGTCCTTAAGTAGGTTCTCACAATAATAGTCAAGAAACAACACTCTGATTTTTCCACTCAAGTTTAAGCTACTCCGATTAATACGGTGGGCACACTTTACCTTACAATCTCAATGACAACAAGGAAGCGAGTCGATCAAACATATCTCCGCCACTTACTATCACACTAACCTATTCCTAATTGAGCTAGAGGTCTTTATTAGGTGTTACGGGGATTAGGAGATGGTTTAAGAAGGAAGGAAATGGATATTCAAAAGGACAAGTCTGAGATAATAGAGTCTTCATATTATGTAACTTAGAAAAAACCTTGTTATTTTCTTTTTGCTTCTATACTTTGTTTCCATCCTTAGCCATATTTTTTCTTTTTTTTTTTTTTCTTTGGCTTTTGACTCCCTTTTATTCTATTTTTTGGAGTTTTTATTTATTTTTATTTTTTCTTTTCCTTGGATGGAAACTTCTTTTCTTTTCCTCAAGCAACTAACTAATTTTTGTTTACCACGGGTTTTCTCTTCTTCTTTCTTCACTCATTCTATTCTCGGACTTATTCTAAATTGGGTAGGTTGATTTATTTTTTTTTTATTTGTTTTGTTTTGTAACAGGGTAAAGGAATTGTGGTTTATGGAAGGGCTAATGAAAGGCTCGAGGAGGGGCTTACTAGCGAAAAATATACTTAGGTCAGAATTTCTAGCTATATCGATCCAAAAAGGCCTAAATTCTCGCTTAGGATATGGTTTAGTGATCAAGCAAGTGGGCGTGTGATATCTCTATCCGTTTTACTTCTCCCTTGTGTCATTTCTCAAATGATTAAGCTCATATAAGGCTTTAGGCTATATTCTCACAGGATTTGTAGAATAAGTACTCTAGCCTAGATTTGAGAAACTTCTCGCTAACAATCATAGATACTCATGTAATATATTTATAGATAGATGCAAAGATTATTACCTACATATTAACCTAAGTTTCTAACAATTATTCTGATGCACAAGCTACGTGAGACTTCTAGATTGTTAAGAGCATAGAGAAAGAAACAATACCAATATTCCTAAGTGTATAGCATAACTTATTTATTTATATTTTTGAATTTTTGAAATTTTAACTATAAAACAAATGCATATTATACATATTTATATCCTAGCAGATGTCTTAATTACACGTGTTTCTATGCCCCCAAACAAGAAGCATGCTTTGTCCTCAAAGCATTTAAATAAAGAGGGTAGGAAAAATACCATTGAAGCGCGTGAAATTCATAAACATCTGCAAAACAAGGTTAGAACGTACTAATATAGGAAATAAAAACTGACGCAACTCTATAAGAGTTCCACCCATTATGGGGTTAACAGAATTAAATTGCTTGGGACATAAGCGGACACTACTGAAACTAAAACTTACCTCCACTCCCTGTTATTAAAATCATCTTCTTCATCCTCTACTTCTATAAAGAAGTGAGGCTCCTTCAGCGATCTGCCATGCTATGATAATTTGCGGGCTTCACGCCATTTATCATCTATGGTTGCTAACCTATTAAGTGCCACTTGGTCCGATGGGGTGTAGGGTGCAACCTGGTGAGGTTGTATCCGCCACCCTTGCCAAGTCATTGCGGGAAAGATCGAATAATACTATTGGTGGGTCGCACCGTGTCTACCCTAATCCAATCCGTGAAACGTGTGTACAAAAAATAGGAAAAAAAACATAGCATAATACGTTGAAATTAGAAAGGCATAAGAAGGTACTTATGCCTCATTGTATGGGCTCGTGCTAAACTAGACATCAAAGTTAAGGGAAGGTCATAGAACCGGCGTCCCGTGGCTAAAGCAAGGAAAACGCTGCAAGTGGCGTCATTCACAGAAGAAAAACGTCATTCCCCTAAAATGTTTAGCATAATCCAAAACATAATAGTTCCTATGTTCATGGACCCGCTACCAAGAAGTGGCAACGTTATAGTCCCCTTGGTCCTCAATCTGAAAATGCCTACCCCATAAGCCTCGTGCAAAGACTTCATAAGTGTAGACATGCATATTATCGAATCCAATAGCACCATGGGTCTTGTATCTCAGGGCATAGCAAGTCTAAGAACAAATGCTAGCAAGAACACGGTAATTTCCATTGGTTCATCGTCAATGTTGATGGAGAACACTTGTTCTCCATCCGGTCTCTCAAAGAAAATGCGGTTATTATAAAAATAAGATGCAAGTCTTTGGAGAATAAAGTTCAGCCGGTCTTACCATAAGAGGTTCCCGACCAACGTATGTGATCACCTCATGAAACCAAGCACCGTAAGTAGTGCTTTGGAACAAATCTTCGAAAGACTGTTCGGTATTATTATAGGAGATGTCATCTCAAAACTACGCTCTGGAACAATTTGCAAAACAACTGGGCACAACTTCGCGGAAAAACTGGAATTTTTCTGGTCCACGCGAAGTCGAGCGCGCCGAGGCCTCAACTAGAGCGCGAAGTCGCTCTTTGTATTTTGGAATTCCAGTGTTTGGCCGAGTCGCTTGACTTGAAGGCGCTGGCTCTCGAGCAAAATTTTCTGTCGAAAGTGTAGAGAGCTGGCGCTCCTCCTCAGAAGCGGGCCCGAAGGAGTTCTGATTTCGCGAAAATGGAGACGTAAACGTGGGAATCGCGGGTGTGAAGGGTGTGTGATGGAAGTTAGATGTAGTGTGAGTTGTGAGTGTAGAATGTATGAAGTTTATATAGGTTTTAAGTTGCTAAAACGGTTCGGGAAGTTGCCAAAAGTATTTACGGCGGTTTCGGAAATCTAAAATGTCCAAACCAGCGGAAACAACTCATTTTCTTGATTCTAATTCAAACCCGATTATCTTGTAGGTTGATTTTATGATTGAATGTACCTATTTAATCTAGATTTCATCCTACAATGATTCTCAATGATAGATATGCCTAAACGGCCATATTTTCACCTTACTCATGATAAATTCTAACACTATGGTTATATAAAAATAAAGCTTGAATTGATAAAACCACCCCCAAACAAGTTGGGAAGGTGGGATCAATATGAAACAACCACACATACTGAAAATAACCCCTTATATTAAAATTTTCATTCGAGTTACCTTTCACTACAAAATTCAAATTACGAAAATAAAAGTTACATTACAATAAAACAACAAAAATAAATAAAACAACAACCACTATCAATCCTCGGACTCTCTAAACACCTGCGCCATCGGTGGCGGAGGGCACTCTCTAGTGGTGGCTCACGGGCTCCCGAAGGTCCAAAGCGGCGATCGTCCTTCGTCGGCGGCGCTCATGCCTCAAATGCTGTGTCCTCGAGCGAGTGCGTATGAGGTGGGAAGCGTGCAAGCATATCCACTCTAAATCGGGCGCTGGGCTTCCATCTCCGGCCATCGCCGTTTCCATCTCTCATCCTCTCTCTGCGGGTCGCGGATCTCGGTTGTGATGAATAGTCGCTGTCGAGTCCGGAGGTCTGCCGAGATAGTGTTTAGTGAACGCGTGCCCCTATGAAGCACAGCCATGCGTTACGCATCGGACCAACACCTCCGGAAGGCATCCGTATCAAAGCAAGTCACGTCCTCCTCATCCTCCTCTCCGAATTATCCTCATCCTCCTCCTCTACCTCATCATCCTTTCCCTATCCGCGGGCAATATCCAGCGTTGTTGGACACACTCCCTATAGATACGCGGGTTCACGGTGCGGGGTAATGTAAATCCTATCGGGCCGGGAGTTGCTTTCATCTTCGGCATGATCTTGGTAATTAACACGGGGAAGAGGTGCCAAAGACTTTCCGACCCCCCCTCATCATGCTCAGCAAAACTCCAAGATCTGAAATCGTATTCTGCTCTGGAGTACCCATAAGATGTGGAGGCGGGCGGACCGATATCAATCGACCTTTGTCCTTCCCTAGGACATTCCGAATCCATCCAAAATAGAGCCGGTGGTTGGTCCTAAGGGATGCTGGCGAACCAATGGGAGTTTGTATTGTAGCTCCCATTGATGACGATCCACGCCCATCAAAGGCTCTACCCGTCAAACTGGGGCTCTGTAAAGTGGCATCGGATGGATTCTAGGCGGAATGCCTAGAATCTCAGACCAACGATCGATGATCAACTCCTTCCTCTTCTTCCTTACCACACAAAATCCTACTCCCCTCCAACTCTGCGGTGTTGTAGAACCATCGGACCAAGTCTTCGTGGTAGAAGGCTTCGGTCGAAAGTACCATAAACTACTCCAGTCCCTACTAGCCATTTCGTCACCGTAAAAAGCGGTCGGTCGTGGTCGGCAGTGAAAACTTGCTCCGGTAAAATTCGGCGTTGTTGAGCCATTTGAAGTTTGAATACGGTTTGGGGTTTGTAGAAGGTGTAGGAGTAATGAGGAAAGACCTTACTGATAAAAAACGATGGTGGTGGCGATGTAGTGGCGGCGCAGCACCAAATTTTTATTTTTTCGGTGGTTTTTTGTTGGGTTAAATTGGTGGAGGTGGTGTGGTTTTGTTTTAGAGGAGATTTGGGTTGGGATTTGATTTTGGGCGTGGGTTTATTGTATTTTCTTTTTAATTTTTATTTTGTTTTAGGTTTTGGAGCTTTGTTAATGGCGGAATGGAGAAAGAAACGATGAACTGTAGGTGAAGGTAAGGGCGCGGTCGCGCTGTCGGTGGGCGCGGGTTGGGCCCCAAGCCCAAAATCGAAATTTTTGATTTTTTTTGATTTTTTCGCGAACTTCAAATCAAAATTGCCGCTTCGTTACCGGTCCGATTTTTGCGAATGAGATATGGAAATGATCAGGAGAGAATTTCCTATCCAATTATCCATAAAACACTCTATTCCAACTTCAGATGACATACGAGATAGTGGAAAATGCCTCGAAGTGCGTGCATGACGTAAGTTATGCGAACGAATGAACTCTAAATTAATAGATTATGTCAATCCGAATCGTAATACAATAAAACGGCCTAAGCAACTCTAATGGGACATAAAACATTTTAGTGGAAACACGAACACCCCACCCCCAAACAAATTTTTTACAACGAAGCTTAGAAAATTTGTTTTTAGCAGTGGGTCTTTTAAAGTCAGATTCCCGAGACTTCCTAGATTACTATGTTTATTTTTATTTTTTTATTTTTTTATTTTTATTTTTTTTTTTTTATTTATTTTTTTTTTTTTAATTTTTTTTTTAGAAGAAAAAACAATAAGCAATAAAGACATAATTCATACCATAGAGAAGCATGACTCAAAAATCCGAGAAAAACATGCAAGAGTGGAAAACGTGAACTATGTGAACCGTGGACTTAGGATCCGGTACTTACAGCCACACACTCCATAGGGAGGGCCCGGTTACCTTAATGGTGCACTCACCAATATATTAAAGTGAAAGGAAGTGCACCAAACACAGAAAATTGAGTGGTTTATAGTCGGATACTTTCGAGACTTCATCTAAAACATATGTATGAATATGCGGTTGATCATATATCAACAATCGAAACAGTTGTGGATCATTCCATAAATAAATATCACGAAAAACATATCCAAACACAATCAAGCACCAAGATTTCCTCTGGCCGCGACCTAGTGGAATCCAAACGAAGTCGGATAACCCTATTGTGTAACCTATCATGCACCTTCTTTTTCATTTTTGAATGAGTGGGTGTTCTATTAAATAAGTGTGGAAAAGTGAATGGTTGTGGAGAATATGGTGGATATGGATAAGTTGTAGAAAGACAGCCTGTACACAATGAGGATGTGGTTTTAGCACCGAACTCATTCATTGTGTGTGTAGGGCCTGTCTCAATTCTGAAAATGAAGGTGTCAAATAGTTTGTCCTTCTGAAGTATCTGTTTGCTAGGAGGATTTAAAAAATTATGAAGCACAGGAGAAACAAAAGGATCGAGTGCAAACTCGAGATTCCTTTGAAAGGGTGGAAGGAGGGGAGTCGAGGTGGATGTTGTGCAAGTTAGTTCTTGATAGGGTGAATTGTCACCTACTCGAAGAAACTCATCGAATTCCTCATCTAGATTGGTCATATCCACATTACTATGGTAGTCCTCTACATCTTTGAGAAAGTCATCTATCCCATCCTCATCAATAATATGTGTCTCGACTAGTGTAGGAATGAAAATGTTGGAGTCTGACTTTCCAAAGGAAAGAATTTTGGGAATATGATTATCAGGGAATATGTTGTTGAAATAATCTCGAGCGAAGCTCTCGATCATGCTAACCTCTCCATCCATAGACGAATCAGGTAACTGTGTCCTTGTTTTAAAAACATTGACTTCAACAACAAGATGGCCAAAAGACATGGACATTGAACCATCCGCGGCAATTAATGAGCACATTGGCGGTTGCGAGGAAAGGGCGCCCTAAAATGATCGGAACCCAGTCGTTAGCGACTTCGTATCGAGGACTACAAAATCAGCGGATAGTAGAAATCTGAACTTTTACCGGCACATTTTCGACTACACCCTTAGGATACTTAATAGACCGATCGACTAATTGCAACGTCATTTTAGTGGGTTGCATCTTGTCTAGACCTATTTGTCTATACAAATAAAATGGGAGTAAGTTAACACTAGCCCCCGTGTCTAATACTTGTGCGGTCGTCGTATAGGAATCTCCTAAGGTGCATTATGCGATGGGGCGACCGGGGGTCCTTGTACTTAACAATTCCATTATGTTCGGATAAGGTTGGGAATTGTTACGTTAAAAAGCGTCTTTTGGTATATTTGTCTTCGCCCTAGTAGTACACAATTCCTTAAGAAACTTAGCATGATGTGGTAGCTTTTTAATAGCTTCGAGGAAGGGAAGGTTTATAGTTAGATTCTTGAAAACGTCCTAATCTCCTCGTAATTTGTATCCCTAGTTAACATGGCTAATTTTTGTGGAAGCGGTGGTTTTACGTCTATATTTAGCAATGGTATCACTGGATGTTTAACCGTGGCTTTGTTTCTTAGGTTGTGTTGTAACTGGTACCTCTACGGTGGTAGGCTCTTGAGTTTCTATTTAGGTATCTAGTAAAATAGTAGGTGTAGGTTACTCTTGGTGGGGTAACTATAGGCATAGTTACCTTGTTATCAACCACTCTGCCCGAGCGGAGTGGTGATGGCATTTATCTCACCTACATTTTCATATTCATTACTAGTATTATCGGTTACCTCAAAGGCTGTGTTTGTTGTTTTAGGATTAGGTATTGCGTGACCTGGCAACACACCTTTAGTTTGGGCTTTATCTTGAGCCAACTGTTGGGTTAAATTATTAACGGATTGTAGAAGCTATTGGTTAGATTGAGCCATGGTTTGGAAAAGTTTTTGGCTCACTTGTATGAAGGTGTCAAGGCGATCTGGTTGTGTGGGTGTAGTACTCACGGGTGGTGTGACTGGAACTATTTCACGTGAATTATTTATTGGTGGATTTTGATAATTATTATTGACCGGAACGATACCTCTATTAGCATTATAATTATTATAATTACCTTGACCTTGTGCTTGACCTTGTCGAGGTTGCACTTGGTTGTTATAATTATTAAAATTACCCCCGACCACAATCCTTGTCGTGGTGGAGCTTGGTTAAAGGCGTGGCGTTAGCCCTAACATATTGATTATTGTACCCTTGAGGTGTGACTTGTTGGTTATTTCTCCAACCGGAGTTGGGATTTTGTCTCAAAGGGGCGTTAGGTTCACTATTAATGGAACAAGCCTGTTCATAGGCTATAGGGCGATGGGGAGTCGGGATGCTCGGGACTCAAACCGAAACTACATGGATTTGAATTTACATTCATGATCGGATAGGCTTTTGTTGTCTGAAAATGGCCTCTACCTTTTAGTGAGTGATTCGATTAGAGTTTTAAGCTCGAATCGTGTTTAATTTCAAACATACCGGCGGCCTTAACTGTATTAGTAGAACTAGCGGGCGGAGTAATAATCGTCGATACCCCCAATTATTATTTCTCGTAGTTTGGTCCTCTAAAAATTTATAAGCCTCGAGGGCTCCTTTACTTAAGAAACTACCCCATTCATTATATCAAGGACTTCTTTATGGTGATGTTGAAGTCCTTTGAAAAAGGCACGAACTAACGTGTCTTTTGCTAGGTTATGGTGTGGACACTCTATAAGCGGATCGGTGAAACGATTCCAAGCCTCCTCGAAAATGATTCATGAGGATTTTGTCGAAAAGAAATGAATCTTGGAAAGCATCTCATCCGTCTTTAGGGGTGGGTAAAAATGTTCCATAAACAAATGAACAAGTTTAGCCCACGAGTCCACAAATTAGGCGCTTGGGGCGGTTAACCAAGACGCCACCTTATCGGCTAAGGTGAAAGGGAATACCCTTAATTTAATTTGTTCCGCACCAACCGTAGGGATGGTGGAATGTTGTTAGGACTTGTTCAATCCTACGCGATGTCTTGATAAGGTTTTCATGGTCTAAACCATGAAAAGCGGGTAACAAATTAAAAATATTTGGAGGGATTACGAAATCCCCGGGAGGTCTGCTAGAACGATGCAAGATTTGGGGCTATCGCTCAAGGCTTTGTAGAAGTCCGAGAGAGTCTCTCTTTCTTCCCCATTATGTCGGTGGTGTGTGTGAAATAGTAGCTAGAGGTGTAGTATGTGGTATACTAGATAGACTTGTTTGTTGCCGTGTAATTACGTTTGTTGTTTTTTTGTTCGACCGGACCTTAATCTCATGCAAGACTAAGTTGAGCTTAACTAAACATGCAACACTCCAAACAATTCGATATACTAGTAGAAAACCTCTAACCGGAAATCACGAGGTATGGAAGAAAGGAATACCGATAAGCGTCCTTGCTTAAACTTTTATGAATAGCGTCTTGTTTACGCTTGTTCATTGTATAGAGCAGGTTAGAACACTGAAAAATATGAAAGATCAAAGTTTGAATCAAAACGCCGAAATCCGAAAAATTTTAACACGCGAGTGGCGGTCGCTTCGCCGTGATAGCCTGATGCGTTCTCGAAAGTATTTTTCAAATTACAAGTGTTTTTTAGCGCTGGTCGCTCCACATGTATGGTCGCTACCTCGGTGTAAATTTGAATTAGAGTGTTTGAGCTGGTCACGCTTGGTATGAAGCGTGGCCTTCGATGGTAGACGAAATTCCAGTAACTTAGCGGTCGCTGGCTCTCCTTGCCTTTTTCTTTTTTCTCGAAATTTGTCAAAGCTGAAATGGGCAACCACAGTATGAAACAACCAAGGGTGGGTGGGTTTAATGGGACTTAAAAATGACTACTTCTACTATGAAAACAATGCTAAAGTGCAACTAAGATGGAAGCGGCGCCATTTGATAACTAAAAAATGAATAGTTTACCTACGAAATGAACGATGAATTCAATCCGTAAGTAAACTAAATCTGATCTTACAAGTCTCTATTATCAAAGCTTCTACTCTCGATGCGAATTGCACTAAGTGGAGTAGGAAGTTCGTTCCACTCCTAGTTCCCTAGTATGGATTGTTTTCTAAGTCTAAGAAATCAGTCTTAAGTCAATGAGAGCTTTACGAAATGTTATGCTAACAAGACGCGTTAATTTAAATAACGAGATATAATAAATAACAAGATAAAATATAAACTAAAGTTAATCTACGAAAGCTACGGAAATACGATTGTTTGAATCTAGATAAGAAATTAGAGGGGAATTGAATCCACCTCGAATCCAACTTAACGACCTAGCATAGAATGTTGTATCTCAATTCTCACGTTCTTACGGCGACAATTTCGAGTTCTAATCCCTAGTGTTCATGGCATTCCTACCGGATACTAACTAGCATGTGAGGTCGTTCCCACCCATTCTCATGGTGAAACACGACCTTCTAGAGTGGAATAGATTCTACAACCAATTCTATACTAACCACTAAGTTTTCATCAAGGCTTCATCAACCCCCTCAAATGGAGGTTTAGCCTTGAATCATTACACAATCATTTCCATTTAGATTAAAACTAAACATAATATAAAGCATTGAAATTTACTTAATTTAAACAATAATGAAATCTAATTTAATGACTAAAATGAAATAAACACAAGAATTGAAATTAGATCTAGAATTGGAAATGACAAAATCGAAATTGATAAAGAATACTACTTTATTGATCTAATCAAATTGAAGAGCAAAATTCAAAGGTTTAATCTAATACAATAATTTAAATGGAACTAAACTTAATCAAAACAATTCAATCTAGATCTAGAAGCTATTCTAATGGCTACTTTCTATTCTAAGCTAACTTTATTTTCTAACCTAAAAATCTACTAAATAATCTACCATTAACAATGAGCTAAGCTTTTGTTTTTATACATCCAGATCCAAAAATCGTGCATGGGCTTGGAGCCATGTTTTGGGCCAGAGAATCAGGCCCAAAACCCAATTCTTTCAGTCCAAAAAGGCCTCTTCAGCTAGATTCGGTTTCAACAGACTTTTTGTCCACTTTTGCTCCTCTGATTGGGTCAAGGCTTGGACCATTGGAAAGCTCTTTCCGAGCCGGTCGTTTTGACATAAGGTAGGCCCAATTCCGAGGTCTGAGTCCAAAGATATGGCATTCAGAAGTTCTGCTGACTTTTGCTCCTTTATCTCGCTAAAGTGGCACATTTCTGCACATAATGGACTTTGAAGCCTGAAATGCATAAAAACACGTAATCAGTATTAACTCTTACTTATTATTCACATAATTGGTCTAACAGTATGATTATTAAGGGGTTAAAACTACAGTTTTGGGCTCTTATCAATTTACCAAGGTGATTACCCCGTAAGGGGTGAATTCAGTAACCAGAAAAGGACCGGACCAACGGGTTTTTAATTTCCCTGGAAAAATATGTAGACGGGAGTTATAAAGCAAAAACTTTTAACCTACCACAAACTCTTTGCGCAAGATTTGCTTATCATGAACACGTTTCATGTTAGCTTTATAATCCTTCGCGAGATCATAAGAATCACTACGGATTTCTTCCAGCTCATTCAATTGCAACTTGTGCTTGACACCCGCCTCATCAAAATTGAAGTTAAGGTTTTTTATAGCCCATATAGCATGGTGCTCCAATTCAATAGGCAAATGACAAGGTTTCCCAAATACAAGTCTAAAGGGAGACATACCTATAGGAGTTTTGAAAGCAGTCCTATACGCCCATAAGGCATCAGTTAGATGCTTCGAACAACTTTCCTATAAGGATTTACAGTTGTTTGTAAGATTTTTTTGATTTCCCTATTAGAAACTATTTCACCCCTAACACTGGTACAAACACTATTCACTATTTCACCAACACTACCGCCTCTCACAACATTATTCCCCCTCTTCAACCTTGGCCGCCCTCTCTTCTTCTTAGGTCCTCTCTCTTTAGACTAGTGAATTCCTCTCCTTCTTTCTCACTCTCTTCTTTTCCTTTATATCAATCCCTCTCTCCATCCTAGCCTTACAGCTGTCCCTTCATCTCGCGGCCCCCATCTTTCCACGTGTAGGGTTTCCGTACCGTGACCCTTTGTCTTTGCTTCGATCCTGTGAACCGCGGCTATGTATCTTACGCTAACCTAGACGTATCCGCCCGCTGATCTCCTTGGGTTCTTAACCTACCACCACAGATGCCCCCTCTCGATTCCGCGATCCTCCTGCGATCAGGGGGTCGAGAGTCCGGCGTATTCTAGAAGTCGGCCGTGGCCTTCCTCCTCCTTTGCATCGCTGGATTCATGCACTCCCCACGTGCCTACGGCCTGCGCCCCTTCGATTATCGTGTCTACACGTGTCATCCCCTGGATGGTCCTTTTGGGGTCTCCTCGATTTTAGCTCCTTTCAAATTACGGTTTTGCCTTTCCCTTTTATAAAAGCCCGCTCGATTTTTCCTTCTCTCTCAGTTTACTCTCCTCTACATTCGTTCTTACCCTTCTTGCTCATCTCATCTTTTGGTTGCTCCGATCAAGCGCGAGGTCGTCCCTCCAGTTCTCTTTGTGCTTCAACTCCTGTGTCAGCCACTCTCCTTCATTCCCCAGGTTGGTCTTCTTCTCTCTCTATATTTCCCTTTACCTTTTGTATTGTGCATTTTCCCTTTAGTTTGTGATTTTCTCTTTCCTCCCTCTCCCACCTGCTGTGGCTGTTGTCTTCTTCCTTGAAGTCCTCCCCAAAAAGTCGGACTCCAAATTCGACGGCTCTTCGTACTCCCCTTCTAGCAGTGTTGCCTCTCCCCCTCCCGTTGATCCCACCAAGGCCCCCTCCACCTCCGGACAACCCCTTGCCCTTCCGCCACCTCCCCCAAGCAGCCGTAGACCTAACCTAGAGGCGGTTAAGGTAGCCTACGGTATTCCTACTGACATCACCTTAGAACACGTGCCTGACCTAACTTACTATCCCCATTTGGTCCCTTACAAATCGGGGTGTCTTGTGGCCACTGTAGGGCAAATCATTACTAGGCTTCGCTTTCCTCTCACCCATCTAGACGTTGAGGTGTGTAACCACTTTAACATCCCCCCTTGCCATGGCATTGGCAACTTCTGGAGGGTCATGTATGCCGCGAACCATTATAACAGCTCTTGGATTCCCAAGATAACGGTTCATGACATGATCACTCACTTTTATATTAAAAGAGCACGAAGGATGTCAGTGTGCGCTATCATTCCTTCTGTGTCCGCCCTAGAAAACAACATTTTGTCCTTCGTGTCACCTCTTCGGACAATGTGTGGCACCATTATCCGTTGTATATCTCAGGAAACTTCCTATCCGCGGATCTCCCTCCTGACCTCAGCCTTAATCACTTAGCTTTCCTTCCCAGTGGTGAGTCCCCCTTTTATTTATCCTTCGATGTGTATGTACCTTGGTTCCTCATCTGATATTGCAACTCTTTCTTGCAGGTTGGCATCCAGACTCAAAGTTGCGACCCTACAACCATATTTCCTCAACCATTTTCCAGAAGCTCCGCGATCTTGGACCCTCTCAATCCGTAGTCCTTGGAATTGATCCCAGCACCGCCACTCTGCTGCTGTCCGACCCCCAACTGAAAGTCATTGGAGGGTATACTGCCCCCTTTTTTCGCCCCCTCCACCCAAAGAACGAAAACCTAGAAATTCACCGCCCTTCAGAAAAAGACACCATCCCAAGAAATCCCAACACCCTACAGTCACTACACGCTGGCCCCCACCTCATTCCTTCAACTCTCCCGATCCTTTCGCAACCCACCCCTCTTACCAATCCCTGACCACCTGGGAAGATCAGTACCTGTCCCTTCATTCTCCATCCGCGGCTTCCCCTCCTTCCGACATGGGTGCTAACAAACGGAAGCTATTTGACAGCGAATCGGATGAAGATGCTGTCACCGAGGTTGCCCCCTCCACTGTTGCCTGCTCCTCCCCTAGCCCGGCTTCAAAGCGTCTGCAGCATTCTGGTTCTGATGAGCTCCCTGCCAATCTACCTACTATAGCACCTGCTGCAACTGCTCGTCCAGAACAGTGGCATGGTAAGGAGCCAGCTCTTCGGTCTGGTAAAGGGGCTGCTGACTCTATCCCTGCTTTCTGCCCCACTTTCAAGGTCCTGAATTGCATCATTAATACCAATGATTCGGCCTTGGAGAACCCCGCAGTGGCCTCCTCCCTATTCTATGGGTCTCACCTTCCCAAAGACCTTTCTTACGCAGAAGGGGGCTCCTTTGATCACCACAGAACCTCGTTCTATACTGGATGGGAGAAGGTATTCTTTTCCCCATACTAGATAACTTTCCTCCTCTTTTTTATGTTACCTGACCCTTGTTCTCTCTTTCAGATGAGTCTGGATATCTCGTACATGATCCACGGTCTCTTTGGCGCTAGGTCCAAAGTTGAATAGCTGGAGACAGAAGTTGCCCGACTTGGACAACTCAGTGAGGATGCGGAATTAGATAAGCTCAGAGCCCAGGACGAACTCAAGTACGCTGAGGCCTCCCACCAGGCCTATATGGATAAGGTTAATGACTGCCTGAACAATCAGCACGAAACCCTCCTATCACAGCACAATGTAGCCTTCTCATCTCTTTCCCAGAAACATAAGGAAGATACAGCAACCCTCCTTAAACAACATGAATCCGACATGGATGAACTCCAGGATCACTTCAGGGCCCAGGCAGACAAGAGAGTGGCTAAGAAGAGCAAAGAGGAGTATGATAGGCTTATCAAAGAAGGTCGCCTCCTTCCCGAAGCCCCTGTCTCTACCCCTGGTTCTGAGGTCGCGGTGGCACCCGTGGATCCTACCCCCTCTACTGCGGTCACCGTTCCTGAGGTAGCGGAGTTGGTAGCTAGGGCCATTCATGTGGGTATGGATGCTGTGATTGAGGAGGCCGCTGATGCAGTGATTCAAGAAGAAGTTTAGATGTCTCTTGTCCTTTGAATAGTTTCTTTATGCCTTGTATTTGTCCATACTGCTGTTGTTTTTTGCCACACTGGTTATGCTACACTTTATTCCCTCTCATGATGGTTGATGAGGCCTTATTGCCTCCTTTTTCTTGTAATGGTTATGTCATTTGCCTTGTATAATATGTTTTTGCCTATGCATTATCTCTTTATGGGCTCACTACACAGTAATGCACTTTTCGTAGCGAAACTCATGTTCCTTCATTTACTTCTCCTATGGGAAGCAATTTGTTTTGCCTTTTCTCCTTTGGCTCAGTGACTTGACTGCCCCAGCCTGAGACGGGGCCCCTTGCACGCTGCTGGTGGAAACTCCCTCGCCGCCGTTCACCTAGGATCTTATGTGTGCCGCCCGGGGCCACTCATTTTGCCCCGGTTCGGTTGGGACCTCATACTCATTATGGGGCAACTCAGTTCACCCCAGCTTAGCTCGGACCTCTCGTCCGCGGAGGGCCCATTCCCTCCATTGCCTTCACTCCGAAGGGAGAGCACATTCCATGTAACCACGTCCATCCCAAAAGTGCTATGGTTTTATATATGTACAAATAGCTTATGCAACTGATAGCCTCTCCCATTACATTCACTCATGAATTTTTTTCAATAATCTTACATTCCAAGGTCTCTCTACTATCTTTCCTTCCAAGGTTTGTAACTTGTATGTTCCTGTCCCTCCAACATCCACCACAGTATAGGGTCCCTCCCAGTTTGGACCCAATTTCCCTTCACTCGCTTTCTTTGTGGTGGGGGTCACTCTACGGAGCACCAGATCTCCTATCTTGAATCTCCTCAATCTCACCCTCTTGTTGTACTGCCTTTGGAGGCGGTGATGATACTCTTCTAGTCTTATGCGTGGTATCCCTTCTTTCCTTATCCAAATTCATGTCCTTGGACAGGACGCCCGAGTTGGACCCATTCTAGACAGCTCGCGTTCGAGTGGTAGCCACCACCATCTCTGACGGTATCACGGCCTCTACACCGTACGCCAATGAAAAGGGAGTCTCCTTGGTGGTTGTCTATGGTGTAGTTCGATAAGCCCATAACACATGGTTTAGTTCATCGCCCAGGACTCTTTTTTATCCTCCAATTTCCTCTTGAGATTGTTAAGTATGGTTTTGTTGGAGAACTCAGCCTGTCCATTGCCCTCGGGGTTGTAAGGGGCCGAGAATCCTTATTTTACATGATAGGCTTGCAAAAACTTCTTCACCTTAGAGCTCGTGAACTGGGTTCCATTGTCCGCAATAATAGCGTAGGGCAGCCCGAATCGACATATTATGTTTTCCTACAAGAATTTGATCACTTGCACCTTTTTCACCTGCTGCAGCGGCACGACCTCAATCCATTTTGTAAAATAGTCGGTCGCGGCCAGCATGAATCTCCTCTTGCCACTGGCCATGGGTAGCTGTCCTACTATGTTGAGGGCCCACATCGCGAATGGCCATGGACTAGACACGTTGTGCAGCAGCTCTATTGGGGCAAATATCAGTTGAGAAAATCTCTGACATTTCTCACATTTTTTGGCAAACTCCACAGTGTCTCTCTTCATGTGAGGCCAAAAGTATCCTTGCGTTAACAGACGGTGGGTTGTTGTCCTGCCCGCCGAATGACTCCCACAATCTCCCCCATGTAACTCCCCAAGCACCTCTTGCGCCAGCCTCGTTCCCAGGCATTTCAGTAAAGGCCCATTGAAATTCTTTATGTATAATTCTCCTCCCAACAGCGTATACCTCTGGGACGTCTATTCCAGTCTTCGTCTCTCTCTCTTGGGTCAATCACCTCAATTCCATACAAGAATTGCTTAAGAGGCTCCATCCAACCCTTATCCTCTTCTGTGGTGTTCAGTATCTCCGAAGGTTCCTCGGTACTCGGTCTTTCCAGTTTCCTCACTTTGATTATCCTTTCCTCAGATCCTGGCATGGCTTCGGCCACATAGGCCAGAGCATCTGCATGGCGGTTTTCCCTGCGGTTTAAGTGTACAAATCGGATCTTTGTGAACTTCGCCACCCACTTTCGCAAGATTCCCAAATATTTTGTCATTCTAGGGCACCTTGTCGTGAACCCGCCATTTGCTTGACATACCACTAAATTTGAGTAAGAGTAAACGGTAAGTTCCCTCACGCCCAAACTCTCAGCCATCCTCATGCGCGTAATCACTGCCTCATTATTTGAAGCCGCGAAGCCCAACTTCATTGTTTGTTCTAGTCTATTGTTATTCGGTGTGACCAGCACCACACCTATTCCGCTGCCTGCATCCGTTGCCGATCCATCCGCGAAGACCCTCCATCCATTCCTCTCATCCCATGGATTCAAATGATCCAGTTCCTCTTCTCGCTCAGGCTCCAACACTATCTCTTCCCCCCAAGTAGGATATTTCGCAGGGAACTCAGCCAAAAACTTTACCACTGCCTGGGCTTTCTCCGCCATTCTAATCTGATACTGAATCTCATATGAACTCAACATCACGGCCTATTTCAGCATTCTACCCGATTTCTCCACTCTCAGAGCTTGTTTGAGGGGAAAATTCGTCACCACGACCATTGCATGAGCCTCAAAATAAGGTTTCAATGTAAGGGTCGAAAATACCAAGGCAATTGCATAGTTCTCCACTCGGCTATATCTAGTCTCCGCGTCTAACAAAGTTTTACTTTGGAAGTACACCGGTTTTTCCATTTTATCCACAACGCGAACGAGCACCGAGCTGATAGCATACTCCGTGACCCCCAGATACAAATATAATTTCTCTCCTATCTCGGGCCGCGATAACAGAGGTGCTTCCCCCAGATACCTTTTTAGCTCTTGAAAGTCTCTTTCACACTCTGCTATCCATGCAAAATCTGTGGTGTTGCTCAGCAACCTGTACAACGACATGCACTTGTCAGATGATTTTGAAATGAATCTGTTCAGGGTCGCGACTCGGCCTACCAACCGCTGCACCTCCTTCACTGTCTGAGGCGATGGCATCTCCACCAATGACCTTATCTACTCGGGGTTTGCCTCGATTCCCTGCTGTGTCACAATATACCCCAGGAATTTCCCAGTAGTGACTCCGAATGTGCACTTCTCTAGGTTGAGTTTCAAATTGTGCGCCTGCAGTATCTCGAAAGTTTCCCTTAACCCCTCCAAGTGTTCTGACTCTGACATACTTTTCTCCACCATATCGTCTATGTATATCTCAATTCCTTTTCAAATTTTACTCTCAAACATTTTCTCCCCCAACCGTTGGAAGGTGCCTCCTGCGTTTTTCAACCCAAACGACATTCTCGGATATCCTCTATTCCCCACGCAAACACATCTCTGTTCTCCGACAAGCATTGTATCAGCTTACTTTTCCAATCCTCCGTCAAGTTAGACCCTACTGACGTAAACTTCTCTTCTTCGCCCTCTCCCAGATTCACTATCTCAACCTCATCTAAAGTTTTCGGACCCACCGCGGCCTCCTCTCCCCCTTCCACTGCCCCGCATTGTAATTACTATGCTTGTCTTTTCCTTGGGTGGAATGGTTCGCCTCCTAGCCCGCGAACCATCCTTTTAACGGTATCTTGATGACTGTTCTTTGATGCCACCTGATCGCCGCGGACTTTGTATATTCCCATTGGGGTGGGGAATCGAATAACTTGGTAATATGTTGAAGGCACCGCCTTCATCTCATGGATCCACCACCTCCCTAAGATCGCATTATATTGAGAGTTGGAATTGACCACCATAAATTTGGAAAACACAGTCACAGGCCCTGTTGTCATTGGCAATAAAAGCTCTCCCATAGGCTCCGTGATGCTTCCATTAAATCCATACAAACTGGACCGCGGCGGCCTTAGTTGTCCCAGATCAATCCTCATTTCCTCCAACGCTCCCCTAAACAACAAGTCCACAACACTGCCATAATCAATCAGTACCCTTTTGACCATGTAATTGCTCATCGCCACTGTAATGACCAACACATCTTCATGCGGGGTATTGACGCCTTGGAGATCTGCACTAGAAAATGTAATCTTGTCTTCCCCGCCCAGTGCCAATGCACTGTATCGCGGTACTCTGGTAGACTCATTGATCTGCTAAATACTTTTTGTCCTCCTCACCTTGTCTCTGTGGGCGTTGTGACTCAGCACTTCTCCACTGAAAATAACATTAATGGTTCCCAATATTCTCCCTGGAGCTGGCACCGGCTCTACATTCAGGGCCTCCAGTATAAATTCTCTCATCATTCCCTTCTCTACTAGCCTCTGGACCAACCATTTCAATGTGTAACAATCATTAGTTTCATGATTGCATACCTGGTGGTAAGCAAATTACGGCTTGTTCGGCATTTCGGCAAGGATGGTCCGCGGTCCCTCGTACCCTTGCATGTTTTTAATCAACGACAATATCTCACTCAATGGCCTGTTTAAATGTGTATGCTCTAGTTTGCGGTATGGCTTCCTTTCTCTTTGCTTTCTTCGCGCTACCTCTCTACTCCTTTCCAGACGTGATGACTGTCTGCGGTACCTTTTGTTACCTCTGTCCACTGTCTCTGTCTTTCTGTGATCCCAACCTTTCTCTACTGATGACACTACCTTTGCTCCCCTTTTAGAATCCTTCTGCATGGTATCTTCATATCTGATATACTTCTCTACTCGCGGATATAACTCGTACAAGGTCGCAATCTCATTCTTTGCAACTGATTGATGGACCCCCGTACCAGGCCGCAAACCTCTTTCAAATGCTATCACTGTCGTCCTTTCATCCAAATTCTCCACTTTCAAGGTCTCGGCCTTGAAGCGGCACATATATTCCATGACCGATTCTGCAGACCTTTGTCTTACATTAAATAAGGCCGTGATGTCCACAACCCGCTTCTTTTGATGTATAAAATGATCTATAAATGCCTACTCCAACTCCTGGAAATTAGTGATAATCTTTGAAGGCAACCGATAATACCAGTCCGAAGCTCCCCCCTTCAAGCTAGCCGGGAACATCATACACCGCAACCCATCGTACCGCGACTCTTGCCAGAGTGGCATCTGTTGTCTAAAGTGATGGATGTGATCTGCTGGGTCCCCTGTTCCATCGTATCTTTAGAACCTTGGTTGATTGAACCGCTTCGGCACCTCTGAAGTCCATATCGCATCCGCCAACAGGTTACGGTTCAATCCAGCCACCACCTGGCTGGCCGAGCCAATCTGAGTCTTCGTTTGCTGAAGATTCACCTCCCGATCATTGTTTATCATTTCCTAGACTTGCTCCACCATTAACCCAGCCACTGGGTTTTCCACCAGAGTCAGTCCATGCTCCTCCTCGTCCCCCGACTTCTCACTCTCCAACCCCTCACTTAGCTCCTCCCCAGTTTCTTCCTCCACCCTCTCTCTTTCTCTTCCCAACTCCTCGTTTTCCTCTCTTAGCCTCTCAATCTCTTCTCGCATCAGTCGTGTTTCTTCCGCCGCTTGGCCCCCCTCTCGTTCTTCCCCTTCCTCAATTACTACTTCCAGCATCGGCTCCTGAATCCTCACCTTCTTGGGTCTACCCATTGCCTTCTTTGGTGCCATTTCTATGCTATTCTCCCCACAGACGGCGCCAAATGTTTCACCCCTAACACTGGTACAAACACTATTCACTATTTCACCAACATTACCGCCTCTCACAGCACTATTCCCCCTCTTCAACCTTGGCCGCCCTCTCTTCTTTTTAGGTCCTCTCTATTTAGACTAGTGAATTCCTCTCCTTCTTTCTCACTCTCTTCTTTTCCTTTATATCAATCCCTCTCTCCATCCTAGCCTTACACCTGTCCCTTAATCTCATGGCCCCTATCTTTCCACGTGTAGGGTTTTCGTACCGTCGACCCTTTGTCCTTGCTTCAATCCTGTAAACCGCGGCTATGTATCTTACGCTGACCTGGATGCATCCGCCCGCTGATCTCCTTGGGCTCTTAACCTACCACCACAGAAACTTCTAATTGGCCGCTAGTTTGTGGACGATAAGGAGTTGCCACTTTATGTGTAACTCCATACTTTTTAACTAGAGACGCAACAACTCTGTTGCAAAAATGTGTTCCACCATCACTAATGATGGCCTTAGGAATGCCAAATCGACAGAAAATGTACTCTTTAACAAAAAATACAACTATCTTATGGTCATTGCTACGGCAACCCATGGCCTCTATCCATTTAGACACGTAGTCCACGACAACTAGAATATATATGAAACCATGGGAAATAGGAAAAGGACCCATGAAATCAATGCCCCATACATTAAAAATTTCTACCACCATAATTGGATTTAATGGCATCATATTATGTTTCGTGATTCGCCTAAGTTGTTGGCAACGAACACACGTCTTGCAATGCACTAGAGCATCTTTAAAAAGAGTAGGCCAATAAAACCCACATTGAAGAATTTTAGCAGCTGTTTTCATACCACTAAAATGGCCACCACACTCTTTGTCGTGGCAGAATGAGAGAATTTCATTATATTCCCACTGGGGAATACAACGACAAATAATCTGATCCGCACAATACTTAAAAAGGTAGGGCGCATCCCAGTAGTATATCTTAACTCTGGCCAAGAACTTCTTATGTTCATCTCTTGACCAATCATCAAGAAGAATGTCAAACGCTAAATAATTCACAATGTCAGCATACTATGGTGCAGAAAAAATAGCAGACAGATGTTCATTAGGAAGAAAGTCCGATATGGACTCAGAATCACTATCATCGTCATTTGTTAATCTACATTTTTGACCCCTCTTTTGTCCTTTATGTCTAATGTGAACTTTTGTAGGAGAAGAATCCATCAGATTAATCTCTGCTTAGCATCCTTCTTTGCGAGAAGGTACCTAAGGGCTACATGGTCTGTGTAAACTAAAGTCTTAGAACCAACCAAATAAGGACGAAACTTATCTAAAGCATAAACAATAGCTAATAATTCTTTTTCAGTAGTTGTATAATTCCTTTGAGCATCGTTTAGAGTTTTACTAGCATAATAAACAACAGTGGACTTATTATCTAGTTTCTGTCCCAAGACAGCACCAACAGTATAATAACTAGCATCACACATGAGTTCGAAAGGTTTAGACCAATCGGGAGGCTGTATAATGGGTGCAGAGGTTAAGGTGGCTTTTAAAATTTCAAAAGCCTGTTTACAGTTAAAATTGAAATCAAAGATGGCATCCTTTAAAAGCAGATTAGTTAAAGGCCTAACTATTTTTGAAAAATCTTTGATAAAACGTCTATAAAAACCTGCATGGCCTAGGAAGGCTCTGATATCATAGACAGTCCGTGGTATAGGTAGCGATGCTATCTTATCTAGTTTGGCCTTATCTATTTCAATGCCATCACTAGATACAATGTGACCTAGCACTATTCCTTTTTTCACCATGAAATGACATTTTTCCCAATTTAAAACCAGACTCTTCTCTTCACACCGTGTCAAAACCTTAGACAGGTTAAATAGGCAGTCGGTGAAAGAATCTTCATAGATAGAAAAATCATCCATGAAGCGCTCTACCATGTCACTAAATATATGAAGCATACACCGCTGGAAGGTACCGGGAGCATTACAAAGGCCAAAACACATTCGTTTATAGGGTAAATGAAAATGATCCTTCCGTGTCATGGCATATAATCATCTGTAATCAATACAGATCCTCCATTTCATAGGACCATGCGTGAAAACATATTCACCCTTAGCATTACGTATCGTGGTAATCCCTGATTTTTTAGGAACTACATGAATGGGACTTACCCATTCGCTATTGGAGATTGGGTATATGATACCCGCATCAAGTAACTGTAAAACTTCTTCCCTAACCACCTCTTTCATGGTACGGTTTAAGCGACGCTGAGGTTCGCGAGAAGTCTTTGCGTTATCCTCCAAATGGATACGATGAGTGCAAACATTAGGGTTAATTCCCTTAATGTCATCTAGGGACCAACCAATCGCCGAACGATGTTCCCTAATCACCCTAATCAAATTTGCCTCTTCATCCTCAAATAACAGAGAAAATATAATTACCGGATGACTACCATCTGGATCAAGTTGAATATACTTTAACTCAGAAGGAAAAAGGTTTAAGCACCGGGGTGGAAGGAATGTCGATATTTGCTTCTGAAGGGTCCTCATCTTGGGTAGTGAAAACTTGCTTAGGCAGCAGGTCTTTAAACTCAGTAGATGGAGCAACAAAAGGGTCTACGATAGGAGTAGACTCGAAGAGGGCATTGACTTCTTCTAAGTAGGAGCCATCCTCAAAATCTGAACTTCCGAAAGAAAGGAATTTATGCATCTGGTTTTCTGGAAACGTGTTATTAAAATAGTTTTGAGCTAAGCTCTCGATCATGCTAACCTCCCCATCTACAGACAAATCTGGTAACTATTTTATTATTTTAAAAACATTTACCTCAACAGAAAGATGGCCAAAAGACAAGGACATCGAACCATCGTGACAATTTATAAGCGCGTTGGTAGTCGCCAAGAAGGGCCTCCTTATGATAATCGGAACAGAGTTGTTAGTGACTTCTGTATCAAGGAGAACAAAATCAGCAGGATAGTAGAAATCCTGAACCTTAACAAGCACGTTTTCAACCACACCCATAGGATACTTAATATATTGATCCGCTAATTGCAACATCATTTTAGTTGGTTGCAACTCTTGTAGACCTATTTGTTTGTATAGATAATATGGGAGTAAGTTAACACTTGCCCCCAGGTCTAATAACACGGTCGTCGTGTGGGAATCTCCTAAGGTGCATTGTATAGTAGGACGACCAGGGTCCTTGTACTTAACGATTCCATTATGTTCGGTTAAAGTTAAAAACTATTCTGTTAAAAAGGCGTCTCTCTGGGGAAACGGTGGTTTCTCTCTATATTTAGCGTATGGATCAACAGGATGTGTAACCTTGGCTTTCTATTTCTTAGGTTGTGGTTTTAATTGGTACCTCTACAGGGGTAGGATCTTCAGTTTCTATTTCGGTATATTGTTCAATATCTGGTGTTGGGACTACTGGTGGGGTAACTATAGACATAGTTAGGCGTTATCAACCACTCTGCAAGCACGGAGAGTGATGATAAGATTTAGCTCACCTACATTTGTATTGTCCTTACTAGTATTACCATTTACCTTAAAGGCTGTGTTTGTTGTTTTTGGATTACGTATCGCTTGACCTGGAAACACACCTTTGGGTTGTACTTTCTCTTAGGCTAACTGCTATAAGGAAAGTTGGATGGCTTGTAAAATTTGTTATTGGGATTGCATAAAGGCGTCAAAATGATCTGGTTGTGGATGAGTGTTTGCTATAGGTTGTGTGACAGGAACTATGTCACGTTGATTATTAACAGGTGGGTTGTGATAGTTATGATTAACCAGAACAATACATCTATTAACATTATAATTATTATTGTTATAATTATTATAATTACCCTGACCTTATCCATGACCTTGTCGTGGTGGAGCTTGGTTGTAATTGTTTGCTGGTCTAACATTTTGATTATTAAACCCTGGAGGTGTAACTTGTTGATTATTTCTCCAACTGAAGTTGGGATGTTGTCTCCAAGGGGCGTTAGGAATAGGATAGCTATTAATAGAGCAAACATTATCTTGTTGTGATGTTTGTTGTTCATATGCGAGATGACAATAGGAGTTGGGATGCTCAGGACTCAAACAGAAATTACATGGATTAGAGTTGACATTCATGATGGGGATAGGCTTTTGTTGAACTTAAATAGCTTCTACCTTTTTAGTTAGAGATTCGATTAAAGTTTTAAGCTCAGGATCGGGTTTAATCTCAAACATACCGGCGACCTTAACTGTTGAAGAAGAACTAGCGGAGCTAGAGATATCGTCACTACCCCCCAGTTATTATTACGCTTTGTTTGATCTTCTAAAAATTTATAAGCCTCTGAGGCTCCTTTACTGAGGAAGCTACCCCATTCATGATATCAAGGACCTCTTTATGGTGGTGTAACAGTCCCTTGAAAAATGCACGAACTAACGTGTCTTTCGCAAGGTTATGATGTGGACACTCTATAAGAAGGTCAGTGAAATGATTCCAAGCCTCTGAAAAGGATTCATGATAATTTTGTCGAAAAAAATGAATCTTGGAAAGCATTTCATTTGTCTTCAGTGGTGGATAAAAATGTTCCATAAATAGTTGAACAAGTTTGGCCCATGAGTCCACAGAATTAGGCGCTTGGGCAGTTAACCAAGACGCCGCCTTGTCGGCTAGGGTGAAAGGAAACACCCTTAGTTTAATTTGTTCAGCACCAACTGTAGGATGATGGAATGTGGTAAAGACTTGTTCAATCCTACGGATGTGCTGATAAGGTTTTTCATGGTCTAACCCATGAAAAATGGGTAACAAATTAAATATATTTGGGGGGATTCGAAAATCCCCCACTGGGTCTGCAAGAACGATGCAAGATTTTGGGCTATTGTTCAAGGCTTTGTAAAATTCAGAAAGAGGAGACTCTCTTTCTTCAGCCATTATATCAGGTGTAGTGTGTTACTTGCTAGAGGTGTAGTGAGTGGTATACTAGATAGGCGTGTTTGTTGACGTTGACGTTTGATTATGTTAGGCATTTTTCTTCTACCTGACCTTAATCTCATGCAAGGCTAAGACCAATCTTAACTAAACACGACAACCTCAAAACAATCCTGATATGCTAGATAAACCTCTAACAGGAGATGCGAGGAGTGGAAGAAAGAAGTACCTGAATGGCTCTTTGCTTCGCTTATGAATAACTTCTTGTATATGCGAGTTCAGTGTGTGTAGCAAGTTAGAAACACTGAATAACTTGAAGTAACATAAGTTTGTAATAACTAGTGAAAATTGGGCCTTTTCAAAAGAGGGCGCGGGTGGCACTCAGAAATAGTCTAGGTAGGGCGCAAGTTGCGCTCCTTTGAAACTTGAGTTCCAGGCGTTTCAGTGCAGGGGGCGCTCGAAGTTTGCCTTGTATGGGCGCGGGGCGCGCTCAAGCTTGTTCTAGGAATTTTTTTTAGTTTCTGAACCAAACAATCACTGTTAGAACCAAACAAGGGTGGGTGGGTTTAATGAGACTTGGGGAAGACTAACAATACTAATGAAAACAATTGTAAATGGAACAAAGATGGCAGTGGCACCATTTGATAAAAGTAAAAATGATAGTTTTACCTACGAATAAGTAACGAAACTCGAACGTAAGTAAAACTAAAACTTATTTACGCTTAATATTATCAAAGTTTTCTACTCTCGATGCTATTGAAATATAGTTGGAATAGAAAGTTCGTTCCACTCCTAGTTCTTTAGAATTCACGTTGACTAAGATTATTAGTCTATCAAAGTCAATGAGAGTAAGGATTATCTAATTATGCTAACAATGATAGGAAATAACGTAATCGAAATGTTCTAAATAATACGATGGCAATTTAAATACTAAGGTTCGAATCTAGATAAAGAATTAGGGGAATTTGATTCCACCTTAACTCGACTTAATTTACTAACGAAAAATTGTCGTAATTCGAATTGTAATGCTTCCGCATAACAATTGGGTGTTTCTAATCCCTAATTGTTCATGGTAATCTTTACCAACTAACAACTAGCATGTGAAGCAATCAAACCCATTCTCATGGTGAAATAATTATTTTCTATAATGGAGTAGAATATTACAAACTATTCTACGCTAACAACAATCAAGTTTCATCAAGGCTTCTTCAAACCCCTCTAATGGAGGTTTTAGCATTGAATCATTATACTATCATTTCTTAAACAAGAACAAATATAACAACTCATTATTGAATAAATTATTAAACTTTATAATCTAATTTAACAATAGTCTAAGATTCAAAATGAATTAAACTGAATTTAAAACTAATTTAGAACTAAGATTATGAATACCAATTATCAAATTAAAATAGACTAATTATGAATTCAAGACAACTAAATCTAAATAAGAATTGAATCAATAAACTAAATTAAAATGAAAAACTAATAATTTATTATAAGACTAAATCTGATTCTAAATAATATTCATTCTTTGTTCTAACTAATCTATTGGAATGGAAAACTAATTCTATCTAGTAAGAAAAAACTCGATCTAAAACAAGTTATTGGATTCTTGCTAAGCTAAAAAGCTAGATGCTTAAGAGCTAAGTCTTGTGTCCATAAATGGAGGAGACAACATCCACTTTTTCGTGCATGGGTTGAGAAGCCATGTTTTGGGCCGAAAAATCGAGCCCAAAACCCAATTTCTTCAGTCCACAAAGGGGTTTTCACCTGGATTTTACTTCAATAGACTTTTTGTCTACTTTTTCTCCTCTGATTGGGTCAAGGCTTAAACCATTAGAAAGCTCATTTCGAGCCGGTCGTTTTGACATAAGGTAGGCCCAATTCCGAGGTCTGAGTCCAAAGATACGACTTCTGGAAGTTCTGCTGACTTTTATGCGCTACTTCCGCCCGCGTTGACTTTTTAGCTTTGACCGGGCTTTAAATAGGCTTTTTATCCTTAGATCTTTGCCTTTAATCATAGAACTTCTTAACAACCAACCTTTGCTCCATTATTTCGTAAAAAGGGCGCATTTCTACACAAATTCGACTCCAATGCCTGAAATATATAAGAACATGATAACAATACTAACTCTTACTTATTAATCACATAATTGGTCAAAAAGAAATATTGTTAAAGGGTTAAAACTACAGTTTTGGTCTCTTATCACCTGACCTCATAGTGGTGACAACATTAACTTGGTCATTCGACTGAGTAATCTCTAGGTTATCCACGTGCAAGACACCTCTTCCTTTCGGATTTGGCTACGACTGCTTGGTAATGCTCTTTTCGATATTTCCGTCAAAGCGGCAGCGATTTGCCCTATCTATCCTTGAATGACACTAAAGTTATTCTCCAACTTCTGGGTTCTTTGATTTGTCTGTTTCAGCTTATTGACAATGGTGGTGATAGTTTCTTCTAGATGTGGGATAACTGCTTTGCTCGACTGAGGCGTAGGGGCAATATATCCACTCATAAGATCTGGTACTAACTCTCTGTTTGTGTTGGCTTGGTATTGCTGGTTCTGGTATGACTGTTGATTTCTGTATGGTTGCTGGCGGTCTTGGAACTGATACTGGTTATTCTGGAACTGATTTGACTGATTTTGGAATCCTGGAGGAAAATTCCTTTGATTTGTATTTTGTGGCTTCTAATAATTCTATCCCTGATTGAACTGGTTATTTCTTCCTAAAGAGTTGATACTACATACCTTTGCATTAGTATCCAGATAGTACGAACACTCTTTAGTTGTGTAGCCTTCATCAGAACATAGCTGACAAATGGCATAACAAGGCTTGGATGGCTGAGGTTTAGCTTGGAAATTGTTTGCTTTTAGAGGATTCATGGAGAACTGATCAAACTTTTTGTTCAGAGTTACAAGTCCTGTTGATAGGTTTGCCATAATTGATAGCATTGCTTGATTTGGGCTTTCTTGAATTTGGTTGCCAAATTGCTTCGACACCCCCACCACTCTAGCTACGTCCTTGTTGCTAGTACTCCATTATTGAGTGTCTTCAGCTAAATTCTCGAGAAAGTTGTAGGCTTCCTCTCCATCCAATGATGTAAACTTACCTTGATGCATTGACTGTATCATCTGCTTGTTCATAGTAGAAAGTCCTCAAAAGAAAAAATGAGCCAGTGTGCTCTTATCATAACCATGATGTGGACATGAGATTAGCAGATTATTAAATTTCTCCCAGCTTTGATGATATTCTTCAGTCACCTTCCTTTTGAAATTGCTGATGGCTTGCTGCATGGCATCCGCCTTACGGGGTGGGTAGAACTTGTTCATAAACTTTGTTTTCAACTTCTCACAGTTGTTGATTGAATTGATCGGCAGTGCAGTTAACCATTCAGATGCTTTGCCTTCGAGTGAGAGTGGAAAAAGAATTAACTTGATACTCTCATCCCTGATATTCTGGTTCTTGAAAGTTTTGAGGACTGATAGAAATTTGTTCATGTGAACATAAAGCTGAACATTGTATGAACCATTGAACTTTGGAAGCATAGAGATTACTGATGCTCTAAGTTCAAACTGGTTAGCTTCTATCTCTGGAAAAATAATACTGCCGGGTAGGTCTCCAATGATTGGTGAATAGAAATCACTCAGCTTCTTCCTCTGTTGTGCTTGCATGGGTAAGATAGCTTTAGGATTATTGGTGCCCACAACACCTCCATCATTACGTGTAGCCATTGTATCAATCTCGTCTAGTATTCTTGTAAGTCGGTTGTTGAACCTTATCCACTATTGTGTTCTTATCGGACGATGATATGAACGACGGGGGATACACTAGAAAATGTTATGGGAAAATGACGAAAAACTATCCTACAATGCTTAAATAATATGCAACTATTCTAAATTATACTAAAATGTAAAACTACTTTCCTTCAACTGGGTTGGGCTTTGCAGCTAGTATCTCGCCCATTGTCTAAAGCTGTCTCTTCTAGGGTTATGGTGAATCACTTGGATTGCTTAAGTATCACGGCCCACAGACGATAGTCCGTTTGTCAAGATTCAGACAAGAAACACTAGAGTTTGATGTTTCGCTGTGTTGGCTTACAACTTCAATTATTGAAAAGGTCCTAAATGCAATTATACTAGAAAACAATAAAACTAAACTATGATGTAACTATACTAAGAATGAATTAAAAAGAATGAAGATTTGACTAACCTGGATGGTAGATCTAATCTTAGAGATGTCCTTCAAGCTTTTCTCTTTCTTAAAAGGATGGATGATGCGGCTAAAATTACCTCAAGATCCAAAGTTCTAATCTTGAAAGAAAACGTTAAACATAAACAACTTAAAACGGCAGCGGTGCCATTTGACACGCACTCCTTTTGTGTGTGTAGATGGTATATGGGTGATGTAGATGGATGATGGTCGTTAAACAAAATAGAAGCATATCAAAACCTAATTATCCCTCAATAAGTAAAGGATGAGTAGGGTATCGTTCCACTTTTAAGTATATGTTATGTGAATGACAGGACTGAAAAGGGAGTTTGAGGGATTAAAAACTATGATTGTAGAGATTTTAGATTCTAATACTAAACTAAACTAAATTAAGTAAACTATTGAGAATTTATAAGAGAGGGAATTCAAGAAATTAGAATCTACCAATACTTTTGATCTATGACCTTCTGCTTCATGGTTGTTCTTACAAGTAGACTACAATTAGGCAATCGAGCGAGTGCCGATGCCCTCTTGGACGAAACATCGTTAACAATTAACTCTACTTAAGGTTGTTCCTATGTTTATGCTATTAATATCTTCTTTCCTTTTATGTAAGCTCGGGCAACCATTCAATGTATTACCGAGAGCAACATCAAGGAGTACTTCCTAATAGGGCGGCCATTCAATGAATCACCACTTATGGCAAACACAAAGAATACTTCCCCTAGGCAGCCACTCCCTGAGCTAGCCCTTCTAAGGCAACACAAAGAATACTTCCCTAACTCTAAAGAACTATACTACTATAAGAAAAGTAAAGAACACTAGCATGATATTAATATTGCAAAACATAAACCCTATTCTATACTTCTATCCCCTGGTGTGGGCAATGGAACTAATAACTAAAAACATAAAGAACTAATCTGATTGAAGAACACCATGAACAAGAAGAATCATTAAACCTTAAGCATCGGCTTCATCTCCTCCCTTGAAGGAGAAGATTAGCCTTCCATATAGAAGGAAGAACACGAAGAACGAGAAGAAGAAGAGTAGAAGAACATAAGACTATAAAGAATAATTTATTAAGACTCTACTAGTTAAAACCGAATATTTTATTATTAATCTCTCTCTACCTCAAGTTCTGGAGACAAGAGTATAAGTGAATTGGCCAATTACATGAGGCACTTAGGTTCTCTATTTATAGGGGTTACAATGAGTTCTAGAAGCATTCCAAACCGCCATTTGTTTCCTAATACAAATCAACTTCTTTCAGAGTCAAACTTCATCCCCAAAACTGAGAAGGAATTGGCTACAGTGTCGTTTCATACGTCTGGATGCATGATCCATGCGTCTCAAACGCGAGTAAAGCATCTGGACACACGATCCATTCGTCCCAGACGCGGAAGTCTTTTTTCCCTCTTTTGCTCTATCCTTCTATCCTCTTTTGCGGGATTTGGTCCAAGCAATGAATCCTTTGGCCTTGGGCTTCCAAATAGGCTTTAAAATAGGTCCAAGTCGCATCTTTAATAACATCAATTCCTTGGCCTTCTCCGTGATTGTCCACGGGCTTCCCATGTGATTCTTAATGCTCTGAATTGCTCCGTTTTACCCCTTTTTCTCTAATATTCTACAAAACTCTCTTTTTCACTAGTAGAATCATAAAACATAAATTACAAATACTATTAGTCCACTAAGATGGCTAAACAAGAGGCATAATCGAGGGTTAAATTGCACTTTTTGAGCACTTATCATTCCGCGACAGGATCTTGTAGTTAGGATGGCAACATCTACTGGTAAGTGATGATGACTCGTATTCACCTCAGCTTACTGCATATTTCTACAATAATGTTAATTTCTATTGTAACCATGATGGAGAACAAAAATTCTCCATCGTAATTGATGACACACCACTAGAATTCAGTAAGTCTTTGGTAGCGTTGGTTTCGGGATTGCCTTTATCTGATCTTATACACACGTGGGGATATATGACCGATAATGCATATCTCTATGACTATGCATATTTCCATGAGTATTATGGGGGAGGAGTGTTTCGTGTAATGGACCAAAGGCGATATAACATAGCCCTTGGTAGCCTATCCCTGAATGTAGGCACCACCATGTTATTTATCCTGATGAATATTTTAGGGGAGTGCAGTTCACTTCTACAAATAGTACCTCTGGTGACGTTTTCCTTGCTTTAGCTGAGGGACGTCGCCTATATGACATTCCTAGAGTTTTAGTGGCTAGTCTAAAGAGAGCCCATAGCATGATGCATAAGTGTCTTCTTATGCCTGTTTTGGTTTGCCGCATCATGCGCAGTTGTTTACCTGTATTATGTACCCAGTTCACGGATTGGGTTAGGGTTGAAATCATGAGACCCACCAATTGAGTGGTTCGTTCATTTCGAGTTATGACTTGGCCGGGATAGCAGGTGTAACCTCATTTGGTTGCTCCTTACACCCCATCAGACCGAGTAACACTTGACAGGTTAGCATGGGTAGGACACAAAAGAACCGTGGTCCTATGAAGAGGATGAGGAGGAAGATGATGCTTAAACGATGGAGATAAGGTAAGTTTTTAGTTTCAATTCGTGTCTGCTTACGTCCCAAGCAATTTACTTCTTGTCACCCCATAATAGGTGGAACTCATATAGAGTTGCGTCTATTTTTATTTTTCTATATTAGTATGTTTTAACCTTGTTTTGTAGATGTTCTAAAATTTTACGTATTTCCATGGTATTTTTCTACACTTTTTATTTCAATACTTTGAGGACAAAGCATGCTTCTTGTTTGGGGTTGGCATAGAAACACGCGTAATTTAAGACATCTGTTAGGATATAAATATGTATAATATGCACTTGTTTTCTATTAAAAATTTCAAAAAAGAAAAAATATAATAAAAAAAGAAAAAAAAAAGTTATGCTATACACTTATAAATATTGGTTTTGTTTCTTTCTCTATGCTCTTAATAATCTAGAAGTTTCACGTTAGCTTTTGCATTAGAATAGTTTTTAGAAACTTAGGTTAATATGTAGGTAATAATCTTTGCATCTTTCTATAAACATATTGCATTAGTATCTATGTTGTATTGGCAGTAAGTTTTTGAAATCTAGGCTAGAGTACTTATGCTACAAATCCTGTGAGAATATTGCCTAAAGCCTTATATGAGTAAAACATTTGAGAATGACACAAGGGAGAAGTAAATTCCGGATAGAGAAATCATACGTCCACTTGCTTGATCACTATACCATATCCTAAGCGAGAATTTAGGCCCTTTTTGGATCGATATAGCCAGAAATTCAAACCTATGAATTATTTTTCGCTAGTCACCCCTCTGAGCCTTTCTTTAGCCTTTCATAAACTGCAAATCCTTTAACCTTTTACAAAACAAAAAAAAAAAATAAAAAAAAAAAAAAAAAAAATCAGCCTACCCATTCTTTGAATGAGTTTGAGACTGGAGATGAAGAATAGAAAAGAGAAAGACCTTTGAAATCAAGAATTTGTTAGTTGCTTCAAATAAGAAAAGAAAGTTTCCATCCAAATCAAAAAATAAATAATAAATAAAAGAAAATAAGGAGTTAGAACTCCAAAAACAGAATCAAAGAAGTCAAAAGCCAAAGAAAAAGAAAAATATGGCTAAAGATGGAAACAAAGTGTAGAAGCACAAGTAAAGAACAAGATTTTCTCTAGTTACATAATATGAAGACTCTATTATCTCAGACTTGTCCTTTTTGAATATCCATTTCCTTTCTTCTTAAACCATCTCCTAATCCCCGCAACACCTAATAAAAACCTCTAACTCAATTAGGAATAGGTAAGTGTGATAGTAAGTGGCAGATGTGTTTGATCGACTTCGGCTCCTTGTGTGTCATTGAGATTGTAAGGTAAAGTGTACCCACTGCACACTGGAGTAACGAAACTTGAGGGGAAAAATTAGAGTATTTTTGTCTTGACTTTTATGTGAGGACCTACTTAAGGACGTTATTCCAAAGTTTTAGAAACGGACCTGTTAGTGCATTTCATAGTATTACTCATTGTATATATGTTTATTCGTAGATGATTAATTAGTATGCATATATTAGCTTAGGTTTCGACTTGATTATTCTGTATTCATTGCTAAGTGAGATGTATAGATAATTGAGACATAAATAAGGAAACAATAGTTTTAATTCTTAATCGTTGTAGTATAGATGAAGTTTGTGAGTACCTTCACTGGAAAACTCTCACGAGGCTATAACTCGTCCACTAGGGAATTTCTAGTGGTTTAAGGCCTTGTTGCATATGGTCAATGCATCGCGCTCTCGCTAAAAGCGAGATTAGTTAGAACTCCATTTTTGGTCACTTATTCTAATTTCTCATATTTGCTTGAGGAGAAGCAAAATGTTGTTTGGGGGTGGTTTGATAAGAGCCCAAAACTGTAGTTTTAACCCCTTTAACAATATCGCTTTTGACCAATTATGTGATTAATAAGTATGAGTTAGTACTGTTATCGTGTTCTTGTGTATTTCAGGCATTGAAGTCGAATATGTATAGAAATGCGTCCCTTTTGCGATATAAAAAAGCAAAGGTTGGTTGTTAAGAAGTTTTATGATAAAAGGTCAAGAGTCAAGGAGAAAAAGCCTTTTTAAAGACCGGTCAAAGCTGAAAAGTCAAAGTCAACGCGGCAGAAATTGCGCACAAAAGTCAGCTGAACTTCTGAAGGCCATATCTTTGGACTTAGACCTCGGAATTGGGCCTAGCTTACGTCAAAACGACTGCCTCAGAAAGTGATTTCTAATCGACCAATCCTTGAACCAATCAGAGGAGTAGAAGTAGAGAAAAAGGCTATTAAAGTCATTTACAACTGAAAAGCTCCCTGTGGACTGAAGAAATTGGTTTTTGGGCTCGATTTTCCAACCCAAAATATGGCTCCTCAGCCCATGCACGAATCTCCTCGATATGGGAGACAAATACTTAGTTCTTAAGCACCTAGTTTTTTTTACTTAGCAATTATCCAAGAACTTGTTTTAGAGCTAGTTGTTACTTCATTGAATTAGTTTTTCATTCCAATAGATTAGTTTTAAAACAAAGAATGATATATTATTTAGAATCAGATTTAGATTTATAATAAATTATTAGTTTTTCATTTCAATTTAGTTTATTGATTCAATTCTTATTTAGTTTTAGTTGTCTTAAATTCATAATTAGTTTGTCTTAATTTGATAATTAGTTAATCATTATCTAGTTCAAAATTAGTTTTAAATCTTGTTTTAATTCATTTTGAATCTTAGACTATTGTTAAATTAGATTTATAAAGTTTAATCATTTATTCAATAATGAGTTGTTCTATTTGTTCTTGTTTTAGAAATGATAGTATAATGATTCAAGGCTAAAACCTCCATTAGAGGGGTTTGAGGAAGCTTTGATAAAACTTGATTTCGATTAGCGTAGAATAGATCGTAATATTCTATTCCATTCTAGAAAGTAATTAGTTCACCATGAGAATGGGTTTGATTGCTTCACATGCTAGTTGTTAGTTGGTAGAGATTACCATGAACAATTAGGGATTAAAAAGATCTAATTGTTATGCGAAAGCATTTCAATTCGGATTACGACAATTCTTTGTTAGTAAATTAAGTCGAGTTAAGGTGGAATTAAATTCCCCTAGTTCTTTATCTAGATTCAAACCTTAGTATTTGGTGGAATTAAATTCGCCTAATTCTTTATCTAGATTCAAACCTTAGTATTTGAATTGCCGTGTTAGTATTTAGAACATTTCGATTACGTCATTTCCATCGTTGTTAGCATAATTACATAATCCGTACTCTCATTGACTTTGATGGAACTGATAATCTTAGTTAATGTGAATTCTAAAGAACTAGGAGTGGAACGAACTTTATATTCCAACTATATTGCAATAGCATCGAGAGTAGAGAACTTTGATAATATTAAGCTGAAATTTGATTTAGTTTTACTTACGTTTGAGTTTCATCGCTTATTCGTAGGTAAAACTATCGTTTTACATTTTATCAATTAGGATAAATACAAAATAGTTAAGTTTGAAGGTTTAGTCTTTTGGTTTAAGTTTACTTACCAAGAGTTGGGGATTCAACCAGCTTGGACCGGTTGGATGTGCGAGGTGAGTAGTGGAATATCACGTTCGCACATCTCAACCTAACTTAGGGGTTGAAGTTCCAATCTTTGATGAACACTTTCTAAGCTTTTACATATTTTGTTTAATTAATCACTAGTGAATAGTTAATTAGCTAAATGTAGTTACTTTTCGTGTTTATCGCTTTCATACTTTTAAGCCCATGAATGCAACTTTGTTTTAGGCCCACGAAGGCAACCAATTGTATCTTATTGGCTTTGCCACATTTCAACCCGACTTGTGGGTCTTAGATAGATTAAACTTGTAACCATAAGGAAACGCTCGAATGGTGGGTTGACACGCAAGACACCAAACACTTTGTCAACCCCACCACGTCGCCTTCACCCCAAGGGTCGTGTATGCACACCTTGGGCGGTACTTTCTAAACCACCTTGCTAAAAAGTGTAAGAGGATACTTGTATGTTACTAAGCATGCATGCATGATTGTGTGATTTATGTTTCAGTCTTGTCTTTACATTAACGCTAAGGCTAAACCCGAGCCCTAAAAGAACAAAAAGTGGGATTAAGCCCCAGTTTAGAACGGACATTACGTGAACTGTTTGTTACATAGACCAAACTAAAAAGATAAAATCAATCAAGCAAAGCCAATCTAGTCACGTCCATCAGGACAAACATCTAGCACGAACAAAGAGAGTAGTGAACTACCAGATTCCAATGGACCAACCACCTTACTCACTCCCTTCCCTCAGAAATACTGTGAGTGAGATTCTTGGTGGCACACTATCTGGTGAAGTAGCAATCTTCTCCTTTGTCGTGTGTAATTCCCAAAACCTAGTTTCGTGCCCACTTTTAAATTCAAACAAGGCATAGTTTCAAATCTATAGACATTGCATACAAACTTTTCAAAAACTTCAAAGCTGCAAACATATTTCGCTGTTTGAGTATCAAATACATTTCTATGCACATATAAGTTGATTCTAAATAGTCTCGCAATCGTGTATTAGTCTACGCTCAGGCAATCAAAAGCTTAGCACATTTAAAACTTACCCACGTAGGAGAGCACGTCAATCTAGACATACTCATATTTCTCATCCCCCAACTACTAAGATGACAGATAAGGTAGTTCAAGCTGAAGAACCTCTCTCCAGTTTCTACATACCGTTACAAGATGGCCCTCCATCTTGTATACGACTCACACAGCTCACTAGCGATTTCCGCATCCCACTAAATGTGTTCAATCTCTTAACCGTCTTTCACGGTTATGAACACGACCGATTACCGTATGAACACCTACGTCAGATACATGAGGTATGCAGTACTTTCAATCATTCGGGAATCTCTAATGTTCATGTTAAACTAAGAGTGTTTCCCTTCACTCTAGCTGGCAAGAGCTACGCATGGCTTCTATCTCAGAAGCCCGATTCTTTCGATACATGGGAAAAGGTAGTGTTCTCCTTCATGAAGAAGTACTTTCCACCGAAGAAAGCAGAGGAGATAGTAAGCAAGATACAGTTCTTCAGACATAGTCTGAGTGAGACATTCTCAGAAGCATGGGATAGATTCTCTGACATGCTCCATTCATGTCCTCACCATAAACTAGAAATACATTCTTGTCTAATGTTTTTCAAAGGTCTTTTCCAAGAACACAAAGTCACACTAGATATCATAATTAATGGAAACTTTTTAGATAAAGGTGCTTTAGAAGCTCTAACCTTTCTTGAAGACAAAGCAAAAAAGAGTACTCATTGAGGTGACACAAACAATTCCAGAACATCTCAGCCCAATACCTCTAAAGCTAATGGTATCTTTGAGGTAAAATCTGATCCAAAGATTAAAACACTAATCGAAACCCTCACGAGAAAAATAGATGCCCTTGCAACCAAACAAAAAGACCATACTCCCCAACCAGTCATGAACATCGATATAGCACTATGCACTTTCTGTCTTGATTTAAATCACGTATCTACCCATTGTCCCTTGCTCAACAACATAGCATCACTTCAACCAGAAGAAGTTTGTGCTTTCAATGTACCAAATGCACCATGGAGGCAACACCCAAATTTTTAATGGAATACTAATCTACAAACCCAACCACCTCCGAGGTTAACAAATCATGTCAAACCACAAAATACATTCAATCAGTTCATACAAGGATAAGGTACCTGCAACAATCAGAATAGAGCGATGGTTCCATCCAATTTTAACCAGAACTATCAAAATCTACCAATCAATAACCAAAGAGATCTAGTTCCAGTTACCCAACCTACTAATGTCCCATTAGATAAAACGTCCGAGATGATGCTATCTTTGATGCATCAACAATCTCAAATCTTGGTGTCCATACAACAATCTCTAAACCTCCTAACTCAAGAGAAAGCTCAGAAAGGTGTGTTCCCAGGACAAACAGTTCGCAATCCTAAACAAGCGAACTCAACCTTGGAAGCTACAAGCACCTAAAATACTATCATGAGTTACAGTCTACAGATGTAAAAGAAACCATTCTCCACGATCCTATTTATGAGGATTAAATCCCCCTTTCCATGATGTATTTCCAATCCATTCATTCCATTACATCTGTTTCTATGGAATACATCATAAAAAGTAACCAGACCCACTACTTAGAGTGTGTTATTTTAAGTGTCGGAGCCTTGAGTCCACATATACCTTGCATATTCCTTGTTAGCACTTTTACTTATAGTTTGAGTAGTGTATATCTATGGAGCAAGTATACATTTTTCTTTTTCTTTATTTTACATTCTTTTTGTTAAAAATAGTTTTTTTTTGTTATTTTTACAAAAGTTCTTGGTTTTTCTAGTGTTTATAATAGAGGATTCTCGATACAACACTAGTCATGTGATTTTTGTTTCAAAATGGGCAATGGATTCTACATGGGCCACCACCTAGAAAAATGTAATCTAGGGGCGGTGTGCGATCAGTTTTGCTTATTAAGGGTCGCTTATATCACCGCGTTATTCACACGGGTCAGGACGTATCATGTCTTGCGCAGTAAATACCCTAACTCGTATAATTGAAGCTCTGTTTGTCTGGATTGGGTTCACTTGAACAGACATGAAAGTTGCCTAAGACAATCTATTATGGTATGTTTTTAATCACTGCTTTTGTACGAGTTCTTTGTATATATCTCTACATAGTTTTCAAAAACTTGAGGATATAAAAATTTAAAATCTTACATCCTAGAGTAACCAAAATGATACAAGATAAACGTATGATTTTATCTTCTAGTAAAAACCCTCAATTTTATTAGAGATACCTTTTAAGAAAAACAAGAACACAAAAAAATAAAAAATAAAAAATGGTATAACCCAAAGTGAAATCATGATCTGTTTAATTTTATCATGCACCTCTCTATTATTGTCTCTAGAATCTGACGTTAAAAGACTCATTTTGTATAAAAATTTCAAAAAAATTCCCCTTTTCTAAAAACTTTACAAAATTTTCAGCTGCCAAAATTGTAAAAATTTCAAAAACTTCTTTTCTCCCCCTTATGTACAAACTTTTCAAAATGTCTAAAAATAGTTCTTCTCCACCAAGCAATGCTCAATGGAGACGTGTACCCTATGATTCTGATGTTTTTGTATCTCTTCCGATTGATATTCAACTTGATATATGGAAGAGAATTTATACCATCACACCTGGTGTAGGAAAAAAGTTCCTAAGCCCATAGACGGCGTGTAGGGACAAGTGGTGTTTGAAATGTCAAACACCAAACTACCCTGGGCTTCAACCGATAAGCGAGGGTTTAGTATTTACAGTCTACATGTGTCTTACACCAAAACACAGAGCCCAACTTAATAAAGTGATCAAACAATCTGGTTGGGATTAACTTGAGTCTTGGGGATCTGACTATAAACGACCCACATTTTTACAGTTTTTCAAAATTTAAAACCAAAAAAATTAATTAATCTTTAATTTCACGTTTGTATATTCTTTCCACCATCCGTCCCCTTTGCTCTCGTAACACTCTTTTTTTATTCATTCCGCTATTCGTGCACCTTGCTTTCAAGTTGGCACACTCAATTCTTTTTAGAGCTCATTCAAGTATACAACTTATGTCATATTTTACAGCTTCCACAATTCTTTTTCAAACCAAACATAAGTTTTTTCTCTCATGGGGACATTAAGTGAGAGAAAAGGGGTAACTCCCTGGTACTCCTCTTTTGCCTAAAATAACACTTTTTAGAATAGTAACTAGATCCTATCCTCTGCTAGTCTCGTTTCCTTCCTTTTTAGGTTGTTTAGACCATCACAGAAGTGAGGGCAGCTCAGGCAAGTGCTAGTCCCTCATTGCATTTGACGAACCCCTTCTCAGCACTAGCTACTGAGGATGTTTACGGTGGAAATGGTGGTACAATGTCAAACCCCAGTAGCAGTAGGCCGCTGTTAGTTACTCCTTCTCTGTATGTAAGGAACACACCGCCTTCTGGAGGTTTATTGTTCAGCTCTCGTGGTAACACTACAGTAGCCTTGTGGGCATCCTCAAACCCTCTAGAGGTAATCGAAGACAGACATAGGGATTCTGGTACTCGAGGAAAGGAAGTTGTGATTTATAATACAACTCGAGATCAAAATGAGCTAGCAAGTAATGATGATAACATCTTGACTGAAGAGGAGTTATTCCACTTCAATTTAGAGAATAACACATATGCAGCCCTTGTACTGGAGGAAGAAGGCATAGTAGACGATGATATCTCTAAGCAGTAGGAGGAACCATTTGATGATTAGAATATGGTATGAAACCTAGCTACACCTCTGTGTATGCCATCACATGTTACTACTAGAGCGCAACTTCAAAAAGGGCTCAGGTAACAAAAACAAATAAAAATGATAGTTTTTTATGAAGATATGTATATACAATGTTAGAGGAATAAATTATCTGAAAAAAGGAAGAGATTTAAATATTTTCAGAACTCGAAATAATCTTTCCTATTTTTGCATCCTTGAAACAAAAGTCAAAATAGAAAAATTTCAAGGTATTAGCAATGTATGCTGCCCTGCTTGGTTTTTTTAGAACAATTACTTTAGTGATCGCTCTGGTCGTATTTGGATAGCTTGGGATCCTTCTCAGCTATATGTTTCCAAAATTATGGAAAGTGCTCAGTTTATTCATGCTCAAGTCACGGTACTAGCTTCTTCACAAGTGTTTCATCTTACAAGTATCTATGCAAGCAATAAAAGAGTAGAAAGGCAGATTCTTTGGCAAGACCTCATCAATCTGCATGGAATAGTCACTGGCCCTTGGTGTGTGATGGGCGACTTTAACAATGTCCTTTACTCTCATGAAAGGATCAGCTCAGAATTGGTGCATCCTAGGGAAACTACTCCCTTTGCTCACTGTCTCAACACTGTAAGTCTTTATGATCATAGCTTGAGTGGATGTTTTTTTACTTGGACTAACAATGGAGATGGTTTATTTCGAAAGTGGTCTAAGATAGACAGGTGCTTGATTAACTCAATGTGGGTAGCTATGTTCCCTTTTTCTGGAGTTGAATTCTTACCACAGGGACTCTCTGATCACACTCTGATTGTGTTAACCCTCTTGAACAAGATTATCTGTAGACCTCCGTTTCATTTTTGCAACTACTGGCTGGTTAATCCTTTATTCAAGGAAACCCTTAGCAAATGTTGGTCTATACCACAACAAGGAAATCCCTCCTACATGCTGTCTAAGAAGCTCAAACTTCTAAAGGCTGCTCTCAAAGGATGGCTGAGACTCACCTCCACAGATCTTCAGAATTTGGTGAACACTGCAAAAACAAATCTTGAAGATATACAGAAAAGGCTGCATTCGAAACCTCTAGACATTCATCTTTTTAATCTTGAAAGAGTAAAGAGGTCGGAGCTCTGTTATCTCATGCTCATGGAAGAATATGATCTTTTGCAAAGAACCCACACTGATTGGCTATCTTTTGGGGACAAATGCAATGCATTCTTTCATAACTCTGTCAAAGAAAGGAAGAACAGAAATAACATTTGGTCTATTATTGATGCACAAGAAGATATGCAGGAAGGTCAAGATAATGTAGCCCAAGCATTTATATCTTATTATTCTGATCTCTTGGGTGAAACCTTTCTATCTACATGCTTTCTTCAGTTCTTAGAGCAGCTCGATCTCCCTGGGTTAACCTCAGATATGGCCAACAAACTGGTGAAGGATATCACAGACTTGGAAATCAAGGAAGATATTTTCTCTATGGAAGACAACAAAACCCCTGGTCCAGATGGTTTTAATGCCTTCTTCTTCAAGAAATCTTGGGACATAATGGGTAATGATTTCATTCTTGCAATTAAGCATATTTTTTCACATAAAGCCATCTAGAGAGGTACAAACTCTACTTTACTATGCTTAATACCCAAATCTCTTACCCCTTCTAAGGTTGATGAATTCAGACCTATTGCTTGTTGTAATACTATTTATAAATGTGTTACTAAGATTCTTACAAGCAGGATGAAGGACTGTATCACTTTCTTAATCTCTGGAGCTCAGTTTTGCCTTTGTACCAGGCATAAGCATCCAAGATAATCTCATTCTGGCCCATGAATTGATTCGAGGTTACTCAAGGAAACATGGATCTAGAAACTGTGCTATCAATATTGATATAAGGAAAGCTTTTGATTCTATTAATTGGAAGGCCATGGAAATGATTCTGCACATCTTTGGTTTCCCCCCTCTCTTCGTAGAATGGCTTACAATGTGCTACTGCTCTCCAACATATTCCATTATGTTAAATGACACCTCTGAAGGCTTCTTTGAAGGTGAAAAAGGTTTGCGACAAGATGATCCTGTCTCGCCATACTTGTTTGTTCTTGTAATGGAAATCCTCTCTGGACTACTAAGGCAAGCTCTCATCTCTGGGCAGATTCATCCCCACTTTAAGTGCAAAAAACTATGTATCTCTCATCTGTATTTTTTGCGGACGATGCCCTACTTTTCTGCGCAAACGAGACATGGACTCCATTTTAGCTGTGAAGGAGATACTCCAGAAATTCTCTCAAGTTACAGGACTGAATATAAACTCGGCCAAATCCACTTTACTTGTTGGTTGTATGTCCTCAGCTGCTGGTGAAGACTTAGCAAATTCATTGGGTATCTCTCTCATATCTCCCCCAATCTCCTATCTTAGGCTTCCCCTGACGTCATCAAGATTTGGAATAAGAGATTGTCTCCCATTGGTGGAACATTTAACTTCCAAAATTTCAAACTGGAAGAATAAAACGTTGTCAAGAGTAGGTAGGCTTGAACTCATTCAATCAGTTCTTTCCTCATTTCAAGTTTATTAGTCCAAAACTTTTTTCCTCCCAAAGAAAGTGCTTGACAAGGTTTCCAAGATTTGCAATCGATTCCTTTGGTCTAGACCTAGCATGACAAACAAAATGCATTATGCAAGTCATAAGGTTCTTAGATTCTGAAAGGAACAGGGTGGTTTGCATACTGTGGCCTGGTTTTTAGAATTGCAGTGAAAGAGGACTCTTTGTGGGCAAATTGGACATGGAGCCAGTAGATCAAAAAGCACTATTTCTGGACTATGAGAATTCCTTCCAGCTGCTCTTGGGTTTGGCAAGGAATCCTATAGCACAGAGATATAGCCAGGAATCATATTAAGTATATTATTGCAAATGGCACTAATACATGGTTCTGGCATGACCTATGGTGCTCAAGCAAACCTCTATGGGAGATATCGGAAGCAAGAAATCTTTTTAATCTTAACGAGGCAGCAAATGTTAGTGATGTTTTAAAGCAAGGCGAATGGTTCTCAGCTATTACCTCTCTCCCAGATGGACACATCAAGAATATTATCCTGGGGACTGAAGTTAATAGATATCTGGAGAAGGATGAAGTGGTATGGGCCCCTAGTACCACTGGGGATTTTACAGTGAAGTCAACATACTCAGTGCTAAGAAAAGTGAGAACAAAGGTAAAATGGTATAGAGTGGTGTGGGGGAAGCTCACTGTACAAAAACATTCATTCACTCTATGGCAGTTACTCTCAAACTGCCTTCCTACGCAAGACAGGCTGATCCAAAATAAAGTCCTGCAACACTCTGAATGCAGTCTCTGTAATGCTTCGATAGAGCACTCCAAACACTTATTCTTTGATTGTCAATACTCAAAGAACATATGGGAATCTGTTAAGAGGAGACTTGGGATATGAGGGGATGTAAAAGGATCTACTGAAGAATGGTACAAGATCTTCCTTCTTTGTAGAATCAATTCTCCTAGTGTTGATATCTATAAGGCATGTATTGGTGCTACAGTACATCAAATATGGTGTGAGCAAAATCGAAGAAAGAAAAAAAAATCTAAAGGTTTTGGCGTTGCAGTTAAGTATCAAGATCATGTCCAATATGCAGCTATATCTTCAGCGGAATCTAATTGACGTGAAGGAATCTGCATCTCTTAGAATATTGGCAGCAAGATTGGGGCTGAAGCTAAATTTCAAGGATCCAATCTCCAACTGGATCGTTTGGACACCATCAGAGGAAGACGCATACATGCTCAATACTGACAGCTCTGTTCAAGACAATGGCAATGGCTTTGGAGGGATCATCAGAGACACTCTTGGGAATGTTAAATTGGCGTATGCTGGCAGCTCACCTAAAACGTCAGTTGTATATCAGGAACTTCTCGCGATAGCAAATGGTCTTCAACTTTTGATAGCGCAAGGTATCTCCAAGTTAGAAGTGAACTCGAACTCTTCAGGAGCTATCCACAGCATCCAGGATTCAGGCCAAAGCCCATGGTACTGTGCAAACATTGTGGCCCAAATAGCTTTTCTAAGAAGGCTTTTTGTTAAGTGCACTTTTAAGCATGTATATAGAGAGGGTAAGCAGGCAGCTAACTATCTTTCAAAGTTGTACAAATCTCGGGATGAGCTTGTCATTTCTTTTACTCCACCTCTTGATCTAAAGTTACATAGTATTGTGGAGGAGGATAGAAATGGAACTATGTACTTGAGATTTTCTTCTAATACAGGTTGAGGTCTGCCATAACCTCTAAACTTTTGAAAAAAAAAAGCTTATGTCATTTTCACGCTTCAAGGCGTTCATCTATCATCTTGTGTGTCATACACCCTTAGATCAAAGCATGTGATATACCATTGGATATGATTTTTTGCACTGATTGTTTAGATAGTTCGTTTGTCCAAATCGGACCAATAACGAAGTGGGGATTTCCACTTTACGAGTTACGAGAAGGAACATGACCTTTTCAGTATTTCCGAATTTCATATGGGCTTGGGCCAAAATTTTCAAACCCTAAAAACCAAACAACTGACGGTCATGCACGGATTTAAATTCCAACCACACGACCGCCCAACTCACTGCCTCAATCACACAAAACCCTAACTCACAAAAATCAACCTAACATGTGCTCGCGCCTCATCAACCCATGCCGCGCATCTCTCTTCACCAAATTCAAAACTTTTCCTATAGCTTCTAGCAAATCTTCACCTCACCTCATATCCACTTTTAATTTAACAAAAACATCCACTCATGGCTGCCAATCGAAAGATTATACCCGAAATGGATTTTCCAAATCTATTTGATTCGGGGGGTTTTTATGTTTTCTTCAAGGGACAGATCCTTAGAAGAGGTTGGAGGCCACTCTTGCTAGAACCCTCTACTCATTACTCCCATTCTCTTGTTCAAGATTTCTATCGTGGCTTAGCTCGCGATAACGAAGGTTTGGTTACCTTTTCATTTGGGGGAGGTTCGCATGAGTTAACTAGGCAGTTAGTTCGGTCGGTTTTGGGTATCAAAGCACGACACGAGGTCCTCGAAAGTCTGTAGTTCTATGGCACAGTGTTTGATTTGATGCTTGCGACTATGTTAGAGGGCGACTACACCAATGGTTCCACCAGTGCGAGGCATACTTCTTTGAGGAAGAACCAGCTGGCAGTGGCAACTTGGATTGCCCATAACCTAGTGGGGACGAAGAAACCTTTGGATATAAGTAAGTCGATCCTTCACATTCTTTGGATCTTACAGACTCGGAATAACGGGTTCTGTATTTGTTCTTTCTTATGGGACCGACTTTCTCAATTTAGAAAGAGTACTGCCCCCCTTCCTACCCTTGTGACTAAGCTTATTCTTAGTTGGGGAGCAGCAGTTCTGAGTGACTTTGTGGTAGTGAAGTTTACCACATTCACTCATGTCTACCTTCACTGCGTTCAACACGAATGGTCTTTAAAGGTTATAGAAGAGATCGAACACGGTCTCGATGATGACGCCGCTCCTCCTCCACCACCATAAGATTACTTTGCTCTAAGAGCTCTGTCTCAATTCACGCGAACCATAGATGCTCTAAGATTCATGCATGAGGGTCAGCGTCAGCTACATCAATAGTTGAGTGCAATTCAGCAAGAGCAGCGTGACTTTTAGGCCAGCACTCTCCAGATGCTTCAGGAGCTATAAGATGAGATAGTTCCACAGGCTCCTACGCCTAAGAGAGCTCGACGAGAGGGAAGATGTAGGAGTAGTTCGCGTTCATCTCGACGTAGTTAGTTCCCCCGGGCAAATTCTGACTAGGTAGCTCCCTAGTGTCTACATAGATAGATATAACTTGTTTTCATATTAGTATATGTCTTTACTTTCTGCAATTCTAGTTTTTATTAGTAGAAAAAATGGCCGTTTTGTACCATGAACTTTGCTGGTTTTATCAATTTGGGCCAAGAACTTTTTTTTTAGGCAAATTGGGTCATGACCTTTTTTTTTTGTATCAGTTTGGGCCACCGTTACCATTCCGTTACTTCACATGCTTATGTGGTGTGCCGGATGTATATGTGTCCGACCAAATGCTTATGTGTCACCGTTGAAGTGCACACCTAATCACCGATGACGTGGCATCAAAATTTCAAAATGTTTCTAACCCGAAATTTCACATAAGTTTCATAGAAATTTCACCAAACCAAAATTTCACATAAGTTTCACCAAAATTTCACAGAAATCTCTAACATAAAACACTCAAGCCCACATATTGATTTCGGCCCAAGCCCAAAAAAATTCACTGTTCATCTTCCTCACCAACTTGATTAGTATTCTATCCTATTCTATACCAACCTTCACATTGATTGAAGTCAGTCACCGATTTATCTTGTGCAAAGTTGCAAACCATGGTCCCATCCGCATATCCGGAATCCAGCAGACACATGTAAGAAACCCCAACAGCTCCTTTTAACCGATTTATCTTGTGCTAAGGTACTCATGAAAGATTGTTGGCATGGTCTTAGTTAGGTTAATTAGGCGCCCGGTCATGGCAGAGGACTATGGAATATCCTCGATTGTTAATTGGACTCCTAAACAAAGTGAAGTTGGCAATCTTTGGTGCTTTGATGAAGGAAGCTTGAATCTATAAGGTGGCGATCTACCTTTTTCTTTCATGGGTGACTGCTTTATGACCTTGCTCTAATGTTCTTGGCTTTCTACCTTAAGACTTTTGCTCAAAGGGCTAGAATGAAAATTGACACAACCAAAGCTATGAATGAAATAATGTTCCAGCAAAGCTCCTATATACTACTTACCAACTTAGGATTTACTAAAACTAGTAGAGCAATCAGGATGATGACGACAAGGATAAGGATGAGGAGCAAAATCAAACCAATGCACATCCACTTCCTGCTACTCCTCTGGTGATCCTTTGCTGTCTTCAGATTCTTGGTCCCATCCTTAACATAATGTGCGGTGTGGAACACATGGTGTTCAATATCATCCAACCTGACAACCTACGATTCGCTTCATTGGCTTGATCCATGTCCTCAATTCGAACCCTAATAGTCCTAGCCTTTTTCAAAACACTCAAAATCTATGAAATCTTTGTACTTTGACTGTTTCCAATTTTCTATTTTGGTCAATTTCAAAATTCAAAATTTGATTTTACGATGACGACATTATGACATCATCATGCCACATCAGCTGTTTCTAGGTGTCGATTACAGCAGCGCCACATAAGCTTCTGTTAAGCCACATTTGCATCCGTTAGTACACATCAGCATTTGAAGTAACAGAAACACACCGGTGGCCTAACGTGATAGATTTTGCAAAGGTCATGGCCCAATTTGCTAAAAAAAAAAAGTTATTGGCCCAAAGTGATAAAACCAGCAAAGTTCATGGTACAAAACGACCATTTTTTCTTATTAGTATTATCTGTTATGTATGCCTCTGTTTAGCAGAAGGACAAACAAATATATCATCCCTGTAATGATGCAAGGTTTATGGGTGGATTAATCTTATTACTATTGATATTAGTTGTTAATATGATATTAATTTATTTGGAGTGTTAGCATTGGTTAGGTATATATATATATATATATTTTTTAATAAAGTGTTAGTATAGAAAAAGGGTTTTTTTTAAAATAGAAAGAAGGGAGGGCTTATTTGCTTAAGTTGGAACAAAAGGAGGGCTTTATAATAAATATGTTATTTGTTTAAGATTTTTAGTAGATAAACATAAAACCTTTTACAGAAACAGAGTTTTTTTAGTTTTAAAAGAAAACATATTTGATATTCAAAGAAAGCTTGCGTTTTCAAACAAAATTTAGAGGGGTTTTGTTTAGAAATGATTGTATTAAGTTCTCTAGGTGACTAGGGTGGTTTTGGTATTGATTTGGGTGACGAAATTTAAAGCTTTTAAGTGGTAAGTTTGCTGATTTTTCGTCCTTTTTGCTTCTTTTTCTTTTATTATCATCTAGAATCGTATTTTGAGTAGAAATTTATGATTTAAACACTACCCTATCATTATGCTATGAGAACCATACTATATTCTTTTGTTTTTAAGTGTTTAGACATGATTTTTCATGGGTTTTTGTTAGGTATTTCTAGAAACACGAATTTGAAGCTGAGTAGTTGTAATTTTCATTGTGTTAGTTGATTATATTGAATGGAGGATATGAACAGTAACTATGGAGTGTATTTCGATTGTCGTCGATGAATTTTAAATCATGTAGAATGTAGTAGTGTTTGGTATTACGGTTAGAAACTAGAGAATTCTTGTAAGTTTAGAGTATGTCTTAATGATTAATATAAGTTACCAATATTTATTTCAGTGGTTTGGAATGGAAGAGAACTAGTGGTTGCTAGTTAACCGAGGCTTGGGTTTTGGTTGCAAGTAGAAGGTAGGTGGATATTACTTCTCTTAGTCATTTATGAAAAATATATATTGTACAATATTTTGATGTGATGCGTGTGATTGCTTGGTTGTGCTGTAGAATGATTGGCTATGTATGGTATTGGTTTTAGAGATGGAAGTTAGTTGATAGTGTAGCTTGCTATATTATTGAGTTATCAGTTATGATTACAGGATTGAAGAATGGTACGTATTGATTAAAGGTGTAAGTAATTTAAATTAGCTGCGGGCTTGTCATTTAAATTAGCCACGGGCTTGCCTTTTAAATTAGCCGCGGGCTTGTCTTTTAAATTGGCCGTGGGCTTTGTCATTTAAATTGGCCGCGGGCTTTGTCATTTAAATTAGCCGGGCCATTGTCATTTAAATTGGCCGCGGGCTTTGTCATTTAAATTAGCCGCGGGCTTGTCGTTTAAATAGGTCGCAGGCCATAGTTTATTCTAAATACTTGTATATTGATACTCTGGGATGTTTAGAAGAGGGTTGGTTGCGATTCCTTATATATAATTCTTTGTATTCGTCCGGCAACAAAGAACTATATTGGATGGTTAAGGAATATATCTCTTAGTGGTTATGGGGTTTCTAATAGATGAAAACATTCTTAACGTAATTCGGGAAATCCCACATACTTTTCTGGGCATCGATTTATCTCTGTAGATTAATTAGAATGTGGTTTGATTTGTAAAATATACTCAGGTTGTGGTAGATATTGCTATGAAGGTTAAGTTGGTTATTTAAATGTTTAAGCTTATACTAGAATATTATATATATGCGTGAAATATTTTTATGATGATTAATAGCAATTGTATCTTCCTACTGGACTTTTGTTCACCCCCCTATCTCCTTTTTTCAAATATAACTGTCGAAGATTGCAGTACTAATTTAGTGGAGTATGTAGAGCAGCACGAGGAGTAGAAGCTTTGGAGTGAAGCTGTTTATAGTTAACCTTTTATTTTCCTATATGTATATGTTTGTAGTGTAGTCAATACTTTATCTTTTGGAAGGTGTTGTGTATATGTTTTGATGGGGTTGTATATATTTGGTTCGCTTTCTATTTAAATATGTTTTGGTTTTCAAACTATGTAAAGTTATATAACTTGGAAGGGTTGATATATGAATATTAGGTTATTTTGATTTTTCAGGTTATGACAGGTTTAGGTATATGAAATGTTGAATATACAAAGGAAACTCTGCTGGATTCTTGTAGAAAAAAATTTATATGAGGGTTTATTTAAATTTTAATGTTGAAAGCTTATTAACGCCTCGTAATCTTTATTGATTTTGGGGCGTTACAATCCCCAAATTTTTTTATTTTCTACATTATGCATGTTTTTACAAATAAATTCAAAAACCCAAAAATTTCATGCTAAAATAATTATGTTTTAATCTTTTAGTTAAACCATGTACATCTTATTCTATATCTATCAAACCCACGTTCCAAATTTGTTTGGGGCGATATGTTCTCATCACGAAGAACAAAGCACTGGTTACTGCCATTTTTGCTCATGTTCCTATGGTAATCTCTTTCCTTTTCTTCATACTTTAAGGACAAAATATATTTCTGTTTGGGGGTGGTATAGTAACATTCAGCAAAAACTAGGCATTTATTATATAACAATTATTATATTAGATATATTAAGTATATTTCTTTATTTCTTTATTTCTGTTTAGTACTAATTTTTTTTCAAAAAGACCAACAATATTTTCTGGTTGAGTACTAAAAGTCTTGTTTTTCTTTTTTTATGATGAACAAATGGTTTAGAAGTCTCATTATAGCAATAGAGTAAAGATTCGTTCTTCAAACTTAGACTAATATACATACAATAGTTTCTGCATCTTTTCATGAATGGCATGCATCAATATCTTTGATTTTATATAGCAGTAAGTTTCCAAAGCCGAGGTTAGAACAATTAAGTTCCATATCCTGTGAGAATCTAGCCAAAAGCCTCATCTGAATGATTATTGAGTGATGACACAAAGGATGTCCGGATAGATAGACAACACGTCCACTTGCTTGATCACCACACCATATCCTTGGAGAGAATTTAGGCCCTTTTTGGATCGATATAGCCAAATAAACATTAAAACCCCAAAAAGATAGTTTTTCTCTAGTTACCCACCTTGAGCCTTCACCAAATTCTAAAAACTTTTTTATTTCATCACCATCAATCCCTTAACCGTTACTACACACAATAAAAAGCGTTCATAGCTGACGAGTTGAGAATTGGATGAACAGTAAAAAGAGAAGAGAAGGCCTTCTACAAAAATAGAATAATTAGAAGCTTCAAAAAGAAAAGAAAGAAAAGATTCAAAAATAAAAATCTCCTAAAAGTTCAAAATCAAAAGGAGTCGATTTCAAAAGAAACAAAAGCAAAGTTAGAACTCCCAAAAATCAAAATCATATGGAGTCACAAAGCCAAAGGGCTAAAAAATGAATCACAAATTTAGAAGCAAAAGAACAAAATGAGGTTCTTCTCTAGTTACAAATATCCTAAAGACCCAATTTCTCAACTTATCAGAGTTTGTTTCCCCTTCCATTTATTTCTAAACCACTGCCATAGCCCCGTAATTCCTAGTAAAAAACCTCTAGCTCAACTAGAAATAGGATGGTGTGATAGTAAGTGGATATTGTGATCAATCGACCCTGATTTCTTTGGACTTCATTCGTGTATATGAGAAATATAAGTGCCCTCTACACTTGAGAAAACAAAACTTGAGTGAATCTATCAGAGAGTTGTGATTGCAACACACCCCTGTGAGAACCCACCTTAAGAACGCTCTCCAAAAGTTTCAGAAACAACTCTGCTTTTGCATTTCACCGCTTATGTTTTGCATATTTATTTTTAGATGATTAAATTACTGTGTATATGTTATTCTAAGTTCAAAGGAACTTTTCTTTATTTCCCCACTAATGAGACGTATAGACTTTTGAGGATAACAAGGAAACAAGACCCTTCACTACACCATAACAACCTATTTGTACATCCGTTACAAAAAATATTAGTAACGGTTATCTTATGTTGACACAAAAGCATGACTAATATTAGTAACGGATATCTGTAACACTTATTATCCGTTAAAAAATTTACTAACGGTTATAAAATGTCACTAAAATTAATTTCAGTAACGGATACGTAACCATTAGAAATTATTAGTAACGGTTACCAAATTTGTTTATAAAAAAACTTTCTATTGCTAATGGTTCAGTATCAGTTACTAACGAATTTTTATTGTTTAAAAAAAAATTGTTGCTAATGATTCTCTATCCGTTACTAATGAATTTTCATTGTATAAAAAAAATATCGGCCACTTGTACTGGCGCACGTTCATACAACAATCACAGTTACAAAACTCTAACAATTCAAAAATTAAAATTTCATACAATATTACAATGTTATCATCTAAATTGGACAAAAAATCTAAATATTCTGACACTTCTTATGCAATGAACCTTCTTCAGTTGGAACTTCACAGTAGCCTTGTGGTTTACAACCCTTTGACTTTAACACTTCCGATGGGCAACTCAAAACTTCAACTTCAACTTCAATGGTTGTATTTTGTACAGTCACAATTAGAATCATGCGAATTAGTTGCAGAAAAAGGCAATCAATTCTAAACAAGCGTGTATCAATTTAAACATATTAGTAACATTTAGAAAATCATTTAAAAAGAAGTGAAGTATAATATGAATATTTGATGCCCAAACGAAGAAATTTGACAAAACAAATAAAGCAATTGGTAGTTGCAATAAACAAATAAGAACATAAGACTTCTAAACAGACCCAAAACTATCAACACAGTTTCATGAGCAAGTCTTATGACTGTTACCACAAGAGAATAACTGTATAACTGCACTTTTTTCTTGCCTTTTGCTTGTCCTCTCTTAATTTTAAGAAACAACTCAATAAGGTAGATGAATTGATGCCTTATGTTTAATAAAAGGCTTGTGATGTTAGAAGTTGAAACATAAGTTGTTAGGGAACTAAATCTGCTCATTCTGTGCTCTCCAATACAAACTATGCCAGTATGCACGAGACTAGATCCCAACCCAATTGTTTACTAAAAGATGAACTAACACAGGCAATGAAACCTTATTTACACCATTCACAATACTAATAATGTAATAATCGTTTGACTTTGGATGTGAAAGATTGATCGACATTCTCTATACCAGCAAAAGATACTGTTACTTTCTCTGAACAAAGATGACGACTTCACACAATCATTTCTTCGTCTTTAATAGTGACTTGTGGTTATACAATGAGGGGTAATGTCCTCTTTTAAATATTTGCAAGAAAAAGAAAAAACATACTAGAAGCAAATCGAGCAAAGTATATGCAGTCTCCATCTTTAGTTGATTGGGAATGAAATCCGATTTTCAGGATGCCATGGTCTCCCACACCTTAATTTGCATAAGTGAAACTCATTTTCTAATATGGTTGTTTTACTTACTTTACCTGAATTTCTAAAATAGTTCACTACTTTCCCATATTTTCCCACCTTCCTATTTTGGTTATTATATATTGTTGTGGAAACTGGACAAACAACACTTTTATCAACTTATTAGGCACCAGGGTCAAATACATATATTTTACAGAAAGAAAACCCCTACCAGATTTATTATTTTACACCTTGTTAGGGGACCGAAACATTTAAGACATCTTGCACCAAAAAAGAAACCAAGAAAGGCATACCAGATGCCCTGAAATTTCATAGCTTACGCTTCGCCTTTGAGATGTTGAATCAACCATCATCTTGACATTGTAGCCCATATCCCAGAAGTATTCAGCAATTGTGATGCCTGGTAATATTGTATTCACACAAGTATAAGCAAACACAATAAACCACACAACTAACTACTCCAATGGTATCACCACTTTGTGAAATCAAACATGTAATGTATTTATTTACAAATACAAAGATAACTCAGTAACCCCAGATGCGAAACAGTGGCTTAAATCAACTAAAGAGCTTAACAAAACCATTCTCTGAAACTAAGCTCATAACTCAAAGAGTCAAACCTTGTGTATGGAAGACTTCTCTTTTTTTTTGGGTCTTTTCAAAATATAGACCAAAAACATAAAAGAAAAGTAAAAAGAGTGTTTAGTATGTGTGGCACTAATCTAAAGAAGTCCATCAGATAGATCCTTCTTTTGGTCGTAGTAATATTCACCAACAATGTGCATAAACTAAACACACAAAGTTAATCAGATCAAATGTGAACCTATTTTTTTCTTTCTTTTTTTCCAATCAATCAAAGTGAGCAAATGAATGGCTATAGTTAAAAAAAAGTAATAATATAAAATTAAATTAAAAATAAATAATTAAATGACGAGTCACATGAGAAGCAGGAGCAAGATATTGCTTGTATATATGGAGGCCTCTCGAGCAGTGACAGGCATAATAGAAGTATTAGCTACAAGTGTGGTCCTTTTCATTACAGATTCTTCACAGCCATCAGACAATGTCATTGTTAGTTGAGGGAAATCCATAAGAACCTAGATAATAAGGTGGTCAGTATTCAACAAGTCTTCCTCCTAATTACATATAATTAGTTGTTACATTTATTAATATCACAAATACTGATGCATACCTCCGCCATTTCATTTCCTCTTTCTCCACACCCCACATAAACTAGTGTCAGAATTGGAGTACTGCATACACATACATAAAGTACAATGAGAACTCAGCAAATCACGTAAAATTTCTAAGAGCTCGAATCTCCATATGCAACACAAGTGAATAAACAAACAAACTCACCTTAGAAAAAGCTTGACTAATAACTGTTTTTCCATAACCAAATGCACTAGGTATAGCACAAGTCCCTCCAAGAACTGAAGGGAAAAGGGCATCAAGAACATGCTGCACAAATGTACAACAGAATTATCAGGAAACAATACATATAATTGATTTAGTGAAATTGTTAATAAAAAATGACTTGATGCAGTCATTTTGCATATAACCTGCCCAGTTAGGAGAGGTGTATCAACAACAAGCTTGGATGCAACAGGCCTTGGTGAACGAATTAGTGTCAGGAAAATGTGTTACAGAGTATAAGTATGTGGTGGGAGCAAACTGTTTTAGTAATAAGACTGCTAAGAAAACTAGTAACATGAAGCATGGTAACTTTCTTTATTACACCTTGAAACTCAAGCTCTAACACTATGTCCTGAAAAGAAAGAAAATAAAGCATAGTTAATGAAAAAAAATAAAATGTCTCGACTCTATCTCAGCATGCCTAATACCTAATGCAAGACATTCAAAAAATAGAATCTCAAACGGGTTGTCTTCAAAATGTTGCTCTCAAAAGAGCATCCTAACATTGCGCATGTTGAGGGGAAAAATTGGTGCGCCATAGGGAAAAATTACCTACGAAAAGCTGACAATGCCGAAAGCTTTCTTGGAATGGATCACCAACCCTAGACTTCCAAGAGACCCCCTTCTTCCTCCTCTATTCGGGCTGGGAACCGGCAATGCAAAAACTTAATTTCATAAGTTTGCATTGGCGGAGTTAAAACACCTGTAAAACAAACAAGCATACATATAATACAATCAATGGACAAGTTTCAAGGATAGGCTTGGTGGAAGACTAGGCTTTCTTGCTAGTTTAGTACAAACATAAAGCAGTCCAATGCAAATGAACCACACCTCCACACTTCCACAATAAATCTTAACTCAAATGGGGTATTGTCTGACACAAGGCGTGGCATAGATGGACTGGCGAGGATATCATTAGGTAATGCACTCTTTGCGTTTACTCGTGCTAGTGGTGCAAGATTCAGATCTTTATTTGTGATAGATAATAAGTCTTAAATTCACACTTTCACAAGGTCATGGATATTTAGTAATATACATACCTGAGATTGTACATGTGGCACAACTTGTAATGAAATAACTTCCCCCCTGTGATGGCAAGCTCAAGTTGCAACTTGTTCATCAGTGAGCCCACCAATTCAGTAACGCAGTCTATCTTGCATGTAATGCTGATGAAAGATGAGAAATAAAAAACAAATAAACATTGCTACAAATAGTAAAATGTGCTAAAGAACAAAAAGGGTCCAATTACAATGAAAAACTAACCTCATGATTAAGAACACATACATCTTTCTTACTTATCAACTAGGCTAAACTAGATAACAAATTGCATACTTGCTATAGATGGAATGGGCGTCCCTTTAAATTGAATCAAATACTAATTTAAATTGAAATGATAGCTTACAAATTAGTTTTTGATACGTTATGTTGGCTATATGAAATAGTTACATAGACAACATCACACCAAGCTTTGAACTAATTTATGAATAATAGGCTAGTTTATGGGATGGGCCTACTTGAAACTTAGCGTATGTCATCTATTAACTTATGCAAGTCTACTATTAGGCTCAAGTAAATCTCATTGAGGTGGTCAACTTTCTATGAAGAAGATTAAAGCATGCAATACACAAGATAAGATCGAAAATAACACTGTAATAAACGATAAGAATCCAGCTATAGCTATTTTACCTCTAGCTCCCCACACCTGCAGCCCGATCATTTCCAATTCCACCTTAAATATGGCAAACCAGTGTAGACCTGTCGAATGCCTATCAACTTTATGAAGTATGAATATGCACAAGTAGCTAGATGTAGTAATGTAGTTGTGTTGTGAACTATGTGGAACATGCCATATTAATTAATGCACATGACAAAATTATAATATCAACTCATAGCATGTTAGTAACCTAGATTGAAGAAACACAAAATATTCAATACCTTCTTTACAAATTTGATATTCAATATTCAATACCTTCTTTACAGATTTAATATATTAACTTGAAATCAATGTGAAAAATTTACAGTTTTGATATAGTATCAAAAAATTAATGCCACTTAATTCGTAGTGATCAGTTTCATTATTTTATTTTATAGTTATGGTTATTACCTCTAAACCCCATTCAATTTTATCTTCATAGCCACACCTAATAATGTGAATGGCTTCTTTGAGCAGAGCTGCTTGACTTGAGGAGGTAGGGAGTCCACCTTGCTCCATAAGCAGAGAAGTAATGAACGTAGCAGATTGTCCAAATCTTTTCTCAAAAGTCATCTAGGACATCAGTAGCTCCTTATTCTCCTTTACTACTAGAAGGGGAAAATAGAAAACTTATGATTTGAGAAAGGAAAACTAACAAACATTTTAAAGCAAATAGTTTATGAGTATTTAGTTAAGGACCTGATAAACCTTCAAGATTGGATCCTACTCCATTATGGTTGGAATATTTGTTGAGCAATCCAAAGCATGGGTAGCAATCACAACTAACCATCTTTGGACGTTTAGGCCCCTCCGGAGGGTTATAACCATATAGAGCCTGTCTTCTGAAAACATATCCAGTACCCACATATCTCATATTGTATTCCATCTAGACCTTTCATGTTAATCTACAAAGACAAGGAAAGTAATCTCAATGTCTTTTTTTTTGTTTAATTTTACCTCTGATAACCTTGTTAGGTACCTAGTGAAATCAAGAGGAACAACTTACATTAAAGAAGACCGAGTTTCTATTGGCATATCGATCGCTCCTGTTAATGTCGTCAAACCTTTGAGGGAACTGGATGTAACAGACCTTTCTTCCAATCTGTGGATCATCAAGAAACACACTGCCTCCTCGAGCTGCCTTGCTATTATTTATGTAGTGGTCACAGTCCAAGTTTAGTATAAAAAGAGCATTTGTAAGGATGGCAGAAACACGCACCTGGATTTTACCAAATAGAAATGAATACATTATGACTGTTAATTCCAATATTAATGCAATCTATAAAACTGCATTTCTAGATTAATGCTTCCAGTTTTGGCTGCAAGATACTATGAATACAATGGAATAAACGTTGTGACGCAAAATATGTATTTACAGTTTTTTTGGAAATTAGAATATACTACACAATGATGTGACATCCTTACCAGGGCATTCATGGCTCCAACTTTCTTGAAGAAACAAAGCCAACAAGAGTAGATTTCCCACCCTTGTCATTGATACACACAGTACAACATGAGATTATTAATATAAACTAAAATCTATCATATAAAGACGCAAACTTTGGCCATGGTTGACAGATTATACTAGTAATCATGAACATACACCCTTATAATCATACGTCTAGACAAACCCAAAAGCTAATTCATTTTTTTTTTTGGAAAATGGAAACACTAGAGACCGTAATTGAAAGAAGATTCACTAAACAAAATGTTACCTTGGACAAAGAAGAAGCTTTCTTGAGCAATTGATGGTGTAAATTGAACGCTTTAGCCAAAACCCTAACTGTTAGAAAGGAGGAAGAAGAGAAGATTAAGAAAACGAAAGAGAATATACGACTTACCTCAGTGGGTAATACTAGCGGCGGCATAGTGGTAGCGGTTTTCTATGCGGCTTACCTCTTCACTTTTCTCTTTAGTTATTTTGTTATTGAAAAGGTGTGAGAGATGAGCGCGAGAATGAAAAACATCCCCCCAAAAGTTTTCACCCAGTTTCATTTGTTTTCAGGTTTTCATTTATTATTATTATGTTTTTTGGCAATAGGTCACACTTAAATATCCGTCACCTAATATTGGGTAAATGTTACTAAATAAAGCAAGCATTTGCCTACATAATATGTAACGGTTAGTAAGATTGCTAACGAAAAACATGTGTGACAAAAATTGTAACGGAAGTATAAGTGTTAGCAATCAGTTTTCCTAAATGTTGCAAATTCAGTGATATGGTGTAGTGCTTTGTACTAGATAGAGGAAGTTTATAAGTACCTTCTATGGAAAACTCTCACGATGCTTAAGCTCGTCCACTAGGGAATTCCTAGTGGTTTAAGGCCATTTTCTTATGGTCAATGCAATCCCACTCCACAAAACGAGATTAGTATAATAAATCACACATTTGTGATCTTAGTTTTTTTTCTCTTATCTTTGCTTGAGGATAGGCAAAATGATGTTTGGGGGTAGTTGACCAGTCCCCAAATGTACATTTTATTACCTTTACAATGCTCCAATTATGTCCTTCTTATGCTTAATGAACATACAACTTATAACTTTTGCTACCTTTTGCAGGATACAAGCCATTTAGGACGTTTATTCCTAAAACGTGCATTTTAGCGCAAAAAGGATTGCTATTGATGCTGCTTAGGAAGATTCCAGTTTATGAGCAAAAGTGCCAAAAAGTCAAAGTCAACTATCAAGGACTTAGGACTAAAAGCTGAAGAGTCAAGGACTCAAAGCTAAAAGCTATGGAATCAAGGACTTAAAGCCAAATCAAGAATTCAATTATATGGGCTAAAGTTAAAACCCCTTAAAGCTTAATCTTATCCTCAAGGTGTTTCTAGAAGAAGGGGCCAATATATAATTGGTGTCCTATATAAACCAAAGTGGGAAGAGAGAGACCCTTACCCTAGAATTAATATTTGGTCATTAGGAGTAGATAATATGTTTTAATTAATAGTTTAATTTGTTATTTACTTGTTTTCCATTTTTTTGTTCTTCAAGCTTTAATTGGTAAATCAAGTTCTTATTATCTTCAATACAAGTTTTCAATATTGTTTTCAATACAAAGTTTTCATTACTTCTTCTAATCTTTAATTCAACCCTAGAAACACCAGTCATACTCATTTGACAAGTTCAAATGAGTATAACTTTGTGAGCAAGATATCCATCTAAACCATTTCCATACTTGTTTGTCTATCGAATCTATAGTTTATTTAGATTTCAAACCATTCTAGATAAAAAAAAAACTAGTGTTTCCACCATTTAAAACATCATGAACAAGAGTAAAGAAAGACTATAAAGTTTAGAAATAAATTTTCCAACCATCAAAACCATTCCTCCTAACAAATGATCTAAAATGAACAACTAAACCCAACCCCACTTTCTCAACATGTCAGGTGACCGCGAGCTCATCTCCAACAGTGATATTTGATTTTTTCACAGTTTACTTGTTTGTACTGTGAAGCTCGGATTTTGTAATGAAGTAGTATAAATCAATGGAACTTGTTTGTAATAGATAGAGATATAAGGGAAAAAAGAAAAAGAAAAAAGAAAATAAAAAATATGAGTTTTTGATTGATTATGTGGAAGAACATGAGTGAGCACTTCGTTAAAGTTCTAAACTTACCAAGAGATTAGAGTTTTCATTCCCTTGAAAAGTTCAAGTGTGCGAGGTGAGTCATGAATCATATGCTCGCACACTTTGAATCAACTTGGTAATCAACACTCTAACTAAGTTTAGCTTTAGTTAGTCTAGATAATCTATCTAAACTAGTTAATCTATTAGATTAGTTTAGTATTAGTTTAGTTTTATGTTTTGGGCCCTTAAAGGCAAAGTTGTATAATTAAAAAGCCCACAGTCCAGCTTACTTTTTAAGTGGACATTTTATTGTAAATTAAAACAGGGAAAAACTCGAACGGTTGGGCCTGATTCTTAGATCACGCACCAACCAACATCGCCTTATCCTCAAGCAACATGCAAGCACGACTTGAGAGGTAAATTCTAAACCTCCTTAAATCCCACGTAAGAGGATACCTTGTGTGTTTAAGAATACTTATGGGATTGTTTAAAATTTAATTTCCGTATTTCAATTTATATTCACGCATAAGGCTGAACCCGAGCCATATAACAACCATTGGGAAGTCATTCCCCAATGTAGATAAATATAATGTTGTTTGATTCTTGATGCCCTAGACCAAAAAAAAATGAATTAAAATCAATCAACTAGAGCCCAAAATAGTCACGCTCCTCTAGAAAAGGACAAAAATATAGCCAGGAGGATTTAAAGTAATTAGTTTCCATATTCCGGCGGACCAACTATCTTCCTTTCTCCCCTCCCCCAGATTCATTGAGAGTGAGATTCTTGGTAGCACACCACTTGGTGAAGTGACTGCCTACTCTTCTGAGACGTGTAGTAGAACCATCCTAGTCTTGCGCCCAATTGTTTCCTTGAACAGGGCATAATAAATAATAGACCAAGCAAAGTTTCAAATCTCCATACTTGCAAAAACGAATTTCGATTGCTTAAGCATACCTTGCATCGTTTGCGCATGTTAGGATAGTTTTATTGTCTTGCTAAAAGTGCATGATACTGTGTTCAGGCATTATAGGTATTAACAAGAATAAAACTTACTCACGTAGCAGAGCACGTCGTCCTAGACAACCTTCATTTCTAGTCCTCCATATACTAGACGAAGTAGTGCAAGTTGAAGAGCCTCTCTCCAACTTCTACAAACCATTACAAGAAGGGCCTCCATCTTGTATACGACCCACACCGCTCACAAGAAACTTTCATATTCCACCAAACATGTTCAATCTTCTACCCATCTTTCACAAGTTTGAACACGAGTTATCGTATGAACATCTACGCCGGATACATGAAGTATGCAATACTTTCCACCATCTGGGCATCACTGACGATCAAGTGAACCTACGAGTGTTTTCTTTCACTCTAGCTGGTAAGAGTCATGCATGGCTTCTTTCTCAGAAGCCCGATTCTTTTGATACATGGAGAAAGGTTGTGTTATCCTTCATGAAGAAGTACTTTCCTCCAAAGAAAATAGAAGAGATAAGAAGTAAGATACAATTCTTCAGACAAAGTCCAAGTGAGACATTTTATGAAGCATGGTATAGATTCTCTGACCTACTCCATTCATGTCCTTATAATAAACTAGAAAAATCCACTCTTGTTCAATGTATCTTCAAAGGTCTTCTTCAATAACACAAAGTAACCCTCAACATCATGAGTAATGGCAATTTTTTGACAGAGGTGCAACCGAAGCCTTAACCTTTCTTGAAAACCAAGCTAAAAAGAGTAACCATTGGGGTGATATAAACAATTCCAGAACAACCCAACCCAATACATCTAAAGCTAGCGGTATTTTTAAGGTGAAATCTGATCCAGAAATAAAAACTTTAATCAAAGCCCTCCCAAAAAAGGTAGATGCCCTCAAAACCAAACAACAAGACCAATCCCCTCATCTTGTCATGAACATAAATACCTCACCATGCAATTTATGTCTAAGCTTAAATCTTATAGATGCCACCTGTCCCTTGATCACAAACCTATAATCACTTTAGCCAAAAGAAGTATGTGGTTTCAATGTACCAAATGCACCATGGAGACAACATCCAAACTTCACATGGACAAACATTCTACAAAACCAACCACCTCCAGGTTTCAACAAACCACCAAATACATTCAGACAAGGACAAAGATAAGGTACCTATAACAATCGGAACAGAGCATTGGTTCCATCCCATTTTAACCAGAACTACCAAAACCTACCTATCAACAACCAAAGAGACCTAGTTCCCATTACACCATCAACTAGTGTCCAAACAGATACGATAAGATATTTGTCATGCAGCAACAAACCCAGATCCTATCCTCCATGCAACAATCTCTAAACTTGTTAGCCCAAGACAAAACCTAAAAGGTGTGTTCCCAGGTCAAGCTATTCCAAACCCTAAACCAACAAACACAGCCTTTGGAGCAACAAGTGATGTGAACGAAGCTGGAGCGCTAAAAACTCTTTCTTAATCATCCTATCTATGAGGATTAAATCCTCTTTTCCTAGATGTATTCCTTTGCCATTCCATTCCATCTTTTGCTTTAAAGGGAATACAACAATAAGGTAATCGGACCTCTCCACTTGGAGGGTGTGGTTGTAAGTGTTGGAGCCTTGAGTCCACGTATATCTTATGCATTACACGTTAGCACTTTTACTCATTGTTTGAGTAGTGATGTACCCCTATGGAGCAAGTATTCAATTTTTTATTTTCTTTATTTTACAGTTTTTTTAGAATAGCTTTTCTTTTCTTGTTATTGTTTTTAAAATTCATTGTCGCTATTTCTACATTTCTCTTCTTTCTGTTTTTACATAAGTATTTTCTTTTAATCTTCACCTTTGACGCTTGAGTAGTCTTTCCTTTATTAAGAAGAGATGTCAAATAAAGTAGAGGTGAGATGGTGATTGAGTGAAGGTGTATTATAGTTGTCTCTCATGGTTGTTTAGCATGCTTCGTCTTCCATAGGCATGCTAAACCATGGGATGGCTAGTAGCTTGAGCCCTTTAATTCAAAAAAATATTTCCTTCTGTGAGCGATTTCTAGTTGTTTTGAGTTTCTTCTTACAATCTAGTTGTAATGGCTTTAACAAGGGCAAACTAAAGAGTAGGAGAGGAGAGACTAGATTATCTAGAAATAGAGCTAGTCCTCTTCACTAGATTTGCCTACTTGCAAAACAAGAGGTGGAAGATCTAGAAAGGCCAAACCATGGGATGGTTCGCAATTTGAGTCACCTAAATTCAAAAATCTTTTCCTTCTATTGGGAGGATCACTCTCCTCATAGTGATTTTTCTTAGTAGTTTTCTATTTTTCTGTTATTGTTTTAAGTAATTTAGGAGCAAAGACCCAAAAAGCCAAAAAGAAAAACTTTTCTCTCACACTTTCATAAATGTTTGTTTTCTATGTTCCATTAATTCTAGATTCTTGACACATCAATAGTTATGTTATTTTCCTAAAACAAAATAGGCAATGGATTTTACACAGACCAACCCCTAGAACAACGCAATCTAGGGGCGGTTTGAGATAAGTTTTTCTTACTAAGGGTGGCCTATATCACCGACCTATTCGCCCGGGTCAAGACATTCTATATCTTGCTCAGTAAATCCCCCAACTCGTATAGCTGAAGCTCTGTCTGTCTAGATTGGGTTCGCCATAGAGCCGACACGAAAGTTGCCCGAGATTTCCTATTATGGTTTGTTTTTCTCATCAAAACTTTTTGAGTACGAGTATATTGAAAACTTCTCTATATAGTTTTCAAAACTAGAGGATATAAAAATGAAAGTTATATGCCCCAGAGTAACCAAACTGATACCAGATCCACGTATAATTTTATTTTCTTGTCAAAACCTCACTATGGTTAAAGATATATTTTGCTTGCGAAAACCAACTTAAAAAAAAAAAAAAAAAAAAAAAACAGGCATCTCTAATACTATTCTCTGTTTAATTCTATCTTTTGCCTCCACCTCTCTATTTGTCTCGAGAATCTGACGTTAAAAGACTCAAACTTGTATAAATTTTCAAAAATTCTTCCTTTCATAAAAAATTTCCCCCGTTCTCAATCTCTCTTTTTCTAAAAACTTAAAAAAAAATGTCTTCTGTAACGAACAAAAACCCTCCACCTAGCAAGACTAGATGGATAAGTTTCAATGATCATGTGCAAACACTTCCTAGAGAAATATAACTGAAGATATGGACACATATACTTAAAATCATTCCTAGTTTATGTAAGAGTTCATACACACATAAGAGATGAGCTATGGGAGAAGGCTGGTGCTCGAACTGTCAAACACCAACTTACCCCAGTCTTCAACCTTATAGTGAAAATTCAATTTTCAAGGTTTTCATGTGTCAGCCACCTGCTCATCAAGCACAGCTGAGGAGAGTAATCCAACCATCTGGTTAGGATTGAATCAAGTTTTGAAAATCTTCTAAGTCTTGGGAATCTAACTTAAAATGACCCACCTTTTTAAAATTTCAGTTCTTATTCAAAACCCAAAAAAATTAATTAAAATTTTTCCTTCTTCCGTTGTACATATTTCCCTAGAGTTCCTTTTTGTTTCTTTCCCTCATCTTTTTTTTGTCCACCGTGGATGTGAGTGCACCCTATACTATTATGTAATATTTTTTATGCTGATCGTTTTGGTACCTCACGGGTCAAAATCGGACGAGTAACGAAATGCGGATCCGCTCTTGAAGTTGGCAAGGTATTGAAGATAAGATCAGAATTACCAGATTTCATTTGGGCTTGGGCCAAAATTTCATTTTAGCTTAAAAGGCAAGTGCGAGACACGTGCCAGCAAACATATTTAACCCACGTGATCACCCAATCATCCATCTTATTCCTCATAATTTCCAAACCCTAGCTGCCCCAAGCCAGCTCGCGACCACCCGCTCACCCCAAACACCACCCCTCTAAATTTTCATAGCCTCTTCCATTTTCAACCCACATTCCAACTAAAAACCCATATTTTATCAATTCATACTCAAAATTGCTCGAGTTCTTAAAATCGTGCCGGAGCAAAATTTTGAACCCATCTTCAATTCCGATCTATTTGAAGTGCACTTCAAGGCTGAGGTTAGAAGAAGAGGATGAAAAGCTTTGGTTTTGTTGGAAGGTGCAGCTTATTTTCCCTCTCTCACTCTTTTATTTTATAATCATATGCTTAGAGGGGAGGATGACCGCATCACGGTTGTCAAGGATACACGCTCGTTTGAGCTCACAAGATGGAACAATCCCCAGACAACAAGACCATCAATGTAATGATGGCAGAGGCGCTTCTAGAGGGGGTGAAAAACCTCACACTATGCGTTTTGGAGTTCGCTGCAAAGGAATCAGTTTGCAGTATCTCAGTGGATAACCTAAAACTTGCTAGGCCCGGCCAAGCCTTCTGACATTGGAAAGGTGATGCTCCATATTCATTGGATTCTTCAAGAGCAGAAGAATAGCTTCTACATTATCACCTTCCTATGGGAGGTCAAGGACGCTACCACATGTCCTATCTTCAAGGACGCCTTAGTGAAGATGCCATTGGACAGTTCACTCAGCATATGGATAGAATTCACTTCCTCCATGGAGGCTAGAGGATTTTGCACTAGGACATCCACCAGCTCAGGGAAACACAGGGAGTCATCATGGCGGAACAGTAGACCCTCAGAGAGGAGCAACAGTCTTCCCAGTAGGAGTAGCAAAGATTTCAGCACAGTGTCACTAGAACACTGCAGAGCATTAGAGATGAACTCTCGTGTAGTGATAGACACACTATGATCCAACATCATCAAGGAGAAGGATCTTCTCGACGTCGTGATGAGTCACTCACGGATTCTGACTAGGAGTTTCCCTAGTGTCCGTATAGCTGGATATTTTTATTTTTATTTTTCTTTCTTATATGTATGATGTTTAGTATTAATTAATTATATGTTTAATATTATCTACTTGTTTTATTTGTTTTCTTGTGGAATTTGGTATGAGTAGAAGGTAATAAAAATACATTAAGCCAAAAAATTTCCATTTTTCTTTCATGCATTCATATGTTTTCAAAAATATAAAAACCCAAAAAAATATTCATAGTAGAATAATTATCCTTAGTACAATAAACCATGTATTTCTATTTCTATATCAAACAACCCACGCCCCAAACTTATTTGGGGGTGGCGTATTTTCATCATGAAGAACAGAATATAGGTGTATCACCGTTTTTGCTCATGTTTCTATGGTAAATCTCTTTCTTTATCTCTTCATACTCTGAGGACAAAACATAGTTTTATTTGGGGGTGGTATAGTAATAGTTTGCAAAAACTAGGCATTTTCTAAAGTAAATATAATATTATATTTCTTCATTTCTAATTTTTTTTTTAAAAAGACCAAAAATATTTTTCTGTTTAGTATTAAAAAGTATTGTTTATTTTCTATGATGAATAAAAAGTTTAAAAGTCTCATTATAGCAATAAAGTAAGGATTCGTTCTTCGAACTTAGACTAATATACGTATATTAGTTTCTGCATCTTTTCATGAATAACATGCATCAACATTTGTTTGTATATAGCAATGACTTTCTGAGACCAAGATTAGAACAATTAAGTTCCATATCCTATGAGAATTTAGACAAAAGCTTCATCTGAATGATTATTGAGTGATGACACAAAGGATGCCTGGATCGAAAGACCACACGTCTACTTGCTTGATCACCACGCCATATCGTAAGAGAGAATTTAGGCCCTTTTTGGATCGATACAGCCAAATACACGTTAAAAACTCAAAAAGATAGTTTTTACTCTAATTACCCCTCTTGAGCCTTCACTATTTTCTAAAAGCATTTTTATTCTTCGCCATAAATTCCTAACCCGTTACAACACACAATAAAAAGCTTACCTAGCTGACGAGTAGAGAATTGGATGGATATCAAAAAAATAAGAAAAGGAGACCATGTACAAAAACAAATCAGTTAAGTTGCTTCGAAAAAAAAAGAAAGAGAAAAACAGAAAGACCCACCAAAAACCAAAACTCCACAAAAATCAAAGGAGACAAAAATGAAATCTCCTAAAAGCTCAAAATCAAATGGAGACGATAACAGAAACAAAACCAAAAAGAAACAAAATCAAAGTTAGAACTCCCAAAATTCAAAATCATATAGAGTCACAAAGCCAAAAGGCTAAAAGAATGAAGCACAATTCGAAGAAAAGAACAAAACTAGATTCTTCTCTAGTTACAGGTATCTTTAAGACCTAATTTCTCAACTTATCAGATTTTGTTTTTCCCTTCCTTTTTCTTTCTAAACCATCGCCCTAGTCCCGTAACTCCTAATAAAATACCTCTAGCTCAATTAGGAATAGGATGGTATGATAGTAAGTAGCAAGCGTGATCAATCGACCCCAGTTTCTTTGGACGTCATTTGAGTATGTGAGGAACATAAGTGGCCATTGCACTTGGAAGAACGAAACTTAAGTGAATCTATCAAAGAGTTGTGATTGCAACATACCACTGTGAGAACCCACCTTAAGGATGCTCTCCAAAAGTCTCGGAAACAACTCTATTTTTGCATTTCATTGCTCATGTTTTGTATATTTATCTTTAGATGATTAAATTACTATACATATGTTATTCTAAGTGCAAAGGAGTTTGTCCTTATTCCCCGCTAATGAGATGTATGGACTGTTAAGAATAAATAAGGAAACAAGACCTTTGTACTAAATAGAAGAAGTTTGTGAGTACCTTCACTAGAAAACTCTCACGAGGCTTAAAGCTCATCCACTAGGGAATTCCTTGTAGTTTAAGGCTTTGTTGCATGTGGTCAATGCAATCGCACTCCATGAAACGAGATTAATATAACTTATAATAAATCACTCATTTGTGATCTTAGTTTTTTCACTTATCCTTACTTGAGGACAAGCAAGATGCTATTCGGGGGTGGTGATCAACTCCCAAATGCGCATTTTATTACCCTTACATTACTACATTTCAACCCTTCTTACACTTAACGAACAGACAACTCGTTGCTTTTATGCTCAATTTTAGGTTACATGTTATTTTGGACTAGAAATCATAAAACGTGCATTTTGACACCAAAAGAAGCCTTATTGATGCTATTTAAGAAGATTCCAGTTCATGCTGAAAAGGCAAGACAAAGTCAAAGTCAATAGTCAACGGTCAAGGACCCAAACTCACAAAGTAAGAAGATATTGTCCTTGACCCAAAAAACTAGAGAAGACGTCCTTATCTCAAAAGTTGCCTCAACCTACTCTCATTTGCCCTATCTTGGTCAAGAAGAAAAGTATAAAGGAGAAAAGCATAAAGTAAAAGCAAGTTGTGAGGTGTCATAAATATATAGGAGAGGGGTAGTTTTGTAAATGGTGTCATATATAAGCCAAAGAAATGTAGAGAATTAGGTATCCATCAAATTTAGGGTCCAAACCATTTGGTTTGTAGGAGTAGTGTGACCTAGACTTATTCTAGTGTCATGTAGGATTTATTTTCTAGTCTTTTTTTCATTCAAGTCATTTACTTTATTTCAATCTTGTTATTTGCTTTTGTTATTCAATCAATCAATCTTCTTTCTTGTTGTTCTTTCTTTCAATCAATCATTTCAATCATTTTCTTTTCAAGTTTGTGTTCTTTCAATTATTAAAACAACTTAAGCTTTTCAATGTTCTTCCTAACTAGTTAACCAATACAAGTCCTAAACTAAAGATCCTACCTTCCTTCCTTCTAAAACTCCCAAATCATTTAAGTTTCGATCCAAACAATTTATGGTGAACCACATCAACAACTTTGAGATACTCAACACTAGACTACATCAATACTCAAGACTCAAAATTTGTCATGATGAAATCATTCTTAGCTGAGTTGATTAACTAAGCAGAATAGATCTCATACGACTTAGAGACCTTAACACAAAGTGCCTTCTATGAGGAGTATGAAAACATTAGCCCTGGAGCGCAGTTAGTGCAGATCAAGTTCCGTGGCTAACATTTAGGATGCTGAGTAATTTCGAAGAAACTTGATCAGTTCAGATTACAAGTTTTTATTGGTGATGAGTGATATATTTGTTTTGGTTTTTGTTAACTTTTTATAATTAAAGTTTATGAATTATTATGTACCAAAAATATTGTAATGATTCATGTTTTGATCAACCAAAATTTAGTCAAATATGCAACAAATTATGTTGGCTCTTTTGGGAAGCTGTAAAAGAGGAGTAATAATAATCTTAACATATCAATATAAGTGACAAATTCAACAATAAAAAGCAATATCCAATTCCATGTAACACATAATCTATTGAAGATCATTAGAGAGGCACAAAAGCTAAATCACAAATGATAGAAATCTTAGACGAAAACACATTTTTATTTTTGAGGGTGATAAGAGCCCAAAACTGTAGTTTTAACCCCTTAATAATCATACTGTTAGACCAATTATGTGAATAATAAGTAAGAGTTAATACGATTCTGGCGTTTTTATGCATTTCGTGGGCTTCAAAGTCCATTATGTGCGAAAATGTACCACTTTAGCGAGATAAAGGAGCAAAAAGTCAGTGAGAACTTCCAATACCATATCTTTGGACTCAGACCTCGGATTGAGGCCTACCTTATGTCAAAACGACCGGCTCGGAAAGAGCTTTGCAATGGTCCAAGCCGTGACCCAATCAGAGGAGCAGAAGTGGACGAAAAGTCTGTGGAAGTCGACTGCAGCTGAAGAGGCCTTTTTGGACTGAAAGAATTGGGTTTTGGGCCTGATTCTCTGGCCCAAACCCTGGCTCCAAGCCCATGCACGATTTTTTAGATCTGGATGTATAAAAACAAAAGCTTCATTCTTTGTTAATGGTAGATAGTTAGGTTAGAAAATAAATTAGATTAGTTAGCCTCCATTAAACCTTAGTTCTAGATCTAGTTTTTATATTAAAGTAATTAGTTTTATTCTTGTTTTAAATTTAGTATTGAATGATTGTTCTCCCTTGAATTAGATAATAAAATAGTTGTTCTTGATTCAATTTCGATTTGTCAATTACAATTGTTAGATCTAATTTCATTTACTACTTGTTATTCAATGCTTAGTTGTTAATTAGATTTTTGTTATTGTTTAATTTAGATTAGTTAAATTTCATAAAGTTAGAATCTTTATATTATGTTTAGTTTAGATTCAATGGGAAATGTTAGTTTAATGAATCAAGGCTAAAACCTCCATTAGAGGGGTTGATGAAGCCTTGATGAAAACTTAGTTGTTAGTGTAGAATTGTTTGTAGATTCTATTCCACTCTAGAAAGTCGTGTTTAAGCCATGAGAATGGGTAGAGCGACTTCACATGCTAGTTAGTACTCGGTAGAAATGCCATGAACACTAGGGATTAGAACTTCGAATTTTTTGCAAAGAACGTGAGAATCGAGATACAAGAATCTATACTAGGTTATTAAGTTGGATTCGAGGTGGATTCAATTCCCTCTAATCCTTTATCTAGATTCAAAAACAAGCATATTTCCATAGTATTAAGTAGTTAAATTCAACGTAGACTCATTTTAGTTTCATCGTTAGTATAACACCGCCCGTGAAAGCTCTCCATTGACTTAACAATGACTAGTTAGACTTAGAAAACAATCCATGCTAGGGAACTAGGAGTGGAACGAACTTCATACTCCATTTAGTGCAATTCGCATTGAGAGTAGAAGCTTTGATAATAGACACGTAAAGAATAAGTTTAGTTTACTTACGTTTTGGATTCGTAGTTCATTTCGTAGGTAAACTACGCATTTTATGTTTATCAAATGGCGCCGCTGCCATCTTAGTTGCACTTTAGCATTGTATTCATAATATAATTAGTTATTTTTAAGTCCCATTTCACCCACCCACCCTTGTTTGATTCACACTGTGGTTGCCGTTTCAGTTTTGGAAAAATTCCGCGAGAAAACGCACTGAGCGCGCCCGCGCCCAAAGAGAGCGCGACCCGCGCTATCTTACTGGACTTCTCGTTTATACACTGAGCGCGCCCGCGCCCAAAGAGAGCGCGACCCGCGCTATCTTACTGGACTTCTCGTTTATACACTGAGCGCGCCCGCGCCCAAAGAGAGCGCGACCCGCGCTATCTTACTGGAGCTCGACTTTGCCTTGAGCGCGCCCGCGCCCAATATAGAGCGCGCCCGCGCCCTCCTCTGAAATTCCAGGATTTCCACAGTTGATTTAAACTTCGAATTGTCAAGTTTTTCAGTGTTCTAATATCTTATTACACTGAACACGCGTACACAAGACGCTATTCATAAGCGAAGCAAGGACGCTATCAGGTATTCCTTTCTTCCACTCCTCCGCGTCTTACGTCGGAGGAGTTTTAATTCTAGTATAATCGGGGCTTGTTTTTTAGTAAAATAAATACAACACGCCTATCTAGAATTTCACACACTACACCCGATATTATGGCTGAAGAAAGAGAGACTCCTCTCTCGACTTTTATAAAGCTTTGGCGATAGCCCTAAATCTTGCATCGTTCTAGCGGACCAACGGGATTTTTTAATTCCCCAAACATATTTAATCATTTACCCGTTTTCCATGGTCTAGACCATGAAAAACCTTACCAACACATGTAGGGATTGAACAAGTCCTTACAACATTCCATCATCCTACCGTTGGTGCGAACAGATTAAACCGAGGGTATTTCCCTTCACCTTAGCTGATAAGGCGTCTTGGTTAAAAAATGGACTCGTGGGCCAAACTTGTTCAAATTGTTTATGGAACATTTTACCCACCCCTAAAGGCGGATGAGATGCTTTCCAAGATTCATTTTTTCGACAAAATCCTCATGAATCATTTTCTCGGGCTTGGAATCGTTTCACCGATCCGCTTATAGAGTGTCCACACCATAACCTAGCAAAGACACGTTAGTTAGGTTGCCTTTTTCAAAGGACTTCAACATCATCATAAAGAAGTCCTTGACATAATGAATGGGGGTAGTTTCCTAAGTAAAGGAGCCAAGGAGGCTTACAAATTTTAGAGGATCAAACTAAAGCGAAATAACAACCGGGGTAGTGACGATTACTCCCCGCTCAGCTAGTTCTTCTTCCACGATTAAGGCTACCCGGTATGTTTGAGGTTAAACCCGATCTAGAACTTAAAAATTTAATCGAATCTCTAACTAAAAAGGTTGAGGCCATTTCGTACAACAAAAGCTATCCCCGTCATGAATGTAAATTCAAATCCATGTAGTTTCTGGTTGAGTCCTCGAAAGCATCCCGACTCCCATCGCCCCATAGCTATGAACATTCTTGTTCTATTAATAGTGAACCTAACCCTTGGGAGACAAAATCCCAACTTCGGTTGGAGAAATAACCAACAAGTCACACCTCCGGTACAATAATCAATATGTTAGGCCACCACACGTTACAACCAAGCTCCTCCGGAAGGACAAGGGCCGGAGTCGGGGTAATTATAATAATTATAACAACCAAGCACAACCCTCGACAAGGTCAAGCACAAGGTCAATATAGTTATAATAATTATAATGCTAATAGAGGTATCGTTCGGTAAATAATAACTATCACAATCCGCCTATAAATAATCAACGCGACATAGTTCCAAATACACCACCCGTGACTATTACACCCACACAACCGGATCGTCTTGACACCTTCATACAAGTGAGCCAACAACTTTTCCAAACCATGGCTCAATCTAACCAACACATTCTACAATGTTAATAATTTAAACCAACGGTTAGCCCAAGAGAAAGCCCAACCAAAGGCGTGTTTCCGGGCCGATACCCAACCCTAGAACAAAGAAACACGCCTTTGAGGGTAAACGGTAATACTAGTACGGAAACTACAAACGTGGGTGAAGCTAAATGCCATCACCACTCTCCGTTCACGGAAGAGTGGTTGATAACAAAGTAACTATGCCTATAGTTACCCCATCAAGATCTCCTACAACGGATATCGAACTAGATACCCAAATAGAAACTGAAGAGCCTACAACTGCAGAGGGTACCAGTTAAACCACAACCTAAGAAACAAAAGCCAAGGTTAAACATCCCTGTTGATCCATATGCTAATTATAGAGAAAACACCGTTTCCCCAAAAAATTAGCCATGTTAACTAGGGATACAAATTATGAGGAGATTAGGAACGTTTTCAAAAATCTAACTATAAACCTTCCCTTTCGAAGCTATTAAAAAGCTACCACACCATGCTAAGTTTCTTAAGGTTGTGGTACTACTAGGCGAAGACCAATATACCAAAAGACGCTTTTTTAACGGAACAATTCCCAACGCTATCGAAAATAATGGAATTGTTAAGTACAAGGACCACGGTCGCCCCTTTTCTCTGATAATGCACCTTAGGAGATTCTCACCTGACGGCGACGTATTTATTAGACACTGGGGGCTAGTGTTAACTTACTCCCATTTTATTTGTATAAACAAATAGGTCTAGAGGAGATGCAACCTACTAAAATGACGTTGCAATTAGTGACCCGGTCTATTAAGTATCCTAAGGGTGTGGTTGAAAATGTCTTTGGTTAAAGTCCAAAATTTTTACTACCGGCCGACCGTTGTCCTAGACCGCGGAACTCACTAACGACTCTGTACCTATCATTTTAGAGGCCCCTTCTTACACGCCAACGCTCATAAAGCCGCCGCGATGGTTCGATGTCCTTGTCCTTTTGGCCATCTTTCTATTGAGGTAAATGTTTTCAAAACGAGGACCGCGATTATCGATTCACCTACAAACGGAGAGGTTAGCATGATCGAGAGCTTAGCTCAAGATTACTTCAAAACATGTTTCGGAGAAACGACAACAAATTCCTTTCCTTCGAAATTCGACTTTAACAATGACTCCCCGGTAGTAGATTTAAATCGAAGAAGAATTCCCGCAACTCTTTTGCACCACTTCTTTACCACTTCTCAGTCCCCCTTTGCCAACAACCATTCATCCCTTGATGCTATGACGGAAGATGAATTTTTCAATCTTTATCCCAGTGATCCTTTTGACCCACCTATTGAGGAATGTCTTGCATATATCAAGATTTCGATGATATGGACTTGAGGCGCTTAGCTGAGAATCATTCACCTTCCATCACCAATATTCCCCACCCTCCACCTTTTCAAAGGAACCTCGAGTTTGCACTTCGATCCTTTAGTTTCTCACGTGCTTCATGATTTTTAAATCCACCTAGTAAACAAATACTTCCCAAGGATAAACCACTTGACACCTTCATTTTCGGACTTGAGATACCCCCTAACTACACCATGAATGAGTTTTGTGCTAAACCCACATCCTCATTTTTTCCATGCTTTTTCTAAAACTTATCCCAATCCACCATATCTTCCACAACCATTCACTTTTCCACACTTATTCACTAGGACACCCTCTCGTTCAAAGATGAAACATAAGGTGCATGCTCTCGGTTATGTTATAGGTCTATTCGACTTCGCTTTCATTCCACTAGGTTGCGTCGTAGGAAATCTTGGTGCTTGATTGTGTTTGGATATGTTTTTTCTGGATATTTATTTATGGAACGATCCACAACTATTTCGGTTGTTGATATATGATAAACCTGCATATTCATACATATATTTAGATAAAGTCTCGAGTATCCGACTATAAACGACTCAATTTTTTGTGTTTGGTGCATTTCCTTTCATTTCCATATATTGGTGATTGCACCATTCAGGTAACCGGCCCTCCCTATGGAGTGTGTGGCTGTAAGTACCGATCCTAAGTCCACGCTTCACATAATTCACGCTTTCCACTCTTGCATGTGTTTTCTCGGTTTTGAGTCATGTTTCTATGGTGTGAATTTTGTCTTTCTTTGCTTATTGTTTTCCTTTATATTAAACCTAATTCATAAAAGTAAAAAGTTTAAAGCTATAAAAATAGTAATCTAGCAAGTCTCGGGAATCTGACTTTAAAAGACCCCCGTTTTAAAACAAATTTTTACACACCTGTTTTCAAAAATTTGTTTGGGGGTGGGGTGTTTGGTTTTTCCATTCTTGATCACTTAAATTCCTATTCTTACCCCACCTCGCTCCCTTGAAGAGTAGCTAGATTTCTCCTTCTTTGTTGTTTTGATGTTGTTTTTTATATATTTAGTAGATAGGATGTTACGTTGTTAAATTCCGTAGTTAATTTTGACTTTTGTAGTGAAATGTTGTTTGAATGACAATATGAATATAATGTCGTTATTTTTCATTGTCGTGATTAGTTAATGTTGATCCCACCTTCCCAAACTGTTTTGGGGTGGTGTTATCTATTCCAAAGATGATTTTATATAAACTTCATTCATTCTACACTCACAACCCACACTACACCTAATTTCCATCACTCACCTTTCACTCCCACGTTTCGTCTCATTTTTCAATTTTCAGCAACTCCGAAAGACTTCAAGGCTCTGACAGCGCACTTTTCGCTTCTCTGTATATTTTGTTCTGAATTTTGCTTTCGAGGCCGCGCCAAAGCGAAGCCGCGACCATACCCTCATCTATCGGACCTAGAGCCCGTGCCCATGTTGAAAGCGACCCAGCTAAAACACTGGAATTCTAAAATTTCGAGCGCGACTAAGCCTTTATATGATACCGCCAGCGCTGACTTCCGTGGACCAGAAAAATTCCAGTTTTCTACGGGTAGTTTCCAGATCATTCATAGCTATTCCAGAGCGTAATTTTGAGATGACATCTCCTATAATAATACCGAACGATCTTTCAAAGATTTGTTCCAAAGCACTACTTATGGTGCTTGGTTTTGAGGTGATCACACACGTTAGGGCTAGGAACCGCTTATGGGTCTTGCTAGCAATTGTTCTTGGACTTGCCATGCCCGCTAAAATACAAGACCCATGATGCTATTGGGTAGATAATATGCATGTCCGGAGTGGAGGTAAGTTTTAGTTTCTGTTAATTAATGTCGCTTATGTCCCAAAGCAATTTCATTACTGTTAACCCCATAATGGGTGGAACTCTTTATAGAGTTCGCGTCGGTTTTTGTATTTCCTATATTAGTACGCTCTAACATTGTTTTGCGGATGTTTCTGAATTTCCACGCTTCAATGGTATTTTTCCTACCCTCTTTATTTACAATGCTTTGAGGACAAATCATGCTTCTTGTTTGGGGGCATAGAATCACGCGTAATTAAGACATCCGTTAGGATATAGATATATATAATATGCATTTGTTTTCTAGTTAAAATTTCAAAAATTTAAAAATATAAATAAATAAGTTTATGCTATACACTTAGGAATATTGGTATTGTTTTCTTTCTCCATGCTCTTAACAATCTAGAAGTCTCACATAGTTGTTGCATCAGAATAATTGTTAGAAACTTAGGTTAATACGTAGGTAATAATCTTTGCATCTATCTATAAATATATTACATGAGTATCTATGATTGTTAGCGATGAAGTTTCAAAATCTAGGCTAGAGTACTTATTCTACAAATCCTGTGAGAATATAGCCTAAAAGCCTTATATATGAGCTAAACATTTGAGAAATGACACAAGGGAGAAGTAAAAAACCGGATAGAGAAATCACACGCCCACTTGCTTGATCACTAAACCATATCCTAAGTGAGAATTTAGGCCGCTTTTTGGATCGATATAGCCAGAAATTCAAACCTATGAATTATTTTCCGCTAGTCGCCACTCACGAGCCTTTTTTTAGCCTTCCATACACCACAATTCCTTTACCCCGCTTACAAAAACAAAAAAAAAAAAAAAAAAAAAAAGAATAAATCAACCTACCCAATTTAGAATAAGTCTGAGAATAGAATGAGTGAAGAAAGAAGAAGAGAAAAAACTGTAAACAAAAATTGTTACTTGCTTCAGAAAATAAAGAAAAGAAGTTTCCATCCAAAGAAAAGAAAAATAGAAATAAAATAAAAACTCCAAAAAAATAGAATAAAAAGGAGTCAAAAGCCAAAGAAAAGAAAAAGAAAAATATGGCTAAGGATGGAAACAAAGTATAGAAGCAAAAGAAAATAACAAGGTTTTCTCTAAGTTACATAATACGAAGACTCTATTATCTCAGACTTGTCCTTTTGAATATCCATTTCCTTCCTTCTTAAACCATCTCCTAATCCCTGTAACACCTAATAAAGACCTCTAGCTCAATTAGGAATAGGTTAGTGTGATAGTAAGTGGCGATGTGTGTTTGATTGACCCCCCGCTTCCTTGTTGTCATGGAGATTGTAAAGGTAAAGTGTGCCCACTGTACACCTTTGGTAACTTGAAACTTGAGTGAAAAATCAGAGTGTTGTTTCTTGACTATTATTGTGAGAACCTACTTAAGGACGCTTTATTCGAAGTTCCTAAAACAAACCTCGCTAAACATTTGATAGTACTACTCATTGTATATATGTTTATTGTAGATGATTGATTATTATGCATATATTAACTTAGGGTTTTGACTGGTTAATCTTATGTAATTGCTAGAGAGATGTATAGATAGTTGAGCATGAATAAGGAAACAATAGTTTTATTTTCTTTAGTCGTTTGTAGTATAGATGAAGTTTGTGAGTACCTTCATCGAAAACTCTCACGAGGCTATAACTCGGCCCACTAGGGAATTCCTAGTGGTTTAAGGCCTTGTTGCATATGGTTAATGCAATCGCACTCAAATAAACGAGAGTAGTTAGAACTCCATTTTTGTCACTTATTCTAATTTCTCATCTTTGCTTGAGGACAAGCAAAATGCTTTGTTTAAGGGTGGTTTGATAAGAGCCCAAAACTGTAGTTTTAACCCCTTAATAATCATACTGTTAGACCAATTATGTGAATAATAAGTAAGAGTTAATACTGATTACGCGTTTTTATGCATTTCAGGCTTCAAAGTCCATTATGTGCAGAAATGTACCACTTTAGCGAGATAAAGGAGCAAAAGTCAGCAGAACTTCCGAATACCATATCTTTGGACTCAGACCTCGGATTGAGGCCTACCTTATGTCAAAACGACCGGCTCGGAAAGAGCTTTGCAATGGTCCAAGCCGTGACCCAATCAGAGGAGCAGAAGTGGACGAAAAGTCTGTGGAAGTCGACTGCAGCTGAAGAGGCCTTTTTGGACTGAAAGAATTGGGTTTTGGGCCTGATTCTCTGGCCCAAACCCTGGCTCCAAGCCCATGCACGATTTTTTAGATCTGGATGTATAAAAACAAAAGCTTCATTCTTTGTTAATGGTAGATAGTTAGGTTAGAAAATAAATTAGATTAGTTAGCCTCCATTAAACCTTAGTTCTAGATCTAGTTTTTATATTAAAGTAATTAGTTTTATTCTTGTTTTAAATTTAGTATTGAATGATTGTTCTCCTTTGAATTAGATAATAAAATAGTTGTTCTTGATTCAATTTCGATTTGTCAATTACAATTGTTAGATCTAATTTCATTTACTACTTGTTATTCAATGCTTAGTTGTTAATTAGATTTTTGTTATTGTTTAATTTAGATTAGTTAAATTTCATAAAGTTAGAATCTTTATATTATGTTTAGTTTAGATTCAATGGGAAATGTTAGTTTAATGAATCAAGGCTAAAACCTCCATTAGAGGGGTTGATGAAGCCTTGATGAAAACTTAGTTGTTAGTGTAGAATTGTTTGTAGATTCTATTCCACTCTAGAAAGTCGTGTTTCGCCATGAGAATGGGTAGACGACTTCACATGCTAGTTAGTACTGGTAGAAATGCCATGAACACTAGGGATTAGAACTTCGAATTTCTTGCCGTAAGAACGGAGAATCGAGATACAAGAATCTATACTAGGTTATTAAGTTGGATTCGAGGGTGGATTCAATTCCCCTAATCCTTTATATCTAGATTCAAAACAAGCATATTTCCATAGTATTCAGTAGTTAAATTCAACGTAGACTCATTTTAGTTTCATCAGTGAGTATAACACCCTTCGAAAAGCTCTCATTGACTTAACAATGACTAGTTAGACTTAGAAAACAATCCATGCTAGGGAACTAGGAGGGAAGCGAACTTCATACTCCATTTAGTGCAATTCGCATTGAGAGTAGAAGCTTTGATAATAGACACGTAAAGAATAAGTTTAGTTTACTTACGTTTTGGATTCGTAGTTCATTTCGTAGGTAAACTACGCATTTTATGTTTATCAGAGGGCCACCATTTCATTTTCAGATCATACAGTATGTATATGAATTTGAACTTTAGAAGGATCTATATAATTTTAATTAGTATATTCATGCAATAAACATCTCTTCATATATCATTACAAAATGTTAGCGAAATGTTGTTCCATGAACGGGTGTAGTTAATGAAATAAATATTTATGCTAAACATTTTCAATTAATATTTTATGCATATAATGTATTAAATAAAGTTGAGAAACAAAATTTTAAACAATTTCATTCTTTTCAATTTCAATTTCGTGCATGTTCATTGAACGGGTGTCGTTAAATGAAACAAAGTATTTTGCTAAACATTTTGTAATTTACTTGGCATTTTATGCATAGCTTGTATTAAAAAGGTTCAACAACAAAAATCTAAACAATTTCATTCATGTGAATAAGATTACTTTAATTCAAAAGTTGTAATTTAAAAAGATAATAATATCTTTGATAATCTACATTAGTTGTTGTTGTTTTTTTTTTTTTTACTCAAAAGTTATCAGTCAAGATGAAGACATGATAATGCTGCCATGGATGGATGAATAACTTTAAGTATTTCATCACAAATAACATTTTAAGTAAATTAGCATGGTTGATACTTTCTATTATATATATTAGTTTAAAACTCATGTGACCTTTGCAATCTCTTAATCTTGCACCCAATTTTTTATTTTTATTTTTTTCAGTTAGCATTCTCTATTAGTAGTCTGTCTCATAGAGTTATGATTAATAAAACAGATGTTATACAACCTTCTCTATTAAAAATCAGTCATGTATGCACACACATATATAGTCATAGGTCCACAAGTGTTTATGGCCATTCATTATACCTCGAGATGCATTTTGAAAATTCGAATAGAACACAAAACTCCTCATGTACCCGGTGCGAAATCTGTCACTCAATTGATTTCAAGTTTTTAAATATCGCAATCGACAAACTAATGGCACTTTGGTGAGCCAACCCATTAAACAATTGTATCCTACATGGGTTGACAAAAAAGTGTACATTATAAACCATCTCTATGTAGCATGGGACATCTCTATTTTTATATTTCCATTTTCCAATATTATTAGTAGGTTTGATCATAATCGATACACCTAATGAATTGTTTTATGAAAGTATATCTTCTATCAATATTATACACTAAGGTTGAGTTACATATTGGTTGGTTTAGAGTTGAAACATGGTACTCTTTAAGTTGCAATAACTACCTTAAACATGTCAAAAGCAAATAAAAGGAAAAAGGTCAAAGAAATATGTGCATATCAAATTATTTCTTCAAAACTGTGTTGGACCCTTTCTCTAATGTAATTTTTTTTCCCAATAAACAACGAAAATGTTAATATATACAACCATATACAATGTCTAACTAATATATCAAAATATAACTAATAATTTTATTGAGTTCAACTTCAACATGTATAAAATAAAACATAGTATTTTAAACTAATTATTTGAAAATTGCCCCTTTCTCTCATGGCGGCTCGCTCTCTCTCTCTTAGGGTTTTGAATTTGAAACCTAAACCACAGAAAATCCAACTGGCTTTACAGAGATATACCTTCAATTCTCTGGTATGTGGTTTGGTAAGTATGAGTTCGGGGGTATGGTGAGAGGAGTTTCGGGATCTCTCTTGGATTTCCCTCATATTCCTTGCCACTTAAAATTGATTTTGCCCCTCTATTTTGTCTCTGCTCCTTCTCTTGGCAGTTTGTTCGGTGTAACTCTAGTAGTCCGATGCTTATGCGACGAGAAGAAGTGACTGCCTCCAAATTTGAACAAGACAAGGCCGACTGGTTGTGAAGTTTGGTCTACTCATGGTTACTCTGGAGGTTTCACTATGTTGTGGTTTGGATCAGTTGTGTGAGCTTGGGACGGCAGAGATGTGCTGGATAAAGCTCGGAACTTGACTCAAAGATGTGGCTGGTTGGAACTCTGGAGGTGACCGTTGGTAGGAGATGTCCTGTACAACCTCTCTGGATGGGTTAGTTTTGGATTGGGATCGAGAGTTGGCTTCTTGGCTGCTGAAATTTGGTTTCTATGGTGGGCTGGGGGCTCTATCGGGAGGTGGGGCAAATGACATTGAATGGAGGGGTTGGTTGGTTGTTTGGTGGCATTGGGAAAAAGCTGCTGCCATAGTTGGTGTTGGCTATTTGCTGGCGAGTAGAGAAGATGGTGGTGGGTTTTCTTAATCCAGATCCACTTCTTAGGCGGGTTGTATTGGTTAGGCTCGGGTTGTTTGGATACTGGCTGTTGTCCCAGGCCCGAATAGTTGGGCCGGTTTATTAGCTGATATCTAGAGCGTAGACTTGAGCCTGGCTAAGGGGATTTGCTTTTGGTCTCCTATGCTTGAACCTAGTTTGAGCTCTGCCTAACGGGGTTCCAACGTAGTTAGTATTAGCATGGTTGCTTAATTGCACCAAGATGTTGAATTTTCCACGGTTCACTTGCATATCCTCGTGATTTGTTGTACAGAACATTGTAAACGAAGATGCGAGTGGTACTATAAATGTAAGGATATATTATATTAATACAGGTGGGGGTCTGCCTAGACCTAGCTTAATTTAAAAAAAAAAAAAAAAAAAAAAAAAAAAAAAAAAAAAAAAAAAAAAACTTTAACATGTAAGAAATTATTCCGCAAATCAAAGGAGAGGGGACAATTAAGAGAATATGTGCAACAACTTCACCAGAAAAATGACGAAAATAGAAAACATGTGACTATATCGATCCACTTTGTTTCCTACTCAAAACTTTAGTTAAATAGCCTATTATGCTCATTAAACTAACGACTCAACTATACTAAGCTAGGCAGCAGCTTCCAACAGGTATTTTGTTAGTTAAAGTAGATGACTTCACAACAACTATCAAGTTTCAAGGCATAAACCACCACCTGATAGCACATATGCTAAGAAGAACTCTAAATCAGATGACTTTATCATTCTTAGGGACTCAAGAAGTCTTTTTTATTGTGGAGAAGTTGTTCTCCGCATTTCCTACATCTTCATTCGATTCAACAACCTTGTGTTTTTCATTCTTTGTACCAAGAAAACACCATTTAAGTTCAAATCACTTCAAGTGGGAGAGCAAGTGGAAAAATACCAAAGTCTGATTGGATTGCCCATAGATAACTATACCCAAAACATTGTAAAATGAGATTTTCACATAAAATTCTACTAAGATTACAACAAATGTAAGAAAGATTAACTAATTATTATACCAAATTATCATACCCTAGCAATTAAATTCAAAAAACAAAAGTTTCACAAACCTATCAACAAAGTGAACGTGCACAAAGGAGTGAAGCTTCAAATCAACATACCATAGCTTTTCATCAATCGACTTATATGATATTAGCTCTTTGTTATTGTCATCATGATTCATATTCCTTCAAAAATGAATTCCCCAACTCTACCTTTCCATTTTTAGAAATTTTCAAATAGAGTAAAATTACATGGTTCACTGAACAGGTACAACTAAAAGTTAATGACCTCCTTACACTACTACATAAAAGCACATTAGCCACGGTTTGTAAATTGGTATATACCACTGTTCTGCTAATAACAATGGCTTATAGTCATTTGCCACGGTACAAAACACTTGTCTAGTTTTGAAACAATCAAATACCACTAATTTCGTAAAATAGTGGTATATATTTTGACATTTACCACGGTACTCTCAAATATAACGATATTTATGTTTTGGTAATCGTATACCCCACTGTTTCCTTGAACACAGTGGTTTATATTTTTGGCAAAATTACGCCTACCGTGGATAAAGAATTCTTAAAAAAAAAGAACATAAAAGAAGTGAAGTCTATAAGAAAAACCCCACTTCTGGTGCTCAACTGCGACCTTGTATCTCTCACTGGGGCTTCCACATCTCTCTTTCTCCCCATTTTATAACGGTGGTGTAGCTGCGTCCCTCTCGTCATCTATCTCATCTACGAATTTTAATGCATGTTCAATCCAAAGGTCTCTCGCTCCTTCTATTTAATATGCCACTTTATCAATTTCGTTTTGCTTCAGAATCAAAGTAGTGACGTCATCATTTTGAGATGTGTTTGGTCACCACTTGCTTTGAACCGTTTGATTATTGTAAAGGTAAAATAATTCTTGTATGTTCCTTCAGAAGATTTTATTCAAGGTTAGTTATTTTTTGTTTAGCTATCATGAATGGAGAAACTGACTTCTAGGTTTCCTTAAAGGCTGGATTGAAGAGAATATATGTATAATTTTTTTTGTTTATCTGAATTGAAGCAAAATGCCATAACGTTCCAATAACTGACCTAGGTTTTTTTTGTGAATTAGATTTGGATTTGGTTATGCAATGAATTATTGGTGTACAACTTTGAGATTATCTTGAACTTAATTGGAATGTGATTTAATAATAAGATTCTTCTTCCACATTTATTTCTTTGTCTCTTATCTATTTCTAATGCTCACTATCTTTCTGATAAAAAGTCCTATTAGTCATAGTTATTTTGCTTTGCTTGCTTTTCAATACTAATACTTACAAAAATAAACATACAATCATATCCACTGTCAATTATATATATACAAAAGAGTTTGTTCATGTTATTTTAATTTTTAGGCCAATGACTGTAATTGGGTATAATTTGCATATTGTATGTTAAGGTAGTTTTAATGACTTTGTATGTAGCAGATGAGGGTTTTTTGTTCAATTACTGTAGATTTGTTGATTTAGATTTGAAATTTAAGGTTTATAGTTTTAAGAATCTAAGATGCACCTTGCGTACTTTTTCATTCTTTATATTAGAGTTTCCACTTTGCCTCTATTTATAAATTGGTTTTTTTGTTGCTGCATCAATCTTCTTGACTCTCTAGTCTTTTTTGTTAAATTCTTCTATGAAAATGTCAATTATATGAACTGATTATTTGTCTATTTTGTTGCTTTTACATAGTGCCATGATCTGGTTTTTGTTCTTTTCTAAGTGCCTAATGTTGTGTTCCATATTGCAATTACAAGAATCACTTTTCGGATGGTAGAGTTACTTTATTTTGGCTATATATTGCACCTGTTAGCTGATATTTTTCATTTGGTGGTATTCCATGAATCTGACACTTTGAATATGCTACATATTAAACCCTAAATAAACCTCTATGGCTCTATGACCATATAATATCTACTCTTCAGCAAGTTACATAACTAATTAGAAGTGAGCCACTACTTTGCCCATCATCTGACACAATTAGAGGATCTATTTCAAGAATTGTTAACAACATGAGTAACATGGTTGTGCGTGTTCAGGTTGTCCAAGGCTCACACCATCAGGAGTGCTTGCTAGTGTGGCTTAGGCAGTATGAGGACTACTATTATGATGTTGTTGGACAATGAGAAGGAGATGAATGTGTTTAAGGTATTGTCATTTTCCTTAAATACTCAAAACATTTTATTTGAATCTTAGATTCTTAGATATGCATTCAATTGGCAAAAAATTTCTAATTATTTCTGAACTGTACATTATGTTATTATTATGAGCATGGTTCAGTTCACGTGGTATTTAACTGCAGATTACAGAGGCAATCTTTTAAAGCATGAGGCTAGTTATACTTTTTTTCTTCTATATTTCTATATTTCCATTGTACATTTACTTCACTTTAGTGTTTGTGTTTCTTTTAGTTATTATATCATTATGAAACTTGACATTCAGCTTATTGACGAAGACATTTGATAGGAAAAAGGTCGTAAAACAGTGGCATATAATATGCCATATACCACGGTACAACATAAAATTCCTAATTTGTTTTCTCATTTTCATTTACCCCACCGTTTCTACAGAAAAGGTGGCTAATGTTTTGCCAAAAAATAAACCTACCATGGGTAAAGCAATCTGAAAGAAAATAAAAAACCATAAAAAAGAAAAAGGGGGAAAAACTGTCTAGCGCTAAAACTTCCATCGACACCCTCTTTTCAACTAGCTAGGGTTTCAAGTAGTGTTTTGTTTCATCTCTCCCCAATTTCGATTATCGATCAGGTATTTGTTTTTTTCTCTATCTCTCACCCCGATTTCTAAAAGTTTGATTTTCTTCTCCAGTTCAAATAAAGCCCAGAATTGTAGTGATTTTCGTTGGTGAGAATTTTGATAAAAAAATTATTTCTTGTTTTGCCGCAAGGAAGGGTTAAGCCCACTTTTACAGTCAGTTCGCTACGTACACAAAGGTTACTTGTTGGCAGTTGCTACTACTTCCAAGTATTCCAATTTTGTCATATGCTTAACAGCCAATTTTGTTTATGTTAAGCATTAGTTGTTTTAGTAATAGGTCAGAAACCTTGGCAAGTTCAGTACGAAAGTTGCTGGATGTAGGCTGTATTTTTGTTACTTTTGATTAGTTTGTACTAGAGATAAACTATTGTGATCTCTAATATTCCTTGGTGGAAACCTTAAAGCGTATTTGATAATATTCCAACTGTTTGTAGTATTTCACAATTTCTGTGAAAGGTATTAAGGGTCGTCTTAATCGATTACCATCAGCTTGTTTTGGTGATGTGGTTATGGCTACTGTTAAGAAAGGGAAACTTGATTTGAGAAAGAAGGTTATGCCTGCTGTTATTGTTAGGCAAAGGAAACCTTGGCATCGAAAGAATTTACTTGTTGAGTAGTAGTTTTTGATTGGATGCTCAGTGCTACAGAATATATAGTGGTATCTAGTCAACAATTATATCCCATGTCTTCGTTAGGCTATCATTTTCAGATAGTGTGATTTTTTTTTGGTAAAAGTTAGAGAGTTTAACTGTAGAAATCCCTTTACAAAACTTCACACCTATTCACACCACCCAAGAAAGTTGCATATTCTTGTTTCTCAAGTACTTTTATTACTTGTTTATCTAATCACTTGTGCAATGTGTTAAAGTAGTTGAAGACTAGTATGTTTAGTTTTGTTTGTTAACTTTTCTAGTACTTGAAAGAAATGAGCTAAGTACTAGAAAAGTTTCAGAATTTACTATTGAAGAAGAAAGTTTTAACTTACTTGGGGTGTGTTTTGTTTCATGAAAAGATATGAGGGGCATGCAGTTTATATAGTTACTTTGAAACAAGCTCCTGCAGTTCATTATATTGGTGATGACTTGAAATTGGAGAGTGATGATGGTATTAGACATGGAGGAGGAGCTTATGGAACACTTAATAAGTTTAATAAACCAAGGTACTTCTGAATTTTACCACATTCTTGTTTCTTAAGTGTTTTGATTAGTACTAAAATCTATTTTGATCGTGTTTTTATGTTTTTTTTCTCTCAATTATGTGGGAGTGTAGTATGTTTTTCAATGTGTTTAATGTCACTCCCCACATACACACACACACACACACTAACATCTAGTGCCATTAATGCGTATGGAAAAGCAAAAATAAGATAAATTACAAGTTTGTATTAGGGATAAATGTACTCATTCATGCTGTGTGTAAGTGTGAGAATTTGACTTACATAATTTTTGTTTTCAAATAGACATTCAAGCATTGATTTTAATTCGTTTACATATTTTGAGGATTCTAAGTTTGTAGAATTAGTTAACTTCTGTTTTCTAGTGGCAGTTTTAATGTGTTAGAAATACATGAATCTTAGGTCATCAATACTCAATTTCCAAAACTTTGTGGAGTTTGGATTGTTTTATGAGACACACTTGCTTTGCATTTTCTTAAGAAACAAGAACATTTATCTTGATGCAATAGTGTTTATGATTAATGGTAAATAAACTACTTATAAATAAACTATATAATGTATAAATAGTTGTGTGGGTGTGAATAGGTGTAAAGTATATAACCACAGGACAGGTAAGACGGGATTTGCTGATATTGGAGAACAATTGGTGAGTACATTGTCTGTCTCGACATTTATATACATACACGTAGGCACTTTGTTAATTTGTTTGGGTATGATAAACCTCCAACCAATCGTTTGCAAGACATGCATCGAATTAACCATGTTGTTTGCATGATTATTTTGTAACCATAGAAAAAAAAGTTGGGACCAACTTTCAATGGAAAAAATCGAAGGTCTTCAATATGGAAAAGGGCTTACTAAAGAAAAGGAAAATACATTGAAGTTGTTTTGAAAGAGTGGCTAAAAAGATTGTAAGTTTTCTGATCGTTTATTATTTATGTTTTAATGTTAGACATGAATGCTAATTGTTGTGATTTGGACTTGGTAAATCCTTGTTTACTTCAAAAATTAATTGAAGGATGTGCTGACTAAGGAAGTGGAGGAGAGGAAGGTAGTTACTAAAGGAAGTAAGGACATCTTAACTCTAGCATTGGGCACACCTGAGCATCCGGGAAGTAAAGAGTGTGGGTATTACATAATGAAGTTCATGAGAGAAATAATGGAAGCTTGTTCAGATAATTCTTTTGAAAATAAGGTAGAAGTAGTCATACATTAGCATTCTCTATTTTGTGTTACTCTTCATTAATTATTTAGTTATTATATTACCTTTTGATCTTTGATCGTGTAGATGACAAATCTAAGCCTCAAAGATACATACACACAAGAGGAACTTGATGTTGTTCGACTTGAAATTCTTAGATTCATCCAGCATAATGGAGCTTTCGAGCCAAGCGTTGTGTCTTAGCTAGGTTTTGACCCTTTCCAGTTAAGATTCGGTACTTGGTCGATCTCACCATTATTTTGATGTTTTAGATGGAACAAGTTGGTCATTATTATTTTGATGTTTTGGTCGGATGGAACATGTTCAAACTTCTTTTAGCAATTCAATGTCTAAATTTATTTCATTTGTTTGTTGCACTATGAATTGTTTATTTGAACAATGTGTTTTTAAATTCAATGTGGATATGGTGAAAATGGACAGGTTGCAGGGTTGAATATGATGAAAATTGAATAATTATGGGCTTTTATTTATTTGTTTTAAAATTTCTATAAACCATGGTTTTGTAAGAACTGAGGTATAAGGAGATTCTATAAACCACGGTTTTTATCCAACCGTCGTATATAGCATCACTATTTCCCACGGTTTACCTCGGATAGAGAAAATTGTAAAGAGTATTAACCACGGTTCAGAAATCCTAATATCACTATTTTAACTAAAACCGTGGTATATAATAGGTACTTTTTACCACGGTTCTGTTAGAAATATTTGTCACGGTGGTTGTTACCACGTTTTGAAAACAGTGGCTAAAATTAGTAATAACAGAATTAGAATGATCCAAAAACTAGTGTAACTGTCGTTCGACAATTTTAGTGGACGACTGTTATTGTCGTTCACTAAAATTGTCCACAATAACATAATAGCATGAACGACAATTTTAGTATATCTATTATTGTGAAGAATAGAATGTAATTAGTAACTAGTGTAACTGTGTTTGACAGTTTGTTAAAGTGATTCACTTTATGTTGTTCATGAAGTTTAGTTTGTTGCCTCTTTTGACTAGAATGAGGAGTTGGAGAGAGAGCTTGAGGTATGGAAAGAAAACCGCTAACGACAGTTTTTGGAACCTTCGAAATCCGAAGAGCTGAAGAAGCGGAATTTGTGGTTGTTGAAATTGTCGACCCGTCCGATATACATCGCTAAGTATAGTTTATGTACTAGATTTTGAACCCGGGCATACACCTAGGATCTTTAGGTATCTTTCATGATGTAAAAGAAATACTTTATTATGATTGTACTATTTGCAAATCAACTTAAATCCATTCTCCAGTTTAGAAAACTCCAATGACTTCCTTCTCCTCTTCCATGGATTCACAAAGCCATGAGATCGCTTTTGGGCTTCTAACCATTATTCCTACGTACAAAGATGGTCGAGTAGAGCGTCTAATAAAACTAGAAATAGTCCCTCCATCTCTTGAAGATCCAAAAACTGGTGTTTCATCTAAAGATATTACTTAATGTTGGGTTTCCTCACCATGTGAGAAGAAGAGCAAAGTTTCAATTTTTTGTTATTGAACCAAGATGAACCAAAATTTTGTGGCTCACCAAAATTTTAGCATAGTATATAAAAGAAATTAGGGTTTCATACCCAAGATAAGAGAGAAAAAACCAATTTTTTAGAACCACCACAAATTGAGTGTGAGAAAAACCTTGAGAGAGAGAGTCACTCAAGAGAGAAACCTTTTACCTTGTAAAGAGAGAGAAGAGAGATTTTAGTGAGTTTGAGAGACAAGAGACAAGAGCATTGTAAACCTTCTCTAGCCCTTTCTCATAAAATCTTGCTCTTGTGGAAGTAGGCACAATTGACCGAACCACGCTACAACTTGTGTTATATTTTTACTCTATATTGTAATTGCTTGTTGTGGGTGTTGATTCTATAGCTTAGGTTTATGGTTGTTGATTCTATAGCTTAGGTTGGTGATTGTTGGTTGTTGATTGTTGGTTGTAGTGAAAGTTTGGATTTCGGATTGGAGTAAGGAGTGTCCATATACAAGCTATCTTGAGGAGGCCGATTGGTATCGTCTTCTGATCAGCTCCCAAATGTGCATTTTATTACCCTTATATTACTGCATTACAGCCCGTCTTACGCTTAAGGAAAAGACAACTCATAACTTTTATTGCCTTTTTCAGGATATGGAGAATTTCATACCACTTATCATAAAAGCTGTGTCTAAGCCCCAAAAGGAGCCTTAATCACTCTTATTATGAAGACCAGAAGTTGCTATGGAAAAGTGTTGAAAAAGTCAAAGTCAAAGGTTAAGGTCAAAGGTCAAAGCCCTCAAATCAGAAGACTAGAGATGGAGGCCCTTATCAAAAAATATGACATTCTCCCAAAACCTACCTTGGTCAAGAAGAAATCAAAAAGAAAAAGAAAAGTAAAGGCAAAAGTGAAGTGTGAGATGTCACATTTGTAATGGAGAAGGGCAAATATGTAAAAGGCAAAAGTAGGGGTATATAATCTACAAGCTAAAGAGGGATAAAACATCCATTGCTTTAGGGTCCAAACCATTTGGTTTGTTTTAATTTCTTGTCTAGTTTATCCATTCAAGTCCTTTACTTTATTGTTCTTCATTTTCTTTTATTTACATCTTGTTATTTTACTTTGTTTGATTTCAATCTTTAATCTTATCTTGTTGTTCTTATTTCAATCTTCAATCAATACTTATTTCAATGTTTTCATGTCATTTCAATACCAACAACTTGAGTTTTCATGTTTTCATTGGCTTAAACTAAACAATCTATACTAAGAGTCCACCTTTCTTCTTCATAACTCCCACACTTAAACTCCAAACAATTTAGGATGAACCTCACTTCGTACAAACTCTTTGAAGTTACCACCTGACAACTAAGATTTAATAAATATAAAAATAGTGTTTAAAATAGTACTAAATCATGCATATCAATATATAATAATACTCTCAAATATCATGTGATAGAAGGGAGTAATCGTGTTCTCCACTCTTGCTTGCATGTACTTGTAACAAATCTAGACTAGCTAACTATTGCACTAATGAGAGAGTAATATGAGACTAAGAAAACAGTAAATATAAGATGCTAAAATAGTAGATTAAATGATGAGAAAGGGTATAGAGAAGATTCAATCCACCACGCAATTCGATTGACCATTAGGTTGATTATCGAATTGCCTATTGATCCCTAGTGAACACTAAGTCCTCTCGAATAAAGGCTTCACTAGCATGAGAGTTTAGCTCCACCACAAATCTCTTTGATGGTGGCTCTAAACTCTAGTTCAACTCTTATGATCTTTATCTCTAAATAATCATAAGAATCAAACTTAAAATGCTAAAACACAATAATTGATGGATGGTTGGTAACGGCTATATTGTAGCCAAAAGCAGTTCTTCTCTTATTCCCCCCTAAAGTTTTGAATTTCAAATTTGAATCTTGATTCAATAACAAAATCAAAACTTTATTCTTCTAAAAGGTTTCTGGTATTTTGCTTTCTGTGCTACTAGTTGTTTCTTAGTTGGAGTTTTTAAGGCTCTGTGCTCTCTTTCTAGTTTTATGTTCTAAAAGATCTTGCTGATTTTGAGGAAACCGGTCTAAGGTTTTCTTAAGTCTTCTTTCTCCTCCCCTCCCCCCCCCCCTCTTCTCTTTCTCCTTTAAAGGTGGGGCGCTTCTGGTTTGGAACGATATGACTAACTCTGCAAAGGTTCTTGTTAGAGGTGAAACCTCTGAACCGAACTCAAAATCTAAGATTGAACAACTTCAAGAAGAGATGCAACAACTCTTCTGCTTAAAAGAGAAGAGGATAGTTGATATAAAACATAAAAATCTGGTGGATGCCGATGAAGGTTCTAATATTTTAGTGGGAAGATTATTTGGAGAGAGGCTAGTGGATGTACAGGTTATAGCAGATTAGCTACACCAATGCTGGCAAACAAGGAAAAAAACAAAGTGGAGCTAATCACGTAAGGAAAAATGGACCCTGGCTAGTCTAGGGGTTTGTTATAGCTCTGAAAATATGGGTGAGATCAGAAGAGCTAGAAACAAATCCAGCTTTCGATTTTGTAAAGTTTTGGGTGCAAATCTATGGGATCCCAGATGGCCGCATAAATGAGGAAAATGTAGAAAGTGTGGGACGAAGTTTGGGTAAGGTGAAATCCACAGAATTGACATGCTCCGCTGAGTTCAAAGTACCGGTGGCTAGATTCAGAGTAAAGATGGATATAAAGGAAATACTTTTAAAAGGAATAGATATGAGAACAGAAGAAGGAGAAGTCTTTCCAGTGACTTTCAAGTATGAGAAATTAGACATCTTCTGTTATTTCTGTGGGAGAATTGGCCATGATGTTTACTTTTGTCAGCAAAAGGAGAAGTATCAAACTAACATGCTGAGGTGTGGGGGTTCCCCTCGAGATTTTAAGCACAATTTATCTTTTATGCTAAGGGTTACAATTTTTTTTAATGGAGTGGTTAATCCAAATCCTACATCGTTAACCTTCTCGGGCACACCTCAGAAACTAAGGTTTAATCAAATTCCGGCCAGAGATAAAGCTACACAGTGTAGTAGAAACTAGGGATAAAGCTTTTCAGATTGTTAGAACAGGGGCTGCTGAGGGACTATTTTCGTCAGATACAACGGTTATGGTTGGTTCTGGTTCTGGTTCTGGTGAAGAGGCTTGTGATGGTGATACTATTGGAAACATAGCGGCAATGAGTGGGAGCTTGGTTTCTGTGTCTGTAGGACCTGAGAAAGTACACTTGGGCCCAAGTAGCGGGGCAAGTAGAGTAAGTGGGTGTGTTGGGCCTGGTGGAGAGCTTTTGTACGGGCTCCTAGTTAGGTATGAGAATCCTTTGGGCCCTAAAGACATGGAGCTGGATCGACAAGGTGGTATTGGCCTTATGTCAGAGTTTCAAGTTCAAGCCCAAGGGATCCAAGGCTCAGCTACTAGGCCCACGCAAGACATAGTTTTGTAAGATCGGGCTCTTGTTGTGTGGGGACATAAGACTAATATGGATATGGGCTTGGAATTGGAAGGGCCCTCTGGGCTGGATGAAGGATGTCGGGCCCAATCTAACACAGATGTCTCTGGAGAGATATGGGATGCTTTGGCTTTGGACAGTGAACCTGGTGAGGTAGACTCGCTAGCTTCTGGGGGTTTTATCTTGAGAACAAGGAATAATCTTGTGGTTGATAATCCCAGACTTCTGTTTCCTTCAATTTCCAAGGATTTTATTCCTTTTCTTGAGAAAATTGATACTGATGGGTCTGTTAATACCTATCTCCCTCCAAGTCCAGTTTATCCTAGCTTCCGGTTCATTGGTCTACCTACACATGGAAGGGGGTACAAGATGATGTCTTTCCGGGGTTCGAGAAAGGGTGGGGTAAAAAGAAGTAACAGAAAGTTGCAAGGGGTGGGTGTGGGATCTAAGAGAAAGTTGAGAACAAGTATAGGAAAAGAAGAAGTAGAAATGGATAACAACGATTGGGAAAGATATAGTATAAGAACAAGTATAGGAAAAGAAGAAGTAGAAATGGATAACAACGATTGGGAAAGATATAGTATAAGAAAGGCTAAAAAGAACTCGAAGAAGGCTAAAAGGGATGCGGATGATTTGAGAGCTAGGCGTTTAGGGCACTTGCTTATCCCGGAGGATGCCCCTATCATCTCAGTGTCTTGTGATACTATGGAGTCAAGTGAGCCATCTTTCTCAAATCATTCTCTGGACTTTAGTGTACCATTGGAAGTGTCGGGGCCTGATATTCCTGAAAAGGAGATCCCATCGGATGCGTTCTTTGACGAAGAGGAACCTTTTGAATCTTCTGAACAAAATATGGTGGTGTACAATGGTGACCAACACTAGGAGGTGTCAGTTAGGAATGCGCTAGTGGATTTGGTTCAAGGAAGTCAAGAAGGGACAGGTTATGATTCTGAGGACAGTATCTCTCAACCCCTGCCTCTAGCCATGGATGGTTTATCTGTGAAGTGTTATCTGGGGCTGAACACATCTATCCTCTGTAATTCAAGACATCTTCAAGTACCCAATCTTTGGCTTTTTTGGAAAGTCTCTCTTGCTACTCCTACTATCTTTCACTGCTCTCTGCAACAGCTCACAGTAGAGGTAGAAGGGACTCTTATTACAATTGTACATGCCCATTGTATATATGTACAAAGGAGACATCTATGGGCTGAATTGCAAATCATCAGCTCCTCCAACCTGCCATGGATGGTCATGGGGGATTTCAATGCCTATCTGAGCTACAGGGATAAAAAAGGCGGTAACAGACCCTCTTCAGCGGCCATGAATGACTTCCGCGAGTGTATCCGCTACTCTCTTCTGATGGAAGTACCGTATCAAGGCCTTCACCATACCTGGTGGAATAAACAAGTGGGAAGCTTCAAAATCTTGGGTAAATTGGATAGGATTTTCTGCAACGTCCTTTGGGGAGCTAAATACCCAGGCTGGTAATACAAAGTGGCTAACAGACTATGTTCCGATCATTCTCCTTTGGTGGGGAGAAGTATAGACATCCCCAAACTGAAGAATATCCCTTTCAAGTTCTTTAATATGTGGTGTGATCATCCCTCCTTCAGAGAACTGGTGCAACAAAGCTGGGAAACTCCCATCATGGGACACTCGATTTATATTCTTACTCAGTTGAAGAGATTGAAAAGGGCTCTGAAAACATGGAACAGGGAAGTCTTTGGCAATATTAAGGTGAAGGTTGAGGAAGAAACCAAAATCCTTGAACAGATGCAGGAGCAGTTTGATCAGGGAAACTTGTCGGAGGGTTTCACTGCTCTCATGGTGGACCAAGAAAATAAGGTGGAGATGTTATTGGAGCAAGAACAGAAATTCTGGAGATAGAAAGCTCGAGCAAAATGGGATAATGACAACGACAGAAGCACCAAATTCTTTCATGCCCAAGCAAATCTGAATAGATGTAGATCTACGATCACTGATATGAAGAATTATGCGGGGGTCGCTATGGACTCTCAAGAAGAAATTGGCTCCTTCCTAGTGGCGCATTACTCAGAGAAATTTAAAAAGGTGGAGCATGATATCGATTGGGATCTTATTGGCTCCATGCCTCAGATTATCACTTCGAGGGTCGACAACGCTTCTCCACCCAACCTTCAAAAAAAGAAGTAAAATCCATGATTTTCCAAATTGAAGGCGATAGCTCTCTAGGACCTCGATGGTTTTGTGGGTGCTTCTACCATCATTGTTGGGACATTGTGCAACATGACCTTGTCGAGCTATACAATACTTCTTCATCAAAGCCACTGCCCATGGGTTTTAACGCTAACTTCATAGTGCTAATCCCGAAAGAGAAAAATGCAAACCAGGTGAACAAATTCAGACCTATCTGCTTCTCTAATTTCATTTATAAAGTGATCACTAAGATTCTTGCCATGAGATTATCTCCGCTTTGCAAAGGATCATCGCAAAGGAGCAATATGGGTTCATCCCAAACAGGAACTCCCAGCAGGCCATTGGACTAGCTTCCGAATTGATTAATGAGCTTCAAACTCCTTGATATGGAGGTAACATCGCCATAAAGATAGATATCTCGCAGGCTTTCAACACTATGGATTGGAACTTTCTTTGGGCGGTGCTACAACAGGTGGGATTCGGCGACAAATGGATTCAATGGTTGAAGGGAGCATTCAAAAGCAATACTTTATCTATTTTGCTCAACGGGGGCCCACAAGGTCATTTTACTGCAGAAAGAGGTCTTAAACAGGGCGACCCTCTCTCTCCCATGCTTTTTGCCCTGGCGGAGGATTGTTTAAGCAGGTCCATCAGCAAACTGATCCAGAAGAAAGAGCTCTCACATATGGTGGTCAATACAAAGTACTATAGCCCCTCACACTTGATGTTTGCAGATGATGTGTTTCTATTCAGCAATGCTAATATGAAAGGTATCAAGAACCTGATGAAGCTTCTGAATCGATACCAAGACTCCTCAGGGCAGGTTATTAATAAGGAAAAATGCAAGATTTTTCTTAGCCCTATGCCCAACAGAAGAAAGGCCCGTATACAGGGGGTGCTGAACATTAATGAGGGTCTTCTGCCGGAGAACTACCTGGGTGTTCCTCTTATCATGGGAAAAGTTACCAAAGCGACTCTTGCTCCTTTAGTGGATAAGATCAGAAAGAGAGCGGCAGGTTGGGCGGGCAAAATGCTATCCTTCCAAAGAAGGGTGGTGCTAGCAAAGCATGTCCTCAATAGTATACCGGTTCACAATATGGCTATCTACAAATGGCCAAAATCGGTGATAAAGGAATGTGAAACCATCATCAGGAACTTTATCTGGAGTGGCAACCCAGCGGAAAGGAAAGCTATAACGGTTTCTTGGGAGAAATCTTGCAAACCAATAGAGGAGGGAGGGTTAGGAATCAGGAGGCTCCAAGATATTAATCTTGCGATGTTAATGAAGCAAACTTGGACGCTGCTGTCCGGAGATGGAGACTGGGCAGATTTCATGAGGGGGAAGTATATCAATAGAGTTGGAGGATGGTCAAACTACAAAACCTCAACAGTTTGGTCTGGCATCAAATGGGCCCTCAATGAAATGGCACCTCTACATGGTTGGAACGTCGGTAATGGTGAGGCGATAAACATTTGGAAAGAAAACTGGTTGTTACAGAGGCCCATATGCGACTTTTTCAGGAAGAAAGGAAAGAAATTGTTAAATTCCAAGCTAGACTCTGTGATTACATACACGAGGATAGATGGTCCTTCTCCAACGAGATGACGTTAGTAGTTCATCAGCTGGGCATCGACATCTCTAAGCTACCCCAACCTGACAGTTCCAAAGAAGATTCAAAAGTTTGGATCGATTCTATAAATGGGCACTTCACAGTGGCAGCGGCATTTGAAAGTATCAGGAAAAAAGCTCTGAAATCAGCATGGAGTAAGTTCATTTGGAGCGCCAAAATTCTGCCGAGAACACAGGGCATTGCGTGGAAACTAGCGCATGGTGCGGCTAGAACGGATGACCAGCTGCAAAAAAGGAAGTTTCACCTTGCATCTAGATGTTGTTTTGTCAAAATCAAGAAGAAACTCTGGAGCACATCTTATTCCATTGCGCCTTTGCTAAGAAGATTTGGCAGTTTGCACAGCAAATCTTTCAAATTCAATGAGAACTGGAGTCCTTCTCTGATGTGAGGCAGCAGTGCAAGCATTACAGCTCACTCATCTTGGATATGTGGAAAGCTTGCTCCTTGACGATCATGGTCAGTCTTTGGAAAACCAGGAACAAAGCCCTCTATGACGACAAAGCTCCAAGCTACACACACGTTTGCTTCTTGGTCAGGAGAGCGATTACAAGAGTGCATCATAAGTCCTCGGGGACTATGGACAACTCGATGCATGACCTCAAGATTCTAAAGCATTTCCAGCTACAACTCAAAATTCGCAGGTCCCCAAAGATCTTTGAGTGCTTTTGGCTACCTCCTCCTCCGGGTATACTAAAGATAAACACTGACGGATGTTCGAAAGGAAATCTGGGAAGATTAGGGTGGGGATATATCTTCAGAAACTACAGAGGAGATTTTTTGGGAGCGGCTGCTGGTGGGATGGGTATATCCACTAACTACATGGCGGAAACAATGGTTATTATACAGGCCATTAAACAGGCGATTGATTTGGGTTGGCGCTATATTTGGGTAGAATGCGATTCTACTTCAGTTGTCCAGGCTTTCCAGAACAACACAACACATTGGAGAGTCAAAGAAACCTGGCAATCTTTGGAAGATAAAGCGGCATGGATTAACCTCACTCCATCTTGGCGAGAGACTAATCTGAGCCGGACAAATTGTGCTGCATTGGAGCCGGAGCTAAGTTAACACAGGGAGACAGTATATGGTGGATTTCTCGACCCTCATTCATGATTCATCTGGAGAACCATCATACGACTTATTATTGTTTTGTTCACTAGATCTTCTTTTCTAGTGCAGGCTTGTATCTTTTTGTTTACTCTTTTCTGCTACCTTTCATATCATGTAATCCTTATTCTTTATTATTAATCAATTACCTTTAACAAAAAAAAAACAACAAAGCAAAGGTACAAGCTCAAAAGACCCTAGGGGTTCTAATAGTGGGTATTGTGGAGATAAGAGCTCGAGTGTCAGTGCTGAGTCTGGTAGTAGTGGAGGTTTGTGTGGTCCTCCTCCAGGGTTCGCGGTGGCTGTCCCCAAATAGCTGCCTCGTCAGAAATGATTCAAGCTTGGAATTGCTGGGGAATGGGTTCCTCCACGGTAGTTCAAAATATAAAGGATCTAGTCCGTCAACACCAAACGAATATTATCTGTTTGTCTGAATCAAAAGTGAAGGAAGATAGGATAAGTAAGTTAGGTAAAGTGCTAAAGTACGATCATGTGTTTTGTGTTCCTGCTGCAGGACTTCGTGGAGAGCTGGCTATCTTATGGAAGGCTGGAGTTTACCTAGAAGTGCTAGGAGCTACGGCTAACCAAATCTCAGGTAAACTTATTAATTATCATAGTACTGATCCTTGGTATTTTACTTTTGTCTATGGAGAACCAAATGCTAATATGAGACATAGATTCTGGACATAATTGAGAGAATGTGCCCCGTATATACCTGGGCCTTGGTTGGTTTTTGGAAATTTTAATGCTATTAGAACTTTAGATGAGAAAATTGGAGGGAGGTCGAATTTCTCTAAATGCATGTCTGATTTTAACTCTAAGATTGATGATCTTATTTTAGTGGACTTGGGCTACCCAAAATTCACTTGGAATAATAATAGGAGGATAAAAGATAATATCTTAGAAAGACTTGATCATGCTCTAGCTTCATATGCTTGGATTGATCATTTCCCTAATATGCTTGTTAAAAATATTGTTTATGCTACTTCTGGTCACTTATCTTTGATGATAAATCTTAAAGTTTCTGAAGATCTTGCGGATAGACCTTTTAGATTCTATACCATGTGGTTGAAAGATGCCTCCTGTAAACCAGAAATAGATAAAGCTTGGAACTCCATAACTCATGACTTACCTGATTGGAATGTGATTCATAAGTTAAAAAAGATTGCCCATAGCCTTAAGATTTGGAACAAGAAAGTTTTTGGGAATATTTTCTCTAATATAAAACAAACCCAAAAAGATCTAGATAGAGTGCTTAAAAAACCATTTAATCCTAATAATCATGAAAAAGCTAAGATGCTAAAAAGGGTGTTGTTTGATTGGTATGAAAAAGAAGAAGATTTTTGGAAACAGAAGTCTAGTCAACACTGGATTAAAGAAGATGGTAGGAACACTAAGTTTTTTTACCTATCCTCAGTTTATAGAAGGAGAAAGAATAATATTGATAAAATAAATGATGATAATGGTAACTGGCAAGAAGGAAGGAATAATGTAGGAGCTACTGTTAACTCTTATTTTGATAATATTTTTGAATCTGTGCATCCTATGGACAATGATAATATTTTAGATTTGTTTAAACCTTGTATTACTGATAGAGAGAATCATATTCTTATTGCTTGTCCCTCTGATGATGATATTTGGCATGCTGTTAAAAAACTAGGGGCTTTGAAATCACCTGGACCAGATAGGTTCCAAGGGATCTTTTATCAATATTGTTGGGACGTGGTAGGAAATAGTATAAATGCTTATGTTAAGGATTTTTTTTACTAATGGTAGGATGAACCCTAGTTTAAATGAAACTTTCCTTACTCTCATTCCTAAGATCTCTAATCCTGACCATGTTTCTAATTTTAGACATATAAGCTTATGCAATTTTTGTTACAAGATTATATCTAAGATCCTTGCTACTAGGTTAAAAGCTCATATAAATAAGATTGCTTCTCCTTTCCAAGGTGCTTTTATTAAAGGTAGAAGTATAGGGGATAATATAGGTTTGTCTTGTGAGATTTTTAATACTATGAAAAAGATGAAAACTAAAAAAGGGTTTGTTGCGCTAAAAATGGATATGTCTAAAGCCTATGATAGGGTGGAATGGTCCTTTATTGATAAATTTTTTCAAAAGTTTGGGTTTAATGAAAAATGGAGATTTCTTATCTCTCAATGTTTGTCTCCTATTTTGTTTAAAGTTTTGCTTAATGGTGCCCCCTTAAAGTCTATTATTCCTAGTAGAGGCCTCAGACAGGGAGATCCTCTCTCCCCTTACTTGTTCATTCTTGTCTCTGAGGCCTTATCTAGGATGATAGCCTCTGCTGAACACTCTAAGGAATTGAATGGTATCAAGATTAGAAGGAATACACCACCTATTACTCATTTACTTTATGCTAATGATCTGATTATGTTTACAAAAGTTGATTTAGTAGAAAGTGGTAAGTTGAAAAAGGTTTTAGATGAATACTCTGAGATCTCTGGTCAAATAATTAATTATGATAAGTCTATTATCTTTTGTAGTAAAAGTGTACATAGTAGACATAAAAAGATTTTTAAAAAGTTTTGGAAAATGAGGTCTTTTTATTATCATGAGAAATATCTAGGGGTACCTATAGTATTATCTAGGAAAAAAAAGTGATGATTTTGATTATCTGGTGGATAAAGTCCATGGAAAGATTAAAGGCAGGAGGGCAAAAGTTTTGTCCTTTGCAGGAAGAACTACTCTAAGTCAGGCTGTAGTTCAAGCAACTCCTCTCTTTGCTATGTCTACATATCTCCTCCCAAGTTCCACTTGTGAGAAGATTGATAAGACATGCCGGAACTTCTGGTGGCATGGCACAGAAGATAGCAAAAGCATCCACACCATTGGGTGGGATATCATATGCAAACCTAAGGCTTATGGTGGCTTAGGCTTAAGAAAAGAACACGATATGAATTAATCTATGCTTGCTAAGCTTTCTTAGAAAGCTCTCACAAATAAAAAGTATATCTGGGCCAGAACTTTCAGAGCTATATATGGTAGGAACTGGTTTGATGTTAAAAAGAACCCTCCTCCATATGCCTCTTGGTTTTGGAAGGGGGTCCATAAAGTTGGTCAGAAGGTTTTGGAGGGTTGTATCTGGGGCATTGGAAAAGGAGAGGAAGTGTTGGTCATGAGCTATCCTTGGCTCAGTATAAATAATAAACCTATTCTTCATAATGATCTCCTTCCTTTGAGACAAGATCTTCAAACTCTCAAAGTAAATGATATTATTTTGGCTGATGGTAGTGGATGGGATACCAATAGGATTGATCACCTATTCCCATCCACTATTGGAAACCTTATAAAGCAAGTCTTGATCAGACCTCTGTTTGCTGGGAAAGATAATATTAGATGGATGGATACCAGAAATGGTATTTTATCTGTCAAATCTGCCTATCAAAGAATGGTAGGGAATGGTGGTATGGAACACTCCTCCTCTTTTAATATTAATACCATCAAAGCAATCTGGAAAGCTCCTGTCCCAACTAACAGACATTTGCTCCTATGGAAGTTGTACATGGGAATCCTTCCTACTGGGGATTTGCTAAGGAGAAGAGATATTAAAGGAAAGTTCTCTTGTCTTCTGTGCTGGATGGAGCAAGAAGACCCTATACATATTTTCTTCAAGTGTGAATGGTCTAAGTCTGTTTGGTTTTCCTCTAACTTGGTGGAGAAACTAGACGAGTTGGGACACTACACTATAAGAGATTGGGTTGACCTACTTGTATAGTAGATCAAGGAGCACGATCCAGGAATTGCAGAAAAAGGAAGTCTTGCTCTCATTATTCTACAAGGCATATGGGAGACAAGGAACAAGGCAAAGTTCAAAGGCAAAGCAAGCAACAGAGAAGGTCTGCTCAGGAGAACAACAACCCTATGGACGAGATGTCTCAAAGCTTTTGAAGATAATCAGGGAGTAGGGAACAATAGTTCCCAAATAAGAAAATCTAGGATCCATAACACAAGCTCATATAATGAATTATTTCCTATTATAGAACTAAAGACTATAATAATCAGGTTTGATGCTACTTTTGATAGGGGGACAGGAGATGCGGCAGCTGGAGCTCTAGCTTAGGATAACGAAGGCACCCTAAAGGGAGCAGCGACCAGGAGGTTCAGAGCAGTAGATGCTATAGAGGCTGAGATGGTGGCCTTGGAGATTGCCGCGAAGCTTGCTCGAAGTATAGGAGAGAGCTCAATTTTGTTTGAGGGAGATAGTTTGTTAACAATTCAAAATTTTCAATCTCTTTTGGAGCATAACTCTCATAATTGGAGACTATAACCAATTAAGTTTATGATAGAGGATCTATGTAGGCCTCTTAACTTTTGTAAGTTTAGCTAGATTAACAAGAGGTATAATGGAGAGGCTCATGAGCTGGCTCAATAGGCATTCCATGACCAGGAAGTGAGTCTGCTACCACAACACTTACTGGATAGTAGTATCGTTCCTTTAATGTTTTAATATATGAGAAATGTTGTTAGAAAAAAAAACTTAAAATGCTAATACAAATCAACAACCATACTAATTACCAATCATCCTCACAGGACTTTATGAACCTCCTCTAATGGAGGTTTAACCTTGTATCATAGGAATCATATTAACTAAAGATTGAATAGAAGACATAATTTAAATAACAATAATTGAAAGTAAACTAAAGCTTTTATTGATGAGAATTAATGGAGGATACAATTAAACTAAATTATTCTAACCCTAAAACTAAACTAAACTAAACTACTCTACACTAAAGAAAGGGGTGCTGGAAAAGGAGTATTAAGTTTAACCTTAACCCTCTTTATATAAGAGAGGGTTAGGGTTATATTTTCTAGCATGAGCCAAAAAAGAGGACTTTGGGCCTCTAATGTGAGCCCAAAGTCCATTAGGTTAATTCTAAAGAGGCCACAACTGCTAGAAATTACTTAAGTACTCTTTCTGTCTACTTTTACTGCTCTGATTATGGCAAGGCCAAGTCCATTGGAAAGCTTATTCTGAGCCTGTCATTTTGACATAAAGTATGCCTAATTCCAAGGCTCGAGTCCAAAGATACGCTCATTTGAAGTTCTGTTGACTTTTCTATTTTTTTTTCTATCCGAATTAACATTGACTTCCCAGCTTTGACCGGGCTTGAAAAAGGCTTTTCTTCAAGATTCTTGGCATTTAAATGTTGAACTTTCTCGGCAATCATCTTGACTCGTTTTTTATGCAAAATGACATCCTTAAGCATATAAACAGTTTCAAGACCTGAAATACACAAAAACACGTAAACAATACTAACTCTTATTTATTATAAACATAATTGGCCTAAATGTAATACTATTAATGGGTTTAAACTACACTTTTGGGTGGTTATCAACCACCCCCAAATAGCATTTTGTTTGTCCTCAAGCAAAGATGAGAAATAAAAATAGATAAGTGGCCAAAAATGTGATCCTAACTAATCTCGTTTCGCAGAATGTGATTGCATTGACCATATGCAATAAGGCCTTAAACCACTATAAATTCCCTAGTGGACAAGTTATAGCCTCATGAGAGTTTTTCAGAGAATATACTTACAAAATTTATTTGTACTATAATGACTAAGAAATAAAAGTAATTGTCCCATAATTTTATCTCAGATATCTATACATCTTACTAGCATTTAAACAAGGATCATCAATCTAACTACGAAATTAATACATGTATAATAATCAAATCATCTTAAGATAAATAGCTATACAATGAACTATGCTATGAAATGCAATGGTAGGTCCATTTCTAAAACTTTTGGGTAGCGTGTCTAAATAGGTTCTCACAATTCACTCAAGTTTGCTAACTCCAATGTGCAGTGGGCACACGTTTCCTCACAATCTCAATGACAATCTAAGAAAGCCTAGGTCGATCAAACACATCTACTACTTACTATAACACCAATTTATTCTTAATTGAGCTAGATGTCTTTATTAGGTGATACGGGGCTGAAGTGATGGTTTAAAAAGAAACGGAATGGATATTCAAATAAACAAGTCTGAGATAATAAAGATTTAAACCCCAGTAGTGGCGCCATTTAACAACTAAGATTTAATAGATGTAAAAATAGTGTTTAAAATAGTACTAAATCATGCATATCAATATATAATAATACTCTCAAATATCATGTGATAGAGGGGAGTAATCGTATTCTCCACTCTTGCTTGCACGTACTTGTAACGAATCTAGACTAGCTAGCTATTACACTAATGAGAGAGTAATATAAGGCTACGAAAATAGTAAATATAAGATGCTAAAACTGTAGATTAAATAATGAGAAAGGGTACAGAGAAGATTCAATCCACCACGCAATTTAATTGACCATTAGCTTGATTATCGAATTGCCTATTGATCTCTAGTGAACACCAAGTCCTTCGGATCAAAGTTTCACTAGAATGAAAGTTTAGATCCACCACAAATCTCTTTGATGGTGGCTCTAAACTTTAGTTCAACACTTATGATCTTTATCTCCAAACAATCATAAAAATCAAACTTAAAATGCTAATACAAATCAACAACCATACTAATTACCAATCATCCTCACATGGCTTCATAAACCTTATCTAATGGAGGTTTAGCCTAGTATCATAAGAATCATATTAACTAAAGATTGAATAGAAAACATAATTTAAATAATAATAATTGAACGTAAACTAAAGCTTTTATTGATGGGAATTAATAGAGGCTACAATTAAACTAAATTCTTCTAACCCTAAAACTAAACTAAACTACTTTACACTAAAGAAAGGAGTGCTGGAAGAGGCGTATTAAGTTTAGTCTTAACTCTCTTTATATAGGAGAGGGTTAGGGTTACATTTTCGTGCATGGGCCAAAAAGGAGGACTTTGGGCCTCTAATGTGAGCCCAAAGTCCATTAGGTTAAGTCTAAAGATGCCACAATTGCTGAAAATTACTTCAGCACTCTTTTGTCCACATTTACAGCTCTGATTGGGACAAAGCCGGGTCCATTGGAAAGATTATTCCGAGCCGGTCGTTTTAACATAAAGTAATCCCAATTTCCAGGCCAGACTCTAAAGATATGCTCATTTGAAGTTCTATTGACTTTTCTATTCTTTTTCTACCCGAATTGACTTTAACTTCCGAGCTTTGAGTGGGCTTGAAAAAGGCTTTTCTTCAAGATTCTTGGGCTTAAATGTAGAACTTCCTCGACAATCATCTTCACTCGTTTTCCTTGCAAAATGATATCTTTAAGTACATAAACAGCTTCAAGACCTGAAATACACAAAAACATATAAACAATACTAGCTATTATTTATTTAAATATAATTGACCTAAATGTAATACTATTAAAGGGTTTAAACTACATTTTTGGGTGCTTATCACCACCACTAACTAAAACTTCAATTGGTGCCGCCATCATGGATTGGAGGAGTAAAAGTGTTTGATTGAGAATATAAGGAGGAAGCACCATTCTCATCTTTCCATTTATATATTTTTAAAAAAATTTCATCATTTTATTTTGTTGTTTTTCTGTAATAATTTACTTTCTTGCAAATCAGGGTTCGGGACCAACAAGCTGGAGAGTAGCTGAAGACACAGTCGAAAGATGACCAAACTTCACCAGAGCCGGCGGGCGATCGCGAGCTAGCTAGGGGGCGACCGCCTAGTCACCTCCAGGCACAAGGGTCCATTTTTTTGATAGCTCAGTTGGTTTTTGATGAATAGTTAAACACCGAGCCCAAATTTTATAATAAAGTAGGAGAAATCAGTGGAACTTATTTGTAATAATTAGAGATAAAAAGAAAAACGAATAAAAATTAGGAAAAATTGGTTTTTGATTGATTTGTATGGATGAACATGAGTTAAACTTGGTTTAAGTTATATACTTACCAAGGGATTAGAGTTTTAATTACCTTGGGAAGTTCAAGTGTGTGAGGCAAGTTGTGAATCATAGCTCACACACTATGAATTAACTTGGTAATCAACACTCTAAATCCATTTGGCTCTAGTTAGTCTAGCTTATCAATCTAAAACTAGTTAATCTAATAGATTAGTATAGTAATAGTTTAGTTTTAAGTTTGGGCCCTTAAAGGAAAAATTGTATAAATAATCAAAAACCTAACTTGGGGGCTTTTTAAGTGGGCCTATATTGTAACTTAAAATAGGGTAAAGCTCGAAAGGTTGGGCCTAATTCTCAGATCACGCACCAACCGACGTCACCTTCTCCTCAAGTAGTATGTAAGAATGGCTTAAGAGGTAAATTCTAAACTTCCTCGAAGCCCAAGTAAGATGGTACCTTGTGTGTTCAAGCATGCTTACATGATTATTTGAAAATTAGTTTCTGCACTGCAATTTACATTCGTGCATAAGGTTGAACCCGAGCCATATAACAACCATTGGGAAGTCATTCCCCAATGTAGGTAAATTGGATGTTGCTTGATTCTTGAAGCCCTAGACCAAAAAAATAAATTAAAATCAATCAACTAGAGCCCAAAGTAGTCATGCTCCTCCAGAAAAGGACAAAAATATAGCCATGAGGATTTAGAGTAATCAGTTACTAGATTCTAGTGGACCAACTACCTTCCTCACTCACCTCCCCCAAACACATCGTAAGTGAGATTCTTAGTAGCACACCACTTGGTGAAGGCACTTCCTACTCTTCTGAGATGTGTAGAAGAGCCATCCTAGTCTCGTGCCCAATTGTTTCCCTGAACAGGGGTTAGTAAAATATACACCAAAGTAGAGTTTTCAAAACTCCATAATTGCAAATACGAATTTCAAATTCTTGAGCATACATTACACCGTTTGCGCATGTTAGGATAGTTTTGGGGTCTTGCTAAAAGTGTATGATACTGCGTTTAGGCACTTCTAGTATTAGCAAGAATAAAACTTATTCACGTAGGAGAGCACGCCGTCTTAGACAATCTCATGTTTCTAGTCCTCCATTTACTAAGATGGTTGACAAAGTAGTGCAAGCTGAAAAGCCTCTCTCCAACTTCTACACACCGTTGCAAGATGGGCCTCCATCTTATATACGACTCACACCGTTCAAGAGCGATTTTTGCAGTCCACCGAACATGTTCAATCCTCTACCCATCTTCCACGGGTTAGAACACGAGTTACTGTACGAGCATCTACGCCAGATACATGAAGTATGTAATACTTTTCATCATCTGGGCGTCACTGACGATCAGGTTAAGCTACAAGTGTTTTCTTTCACTCTAGCTAGTAAGAGTCACGCTTGGCTTCTTTCATAGAAGGCCGACTCTTTCGATATATGGGAAAAGGTTGTGCTCTCCTTCATAAAGAAGTACTTCCCGCCGAAAAAAATAAAAGAGATTAGAAGCAAGATACAATTCTTCAGATAAAGTCCGAGTGAGACATTTTCTGAAGCATGTGATAGATTCTCTGACTTACTCTATTCATGTCCTCACCATAAACTAGAAAAATCCACTCTTGTCTAATGTTCCTTCAAAGGCCTTCTCCCATAACACAAAGTAACCCTCGACATTATGAGTAATGGTAATTTTTAAGATAGAGGTGCAACTGAAGCCTCAACCTTTCTTGAAAACCAAGCTGAAAAGAGTACCCATTGGAGAGACAAACAATTCCAGAATAGCCCAACCCAGTACATCTAAGGCTAGTGGTATTTTTTTAGGTGAAATCGGATCCATAAATAAAAACCTTAATTGAAACATACAAAAAAGATAGATGCCTTTACTACCAAACAAAAAGACCAAACCATTCATCCTATTATGAACATAAATACCTCACCATGCAATTTATGTCTAATCTTAAATCATATGGATGCCACCTGTCTCTTGATCATAAACCTATCATCACTTCAGCCAGAAGAAGTATGTGCTTTCAATATACCAAATGTACTATGGAGACAACATCCAAACTTTGCATGTACCAACATTCCATACAACCAACCACCTCCAAGTTTCAACAAACCAACAAATATATTCAGACAAGGACAAGGACAAGGTGCCTATAACAGTAAGAACAGAGCATTGGTTTCATCCAAGTTTAACCAGAACTATCAAAACCCACTTGTCAACAACCAAAGAGACCTAGTTCCCATTACACAATCAGCTAGTGTCTAAACATATAAGCCCACCAAAATAATGTTATTAGTCATGCAATAACAAACATAAATCCTAGCATCCATGCAACAATCTCTGAACTTGTTAGCCAAAGATAAACCCCATAAAAGTTCATCACCAAGCCAAAAAGTTCAAACCCTTAAAACCCAAGAGATTAAGGCAGTTACAACCTTGCAATCTAGTAAAACTGTTGACAACAAAGTAGTTTTACCAGAAGACCCTACACCTGTAGAAGTAACCGTTCCAGTACCAGAACCAGAAATCGAAATATCTCCATATATCCCTATCAATGTTCTAATTCCTAAATCATTAATTTCTCCACCTAACCAAGTTAGACAATTCAAACCAAAGGCACCTTTTCCTGCTTGCCTAATGACACCGAAGGAGGATGAAAATTTTGATGAAATCAGTGAAACATTCAAGAGTCTAACCATAAACTTGCCATTTCTCAATGCCATCAAGCATTTACCTAAGCATGCCAAGTTTCTTAAAGGATATGTGTGAAGCTTTAGATTGTAGTGAGTATACTTTAAAAGAGTTTGTTTTAGAAGTTTAGGTTCATCCTAAATTATTTAGAGTTTGAGTGAGGGAGATGTGAAGAAGAAAGGTAAATTATTGTAGGATTAGAATGGTTCTAAGCTAATGAAAACTTGAAAGCTTTGATTGTTGCATTTAAATAAATTGAAAACATGAAGGGGAAAATTGATTAAAACATTGAAATAAAAGCAGGCAAACAAGATTGAAGATTGAAACAAAGAACAAGCAAACAAGATTGAATATTAAAACAAAGAAAAAGCAAATAACAAGATTGAAATGAAATAAAACAACAACAAAATAAAAACATGAATTGAAAAACAAGATAAGAAAATAAACAAACTAAATGGTTTGGATTCTATGATAATGGATGGTTTCTCTCTCCCTTGCTTTTAGCTTATATACCCCTACTTTTGCCTTTTACATATTTGCCCTTCTCCATTACAAACTGGACACCTCACACTTTCACTTTTGATTTTGCTTTTGCTTTTACTTTTTGGTTTCTTCATGACCAAGGTAGGTTTAGGGAGAAAGTCATCATATTTTAAGATAAAAGCCTTCATTTTTGGTCTTCTAATTTGAAGGCTTTGACTTTTGACTTTGACTGTTGACTTTGACTTTTTCAGCACTTTTCCATAGCCACTACTGGTCTTCATAATAAACGTGATTAAGACTCCTTTTGGTGCTAAGATCCAGCTTTTATGATAAGTGGTCTGAAATACTCCTTAACCTAAAAAAGACAGTAAAAGCAATAAGTTATATTTTCGTTAAGCGTAAGAGGAACTGTAATGCAACGTTATACTGGTAATAAAATGAACATTTGGGAGCTAATCACCACCCCAAAATAGCATCTTACTTGTCCTCAAGCAAGGATGAGAGAAAAATCTAAGATCACAAATGAGTGATTTATTATAAGTTATACTAATCTCGTTTCACAGAGTGCGATTGTATTGAACATATGCAACAAGGCCTTAAACCACGGGGAATTCCCTAGTGGACGAGCTTTAAGCCTCATGAGGGTTTTCCAGTGAAGGTACTCACAAACTTCTTCTATTTAGTACAAAGGGTCTTGTTTCCTTATTTATTTTCAGAAGTTCATACATCTCATTAGCGGTGAATAAGGACAAGGTCCTTTGAACTTAGAATAATAAATATATAGTAATTTAATCATCTAAAGATAAATGCACAAAAAATGAGCAATGAAATGCAAAAGCAGAGTCGTTTCCGAAGCTTTTGGAGAGCTTCCTTAAAGTGGGTTCTCACAGGGGTGTGTTACAATCACAAATCTTTGATAGATTCACTCAAGGTTCATTCTCTCAAGTATAGTGAATACTTATATTCCTCGCATACTCAAATGACATCCAAAGAAACTAGGGTTGATCGATCACGCTTGCCACTTACTATCACACCATACTATTCCTAATCAAGCTAGAAGTCTTTTATTAGAAGTTACGGGGCTAGGGTGATAGTTTAGAAAGAAAAAAGGAAGGGAAAAACAAAATCTGATAAGTCAAGAAACTGGGTCTTCAAGATACTTGTAACCAAAGAAGAATCTCGTTTTGTTCTTTTGCTTCCGAATTGTGATATATTCTTTTAGCCCTTTAGCTTTGTGACTCCATATGATTTTAAATTTTGGGAGTTCTAACTTTTCTTTTATTTCTTTTTGTTTTTGATATCATCTCCTTTTGATTTTGAACTTTTGGGAGATTCAATTTTTGACTCCTTTGATTTTTTGGAGTTTTGGTTTTTGATGGGTCTTTCTTTTCTTTTCTTTTTTTTTTTTTTTTTTTTTTAAAGCAAATAACTATTCTGTTTTTTTTAAAGGTCTTCTCTTTTCTTTTTCTAATATCCATCCAGTTCTCAACTCATCAGCTAGGTATGATTTTTATTGTGTGTTGTAACGGGTTAGGAATTAGTAGTGAAGATTAAAAAGGCTTTTTAGAAAGGATGAAGGCTCAAAAGGGGTAACTAGAGGAAACTATCTTTTTGGGTTTTTAATGTTTATTTGGCTATATCGGTAAAAAAAATGCCTAAATTCTCTCATAGGATATGGCGTGCTGATCAAGCAAGTGGACGTATGGTCTTTCTATCTGGACATCCTTTGTGTCATCAATCAATAATGATTCAGATGAGGCTTTTGGCTAGATTCTCATAGGATATGGAACTTAATTGTTCTAACCTTGGCTTCGAAAACTCACTGCTATATACAAACAAATGTTGATGCATGTCATTCATGAAAAGATGCAGAAACTATTGTACGTATATTAGTCTAAGTACGAAGAATAAGTTCATACTCTATTGCTATAATGAGACTTCTAAACTTTTTATTCATCATAGAAAAAGGAAACAAGACTTTTTAATACTAAATGGAAAAATATTTTTGGTCTTTCTCAATTTTTTTTAAAGGAAGAATTATACTATTATATAGAAAATGCATAGTTTTTGCAAAATGTTACCATTCCATATAGAACTATGCTTGTCCTCAAAGTATGAAGAGATAAGGTAAGAGATTACCATAGAAACATGAGCAAAAATGGTGATACACTTGTATTATGTTCTTCATGGTGAAAATATGCCACCCCCAAATAAATATGGGGCGTGGGTTGTTTAATATAGAATGAGATATACATGGTTTATTATACTAAGGATATTTATTTTACTATAAAATCTTTTTGGTTTTTTCTATTTTTGAAAACATGCATGAAAGAAAAATAGAAAATTTTGGCATGATGTATCTATTTGACCTTCTACTCATATACCAAATTCCACAAGAAAAACAAAACAAAAGAAAACTAGCAGGTAATGCTAAGCATAAAATTAAACTTATACTACGTTATACACGTGAAAAAGAAACAGAAAAATAAATAGATCCAACTATATGGACACTAGGAATTTTAGTAAGAATCCGTGCGTGACTCGTCTCGACATTTAGAATATCATTCTCCTTGCTGACGTCGAGGCCTGGCATGTCTATCACTATACGGGAGCGCATCTCTGATGCTCTTCATTGTTCTAGTGATACTATGCTGAAAACATCATTGCTCCTACTGGAAGGATTGTTGCTCCTTTTTTAGGGTATGTTGTCCCGCTCGGATAATCTGCTGTTTTGTCTTGATGTTCCGCTGAGTTTCCCTGAGCTGGTGGAGATATGAGTGCAGAATCCTCTGGCCTCCATGAAAGAAGTGAATTCCATCCATAGGCTGAGTGAACTGTCGAGTGACATCTTCAGCGAAGTAATCCACCTTCTTGGTCGGGCATGCTTGCTCACCGGCTCTAGCGGCAAGTGAAAGCCATGACTTCTGGATGTAGTGGGCATAGATAGAACTTGTGGTAGCATCCTTGACCTCTACTAGGATGTCTGTGGTTTGGAACCCTCAGTGCTGCATGATCTTAGTGACCAACACTATTAGAAGGGCAGATGACTTCTTCGGTTTGCAGAGTTGCTTAAAGATAAAGGAGACGATGTAGAAGCTATTCTTCTGCTCTTAAAGAATCCATAAAATATGAAACATCGCCTTACCTATATCTGAAGGCTTGGCCGAGCCTAGCAGGTTGTAGGTTGTCCACTGAGATATTGTTAGCTAGTTCTTTCATAACGAACTTTGTTAAGCGCAGTGAGACTTGGGGTTTTTAACCCCCTCGAGAAGTGTCTCTACCATCATCACGTCGATGGTCTTTCCATCTGGAGACTATTCCGTCTAAACATAAGCTTTCAGAGGAATCCCCAGAACTTCACTCACTACCTCTTTGGTGAGCTCCAGCGAGCGACCATCCTTAACAACCGTAATGTGGTCATCCTCCCCTCTAAGCATGTCGTTATAAAACGAAAGAGTAAGAGAGGGAGAATAAGTTACACCTTCCAACAAAAGTAAGGGTTCCCATTCTCTTCTTCTGATCTCAGCCCTGAAGTGTACTTCAAACAGATTGGAATAGAAGAGGTCTTGAAACTTTTGCTCCGGCACGATTTTAAGAAATCGAGCCATTTAGAGTAGGAATTGATGAAATTGGGGTTTCTTGTTGGAATGGGGGTTGAAAATGGGGAAGGTTGTGAAAAAATTGTGTTGTGGTGTGTATGGGTGAGGTTGCAACCATGAGTTAGGAGGGTGCGAGCGCGAGTCGAGTGGGGCAGCTAGGGTTAGGGATTTCATGATGGAGAAAAAGGGAAGTAGGCGATCGCGTAGGCTTAATGGTTTGATGGCACGTGCCTCGTATGTGCCTCTTTTACGAAATTGAAATTTTAGCCCAAGCCCAAATAAGTTCAGGAAATTCCGATCTTGTCCTCAGTGCCTTACCAACTTCAAGAGCCGATCCGCGCTTCATTACTCATCTGATCTTGACTCCTGATGTACCAAAATGATCAACATTGAAAATGCAACGTATCGGTATAGGATACACTCACATCTAACGGTAGATGAGAAACAGATGGTCGAAAGAACTGTACCGGAACTGCATGGAAATATGTAGAGATAACAGAAAGAAAATTTTAATTAATTTTTTTGGGTTTTGAATAAGTTTGACTGAAATTTTAAAAAGGTGGGTTGTTTTAAGTAAGATCTCCAAGACTTAGAAGTTTTTGAAAGCTCGAGTCAATCCCAACCAGATGGCTGGATTACTATCTTAGATCGAGCGTAATGCACTAGGGGATAACACATGTAGACTTTGTAAACAGAATTATTATGAGGTTGAAGACCGGGGCAAGTTGGTGTTTGACAATTCAAGCACCAGCCTTCTCTCATAGCTCGTCTCTTACGTGCGTATGAACTCTTACCTAAACCCGGAATGATTTTCGGTATATGTGTCCATATCTTAAGCTGCAGTTATCTAGGAAGTGCTTGCACACGATCATTGAAACTGATCCATCTAGTCTTGCTAGGTGGAGGGTTTTTGTTTGCTACAGAGACATTTTTGAAAAGTTTTTCATAAACGAGAGAGATTTAGAAGGGGAAAAGATTTAAACAAGAGGGGAAAGATTTTTAAGAAAAGAAAATTTTGAAATTTTGAAATTTTTTGAGTCTTTTAACGTCAAAATCTTGAGACAAAATAGAGAGGTGGAGGCAAAAAGATAGAATTTAAACAGAGAATAGTATCACTTTGGATTACTCTAATTGTTTAATTCTCGTTTGGAGATGCCTCGTCTTTTTGTTTTGTTTTTTTTTTAGTTGGTTTTCACGTTAAAAATATATCTATATCCATATAGAGTTTTTTTTGCCTAGAAGATAAAATTATACGTTCATCCGGTATAATTTTGGTTACTCTGGCCGTATAACTTTAATTTTTATATCCTCTGGTTTTGAAAACTATGGAGAGATGTTTTAAAAAACTCGTACTCAAAAGCAGTGATTCTAGATGGTATTACTTGAAAACAAATTGATAACTAATTTTTACTAGATGTCAAAATAGTAGTTAAAACAATATTAAAACATGCATATCAATCAATAATAATACTCTCAAATATCATGTGATAAAGAGGAGTAATCGTGTTCTCCACTCTTGTTTATACGTACTTGTAACGAATCTAGATTAAACAACTATTAACTAACAAGAGAATAATATGAGGCTAAGAAAACAATAAAAATAAGGTACGAAACAGTAGATTTAAAGGTGAGAAAGATAATTAGAGAAGGGAAATTCCACCACATGATTCGATTGACTATTAGTTAGTATCGAATCACATATTTGATCCCTAGTGAACACCAAATCCTCTCGGATCAAGACTTCACTAGCATGAGAGTTTAGCTCCACCACAAATTTCTTTGGTGGTAGCTCTAAACTCTAGTTCAACTATTATGGTTTTTATCTCTAAACAACCATGAGAATCAAACTTGAAACTCTATTGCAAAACAATAACTAAACTACTAATTAATCATCATCATGTGGCTTCATTAACCCCCTCTAATAGAGGTTTTAGCCTTGTGTCATTGGATTTAAACTAACTAAACAATAAACTAAAGGCATAATTTAAAGAAAGAATTGAATATTAAACTAAGGGTTTTTATTAAAGGATTTAATCGAGGCTACAAACTAAACCTAATTTTAACCATAAATAAAACTACAACTACACTATACTAATTAGAGACTAAGGGAGGAAGGAGAGAATAAGTTTAGCCTTAATCCTCTTTATATAGGAGAGGGTTAGGGTTACAATTTAGTGCATGGGCCTGGAGGCTAGACTTCGAGCCTCTAATATGAGCCCAAAGTCCATTAGGTGAAGTCTTAAAGGGCCAATTCTGTTAGAAATTATTTTAGTGCCCTTTTCGTCTATTAGAAAGCTTATTTCGATATGGTCGTTTTGGCATAAAGTTGGCCCAATTCTGAGGCCTGAATCCAAAGATACGCCCATTTGAATTTCTATTGACTTTTCTGTTCTTTTTCTATCCAAATTGACTTTGAGTTTCCAGCTTTGACTGGGTTTGAAAAAGGCTCTTTTTCATGATTCTTGGGCTTTAAATGTAGGACTTCCTCAACAATCATCTTGACTCGTTTTCCATGCAAAATGGCATCTTTAAGCACATATACAGCTTCAAGACCTGAAATACACAAAAACACGTAAACAGTACTAACTCTTATTTATTATAAATGTAATTGGCCTAAATGTAATACTATTAAGGGGTTTAAACTACACTTTTAAGTGCTTATCATACCACCCCCCAGACAGCATTTTGCTTGTCCTCAAGCAAAGATGATCGAGAAATAAAAATAGATAAATGGCCAAAATTGTAGTCCTAACTAATCTCGTAAGCAAAGTGCGATTGCATTGACTATATGAAATAGGGCCTTAAACTACTAGGAATTCCCTATTAGACAAGTTATAGCCTCGTGAGAGTTTTCCAGAGAAGATACTCACAAACTTTATTTATACTACAATGACTAAGAAATGAAAGTAATTGTCCCCTAATTTTATCTCAGATATCTATATATCTCACTAGTACTTAAACAAGGATCATCAATCTAACTCCTAAATTAATACATACATAATAATCAAATCATCTCAAGATAAATAACTATACAATGAATTATGCTATGAAATGCAATGGCAGGTCCATTTCTGAAACTTTTGGGTAGCGTGCCTTAAGTAGGTTCTCACAAGGAATGTGTCAAGACACATAACACTCAGATTTTTCTACCCAATTTTGCTAACTCCAGTGTGGAGTGGGCACACATTTTCTCATAATCTCAATGATAATCCAAGGAAGCTGGGGTCGATCAAACACATATACCACTTACTATCACACCAAATTAATCTTAATTGAGCTAAAGGTCTTTATTAGGTGATATAGGGCTAAGGTGATGGTTTAAAAAGAAACGGAGTGGATATTCAAATAAACAAGTTTGAGATAATAGGGTCTTCAAAATATGTAACTAGAGAAAACCTTGTTCTTACTTTGCTTCAACACTTAGTTTCCATCCTTAGCATTTTTATTTTGGCTTTTTGACTCTATTTATTCTAGTTTTTTGGAGTTTTTATTTTATTTTATTTCTATTTTTATATTATTTTCTTTTCTTTGGATGAAAACTTCTTTTCTTTTTCTTTTCTGAAGCAACTAACTAAATTTTTGGTTTTCCACAGGTTTTTCTTTTTATTCTCTTTTCTCATTCTATTTCTCAAACTCATTCAAGATGGATAGGCTTATTTTTATTTTTATGGGTTTAAAAGATGGGTAAAGGATTTGTGGTTGTGAAAAGGCTAAATGAAAGGCTCAGTGGGGTGACTAGCGGATAACTTTTTATAGGTATGAATTTTTAGCTATATCGATCTAGAGATGGCCTAAATTCTCGCTTAAGATATGGTATGATAATCAAGCAAGTGGATGTGTGATTTCTCTACTCGAATTTTACTTCTCTCTAGTGTCATTACTCAGATATTTCACTCATATGAGGCTTTTAGGCAAGATGCTCACAGAATATGTATTAAGTACTCTAACCTAGGTCTCAGAAAAATATTGTCAAGTACAATTAAAGATGCTCATGCAAGATGTTTGTAAAAAGATGCAATGACTATTACCTACATATTAATTTAAGTTTCAAAAATTAAATCCTAATTCAAGTACTACGTGAGATTTCTAGACTAATATCATTATGGAGAAGGGAACAATACCATTATCACTAAGTGCATAGTATAAACTAGTTTTATGATTTTATACCTTTTATACGACAAATAATATGTAATATACAACCTAATATGTGTTTAACCATTTACAACGTGTTTCTATACCACCGCCAAACAGAATCATGCTTTGTCCCCAAAGTATGGAATGAAAATAAATAATAAAAAGTACCATAGAAATGTGCTTGTAAATGGGACCACTTGAAAAAAAGGTTAATCTATACTAATATAAAAAAATAAAAACATATGCAACTCCTATATGAGTTCTTTGAAAAAATAAATAACACTTAGGACATAAGTGGACTCTAATAGAAATAAAATAATACCATACATTCACAAATCAAGCATGCACATATCATGGCTCCTATAATCAGCTTCCAAAATTCAGCAAAATAGTGAAATTTTACGAAATTAAGGTACCTAATTACAGTATGCATCAACAAGGCCCATGGTATCTATATTTCAATATTTATACATGCAATTTTAATACGTGAATGTACAATGTACTTAAAATTAAATATAGCACCCCCAAATAATTTGGGAGAAGGGGGTTCACGAAATAATTTAATATCACATTTAAATTACGTAATTAACAAACCTAGAGCATAATTTAATAGACTCGACTGGAGTAAACATGAAAGGCAAAGGGTGGTAAACAATTTTGAAATGAAAGACCAAAATACTCCACCCCCAAACAAAATTTGAAAACACTTTTTAAGTTTGAAAATTTTTGTTTGGCCTGTACACCATGAAGGTGGTATGTTACAAAAACTTAGGTCTTTTAAAGTCAGATTCCCTAGACTTACTAATATATGTTTATGTTTTAATTTTTTTAATTTTTATATGTTTGAGTTTTGGAAAAAAACAAAATTACAAGAAAGAAATAAAATGAAAATGAAACTCACTCCATAGATAAACACTACTCAAACAACGAGAAAAAGTCCAAGAGATGAATGTGTGAGTTACATGAAAGGTGCATTCCCATAAAATATGAAATGAAATGGAGTACACCAGAGAATACAATGAGTCTTTTAAAGTCAGATACTTGAGACTTTATCTAAAATATATTAACATGCAGTTTACCATATATCAACAATCTAAATAGTTGTGGATCTTTCTATAAATAGCTAACACAGAATGCACCATCAAACATAATTAAGCACCAAGATTTCCTATGGCATAGCTTAGTGGAATGAGAGTGAAATCTGATTGAGCTAGAACCTAATTGAGAGTGTACTCTCTTCTTTTTCCTCCAACGAAAGGGTGCCCAAATGAATGATCATGAGAAATTGGATGGTTGTGGTAGATACTTGGAATATGGATAAGTTTTGAAAGGGTATGGTTGTATTATCTCACATTAGAAAATGAAGGGATCTGGTAGCTTGTCTTTAGGTATTATTTCCTTACCAGATGGGTTTAGAAAATCATGAAGCATAGGATAAGCAAGAAGGTCGAGTGCAAACTCAAGGTTCCTTTGAAAAGGTGGAGGGCGGGGAACACTCATGATGGAAGGTGAATGTAGAGGTTTGGTGTTTTGGGGTGAATGACCTAATGTTCTGTTTGATAGGGAATGGTTACACTCTTCTTGGGACAAGAGTTGCCTATGTATCAAGTTTCTAGGGGTAAACTTGAATCAAACCTTACATAGTTTATATCTCTCTACTTATAGTTGTTTGAGTTGACCTTCTTTATTTTCTCCAGGCAATTGTCAATGGGAGATCCACATTGTGTGCTATCTTGATGATTTGACATTACTCCTGATGTTACAAAGTAAATGTCATCTTGATTGGTGTGTTGACTGAACTCCAAGATTGCGCTAGATAATTTGCTTCCATATATGTCTGTAACTGAGATTTAGGACAACCTGAGCTTGGGTTGTTATGATGTGATGGTCAAGTGATACGAGCTGGTGGAGATATGATCTGGGTTGTGGACACGTGTGCTGTAGTGATATGACTACAGAACGGAGGGTACTTACACAACCCCTTTTGTTTTATTTATTATTTAGACAGCTGTGATGTGAAAATAAAAGTTAAAACAAAGCTTTTTAATAGGTGTCCCTTTGATGGGTTTTTTTGTATTTTGGAAAAATGTGCGGGAACAATTGGATCTGACCCGTGGGCCCAAAATCACGACAGTTTGTGGGCGAGTTATGATTGTGTTTGTGTGGGAAATCAAAACATTTTGTTTTTCTCGAGGTTTTGTGTAGCTGAAGGGTTTAGGGTCTCTTGGTGGCTTCTCATTTTCATTTTATCAGCACGAGTCAAGAAAAAATAGAGCGAAAGAAAAAGAAAAAAACCTTTCCAACCTTTTGTCTTCAGGTGCGTGTTCTTGATCTAAAAAAGTTTGATCTTTTGTTTATATTTGCACTCGTAATGTCTGTTACCAGTGATAGTTTGAGTGGAGAAGTTGAGTTAGACCAATGGAGAGAGAGAACTGTAAGTGAAGAAGATATTGAAGTTAGGGTTCGTAGTGGAGTTGAGGCTTCATCGTCTTCTTCAGTGGAGACGATGGCTAAGGAGGCAAGTCCTAGGTTGGTTTATGCTGATCTGAGGGAGGAGTTTGGTTGGGTAGAGTCCAACCTGGAGATGTACAACCTAGGTGGAGAGAGGTATGTGTTCAACAGTGACTACATTCCTCAGAATGGGGGTGTCATGGTGGTCTGTGATGGTCAGTTGAAGGCTGGGATGAGGTTGTCGTTTTCCCGTCTTAATGTGGAAATTTTAAATTTTTATGGAAAAGCCCCTTGTCAGTTCGTAGGGAATAGTTTGAGGGTTTTTCATGTGTTAGACTTGTTGAATGAGAGAGGCTACAATATTTGTTTAGCAGATGTGTTAGAGCATTTCTCTATGAAGAGGTCGTCTGCGCTAAATTTTAGTTTGTAGGTTGTAAGGGGGAAGTCTGCTGTGATTATGGGGGTGAGTAAGGAGGAATGAGAGCGTAGGCCGTTATTGGTTGTGGGTAATTACACATTTACACCTACTCTGGGTGGGAGCTGAATACCCGATATGTAAAGTGGGATAGTAGGTAGCTATTTTGTAGGTCGTATGTACGTATTGTTATTTGATATGTTGTACGTTCTGATATTTTTGTTTCCTTTTGTGCAGAGGTTACCATTTGGGGTCGTCCCAGGCTTGGCATTATAGAAAAGTTTGCTTGTTTAAGTTGGGAGGAGAAACGAGCTATCTTGGGGGAGGTTGCTCACCACTTTAAGAAGCATGGAAGGGAGAAGATCAACCGGAAGAAGGTGGAGCAAAAGAAGAGGGCTCGTAAGCTCATTTTTGACATCTCTGATTCTAGCTGAGACGCTAAGATGGAGAATGGCTATTTCCAGAGTGAGAATGGCTAGAGGAGCTTCTAATAGCCGTTCTGCTCCTAGACGTTCTGAGGGGGGTGATGGTGACCAATCTGGTCGTGTTATGGGGGGAGTGCTGGGGGGAGTGGTGATGCTTCTGCTCCCTTCTGGAGGCCTCAGCTGAAGAAGTGCTCTGAAGTGGTTGAGACTGAGGGGGCAAAGAAGACTCGAACTGAGTCTGAGGAACGACCTATTTCGGTGGAAGGTCGTACCTCTTCAGGTCGGACTCCTACGAAGAAGATGAACCTGAAGGAGCTGGCGGTTGATGTGGGGGTAGCTGATGCCCATGGCAAGAAGAAGGCTAGTGAGACTGAGCCTGCATCCCAAAAGTGCAAGGGGTAGGGGAATGCCGCCCCAAGTGACAAGGCTGCTGAGTTTGATATCCTGAATCGGTTGGTCAGCTACTACGACCCAGTGAGTAGGTTGACCAAGCTAGTGAATAACTTGGATAATAGTTTTAAGTCTTCACTAGTTGTTGGAGGGCTGCTAGAAAGTATTGCCCTGGATGAGGACAAGCTCCAGCTCGAGACTGGGAATGATTTGGGGGTGAACCTGAGAGATATGGATCGCTCTTTGTGCTTCGTAAATGTCCATCCGATCTGTGTTTGTGCTTTGCTAATGTCTTTCCGATCTGACTTATTTTGTTAGTTTGTCAGGTTCTGGCCATGTACAAAAAGCTGAGGGAGATGGCCACTATCTTTGACCTGTACAAGAAGGAGCTGGATGCGGCTAAGGAGGCTTATGATAAGTTGGTGACTGTGCAAGAGGTGGAGAGTGCTGAAGTGTTTGGGCTGAAGTTGCAGGTTGGGGACTTGGCTGGGAAGGTGGCTTTGCTACAACAAACACTTGATGCTTCTAAGGTGGAGGTTCAACATTGGGTTAATGAGACCAAACGAGCGTAGGACGTTGTTGAAAGAGCTCAAAAAGAGTACAACGACCTAGTTGATTTGGTAGAGAGTGGGGATGTTTATATTCTAGTGGATGACTATATGGAACTAGAATGTAAATACAAAACCCTCAAGAGGTCGGTTGAAAGTGGGGCTACAACAGTTGCTGTGGATAGTGCTATTGTGGATGCTAGTAGACAACCTGAGCTACCATCCGGCCTTGGTACTGCTCCTGCTGCTCAGTCCATTGAAGATGCTACCACTGAAGTGCTGAATGCAAGTGGTGATCCGGCCAGCAGCTCTGTTAGTGAAGAGGGCTGCCAATTGGATCCCTTGAATGTGGAGAATCTTTCTTGTGTCAATTGATCTTGTTCTTCATTGTGATTTTAAGTGATGGTGGATGAAGTGTTTAAACAATATCCTTTTTTGTGATTGATACTAATACTTCTATTTTTTGATAGGGATGCTGAGGTCATTTTCTCGGGATAACTTGGGGGCCTTTAGTATCTAACCAAACTTGTATTTAAGTAGAAATATTTAAATTGCTTACTTGTTGAGATTGTCTTTGAATTTGGCATGAATTTGATTGCTTCCATTGCTTTTTGATTTGTTATTTGACGACTTGTGCTGCCTAGTAGTGAACTTGACGACTTGTTGAACTATGGTAGGTCGTCTAATGTTTGAAGGTCATAATTGTTTGGTTCACGACCTGATAGATGAGCGTAGCTAATACCGAGGTCTCCCCGTGTGTGTTGATTGGGTCATTCCTTTTGAGGGAACTTCTTATTGACTAATAACTAGCCTTTGAATGGTAGTTATACTTGCGCCAAACTTAACCCTTTTCGAAGGCCTTAAGCTGGCTTTTGATCCTTTTAGGGGTCCCTTATGTTTGCATTTGACTGATAATTGTGTGACAATTATAGTTGAATAATGCTTAACCCTGACGTTGGTGTTATTTGGGGGACCTTGGGTTGTATTTTATTGGTAATTAACCACTATGTGGTAATTGTAGTTGAGTCGTTCTTAACTCCGGCTTTGGTATGCGACCTGACATTGTGATGTCCCAGATCGGGTAGCTGAATGCAAGATGTGTGGTACTCATGTAATGCAAAGATGACATTTGTACGAGAAATGCTGATGAAATTTTATTCATATTGATTGATACATCTGGAGAAAGATTATTGATAAAAAATCACTTGAGGAGGCCTATGTTCCAAGGTTGGGGAAGCATATCACCGAGTTGAGTTTTAATCTAGTATGCTCCATTTCCAACGACTTTGTCAACAATATAGGGGCCTTCCCATGTTAGGTCGAGCTTGGTTAGAGCTAATATCTTTTTAAGGACTAGGTCACTAGCTTGGAAAGATCTTTGGACGACCTTCTTGTTGTAAGATCATTGGATTGCTTGGTAGTACCGAGCTAGGGATACTGTAGTTGTTTCCCTTCGCTCTTCTAGGAGATCAACTTCTTTTGCCAAGATGTTGTCATTTTCTCCTGATTCGACGATGTCAGATGGTGTGGTTGTGATTGTGAGCTCTGATGGTATGACTGCTTCTATTTTGAAGCATAATGTGAACGGAGACTCATTGGTACTAGCTCTGGCTGTCGTTCTGTATACCCGTAGAATGTTCTTGAGTTGTTCTGGCCATTGGCTTTTCTTGCTCTCCAACTTCTTGTGGAGATTTTCTTTGATTGATTTGTTGGTAGCCTCTACCTGACCATTTCTTTGTGCATATCTAGGTGTAGAAAATGCTTGAATGATGCACCATTTTTGTTGAAATGCCTTGACTTGTGAGCTAGCAAATTGGGTTCCGTTGTCCATGACATGGGTGTCGGGTAGACCAAATCTTGTGATGATATTGGTCCATATGAAGTTGATGACGTGGACTTCTTTGACTTGAACTAGTGGGATTGCTTCAACCCATTTGGTGAAGTAATTTATGGCTACTAGGACATATTTGAGTCTTTCTTTTGTGGGATGAATGATCCCATGATGTCTAGCCCCCACATATGAAAGGGCCATGGGCTGGCTATGTTGATCAACTCTCGTGTTGGACTTAGATGGTTGTTTCCAAATGTTTGACATTGGGGGCATCTGAGAACGTACTTCTTTGCCTCGATGTGCATGCCTGGCCAATAATACCCTTGGGCGATTGCTTTATGAGCTAGAGATCATGCTCCTGCGTGGTTGCCACATTCACCTTTGTGAATTTCGTCGAAGATGAGTTGGCCTTCACATGGAGTTATGCACCTTAGGTGGGGTCCTCCTACAAATTTATGGAACAATCTTCCATTGATCACGGTGTATCTGAGAGCCCGTAATTGTATTGCACGAGCACTTTTTGCCTCAGCTGGGAGCTCGCCATGTATGATGAATTTCATAAATGGGCCTATCCAAGATTGAGTGATCTCTTTTCGGATGAGAGATGGAAGTCCGTGAGGCTGTTGATACTTTCGTGCTGGTAGGCGGGCCTGTCCAGGATGTCAATGTAGACTGTGGTTGGACATGTCTCTTGGGTTTTCGAGGCTAAGAAAGCCAAACTGTATGCATGTCTGTTGTCTTCTTGGGGAATGTGTTCCAAGGAGAATGTTTTGAACGAGCTGATGATGTCATTGACGACATGAGCATATTTGGGTAGGTTTGCTCCGTTTGTGACATACTCCTTGGTGATTTGCTTGACGATTAGTTGTGAGTCACTGTGAGCTTTGAGTTTCTGGACTTGTAGCTGTTGTGCCATGTGGAGGCCTGTGATTAATGCTTCATATTCTGCTTCGTTGTTGGATGTTACGAAATCGATCTTGATTGACTTCTATAGCTGTGTTCCTTCTGGTGAAGTTAACACAGCCCCTAGTCCACTATCGCTATTATCGCACGCTCCATCTACGTAGAGGTGCCATGTGTCTGGGGTAGTTGGTTGATGAAATGAAGTAATTGACTCGGGTTCCCAGTTGCCATCTTTCGACGGGGAAGTCAGCAAGGACCTGGCCTTTGCGAGACATTCTGGGAACGAATTCGATGTGATGCTTACCAAGTTCTTCAGCCCATTTGGCCATGCGAGCTGTTTTGTTGTTGGAACTCAATTTGATAAGTACATCTATGATGACCTTGAACTATGAGCCTGGAAGTAAGGTCGAAACTTTCGAGCAGAGTACAGGATGATGTGAGGCAGGTAAATGGTGCTCAGCTAGTATTCTCAATTCTAGATCATCAGAGACCATGAAATATGCAAGACATTCCTCAATAGGTGGGTCAAAAGAATCACTGGGATATAGAAAAATTCTTCTTCTGTCAAGGCGTTAAGGGATGAATGGATGTTAATAGGAGGGGACTCGCGAGTTGGTAAAGAAGGGTTGCAAAATAGTAGAAGGAAATCTTCCTCGATTTTATCTATGTTCAGGGAGTCGAAATTATGATCTTTGTCTTCTTCCCTAAGAGGGGTATCTACTAGTGTGAAGACTAAGGCGTCGGAAGCACTATTGTGATATATAAAACTCTCAATGGATTTCACTTCTCCTTCTACAGGCAACCCTAGTTATCCATGCTTGAGTCTAAACATATTAACTTCCACAGAAACAGTCATTGATCCATCCCAGCAATTGATCTGGGCATTGGTGGTTGCTAAGAAAGGACGCCCTAAGATGATGGGAATAGAATCAGGAGCAACTTCTGTGTCAAGAATAACGAAATCAACCGGATAGTAAAAATCCTGAACTTTAACTAGAATGTTTTCAAATACTCCTTTAGGATACTTAATAGAACGATCAGCTAATTACAAAGTCATTTTGGTTGGTTTAAGTTGATGGAGACCTAATTGTTTATATAAATAAAAAGGGAGTAAGTTAACACTCGCCCCTTGGTCTAATAGTGCAGTTGTTATGAACTTATCGCCTAAGGTGCATTGTACAGTTGGACGAGCCGGGGTCCTTGTACTTAACAATTCTGTTATGTTCAGATAACGAGGGATATTGTTCAATTAAAAAGGCTTCATGAGGTATGTTGGTTTTCCTCTTCGTGGTGCATAACTCTTTTAGAAACTTAGCGTGTCCAGATAGACTTTTATAGCATCTAGAAAAGGTAGGTTTATAGTCAAATTTTTAAACAATTCCTTAATCTCATCAAAATTCTCGTCCTTTTTATACACAACTAGACTCTGGGGAAACGGTGGTTTTTCTCTATACTTAGCATATAGGTCAATATAAGTATTAACCTTGTTTTGATCTTTTGTTGTTTTCCAACTAGGTTTCCATATTGGAACCTCTACAGGTGTAGGATCATCAATTTCTATTGAGGAGTCGTGTAAGGTTTTACCTTTTGGTTGTGGGTAGATTGGAACTTCTATAGTTGTAGGGTCTTCAGTTTCTATGACAGTATTTGGAATGGTTGCATTCTTAGTTTGTGGGCAATCTTTAGGCATAGTCACTTTGTTATCAACTTCCTTACCCAAACGAAGGGTAGTGACTGCCTGTAGGTCCCCTTAGTTTATATTACCATTACATTAAATGTTGTTTACTTTGAAGGCAGTTTCTGTTAACTTAGGATTAGGCACATCTTGACCTAGAAACACGCCTGTTTGGTTAATATTTTGGTTAGGAGACAACTCAAGTACCTTTTGGCACAAAGACTGCATCATATTAGACTGTTGTTGGATTACTAGACTTTGTTGTTAGTGGTGTTGTATCATGGTTAATAGTAAGTCTTCTGTGGATGGTTTGGCTGGTTGTGGGGTAATAGAAGGAGGAACTGGAAATAAAGCTTGTTAAGTGTTTATGTTTGGATGTTGATAGTTCTGGGTCATGGACACTAAACTACTGTTCTGGTCACCTAATTCTACTTGTCCTAGATGTTGGTTAAATTGGTGAAAGTCTGTAGTGGGCCTAACATTTTGATTATTAAAACATGGAGGTGTAGGTTGTTGTTGTTGATTATAATTAGTGTTTTGCATCCATTGCGTGTTAGGGTTGGTGAAAGTGTTATTATCTACGAGTTGTGGTGGCGGTGAACCGTAAAGTAAGGGACTAAAGGAATTTATATGGTTGGGATTAAAACATACATTACATGGAGGGGAGTTGATGTTCATGACTGGAGTGGGTATTGCTTCTTGTTTATGCACAGAGAGGGCATTGACCTTTTTAGTGAGGGATTCAATAAGAGTTTTAAGTTCATGGTCAGGTTTTACCTCAAACATACTGGTTGCCTTAACTGTTGAAGAAGAAGTATTGGAGAGGGAGTAATCGTTACCTCCCCAGTTGTTACTTTTCTTGGATTGATTATCTAAGAAGTTATTAGCATCTATGGCTCTTTTACTTAAGAAATTACCTCCGTTCATGATGTCTAACGTCTCCTTATGGTGTTGGGATAGGCCTTTGAAGAAGGCACGATTCCAAGCCTCAGTAAAGGATTCTTGAGGCTTTTGGCGAAAGAAATTAATATGTGATAGCATCTCATCCGTCTTTTGTGGTGGGTAAAATTATTTCATAAATAATTCAACTAGTTTTTCCCATGTGTCGATAGAGTTTGGCTTTTGTGATGTTAGCCAAGCTGCTGCTTTGTCAGCTAAGGTGAAAGGAAACACCCTTAGCTTTATTTATTCAGGTGTTATGTTAGGATGATTAAATGTAGTAAGAACTTGTTGTATCCTACGTAAGTGTTGATAAGGCATCTCATGGTCTAACCCATGGAAAACAGGTAGCAGATTCAATATATTGGGAGGGATTCTAAAATCTCCCGTAGTATCTGCAAGAATTATGCAGGACTCAGGTCCATCGTTCAAAGCCTTATAAAAATCAGAGAGGGTCTCTATGCTATTTCTTCACCCATTGCTACAAATATAGTTGGGGTGGGTGTAGGTGGTGTGTGTGTGGTGATGTGTGAATTTCTAGATAGGTAATTATTTCTGCTTCTACAATAAACTAATATGCCAGGTTTATACGTACTAGATCTTAATCTCATGCAAATTTTAAGTCTAATATGCAATTCCTAACGACCATGTAAAAATATCATGATTATTACTAGAAATAGAATCCTCTTACATTAGATTCGAGGATGATATAGAGGTGTTACCTGGAGCGTCCTTCCTACGTATATAATTAGTGTCTTCAACAGCCTTGAAGCACGTCTACATTACTTGAACAATTATACGAGTACTGGTCCTGGTACACGATGTGGATAGTGAACAACTGTAAAAAGATTAACCTTATTAGTGTTTACGTTTAAGAATAAGGTTTAAGCTAATTACTATGGGCTTCGTGTTGGGCCTGGATGTTAGGCCTGTGAAACGGGTAGTGGGTGGGATTACTAATTTAACTAAGATTAATTTTTTTTTTTTTGTATCAAACCAATGGCCAGGTCACTTAGGAATTTGAGGGAGGTTGTTCGTGCGTCCACATTCCTTAATTAGAGAACCCCAAATTCTTTCAGTTTGCTAGACACCGTTTAGAATGAAGAAAAATAATTTTTTAAATTTTGTAATTTTTAGCATACGAGTACTGTACTGTACTCTTGAGATAATAATGCAAATAATATTAAAAATGTAATCTAAGCTAATTACGCTAGGGCGGCGAATCTCTAAAAATAGGCTAAATCACGGCCGGTTTTTTTTTGTTTGTAATTTTTTTTTTTTTTTGTAAATTTAAAAAAGCGCGAGGCGTGCTTCAGAATAGGTCAAATTAGGTGCAGGTCACGGCTAGGGTTATATGCGCAGGGTGCTGATAAAAGGGAAAACGATAATTTTACCTACGAATAAGCGATGAAACTCAAACATAAGTAGAACTAAAACTATTTTCGTGCTTATATATCAAAGTTTTCTACTCTCATTATCAATGTAATATAGTTAGAGTAGAGAATTCGTTCCACTCCTAGTTTGTTTAGGTATAACGTTTCCTAGTTCGTGTAAGCTAGCAAAGTCGTGAGAGTCATGAAATTGAAATTAACTATGATGGTAATTCAACTAATCAAGATGCGATAAATGAAATGACAGCAATTTAATACTAAATTGACAATATGAGGACGAATTAGGGGAATTTGATTCCACCTTGATTCGACTCAATTAACTAACGAAGAATTTGTCGTAATCCGAATTGAAATGTTTTCGCATAACAATTGGGTTTATCTAATCCCTAATCATTCATGGTAATCTCTACCAACTAACAATCAACATGTGAACCAATCAAACCCATTCTCATGGAGAACTAATTACTTTCTAGAATGGAATAGATTACTATGATGATTTCTACGTTAATAAAATCAAGTTTCATCAAGGCTTCCTCAAACCCCTCTAATGGGGGTTTTAGCCTTGAATCATTATCTATCATTTCTAACACAAAACAATAAGAACAAGTCATTTGATATAAGTAATTTGAACTTTATAATTCTAATTGAACAATAGTCTAAGATTTAAAATGAATTAAAACTGAATTTAAAACTAAAATTATGAATAACTAATTATCAATTTAAGACAAACTAAATGAAATGAACTAAGTAATGGATTCCAAAACTAAATTTACTATTCTAACTAATTTATTGATAATTCACTAGATAAACAATAAGTTATTGATTCTACAAACTAGTTTCTTGTTCTCAAAACTAAATCTATGAAAAAAAAAACTAGATCTAAACTAACTATTTGATAATTTCTAAGTAAAAAACTAAGTTGCTTAAGAGCTAAGTCTTTGTCTCCCATATGAAGGAGACCAGATCCACAATTTCATGCATGGGCTGAGGAGCCACGTTTTGGGTTGGAAAATTGAGCCCAAAACCTCATTACTTCAGTCCACAACGGGGTTTTCAGTTGGAAATGACGTCAACAGCCTTTTTGTCTAATTATGCTCCTCTGATTAGGTCAAGGCTTAGACCATTAGAAAGCTCTTTCCAAGCTGGTCGTTTGGACATATGGTAGGCCCAATTCCAAGGTCTGGGTCCAAAGATACGGCATTCGGAAGTTCTATTGACTTTTGTGCGCTATTTCTACCCGCGTTTACTTTGACTTTTCAACTTTGACCGGGCTTTAAAAAGACTTTTTCTCCTTGAATCTTGGCCTTTAATCATAGAACTTCTTAGCAACCAACCTTTGCTCCTTTATCTCACAAAAGGGACGCATTTCTGCACATATTCGACTCGAATGCCTGAAACACATAAGAACATGATAACAGTACTAACTCTTATTAATCACATAATTTGTCAAAAAACAATATTGTTAAGGCGCACTTGGTGAAGGAAAAATGAGGGCGCGGGCGCGCTCTTAAGTAGAAATAGTAAGGTGAACTTTTTAGGGTCAGGTCACGAGAAGGTAGGGAGTTGGTTGATCAACTCATATGCTCTCGAACAGTACCAAAAATTTTTGAGAATTTGTGAACAGTGAAAACAGTGTTTTGTGTGTGAACAGTAAAATCAATTTTGTGAATTCTAAACGCGTTATATGTAACAAAGCAAGATGGCAAGCGGCGCCATTTGATAAGTAATTTTTAATAGATGTCAAAACAGTAGTTAAAACAATACTAAAACATGCATATTAATCAATAATACTACGTACTCTCAAATATCATGTGATAAAGAGGAGTAATCGTGTTCTCCACTCTTGCTTGTACGAACTTGTAACAAATCTAAATTAAACAACTATTAACTAACAAGAAAGTAATATGAGGCTATGAAAAAAGTAAATATAAGGTACGAAACAATAGATTTAAAGGTGAGAAAGATAATTAGAGAAGGGAAATTCCACCACGCGATTCGATTGACTATTAGTTAGGATCGAATCGCTTATTTGATCCCTAGTGAACACCAATTCCTCTTGGATCAAGGTTTCACTAGCATGAGAGTTTAGCTCCACCACAAATCTCTTTAGTAGTGGCTCTAAACTCTAGTTCAATTCTTATGGTTTTTATCTCTAAACAACCATGAGAATCAAAATTGAAACTCTATTGCAAAACAATTACTAAACTATTAATTAATCATCCTCACTTGGCTTCATTAACCCCCTCTAATGGAGGTTTTAGCCTTGTGTCATTGGATTTAAACTAACTAAACAATAAACTAAAGAGAGAATTAAATATTAAAGTAAGGATTTTTATTGAAGGATTTAATGGTGGCTACAAACTAAACCTAAGTCTAACTCTAAAATATACTACAACTACACTAAACTAATTAGAGACTAAGGGAGGAAGGAGAGAATAAGTTTAGCCTTAACCCTCTTTATATAGAAGAGGGTTAGGGTTATATTTTCGTGCATAGGCCTGGAGGCTAGATGATAAAAGGGAAAACGATAATTTTACCTACGAATAAGTGATGAAACTCAAATGTAAGTAAAACTAAATGCTATTTTCGTGCTTATATATCAAAGTTTTCTACTCTCGTTATCAATGCAACATGTGTGGAGTAGAGAATTCGTTCAACTCCTAGCTCGTTTAGATGTGAAGTTTCCTAGTTCGTGTAAGCTAACAAAGTCGTGAGAGTAATGGATTTGAATTTAACTACGATGGTGAATCAACAATCAAGATGATATAAATCAAACTACAGAAATACTAAATTGACAATATGAGGAGAAATTAGAGGGATTTGATTCCACCTTAATTCAACTTGATAAACTAGCATACAATGCGTTGTAATCCTAATCTTTATGTTTTCACGTAAAGGTTGGGTATTTCTAATCCCTAATTATTTTCATGGTAATCTCTACCAACTAATAACTAGCATGTGAAGCAATCAAACCCATTCTCATGGTGAACTAATTAATTTCTAGAGTAGAATAGAACATTACAACTCTATCTATGCTAACAAAAATCAAGTCATCATCAAGGCTTCCTCAAACCTCTCTAATGGAGGTTTTAGCCTTGAATCATTATACTATCATTTCTAAAATAAGAACAATAAGAATAAGTCATTATTGAATAAGTAATTAAACCTTATAAATCTAATTGAACAATAGTCTAATGATTCGAAATGAATTAATATTGAATTTAAAACTAAGATTATGAATAAGTAATTATCAATTTAAGACAAACTAAATCTATGAATTAAGTATTGAATTATAAACTAAAACTTGAAATATAAACTAAGTAATTGATTCTAAAAACTAAATTTACTGTTTTAAAACTAATTTATTGATAATGAACTAGATAACTTAAGAGCTAAGCCTTAGTCTCTTTATATAGAAGAGGCTAGATCCACAATTTCGTGGATGGGCTGAGGAGCTATGTTTTGGGCCGGAAAATCAAGCCCAAAACCTCATTACTTCAGTCCACAAAGGGGTTTTCAGCTGGAAATGACTTCAATAGCCTTTTCTAAGCTGGTTGTTTTGACATAAGGTAGGCCTAATTCTAAGGTTTGAGTTCAAAGATATGGCCGTCGGAAGTTCTATTGACTTTTGTGCACTATTTCTGCCCGCGTTGACTTTGACTTTTCAGCTTTGACCGGGATTGAAAAAGGATTTTTCTCCTTGAATGTTGGCCTTTAATCATAGAACTTCTTAGCAACCAATTGTTGCTCCTTTATCTCGCAAAAGAGAATTATTTCTGCACATATTCGACTCCAATGCCTGAAATACATAAGAACACAATAACAGTACTAACTCTTACTTATTAATCACATAATTGGTCAAAAAGCAATATTGTTAAGGGGTTAAAACTACAGTTTTAGCCTCTTATCAAACCACCCCCAAACAGCATTTTGCTTGTCCACAAGCAAATATGAGAAATTAGAATAAGTGACCAAAAATGGAGTTCTAACTAATCTTGTTTCGCCGAGTGCGATTGCATTGACCATATGCAAAAATGCCTTAAACCACTAAGAATTTCCTAGTGGACGAGTTATAGCCTCGTGAGAGTTTTCTAGTGAACATACTCACAAACTTCATCTATACTACAACGACTAAGAAATAAAACTATAGTTTCCTTATTTATTCTCAATATCTATCCATCTCACTAGCAATGATTACAGAATAATCAAGTCGAAACCTAAGCTAATATATGCATAATAATCAATCATCTACGAATAAATATATATACAATGAACAATATTATGAAATGCACTAACAGGTCCATTTCTGAAACTTTGGAATAGCGTCCTTAAGTAGGTCCTCACATAAATGTCAAGACAAAAACACTTTGATTTTTCTGCTCAAGTTTCGCTACTCCAGTGTGTAGTGGGCACACTTTACCTTACAATCTCAATGACACACAAGGAAGCTGAAGTCGATCAAACACATCTGCCACTTACTATCACACCAACCTATTCCTAATTGAGCTAGAAGTTTTTATTAGGTGTTGCGAGGATTAGGTGATGGTTTAAGAATGAAGGAAATGGATATTCAAAAAGAACCAGGCTGAGATAATAGAATCTTCATATTCTGTAACTAGAGAAAACCTTGTTCTTTACTTTGCTTCTACATTTTGTTTCCATCCTTAGCCACTTTTTTTTCTTTTTCTTTGGCTTTTGACTCCTTCGATTCTGTTTTTGGAGTTCTAACTCTTTATTTTGTTTTTTTTTTTTTTTTTTTGGATGGAAACTTTCTTTTCTTATTTGAAACAAATAACAAATTCTTGGTTTCACAGGTCTTTCTCTTTCCTATTCTTCTTTCCATCTCTATTCTCAGACTCATTCAAAGATGGATAGGCTGATTTTTATTTTTATTTTGTTTTGTAAAAGGGTAAAGGATTTGCGGTTTATGAAAGGCTAAAGAAAGGCTTAGAGGGGCGACTAGCGAAAAATAATTTCATAAGGTTTGAATTTCTAGCTATATCGATTCAAAGAGGGCCTAAATTCTCGCTTTGGATATGGTATAGTGATCAAGCAAGTGGACGTGTGAGTTCTCTATCCGGAATTTACTTCTCCCTTGTGTCATTTCTCAAATATTTCACTCATATAAGGTTTTAGGCTATATTCTCACAGGATTTGTAGAATAAGTACTCTAACTTAGATTTCAGAAACTTATTGTCAATACAAACATAGATACTCATGCAATATATTTATAGAAAGATGCAAAGATTATTACCTACATATTAACCTAAGTTTCTAAAAACTATTCTAATGCAAAAACTAACGTGAAACTTCTAGATTATTAAGAGTATAGAAAGAAAATAATACCAATATTCCTAAATGTATAACATAAACTTTTTATTTATATTTTTGAATTTTTTACTATAAACAAGTGCATATTATACTATCTATATCCTAACAGATGCCTTAAATTATTCGTGTTTCTATGCCACCCCCAAACAAAAAACATGTTTTGTCCTCAAAGTATTGAAATAAAAAGGGTAGAAAAATACAATGAAAACGCGTGAAATTTTGGAACATCTGCAAAACAAAGTTAAAACATAATAATATAGATAAATAAAAATAGATGCAACTCTATATGATTTCCACCCGTTATGGGTTACAAGAATTAAATTGCTTGGGACATAAGCAGACATGAACAAAAATAAAAACTTACCTCTTATCCACCATTTAGGCGTCATCATCCTCGTCAACATAGAAATGAGGTTCTTTTGTGTCCTGCCACGCCATGATAATTTGCAAAGCCTCTCTCCATGTATCATTAACCCGTGCTAACCTGTTAAGTGTTACTCAGTCCAATTGGGTGTAAGGAGCAACCCATTGAGGTTGTACCTTCCATCATGGCCAAGTCATAACATGAAACGAACGAACAACGCAATTGGTGGGTCTCATAATTTCAACCCCAACCCAATCCGTGTAGGGGCTACATAAATCAGGGAAAAAATAGCACATGATACGACAAACCAAAACAGGCATAAGAAGGTACTTATGCCTCATCCTATGGCCTCTAGCTAGACTAACCACTAAAACCTTGGGAATGTCATATAGGAAACGTCCCTCAGCTAAAACAAGGAAAATGTCATCAGCGGTACTATGCGCAGAAGTAAACTGCCAATCCAATAAAATATTCATCATAATGCAGAACATGGTAAGGCCTACATTCAGGGACAGGCTACCAAGGGCTATGTTATACTGTCCTTGGTCCATTACACGAAAAACCCCTCCCCCAAAAGTCTCGTGAAAGTACTCATAGTTATAAAGGTATGCATTATTAGTCAGATATCCCCATGAGTTTGTAGGAACACGCATAGGCAATCCCATAACAAAAGCAACTAAGAACTTGCTGAAATCCATAGTCGTATCATTAACTACGATAGAGAACATTTGTTCTCCATCTGGTCGACAAAAGAACTTTGAATTATTATAGAAATATTCAATAAGTTGAGGGGAATACGAGTCATCAGGACTTACCAGTAGATGTGTCCATTTTGACTGGACGATTTTATCACAGAACCATCCTCCATAGGTGTTACTTCAGAACAAATCTTGAAAAGACTACTATGGTATGATATGAGGCGATGTCATCATAACAAATACACTCTAGAAGTGTTGCAAACAACCCTAGAAAAACTCACAAAAAATCAAAAATTTAAGTGGTTGCAAAGGGCAAGGCGTGGGTGCACTCAGAATTGGCTTGTGAAGGGCGCGGGATGCGCTCCTATCTTGGTCGAGGTCTAGACACCATAGCGCAAGGTGCGCTCAGAATTGGTCTATATAGGGCGCGGGGTGCGCTCTTGCCTAACTCGAGTTCCAAGCACTTCAGCACAGGGTGCACTTGGATTTAGCCTATATAGGGCACGGGGTGCGCTCCGCATAACTTGAGTGCTCTGCAGTGAAAAACTAAGAGAAAAGTGAGGAGTGAAAGGTGAGAGTGCAAGGTGAGAGGTGTGGTTTCTGAGTGTAGAGTGAATCAAGTATTTATAGGGTGTTAGTTTCTAAAACGAATATCCACAAGTTGCCAAATTTTTTAAGGCAATTGCCGGAAACAAAATATTCTAAAACCAAAACGGAAATAAGTTAAGTGCATATTCCAAATATAAACCAATAGCTTTTTGGTTGAATTCAAAATAGCAACTTCCTAATTCTATTCATTGCAATTCCATCACTACAACAATATATAATCTTAGCTACACCAATATTGGCAACATTCCCAACAACTCATATTTCCACGGTTTGCAAAATTTAACTTCTAAAATGGTGGATAAGATAAAAGTAATGTAAAACATAATAATACCACCCCCAAACAATTCGGGAAGGTAGAATTCATGACAAAAAAAACATTGCATGCTTGAACAAAAACCAAATTAAATTAAAAATTCAACTAACAATCAAATAGTCGAAAACGATTACATAATCCAAATCTAACTAATAAACTAAACAACTCGAAATAAAATTCTATGAAAACAGGGAAATTTCCTAAATCCAAAACAACTACACTACTTGCCATGAGAGGAAGATGGTCCAGCGTCGTCAGTCTTGCATCGACAACGCTCATGCCTGTCAGAGTCATCAGAAATAGGACTCTGATAAGGTGGCAAGCGTCTTAAGACTTCTTCTTGGAACCGCCGCTGTCCCTCCATAAATTCCCTTATCTCTACCCAACACTCATCCTCGCACTGGACGTTCGTCTCCACAGTCTTCTGCAAGTTAACATTCTCATCATGAATAACAACCTGCCTATTCCACAAGTCTTCATAAATATGGTTCAGGGAACGCAAACCATGATACAACACTGACATGCGTTCCATATTAGAATTACAACTCTCTAAGGCATTGGCATCAAAATATGTCGTGTCCTCCTCATCATCCGAATTAACCTCTTCCACAACCCTATCTCCAGGCAATCGCCACATTTTCTGAACACATTCCGTATAAGCAATTGCATTTGCATGCAACTTCAACATAGTCCGCTCAGTTTTTGGTTTCTCACCAAAAGACAACATTATCTTAGTAATTAAAACAGGAAAGGGTGCGGTACTCACTCCAACTCCTCGAATCATAGTTAACAAGAAGTCGATGATACAAAAATCATACCTCATTTGCTGTAATACCCATAGTACATGCAGACAGTTCAAACTGATGTCATTGAACTTCTCTTTCCCAATGACATTCTTACCAACCCACTAAGCTACAGCCAGCTGGTTGGTCCTCAGAGACGACTGTCGGACGCAATGTAATTTCGCATTGTACCGTCCCTCCAAAACAGTCTCTCTCATCAACACCTCTACCCCCCCCCCCCTCCCCCCCCCCCTCATACTGGGATTCCTGCATGGTGGCTACAAGCTGGCGTTTTGGCATAATGCCCAGAACATGAGTCAACATCGAAGCACACACTTCTTTCTTCGCACCATTCACCTTCACAAAAATCTTCCTACCCTCGATTTCCGCTTCTTGTAAAAATTTAAAACCAAATCCTCATGGTAAAAATCATTCTCCGTATACCACAACCATTGCCAATTCCTACGTTTCATCTCGTCATCGTAAAACGGTGCAAAATGTTCCGTTTTGAAACATTATTTCGGGAGGATTTTGTGTTTTTGGCCATTGATATTTAAAATCGAAAATGGATTTAGGGTAAGGTGGAGGAGAGGTCTTAAAACAAGAAATCAAACTTTGGTTTGAGTGGTCGTTTGATTTGGGCAAATATATATATATATTTTTTTTTGTATGAGCTATTGGAGAGAGAACTGAACTGCGAAATTTGGTGTGGGTGGGTTGATTTGAGTGGAGAAAATTGGTGGTGGTTAAATTCGGTGGTGGTTTTCCTTTTTTTTTTTTTTTTTTCGTTAGGGTTTGGTTCGTTAATGGAGCTAATGGCGGAGTGGAGAAGAAGAATGCGATGCGTTCTTGGGTTTTACTATGGACTTGGGCCCAAGCTCAAACAATTTCGGAAATACGCATTTTGTCCATATGCGCGCAAAATTAAAATTGAACTTCTCGACTCGTTACTGGTCCGATTTTTGCGAATGAGATATAAAAACGATCAGGAGAGAATTTCCAATCCAATGATCCATAAAACACTCTATTCTAACCGTGATTGGCATATAAAAAGGTGGAATATGCCTCGTAGTGCGTGAATAATGTAAGTTATGTGAACAAATGAAATCTAAATTTATAGATAATGTCAACCCGAATCAAAATACAATTTAACGGCATAAGCAACAAAAATAGATAGTTGAGCAATCAAGGATGGAAAGACCAACACCCCACCCCCAAACAAATTTTATAAAACAGAGTTTAGAAAATTTGTTTTAAACGTAGGTCTTTTAAAGTCAGATTCCCAAGACTTTCTAGATTACTATTTTTATGGTTTTAATATTTTTTACTTTTTATGAATACGGATTAATATAAGGAAAACAATAAGGAGTAAAGACGTAAATCACTCCATAGATAAACATGATTCAAAAATCGAGAAAATATGCGAGAGTGGAAAGCGTGAATTACGTTAAACGTGTATTTAGGATCCAGTACTTATAGCCACACACTCCAATAGGGGGCCCGATTACCTGAATGGTGCACTCAGCAATATATGGAAGTGAAAGAAAGTACACCAAGCAACAAAGTGAGCCGTTTATAGTCAGATACTCGAGACTTTAACAAATAACTAGATATATATACATACCCTGCAATTTGCCATATATCAACAACTGAAATAGTTGTGGATCTTGCCATAAATAATTTCCAGATAAAACACATCCAAACACCATCAAGCACAATAATTTCCCATGACGTGGCATAATGGAATAAGAGAGAATACTAATGAATTTAGAATCTAGCCTAGCGTGTAAAGTCTTCTTGATTTTCCAATGAAAGGGTGGGCAAGTGAATGATTGTGAGAAAATGGATGGTTGTGGAAGATATAGTGGATATGGATGAATTGTAGAAGTAAGAAATGGAAGAAATGAGAGAGTTGGTTTATAACAACATTCATTGGTGGAGTGGGTTGGTATAATCACACAACTGAAAATGAAAGTATCTGGAGGCTCTGTAGGTAGTAATTTTGTACTAGGAGAATTTAGAAAATCATGAAGCACAGGAGAAACGAGAGGGTCAAGTGCAAACTTAAGGTTCTTTTGAAAAGGTGCAGGGAAGGGAACATTAATGAGAGGTGAATGAGTGACAAGATAATGTGAGGTGGGTGAATGGTGTTCAGTTAGAGCTCTCAGGTCTATATCATTAGAAGTTTTTAGATATGCAAGACATTCTTCAATAGGTGGGTTAGAAGAATCACTGGGATAGTGGGTAAAAAATTCTTCTTCTGTCATGGCATCAATGTTGGAACTTCCGAAGGAAAAAATCGGTGCATCTGATTATCAGGAAACGTGTTGTCGAAATAATCTTGAGCTAAACTATCCATCATGCTAACCTCTCCATCAAAAGTCGTATCTGGGAACTATTTCGTCGTTTTAAAAACATTTACCTCAATAGAAAGATGGCCAAAAGACATGGACATCGAACCATCGCGGCAATTTATGAGCGCGTTGGCAGTAGCCAAGAAGGGACGCCCTAAAATGATAGGAACAGAGTCGTTAGTGACTTCTGTGTTGAGGATCACGAAATCAGCCGGATAGTAGAAATTCTGAACCTTACCAAGCACGTTTTCAACCACACCCTTAGGATACTTAATAGAACGATCAGCTAATTGCAACGTCATTTTAGTGGGTTGCATCTCCTGTAGACCTAGTAGTGCATAACTCTTTTAGAAACTTGGCATGTTGTGGTAATTTTTTAATTACTTCAAGAAAAGGTAAGTTTATTGTTAAATTTTTAAAAACTTCCCTAATCTTATCAAAATTTGTATATTTATTTAACATGACTAGCCTCTGGGGAAACGGTGGTTTCTCTCTATATTTAGCATATGGATCAACCAGATGTTTAACCTTGGCCTTTTGTTTCTTAGGTTGTGGTTTAATTGGTACTTCTACAGAGGTAGGTTCTTCAGTTACTACTTTAATATCTAGTAAAATATCAAGTGTAGGGACTACTGGTGGGGTGACTACAGGCATAGTTACGGCGTTATCAACAACTCTGCCAGAACGGAGAGTGGTGATGGCATTTAGGTTACCTACGTTTCCATTTTCATTACTAGTATTACCGTTTAACTCAAAGGCTGTGTTTGGTGTTTTAGGATTAGGAATTGCTTGACCTGGAAACACACCTTTTGGTTGTACTTTCTCTTGTGTTAACTGCTGTAAGGAAAGTTAGATGGACTGTAAAATTTGTTGTTGGGTTTGCATAATGGCGTCGAAATGTTCAAGTTGTGGAGGACTGGTTGTTACAGGTTGTGTGACAGGAACTATGTCACATTGATTATTAATGGGTAGGTTGTGATAGTTATTATTTATCGGAATGATACCTCTATTAGCATTATAATTATTATTGTTATAATTATTATAATTCCCCTGTCCTTGTCCTTGTCGTGGTAGAGCTTGGTTGTAATTGTTTGCTGACCTAACATTTTGATTATTATACCTTAGAGGTGTAACTTGTTAATTATTTCGCCAACCGAAGTTGGGGTTTTGTCGCCAAGGTGCGTTAGGTTTGCTATTAATGGAACAAACATTGTTCGGCTGTGCGGATGGATGTTCATAGACAATAGGACAATAGGAGTCGGGATGCTCAGGACTCAAACAGAAATTACATGGAATAGAGTTTACATTCATGACAGGGGTAGGCTTTTGTTGAACATAAATAGCTTCTATCTTTTTAGTGAGGGATTCAATTAGAGTTTTAAGCTTAAGATCGGATTTAACCTCAAACATACTAGTAGTCTTAACTATTGAAGAAGAACTAGTGGAGCGGGGGATATCGTCGCTACCCCCAATTATTATTACGCTTTGTTTAATCTTCTAAAAACCTATAATCCTCTGAGGCTCCTTACTGAGGAAACTATCCCCATTCATTATATCAAGGACCTCTTTGTGATGATGTAAAAGTCCTTTGAAAAAGGCACGACCTAACGTGTCTTTCACAAGGTTATGATGTGTACACTCTATAAGAAGATCAGTGAAACGATTCCAGGTCTCTGAAAAGGATTCATGAGGATTCTGACGGAAAAAATGAATCTTGGAAAACATTTCATCTGTTTTCAGTGGTGGGTAAAAATGTTCCATAAACAATTGAACAAGTTTGGCCCATGAGTTCAAAGAATTAGGCGCTTGGGCAGTTAACCAAGACGCCGCCTTATCGGCTAGGGTGAAAGAAAACACCCTCAGTTTAATTTGTTCCGCATCTACTGTAGGATAATGGAATGTGGTAAGAACTTGTTCAATCCTACGCATATGTTGATAAGGTTTTTCATGGTCTAACCCATGAAAAACTGGTAACAAATTAAATATATTCGGGGATTCGGAAATCCCCCACTAGGTCTACAAGAATGATGCAAGATTTCAGGCTATCGTTCAGGGCTTTGTAAAAGTCAGAGAGAGGAGTCTCTCTTTCTTCAGCCATTATTTCAAGTGTAGTATGTGGTATACTAGATAGGTGTGTGTGTTGACGTTCACGATAGATTACGTTAGTCATTTTTTCTCTACCTGACCTTAATCTCATGCAAGGCTAAGTCCAATATTAAAGAAACATGACAACAGTCAAAACAACCTTGATATGATAGTATAAATTCTCTAACAGGAGATGCGAGGAGTGGAAGAAAGAAGTACCTGAATGCCTCCTTGCTTCGCTTATGAATAGCGTCTTCTATACGCGAGCTCAGTGTATTTAATAAGTTAGAAATACTAAATAACTTGAAGAAATGGAAGTTTGTACTAACCTGTGAAAAGTGGGTTATTCAGAAGAGGGTGTGAGGTGCGCTCAGAAATTGCCTAGGTAGGGAGCGGGTCACGCTCTTGCCTGATTCGAAGTCTAGGCACTTTAGCGTGGGGTGCGCTCTGAATTTGTCTAACAAGGGCGTAGGGCACGCTCTTGGCTTGGACGAAGTCCAGGCACTTTGGCGCAGGGCGCGATCGGAAAATAGGCCAATGAGGCGCGGGGCATGCTCAGTGCATTTCTGCGAGAAAACATCAGTTTTTAAGCAGACAACCATAGTTAGAACCAAACAAGGGTAGGTGGGTTTAATGGGATTTTGGTAGGATTAACACTACTAAAGGAAATGAAACTAAACACAACTAAGATAGCAGCGGTGCCATTTTAAGAAAGGGAAAACGATAGTTTTACCTACTAATAAGTGATGAAACTCAAATGTAAGTAAGACTAAATGCTATTTTCGTGCTTACATATCAAGGTTTTCTATTCTCATTATCAATGCAATATGTGTGGAGTAGAGAATTCGTTCCACTCTTAGCTTGTTTAGATGTGAAGTTTCCTAGTTCATGTAAGCTAACAAAGTCGTGAGAGTAATGGATTTGAATTTAACTACGATAGTGAATCAACAATCAAGATGATATAAATCAAACTACAAATATACTAAATTGACAATATGAGGAGAAATTAGGGGGATTTGATTCCACCTTAATTCAACTTGATAAACTAGCATAGAATACGTTGTAATCCTAATATTTACATTTTCACATAAAGGTTGGGTATTTCTAATCCCTAATTATTCATGATAATCTCTACCAACTAATAACTAGCATGTGAAGCAATCAAACCCATTCTCATGGTGAACTAATTACTTTTTAGAGTAGAATGGAACATTACAACTCTATTTATGCTAACAAAAATCAAGTCATCATCAAGGCTTCCTCAAACCACACTAATAGATGTTTTAGCCTTGAATCATTATACTATCATTTCTAAAATAAGAACAATAAGAACAAGTCATTATTAAATAAGTAATTAAACCTTATAAATCTAATTGAACAATAGTATAATGATTCAAAATGAATTAATATTGAATTTAAAACTAAGATTATGAATAACTAATTATCAATTTAAGACAAACTAAATCTATGAATTAAGTATTGAATTAGAAACTAAAACTTGAAATATAAACTAATTAATTGATTCTAAAAACTAAATTTACTGTTCTAAAACTAATTTATTGGTAATGAACTAGATAACTTAAGAGCTAAGCCTTAGTCTCTTTATATAGAAGAGGCTAGATCCATAATTTCGTGCATGGGTTGAGGATCCATGTTTTGGGCTAGAAAATCGAGCCCAAAACCTAATTACTTCAGTCCACAAGCTGGAAATGACTTCAATAGTCTTTTCGTCCACTTCTACTCCTCTTATTGGGTCAAGGATTAGACCATTAGAAACTTATTTCCAAGCCAGTCGTTTTGACATAAGGTGGGCCCAATTCCGAGGTCTGAGTCCAAAGATATGGCCTTCGGAAGTTCTATTGACTTTTGTGCGCTATTTCTGCCCGCGTTGACTTTGACATTTTAGCTTTGACTAGGTTTTAAAAAGGTTTTTTCTTCTTGAATCTTGGCCTTTAATTATATAACTTCTTAGCAACTAACTTTTGCTCCTTTATCTCGCAAAAGGGACGCATTTCTACACATATTCGACTCCAATGCCTGAAATACATAAGAACACGATAACAGTTCTAACATTTAATTATTAATCACATAATTGGTCAAAAAGCAATATTGTTAAGGGGTTAAAACTACAGTTTTTGGCTCTTATCACTAGACTTTGGGGCTCTAATGTGAACCCAAAGTCCATTACGTCAAGTCTAAAAGGGCTAATTCCATTGTAAATTACTTTAGTGCCCTTTTAGTCTATTTTAATAGCTCTGATTAGGGTAAGGCTGGGTCCATTGGAAAGCTCATTCCTAGCAAGTTGTTTTGACATAACATAGGTCCAATTCTGAGGCCCGAGTCTAAAGATACGCCCATTTGAAGTTCTATTAACTTTTTTATTTTTTTTCTACCGAATTAACTTTGACTTCCGAACTTTGACTGTGCTTGAAAAAGGCTTTTCTTCATGATTCTTGGGCTTTAAACGTAGAACTTCTTCAGCAATCATCTTTACTCATTTTCAATACAAAATGGCATCTTTAAGCACATAAACAGCTTCAAGACCTGAAATACACAAAAATATGTAAACAATACTAACTCTTATTTATTATAAATGTAATTGGCCTAAATGTAATACTATTAAGGGGTTTAAACTATACTTTTGGGTGCTTATCACAAATCATAATAGATATTCTTAGGCAACTTTCGTGTCGACTCTGTGGCTTACCCAATTTAGACAAACATAGCTTTAGCTACGCGAGTTGGGGGATTTACTACACATGACATAAAATATCTTGACCCGAGCAAATAGATCGGTGATATAGATGACCCTTAGTAAGCAAAGCTGATCTCAAACCACCCCTAGATTGTGTTATTCTAGGGGTTGGTCTATGTAAAAACCATTGCCCATTTTGAAAAATCACTTAACTATTGATGTATCGAGAATCTATCATTAATAGCGCAAAGAAAACAAACATTTTTGAAAAAAAAAGTGTAAAATAAAGAAAAGAAAAATTGTATACTCGCTCCATAGGTTCACACTTACTCCAACGACGAGTAAAAAGTGTATTACAAAGAATATGCAAGATATAGTGTGGACTAAGGCTCCGGCACTTACAACCACACCCTATAAGTGGAGAGGTCTGATTACTTTATTGATGTATCCCCTTAAAGTAAAAGATGGAATGGAATGGGAAAGGAATACATCGGAACAAAAGGAGTCAATCCACGTAGGTGGGATGATTAAGAAAGAATTTATAGCGCTCCAACTTCGTTCACATCACTTGTTGCTTCAAAGGCTATGTTTGTTGGCTTAGGATTAGGAATAACTTGACCTGGGAACACACCTTTCTGGGTTTTATCTTGGGCTAACAAGTTCAAAGATTGTTGCATGGGTGCTAGGATTTGGGTTTGTTGTTGCATGATAGATAACATTATTTAGGTGGGCTTATATGTTTGGACACTAGTTGATGGTGCAACGGGGACCAGGTCTCTTTGGTTCTAGATAGGTGGGTTTTAATAGTTCTGGTTAAACTGGGATGGAACCAATGCTATGTTCTGATTGTTATAAGTACCTTGTCCTTGTCCTTGTCTGAAGGTATTTGTTGGTTTGTTAAAACCTGGTGGTGTTTTGTTTTGTGGAATGTTGGTCCATGCGAAGTTTGGATGTTGTCTCCACGGCGTATTTGGTACATTAAAAGCACATACTTCTTCTGGCTGAAGTGATGATAGGTTTGTGATTAAGGGACAGGTGGCATCTATATGATTTAAGCTTAGACAGAAATTGCATGGTGAGGTATGTACGATCATGACAGGATGAGGGGTTTGGTCTTTTTGTTTGGTTATGAGGGCATTTATCTTTCTTGTGAGGGTTTCTATTAGGGTTTTGATATTTGGATCTGATTTCACATCAAACTTACCACTAGCTTTAGATGTACTGGGTTGGGCTGTTCTAGAATTGTTTATGGTGCCACAATGGGTACTATTTTCAGCTTTGTTTCCAAGAAAGGTTAAGGCTTTGATTGCACCTCTATAAAAAATAAATTACCATTACTCATGATGTCGAGGGCTACTTTGTGTACTAGGAGAATGTCCTCGAAGAAACATTGGACAAGAGTAGATTTTTTTAGTTTATGGTTAGAACATGAATGGAGTAAGTCAGAGAATCTATCCCATGCTTCGGAAAATGTCTCACTCGGACTCTGTCTGAAGAACTATATCTTGCTTCTTATCTCTTCTGTTTTCTTTGACAGAAAGTACTTCTTCATGAAGGAGAATACAACATTTTCCCATGTATCGAAAGAGTCGGCCTTCTGTGAGAGAAGCCAAGCGTGACTCTTACCAGCTAGAGTGAAAGGAAACAATCGTAGCTTCACCTGATCGTTAGTGACACCCGAATGATGAAAGGTATTACGTACTTCATGTATCCGGCATAGATGCTCATACGGTAACTCGTGTTCTAACTCGTGGAAGATGGGTAGAAGATTGAACATGTTCAGTGGAATCGTAAAATCGCTCGTAAGTGGTGTCAGTCGCATACAAGATGGAGGCCCATCTTGCAACGGTGTGTACAAGTTGGAGAGAGGCTCTTCAGGTTGCACTACTTCGTCAGCCATCTTATGAGATGGATTACTAGAAACAGGAGATTATCTAGGTCGACGAACTCTCCTACGTGAGTAAGTTTTATTCTTGCTAATACTAGAAGTGCCTTAACGCAGTATCATACACTTTTAGCAAGACTCCAAAACTATCCTAACATGCACAAATGGTGCAATTTATGCTCAAACAATCAAAATTTGTGTTTTCAAGTATGGAGTTTTGAAAACTTTGCTTTTGGTCTATATTTTACTATGCCCTGTTCAGAGGAACAGTTGGACGCGAGACTAGGATGGCTCTACTACACGTCTCAGAAGAGTAGGCAGTCACTTCACCATGTGGTGTGCTACCAAGAATCTCACTCATGATGAATCTGGGGAGGGGAATGAGAAAGGTAGTTGGTCCACCGAAATCTGGTAACTAATTACTCTAATCCTCATGGCTATATTTTTGTCCTTTTCTGGAGGAGCCTACTTTGGGCTCTACTTGATTGATTTTAATTAATTTTTTTTTGGTCTAGGGCTTTCAAGAATCAAGTAACGTCCAATTTACCTACATTGGGTAATGACTTCCCAATGGTTGTTATGTGGCTCGGGTTCAGCCTTATGCACAAATGTAAATTGCAGTGTGGAAAGTGTAGGAACCGTTATGGCCGCAGTTTACAAACTGTGAAAACCATGCACAGCGGAATAAAGGTTCTCACGATTTTGAGGCTACAACAAGGACCATGAGGAGAAATTAGGGTTGGACCTCCTGACAGGCTTGGGCTTCCCATGTTCGCCCAGAACACACGGCCCAAGTCTGTCAACAAATAGATTATTCCATTAAAGGTCATTGTTGCACTACCGCCTAATCCCAAATTACGTGTATTACGTTTATGGGCTCCATATTATATGCTCGTTGATCTCCCCGTGTTTAAGGTATCGAATGCCCATTGATAAAGTCAAGTTACTGACAACTACATTAATCAACTTCTTATGTCCTTGAGTAGTCCCACTTAACCTCATTGTCATGTCGGATTAAATCCACTTGCAGGGTTTAAGGGGACATCATCAGCCCGACTTCCTGCGGGTCACGGATTCCTTCTATAATCAACATCACACCTTACATACAATGTCATTACCCAATCCATCGAGTTTGTTGTTTCACAAATGAATCTCACTCATTGATGATTTAAAGCAATGTACAATGCACGTAAGTGCCCGTTATTATATCCGGATTAAGTGGACAAGCATTTATAATAACAGAGGTGTTTGTTCTCTTATATAGTCAGTATAAAGAGAAATAACCTCACTTGGTCCTGTTCAATACACACAAAGTGTACTAGTGTAATCCTGTAGTCAAGATAGACTAATACCAGATTATACTACAACCATACCAATGGTTTGTCCAAATCTATCTAGGTTGTGAACGTTTACTTATACTTTATAAGGTACTGATGATATGATCTTCTGTGTGTCACCACACACCATATTATCTACAACATAAAGTATTAGACGCATGCATATAACTAATAACATATATAATATGCATAACATTTGCCCATATGATTCTCATTCAAAATATAAATAATTATAGTTAATACAAAAGTAATGCTTTTAATATATAACCCTATCAGAAAGTAAATTTTAAACAATCACATAAGCATGCTTGAACACACAAGTATCCTCTTACTAGGGCTTTGAGGAGGTTTAGAATTTACCTCTCAAGCCGTGCTTATATGCTGCTTGAGGAGAAGGCAACGTTGGTTGGCGCGTGATCTGAGAATTAGGCCCAACCTTTCGAGCTTTACCCTGTTTTAAGTTAAAATAAAGGCCCACTTAAAAAATCCACAAGTTGGGTTTTTGACAATTTATATAACTTTTCCTTCAAGGGCTCAAACTTAAAACTAAAATAAGATTATACTAATCTAATTAACTAGTTTTAGATTGATAACTAGTTAACCTAGATTAACTAGAGTCAATTAGACTTAGAGTGTTGATTCAAAGTGTGTGAGCTATGATCCACAACTTGCCTCACACACTTGAAATTCCCAAGGCAATTAAAACTCTAATCCAGTGGTAAGTATAAAACTTTAATCAAGTTTAACTCATGTTCATCATAAGAAATCAATAAAAAACCAATTTTTTTTTTTTTTTTTTCGTTTTTCTTTTTATCACTAACTATTACAAACAAGTTCCACTGTTTTCTCCTATTTTATTACATAATACAGGCTCAGAGTACAACTGTTCGTCATAAATTAACTGAACTGCAAAAAAACTGGACACCCTTCACTAGAGGTGCTTGGACGGTTGCCCCCACCAGTCCGCGTGGTCACCCTCCAGTGCCAGTGAAAGGTTGTCAGTTTTTGTGTGTGTCTTCAGCTCCTCTCCAACTTTGTTTTCCTACAACCTGATTAGTAAAAAAGTAGATCAGTACAGAGAAACAATTAAATAAAATAATGAAAAATTGAAAAAAAATAGAAATGGAGAGATGAGAATGATGATCCCTTCTTAGATTCTCAACCAATCACTCTCACTCTTTCAATCCCCAGCAACGATGCCATTTGAAGCTTTAGATTGTAGTGAGTATACTTCAAAAGAGTTTGTTTTAGAAGTTGAGATTCATCCTAAATTGTTTAGAGTTTGAGTGAGGGAGATGTGAAAAAGAAAGGTAGACTCTTATAGGATTAGAATGGTTCTAAGATAATGAAAACTTGAAAGCTTTGATTGCTGTATTGAAATGAATTGAAAACAGGAAGGGGAAGATTGATTAAAACATTGAATTAAAAGCAAGCAAATAAGATTGAAAATTAAAACAAAGAACAAGCAGACAAGATTGAAGATTAAAATAAAGAACAAGCACATAACAAGATTGAAATGAAATAAAACAACAAGAAAATATAAACATGAATTGGAAAACAAGAAAAGAAATTAAACAAACCAAATGGTTTAGATCCTAAGACGATGGATAGTTTCTCTCTCCTTTGCTTTTAGCTTATATACCCATACATTTGCCTTCTACAGATTTGCCCTTCTCCATTACAAACTAGACACCTCACACTTTCACTTTTGCTTTTGCTTTTTGGTTTTTTATGACCAAGGTAGGTTTAGGGAGAAATTCATCATATTTTGAGATAAGGGCTTCCATCTTTGGTCTTCTGATTTGAGGGCTTTGACTTTTGACATTGATTGTTGACTTTAACCGGTTAACTTTGACTTTTTCAGCACTTTTCCATAGCCGCTACTGGTTTTCATTATAAGCATGATTAAGGCTCCTTTTGGTGCTAAGACGCAGCTTTTATGATAAGTGGTCTGAAATACTCCTTAACCTGAAAAAGGCAGTAAAAGTTATGAGTTGTCTTTTCGTTAAGCGTAAGAGGGACTATAATGCAGCAATATATTGTTAATAAAATGCACATTTGGGAGCTGATCAATGCGCACCAACAAAAGGAAAACTAACATTCCAAAAGATGCCTTCCTTATAGAACAATTTCCATCCCTCACAAAGACCAACGGAATCGTCAAATATAAAGATCCTGGTCATCCTACCATTCCTTGCACTATATGAGACAAGTACACTGCCACTACCTTGCTCGATCTTAGAGAAAGTGTTAACCTCTTTCCATACTACCTATTTAAACAACTCGGGTTCCACGAGCTTACACCTACCACCATGGCATTGCAATTAGCCGATCGATCCATCAAATACCCAAAAGGAGTGGTCGAAAATATGCTTGTCAAGGTTAAGTACTTTTACTACCATGTTCATTTCATCATCCTCAACACCGAAGTAGCTCATGATGCAATACCCATCATTCTAGGGCTCCCATTCTTGGCAACTGCCAACGCCCTCATAAATTGCCGTAATGGATCTATTACCATGTCTTTCGGGAATTTCTCAGTAGAAGTCAATGTTTTCAAGATGATGCAACAGCAGATGGAAGAAAAGTTGGATGATGAAGTTAGTATGATAGACAGTGTAGTGCAAGAATACTCTGATCGGACTTTCCCAGAAAATGAGGTGCATTAGTTCTTATCCTTAAGAGATTCAAGGGGTTCGATATGGATAAGTATAAAAAAAAAATACCTCAGTAACTTTGGAATCAGTTCCCTTATGCATTTCAGATGATGAGTCACTTGAACATGAAGAGGCATCACCAACCCAGGCATTTTCAATGGAAGAACAGAATCCTGTAGAGACATTGTTACCCACAACACCTACTTTAAGCCTTTCCCTCCTGACCTAAAATATATCTACCTTGATACCGATGGTACACATCCCATCATCATTTCATCCCAGTTGTCAAAAGAGGAAGAAGAGCGATTAATTAGAGTGATTCAAAAACACCATTCTGCCATTGGTTGGTCTCTTGATGATATAAAAGGAATTGATCTAAAGATTTGCACCCACCAGATTCACCTGGAAGAGAATGCCAAGACCTCTAGAGAGCCACCATGCCGGTTAAACCCAGCTATGAAAGAGGTAGTAAGGGCAGAGATCCTAAGATTATTGGATGATAGAATCATTTACCCCATATCTGACAAAAACATATTCATGCGGTGCCAAAGAATTATGGGATTACAATGGTCCACAATGAGGAAAGAGAGTTAATTCCAGCAAGTGTTCCCATCATGTGGAGGATTTGTATTGATTATCGGAAATTGAATGTCGTCACAAGGAAAGATCATTTTCCCCTGCCGTTTGTAGATCAGATGCTTGAACATTTAGCTGGACATACTTATTACTGTTTCTTGGGTGGGTATTCAGGGTACTTTCATATTTTATTTGATGAAGCAGATCAAGAAAATACTACTTTCACTTGCCCTTTTGGAACATATGCTTATACACGTATGCCCTTCGGTCTCTGCAATGCGCCTGCCACATTTCAGCTGTTGCATGTTACACATTTTTAGTGATATGGTGGAGAGATTCATGGAAGTTTTTATAGATGATTTTTCCCTCTATGGAGATTCTTTCGACGATTGCTTATCCAACCTGTCCAAAGTATTGGCGCATTGTCAGGAAAAGAATTTGGTCCTTAATTGGGAAAATGTCACTTCATGGTAAAAAAGGGAATAGTGTTAGGTCACGTTGTGTCTTAAAATTGTATAAAAGTAGATAAAGCTAAAATAGACAAAATTTCTACTCTACCTATTCCACGGAACATCCGTGACATACGAACCTTCCTAGGCCATGCTCGATTTTATCGATGATTCATCCAAGATTTCTCAAAAATTGCTAAGTCATTAACTATTCTTCTTATAAAAGATGTACCCTATGAGTTTAACTCTGAATGCATGCAGGCTTTTGAAAAGTTGAAAGCCGCCTTAATAACTGCACCTATAATTCAACCTCTTGATTGGTCAAAACCGTTTGAGCTCATGTGTGACGCCAGCGACTACGCTATTGGCATTGTTCTTGGTCAAAAACATGATTAGGGGCCTACAGTTATTTACTATGCAAGTAAGACACTAAATGAGGCTCAACGGAATTATACGACCACTGAAAAGGAATTCTTAGCCATTGTCTATGCCTTAAACAAATTTCATCCTTATTTGATAGGGTCAAAAACCTTAATATACACTAATCATGCAACACTTAGGTACCTTCTCACGAAGAAGGATGCTAAGCCGATGTTAATCCGGTGGATTCTCCTCTTACAATAATTCACTTTGGAGATAAAATATAAAAAAGGAGTTGAAAACGTAGTGGCTAGCTACCTATCTAGGTTAACTGATGATAGTGACAGTGATTCCGAGCCCATTTTGGATTCTTTTCCTGATGAACACCTTTACGCGATCCTTTCTGCACCCTGATATGCTGATATTGTGAATTATCTGGTAACTGAAGAGACTCAGCCATTATGGAATAGAAATCAGAGGAAGAAGTTCCTGGCTCAAGTAAAGTACTACCATTGGGATGACCCATATCTTTTCAAATACTGCCCAGATCAGACCATCCGATGTTGCATTCTAGAATGGGAACAATTTGTAGTCATTTCCTTTTACCACGAGTAGGCTTGTGGAGGGTATTTTAGTGCAAGTAAAACTACTGCTAAGGTCTTACAATGTGGATTCTGCTGGTCAACACTCTTTCGCGATGCATTTCTTCAAAGTAAAGCATGTGCTCGTTGCCAACATCTCGGTCGTATTTCTGCACGTAACATGATGCCCTCAAATCCCATTCTCATAGTGGAGATTTTTTACGTCTGGGGCATCGATTTCATGGGACCTTTCCCAACTTCTAATGGTTTCATCTACATCCTAGTAGTCGTAGACTATGTATCTAAATAGATTAAGGTCATACCATGTCGTAACAATGATAACATAATAGTCATCGGGTTCATAAAAGAAAACATTTTTTCAAGATTTGGTGTTCTAAAAGCCATCATCAGTGATGGTGGATCACATTTTTGCAATCGAGCTTTTGAACATATCATGAAAAAATTTGGAGTAACCCACAAGGTTGCAACTCCATACCATCTTCAAACAAGTGGTCAAGTAGAAGTCTCTAATTGAGAGATTAAACATATCTTGGAGAAAACAGTTAATCCAAATAGGAAAGACTGGTCATACATAACCGCTTTTAAAACACCTATAGGGATGTCCCCCTATAGGCTTGTCTTTGGAAAACCTTGTCACTTACTAGTTGAATTAGAGCATCGTGCCCTGTGGGCAATAAAAACCCTTAATTATAATCTCGATGCGGCAAGTGAAAAATGTAAAATACAAATAAACGAGCTCGAAGAGATTCAAAATGATGCTTATGACCTTTCAAAAGATTACAAAACCAACATGAAGAAGATTCATGACAAACATATTTCATGAAAACATGTCGAAGTTGGTCAAAAAGTTTTGCTTTATAACTCTATATTGTATCTTTTTCTAGGAAAACTAAATACTCGATGTACTGGTCCTTTCAAAATAACGGAAGTTACCCCTTATAGGGTTATTACTTTAAAAAACAACAAGGATAACAACACATTTCAAGTAAATGGTCAGCGCCTCAAACATTTTCATGAGTTACTATCTATGAATATCAAAGAAACTCTTCTCCAAGATCCCATCTACGAAGATTGAATCCTCTTTTCTGATGTATTCCTTTCCCATTCCATTCCATCTTTTGCTTTAAGGGGATACATCAATAAGGTAACCGGACCTCTCCACTTGGAGGCTGTGGTTGTAAGTGCCGGAGCCTTAGTCCACAATATATCTCGTATATTCTTTGTAAAACACTTTTTACTCGTCGTTTGAGTAAGTGTGAACCTGTGGAGCGAGTATACAATTTTTCTTTTCTTTATTTTACACTTCTTTTATAAAAATATTTGTTTTCTTTGTGCTATTAATGATAAGATTCTCGATACATCAATAGTCAAGTGATTTTTCAAAGCGGGCAATGGATTTTACACAGACCAACCCCTAGAACAACACAATCTAGGGGCATTTTGAGATCAGCTTTGCGTACTAAGGCTCACCTATATCACCGAACTATTCTCCCGGGCTAGTATATTCCATGTCTTGAGCAGTAAATCCCCCAACTCACATAGTTGAAGCTCTATCTGTATAGAATGGTTTCGCCACAGAACCGACATGAAAGTTGCCTCAGATTATTTGTTATGGTTTGTTTTCAAATAGTAGCATCTATAATCATAACTTTTGAGTACGAGTTTCTTAAAACATCTCTCCATAGCTTTCAAAACAGAAGGATATAAAAATGAAAGTTATATGCCCCGGAGTCACCAAAATGATACTGGATTAATGTATAATTTTATCCTCTTGGAAACACCTCTATATGGTTAGAGATATATTTTGATTGAGAAAACCAACTTTAAAAAAAAAAAAAAAAAAAAAAAAAAAAAAAAAGAGGCGTCTCCAAATGAGAATTAAACAAATAGAGTAACCCAAAGTGATACTATCCTCTGTTTAATTCTATCTTTTACCTCCAACACTCTATTTTCTCTCGAGAATCTGACGTTAAAAGACTCAAACTTGTACAAAATTTTCAAAATTTTCCTTTCATAAAAATCTTTTCCGATTCGTTTAAATCTTTTCCCCTTCTCAATCTCTCTCTTTTCAAAAATGTCTTTTGTAGCGAACAAAAACCCTCCACCTAGCAAGACTAGATAAATTAGTTTCAATGATCATGTGCAAGCACTTCCTAGAGAATTGCAGCATAAGATATGGACACATCTACCGAAAATCATTCCTGGTTTAAGTATGAGTTCATACGCACGTAAGAGACGAGCTATGAGAGAAGGCTAGTGCTTGAATTGTCAAATACCAACTTGCCCCAGTCTTCAATCTCATAATAATTCTATTTATAATGTCTACACGTGTTATCCTCCAGTGCATTACACTCAATCTAAAAGAGTAATCCAGCCATCTGGTTGGGATTGACTCTAGTTTTCAAAAACTTCCAAGTCTTGGGGATCTGACTTAAAATGACTCACCTTTTTAAAATTTCAGTCAAAGTTATTCAAAACCCAAAAAAATTAATTAAATTTCCTTCTGTTATCTGTATATATTTCCATACAGTTCTTCTATAGTTTTTTCCATCATTTGTTTCTCATTCACCGTTGGATGTGAGTTTACCTTATACCGTTACGTTGCATTTTCTATGCTGATCGTTTTGGTACCTCACGGGTCAAGATCAGACGAGTAACGAAACACGGATCGGCTCTTGAAGTTGGCAAGCCACTGATGACAAGATCGGAATTTCCTGATTTTATTTGAGCTTGGGCCAAAATTTCAATTTCATTAAAGAGGCACGTGCCTCATTTGGGCTTGGGCCAAAATTTCAATTTCATTAAAGAGGCACATGCGAGGCACGTTCCACCAAACCATTTAACCTACGCGATCGCCCAACTTCCCTTCTTCTTCCTTAGAAAATCCCCAACCCTAGCCACCCACACCAACTCGCGACCGCCCCTTCTTAATTGGAGACCGCGACTGCGACCTCACCTCAACACACCACCACTCCAAATTTTTACTATCTGCCCCATTTTCAACCCTCATTCCAACTCAAACCCACAATTTTATCAATCCCAACTCTAAATTTTAAGACATTGTTGCATATGGTCAATGCAATCGCACTCTGCGAAATGAGATTAGTATAACTTATAATAAATCACTCATTTGTGATCTTAATTTTTTCTATCATCCTTGCTTGAGAACAAGCAAGATGCTATTTAGGGGTGGTCATCAGCTCCCAAATGTGTGTTTTATTACCCTTATATTACTGCATTACAGCCCGTCTTACACTTAACAAAAAGACAACTCATAGCTTTTATTGTTTTTTTAGGATATAGAGAATTTCAGACCATTTATCATAAAAGCTGCATCTTAGCACCAAAATAAGCCTTAATCACGCTTATTCTGAAGACCAGAAGCTGCTATGGAAAAGTCCTAAAAAAGTCAAAGTCAACAGTCAAACTCAAAGGTCAAGTTCAAAAGTCAAAGCCCTTAACTCAGAAGACCAGAGATGGAGGCCCTTATCTCAAAATATGACATTCTCCCAAAACCTACCTTGGTAAAAAAGTAATCAAAAAGTAAAAGAAAAAGCAAAAGCAAAAGTGAAGTGTGAGGTGTTTCATTTGTAATGGAGAAGGGCAAATATGTAAAAGGCAAAAGTAGGGGTATATAATCTAAAAGATAGGGAGAGAGAAAACATCCATTGCTTTAAGGTCTAAACCATTTGGTTTTTTAATTTCTGGTCTAGTTTTTCAATTCAATTCCTTTACTTTATTGTTCTTCATTTTCTTTTATTTACATCTTGTTATTTTACTTTGTTTGATTTCAATCTTCAATTTTATCTTGTTGTTCTTATTTCAATGTTTTCATGTCATTTCAATACCAACAACTTGAGTTTTCATGTTTTCATTAGCTTAAACTAATCAATCTATACCAAGAGTATACATTTATTCTTCACAACTCCCACACTTAAACTCCAAACAATTTAGGATGAACCTCACTTCTTACAAACTCTTTGAAGTTACCACCATTAACTAAAACTTCATCTTCCCTAACACTTAACCATCTCATCAACCTCTGGTCTATCTGCAAGACTTTATCTTCCTAAAATTACAAACTTGTTAAATGATCAAAAGCTACCGATATTTGTTTATTTTCATGGCGGGGGATTTTGTATTTGTAATGACCTAGAATTTTACCAAAGGGTAATCCGGTTATTTTACGTGTTGGTTTAGTTCTACTATAGGAAATTATGTGTTGACTGTATTTGGTTTGGTGTGTAAATGCAATGGACTTGTTTTGTAATTACAATATTTTGATGTGAGCTTGTGTACTTTTTTTTAATACGAATAAATCCGATAAAAATTGTACACAGTTGATGTGTAGTTACTATTACTATGGGTTTGTGAATTGTTTGTTGGATTGTAACAGTTTTAAGGCAGTTTTTTTTCTATTAGTAGCCTCGTAATTAAATTTGGTTAGTGAAATAAATACCTTAGCTTATCTTAGTGTTTGATTTATGTGGGCTTAATCTGTGTGGACTTTATTATAAATATTATGGGGTCTTCCTTATTATTGGGTCTAGTATTTTATTGGGCCTTCTCTATTAATATTTAGCATGTTATATTATTGAGCTTGCCTTATTATATTGGCCTTGTTTTGTTACTTGGGTTTATTCTATTATTTGGGCCTGGTGTATTATATTTAATGGCTGTTTTATTGTGCTAACTGCTAACTAATAGCCACACATGGATTATTGTGGGATAAGGATTATAACTTTATAAGCGGGAAACACCTCCTACTTGCATTAAAACAGGAGTTATTGGTTCTCTACTTTGGGGGATTCTTATCTTCTTGACGGGGAAAAACAAAGAAAAAGCGGGGATGGACTCTTGTCATGGAGGGATGGCTATTAAAAAAAATTAATAGTTAGAAATCACCACTACCTGCTTGCAGGCGGGTCAAGTTCATAGGAAAGGAATGAATTCAATGCCTTAACATGGGTTGCTTAGGATTAGCAAGGTATATACAAGGGGGTTGGATCAGCGAGAAGCAGCCATCAATGATTTAATGGATAGCTAGTGTATTGTTTGTTTTCCCTCCACTTTCAAATATCATGTTTGTTATGTTTTAATTATGATTTTTCTCTTGTCCTTTTCTAATTGGTTCAGTAGATCGACTTGTTTGGGTATTATTCATGGGTTCATATTATACAACAAGTTTTGTTTTGGTTGGTACTTAGGAGATTTATAATTACTGTTACTGAGAGAAATTTAATGGAGGAGTTGGTTTCGCTGGAAAAACAGTTCATATGTGTTAACCGAACCTAGTATTTAAGCACATGCTAGCCAGGTAGCTACAGGCCACCATTTGGCCTCTGCCAAGCAGCACCAGGCCATTCTACAGGTCGCTTCAGGCCGTCTTCAGGCCACATGCAGAGCCACTGCATGCCATTTCTAGGCTACAGGTAATTTCTAAGTTTTAAATTAAATTATCATTTGATTTCTCGTGTAACTATATTTTAGTTAGCATAGTAATGGACTAATATTATTTTATGGGTTAACTTGTATTACCCCTCCTAGATGAGCCAATTAGGATACCCCCTAGATGGGAAATTAGGGTCTCCCCCCAAGTACACACAAAAAACAAGTCAACTTGGGTTGACCGTATTTTTTTTGTGTGTATTTCGGGGGAGGGGGGGGGGGAGGGGTGTAACACTAACTAACCCTTCTTTTATTGGCATTGAGATTTGAGGGGGGGGTATAACATTAACTAACCCTTCTTTTATTGGCATTGAGATTTTTGTTCATTGTTTGAGAATTCGAGGAAAACCTCAAAAGATTAGAAGTGAAGTGATGTATAATGTAGAATACCAATTCAAGTAGGGAATCAGTTATTGGATGTTAGATAATCAAAACAATAGTGAGGAACCCATGCCGCCTTCCTTATCAGAATGGCTTAATCAATTTCCATAGTTTCTTACACCCCAAGAACAGAACTACGACTTGCTTGATCCCTAAAAAGGGTACATAGGTGGCCACCCGGCAGCCACTTCCATAGGAAAACCCCTACCCCTTGTAACAAGGAGATCGGTTGTTCAAGTTATTTTGTTACTGTTTAATTTTGGTTAAATATATTTTCATAATTGTTAAGCAAGCATGATCCAAATATTTTGATATATAATATTAATTAATATTGCATGCTAACGTGTTTCATGAAATTTTGTTAATTGATACAATCACAAGCATTTAACAAGAAAACGGTAAGATTCGCGGTGCAGCTAAACGGTAAATAAAGCTTGTCTTTTGGTAGTCAATTTCATTTCAAGTTGATTATTATATATTAACTTCGTATCAAACGTTGAGCGCTGGAGCATATTAACGTACAGAGATGAATATGTGCTCCCATAAGATAAGAAAAGGCATACGTGCAAGTTAAGAAAAATTTAACGTGAATGCAGCGCACTCACTAGTTGATGCAACAACTCTTTTAGCTATTTATTTTAATTTTAAATTGATTCCTTTTAAGTTGTTTTGTAAGAATTTAATATTTTTTTATTCTTTAATAATAAATCCACATTATAATGCATCTATTTGTTAGAAATGATGACGTTAATTAGCGTTCAGGGGTGAAATACCGATCTTGGGTAAGAGATCGGTTTCATGGCGCTACAGTATTGAGTCAGCTTTCTCATTAACTCATCAAAGATATCTTAATAAGTTGGTTGAAAATGCTAAGGTTGTTGCTGTGTCAGTTGAGTACTCTTCCTACTGTTTATGATGATTGTTGGGATGCTCTGCAATGGTTTGCGTCTCACTCCAGTAGAGGGTCTGGGTTTGACGAGCCATGGTTGACTAAGTATGGTGACTTTGATCGACTCTTCTTGGGTGGTGATAGTGCAGGTAATGTGCAATTGCATTCCTACTTGCGTTATCACGTATTTAGGTGACAGTAAACCTTTTTGGTATTTTGAAATGAGTTTACGTTCTTGATTTACAATTTTCTAGGAAATTTAAAACAAATAAATCTCCACACCTTATGCCGTGATATAAACACACACACCATGACACCAGCCACCAAGTGGAACAACATTTGCAAAATCTAGAGTACGCATGATGTATGTGCACTCTCCCATCTGGGCCTTCCACCAGCAAAAGGTGAGGGTGTATTGCCCCACAAAAGTCTTGAATCTAGAATCCTGAATCCAGCGCACCGGTGCATCCAGCGCACTCTAGAATCGCTAAACAACACTAGTATGACCTTGTAAACTACATGTGCAAGACTACAACTCACATTTCAGCTTCATTGATCAAAGTACAACTTACTTGTATTATGCTTCAATATGTATTTTCCAGCTACTCCCACTCAAGATAAGCTCGGTGCCTTTGGCTATGGTATTTATTATTGCATAACGGTAGAAAATCAAGATAATACAGCATACTGGTAGATGGTAAAAGAGTAAAGCAACTTCTTTAATCTTTTGTCAATCTCTAAACAAACATTGTCCCCATTATCCACCCCCACTAATAAGGCCTTGGGGTACATGAAAAACATCTGCAAATTCTTGTAGTAGGGGAGCCATTGCTTCTGGAATATCTTGCTTCAGTTCGGTGGCAGTGATTGAAAAAATTTGTCGAACAAGTGCATGGGTGTTCTTTCTTAAAAATTTGGACAAACCCTTAGCAAATATCATCTTAATAGAAGGCACTAGCTCCTCGCCACCCTTTAATGTTATTATATTATCGCCCTTCTTGAATGATAGTTGCAATTTATGAAGATTAATCAGCACATTACTACACTGCTTGAGCCAATCTCCACTAAACACCATATCACAGCCTCCTAATGGTAAGAGTTGTATATTGTCCTCGAACATGTGACCCTGCATTTCCCATTTTAACTTATTGCATATGGCCTTGCAAACAGTTCTATCTCCATTAGCTACAGTTACCAACATATGAGCAGTTGGTTCTATGTCACAACCCACTTATTTAGCTATTTCTGGGTCGAGGAAGCAATGTGTACTACCAGTATCTATCAATACAGTAATTGGTCTCTTCTTGATCATGCCTTGAATTATGATTGTGTTTAATTTGTTCCATATTTCTTGTCAAAGGATGAAGTGAAACCTCCATATCAGTTTCCACTTGTTGTATTATTTGTTTTTCCTCACATACAACTTCATCAGGTTCATGCTCCTCCTTTGTCCTTGCCAACATATACAAGTGTTGAGTAGTACACTTGTGCCCAGGCTTGTCAGTTTCATCACAGTTATAAAAAAGCCCTCTTTCCCTTCTGATTTTCATTTATGCTGGTGTAAGTCTTTTAATGGGTGGTACAGTGGTGTTGATATTATTGGGATTGACTGGGATGGTAGTATAGTGTTTGTGATTTTTGGGATAGGAATGGATGTTGTCGGTTGTTTATTCTGGTAGGATGGAGTGGAAAAATAGGATGTGGTGTTGGTGAAGTTTTTCTGTATTGGTTTTGTTGTCGTCTTAACTTGGGCATCTAATGCTACTTCCTGCATCTATCCTTGCGATGTACAACGCATTGCTCAGATTGGTAGGTTTAAACATTTGTACAGAAGCTTTCTTTCAATTCATCTTTCAAACCCACTTAAGAAACTAAGAACAAAATATTCCTCGGTGAGTTGCTTGTTCTTATTTACCATGAGGGCTTGAAGCTTTTCCAATTGTTCAAAGTACTCGATCATCTACACAACCCACTTGAACAGGTTTGTTAAAACTCCTTACATAGTTCTCTTGGCCCACTAATTCAAATCTACCACATATTACTTTGACCAAGTCATTCCAATCTAATAACTCTTTCCCTTCTTGATAAGTGAGAAACCAAGAATCTGCTCTGCCTTTGACTTACAATGAGGCTACATACACTAATTTTCTTAACATCATCTATTGGGTAGAGTTGAAAAAATTGACTACATTTTCTAGCCCAGACCCGAGGGTTAGTCCCATCGAAACGAGGAAAATCTAACTTTGGGTTCTTAAGAAGCTTACCATGGTCATTAATGTCGACTGAAAATCGTTGACGGAAGTTGTTTATGGAGTGTTTCACTTATGTGAATGTTTCTAATGGAATTTAGGAGCTTGAAGGCAAACCCACTGTTGGCATATTCTTCCCTTTGTCGTTAAATATCTTAAAGAGTTGTTGTCCATTTTCTTTTTTGAGAGTTCAAATCTAGCATCCAGCTTCTTTTCCAATACCTCTCTTGCTTGTATCTCCTTTATTAACTTGTCATTCAACTGGTTCACCAACCCTGCATTTCATTCACTTGTTGTTTAGTCTCTAGCCATTTTTTCTACATCAGCCACCATCATTTTTGCCATAATCCATCCGCTCTTGATACCAATTGATCTGTCTAAAGGATTGGATATAACAATTGAACTACTAAAATGACAAATATGAACAACAAACAACATCTGCTTCAAGAGAATGCAGAGCCTCTTTTATTTCTTTATTTTCTTCTCTAGTTTTATGTCTGCATCCATACCCAATATAAGGCGGGGCACGGTATTGACACCCCACTTTATGGGATTGGCACCCTTTGGCAAAAAGTAGAACAATAATGGTTATTTCTTATATGTCCTTTTTACACCCCACATGCCCGATAGTTCTACGACATCGGATTTCCCCGAGATCCCATATTCTAAAGTAGGCAGTTGCCGCGAGATCGCATAATACACGGCATCGGGTTGCCGCGAGATCCTATATCCCACGGTAGGGAGTTGCCAAGGAGGATTTTTTTGTGTTTTTTGTTTTTTTTTTCACTTCAAATTTTGCGTATTGAACACACACGACATATGGATACCTCATTTTCTTCTTTAGAGCTTAGTTATACACTCCAAAAACAATACCAAAACAATGAAAAAAATGTACAATCGAGGCATAATTTTGCTATCTCGCGGCAAATATTTTCATATGCTATAAAAAAAAAACTTGTGATCAAATTAATGAAGAAGAGTTTTGATAATTAACATGAGCAAAGACTCTATTTTAGTAAATACAACCATCTCGCGATAACTAACTTTTTTTACGGTGGCTATTAAAAAACATTTAAAATAAAAAAGGACCCACGCCAACAACCTTTCGTGGGATATGGGATCTCACTGCAACCCGATGCCATGGATGGTGCAATCTCGCAGCAACTTCTTACCGTAGGTGTTTTTTTATGTGATTAATGGAGGGGTGCCAATACCTTGGAATTGGTCAAAGGGGTGCCAATCCCATAAAGTGGGGTGTCAATACTGCGACCCACCCTATAAGCCAGATACAAAAGATACTACTTGCTTTAAGCCCTACACGTGGTTGTCATCACCCTACACGTGGATTCCATCTAACACTCTCCCATGACTGACCTACTTTCTAATTCAAAGACTACAATACCCTCAGACATAGGAAATAAATTACTTTTATACCCTATCAGTCCTATAAGGACATGACAGCTTTTTTCGCTGTGATTTAATAAATAGCAATGCTAGAGTACGCGGGATGAATGGGTGTGCAGTCATCTTGTACCTTGGTTATAGACTTTGTGGGGCAGTACACACGCAACCCCTTGGTTATTGGAAGGCCCAGATGCTCGAGCACAGGTACAACAAGCGCATGCTAGATTTTGCATTTAATAAATTCTCATATAATGGGATTTGATGGGGGCCTTATGCATTAGGGTCATAGGGTGAGACATGGTCTGGTCCATTCTTGTAAAATTTTATAACTACATCTTGTTGAGGGTGGTCTTTGAAAACCATGGACAATGTGGACCTTGGATACTATGTGAAAGTAGTGTATCATCCATAGCGAAATAAGTTCATAACTTATTTCGCTATGGATGACAAGAAAAAGTTCAACCTCTGTCCTTCTCCTACTTTCTTCTTCCTCTTCTTTTCCTTCCTCTCTTTCTCTGTCCTCCCCTTCTCTATCCTAATTTGGTGAAGGTTAATGCTGGTGCCATTCTAAGATGTCTAGTATAGTAGTATCCTATGTGATAAGAAGCTCTTAACAAAGGATGAGATGACAGATGCCAACATTGTTGTGTTATTTTGAATAAAACAAGAGGTGAACTTAGAATTGGGCTTGGGCGCTTTGATCCCTTATCTTCTTTTTGGTAAAATTGTTTCCTATTGATAGGGTTGGAAATAGAATTGGATATGGATTGGGAAACAGAAACGTAGTAGACTAGTAGACTCCAATCCCTATAAGGAAACTGAAGCAGTTCCCTACAAAAGCGGATTTACTAGATCCCCATGTTTCTTGTCTCTATAGAAAACGCCTCTACTAGCAGCCTATACAACATCTGTAAAACTACTTTCTAAACTACGTTTTGGGCAATCATAAGATCAGTATCGTGGTTCTTCCTTTTCATCTTTGGTTTATCTGTAGTAAACAAAAGAGAGTATAACTGGCTATTGTATCCTGGAAGTTGACGCGCTTTGTCTGTATAAGGAGAAACAGATGCGAAACAACCTTAAAGAAAGCGTTTCGATTCTTGCCTCCAGCCAGCCTTCTTTATATTCACTGTTTGTTCTTGTTGTAGAAATTATATTCCAACAATTTTAAGGTTGTTTGACAATGAATACAAAGAAAGGTTAAGATTCCTAGTTTTCGTTTATGTGTTAAGCGATTATGAGTTGAAGATAACAAGTTAAGAAGATAGTATACTATGGTGGGTGGTTCGGTCTCATCCTCGTCTAATGACAAGCAATACCCTGGGAAGTTGACATGGTACGTGGTGATCACATGTATTTGTGTTTGGAAAATAACTCCACAGTGACGGATATGATATTGACAATCATTAAGGAGACTGGAGGTTAGAAGTAAGAGCTTTGGTAATCTTGTAGTGTAGAAGCATCGAGGCCCGATTAGTGTTATACGCTACTCCCCAGATGCTTCTATGTTTGCTTCAGGAGATCTCAATCGAGAAGTCGTTGTATGGGATCGGGTTTCACGAGAGATGAAACTTAAAAACATGTTGTACCACACAGCTCGTTTAAATTGTCTTTCTTGGTCTCCTGATAAACACCATGGTGGCTACTGGCTCACTAGACACGGGCGTAAGGGCGCTCACCTGGGTGGCGTGTATAGGTTGGCTTTTACTGATGAGTGTAGAAGATGCATATTGAATGTCATGATATTAATGAGCTTAAGAGATGGGATTCACAATTTATTTACCTCGATCAAGTTACTTTGTCTGAGATCATGCTGTAGATTATTGAAGAGTTCGGAATTCGGAGATTGTCAAAAAAAGGAAAAATAGTTCGAAATTCGGAATGGTGAGACAGTGCTGACAAAAGCAGCTATAACTTTTTGCTCGATGATTGGATTCACAATTCGCTTTTTTGCGTTAGAAAGCTAACTCGGAGATGTTTCCAACGGTGTATGGCTCAAAGCATATTGTCCTGAGCTGGATCAGGTTTATAGTTCTTTATGGGACAATTTCTCGTCAAATAGCGAAACGTGGTAATCCGATTTTTCAATCGGATAGGTATCGTATTCCTTAGCAAATCTATGCAATTCTTTGTTTTATATTGTGATATGGATTAAAACATAAAATTACATGCTAGAGTTTTAATCTAAGGAAATTTAAAACCTAAATCTACATGTTCTAGTTATTTATCTAGTCAATATGTTATGACACTGAGTGTTAGTTAACATCCATTGAAAGTTTTTCATTGACTAGATATAATTTTTTGAGATTAATTTATCTTTTGTACATATATCATCACCAAGGTTGGTATCTTTGTTGGTAAGGGATATGCATATAAGGAGATTTTGAAGTTTGTTGATCCCACATCTAGTAGTAATGGAGCTACACTTATATTGATATAGAACCCCACACCTTAGATGTGGTCCAACTAAGAATTTGGCCAAGTGATGGCTAAGGTTGGGGACATCATCAGTCTTGGGTGAGACATCTGTGAGGGTACCATGGATGGTCCCTAGGCTTGGCCCTAGTCATGCCTGACTGGTGAGACAAAGCCGATGGTTCAGTTAGACCAGTTTCGGTCCAAGGTGGAGATTGTTAGGTGTATGGACCTAATAGGATGTTGTTAATCTTAATAATCTTATACGTCTACTTACATGATTTCTTGTTTTGTTAATGTTAGCATGGTAGATTATGTCATATTAATAGGAAATATGTTAAGACCATGAGCATACTTGATTTAATTCCTAATTTGAATGATGATGATTTTGTACACGGTGAATCTTGCACTAAGGCCAAAATCACAAAGAAGCGTCACAAGTTAGTTGAAAGAAATACAAATCTGCTAGACTTGGTATACACTGATATTTGTGAGCTTGAAGGTGTTCTAACTAGAGGTGATAAAAGATATTTTATTACGTTCATTGATGGTTGCTCGAAATTTACATATGTTTAATTGCTGAAGATAAAAAGTTGTGTTTTTTATGCTTTTAAAGCTTATGTACTTGAGGTTCAAAATTAGCATGATAGGAACATTAAAGTAATTCAAAGTGATTGAGGTACTAAATATGGTTATGCTGATTTTAATCTTTTTCTTGCAATCACATGGTATTATTCATGAGATGGCAGCTCCTTATTCACATGAAATGAATGGAGTAGATGAACATAAGAACAAAACACTTAAAGGGAGTAATTGTTGCTATGTTGCTTAGTTCTGGAGCACCCTCAAATTTGTGGATGAAGCTGTTTTGATTGTTAGCTATATATGGGTTGGATAGAATTGCTAATTATAATACAAAGGTTACACTTTATGAGCTATTAAAAAACAAGAAGCCTGATTTGAGTTACTACAAAACATGGGGATGTCTGGCTTTTGTAAGGAAGCATGATCCTAATTTCTCAAAGCTTGAGAGTAAGGCTTTTGAGTGTGTCTCTTTAGGCAATGCCATGGAGAGCAATGCCTATGTTTTTCAAGATATGAAGAGTAAATGTTTTTGTTGATCATCTTATGCTGAGTTTCTTGAAGATAGATTTCCATATTTATTTAGAAATATTGGGGGTGTTAGTGGGGGTAGTATCCTCCAAGGCCCCTAATATTGATGTTTCTGACACTGACATATCTAAATTGCATGATAGAATTATGGACACATAAGATGAACCTAGAAGATATAAAAGAAATTAGGGTCACTAAGGTTTGGGACCCAACTTTGTCACTGTACTTTGGAAGGAGATCCCTCCTCCATTAAATAAGCTCTCATATCTTTTGATTTTGAGTTTTGGAGAGAAGTCATTCGAGTGAGATTGATTCTCTCATGGCAAACAAAACTTGGAAACTTGTTGATTTGCCTATTGGTTGTAAGACGGTAGGAATTGTAACTATACGTGTCAAGTTACATGATGGTGTAATGAGGACTTTAACCAATGTGAGACATGTTCCTGAGCTAAAGAAGAACCTTATTTCTCTTGGTACCTTGGATTCCAAAGGCCACAAGTCTGTGGGAGAAGGTGCAGTCCTAAAGATTGTTAGTGGCTCTTTAGTTGTTATGAAGGGTCAATGACATGGAACCTTGTATAGTTTGATGGGTAATACGGTGACTGATAATTTAGCAGTAGGTGCCTGTAGTAATGATTCTGAGTGCACTAAGATGTGGCATATGCATTTAGGGCATATGAATGAAAAGGGTTTGTTTGAGTTATGCAAGCGAGGGTTCTTGAAGGACTTGAAGAAGCCAAGTATGGGGTTCTGTGAGCATTGTGTTTATGGGAAGCAGTTGATAAGTTCTCAAAAAGTGCATTTTAACCCTCAATTATACCTCTTATTTAGCCATCTTAGTGGACTAACAGTGCTTGTATGTCATGTTTTATGATTATACAGGTGAAAAAGAGAGTTTTGCAGAATATTAGAGAAAAAGGGGTAAAACGGAGCAATTCAGAGCATTAAGGATCACATGGGAAACCCGTGGACAAACATGGAGAAGACCAAGGAATTGAAGCTATGAAATATGAGACTTGGACCTATTTTAAAGCCTATTTGGAAGCCCAAGGCAAAAAAATTTGTTGCTTTGACCAAAGCCCACAAAAGAGGAAAGAAGGATGGAGCAAAAGAGCAAAAATAGACTCTTGCATCTGGGACACAAGGTTCGTGCGTCCAGACGAGACTCTTGCATCAGGGACGCAAGGTCCGTGCGTCCAGACGCGACCCTTGCTTCTGGGACGCGAGGCCTGTGCATCTAGACGCATGAACCGACACTATAACCCACCTTTTTTACTGTTTCAGAAACGAAGTTGGACTCTGAAAGAAGTCAATTTGTAATAAGAAACAAGCCACGATTTGGGATGTTTCTAGAACTCATTGTAACCCCTCTAAATAGAGGACCTAAGTATCTAATGAAACTCGCCAATTCACTTACATTCTTGTCTCCAGAACTTGAGGCAGAGACAGATTAATAATAAAAGATTCGGTTTTCACTAGTCGAGTCTTAATAAATTAGTTTTTCTAGTCTTATGTTTTTCAACTCTTTTTTTTCTTGTTTTTCATGTTCTTCCTTCTTTATGGAAGGCTAATCTCCTCCTTCAAGGGCGAAGATGAAGTCGGTGCTTAGGGTTCGTTGATTCTTCTGGTTCATGGTATTCTCCAATCAAGTTACTTCTTTATGTTTTTAGTTATTAGTTACATCACCCACACCAGGGGATGGAAGTATAGAATAGGTTTATGTTTTGCAATAGTAATATCATGCTAATACTGTAGTTCTTTAGAGTTAGGAAAGTATTTTTTGTGTTGCCCTAAAAGGGGTAGCTCAGGGAGTGGCTGCCTAGGAGAAGTATTTTTTGTGTTTGCCTTAAGTGGTGATTCATTGAATGGCCGCTCTATTAGGAAGTACTCCTTGATGTTGCTCCTGGTAATACATTGAATGGTTGCCTGAGCTTACATAAAAGAAAAAAATATATTAATAGTATAAACATAGGAACAACCTTAAGTAGAGTTATTTGTTAATGATGTTTCGTCCAAGAGGGCATCGGCACTCGCTCGATTGCCTAATTGTAGTCTACTTGTGAGAACAACCATGAAGCAAAAAATCAGAGATCAAAGGTATCGGTGGATTCTAATCCCTTGAATTCCCTCTCTTATAAATTCTCAATAGTTTAGTTTACTTTAGTTTAGCATTTGAATCTAAAATCTCTACAATCATAGTTTTTAATCCCTCAAACCCCATTTCCAGTCCTGTCCTTCACAAAACATACACTTAAAAGTGGAACGATATCCTACTCATTCTTTAATCATTGAGGGATAATTAGGTTTTGATAAACTTTTGTTTTGTTCAATGACCATCATCCATCATCCATCTACACACACAAAAGGAGCACGTGTCAAATGGCGCCGCTACCGGGGATATATTTAATTGTAGCCCTAGGAGCGCATGTCAAATGGCGCCGCTGCCGTTTTAAGTTGGTTATGTTTATCATTTTCTTTCAAGATTAGAACTTTTGATCTTGAGGTAATTTTAGTTGCATCATCCATCCTTTTGAGAAAGAGAGAAGCTTGAAGGACATCTTAAAGACAAGATCTACCATCCAGGTTAGTCGAATCTTCATTCTTTTTATTTGATTCTTAGTTTAGTTGCATCGTAGTTTAGTATTATTACTTTCTAGTATAATTACATTTAGGACCTTTTCAACAATTGAAGTTATAAGCCAACACAGTGAAACATCAAACTCTAGTGTTTTTTGTCTTAATCTTGACAAATAGACTATCGTCTATGGGCCGTGGTATTTAAACAATCCAAGTGATTCATCATAACCCTAGAAGAGACAACTTTAGACAACGGGCGAGATACTAGCTGCAAAACCCAACCTAGTTAGAGGAAAGTAGTTTTATTTTTTTTTTTAAAAATCAAAAAATTAGTATAATTGCATTTTAGTATAATTTAGAATAGTTGCATATTAGTTTAATTGCATTCAATCATAGTAGGATAGTTTTTCATCATTTTCGCATAGCATTTTCTAGTGTATGCCCCGTTGTCCATATCATCATCCAGTAAGAATACAACAGTGGACAAAGTTTAACAACCGACTAACAAGAATACTAGACGAGAATGATACAATGGCCGCACGCAATGATCTTGAAGCTATCCCACCTATACAACCACAACAGAGAAAGAAGCTGAGTGATTTCTATTTGCCAATCATTGGAGACTAATAAGCATCCAAAACTGTAATACTAAACCCCATAGAGACCTAGTGTTTTGGTTAATTATGTGTTTAATAATCATGAAATAATTATATTTTCATACTTTTGTAGGTTTTCGCAGTTAACGTGAATATGATATTAAAACATGCATCAAAGTACGAGAATACTATGCATACTTGAAGTCTTCACACTCAGCCTAGTGAAGCCCAACAAAGCCTGACTAGAGCCAAAGTTTCCGAAGGGACAAAACCAGTGCAGATCGGGTACACGTGTAAAGAAGCAGCAAACTTCCGAAGCTCATATCTTTCAAACCTGGATGCCGATTCTTGCTAGTGAGCTGCCAGAGGAACCAGGGCGACGAACTCTATGCAAAGACAGAAAGTTGTAAAAACACCAAAATCGGCGCCGCCACTAGACATAGCACCTAGACCCACTCTGCGGGCCCAAGAGGCATAACCAGTCAGCATAGGCAGGTGGTAAGAGATGGTCACAATTGTGTGCCACCTTGCAAAAGGAAAAGACTCAAACAAATCAATGTATGAATTGATTTAACAAAAAGACAAAAAACCAAATTAAAGATAAAACGAACTTTGTATTACAAAGTTTGGATTGTTGCTATTTGAATAAAAACAAAACATATAAATGGGGAAGGTTTCACGTGAAGGGGCCATATTTATATATATGATAAGGGGACTTTAGACTTTAGCTTGGGAGTTTTAGTTTTAGACTTTAGTGCTTAGCTTTACATTCTTGTATTACTTTCATTTCCAGTACGTAGCTTTCTCCTTCCAGTAGCTTTCCAAGCTTCAAGTATTGTAAGTCATTTACTTAATAAAAGTCATTTCTTTTCAAGTTTAATTCTTGTTATTCATTTACTTATTTATTGTATACAGCAAGTTCAATTAATCTTCCAATGACCATGAGCTAAACCCTTCCTCCAAGGGGGAGGGTTAATGATGCTCATGTGAGGATCCAGATTGACACTTTAATGTTCCAGAATCACTACTTAGGAATTAGGTGTAGATTATACATCCGGTCCCAAAATGATTGATACCGTCCAAGTTTGGAGTGTTGATGCTCTAGAACAGATCGCGAGAGATCCAAAATGTCTCGCGCGTGACTCTATGGTGTCAAATAGCTCTCTGATTTGTCCAGCTGATGTAGAATCGAACCAGGAGCTGAAATGATATTCTAGATATGGAATATTAGTTCAACTCCTTATGCTAGTGAGATGAGCTCAGAGATACGTGCATCTCACTAGGGATCGATACTCGACGCTGTCTCGGGTTTGTCTATGAACTCGAGACGGATTAGAGCTGTAGTGATGTGGTATTATAACTGTTGAAATTGATCTTGCATGAGTACGGTTAACCCTTTCCCTATTTCTTTATCCCTGTTTAATTACGTAGAAATCAATTGTTATTATTTTACATTACTTGCATGACCGTTAATTTACTTAAACTAACTAAATAACCTAAAATCCTACTCACGAAAAGTTGTAAATCCAGTTGTGAACCTTGTCGAGCCCTAAGGTATGGACGATCCCTTACTCGACCTATCCTATGAACCCACGTGAGTAAGGTAACTTGACTAAACGGACGTTTACGGACTTTGAACTTTGGACTTCGAACTTCGGATTTCAGACTTAAAGGATAAAAACCTGAAATTACCATTTATCAAATGGTGCCGCTGCAAGCCTAAGGACTCCGGACATTAAATGTAATAACTGGAATACATCAAGGAAAAACCCCCTCTCCTACCCCTTTATTTTTATTTTTTTTTCATTTCTTTTGCAATACTAACGTGTTACGGACCTGCTTGTCCCAATTTTTCTTTTTCTACTAACAGATATCTGTGAACCAGATCTTGTTTATCATTATTAGCACATTCTAAGTATTTCGTAGGAAGTTGAAGTACTAAATTGATCTTACAGTCTCGGACGATACTATAATAGTAGCACGCAAGACTAACCTGGAGTATCAACACTCCAGTTTTTAGGTACAAGACATTTTCCTTCTCAATACTATTTTGGACACTATAGAACTATTTATCTAACTTTGTCAGGTTTCGAATTCTTAAACTCCTCAAACTTTGTCAAGGATATTATTTGGTTGATTGCTATAACCTGTTTTACCTAGCATATTTATGTGTTGGCATGAGAAGTCTTTGCATGTATAAAATTTTTTCTACATAAGTGTGGTTCGTCATAACATATTGACATTAATATGATTAAGATTATTAGAATATATTTGGATGTCTGCGTAATTTCAAACCACCTTCTTAGATTATTTTTGTATGTGTATGTTACATTAATTCACGTACGCGGTATTCATTTGCATGAGTTCGTTCTCGATATTCCTCTAGCTCGCATATAGTTGCATGTATCGGTAGCTATAGATTATTGTATGTGTACGACATATTTCTATTCATGTATAAGTAATACAGAGTTGCATGTGTAGACTTCCTATGTAAAACTAGCATGTGTTAATTGTATGCTTAATCATCTATTTTGGCATCTATCGTCTTTAATTGCATGTTTCGTAATCACGTCTCCATAATACATTAATTACGTAAACTAAAAAGAATAAAATAAATAAATAAATAAATAATAAATAATAATAATCATAATCATCATAATCATCATAATCATCATAATTATATTAATAATAATCGCATAATACACCATCATAAATCATCATCCTATTCCATCAGTGTCTAGGAAACTTGAAAGATTGAGGTTACCTAATTAAGGAACGTGCTAGCACGGACAACCTCCCTCAAATCTCTCATGTGACCTGGCTGCTGGAATATTTACACGTTATCCTAGCTTTTCTGCTCAAGTGAGCAACAACTCAAGAAGACGTGTTTCACCTCCCTTATTCTGTAATAACTAATACTCATGTCATAATTCGTTCCTTATGAGCCTAGAATTAAAATTTGTGTTGCATGAGACTACGATCTGGTACTAATAAGGAATTAGAACTTACATATCGTCGTCATAAATACAATAAACAACTGCATAAGTTATCTCTTAGACATAGTTCTTCCTTTGTACACCAACCTCCTCAAGTATCTTTGTTGCCATTATCTCCCATAGTTATGGCCCAGGAAAATCCCACAGTCGAGAAACCACTTTTCGATTTCTATATTGCCTTACAAGAAGGATGATAAAAATGTAAAACGTTAGTTTTACCTACAAATAAGTAACGAGACTCAAACGCAAGTAAAACTAAAACTATTTTTATGCTTAAATTATCAAAGTTTTATACTCTCTATGCTATTGCAATATAGTTGGAATAGAAGATTCGTTCCACACCTAGTTCTTTAGAAGTCTAAGTTAACTGCGATTATCAGTCTATCAAGGTCAATGAGAGTAACAACATAAATTATACTACGATGTAAATTGTACTAAATAAGATACGATAATTCAAACTACGGAATTACTAATTTGACGATATGAGGAGGAATTAAGGGGATTTGATTCCACCTTAACTCGACTTAATTTACTAACGAAGAATTGTCATAATCCTAATTGAAATGCTTTTGCATAGCAATTTGGTCTTCCTAATCCCTAATTGTTCATGGTAATCTCTACCAACTAACAACTAGCATGTGAAACAATCAAACTCATTCTCATGGTGAACTAATTGTTTTCTAGAATGGAATGGAATATCACGAACTATTCTATGCTAACAAAAATCAAGCTTCATCAAGGCTTATTCAAACCCCTCTAATGGAGGTTTTAGCCTTGAATCATTATGCTCTTATTAATATATAAATCATAACAAGATATGATAAAACAAGATTATAAATTTACTTATTTGATTTAAAATAGAAATCTAATCATGCAAGATTGAATTGAAACTTGTAATGATAATTAACTAAATCTATGAATTGAAACTAAAATAATTTAATGAAATAAAACTAGATTTATGAATAACTAACTAACTTTATTGATTTAATGAATAATAACAATACTGATTCAAAACTGAATTCAAAACAAGGTAATAAAACTAATTAATGGAGTCTAAACTAATTTATTTTCTAATCTAGGTCTAGCTTCTGAGTCTACCTCTTTCCTCCTTTCAAGAAGAGAAAGAGATCCCCAATTTCGTGCATGGGCCTCGAGCCATATTTTGGGCCGGAAAATCGAGCCCGAAGCCCAATTTCTTCAGTCTATATAGCTTTTTTCAGTTGGATTTGACTTCAATAGACTTTTTGTCCACTTCTGCTTCCCTGATTAGGTCAAAGTTTAGACCAGTGGAAAGCTCTTTCCAAGATGGTCGTTTTGACAAAAGGTAGGCCTAATTCTGAGGTCTGAGTCCAAAAATACGGTCTTCGAAAGTTCTGCTGACTTTTACTTTTCAGCTTTGACCGGGCTTTAAAAAGACTTTTTCTCCTTGAATCTTGTCCTTTAATCACAGAATTTCTTAGCAACCAACCCTTGCTCCTTTATCTCGCAAAAGTGACACATTTCTACACGTAATTGACTCAAATGCCTGAAATACATAAAAACACGTAATTATCATTAACTCTTATTTATTACTCGCATAATTGGTCTAAAAGTATTATTATTAAAGGGTTAAAACTACAGTTTTGGGCTCTTATCAAACCACCCCCAAATATGAGAAATTAGAATAAGTGACCAAAAATGGAGTTCGAACTACTCTCGTTTCGCCGAGTGCGATTGCATTGACCATATGCAACAAGGCCTTAAACCACTAGGAATTCCCTAGAGGACGAGTTATAGCCTTGTGAGAGTTTTGCTAGTGAAGGTACTCACAAACTTCATCTATACTACAACAACTAAGAAATAAAACTATTGTTTCCTTATTTATGCTCCCAATTATCTATATATCTCACTAGCAATGAATACAAAATAATCAAGTCAAAACCTAAGCTAATATATGCATAATAATCAACCATCTACGAATAAACATATATACAATGAGTAATACTATGAAATTCACTAGGATGTCCGTTTCTGAAACTTGGGAATAGTGTCCTTAAGTAGGTCCTCACATAAATGTCAAGACCAAAACATTCTGATTTTTCCGCTCAAGTTTTGCTACTCCAGTGTGCAATGGGAACACTTTACCTTACAATTTCAATGACACACAAGGAAGCCGAAGTCGATCAAACACATTTGCCACTTACTATCACACTAACCTATTCCTAATTGAGCTAGAGGTCTTATTTAGGTGTTGTGGGGATTAGGAGATGGTTTAAGAAGGAAGGAAATAGATATTCAAAAGGACAAGTCTGAGTTAATAGGGTCTTCATATTACGTAACTAGAGAAACCCTTGTTCTTTTGCTTCTACACTTTGTTTCCATCCTTAGCCTTTTTATTTTGGCTTTTGGACTCCCTTTATTCTATTTTTGGAGTTTTTATTTTGTTTCTATTTTTATTTTTCTTTTCTTTTCTTTGGTTGGAAACTTCTTTTTCTTATTCTCTTCTGAAGCAACTAACTAATTTTTGTTTACATAGGTTTTTCTCTTCTCTTTTCTTCACTCATCCTATTCTCAGACTCATTCTATAATGGGTAGGTTGATTTTTTATTTTGTTTTGTTTTTGTAAAAGAGTAAAAGAATTGTGGTTTATGGAAGGCTAAAGAAAGGTTCAGAGGGGCGACTAGCGAAAAATAATTTCATAAGGTTTGAATTTCTAGCTATATCGATCCAAAGAGGGCCTAAATTCTCGCTTAGGGTATGGTATAGTGATCAAGCAAGTGGACGTGTGATTTCTCTATCCGGATTTTACTTCTCCCTTGTGTCATTTCTCAAATGTTTCACTCATATAAAGTTTTAGGCTATATTCTCACAGGATTTGTAGAATAAGTACTCTAGCCTAGATTTCAGAAACTTACTGCCAAACAATCATAGATACTCATGTAATATATTTATAGATAGATGTAATGATTATTACCTACATATTAACCTAAGTTTCTAAAAATTATTCTAATGCAAAAGTTAAAATGAGACTTCTAGATTATTAAAGGCATAGAGAAAGAAACAATAAAAATATTCCTAAGTGTATAGCATAAACTTTTTATTTATATTTTTGAATTTTTATAATTTTTGAATTTTTACTAGAAAACAAGTGCATATTGTACATATCTATATCCTAACAGTTGTCTTAATTACACGTGTTTCTATGCCACCCCCAAACAAGAAGCATGCTTTGTCCTCAAAGTATTGAAATAAAAAGGGTAGAAAAATACCATAGAAACGCGTGAAATTTTGGAACATCTGCAAAACAAAGTTAAAACATACTAATATAGATAAAGAAAAACAGACACAACTCTATATGAGTTCCACCCGTTATGGGGTTAACAAAAATCAAATTGCTTGGGACATAAGCAGACACTAACTGAAACTAAAAACTTACCTTATCTCCCGCATTTAAGCATCATCCTCATCCTCATCCTCATCCTCTTCATAGGACCAAGGCTCTTTTGCATCTTGCCACACTATAATAACTTGCCAAGCCCTTCGCCGTGTGTCATCAACCCGTGCTAACCTATCGAGTGTTACTCGGTCTGATGGGGTGTAAGGAGCAACCAAATGAGGTTGCACCTGCCATCCCGGCCAAGTCATAACTCGAAATGAACGAACCACACAATTGGTGGGTCTCATGATTTCAACCCTTTTCCAATCCGTGAACTGGGTACAAAATTTAGGTAAATAACCGCGCATGATGCGGCAAACTAAAACAGGCATTAGAAGATATTTATGTCGCATGCTATGGGCTCTCTTAAGACTAGCCATTAAAACTCTGGGAATGTCATATAGGCGACGTCCCTCAGCTAAAGCAAGGAAAACGTCACCAGTGGTACTATTTGCAGAAGTAAACTGCCACTCCCCTAAAATATTCAACAGGATGAATAACATGGTGGTGCCTACATTCAGGGATAGGCTACCAAGGGCTATGTTATATCGCCCTTGGTCCATTATACGAAATACCCCTCCCCCATAATACTCATGGAAATATACATAGTCATAGAGGTATGTATTATCAGTCATATATCCCCATGTGTGTGTAGGATTAGGCAAAGGCAATCCCGAAACCAAAGTTACCAAATTCTTACTGAATTCCATTATCATGTCATTAATTGCAAGTCAAATTTTTTGTTCTCCATCATGGTTACAATAGAAATTAATATTATTGTAGAAATATGCAGTAAGCTAAGGTGAATACGAGTCGTCATCGCTTACCAGTAGATGCCTCCATCCTAACTGCAAGATCTTGTCGCGGAACCAACCTCCATAGGTTTCGCTTCCCAACAAGGTTTCGAAAGACTGCTCAAGTTTGACTATAGGAGATGTCATCACAAAACTACTCTCTAGAAACACTGTAAATGATCCTGGAACAATCCACAAAAAATTGGAATTTTTCATGTCTACGGAGGTCAGGGCGCGGGTACGCTCTGACTATGCCTTGTATGGGTGTTGGTCGCGCTCAAGTGCAAATGGAGTAACAGGCGTCTCAGCACTAGGCGTGCTCACAATTTGTCTTGGGAAGGCGTGTGTTCTGAGCAGGGTGAAGTGAAAAATAAAAGGAAAAATTGGAGGTTTAAGGAGAGAGAGATGAAAGTAAGATGTGTGGGTTTTGTGTGGAGAATGAAGGAAGTTTATATAGGGTTTTAGTTTCTAAAACGAATCGACAAGTTGCCAAAAAGCTTTAAGGCAATTGCTAGAAACAAAATATTTCCAAAACCGAAAACGGAAACAACTCATATTCTATATTCCAAAACAAACTTAATATCTTTTAGGTTAAATTTAGAATAGCAACTTCCTAACTCATTGAAATTTCATCCTACCACAATATCTAATCATGGCCATGCCAATATCGGCAACATTCCCAACAATCATAGCAAAATTACTTCTAAATTTGTGGATTATATAAAAACAATGCTAAAAGAAATAATACCACCCCCAAACAATTCGGGAAGGTGGGATTGATGTTAAAATTATCGCATACGTAGAAAAGAACCACATTAAATTAAAATCGAAATTTAAAATACAATTAACTACCGAATTCAAATTTAACAACTTAACATCCAAACTAATAAAAACAATAAAAATAAATAAATAAAAACAACATCGAAACAACAAATTATTCTAAACAACTAGCCACGTAATGAAGATAGTGTAGGAACCGTTATGGTTTCGCCGAATGATTTACTACGGAGCTGCGAAACACCCACACGCAGTAGAATAAGGGGTGTCACGGTTTGGTTAGAAAACAAACCTTTAGAATCGGCTAAGATAACTATGAGAATCCAATATCTATGAAATCAGCAACCACCTCTTGATCTCCTGTTGTATTCCTTTCAATAGATTGGACGTTGTGTGGGCAACGATCTACCAACCCCCTTCTTTCTCACAAAGCTAGAACTGATTTTGGATCTATCTTTTCTTGCCTCTCTTTTCAATCCAAATGAATAGTGAATTTGGCCAAGAGAGAAGGATTTCTATTTATAGGCTACAACAGGGACCATGAGGAGAAATTAGGGTTGGGCCTCCTGACGGGCTTGGGCTTCCCATGTTCACCCAGAACACACGGCCCAAGTCCGTCAACAAATGGCTTATTCCACTAAAGGCCATTGTTGCACTACCGCCCTAATCCCAAATGACGTGTTACGTTTACAGGCTCCATATTATATGCTTGTAGATCTCCCCGTGTTTAAGATATCGAATGTCTATTGATTAAGTCAAGTTACTGACAACTACATTAATCAACTTCTTATGTCCTTGAGTAGTACCACTCAACCTCATTGTCATGTTGGAATAAATCCACCTGCAGGGTTTACATGACAATCTTTTTAAGCTCCTCAAGGGGGCATCATCAACCCGACTTCCTGCGGGTCACGGATTCCTTCTATAATCAACAACACACCTTACATACAATGTCATTACCCAATCCATCAAGTTTGTTGATTCACAAATGAATCTCACTCATTGATGATTTAAAGCAATGTATAATGCACATAAGTGCCCTTTATTATATCCGGATTAAGAGGACAAGCATCCATAATAACAGAGGTGTTTGTTCTCTTATATAGTCAGTATAAAGAGAAACAACCTCATTTGATCCTGTTCAATACACACAATGTGTACTAGTGTAATTCTATAGTCAAGATAGACTAATACCAGATTATACTACAACCATACCAATGGTTTGTCCAAATCCATTTAGGTTGTGAACGTTTACTTATACTTTATAAGGTACTGATGATATGATCTTCTGTGTCTCACCACACACCATATCATCTACAACATAAAGTATTAGACACATGCATATAACTAATAACATATATAATATGCATAACATTTGCCCATATGATTCTCATTCAAAATATAAAGAATTAGAGTTAATACAAAAGTAATGCTTTTAGTATACAACCCTATCAGATGGACCCTGAGACGAAGAAGGGCCAGAGTCAGTCGTCCTTCTTCGACGACGCTCATGCCTCACAGACGCCTCCTCAGAGGAAAAACCCCCCTGCGGTGGCAAGCGTTCTAGCATTTCTACTCGGAACTTGGGTTGTACCTCCATAAATGCTTTCATCTCTTCCCAACGCTCATCCTTGCGATCTATTTTTTATTTGAGGAAGGAGTCGCACGTGCGTGCGGTATTTGGGCCCAAGCCCTATTCGATTTCCGAAATTTTCCGATTTTTTTTCGCGCAACTTCAAACTAAAATTGTCGATTCGTTACTGGTCCGATTTTTACGAATGAGATATAGAAACGATCAGGAGAGAATTTCCAATCCAATGATCCATAAAACACTCTATTCTAACTGTGGGTGACATATTAAAAGATGGAAAATGCCTCAAAGTGCATGCGTGTGTGATGTAAGTTATGCGAACAAATGAAATCTAAATTTATAGATCATGTCAACCCAAATCGAAATATGATTAAACGTATAAGCAACACAAATGGAAAGTTTAGCAATCACAGATGGAAAGACCGACACCCCACCCCCAAACAAATTTTATAGAACAGAGTTTAGAAAATTTGTTTTAAACGTGGGTCTTTTAAAGTCAGATTCCCGAGACTCATAGATCACTATTTTTATGGTTTTAATATATTTTTACTTTTTATTAATACGGATTAATATAAAGAAAAACAATAAAGCAAGAAATGCATAATTCACACCATAGAGGAACATGACTCAAAAACCGAAAAAACATGCATGAGTGGAATACGTGAATTATGTTAAACGTATACTTAGGATCCAGTACTTACAGCCACACACTCCATAGGAAGGGCCCGGTGACCTAAATGGTGCACTACCAATATATGGAAGTGAAAGGAAGTACACCAAGCAACAAAGATCAGTCCTCATAGACAGGTCCTGTAAAAGGACTTTCTCCACATCAGGGAACATTAGCTCATGAAAATGTTTTAACCGTTGGCCATTAACTTGAAAGGTACTGTTGTCCTTGGGATTTACCAAGGTGATTGCCCCATAAGGGGTGACTTCAATAACCAGAAAAGGACCAGACCAACGGGTTTTTAATTTCCCTGGAAAAATATGTAGACGGGAGTTGTAAAGCAAGACCTTTTGACCTACCACAAACTCTTTGCACAAGATTTGCTTATCATGAACACTTTTCATGTTAGCTTTATAATCCTTCGCGAGATCATAAGAATCGCTACGGATTTCTTCAAGCTCATTCAATTGCAAATTGTGTTTGACACCCGCCTCATCAAAATTGAAGTTAAGGCTTTTTATAGCCTACATAGCACGGTGCTCCAATTCAACGGGCAAATGACAAGGTTTCCTAAATACAAGTCTAAAGAGAGACATACCTATAGGAGTTTTGAAAGTAGTCATATACGCCCATAAGGCATCAGTTAGACGCTTCGACCAATCTTTCCTATCAGGATTTACAGTTGTTTCTAAGATTTTTTTGATTTCCCCATTAGAAACTTCTACTTGTTCGCTAGTTTGTGGATGATACGGAGTTGCTACCTTATGTGTAACTCCATACTTTTTCACTAGAGACGCAACAACTCTGTTGCAAAAATGTGTTCCACCATCACTAATGATGGCTTTAGGAATGCCAAATTTATAGAAAATGTATTCCTTAACAAAAAATATAACTGTCTTATGGTCATTGCTATGGTAAGCCATGGCCTCTATCCATTTAGACACATAGTCCATGGTAACTAGAATATAAATGAAACCATGGGAAATAGGAAAAGGACCCATGAAATAAATGCCCCAAACGTTAAAAATTTCTGCCACCATGATTGGGTTTAATGGCATCATATTACGCTTTGTAATTCGCCCAAGTTGTTGGCAACGAACACACGTCTTGCAATGCACTTGGGCATCTTTAAAAAGAGTAGGCCAATAAAACCCACATTGAAGAATTTTAGCAGCTATTTTCATACCACTAAAATGGCCACCACACTCTTTGTCATGGTAGAATGATAGAACATCATTATATTCCCACTGGGGAATACAACGACGAATAATCTGATTCGCACAATACTTAAAAAGGTAGGGCTCATCCCAGTAGTATAGCTTAACTCTGGCCAAGAACTTCTTACATTCATTTCTTGACCAATCAGCAGGAATAATATAAGAAGCTAAATAATTCACAATGTCAGCATACCATGGTGCAGAAAAAATAGCATATAGATACTCATCAAGAAAAGAGTCAGGTATGGACTCAGAATCAATATAATCGTCATTTGTAGTCTAGATAAGTAGTCGGCAACAACGTTTTTGACCACTCTTTTGTCCTTTATTTCTAATATGAACTTTTGCAAGAGAAAAATCCATCGGATTAATCTCTGCTTAGCATCCTTCTTTGCGAGAAGGTACCTAAGGGTTGCATGGTCTGTATAAACTAGAGTCTTAGAACCAACCAAATAAGGACAAAACTTATCTAAAGTATAAACGATAGCTAAGAATTCCATTTCAGTAGTTGTATAATTCCTTTGAGCATCGTTTAAAGTTTTACTAGCATAATAAATAACAGTGGATTTATTATCTAGTTTCTGTCCCAATACAGCACCAACAGCATAATCACTAGCATTACAGATGAGTTCGAAAGGTTTAGACCAATCGGGAGGCTGTATAATGGGTGTAGAGGTTAAGGCAGCTTTTAAAGTTTCAAAAGCCTGTTTACAGATAAAATTAAAATCAAAGATGGCATCCTTTAAAAGCAGATTAGTTAAAGGCCTAACTATTTTTGAAAAATCTTTGATAAAACGCCTATAAAAATCTGCATGGCCTAGAAAAGCTCTAATATCACGGACAGTCCGTGGTATAGGTAGAGTTGCTATCTTATCTAGTTTGGCCTTATTTACTTCGATGCCATCACTAGATACAATGTGCCCTAACACTATTCCTTTTTTCACCATGAAATGATATTTTTCCCAATTTAAAACCAGACTCTTCTCTTCACACCGTGTCAAAACCTTAGATAGGTTAGATAGACAGTCAGTAAAAGAGTCTCCATAGATAGAAAAGTCATCCATGAAAACTTCTATGAAGCATTCTACCATGTCACTAAATATAAGAAGCATACACCGCTAGAAGGTACCAGGAGCGTTATGAAGGCCAAAAGGCATTCATTTATAGGCTTATGTTCCAAATGGACATGTGAAGGTAGTCTTTTCTTGGTCATCAATATCAATAATAATCTGAAAATAGCCAAAGTATCCATCCAAAAAACAATAAAAAGCATGACCAGCTAGGCATTCAAGCATCTGATCTATAAAGGGTAAAGGAAAATGATGCTTTTGTGTCATGGCATTTAATCGTCTGTAATCGATACATATTCTCCATTTCATAGGACCATGCATTGCAACATATTCACCCTTGGCATTACGTACCATGGTAATCCCTGATTTCTTAGGAACTATATGAATGGGACTTAGCCATTCACTATCGGAGATTGGGTATATGATATCCGCATCGAGTAATCGTAAGACTTCTTTCCTAACCACCTCTTTCATGGCAGGATTCAAGCGACGCTAAGGTTCACGAGAAGTCTTTGCATTATCCTCCAAATGGATACGATGAGTGCAAACATTAGGGTCAATTCCCTTAATGTCGGCTAGGGACTAACCAATTGCAAAACGATGTTCCCTAATCACCCTAATCAAACGTGCATCTTCATCCTCAGATAACAAAGAAGATATAATTACCATATGACTACCATCCAGATCAAGTTGAATATATTTTAACTCAGAAGGAAGAGGTTTAAGCACCGGGGTGGAAGGAATGTCGATAAATGCTTCTGGAGGGTCCTCATCTTGAGTAGTGAAAACTTGCTTAGGCAGCAAGTCTTCAAACTCAGTAGATGGAGCAACAGAAGGGTCTACAATAGGTGTAAACTCAAAGATGGTTTTGACTTCCTCTAAGTAGGAGTCATCGGTGAAATCTGAACTTCTAAAAGAAAGGAATTTATGCATCTGGTTTTCGGGAAATGTGTTGTTAAATTAGTCTTGAGCTAAGCTCTCGATCATGCTAACCTCACCATCGATAGTCGTATCAGATAACTGTTTCATCATTTTAAAAACATTTACCTCAACAGAAAGATGGCCAAAAGACAAGGAAATCGAACCATCGCAACAATTTATAAGCGCGTTGGCAGTCACCAAGAAAGGACGCCCTAAGATGATCGGAACAGAGTCCTTAATGACTTCTATGTCGAGGATAACAAAATCAGTAGGATAGTAGAAATCCTGAACCTTAACAAACACGTTTTCAACCACACCCTTAGGATACTTAATAGATCGATCCGCTAATTGCAACGTCATTTTAGTAGGTTGCATCTCCTATAGACCTATTTGTTTGTATAGATAATACGGGAGTAAGTTAACACTCCCCCCGGTCTAATAAAGCGATGGTCATGTGAGAATCTCCTAAGGTGCATTGTACAGTAGGACGACTAGGGTCCTTGTACTTAACGATTCTATTATGTTCTGATAAAGTTGGAAACTGTTCAGTTAAAAAGGTGTCTTTAGGAATATTTGTCTTACGTCTAGTAGTGCACAACTCTTTGAGAAACTTAGCATGGTGAGGTAACTTTTTAATCGCTTTGAGAAAAGGTAGGTTTATTATTAGATTTTTGAAAACTTCCCTAATCTCATCGTAATTTGTATCCTTGTTCAACATAGCTAATCTCTGGGGAAACGGTGGTTTCTCTCTATATTTAGCATATGGATCAACAAGATGTTTAACCTTGGCCTTTTGTTTCTTAGGTTGTGGTTTAACTGGTACTTCTACAGGGGTAGGATCTTCAGTTTCTACGTCGGTATCTAGTACAGTATTTGGTGTAGGGACCACTAGTGGGGTAACTATAGGCATAGTTACGTTGTTATCAACCACTCTGCCATAACAGAGAGTGGTGATGGCATTTAGCTCACCTACGTTTGCATTTTACTTACTAGTATTACCATTTACCTCAAAGGCTGTGTTTGTTGTTTTAAGATTAGGTATCGCTTGTCCTGGAAACACACCTTTGGGTTGTACTTTCTCTTGTGCTAACTGTTGTAAGGACAGTTGGATGGCTTGTAAAATCTGTTGTTGGGATTGCATAAAGGCGTCAAAATGATCCGGTTGTGGAGGAGTGTTAGCCATAGGTTGTGTGACAAAAACTATGTCACGTTGATTATTAATGGGTGGGTTGTGATAGTTATTATTTACCGGAACAATACCTCTATTAGCATTATAATTATTATTGTTATAATTATTATAATTACCCTGACCTTGTCCTTGTCGTGGTGGAGCTTGGTTGTAATTGTTTGCTGGCCTAACATTTTGATTATTAAACCCTAGAGGTGTTACTTGTTGATTATTTCTCCAACTGAAGTTGGGATGTTGTCTCCAAGGGGCGTTAGGAATAGGATAGCTATTAATTGAGCAAACATTATCTTGTTGTGGTGTTTGTTATTCGTAACTGAGAGGACAATACAAGTCGGGATGCTTATGACTCAAATAGAAATTACATGGATTAGAGTTGACATTCATGACGGGGATAGGCTTTTGTTGAACAAAAATAGCCTCTACCTTTTTAGTGAGAGATTCGATTAAACTTTTAGTTCCGGATCAGGTTTAATCTCAAACATACCGGCACCCTTAACTATTGTAGAAGAACTAGCGGAGCGAGATATCATCACTACCCACCCCCCCCCCCCCCCAGTTATTATTAAGCTTTGTTTGATCTTCTAAAAATTTATAAGCCTCTGAGGCTCCTTTACTGAGGAAACTACCATCATTCATTATGTCAAGGACTTCTTTTTGGTGGTATAATAGTCCTTTGAAAAAGGCACGAACTAACGTGTCTTTTGCGAGGTTATGGTGTGGACACTATATAAGGCTGAATCCAATGGCTCCCTATCCCCTTAAAAATAGAGCGAAAGTCAATAGATTTTACTCTCTATCATTAATTCCCTATGTATATATACAAAGGATTTTACTCTCTATCCTTATTTTACTCTCTATATACAGAGTAAAATAAAGATAGAGAGTAAAATCCTTTGTATATATACAGAGGGAATTAATGATAGAGAGTAAAATTTGTTGACTTTAGCTCTACTTTTAAGGGGATAGGGAGCCATTGGACTCAGCCTAAAAAGATCAGGGAAACGATTCGAAGCCTTTGAAAATGATTTATCAGGATTCTGTCGAAATAAATCAATCTTGGAAAGCATTTCATCTGTCTTCAGTGGTGGGTAAAAATGTTCCATAAATAGTTGAACAAGTTTGGCCCGTGAGTCCACAGAATTAGCCACTTAGGAAGTTAACCAAGACGCCACCTTATCGGCTAAGGTGAAAGGAAACACCCTTAGTTTAATTTGTTCAGCACCAACCATAGGATGGTGGAATGTGGTAAGGACTTGTTCAATCCTATGCATGTGCTGATAAGGTTTTTCATGGTCTAACCCATGAAAAACGGGTAACAAATTAAATATATTTGGGGGGATTCGGAAATCCCCCACTGGGTCTGCAAGAACGATGTAAGATTTTGGGCTATCGTTTAAGGCTTTGTAAAAGTCAGAGAGAGGAGACTCTCTTTCTTCAGCCATTATTTCAAGTGTAGTGTGTGGTATGCTAGCTAGAGGTGTAGTAAGTGGTATACTAGAAAAGTGTGTTTGTTGACGTTGTCGGTTGATTACGTTAGGCATTTTTCTTCTACCTGACCTTAATCTCATGCAAGGCTAAGACCAATCTTAACTAAACACGACAACACTCAAAACAATCCTGATATGCTAGTATAAACCTCTAACAGGAGATGCGAGGAGTGGAAAAAAGAAGTACATGAATGCCTCCTTGCTTCGCTTATGAATAGTATCTTGTATATGCGAGCTCAGTGTGTGTAACGAGTTAGAAACATTGAAGAACTTGAAGTAATGGAAGTTTGAACTATCTAGTGAAAATCGGATTTTCCAGAAGAGGGCGCAGGTCGCGCTCAGAGAAAATGGCCTTGGTAGGGCGCGGGTCGTGCTCAGGTCCAACTTGAGTTCCAGGAGCTTCAGCGCGGGGGGTGCTCGAACTTTGCCTTGGTAGGGCGCGGATCGCACTCAAGTCAAATTCGAGTTCCAGGTGCTTCAGTGCTAGGGGCGCTTGAAGTTAGCCTTGTATGGGCGCGGGGCGCTCTCAGGCTTGTTCTTTGAAATTTTTTTTTTAGTTTCTGAACCAAACAATCACTTTTAGAATCAAACAAGGGTGGGTGGGTTTAATGGGACTTGGGGAAGACTAACAATACTAATGAAAACAATTCTAAACGGAACTAAGATGGCAGCGGCGCCATTTGATAAAAATGTAAAACGTTAGTTTTACCTACGAATAAGTAACGAGACTCATACGCAAGTAAAACTAAAACTATTTTTATGCTTAAATTATCAAAGTTTTCTACTCTCTATGCTATTGCAATACAGTTGGAATAGAAGATTCGTTCCACTCCTAGTTCTTTAGAAGTCTAAGTTAACTACGATTATCAGTCTATCAAGGTCAATGAGAGTAACGACAGAGATTATACTACGATGGAAATTGCACTAAACAAGATATGATAATTCAAACTATGGAATTACTAATTTGACGATATGAGGAGGAATTAGGGGGATTTGATTCCACCTTAATTCGACTTAATTTACTAACGAATAATTGTCGCAATCTTAATTGAAATGCTTTCGCATAGCAATTTGGTGTTCCTAATCCCTAATTGTTCATGGTAATCTCTACTAACTAACAACTAGCATGTGAAACAATCAAACCCATTCTCATGGTGAACTAATTGTTTTCTGGAATGGAATGGAATATCTCGAACTATTCTACGCTAACAAAAATCAAGCTTCATCAAGGCTTCTTCAAACCCCTCTAATAGAGGTTTTAGCCTTGAATCATTATGTTATCATTAATATATAAATCATAACAAGACATGAAAAAAAAAAGATTATAAATTTACTTATTTGATTTAAAATGGAAATCTAATCATGCAAGATTGAATTGAAACTAGTAATGATAATTAACTAAATCTATGAATTGAAACTAAAATAATTTAATGAAATGAAACTAGATTTATGAATAACTAACTAACTTTATTGATCTAATGAATAATAACAATATTGATTCAAAACTGAATTCAAAACAAGGTAATAAAACTAATTAATGGAGTCTAAACTAATTTATTTTCTAATCTAGGTCTAGCTTTTGAGTCTGCCTCTTTCCTCTTTTCAAGAAGAGAAAGAGATCCCCAATTTCATGCATGGGCCTGGAGCCATGTTTTGGGCCTGAAAATCGAGCCCAAAACCCAATTTCTTCAGTCCACAGAGCCCTTTTCAATTAGATTTGACTTCAACAAACTTTTCATCCACTTTTGCTCTTTTAATTGGGTCAACGTTTGGACCATTGGAAATCTCTTTCCAAGATGGTCTTTTTGATATAAGGTAGGCCTAATTCTGAGATCTGTGTCCAAAGATACGGTCTTAGGAAGTTCTGCTAACTTTTACTTTTCAGCTTTGACCGGGCTTTAAAAAGGCTTTTTCTCCTTGAATCTTGGCCTCTAATCACATAACTGCTTAGCAACCAACTCTTGCTCCTTTATCTCGCAAAAGTGACACATTTATGCACGTAATTGACTCAAATGCTTGAAATACATAAAAGCACGTAATCAGCATTAACTTTTATTTATTACTCGCATAATTGGTCTAAAAGTATTATTGTTAAGGGGTTAAAACTACACTTTTGGGCTCTTATCAAAAGACCTGCTTCCTGCATTAAACTCGATGAGATTGCAGGAGATTTTTGCATTCCGCCAAACATTTTCGGTTTGTTACATGTTTACCATGGTCTAGACCATGAAAAACTGTATAATCACCTTCGTCGGATGCAGCAAGTAGCCATGACTTTCCACCATCCAACTGTTACCAATGAACAAGTCTTGTTTAGGTTGTTTCCCTTCACCTTAGTTGATAAAGCTTTAGTTTAGCTCGTAGGCGAAGCACCGCAAGCCCTTGACACATGGGCCAAACTCGTACAAGCATTTATGATAAAGTTCTATACTCAGAAGAAAATACAGAGATACTTCAAAAAATTCAATTCTTTCGCCAGCATCCCCAGGAATCCTTTGCGGAAGCATGGAGCAGATTTACTGATCTACTTCTTGAATGTCCCCATCATTACTCGACACCATTGTCTTAGTCTGGTCATTCTTTAATGGTCTCTCTGACTATCAAAAGGAAACATTAGATATCATGAACGGCAGTTGTTTCATGGACAAAGGCGCTACTAAAGCATACAATTTTCTTGAGAAATAGGCTTCACGAAACACCAATTGGGGTAACACTGATTCTTCCAGATCTTCTAAAGACACTCCTACCAAAGTTACGTCTATGTTCGAGGTCAAACCCTATCTGGAATTAAAAACTCTGATTGAGTCCCTAACCAAAAAGGTTGATGCTCTTTCGGTTCAAGTAATTGATCAAAAACCCAAACAAGTCATGGCTGCCAACGCTTCCCCATGTCTTCTTTGCTTAAGTCCTGAGCACTCTTATTTTTATTGTCCTTTGGCATATGAGTGCCCTCCCCAACCATCTGAAGAGGATTGTGCTTTCAACATCCCTAATGCACCTTGGCGACAACATCCGAATTTGGCTTGGCGTCCCCCTGCCCAACAACCAGCTCCTCCGGGTTTCAACAACGTTCCTGTACGACCACCCACAAACTACAATTCCTACCATCAAGGAAATCCTCCACAATTCCAGCAAGGGCAAAGTCAGTCTCCCAACACTGCCAATATAGGGTACCAAAACAACCGCAGCCTTGTTCCCACTAATCAAGGATATGGCTACCAAAATCAACCCCTAAACAATAACCGTGAACTTGTTCCTGCTGCGCCACTGGTACAATCCATTACCGATAAAACAGCTGAAACTTTTCTGACTTACATGAATCAACAATCTCAAATCCTAGCATCTATCCAACAGTCTCTTCAGCTGTTAACACAGGATAAAAGTAAAAAGGGCGTGTTTCCTGGCCAAGCACTGCCTTTGAACTCAACAATGCACTAGGATCTAGTAATCCCAGACAGGTGAGGTAAATGCCATCACCACTCTTCGTTCTGGCCGAACCATCGACAGTCACATACGTATGCCAGACATCGAATCAACAAAAGCCACGGTTGACGTCCTTCCAACTCCTATCTCGCAACCTATAGCGGATGAAGTTGTTCCTTCCAAACCTACAACAACGAAACTGGGGAAAGACGCCTCTGATCCATGTGCGCGATTCCGCCCAAAAGCTCCATTCCCTACCCATTTGGCAAAGAACAAGCCTGACGAACATTTCGATGAGATCTGAGAAACCTTCAAAAATTTGACCATAAACCTACCTTTTCTAGATGCACTTAAGCATTTGCCAAAGCATGCCAAGCTTTTGAAGGAAATGTGCACCAACAAACGACGAACGAATGTTCCTCAACAAGCATTCTTCACTGAGCAGTTTCCCTTTATTACTACTACCAATGGTGTGGTTAAATATAAAGACCCAGGTCGACTGATAAGAGCCCAAAACTGTAGTTTTAACCCTGTAACAGTCATACTTTTAGACCAATTATGTGAGTAATAATTAAGAGTTAACACTGATTACATGTTTTTATGCATTTCAGGTTTCAAAGTCCATTATGTGCAGAAATGTGCCACTTTAGCGAGATAAAGGAGCAAAGGTCGGTTACTAAGTAGTTTCGTGATTAAAGGCCAATATTCAAGAAGACAAAGCCTTCCTAAAGCCCGGTCAAAAGCTGAAAAGTCGACACGGGCAGAAACAGCACACAAATCAACAAAACTTCCGAAGGCCGTATCTTTGGACTCAGACCTCGGAATGGGGCCTACCTTATGTCAAAACGACCGGCTCGGAAAGAGCTTTCCAATGGTCTAAGCCTTGACCTAATCAGAGGAGCAAAAGTGGACAAAAAGTCTATTGAAGCCAACTGCAGCTGAAGAGGCCTTTTTGGACTGAAAGAATTGGGTTTTGGGCTTCATTCTCTAGCCCAAAATATGGCCCCAAGCCCATGCACGATTTTTGGATCTGAAAGTATAAAAACCAAAGCTTAGCTCTTTGTTAATGGTACCTAGTTAGACCTAAAACAATATAGATAATTCTAGATCTAGTTTCCAGTATTTTAATTAAGTTTTAGTTCCATTTTCAATTCTTATTTTAGATTAAGTCTTTGAATCATTGTTCTTGATTGATTAGATAAATAAAATAGTTATTTTGTCAATTTTGATTTTTGTCATCTCAATTTATAGATCTAGTTTTAATTCTTGTTGAATATCATTTCGTAGTTTAAGTAGATTGAAACATTGTCGGTTAATTTAGTTAAGTTAGAATTTTAATATGATGTGTAGTTATAATTCAATGGGAAATGATGGTTTGATGACTCAAGGCTAAAACCTCCATTAGAGGGGTTAATGAAGCCTTGACGAAAACTTAGTGGTATAGTGTAGAAGCATTGTAGAATCTATTCCAATCTAGAAGGTCGTGATTCGCTATGAGAATGGGTGGACGACCTCACATGCTAGTTAGTATTCGGTAGAAATGCCATGAACACTAGGGATTAGAACTCGAATTCTTGCCATAAGAACGTAAGAATCGAGATACAAGAATCTATACTAGGTTATTAAGTTGGGTTCGAGGTGGATTCAATTCCCCTCTAATCCTTTATCTAGATTCAAAAACAATCATATTTCCATAGCATTCGTAGTTAGATTCAACATAATCAATTTCATATAGGTATCGTAGTATAACACCCTTCGTAAAGCTCTCATTAGACTTAAGACCGACTAATTAGACTAGAAAACATTCCATGCTAGAGCACTAGGAGTGGAACGAATTTGTTACTCCACTCTATTTCGATAGAATTGAGAGTAGAAACTTTGGTAAAAATAGACATGTAGATAGTTTTAGTTTACTTATGTTTTGAGTTCATCGTTCATTTCATAGGTAAACTATTCAATTTTATCTTATCAAATGGCGCCGCTGCCATCTTAGTTGCACTTTAGCATTGTTTTCATAGTAGAATTAGTCATTTTTAAGTCCCATTAAACCCACCCACCCTTGTTTGATTCATACTGTGGTTATCCGTTTTAGCGTTGAAAAATTCCGCGACAAAATTACACTGAGCGCGACCGCGCCTATAAGGAGCGCACCTGCGCCCTATAGTCTGGAACACGAGCGCGACCCGCCCTCATACCGAGCGTGACCCGCCCTAAGTTACTAGACCACGAGCGCGACCCGCCCTCATACCGAGCGCGATCCACGCTACGTTACTAGAACACGGAGGCGTGATCACCTTCTATCGAAAGCTTTTGCACCTTAAGCAAAATTTTCCGGATTTCTACAGGTTTGTTTCGAACTTCGATTTTTAAGTTTTTCAGTGTTCTAACTTGTTATTTACACTGAACACGCGTAAACAAGACGCTATTCATAAGCGAAGCAAGGACACTATCAGGTATTCCTTTCTTCCATACCTCGCATCTCCAGTTAGAGGTTCATACTACTAATATATCAAGATTGTTTGGATTGTTGTCGTGTTTAAACTTAGACTTGCATGAGATTAAAGTCTAGTCGGAGAAAAACACCGAACGTAATTAACCGTCAACGTCAACAAACAAATCTATCGAGTATACCAATCACTACACCTCTAACTACTATCCCACCAACCGCACCTGACACAATGGCTGAACAAAGAGAGACTCCTCTCTCCGACTTTTACAAAGCCTTGAGCGATAGCCCTAAATCTTGCATCGTTCTAGCAGACCCAGTGGGGGATTTTCGAATTCCCCCAAACATATTTAATTTGTTACCCGTTTTCCATGGTTTAGACCATGAAAAACCTTATCAACACATGCATAGGATTGAACAAGTCCTTACAACATTCCATCATCCTACGGTTGGTACGGAAAAATTAAACTGAGGGTATTTCCCTTCACCTTAGCCGATAAGGCAGCGTCTTGGTTAACGCCCAAAGCTTAACTCAGGACTCGTGGGCTAAACTTGTTTAGGCATCTATGGAACATTTTACCCCACCCCTAAAGACGGATGAGATGCTTTCCAAGATTCATTTTTTCCGACAAAATCCTCATGAATCATTTTCTCGAGGCTTGGAATCGCTTCACCGATCCGCTTATTGAGTGTCCACACCATAACCTAGCAAAAGACACGTTAGTTCGCGGCCTTTTCAAAAGACTTTAACATCACCATAAAGAAGTCCTTGACATAATGAATGGGGTAGTTTCCTAAGTAAAGGAGCCCCTGAGGCTTACAAATTTTTAGAAGATCAAACTAAACGTAATAACAATTGGGGGTAGTGATGATATCCCCGCCTGCTTGTTCTTCTTCAACAGCTTAAGGCGCGGTATGTTTGAGATGAAACCCGATCTAGAACTTAAAAATTTAATCAATCTCTAACTAAAAAGGTTGAGGCTATTTACGTGCAACAAAAGCATATCCCCGCATGAATATTAACTCCAACCCTTGTAATGTCTGTTTGAGTCCCGAGCACCCTCGACTCTATTGTCCTCTAGCCTATGAACAACAACAATTAGAGCAAGATAATGTTTACTCCATTAATAACTATCCTATTCCTAATGCCCTATGGAGACAACATCCTCCTAACTTTAGTTGGCTAAACAATCAACAAGTTTCACCTCCGTGGTCTAATAACCAAAATGTTAGGCAAGCAAACAACTATAATCAAGCTCCACCTAGGCAAGGCCGGGGACTAAGTCGAGGAAATTATAATAATTATAACAACCAAAGCGCTTGACGACAAGGTTTAGCACAAGGTCGGGGGTAATTATAATAGTTATAATACCAATAGAGGTATCGTTCGGTTAACAATAGTAACTATCACAACCCACCCATAAATAATCAACGTGAGATAGTTCCAAATCGCACCACACCGTGACTACTACACAATCACATCCGGATCGTATAGACGCCTTTATACACGTTACCCAACAACTTTTCCAATCAATGACTCAATCAAACCAACAGATCTTACAATTCATAAATCAGGGCATACAACAGTTAGCCCAAGAGAAAGCCCAACCAAAAGGCGTGTTTCCAGGATAAGCCATACCCAACCCTAAAACAACAAACACAGCCTTTGAGGTAAACGGTAATACTAGTACGGAAACGACAATAGTAGGTGACCTGAATGCCATCACCACTCTCCATTCTAAAAGAGTGGTTGATAACAAAGTAACTATGCCTATAGTTACCCCATCAGTACTCCCTACACCGGATATCGAACTAGATACCTAAGTAGAAACTGAAGACCCTACCACTGTAGAGGTACCAGTTAAACAACAAACTAAGAAACAGAAAGCCAAGGTAACACATCAAGTCGAGCCATACGCTAAATATAGAGCAAAACCACCATTCCCTCAGAAGTTAGCCATGCATGCTAACCAGGGATACAAACTTTGAGGAGATTAGGAACGTTTTCAAAAATCTAACGATAAACCTTCCTTTTCTCGAAGCTATTAAAAAGCTCCCTAACCACGCTAAGTTTCTTAAAGAGTTGTGCACTACTAGGCTTAAGACCAACATACCTAAAGACGCCTTTTAACCGGAGCGGTTCCAACTTTATCCGAAAATAATGGAATCGTTAAGTACAAGGACCACGGTCGCCCCATCAGAAATGCACCTTAGGAGATTCCTACACGACGACGACGCTTTATTAGACACGGGCGAAAGTGTTAACTTACTCCCCGTATTACTTGTATAAACAAATAGGTCTACAGGAAATGCAACCTACAAAAATAACATTGCAATTAGTGGACAGGTCAATTAAGTATCCTAAGGGTGTAGTGGAAAACGTGCTTGTTAAGGTTCGGATTTTACTATCCCCGCTGATTTTGTTATCCTCGATACGATAAGTCGCCAACTGCACTGTACCGATCATCTTAGGGTTTCTTAGCAACCGCCAACGCACTTATAAATTGCCACAATGGTAAGATGTCCTTATCTTTTGGCCATCTTACAGTTGAGGTAAATGTTTTTAAAATGATGAAACAATTACCAGATTCATCTATAGATGGGGAGGTTAGCATGATCGAGAGCTTAGCTCAAGATTATTTTAACAACACGTTTCCTGAAAACAATATGTACAAATTCCTTTCTTTTGGAACTTCAGATTTTGTAAATGACTCCTACTTAGAGGAAGTCAACACCATCCTTGAGTCCACACCAATTGTAGACCTTTCGGTTGCTCCACATATTGAGTATGAAGACTTGCTACCTAAGCAAGTATTCATTATGCAAAATGTGGATCCCGACGAAATATCTATTGATTTTCCTTTCACCCCAGTGCTTAAACCCCTTCCCCCAGAGTTAAAATATATTCAACTTGATCCGGATGGTAGTCATCCGGTAATTATATCTTCTCTGTTATCAAAGAATGAAGAGACATGTTTAATCCGGGTGATTAGGGAACATCGGTCTGCGATTGGTTGGTCCCTAGCCGACATTAAGGGAATTGACCCTAATATTTGCACTCATCGTATCCATTTGGAGGATAACGCGAAGACTTCTCGCGAACCTCGGCCGCTTGAACCCACCATGAAAGAGGTGGTTAGGGAAGAAGTCTTACGATTACTCGATGCGGGTATCATATACCCAATCTCTGATAGCGAATGGGTAAGCCCCATTCATGTAGTTCCTAAGAAATCGGGAGTTACCATGGTACGTAACGGGAATGGTGACTATGTTGTCACACAAGGCCCTATGAAATAGAGGATCTGTATTGATTATAGACGTTTAAATGCTATGACACGAAAGGATCACTTTCCCTTACCTTTTATAGATCAAATGCTCGAACGCCTAGCTGGTCATGCTTTTTATTGTTTTCTAGATGGCTACTCAGGCTATTTTTAGATTATTATTGATATTGATGACCAAGAAAAGACTACCTTCACATGTCCCTATGGAACGTATGCCTATAAACGAATGCCTTTTGGCCTTTGTAATGCTCTTGGAACCTTCCAATTGTATGCTTCATATATTTAGTGACATGGTAGAGCTTTATGGAAGTTTTCATGGATGATTTTTCTATCTATGGAGACTCCTTCACAGATCGTTTGTCTAACCTTGCCTAAGGTTTTGACACGGTGTGAAGAAAAGAGCCTCGCTTTTAAACCGGGAAAAGTGTCATTTCATGGTGAAAAGGGCATAGTACTAGGTCACATTGTATCTAGTGATGGCATCAAAGTAGATAAGGCCAAACTAGATAAGATAGCGACTCTACCTAAACCACGGATCGTCCGTGATATTAGAGCCTTTCTAGGCCATGCGGTTTTTATAGGCGGTTTATTAAAGACTTCTCGAAAATAGCTAGGCCGTTAACTAATCTGCTTTTTAAAGGATGCAATCTTTGATTTTAATTTTGACCGTAAGGGCTTTTGAAACTTTAAAAGCCGCTTCTAACCTCTGCACCAATTATACAGCCTCCCGATTGGTCTAAACCTTTCGAACTCATATGTGATGCTAGTGATTGTGCAGTTAGTGCAGTCTTGGGACAAAAACTAGATAATAAGTCCACTGTTATTTATTATACTAGTAAAACCTTAAACGATGCTCAACGGAATTATTCAACTACAGAAAAAGAATTCTTAACTGTCATTTATGCTTTAGATAAGTTTCGTTCTTATTTGGTTGGTTCTAAAACTTTAGTTTACACGAACCATGCAGCCCTTAATTACCTTCTTGCAAAGAAGGATGCTAAGCAGAGATTAATCCGATGGATCCTTCTCCTGCAAGAGTTCACATTAGAAATAAAGGACAAAAGAGTGGTCGAAAACGTAGTTGCTGACCACTTATCTAGACTCACAAACGACGATCAGAGTGATTCTGAGTCCATACCAGACTCTTTTCCTGATGAGCATCTGTATGCGATTTTTTCAGCACCATAGTATGCTGACATTGTAAATTATTTAGCGGCTGATGTTATGCCTTATAATTGGTCAAGAAATGAACGTAAGAAGTTCTTGGCCGAGTTAAGTTATACTACCGGGATGAGCCATACCTTTTAAGTATTGTGCGGATCGATTATTCATCGTTGTATTCTCGGTGGGAATACAATGAAGTTCTATCATTCTGCCATGACAAAGAGTGTGGTGGCCATTTTAGTGGGATGAAAACAGCCGCTAAAGTGCTTCAATGTGGTTTTATTGGCCTACCCTTTTAAGGATGCCCAAGTGCATTGCAAGACGTGTATTCGCTTTACCAACAACTTGGGCTTATCCGCACGGCGTAATATGATGCCATTAAATTTAATCTTGATAGTAGAAATTTTTGACGTTTGGGGCATTGATTTCATGGGTCCTTTCCCTGTTTCCCACGGTTTCATTTATATTCTAGTTGTCGTGGACTACGGTGTCTAAATGGATAGAGGCCCTAGCTTGCCGTAGCAATGACCATAAGACCGTTGTATTTTTATTAAAGAATATATTTTCTCGGGGTTTGGCATTCCTAAAGCCATCATTAGTGATGATGGAACACATTTTTTTGCAACAGAGTTGTTGCATCCCTAGTGAAAAAAGTATGGAGTTACACACAAAGTAGCAACTCCATATCATCCACAAACTAGCGGACAAGTAGAAGTTTCTAATAGGGAAATCAAAAAGATTTTAGAAACAACTGTAAACCCCGATAGGAAAAGGCCGGTCGGCGTCTATCGGATGCCTTATGGGCGATAGAATTGCTTTCAAAACTCCTATAGGTATGTCTCCCTTTAGACTTGTATTTGGGAAACCATGTCATTTGCCCGTTGAATTAGAGCACCGTGCTCTGTGGGCTATAAAAAGCCTTAGCTTCAATATTGATGAGGCAGGTGTCAAACGCAAGTTGCAATTGAATGAGCTTGAAGAAATCCGTAGCGATTCTTACGATCTCGCGAAGGATTATAAAGCTAACATGAAACATGTTCATGATAAGCAAATCTTGCGCAAAGAGTTTGTAGTAGGTCAAAAGGTCTTGCTTTACAACTCCCGTCTACATATTTTCCCAGGAAAACTAAAAACCCGTTGGTCTGGCCCTTTTCTGGTTAATGAAGTCACCCCTTACGGGGCAATCACCTTGGTAAATCCAAATGACAACAGTACGTTTCAAGTTAATGGTCAACGGTTAAAACATTTTCACGAACTTCTGTCCCCTGATGTAGAGGAAGTCCTTTTACAGGACCCTATCTATGAGGATTGACATTTGTCATTGGTGTACTTCCTTTCACTTCCAAATAGTGGTAAGTGCACCATTCAGGTAACCGGGCCCTCCCTATGGAGTGTGTGGCTGTAAGTACCGGATCCTAAGTCCACGGTTAACATAATTCACGTTTTCCACTTTTGCATGTTTTCTCGGTTTTTGAGTCATGTTCCTCTAAGGGGTGAATTATGTATTTATTGTTTTTCGTTTATCCTATAATAAACTAATAAATAAAATACATAATAATAAAAAAATTCTTAATCATAAAAATAGCAATCCAACAAGTCTTGGGAATCTGACTTTAAACGACCCGCGTTAGAACAAATTTTGTGTTTAAAAATTTGTTTGGGGGTTGGCAATCGGTCTCTCCATCTGGATTGCTCGAACTTTCCGTTTGTGTTGCTTAGGCCCATTACTTGCAGTTCAATTGGGTTGACGTAATCTTAACTTATATTTCTTTCGTTCGCATAACTTACGTTACACACGCACTTCGAGGCGTTTTTCCACCCTTTTATACGTCACCCATGGTTGGAATTGAGTGTTTTATGGATCATTGGATTGGAAATTCTCTACTGATCATTTCCATAACTCATTCGCCAAAATCGGGCCAGTAACGAAGCGGCAAATTGAGTTTGAAATTGCGCGAAAAATCGGAAAATTTCGGAATTGAAACTGGGCTTGGGCCCAAACCGCACGCACGTTTGTGCGTCTCCTTCCTTCCCAAAAAAAAAAACAAAAAACGCACGGTTTCTTTCTTTCCCTTTCAATCCCGCCGGTTACAAAGTTAAATCAAACCTTGAACACCAAAATAAAAAATAAAAAAAAAAAAAAGAGAGAGAAGGAAACCTAACTACACCCACACCAAGATAATCAAATCCAACTAAAATCTTCCTTAAACCATTAATACCACCACCCCAACTCCGAAAAACAGCCACCAATTCAAATAATCACCGCCGCCACCGTTGTTTTAGTTGTTTTTCTTCAATGGCGCTACGACGAAGAATTTTGCTAGAGCACGCATTTGAGTCCGACAGCTTCGCGCCATTTTACGACGCGGAGATGATTAGGAGGCATTGGAATGGACTGTGGTACTCGACTGAGGCGTTCTATCACCATGATTTGGTAGAACAGTTTTATAAGAAGCGAGAATTGGAGGGGGATAGGATTTTCATAAAGGTAGCAGGAACGAGGAGGGAAGTAACGAGACAGTTGTTGGGAACGAATCAGGGAATTACGCTTTGAAAGCAACACGGTAGCGACAATTCAGGAATCCCAATACCGGAGTTCCCGCTTTGATGAAGGATACCGCCGCGGAGGGTGAATACAATCCGACATCTCATTAAGTCCGCCCGGTCAACCACGAGAACCAATCAACCGGGTCAGAGCTCGGTGGATTGGTAGGAACGCCCCCGGAAAGACAAAGTCGATGATATCGGCCCGCAATGTCCGCGACGTTCTCGGATTTTGCCAACAAATAAGTATAATTTCTGCATCCTTGATTTAATGTTTAATGTGATTCGAGGAGTGGGGAAGAGCTTGGCGCCTCTTCCCGTATTGATCACTAAGATCATGCTCTCCTTTAGAGTTGTCGCAAGATCTGCTCCTATTAAGATCAAATTGTATTCTAATGCAAGTATCTATACGGATTGCATCCAAGAGACTTGGCCGTTGTCTGAAGAAAAAATGGATGAGTCGGAGGATGAAAAGGAGGATATGACATGTCTGGATGACGATGCATTAGATAAATGTAGTTCTAATTTAGAACGCATGCAAGTATTGCAAACTGCCTTGTGTTGCATTTATGGTATTTGTGAAGATATCCGAGATAGACAGTTGTAATTGAAGAAGCAAACGAACCTTCGACGAGACTTGAAATGCTCGAAGGGGTTCGTGACGATATCCCGCTAACATGGAGACTATCCACCAAAGATCAACAAGCCCGATTATGCAAGATCTCGGACTCGAGATGGAAGCACAGCGCTTGTTCCGAATAGAGATGCTACGACGCATGCCACCCGTGGAGGAATCGGTTTCAGCCGAGTCCGACAGGCATGAGCGTCGTCGCCGAAGGACAGATGGTTCAAGCCATTCTCCATCCCAGGGCCAATCTCCATCTCAGGGTCCATCTTCATCACACAACTAGGTGTTCACCATCAGTTGTGTTCGCTGTTATTTCATGGTTTTGATTGTTTTATTAGTTGAATTTTAATTAAGTAGTTAAATTTAAATATTAATGTGTTTGTTTTATGTTGTTTGGATTTAAATTTTATTTTTAATATAATTGGTTAATTTCGAGTACTGCTTATTTTTATCATTAATCCCACCTTCCCGACTTGTTTGGGGGTGGTAATATTTATAACGAGCATAATTCGTTATATGATCATCCGCGGTAAAGTAGTCTTGAAGGAAAGGTTGATAATTTGGTCGATATCGGCATATCTATGATTTGTGTGGTGGTAGCATGAAATGTATGAGAGTTTAGAAGTTACTATTCTAAATCCATTATGAAAGATACCAGGATTTTAAGAAAATCACGAAAATGGTTTGTTTCCGTTTTCGGGTTTGGAATTTTTCTATTTCCGAAAATTGCCTTAACACAATTTGGGAACTTGCCGATTCGTTTTGGAAGCTCAAAACCTATTTAAACTCCCTTCATTCTACACTAACAAACCACACTATACCCCACCATCATCCCGCACCTTTCACTCCAAGCTTTTCCTTCTTTTTCTTCCAAATTTCTATTTTAGCACTTACGAGCGCGCCTGCGCCCTGTACACTTTCCCAAATTTTAGTCAGAGCGCGACCCGCGCCCAAAATACTGTAATTCTAAAACCCACGAGCGACCATCAATATATGTGCGCACCCACTCCGCCTTCGCTAACGCTGAAAATTCCAATTTTCGGAGGGTCATCCAGGATTTTTGAACCGCTTCAAAGTAGTAGTTAAGATGACATCTCCTATAGTCATACCGAAACAGTCTTTCAAGATGTGTTGGGCACCGAGACCTATGGACATTGGTTCCGGCCACGGGATCTTGCAATTAGGATGGCGCCATCTACCGGTAAGTGATGACGATTCATATTCACCACAGCTTACTGCTTATTTCTACGACCATGTTAAATTCTATTGTAATCAGGATGGAGAACAAGAATTCTCCGTCGTAGTCGAAGACACGACACATCAATTCGATAAAAATGTGGTCGCTTTAGTTTCGTGGATTACCAATACCTGATCCTGTTCACACATGGGCATATATGACCGATAATGCATATCTTTATGATTATACATATTTCCATGAGTATTATGGGGAGGGTATTTCGAGTAATGGACCAGGGGCGATATAGCATTGCCCTTGGTAGCCTTTCCCTAAACGTAGTAGGCACCACCATGTTATTCATCCCGATGAATATTTTGGGGAATGGCGCTTCATTTCTGCAAACAAGATCGCTGGGTGACATTTTTCTCGCTTTAGGCGGGGACGTCGCCGATATGACATTCCCCGAGTTTTAGTTGCTAGTCTTAAGAGAGCCCAAACTATGAGGCGTAAGTATCTTCTTATGCCCAGAGTTGGTAAGACGCATCATCGCGTAGTTGTTTACCTGATTCTCGCGCACAATTCACAGATTGGAAAAGGGTTGAAGTCATGAGACCCACTAATTGGGTGGTTTGCTCATTCGCGAATAATGACTTGGCGGGATGGCGGTGCACCCTCAATTGGTCGCCCATGCACATCCCATCGGACATAATAACACTTAACAGGTTAGCATTAGTAGATGATAAATGGCGGCAAGCTTGGCAAGTTATAATGGACCGGGGATCTTGAAGGAACCTCATCTCTTTACCGAGGAGGAGGACGTTTAAAGCGGAGATAAGGTAAAGTTTTAGTTTTGTTATTGTCCGCTTATGTCCTAAGCAAATTTAATTGCATTAACCCCATAATGGGTGGAACTCTTATAGAGTTAGCGTTAGTTTTATTTCATATATTAGTACGCTTTAACTTTGTTTTGCAGATGTTCCTGAATTTCACACGTTTCAATAGTATTTTTCCTACCCTCTTTATTTACAATACTTTAAGGACAAAGCATGCTTCTTGTTTGGGGGATAGAAACACGTGTAATTAAGGCATCTGTTAGGATATAGATATGTATAATATGCATTTGTTTTCTAGTTAAAGTTTCAAAAAATTTCAAAAATATAAATAAATAAGTTTATGATATACACTTAGGAATATTGGTATTGTTTTCTTTTCTATGCTCTTAACAATCTAGAAGTCTCAATGAGCTTTTGCATCGAATAATTGTTAGAAACTTAGGTTAATATGTAGGTAATAATCTTTGCATCTATCTATAAATATATTACATGAGTATCTATGATTGTTAGCGATAAGTTTCTAAAATCTAAGCTAGAGTACTTATTCTACAAATCACGAGAATATAGCCGAAAAGCCTTATATGAGCGAAACATTTGAGAAATGACACAAGGGAGAAGTAAAATCCGGATAGAGAAATCACACGTCCACTTGCTTGATCACTATGCCATATCCTAAGCGAGAATTTAGGCCCTCTTTGGATCGATATAGCCAGAAATTCAAACCTATGAATTATTTTCCGCTAGTCGGCCCCTCGAGCCTTTCTTTAGCCTTTCATAACCCACAAATCCTTTACCCTGTTACAAAAACAAAATAAAAAAAAAAAAATAAAAAAAAAAAAAATCAACCTACCCAATCTAGAATAAGTCTGAGAATAGAATGAGGAAGAAAGAAGAAGAGAAAAACCGGTGTAAACAAAAGTTAGTTAATTGCTTCAGAAAATAAAGAAAAGAAGTTTCCATCCAAAGAAAAGAAAAATAAAAATAAAAATAAAATAAAAACTCCAAAAAAATAGAATAAAAGGAGTTAAAAGCCAAAGAAAAAGAAAAAAAAAATATGGCTAAGGATGGAAACAAAGTGTAGAAGCAAAAGTAAATAACAAGGTTTTCTCTAAGTTACATAATATGAAGACTCTACTATCTCAGACTTGTCCTTTTTGAATATCCATTTCCTTCCTTCTTAAACCATCTCCTAATCCCATCAACACCTAATAAAGACCTCTAGCTCAATTAGGAATAGGTTAGTGTGATAGTAAGTGGCAGATGTGTTTGATCGACTCCAAATTCCTTGTTGTCATTGAGATTGTAAGGTAAAGTGTGCCCACCGCATTAATCGAGTAATAAACTTGAGCGGAAAAATCAGAGTGGTTTCCGTCTTGACATTTATGTGAGGACCTACTTAAGGACGCTATTCTGAGTTTTCAGAAACGAACCTGCTAGGCATTTCATGGTATTACTCATAGTACTTATATTCGTATCATAGATGATTGATTATTATGCATATATTAGCTTAGGTTTTTTACTTGGTTATTCTTATTCATTTGCTAGTGAGATGTATAGATAGTTGGGACATGAATGAGGAAAACAATAGTTTTATTTCTTAGTTGTTGTAGTATAGTTGAAGTTTGTGAGTACCTTCACTGGAAAACTCTTACAAGGATATAACTCGTCCACTAGCGAATTCCTAGTGGTTTAAGGCCTTGTTGCATATGGTCAATGCAATCGCACTCAGCGAAACGAGAGTAGATAAAACTCCATTTTTGGTCACTTATTCTAATTTCTCATCTTTGCTTGAGGACAAGCAAAATGCTGTTTGGGGGTGGTTTGATAAGAGCCCAAAACTATAGTTTTAACCCTGTAACAGTCATACTTTTAGACCAATTATGTGAGTAATAATTAAGAGTTAACACTGATTACGTGTTTTTATGCATTTCAGGTTTCAAAGTCCATTATGTGCAGAAATGTGCCACTTTAGTGAGATAAAGGAGAAAAGGTCGGTTACTAAGTAGTTCCATGATTAAAGGCCAAGATTCAAGAAGACAAAGCCTTCCTAAAGCCCGGTCAAAAGCTGAAAAGTTGACACGCGTAAAAAAACAAAGACAATAAGTCACAGAACTTCCGAGGGTCAGTATCTTTGGACTCAGACCTCGGAATGGGGCCTACCTTATGTCAAACCGACCGGCTCGGAAAGAGCTTTCCAATGGTCTAATTTTTTACCCAATCAGAGGAGCAAAAGTAGACAAAAAATCTGTTGAAGCCAACTGCAGCTGAAGAGGCCTTTTTGGACTAAAAGAATTGGGTTTTGGGCCTAATTCTCTGGCCCAAAACATGGCTCCAAGCCCATGCACGATTTTTGGATCTGAAAGTATAAAAACCAAAGCTTAGCTCTTTGTTAATGGTAGCTAGTTAGACCTAAAACAATATAGATAATTCTAGATCTAGTTTCCAGTATTTTAATTAAGTTTTAGTTCCATTTTCAATTCTTGTTTTAGATTAAGTCTTTGAATCATTGTTCTTGATTGATTAGATAAAGAAAATAGTTATTTTGTCAATTTTGATTTTTGTCATCTCAATTTATAGATCTAGTTTTAATTCTTGTTGATTATCATTTCGTAGTTTAAGTAGATTGAAACATTGTTGGTTAATTTAGTTAAGTTAGAATTTTAATATGATGTGTAGTTATAATTCAATGGGAAATGATGGTTTGATGACTCAAGGCTAAAACCTCCATTAGAGGGGTTGATGAAGCCTTGACGAAAACTTAGTGGTATAGTGTAGAAGCATTGTAGAATCTATTCCAATCTAGAAGGTCGTGATTCGCCATGAGAATGGGTATACGACCTCACATGCTAGTTAGTATTCAGTAGAAATTCCATGAACACTAGGGATTGGAACTCGAATTCTTGCCGTAAGAACATAAGAATCGAGATACAAGAATCTATACTAGGTTATTAAGTTGGGTTCGAGGTGGATTCAATTCCTCTCTAATCCTTTATCTAGATTCAAAAACAATCATATTTCCATAGCATTCATAGTTAGATTCAACATAATCAATTTCATATAGGTATCGTAGTATAACACCCTTCGTAAAGCTCTCATTAGACTTAAGACCGACTAATTAGACTAGAAAACATTCCATGCTAGAGCACTAGGAGTGGAACGAATTTGTTACTCCACTCTATTTCGATAGAATTGAGAGTAGAAACTTTGATAAAAATAGACACGTAGATAGTTTTAGTTTACTTACGTTTTGAGTGCATCGTTCATTTCATAGGTAAACTATTCAATTTTATCTTATCATCGACCAACTTTATCATGCACATTGGGCGACAAGTATACCGCTACCGCACTTTTAGACCTAGGCACGAGTGTTAACCTACTTCCCTACTACTTATTTAAGAAGTTAGGTCTTCATGAATTAAAACCTACAAACATGACCCTGCAACTCGCAGATCGCTCCATCAAGTACCCAAAGGGCATCGTAGAAAACGTCTTAGTAAAGGTCCAAGATTTTTACTACCCCATCGATTTTGTAATTCTAGATACTGAAGTTACATGTGACTCCATTCCTATCATTTTAGGACGTTTATTTCTTGCAACTTCTAACGCTCTCATTAATTGTCGGGTTGGTTCAATGATAATATCTTTTAGCAACCTTTCTGTAAAAGTCAATGTATTCAACTTAATGAAACAACTTCCCAATCCTGATATTGAGGGTGAGATTAGCCTTGTTGATAGTCTGACACAGGAATATTTCACAAACTATTTTCCCCCAGACGAGGTACACCAATTTCTTTCTTTTCATAATCCTGAGTTTGATGTTGACTCGTACATTAAGAATGTCCACACATTATTAGAGTCAGTACCACTATTTGACCCTACTACTGCGTTGCCAACTAATTCAGAAGACCCAGACTCGCTCTTTTCCATTGAAGAGACAGGCCCTCACGAATCCTTGATCCCCACTCTTCCAAAACCGGATTTAAAACCTCTGTCCTCTGATTTGAAGTATGTGCATCTCGATCCTGATGGTAGTCACCGTATAATATTTTCTTTTCACTTGACTACCGACGAAGAAGCACGTTTGATTCGTGTCATTCGTGAACACCACTCCACTATCGGATAGTCCTTAAATGATATCAAAGGAATAGACCCTAGTGTATGCACGCATCACATACATCTAGATGGTGGCACAAAGACATTGTGAGAACCGTAACAACGCCTTAACCCTGCCATGAAAGAGGTGGTGAGGGAGGAAGTTTTACATTTACTTGATGCGGGTATCATATACCCTATCTCTGATAGTGACTGGGTTAGTCCTGTCCATATTGTTCCCAAAAAGTCCGGCATTCAAGTTGTTCAAAATGAAAATGGTGAATACATCTCCACTCGTATTCCATTGAAATGGAGAATTTGCATTGACTATCACAAACTTAATGCCAGAACACGTAAAGATCACTTCCCTCTTCCATTCATTGACCAGATGCTAGAACGTTTAGCCGGTCATGCTTACTACTGTTTTCTTGATGGCTATTCTGGCTACTTCCAAATTGTCATCGATCCCGCCGATCAAGAAAAGACAACTTTCACATGTCCCTTTGGAACCTTTGCATACAAACGAATGCCTTTTGGTCTTTGCAATGCCCCATGCACTTTCCAATGCTGCATGCTTCACATTTTCAGTGATATGGTGGAACGTTATATGGAAGTCTTCATGGACGACTTTTCCATTTATAGAAATTCCTTTGACAATTGCCTATCCAACCTTTCTAAAGTATTAACACGTTGTGAAGAAAAAAATATGGTACTTAATTGGGAGAAATGTCATTTCATGGTTACCAAAGGAATTGTTCTAGGTCATATTATTTCGAAAGACGGGATAGAGGTTGATAATGCTAAAATTGTTAAAATTGCTTCGCTACCTATCCCCCGAACAATTCGCGATATCCGTGCCTTTTTAAGCCACGCTGGGTTTTACAGGTTATTCATTCAGAATTTTTCTAAAGTTGCTTGACCCTTAACCAATCTCCTGCTTAAGGATGTGGTCTTCGACTTCAATTTCAATTGCAAACAAGCTTTTGAAACTCTAAAAACCACCCTGACTACCGCTCCTATCATTCAACCCCCTGATTGGTCTCAACTATTCGAACTAATGTGTGACGCTAGCGACTTTGCTATTGGCGCCGTACTAGGCTAACGACGTGATGACAAACCCATTATCATTTACTACACAAGTAAAACTCTTAACGACGCTCAATGTAATTAAACAACAACTGAGAAAGAGTTCTTAGCTGTCGTCTATGCTTTGGATAAGTTTCGCCCTTATCTAGTTGGATCATCCACCATCGTATATACTGACCATGCCGCACTTCGATACCAACTCGCAAAAACGGATGTGAAACAGAGATTGTTCCGCTGAATCCTTCTCTTACAAGAATTTACCCTGGAAATCAAAGACAAGAAAGGAACAGAAAATGTCGTGGCCGACCATTTATCAAGGCTGGTTGGTGACGTTGATAGTGATTCTAAAGCCATCTGTGATTTCTTCCCAGATGAGCATTTGTACTCCATTCTCTCCTCTCCATGGTACACGGATATTGGTAACTACCTAGTTACTGAGGAAGTTCCTGCCTCTTGGTCAAGTCCTGATCGTAAAAAAAATTTATCCACTGTAAAATATTGTTTCTGGGATGACCCCTACCTCTTTAAGTATTGTTATGACCAACTCATTCGTCGCTGCATTCCCAACTGGGAACACACCGACGTGATATCTTTTTACCATGAACAATCTTATTATAACGCCCGTATTTAAAATACGTAATTATTTATTAATTAATTAAATTATTTATTTAAAAATCGGCTAGATTGGATTTGGGATACGCGGGCCTAGTTTCTGGGCCCGAGTCTGTGTTGGGCTTGGGTTTCAAACCCAAGTATATAATCACATTATTCTGGAGAATAGGGTTTTTAGAGAATAAAAAATAATAAAAATGGAGGCAGAGCTAGAAACTCGTTTGCTGGAGGGTGGAGCGCGACGATTCGGGCTAGGAGGATTCGTGGAGCTTGGGATAAAGGTGAGTAGCTATTTTGCTATTTCACCGGATTTATAGTTTTCGTATATCGGTGTATACTGTCTAATATTTTTGTTTTTTTATACTGCTCATTGTCTTGTTTTTATTCGACGTCGTGTTTGTCTTGTTAAAACTCTAGTCAAACACTGTCGAACTATAATACTGTGGGGGTGGCTATTTTATTTTGAACTGTGGAAGCTATGAACAGGCATTCATGGAGGAGCTAGCCCATGAATCGTACTGCCCTTAGATTATGTTGATTTGTTTTGATGTGGGTTTAGAATCGCCTATTGAAGATATGTTCAAGCTCTTGAACGAGACGTTAATGGCGTCGTCGCGATTTGGTGGATGGGTGAAGTGTATGGTTTGAACTGTGGTTGGGGGAAAGGTGATTTAGGTCATGTGTGGTGCTGTTGGGAGCTTGGAGAAGGCTGTTAAGGAAGGCGCGATCCCCCAAACCTCCTCCTCTGTAGATTTGCATTACTGTGATACTGAGGGATTTGACTTTTTGGTTTTTATTTTCGTGTTTGATCTGCTATGTTGTTTTGTGGGTTGTTGATGTATGTTTGAATGTTGGAATTTGGATGGGGGCTGTTGATAGGTTGTGGAAGCCATTAATGGAGGTGAAAAACTTTGAGATCTAGGTTTGATGAAGATGAGGGATTAAGGAGGTGAGGTTTTTGGCTTTGTTAAAGTTATAGGGGTTGTTATGGGGATCAAAATCGGTTGGTTGAAATGGGTGGGCGATCGGAATTGGTGGTGGCTGTTGGAGAAGATGACCGGCTGGGCTTGGGCCTGGGTCGGTTTCTCTTGGGTTTAGGTTTGTTAGTTGGGCCGAAATGTGTTAGTTGGGTTGGGCCAAAGTTCTATTATTTGGTCTTGGGCCTTAGTTGGTTTTTGGGACCGATTTTAGTTTGTTTTGATTGGGCCGGTTTCAGTTCAATTTTTGGGCCAAAACATTTGTTAGTTATTGGGCCGGATTAATCCTTAGTTTCGGACCAGTTTAGTTTAAGTTGTGGACCAGTTTTAGTTTAAGTGTTGGGCGGTTTCAGTTAAATTCTCCGGGCCGAACCTAGTGGTGTTTTGAGCAAGTTTCTAATTTTGGTTTTAGGCTAGTCATATAACTTAAAATATATCTAATTGGGTCTTTAAATGTTTAAACTTTTGGGGCCGGGTTTTAAGGTTTGGGCTTGGCCAGTTGGGTCCGAACCATTTCCTTAGTCGTGAGCCCTTGAGCCATGCACCTTTGCCCTTAGCCATGAACCATGGCTATGACTCTAAACCTGTTGAACATGGAAATGACAGTTTGACTTCGACCATGATGTGTTGACTTTGACAATGACGTGTGGACTTTGACTTTGACCGTTGACCGTTGACTTTGACCGTTGACTGTGGAATGTTGACTTTTTCCAGTTTTTCATATGTTTAAGAATATGGACAAATATAGTAATAAAATATTTTCGAACATTGTATAACCTTGGTTGTCATTATCTAATTAAGATTTGACGTGAGTAGTGTGTAAAGCATATATATATTGGGCTTTGATTGTGGACTGTGGATTGTTTATTGTGCTACATTTTATGTTGTAAATTGTATGGACAAATAAAATGCTAAAATGTTGTGGAAGCTTGTATAGATTTGGTGGTCATTATCTAATTAAGATTTGACGTTGATATTGTGACATTATATAATATGTTGGGATATATATATATTAAATGCAATAGTTTTGGAGAAATAAATGTATAAACACTCCATTATTTTATCTGTGAGATGCTAGTAAAGTATTTGTGGATATTTCCCACGGGATTGTGGCTTAGTGCAATAATATATTGGCACGTGAAAGAAGGAAAGTGGTTATGAGATATAATTGAGATATTTCTAAATATTGTGGCTTAGTGCAATAAGGTAATTGACCTGCACGTGATATAGTGGAATGATTATGAGTCATAAATGTATGACACCTGAATAAATTACGTAACGAAAATCCTAGAACCTGACTACCACAACTCATGTGATTTGCCCTGTGTGGGCGTATGTGATATGATTGGCCCTTGTGTAGAGTGTATATATAAGATGTTGATTGACCCATGTGTTGGGCAATCGTGGCGAATAGTGGCTGGCTATTTATTCCGTTAAGCAAAATAGAACGAGACGCTACGATATTTTATGCGAATAGTGGCGATACTTATATAATGGCTTTTCGTGTGAGGGTTACCTGGTGTCGCGGCATCCCGCCGAGGTAGTTACGCATGGAGTGGTTCATTATGTAAGGGGAGGCATGTGGATGTACATGTTCGGCGTTGGGAAGCGATTGTGGTTGCCAGGGAAACTAGGTAAGACATAGATACGACGTGATTTTAGGGACACGCAAAGAAAGCCTGAAATAATCTAATTATGGTAATATGTTGGTTAATGATATATCTTTAGATAAATGATTGTATCTGCTTGGCTGGTTATAGTTTAGTTAGAACCTAAGGCGCCTCGTGGAGGAACTAAATGCCTTTTTATTATGCGTATGGTTTGTTGTGTGGTTAGTGGGAAGTTAAGGCGCCTCAGTGGAGGAACTACCTGCCTTAATTATTGTACTTAAGGATGTTGTATTAGTCGTTGAAAGTTAAGGCGCCTCGATGGAGGAACTAACTACCGTATGGATTGTGTATATATATGTATAATTATACGTTGTGTTTTAGAGCTACTCACACCAGTATTTTTATAATGCTGACCCGATTTGCATGTTTGCTTATCGGGTGTGTTCATTAAATGAACATAGTTGATAAGTCTTGACAGGTTTAGTGTTGAAGAAGATTGGTTGCTGCTTGTGGTTTGCGTTAGCGTCGCATTTCAAGATAGGCTTTGTTTTCCTTTGAGGTGATATAGATTTTCAGTTGAGATAAAGTTATTTGTATTTTCATTTGTTAATTTTTGTAATGAAGAGGACTTTTGTTTAAGTTAAAATTTTTATTAGTTTTTAATTATCCGCATATTTAAAACTGTTTTTGGGTTTTTGGAAGTGGAGAGTGCGTCACACCTCGGAGATCGAAGAGTCGGGAACAAATAATGTTTTTCCGAATTCTGTCGAAATTCGGGGTGTGACACTTATGGTGATCATTTCAGTGGGAAAAAAATTGTGGCCAAGGTTTTACAATGTGGTTTTTACTGGCCTACCATTTTTCGCGATGCACACGAACATTGCAAAGCTTGCATTCGTTGTCAGCACCTAGGTCGCATTATCCAACGCAATATGATGCCCCTAAATCCTATCTTAATTGTGGAAATTTTTTATATTTGGGGCATTGATTTTATGGGACCCTTCCCTATTTCTCAAGGTTTTCTCTACATTCTAGTCATTGTAGACTATGTGTCCAACTGGATTGAGGCACTCGCATGTCACTCAAATGACCATAAGACTATTGTGAAATTTGTAAAGGAAAATATTTTCTCTCGTTTTGGTGTCCCCAAAGCTATCATCAGTGATGGGGGTACACATTTTTGTAATAAAATTTTTAGGTTTTTAATGAAGAAATATAGAGTTACTCACAAAGTTGCTACTCCATATCACCCATAGACGAGTGGCCAAGTGGAAGTCTCCAACAGAGAGATAAAGTCCATTTTGGAGAAAAACTGTTAATCCATCAAGAAAAGACTGGTCTCTCCGCTTATTGGATGCCTTGTGGGCATACCAAACAGCCTTTAAGACACCTATAGGGATGTCTCTTTACCGCATCGTTTTTGGAAAACCTTATTATCTGCCGGTTGAACTTGAGCATCGTGCCCTATGGGCCATCAAAAGCCTCAATTACAATATCAATGCGGCAGGCGAGAAGCAGAAACTGCAATTAAATGAGTTTGAGGAGTTTTGGAGTGATGCTTATGATCTCTTAAAATCTTACAAAGCTAATATGAAAAGAGTGCACGACAAGCATATTTTGTGTAAAGATTTCAAAATTGGCCAAAAAGTTTTACTGTACAACTCCAGATTACACATATTTCCTAGTAAATTGAAATCACGATGGCCTGGTCCTTTCATTATGTCAGTTGTGACCCTTTATGGGGCAATCTCTTTGCTTAATCTACAAGATAACAACGAATTTCAAGTAAATGGACAACGCCTTAAACATTACCACAAGTTATGCTCCCCAACTATTGAACAGACTCTTCTTCAGGATCCGGTCTACATAGACTGGATGTTTCATTTGGCGTACTCAATCTTGTTTTTTCTGTAAAGGGTACGCCATTTTGGTAGCTGATCCATCTTCTATTTTATGATCTCAAAAGTTCTTTGAAGTGTGTGGTTGCAAGCGCCAGAGCCGTAGTCCACAACAACTTTATTTCATAACTTCATAACTGAGTATAAATGTCTTCTGCAACGCAAGAAAATGTTCCTGCTAGTAAACGATAGGTACCAAAAATTTCCCCTCCTTCCTTCTCTTTCCTTTTCTACTCTTTGCCTTGCGAACTTCAGCTAATCATTTGGTGTAAGTCTCACTCATCACGAATAGGTAATAGTCGTAGTACTTTTGCTCGTAAACGACATGCGCGAAGGATGGGGTGGTGTATGCATTGTTAAACACCTTTCTATCCAGGTCTTGACTTCCTATCCGATACTAGCCGGTATAAGGTATACTTTTGTCTGACACCAGCTGCGCAAGATAAACTTCATCGTTGTGCCGTTTCTCCCACGGGTTGGGAATCGTCTTGAGGATCTGACATTAAAAGACTCGAATCGTCTTGAGGATTTGATGTTAAAAGACTCACCTTGTAGATATGTATATATTGTAGTCTTTTAAAATTCCCCTTGCATTTAAGCTGTGCACGAAAAGATTCGTGTTCAACCTCGGATGTTGCCTACTTGGAACACGTACAGGCAATAGATTCCACCAGGCCAACCCCTAGAATTGGTTACTTTGAGTTCCCTTTGGGGCGGTTTGAGGATAGTTGTATGTAAAAAGGGTAATATTATTAGACCGTAGCGCGCACGGTCCAGGATGGTACCGTCCTACCCCTAGACCCATAATACATAAAGGTGAATCCATAGTCTGGCTGGATTAGGTTCGCTCTAGAGTCGACATGATAGTTGCCTATGAATTTAGATGGTAACTTTTCTGGACATCTAGTGTTGTTCACATTAATCTCCCTTGTATAGAAATAAAACCATATAAAAAAAATTTAAAAAAAAAAAAAAAAAAAAAAAAAAAAGGCACTCCTTGTAATCACATGCCCTATTCTTCCTATCCACACTTGATAGAACTATTTTAGAAGATACACGTGGTCTAACTACCCTGTGACACCTCGATCCATTTTTTCTGCATCTTCGAATTGGTGCCTATTTATAGCTATGCTAGACACCTCTAAAATCCAATCTTCCCTCTTCCACTAAATTATCTTCACCACTTCATTCCTTCCATCTTTAATGGCCCTCACTCGAATTTTCGTGCTCGAGCAAAATTTTATGGAAAATTTCCAGAGTGGTCTATTACACCCATATTTTGATACTGGAATTTTACGATGAGGATGGTTCCCTCTATTACATCATAAGAAGGCACTTTATTCTAGAGAATTGGTCCTGCTATTTTATAAACACGGTTATTTCCAAAATGGGCAATTCTTTGTCCATGCAAACAGATGTGAGCACAAATTGACTATGGAAATCATCTCCGAGGTCTTTCAAATTCCCATTACAAACCCGGGAGTACACCTTCAGGATTCACCATTCGACAATATAAGGCATCTGATGTTTGCAACTATCCTTTACGGCAAATACAACCGGAAAAACCACATTGTTTATTAGCAATCCTTGCAAAGAAACCAATTATTTGTGATCCAATGGCTAGCTCATAATGTGCTCGGCACATCTAAGACTTCCAAAATAACAAAACCCCTCCTCCATCTACTCTGTGTACTACAGACTAAATGCAATGATTTTTGCATAATTCAATTTCTCTAGAACACAATCGCATGTGCCAGGAAAAAGTCAGCTCCTTTGCTAACCATTATGACACTTATCATGGTGCGTTGGGGTTTTCCTATTACTTCTCCTACTACGTACCTCAGAACAGCTAATATTCTCACCATTCACTCTGTTTGCATGAATGGTTTTTGGCCTCCCGACGTTGCAAAGAAACATGCCGGTGTAGAAATCGGCGAAGCTTGTTCTGCTGTCAACATCTTCACTGAAAATGCAATACACAACGTATTTAATCCTATCGAAGGCCTTCGTCTAATTCACCAAGGACTAATGACATTATGCACACGTCAGAACATCATCATCATTAGTTTTCTTGAATTTCACGACCTGCAGACAATACAGGACGAGGAACAAGCACAATTATTGCACAGCCACAACTAGTTCTTGGCAAATCACACTCTTGTAATGGAGAACCACGCTGAAATTTACCAGACACAAAGCGCCCTGTTACAACTGGTTGTTGCACAGATTAACTGCACCGAGAATCTTATAAATGGATTTCTCTCACCTAAAGTTCCTCGCCGTTACTTGGGCCCATGACACAAATTAGATTTTGCAAATTTATGTTCTTTGTCATTTTCTTTTTAGTTTTTAATATAGTGCAATTTTCCTATGGTAATAAATGTCAATTGTTTTTACTTAGTCATTCCCATCGTATTCTAATTTTTGGTTTATCGTTGTCTACAGGTGGTATCTTTCATCACACGACTTCTACAATGGCATCTCCAAAGATTATTCCAGAACAATCTTTCCATGCTTTACTAAATTCTCCTGCATATGAATATCTTTTCAGAGACTTCATCACCCAAGTTGGTTGGACCTCTTTCATTATGCACCCTGAGCAGACATACTCTCCAGGTTTGGCAACTTATTTTTATGATCATATGGAGGATCTACCTACTGCACGTGGTTTTGTTTTGAACGGATTTGCAATCCATATTGGTAACACCAGACATCTCTTTTACGAGCCAGCAGTTGCTATGGCTTTGGACCTTCCTTATATTTAGCCAAACACCCTCATTCAATACATCATACAAAACAACTGTAATGACTATTCTTGGGAAGATTTCGCCGGCCGTTATAGCGATGGCCTCGCCCAAGTCATTGAACGTGCAGAACCTGGCCGATGGCCAGACAACACTGTTCCACTAGCCAGTATGACCATGAATGTCAGGACTGCCATGTTGTTTATCCTTCTTAACATCATGGGGGATTGGCATTTCTCCACTACCTTTGAATCAGCTTGTAAGACTTTCCATGCTCTGGCCCAGCAACATACTGCTTTCGACATCATAAACCTAGTAATTGAGAACCTTAAAAGGGCTCGTCTTTTTCAGCAGCACTATATCACGTTGCCAGTTACATCATGAAGGATAATGAGGATGTACTTCCCACAGTTTGCGGCCACTTTTCATGACTGGGTACGGGTAGATTCTATGTGTCCGACGAACAGGATAATTCATTCTTTGTGATTTCGGGTATAGCAGTGCCCTTCAAGGTATCTGAGGAAAGTTCGTTGCTTCCCTAATGATGAAGACATGATAGCCCATCTAGACACTTCTAGAAAGAGGAAGTAGAGCGAAGTCTGGCAGACTATGATAAACTGGCGTGACGCAAAGGAATGACATTTCTATAAAGATGAAGCAAGAATGGACCTACCCCCAATTCATAATTAGGGCAATGTAAGTTGATATACATATTTGTTTTATGTTTTGATGTGAAAAATAAATAACCTAACAGTGTGCTTTCACTTTTATGTTGTATAATATATATTGTGTTACCATAATTTTCTATGGAAGATGTCAGCTATATTTTTCCTCAAAGCCTCTCAGGTATATTCTTTCTTCCTCTTGGCACTTTGAGGACACAACGTTCGACTATTTTGGGGTGGTGGGAATCTTTCGCAAAAATTAAGCATTCATAGTTTTATATAGTTTTATTTTATGTCTAAATAAGTGTATTAAGTGACAAAGTCTCATTTCCTTTTCTGTGATGAAAAATATTTAGAAATCTCACCCTAGCATTAGAATTATGACTTGTTCTTAGAAACTTAAGTTATTATTGATGCAATAGTTTTTACATCTTTTCATGAACATTCATGCATTGACTATTATTAAATGTACATAGCAGTAAGTTTCTAAGACCCACGGTTAGACAACTTAATTTCCATATCCTATGAGAATCTAACTAAATAGCCTCAAAATGTGTGATATGTGAATAATGACTCAGAGGAGTAGTTTTTCCGAATAGAGAAGTTCACACATCTACTTACTTGATCACTACCCGAATCCTAGGCGAGAATTTAGGCCTTCTTTGGATCGATATAGCCAAAAATTCACACCTGTAAAAAAAAATTACCGCTAGTTGCCCCACTGAACCTTTCATTAACCCTTTCTATTTCACCAAAAATTCATTACCCATCTATTAACCACAAATAAATAAGCCCACGTAGATGATGATTATGAGAAATAGGATGAAGTGCGGAAAAAGAAAGAGAAAAACTTGTCACAAATCAAAATAAATTACCTGCTTCAGAAGAAATTAAAAGAAAAAGAAAAATAGAAATATGTTTCCAAAAAAATTTGAAAGAAAAATCAAAGTTAGAATTTCCCCCAAAATCAAATCAAAAGGGAATACAAAAGCTTAAAAAAGCCAAGTATGGAAACTCATGTTAGAAGCAGGAAATAAAATAAGGATTTCTCTAGTATAAATATCTCGAAGACCTTATTCTCTCATACTTATCATTTTTTTTAATTTTCCATTCCATTTTTTTCTACACTACCACCTAAGCCCCATAACACCAAATAAAGACCTCTAGCTCAATTAGGAGTAGGGTGGTGTGATAATAAGTAGTAGATGTGAATTCTCGACCTCGGCTCCTCTGACTGTCATTGAGTATGTGATGAAACATGTGCCCACTACACACTGGAGTTAGCAAAACTTGAGTGGAAAAATGAGAGAGAAATTGTGTTTCGACACATACCTGTGAGAACCTACTTAAGAATGCTATCCAAAGGATCCAGAAATGGCCCTGCTCGTATATTTCATTATAAAGATCACTGAACGCATGCTCATATATAGATGTTTTGATTATTGTATGTATATTAACTTGACTTTCGAAAGAATTAGTCCTTTTTTCCCCCGCTAGTGAGATGTATAGATATCTGAGATTAATTAAGGAAACAAGCCTTTGTTACTGAGACGTTGTAGTATAAATGAAGTTAGTAAGTATCTTCTCTGGAAAACTCTCACGAGTTTATAAGTCGTCTACTAGGAAATTCCTAGTGGTTCAAGGCCTTGTTCTATATGGTCAATGCAACCGCACTCTGTGAAATGAGACTTAGCTTAAGACAACACATTTTTGGCCACTTATCATTTTAATGACTCTTCTTTGATTGAGGACAAGCAAAGTGTTGTTTGGGGGTGGTGTGATAAGCACTCAAAACTGTAATACTAAACCCTATAGAGACATAGTATTTTGGTTAATTATGTGATTAATAATCATGAAATAATTATATTTTCGTACTTTTGCAAGTTTCCGCAGTTAACGTGAATATGATATTAAAACATGCATCAAAGTACGGGAATATTGTGCATACTTGAAGTCTTCACACTCAGCCCAGTGAAGCCCAACAAAGCCTGACTAGAGCCAAAGTTTTCAAAGGGACAAAACCAGTGTAGACCTGGTCGACGTGTAAAGAAGCAGCAAACTTCCGAAGCTCACATTTTCAAACCTGGACTCCGATTTTGGCTAGTGAACAACCAGAGCAACCAGGGCGACGAACTCTATGCAAAGACAGAAAGTTAAAAATGCCAAAATCGGTGCCGCCACTGGACACAGCACCTGGACCCACTCTGTGGGCCCAAAGAGCATGAGGAGTCAGCATAGGCAGGTGGCAAGTGACGGTCACAATTGTGTGCCACCTTGCAAGAGGAAAAGACGAAACAAATCAATGTATGAATTGATTTAACAAAAAGACAAAAAACCAAATTAAAGATAAGACAAACTTTGTATTTGGATTGTTGCTATTTGAATAAAAACAAAACATATAAATGGGGAAGGTTTCACGTGAAGGGGCCATATCTATATATATGAGAAGGGGACTTTAGACTTTAACTTAGAAGTTTTAGTTTTAGACTTTAGTGGTTAGCTTTACATTCTTGTATTACTTTCATTTCCAGTACGTAGCTTTCTCCTTCCAGTAGCTTTCCAAGCTTCAAGTACTGTAAGTCTTTCACTTAATAAAAGTCATTTCTTTTCAAGTTTAATTCATGTTCTTCATTTACTTATTTATTGTATACAGCAAGTTCAATTAATCTTCCAATGACCATGAGCTAAACCCCCCGGGGAGGGTTAATGATGCTCATGTGAGGATCTGGATTGACACTTTAATGTTCCAAAATCACTACTTAGGAATTAGGTGTAGATTATACATCCGGTCCCAAAATGATTGAGATTGTCCAAGTTTGGAGTATTGATACTCCAGAACAGTCTCGCGAGAGATCTAAAATGTCTCGCTCATGACTCTATGGTGTCAGATAGCTCTCTGATTTGTCCAGCTGATGTAGAATCGAACCAAGAGCTGAAATGATATTCTAGAGATGGAATATTAGTTCAACTCCTTATGCTAGTGAGATGAGCTCAGAGATGTGTGCATCTCACTAGGGATCGATACTCGACGCCGTCTTGGGTTTGTCTATGAACTCAAGTCAGATTAGAGTTGTAGTGATGTGGTATTATAACTGTTGAAACTGATCTTGCATGAGTATGGTTAACCCTTTCCCTATTTCTTTATCCATATTTATTTAAGTAGAAATCAATCGTTATTATTTTACGTTACTTGCATTACCGTTAATTTACTTAAACCAACTAAATAACCTAAAATCCTACTCACTAAAAATTGTAAATCCAGTTGTGAACCTTTCTGAGCCTTAAGGTATGGACGATCCCTTACTCGACCTATCCTACAAACCCATGTGAGTAAGCTAACTTGACTAAACAGACGTTTACGGACATTGAACTTTGGACTTTGGACTTCGGACTTAAAGGACAAAAACCTGAAATTACCGTTTATCAGAGACCCACCCAGCAGTATTGTTTTTCCAGAGACAGAAGCTAACCAGTTTGAGCATAGAGCATCAGTAATCTCTATGTTTCCAAAGTTCAACTGTTCAGACAATGTTCAGCATTATGTTCACCTGAACAAATTTCTATCAATCCTCAAAACTTTCAAGAACCAAAATATCAGGGATGAGAGTACCAAGTTAATTCTTTTTCCATTCTCACTCGAAGGTAAAGCATCCGAATGGTTAACTGCACAGCTGATCAATTCAATCAGCAACTGGGAGAAGTTGAGAACAAAGTTTATGAATAAGTTCTACCCACCCCAGAAGACAAATGCCATGCAACAAGCCATCAGCAATTTCAAAGGGAAGGTGACTGATAAATACCATCAAAGCTAGGAGAAATTTAATAATCTGCTAGTCTCATGTCCACATCATAGTTATGATAAGAGCACACTAGCTCATTTTTTCTTTCGAGGACTTTCTACTATGAACAAGCAGATGGTACAGTCAATCCATCAAGGTAAGTTTACATCATTGGACGGGGAGGAAGCCTACAACTTTCTCAAGAATTTAGCTGAGGACACTCAATAATGGAGTACTAGCAATGAGGACATAGCTAGAGTGGATGGGGTGCCGAACCAATTTGGTAACCAAGTTCGTGAAGACCCAGATCCAGCGATGCTATCAACAGGACTTGAAACGCTTAATAAGAAGTTTGATCAGTTCTCTATGAATCCTCCGAAAGCAAACAATTTCCAAGCTAAACCTCAGCCATCCAAGCCTTGTTATGTCATTTGTGAGCCATGTTCTGATGAATGCCACACCACTGAAGAGTGTTCATACTATCTAGATACTAATGCAGAGGCATGTAGTATCAACTCTTTAGGAAGAAATAACCAGTTCAATCAGAGACAGAATTATTGGAATCCACAAAATACAAATCAGAGAAATTTTCCTTAAGGATTCCAGAATTAGCCTAATTAGTTCTAGAATAACCAGTATCAGTTCCAAGACCGCCAACAACCATACAGAAATCAACAGTCATACCAGAACCAGCAATACTAAGCCAACACAAATAGAGAGTTAGTACCAAATCTTATGAGTGGATACATTTCCCCTACGTCTCAGTCGAGCAAAGCAGTTATCCTACATCTAGAAAAAGCTATCACCACCATTGTCAATGAGCTGAAATAGACAAATCAAAGAACCCAAAAGTTAGAGAATAACTTTAGTGTCATTTAAGGCCAGATAAGGCAAATCGCTGCCGCCTTGACAGAGAGATCGAAATGAGCATTACTAAGCCAGTCGGAGCCAAATCCAAAAGGAAGAGGTGTCTTGCAAGTGGATAACCTAGAGATTACTCAGTCGAATGACCAAGTTAATGTTGTCACCACTCTGAGGTCAGGTAAGAAGGTTGATAACAAGATTGTCTATGAACCAGGAAAAGATTCTGCGGTGCCTGAGGTAACTTATGCTCCCACCATCCCACCCAATTTTAACACTCCAGATATATCTAGTGTTGTGTCATGTACTGAAGTAACTGTTGAAAGAGAAGCTGAAGGAACTACTGTGGAAGTAAGTAAGAAGAAACCATCACGTGTGACTCCACCTGTCACTCCACTATCTGTTACCAAGCCAACTGAAGCCGAAAGAAGAGAACCGATATTGAAGAATATGCCAGCACCGTTTCCTTCGAAATTAGTGAATACCAGAAAGGATGACCAATACCAGTACAAGAGAAGACCACATTCACATGTCCGTTCGGAATATTTGCTTATCGTCGTATGCCTTTTGGTCTATGTAATGCACCGGCCACTTTTCAGCGATGCATGATGAGTATTTTTTAGGACATGGTGGAGAAATACATGGAACTTTTTATGGTTGATTTTTCAGTTTTTGGATCATCTTTTGAGGATTGCCTACACCATCTCTCCTTAGTCCTTAAACGTTGTTGTGATACCAACTTAGTTCTGAACTGGGAAAAGTGTCACTTCATGGTAAAGAAAAGGATAGTGCTGGGTCACCAAGTTTCAAAGGAAGGAATTCTAGTGGATCGAGTGAAGATTGATATTATAAAGGATCTACCCAAGCTGAGAACTATCAAAAATATCCGTGCCTTCCTAGGTCATGCGGGATTCTACTGTCGATTTATCAAGGATTTCAGCAGAATTGCAAGACCGCTGTCACATCTGTTAAGGAAAGATGTTGTCTTTGATTTTGATACCTCATGTGTCGAAACTTTTATGAAGTTGAAGGAAGCACTCACTTTAGCACCAATCATTCGTGTACCCGATTGGAGCCAACCGTTTGAGATCATGTGTGATGTATCTGATTATGCTATAGGTGTCGTTCTAGGACAAAGAGACAAGAAAGTGTCGTATGCAATCTATTATGTTATCAAGACTCTAAATGGAGCTCAAATTAATTATTCTACCACTGAGAAAGAGCTTTTAGTCGTCATCTATTCTCTTGACAAATTTCGTTAATATCTGATAGGTTCAAAGGTTATAGTCTATACTGACCATGCTGCCTTGCGTCATTTACTCCCTAAGCAGGATGCCAAGCCTAGGTTGATCCAATGGATACTACTTTTATAAGAATTTGATTTGGAGATATGTGATAAGAAAGGAATAGAGAATGTCATTGTTGATCGCTTTTCTAGATTGCTAATGGAGAATGTAGAAGACAACTTATAAGTCTGTGAGACTTTTCTTGGTGAACAGTTGTTCAGGATATCAAAAGTACCATGGTACAGCCACATCGCAAATTATCTTGTGACTGACAAGGTACCATCGCATTGGAGCAAGCAAGAAAAAGATGTATTCTACTCAAAGGCCAGATATTATTTTTGGGATGATCCATACTTATTCAAGAAGTGTTCGGATCAGATTATTCGAAGATACATCCCAGAATCGGAACAGGAATCCATTCTATCATTCTGTCACGATCAGCCTTGGGAGGACACTTTGGCCCGCAGCGTACTGCAAACAAGGTATTACAAGCTAGATTTTATTGGCCTACTTTTTTTAAAGATGCAAATGTTTATTGCAAAGCATGTTCGAGATGTCAATTTTTGGGTAAGACCTATAAAAGGTTCGAGTGGCCTCAACAACCGATCCTTATCTCAGAAATATTTGATGTATGGGGTATAGATTTCATGGGACCATTTCCGCCTTCTTTTGGTTACACCTACATTCTATTGGTTGTGGACTATGTTTCAAAGTGGATTGAAGCAGTTCCTACAAAGACCGCCGATCATAAAGTTGTCGTGGACTTTCTGAAGAAGAACATTCTACCAATATTTGGAACACCAAGAGCCATCATTAGTGATAATGGTTCTCACTTTTGTAATCATATATTTGGGAATCTTATGGCAAAGTATGGAGTAATTAACAAGCTAGCTTTACCATATCATCCTCAGGCTAATGGTCAAGCAGAAGTTTTGAATAAGAAAATCTAAAGTATTCTAGAGAAGACAGTTAATCCTTCAAGGAAAGACTGGTCTCTTAGACTCCAAGATGCACTATGGGCATACAGAACAGCATTTAAAACACCCATAGGGATGTCACCCTATCGCTTGGTATATGGAAAGGCATGTCATCTACCTGTTAAGTTAGAACATAAAGCTTATTGGGCAATGAAAGAGATAAATTTCAACCTAGATCAACCAGGAGAAAGGAAGAAGCTTCATATCAGTGAATTAGAGGAATTGAGAAGTGATGCTTATGATAAGTCAAGGATTTACAAGGATAAGACTAAAGCATTACATGACAGAAGAATTTTGAAGAGAGAATTTGAACCTGGACAGAAGATTCTGGTGTACAACTCTCGCCTAGAAATTTTCCCTGGAAAGTTGAGATCTAGATGGACAGGACTGTTTGTAGTAAGACATGTCACACCTTTCGGAGCTATTGAAGTAGAAGACATAAAGAGAAGGACTCGTTTCAAAGTCAATGCTCATCGACTTAAGCCTTTTCTAGAGTTACCTACTGGAGACGTGGAGGCCGTTTTTCTCAAGGATCCGGTTTATCAGACCATTGTTGAAGCGAAAAATTGGGGTAAGTTACCTACACACCTTAAAGATTATATTCTATGTCTTGCTGAACCTGTTACTCTGTCTAGTTTAAGTTTTTTGCATGAGGAAGCTAAGCATCATAAGCTTGACTCCTTAGGTTCTCATTAGTATAAGTGCCACCGATAGTCGGGCCCTCAGATTTTCATAACTTTATCCTTTACTTAGAAGAGTTGCAAGCGCCAGAGTCAAAGTCTCATAACTCTAGTAGACCGAGTATAAAATGTCTACAGGAAGTAAGCTTGTTGTTGAGAGATCAGTTTTGAGATGGAAACCTAAGTGTTCACCACCTGTTAGTTTGTGGGATTTACTCCCCGTTGACCTTCAAAGGAAGATTATTTCTATCACTCATGTAGGGTTCAGTAAAAGTTCATTTGCGCGTAAGAGGAAAGTGCGTAAGCTAGGTTGGTGTAAGAATTGTCATTCTGAAACTTGTCCTGGGTTACAGTCATTAAGAGAAAATTGTTGGTACAAGGTATACTTTTGTCAATCACCTGCTGAGAGAGATCGGAAGAATCCCTACAAAGTGAAACTTAGTGGGTGAGAATACTAGTCTTGAAGATCTGACTAAAAAGGACTCAAAAGTCTTGAGAATCTGACTTTAAAATACTCACATTACATCTTGGGGATCTGATAAGAGCCCAAAACTGTAATTTTAACCCCTTAACAATAATAGTTTTAGACCAATTATGCGAGTAATAAATAAGAGTTAATGCTAATTACGTGTTTTTATGTATTTCAGGCATTGAAGTCAATTATGTGTAGAAATATGCCACTTTGGCGATATAAAAGAGCAAGGGTTGGTTGCTAAGAAGTTATGTGATTAAAGGCCAATACGGGCAGAAACAACACACAAAAGTCAACAGAACTTCCGAAGATTGTATATTTGGACTCAGGCCTCAGAATTAGGCGTACTTCATGTCAAAACAACCAACTCAGAAAGAGCTTTCTAATGATCTAAACCTTGACCCAATCAAAGACCTAGAAGTGGACGAAAAGCCTATTGAAGTTAAAGTTAGCTGAAAAAGGCCCTGTGGACTGATTAAATTGGGCTTTGGGCTCGATTTTCCGGCCCAAAACATGGACCCTCAGCCCATGCACGAAAATGTGGATCTGGTCTCCTCCATTTCCACACACAAGACTTAGCTCTTAAGTATCAATTAGCTTAGGATAGAAGGTAGCCATTAGAGAATTTTTTAGATCTAGTTTTGAGTTTTGAATTAGTTAATTAATTAGTTTTCATTCCATGTATTAGTTTCATTCCTTGTTTTAGATTAATTATTGGAATTATTGTTTATCATTCATTAGATAAATAAAATAGTTAGTTCTTGATAATTTCAATTTTGTTATTTAAAATTGCTTAGATCTAATTTCAATTCTTGTCGTTAATGATTTCTTAGTTGTTAATTTAGATTTGAATTATTATTTAGTTCAATTTAGTAAAGTTAGGACTTTTATATGATGTCTAGTTTAATTTCATTGGGAAATGATAGTTTGATGAATCAAGGCTAAACCTCCATTAGAGAGGTTTGATGAAACCTTGATGAAAACTTGATTGTGTAGTGTAGAATCGTTGTAAGAGTCTATTCCACTCTAAAAGGTCATTGATTCGCCATGAGAATGGATGGACGTCCTCACATGCTAGTTATAAATTGGTAGAGATGTCATGTATAATTATGGATTAGAACGACCAATTCTTACCGTAAGAACGTGAGAATTGGATTACAACAATCTATGTTAGTCTATTAAGTTGGATTCAAGGTGGATTCAAATTCCCCTAATTCTTTATCCATATTTGATTCATCTATATTTAATTACTTTAGTTAATATTAGTATAAGATCAATTGATAGTATTATCTCTTAGTATAAATTTGCATCCATAATTATTGCTTTCACCATTGTTCCTTGTGTTTGTTCAATTGAATTTGGTTAAGTCTTGAGAGTTAAGAGTGGAATGAATCCGCACTTTATATATATTGTATGAATCTATATGTGAGAGTAGGAAATAAAATTTTTGATACCGTAAGAATGAGATTAGAGTAATCTAGTTTAGTTTCATCGGTTATCAAATGGCACCGCTGCCATCTTAGTCTCGTTCAAGACAAGAGTTCAATTGCTTGAATTCAAAGGGGCAATTCCCCATTCTCTACCCACCCACCCTTTTCATTTTTCTTTATTTTTCTCATATTTTCGTTATTGTTCACTGTTTTAAGCACAGAGCGCGCCCGCCCTCCCTTGTGTCTGCGGTTGTGTTTGTTCAATTGAATTTGGTTAAGTCTTGAGAGTTAAGAGTGGAACGAATCCATACTCTATATATATTGTATGAATCTATATGTGAGAGTAGGAAATAAAATTTTTGATACCGTAAGAATGAGATTAGAGTAATCTAGTTTAGTTTCATCGGTTATCAAATGGCGCCGCTGCCATCTTAGTCTCGTTCAAGACAAGAATTCAATTGCTTGAATTCAAAGGGGCAATTCCCCATTCTCTACCCACCCACCCTTTTCATTTTTCTTTATTTTTCTCATATTTTCGTTATTGTTCATTGTTTTAAGCACAGAGCGCGCCCGCCCTCCCTTGTGTCTGCGGTTGTGTTTGTTCAATTGAATTTGGTTAAGTCTTGAGAGTTAAGAGTAGAACGAATCCGTACTCTATATATATTGTATGAATCTATATGTGAGAGTAGGAAATAAAATTTTGATACCGTAAGAATGAGATTAGAGTAATCTAGTTTAGTTTCATCGGTTATCAAATGGCGCCGCTGCCATCTTAGTCTCGTTCAAGACAAGAATTCAATTGCTTGAATTCAAAGGGGCAATTCCCCATTCTCTACCCGTCCACCCTTTTCATTTTTCTTTATTTTTCTCATATTTTCGTTGTTGTTCACTGTTTTAAGCACAAAGCGCGCCCGCCCTCCCTTGTGTCTGCGGAATCACAGCAAAGAAATCTGTGGTAAAGGTATTTTTAAATTTACGAAAATTCTGAAAATTTTCAGGTATAATATTTAAGGTGTTATTGATTTACTGGAATATTTTCAGAATTTTCCTAATTATTTTACCTTATGAAAAAATATGATCTTTATAGTACTACATTTCAGTTTTCAAACCATAAGTTCTTGAAAAACAGACGAGTAAGGTTACTTAGGCAGTTTCAAAAACTCTAAACTTTTTACAGTAGTATCTATCCTAAGTCAGGAGTTTTTAGTAAACATTTGACGAGTTTTTGATTTGTTTTGACCTCTTAACTAGTGGAATATTTCAAATATGTTTCTGCAGTTTTGCAAACACTTAATTTCTGGAACAACATCCGATAAAGAGGGTTTGTAGAACTCCAATTGCTCTAAAAGTTTTACATGAATACCCATAATCTATTAGGAGTCTCAGTCAAATTTAGGCGATTTATGTCTCTGTTTTGATTGGTTAACCATTCAGTTGTTTGTATTGTGTCCGAAAACTATTTCACAAACTTTGAAGGGCAGTAGAAGGACTTTCATAGCTCTAATTGATCTGAAATTTTACGGACTACTTGATAGTCATCTTAGAAAACTACTGTAAAAATTTCAAAATTTTTAGAGAGCGCAACCCGTGCCCATACAAGGCAAAGGTTGAGCGCGACCTGTGCTCAAAACACTGTAAACTCGAGTTCCACCTGAGCGCGACCCGCGCCCTTCACAGGCAAATTTTGAGCGCCCCCCACACTCAACTCACTGAAAATTTCCTCAAGCACGAGCGTGACCTGCCCCCCTTCACAGGAAAATTCTAAGCTCACCCCGCACCCTCTTCTGGAGCAGCCCAATTTTCACAGGTCAGTCCAAACTTCCATTTCTTCAAGTTATTAGGTGTTTCTAACTTCTTTAATACACTGAGATTGCGTATACAAGACGCTATTCATACGCGTAGCAAGGAGGCATTCAGGTACTTCTTCTTCCACTCCTCGCCTCTTCTGTCAGAGGAGTTTCAATTCTAGTATAATCAGACTTGTTTATCGTAAACGTAAACGTAATGCCTATCTAGAAATTTATAGTTAGAGTTTTGTTTGCATGTTAATTATCCTATAATATATTTGTAAAACCAATATGGCATATCAATATGTAGACGAACAATCAGGTGATTCTTATGCAAACCCTTCACCATGTTCATGCTGTGGTAATCCTTACCATTGGGCTTCTCATTGCCCATCATATCAAGAGCAATCATGTAATTATTATGAAACCCTTCACCATGTTCATGTTGTAGTAGTCCTGACCATTGGGCTTCTCATTGCCCATCATATCAAGAGTTTGAGCCTACTATAAGATATAATAATAATTATGAACCTCAATTTTCAAATTTTTATAGTGACCCATACAATCAAAAGTTTTCTAGTCATCCAAACCATACAGGGAGTCAACCAGTGTCGTATACTTCTAGTTCCGTGATGAGTGTGTACAACGAACCAAACACTTTTCCGTGCACAATTTGTTCAGATCCAGACCACACCGCTCATTCATGTCCCATATTTATTCAGCCTCAACCTAACCCATCACAGTACGAGAACAACCAGAATCACTCGGACACCAATAACTATGACTATCTCACACCATACCAGCCAGACCCTTCCACCATGCCAGAAATCACCCACCCATCTAGTTCGCCACCCTTCCCAGACCAAATTTCTCAAACTATGCTTCAGAACATAGCCCAGATGATTTCCATGATCTCCTCACCTAACAAAGAACTTTTAACCTTGCCAGAGATCGACACACAACTAGAACAACCTATACCACACCATTCGACCTAGTTAAGACCTACCCTGAATTTCATGAATCATTACCTTCCCATGACCCTCCCATTAACTATTATGTTAACTCCACACCCCACCTAGATGAGGAAGTTCTTGAAGACGACTCTTTAGGATATGTGTTGGATAACCACTCCAAATTGAGAGATGCCACTGAGGAACCTCCCATTGATCCATCTGAAGATGAATATAAGGATGACACATTAGAAGATATTTATAAAGATGTGACGGAGGAAGAATTTGATAAGTATTAGCATTCTCTTAATATGGACCCTCCTATTGAGCATGTCCAGGCCTTTCAGTTTGCTAATCGCACTCGGCTAGATGATTCCTCGACATATTTGAATGATGCTATTGAGGATACTTATAATGTTTTAGAGGAAGAGGGTGAGAAAATAGAGATTAACAATTATAATCTAAGGCATGAACAAGTTAATGTGCAAGAAAAAGAGGAAGTTGCATCTTTAGAGCAATGTGAATCTCAATTTAGTTTGGCAGCTAGGGAAATAACAATGGAAGGAATAGATGACTTTCTTAAAGATAAAGCCACGAACCACAACCTTGTGGATTCAGCCAAGATAGATGAAGAGTTCTTAAGAGCGTGTGAGGATCCACCAACTGATGAACCACCAACCAAACACCAACCACCTGAGTTACCACCTCCTAAAATCCAACCATCTACCACAACTAAACCATCCATTCACCAACCATTTCAGAGGAACCTCGAATTTGCACTTGAGCCTATTGCCTCAGAGACCCTCTATAAATTTTTCAACCCTCACAGCGAAGAGTGTTTGCCTAGTACACAATCCTATGAGTACACCATTCATGTAGTTGACAGCCAAGCTTTGACCGAGTGTAGTGAGAAACCTAGTTTATCTTATTTTTCCGCATCTGAACCTCATGAAAGACATCAGGATCCAGACTTCATTCCTTTCTCACCTAAAGTATTGTTAATTCATCTTTTGGGTCATTCAAACTTTTTAACACAGCTACAACATGATGGTTTGCATATGTTATTTGATGGGTTACATAAGTTTTCTTTTATTCTTCTACATGATTGCTTCCAATTATACAACTTCATTTTGTTTGAGGGTGCATTTAGTATCATGTTTTTATGGCTAGACCCCAAACTCTTTCAACTACTAGTTTATAGTTGACCACGCATCATCTATTTTATGCCACCCCAGTTTCTTGTTTGTTTGGGGGTGTGCACCGTCTATGGGAATCTGACTTTCAAATACCCACATTTTAAAACAAATTTTCAAAAACCTATTTTCAAAAATTTGTTTGGGGGTGGGGTGTTTGGTTTTTCCATTCTTGATCACTTAAATTCCTATTCTTATCCCTTCCTCATCTCATAGCTAGATTTCTTGTTGTTTGTTGTGTTGATGTTGTTTTTTATTTTTTTTATTAGTTCAGATGTTAAGTTTTTGAATTCAGTAGTTAAATTTTGAATTCGGTAGTTAACTGTATTTGAATTTGAATTTGAATTTAATTTGGTTCTTTTCAAATTATACGTTGATTTTATTATTAATCCCACCTTCCCGAATTGTTTGGGGGTGGTATTATTTAGTATAGCATAATTTTTATATGATCCAAAATTTATTAGATAATTTTGTAATGATTGTTGGGGATGTTGCCGATATGGGCATGCCTATGATTAGATGTTGTGGTAGGATGAAATCTAAAAGAATTTAGAAGTTACTATTCTAAATTCAATCTAAAAGATATTAGGGTTGTTTTAGAATCAAGAATATGGGTTGTTTCCGTTTTCGGTTTTGGAAATTTTTTTGTTTTTGACAATTGCCTTAAAGCTTTTTGGCAACTTCCCGATTCATTTTAGCAACTTAAAACCTATAAAAACTTCATTCATTCTACACTCACAACCCACACTATACCTAACATTCATCTCTCACCTTTCACTCCCACGTTTCCCATTTTTCTTCTCCATTTTAGCAACTTAGCAGCTCGGGCGCACTGCGCCTGGAAGAGCCACCACGCCCTAGGCACCGGCTAAATTTCATCGAACGCGACCAGCGCTACCAAGCCAGAGAGCTGACTTGCTTGCGCCAAAACACTGGAATTCTAGTTTTCATCCTGAGCGCGACCCGCGCCCATCACAAGTAAAAAGTGAGCACGACCTGCACCTAAGTGCCTGGAACTCGAAATTCACCAGAGCGCACCTCGCGCCCTGACCCCCGTGGGCACGAAAAACTCCAATTTTTTGTGGGTTGTTCCAGGATCGTTGCAGCTGTTCTAGAGAGTAGTTTTGTGATGACTTCTCCTATAGTAATACCGGAGCAGTCTTTTGAACACTTGTTGGGGAGCGAGACTTATGGACATTGGTTCCGCGAAAGGATCATGCAGTTCGGATGGAGGCATCATCTGGTAAGTGAAGATGACTCGTATTTACCTAAGCTTCCTGAATTTTTTTACAATAATGTTAAGTTCTATTTTAACCAGGATGGAGAACAAGAATTCTCCATCATGGTTGATGACACACCCCTAGAATTCAATAAGTATGTGGTAGCATTAGTTTCGGGAATACCAATACCTGATCCTATTCACACGTGGGGATATACGACCGATAATTCATACCTCTATGACTATACATATTTCCATGAGTATTATGGGGGACGGGTATTTCGTATAATGGACCAAGGTCGTTACAACATAGCCCTTAGTAGCCTGTCCCTAAATATAGGCACCACCGTGTTATTCATCCTGATGAATATTCTAGGGGATTGGCAGTTTACCTTTGCAAATAGTACCGTTGGTGACGTTTTCCTTGCTTTAGCTAAGGGACGTCGCTGATATGACATTCCCTGAGTATTAGTGGCTAGTCTTAAGAGAGCCCAAAGCATGCGACATAAGTATCTTCGTATGCTTGCTTTGGTTTGCCACATCATGCTCAATTGTCTACCTGAATTCTGTACCCAGTTCATGGATTGGAAAAGGGTTGAAGTCATGAGACCCACCAATTGGGTGGTTCGCTTATTTCGAGTAATAACTTGGCCGGGATGGCAGGTGCAACCTCATTTGGTTGCTCCTTACACCCCATCAGACATAGTAATACTAGACAGGTTAGCACAAGTTGATGACACACGGCGGCGGGCTTGGCAAGTTATCATGGCATGGCAGGATGCAAGGAACCTCCTCTTTTTGGAGAGGGAAATGTGGAAAATGCTTAAACGGGAGTTAAGGTTAGTTTTTATTTCAGTTAGTGTCTGCTTATGTCCCAAGCAATTTATTTCTCATTAACCACATTACGGGTGGAACTCTTATAGAGTTGCGTCAGTTTTTCTTTTCTATTTTAGTACGTTTAACCTTATTTTGTAGATGTTTCAGAATTTCACGCGTTTCAATGATATTTCTCAAACCTATTTATTTAAATACTTTGAGGACAAAGCATGCTTCTTGTTTGGGGGATAGAAACACATGTAATTAAGGCATCTGTTAGGATATAGATATGTATAATATGCATTTGTTTTCTAGTTAAAAAAATTCAAAAATTTTAAAAATATAAATAAAATGTATGCTATACACTTAGGAATATTGGTATTGTTTTCTTTCTCTATGCTCTCAATAATCTAGAAGTCTCACGTAGCTTTTGCATTAGAATAGTTTAAAGAAACTTAGGCTAATATGTAGGTAATAATCCTTGCATCTATCTATAAATATGTTACATGAGTATCTATGATTGTTGGCAGTAAGTTTCTGAAATCTAGGCTAGAGTACTTATTCTACAAATCCTGTGAGAATATAGCCTAAAGCCTTATATGAGTAAAACATTTGAGAAATGACACAAGGGAGAAGTAAAATCCAGATAGAAAAATCGCACGTCCACTTGCTTGATCACTATACCATATCCTAAGCGAGAATTTAGGCCCTCTTTGGATCGATATAGCTAGAAATTCAAACTTATGAATTATTTTATGCTAGTCGCCCCTCTGAGCCTTTCTTGAGCCTTTCATAAACCGCAAATCCTTTACCCTATTACAAAACAAAATAAAATAAAAAAAATCAACATACCCAATTCTTTGAATAAGTCTGAGAATAGAGATGAATAATAGAAAAGGGAACCTTTGAAATCAAGAGTTTGTTAGTCGCTTCAGATGAGAAAAGTAAGTTTCCATCCAAATAAAAAAAAAATAAAAGAAAATAAAGAGTTAGAACTCCAAAAATAGAATCAAGGAGTCAAAATCCAAAGAAAAAAAAAAAATATGGCTAAGGATGGAAACAAAGTGTAGAAACAAAAGTAAAGAACAAGGGTTTCTCTAGTTACATAATATGAAACCTCTATTATCTCAAACTTGTCCTTTTTGAATATCCATTTCCTTCCTTCTTAAACCATCTCCTAATTCTCGCAACACCTAATAAAGACCTCTAGCTCAATTAGGAACAAGTTAGTGTGATAGTAAGTGGCAGATGTGTTTGATCAACTCCGGCTTCCTTGTGTGTCATTGAGATTGTAAGGTAAAGTGTGCCCACTGCACACTGGAGTAGCGAAACTTGAGCGGAAAAATCAGAGTGGTTTTTGTCTTGACATTTATGTGAGGACCTACTTAAGGACGTTATTCCATGTTTTCATAAACGGACCTGCTAGTACATCTCATAGTATTACTCATTGTATATATGTTTATTCGTAGATGATTGATTATTATGCATATATTAGCTTAGATTTCGACTTGATTATTTTGTATTCATTGCTAGTGAGATGTATAGATAATTGAAACATAAATAAGGAACCAATAGTTTTATTTCTGAGTCGTTGTAGTATAGATGAAGTTTGTGAGTACCTTCACTGGAAAACTCTCACGAGGCTATAACTCGTCCACTAGGGAATTCCTAGTGGTTTAAGGCCTTGTTTCATATGGTCAATGCAATCGCACTCGGCGAAACGAGATTAGTTAGAACTCCATTTTTGGTCACTTATGCTAATTTCTCATATTTACTTGAGGACAAGCAAAATGCTGCTTGGGGGTGGTTTGATAAGAGCCCAAAACTGTAGTTTTAACCCCTTAACAATAATACTTTTAGACCAATTATGCAAGTAATAAATAATAGTTAATGCTAATTACGTGCTTTTATGTATTTCATGCATTGAAGTCAATTATGTGCAGAAATGTGCCACTTTGGCGATATAAAGGAGCAAGGGTTGGTTGCTAAGAAGTTCTGTGATTAAAGGCCAAGACGGGCAGAAACAGCACACAAAAGTCAACAGAACTTCCGAAGACCGTATATTTAGACTCAGGCCTTGGAATTGGGCGTACCTTATGTCAAAACGACCAGCTCAAAAAGAGCTTTCCAATGGTCTAAACCTTGACCAAATCAAAGGGGCAAAAGTGGACGAAAAGCCTATTGAAGTCAAAGCCAGCTGAAAAGGGCCCTGTGGACTGATTAAATTAGGTTTTGGGCTCGATTTTCCGGCCCAAAACATGGACCCTCAGCCCATGCACGAAAATGTGGATCTGGTCTCCTCCATTTCCACACACAAGACTTAGCTATTAAGTATCAATTAGCTTAGGATAGAAGGTATCCATTAGAGAATTTTTTAGATCTAGTTTTGAGTTTTGAATTAGTTGATTAATTAGTTTTCATTCCATGTATTAGTTTCATTTCTTGTTTTAGATTAATTATTGGAATTATTGTTTATCATTCATTAGATAAATAAAATAGTTAGTTCTTGATAATTTCGATTTTGTTATTTAAAATTGCTTAGATCTAATTTCAATTCTTGTCGTTAATGATTTCTTAGTTATTAATTTAGATTTGAATTATTGTTTAGTTCAATTTAGTAAAGTTAGGACCTTTATATGATGTCTAGTTTAATTTCATTGGGAAATGATAGTTTGATGAATCAAGGCTAAACCTCCATTAGAAGGGTTTGATGAAAACTTGATTGTGTAGTGTAGAATCATTGTAAGAGTCTATTCCACTCTAGAAGGTCGTTGATTCGCCATGAGAATGGGTGGACATCCTCACATGCTAGTTATGAATTGGTAGAGATGCCATGTATAATTAGGGATTAGAATGACCAATTCTTACCGTAAGAACGTGAGAATTGGATTACAACAATCTATGCTAGTCTATTAAGTTGGATTCAAGGTAGATTCAAATTCCCCTAATTCTTTATCCATATTTGATTCATCTATATTTAATTACTTTAGTTAATATTAGTATAAGAGCAATTGATAGTATTATCTCGTAGTATAAATTCACATCCATAATTATTGCTCTCACCATTGTTCCTTGTGTTTGTTCAATTGAATTTGGTTAAGTCTTGAGAGTTAAGAGTGGAATGAATCTGTACTCTATATATATTGCATGAATATATATGTGAGAGTAGAAAATAAATTTTTTGATACCATAAGAATGAGGTTAGAGTAATCTAGTTTAGTTTCATCGGTTATCAGGATCTAATGTAAAAACACCTAAAAAAAATACTAATACATGATTATGAGGACTAATGCTGATTATGAAGATTAATTTTGATTTGAAGTAATTGTATTTAATTTTCTCTATTTTGTGAGCTTAACCTTTATATGACAGAGAAAGACCAAAATATTGATATTCGGCATCAATAGTAATATCCTACGTATTTCTCATCCATTTCATTTACTTTTTTATACATTGAGGTCAATGCATGCATAAGTAGGGGGAAGGTGTAGTTGAGAAATAAATTTCGAAAATTTGTTTTCTAAAACAAAAATATTTTTGTTTCTATATCAGTAGCATGAGAAAAATGAATTTTAATGATGAGTCTGGGATATAGATTCTATACTGCTTAGTGTTGAGTTTGATAGAAAGTTGATATTATTGATTTCACTACCGCTTAGTCTATTTATTATGCTCGAACATAGTTCTTGTTGATAGAATTCTTTATCAAGGCACCACCATAGTACTTGGTTAATTTTGTGTACTTTTGCTAGAAGAGAGATTTAACCCCTAGTAAACTGGAAGTAGATTTTATAGACTTAGCTCATGAGATTTGAGCTTTATACCCATTCTTTGGAGAGTTCTTACGAAAAATCCGAGTATTAGTGACTAAACATCTTTCAGTTCTTTATGTCATTGTAATATAGTCTCATTATTCGTTGATTTGGTTAATCACGAAGTGACATCAACTGGGGAGATAACCATTAGGTCTTGTAGTCTATTTGAAACAGAGTATCATACTGATAAGTCATGTAGTGAACCCATTTAGCTTTTATCCCACCTAATAGGACCATCATGTTAAACCTTTTGAGCCTTACATCAAGCCATTCCTTTTAAAACCCTTTACCCTTTACCCAACTCCAGACAAGGAGTATAGCTAAAATCTTTATCAGCCATATACACATATGTTTCTGAGAATATGAGGGGCACAAGGAGGAAGAAAGAGCACAAAAGGAAGATTACAAGGAAATATCAGAAAGATACAATGAAGACCATCATTCTGTTCTAAGTGAAAGAAGCTAGTGGAAACAAACATACCAAATACTAATCAAGGATATACCACTGATCTAAAGAAAAAAAAAATGAACAGAATGGATGGAAAAGCTAAGACAAAGGAATAATTTTCTCTACAATACAGAATTTGAAGAAATCTTCCAAAGAAAGAAGCAAAACCCTTAGTGTTTTCAGAAACAACCTTTGAATCCTTTTTACCTTTCCTTCATAAACTAATACCCAAGCCAAGTTACAAACCATGACTTATCACTATAGTATGGTACGAAGTCTAGAATAGGTGAAAGGATGCTAAAGCGAAGGACCCGACACTTCATACGTGATTGACATTCTTTCCATTAGACTACTTTCATCTAGAAGTCCATTTTTCAAGGTAGTATGTGGGATGTTTGTATTCATTATTCTTTTCCCCACATACATAAGGTAAAAAAGTAGACCATATTCTGAGAGATTCTTTTCTGAGAGTATGACTGGTGAAGATTGAAAGTCGAGATTATCTGCCTATGGTAAACTAGGGATTCTGTTTCTTAGATAGGAGAGTATAGGAGATTGACTGAGTACACGCATAAGCCTTGATTGAGAATTTTGTCAATTTTTACTATCTCCCATCATAATCTATGACTCTTTGCAGCAATGTAGTTAGCAATGGAGACCGTTTGTTGGAGTAAACACTAAGTGGGTAAGGAATTTCTTTTCTGAAAAATACTATCATTTTTAAACATGTTATTGATTGATTTTGTGGGTATATCACCTGAAAACCCTCATGAGACTATAACTCGTCCTTTTTTGGGGAACTTAAAGGTTTAAATCCTTGTTGCATATGGTAAATGCAATCGCGATGCCTGTGAAAGTGAGTTAGGATTTTATTTTTGTTATTAGGATGTGATTTTGATCACTTATCTCTTTTTATCTTATTTGCTAAGAAACTAGCAAAAGGCTAGTTGGGGGTTGTGATAAGTGCTTAAAAAGTGCATTTTAACCCTCGATTATACCTCTTGTTTAGCCATCTTAGTGGACTAACAGTGCTTGTAAGTCATGTTTTTTTATTATACAGGTGAAAAAGAGAGTTTTGTAGAATATTAGAGAAAAAAAATGTAAAACGGAGCAATTCGGAGCATTAAGGATCACATGAGAAGCCTGTGAACGATCATTAAGAAGGCCAAGGAATTGAAGCTATGAAAGATGCGACTTGGATCTGTTTTAAAGCCTATTTGGAAGCTCAAGGCAAAATGATTCATTGCTTGGACCAAAGCCCACAAAAGAGGAAAGAAAGATGGAGCAAAAGAGGAAAAACAGACTCTTGTGTCTGGGACGCAAGGTCCGTGCATCCAGACGCATGAACCAACACTATAGCCCACCTCTTTTACTATTTCGGAAACGAAGTTGGACTCTAAAAGAAGTCAATTTGCAATAGAAAACAAGCCACAATTTAGGATGTTTCTAGAATTCATTGTAACCCTTATAAATACAGGACCTATGTGCCTCATGAAACTCGCCAATTCACTTACATTCTTATCTCCAGAACTTGAGGCAGAGAGAGAGATTCCGTTTTCACTAGTTGAGTCTTTCTAGTCTTATGTTCTTTGACTCTTCTTCTTCTCGTTCTTCGTGTTCTTCTTTCTTTATGAAAGGCTAATCTTCTCCTTTAAGGGAGAAGATGAAGTTGGTGCTTAGGGTTCATTGATTCTTCTAGTTCATGGTATTCTCCAATCAGGTTAGTTCTTTATGTTTTTAGTTATTACTTCCATTGCCCACACCAAGGGATGGAAGTATAGAATAGGGTTTATGTTTTGCAATATTAATATTATGCTAGTGTTCTTTACTTTTCTTCTAGTAATGTAGTTCTTTAGAGTTAGGGAAGTATTCTTTGTGTTGCCCTAGAAGGGGTAGCTCAGGAAGTGACTGCTTAGGGGAAGTATTCTTTGTGTTTGCCTTAAGTGGTGATTCATTGAATGACCACCCTATTAGGAAGTACTCCTTGATGTTGCTCCCGGTAATACATTGAATGGTTGCCTGAGCTTACATAAAATGAAAGAAGATATTAATAGCATAAACATAGGAACAACCTTAAGTAGAGTTATTCGTTAATGATGTTTCATCTAAGAGGGCATCGGCACTCGCTCGATTGCCTAATTGTAGTCTACTTGTGAGAACAACCATGAAGCAAAAAATCATAGATCAAAGGTATCGGTGGATTCTAATCTCTTGAATTTCCTCTCTTATAAATTCTCAATAGTTTAGTTTAGTTTAGTTTAGCATTAGAATCTAAAATCTCTACAATCATAATTTTTAATCCATCAAACCCCCTTTCTAGTCCTATCATTCACATAGCATACACTTAAAAGTGGAACAATATCCTACTCATCTTTACTTATTGAGAAATAATTAGGTTTTGATACGCTTCTATTTTGTTCAACGGTCATCATCCATCACCCATCTACACACACAAAAGGAGCGTGTGTCAACAGTGCAGGAGTCAAGTTCAGTTCAAGCATCATTGATTATATGCATATTAATGTTTGGGGACCCTCCAGAGTGGCTTCAAAAGGAGGTAACCATTATTATGTATCATTCATTGATAATCATATTCGCTATGTGTGGGTGTATATGATGAAAACGAAAGATGAAGTGTTTAAGATATTTAAGAAGTGGAAGGCAAGGGTTGAGAGTCGCACAGATAGGAAGGTGAAGACTCTAAGGTCTGACAATGGTACTAAGTATAGCTATGGGCCTTTCCAAGAGTTTTGTGCGCAACAAGGTATTGCCAGACACTAGACAGTCAAGGTCATGCCTCAGTAGAATGGGATGGTAGAGAGGATGAATAGAACCTTGCCTGAAAGAGCGAGATGTTTGTTGTCTAATGCTAGTATAGGCAAAGAGTATTGGGCAGATGTAGTGTCCATGGCGTGTTACCTGTATAATAGGTCACTAGTTCCAAATAGATTGCAAGATGCCTTATGAGGTGTGGTCAGGTAACCCAGCTGATTATAGTATTTTGCGAGTGTTTGGATCGACTGCTTACTACCATGTGAGGGAAAGCAAGCTAGATCCAAGAGCTAAAAAGGCATTATTCTTGGGCTTCACAAATGGGGTAAAAGGATATTGATTGTGGTGTCTAGAAGACCACAAGTTCCTGGTCAGTAGAGATGTTACCTTTGATGAGACTTCTGTGTTATCTTTTAGTAAGCCGGAAAAAGCTAGGCAGAATAGTGAGTCTATAGAAGTTCAAGCTACTGAGTTTGAGTTGTCTGATGCAGTAGATGACTGGTTGGTAAATGATGAGGTATCAGATCATGGAACCACACAGTAATAGAAAGAAGAGCATGAGCATCCACAACTTGTAGTGGCTGACCCTAGGCCAAAGAGACAAGTTAAGGAAGTGCACAAGTATAGGCACAATAAGCCGGTGAAACACTATGGTCAGGTCGATTTAGTGGCATATGCACTGAATATTGAAGATGATGAGCCAGATAGCTTCAAGGAAGCTATTAGAGACGCTCATTACAGAGATTAGTTGGTTGCTATACAGGAAGAGATGGAATCTCTTGATAAAAATCACACATGGGACCTTGTTTTATTGCCAAATGGCAAAAGGACTATCGGCAGTAAATGGGTGTTCAGAAAGAAAGAGGCTCTTCCTGAGTCTGATAGTACTGGGTACAAGGCAAGAGTGGTAGTAAAGGGTTTCTCACAGAAGAAAGGAGTCGACTACAATGAGGTATTTTCCCCAGGTGGTCAAACATACTTCCATTCGTGTGTTATTGAGTTTAATTGCTCACTTCGACTTGGACTTAGAGCAACTTGATGTGAAAACTACTTTCTTGCATAGAGACTTAGAGGAAGAGATTTATATGAGACAACCTGAAGGTTTTGTTGTTGCTAAGAAAGAAGATCATGTGTGCAAGTTGAATCAGTCATTGTATGGTTTAAAGCAATCGCCAAGGAAATGGCACAAGCACTTTGACACGTTCATGATGCAACATGAATATACTCAAAGTAAATATGACTATTGTATTTACTTTCGTAGGCTTCGTGGTAATGACTTCATCTATCTCTTGCTTTATGTGGATGATATGTTTATTACTTCCAAAAGCATGGTGTAGATAGACAAGTTGAAATCTCAACTTAGCTCTGAGTTTAAGATGAAGGACTTGTGTGGAGACAAGAAGATATTGGGCATGGAAATTGACAGAGATAGGAAGAAGCGACAGATAGTTGTATCTCAGAAGAAATACCTTCAGAAAGTAATTTCTCGATTTGGTATGGAGAATGCAAAGTCAATTTCTACTCCTTTAGCTGGGCATTTTAGGCTTTCAACTAAGTTCTCTCCTAGTTCAGTGGAGGAATAAAAGCATATAGCTCATGTTCCTTATGCTAGTGCAGTGGGCAGTTTGATGTATGATATGGTGTACACACGCCTAGACATTTCACAAGCAGTCAGTGTAGTAAGCAGGTATATGGCAAATATTGGGAAGTAGCCTTGGGAGGTGATAAGAGCCCAAAACTGTAGTTTTAACCCCTTAATAATCATACTGTTAGACCAATTATGTGAATAATAAGTAAGAGTTAATACTGATTACGTTTTTATGCATTTCAGGCTTCAAAGTCCATTATGTGCATAAATGTGCCACTTTAGCGAGATAAAGGAGCAAAAGTCAGCAGAACTTCCGAATGCCATATCTTTGGACTCAGACCTCGGAATTGGGCCTACCTTATGTCAAAACGACCGGCTCGAAAAGAGCTTTGCAATGGTCTAAGCCTTGACCCAATCAGAGGAGTAGAAATGGACGAAAAGTCTGTTGAAGCCGAATCTAGCTGAAGAGGCCTTTTTGGACTGAAAGAATTGGGTTTTGGGCCTGATTCTCTGGCCCAAAACATGGCTCCAAGCCCATGCACGATTTTTGGATCTGGATGTATAAAAACAAAAGCTTGACTCTTTGTTAATGGCAGTTAGGTTAGGAAGCTCATTGTTAATGGTAGATTATTTAGTAGAGAATTAGGGTAGATAGCTTATATAGAAAGTAGCCATTAGAATAGCTTCTAGATCTAGATTTAATTGTTTTAATTAAGTTTAGTTCCATTTAAATTATTGTATTAGATTAAACCTTTGAATCTTGCTCTTCAATTTGATTAGATCAATAAAGTAGTATTCTTTATCAATTTCGATTTTGTCATTTCCAATTCTAGATCTAATTTCAATTCCTGTCCTTATTTCATTTTAGTCATTAAATTAGATTTCATTATTGTTTAAATTAAGTAAATTTCAATGCTTTATATTATGTTTAGTTTTAATCTAAATGGAAATGATTGCGTAATGATTCAAGGCTAAACCTCCATTTGAGGGGGTTGAGAAGCCTTGATGAAAGCTTGAATCCGTTTATCGTAGAGTCGTCGTAATTTCTATTCTACGCCAGAAATAATTAGTTCACCATGAGAATGGGTTTAATTGTTCACATGCTAGTTATGAATTGGTAGAAATGCCATGTGTAATTAGGGATTAGGAATAACCAATTGTTCTCGCGTGCGATTCAATTCGGATTACTTACGATTAGGTTGGTAGTGGATTAAGTTGAGTTAAGGTGGAATCAATTCCCCCTCTAACTCCTTATCATAGAATCACATAGTAATTTCATAGTCGTTTATTTAATTGACTAGTTGTATCTTGTGGGTAAGTTGCAGCGTAGTCTAGTTACTTATTTCGTAAAGCTCTCAGTAGACTTAAGACTGATTTCTTAGACTTAGAAAACAATCCATGCTAGGGAACTAGGAGTGGAACGAACTTCCTACTCCACTTAGTGCAATTCGCATCGAGAGTAGAAACTTTGATAAAAATAAGGTTCAAAAGTCCAGTTTTAGTTTACTTACGTTTTGAATTCATCGTTCATTTCGTAGGTAAACTATTCATTTTACAGTTATCAAATGGCCCATTTATCTTAGTTGCACTTTTTTAGCATTGTTTTCATAGTAGAAGTAGTCATTTTAAGTCCCATTAAACCCACCCACCCTTGGTTGTTTCATACTTGTGGTTGCCCATTTCAGCTTTGACAAATTCCGCGAAAAATACGGAAATACGCGCTTCAAGGAGAGCGACCACCCAGCTAAGTTACTAAATTTCGTTTACCACCGAACCCGCCAGCATACCAAGCGCCGACCAAACAAACACTGTAATTCGAATTTACACTGAGCGCGACCCGCGCTAAAAACACTGTAATTTGAAAATTACTCGAGCTCACCGCAATATCGCGATGCCTATACCGAAATACCTCGTGTTAAATTTTTCGGATTTCGACAATTTTGATTCAAACTTTGATCATTCATATTTTTCAGTGTTCTAACCTGTTCTATACACTGAACAAGCATAAACAAGACGCTATTCATAAGCGAAGCAAGGACGCTATCAGGTATTCCTTTCTTCCATACCTCGCATTTCCAGTTAGAGGTTTTCTACTAGTATATCAGAATTGTTTGGAGTGTTGCATGTTTAGTTAAGCTCAACTTAGTCTTGCATGAGATTAAGGTCTGGTCAAACAAAAACAACAAACATAATTACACGGCAACAAACAAGTCTATCTAGTATACCACACACTACACCTCTAGCTACTATTTCACACACACCACCTGACATAATGGGGGAAGAAAGAGAGACTCCTCTCTCGGACTTCTACAAAGCCTTGAGCGATAGCCCCAAATCTTGCATCGTTCTAGCAGACCCAAATGGGATTTTGAGAATCCCTCCAAATATTTTTAATTTGTTACCCGCTTTTCATGGTTTAGACCATGAAAAACCTTATCGGCATTACGCGTAGGATTAAACAAGTCCTAACAACATTCCACCATCCTACGGTTGGTACGGAACAAATTAAATTAAGGGTATTCCCTTTCACCTTAGCCGATAAAGCGCGTCTTGGTTAACTGCCCAAGCCTAATTCTCGTGGACTCGTGGGCTAAACTTGTTCAAATTTGTTTATGGAACATTTTACCCACCCCTAAAGACGGATGAGATGCTTTCCAAGATTCATTTCTTTTCGACAAAATCCTCATGAATCATTTTCAGAGGCTTGGAATCGTTTCACCGATCTATTTATAGAGTGTCCACACCATAACCTAGCAAAAGACACGTTAGTTAGGTGCCTTTTCAAAGGACTTCAACATCACCATAAAGAAGTCCTTGATATAATGAATGGGGTAGTTTCTTAAGTAAAGGAGCCCTGGGAGGCTTATAAATTTTTAGAGGACCAAACTAAGAGAAATAATAATTGGGGGTACTGACGATTACTCCCCGGCTCGCTAGTTCTACTAATACGTTAAAGGCGCGGTATGTTTGAAATTAAACACGATTCCAGAAGCTTAAAACTCTAATCAATCACTCACTAAAAAGGTAGAGGCCATTTCTGTACAGTACAACAAAAAAGCCTATCCCCGTCATGAATGTAAATTCAAACCCATGTAGTTTCGTTGGAGTCCCGGGCATCCCGACTCCCATCGTCCCTATAGCCTATGAACAGGCTTGTTCCATTAATAGTGAACCTAACCCCTTGAGACAAAATCCCAACTCCGGTTGGAGAAATGACCAACAAGTCACACCTCGCGGTACAATAATCAATTTGTTAGGCCAACGCACGCCTTTAACCAAGCTCCACCACGACAAGGGAGTGGTCGGGGTAATTTTAATAATTATAACAACCAAGTGCAACCTCGACAAGGTCAAGCACAAGGTCAAGGTAATTATAATAATTATAATGCTAATAGAGGTATCGTTCCGGTCAATAATAATTATCAAAATCCACCCATAAATAATTCACGTGAAATAGTTCCAACATACACCACCCGTGACTACTACACCCACACAACCGGATCGCCTTTGACACCTTCATACAAGTGAGCCAAAAACTTTTCCAAACCATGGTTCAATCTAACCAACAAATTCTACAATCCGTTAATAATTTAACCCAACAAATTGGCTCAAGATAAAGCCCAAACCAAAAGGTGTGTTGCCGGTCACGCAATACCTAATCCTAAAACAACAAACACAGCCTTTGAGGTAACCGATAATACTAGTAATGAATATGAAAATGTAGGTGAGATAAATGCCATCACCACTCTCCGGATTACGGTGGTTGATAACAAGGTAACTATGCCTATGGTTACCCCACCAAGAGTCCCCTACACCTACTATTTTACTAGATACCTAAATAGAAACCGAAGAGCCTACCACCGTAGAGGTACCGCCACAACACAACCTAAGAAACGAAAAGCCACGGTTAAACATCCAGGTGATACCATTGCTAAATATAGACAGAAACCACCGTTTCCACAAAAATTAGCCATGTTAACTAGGGATACAAATTACGAGGAGATTAGGGGCGTTTTCAAGAATCTAACTATAAACCTTCCCTTCCTCGAAGCTATTAAAAAAGCTACCACATCATGCTAAGTTTCTTAAGGAATTGTGTACTACTAGGCGTAAGACAAATATACCAAAAAAGACGCTTTTTAACGAACAATTCCCAACCTTATCTGAACGTACATAATGGAATTGTTAAGTACAAGGACCCCGTCGTCCCATCAGATAATGCACCTTAGGAGATTCCTATAACGACGACGACGCGTTATTAGACACGGGGGCTAGTGTTAACTTACTCCCATTTTATTTGTATAGACAAATAGGTCTAGACAAGATGCAACCCACTAAAATGACGCGTTGCAATTAGTCGATCGGTCTATTAAGTATCCTAAGGGTGTAGTCGAAAATGTTTGGTAAAAGTTCGTGATTTCTACTATCCGGCTGATTTTGTAGTCCTCGATACGTAAGTCGCTAACGACTCTGTCCCATCATTTTAGGGCGTCCCTTTCCCCGCAACCGCCAATGCGCTTCATTAATTGCCGTGATGGTTCAATGTCCATGTCTTTTGGCCATCTTGTCATTTGAAGTCAATGTTTTTAAAACAAGGACACGCCACCCGATTTGTCTATGGATGGAGAGGTTAGCATGATCGAGAGCTTCGCCGAGATTATTTCAACAACACGTTCCCCCGATAATCATATTCCCAAAATTCTTTCCTTTGGAAAGTCGACTCAACATTTTCATTCATACACTAGTCGATACACATATTATTGATGAGGGCCGGGATAGATGACTTTCTCAAAGATGTAGAGGACTACCATAGTAATGTGGATATGACCAATCTAGATGAGGAATTCATGAGTTTCTTCGAGTAGGTGACAATTCACCCTATCAAGAACTAACTTGCACAACATCCACCTCGACTCCCTCCTCCTTCCACCCTTTCAAAGGAATCTCGAAGTTTGCACTCGATCCTTTTGTTTCTCCCCATTGCTTCATAATTTTTAAATCCTCCTAGCAAACGAGATACTTGAAGGACAAACTATTTGACACCTTCATTTTCAGAATTGAGACAGTCCCTACACACACAATGAATGAGTTCGGTGCTAAAACCACATCCTCATTATGTACAGGTAATGTTGTCTTTCTACAACTTATCCATATCCACCATATTCTCCACAACCATTCACTTTTCCACACTTATTTAATAGAACACCCACTCATTCAAAATGAAAAAGAAGGTGCATGATAGGTTACACAATAGGGTTATCCGACTTCGTTTGGATTCCACTAGGTGCGTCGTAGGGAAATCTTGGTGCTTGATTGTGTTTGGATATGTTTTCTCGTGATATTTATTTATGGAATGATCCACAACTGTTTCGGTTGTTGATATATGATCAACTGCATATTCATACATATGTTTTAGATGAAGTCTCGAAAGTATCCGACTATAAACCACTCAATTTCGTGTTTGGTGCACTTCCTTTCACTTTAATATATTGGTGAGTGCACCATTAAGGTAACCGGCCCTCCCTATGGAGTGTGTGGTGGCTGTAAGTACCGGATCCTAAGTCCACGGTTCACATAGTTCACGCTTTTCCACTCTTGCATGTTTTTCTCGGATTTTTGAGTCATGCTTCTCTATGGTGTGAATTATGTCTTTATTGCTTATTGTTTTTTCTTCTAAAAAAAATAAAATAATAAAATAAAATAAAATAATAATAATAATAATAAAAATAAAAATAAAAAATAAAAATAAAAAAATAAAAATAAAAAAAAAATAAAAAATAAAAAATAAAAATAAACATAGTAATCTAGGAAGTCTCGGGAATCTGACTTTAAAAGACCCACTGCTAAAAACAAATTTTCTAAGCTTCGTTGTAAAAAATTTGTTTGGGGGTGGGGTGTTCGTGTTTCCGTACTAAAATGTTTTATGTCCCATTAGAGTTGCTTAGGCCATTTTATTGTATTACGATTCGGATTGACATAATCTATTAATTTAGAGTTCATTCGTTCGCATAACTTACGTCATGCACGCACTTCGAGGCGTTTTCCACTATCTCGTATGTCATCTGAAGTCGGAATAGAGTGTTTTATGGATCATTGGATAGGAAATTCTCTCCTGATCATTTCCATATCTCATTCGCAAAAATCGGACCGGTAACGAAGCGGCAATTTTGATTTGAAGTTCGCGAAAAAAATAAAAAAAAAATTTCGATTTTGAGCTTGGGCCCAACCCCACCCGCGCCCACCGACAGCGCGACCGCGCCCTTACCCTCACCTACAGTTCATCGTTTCTTCCTCCATTCCACCATTAACAAAGCTCCAAAACCTAAAAAAAAAAAAAAAAATCAAAATTAAAAAGAAAACCAAAATAACTCACGCCCAAAATCAAATCCCAACCCAAATCTCCTCTAAAACAAAACCACACCACCTCCACCAATTTAACCCAACAAAAAACCACCGAAAAAATAAAAATTTGGTGTTGCGCCGCCACTACATCGCCACCACCATCGTTTTTTATCAGTAAGGTCTTTCCTCATTACTCCTACACCTTCTACAAACCCCAAACCGTATTCAAACTTCAAATGGCTCAACAACGCCGAATTTTACCGAGCAAGTTTTCATCGCCCGACCACTTCGCTACCGCTTTTTACGGTGACGAAAATGGCTAGTAGAGACTGGAGTAGTTTATGGTACTCGACCGAAGCCTTCTACCACGAAGACTTGGTCCGACGGTTCTACGACACCAGAAAGTTGGAGGGGAGTAGGATTTTTGTATTGGTAAGGAAGAAGAGGAAGGAGTTGACTCATCGATCGTTGGTTGAGATTCTAGGCATTCCGCCTAGAATCCATCCGATGCCACTTTTTACAGAGCCCCGGTTTGACGGGTAGAGCCTTTGATGGGCATGATCATCATCAATGGGAGCTACAATACAAACTCCCATTGTGGTTCGCCAGCATCCTCGGGACCAACCACCGGCTCACTCGGATGGATTGGTCGGAATGTCCTAGGGAAGGACAAGGTCGGGACACATCGGTCTCGCCTCGCCTCCACATCTTATGGGTACTCCAGAGCGAAGTACGATTTCTGTATCTTGGAGTTTTTGCCGAAAGCATGATTAGGGGTCGGAAAGTCTTTGGCACCTCTTCCCGTGTTAATTACCAAGATCATGTCAAGATGAAAGCGCCCCGGCCCGATAGGATTTACATTACCCCGCACCGTAACCCGCGTATCTATAGGGAGTGTGTCCAACAACGCTGGATATTGCCCGCGGATAGGGAAATGGATGAGGTAGAGGAGGAGGATGAGGATGATTCGGAGGAGGATGAGGAGGGCGTGACTTGCTTTGATACGGATGCCTTCCGAGGTGTTGGTTCGATGCGTAACGCATGGTCGTGCTTCATAGGGGCATCGCTCACTAAACACTATCTGTGCAGACCTCCTCGGACTCGACAGCTTACTATTCATCACAACTTCGAGATCCGCACCCGCAGAGGATGAGAGATGGGAACAAAGAGGTTGAGATGGAAGCCCGCCGCCAGCCGGTTAGAGTGGATATGCTTGCACGCTTCCCACCTCATACTGAGACTCTCGCTTCGAGGACTCAGGCTCATTTAGGCATGAGCCGCCGGCCGAAGGGCGACGACCGCTCTTGGACCTTCGGGGAGCCCGTGAGCCACCACTAGAGTGTGCCCCCGCCACCAATGGCGAGGTGTTTAGAGAGTCCGAGGATTGATAGTGGTTGTTGTTTTATTTATTTTTGTTGTTTTATTGTAATGTAACTTTTATTTTCGTAATTTGAATTTTGTAGTGAAAGTACTCGAATGAAAATTTTAATATAAGGGGTTATTTTCAGTATGTGTGGTTGTTTCATATTGATCCCACCTTCCCAACTTGTTTGGGGGTGGTTTTATCAATTCAAGCTTTATTTTTATATAACCCTAGTGTTAGAATTTATTATGAATAAGGTGAAATTATGGCCGCTTAGGCATATCTATGATTGAGAATCATTGTAGGATGAAATCTAGATTAAATAGGTACATTCAATCATAAAATCAACCTACAAGATAATTGGGTTTGAATTAGAATCAAGAAAATGAGTTGTTTCCGCTTTCGGTTTTGAAATTTTAGATTTCCGAAACCGCCAGAAATACTTTTTGGCAACTTCCCCGAACCATTTTAGCAACTTAAAACCTATATAAACTTCATACATTCTACACTCACAACTCACACTACATCTAACTTCCATCACGCACCCTTCACACCCGCGATTCCCGCGTTTCGCCTCCATTTTCGCGAATCTCAGAACTTCGGGCGCCACGCTCTGCAGGAGAAGCTTCCAGCACTACACTTCCGACAAAAAATTGCTCGAGGCGGCGCCAGCCAAGTCAAGCGACTTCGGCCAAACAATGGAATTCCAAAATACAAAGAGCGACTTCGCTACTCTAGTTGAGCTGGCCACTACCGACTTCGCCGGGACCAGAAAAATTCCAGTTTTCTCGCGAAGTTGTGCCGGTTGTTTTGCAGCAGCTGTTCCAGGCGTAGTTTTGAGATGACATCTCCTATAATAATACCGAAAACAGTCTTTCGAAGATTTGGTCCAAAGCACTACTTACGGTGCTTGGTTTCATGAGGTGATCACATACGCTGGTCGGAACCTCTTATGGTAAGACCGGGCTGAACTTTATTCTCCAAAGACTTGCATCTTATTTTTATAATAACTGCATTTTCTTTGAGAGACCGGATGGAGAACAAGTGTTCTCCATCAACATTGACGATGAACCAATGGAAATTACCGTGTTCTTGCTAGCATTTGTTCTTGGACTTGCTATGCCCGGCGAGATACAAGACCCATGGTGCTATTGGTCGATAATATGCATGTCTACACTTATGAGAAGTTTTGCACGAGGCTTATGGGGCGTGCATTTTCCAGATTGAGGACCAAGGGGACTATAACGTTGCCGCTTGGTAGCCCGTCCATGAACATAGGAACTGTTATGTTTTGGATTATGCTAAACATTTTAGGGAATGGCGTTTTCTTCCGTGAATGACGCCACTTGCGCCGTTTTTCCTTGCTTTAGCCACGGACGACGGGTTCTATGACCTTCCCGAACTTTGATGTCTAGTTTAGCACGAGCCCATACCATGAGGCATAAGTACCTTCTTATGCCCGTTCTAATTTCAATGATTATGCTATGTTTCTTTCCTGTTTTTGTACACGCTTCACGGATTGGATTAGGGTAGACACGGGTCGCGACCCACCAATAGTATTATTCGATCTTTCCATGCAATGACTTGGCAAGGGTGGCGGATACAACCTCACCAGTTGCACCCTACACCCCATCGCACCAAGTGGCACTTAATAGGTTAGCAACCATAGATGATAAATGGCGCGGAAGCCCGGCAAATTATCATAGCATGGCAGATCCTTGAAGGAGCCTCACTTCTTTATAGAAGTAGAGGATGACGAAAGATGACGAATAACAAGCGAGAGGAGGCAAGTTTTAGTTTCGTTAGTGTCCGCTATGTCCCAAGCAATTTAATTGTTAACCCCATAATGGGTGGAACTCTTATAGAGTTAAGGCCGGTTTTTATTTCCTATATTAGTACGTTCTAACCTTGTTTTGCGGATGTTTCTGAATTTCACGCTTCGTTTCAATGGTATTTTTCCTACCCTCTTTATTTAAATGCTTTGAGGACAAAGCATGCTTCTTGTTTGGGGATAGAAACACGTGTAATTAAGACATCTATTAGGATATAAATATGTATAATATGCATTTGTTTTCTAGTTAAAATTTCAAAAATTCAAAAATATAAATAAATAAGTTATGCTATACACTTAGGAATATTGGTATTGTTTCTTTCTCCATGCTCTTAACAATCTAGAAGTCTCAATGTAGTACATTGGCATCGAGAATAATTGTTAGAAACTTAGGTTAATATATAGGTAATAATCTTTACATCTATCTATAAATATATTACATGAGTATCTATGATTGTTAGCATAAGTTTCTCAAATCTAGGCTAGAGTACTTATTCTACAAATCCTGTGAGAATATAGCCTAAAGCCTTATATGAGCTTAAACATTTGAGAAATGACACAAGGGAGAAGTAAAATCCGGATAGAGATATCACACGTCCACTTGCTTGATCACTAAACCATATCCTAAAGCGAGAATTTAGGCCCTTTTGGATCGATATAGCCAGAAATTCAAACCTATGAATTATGTTCCGCTAGTAAGCCCCTCTCGAGCCTTTCATTAGCCCCCTCCCATAAACCACAATTCCTTTACCCCTCTATAAAACAAAACAAAATAAAAATAAATAAATCAACCTACCCAATTTAGAATAAGTTTGAGAATAGAATGAGTGAAGAAAGAAGAAGAGAAAAACCTGTGTAAACAAAAATTAGTTAGTTGCTTCAGAAAATAAAGAAAAGAAGTTTCCATCCAAAGAAAAGAAAAATAAAAAAATAGAAATAAAATAAAAACTCCAAAAATAGAATAAAAGGGAGTCAAAAGCCAAAGAAAAGAAAAAGAAAAATATGGCTAAGGATGGAAACAAAGTGTAGAAGCAAAAGTAAATAACAAGGTTTCTCTAGTTACGTAATATGAAGACTCTATTATCTCAGACTTGTCCTTTTGAATATCCATTTCCTTCCTTCTTAAACCATCTCCTAATCCCCGTAACACCTAATAAAGACCTCTAGCTCAATTAGGAATAGGTTAGTGTGATAGTAAGTGGCATGTGTTTTGATCGACCCCGCTTCCTTGTTGTCATTGAGATTGTAAGGTAAAGTGTGCCCACTGCATTAATCGGAGTAGCTTAAACTTGAGTGGAAAAATCAGAGTGTTGTTTCTTGACTATTATTGTGAGAACCTACTTAAGGACACTATTCGAAGTTCTCGAAAACAAACCCGCTAAACATTTTATAGTACTACTCATTGTGGTATATGTTTATTGTAGATGATAGATTATTATGCATATATTAACTTAGGTTTCTGACTTGGTTATTCTTATTCAATTGCTAGAGATGTATAGATAGTTGAGCATGAATAAGGAAACAATTGTTTTATTTTCTTAGTCGCAGTAGTATAGATGAAGTTTGTGAGTACCTTCATCGAAAAACTCTCACGAGGGTATAACTCGTCCACTAGGGAATTCCTAGTGGTTTAAGGCCTTGTTGCATATGGTCAATGCAATCGCACTCAAATAAACGAGAGTAGTTAGAACTCCATTTTTGGTCACTTATTCTAATTTCTCATCTTTGCTTCGAGGACAAGCAAAATGTTTGTTTGGGTGGTTTGATAAGAGCCCAAACTGTAGTTTTAACCCCTTAATAATCATACTGTTAGACCAATTATGTGAATAATAAGTAAGAGTTAATACTGATTACGTGTTTTATGCATTTCAGGGCTTCAAAGTCCATTATGTGCGTAAATGTGCCACTTTAGCGAGATAAAGGAGCAAAAGTTGGTAGAACTTCCGAATGCCATATCTTTGGACTCAGACCTTGGAATTGGGCCTACCTTATGTCAAAACGACCGGCTCGAAAAGAGCTTTGCAATGGTCCAAGCCTTGACCCAATCAGAGGAGCAGAAGTGGACGAAAAGTCTGTTGAAGCCGAATCTAGCTGAAGAGGCCTTTTTGGACTGAAAGAATTGGGTTTTGGGCCTGATTCTCTGGCCTGATTCTCTTGCCCAAAACATGGCTCGAAGCCCATGCACGATTTTTGGATCTGGATGTATAAAAACAAAAGCTTGACTCTTTGTTAATGGCAGTTAGGTTAGGAAGCTCATTGTTAATGGTAGATTATTTAGTAGAGAATTAGGGTAGATAGCTTATATAGAAAGTAGCCATTAGAATAGCTTCTAGATCTAGATTTAATTGTTTTAATTAAGTTTAGTTCCATTTAAATTATTGTATTAGATTAAACCTTTGAATCTTGCTCTTCAATTTGATTAGATCAATAAAGTAGTATTCTTTATCAATTTCGATTTTGTCATTTCCAATTCTAGATCTAATTTCAATTCCTGTCCTTATTTCATTTTAGTCATTAAATTAGATTTCATTATTGTTTAAATTAAGTAAATTTCAATGCTTTATATTATGTTTAGTTTTAATCTAAATGGAAATGATTGCGTAATGATTCAAGGCTAAACCTCCATTTGAGGGGGTTGAGAAGCCTTGATGAAAGCTTGAATCCGTTTATCGTAGAGTCGTCGTAATTTCTATTCTACGCCAGAAATAATTAGTTCACCATGAGAATGGGTTTAATTGTTCACATGCTAGTTATGAATTGGTAGAAATGCCATGTGTAATTAGGGATTAGGAATAACCAATTGTTCTGCGCATTGGCGATTCAATTCGGATTACTGACGATTAGCCGGTAGTGGATTAAGTTGAGTTAAGGTGGAATCAATTCCCCTCTAACTCCTTATCATAGAATCACATAGTAATTTCATAGTCGCTTATTTAATTGACTAGTTGTATCTTGTGGGTAAGTTGCAACAGAGTCTAGTTACTTATTTCAGAAAAGCTCTCAAGAGACTTAAGACTGATTTCTTAGACTTAGAAAACAATCCATGCTAGGGAACTAGGAGTGGAACGAACTTCCTACTCCACTTAGTGCAATTCGCATCGAGAGTAGAAACTTTGATAAAAATAAGGTTCAAAAGTCCAGTTTTAGTTTACTTACGTTTTGAATTCATCGTTCATTTCGTAGGTAAACTATTCATTTTATAGATATCAGGAGGCAGTGAAATGGGTATTGAGGAACTTGAAGGGTACCTTGGATGTAGGATTAGTTTATGGTGGAGATATTTTTTATGTCAGTGGTTATGTTGATTCAAATTATGTTGGTGATCTAGATAGATGACGATCGACTACTGGTTATGTGTTTATGATGCATGGTGCACTGGTTAGTTGGAGGTCTATGCTATAGGCTACAGTTTCTCTATCTACTACAGAGGCAGAATATATAGCAGTGGCAGAGGTAGTGAAAGAGGCACTATGGCTTCGAGGTCTTTTAGATGATATGGGTATTGAGCAGAACAATGTTGCTTTGTATTGTAATAGTTAGAGTGCTATTCATTTGGTGAAGAACCAGGTTCATCATGCTTGGACCAAGCATATTGATGTCCGCTATCACTTTGTATAGGATGTCGTTGAGGATGGTGATGTAGCACTTGAGAAAGTGGACACCCATAACAATCCTGCTGATATGTTGACGAAGGTTGTCACAGGAGTTAAGTTCCAACACTGTTTGGACTTGCTTCAAATCCTTCATGTTTGATTAGAGCCCTTTGTGGGCATGGCCCTTCGGGGCAGACGGCGAGTTCCGGGATATGTTTTGAAGACTAGTGCTTCTTGCTGGATGTGTTCAGCTTGGTTTTATGTGTTAAAACCTCACCGAGGTGGAGAATGTAGATAAAAAGGGAGGAAAAAAGGGTGTTTGCGTTTTTCTTACTTAGCCGAAATTTGGGTCGAGAGAAATAAAAACAGTACTAGACTTTTCTCACGAAAAGCTTGTCAGACACGCACACGCTCTACTATGCCTGGCTCAAGGCACACACGCTCTCCACTGTTTTCACTCAGACTTCGATCTTTTTCAGAAACAGTATAAACATAAGTTTTTTTTAAAAAAACTTAACCTAACCAAAACCAGAAAAAGAGAGTGATTATAAGATAGCAATTCTTTGTGAGTGAGTGTTCATTCTTTGTGAGTGAATTGAGAGCTCTTGTAATTTGTTACTCTGGACATCTAGTAAAGCTTGGAACTCGCCGGTGGACGTAGGCACATTGCCGAACCACGTTATATCCATGTCTTGTGGTTTGTTTTCTTTTGCATTAGTCTCTTTACTTTCTATGCTAGTTAATTGATATTGAGAAGTGTTGGGATAGTACTTGGAGGGTGCTAAAGTCTTGTCTAAAAAGAAGGATCAATCCTTGTGTAGGGTTGATCTATTTGGAGTGGATAACATTGTTTTCGCAGTTAGTTATTCTCAACATTTATTAAGAGATTAAATAAAGCTAGACAATAAAAGAACCTTATACTCAAAGAAGAATATTGTAACTGCAACATTGAAAAAAAGAAGAACCACCTGTACAAGCTGCGACCACGTCGATATGGCCAAGACATCTATTCCAACCGTAACTGATATTTCTGGGAGTTTACCGTTCTGATATTCACATTGGAGGAAAGATTGTTATAATCATGATGTACACGATTATTGAGCATATCTATAGCGTATGGAGTATATATACTATACCTTTAGAAATCCAGTAATATCGTAAAACATAGCTCTGTGGCTTTTGCCAAGATCTCTGTCAATTGTACCTTTTTCATTTGTTTCCCGAAGAACATTTTTCACTCGTAAAACTTTTTCATTTAATTTTTGCATGCGTATACGTCATTCACCTTCTTTGTAGGTGCAGTAGTCAGTTGAGAACTTCTCTATAGCACCAATCTCAATAATAAGAGCTAGTGTTTCTGATGTAGAACATTAGTCAAGTATGTCAATGTCTTAGGCGTGCGCCTATGTTCCCTCTACAATTTATGGGCGTGAGCCCCTTAGTTGAGTTCTAAGCCCATGGTTCGAGTCCATTAGTTAGTTGTGACACATGTCATGTTACTATTGGTTTATGCTTTCTAGGTTTAGTTTAAATAAGAGTTTGTAATTAGGATTCCTCAGTGTTGAAGTTTATGTGATTGAGAGATTCAATAAAAGAGTGATTTTAGGTCTTCTTTAAATTGTGTTTCAATTAAAGTGCAGATTTTATTAAACTGAAGCTTCCGCCAGTCAGAATTATATTATTTGGTATCGGAGCAGATTAATTCAAGGGGTTACTATTCACGGTACTGTTCACAAAACACTGTTCATCGATACTATTCACCGCGTCACTGTTCACGGCAAATTTTTTTCTCGAAAAGTCAAAAATAATTTGTGTTGTTATGGTGAATAACAAAGCAACTCGAGGTCGTCCTCCATCCATGGATACTCGCATGTTTCGTTTAGAGGAAAACATGAAAAACATGACACAGATGTTCTAAAACTTTACTGAAACAATAACCACAGTACAGAGAGAGGCACAACAGCCACCACCACCATAGAATAATGGTTCAGTGGTTTTAGATACTGATGATGCGTCCTTGCAAAGTGTTGGTACAGTCCCTCTTCTAAACCCTTTTGCACCTATTGCTCTAGAGAATAATGGCGGGGAAATAGTTATTGAAAAGAATAACGAGATTCAGGTTTATCCCCTGGGTGCAGTAGGTGATCATATACCACCTATTATTGGAGATAGTCAAGGTGATGAAGGTGTTGGTGAACCCCCTGTGCATGTTCCACCTATAGTGCCACCACCAGTCCAACAGCTACCTGTCTTGTACCCCCAAGGGCCACAAGATCCAATTTTTCAGCCAAGGTTAAACCCTAATAGCCAAAATTGAGGGCTACCAATGCAAAAAGCAGCTAAAGGTGTGAATCTTCCTCCACAAGGGTGTGAGATTCTGCGTGTTAATTAGGTTCAAGCCAGAGGTCGTGGTTGCCAACGTCCTATGCAACGTTGGGTTGATAGTGATAGGAATTTTTGGGAACAACCCATTCCTCGCAATGCAAGGCAAGAGAATAGGGGTCGGTCTCCATCTCCTCCTTATTCTCCTTCTAATGACCAAAGTGGTCATAGGGCAGACCGTGAACCTAATCGCCAGACAGGTGATTTTGAAAGGTATAACCATTTTATTTATTTTAATGAAGATCATAGTGTTCAAAATATTGATAATGGGGTTGTTTATATTAATCGTTTTCTCCGAATATTGGAGAGGAGTCAGGCGGGTGATATTAAAATTGATGTGCCTACTTTTGATGGTAAACTCAATCCTAACGAGTTTATTGATTGGATTAATCAAATTGAAAAGGCCTTCAATTATAAAAACTTAGATGATGGAAAGAAGGTTAAATTAGCAGCCTCTAAGTTGAAGGATTATGCTTTGGTGTGGTGGGATCAATTAAATCTCCGGAGGGTTAATCAAGGTTACAGGCGTGTTTGCACTTGGGCTAGTATGCACCGAGAGTTACATGTGCATTTTGTTCCTAAACAGTACCAACAAGATTTGTTAATTCGTCTACAGAATTTGAAACAACAGTTGTCTTCGGTTCAAGAATACACTGAGCAGTTTCAGTTATTGTGTACTCGTGCTGGGTTGGTTGAAACTGATGAATAGAGGGTGGGTCGTTATTTGAATGGCATGCCCAAGTCAATTCGTGAAGCACTTATCATGTTTGAGATTGATGATGATATGTCTGTAAAACAACGGTCGGGTTTGTCATTTTGTTCACATTTTAATAAAATTGTAAAACGTTATTTATAAACAAAACTAATATGATCACGTGAATTTGTGGAATTGAATTTAGGTGAGAAAATGATGGAAATAAAATAAAATAGACTTTGATTTCGAAAATAGAAAAATCCGTTTGAGCGAATCATATCTCTGTTAAAAGAGTTAGTCTCAATTTTTTATCCCTAATAACGACTCTTCATCTCTGAACGAGTGTTATTAGTGCGTGGAATCGATTTAGAACCCCATCTTTAGGTGAACTACCTTACTCGGTTCCTAATCGTTATAATTATCGAAACACCCTCCCTAATAGAGATAATCTTCACTCGGGCAAAGTTTCTACTCCGAGATCACATAAACTAAATTGTTATTCTAATTAACAGAAAATAAAACTTAATTAAAAACTAGAAATTAAAATCTTCATTACACTAGGAAAGCAGTAAACTACTCTACTCCTACTGATTGAATGCTAACCATTCCATCTGAAAAACTAAAACTAGAGTTTTTTTGTCGGTCTAGATTCAATCCATCTAATCTAAATCTAACGATTACAAATAAAATATAATATCCCAGTGAATATTCTAGAAATATTCTCTGCAATAGTAATGGGCTTGGACTAAATAGTAACATGCTTTGGCTTTATCTTCATATTCAAAACTGTACGACCATTTTTTAGAAGCTAGATACCATTACGTAGAGTTTTCTGCGCTAATCATTTTAGCTAGTCAAATGCTTGGATCAGAGTTAGGAGACAGAAGATATCGCTGTTTGAAGTTTTCTTCTGACTTTCAGGCTGATTTAAGTTAGTTTGACCAAGTTTTTTATTCAAAAATCTTTTCTTTAGCTCGCTTAAGGACTTAAGTTTGGATTCTTCAACTTGTTTATTGGTTCTCTGAGTCCATGAGCTTTGCTGGTAGTTTGGAGCTTTAAATAAGCTAATACTTAATATTTCAAGTTCAAGCTTTATTCAGCTGTATTTCTTACTAAAACGCAGGTTTTGTGTGTATTTTATCGTTGTCTGTTGAAACCTATGAAAACATGAAAATACAATTAATTTACATTTATTAAACACATAATTGACCTAAATGTAATGTCTCTACGGGGTTTAAAACACAGTTTTTGGTACTTATCAACCACCCCTAAACAACATTTTGCTTATCCTCAAGCAAAGAAGAGACTAAAACAGATAAGTGATCAAAAATGTATAGTCCTAAGCTAATTCTCGTTTTGCAGAGTGCAATTGCATTGACCGTATACAACAAGGCCTTAAACCACTAGGCATTCCCTAGTGGACGAGTTTTAGCCTCATGAGAGTTTTCCAGAGAAGATACCCACAAACCCAGTAACAAAGGCTTGTTCCCTAAATTAGATATCAGATATCTATACATCTCACTAGCGGGGAACGAAGATTAATTCCTTTGGAACCTACGTTAATAAATGTACTATAATCAAAACATCTACATATGAATATGCATGCAGTGAACTTTACAACAAAATGTACAAACAGGGCTGTTTCTGGATCCTTTGGAGAGCGTCCCTAAGTAAGTTCTCACAGGTATGTGTCGAAACACAAATTCTCTCATAATTTTTACCACTCAGGTTTTGCTTACTCCAGTGTGCAGTGGGCACACATTTCCTCACATTCTCAATGACGTCCAAGGAAGCCGAGGTCGATCAATCACGTCTACCACTTACTATCGCACTAACATATCCTAATTGAGCTAGAGGACTTTTATTAGGTATTACATGGCTTAGGAAATGGCTTAGAAGGAATGGAAGGGATAACAAAACAATGAGTTAGAGAAAATATGGTCTTCAAATATATAATTACTGGAGAAAATCTAGTGTTCTTCTATTTCAAAATTGTTCCATACTTCGTCCGTTTTTGCTTTTCTACTCCATTTGATTTTATTTTTGGAGTTTATAACTTTGATTTTTATTTATTTTTTCATGGAATTTACTTTTTCTTGGTTTTGACACAGCTAACTGGATTCATCAATCGGCGCCAATTGATAGAACGAATTTTCGTATTTGTATAGGTCTTTCTCTTTTCTTTTATGCTCTTCATCATATTTCTCATACTCATCAGATATGGATATGGGTAAGGAAATAATGGTTGAAAAATAAAATGGCTAATATAAAGGCTTAACGGGGAAAACTAGGGATTTTTTTTTTTTTTTTGGGTTTGTATATTTTTTTTATTTTGTTATATCGGTCCAAAGAATGCCTAAATTCTCTTCTAGGATATGGTATAGTAATTAAGCAAGTGGACGTGTGATTTCTTTCTACTCGGAATTGTTTCATCCTTGGGTCATTACTCAGATACACTTATGTTGAGGCTTTTTGGCTAGATTCTCACTGGATTTGGAAATTAAGTATTCTAGCCGTAAGTCCCAGAAACTTACTGCTATGTACAGTCATTGACACTCATTGCATGAATATTCATGAAAAGATGTAAAACTATTGCGTACGTATTAACATAAGTTTCTAAGAACCAATCCTAATTCTAATGCTAATGTGAGATTTCTAAACAATTTTCATCACATATAAGAAAACAAGACCTTTATTACTAAATACAACTAACTAATTTTTTTTATTTTTAGTAATAAAAAAAAATAACCTAAAAGTGCCTAATTTTTGCAAAATGTTTCTCTCCCACCACCCCAAAAAAAGATGGATACTTAGCTTTGACCTCAAAGTATCAAAAAAGATAGGGAAAGAAATTACCTGAGAAACATGAGCAAAAATTCAGCTAAAAAAATTACAACATGCAACAAGAAAATAGCAAATAGCAAACCAATCAAAGAAAACAACGCATATATATATATATATATATATATATATATATATATATATATATATATATATATATATATATATATATATAATAACTTAGGTCGTTTATAGTCAGATTCCTAAGACTTTTATCAAGCAAAAAGGATTGTAGAAACCCTTGGCATTCGCACCTAGATGGTGGAATGATTTAGCAAATACAGATTATTCGCTAATATGTTGAACAAATAAACTCGCGTCGTTGATAAACATTACCTTACTACCCATCAGGTACTAAATTAGAATACACGAGTTATTTGGGCGAAGGAACCGACACTTACAACTATCTCTCCAAATAGAAGGGCGTGGTTACCTTATTGTGGCATTACTTGAATGCAACGAAAAATGAGTCGTTTAAAGTCAGATACTCAAGACTTTATGTTGGGTCTTTTTAAGTCAGATTCATCTAGACTATGCACACCCCCAAACAAGATGAAACCGGGGTGGCATGTTCTGGATCAACTATTAGTTAATAGTTGAAAGATTTAGGGGTTTAGCGAGTAGCCCCACAAAATGGTATTTTTAGACACCCGTGTCGAGATAGAAAATAAAAAATGCATCAGAAATTGTCCTTCATGAAACTTAGATATGTAAAATAGGACAAGTAACATTTTGAAGATGTTCAGTTGAAAGATTGTTCTCAACAACGGGAATGATTGAATTGTCTCTTGTATGCAGGGTAAATGTTCATTATCCTTAGGCTGGTCTATATTTTGATTTACCATGATGGTAGAAATTTTTTCCATGTAGTAGATTCCTTAAAAGTATGTTTCAGGTACCCGATATAAACACATGCGTTTAAAGTTGATCATGTTTGCAAAATTATTAAGCATTCATAAAATTTGAATTCTAATCATACGTTCTAAATATACATTAACGTTAAACCACGATTCTAAATATGCTATCATATCATTTCTAAATGGCTAAGATTGATTTTTGTTCAAGTAACCTAATCATGCTTGGAAATTGCATATAACTCTTTGATAGGAGATTCAAGGGAGAGATAAAAGAAAAAGTACCTTCCCAAATTGTGCTTACATGCACTTGTGGTCGAAGATGACTTGAGTGGTAATTGACCAGTTGACAGTTCAGGGTCAATACCACTCACCTGTTATTCAGAAAATTATTATATGCATATAGAAGCCCACAAACCAGGCATAAATGGGGCACAAGGCCAATAAATTACAATTTGTACCTTCTTAGGCTTTGATTGATTACACGAATATAAAAATACTTACATAAGTAAAAAAATCTAACTAAATATTTAACACTTAATTTATTAACTTTTTAATTAAGATTTTTTTTTAAAAAAAAATTTAAGTGAAAATTTTATTAATACAGATAACGAATTTTACAAATAATTAGAACAAGCGTGCAACAATCCATATGCTTTCAGCACAATCAAACGTGGGAATAGACATTAGAGACAGTCCCCAAGTCATTTAGTTCAAAGTCCTTTCGATTGTTAGGTGTAAATCCTAAACGCACACACACAAAATTATTATTTACTTATTATTTATGTATTATTATTTATTATTTTATATTTTTTTTATTTTTTTATTTTTACATTAATATGTGCGCACATCCCAAAAACAGCTTGGACACAAACATGCACTCAACTCATTACATTCGACAATCTCACAGTTTGAATAATTGTTTAGGTTAGATGGGAGGCAACATCAATCTCACTAAACGGAGTCAACACTCACATGTTGTCAACAACCATGGACCAAAATATCGTCAATATATCCGATATATCGCCGATATATATCGGTATTTTGGTACACTCGACATCGATATTTCCGATATATATCCACCGAATATAGAATTCTTTTTTTTTCGATATATATCAAAATTTCCGATATAAAATTTTATATCGCCAATATAATCGATATATCCAATATTTAAAATATATATCGATTGACTTTTTGACCATTTTTTAATATAAATCCAATATTTCCAATATATTTCCGATATTATATTTTGATATATCTGATATTTTCGATATTTTAAATAGTTTGGACTGATCACCAAAAAACATAAATATATCCGAAATATCCGATATATATCAGTTTTTGGATACACCGATATATTCATCGATATCGATATTTTGGGCCTTGTCAACAACTACCCAAACAGACTTTTACTCACGTATTCAACACGACACTCACACAACACTCACAAGTCAGAAAGCAGTGGCTCACAGTTACCACTTTATCACATCAATCAAGCAGTAAAAGGAACCGACATCACTACTTTAAATTCCAGTAAACCCTCTCAGAAAGTAGGACCGTCGTCAGCTTCTGCACAACTACACTATCAGAGCGCAGTCACCGGTCCAGTGCAATCAACAATTCACCAGAAGCGAGACAGCAGTAGCAGGGTTTTGAAACACAAACACACCAGATCTGCTTACCTCCACTACCAATCATCAGTCCGCATATCACGCCATATCCATCTCCATGAGCAGCACAAAAACAAAATTCGTGACAACAAAAGTCTTGACGTGCAAATTGTTCCACTACAGCAACACAGAAACAGAGGCATCATCAAGAACGTTAACATATTAGCACCGCCACACGAAGATTATAAGAGCACACAGCAACACCACACCACATCAACCAAGAGCCACCAAAACAGCACCACCTAACCGTCTCTTTCATCAGGCATCAGCATACCCACAACAAGCATCTCCCAATCATCACTACCAACCACCGTCAGTCACCCCTATCTGTCAACACCAACAACCACCGTCAGTCACCCCTATCTGTCAACACCAACAACCACCAAAACAGCACAACTACTACTTAACACAGAAAACAACCACCTCGACAGAGGCAAGCTTCACCACCAATTGGCAGTAGCACCACCAACCAGTCACGCACACTCGGGCACTCACCGCCACAACACAACTACCAGCACAGACACCCAAATCACAACCAACCACCGTGAGTCACCCCCAACAGTACCACCAAACACCTCCTTCATCACAACCGAACCACCTCATCGTTCGAGCTTCACCAAAAACAAAGTAAACATGAGACAATAAATTGTTAGAGAGTAATCGAAATTGAAAGTTAGAGAAATTGACATAGAACCAATCTTAGTGATGATTGGGTTTTGGCGGTGTGGATGAGATTTGATTGTGGAGGAGAAGATGAGAAAGAGAAGAAATCAGACTGATGAAGAACAGCATAGAAGAAAAAGTGGGAGAGAGAAAGCGAGAGAGAGAAAAAGGGGGGGTGGCGCGGTTGCGCCACGCGGTCTTTATTTTTTATTTTTTTATTTCTGTGAAATAAAAGCCCATTTCCACAAAAATAGACTCATAACCACAAATTAGCTGAAGTAGGCCCATTTTTTAAGTCTGGAAAATAAAAAATATGGGGAGAAAAAAGAAATGAATTTGATTGATGTATGTGATCAAATTAATTTATTTAGCAAATTCAAAGAAAACGCAGCGGTGCCATTGATCTGTCTGTAAAACAGCGGTCGGGTTTATCATTTCGTTCACATTTCAATAAAATTGTAAAATGTTATTTATAAACAAAACTAATATGATCATGTGAATTTGTGGAAGTGAATTTATGTGAGAAAATGATGGAAATAAAATAACATAGATTTTGATTTCGAAGATAGAAAAATCCATTTTAGCGAATCATATCTCCGTGAAAAGAGTTAGTCTCAATTTTTGATCCCTAATAACAACTCTTCATCTCTGAACGAGTGTTATTAGTGTATGAAATCGATTTAGAACCCCATCTCTAGGTGAACTTACTCGGTTCCTAATCGTTATAATTATCGAAACACCCTCCCTAATAGAGATAATCTTCACTCAAGCAGAGTTTCTACTCCGAGATCAGATAAACTAAATAGTTATTCTAATTTTGTTTTTTAAACATTAAGCTGGGGTTAGGCTGACTCCCACCTGTATTCTATTAATCATTAACCATTTCGTACGTAAATTTGTCCATACGTATCATCATTTACAATATATTGTAATCTCTGATCTAATGGGGGAACAAATTGCAATACAAAATCAGTTGTATCATGAAGGGACAATAGGTAGTCTGCAACACGGTTCACTTCTCTATACACGTGAGAGAAGGAGATGAAATTGAATCTGCTCTTCTTCATATCAATAGCTTTGAGTATATCCAGGCAGTACCACGGAGGTTTTTCCACTTTGTTGATTGCATTCACCGCTCTCAAGGAGTCCGATTCCAACTCCACATCCTTGTACTCTGCCGCTATACATCTGTGTAAGCATATGTCTATCGCCTTAAGCTCCTGGAAAAGAACCGAAGCCATACCTCCACTCCCACTGAAGCCATCAAGCACCTGTCCATCCTTGTCTCGTATTACCCCACCATGGTCAGCACCACTACTGCTCACAACACCGTCGACATTTGCTTTTACTCTTTCTCCTTCTAGTGGATTTCAAACAACGCTAGTTTGCTTTGGAATTTTATACCTTGTGACAATGTGAAGTCTGTGAAACAGATTTCTAGTTTTGACCGTATCCTTTACCTTAGGTCTGAGAACTTGCAGATAGTTTTTAGTATCTCTAATCGTCTTCTTAAAAACACTTTTTGCGGTCTTGCTAGTATTATGGAATCTCCGAGCATTTCTCTCCTTCCAAATATAATCGACTGATGCACAGAAGAAGACTCTGTATATTTCTCTGACATTTGGCTCTTTGCAAATCCGAAGAATTGACGACCATTCTCTATTCGCTGATCGAGTATCTGTGACTATGTCGAGCATGTGTTTGAGTCTTGTGCTGATTTCCTTAGAGAATTGGCACTCGAAAAACAGGTGTCCAAAAAATTCTTGACTGTTGTTGCATAAGCAGCACGCAGAGGAGAGGAGGATTTTCCTTTGCAGTAACCTGTCTTCTGTCGGTATGCTCTGTGATAATAGTTGCCATGTCGTGAAGGAATGTCTTGGTAAACCCCATTTACCCCAAACCAAGTGATGCCATTTCTTCCATTCCTTTGCCTGTGTCAGCACCTCATACGCACTGTGGGACGTAAACTGTCCACTCTGGTGCAAAGTCCAAACAATTTGGTCTCTGGAGAGGTGTCTGTTAATCTCCATTGCTCGAATACTCTCTTGCAAAGATTGTGGTAGCATCAGTAGTACTTCCTCATTCCATTCACTATTCGAAACAATGACATTAACTTTTGAATTCAGTGGAAAGTCCCATGCTGCTCTTGCTTCTGCGTCCTCAATCAGTGGAGATCTTGAGCACCAGATGTCATGCCACAGGAATGTCTCTTCCCCATTAGCAATGGAGTATTTGATAAACTTTTTGGTTGTGCTTCTAGTATTCAGGATACTTCTCCACGTCCAGGAACAGTCATTCGATATCTTCATACTCCAGAAATAATTAGACTTGATATGATGCTTCCACGTCCAGTCAACCTAGATGGTAGCTTCTCTAGTCACCAACTTATATATCAGCCAACAATATGCGCCAAGGTTCCATCTGTGAACATTCATGATTCCCAACCCTCCTGCCTCTTTTGGTTGGCATACAGTACTCTAACTTGCTTGGTGCAACCCCTTCCTCGAAGTTGTGCCCATCCATAAGAATTGAGCACAACTATTTTCTACTTGTTCGAGCACTATTTTGGGCAGAATGAAAGTTCTTGCCAAGTATGTGTGGAAGGAAAGAAGCACTGAGTTGATTACTTGAAGTCTACCTGCATGAGAGAGCACTCGTGCTTTCCAGTTCATGATCTTGTGAGTGACCTTTTCTACCAAAGGTTGACATTCCTTAATTCCCAATCGAGTAGAGATGAGAGGAAGTCCAAGATATCTCACCGGAGGTTTGACCAACTCTATATTTAAAATAGTGGCCATAGCAGAAGCATCTTGGTCATTTAGTCCCCCAACTAATAGAGATGTCTTGTGGTTGTTAATTTGCAATCCAATTGCACTCCTAAAAGAATTGAGACCTTCCTTAATCGCTTGTATAGAGGCCACTTCCCCTTTGCAGAATATAAGAACAGTGTCCGCAAAGGCAAGATGAGATAACTTCACCTTCTTGCACTTGGAGTGGTAAAGGATAGATCTATCATAGAGTCTTTGCTTGAGCACACAACTGAGCATCTCCTTGTCTGACACCACGTCCTCCATAGAAATATCCTTTCGGTGCACCATTGATCATAACAGAATACGAATGAGATGAGATGCACATATCAATCCACTGATACATTTTATCCAGAAATCCATAGGTCTTGATCATTGTCTTGATAGACTCCCAACTGACCATGTCATATGCCTTCTTTATGTCCAGCTTGATGGTACATCTAGGGGTACCATGCTTCTTGTCGTAACCACGAAGAAGCTCATGAGATAGCAGGATGTTATCTTGAATAGATTTGTCAAGAATGAAAGCTGATTGATTAGTCTGCACTAAATCATCAATCACTAACTTAATCCTATTTGCAATAATCTTAGATATACATTTGTAGATGGTGTTACATAAAGCTATAGGTCTAAATTCCTCCACCTTTGTAAGATTGTTGATTTTTGGAATCAGACATAAGAATGTAGCATTAACACCTCTATGGAATTTGCAAAATTTAAAAGAATTAAGTATAGCAGAAGTGAAATCATGACCAACTAGATCCCAGCATTTCTTGAAGAAGATGGGAGTGAAACCATCTGGCCCTGGCACTGCGTTCTCTTTCATCTCAAATAGGGTAGTTTTGACTTCCTCAGCAAAAATGTCAGCTTCCAGCAAAGGCTTCATGTGTTCCGAGATAGTGTTTCTTACTTGGAGATTAGCAAAAAAATCCTCTCCGCATAATTCTCCTGCCTCAGATCCCAGAATATCCGAGTAGTAGTCAATGATAGCTCTGTTTACTTCCACTTCTCTTGTGATAATATTCCCTTGACTGTTCTAGAGAGTCCATATCCCTGGTCTAGTCTTCTTTTCTTCTAGGGTTTTGAAAAAGAATGTCGTACACTTGTCACCTTCTAGCATCCACTCACCATCTTGCTTACTTTTGATTTTAGACACTTCAATTCTTGTTAGATCACTATATATCTGTAATGTTTCCTGCTCTTTTTGTCCGAGGAAAGGGTCCATAGGCTTAGCTTGCAACTGCCTTTGTATATCATATAGCTCCTCTCTGGCTTGTTGCACTCTCCCATGTATGTTTGAGAAGTTGTTCCTATCCCACGGCTTTATTCTCTCCTTCAAAATCGTTAACTTTTGCATTAGAACATACATCGGATTAGAGAAAATCTCCAGTTTCCAAACATCTTGAAGAATGGTATGAAACTGGGGCTGGTCTAGCCAGAAGTTCTTGAATCTAAAAGGTGGGGCCTTACTCGCAAAATCCTTCCAAAAAAGTAAGATAGGCGAATGAACAGAGACACCATGAGGAAGAAGTTCCGCCTTCGCGTTCGCATACTGTGCATTGCATAGGCTATTTACAAGGCATCTATCTATCTTGGTCATGATCCTACCTTGCCCCTTCACTTTATTGTTCCAGGTATAGAAGAAGTCGTTGAATCTCAAATATGTTAATCCAGTTTTCTACAGACAATTTACAAATGCCTCTGCTTCTCTTGGGTGCATGGGACTCCATCCCAATCTCTCTTCAACTTTGATTATATTGTTAAAATCTCCAGCTGTACATCATGGCAGGTCCACAGTGTTGTGAATGGAAAGTAAATCTCTCCATAAGTTCAGTCGAAGATTCTTGTTGTTTCGCGCATACACTACTGCTAACAGAAACTCTTCGTCAGAAGGTTTGAATCTCAGCTCCCTTTGCAGTGGACATATTGATTCGATTCCGCCAATTTACTAATTTTCATAATGAAAGGATTCCAGCAAATCTAGGTGCGCCCAGAAGGATCTTTGCTATAGTTGTTAGTATGCTCCCATTGTGGACAACAAGTATTTCGGATGAAATTATACTTATGTTGTCTGACTTTGGTTTCAAGAAGACCAAATAAATTGAGCTTCTTCTCCATTCTAACCTTGTTTATTTCTCTCACTTTCTCAACTTCATTCGCCCCTCTCACATTCCAAAAGCACATGGATGTATTCATCTATGATTCTTATTTTTGGAGCCTTTAGATTTTCCCCTACTCTTCTTTCCACTGTTATTCTTTGCTATAGAATCTTTTTGTTTGTTAGCATTAGTCCTCCCTCCACACTGTTTACCTGACCACGTTGTGACACCAGTTTGGCTCCCCACTATTGGTGTAGAAAGTTCATATATCCCAACATCAAGTATTTGGACACGATCATGGAAGTGTACTGTCTCCTCTTCAGAAGTATCAGACTCCTCTCTCTCATTATCCTCCTCCAACAAGAAGTATCTTCCTACTTCTATATTAAACATATCTCGCTCTTCTCCTTCTGTAATCGAGTTAAGAGGTTCAGGCTGATCTGCTTCATGTATGACAACAACTTGTGCAATCTCTACCCTTCGGGTTTCCTGTTGCACAGGATGCCTTATTGTAGCTTGATTCATCAGGGCCTGATTTGGATTATGGACATTCTCATCTACATTCGCATAAGGGTCAGGTGCTTCATGTACATCAGTACAAGGGTCCGGTGCCTCCTGGACATCAACGCAAGGGTCTGCTGAGCCTACTTGTGCATTCTAATTCCCAGCTTCTTGAAGCTATCCCCTGCATACATCATTTCCTACTGTCTTTTGCGGAGGCTTTGGTCTCCATTCCTAGTGTCTATTCCTTCATTTCATCCTTCTTTTTTTACTCTTAGATAGTTGAACTCCTTCCATCTGTGTCTCTTGTTCTATAGGCTCTTTTCCTTTATCATTTGCCTGAAGAACACTATCTTCATTTGATTGTGACACTGGTTCCTTTTCTTTTGCAGCATTCCTGCACTCAGCCACTAAGTGTCCAACATACTTGCAATGCTTGCAAAACTTCGAAATTGGGCCAAACTTGATGTTTTGCCAAAATTCAATTCCACTTTCAGGCACTTCAACATGTATTTGGTCCGGAAGATCTTGAGCCAAATCTATATCTACCAGCACACTTGCGTAATATCCATTCATTCTTTCTAACGAATTCATGTCAACTCGGATTGGACATCCAAGTCCTCTTCCCAGACTCATCAGAATTTCAACTTCCCAATATTCTAATGGCAATCCTGGAAACTTAACTCATACAAAAGCAGAGATTTGTCTATGAGTTTCAGTATTAAAGTTAGGAATCCACTTAGTGAATCTTACAAGGTGGCCTTACAAGTACCACGGCCCACCAAAGTATATCCTGTTATAGTCTTCCTTATTGGAGAATCGAAACAGCACATAACCTTTCCCCAAAGGAGAAAGCTTGAACGGAGCAGAAAGACCCCACTCCTTGCTGACTATGGATCTGATGGTGTCCAAGTTCAAGGATTTAGCATGTAGTCTGGAGATTAAAACATACTTGCACCCTTCAATTCCTTTATCTACCGTAGCTCCTGGAATTTGGATGTCTGGTTTGTCTCTTTTGCGAGTTGGGATCGGCAGAGAAGAGATATCCATTGTTTGCTTCATTCTTCCTCTCGCCATATCCGCATATGATTCCGTTTGATTGGAACTGCCATTTCTGCGCTCTCCTTGTCTCGAAGACTCCCCTACATTACGAGTTGGACATGAGACCTGATGTCTACCCACTCCAAGACCAAGAGGGGGGTTCGTTTCATAACGCGTTGGTGCATCAACAGTGCACACCGAGTTATTCACTTGAGAGGAAATAGATTGTGCTTCATGATAAGTGTTGCTGGGGTTTTATAACTCATAAAGGTCCATCTTTTTCCTTTCATAACTCTCTCTGTAATTCAAAGAAAGATTTTACCTGAAAGGAATAGAGACATGAAGAAAGAACCAAACTTTCCAGAACACCCACTGTTAAACAATGGTGGATTTACCCGAAAAGGAATGTTGTTTGTGGATTGAACTGTCTTAAGTGAACTCGCATTGTAGCTCAGTGGAGGATTTTACCAACTAAGACAACTTAACAGAGAAAGTCTTTCCCAAACTCACACTCTCAGACAGAGTAGGATTTCACCGGGAATAAGACAAAAAAACAACAAAAACACAAAAGATAAGTAGAGAAGCTTGTTTTCCTTAGCGAGCTCAAACTAGTAGCAATGAAGTTTTTGCCTGAAATGGGAGGGAACCAAAATGTTGAAAGGATAAGATCTTTTTACCAAAATAGTTATTCTAATTAACATAAAATAAAACTGCCACATATAAAATAAAACATAAAATAGTTACCAAAATGATTCTGCTTTGTTTAAATGTTTCTTTGATGATAATGGTATTACTCACCAAACCTCTTGTGTTGACACCCCATAGCAAAATAGGGTTGCTGAGAGAAAGAATCGTCCTCTTTTTGAAGTTGCCCGTAACTTAATGTTTCAAAGCAATCTTCCAAAGTTTTATTGGGCAGAGGCAGTCCTTACTGCCACATATTTGATTAATTGTATGCCTTCTTCAGTGTTAGGTGGAAAAACTCCTATGTCTGTTCTCTTTCCTAGTCAACCACCTTTTTCTCTTACTCTTAGGGTGTTTGGGTGTGTTTGTTTTGTTCATAATCTTCAATTTGGTCGTGACAAATTAGACCCTCGTGCTACTAAGCGTGTCTTTCTTTGGTATTCTCGTACACAGAAGGGTTATAAGTGTTACAATCCTCACCTTCAGAAGTTTTATGTTTGTGCTGATGTAACCTTCTTTGAGGATGTATCGTATTATTCTCTCAATGGACAGGTGTCTAAAGAACCTTTCGAGGAAGTTTTGCATTCTCCTACTTCAATACTGGATTAGTGCAATGTTGACTTTTCAGGCCCATTACTGGAAGAGCACACAAGTTCTACACATATACCTAATGGGCACGCGCGCGCCTATTATTGCAGCACAAACTGAGGGCGCATGCCTACTCGATGCAGCCCAACTGGATCAAGTGCCCTTACCTCCTTGCTCACCCCTGCCCCACCTCCTGCACCTTTGCCTGCTGATCCTCCTGCTCCTTCTGCACTTGGCATTCCTCCTCTTGCATTTGACATTCCTCCTTTTGCACTTGACATTCCTATTGCTCTTCGGAAAGTTGGATGCCCTCCTAGTAGCACATGTTTTCCTCGTCGGTATGCTCAATATTCTATTTCTCAGTTTACCTCTCATGATCATTTACCACCGCCTGTTAAGGCATTTGCTATCTCGTTGATCTTTGTCTCTGTGCCTACTAATTACAAAGATGCCTTATTTTATTTTGGCTAGAGACACGCAATGGAGGAAGAGTTAAGTTCATTGTACTCTAATCAGACGTGGGTGCTTACTCCTCTTCCTCCTGGGAAGACAGTGGTTGCTTGTAAGTGGGTTTTCACAGTCAAACACAATCCAAATGACACTGTCTCTCGTTTAAAAGCTCAGTTGGTTGCTAAAGGTTTCACTCAGACATATGGTATTGATTACTCTAAGACTTTTTCTCCTGTTGCGAAGTGAGACTCTTTGCGTATTGTTATCTCTCTTGCAGTTAATCACAATTGGCCTCTATACCAGTTAGATGTGAAGAATGCATTTTTGCACGGTGACCTACAGGAAGAAATCTAAATGGTGCAGCCACTTGGTTTTGTTGTTCAAGGAGGGCAAGTATGTCGGTTACAGAAGTCTCTGTATGGACTCAAGCAATCTCCTAGAGCTTGGTTTGCAAAATTCAGTCAGGTGATAATGGCTAATGGCATGACTCGATGTGAGTATGATCACTCTGTATTTTTTAGGAAGACCGAGCAAGGCATTATTATCTTAGTGGTTTATGTCGATGATATTATTGTTACTGGTTATGACAAACAAGGCATTGCTCGTCTCAAAATTAATCTCTCAAAGAATTTTCAAACCAAAGACCTTAGAGAAATGAAGTACTTCTTAGGCATTGTAGTCACGAGGTATCCTGATTAAATTCATCTTTCACAGCGAAAGTATGTACTAGATCTACTCAGTGAGACTGGTAATCTAGAAGCACAACAAGTGGAGATTCCTATGGATCCGAACAACAAACTCCAGTCAGATATGGGAGAGTTGTATGGGGATGTTGAGGGATATCGTTGATTAGTGGGAAAACTAATCTATGCCACTATCACTCGTCCAGATATTTCTTTTGTTGTCAGTGTAGTATCTCTGTTTATGCACTGCATATGCCGAGAGTTCCTCATTTTCAGGTTGTTATTCGCATTGTGCGATACTTGAAAGGTTCTCTAGGACGTGGACTTGTCTATTGTTCAAATGGTAAACTTGATGTTGTTGGATATGCCGATACTGATTATGAAGGGTCAGTTTCTGACAGAAGATCTACTATTGGGTACTATACCTTTATGGGAGGTAATTTGGCCACCTAGAAGAGTAAAAAGCAAACAATTGTTGCCAAGTCTAGTGCAAAGGCTGAGTATAGGGCTATGGCTCAAGGCACTGGTGAATTAATGTGGATACGCAATCTATTACATGAGTTGGGTTTCTCAGTTCAGTTGCCTATACCGCTCTATTGTGATAATCAGGCAACCATTCATACTGCCTCCAACCCAGTATTTCATGAGAGGACAAAGCATATCGAGGCGGATTGTCATTATGTTAGGCACAAAGTTGAAACAAAGGAGATACAGACTCCTCATGTCATGTCCAATAATCAGTTGGCCGATATCTTCACAAAGCCACTGTTTCATCCAGTATCTACTCTTCTTTGTAGCAAGCTGAGCATGAGTGATATCTATGCTCCAACTTGAAGGGGGGTGTTGAAGTATACATGCGTGCACCTATCATCTGTGTGTGAGTTATAGGCTTGCGCCTATTGGTTCGATCTGTTAGAATGGACCGTGTTTAGTGTTTCCTATTTTAGTGTATTAGACTTATTTATATGTAACTAAGTGCTGTGTAACAAGAAGTTAAGAACCCTAATTCTCTGGCCTCTATTTTTAATTGCTTCTCAATCAATATATTAAGACCTTTAGTACTATGATGTTGTTATGATTCTTCTAGCATCTCATAACATCAATAGTAGTTCTTCAAAGAAATAGTAAGCTCAAGTACAAATTTGTGATGAAGAAAATCCCATATCACATGCAGTGAGCGTTCAGTGTCTTGAGGATCGTATTCTCCGACAAAGGTAACAATTGCCAAAGATTCCAATAACTATGATCATACAGTGAAATTACACAAAAAAGTTTAGTATACAAACAACATTCTTATTATGGTTAAAAATGATATTATAAATCCCAAGTGTCTTGTTATATCATACTTACACATAATAAACTCGATGAATCAGAATCAAGCTTCAAAGCTTGGGAGATCCGAGGAATTGAGTCTTCCAGCATTTCATGTTCTACTCCAATATCCTGACATCCGACAGTGAGGGACAACAATCCTACAAATCACAATGCCAGCAAATGCATGTTTTATTAAATAAGATATACAGGAAAACAGAATGTGTTAGTTACTTCAAAGGATTAAAGATTACCAAGGATGCGAGAAGCTAAAATTATCTCGTTGGTAGATTTAGACTTGATGGAGATGGGGCACGAGTATAGTAGAGCTATAGAACTGCAAAAACATAGAATGAAGTTTGATATACAGAGTAATTTACAAACTGCACACATTTTATTTACACAGATTCAACTAATAGTGAATTATAAAAGTACAATTAGGCTTGGCTTTTAAATGTGCTGAACTTATTGAGACCCTACTGTGATAACTGTAATCTGTGCTATGTAAATTATTCTGTATATCAGAAGTGGATCTCAATAAACCACTTGTCTACCAGGTTAGATTTCCATTTTTTTTTTTTTTTTTTTTTTTCAGATAAGCTGGGGTTAAGGCAGACCCTACCTGTATATAACCAAAGTTTGAATTTTATATCCACTCTAAGAGTATGATCATTAGAGGGCGTAACATTCAAACTTGTATACCTACTAATCCCCTATTACATACTATATTGTATCCTCATTAGGAAACCCCTCAATAAGGAACAACCATTAGAGAACCAAATTAATACATTGACATATCCATAGCCCAAAGATAGCCATAGCCCAACATAGCCGGGCTCCAAGTCCATTGCACAATACATTAGCTAGTACTATCAACCCACCATGTAGGCCTGATAAAGAGCACGAACCGAGCCCAAACATTCCAACCCGCCTGAAAAAGGGATTTGGTTCAACCAACCCGACACTCTCCATCTCTACCCGCCTTCTACCACCCACCATCGCCTAGACATCACCCCAATCCCAACGCGAACCAAAGAATCAAACATCCCTTCCAGGTCTTTCACCTTATCTCCATATAGAACCCGGTGTCACCAAAGCTTCCAAAAACCACCGCCAAGAAACGGACTTGGACCCAATCCCTCAACAACCCGCTCATAGTGGTTGTACAAGGCCTTCCCTTGCCATCACTAGCCTCCAGAGATCCCCTCCAGCCACCGTTAGGTTCAAGTTCCAATCTTTAGCCAACGAAATGTACCGAATGTCGTCCCAAGATCACCCACAAGAACCAAACCGCTACACAGCGAAATCTCCAGAGATCACCTCCAGCCACCGCTAGGTTCAAGTTCCAATCTTTAGCCAACAAAACATACTGAATGTCGTCCCAAGATCACCCACAAGAACCAAACTGCTATACAGCGAAATCTCCAAAGATCCCCTCCAGCCACCGCTAGGTTCAAGTTCCAATCTTTAGCCAACAAAACGTACTGAATGTCGTCCCAAGATCACCCACAAGAACCAAACCGCTACAACGAAATCTCCAGAGCACACACTCTTTTCACAACCACTCAACTTCTATTGAACAGATTCACCAAATTCACTTCCTCAAGCCACAAGATAACATGAAAACTAAAGTTTCACCTTACAATCCGCAAAGAGATGAGGTAATCTCATGAAAGAGAGGAGACAGCCGTCCGAAATGGCACAGGGTGGTGACATCAACCCGAAAAGGCTATTGTAGAGGTGAGAGAGATGGGTTTATTATGCTAAACCCTAGGAGAGAGAAAGCAGCCATGAGAGAAAGCAGCCATCTTTAAACTTTAAATTGAGAGAAAGCACCCAATCCCAATCGTTGATTTCATTGTTTTGACCTCTTTATTTAAATTTTTCTATTTCATAATATCTTACATTTTTTCTGGAAGTCCTATATGTGCCATTACAATCTGCTTGTTCCATTTTGCTTGTGGAATTTATTTTCATTTTCATGTTACACTTTAGATATGATGCCACCAAAAATAGTCCACTGTACAATACAAAGGCTTTGTTCAGTGAAAGTGCGGTCCAGTTCGAAAGGTCTGAACAGCTTCTATGCTAAATGTTAAGTGCGGTCTAGTTCGAAAGTCAAGAAGGTGAAGGCACCGTGAGTCTTTTTCCATCGCATATTGGCCTAGGTGGTCTCTAGATTTCACATTTAAGTGATTATGTCCTTCATAGCGTAGACTAAATATTCAGTCACATTGTACACCAAGTCTTCCGAATTAATTTCTCAACTCTGTTGGTAAATGAGAAATCTGAGCTTCAATTCATATCAAATTCAAGTTAATGAGAGTCCGAATTCATAATACTTGTTTTTTACAAAGTCGCGTTGCAAGCTGTTTGTAAACGTCTCCATAATTGATGCTAATGCTTTCTCTCTTTTATGCCCCCTTTTAGCCACCCTTTTAGTAGAAACAATATTCAAGTCAGAATCAAATACTTGAATCCTATTAATTAGTCAATAGCAACATGCTCATAATCCATACGATATGGAGATGAATGCTTCAAGTCAAATTAATTAAGAAACAAGCTAGATGTATGTGTTATGGACCGATTTGGGATGATAGGGCCCAAAGGTTCGGAATAGCCCATGGGCTGATGGGTCATCACGGATTTGGGGGTAGGCAAAGAAGCCTTGGGCGAAGTAGAGGGATAGCACGAGAAGGTGAGGAAGGTGTCAGTGTGAGAAGTCAAGGAAGACACGTGGGTTTAGGAGAACCGAGGGATGAAAAGAAGATGAAGGGTAGAAGCAAAACTAAGGGACGAAGGAAGTATAAAGAAGGGGGAACCCTAAAGAGAGGGAAGGAAAGAAAAGTAGGAAGTCTAAGAAAGGGGTAGGAGGCCACAACAATTGGCGATCGAGGGGGACCGAATCGACGACCACACCGGTTAAAAATCACGGTTCTAGGAGAAGAGATGGCACCGTCGAAAAGAAAAGCGAGAGCGGAGACAGAAACGGAGGTCGGGGAAGCAAATGGTATAGGAGTGGACAACCAAGTAGAGGTAGGAGGAGAAACAGATCTGACGGCGGTGGAGAGAATGAGAGAGATGGAGGTAGAGATGGATAGGCTGAGGGAAGCGAATGAAAAGTTTAGAAGAGAGAGGGAAGCGGAAGAAACAAGAAGAGAGGAAAACATCATAGAAGATGAGTCTGATGAAGAAAGCTCAGATGGGGAACCTGTGCAGCCGTTAGATGGAGTAGAGAAGGGAGTAGAGCTAGATCCACAAATGGAAGGCGGTGGAATAGCGGATGGAGTCACATTACAACAAAGTTCAACACATGTTTGAAAGGGAAAGGGAAGCCATCCGACCGGTCAGTGCGGAGAGAGCGAGGAACGGCAAACCGTAATAGCGGCGCCGATCCACAACCCGTTGGCGGCGGTGGTGAGGTCAACGGAGGTACCAAAGGCGGTTCACACAACCCGGTTCGATAGATTTGATGGAAAGGGAGACCCGGTGCATCACATACAACATTTTCGCCAACAGTTAGCTTTATGGCAAGAGGATAAGTTTAATGGTTTATGGTGTATGCTTTTTCCGCGAAGTTTGAAAGATGGAGCTTCCGATTGGTTTTATCGGTTGCCGGTGGAAGTATAGAGAAGTTCGATGAACTAGAAAAGGCATTAAATCACTCATTACATTCATCAAAAAAGAAAAGAGCGGTAGACGGTCCCCGCTACTGTTTTATGTGAAACAAGAAGACGGAGAATCATTAAGGAAATTTGTGTCCGTGTTCAACGGAGGCCATGAAAGTGGAGAATTTAGATGAGAAGACCTGCAAAGGATAGCTTTTAGGAATGGAGTTAAGCCAAGGAAGTAAAGTACACATGTCCATAGTAAAAAATGAAGAAGTGATATCTAACTTGGCGGAACTGTATCCTAGATTGGAGAAGTATATAAGGTGTGAGGATTATATACCGCGGTCTACTAAAAAAGGGGGAAAAGGGGTCAGTACAGTGGAGAAATATGATGAAAGGAGAGGCAAAGTGGACTACAAGGGAAAGGGATACAAGGCGGAACGGCCTAGGGAAAGAGAACGGAGGGAAGAAAGGGTCAGAAAACCATATCAGGAAAAGATATATACACGGTTGAACAAGCCTTTGGAGGAAATCTTTAGGGTTATAAGAGATCGACAGGATTACATACCACCGCGGAATTACCCAGAGGAGAGAGCGGACAAGCCTTATTGCCAGCATCATCAGTTACGGAACCACGGCACCAACGAATGTTATGCTTTGAGGTGGTTGGTGCAGAAGATGATTGATGAAGGTCACTTGAGGGAGTTTGTCGCGGACAACAGAGAAGAGGGTAAGATACCTGAAGATTGCAGAATTATGGGAACTATCAATGTCATTTATAGCGGTGAAGTACCGACTCGGAATGGTCAAAGGGACAAGGTAAAGGCGACGATTCGATTCTGCGAATGTGCGAGGTAAACTTGATGCCAAGAGCTATACCGCAGAGTACGTCCGGCTACAACAACATAGCGTTCACGGAGGAGGATAGAGAGCGGGTCAACCTTCCTCATGATGATGCATTGGTGGTAACTCTGGTAGTAGGTAACTATCTTACTAAAAGAATTTTAATTGACTGTGGTAGTTCAGTAGATTTATTGTTCCGTTCTGCCCTAGACGAAATGCATATAGAGACATCGGCCTTGAAACCAGCTAGAAATAATTTGTTTGGTTTTAATGGGAGTAGGACTGAACCCATAGGAGAAATAGAATTGCCCGTATCTGCAGGCCCAGTCACAGTCATAACCACGTTCGTGGTAGTAGACTCCGCGTCCCAGTATAATATGATTTTGGGACGCAAATGGATTCATGCGATGAAAGCCGTCCCATCCACTTATTATCATCGTAAAAGGTTTCCTTCACAAATGGGGCGTATGAGATCGGGGAGATCGGTTTATGCGGCATACCAAGTCATTTTGCCACAGTAAAAGATATGTTGAAAGGAAGTACACGATCGGAAGGTCCAAAACACCCAAGGAAAGCATAGCAATTACAGATAGGACTGTCCGCGGACACACCTATACCGCGGACAGAGTCCAAGACAATGGAAGAGGTAGAAATGGTTAACTTGGGAGAAACGGAGGAGAGAAACTAACGGGTGTAGGATCGTTGTTACGAGAGACATGGAAAAAAAAAGTCGATAGAATTTTTGAAAGCGGAATAAGGATGTGTTTGCTTGGTCCGTGGAGGAGATATCCGAATAGACCGAAGATTGCATGTCATCGGTTGAACATGAATGAAGATGCAAGGCCGATTGAAACAGAGGCCACGGTGTGCGCCTACAAAGTATGAAGATAGTATCAAAGAAGAGATTGGAAAATTACTAAGGGCAGGAATCATAAAAGACAATGTGTACCCACTTGGCTCTCTAATATTGTGGCGCATTCCAAAGAAGAATGGCAAGGTGCGCGTGTGTGGGACTTCCGCGGATGTTAACGAGAGAATGCCCAAAAGACGCTTATCCGATGCCCAAGGTGAACGAAATGGTGGACCCGAACAGTAGGGTTCAAAATATTCTCATTTCTTGACGCTTCCATGGGGTACAACCAAGTGGAGATGTATGAACCGGATCAGATTAAGACCGGATTTGTCGTTAATGGAGGGACTTATTGTTATACCGGATGCCCTTTGGTCTTAAGAATGCAGGTGCAACATTTCGAGAGGTTGGGGAAAAAATGTTCATGGACAAGATTAGGAAAAGGATGGAAGTTTACATCGACGATATGGTGGAAAAAAAGCATGACGGAGGAAGAACACATGAAAGGTCCGGAGGAAACTTTTGGGATATTGAGGAAGCCTGTAATGAAGTTGAATCCGAAAAATGCACATTTGGGGTGTCATCCGGGAAATTTTGGGCTATATAGTTACTTTCGAGGGGAATCGAAGCCAATCCGCAATTGATTAGATCTTTGGACAATATGCCATCACCGCGGACTAAGAAAGATGTGCAGGTATTGGCAGGAAGAATAACAGCGTTGAACAGATTCATTTTAAAATCGTCTGACAAATGCAAGCCTTTGTATCAGTTGCTTAAGAAGACGACTGACTTTGAATGGACAGAGGAATGTGAACGAGCCTTCCAAGAACTTAAGAAGTATATGGGACAAGCACCAATACTTTCGAGGCCATGCCCAGGTGAAAAGCTATATTTGTACCTCGCGGTGTCGGATTTTGCAATCAGCTCTGTGTTGGTTCGTCTAGAGAACGGAGTAGAGTATCCGGTATACTTTCAAAGTAAAACATTGTTAGATCGAGACAAGATACGGCCAGGATAGAGATTTGCTTTGGCCAGTATTCTCCGCGACTAAAACTAAAACCTTATTTTGAATCTCATTCAGTTATTGTCATGACTAATTTGCCTTTAAAGCGTGGTTCCGAAGCGAAAAATCGGGAGAATGCTCAAATTAAGTGGGTTTTGTTGGGTCCATATGAGATAGAATACCAAGTTCGACCGCGGAGAAAGCTCAAGCGAAGGCGCGACTTTCTAGCGTAATTCCCTGCGGAGGATCCAACGGGGTGCGGACATGGAAATCGGGTTTGAAGCCATGGAGGCCGCGGACGAAAACGACCCGTGGAACAAAAAGAATGGCTGGAGGGTGTTCACGGATGGATCATCCGCTGATACTGGGAGTGGAGTTGGCGTGGTGCTGGTTACTCCAGAGAACACAAGGTTAGAACTTTCTATAAAACTTGATTCAATGCATCTAACAATGAAACGAATCTGGCGCGATAGCGAGGATTGAGTTGGCGAGAGAAGCGGAGTCACAGAGTTAACGGTCTATACTGATTCGAATTTGGTAGTTTGCCAAGTCAATGGAGGGTTCACAGCTAGATGTCCGAGGATGGTTAAATATTTACATGAGTTGAACATGGCGGCAGCGAGGTTTCCAAATAATCAAGTTTGTGCATTTGAACAGAGGAGAAACGGACATGCGGATGCGCGGCTGCTTATGTCGCAAAGAATGATAGAAGGGACAGAAGGCAGAACAATTAATGTTCAATACATGAAACATCCGAGAACCTGGCATGAAGTGGCAGCAGTGATACAGGATGATGTAGAGCCTAAGGACTGGTCAGAGGAAATGAAAGGCTTCTTGGAAGGAAGAGAAATAGAAGACCCGAAAGAAAAAAGGAGACTGGAACAAACCGCTAGGAGATACACTATGGTGGATGGGGATTTGTATAGAAAGAACTCGAGGACCGTTGTTTCCGATGCCTTAACCCAAAGCAAGCCAACGGTTTTGGCGGAGTTTCACGGGCGGAGAGAGTGTGGTAGTCACTCCGCGGGAAGAACCACCGCCAAGACCGCTTTTAAGTCAAGGGTACTATTGGCCACATATGAAAAGAGATTCTACGACATACTCCCGGAAGTCGTCAAGTGTCAAATGCATGCGAAACTAATTTTCACTCCAGCAGCCTCTACATAACATTTTCAGTCCGTGGCCTTTCGCGAATGTGGGGAATGGATGTTGTCGGACCAATGCCTATGGCACCGTGGAAAAGCGTTTCATGTTGGTCGCCACGGACTATTTTACAAAATGGGTTGAAGCGGTGGCCCTACAACAAGTTAAGGAGCAGCATGTGATAAAGTTTCTATGGGAAAACATTGTGTGCGTGTTCGGCCTACCATATAAGGTTATAGCTGATAATGGTAGCCGGTTTGTGGATCTAAAGTCAAAGCTTTTCTTCAATCTTACGGAATCAAACAAGGTTTTTCAACACCCGGAAACCCGAAGGTAATGGACAAGCGAAGCTTCTAACAAATGTATCTTGGACAATTTGAAACGAAATTGGAAGATAGGAAAGGACAATGGGCGGACGACACTGCAAAGGTACTTTGGCATGTATAGGACAACACCGCGGAGTTCAACGGAGGAATCACCGTTCGTGCTATCATATGGTATGGAGGCAGTTATACCACCTGAAATGATCGCCTCGACCACCAAATTGAAAGCGGTGGAGTCAGGTCTTAATGAAGCTATCATTCGAAAAGATCTGGTGTTGGCGGAAGAAGTCAGGGCGGTAGCTCGAATGAAATTGATAAACTATCATAGAAGGATCCAGAAAAGATACAACAAACGCACAAGGGAACGAAAGTTCATAGCAGGGGACATGGTGCTGCGAAGAGTAATGGGGAATACCAAGGAGTCAACGGATGGGAAGTTAGGACCGAATTGAGGGGCCATACCTCGTCATTGGTATAGGTCCTAATGGAACTTACAAGCTAAAGTATCCCAATGGACCGAGAGATAGACAAATTGTGGAACATAAGGTTACTAAAAAGTTTTATATGTAATGGATGGTAGTACCTCCTTGAAAGAAGTCTGCACCGACATGTATATAGTATCTAGATACATCGATATATATATATATAGGATGTTAAATGTTGATTATCGGAAAGGTGTTATGGTGTATTGCAAAGGAGATATAAGAAAAATGATATTAGGGTATTGTAAATCGGTTATCATAATCGGGCAGATATTAGTTGTCCCGGACTTCGGTCTGTGGACCCAAAAAAAGAAAGGCTGGGCAGATATTAGTTGTCCCGGACACGGTGTAGCAAACCAGTCCAAAACAAAATCTGGCAGATATTAGTTGTCCCGACACGGTGTGGCAAACCAGTCAAAACAAAAAACTGGGCAGATATTAGTTGTCCCGGACATGGTGTGGCAAACCAGTCCAAAACAAAATCAAGCGGAGATTTAGTTGTCCCGGACATGGTATGGCAAACCGGTCCAAAACATAACTGGGGGCAGATATTAGTTGTCCCCGGACTCGGCATTGGTGTAAGAATACAAACAAATAGTACGAGTCCATGAAGAGTTGGAATGCAAAATGTGTCAAAGAGGTAGTTTTACAATGTATGGGTAAAAGAAGCGCGATATAACGTTAAAGTTATAAAATGGACATGAATCACGAAACAGAACAGGTTCACAGTATGGATTCCGTTGTATTTTCTTTAGCTCCAATCTCTAATAACTACATCTTAATCAGATTCACTTGGATACAAGAACATCCGAAGTGTTAGGTGCATCGAAGGGGATTCACGATGAGCATAATATTAAGCAAAGCAAGAAATAACGAATTGTGGGTAACATAGTTTTCACCGATTTCATACATATAGAAATCGCACAAAAACTAGGGGGCATAGCGGGGAAATAAGTATAAGCAAACAAGAGACTTAGACATTTAAAGATGTTCAAAAAACTTAAAACAGGCAAAGATCGGGCGTGCTCGAATACCGTGAAATACACGATGGCCAAAATTAGACAATCTAAGTGAAATTCAAAATTCAAAATAAGCATCACAGATGAGTCGATCGCGTGTCTCCATCACGGACAATGGTTAGCTTCGCATGCCCATCATCACGGACAAGGGTCATCTTCGCGATACCGCCATCACGGACAAGGGTTCCTGGATAGTATTGACTGCGGTCAAAGGTTCGGGAACGACATCTATTGCGGCGGACAAGTCCGCAAATGCGTTATCAGTCGTCTCTTGAGGGATCACAAAAGGGTTGGGAGGAAGTTCGGTAACAATAAGGGATGGCGGAGTAGAATCCATAGGAGAGGATCTTGGTGCTAGGACTGACTTTTTCGGACCTGTTAATTCTTTGCGGACCTGCTTAACTGCTAAAGCAGTGTGCTCCTCAGCTTCTTTCCGGTACTCTTCGCAGACACGAGTAATTTCCTTAGAATACAGCTTCTGAAGTTCAACCTCTCTATCTTTTAGGCACTTCTTCAAGGCTTTATCTTGAGACTTCAAAAGATTTTCTTTTTCAGTACGTAGGGTCTCGATCTCGAGTCGAGCAGCATCCCTTTCAACAAGGAGCTGGTCACATTTGGCGCGAAGGCCAGACTTACCATCAGCACCGTAGAGTTCTGTCTTCATCCTTCGACCCTGGCTAGCGTAGAAGTTGAAAGCACGAACAAGGTGGAGAGAATCCAGAGATGCCTGCAGGCAAATTTAACATAAGTAGCAAGCAGAACCATGCGAATGTATAAGGAAAAGAAAGAGGTTAGAACCGACGATAGCCTAGTTGTCATATTAGGAATGGCGACAGTGCATGAATCGCAAGCTCAAAATCTTAACAAAGAAACACTACAGAATTTCAGCACTGCCAAATGGCGCAGAGGCTAGTCAAAGAAAATACCATCCAACAATCGCAGATGTGCTTGTGTTTGCAGTGGTAAGATTCTTTCACTTAAAAGACAGTTCCTTGCATACCTTAGTGTCAGCGATGCCCAATACAAACTTTAACCATCACCCGGTTCACCAACAACATCCGATGGGAGGACCGAGTGACGTGGGTTTTTAATGAAACCATACATTGGGTTATTCAACAAGCAGGGTAGGATTAAGAATCACATGGAAATGTTAGGGGAGTTAAAATACATCAAAAATAGTTTTCAGATTAAAAGAAAAGTGTTCGTGAATTGAGCACATACGATATAGCGTGTGACAAATGGTACTTTTAATCAAAAGAATGTTTACCCCCGTAAGCATCGGTGGTACTATGGTAATCGATGGAGGGAAGGGCAAAATCCAAACCATAGAAGAGGAGCAATAATTTGAACTCTTTTAACATGGATATATGAGTGAGACCATAGAGTTTGGGATTGTCCAAAGCCTAGTAGGAAAGAATACTTAATTGTTTATATCAAACATCACTACTTCAAGTCTTTTATCAAGCATATTCACTGCAGCTAGTGGCCGAACAAATGTTAGCTGATTCCTAAATTCTAAAGTCAGACAAGTCAATTCCGCCATGTAAACTTATCGACATATAGGGTATGAATATGAAATTATATGGTTCATTAGTCCATACCAAAACCTTAAAAGTTTACTCATGAAGACCCTTAATCCTTGGATAGTGCAATGAACAACGTAATTAAATCAAGATGCTGGATGATGGTAGAGTGAAGTTATATGTAATTCTAGTTATTGGAATTTCACCTCATATTATTGAGAGTTCATAAACCCTCCCAAACTAAGTCTAGCTTACAGGGATTCACTAAAACTAGAATGGAATGCAACTAACTAGCCAGAAATATAAAAGGACACTTACACGTTCTAGGCTTTGATATAGAGAAGTGCAGTGGTCCGGTGAGACCATCAAGAGCATAAGCCAAATCACCGAGGTGAGCCCCGTGGAAACATAGCGGAAGCTACATCGAGTCCCAGAAAACTAATCTGCCAAAGTAAGAGGGCGAGTAGGCGCTTTTGACGAAAGAAAGAGGGTGGGCATCAATCGACAACTTTAGCCTTATAGCCACCACGGTTATCTGTAGAGTCTTTCTCCTTTCGCCGGCCGGGCGGGGAGACGGCTTCCTGAAAGAATCCAAAGAGAGCCAAAGAGGAGCCGGCTTGTTCGAGGCCTTTTAGCCAAATTTGGGGCAGCGGCGACCCCTTGATCATCACTATCCGAGTCCCGGGTTGACACGGGGAAAAGCTTAGGGGGGGGCAAACTTCATGGTCTTAGTCCGAGACAGATGTGGATCTATGGCGGGTGTTCTTCCCACTCAAAGCGCCCGCAAAATTCGAACAAAGGGGTTCACCGTCCGATAAAACAATGGGGAGAACATGAAACACTATCTCGCTATTCTTTTCTTGTGGGGTGGAGCTTGACGGCTCTTAGTGGTATACTCAAAGCGGGATCTCACAGCGGCGGACCGAATGGAAGACGGTAGAGGGGGTGCTTGTGCTCCCTAATGCAATATAGACTATCGTCGGAGAGAATAGGATATCCTAGATCTGGACAAACCGAGAAATGGATATTGATCACTCCCTAGATCTCTTATCGTTGTAGCAATGAAGATATCCCTTTAGTCCGCCTTTGAGTCTGCGTACCAACCCGTGAATTAAGAACAACAAACTAAGACATGGGTAGATTATGAATAATAAAGGGAGTATAGCTATAACTCACCCCCAAAACGGAATTTGGAATAATTCAAACGAACACGAGGTTCGAATTCCTTCCACTTCCGTTGCCGACAAATATAAAGGAAATAATTCCCAGTCTTTATCGAGCGAGGAGATTTAGAATAAAACGACTTCCTACCGAATCGAGAGCGAAATAATGATAGCCGACACCCTTAGCTTTGGTGGTTCTCTTGGTAGAAATTTGAAGATAGGTCACGGCAACTAATTTTAGTAGAATTATGTTTGTTATAAAAATTGGCCATTGAACAAGACTCTCCGTGGTTACCAGTCCCTTGACTAGGAGATATAATGATAAAAATTGCACACTTCGCGATCAAGGTCGGTTAAAGGAAAGCGCCCGGCGCGATTTGGCCAACCAGTAGCTACCGGCATCCCTTTTGAAAAGGGGCTAAGGGGAAATTGAGTTAACTTTGGCACAAACTCGATTCCAACATTGTCGAGGGGATTTCAAATCTTTGAGCGAAACGACCTCGAGGTCGGGCCGCCTAAGAGTGGCGTACCGGGGTTTCGGGATCCATCGTTCGAAGTGGATCGAGTTGATCCCGAGAGGGAAAGGATGAAAGATGGGCCATGAACTGGTTAATGGACAAATCTATTGACTACAAAAGGATAAAAATGAGATGGTGGCTAACAGACTACAAAGCCCAATACTAAAAAAGATGGCTGCTAGGATGGGGAATGAGGTTTTGGAGAGAGAGATTTTGACAAAAACGAAATAGATAAAGCAAAAAAGTAGAGCAATGAAAAGAATAAAAAGGAGTAAGATGAGTTGATCTAACCTTGAAGTAACTAAAATAGCTGGAGGAACTTCATTCCCACGCCCGGCAAACAAAGGGATTTCACCAACCGTGGGAGGTGCGAAAAAAGGCCAGAGGTTGAAGAGGCTTAATGGAGTTTGAGGTGGGAAAAGAATGAAGAGAGAAGCAAGGTCAGGATGAAGAAGTAAGGGAGTTGGCTCGGATCCCTAGAGTTATTCAAAGCAAACTAAGAAAAATTGACACCTGGCTTCTATAGTACAACAGAGTCTAGATAGGTTTGTTAGTTTTCATTTGATTGACCATGTACTAGTCTTTTATGAGGGCGTCAGACTAAGAACTTGTAAAACACTGAATTGATTGACAAAAAAGACTAAAGTGTACTGTTACAGCACAAACTTGAGGGGTTGAGGACTAGTAGTGAATTGAAGTACGTATGTTTATTTTATGAACTCAATAATGTAGTGGGCAACTGTAGATAAACAATTGCGAAGCACACACCTTTTTGTTTTGTTTTTTGTTTTAACTAATGATTATTCAGAAAGGGTTAGTCCTCTCCAATTTTCAAGCAATCTGTCTGCTCATAACTTCGGCTGATGGCCAGATACCCAACCAAGCTTGGCAAGGACAATTAAGCGCCAGCCCGTCTCAGGAGCATGAGGCATTGATGCCTCAGACAACTACTGATGATAGTGAGAGGACCCAAAGTGATGATGCCACTATAGTATCATCCCCAGAAGAACCACATGCTGCACCCCACTCCGAACTAGATACTTTCCGAAGAGAGATTGAGTTGTTGCGGGCTCAATACATTTCTCTGACTAAAGCTCACATTATTATTCTTCGTAGGCTAGATGAAGCTGAACAGAAGATTGAGATATTGACTAAAGCTCGACAAGATGAGGGACAGTATCTGGAATTCAGAAATGAGGATGACAACGAGAGTCGGTAGGTTGAAGAGTATTTCAGGGTTCTTGGCATCGCAGCCCATCATGGTCCACGCTCCCAAGAAGGGGCAACTGTTATGGACCGATTTGGGATGATAGGGCCCAAAGGTTCGGAATAGCCCATGGGCTGATGGGTCATCACGGACTTGGGGTAGACAGCAAGCCTTGGGCGAAGTAGAGGGATAGCACAGAAGGTGAGGAACAGTGTCTTGCGAAGTCAAGGAAGACACGCGGGTTTTAGGAGAACCGAGGGATGAAAAGAAGATGAAGGGTAGAGCGCAAACTAAGGGACGAAGGAAGTATAAAGAAGGGGGGAACCCTAAAGAGAGGGGAAGGAAAGAAAAGTAGGAAGTCTAAGAAAGGGTAGGAGGCCACAACAGTATGTATTCAAAATTTATTATGGTCTCAGTAAGGATGTTCACGGGACACCGAACTGGTTTCAATTTTCAAAATATATCAGGTAATTTTGGTATCATAATGTATATGAATATAACCCAACATATGCGCGTGATTGATAATAACTACATCTAGGGAATAATTTTAACAAAGAGCTAAACGTGAGGTTTAGCGGAGAGTAGAAACTTACTTCATCCTGAACAAATAAATCATTAAGACTTTCGTTCAGTATTTCCGATGACGATTTGACAGTAGGGATTGACTCAACATCGTTCTCAGTATTGTTCTCAGTATTGGCGATGTTGGAACAACAATTGCGAAGATCTGCACATACAAATCACAAGCATTGTACTACTAAAAACAGGTACAACTTGCGGACTAAGTATATCAAAAGACAAGTTACCTCGTCGTCGTCTCTTCAGCTCTCTCTTCAACTTTTTAGTGTTAGTTGACGTTGTTTTCTCTAGAAAAAAAGCATAACTAATTAGGCCTTACTTAAAAAAACTCAATGAACTATAGAAGAAAAGCTTTAAGATTGAAGTATAACCTTGTGGCCCTTAGTTTCTCGAGGCCCTAGCCGAGCTCTTAAGGTGGAGGCCCCTTACTATGCATACATACCCTAATGAAAAAAAAATCACACACAAATACAGATAATAGGGCAATAGTCATCAGCGAATTGGAGGCCCTAGTTTTGGGCTAATTTTTTTGAGTCCCAGCTAGTTGCCCCTCTCGGCTACCCCAGAGCCGGCCCTGCTCCCCATTGTCAGATATCTCCCCATTATGTTTGTGTGTGTATTTGTTCCGAGAAGAAGACAAGAAGTTGCATGTAGATTGAACGAAGGAAAAAGAGAAAGAAATGATGAACTAATAAGTAGGAAACAGGTTCCAAGTACGAATAAAAGTGTCTAGTATTTAGAAACATACAATTTGGTGACAAATAAAATTCCTATTTCTGAGACACATACATGGCCTCTTTAGAGTGAGATTTTCTGAGACTTGTACCAAAACACACGCCTAATACAACCTAATCAATTCTTTGATTTCTTTCTTCTCCCGTTCTATGTGGATGGCTTCAAATTCGTTTTCTTCTCCTCCAACCTTCATCCACCTACTTTTCCTTCTCTGCCTATCTATTTTGCCTAAGAAACTAGAATCCTGGAATGCAGTGTGGACTAACGTTAGTCGTTAGGCCATCAATTGAGTCATATAAATGAAAGATGATATACTTTAATATTTTAATAGTTTTAATTGATAATATAAAATAAATTCACTCTTCTAGTAGATGATCATGCATGAAATCGACTGTCGTGTCTGAGCTTCAGGCATATCCAGAATGTTTTGCAGATTGCACATGTACATTGACCAAAGAATTAAATTTCGTATTCGGTTATTGTTTCGGTGACGACAAAAAATGAAAATATAGAAATTTTTGAGAAATTTTTGCAAAAAGTAAGAGGAAATATGTGAATATATATATATATATTCAATAATCAAATGTGCCCCCATAAAAAGATTAAAAAAAATCAACAAAAATGGCAAAATGAATACTAAATATGAAATGCTAAATGATATATTTTTAATGTTTAGTAACTAGTAAATACTAAACGCTAAATGTTAAAATGACAAAAATAATTTAACCACTGTTTAAATTATCTATTGCATTTGCTACTATTCGAAACTTTCTGTAAATTTCGTAAAAAACTGCATATTATATATATATATATCTCAATAATCAAATGTGCCCCCATAAAAAGATTAAAAAAAATCAACAAAGATGGCAAAATGAATACTAAATATGAAATGCTAAATGATATATTTTTAATGTTTAGTAACTAGTAAATACTAAACGCTAAATGTTAAAATGACAAAAATAATTTAACCACTGTTTAAATTATTTATTGCACTTGCTACTATTCGAAATTTTCTGTAAATTTCATAAAAAACTGCATATTAGTGTACAAAATAAATGAAATCGAGAAAATGGTCGAAATATTTGTAAAACTACTTTGAAAACTTACAAATAGAAAGTGTAGAGTTCGAAATGTTTCTATGCCCACCGAAAACAAAAATTTTGTAAAAATTATGCGAAATTTTCCAAAATTTAGTTCCCTGACACTGACACACATGCTCAAAGCCAAACAACTCCCTCTGTCTAATAAGCTTGGAAAAATTTAAATATATATCCTGCCAAATTAAAACATTGCAACGAAACGAACAAAAAAAATGGTGATCCAGACAGCCTGCAAGCACATAATAGTACGTAGAAACACATGAATATAAAACCAAAGAATCAAAGAACACGAAAGTAAAAGGAACCTCACTATTTTCTGATATCTACATCAAAGAATAGAAACTTGTTTCTAAAGTTTTAGAGATATATAAATAAACTCATTATGATCCAAAACACTCTCTTCATAAAAATGAAATAAACTCTCCAACACCAACGAGCTATTCTCTTCATCAGATTCTTTAAAGTTATAAAAAACAAGACCCAACTATAAAAGAATAGTCCCAACATATATACATCATCAGAGGAATTTCAAATAAAGTGAAGGACGGTTAGATAATCAGTAATTAATAACTTAGTTTTGTTTTGTTTTCACGTACTGTACGTTATTTTCTTAATTCACAGAGTTCATACTGGTACAGTTTAGCTATTTAAATTCTGCTTTTCTCCTTTTTACCCAAACACCCTCTAATATATCGGAATCAAAACGAGAGAGCAAAGCAGAATATACCTGTCAGGCTGTCACGCGTTACCCGGCCAAACACGGATTGGATCACTTATTCACTTTTGGTGAGGAAGGAACTAAGGAAGATGGAGAGGTTGATGGTTCGTTAAGTTTGTGACATGGTGGCACATGCATGGTGATGACCCAAATAATCTATGACGTACGCGCCATGGCCCATGGTGACCCAAATAATCTGTAACGTGCCATGGTGAAATGTTTAAAGGTGTAATGGGCGGCATAATATTAGTGGTCTCTGTGCCAGTGTTTAAAGGTACGATGACTCTAAATTTCCATCGACTTGGGAAAAAGGGAGCTAGAAAATTTCCAGGACCATATAAAATTAGTATGAAAACAAACGAGATATGACTGGGGGACCATATAAAATTAGTATGAAAACAAACGACATATAGAACTTTGGATAGACTTGAGAGAGAAAGAATTAAACGCAAGAATGGTCCTTCGCTTTAAGGAAAAAAAAGAGAGGAAAGGTCGTCCTTGGGGAAAATGAAAATATCCCTGGAATACTCAACATTCATCCTGGTCGCATTTCTACTTTAAGAACAAGTGAACAACACATTCGGTTTCTTTCAACTTCAGTACTCCTTAACAAAGAAATTACGTTTCAATGTTAGAAAGGTCACTCAGCCACTCAGGTATAGTTGCCAAGTTGCGTGAAAGAGATTATTCCATGACATCAAAAGCACACTTTTTTATCTTCTTATACTACTTAATCTTACACCGAGTGGTCTAAAACTTCTGCATTTCAAATCCAATTTTTTGGGTGAATGTAAAAGAACACTGAGTTGGGTGAATTACTGATAGATGGGCCTAGGCCCTAGGCAGAATAGTTTAATGGAGTTTGGCACTTTGGGCAGTCCCCTAACTGTTTATATTTCAAAATGATAATGTCCTACTTTATTGTTCCTCAACGTATGTTAGCAGAGATTATCGGAAAAAAAACGTATGTTAGCAGTTGTTTGCCACTTTGCCTAGAGGAAGTTACTAAGAAGTGACCTGCGCTCTGCTTCAAAAAGAGCTGCCTAATTCCTGCCTCATGGATATGAGCACCAGTTGTCTATTTTACTTCATCAGCGTCAACCTCAAAGATATGATGCACTTGTTTTCTAAGTCGTATGTCTTTGTGTTTGCTGTTGAGGCCGACATGTACGGAAGTGAGGTGAAGATGGTGCACACCGAAAACCTAAAGATTCACCCACCAACAAGGTATATCCTTGTTTGAATGGGTGGAACGATACACTATCCAATTTGATTCTCTACCACGCTGTCAAAAAGATTGGATCATCACATTCATAAGCAAATTCTATCTCATTTATGCACTATCTAGTAATCTATTATCACATAATCCTATACTGCAATCCAAATCGAGGATGTCAAATCGGACATCAGCGTAGCCCAATTCCTTTTGATGCTGCTAAAGGGCCTTTTGAATGGGCTAATCCTTGACTTGACTTTCTACAATGGGGAAAACCCATACTATTTACACCAAGTCCAAAAGCGGCAAAGGGACCACAATTGCACTAAGCGAGCAAGTGGGAGTTGTAAGACAAGGTTTTCGATTTTATGGTGTGGACCTTAACAAAGATCCTAAAAGTACCTCTAATAGGGTCCCATTTAACCACGACAGATTGGTTTTGCGCTGCTTGTTCTTTGAAGAGAGAAAAAGTGATGGGAATATGCTCACCGACCTTATCAACTAATTTCCAGTAAGATCTACTTTGAAAGGTTTGTGCAATTGTGCATGTTATTTTATCTCAAACATAACCAGACGTCATTTTACATCTGCTATATTATATATATATATCCGCTTGGTCGTGTACCCATGTATGTAAGTGATTATTATTTAGAACCTCCATTTTCTATGTGTCATTTTAGGGATACACTGCACCCTTCGATTATATGTATCTTGACTTTTGATTTGGAACATGGTGATGACGAATATGATCCTGGAAATACTGAAAGTCCTTCAGTCACTTTATCATTCATATCTGGCTTTTGTGATATAAGTAGAAACTCTGATTTCTAAAAGAAACGTAGTATAGACCAAGAATGCTACTGCTTATTATTGAACAGCCTTACAAAAATGATGTCTTACCAACTATCACCAATTCAACTAGGCAATTATCGTAGTAGATGGATTAGTATGAAATTCCGAGGTGATTCTCAAATAAGATTACAGAACCATATTAAAAAAGATTACAGAACCATAAATTCGACTCTCCAGTTTGTGGGTCCTGCCTATCAAAAAGATTTTACAATTGTTCTGTGTTTTTTACAACATTGTCTCTAAGCTATAAGCTCATAGCTTTTATTTAACAGCTCGTAGCTATAAAATATATTTCTTGTTGGAAGCCCCTTGTCACTTATATGATCAGTTGGGGAAAGGGGGGAAAACTAGTTTCTCATGGCATTATATTTTGCATCAAAAACCATTTTTAACAGGAATACATCAAGGAATGAAAAAGCTAGCTCAAATGCAGCAGTGATCGCTGGTACACTCCAACTTCCCCTTCATGTTTCTATTCATGATGCTGGAGTATTGCACATAGGATAGAAACGCTAATATGGATCCCTAGCCTTTATAGTTTCAAAAGGCCACAAGGCAATGCACTCACCTTTTTAACAAACCGCACCAGATCAGAGCAGTTTCCATGGTATATATTGATCTAAAATCTCAGCTCCCTAAAAGTCATTATAAGTTTTGCTAAGTTAATTAGTGGTCAACTGAATGAGTACTTTTTGTTTAATTGCCTTCGGACTAAGATTTCATTTTTAATATATCATGCTATAAGGATGTACGGCAAATCCTCTTACCATACTAGCTAGCTGCCTAGTTCTATAGGTCACTTATCCATCATAATATCATATCCATCAACCTCCATGGTGTTCAGTCTTCTTCCACACAAGAAAAAGGGACTTTAATCCTATCTATTGCTGATCCCTCAAACAAACCTACTTGCTTTTTCCTCACCCACACTCCCTATATATGCATGCACATGCTCACATATTGTTTACAACTACAAGCATTTTCATTCCATTATATCCTGTACCACCTCCTCATCACTCATTTCAAAAGTTATTATGGAGAAGTCTCAAAAGTTTCAAATTGTGAAGGTATCACTTATTGCTATCTTCTTCTTTATCACTCCCCTATTAGCTCCATGGATGAGGCCTCCTTATCTATATTTCCTCCTTAATCTCCTTATCGTTGCACTAGGTGCTGAAGCGGGTCTTCTTTCCTTTCTTATGCCTCGAGATGACAAGAAGACTCTGCTTTTCGCACCGAATCCCATTGTTGCCACTGCAAAAGTGATCCCAGAACCTTCTTGTGACAAGGAAGCTAACGAAGTTATCAATAACGGCAACTTGCCTGAAGTTGAAGAAAAGAAAGTTCAGAAGGTAGAAAAGTCTGTCTCGGTGAAGGTTGCTTCAGCTGTTAAGGTGCGTACATTAAAGAAGTGTCCATCCACACCAAGTATCTTTTTCATAGGAGGTGGGGAGACTGAAGCTGAAGAAATTGATAACGAGTTTGAGGAGGAAGAAGAGGAGGGATGCCTTAGTGGACAAGAACTATTTACCCAGGCTGAAACATTTATTGGAAACTTCTATAAACAGCTGAAAATTCAAAGGGAAGATTCATGGAGGAAGCTTCATGATTTCTATCACAAGGCCTTTTGATAAATATATAATGCTTTGGGTTGCGTCATATTATAAGTTTGAGCTTATCAACTTACTCCGAGTTCCATTGGTTCATTCGTGGTTATTAGTTTTGCTCATATATGGCTAGCTAGAAACTATAGTCTTAAGAAAGCAAGGGGCTCCATGCTGTTATTATTGTAATCATGGTTATCTTCCCTTTTTGCATTTACATTCATTCTAAACTTGTCGATCTGCATGTTTGTCATCCACTCATGCTCCTTTGGATTGTTGGCATCCTTGATCTATAGTGTTTGTCAGATTGACTACTGGATTATAAGTATTCTCTTTGGTTCAACAATCACCTCGAGTCCTCGATATAGACATCACAAGAGGTAGCCGGCCTGTTACTCTGGTTAGGGGTTTAAATAGATTAATGATTTAATTCAGTGTATCACATCCAGAAAATTTAATTACGTATGTAAATATAATGGAGTTTTATATATTGTGTTCTTGTCAAGGGTTTACAACAATTTACATTTTTTTCTGTCATAATTTTGCCATATATTATTGTTGCATATTTTTGTTTGAGTGAATGGCATGAATTACATATTTACATTTCCGTTGTATATTTTTCGAAGGACATGATTTATGATCTAATAATTCCGTATATCCACAATGAACCTGATGTATCTAAATGCAATTGTAAAACAATCGTGATCATAAATTAAAATATGTCAACTATCAATATCAGTTGTAGTATTCCAACCATGTTAATGTTACGGAAACGAATGGTTAGGGATACTTCAATATGTATTGATTAAAATCTCTCATACATGGATTGTCACTAAATTCGGCGTTTTTTTTTTTTTTTTTTTTTTAAACGCGTTTTTTAAATCCGTTAAATTGGAAAGGCATCTTGTTCCAGTTTAAAACTTGGGTTTTTCAAAATATCACGTTTTAAATGCGTTTTAAACTTAAAAAACGTTTAAAACCTGAGATTTTGAAAATCTCCCATTTAAAACTTTATTAATTATTAATTATTATTATTTTTTAAGTGGAAATTTTATTTATAATGATAACGAGTTTTACACATACTTAAGACAAACGTGCAACAAGTTACGTTGCAAGTATTTTATGAATAGCAAATCCTATCATTTTAAAAACAAACTCATTAGACCCAATTGTCATAACGTTACTATCCATAACTTTCTTAAGTCTCTTGAGAAGCTCAACAGACTGTTGGCCCAAGAACCTAAATGTGTCTGAACGGAATAAAACAATATTGGTTAGCCATTCAAGCTTCCTCATGCTTCTCTATCTTCCCTGTTGCTGCTCTCTTAGCTGTTCCTCCCACCTCAAAGTCACTATTCTCCAGCCTTACCAATGGAGAGACTCTAGTTACGTCAATACATGCATGTTTTCTCTCAGACCAACTATAAATCAAGACATTTGCAGGCCAAAGTGTCGATCTGCCCTCATTCGGATCAGTGAGAAAGTTAACAGGAGCTTATTTCTTCACTTGTACCCCAACCCTCTAAAATCCATCACATAAAATGTCTCTAACATGATAATGTTAGTATTTAAAATTGGGGAAATGTTTGCAATGTGCTGCATGGTCCCCAAAAGCATCTAATCTGCTCCTTTTGCATACAAGGCAAAGACCACCACCAGAGTACAGAGGAATCATAAGACGGTACTGGAGAATGACACGATACTATACCTATGAGATATGTTGTCCAAGTCTCGCCATTGGAATAGCAAGTAGGAAATCTTTCGCATGTTCCGCCTGTAAGCACCCAATGACTGCTTTCTGACGAGCAGACAACTCAAACTCCCTATCAAGATCCGCAATAATCTTACCGTAGAAAACTTCCACCAAAACTTTTTGGGGTTTTGAGGGGATGGTAGCATTCACAGCCAGAGAATTAAGATCAACATCCGGTAGACAAAGACGCAGTGCACTGCTAGCATCATCAAGAATCTCACCCATAGGCACCGAGCCACACCTCCTTAGAATGTGGTTCTGAAGCTCTAAAGTCTAAAAACGGGATGCAACAAAACCAAATGTCAAGACATCAGTGCCACAATAGATACCTAACCCACTAAGACGAAATGGAAGTGTCGCTAAACACCACTGTAGATCACCGAAGCCAAGACCACCAAAAACCACAATACCCTGAAGAACACTGCGGAGATGTCGATCAAAAGTGTAAGCTGCCTCTTTAAAAAGGGATGGTGGGCAAGTACGAATCACAAAGACTAACTTAGAGAGCCTAACACAAGCTCGTAATAGTGCTAACTTACACTGTGGATCCTACAACACGGCTAAACGATCCATCACAGACATAGCCTTTTCAACACGCTTGCGAGCAATGCCCATGACAAAGGATGGATCAGTGCTGACTGGCCCTCCTAGCAACCTGACCCCCTGTTGAAGACGAGATAAATCTGAAGAAAAGATGTCGGGAGTAGAGCGACATGGATCCAGTGATGGCCAAAATATCTCAGTTTTAGCCACATTAAGAACCAAACTGTAAGAAGGTCCTTCTTCCTGAATCATACGCAAAGCTGTCGCCACCTATTCTGTGTCCCCAATCAAAGTCCCATCGTCCAAGTACCAAGCCTGTAGTAATAACTGACAACTGGACTAGATCTGGAGAATAAGAGGATGCAACACCAGTGCAAAGAGAAGGGGACCCAAAGGGTCGCCTTGCTGGATGCCGGTAGCAGACCATATATAATCATCCCCCAAGTATAACCTCGCAGGTTGACAATACAAATACTCGACCCAGGGGGCAATAGCTGGGCATCAGATACAAACCTCTCTCAACATGATAGTCCGATCAACCATGTTAAAAGCATTATGAAAATCTACAAGCAGCATAGAGAGAGAGGTATTATCACTATTAGCATATACCATGCGATTGACAGTGTGCAAAATTGCCTCTGCTCCACCAGGGGCACCGACCCCATATTGAAAATCTTGTAAGTATCCTACCACATCGTTAGAAACTCCTTTCATTGCCATCTTGGAGACTAGACGACGCCAAACCATCCCCACAGCTATAGGACAAATACTATTATCCGACTTAAGAAGTGGGGTAAGCGGAACACTCGCTATGAATTCCGCTAATGACTATGGACATTGTCCCTGTAGCCAAAGATTCACCACGGGGGTCAAGGCATCTAACAAGTCAGATGATATAGCTGCTGCTGCACCGCAAATAACATCCAACAAGTGCTGAGCACGGAGACCATCACGGCCATAAGAAGTGCCTTTCGGAAATGACCTAATGCATGACAGTAAAGTGTCTCTCTCTACTAATAAAAGGGGCTCAACAAAAGGAATAATAGGTCTCATAGGTGGTTGTCGCACCGGGTGTTTCTCCTCTAATGCATGCACAATCTTCGCAGTATTGGAGGTAACCCTTGATGATGGCAACACTTTAACCGCTGCAGCAAAATGTCCATTAGCAACTTTTTGTAAGCATCGACACACATTCTGAGTGGGGGTAGATTTCCTGGTTGGCTGGATTGAAGGAGGCTATATTACAGACTCTAAGAGACAAAACATCCCGCCAGGCTCATTCCATGTCGTCAAAAGCATGGAGAATCTGTTTTTGCTGAAAGTTTTTTCTAGTGCCAGAAAGACGTTCCTGACGATTCTGTGGTCGGAAAACTTGCAGAGTGCAACGCGGCAAAAGGAGGAGACGAACCCAAGGCATAACTAAACTAGGATCAGCTGTAATATCCCAGAGAGCCGATTTCAGTGCACCAGAAAATGCCAATCGACAAGCACGTGGTATACTTTTCACGGTTTGGAAAGGTATATGAAATGCACCATCCAGTAATTTCTCATCAAGAGAAGAAGGGACAACAAGCGGATTAGGGGTATCACCACCACCCCTCTGTGTCGTGGATGCAAGATCTATAGTGTCGGGATTAGGAAACGGCTGTGGTATGCCCATAATGAAACATGGGGATTCCCCATTCTCCATCAAAACAGGTGGTGGTATGATAGCATATGGATGACGATACGGTATACCAAGTGCGTGTATACCAAGACAACAACCACACATCCATTTGTTTATTGACTTTAAGGAATTCTCCAATAACAAATACAAATCACAATCATCTTTAAGTTCATCCCGTACCCTATTGATACTCAACTGACAACCTATGCGTTGTTTATCAAAATGCGTGAGACAGTAGGGAATAGTAAAACCATTACCATTTACCCCATTAGTGCATCCATGACGATCTCGGAAAGGGCAATGAACATGTTTCTTAAGAGGCAGGGCAATGGAACCAGAAGAAACAACTTTCTTCTTTCTCATATCCAAAGCATGTCGACGACTCAACAAAACCCAAATCCAATCAAACAAAACCCAAAATAAGCAAATCCCAAATCTTATCGGCAATACTACAACTCACAAACCTCATCAAACCAACAAACAAAACCTAAGCCAAAACCTCTTCGGCAGAACAATTTGCTAACACAAAAAAGTTTATCTCCGGCAGCAACAAAAAACCAAACAAATGAGTTCACCAAACCAAACCAAACCAAACCTAACGAACGTAATCCAAGTCATTTCGCAAACCAAACCAATCCAAATTAGTTACCATTTGGGGGGAGTTGGTGGTGTAGTGGTGGTGCTGTGTGGTGGACGAGATGGTGTTGGATTACTTTGGAAGTGGCAAGAAGGTGTTAGTTGATGTGAGGAATGTGTTTGAAGATGGTGGTGGCAGTGGGTGGTGGTGCAGCACGAGTGGTGCTGCAAAGGCAGATCTGTTTTTGGGTTAGTTTTCCCTTTTCGGTGGTGGCGTAGGTGTAAGGGAGAAGAAAGATTAGGTTTTTAAAGGTGCTGGTGGAGGGTCGGGGAGAGAGAAGGGTCGGGGTGATTTTTTTTTTTTTTTTTTTTTTTTGTTTAAGTGGAAATTTTATTGATACTGATTAGTAATTTTACAAATAATTAGGACAAGCGTGCAATAAGCTGTGCCGCAAGTCCTTTCTGAATAGCAAATCCTATTTTTCTAAAAACAAACTCGTTAGATCCAGTTGTCATAATGTTATTGTCCATAACTTTTTGAAGTCTCTTGAGAAGCTCAACAGACTGTTGTTCCAAGAAACCGAAAGTGTCGAAAGTAAACGGAATGAAACAATGTTGGTTAGCCGTGCAAGCTTCCTCATGCTTCTCCATCTTCCCTGTCGTTGCTCTCTTAGCTGCTTCTCCCACCTCAAAGACTCCATTCCCAAGCCCTACTAACGGAGAGGCGCCAGTTACATCAACACATGCATGTCTCCCCTCAGACCAACTGTATATCAATACATCCGCAGGTCGAAGTGTAGATCTTCCCTCATTTGGATCAGTGAGAAAATTCACGGGAGCCTCCTTCTTCACTTGTACCCCAACCCTCCAAAATGCATCACATAAAATATCTCTGACATGATCATGTCGGTATTTGAAACCTGGAAAATATCTACAATGTGCTGCATGGTCCCAGAAAGTATCTAGTCTACTCTTTTTGCAAACAGGGCATAGACTACCATCATAGTACAAAGGAATCATGAGGCGGTATTGAAGAATAGAACGATTCTCCACCAGAACATACGTTATCCAAGTCCCTCCATTGGAATAGCAAGTAGAAAATCCTTTGCGTGTTCTGACTGCAAGCATCCAATGATAGCTTTTTGACGAGCAGATAACATAAACTCCCTCGCAAGACTAGCAACAATCTTACCATAGAACGTTTCCACCAAAACTTTTTGTGATTTTGAGGGGACAGTAACATTCACAGCCATAGAATTGAGGTCAAATCAAGTAGACAAAGACTCAATGCACTGCTAGCAACATCAAGAATCTCATCCAAAGGCACTGGCCCACAACTCCTAAGAATGTGGTTCTGAAGCTCAGAAGTCTAACAACGGGAGGCCACAACCGCAAAAGTAAAGACATCAGTGGCACAATAAATATCTAACCCACCCAGACGTAATGAGAGTGTCGATAAATGCCATTAAAAATCACCGAAGTTCGGACCATCATAAACCACAATACCCTGGAGAACACTGCGGAGATGCCGATCAAAAGTCTTAGTTGCCTATAACACCCCGTGTTTTTTTATACGTATTTTTATATTTATTAATTAATTAAATTATTTATTTTCAAAATTCGTCGGATTGGACTCGGGATACGTGGGCCTGGTTTTGGGCTCGAGTCTGTGTTGGGCTTGGGTTTCGGACCCAAGTATATAAACACATTGTTCTAGAGAATAGGGTTTTAATAATAAGAAAAATAATGAAAATGGAGAGGAGAGAGAAGCTTTGGAGAGGTGGAGCCCCGACGGTTCGGACGAAGAATATTCGTCGAGCTAACGCCACGCGAGTAGATATATTATGTTTGATAAAGTTCTCGTTTAATGTAGATTGCATGAGGATAGAATCAATATGATTTTTACTTGTCATATATCGCTCTATGAGTCGATTATACCATCTAATGTAGTGTTAACTACGTTATACAATTCTGAATAAACGTTTGTCTCGAAAAAACTTAAAACGAGGGGTGTTAGAATCGATGATGGCAGCCGGTAAACAAAAAAGCAGTGGTCAACTTATGTATTGACCAAAGCTTTCTTCGTTTAAAGGACCAAAATTTTCATGGTTTGTTATAATTGTTGTCTTTTGTTGTTGTCTACGTGTGGAACATTTGTAGTGATTTTGTTGATGTCGGGGTTTAGAATCGGTGATTGGGTTGGGCTGTTGAAGCTGGGAAAAAGCTTGAACAAAAGCAATGGTGGCCGGGCGTTTATAAATTTTTGAAGTACCGGTTCACGCGATTTTATATGTCGTGATTTTTTTGTGAAGGTAATGAACATGTGTTATTAGCCAGATACAAATCATTGTTTGATTGGATTCAATAGACTTTCTATTACAAAGGGTTTTGTGTTATTCGTTCTTGTTGGTCCGAAGGATTTGGTTGGTGGTTGGAAGTGTTTTGTTGTTAGGAGAGGATCTATATAGGTGGTGTGGGGTGCCGGGGAATGATTGGTGGTGGTGGAATCGTGGTATGAGTGGCCGTGAAGCTCGGAGCGACCATTAATGGCGCCGATCGAGATTTTTTGAAGATAAACTGAAATTGAGAATTTAAGGTATCGGCCAGGTGGGGGTTTTTGTGAGGAACCAAACCAGCGGGGTTGTTTTACTTATGGTGGCGGTGGTGGTGGTCGTGGGTGGTCGGTAGTGGGTTGTTTGAAAGTAGAGAAGAAGGAGATGAAAAGATTTAAAAACGATTTTGGGCTTGGGCCAAAATCGTGGGCTATTCTCTTTTTGGTTTTGGATTTTAAAATTTGACTTTTAGATTAGACTATGGGCCTTAGGTTTTGGACTTCCGGGTTCTAAGGTTTGGGCTTGGCCAGTTGGGTCCGAACCATGGCCTTAACCATGAGCCCATGAGTCATACACCTTTGACCTTATAGTCATGAACCATGGCTATGACCCTGAACCGGTCGAACATGAAAACGACAGTTTGACTTTGACCATGACATGTTGATTTTGACCGTGACATGTGGACTTTGACTTTGACCATGAAGAGTTGACTTTGACCAGAGTTGACTTTTGACTAGGGTTGACTTTGACCAGTTAACCCAATTTGACTTTTTAACCCGGATTATGATTTGGGTTATTAAGATAGGTCTAGGACTATTAGCATACTTGACTTTAGGCTAAGACCTCTATATATACGTGTGTATGTGTATTAACTACTATGTGATTTTTCACTATTTTATGATATACAACGTTATGACACTAAGACATCCCCAAATTAATAACGCCAGAAATCAAAAATACGAGGAATCAAGATACTCATTCGTTATCTTAAATGATATATAAAATAAAGTTCAATAATGCATAAATAAATTTACCGCGACTTTTTAGAACTCCACGACTCAAGTTTTGGATTTGAGTTTTATGACCGATGATGTCATATGTTAGGTGGGCATTTATTGAATGTGCCATAAATGGCCCGTTAAGCGTTATATAGGGGTATTCATTGAATGTGCCATGAATGACCCGGTATTCATTGAATGTGCCATGAATGACCAGATTGTTTGGACTACCCTAGAGAGGAACTAAGGTATTAATCGGGTTAGTTGTATTCCTTGAGTGTACGGAATGTAAGGTTGGGTATTCCTTGAATGTGGCGTGAATGACCTAAGGTACATAGGTTGTGAAATGGGTGTATAAGATAAAGTAATTGATTAATCGATAAGAGAAATGGATTTGTTTATCACGAGTGTGCTTGGGTTTACTATTGAATACATATAGAATATCTACATATGTTATATATACAAATTCTAACTTTCTTTGCGGGAGGTAGGACTTAATAATATTTTGTGCGAGGGGCCGGTCCTACCCTTATCTGTGGGGATATCGGTAAGTGTAATTCAATTATTTAGATATTAAAAGGAGTTATTAGAATGAGTTAATAAGATGGACGCCAATGGAAGTTTTGCTTGGGAAGAAATTATGCGGTTAAAATGACTCACTGCCTTCCAAGCCGAAATGATTAAGTTATGGGATAATATAAAGTGATTGTTTGAATAATCAAAGTATGATAATGTTTATATGTATTTAGTCTACTCATACCAAAGAAATTCAATTTGTCAATCATGTTTGCTTTGTTTTGGCAACGTGGGTGTGTTCTTAGGAACATAGGTGGAAGGCAAAAACTACTGGCGTTTGAAAGAGATTTGACTTGGAGCAGACCGGGAGTTTATTTTTATTAGGTCTAATCTTTTGGAAGTATGTAATAACGTAGTTTCATATTCATATGGAATGAGAATAAGGTGTTGAGGACCTGTTATTCTTAGAATTTTATATTGATGATTTTTGAATGGAAGAGAGACTTTTTGGAGTTTTTGTTGTTAAGATTATTTATGATGTGGGTTTTAGGTTTTGACATGTGTAGTAGTCACCCCGTCATAGCCTGGGTTTTTAGACAATTGAATATAGTGATGTTTGAGATATTTATATTTCAAATATTCATTTTTTTAATTGTTTAGAAAAATCGGGCTCATTTTGCATCGTCGAGCTTAGGTTAGCCTAGATAGTGAAGGTCTAGGTGATCCTCGGATTGTGGTGAATGGGTAGTAAGAGTGTTTCTTTGTGGTATTTGGTTTGGCTTGTTGTTTTGTGTGTACTTTTATAGTAGAATGTTGGGATATGATTAGGAAAATAAAATGCTTGTTTTAACGGTTAATTTCTTATGAAATTTATAATCGAATTTTTTTGCATGTTATAGTGTTGTTTTCCTAACGGAGTTTTTTTTTTTAAGTAAGTAGACTAAAGAAGAAATTATTATTTTAAAATTTCATATTTGAGTAATTTGGAATTTATCCAAGGAATAAAGAAACCCTTTTGATAAAGGTTGGATTTGAAATATTTGATATTGTCCAAGTTATGTATATCGTTGGTGTGTGATCCAATATACATAACATCTCTTAGTATGCATCGTTGGTGTGTGAACCAGTGTATACTTGCATATCGTTGGTGTGTGAGCCAGTATGCATACCACACATCGTTGGTGTTTGATCCTATGTGATGGTAGAGAGTTAGTATGCATCGTTGGTGTGTGAACCAGTATATACTTGCATATCGTTGGTGTGTGAGCCAAAGATGCATACATCACATATTAGGTGTTTTTGATCCTATGTGATGGTGGACATAGTGTAGGCCGTTGATAATATAAATCAGTCTATACGTTTTATATTTTTTTTCGAATATGTGGTGTTTGTGAGACACTGAGAGAAATGTGGATATATGTGTAAACACCAAGATGGTGGAGGGAATTTGTAAGTTTTTTTTAAGTGAATAGTTTTGACAGGTGTTGTATCCCCCGTCATAGCCTGGGTTTTTAGACAATTGAACCAAGTGATGGTTGAGATATTTATATTTCAATTATTTATTTATTTTAATTGTTTAGAAAATCGGGCTGTGACATTGCCTCTCTAAAAAGGGATGGTGGACAAGTACGAATTGCAAAGACCAACTTAGAGAGCTCAGCACAAGCACGTAAGAGAGCTAACTCACACTGTGGATCTTCCAATATAGCTAAACGGTCCATCAAAGTCACAACCTTTTCAACACGCTTGCGAGCAAGGCCCATGACAAATAATGAATCAATGCTGACCGCACCTCCAAGTAACCTGACTCTCTGCTGAGGACAGGACAAATCTGAAAGAAAGAGACCAGGAGTGGAGCGATGTGGATCTAGTGATGGCCAAAATATCTTAGTTTTAGCCACATTAAAAACCAGCCCATAAGAAGGTCCTTTTTCCTGAATCATACCCAAAGCTGTCGCCACCTGTTCTGTATCTCCGATCAGAGTCCCATCATCTAGATACCAAGCTTGTAGCAACAACTGACAACTGGACTGGATCCACAAAATCAGGGGATGCAACACCAGTGCAAATAGAAGAGGACCCAAAGGGTTGCTTTGCTAGACTCCAGTAGTACACCATATGTAGCTATCCCCTATATATAACCTCGCAGGTTGACAATACAAGTACTCAACCCAAGGGGCAATAGCTGGGCAATGGATACGAATCTCTCTCAACATGGTGGTCCGATCAACCATGTTAAAAGCATTCTGAAAATCTACAAGCAGCATCGAAAGAGAGGTACTGTCACTGTTAGCATACACTATGTGGTTGACAGCGTGCAAAATTGCTTCTGCTCTACTAGAAACACCAACCCCATACTAAAAATCCTGTAAGTATCCTACCACATCTTGGGAAACTCCTTTCATTGCAATCTTGGAGACTAAACGATGCCAAACCATCCCCACAGCTATAGGACGAATACTATTGTTCGGCTTGAGAAGTGGAGTAAGCGGAGCACTCGCAATGAATTCCACTAACGGCTGTGGACATCGTCCCTGTAACCAAAGATTCACCACAGGGGTTAATGCATCTAGCAAATCAGACGATATAGCTGCTGCAGCACTACTCATGGCATCAAGAAATGCTGAGCTCGAAGACCATCACGGCCACAAGAAGTACCTTTCAGAAATGACCTAATACATGACAATAGGGTGTCTCTCTCTACCACTAAAAGGGGCTCAACAAAAGGAATAGTCAGTCTCACAGGTGGTTGTTGCATCGGGTGCTTCTCCTCTAATGAACATATAGTCTCCGCAGTATTAGAGGCAACTCCTGATGATGATAACATTTTAACCGCTACAGCAAAATGTTCATCATCAACTTTTTGTAAGCAGCTGACGCACATTCTGGGTGGAGGCAGATTTCCTAGTTGGCTGGATTGAAGGAGGCTCTATTACAGACTCTAAGAGACGAAACATCCCGCCAGGCTCATTCCATGTCGTCAAAGCATGGAGAATCTGTTTTTGCTAAAAGTTTTTCCTAGTGCCAGAACGACATTCCCGATGATTCTGTTGTCTAAAACTTGCAGAGTGCAACGCGACAACAGGAGGAGATGAACCCAAGGCATAACTGAACTAGGATCAGTTTTAATATCCCAGAGAGCCGATTTCAGTGCACCGGAAAATGCCAATCGACAAGCATGTGGTATACTTTTCACGGTTCGGAAAGGCATACGAAATGTATTATCCAGTAATTTCTCATTAAGAGAAGAAGGAACAACAAGTGGATCAGGGGTATCGCCACCACCCCACTGTGTCATGGATGCAAGATCTATAGTGTCGGGCTTAGGAGGCAGCTGTGGTATGCCCTCAATGAAGTATGGGGATTCCCCATTCTCCATCAAAACAGGTGGCGGTATGATAACATCTGGATGACGACACGGTATACCAAGTGTGTGGATACCAAGACAACGACCACACATCCATTTGTCTATAGACTTTAAGGAATTCTCCAATAACAAATACAAATCACAATCATCCTTAAGTTCATCCCATACTCTATCAATACTCAATTGACAACCTACGTGTTTTTTTATCAAAATGCGTGAGAAAGTAGGGAATAGTAAAACCATTACCGTTTACCCCATTAGTGCATCCATGACGATCTCGGAAAGGGCAATGCACACGTTTCTTAAGAGGCAGGGCAATGGAACCAGAATAGACAACTTTCTTCTTTCTTATATCCAAATCTTGTCAACGACTCAGCAAAACCCCAATCCAATCAAACAAAACCCAAAATAAGCAAATCCCAAATCCTGTCTGCAAAACTACAAACCCCAAACCTCATCCAACTAACAAACAAAACCTAAACCAAAACCTCTCCGGCAGAACAAACTAGCCCAAAAAATTTTTATCTCCGACAGCCACAAAAACCAAACAAATGAGTTCACCAAACCAACCCAAACCTAACGAACCTAATACAAGTCATTTCCTACCCCAAACCACCCCCAATCAGTTCTTACTACTGGTGTGAGCAGAAACAGAGAATGACTTGGGTTTATACATCATCTCCGCTGCTACTGGTGTGAGCAGAAACAGAGAAGGAGTCTGTGAATCCAGCAAAACCAATGAAGCTTCAACATTCAAATGCCTGCTGGTGACGATAATGACGCTTCAACATTCAAATGCCTGAGCAGGTGAGGACGGACCAAGTTGCGTCAGAGTTGAAAAATGGGGAGCTTAAGAAGAGGTGAGGATTGGTGAAGATGGTGGAGGCAGAGGTGGAGGCGGTGGTAGTGGTAAGTACGTAGGTGTTGGTTAATATGGGGATTGTGTTTGAAGATGGTGGTGGCGGTAGGTGGTGGACGGTGGTGGTGCAGCGCGAGTGGTGCTGCAAACCAGACCTATGTTCTTTTTTCCGATTCCGGTGGAGGTGGCGCAGGTGCACAAGAGAAGAAGGGTCGGGCTTTTAAAGGGTGGTAGGGGGTGCTGGTGGAGGCGGTGGGGGGTGGTGCTGCAAGGGTTAGGGAGAGAGAGGTTTTTTTTTCTACTAAAAGAAAACGTGAAAAGAAAAATGGGTTTTGGAGTTTACCTTTTTGAAGAGTGGGCGTTAGATTGACTTATTGAGACAGTTCTATTTTGCTTTGGACTATTAATACTTGGAAATTTTAAAGTTATTCACTTATTTGTAGTATCTTATTTATGTTTCTATATGCAATTATGGTTGGTAATACTGTATCTTATTTAAGGTCATGTTTTGGTACTGAATCTAAAACTTATAGTATTTGGATAAGTAATTGATAATTTGATACTTTCATGTATTTGAATTTTCTTTCATTTGTATTATTATTATTATTATTATTATTTTCTGTGCCTATTTTTTTTTTCCATTCTTATAAAAAATCCAACTCCTTATCTATCGTATTTTTTATCATCGGTTTTTACCGGTTTTTTTTTTACGTATTATACGTTTTAAACCCGTTTTACCGTTTTAAACCCGTTTTTTATGCCCCACGTTTTTTCACATTTTTTTCCCGTTTTTTGATGAGACGTTCCGTTTAAAACATGAACTAGGTTTTTTTCTTCAAGTATGCCATTTTAAACCCGTCCCGTAATTGGTGACAATGCATACATGACATGTCTTTCATCCTTTTCGAGGATTATAGAAAGTTTTACATCAAAAGGTGCATTGAAAAATAAAACATGATCATCTAACTCCTTTGACAACTTAGACAAGTAGTATGTGGCTTGGTTTCCTTCCGCATGCACATGCATCACCAACACTCTTTCAAGTTTACCTATTTTTCCCATAATAGCTGCCAAGATATTTGCACAATACCATGGAACTTATTCTTCTCCTTTGATGGCCTTGACTGCATGCTTTGAGTGAATTAGACGTAATCTTTAACTTCCTAATGCCTAGTAATTTTGCTCCTATGAGCCTTGCATAAATTGCTAGGAGTTCCTGAGTCAAACCTGACTTCTTATTTGAGTTGCCAGAGTATGATATCACTGTTTCCCCGATATGGTTTCTTATCATTTGGTATCTTGACAGTGGTTGTAGTAACCACATGACTGGGAACAAAGATATGTTTGTCAATCTTAACAACATAACATAGTATAGTCTGAAGTAAGAATTGGTGATGATCGAAGGTTTTTAGTGAAAGGGTGTGGGGACGTTCTCCTAATTTCTATCCAAGAAAGGAGAACATGGGAGAATCTCAAATGTTCTCTATGTCCCAAAGTTGAATCATAATTTGCGAACTGTTGGCCAGCTTGTTCGGAAGGACCATTAAGTTCTTTTCAAGGGTGATGAGTGTGTAATTAGAGATAAGAACAACTCTCCAATTACAAGGTTGCAGATGTCTCAGAAGAACATGTTAGTTCTCATTAAACATTAAGTATAATTTTTTGGTATGCTTGAGTGCGCTCATCAAGAACCCTTCGTGGTTGTAGCTCCTTCGATTTGGACACTTGAGTTTCAGTATTTTGTCATTGGTGAGCATGAAACATATGGTGAGAAGTATGCATATGATTGATTGGCAACTGCAAATATATGAAGGATGTGTACATGGAAAACATCATAGAGGGTCTTTTCCTAAGGGGATTGCATGGCGAGTGTCTCACTTACTAGAGTTAGTACACACTGATTTGTGTGGACCCATGAATACAACATCCTTGGGACATAACCGCTACTTTCTTACTTTTATTGATGACTACAACAGAAACACCTCGGTATACTTTCTCAAACAAAAGTATGAATCATTTGGGTACTTCATGACCTTTAAGGCCAATTGGTTGAATAGCAATCAAAGTTGTTTCATGCTAAAAACTTTGCGTTCCAATCAAGGTGGTGAGTTGACTTCAAATGAGTTTGAAGATTTTTTGAAAGAAAATGGCATACAACGTCAACTCACTGCTGCTCGGTATGTATACCCCACAACAAAATTGAGTGGTGGAGTGGAAAAATATGACTATTATGGAACTGGCTAGGAGTATGTTGAAAGCCAAGGGGATGCCTAATAAGTTTTAGGCTGAAGCTGTTGAATGTGTCGACTATCTCTTGAATCGCCCCCCATAAAAAACGTTCAAGATATGACTCCATAAGAAGCTTGGAGTGGTTTCAAGTCGTGTGTTAGCTACTTGAGAATATTTCGCAACATTGCCTACTCACATTCCAGATGAGATAAGGAGGAAGTTGGATGACAAGTTAGAGAAATATAATGCATCCTAGTTGGATACAGTGAGAAGGCCAAAGCTTGCAAGCTATTCAACCCAGTGACTAACAAAGTCATCGTTAGCTGAGATGTGACTAGTGAAGAAGAATCATGGAGCTGGAAGGAAGGTGAAAAGCATAATACAATTTTGCTCGATGTGGAGCCAAAAAAGCAAAGAGAAGTTATGATTCCTCAACCATATAGAAGTCCTCAATTTTCACCTCCATCATTTCCAGAGCCATCATCTTCGTCATCAGATGATGAGTATCCTGAGAATACAAGAGATCGAGCAAGGAAAAGAAAACATACCGAGGAAGACTAACCGTCCATATTAGCCGTCCAAGAGGTATCTACCAAGTGAGTACGTTATGATTACTAATGGTGGTATGAACTTCGCTTTATACCAATCAAATTACCTTTGAGGAAGCCATGAAAGATGAAAGGTGGATCAAGGCTATGGACCAAGAGATTGAGTCCATTGAGAAAAACAAGACTTGGGAGTTAGTTGAACTTCCAAAAGACTATTGGCGTGAATTGGGTCTACAAGACTAAGTTGAATGCATATGGCTCGGTTGAAAAGTACAAAGCTTGATTGGTAGCCAAAGGCTACAAGCAGAAGCAAGGAATTGACTACAATGAGGTTTTTGCCACCGTTGCATGGTTTGACATGATACGTATGGTGTTAGTACTAGCCGCTCAGAATTAGTGGAAAGTTTATCAAATGGATGTGAAGTTAGCATTTTTGCATGGTGTTTTGCAAGAAGAAGTTTATGTTGATCAGCCTCCCGGTTAAGTGAACAAAAATGAAGAAGCTAAGGTGTGCCGATTGAAGATAGCCTAGCCTGTACGGACTGAAACAAGCATCGAGGTCTTGATATAGTGAAATCGACAAGTACTTTCAGGAGAATGGGTTTCTCAAATGCTCGTATGAATACACTCTCCACACCAAGAAGAATTCACATGGTAAGATTCTCATTGCATGCATATATGTTGATGATTTAATCTTTAATGGAAATAGTGTACGCATGTTTGAATATTTCAAAAGGTCCATGATGCAAAAGTTTGAGATGACTGATAAGTGCTCAAAAGTAATGATTTATATCCCCAATTATGTATATGTTAATCTCCATTTTATATTTAAATATTCTAATATGATGCAATTTGAGTTTTTTCATGTCAAATAACCTAAATGTGAAATATGAAGGGAAAAGAAGTCACACAAGTAAAAAAGGAGTCATTGGGAATTACAACTAAAGGCCTAAGGCAAAAGTGTCACATTTATCTCCAAAAATGCCAACCCTAATGGGACTATAAAAGAGGTTAATAGTTGAGTTAGAAGAGTCTTGGAACTGATCTCATAACATTAATTCCAAATTCATGAGAAGAGGAGATCAACATGGAATATAATTTAGAGTTTCACACGAATTAGGAAACTGAAAGTTGTCAGAAGTTACAAAGTGGACCACGTGTTACTTTTGTGCAACCGAATCCAACTTCTCCAGGATTTCTTCTAGAAAGATTCTAGAGAGTTTGACATCGAACAAACGTATAAGCCAATATATAAGGCACAAAAACCAATATATAAGGCACAAAAACCTTAGTTTTATCTCATTTAGGAAATTTAGTTTTTGCATCTTAGATCTATAATTAAGAGAGAAGAAATTTCAGACCTTTTTCACCATTACCATCAATAGAGATTATTCATTTTTATATTGTGTTCATAGCATAGTATGAGGAGCTAATCTCCCTTCTCTTGGGAGGGGAGATGCAATTTTTTTTTTTTTTTTTTTTTTTTTTTTTAATTTTTTATTCTACCATGTTTTAGTGTAATTCCCCCATTGAGTTTCTTCTTATTCATCAATTGATTTAACGCTCCTAGTGGAAGTTAGGAGGTCTTAGGGTAATTCATGATACCCTATATTATTTTCTTCTAGTTTTTAGTGTTCTAGCTAGTATGACGATTGGATTCTTTATGTCACTTATATATTAGTTGTATGGTTAATGCCACATGTGGATTTTCTATGACACCTAAAGTTGTATATTGAATGCCACTTGAATTGGTTAGATAGAAGATATCATTGTAGATTGAAGAAGTATTTGATGGTAAGGTAGAAAGCATGTTGAAAGCTATATATTATCATCATGATTATGAGCATAAGGTTTGTAAGTATGGTGAGTTTCTATTGGTGATTTTACTAAGCATGATAAGTAGATATATTAGACTAATTCTAAGATTCGGTGGATTTTTTTTCTCCAAGTTATCTAACTTTTATCTTCTCTCATACGTAAATAATATTATAATTTAGTATATAGTTTAATAACCAATTCCATATCCTATTAATGTATGCATAGCCACATCATATAAATCTTATTTTACTTAATGTAATTTGTGTTCATAGTTCTATCAAGTTAAAGTAGCACTTTAGACGTGGATTGATACTCTTACTTGCCTCTATACTATTCTTTATTCATTAGGTTAAGTAAGTTTTTGTAAATATTGGTAAAAGACAACAACAACCTATAATTAATACACTTTTTATTGTCTTTCAATGACAGACTTGGGTTTACTTCATTTCTTCCTCGGAATTGAAATAGAACAGAAGGAGAATGGTATTGATGTTTCTCAGAAGAAATATGCAAAAAAACTACTGGAAAAGTTTAGAATAGAGAGTGCTACACCAATTAGCATTCCAATGGAAGTTGGTTTAAAGCTGAGTAAAAGTGATGGAAAATTAATGGTGAATCCAATGTTTTATTAAAGTCTTGTTGGAGGTCTAATGTATCATACCACTACCATACCAGATCTCACATATTCGGTAAACTTTCTTACCCGATTCATGGAGGGCCCTAGAGATGTTCATCGAGAGCTTGGAAAATTTTTGAGGTACGAGAAAGGAACAGTAAATCATGGTCTCCATTATTTCAGAGTTCAAAATCCAAAGTTGGTAGGATATTGTGATAGTGATTGGGTTGGAAATGTTGATGATTGTAAGAGCACATCCGGTTATGTCTTTAACATTGGATCAAGTGTGGTTTCGTGGTCTTTTAAGAAGCAACAAGTTGTGCCTCTGTCTATAGTCAAGTCTGAGTATATTGCTCTTGCTTCCAGCAGTTGTCATGCAAGGTGACTGAGATGGATTCTGGAGGAATTGAACCTGAAGCAAGTAGAAGCAACGAAAATGTTGTGCGACAACAAAGCTGCTATTTCCCTCTCGAAGAATCCAATGTTTCATGCAATAAGTAAGCACATATTAATCAAGTATCACTTCACTCACGAGTTGGTCAAGGAAGGCGAAGTTGAAGTTGTATATTGCAAGTCTCAAGATCAAATGGAGGATTTATTCACAAAGTCGTTGTAGAAGGATCTATTTGTGAAGATGAAGACTTTGATGGGACTGAAAGAGTTCTAGCTTAAAGGGGGATGTTAGAAGTAATTACTAAGCTAGATTGTTTTCAGTAATGATGCAGTTCATTTGAGCATGGTAACGTGGTTAAAGGCCATATGTTTCCAGTGATACAATAATTAAGTTAAGCATTAATGTAGGAGTTAAGTATTAATGGGAGAGGTTGCATTAGCAATGTAAATAGGGTGTGTAATCGCTTTTAAAAATCATCGAATGAATTAAACAATTCTTTCTTTCGCCATTAGTAATTATTATTTGTTAGTTTGTATTTAATAGAACAAATTTCTTATCTTAATCATTTATTGTCTAGTTAACCTTGTTGGTAACATTCTTGATGTAAGATTTTACCGTGCTGCCCATGTATACAGAGAAGTGAACATAAGTGTTGACTACTTAGCTAGTTTATCTACTTCCTTTGATGAACAATACACATGCAATTGTACTCTTTTAGATCTCATTCTAGTAGGGATACGATTGTTGCTAATGATGCCAGTGGACGGTATATTTGAGATTTTAATGCGGGTCTGAGGGCTAGCATAACCCTATTAGCTGTTTGAAAAAAAAATGCATTTACAATCCCGGTGAAGTCCTTAACTTGTTACATTGCCACGTGTCTTAAAGGTCACTAACATGTAAAACCATCCAAAATACAGTTGATAACTAGCATTGGAACCCGTGCGTTGCATGGAGAGAGAGAATTGGAAATAATACCTGTCCATAACAATAATGATCATAGGCCATCACTAATATAAACAACATAAACCAATAGTGATGATAACTAAGTAAAGACACACTGCAAACAAAGATTATTGCGACCAATTATAGAATTGATAAGAAACTAAAAACTTGCTAATCGGAACAAACATTTGAAAAATTTAGAGAAATGGATTAAGCTTTTGTGAAGAAGTAAGCTTAACTACAACACATCAAATCTTGATACTTCTAATTGAAATTTTTGTTGTAAGACAACCTGAATTTTTAGGAACCTTTCTGCCAGTAACTTAATAACTAGGAAAGAGGAGTGCTAGCGAGCCCATTATGTAAAAGATGGGTGCGGAACCATGCCACTAAAAAACAAAATATATTACTTAGATTTGGTTTTGACCGGTCATAACTTCTCTTCTTGTACGTACACCCATTTTCTTTATGAGAACACAATGAACCAACTTTTCTCATTAATAGGCATGAGGACCAAAATTGCATTGTGAAAGGATACAAATTACGTCAAAGTTTAAACAATGTATTTCTGCATGAACTTTAATCATCACATTAATAAAGTTACAAATAGTATAAATTGGAGCAAAAGGGGATAAATTAAAGGTTTTTGTATGGTGATAGTGATGGTAATTTGTTTTCCATTACAAATTTGTCCAGATTCTTCCCTTGTTGATAATCCATCATGCCATATCCACCATGGAACTCTCGAAACCATGGAACTCTCGAAATCATGGGGATAATGCAAAAATCATTAATAGGCTCTGATAAGCACCCAAAACTGTAATATTAAACCCGTAGAGACATAATAATTTGGTTAATTATGCGTTTAATAATCATGAAATAATTATATTTTCGTACTTTTGTAGATTTGCACAATTAATGTGAAAATAATGGTTAAACTTGCATTAAAGCATGAGAATAGTGTATATACCTGAAGTCTTCCTACTCAGCCCATATGAAGCTCGACAAAGCCTGACTAAAACTCGGGGACTCTAACGAGACGAAATTAGGTCAGAACAGGATTACGTGCAGAGAAGCATCAAACTTCCGAAGCCCATATCTCTTGAACTTGGGTTCCAATTTTGGCGAGTGAGTTGCTAAAACGGTCAGTGCAACAAGCTTTACGCAAGGACGAGAAGTTGTAAAAATGCCAACATCACGACCTTCCACTGGAGACAGCACATGGACCCATTCTACGGGCCCACAAGATGGGATGAGTCATCAATCATGGAGCAAGTCAAGACATAATTGGCAAATTATTGGCACAAATTGACACCTTGAATGTTATTAAATACATTGACTAGACTTTTGGTGCTAAATAGTGTTATGTTTTGGTTTTGTGTGATTTGGAGATAAGATGGAATTAAATGTGAGTAAATGGTGGAAGATGATTTCACGTGGGAGAATGAGAGAAGACTCTTGAAATGGGCTGATTTAGCATTCACTCTCATGGATTCTAGAGGAAGTTTTCATTTTGTTTAGCTAAGTTTTAAGTGTTCTTGTAATAGTGTTAATGGTGTAAACTTTATTTCTTTTAAATAAAATCTGTTTTTCTTCAAGTTAAAATCCAGTTCTTTTCATTCCTCTTCTTTTATGTTTCTTAACTTAACATATTCCAAATTGGCATATCATTTCACTCCCATGATCATGAGCTAAAATCTTCCCAATGGGAGGGTTAATAATGTTCATGTGAGGATCAGGCTATGTCTTTGGAGTCCAACCACTACTTAGGAAATTAGGAATCATTTTACATCCTGTCACAAAATGACAGTGATCGACCAAGTTTGGAGCCTGGAGCTCTAGATTTGGTCGCGTCCGCGACCTATGTGACGCTGGGGACTAACGCGCACGCAACTGTCTGGTGAATACATACCCTTAGATTTGACCGGCTGGTGTAAAATGAAACCAGGAATTGAAGGGATATTTTAGAGATGAAATATTAGTTCAACTCCTTATGCTAGCAATATGGACTTAAAGATAAGTACATCTCGCTAGGGATCGATACTTAGTCCGTTATGAACCCAAAACAGGATTAGAGAGGGTAGTGATCATGTTTTCTAAAAGTTATGTAGTTAGACTTTGCATGAGTAGGATTAATCCTCTACTTATTGATAATCACCCAAAACTGTAATATAAAACCATGTAGAGACATAACATTTTGGTTAATTATGTGTTTAATAATCATGAAATAATCGTATTTTTGTGCTTTTGCAGGTTTGAGCAAAATGTAAAAATGAGGATAAAGCCAATATTTAAGCACAGAATAGTGTGTCGATGTAAAACTTTCTAATTTAGCCCATCATGCAAAGCTCAATTAACCCGGACTAAAGCCCAGGGACTCAAATAGGACGGTTTGAGGTCAGAACAAGAACAATGTGCCAGAAAACATTAAAATTCTGAAGCCCATATCTTCTGAACCTGGACTTCAAATCTGGTAAGTGAACCATAAGAACGATCAGTGCGTTAAGCTTTATATTAAGCCAGATTTTGCAGAAATCGACTTGCGAACCCGCCACTGGACACAACACATGAACCCACTTTGCTGGAACACAATATGAGATGAGTCATCAATCATGGAGCAAGTCAAGACATAATTAGCAAATTATTGGCACATATTGACACCTTGCATGTATTAAATACATTGACTAGACTTTTGGTGCTACATAGTATTAAGTTTTGGCTTTGTATGATTTGGAGATAAGAAGGAATTAAATGTGAGTAAATGGCAGGAGGTGATTTCACGTGGGAAAATGAAAGAAGGCTCTTGAAATGGTCTTATTTAGCATTCACTCCCATTCAGTTCCATTGATGTATGTTTTCATTTTTTTTGCTAAGTTCTAAGTTCTTGTAATAGTGTTAATGGTGTAACTTTTGTTATTCAATTAAAATATGTTTTCTTTAAAGTAAAAATCAGTTGTTTTCATTTCTCTTATTCTATTTTTCTTAACTTAGTGACAAGTACCCAAAAGTGTAGTTTAAACTCCTTAATAGTATTACATTTAGGCCAATTATGTTTATAATAAATAAGATTTAGTAATGTTTACGTGTTTTTTTGTATTACAGGTCTTGAAGCTATTTATATGCTTAAAGATGCCATTTTTGCATAGAAAACAAGTCAAGATGATTGCTAGAAGAGTTCTATGTTTAAAGCCCAAGAATCAAGAAGAAAAAGCCTTTCAAACCCAGTCAAAGTCAATTTAGGTAGAAAAAGAACATAAAATGTAACAGAATTTCAAATGGGCGTATCTTTGGACTCGGGCGTCAGAATTGGGCCTAATTTATGCCAAAACGACTGGCTCAGAATAAGCTTTACAATGGATCTAGACTTGCCCCAATCAGAGCTGTAAAAGTGGACTACAAGGGTACTGAAGTAATTTCTAGTAACTGTGACCTCTTTAGACTTAACCTAATGGAATTTGGGCTCTATTAGAGGCCCAAAGTCCCCTTTTTGGCCCATGCATGAAAATGTAACCCTAACCCTTTCTTATATATAGAGGGTTAAGTCTAAACAAAACTTGGCTACTCCCACTTTAGTTTAGTTGTAATTAGGGTTATCTCTTTCTCTCTCTCCTTTTTTTTTTAGAATAGTTTAGTTTAGTTTAGGTTAAGTAGTTTAGTTTGTAGCCTCCATTAACACCATCAATAAAAGCTTTAGTTATATTTAATCTTCTTTACATTATGTCATTATATTATTGTTTTAGTATGATTCCGATGACACAAGGCTAAACCTCCATTAGAGGGGGTTTATGAAGCCATGTGAGGATGACTGTTAGTAGTTTGCTTGTTGTTTAGAATAGAGTTTCAAGTTCAATTCTTATGATTGTTTAGAGATAAAAGTCATAAGAGTTGAACTAGGGTTTAGAGCCACCATCAAAGAGATTTGTGGTGGAGTTAAACTCTCATGCTAGTGGAACCTTGATCAGAGACGACTTGGTCTTCACTAGGGATCAAACAATCGATTCGATGACTAAACTAATAGTTAATCAAATTATGTGGTGGATTAACCATCTCTATATCTTTTTCTCATCTTAAAAATCACTATTTTAACATATTTATTTACTGTTTTCATAGTCTAAAATATTACTCTCTCATTAGTGCAATAGTTGTTTAGTATAAACTCATGTCAAGTACGTGCAAACAAGAGTGGTTCGAACACGACTACTCTCCTCTTACCAACATGTTTAGAGAGTATAATATGGATTGATTAGCATGTTTTAGTACTGTTTTAACTACTATTTTCACTCTATTGAAATTAAGTTATCACTTAGCATAGCCCAAATTTGCATATCATTTCACTCCCATGATCATGAGTTAAAACCTTCCTAAGGGGAGGGTTGATGATGCTCATGTGAGGATCAGGCTACGACTTTGGAATCCAAAAGCATTACTTAAGCACTTAGGAATCATTTTACATCCTTTCACAAAATGACAGTGATCGACCAAGTTTAGAGCCTGGAGCTCAAGATGAGCTTGCATGCGCGACCTAGGTGACACTGGGGCTAGTCGCGCGCACAAGTCTCTGGTGAATACATACCCTTAGATTTGACCGACTGATGTAGAATGAAACCAGGGGTTGAATGGATATTTCAGAGATGAAATCTCAGTTCAACTCTTTATGCTAGCAGGATGGACTTAGAGATAAGTACATCTTGCTAGGGATCGATACTCAAATCTGTTTTCGGGTTTGTCTATGAACCTAAAACGGATTATAGGTGGTAGTGATCATGCTTTCTAAAAGAAATGTAGCTAGACTTTGCATGAGTAAGATTAATCCTCTACCTATTTTTCTCTTTCTTTCTCATTTAAGAAAACAAAACTTGTAATTTTTAGATAACTTGAGTAGTAAGTCATCTTTAAGAAGTAGAAATCTATCAAAGCAAAAATCCTTCTCACTAGTTCCCTTTGAAGCATAGTTCAGTTGTGATAAAAGGTCTGTCTTAAGGTTTGGACGAATACCTTACTCAAATTATACACACAAAATCCATGAGTAAGGTAATATTGATGAATGGTACCATTAAGGTTTTGAAATCGAAAACTTCAATCTAGCAAAAGTACTGTCATCACCTATTTTCCTCTCTCTTTCTCATTTAAGAAAACAAAACTTGTAATTTTTAGATAACTTGCGTAGTAAGTCATTTTTAAGAAGTATAAATCTATCTAAAAAATCGTTCTCACTAGTTCCCTTGAAAGGATATTTCAGTTGTGATAAAATGCCTGTCCTAAGGTTTGGGCAAACACCTTACTCGAATTATACACACGAAGCCCGTGAGTAAGGTAATATTGACGAATGGTACCTTTAAGGTTTTGAAATCAAAAACATCAAACTAGAAAAAGTACTATCATCAAATGGCGCCGCTGCCATCCTAAAGACTCAAGGAATCTATGTTACAAGCTGGAATATCTCTTTCATCTCTCATTTTTGTTTGGTTTGCATTCGAATTTTACTCGCGTTTCGCTACTGATCCGGTAATGTCATTTTTTTCGCATGCAGGCACCTTTGACTCAGACCTGGAACAACAACTACATAACAATCTAAGTCCACTGTGAAAATTTGAGGTTTGGACGTGCAACTGTACACGCGCGCGTGAGTCATTTCTTCGCTCCCGCGAGTCGTACAAGTCACGCGCGCTACCCTTTTTGATCGCATGCACTAGCCTTTTGTACCAGTTGCAGTTCGGATTTCAGTGCAAGAACATCCTGTTCTGTGACACTCCAGTATTGTTATGAGTTCAGTGCATCTGTATTGGAATCTTCCAGTACCATCAGGACTTTATAATGTCCATGTGGATTGAATCGAACGTGTCGTTTCTTTGGTGAAATTACGGGACACTCACAGGTTCTAATTTTTAAATATAATATTTGCATGATTTACTTGTGTTTTATCTCATATGTATCATACAACATGATATGGACTATTATTTCCATGTTAGGATATATATATATATATATGAATGGTGTGTGTACGCATGTTCATGTATATATACGTTTGAGTGATTATGATTTGACTGATTATATTTATATATACGTATGAGTGGAATGTTTGTATAATAATTTGATTGTGTCAAGAAAGAGGAGAATATTTTAACGAGGGTTAAAATCTGAGTTGGGTAAGTTGTTTCTAAACCTTTCGGGGTGAAACTGCTCTCTATATGACATTCGCAATCTCACTGAGTATCGACGAAATCAAATTTTTATGCGATACATGCGTAGTTTAGTATATCATCATATTAGGTCTATAATACGTCACATGTTTAGTGGATATGTTTATATCACATGCTTAGTTTTTAGTTGTTATGCATGATAGGAACCTGTTAATCGCATGATTAGTGGGTAGTGTCTATAAAATGTTGACTAATACCTGTTTTTAACATTATCTACATTGTACAATATATTGCATGCTTTGTGTTTTCGTTCCCATATATTTCGTGCCTAAGAAAAAAAAATATAAAAATTCATAATTCATAAACATATTCCAACGGTGTCTAGGAAACTTGAAAGATTAAGGTTCTCTAATTAAGGAACGTGCTTACACGGAAAACCTCCCTCATATCTTTCATGTGACCTGGCTGTTGGTTTATTCACACGTATTCATTGCGTCACTACTACATTAGTAGCAGCTCAGGCTTACGTTGTTCGCTTCTCATGTTTAGGTCAATGATAAAATACATGTAAAAATTTGTTCCTTATGTGCCTCAGATTTCAACCTTGTGCTTGCATGAGATTAATGTTTGGTCATAGTAAGGAATTTGAACATACTATCGTAGGAGAAAATACGATAGGCAATTACATAAGTTCTCACCTCAACAAAGTTCTTCATCTATTAATAAAAATCATCAAAATCCTTTGTCGCCATCAACTCCATTTGTTATGGCAGACGAAACTCCACCAGCTGAGAAGCCCCTTTCGGACTTCTATACTGCCTTACAGGAAGGACTTTCTTCTTGCATCAAACTCGAGGAAATTGAGGGTGATTTTTGAATCCCGCCCAAAGTTTTTGGATTGTTACCTGTTTATCATGGTTTATACCATGAGAAACCGTACAATCACCTTCGTCGGAATCAGCAAGTAGCCACCACATTCCAACATCCATCCGTCTTTAACGAATAAGTCTTGCTAAGGTTGTTTTCTTTCACCTTAGCTGATAAAGCTTCAGTTTGGCTAGCAGGCCAACAACCACAATCCCTCGACACATGGGACAAACTTGTGCAATCTTTCATGGTCAAATTCTACACTCAGAAGAAAACTACTGAAATGTTTCAGAAGATACAATTCTTTCGCCAACATCCGCATGAATCCTTTACGGAAGCATGGAGTCGATTTACCAATCTTCTTTTGGAATGTTCCCATCATAAACTCGACACCACTGTCCTCATCCATTCATTCTTTAATGGTTTTTCCAATCATAAAAAAGAAACACTTAATATCATGAACATTGGTTGTTTCATGGACAAAAGGGCTACTGAGGCATACACTTTTCTTGAAAAACAAGCAACGAGTGGTACTGATAAATGTAACAAACTAAAACTAGATTTCTCTAACTTATTCTTACGTTATCAATTATTTATTTCCTACTCTCACATATATATTCATGCAATATATAGAGTACGGAATCGTTCCACTCTTAACTCTCTAGACTTAAACGAATTCAACTAATTAAACACAAGGAAACAATGGTGAGAGCAATATTTATGGATGTGAATTTATACTATGAAACTAAATATATGAATTTAACTTATACTAATTTAATTAAAGCAATTGAATATGACTTGAATAAAATATAGAGAAGAATAGAGAGAGATTGAAATCTACTTTTTAATTTCTTAACATGCTAGCATAGATTTGTATAGAAAACCCTAGTCTAGATATTCTCACACAAGGTTAAAATATAAAGACTAGACCTTTAATGATCCCTAATTACTTTATACTATCTCTAGTCATAAACTAATTAGCATGAGAGAAAGCTTGTTCCCATTCTCATGGCAAACTCACTATTATCTAGTTTAGGTTAAACTCTTCTTATCTCTAAGTGAAGAAAAACCTAAACTTGAAACCCTAAACAACAAATCTATACTAACAAATCAAGTCCTCTCAAAGCTTCATTCAAACTCCCTCTAATGGGAATTTAGCTTTGATTCATGGGACTATCATGAACAAAACAATGAAAAGAAGATATAATAGAAAGAGAAGCAATTGAATTGAATAATAATAATAACTTGAAGGTATTTTAATGGAGGTTTTATGGAGCCTACAATTATAAACCCTAATTACTTAAACTATACTAAATTAAATTCAAACTCCCTCTAATGGGAGTTTAGATTTGATTCATGGGACTATCATGAACAAAAGAATGAAAAGAAGACATAATAGAAAGAGAAGCAATTGAATTGAATAATAATAATAACTTGAAGGTATTTTAATAGAGGTTTTATGGAGGCTACAATTAGAAACCTTAATTACTTAAACTATACTAAACTAAAAAAAGGGGAGAGAGAGAGCAAAATTATTCTATCTAATGGGAGAGAGAGAATAGAGTTTTGCCTTTATCCTCTTTATATAGGACAGGGTTAGATTTACAATTTAGTGCATGGGCCTAAAACCTAATTACTTAAGTCTAAAAAGGGTTTCTCTGTGGGAATTTACTACAATACCCTTTTTGTCCACTTCTACTACTATAATTGGGTCAAGGCTTGGACTATTAGAAAGCTCTTTTCGAGCTGGTAGTTTTGACTTATAATAGGCCCAATTCTAAGGTCTGAATCCAAAGATACGGCCTGTGTAAGTTCTATTGACTTTTCTGCTCTTTTTCTACCTGCGTTGACTTTCACTTTTCAGCTTTGACTATGCTTTAAAAAGCCTTTTTCTCCTTGAAACTTGGGCTTTAATCATATAATTTCTCTAGCAAGCAATTTGACTAATTTCTCTTGCAAAATTGACGTATTTCTTCACATAATTGATTTCAAGACCTGGAATACACAAAAACACGTAAACATTACTAACTCTTATTTATTATAAACATAATTGACCTAAATATAATACTATTAAGGGGTTGAAACTGCAGTTTTGGGTTCTTATCAGGTACCTATTGGGGTAACACTGATTTTTCCAGATCATCTAAGGACACTGTACCTAAAGCTACATCTGTGTTTGAGGTAAAACCTGATCCAGAATTAAAAATCTTGATCGAATCCCTAACAATGAAGGTAGATGCTCTCGTAGTACAAGTAAACGATAAAAAAACCAAAATAGGTAATGAACGTTAACACTTCCCCATGTCTTGTTTGCCTAAGTCCTGACGATCCTGATGCCTATTGTCCATTGCTATATGATTCCACTGTCCAAACATCTGAAGAAGCTTGTGTGTTCAACATACCTAATGCACCATGGAGACAGCATCTGAACTTCGCTTGGCGACCGAATACACAATAGATGGCTCCTCCAGGTTTTGCTAATCCGCCTGTTAGACCATCCACCAACTATATTCCATACCGTCAAGGAAATAATCAGCATTACCAACAAGGCCAAAATCAGTTTCCAAGTAATTCCAATACTAACTACCAAAACAACCGCAGCCTTGTTCCAGCCAATCCAAGTTACGACTATCATCCTCAGCCCATCAACAATAACCGTGACCTAGTTCCTGTTGCATCACCACCTGTGCAACTCGCTACTGATAAGACGAGTGAGACTTTCTTGGCTTACATGAACCAACAGTCTCAAATCTTGATGTCCATCCAACAATCGCTTCAACTTTTAGCACAGGAATAAAGTCAGAAAGGTATGTTTCTGGGACAAGCAGTTCCAAACCCTAAGCCAGCAAACACTGCCGTTGAACTCAACACTGCTCCAGGTACAAGTAATCCAAACTAGGGTGAGGTGAATGCAATCACTACTCTTCGATCTGGCAAAACCGTAGATGTATCAGCCTATTTTGCGACCACCGAGGTGACATGTCTGCTGGCCCAAAGTAGAGTAAGAAAGTAGAGGCGCGAAGCACCGGATCGTGACCGCGGCACCTTGAAAGGGGACAGGCCGTACAGAGGCAGGTGAGAAAAGTGCGGTTAGAGTCAAAGAAGAGGCAACTTAAAGGGGAAGGAACGGGGGTACCGAAGCGGGGCCGCGGAACCCTAAGAGTACAGGTGTGCAAAGGTGGACCGAAGGATGGGAGGCAGATCAAAGGAGGAAAGGAGAGGAGTGGTGATATAAAAAGGAATAGTAGGAAAGAAGGAAGGGAAGAAAGAGAGAGGAAAAAAGAAAAAGAGAGGAAAAAAGAAAAAGAGAGGAAAAAAACCAAGACCTAGGATCTTGTGAGAATTTCTGTTCATACATTTGGCGCCGTCTGTGGGGACGAGGTAGGTACACGATTTGGGAAGAAGGGAAAATTGCAGAACATGGCTCCAGCTAAGAGAGGAAGAGGTAGAGGAATAGGGAGAGGATGAGGTAGAGGAAGACCGAGGAGGGAGGAGGCTGTTCCAAATGAAACGGCGAGTGTGGAAAACATAGAGGTGGGGGAAGAGGAGGTTGAAGCTTCGGTGGCTGAGGCGACTAGGTTGCTTCAGGAGGAGGTAGGTAGACTTAGGGAAGAGAATGATGAGTTGAGGAGAGAAAGAGAAGACACTCAGGGGGGAGTAAAAACAGCAGTACCTGCGGATAGTGAAGTGGAAGTGCAAAACGAGGAACTTCCTTAGGCAACTGGGGCGAACCATGTAGGAGGCATTACCATGGAAATGGTGCAGGCGATGATCGAAAGAGACAGAGAGGCTAACCGCGCGGTGGAAAAGGAGAATCACAGCATAGTCCAAAAGGTGGTGGATAAGCTGAATCATAATCCACTTGTTGACTCGGTCTAGAATTCTGAGGTACCCAAGAGGTTCATGCAACTGCTGTTTGAAAGGTTCAATGGAAAAGGAGATCCGGCTGACCATTTGCATCACTTCAGGCAGCAGATGTCGTTGTGGCAAGAGGCAAAGTATGATGGACTCCATTGCATGATGTTCTTTGCTAGTCTGAAAGGGGGAGCTTCCGATTGGTATTATCGGTTGGCGTCGCGGAGTATACAAAGGTTTGAGGAATTGGAACAAGCTTTTGTGAATCACTTCATCCATCAGAAGAAGAGGGTAGTTGATGTAGCGGATCTCTTTAATGTCAAACAGAAGTCCGACAAGAAACTCAGAGATTTCTTGTGCAGATTTAAGGAAGAGACGCTTAGGGTGGAAAATTTGGATGAGCGCACCGCGGTCATAGCATTCCAACATGGATTGAAGCAGGGAACCTGGGTGCATGAATCAGTATCTAAGATTGAAGTTACCACCTTGCATGCTTTGTACTTGAAGGTGGAAAGATACATCAGATATGAGGATATTTTGTAGAGAAACAGTAAGGAACACAAGAAACCCGACAAGTCAGTGCACGCCGTGGCCGCAGAGGACAGGAGAGACAGGGACAGGGCCGCGGCAAAAGATGGAGGAACCTACAGAGGGGAGACACAGAGAGCGGAGAGAGGCAGAGACCAAGCCCGAAGGGAGTACAAGGAGAGAAAGCCTTACCACAAAATATATTTAACTCCACTGAACAAGCCGTTGGAGGAAATCCTGTCGCCGCTGCTCAAGGGATAGTAGCATTACGAAGAACTGCGGAGCTCACCTAAGGAGATAGAATGAAAGCTGTTTTGTGCGTATCATCAGGTCAGAAATCATATTACCAATGAGTGCTTTGCTTTACAATGGTTAGTAGAGAGAATGATTGGGAGAGGACAGCTGAAGGAGCATGTCAAGGAAAGGCAGCCGATCGAAAGGGTTCCTACTGCGGCCCGAATCATGGGCACAATAAATGTTATTTTCAGTGGTGAAACGCTGGGGAGGAACGCCTACCGAGATAAGGTGAAGAGGATAGCCAGTCTACAACAGATAAATGAAGTTGTGAGCAATCCGCGACCAGTTCCAGGAGGTAGCAAAGGGAATGATAGTATAGAATTCACTCTAAAGGATCTGGAGTCGGTGAGCTCGCCTCATAAGGATGCGCTGGTGATTACCATAATAATGGGGAATTACATGGTGAAAAGGGTGCTGATAGACTGTGGGAGTTTAGTGGATTTGCTATTTCAGAGCGCGATGGAAGAAATGGGCATAGAAAGGAAGCAGATGAAGCCCCCTCAGACCAACTTGTTTGGGTTCAATGGCAGCATGACTGAGCCATTAGGGGAACTAGTACTGCCGGTGACCGCGGGGCTGGTGACCACTTTCACCCGATTCCTGGTAGTGGATACTAACTCCCAATACAACGTGATCCTGGGAAGAAAATGGATTCATGAGATGAAGGCAGTCCCATCTACTTATTACCAAGTGATCCGCTTCCCGACGAATGGAGGGATGTACAAGATAAGGGGTGATCAGGTTGCGGTACAGAACATCCACTAGGTGACAACGAAGGGTCTGGGCCGCGCACCTAGTAAAAAGGCGCCAGAGACAGGGGACAAGCTAGCATAGCAATTACAGACCGCGGCTAGAGAAAAGAGGCCGCTCGTCCGGGGCAAGACAATGGACGAGATTGAGGTCGTGAACATCGGGGTAGCAGAGGAGAAGAAGTTTGTAAACGTAGGGGCAAGTTTGTCAGAGGATTGGAAAAGGAAATTGATTGCCTTGTTAACGGAGAACATCGATGTATTTGCATGGCCGATCGAGGACTTCCAGAGTTAGCATGTCACAGATTGTATATGTGGGAAGGTGCCCACCCAGTCTAGCAGAAAATGAGGAGTATGAAACCATAGTATGCATAGGGAATTCGAGAGGAGGTTAAGAAGTTGAAAGATGTTGGAATCATCCGCGAATGCAAGTTTACTGAATGGCTGTCGAACGTGGTAGCGATACCGAAAAAGAATGGGAAAGTAAGAATGTGCGTGGATTTCACGGACGTCAACAAGGAATGTCCGAAGGATTGCTACCCGATGCCATGGATAGATGAGTTGGTGGACTAGATCGTAAAGTATAAGTTATTTTCATTTATGGACACGTCCATGGGCTATAATCAGGTGGTGATGTACGACCCGGACCAAGAAAAGACAGCGTTCATAGTAGAAGGAGAAATGTACTGTTACACCAGAAAGCCTTTTGGTCTAAAGAATGCGGGGGCAACATTTCAGTGAGTGGGGGAGAAGATGTTCGAGACTAAAATCAGAAAGAAGATGGAGATCTATATAAATGACATGGTAGAAAAGAGTATGACTGAAGAGGAGCATTTGGAGGGTCTGAAAGAGACATTCTCTATACTGTAGAGACACAAGCTGATGTTGAACCCAGAGAAGTGTACATTTAGGGTGACATCCAGAAAGTTCTTGGGGTATATAGTCACATACCGCGGAATAGAGGCGAACCCGGACCAGGTTAAAGCCTTGTTGGAAATGCCATCTCCGCAGAACGTGAAAGAGGTTCAGAGGCTGGCTGGTAGAGTCGTGGCACTCAATAGGTTCATATCTAAGTCCTCGGATAAGTGTCGACCCTTGTACCTACTATTAAGGAGGACGACTGACTTCCAGTGGACCAAGGCATGTGAAAGGGCTTTTCAGGAATTGAAAGAATATTTGGGCAAGGCCTCGATCCTATCGCGGCCAGGGCAGGGGGAGAAGCTGTATTTATACTTGGGGGTGTCAGAGTGTGCAATTAGTTTAGTGTTGATAAGGATGGTGGGCAGGGTAGAAAGGCTAGTGTACTTCCAGAGCAAAACAATGTTAGACGCCGAAACAAGGTATAGTAGGATTGAAAAGTATGCCTTGGCTCTGATCTTCTCTACACTCAAGTTGAAACCATACTTCGATGCTCATTCGGTGGTAGTGGTGACCAACTTGCCACTCAAACAGGCACTGAAGACAGAGAAATCAGGGAGAATGTTGAAATGGGCTGTGCTGCTCAGTTCGTATGACATTGAGTACTAATCCAGAACCTCAGAGAAGGCCCAGGCAATGGCAGAATTTTTGGCCGAGTTTCCGGTCGAGGACCCAACCTGGGGGGAGGAGATGATCATGAAACCGGAGGCGGACCAAAACCACGACCTGGGACATGCGAAATGGATAGAGAGTCTTTGCAGACGGGTCCGCTACCGACCGGGTAATGGCATTGGGGTGGTGCTGGTTATCCCAGAGAATACTCGCCTATAGTTATCAATGAAGTTGGGTTTTGCGGCCTTGAACAACGAGTCTGAATATGAGGCAGTGATAGTGGTGATGGAGTTGGCCAAGGACTTGGGTGTGCATGAACTAACAATATATTCTGATTCAAATTTGGAAATATGTCAAGTCAATGGAGGATTCGCGGTGCAGTGCCCAAGGATGGCAAAGTAACTAGAGGTATTACGGAGAAAGGCAGGATAATTCGAGAAAGTCAGTTTTGCTCACCTAGGCAGGGGACAGAATAGACACGCCGACGCCTTGGCATATGTTGCAGTGGTACTTCTTGGGATAGAAGGTAGATCTATTGAAGTCAGGGTGCTGAGCAAACCCAGCATCGCGGAGGACGAGAGGTTGTGCCTGACTACTGAGCAAGAGCACAGATGGATGGAACCCATCAAGAGTTACCTTTTGGGGATAGAAATAGAGGACAAGAGGGAAAGGAGGAGAATGGAACAGAGGTCACAGAGATACGTTCTGCTGAATGGTGAGTTATATCGGCAGAGTGTCAGTGGACCGCTCCTGAAATGCCTGGGACCGCAGAAGATGCAAGAGGTGTTGGGTGAGGTTCGCGAAGGAAATGTGGAAGCCACTCAGCTGGAAGGACAACTGCTCACCGGCTGCTATCACAGGGGTACTTTTGGCCCCATATGAAGAGAGATGCAACCGAGTATGCCAAGAGATGCCAGAAATGCCAGATCTTTGTGCCCCTGATACATGCGCCTGCCAAACCGCTACACAAGGTCTTTAGCCCATGGCCTTTCGCTATGTGGGTATTGGATGTCGTCGGACCTCTGCCTATGGCCAGTGGGAAAAGGAGGTTTATGCTAGCCGCGACTGATTATTTTACGAAATGGGTTGAGGGTGTGGCTTTGCAGTAGGTGAAGGAGGAACAGGTGAGAAAATTCTTGTGGGAGAATATAATATACAGATTCGAACTACCGCACACCATCATCGCGGACAACAGAACACAGTTCACAGGGGGGAAAGTGAGAGCCTTCCTCCAAGCCTTCAAAGTGAAGCAGGGTTTTTCATCCCCTTACAATCCAGAGGGGAATGGACAGGCAGAGTCTTCAAACAAATTGATCATGGATAACCTAAAGAAAAAGCTGGAGGAACGCAAAGGATGTTGGGCATATGAGTTATACCATGTACTGTGGGCATACCGCACGACACCGCAGACATCTACAGAAGAATCCTCGGTCGCGATGGCCTATGGGGTAGAGGCAGTGATCCCTGTGGAAATGATGGAGTCAATAACTAGAACTAAGGCTGTGGAAAAAGGGGTTAATGAGAAAATATTGACTTGGGAACTGAACCTTACAGAGGAAAGGAGAGACGCCGCACGCATTAGATTGGAAGAGTACCACCGGAGGTTGTAGAGATAGTATAACAAGCGAGTGAAGCTGCAGAAGTTTAATGTCGGTGATCGGGTGCTTTGGAGGGTGACCCCAGCTACCAAGGAAGAGACAGACGGGAAGTTAGGACTAATTGGGAGGGACCATACACCGTGGTGGATGATGGAATGTCCGGCACCTATAGGTTACAAACACACCAAGGGGAGAGCATCAAGCGGCTGTGGAACATCAGGATGTTAAAGAAATTCCATGAGTAACTTTGCCATTAGTGTTTTTAATTAAAGAAAATTGTATTTGCTTCATTCGAGCCTTGTAATGGTATTTTGAGTTAGCTACTATTTTAATGAAAGCAATAGCAAATTTCCTTCATCTAATAAGTGTGCATCCGTTCATGTGTGGATAAGGTTAGGGGCAGCGGACAGTGGGTTCCAAACTCAATAGCAACTCCTTAGTCAACTTGAAGGAAAGCCGGGTGGCCCGGGCATACTCAGCGGCCCTCAACATATCCACGGCCAACTTGGGGGCACGCTGAGTGGCCCAGGCATACTCAACGGTCCTCAACATCTCCTTAGTCAACTTGGGAGCAAGTTGAGTGGCCCGGGCATACTCAGCAGCCCTCAACATCTCCACGGCCAACTTGGGGGCATGTTGAGTGGCCCGGGCATACTCAGCGGTCCTTAACATCTCCTTAGTCAACTTGGGGACAAGCTGAGTGGCCCGGGCATACTCAGCGGTCCTCAACATCTCCTTAGTTAACTTGGGGGCAAGCTGAGTGGCCCGGGCATACTCAGCGGACCTCAGCATCTCCACGGTCAACTTAGGGGCACGCTGAGTGGCTCGGGCATACTCAGCGGCCCTCAACATCTCCACGGCCAACTTGGGGGCATGATTAGTGGCCCGGGCATACTCAGCGGCCCTCCACATCTCCAAGGCTAACTTGGGGGCATGCTGAGTGGCCCGGGCATACTCAGCGGTCTTCAACATCTCCTTAGTTAACTTGGGGGCAAGCTGAGTGGCCCGGGCATACTCAGCAGCTCTCAACATCTCCACGGTCAACTTGGGGGCATGTTGAATGGCCCGGGCATACTCAGCGGCCCTCAACATCTCCACGGCCAACTTGGGGGCACGCTGAGTGGCCCGGGCATACTAACTGGCCCTCAACATCTCCATGATCAACTGGAGGGCACGCTGAGTGGCCCGGGCATACTCAGCGGCCATCAACATCTCCACGGACAACTAGAGGGCATGCTGAGTGGCCCAGGCATACTCAGCGGCCCCCAACATCGCCAAAGTAAACTTAGTGGAAAACCAAACGTCCCCAATCCTCCTACGGAAACGACAGCGGGACGCTTATGACATGTGCAAGTGCCAGTGTGGAACCAGACAATAAGTAAATAGGGAGGGATTGCAACACAATTACAAAAGATGAATGTATTGATTGCAATGATTTTCCACCAAACGAGTGTTGAACAAGAAATTGAGGCCCACCGTGGTCTGCTGGGACTACCCAGAAATCCAGACATGGGGGTTATAACAAAAGGTCAGATCATCGAAGATCAGATTTAAACGGTGCAGCATGCTAAGCTAACAGACAGAGGGAAATCCAAGTATGCTTCATTTCAAATCGCCCGAGGCGTCCTCTTGCATGCCACCCTCCTCCGCCGCTTCGGTGGATTCGTCCACATCAATGGGAGATGTTGACACCCCAGGAGTAGCAATGGCTTCCGTCTCAAGAGCAGGGGAGATGGCTGCGGAGTCGGTGGGAGCCAAAGCAGGAGACTGTTCAGGGAGAAGACGTCTGGCGGAAGTTAGAGCTTCCAGCTGTTGGTTCAATTCTCGGGCGATCTTCTTGGCGGCCAGGGCCTTGAAGTGTTCATCGGCATCTAAAATGGAATGGACATAACAAGAAGGGGGATAAGAGTGATGATGGGTACCTAACGAAGGGGATAATGAATGAAAGACGAAAGAAAAAAGATAGATAAAAAAAAAAAAAAAAAAAAAAAAAAGAGAAATGTAAACTTGACCAGTGAACTTACACTAAAAGGGAGACTAAGGGGTGTAGACGCAAATCTGAATAAGGAGAGTAGTCACCAAGTGGAGCTGAAGCGGGATGCAAGGGTAGCTTCACCGGTGGGAGCAGGATAGAAGCAAGGTGCACGCAAGGAAGGAAACGAAAGAAAAAGGGAGTGATAGAAAATAAAGGTAGGGTGTGAAAAGAAAAGTGAAGAGTTGTGAAGATGGAGGGGTGCATAATGAGGGCGTTTGGGCATGATTTGATAAGTCAAGGGCAAAACAATAAAAGGGAGCACGCATATGGCAAAGAGGGCCATTCAGTGGTAAATGCGTGGCATCGCAAGAATCGAAGAGACAGGGCTAGTTGGGCGTATGCTGTAGGGCACGTGCCTAGGGATGCCTGGTAAGGGCTCGAAGGTCTAGGCAGGAGGTAACGTGGTTGTCAGAAGGGTTTGAATGGTTGATTGGTGACAAGACAGCTCGATAGGCTGCTAGCTATTGAGTCTCGGCCCACAAATTCATGTAGATTCGCGGCCGAGAGGGGCATCTGTATCAGCCTATTTTGCAACCACCGAGGTGACATATCCACTACCCCAAAGTAGAGTAAGAAAGTAGAGGCGTGAAGCACCGGATCGTGACCGCGGCACCCTGAAAGGTGACAGGCCGTATAGAGGCAGGTGAGAAAAGTGCAGTCAGAGTCAAAGAAGAGGCAACTTAAAGGGGAAGGAACGGGGTACCAAAGCGGGGCTGCGGAACCCTAAGAGGACAGATGTGCAAAGGTGGACTGAAGGATGGGAGGCAGATCAAAGGAGGAAAGGAGAGGAGTGGTGATATAAAAAGGAACAGTAGGAAAGAAGGAGGGGAAGAAAGAGAGAGGAAAGAAGAAAGAGAGAGGAAAAAAACCAAAACCTAGGATCTTAGAGGTGAGAATTTCTATTCATACAGTAGATAATCAAATATGTATGCCGGATGATCACCCAATTGCAGCTGAAACTCCCAATGTACCTGTTTCTGATGTTGAACCTACACTGAAAGCACCAATTCCAACCAAGTCACGGTCCACGACATTGGGAAATGAGCATGCTGATCCGTATGCAAATTCCGACCCAAGGCACCATTTTCGGCATGTTTTGCAAAGAACAGACTTGATGAAAATTTTGATGAGATTCAAGAAACGTTCAAGAATTTAACCATCAACTTACCATTTCTCAAGGCCCTTAAACAATTGTCAAAACATGCAAAGTTCCTGAAAGATAAGTGCACCACAAAAAGGAGAACGAATGTTCCTCAACAAGCGTTCCTCACCGAACAGTTCACTTCCATCACTGAATCTAATGGTATTGTCAAATACAAAGACCCTGGTAAACCAACCATTCCATGCACATTGGGAGACAAATATATTGCTACTAGACTACTAGACCTAGGAGCAAGTGTGAACTTACTTCTATATTACCTGTTCAAATAGCTAGGTCTTCATGAGCTCAAACCTACCAATATGACTCTGCAGTTAGCCAATCGCTCGATCAAATATCCCAAAGACATTGTGGAAAATGTCCTCGTAAAAATCCAAGACTTTTACTATCCCGTTGATTTTGTCATTCTAGATAAAGAAGTTGCCTGTGACTCCATTCCTATCATCTTAGGGTGTCCTTTCCTTACTATTGTAAATGCCCTAATAAATTGTCGGGATGGTTCCATGACCATGTCCTTCGGAGATCTTTCTGTCGAAGTAAATGTTTTCAAGTTAATGAAACAAATTTCAGATGCTAACATTGATGGTGAGATTAGCATGGTTGGTAGTCTCGTGCAAGAGTATTTAACAAAATCTTTTCCTGATGATGAAGTGCACCAATTTCTTTATTTTGGTGTTTCTAAATTTGATGTTGTCTCATATAGTAATGACGTCAACGCGTTACTAGAGTCAGTACCACTATTTGACCCTTCTATTGTGACGCCTCGCGATTTGGAAAACATCAGTTTGTCTTCTCTGTTGAAGATGAATTTCCTCATGAATCATTGATCCCCAATCCTCCCACTCCAAATTTAAAGCTCCTTCCTTCGTATTTAAAATACGTACATCTTGATCTAGATGGCAGTCACCCAATTATCATTTCATCCAAGTTGACTGCAGATCAAAAATGTTGTTTAATTCATGTCATTCAAAAACACCATTCTGTGTTTGGATGGTCTTTAGATGACATCAAGGGTATTGACCCTAGTGTGTGCACCTATCACATACATCTTGAAGAAGGAGCAAATACGTCGCGTGAACCTCAATGTCGTCTGAACCCCACCATAAAGGATGTGGTGCGGGAGGAAGTTTTAAGATTGCTTGATGCGGGTATATATACCCTATCTCTGATAGTGTTTGGGTAAGTCCAATCCACGTTGTCCAAAAGAAGTCTTGCATTATAGTTGTGCGAAATGAAAATGATGAATGCATCTCCACTCGCATCCTAGTGAAATGGAGAATTTGCAGTGACTATCACAAACTTAATGCGGTAACTCGTAAAGATCACTTCCCACTTCCCTTCGTTAACCAGATGCTTAAACGTTTAGTGGGTCATGCATATTATTGTTTTCTTGATGGATATTCCGACTATTTTCAGATTGTTGTCGATCCTGCAGATCAAGAAAAAACAACTTTCACTTGTCCCTTTGGCACCTTTGCGCATAGACAAATGCCTTTTATCCTTTGTAATTCCCCTGGTACATTTTAACGTTGTATGCTTCACATCTTCAGTGATATGGTTGAACGTTTTATGAAATTTTTCATGGATGATTTCTCTATATATGGTAACTCATTCGATAGATGCTTATCAAATCTTTTCCAGGTTTTTCCGCGTTGTGAAGAGAAAAACATAGTCCTTAATTGGGAAAAATGTCATTTCATGGTTACCAAAGGAATCATTCTAGGACATATTGTTTCCAAGGACGGAATATAAGTTGATAAAGTTAAAATTGAAAAGATTGCATCTCTTCCTATACTACGAATAGTTCGAGACATTTGTGATTTTTTAGGCCACGTAGGATTCTACAGGAGATTCATTCAAGATTTCTCAAAAGTTGCTCGACCTTTAACCAATCTCCTAATTAAAGATGCCATATTTGATTTCAATTTCAATTGTAAACAAGCTTTTGAGACTCTAAAAATCACCGTGACTACAACTCCTATCATTCAACCACCTGATTGGTCTAAACCATTTGAACTTATGTGTGATGCTAGCGACTATGCTATTGAAGCTGTCCTAGGTCAACGTTGAGACGACAAATACATTGTCATTTACTACGCTAGTAAAACTCTTAATGAAGCTCAACATAACTATACCACCACTGAGAAGGAGTTCCTAGCTGTTGTATATGTCTTGGATAAGTTTTGTCCATACCTAGTTGGTTTTTCGACCATCGTCTACACTGACTATGCCGCACTTCGGTACCTACTCGCAAAAAAAGATGTGAAATAGAGATTGATCTGATGGATCCTTCTCTTGCAAGAGTTTACTCTTGAAATCAGAGATAAAAAAGGTTACGATAATGTTGTTGTCGACCATTTATCATGGCTCGTTAGTGATGCTGATAGTGATTCTAATCCCATATGTGATTTCTTCCTTGATGAGCACTTGTACTCAGTCTTTTCCTCTCCCTGGTACAGTGATATAGTCAATTACCTTGTCACCGAGGAAGTCTCTTCCTCTTGTTCTCGTTCTGACCATAAAAAGATCTTATCCATTATGAAATATTATTTCTTGGATAAGATCTACCTCTTCAAGTATTGTTCAGACCAACTCATACGCCGTTGCATTCCCGACTGGGAACATAATGACGTGTTATCCTTTTGCCATGAAAAATCTTATGGTGGTAATTTCAGTGGCAAGAAAATTGTTTAGAGATACACATGAGCATTGCAAAGCATGCACCCACTGCCAGCAGCTGGGTCACATTACTCAACGTAATATGATGCCCTTAAATCTAATTCTAATTGTGGAAATTTTTTATGTTTGGGGCATCGACTTCATGGGTTCCTTCCCTAATTCTCATGGGATTCTCTACATTCTGGTAGTTGTTGACTACGTATCAAATGGATTGAGGCAATAACATGTCAGGCTAATGACCATAAGACCATCACAATTTTTGTAAAGGAAAATATTTTCTCTCGTTTTGGTGTTCTAAGGGCTATCATTAGTAATGGAGGAAAACATTTTTGTAATAAAATTTTTGAGTCATTATTAAAGAAATATGGAGTAACCCACAATGTGGCAACTCTATATCATCCTCAGACTAGTGGCCAAGTAGAAGTATCTAATAGAGTTAATCAATCTAGGAAAGACTGGTCTCTCCGACTGTCCGATGCTGTGTGGGCATAAAGAACGGTCTTTAAGACACCTATAGGGATGTCTCCTTACCGCCATGTTTTTGGAAAACCTTGTCATCTGCCGGTTGAACTTGAGCATCGTGCTCTATTGGCCATCAAAAACCTCAATTATAATATTAATGTGGTAGGCGAGACGTAAAAATTGCAAATAAATGAGCTTGAGGAAATTCGAAGTGATGCATATGATCTCTCGAAATCTAATAAAGCCAATATGAAAAGAGTGCACGACAAACACATTTTGCAGAAGGATTTCAAAATTGGTCAAAAAGTTTTGCTTTACAATTTAAGATTACACATTTTTTCAGGAAAACTGAAAACACGATAGTCTGGTCCTTTCATTATTTCTGCTGTCACCCCTTATGGGGCTGTCTTCAAAAAATCTAAATGATAACAGTGAATTTCAAGTAAATGGTCAACGCCTCAAACATTACCACGAGTTACGCTCTCCAGATTTTGAAAAGACTCTTCTACAAGATCCAGTCTGCATAGACTAAAAGATTTGCTGATGTACTTCCTTCAACGTATGTTAAAATAATGGAGTACACCATTTTGGTAGTCGGGCCCTCTTTTCTTTTCTTCTCTCATATCACTTGGACTGTGTGGTTGTAAACAGCTGGCGGTCACTTAATGGGTGGCCTACAATGTGATTAGCACTTCAAAGAGGTTTGACATTAACAAGATGTTTCTTAACCTCAGAGGGATCCTGTAGGAGAGGAAGGAAAATTTCTACGTGGTGCATTTCCTCAGCGATATCATTACTCATGCCACAAGCAGGTCATCTCCTCTTGTTGTTCTTGTTACATAAATAATGCTTCATTTGGGTTTCCAGTCTGCTACTACTTTAATTCCCACGAGGCCTTTTGAAAACTTTGGGATTTTTGAGACCTGTGTAATGAATCACTGGGACCATCCAGAGAAAGTAGCAGCAGAGCACGATCACGTGCCTGCTCCTCCATCCCCTCCACATTTCTTTGATGAGGCTTCCATAAGAGATATGCGTCACTCAATGGACACCCTCTGCTCGATTAACACTTGTATGCGCAACATGTTCACTCACTAAGTGAATATGGAGCACTCCATGGGGCGAATTTCTGAACTTGATGTGAGCTAGGCAAAATGAGTTCTAGCGCATGATAATGGCCAACCAGCACCAGTTTCAGGGTCAAGTGCTGCAGTCTCTAGAGGATCTCCAGGATTAGCTAGCCAGTTTGGGAGCTCGTCGTGCACGTCGTCGTCGTATCCGGGCTCATCTTCCGCTAACCCTGAAGATTCACAGTAGCAACTTTAGTACTTCTAGTTTAATAATGACTTCTGTAATCGCATTTTATTTTTCTATTAGTGTATGTGGTGTGTCTATTAATTTCTCAAAAATTAAAATTGTATCTTAGGATGAAGTAAACGAGAAATTGTCTACGTTATAAGTTTATTGTCTTCCTTGTATATATACATATATATCGAAGTTAAAAAAAAAAAATTGTTGCATTAAGCATTGGGCCTAATGATTAAGTCCAACGGACTGATCCACAATTATGCCCAATGGTCTGATCCACCACTAGGCCCAACGGCTCTATCCAACACGTTTTTCCCCAAACAGTCATGTTTATTCCCTATAAATATCAACCCCACCTCACACTACTTAACTCATCCCATTCTCTACCTCTCCACAAATTAATTCTTCCACACTCTACTCTTTTATCGCATAATGGATCTGATTGAAAATTTTGAAAAGCAATAACGTGATGATGCATTCAAGGTTTTCATGCTAACAGTGTTGATTGTTGTCATATTGTTGGTAATGCATCTAGTCATCCAGAATATTTTTAGATCTATGTAATGTACATCTTTCATTTTCTTTAATATTTTTGTACATTAGCATGGGGTGTTAAATAATTTTCACACATTTGTACGGCTTACGTATTAAATGAAGAAATTCACTATGTTATATTTGTGTGTATTATTTGTATTTTTCTTTTATCATAAACAAAAAAAAAAAAATTAGAAAACCATAAATAAATTAAAAAATTAAAAAACTCACAAAACTAAAACAAGCTCGAATCATTGTGGTCAAATCAAGTCGCGCACGCTACTTGGGTATGCCTAAGGAAGGTAGCGTACGCCACTCTATAAGCTCTAACCAGCTTCCATTATTGAGGTTTACTATATCAATTTAGAATTTACGTGTAGGTCTAACCACCCTGTGACACCTTCGTATATTCTATATCTTTCCATGCCTCGATAACAGTCTTAGGGACATGACTTTAAATGCCCTATTTGACAAGTAAAGATAGAACATACTTGTTGGTCTAACTGCCGTGTGAAACTTTCCTCCGTATTGTCTAATATTTGTGAGCAACTCATTAATTGTCTTGGGAATCTGACGTTAAAAGACCCACCTTGGATAACCATACTCGCTATGGTACCGATACATAAATATGTGCGATAGCGTCATGTGTTTCACTTGGGTATTGTCCACACATTAATTCCGGATCTAACCACTCATTCCATCCTGATCTGTGAATAATTATAAGTTTGAAATCTTTAGCCCTTTTCATTTCACTCTACCTTCTCCATTCTTCCCTCACTTCAAATTAAAATGAATCCACCAAGAGGTATCGTAGCTGAGCAAAATTTCTTAAAGAATTATCATGAAGGCATGTTTCATCCATATTTCAACACTGAAATTATACGAAGAGGATGGTTGCCTCTTTTACACAATTCTACAACGGTTTATTCCAAGGAATTGGTTATGAAATTCTACAAGCATAGAAAGGTCGAAAGCGGTAGATTTTTCTTCTGCACCAATGAACAACAGTTTGAATTGACTCCGGAAATCATCTCCGAGATCGTTCAAATTCTAATGACATACCCTGAGCTGCATCTTCAGATACCAATATTTACTTCGTCAAGCAACTAATGCTTGCAACTGTATCTCATGGCACGCTAGGCCAAAGGAACCACGTTGTTCTCTAGCGATCTTTGCAACAAAATCAGCGAGTTGTGCTCCATTGGTTAGCACACAATGTGGTTGGAACTTCAAAAACATCTGAAATTACCAAACCTCTCGTCCACCTACTATGGGTAATGCAGAATCAAAGAGAGGATTTTTGCATAATCCAATTTATCTGGAACTCGATTGTTAGAACAAAGCCAACACCATTGTGATGCAAATCATGTTGCGTTGGGGTTTTCATCTTGTTCATCAAACAATTCCCCTTAAAATGGTACACTACACCATTTGGGTGAATTTGCAACAATTGCGATTTTTCATTAGTAACACTTATACAGCCGTTAGGAAATTAGTCACATATATTATCCGTTGGCAATACAATCAACCGTTGCTTAAATAGTTGAATTATTATGTAACATTTCTTTAGATATTTAGCAACGTTTACACAACGTTAGAAACTAAGAAAAAAAAAAACAAGAAAAAGAATATTACATGGGAAAAAAAATAGATAAACTGAAGCGGAAGTATTTCACTTCTGGCGCTCATCTAAAAAAAATAGTAAGGGAAATCAGATAAACTAAAAACAATCGACGAGTGGTGCTGCCACTGCTGCCGTGGACTTCTTCTTCACTCGCTGAGTTGCTCTATCCTCATCTTCGTCTTCTCTTCTTCCTCCTACAAATTATTTAAGGTTTTGATTTTGATTTTGGTTTTGGTTTTGTATGTCTAGGGTTTCGAGATTTTCATTTTTTCGATTTACTGAAGAAAAGATTCTCTTTAACCGAGGTGAGTAGTTGATGTTTAGGGTTTTATTATCTGCTGAAGATATTTAATTTTATTAGTTGATTGTTGTTTATTATGCTGATTTTCAATCGATCAGTACAAGATTGTTTTTGATATGTAAAAGAGTGGATTTTGATGGTAAATTTGCTAAAGAATGATTTTTGAGTTTTCTAATTAACAAGTTTATCTCTATTTATAATGGTTCTAATTCAGATATCAATCAAGCTGAGAGCTTTATGATTTCTCTGCTCATAAAGTATTGATTACCTTTTTTGACTGTTATTTTATGATTTTTTAATAGTTTGGTTTGAACCAATGGTTTACTTTTAATCGTTCTTTGTCGAATTTATGATATGGGGTTCAATATTTTGAGATTTTGGGGTGCCTACTGTCGTTGATGGTCTCTTCTTACTAAGTGTTCAATCTGCTAAATGTTTAACTAGTGTAGTATTTTCGTTGTCAAGTTAAATATGACTAAAATGAAAAGCTTGGGTGAATAAAAATGGACTCTCTATGTCATACTCTGCTGAACTTCTGAAACCTCCCAACCTTCAATAAAAATGGACTCTATATGTTACACTTTGTGTTCATAGACCTCATCGACGAGTTAGGGAATTCAAAATTACACTCATTTTTGGTTAGATGGGAAGTTTCTGTCTACCTTTGCACTTGCTCGATCAATTTCCTTTGGAGATTTTTGTTTAAAATCCCATCATTCTTGAGAGGAATATTTATATGCCTCTTTTCCCTTGAAAATTCTGCACTTGAAGGATATTTAGCCAAGTCAATGATTTCCTTGTACAAGGAAATACAACATAAATTAACACTACCAAATAACATAGTCGTGTACCCTGTTGTCTGATCCGGAGTCAACCAAACTCCAAAGTTTTCTCAATTGCAGTAGTACCCCTTTGGTCTCACTTAATGTTTAAAGTTTTTAACTGTTAAGTATTACAGGAAAAAAAAATAAGAAAACCCCATTTTTTTTGTGGTTACATAGTATAGCATTGTCGTTGACAGTACATATGAGTGTTTAAGTGTTACCTGTACGATTGCATATAATCGGATGATTGGAACTTATTTGCTTATTTTGTCTTAAATTCCTTAACTATATATAAATATGTTTTATTGTAGAATGAGTGAGCAAATTCATAAAGTTTGGATGAACGAAAAAAACAAGAGGTCCACACTTTATGAAGAAGGGGTTAAGGATTTTGTTTCATTTGCCAAAACAAAGTTGGGCGGGTTTGCCCATGTAAAAATTGTAGGAATAGGTTCCGACTAGAATATGATGTGGTCGAAGATCATTTGAACCTAAACGGTATAGATCTTTCATACCGTGTATGGGTTTTACATGGTGAAAGACGCTTGCAAACTTCGATGGAGCATCCGGTGGTGGGAAACATGGATGAAATAAACACTGAGGAAGAAGGGCTTGGAATAGGGAACTTTGTTGATGCTTATATGGGCCATGGTATTGAAATAGGAGATAATGAACCAATGTTTGTTCCTGAACCAGACTTGGGTAAGAGGTATCTTGACTACAAAAAAAAAAGCGAAAGAAAAATTGTATCTTTCTTGTAAGGGACCCGAGACAACACTTTCAGCAATTGTTGAACTTCACAATTTGAAGAAACAGTTTGGGTGGTCTGGGAATAGTGTGACAACATTGTTGTCCATGTTGAGGAGATGGTTACTGATATAAGCCCAAAACTGTAGTTTTAACCCCTTAACAATAATACTTTTAGACCAATTATGCGAGTAATAAATAAGAGTTAATGCTAATTACGTGCTTTTATGTATTTCAGGCATTGAAGTCAATTATGTGCAGAAATGTGCCACTTTGGCGATATAAAGGAGCAAGGGTTGGTTGCTAAGAAGTTCTGTGATTAAAGGCCAAGACGGGCAGAAACAGCACACAAAAGTCAGCAGAACTTCTGAAGATCGTATCTTTAGACTCAGGCCTCGGAATTGGGCATACCTTAGGTCAAAACGATCGCATCGGAAAGAGCTTTCCAATGGTCCAAACCTTAACCCAATAAGAGGAGAAAAAGTGGACGAAAAGCCTGTTGAAATAAAAGCCAGCTGAAAAGGGCCTTGTGGACTGAAGAAATTGGGCTTTGGGCTCGATTTTCCAGCCCAAAACATGGACCCTCAGCCCATGCATGAAAATGTGGATCTGGTCTCCTCCATTCCACACAAAAGACTTAGCTCTCAAGTATCAATTAGGTTAGGATAGAAAGTAGCCATTAGAGCAGCCATTAAAGCTTAGTTCTAGATCTAGTTTTTCAATTATTTAATTAGTTGTTATTCTTATTTTAATTTCAATATTGAATCATTGTTTATCATTCATTAGATAAATAAAATAGTAGTTCTTGTTAAATTTGATCTTTGTTATTTACTGATTGTTTAGATTAATTTCGATTCTTGTTATTTAATTGATTCTTAGTTATTAATTTAGATTTCAATTATTGTTTAGTTAAATTTAATAAAGGTTGAATCTTTATATTATGTTGCATTCAATTTCATATGGAAATGATAGTCTGATGAATCAAGGCTAAACCTCCATTAAAGGGGTTTGATGAAGCCTTGATGAAAACTTGATTTTGTTAGCTTAGAATCGTTGTAAGAGTCTATTCCACTCTAGAAGGTCGTTGATTCGCCATGAGAATGGGTGGACGTCCTCACATGCTAGTTATGAATTGGTAGAGATTCCATTTATAATTAGGGATTAGAATGACCAATTATTACCATAAGAACGTAAGAATTGGATTACAACAATCTATGCTAGTTTCTTAAGTTGGATTCAAGGTGGATTCAATTCCCCCCTAATTCTTATTCTAGATTCAAACTTAGTATTCCATAGTATTTCGTAGTATAATTTGTAAAACTCTCATTGACTTTGTTATGATTGATAGTCGTAGGAAACTTTGAATGCTAAAGAACTAGGAGTGGAACGAATATTCTATTCCAACTCTACTTCAATAGTATCGAGAGTAGAAATCTTTGATAAACATTGTCTTCCTATCAGTTTTAGTTTTACTTGCGTTTAGAGTTTCATCGCTTTATTCCTTAGTAAAACTATCAATTTTACGTTTATCAAATGGCACCGCTGCCATCTTAGTTGCCTTTAGCATTGCTTTCTTTAGATTTGTTAATTTTCCAAAGTCCCATAACCCACCCACCCTTGTTTGATTCTCACTGTGGTTGTCCGTTTCAGCACTGAAAATTTTCTTCGAAGAATTACGGAGAGCCGACCAGCCCAGGTAAACTAAATTAGGCCCAAGAGAGCTTAGAACTCCACTTTTTGGCTGAGCGCGACCCGCGCCTTGCCAAGGCAAAACATGAGTGCCCCACGCGCTGAAGCGCCTGGACCTCGAGGTTTTCCCTGAGTGCTACCCACGCCCTACCAAGGCTAAATTGGAGCGCGCCTTGCACCCAGGAGCTTGGAACTCCAAATAACCTCGAACACGGCCACTGCGCCCTACTTAGGCCTATTCTGAAATACTACCAAGCCTCGGCTAAAACTGCCCAATTTCCACAGGTTTGTTTCAAATTTCCATTTCTTCATAGTTTTCAGTGTCTTAAGTTGTTATACACACTGAGCACGCGTAAACAAGATGCTATTTATAAGCGAAGCAAGGAGGCATTCAGGTACTCTTTTCTTCCATACCTCGCATATTCTGTTAGAGATTCATACTAGCATATCAGGATTGTTTGGAGCCTTGCATGAGATTAATGTCAGGCTGAAGAGAAACGCCTAACGTAATCAACCGGCAATGTCAACAAACAAGCCTTTCTAGTATACCACTCACTACACCTCTAACTAATATACCACATACACCACCTAAAGTAATGGCTGAATAAAGAGAGTCTCCTCTCTCTGACTTTTACAAAGCCTTGAACGATAGCCCTAAATCTTGCATTGTTCTATCGGACCCAGTGGGGGATTTCCGAATCCCCTCAAATATATTTAATTTGTTAACTGTTTTTCATGGGTTAGACCATGAAAAGCCTTATCAGTACATGCGTAGGATTGACCAAGTCCTTACTACATTCCACCATCCTACGGTTGGTGCTGAACAAATTAAACTAAGGGTATTTCCCTTCACTTTAGCCGATAAAGGCGTCTTGGTTAATCCCAAAGCAAATTTCGTGGACTCGTGGGCTAAACTTGTTCAACTATTTATGGAACATTTTACCCACCACTTCAAGACCGATGAAATGCTTTCCAAGATTCATTTCTTTTCGGCGTAATCCTCATAAATTATTTTCAGAGGCTTGGAATCGTTTCACCGATCTACTTATAGAGTGTCCACACCATAACCTTGCGAAAGACACGCTAGTTCGTGCCTTTTTCAAGGGACTGTTACACCACCACAAGGAGGTGCTTGACATAATGAATGGGGGTAGTTTCCTAAGTAAGGGAGCTTTAGAGGCTTATAAATTTTTAGAAGATCAAACTAAGCGTAATAATAACTGGGGGGGGGGGGGGGTAGTGACGATATCTCCCGCAATGCTAATTCTTCTACAACAGTAAAGGCCGTCGGTATGTTTGAAATGAAACCCGATCCGGAACTTAAAAATTTAATCGAATCTCTAACTAAAAAGGTAGAGGTTATTTCTGTTCAACAAATGCCTATCACCGTCATGAATGTCAACTCCAATCCATGTAATTTCTGTTTGAGTCCAGAGCATCCCGACTCCTATTGTCCTTTCGCCTATGAACAACAACAATCACAACAAGATAATGTTTGTTCCATTAATAGCGAACCTAACGCAGCTTGGCGACAAAATCCCAACTTTGGTTGGCGAAATAATCAACAACCGCCAAGGTTGTTTAACCCATATGTTAGGCCAACAAACAATTACAACCCATGTCCACCAAGGCAAGGACAAGGTCAGGGTAATTATAATTATAACAACCAAGCTCAAACACGACAAGGACAAGGTTAGGGTAATTATAATAATTATAACAATAATAATTATAATACTAATAGAGGTATCATTCTGGTAAATAATAACTACCAAAATCCATCCATTAATAAGCAACGTGCCATAGTTCCTGTTACACAACCAGTAGCAAATACTACTCCACAACCGGATCATTTTGATACCTTTATGCAATCTCAACAACAGATTTTACAAGCTATCCAACTTTCCTTACAGTAGTTAGCTCAAGAGAAAGTGCAACCCAAAGGTGTGTTTCCAGGACAAGCGATACCTAATCCTAAAACACCAAACACAGCCTTTGAGGTAAACGGTAATACTAGTAACAAAAATGCAAACATAGGGGAGATAAATTCCATCACCACTCTTCGTTCAAGCAGAGTGGTGGATAACAAAGTAACTATGTCTATAGTTACCCCACCAGTAGTCCCTACACCAGATATTACACTAGATACCAAAATAGAAACTGAAAATCCTACCCCTGTAGAGGTACCAGTTAAACTACAGCCTAAGAAACAGAAAAGCAAGGTTAACCATCCTGTTGATCCATATGCTAAATATAGAGAGAAACCATCGTTTCCTCAGAAATTAGCTATGTTAAATAAGGATACAAATTTTGACGAGATTAAGGAAGTTTTTAAAAATCTAACGATAAACTTACCTTTTCTTGAAGCGATTAAAAAGTTACCTCACCATGCTAAGTTTTTTAAAGAGTTGTGCACTACTAGGCGTAAGACAAAGATTCCTAAAGACACCTTTTTAACTGAACAGTTTCCAACTTTAACGGAACACAATGGAATCGTTAAGTACAAGAACCCTGGTCGTCCTACTATATAAACTCACATGACCACTACTTTATTAAACCTCGGGGCGAGTGTTAACTTACTCCCTTATTATTTATATAAACAAATAGGTCTACAGAAAATGCAACCTACAACAATAACGTTGCAATTAGCTGATAGGTCTATCAAGTATCCTAAGAGTGTAGTGGAAAATGTGCTGGTTAAGGTTCAGGATTTCTACTATCCTGTAGATTTTGTTATCCTTGATATAGAAGTCGCTAACAATTCTGTTCCGATCATTTTAGGACACCCTTTCTTGGCAACTGCCAACGCGCTTATAAACTTCCGCGATGGTTCGATATCCTTGTCTTTTGGCCATCTTTCCGTTACGGTTAACGTTTTTAAGAAGATCAAACAATTGCCTTATACGAATATTGATGGAGAGGTTAGCATGATCGAGAGCTTAGCTCATGATTATTTCAAAACCACGTTTCTGAATGACCAGATGCACAAATTCCTTTCCTTTGGAAGTTCCAACTTCGACAAATACTCCTTGGACATAAAGGAAATTAAGGAAGATTTCCTTCAACTCTTTTGCAACTCTTCCCTACCAGCTCGCGAGTCCCACCCTGCCAACATCCATTTATCCCGTGACGCTATGACGGAAGATGAATTTTTCACCCTTTATCCCAGTGATTCTTTTGACCCACCTATTGAGGAATGTCTGGCATATTTTAAGGCTTCTAATAATCTAGATCTGAGAGCTCTAGCTGACACTCATTCATCTTCCCTCACCAATATTCCCCACCTTCCACCCTTTCAAAGGAACTTGGAGTTTGCACTTGACCTTTTTGTTTTTTTTGTACTTAATGATTTTCTAAATCCTCTTAATACAGAAATAATTCTCAAGGGAAAGGCACTTGACACCTTCATTTTCAGAATTGAGACAGTTCCCACCTACACCATGAATGAGTTTTGTGCCAAACCTACATTCTCATTTCTTCCATTCCTTACGTCTAAAATTCATCCATATCCACCATATCTTCCACAAACATCCATTTTCTTATGATCATTCACTTGGACACCCTCTCGTTCAAAGGCGAAAAAGAAGGTGCATGCGCGGTTACATTCTAGATCCATTAGAATTCGCTTTCATTTCAATAAGTTGCGTCATAGAGAATCTTGGTGCTTGATTCTATTTGGGGGTGCATTCCATATTATTTATTTATGGAAAGACCCACAACTCTTTAGATTGTTGATATATGGAAAACTGAAGGGTATATATATATATATATATATATCCAGTTATTTGTTAAAGTCTCGAGTATCTGACTATAAACGGTTCATTTTGTTGTTGGTGTACTTCCTTTCATTTTCATATATTGGTAAGTGCACCATTCAGGTAACTGGGCCCTCCCTAAGGAGTGTGTGGCTGTAAGTACCGGATCCTAAGTCCACGTTTAACATAATTCACGTTTTCCACTCTTGCATATTTTCTCGATTTTTGAGTCATGTTCTTCTATAGTGTGCATTATGAATTTATTTCTTTCTTGTTTTTTCGTATATTAAATCTTATTAAAAAAAAAATCGTTAAGATCATAAAAATAGTAAGTTAGGAAGTCTCAGGAATTTGACTTTAAAAGACCCACTTTTAAAACAAATTTTCAAACTCTGTTGTCTAAAATTTGTTTGGGGGTGAGATGTTTATTTCTATAATGGATTGTTCAACTTTCCATTTGTGTTGCGTAGGCTGTTTAATTGTATTTTGATTCGGGTTGACTTTATCTATGAAATTAGAGTTCATTCGTTCGCATAACTTACGTCACGCACACACTTTGAGGTGTTTTCCATCTTCTTATATGTCATCAACTGTTGGAATATAGTATTATATGGATCATTGGATTGGAAATTCTCTCCTGATCATTTCTATAGCTCATTCACAAAAATCGGACTGGTAACGAAGCGACAAATTTAGTTTGAAGTTGCGCAAAAAATTGAAAAATCAAATTGGGCTTGGGCCCAATCTCGCGCACACGTGCGTCTCCATCTTCAATATAACAGTCGTGTTCCTCCTCAAAACCACCATTAACAAGTTTTAAACTTGAAAACCTAACCTAAAAAAAAAAAAAAAAAAAAAAAGAAACCTAACTACACCCACGCCAAACATTTAAATCAATCCCAATTCCTCTCCAAATCATTCCCACCACCAAAACATAAAAAAAAAAAAAAAAAAAAAAAAAATAATAATAATAATAATAATTTGAGGAATTTGAACCACCGCGCCACCACCACTGTTTGGTTAGTGAGGTTGTTTCAAACTCCATCCTCACATTCCATTTACCCAAATCGTTCCAAAGTCTCAATGGCTCAAAGACGTTGGATTCTACCGGAACAAGATTTTACGGCCGACCGCTTCACGCCGTTTTTTCATGATGAGATGATTAGGAGGAATTGGAATAGGTTGTGGTACTCGACAAATAATTTCTATCACTTCGATTTGGTTGAACAATTCTATAAGAAGAGAGAGTTGGATGGTCAGAAGGTTCTCATTAAGGTGGTTGGGGTTAGGAGAGAATTATCGAGAGAGAAGTTGGCTGAGATTCTAGGCATTACGCCTGAACGCCACTGATAAAAGATAAAATTGAATAGTCTACCTACCAAATGAACGATGAAACTCAAAACGTAAGTAAACTAAACTTTAACATGATGCTATATGTTTATCAAATTTTCCTACTCTCAATTCTATCGAAATAGAGTGGAGTAACAAATTCGTTCCACTCCTAGTTCTCTAGCATGGAATGTTTTCTAGTCTAATTAGTCGGTCTTAAGTCTAATGAGAGCTTTACGAAGGGTGTTATACTACGATACAATATGAAATTGATTATTTGAATTTAAACTATGAATGCTATGGAAATATGATTGTTTTTGAATCTAGATAAAGGATTAGAGGGGAATTGAATTCACCTCGAATCCAACTTGATAACCTAGCATAGGTTCTTGTATCTCGATTCTTACGTTCTTACGGCAAGAATTTCGAGTTCTAATCCCTAGTGTTCATGGCATTTCTACCAAATATTAACTAGCATGTGAGGTCGTCCACCCATTCTCATGGCGAATCATGACCTTCTAGAGTGGAATAGATTCTACAATGCTTCTACACTATACTACTAAGTTTTCATCAAAGCTTCATCAACCCCTCTAATGGAGGTTTTAGCCTCGAATCATCAACCCATCATTTCCCATTGAAATTGAACACAACATATTACAAAGATTCTAACTTTATGAAATTTAACTAAACAATAATCGAAATCTAATTAATAACTAAGAATTGAATGATAACAAGAATTGAAATTAGATCTAATAAATTGTAAATGACAAAAATCAAAATTGACAAGAATAACTATTTTATTTATCTAATCAATGAAGAACAATGATTTAAAGTTTTAATCTAAAACAGGGAATGAAATTCTAAAACTGAGATCTAAAACTAATTAATGGAGGCTACTAATCTAATTTCTAATCTAGGTCTAACTATCTACCATTAACCAAGAGCTAAGCTTTGGTTTTTATACTTTCAGATCCAAAAATCGTGCATGGGCTTCGAGCCATGTTTTGGGCCAGAGAATCAGGTCCAAAACCCAATTCTTTCAGTCCAAAAAGGCCTCTTCAGCTGCAGTTGGATTCAACAGACTTTTCGTCCACTTTTGCTCCTTTGATTGGGTCAAGGCTTGGACCATTGGAAAGCTCTTTCCGAGCCGGTCGTTTTGACATAAGGTAGGCCCCATTCCGAGGTCTGAGTCCAAAGAAATGGCCTTCGGAAGTTCTGCTGACTTGTGTACTATTTCTGCCCGCGTCGACTTTTCAGCTTTTGATCGGGCTTTAGAAATGCTTTATCTTCTTGAATCTTGGCCTTTAATCACGGAACTCCTTAGTAACCGACCCTTGCTCCTTTATCTCGCTAAAGTGGCCCATTTCTGCACATAATGGACTTTGAAGCCTGAAATGCATAAAAACACGTAATCAGTATTAACTCTTAATTATTTCTCACATAATTGGTCTAAAAGTATGATTATTAAGGGGTTAAAACTACAGTTTTGGGCTCTTATCAGCCACCTCGACGCCACTGTGTAGGAATCCTAGTATACTGGAGTTCCTGCATTGATGAACGACACTCTCATGGAAGGTCAATATAATCCGAATTCTCATTGTGCTCGATAGTCATCTCTGCGAACCAACCAACTGGCTGTAGCTCAGTGGATTGGTAAGAACGTCATTGGGAAGGAAAAGGTGAGCGACATCGGTTTGACATGTCTGCACATTATCTGGATATTGCAAGAGAAGAGGTATGAATTCTGTATCCTCAAATTTTTGATAAATATGATTAGAGGAGTTGGGAAGAGTATTGCACCATTTCCTACTTTAATTACGAAGATAATATTGTTTTGGGGGGCGAAACAAAGAACTGAGCGGACTATGTTAAAATTGCATTCAAACGAAATTATTTATACGGAGTGTATCCAAAAGACTTGGATGTTGCCGGAGGATAGGATGGTTGATTTGGATGAGGAAATAGAGGACATAACATGTTTAGATGAAGATGCCTTAAAGAAATGTACATCTGATTCAGAGCACATGACAGTGTTGCATACTGGCATGCGTTGCATTTATGCTATTTGTGAAGATGTACGGGGTAAGCAGATTATAATTTGAAATAAACAAATGAACCTTCAGACTAGTTATGAAAGCCTCCAAAACCCTCAGGATGATCTATTTTTTAGCATGGAAACACTCCTTCAGCGTCACAATGCGCAATATGCAGAGATGAAAGCAGCAATGGAAGCACAACGCCTGTTCCAAGTAGAGATTCTACGACGCATGCCACCCCTAGAGGGTTCTGTTTCAGATGTGTTTGAGAGGCATGAGCGTCGTTGTCAAAGGACGGATGGCTCGGGGCCTTCTTCATCCCATGCCCAATCTCCATCTCAGGGTCCATCTTCATCACGTGACTAGGTGTTTCGAAAAATTTGGTGTTTCGATGTTATTTAGTTGTTTTTATTGTTTTTATTAGTTCGGATATTAAGTTTTTTTTTTTTTTTTTTTAAATTCAGTAGTTAAATTTAAAGTCCGTAGTTAAAATGTTGTTTGAATTTGATTTTTTAATATAATATGGTTCTTTTCAAATTGTGCATTATTTTATTGTTAATCCCACCTTCCCGAATTGTTTGGGGGTGGTATTAATTAGTCTAGCATGATTTTTATATGATCCAGAAATTTATTATATAATTTTGCGATGATTGTTGGGAATATTGCCGATATGGGCATGGTTATGAATAGATATTGTGATAGGATGAAATCTCGATAAATTAGGTAGTTTCTATCCTAAATTCAACCTAAAAGATATTAGGTTTGTTTTGGAATAGAGAATATGGGTTGTTTCCATTTTCGGTTTTGGAAATTTTTTGTTTTCGGTAATTGCCTTAAAACTTTTTGGTAACTTCCCGATTCGTTTTAGCAACTTAAAACCTATAAAAACTTCATTCATTCTGCACTCACAACCCACACTACACCTCACTTTCATCTCTCACCTTTCACTCCCACGATTCCCATCTTTCTTATCCATTTTAGCACTATCAGCAGCTCGGAGCGCGCCTGCGCCCTAGGCATTGTCTGACAGAATTTCATTAGAGCGCGACCCGCGCCCTACCAAGCCCTGAGTTGAGCGCGACTTGCACCCACAACACTGGAATTCCAGTTTTTCATCCTGATCGCGACCCGCTCCCATCCCAAGCACAAAGTGAGTGCGCCCTGCGCCCAAGTGCATGGAACTCGAAAATCACCAAGGCGCACCCCGCGCCCTACCCAGGCATAGGTTGAGCGCACCCCGCACCCAGAACCTTGTGGGCAAGAAAAATTCCAATTTTTTGTGGGTTGTTCCAGGATCGTTGCAGCTGTTCTAAATAGTAGTTTTGTGATGACTTCTCCTATAGTAATACCGGAGCAATCTTTCGAACACTTGTTGGGGTGCGAGACTTATGGATATTGGTTCCGCGAAAGGATCATGCAGTTCGGATGGAGGCATCTTCTGGTAAGTGAAGATGACTCATATTCACCTAATCTTACTGAATTTTTTTACAATAATGTTAAGTTCTATTGTAACCAGGATGGAGAACAAGAATTCTCCGTCACGGTTGATGACACACCACTAGAATTCAATAAGTATGTGGTAGCATTAGTTTCGGGCATACCAATACTAGATCCTATTCACACGTGGGGATATATGACCGATAATGCATACCTCTATGACTATACATATTTCCATGAGTATTATGGGGGAGGGGTATTTCATATAATGGACCAAGGGCGTTACGAACATAGCCCTCGGTAGCCTGTCCCTAAATGTAGGCACCACTACTATGTTATTCATCCTGATGAATATTTTAGGGGATTGGCAGTTTAGCTCTGCAAATAGTACCGCTGGTGACGTTTTCCTTGGTTTAGCTGAGGGACGTCGCCGATATGACATTCCCCGAGTATTAGTGGCTAGTCTTAAGAGAGCCCAAAGCATGCGACATAAGTATCTTCTTATGCCTATTTTGGTTTGCCGCATCATGCTCAGTTGTCTACCTGAATTATGTACCCAGTTCACGTATTGGAAAAGGGTTGAAGTCATGAGACCCACCAATTGGGTGGTTCGCTCATTTCTAGTAATGACTTGGCCGGGATGGCAAGTGTAACCTCATTTGGTTGCTCCTTACAGCCCATCAGACATAGTAACACTAGACAGGTTAGCACAAGTTGACGACACACGGCGGCGGGCTTGGCAAGCTATCATGGCATGGTAGGATGCTAACGAGCCTTCTCTCTTTGGAGAGGGAAATGCTTAAACGGGAGTTAAGGTTAGTTTTTATTTCAGTTAGTGTCTACTTATGTCCCAAGCAATTTGTTTCTCATTAACCCTATTACGGGTGGAACTCTTATAGAGTTGCGTCACTTTTTCTTTTCTATATTAGTATGTTTAACCTTATTTTGCAGATGTTCCAAAATTTCACGCGTTTCAATGGTATTTCTCTAACCTATTTATTTAAATACTTTGAGGACAAAGCATGCTTTTTGTTTGGGGGGGGGGGCATAGAAATACGCGTAATTAAGGCATCTGTTAGGATATAGATATGTATAATATGTACTTGTTTTCTAGTTAAAAAATTCACAAATTTTAAAAATGTAAATAAAAAGTATGCTATACACTTAGGAATATTGGTATTGTTTTCTTTCTCTATGCTCTCAATAATATAGAAGTCTCATGTAGCTTTTGTATTAGAATAGTTTTTAGAAACATTGGCTAATATGTAGGTAATAATCCTTGCATCTATCTATAAATATGTTACATGAGTATCTATGATTGTTGGCAGTAAGTTTTTGAAATCTAGGCTAGAGTACTTATTCTAAAAATCCTGTGAGAATATAGCCTAAAGCCTTATATGAGTGAACATTTGAGAAATGACACAAGGGAGAAGTAAAATCCGGATAGAGAAATCACACGTCCACTTGCTTGATTACTATACCATATCCTAAGCGAGAATTTATGCCCTCTTTGGATCGATATAGCCAGAAATTCAAACCTATGAACTATTTTCCGCTAGTCGCCCCTCTAAGTCTTTCTTGAGCCTTCATAAACCGCAAATCCTTTACCCTGTTATAAAACAAAACAAAATAAAAAAAAACAACCTACCCAATTCTTTGAATAAGTCTGAGAATACAGATGAAGAATAGAAAAGGGAAGAACCTCTGAAATCAAGAATTTGTTAGTCGCTGCAGATAAGAAAAGGAAGTTTCCATCCAAATAAAATAAAAAAATTAATAAAAAAATAAAAGAAAATAAAGAGTTAGAACTCTAAAAAATAGAATCAAAGGAGTCAAAAGCCAAAGAAAAAGAAAAATATGGCTAAGGATGGAAACAAAGTGTAGAAGCAAAAGTAAAGAACAAGGTTTCTCTAGTTACATAATATGAAGACTCTATTATCTCAGACTTGTCCTTTTTGAATATCCATTTCCTTCCTTCTTAAACCATCTCCTAATCCCCTCAACACCTAATAAAGACCTCTAGCTCAATTAGGAATAGGTTAGTGTGATAGTAAGTGGCAGATGTGTTTGATCGACTTCGGCTTCCTTGTGTGTCATTAAGATTGTAAGGTAAAGTGTGCCCACTGTACACTGGAGTAGCAAAACTTGAGCGGAAAAATCAGAGTAGTTTTTGTCTTGACATTTATGTGAGGACCTACTTAAGGATGCTATTCCGAGTTTTCAAAAACGGACCTGCTAGTGCATTTCCTAGTATTACTTATTGTATATATGTTTATTCGTAGATGATTGATTATTATGCATATATTAGCTTAGGTTTTGACTTGATTATTATGTATTCATTGCTAGTGAGATCTATAGATAATTGAGACATAGATAAGGAAACAATAGTTTATTTCTGAGTTGTTGTAGTATAGATAAAGTTTGTGAGTACCTTCATTAGAAAACTCTCACGAGGCTATAACTCATCCAATAGGGAATTCCTTTTGGTTTAAGGCCTTGTTTCATATGGTCAATGCAATCGCACTCGGCGAAACGAGATTAGTTAGAACTCAATTTTTGGTCAGTTATGCTAATTTCTCATATTTGCTTGAGGACAAGCAAAATGTTGTTTGGGGGTGGTTTGATAAGAGCCCAAAATTGTAGTTTTAACCCCTTAACAATAATACTTTTAGACTAATTATGCGAGTAATAAATAAAAGTTAATGCTAATTACATGCTTTTATGTATTTTAGGCATTGAAGTCAATTATGTGCAGAAATGTGCCACTTTGGCGATATAAAGGAGCAAGGGTTGGTTGCTAAGAAGTTCTGTGATTAAAGGCCAAGACAGGCAGAAATAGCACACAAAAGTCAGCAGAACTTCTGAAGATCGTATCTTTGGACTCAGGCCTTGGAATTAGGTATACCTTATGTCAAAACGACCGGCTCGGAAAGAGATTTCTAATGGTTCAAACCTTTACCCAATCAGAGGAGCAAAAGTGGATGAAAAGCCTATTGAAATAAAAGCCAGCTGAAAAGGGCCCTGTGGACTGAAGAAATTGGGCTTTGGGCTCTATTTTTCGGCCCAAAACATGGACCTTCAGCCCATGCACGAAAATGTGGATCTGGTCTCTGCTATTTCCACACACAAAACTTATCTTTTAATTATCAATTAGGTTAGGATAGAAAGTAACCATTAAGGTAGCCATTAAAGCTTAGTTCTAGATCTAGTTATTCAATTATTTAATTAGTTGTTATTCTTATTTTAATTTCAGTATTGAATCATTGTATATCATTCATTAGATAAATAAAATAGTAGTTCTTGTTAAATTCGATCTTTGTTATTTAATGATTGTTTATATTAATTTTGATTCTTGTTATTTAATGGATTTTAGTTGTTAATTTAGATTTCAATTATTGTTTAGTTAAATTTAATAAAGGTAGAATCTTTATATCATGTCGTATTCAATTTCATATGGAAATGATAGTTTGATGAATCAAGGCTAAACCTCCATTAGAGGGATTTGATGAAGCCATGATGAAAACTTGATTTTGTTAGCTTAGAATCGTTGTAAGAGTCTATTCTACTCTTGAAAGTCGTTGATTCGCCATGAGAATGGGTGGACGTCCTCACATGCTAGTTATGAATTGGTAGAGATGCCATGTATAATTAGGGATTCGAACGACCAATTCTTACCGTAAGAACGTAAGAATTGGATTACAACAATATATGCAAGTTTCTTAAGTTGGATTCAAGGTGGATTCAATTCCCCCCTAATTCTTATTCTAGATTCAAACTTAGTATTCCGTAGCATTTCGAAGTATAATTCGTAAAACTCTCATTGACTTTGGTAGGATTGATAGTTGTAGGAAACTTTGAATGCTAAAGAACTTGGAGTGGAACGAATCTTCTATTCCAACTCTATTTCAATAGTATCGAGAGTAGAAATCTTTGATAATCACGAGTATAGTTCAGTTTTTAGTTTTACTTGCTGATAACCCGTAAAAATAATAGAATCCTAAATATTAATGCTACAAGAACACTAATACGAAATCCTACCGTTCTTACGTTTAAATCAAAATCTCTTACTCTCAAAACATAATCATGCAATATATATAGAGTAAGGATTCGTTCCACTCTCAATCTATCAAGACTAAATAGAATTCAACTAATCAAATCCAAAAGGAACAATGGTGAGAGTAATGATTTGATGTGAATTTTCTATTCTACCATTCCCAACAATTGAATCTAAACAAGACATAATATAAAGATTTGAACTTTATTTGTTTAAACTCAATTTGAAACTACTCATGCAATAATTGAATTAAACTAATAATGACAAATAAGTAAATCTAAGGATTTAAGCTAATAAATAAATGAAAATGAAACTAGATTATGGAGAACTAATTAACTTTATTTATCTAATAGAACAATAAGAACAAAATATGATTGAATGAATAACAACTATTTTATTTATCTAATGAATGATATTCAATGATTTAAATAACTAAGCTAAAACAAAGAATGAAACTAATTAATGGAATGAAAACTAAGTAATTAACTAATCTAGATCTAACTTTTTCTAACCCTAAACTCCATTAACATTAGCTTCCTAACCTCTCTGCCATTAACAAAGAGTCAAGCTTTTGTTTTTATACTTTCAGATCCAAAAATCGTGTATGGGCTTGGAGCCATGTTTTGGGCCGGAAAATCGGGCCCAAAACCCAATTCTTTCAGTCCAAAAAGGCCTCTTCAGCTGCAGTTGGCTTCAACAGACTTTTCGTCCACTTCTGCTCCTCTGATTGGGTCAACGCTTAGACCATTTGAAAGCTCTTTCCGAACCGGTCGTTTTGACATAAGGTAGGCCCAATTCCGAGGTCTGAGTCCAAAGATACGGCCTTCGGAAGTTCTGCTGACTTGTGCACTGTTTCTGCCCGTGTTGACTTTTCAGCTTTTGACCGGGCTTTACAAAGGCTTTGTCTCCTTGAATCTTGGCCTTTATTCACATAACTCCTTAGCAACCGACATTTGCTCCTTTATCTCGCTAAAGTGGCACATTTCTGCACATAATGGAGTTTGAAGCCTGAAATGTATAAAACACGTGTCGGATTAACTCTTAACTATTACTCACATAATTGGTCTAAAAGTATGATGGTTAAGGGGTTAAAACTACAGTTTTGGGCTCTTATCAAACCACCCCCAAACAGCATTTTGCTTGTCCTCAAGCAAAGATGAGAAATTAGAATAAGTGACCAAAAAAAATGGAGTTCTAACTACTCGTTTCACTTGAAAGTACGATTGCATTGACCATATGCAACAAGGCCTTAAACCACTAGGAATTCCCTAGTGGGCCGAGTTATAGCCTCGTGAGAATTTTTCGATGAAGGTACTCACAAACTTCATCTATACTACAACGACTAAGAAATAAAACTATTGTTTCCTTATTTATGTCTCAATTATCTATACATCTTACTAGTAATGAATACAGAATAATCATGTCAACACCTAAGCTAATATATGCATAATAATCAATCATCTATGATACCAATATATATACTATGAGTAATACTATGAAATGCCTAGCAGGTTCGTTTATGAAAACTCGGAATAGCGTCCTTAAGTAGGTCCTCACATAAATGTCAAGACAAAAACCACTCTGATTTTTCCGCTCAAGTTCCGCTACTCCAGTGTGCAGTGGGCACACTTTACCTTACAATCTCAATGACAAACAAGGAAGCCGGAGTCGATCAAACACATCTGCCACTTACTATCACATTAACCTATTCCTAATTGAGCTAGAGGTCTTTATTAGGTGTCATGGGATTAGGAGATGGTTTTAAAAGGAAGGAAAATATGGATATTCAAATTATGTAACTTAGACAAAACCTTGTCCGAGATAATAGAGTTCCATCCTTATCCATATTTTTATGTTTCTTTTCTTTGGCTTTTTGAACCTTGTTATTTTCTTTTTTTTATTTCTATACTTTTTCTTTCCATCCTTTTCCTGCCATATTTTTTGTTTACTTTTTTCTCTTTTCTTTCTTTCACTTTTGACTCCTTTTATTCTATTTTTGGAGTTTTTATTTATTTTTTTTTTTTTTTTTTTTTCCTTGGATGGAAACTTCTTTTCTTTTTGGAAGGCAAAAGACTAATTTTTGTTTACACAGGTTTTCTCTTCTTAAGAATTTCTTCACTCATTCTATTCTCTTAGGACTTATTCTAGATTGGGTAGGTTGATTTTTTTTTTTTTTTTTTTTTTTTTTTTTGTTTTTTTTGTATATAAGGGTAAAGGAATTGTGGTTTATGGAAGGCTAAAGAAAACAATCATAGATACTCATGTAATATATTTAAAATATTATTTAGGTAAGAATTTCTAAAACTATATCGATAAAAAAAACTTCTAGATTAAATTCTCTCTTAGGACATGGTATAGTGGTTCCAAGCAAGTCTATCATTAAGTATAGCATAAACTTTTTATTTTTATGATTTTTTTTTATTCTATATTTCTATTCGAATATACTTCTCCCTTTGTGTCATTTCTCAAATGTTTCACTCATATAAGGCTTTAGGCTATATTCTCACAGGATTTGTAGAATAAGTACTCTAGCCTAGATTTCTAAACTTAATTGCCAAACAATCATAGATACTCATGTAATATATTTATAGATAGATGCAAAGATTATTACCTACATATTAATCTAAGTTTCTAAAAACTATTCTAATGCAAAAGCTACGTGAGACTTCTAGATTATTAAGAGCATAGAGAAAGAAACAATACCAATATTCCTAAGTGTATAGCATAAACTTTTTATTTTTATTTTTATTTTTATTTTTATTTTTATTATTTTTAAGACAAATAATACGTAATATACAACCTAATATGTGCTTAACATTTACATCGTGTTTCTATACCACCCCCAAACAATTTGGGAGAAGGGGGTTCATGAAACAATTCAATAGCACAATTAAATTATGTAACTAACTAATTTTTATAATTTTTAACATTTTATAAATAAAAGTGCGTAATTTACATCCTAAAAGTGTCTAATTTTTGCAAATGTTTCTATCCCACCCCAAACAATCGAACGCTTTGTCCTCAAAGTGTAAAGAGATAAGGAAAGAATTTACCATAGAAACGTGGCAAAAATTGGCGCATTCAAATGTAAAATATTATAAAGATGATATGATAATATGAAGCACAATGAAACTGGTACGTACTAACTAACACAAACTCTACTGGAGTAAACATGACAGGCTTAGGGTGGCAACATGATTTGAAATGAATACCAAAATACACCACCCCCAAACAAAATTGGAAGACTCGCTTTAAGTTTGAAAAGTTTGTTTGGCCTATACCCGAAAAGTTGGTATTGTACGAAAACTTGGGTCTTTTAAAGTCAGATTCCTTAGACTTACTAATATATATGTACTAAAATGCAGTTTACCATATATCAACAATCGAAAAAGTTGTGGGTCTTTCTATAAATAATTAACATGGAATGCACCATCAAACAGAATTAAGCACCAAGATTTCCTATGGCGTAGCTTAGTGGAATGAGAGCAAAGCCTTATAGATCGAAAACCTAATCGAGCATACAGTTTCATCTTTGTCCTCCTACGAAGGGGATGCCAAGTAAATGAACGTGAGAAAATTGATGGTTGTGGAAGATACGTGGGATGTGGATAATTTTGAGAAGGAAAAAATGGAAAAAATGAAAAATTGTCAGGTGGCTTGTCCTTGGGTGTTACTTCTTCACCAATTGGTTTTAGATAGTTATGAAGCATAGGAGAAACACCAAGGTCAAGTACAAACTCAATGGTTCTTTGAAAAGGTAGAGGGCAAGGAACATTCGTGATGGAAGGTGAATGAGTGACATGAGGATGTGAGGTGGGTGAATGGTGTTCAACTAGTGTTCTTAGGTCTATATCATCAGAGGCCTTAAGATATGCAAGACATTCCTCAATAGGTGGGTAAGAAGAATCACTGGGATATAGGGTGAAAAATTCTTCTTCTGTCATTGCGTCAAGAGATGAATGGATGTCAATAGGAGAGAACTCGTGAGGCGGCAAAGAAGGGTTGCAAAAGAGTCGAAGGAAATCCTCCTTGATGTTATCTACGTCTAGGGAGTAGAAATTGTGATCCTTGTCTTCTTCCATAAGAAGGGTATCTACTAGTGTGGGGACTAAAGTGTCAGCCGCACTAATGTGAGGTACAAAACTCTCAATGGACTTCACTTCTCCTTCTATAGGCAAACCTAGTTGTCCCCTTTTTGTCTAAACATGTTAACTTCTACGAAAAGATTTCCAAAAGAAAGAGTCATTGAGCCATCCCGACAATTGATTTGGGCATTGGCGGTTGCCAAGAAAGGACGCCCTAAGATGATGGGAATGGAATCATGAGCAACTTCTGTGTCAAGAATAACAAAGTCTGCTGGATAGTAAAAATCCTGCACTTTAACGAGAATGTTTTCAACCACACCCTTAGGATACTTAATAGAACGATCGGCTAACTGCAAAGTCATTTTGGTTGGTTGAAGTTTTGTTAGACCCAGTTGTTTATATAAATAAAAAGGGAGTAAGTTAACACTCGCCCCCAGGTCTAATAAAGCAGTTGTTATAAAGGTATCACCTAAGGTGCATTGTACCGTAGGACGACCAGGGTCCTTGTACTTAACAATTCCGTTATGTTCGGATAAAAGATGGATATTGTTCGCCAGAAGGCTTCGCGTGGGGTATGTTGGTTTTCCTCTTCTTGGTGCACAACTCTTTTAGAAACTTAGCGTGTCCAGTAGACTTTTTATAGCATCTAGAAAAGGTAGGTTGATAGTTAGATTTTTAAACACTTCTCTAATCTCATCAAAATTCTCGCCTTTTTAGACACAATTAGTCTCTGGGATACGGTGGTTTATCTTTATGCCTAATATGAGGGGAACATATTTGTTAACCGTTGCTTTATCTTTTATCACTTTCGAACTAGGTTTCCATATTGGAACCTCTACAGTGTAAGTCTTCACTTTCTATTATTGGGTCTTGTAATATTTTCCCTTTTGGTTGTGGTTTAACCGGTACTTCTACAACAGAGTCTTTAGTTTCTATTATAGTATTTGGTATGATATCATTTTTAGTTTGCGGGTAATCTTTAGGCATAGTCACTTGGTTATCAACTACTCTCCCCGAACGAATGGTAGTGACCTGTAGGTCCCCTTGGTTTATATTACCGCTTACACTTGAATACTTTTATTTCGGCGGTGTTTGTTGACTTAGGATTAGGCCTTTGCTTGACACGAAACATGCCGGTTTGGTTATTATTTTGGTTAGAAGACATGTCAATAACCTTTTGGCACAAAAAGACTGCATCATTTGCATCGCTTTGTTTCATTATATTAGAGTTTTGATCATGCCGATCTTTCATCAATTTGGAGTTTTGTTGCATAATTTGATTTTGTTTCTCCAACAAGGTCACTACTACTTTGTCCGGTAGATGGTTGTATTGGAATTAAAAGCTTGTTGGCGTTCATGTCTTGATGTTGATAGTTCTGGGTTATGGGTACTAAACCTCTATTCTGGTCACCTAAGTTCCCTTGTCCTTGATGTTGAAGTTAACCGGTTGAAGTGTGGTGGTTGTGGTGGTGGTTGTGCATAGACAAGGGGGACAATAGAAGTCGGAATGCTCAAGACTACAAATGCACATTACAACGAGTAGAGTTAATGTTCATGACCGGAGTGGGTTGTTGTTGAACGAGATGGCATCTACCTTTTTAGTGAGGGCATCGATAAGAGTTTTAAGCTCGGGATCATGTTTAACCTCAAGAGAAGAAGGAGAGGAGCGGGAGGAATCATTACCTCCCCAATTGTTGTTCATCTTAGATTGATCTTCTAAGAATTTATAAGCCTCCAAGGCTCCTTTACTAAGAAAACTACCCCCAGTCATGATATCTAGAACCTCTTTATGACGATGTAAAAGCCCCTTGAAGAAGGCACGAACAAGCGTGTCTTTCGCAAGATTATGATGCGGGCATTCAATGAGAAGATCAGTGAAACGATTCCAGGCCTCTGAAAAGGATTCATGAGGATTCTGGCTGAAGAAATGAATCTTGTGAAGCATTTCATCTGTCTTTAGTGGTGGGTAAAATTGTTCCATGAACAATTGAACAAGTTGAGCCCATGAGTCCACAGAGTTTGGCGTTTGGGCAGTTAACCAAGACGCCGCCTTGTCGGCTAGGGTAAAAGGAAACACCCTAAGTTTAACTTGATCTAGACTTACGCTAGGATGATGGAATGTAGTGAGAACTTGGTCTATCCTACGCATGTGCTGGTAAGGCTTCTCGTGGTCTAAACCATGAAAAATCGGTAACAAGTTAAATATATTAGGGGGTATTCGAAAATCCCCCACTAGGTTTGCAAGAACGATGCACGACTTAGGGCCATCGTTTAGGGCTTTATAAAAATCAGAGAGAGGAGTCTCTTGTTCTTTAGCCATTGATGCAAGTGTAGTGTGTGAAATTCTAGATAGGCGTGTTGTATTTATTTCTATGAAAAACAAGCCTGATTATACTAGAATTAAAACTCCTCTGACAGAAGAGGCGAGGAGTGGAAGAAGGAGTACCTGAATGTCTCCTTGCTACGCGTTTGAATAGCGTCTTGTATACGCAATCTCAGTGTATTTAACAAGTTAGAAACATTGAATAACTTGAAGAAATAGAAATTTGAACTAACCTGTGAAAATCCGGCAAATTCAGCTGAGGGCGCGGGTGCGCTCTCTTTGGGCGCGGTCGCGCTCAAGGTTTTGTGAATGTCCACTGTTTGAGCGCGGGTCTCGCTCGGTTTGGGCGCGGGCGCGCTTAATGTTTTCGAATGTCCAGTGTTTTGGGCGCGGTCGCTCTCGGTTTGGGCGCGGGTCGCGCTCCAGGGTTTTCAAGTTTTAGGCCTTTTATCGTACTCCAAAAAATGTGAAATTTTTACAGTAATTTTCTAAGACGTATGTCAAGTAGCCTGTAAAATTTCAGATCAATCGGAGCTGTGAAAGTCCCTCTACTGCCCTGCAAAGTTTGCGGACCAGTTTTCGGATGTCCAGTGTTTTGGGCGCGGTCGCGCTCGGTTTGGGCGCGGGTCGCGCTCCAGGGTTTTCAAGTTTTAGGCCTTTTATCTTACTCCAAAAAATGTGAACTTTTTACAATAATTTACTAAGATGTATGTCAAGTAGCCTGTAAAATTTCAGATCAATCGGAGCTGTGAAAGTCCCTCTACAGCCCTTCAAAGTTTGCGAAACGGTTTTCGGACACAATACAAACAACCGAATGGTTAACCCATCAAAACAAATCCAAAAATTTCCAAATTTTTACTGGAGACTCCTGACAGATCCTAATTGTTCCTTTAAAAAATTTAGAGCAATTGGAGTTCTATAACCTCTCCTTATTGGCTGGTGTTCCAGATATTAAGTGTTTGCAACACTGCAGAAACACACTGGAAACACTCTACTACAAACTCCTGACTTAGGATAGATACTCCTGTAAAAATTATAGAATTTTTAGAACTATTTAAGTAACCTTATTCATCTGTTTTTCAAGAACATACGGTGTGAAAACTGAAATGCAGCACTGTAAAGATCGTATTTTTTTTCACAAGGTAAACCAACTTTTAAAAATCTGAAAATATTCCAGTAAATCAATAACACATTATATAATATGTATGAAAATTTTCAGAATTTTCGAAAATTTAAAAATACCTTCACCGCAGTGTTTTTCTCAGTGAATCCGCAGCCCCTATGCCTGAAACAGTGAATAGTTCCGAAAATTCAAGAAACAAGAATGAAAAATTAAAAGGGTGGGTGGGTAGAGAATGGGGGATTGCCCCTTGGATTCAAGCAATTGAATTCTTGTCATGAATGAGATTAAGATGGCAGCGGCGCCATTTGATAACCCGTAAAAATAATAGAATCCTAAATATTAATGCTACAAGAACACTAATACGAAATCCTACCGTTCTTACGTTTAAATCAAAATCTCTTACTCTCAAAACATAATCATGCAATATATATAGAGTAAGGATTCGTTCCACTCTCAATCTATCAAGACTAAATAGAATTCAACTAATCAAATCCAAAAGGAACAATGGTGAGAGTAATGATTTGATGTGAATTTTCTATTCTACCATTCCCAACAATTGAATCTAAACAAGACATAATATAAAGATTTGAACTTTATTTGTTTAAACTCAATTTGAAACTAATCATGCAATAATTGAATTAAACTAATAATGACAAATACGTAAATCTAAGGATTTAAGCTAATAAATAAATGAAAATGAAACTAGATTATGGAGAACTAATTAACTTTATTTATCTAATAGAACAATAAGAACAAGATATGATTGAATGAATAACAACTATTTTATTTATCTAATGAATGATATTCAATGATTTAAATAACTAAGCTAAAACAAAGAATGAAACTAATTAATGGAATGAAAACTAAGTAATTAACTAATCTTGATCTAACTTTTTCTAACCCTAAACTCCATTAACATTAGCTTCCTAACCTCTCTGCCATTAACAAAGAGTCAAGCTTTTGTTTTTATACTTTCAGATCCAAAAATCGTGAATGGGTTTGGAGCCATATTTTGGGCCGGAAAATCGGGCCCAAAACCCAATTCTTTCAGTCCAAAAAGGCCTCTTCAGCTGCAGTTGGCTTCAACAGAATTTTCGTCCACTTCTGCTCCTCTGATTGGGTGAAGGCTTAGACCATTGGAAATCTCTTTCCGAGCGGGTCGCTTTGACATAAGGTAGGCCCAATTCGGTGTCCCGAGTCCAAAGATACGCCTTCGAAGTTCTCACTTATCTTATGCATTTACGCCTGTGTTGACTTTTCAGCTTTTGACCGGGCTTTACAAAGGCTTTGTCTCCTTGAATCTTGGCCTTTATTCACATAACTCCTTAGCAACCGACGTTTGCTCCTTTATCTCGCTAAAGTGGCACATTTCTGCACATAATGGAGTTTGAAGCCTGAAATGCATAAAAACACGTAATCAGTATTAACTCTTAACTATTACTCACATAATTGGTCTAAAAGTATGATGGTTAAGGGGTTAAAACTACAGTTTTGGGCTCTTATCACTTGCGTTTAGAGTTTCATCGCTTTATTCATTTGTAAAACTAGCAATTTTACGTTTATCAGTTACCCAAAGAAAACACATTGCTAGTGAAATATCCTGTAATGAAGCAAATGTTGAAAGACCTAGGGATGAAAGCCAAGTGCATTCATGTGTGCGAAAATAATTATATGCTATACTGGAAACTTGACGAAAATTTGGAGGAATGTCGTCATTGTAAAAAACCTATATATAAAGTCATAGCGGGTAAAGGAGGGAAGGTTTCAAAAGAGCCTAACAAAGTGTTGAGACACTTTCCTCTCATTCCGAGACTCAAGAGGTTGTATACAATACCATGGATAGCACGTGACATGATTTGGCATGCTAGATCAAAATCTTCTTGGGATTATATGAGGCATCCAGCTGATCCTGGCCAATGGAAAGTATGTAAAGAGAAGTATGAAGAATTTGCAGAGGAGGAGCTCAATGTTTAGCTTGCTATTGCAACGGATGGATTTAATCCATGTGGAGTTCAGTCTACTAGTTACAGTTGTTGGCCTGTCATCATTGTGCCTTATAATCTCCCACCATCCTTGTGTATGAAAGCAGAATTCCAAATGTTGTCTTTGTTAGTTCCTGGGCCGAAAGCACCGAGTCAAGACATTGATGTTTTTCTTGAGCCACTGTATGAAGAGTTGAAGCAGTTGTGGGATCATGGAGTGTTCGCTTATGACATTTATAAAAAGGAACATTTCACATTGAGAGCTATGTTGAAGTTGGGGATTCACGACTTCCCGGCTTTCGAAAACTTATCCGGTTGTGTAACCCATGGATATAAAGCTTGTCCAAGGTGTGGTGACAATACTCCATCTCTTCATCTACCTATTAGCAAGAAAATTGTTTACACAAACTATAGGCAGTTTCTTAATAGTGATCACCCTTTTAGAGATGGGAAGTACTTGGGGCTCAAGACTACGAAGATAGTCTTCCTCCAGAACCACTAAGAGGGGAAGAACTTCTAAAACATCTAGATCATATCGACTTTGTAACTTGGAAAGACAGCGAAGGCAAGCGAAAAAGAGCCGAGGTAAATGTCGATGATAATGATGATGGTGGTGAACTTACTAGGGCATGGTATAAGAAGTCAATCTTTTTTGGTATGGGGTACTGGATAGACCATGAAGTCTGCCATGTTGTTGATGTGATGCATACCAAGAAGAATGTTGCAGAACATTTACTAAACACGATTCTTTGCTTGAGTAAAACAAAAGATACTGTAAATGCACGAGAGGATATGAGGCTTCTTGGCATACACAGTGGGCAGTGGATGCAAATTGATTCAAACACGGGGAAAACAGTTAAGCCACATGCTTCTTTTGTTTTGGATAAGAATGAGAAAATGGATTTCTTAAGAACTTTGAAGTACTTAAAGCTCCCTTCAGGTTTTTCTTCTAACTTGAGCAACATTGTTAGTCTCAATCCACCTGGTTTGCTAACAATGAAGTCGCATGACTATCATGTCATCATGGAGTACTTATTGCCTGTTTTGCTTCAACATGCCTTTCCAAAACATCGGGACTTACGGAAAGCAATTCACCAAATAAGCTTATTCTTTAATTTATTGTGTTTGAAGGTCTTGATCAGAAAAGACATTCAAGAAGCTAAGTTGATGGTTGTGGAGGCATTATGTGTGTTAGAGAAACACTTTCCACCATCCGTTTTTGATATAAGCATCCACCTTGTCGTGCATTTGGCAGATGAGGCTTTACGCTGTGGACTTACCCAAGATCGGTGAATGTATCCATTTAAACGGTAATTCACTTTTATTTCAATTGTTTGACTTCATTTGACGTGTTTTTGAACTTAAAATTTACATATGTAAGTTTGGAATATTTTATTCCAATAGGTCGATGAAAGAGTGTAAAGATATTCCTAGCAACAAACGATATGTTGAAGTTTCTATTGCAGAATCCTATCTTGTTGCTAAATCTGTTAGGTATGCCATGGAGTACATGTCTAATCCACAAGCTGGTAATCACAAATATAGTCAAGAAGTCTTTTTAGATGAAAATGGTGAGTACAGTGATGAAGGGCCTATCCTAGATGGTAAGTGTACGCACAAAAATGTGTACCTAGGTCTATGCAATTGATTTTAGAGTCGCCACTAACTTTATTAAAGAAAAGTTGAGTAAAACCTATATGAAGGACTAGCCCTCGAAACTAGATGATTATTGGGTTCGGGAGTCAAAGTACGATGTGGGAAGGTGTTAGGTACCCATGCTCGCCTGGTAAAACCAGCCTTACTTCTATTGAGGTGTAATGTATTAAGATAGGTGATAAGAGCCCAAAACTGTAGTTTTAACCCTGTAACAGTCATACTTTTAGACCAATTATGTGAGTAATAATTAAGAGTTAACACTGATTATGTGTTTTTATGCATTTCAGGTTTCAAAGTCCATTTTGTGCAGAAATGTGCCACTTTAGTGAGATAAAGGAGCAAAGGTCGGTTACTAAGGAGTTCCGTGATTAAAGGCCAAGATTCAAGAAGACAAAGCCTTTCTAAAGCCCGGTCAAAAGCTGAAAAGTCGACGCGGGCGTAAACAAAGACACAAGTCGCCAGAAACTTCCGGGCGTCGATCTTTGGACTCAGACCTCAGAATGGGGCCTACCCTATGTCAAAACGACCGGCTCAGAAAGAGCTTTTTAATAGTCCAAACCTTGACCCAATCAGAGGAGTAGAAGTGGACGAAAAGTCTGTTGAAGCCAACTTCAGGTGAAGAGGCCTTTTTGGACTGAAAGAATTGGGTTTTGGGCCTGATTCTCTGGCCCAAAACATGGCTCCAAGCCCATGCAAGTATAAAAACCAAAGCTTAGCTCTTTGTTAAAGGTAGCTAGTTAGACCTAAAACAATATAGATAATTTTAGATCTAGTTTCCAGTATTTTAATTAAGTTTTAGTTCCATTTTCAATTCTTGTTTTAGATTAAGTCTTTGAATCATTGTTCTTGATTGATTAGATAAATAAAATAGTTATTTTGTCAATTTCGATTTTTGTCATCTCAATTTATAGATCTAGTTTTAATTCTTGTTGATTATCATTTCGTAGTTTAAGTAGATTGAAACATTGTTAGTTAATTTAGTTAAGTTAGAATTTTAATATGATATGTAGTTATAATTCAATGGGAAATGATGGTTTGATAACTCAAGGCTAAAACCTCCATTAGAGGGGTTGATGAAGCCTTGACGAAAACTTAGTGGTATAGTGTAGAAGCATTGTAGAATCTATTCCAATCTAGAAGGTCGTGATTCGCCATGAGAATGGGTGGACGACCTCACATGGTAGTTAGTATTCGGTAGAAATGCCATGAACACTAGGGATTAGAACTTGAATTTCTTGCCGTAAGAACGTAAGAATCGAGATACAAGAATCTATGCTAGATTATTAAGTTGGATTCGAGGTAAATTCGATTCCCCTCTAATCCTTTATCTAGATTAAAAAACAATCATATTTCCATTTCATTCGTAGTTTAAATTCAAATAATCAATTTCATATTGTATCGTAGTATAACACCCTTCGTAAAGGTCTCATTAGACTTAAGACTGATTAATTAGATTAGAAAACACTCCATGCTAGAGCACTAGGAGTGGAACGAATTTGTTACTCCACTCTATTTCGATAGAATTGAGAGTAGAAACTTTGATAAATATAGACACGTAAAATAGTTTTAGTTTACTTGCGGTTTGAGTTCATCGTTCATTTCGTAGGTAAACTATCAATTTTATATTTTATCAAATGGCGCCGCTGCCATCTTAGTTCACTTTAGCATTGTTTTCATAGTAGAATTAGTCATTTTTAAGTCCCATTAAACCCACCCACCCTTGTTTGATTCATACTGTGGTTATCCGTTTCAGCGTTGAAAAGTTCCGCGACAAAATTACACTGAGCGCGATCGCGCCTATAAGGAGCGCACCTGCGCCCTATAGCCTGGAACATGAGCGCGACCCACGCTAAGTTACTGGAACACGGAGCGCGACAGCGCCCTAAGCGAGCGCACCCGCGCCCTAAGCCAAATTTCCTTTATTTCTACAAGGTTGTTTCGAACTTCGATTTTTAAGTTTTTCAGTGTTCTAACTTGTTATTTACACTGAACATGCGTAAAGAAGACACTATTCATAAGCGAAGCAAGGACGCTATCAGGTATTCCTTTCTTCCATACCTCCCATCTCCAGTTAGAGGTTCATATTAATATATCAAGATTGTTTGGATTGCTGTCGTGTTTAGACTTATACTTGCATGAGATTAAGGTCTAGTCGGAGAAAAACACCGAACGTAATTAACCGTCAACGTCAACAAACAAATCTATCGAGTATACCAATCACTACACCTTTAACTACTATCCCACCAACCACACCTGACATAATGGCTGAAGGAAGAGAGACTCCTCTCTTCGACTTCTACAAAGCTTTGAGCGATAGCCCTAAATCTTGCATCGTTCTAGCAGACCCAGTGGGGGATTTTCGAATTCCCCCAAACATATTTAATCTGTTACCCGTTTTCCATGGTTTAGACCATGAAAAACCTTACCAACACATGCGTAGGATTGAACAAGTCCTTACAATATTCCATCATCCTACGGTTGGTACGGAACAGATTAAACTGAGGGTATTTCCCTTCACCTTAGCCGATAAGGCAGCGTCTTGGTTAACTGCCCAAGCGCCTAACTCTGTGGACTCGTGGGCTAAACTTGTTCAACTGTTTATGGAACATTTTTACCTACCCCTAAAGACGGATGAGATGCTTTCCAAGATTCATTTTTTCCGACAAAATCCTCATGAATCGTTTTCTAAGGCTTGGAATCGTTTCACCGATCTGCTTATTGAGTGTCCACACCATAACCTAGTAAAAGACACGTTAGTTCGTGCCTTTTTCAAAGGACTTCAACATCACCATAAAGAAGTCCTTGACATAACGAATGGGGGTAGTTTCCTAAGTAAAGGAGCCTCAGAGGCTTACAAATTTTTAGAAAATCAAACTAAACGTAATAACAATTGGGGGGGGGGGGGGGGGTAGTGATGATATCCCCCGCTACCGTTAGTTCTTCTTCAACGCTTAAGGCCACCGGTATGTTTGAGATGAAACCCGATCTAGAACTAAAAATTTAATCGAATCTCTAACTAAAAAGGTTGAGGCTATTTCTGGCAACAAAAGGCTATCCCCGTCATGAATGTTAACTCCAACCCATGTAATGTCTGTTTAAGTCCCGAAAGCACCCTGAATCCTATTGTCCTCTCTTATGAACAACAACAATTAGAGCAAGACAATGTTTGCTCCATTAATAGCTATCCTATTCCTAATGCCCCATGGAGACAACATCCTTAACTTTAGTTGGCTAAACAATCAACAAGTTTCACCTCCAAGGGCCAATAACCAAAATGTTAGGCAAGTTTAACAACTATAATCAAGCTCCACCTAGGCAAGGACAGGGACAAAGTCGTGGGGAAATTATAATAATTATAACAACCAAGCGCAACCACGACAAGGTCTAGCACAAGGTCAGGGTAATTATAATAGTTATAACACAAATAGAGGTATCGTTCTAGTTAACAATAGTAACTATCACAACCCACCCATAAATAATCAACGGAGATAGTTCCAAATGCACCACTGCGACTACTACACAATCACATCCGATCGTGATAGACGCTTTTATACAAAGTTACCCAACAACTTTTCCAATCAATGACTCAATCAAACCAACAGATCTTACAATCTATAAATCAGGGCATACAACAGTTAACCCAAGAGAAAGCCCAACCAAAAGGTGTGTTTCCAGGACAAGCGATACCCAACCCTAAAACAACAAACACAGCCTTTTTGAGGTAAACGGTAATACTAGTACGGAAACGACAATAGTAGGTGACCTAAAATGCCATCACCACTCTCCGCTCGAAGAGTGGTTGATAACAAAGTAACTATGCCTATAGTTACCCCATCAAGATTCCTACACCGGATATCGAACTAGATACCGTAGAAACTCAAGAGCCTACCACTATAGAGGTACCAGGTTAAACAACAAACTAAGAAACGTAAAAGCCAAGGTAACACATCAAGTCGAGCCATACGCTAAATATAGAGCTTAAACCACCATTCCCTCGGTTAGCCATGCTAACCAGTGGATACAAACTTTGAGGAGATTAGTAATGTTTTCAAGAATCTAACGATAAACCTTCCTTTTCTCGGCTATTAAAAAGCTCCCTAACCACGCTAAGTTTCTTAAAGAGTTGTGCACTACTAGGCGAAGACCAACATACCTAAAGACGCTTTTAACCGAACAATTCCCAACTTTATCCTAAAAATAATGGAATTGTTAAGTACAAGGACCCCTCGGTCGCCCCATCAGAAAATGCACCTTAGAGATTCCACACAACGACGCTTTATTAGACACGGGGAGAGTGTTAACTTACTCCCCGTGATACTTGTATAAACAAATAGGTCTACAAGAAATGCAACCTACAAAAATAACGCTGCAATTAGCGGACGGTCAATTAAGTATCCTAAGGGTGTAGTAGAAAACGTGCTTGTTAAGGTTCGTGGATTTTACTATCTTGCTGATTTTGTTATCCTCGATACGTAAGTCGCCAACGACTCAGACCGATTCATCTTAGGGCCCTTCTTGGCAACCGCCAACGACTTATAAATTGTTACGATAGTAAGATGTCCTTATCTTTTGGACATCTTACGGTTGAGGTAAATGTTTTAAAATGATGAAACAATTACCAGATTCGCCTATAGATGGGGAGGTTAGCATGATCGAGAGTTTAGCTCAAGATTATTTTAACAACACGCTTCCCTAAAACAATATGTACAAATTCCTTTCTTTTTTGAATTTCAGATTTTGTAAATGACTCCTACTTAGAGGAAGTCAACACCATCCTTGAGTCCACACCAATTGTAGACCCTTCGGTGTTTCTTCATATACTCAAGATGAAGACTTGCTACCTAAGCAAGTATTCATTATGCAAAATGAGGACCCCGACGAAACATCTATTGATTTTCCTTCCACCCCAATCTTAAACCTCTTCCCCTGCACTTAAAATATATTCAACTTGATCCGGATGGTAGTCATCCGTAATTATATCTTCTCTGTTATCTAAGAATGAAGAGACACGCTTAATCCGGGTGATTAGGGAACATCGGTCGGCGATTGGTTGGTCCCTAGCCGACATTAAGGGAATTGACCCTAATATTTGCATTCATCGTATCCATTTGGAGGATAATGCGAAGACTTCTCGCTAACCTCGGCCGCTTGAACCCACCATGAAAGAGGTGGTTAGAGAAGAAGTCTTACGATTACTTTCGATCGCGGGTATCGATACCCATCTCTCGATAGCGAATGGGTAAGCCCCATTCATGTAGTTCCTAAGAAATCGGAGTTACCATGGTACGTAACGAAAGGGGTGACTATGTTGTCACACAAGGTCCTATGAAATGGAGGATCTGTATTGATTACAGACGCTTAAATGCTATGACACGAAAAGGATCACTTTCCTTTACCTTTTATAGATCAAATGCTCGAACGCCTAGCTGGGTCATGCTTTTATTGTTTTCTCGGATGGCTACTCGTGCTATTTTCAGATTATTATTGATATTGATGACCAAGAAAAGACTACCTTCACATGTCCCTTTGGAACGTATGCCTATAAACGAATGCCTTTTGGCCTTTGTAATGCTCTTGGAACCTTCCAAATGTGTATGCTTCATATATTTAGTGACATGGTAGAGCTTTATGGAAGTTTTCATGGATGATTTTTCTATCTATGGAGACTCCTTCACAGACTGTTTGTCTAACCTATCTAAGGTTTTGACACGGTGTGAAGAAAAGAGCATCGTTTTAAACTGGGAAAAGTGTCATTTCATGGTGAAAAAGGGCATAGTACTTGGTCATATTGTATCTAGTGATGGCATCGAAGTAGATAAGGCCAAACTAGATAAGATAGCGACTCTACCTAAACCACGGACTGTCCGTGGTATTAGAGCCTTTCTAGGCCATGCAGGTTTTTATAGGCGGTTTATTAAAGACTTCTCAAAAATAGCTAGGCCGTTAACTAATATGCTTTTGAAAGATGCAATCTTTGATTTTAATTTTAACTGTACGCAGGCTTTTGAAACTTTAAAAGCCGCCCTAACCTCAACACCAATTATACAGCCTCCAGATTAGTCTAAACCTTTCGAACTCATGTGTGACGCTAGTGATTATGCAGTTGGTGCAGTCTTGGGACAAAAACTAGATAATAAGTCCACTGTTATTTATTATGCTAGTAAAACCTTAAACGATGCTCAATGGAATTATTCAACTACAGAAAAAGAATTCTTAGCTGTCATTTATGCTTTAGATAAGTTTCGTCCTTATTTGGTTGGTTCTAAAACTTTAGTTTACACGGACCATGCAGCCCTTAAGTACCTTCTTGCAAAGAAGGGTGCTAAGCAGAGATTAATCCGATGGATCCTTCTCCTGCAAGAGTTCACATTAGAAATAAAGGACAAAAGAGTGGTCGAAAACGTAGTTGCCGACCACTTATCTAGACTCACAAACGACGATCAGAGTGATTCTGAGTCCATACTGGACTCTTTTCCTGATGGGCATCTGTATGTGATTTTTTCAGCATCATGGTATGCTGACATTATAAATTATTTAGCGGCTGATGTTATGCCTTATAATTGGTCAAGAATGAACGTAAGAAGTTCTTGGCCAGAGTTAAGTTATACTCACCGGATGAGCCATACCTTTTTAAGTATTGTGCGGATCGATTATTCGTCGTTGTATTCCCCAAAGGGAATACAATGAAGTTCTTCGCTCGCCATGACAAAGAGTGTGGTGGCCATTTTAGTGGGATGAAAACAGCTGCTAAAGTTCTTCAATGTGGATTTTATTGGCCTACCCTTTTTAAGGATGCCCAAGTGCATTGCAAAGGCGGTATTCGCTGCCAACAACTTGGGCGAATCACGAAGCATAATATGATGCCATTAAAATCCAATCTTGATAGTAGAAATTTTTGATGTTTGGGGCATCGATTTCATGGGCCCTTTCCCTGTTTCCCACGGTTTCATTTATATTCTAGTTGTCGTGGACTACGGTCTAAATGGATAGAGGCCCCGCTTGCCGTAGCAATGACCATAAGACGGTTGTATTTTTTATTAAAGAATATATTTTCTGTCGGGTTTGGCATTCCTAAAGCCATCATTAGCGATGGTGGAACACATTTTGCAACAGAGTTGTTGCATCCCTAGTGAAAAAGTATGGAGTTACACACAAAGTAGCAACTCCTTCTCATCCACAAACTAGCGGACAAGTAGAAGTTTCTAATAGGGAAATCAAAAAGATTTTAGAAACAACAGTAAAACCCGATAGGAAAGACCGGGTCGGCGCCTATCGGATGCCTTATGGGCATATAGAACTGCTTTCAAAACTCCTATAGGTATGTCTCCCTTTAGACTTGTATTTGGGAAACCATGTCATTTGCCCATTGAATTAGAGCACCGTGGCTCGTGGGCTATAAAAAGCCCGAACTTCAATATTGATGAGGCGGTGTCAAACGCAGTTACAATTGAATGAGCTTGAAGAAATCCGTGAATGATTCTTACGATCTTCGCGAAGGATTATAAAGCTAACATGAAACGTGTTCATGATAAGCAAATCTTGGCGCAAAGAGTTTGTGGTCGGTCAAAAGGTCTTGCTTTACAACTCCCCGCCTACATATTTTCCCGGAAAAACTAAAACCCGTTGGTCCGCCCCTTTCTCGTTATCTTGAAGTCACCCCTTACGGGCAATCACCTTGGTAAATCCAAATGACAACAGTACCTTTCAAGTTAATGGTCAACGGTTAAAACATTTTCACGAACTTCTATCCCCTCGATGTAGGGAAGTCCTTTTACAGATCCCGCCTATGAGGATTGACCTTTGTCATTGGTGTACTTCCTTTCACTTCCATATAGTGGTAAGTGCACCATTCAGGTAACCGGCCCTCCCTATGGAGTGTGTGTCTGTAAGTACCGGATCCTAAGTTCACAGCTAACATAATTCACGTTTTCCACTTTTGCATGTTTTCTCGGTTTTTGAGTCATGTTTCTCTAAGGGGTGAATTATGTATTTATTGTTTTTCGTTTTTCTTATAATAAACTAATAAATAAATAATAATAAAAATAATAAAAAATTCTTAATCATAGAAATAGCAATCCAACAAGTCTTGGGAATCTGACTTTAAACGACCCGCGTTAGAACAAATTTTGTGTTTAAAAATTTGTTTGGGGGTGGGCAATCGGTCTCTCCATCTAGATTGCTCGAACTTTCCATTTATGTTGCTTAGGCCCATTACTTGTAGTTCAATTGGGTTGACGTAATCTAAACTTAGATTTCCTTCGTTCGTATAACTTACGTCACACACACACTTCGAGGCATTTTTCCACCCTTTTATACGTCAACCATGGTTGGAATTGAGTGTTTTATGGATCATTGGATTGGAAATTCTCTACTGATCATTTCCATAACTCATTCGCCAAAATCGGGCCAGTAACGAAGCGGCAAATTGAGTTTGAAATTGCGCAAAAAATCAGAAAATTTCAGAATTCAAACTGGGCTTGGGCCCAAACCGGACGCACGTCTGTGCGTCTCCTTCCTTCCCAAAAAATGCACGGTTTCTTTCTTTTTAGTCAATCCCACCGGTTATCAAGGTAAAACAAACCTTAAACACCAAAATAAAAACAAAAAATTGAGAGAGAGAAGAAAACCTAACTACACCCACACCAAGATAATCAAATCCAACTAAAATCTTCTTTAAACCATTACCACCACTAACCTAACTCCAAAAAACCGCCACCAATTCAAGTAACCACCGCCACCACCGTTGTTTTAGTTGTTTTTCTTCAAACTCGCCTCCCCCACAGTCTACAAAACCATTAGTTATCTCAGAAACTTCAATGGCACTACGACGAAGAATTTTGCCGGAGCACGCTTTTGCTTCAAACTGACTTCGCCATTTTTTACGAAGAAGATTAGGAGGCATTGGAACGGACTGTGGTACTCGACTGAGGAGTTCTATCACTATGATTTGGTAGAACAACTTTATAAGAAGTGAGAATTGGAGGGGGATAGGATTTTCATAAAGGTAGCAGGAACAAGGAGGGAAGTAACGAGACAGTTGTTGGCTGAACTGTTAGGAATTACACTTGAAAGCAACCTGGTAACGACAATTCAGGAATCCCAGTATAGTGGAGTTCCTGCTTTGATGAAGGACACTGTCGTGGAGGGTGAATACAATCCGACATCTCATTGCGTCCGCCATCGACCACGAGAACCAATCAACCGGGTCGTAGCTCGGTGGATTGGTAGGAACGCCCCGGGAAAGACAAAAAGTCGATGATATCGGCTGCGCAATGTCCGCGACGCTCTCGGATTTTGAAAACAAATAAGTATAATTTCTGCATCCTCGATTTAATGTTTAATGTGATTCGAGGAGTGGGGAAGAGCTTGGCGCCTCTTCCCGTATTGATCACTAAGATCATGCTCTCCTTTAGAGCTGTCGCAAGATCTGCTCCTATTAAGATCAAATTGCATTCTAATGCAAGTATCTATACGGATTGCATCCAAGAGACTTGGCCGTTGTCTGAAGAAAAAATGGTTGAGTCGGAGGATGAAAGGGAGGATATGACATGTCTGGATGACGATGCATTAGATAAATGTAGTTCTAATTTAGAATGCATGCAAGTATTGCAAAATGCCTTGCGTTGCGTTTATGGTATTTGTGAAGATATCCGAGATAGATAGATTGTAATTCGAAAGAAGCAAACGAACCTTCAAACGAGACTTGAAACGCTCGAAGGGGTTCAGGACGATATCCTGTCTAACATGGAGACTATCCACCAGCATCAACAAGCCCAGTATGTAGTACTCAGGACTGAGATGGAAGCACAGCGCTTGTTCCGAATAGAGATGCTACGACGCATGCCACCCGTGGAGGACTCTGTTTCAGCCGAGTCCGACAGGCATGAGCGTCGTCGCCGAATGACAGATGGTTCAAACCATTCTCCATCCCAGGGCCAATCTCCGTCTCAGGGTCCATCTTCATCACATAACTAGGTGTTCACCATCAGTTGTGTTCGCTGTTATTTCATGGTTTTGATTGTTTTATTAGTTGGATTTTAATTAAGTAGTTAAATTTAAATATTAATGTGTTTGTTTTATGTTGTTTGGATTTAAATTTTATTTTTAATATAATTGGTTAATTTCGAAGTCTTGTTTTTTATCATTAATCCCACCTTCCCAACTTGTTTGGGGGTGGTAATATTTATACCAAGCATAATTCGTTATATGATCATCCGCGGTAAAGTAGTCTTGAAGGAAAGGTTGATAATTTGGCCGATATCGGCATATCTATGATTTGTGTGGTGGTAGCATGAAATCTAGGGGAGTTTAGAAGTAACTATTCTAAATCCAATATGAAAGATACCAGGATTTTTAGAAAATCACGAAAATGGTTTGTTTCCGTTTTTGGGTTTGGAATTTTTCTATTTCCGGAAATTGCCTTAAAACAATTTGGGAACTTGCCGATTCATTTTGGAAGCTCAGAACCTATTTAAACTCCTTTCATTCTACACTAACAAACCACAATACACCCCACCATCATCCCACACCTTTCACTCCAAGCTTTTCCTTCTTTTTCCTCTAAATTTCTGTTTTCAAAGATTTACGAGCGCTGCCAAGGTCGAGCGCACCTGCGCCTCGTCAGAGCGCACCTGCTCCCTTTACACTTCCGGAAATTTTGTTCAGAAGGACCAGCCCTCCTTGAAACCCGCATGCTTCACTTCCAAACAAAATTCGTGTAATTGCAAAAAACCCCACGAGCGACCATGCGCCTAAAGCGAAAATATTCACCAGCGCCCGGTAAGTGATGAGGATTCATATTCACCACGCCTTTCTTTGAACGCGGAAAATTCCAATTTTCAGAGGGTCATTCCAGGATTTTTTTGGAATTGTTCAAAGAGTCGTTGAGATGACATCTCCTATAGTCATACCCATGAGTCTTTCGAAGGCGTGTTGGGAACCAAGACCTATGGACATTGGTTCCGGCCGCGGATCCCCTAAACGTAGATTAGGATGGCGCCATCTCTTGGTAAGTGATGAGGATTCATATTCACCACAGCTTACTGCTTATTTCTACGACCACGTTAAATTCTATTGTAATCAGGATGGAGAACAAGAATTCTCCATCGTAGTCGATGACACGACATATCAATTCAATAAAAATGTGGTCGCTTTAGTTTCAGGATTACCAATACCTGATCATGTTCACACATGGGCATATATAACCGATAATGCATATCTTTATGATTATACATATTTCCATGAGTATTATGGGGGAGGGGTATTTCGAGTAATGGACCAGGGGCGATATAGCATTGCCCTTAGTAGCCTTTCCCTAAACGTAGGCACCACCATGTTATTCACACGTTTCAATGGTATTTTTCCTACCCTCTTTATTTACAATACTTTGAGGACAAAGCATGCTTCTTGTTTGGGGGGGGGGGGGGGATAGAAACACGTGTAATTAAGGCATCTGTTAGGATAAAGATATGTATAATATGCATTTGTTTTCTAGTTAAAGTTTCAAAAATTTTAAAAATATAAATAAATATGTTTATACTATACACTTAGGAATATTGGTATTGTTTTCTTTCTATGCTCTTAACAATCTAGAAGTCTCCGCGTAGCTTTTGCATCGTAAATAATTGTTAGGAACTTAGGTTAATATGTAGGTAATAATCTTTGCATCTATCTATAAATATATTACATGAGTATCTATGATTGTTAGTAGTAAGTTTCTATAAATCTAGGCTAGAGTACTTATTCTACAAATCCTGTGAATATATAGCCTAAAGCCTTATATGAAATAAAACATTTGAGAAATGACACAAGGGAGAAGTAAAATCCGGATAGAGAAATCACACGTCCACTTGTTCGATCACTATGCCATATCCTAAGCGAGAATTTAGGCCCTCTTTGGATCGATATAGCCAGGAATTCAAACCTATGAATTATTTTTCGTTAGTCGCCCCTCTGAGCCTTTCTTTAGCCTTTCATAACCCACAAATCCTTTACCCTGTTACAAAAACAGAACAAAATAAAAAAATCAACTTACCCAATCTAGAATAAGTTTGAGAATAGAATGAGTGAAGAAAGAAGAAGACAAAAACCTGTGTAAACAAAAATTAGTTAGTTGCTTCAGAAAAAGAAAAGAAGTTTCATCCAAGGAAAAGAAAAAAAAAATAGAAATAAATAAAAACTCCAAAAATAGAATAAAAGGGAGTCAAAAGCCAAAGAAAACAAAAAGAAAAATATGGCTAAGGATGGAAACAAAGTATAGATGCAAAAGAAAATAACAAGGTTTTCTTTAAGTTACATAATATAAATACTCTATTATCTCAGACTTGTCCTTTTGAATATCCATTTCTTTCCTTCTTAAACCATCTCCTAATCCCCGCAACACCTAATAAAGACCTCTAGCTCAATTAGGAATATGTTAGTGTGATAGTAAGTGGCAGATGTGTTTGATCGACTCCGACTTCCTTGTTGTCATTGAGATTGTAAGGTAAAGTGTGCCCACTGCACACTGGAGTAGCGAAACTTGAGCGGAAAAATCAGAGTGGTTTTTGTCTTGACATTTATGTGAGGACCTACTTAAGGATGCTATTTCGAGTTTTCAGAAACGAACCTGCTAGACATTTCATAGTATTACTCATAGTATATATATTTGTATCATAGATGATTGATTATTATGCATATATTAGCTTAGGGTTTTGACTTGGTTATTCTTATTCATTTGCTAGTGAGATGTATAGATAGTTGGGACATGAATGAGGAAACAATAGTTTTATTTCTTAGTCCTTGTAGTATAGTTGAAGTTTGTGAGTACCTTCACTGGAAAACTCTCGCGAGGCTATAACTCGTCCACTAGGGAATTCCTAGTGGTTTAAGGCCTTGTTGCATATGTTCAATGCAATCGCACTCAGCGAAACGAGAGTAGATAGAACTCCATTTTTGGTCACTTATTCTAATTTCTCATCTGTGCTTGAGGACAAGCAAAATGCTGTTTGGGGGTGGTTTGATAAGAGCCCAAAACTGTAGTTTTAACCCTGTAACAGTCATACTTTTAGACCAATTATGTGAGTAATAATTAAGAGTTAACACTGATTACGTGTTTTTATGCATTTCAGGTTTCACAGTCCATTTTGTGCGGAAATGTGCCACTTTAGCAAGATAAAGGAGCAAAGGTCGGTTACTAAGGAGTTCCATGATTAAAGGCCAAGATTCAAGAAGACAAAGCCTTTCTAAAGCCCGGTCAAAAGCTGAGAAGTCGACGCGGGAAGAAACAAAGACACAAGTCGTGAAACTTCCGGGCGTCCGATCTTTGGACTCAGACCTCAGAATGGGGCCTACCCTATGTCAAAACGACCGGCTCGGAAAGAGCTTTTTAATAGTCCAAGCCTTGACCCAATAAGAGGAGCAGAAGTGGACGAAAAGTCTGTTGAAGCCAACTGTAGGTGAAGAGGCCTTTTTGGACTGAAAGAATTGGGTTTTGGGCCTGATTCTCTGGCCCAAAACATGGCTCCAAGCCCATGCACGATTTTTGAATCTGAAAGTATAAAAACCAAAGCTTAGCTCTTTGTTAAAGGTAGCTAGTTAGACCTAAAACAATATAGATAATTCTAGATCTAGTTTCCAGTATTTTAATTAAGTTTTAGTTCCATTTTCAATTCTTGTTTTAGATTAAGTCTTTGAATCATTGTTCTTGATTGATTAGATAAATAAAATAGTTATTTTGTCAATTTCGATTTTTGTCATCTCAATTTATAGATCTAGTTTTAATTCTTGTTGATTATCATTTCGTAGTTTAAGTAGATTGAAACATTGTTAGTTAATTTAGTTAAGTTAGAATTTTAATATGATGTGTAGTTATAATTAAATTAGAAATGATGGTTTGATAACTCAAGGCTAAAACCTCCATTAGAGGGGTTGATGAAGCCTTGACGAAAACTTAGTGGTATAGTGTAGAAGCATTGTAGAATTTATTCCAATCTAGAAGGTCGTGATTCGCCATGAGAATGGGTGGAGGACCTCACATGCTAGTTAGTATTCGGTAGAAATGCCATGAACACTAGGGATTAGAACTAGAATTTCTTGCCGTAAGAACGTAAGAATCGAGATACAAGAATCTATGCTAGGTTATTAAGTTGGATTCGAGGTGGATTCGATTCCCCTCTAATCCTTTATCTAGATTCAAAAACAATCATATTTCCATTTCATTCGTAGTTTAAATTCAAATAATCAATTTCATATTGTATCGTAGTATAACACCCTTCGTAAAGCTCTCATTAGACTTAAGACTGATTAATTAGATTAGAAAACACTCCATGCTAGAGCACTAGGAGTGGAACGAATTTGTTACTCTACTCTATTTCGATAGAATTGAGAGTAGAAACTTTGATAAATATAGACACGTAAAATAGTTTTAGTTTACCTGTGTTTTGAGTTCATCGTTCATTTCGTAGGTAAACTATCAATTTTATATTTTATCAATAGGCGAACGAAGAAAGCTTGAAAAATTAATCTAACAAGTTGGATGATCTTCACTAAATTAGTTAAAAACTAATAACTATATGCTATAATAAAACTTAAAAAAAAAAACCTAACATGCAATGCTAAATGAAATAAAAGAGAAAAGAAAAATGTCACCTTGTTTTGAATGTTGTCTCATACTTGATTGTAGATTGATGGATTGATAGATTGTTGATGAATGATGATGATAAACTTGATATGGAATTGACAACTGTGATTTTTGGATTGAAACAGGTGATTTGAGAAAAAAACAACTTTTGGTGAAAAGAAGTTTCTACTCAAGATCGAAAGAGGGGAAAAGGAGGCTAAAGACGAAGAACACGAAGAACTTCATTAGAAAACCTCAAAGTCGAAATTTTACCTTCAACTCCAGATTAAACTAAAGAAATTCTACTCTAGAATGATGAACTACAAAAGAAAAAAAAAAGAACACTCAAGAAAAGAAAACTACTATGCTATTAGCTCTGAATAGCTAGGTCCAGATTATTAACTCCGAATTCCTAGCTCCAGATGTTTTTTTATGGGTGAATGAGACCCATATTTATAGCTTTTTGGGATGGATTCAAATATGATAATGAGTTTGATCCAATGGCTTGATATCTTTTTGGTTGCACTTCCTAAATCTGGCCCTTGATTCAAGAGGTGGGATAAGGGGTGCGATCTTGACCCTTGATTTTTGGATATTTTAGATGGATTAGGGCAAAAAAACAAATCATACACGTCCTCAATGAGCCCATAATCCAGGGTTTCCAAACATGGCTCCAAAATAGCATATTCTCTAGAATATTCTTGATTTTAGGGATCAAATCAAATCAAACAATTAAGGAAGGTTCTCTAGGTTTTTTGGAGGCTTGAAAATGGGATAGAAACTCTAATGAAAAGGTTCCACTCGATCTGGATCCACAGCCCATGAGCACTGGTCCAAATCCACAAAAAGGCCCATTTTGCCATATTTTCAATGCTGCAAATTTCCTTTGACCGGGTCTAAATTAGGCAAACTCTTCTTCACAAAAATTGTTCATTAATCCATTAGGAAGGTCCATGAACTCTTAAAAATACCCTTAGGTCGAAATATTAGTTCAAAAAATCGTTGCACTCAACAGTGCGCACAACGGGCTGAAACGAGATAGGGCAAGATTAGGGTTTTTGAAATCCAAAAGGAACCTAGGCAAGCTTGTACTCATTTTGAAGGATTTTTCAAGGGGAATTCAAATATGAAATAATCTCATCCAGGGAAAGAGTGGAAAAAATGAGATTTGGGCTCCAAAGGGTTACATGGGCATTTTGGTCATTTTCAGCTCAAAACTCAGAAAGCAATGAAACTTTAGCCATAGCTAGAACATGATGAGGAGAGTCTAAAGACGCTAAAAGAAGATGAAAAGAAAGAAGTTTTATGTAGAAATGAAGACTCTAGAAAACAAATCACCTTATATGATCAAATTTAATTCAAGGAAAAATCGTGAATGAATTATGCTTGGGGTGCAAAAATGGGGTGTCTACAGTTGCCCCTCTTTGGCGGAGGTTGCTTGCAACGGAACGGCAAAGCCATGGAGACACACCATTTTTGCCAAGCTCCAACCAAAAGATCTCATGCAATTTCTGAAAATTCATTTGAAATATATTTTTGAAAGAGGGCTTTTCCCTGGATATTTGAAATCCTCATTTTTTTCAAGTTGTTTGTGAAAGCACAGTTGAAAATGGTTGTCACTCAAGAGAGGATGGTATCGTACCTTACAAATGCGTGTTTTACGTCTTACATTTTTTCAGTACTCAATCAAAGTATCACACCTTCTAATGCGTGTATTTTACGTCTTACATTACATTAGTGTGTACTAGGATAGTGGCTCTTAGGCCAAAAATGGTAATGGATAAGGATGAACAACTTTTTGAAATCAAGGGACAAATTTTTTGAAAACTGATATTTTTCAAATTCATTTTAGAAAACTGGTGAAATCAAGTGGATAAATCAATTCATTCATAATTTTGACTTAGATTAAAGATTCTCATATAATGGTGATAACCAAACACTGACGAAAGGAAAGACTCACCAGGGAGAGCAAAAAGACCCACTGGGGATGGGAGATTCTAAAGATGAAGGAAGAAGACACAGACGAACACTACTGGAGAAGATAAGAGATGTGCTGTAGATGAAAGATGGATGCTGGGGATGATGATATTCATGTTCAATCAATCAATCAATTACGTTTAAGTACTCGGATTGGAAAAGACTATCACTATGAGTTCAAGCTGATCCATCCGTGAGGGTGTCAATAAAACTGACATTGTTCTCGTGAACAATTTTAATGTTGCACAAATAGAGTTACCGAAATGATATTAATGATCAAGTGGTTGCCAATAATGCGGTGGAGAAAAAAAAAACTCGATGGATATTTTCTCATACTGGAGGGTAAAAACCTCATAGTACTAATATTCATCATTTTTTTTTTGAAAAGTTTTTTTTTTTCTTTTCTTTTTTTTTGGGTCAAACCTAGTCAACTGTCAAAACTGGGTCAACTGGTGAAAACCGAGTCAAACAGATCAAAAACCGGTTGAACCTAAACCAAACCGGTTGAACCAGGCCAAACCGGGTGAACTAGATCCAAACCGGACAAACCATGTCCAAACTAGGTGAGGGTCACCGACCTTCCATTTCTAGTGCTTGCACCATATCATTTTACAAAAACAGATCTTTTATTTTGAGAGAAAGGAATCTTTGACAATTCAATATTTCCTTGTCTTATTATCTGTTTCGTCCTTTCTAAAGAGTAAGAAACCGACTACTGCCAAGCTTTTTTTCATGCACCGACTCCTAATTACGAACAGTTCCTAATACGACACGCATGCTAAACTCTATATAAACATAGACCGCGAGGAGAAAACATACCTTTGCCAATGTCCAGCAAGCCAATAAAGCTGATGGAGTGCAGCACCACGCGTGGTAAGCCATTTTTTTTTTTTCTCGTAGAATACAAGTTAACTTACATGCAAATCCTCATGCTATATAAACAAGGTGGGAGTAGGAAATCATACCTGTTGACCGTCCAAGCAAAACATAGTAAGTGGCTATGGTGTCGCCATGCTGATGCCTGCCAATGGTATAAGCTCAAATTCTGTGATTTAAATCTCACTTAATTACCTTATTTATCAATGGTAGTAATTATTCTTTTATTTTTCACTGCACTTTTGGAATTTGTAGTCATGGACAACACTTGAACTTTAAGAAAATAGTTTCTTGGCAAAGATTAGGCGCGGACATTATTTCTCTCCATGACAGGTTAGTGCAATGTACATAATATACAGTACATAAAACTATAATGCAACTATGTTAGTGGAGTATGCATGAATTAATCAACATTTTATATTAGTAGAAAAAGTACATGGTTTAGTTAGGATATATTGGCCTCAGAATTTTCTATATGCTTGTGATGTCATCCTAGATTTTTCATCATAAGCCATACAAATAAAGCAAACCAAGTTTTCGAAAACAAATCATTTTTTATTTTATTTTTGAAATTCATTTTGAAAACAATTTTGAAAACCATAGAAAACAAAACAATTTTTTTTCACAGAATAAGAAATACCACAAATGATTGAATAACAAGTGAGGGCGGGGGATTGAGTTACCGACAAGAAGATCCTCACGAGAACTACCTCAGGATAGGAGTAAGATTAATCTTAGCACCAAAAAGTAGTAAGCAGACACCACCCTTTCCCCTATTTGATTGCATGACCTCCACTATATGCTGAAAACCAACCATAAATCCTTTCCACCACTCAAAATGATCATAAAGTAAGTATAGGACAACTTCTTAGAGACATTTCCGAAAACATTCCTTCTGGCCTTGATAACCTCTGAATGGATCACACTGTGTCGGTGTATCCTCCAATGCCAACCTTTTTTTTTTTGCAGCTTCTCTTGGGGTAGTGCGTTAAGAGAATAAGGAAAACATTTTTTTTTATAGGGTAGAACTTGTCATGAAAAGAAAATGATAAAACATCCTAAACCTCATATGAACCGCCCCTTGAATTGATTTGTACTGCCCCTTGCATGGATTTTTTTTTTTGACCTTGACCTTGATTTTTTTTTTTTTTTTTGCAGCTTCTCTTGGGGGTAACCATTGGGATAATCATAGCATATTGTAGATTGGGACCATAGTAGATACTTAACGATCAATAATTGATGATGAAGATGATTTTCCTAATCATGACAAGTTCTATAAAATGGGATTGGGGTATCTATGGGTAGGCTAAGGGTAAATCTGGTTTCCTAAAGGACATAGGTCAAATCGAGGGGATGAAAGAATAGGCTTAGGCTCAAAATGGATTCAAGAGGAAACATATGACATTAGGTGGGCTTGTTAAGCTAATATATCGGGTAAAAATGGCCTATCCCATCATCTCTCTAAGATTTCCACTATCCTCTTTGTCTTAAAAAAACAAGGTTGGGTCACGAAAAGTACCTCTTTAACTGGTCGGCATTGGTAGGATTTGAGAACTCGACACCATCAAGATCAGTGAGGATCACGGCTTTCCCAGGTAGAATCTTCTTAATAATGAAGGGGCCCTCCCAATTAGGTCTGAACTTTCCTCGTCGGTCTGGCAGATGTTTAGGCCTAATTTCTTTCAGAACCAAATACCCTTCCTTCAAATCTCTCAGACGAACTTTCTTATTAAATGCTTGGGCAATTATCTGCTGATAAGCTCGTGCACGAGCTGTAGCCTTAAGTCGCTTTTCTGTGATTAGGTTCAAAGATTCCTCTCTAGCTTGGATCCATTCCTCTTCTAAATTGGCATCCTCCTGCAAAACGTGTAGAGAGGCATTTCTACTTCTGCTGGCAAAACGACCTCCATTCCATATACTAGTGCATAAAGAGTAGACCATGTGGCTGTACGAACCAAAGTTCGATAAGCCCATAATGCATATGGTAACTTCTCATGCCAGTCTTTGTATGTCTCAGTCATCTTCTCTACAATCCTGACAAGTGTCTTGTTTGCTGCTTCAACTGCCCCATTAGTCTGAGGTCTGTAGGGTGAAGACAAATGTCGCCGAATTTTGAACTGCTGCAGTATATCATTAAACTCCTTCCCTTTGAAGCATGTACCATTATCAGTGATAACCTCATGTGGTACTCCATACCGGCAAATAATGTTGGTGCGCAAGAACTTCGCCACATTCAATGCTGTAACACTACTTAAAGATATAGCTTCGACCTATTTAGTGAAGTAATCAATGGCAACAAGGACAAAGCCGTGTCCGTTGGGTGCTGAAGGATTTAAGTTGCCAATATCATCGAGCCCCCAAATAGAGAAAGGCCAAGGCGCAGAAAATGGGTTTAACTCGACAGGCGGTGCGCGCATCAAATTCCCGTGAATCTGACACTTATGACACTTTCTAACGTACTTGCAACAATCTGTCTCCATAGTTGTCCAATAGTATCCCAGTCTCATGATCTTCTTAGCTAACATGTACCCACTCATGTGAGGGCCACAAATTCCTTCATGTATTTCAGTCATAACTGTCCGAGCTTCATTCTCATTCAAGCATCTAAGTAAAATCCCATCGTACGACCTCTTGTATAGAACATCTCCACATATGATAAACTAACAAGCTAAAAGCTGAAGTGATCGTTGTTCTCTTTTAGTCAGACCATTAGGGAGTTGTTGATGCTGAAGATACTCGCGAATGTCATGGTACCATGGCTCTCCATCAGAGGACTCAGCTGCTATATCAATAGCAAAGCAATAAGCTGGCTCACTTTGTGATATAATCTCGATTGGCCTAAATGTTTCACCTTCTGGAATCTTGAGTATTAGAGGCTAAAGTAGCCAAAGCATTGGCAAAGCTATTGCCTTTCCACCGAAGGTGAGTGAAAGTAATACGGTCGAACTCACTAACCAGTTCTCTCAAGCACTTGTGATAAGGAAGGAGGTTGCCATGCTTAACTTTCCATTCTTCTGTGATCTGGCTGATAATTAGCAAGGAGTCTCCAAAAACATCAATCTCTTTTATCTGGGGCTGTAGTGCAGCTCGAAGTCCAACAATACAAGCCTCATACTCTGCCATATTATTGATGCACTCAAACTCGAGTATGATAGAAACAGGCATGCGTACTCCCTCGGGAGAGATAAGAACTGCCCCTACTCCATTTCCAAATTGATTCATAGCACCATCAAAATATAGAGTCCACTGTGGTTCTACCAATTCCATGTCTGGCTCGACTGCAAGAATATACTCATCTGGGAATTCGGTCTTGAGCGGCTGATAATCTGGCAAAGGGTGTGCTGCTAGGTGATCTGCCAATGCCTTTCCCTTGATAGATTTCTGTGTGACATAAGTAATCTCGAACTCTGCCAAAAGCAGCTGCCACCGTGAGGTTGGGCCAGTGATCATAGGCTTCTCCATCAGGTACTTGAGCGGATTTATCCTTGATAATAGCAACACTGAATATGCAAGCATTTAGTGTCTAAGACGTTGTGTTGCCCAGACTAGTCCCAGACATGTCTTCTCAATAGGAGTGTAGTTTGCTTCGTACTTGTGAAGACACTTGCTCAAATAGTAAATAGCTCGCTCAACTCTACCTGTCCCGTCATGTTGTCCAAGGACTGCTCCCATAGAAGTTTCTGTGACAGAGATGTAAAGTAACAATGGTTTGCCAAGGTTAGGGGGAACAAGTACCGGCGGCTTCAACAAATATTGCTTAATCTTGTCGAAGACCCGTTGACACTCCTCATTCCATTCCTTAGGTTGATCTTTCCATAACAACTTGAAGATAGGCACACAAATGGGCATAAGCTGTGCAATGAATCTGCTGATATACTGAAGTTGCCCTAAGAATCCTCTGACTTCCTTCTCCGTAGCGGGTGTGTGCTTTTCCACAATGACTTTGACCTTAGCCTGATCAACTTCAATGCCCCTTTTGCTAACCATGAAACCAAGCAACTTTTCGGACGTGGCTCCAAAAACACACTTCTGAGGATTTAACCGTAACTTGAACTTACAAAGCCGTTCAAACAACTTCTTCAGATTCACATAGTGGTCGTCTCGACTCCATGACTTAACAATCATATCATCCACATACAGTTCTACTTCCATATGCATCATGCCGTGGAGTAAAACAGTCATGGCCCTTTGATACATAGCTCCCGCATTCTTCAAACCAAATGACATAACTTTGTAGCAAAAGGTCCCCATGGGGTGATAAACGAGGTCTTCTCTCTGTCCTCTTCCGCCATCTTGATTTGGTTATATCCAGAGAATCCGTCCATGAATGATAGTAGTTCATGACTAGCAGTGTTATCGACCATAATATCAATACTAGGCAATGGGAAGTCATCCTTCGGGCTTGCCTTATTAACATCTTTGTAATCAATGCACATTCTTACTCTACCATCTTTCTTAGTGACTGGGACGATGTTAGCCAACCAAGTAGGATAGTGAGTTACCATAAAAAAAACCAGCATTGTATTGCTTGATTACGTCCTCTCTAATCTTCAGCATCCATTCAGGTCTAAGCCTCCTCAGTTTTTGCTTAACCGGTTTCTTTTCTAGAGATAGTGGTAACTTGTGTTCTACTATATTGGTGTCCAATCCTGGCATATCATCATAGGACCAAGCAAACACATCTTTGTATTCCTTTAGCAATTCAATCAGGTTTCTGCGCTCAGAGAGGGTTAGAGTTGTACCAATCTTCACATCGTGGTTTCTTCAAAGTGGTGCTAAGATTAATTGTCTCTATTTTCTCGATGACTGGCGTCGATCGGTCTTCATAATGTTCGTGAGGAAGAATGGACTCAGCAACTTCATTGTCTATTTCTTCTACATCGTCGGGGGACAGGGGGTCATAACCTGCACAAGTCATCCAATCATCTTGCCCTAAGGCAAGTGGGTAAATCATATCTGCAGGAGTTTTAAAACTTTTTTGTGATTTTTTTGGATTTTTGAAATATGATTATATACATGGGTTGAAATAGACAGTCTTACGGGCTTTTTTTTTTGGGCCATATCGAACTCATCCGAAGGCTCAAAGAGAGGACTATGTTGGCTGGGGACCAGATCGGTCATTCATATTTAGGTTCCCCAATCATCATAGTGTCCATCAAGGAATGGATCCTCATCAGAGTCTAAAGTATCTAGAAACCTTTCCCAAATTTCATATCGCATCTGGAAGTCAGAAAGTGGCATGTTCTTAACATCCACTGGAACTGGGTCAATAATAGATTACATATTCAACAAATCATCCAAATCAAGTATGGTCTGAGGGTCCAACTGGACATGATAAGGAGTGACAGTCTTGTCTCCTGGGTCAGTATCTAACCCAGGGGAACTGGCCAAAGTAAAAGATGGAGTATAGTCCATACCTGACGAGGAAGATGTCGATCCAACCTCATTTATCCAACTAAATTGTCTAGCCTCATGATCTAACCTAAGTTGGAGATATCCTGAATAGGAATTAACATCTGGCTCTAAAACAATAATTTTTGAATTTGGATCTGGGTCATTGTCTTCGCCCCAAAATATGTTGGAATCAATAATAGCCTCAATCTCTGCCCCTAGATCAGGTAGAGCCAATCTGAGATAATTCACCGTGGCGTTAGAATCGATAAATAATTTTGCCAGTCCTTCCACAACCTCCTCAGTATAGCCTAGCCCTTTTCGATCATCTTGACTAGGAATTTGCAGCGGTTCTTAAATGCCGTTTTGGTTTTTTCCCAATCCGAATCCTGGAAAATAGTTCTGCTCACGGAACAACTAAGGCGTCTTGGGATTTCCATTACAAAATGGGGTAGGGAGCTTCTCCTTGTTGGTTGCTCTAAACTCCACAATCCTTAATGGTTCCTCAGTGTAGTTACACTTTCCTTCAATCATTGGTATTACCTTATGCTCCTCAAAAGAGTCCAATTCATCCGAATCACCAGTAATGTAGATAATCTTCTCTTGCCATAAAAACTTAAGCTTTCTATGAAGTGTAGATGGAATTGCACTGACATAGTGTAGCCACGGTCTGTCCAAAAGGAAATTGTAATTAGCCTCGATATCCATAGCCAAGAATGTGACTTTGAACGTGACTGGACCTATTCGGACGTCAGTTGTGAACTCGCCAAGGACTTCTCTTCTCTGGTTATCAAACCCATGAACTGCTCTAGCTGTATCCTTAGTGAAAGTGAAGTCTTCCGACATGATTCCAATAGCTTTCGCAGAATTGACCGGGCAGATATTTAAACTGGATCTGTTGTCATTCAATACAAATGGTACCTTATAGTTGTTGCAATGCACCGTAATAGTCAACGCTTTCATGTGGGTTATTTCATCTACGGTCAGATCATCATCAAAAAATATTATGGAGTTTGTCTTCCTGAGGGAAGCGACGGTACGTGCCAAATCCTTCGGCTGGATAGAAGCTTGAACATGAGCCTGGTTCAAGACTTGAATAACTGCTTGCCTATGTTGGGGTGATGCCACGAGTAAACCCCATATGGAAATATTGGACTTTGTTTTCTACTATTGTTTGATTACTTCATTACCCTCCTGCTTCTCTGGTTTAGTAGCCGTGGGCGGGTCAGGCTGTTGGGCCAAAACCTGATCCTTCTGTAAGTGTGGTGCCTTGTATATCCTTCCTCCTCTTGTCAAACCATGAGTCTCAACACATTCCTCTGCCAAACTAGGTTCTAATTGCTTCAACTGATGTAGTGAGATTGCTGAGTCATCTTTACTTTTCTCGGGCTCAATTAACTTCTTCCCTAAAACCTCCTCGGTATCGTGACTCTTGGCTGGCACAAACTTGACCTTGGGGATTGGGATAGGAGTTGGGATCACCTGCTACTGAGTTGGATTCTGGCGAATCACGGGTCCTTGAGGTTCTGACCCAACTTGTGAAGCCGCGGATTGAGATATATTCAAAGGATCTACCCATTTCGTAATGGGCCTCTGCATCATAAAGGATTCCAGATGCTCTCTAGTCAACTTGAACGGCTTTTGTATCTGTGAACTATGTAAAAATGGTGTCACCACCTCATTTAATTGGATACCTCTAGGCTTTGTTTGCTCCATGCATATTCTAACTACATCTTGAAGATTAACTGGTCTTGTGGTGCTAACATTGGACGTCTGTTTGATCGGAATGATGAATGATGCCGGATCCCTTTTGACAACTTTCAAAGTATAAAATCTTCCATTATGAACTGTAAATGGATTTGTCGAAATATTGGGAGTGCCGATACTAGAGGCATCTATCTTACCCCCATCAATTAAGTTTTGGATAAGATGTTTAAGGAGCATGCACCTTTTCGTCGTGTGACCTGGAGCCTGATGGAAGTCACAATGTTTCGAAGCGTCGTACCAAAATGGCACTGGATTTGGAGGAGGCCTCGGCTGCATTAACGTAATCAAGCCCTATTGAACTAAAGCCCTCAATACAACTTGTAATGGGAAGCCCAATTCTGTGAACTGCCTCTGTTGCTTGAGAAAACCCCTGTCTTGCTGTCTTGGAGGGAAAATGACTTGATTGGAAAAGGATAAGTTGTCACCTCCGACTGAATTTGCGTATGTGGTGGAGGTTGTACTTGTGTGGCAATGGCATGTGTGTCATTCGACTTATTGATAGTAATTGAAGGTGGCTTCTTCTTCTGAGCATCGTTTGAACTTGATGATATAATTGAGGTCATAGTTCCACAAGCTAAAGCATCATCAATTTGAGTCCGTGCTGAAACCAAAGCCTGAAAAGATGGATGATAGCTGAGACTCAATCGATTTGCATATTCGGAGTTCAAACTTTTTAGCATCATTCGAATCTGTTCGGTCTCTGACGGCCTGTCTAGAATTTGAGCTGCTTTGGTCCTCCACCTGGTTACATACTTGGTGAATGTTTCAGTCGGACCTTGCTTGAGTGCCTCCAATTGTCTTCGACCCATTTGGATGTCTGTATTGTATGAAAAATGGGTCACAAAAGTTTTTGCAAGTTCAGCCCACGTTCTCATCTTCTGAGCGTCTGTGTTCATCCACCAAGTCAGTGCCGCACCCTTTAAACTCCTTTGGAATAATTGGACCAATAGTTATGGCCCGATCCTCATAGGCTGCAAGTAGCTAGCGTATATTTTCACATGGGCTTTAGACACCCAGTTCCATCATATCTCTCCATCTTATGGAATTCGAAACCATGTGGAACCCTAATTTGTGGATATGGACAGAGACTATCCAAGTCAAACTCGTCCGCTTTGATCTTTGTCAGTGCTTCCTCAATCTTTTTCAATCTGTCTACCACTGGGCCTAGGTATTGATCTTGGCTTATAGGATTTTGATTTTGGGCGTTCATGTAGGTGGTAGGTTGTGGTGTTTGTGTGACGTATGGAGGAGGGAACATGAATGGTGTGGAGCTCATGGGTTGAGTCGATATGAGAGATTGGTTGGTTTGGAGTCTGAGATGATATATGAAGTTGTAGCTGGGTGGATTGGTGTGTGAAATTCCTAGTAGGCAGCTGAGCTTGTGGAGTAGGTATGTTAAGATCATACCTTGGTGGTGGTGGTGATGGAACGGATTGCCCTTGAGATTGTTGTCCGTGCCCTTGGTTCATAAGTTTGGATAGTACTTCTTGGACCATCCTTTCCATAGTTTGCTTTAATAAGTCTTCCGATCCAGGAGGGGGTGATGTTGGACTCTGACCACCTCCTTAGGGTGGTTGTTCATTGCTAGACAGTGATTGTTCACCTTGAGAGATAAACGGGGAAGTAACCATTGGCTGAGACACTAGTGGAAGAGACCCTTGAGGAGAATTAGCTAGTAGATTCTCCATTTCAATAAGCGAGTTAACGGTTGCACGAGATAACCTTAACCCTGGCTTTCTATTCCAACTGGCTTCCGGATAAGCCTTCTTCTTTCCTATCTTACGAAGGGAATTAGACTACGATGCAAATTCAAATAACAAGATACTAACTAAAATGATTCAACTACGAAATGCTACAGAATACTAAGGTTTGAATCTAGATAAAAAATTAGGGGGGATTAAATCCACCTTAACTTGACTTAATCAACTAACAAAATTCATCGTGATCCAAATTTCAATGCTTCACATATCAAAATGGTAATTCTAATCCCTAATTATACATGACATCTCTAGCAATTAATAACTAGCATGTGAAACAACCAAACCGATTCTCATGGTTAACTAATTACTTTCAAGAATTGAATAGATTATCACGACGATTTCTAAGTTAACAAAATCAAGCTTCATCAAGGCTTCTTCAACCCCCTCTAATGGAGGTTTAGCCTAGAATCATTAAGCTATCATTCCATATGAAATTGCATTACACATAATATAAAGATTCCAACTTTATTAAATTCAACTAAACAGTAATTGAAATCTAAATTAACAACTAAGAAATCATTTAATAACAAAAATTGAAATTAGATTTAAGCAATTCTAAATAACAAAATCGAAATTATCAAGAACTAACTATTTTATTTATCTAATGAATGATAAACAATGATTCCAATAACTAATCTAAAACAAGGAATGAAACTAATTAATTAACTAATTTAAAAACTCATAGATCTAGATTATTCTCTAATGGCTACTTTCTATCCTAAGCTAATTGATACTTAAGAGCTAAGTCTTGTGTGTGGAAATGGAGGAGACCAGATCCACATTTTTGTGCATGGGCTGAGGATCCATGTTTTGGGCCAGAAAATCGAGCCCACAACCTAATTTATTCAGTCCACAGGGCCCTTTTCAACTGGCTTTGACTTCAACAAACTTTTTGTCCACTTCTGCTCTTCTTATTGGGTCAATCTTTGGACCATTGAAAAGCTCTTTCCGAGCCAGTTGTTTTGACATAAGGTACGCCCAATTATGAGGCTTGAGTCCAAAGATATGGTCTACGGAAGTTCTGCTGACTTTTGTGTGCTCTTTATGCCCGCGTTGACTTTGACTTTTCAGCTTTTGACCGGGCTTTACAAAGGTTTTTTCTCCTTGAATCTTGGCCTTTAATCACAAAACTTCTTAGCAACCAACCCTTGCTCCTTTACTTCGCCAAAGTGGCACATTTCTGCACATAATTGACTTAAATGCCTGAAATACATAAAATCACATAATCAACATTAACTCTTATTTATTACTCACATAATTGGTCTAAAAGTACTATTGCTAAGGGGTTAAAACTACAGTTCCGGGCTCTTATCAAACCACCCCCAAACAGCATTTTGCTTGTCCTCAAGCAAATATGAGAAATTAGTATAAGTGACCAAAAATGGAGTTCTAACTAATCTCGTTTCGCCGAGTGTGATTGCATTGACCATATGCAACAAGGCCTTAAACCACTAGGAATTCCCTAGTGGACGAGTTATAGCCTCGTGAGAGTTCTCCAGTGAAGGTACTCACAAACTTTATCTATACTATAACGACTAAGAAATAAAACTATTGTTTCCTTATTTATGCTCCCAATTATCTATATATCTCACTAGCAATGAATAAAGAATAATCAAGTCAAAACCTAAGCTAATATATGCATAATAATCAATTATCTACGAATAAACATATATACAATGAGTAATACTATGAAATGCCCTAGCGAATGCGTTTATGAAAACTTCGAATAACGCCCCTTAAGTAGGTCCTCACATAAATGTCAAGACAAAAGCCAATCTGATTTTTCCCCTCAAGTTTCGCTACTCCAGTGTGTAGTAGGCACACTTTACCTTACAATCTCAATGACACACAAGGAAGCCGGAGTCGATCAAACACATCTGCCACTTACTATCACACTAACCTATTCCTAATTGAGCTAGAGGTCTTTATTAGGTGTTGCGGGGATTAGGAGATGGTTTGAGAAGGAAGGAAATGAATATTCAAAATGGACAAGTTTGAGATAATAGAGTCTTCATATTAAGTAACTAGAGAAAATCTTGTTCTTTACTTTTGCTTCTACACTTTGTTTCCATCCTTAGCCATATATATATATATATATATATATATATATTTTTTTTTTTTTTTTGCTTTTGACTCCTTTGATTCTATTTTTGGAGTTCTAACTCTTTATTTTCTTTTATTTTTATTTATTTTTATTTGGATGGAAACTTTCTTTTCTTATTTGAAGCGACTAACAAATTCTTGATTTTAAAGGTCTTTCTCTTTTCTATTATTCATCTCTATTCTCAAACTCATTCAAAGAATGGGTAGGTTGATTTTGTTTTTTTTTTTTTTTTTTTTTTAGTTTTTTATTTTATTTTGTTTGTTTTGTAACAGGGTAAAGGATTTGCGGTTATGAAAGGCTAAAGAAATGCTTAGAGGGGTGATTAGCGGAAAATAATTCATAGGTTTGAATTTCTGGCTATATCGATCCAAAGAGGGCCTAAATTCTCGCTTAGGATATGGTATAGTGATCAAGCAAGTGGACGTGTGATTTCTCTATCCGGATTTTACTTCTCCCTTGCTCCTTTACTTCGCCAAAGTGGCACATTTCTGCACATAATTGACTTAAATGCCTGAAATACATAAAATCACATAATCAACATTAACTCTTATTTATTATTCACATAATTGGTCTAAAAGTATTATTGCTAAGGGGTTAAAACTATAGTTCTGGGCTCTTATCAAACCACCCCCAAACAGTATTTTGCTTGTCCTCAAGCAAATATGAGAAATTAGTATAAGTGACCAAAAATGGAGTTCTAACTAATCTCGTTTCCCCGAGTGCGATTGCATTGACCATATGCAACAAGGCCTTAAACCACTAGGAATTCCCTAGTGGACGAGTTATAGCCTCGTGAGAGTTCTCCAGTGAAGGTACTCACAAACTTCATCTATACTATAACGACTAAGAAATAAAACTATTGTTTCCTTATTTATGCTCCCAATTATCTATATATCTCACTAGCAATGAATAAAGAATAATCAAGTCAAAACCTAAGCTAATATATGCATAATAATCAATTATCTACGAATAAACATATATACAATGAGTAATACTATGAAATGCCCTAGCAGGTACGTTTCTGAAAACTCGGAATAACGTCCTTAAGTAGGTCCTCACATAAATGTCAAGACAAAAGCCAATCTGATTTTTCCCCTCAAGTTTCGCTACTCCAGTGTGTAGTAGGCACACTTTACCTTACAATCTCAATGACACACAAGGAAGCCGGAGTCGATCAAACACATCTGCCACTTACTATCACACTAACCTATTCCTAATTGAGCTAGAGGTCTTTATTAGGTGTTGCGGGGATTAGGAGATGGTTTGAGAAGGAAGGAAATGAATATTCAAAATGGACAAGTTTGAGATAATAGAGTCTTCATATTAAGTAACTAGAGAAAATCTTGTTCTTTACTTTTGCTTCTACACTTTGTTTCCATCCTTAGCCACACACATATATATATATATATATATATATATATTTTTTTTTTTTTTTTTTTTTTTTTTGCTTTTTGACTCCTTTGATTCTATTTTTGGAGTTCTAACTCTTTATTTTTTTTTTATTTATTTTTTTATTTGGATGGAAACTTTCTTTTCTTATTTGAAGCGACTAACAAATTCTTGATTTTAAAGGTCTTTCTCTTTTCTATTATTCATCTCTATTCTCAAACTCATTCAAAGAATGGGTAGGTTGATTTTGTTTTTTTTTTTTTTGTTTTTTATTTTATTTTGTTTGTTTTGTAACAGGGTAAAGGATTTGCGGTTATGAAAGGCTAAAGAAATGCTTAGAGGGGTGACTAGCGGAAAATAATTTATAGGTTTGAATTTTTGGCTATATCGATCCAAAAAGGGCCTAAATTCTCACTTAGGATATGGTATAGTGATCAAGCAAGTGGACGTGTGATTTCTCTATCCGGATTTTACTTCTCCCTTGCTCCTTTACTTCGCCAAAGTGGCACATTTCTGCACATAATTGACTTAAATGCCTGGAATACATAAAATCACATAATCAACATTAACTCTTATTTATTACTCACATAATTGGTCTAAAAGTATTATTGCTAAGGGGTTAAAACTACAGTTCTGGGCTCTTATCAAACCACCCCCAAACAGTATTTTGCTTGTCCTCAAGCAAATATGAGAAATTAGTATAAGTGACCAAAAATGGAGTTCTAACTAATCTTGTTTCCCCGAGTGCGATTGCATTGACCATATGCAACAAGGCCTTAAACCACTAGGAATTCCCTAGTGGACGAGTTATAGCCTCGTGGAGAGTTCTCCAAAACAAGGTACTCACAAACTTCATCTATACTATAACGACTAAGAAATAAAACTATTGTTTCCTTATTTATGCTCCCAATTATCTATATATCTCACTAGCAATGAATAAAGAATAATCAAGTCGAAACCTAAGCTAATATATGCATAATAATCAATTATCTACGAATAAACATATATACAATGAGTAATACTATGAAATGCCCTAGCAGGTGCGTTTCAAAAACTCGAATAACGCCCTTAAGTAGGTCCTCACATAAATGTCAAGACAAAAGCCAATCTGATTTTTCCCCTCAAGTTTCGCTACTCCAGTGTGTAGTAGGCACACTTTACCTTACAATCTCAATGACACACAAGGAAGCCGGAGTCGATCAAACACATCTGCCACTTACTATCACAGTAACCTATTCCTAATTGAGCTAGAGGTCTTTATTAGGTGTTGCAGGGATTAGGAGATGGTTTGAGAAGGAAGGAAATGAATATTCAAAATGGACAAGTTTGAGATAATAGAGTCTTCATATTAAGTAACTAGAGAAAATCTTGTTCTTTTTTTGCTTTTTTGCTTCTACACTTTGTTTCCATCCTTATATTTTTTTATATACTCCTTTCACTTTTTGCTTTTTTTTTTTCCTTTTTTTCTATTTTTTGGAGTTCTAACTCTTTATTTTCTTTTATTTTTTTTTTTTTTTATTTGGATGGAAACTTTCTTTTCTTATTTGAAGCGACTAACAAATTCTTGATTTTAAAGGTCTTTCTCTTTTCTATTATTCATCTCTATTCTCAAACTCATTCAAAGAATGGGTAGGTTGATTTTGTTTTTTTTTTTTTGTTTTTTATTTTATTTTGTTTGTTTTGTAACAGGGTAAAGGATTTGCGGTTATGAAAGGCTAAAGAAATGCTTAGAGGGGTGACTAGCGGAAAATAATTCATAGGTTTGAATTTCTGGCTATATCGATCCAAAGAGGGCCTAAATTCTCGCTTAGGATATGGTATAGTGATCGCTGAGAGTGGACGTGTGATTTCTCTATCCGGATTTTACTTCTCCCTTGTGTCATTTCTCAAATGTTTCGCTTATATAAGGCTTTGGGCTATATTCTCACAGGATTTGTAGAATAAGTACTCTAGCCTAGATTTCAAAAACTTACTGCCAACAATCATAAATACTCATGTAACATATTTATAGATAGATGCAATGATTATAACCTACGTATTAACCTAAGTTTCTAAAAACTATTCTAATACAAAAGCTACATGAGATTTCTAGATTATCAAGGGCCTAGAGAAGGAAATCAATACCAATATTCCTAAGTATACAACATAAACTTTTTATTAATATTTTTAAAATTTTTGATTTTTTTAACTAGAAAACAAGTGCATACTGTACATATAATATCTATATCCTAACAGATGCCTTAATTACACGTACTTCTATCCCCCCCCCCCCCAAACAAGAAGCAGGCTTTGTCCTTAAAGTATTTAAATAAATAGGGTAGAGAAATACCATAGAAATGCGTGAAATTCTGGAACATCTGGAAAACAAGGTTAAACATACTAATATAGAAAATAAACACTGACGCAACTCTATAAAAGTTCCACCCGTTATGGGCTTAATGAGAAATAAATTGCTTGGGACATAAGCAGACACTAACTGAAATAAAAACTAACCTTAACTCCCGTTTAATCATCTTCCTCCTCATCCTCAATAAAGAAATGAGGTTCCTTCACATCTTACCACGCCATGGTAATTTTCCAGGCTTCACGCCACTTATCATCTACTATAGCTAACTCCAAAGCCACTTGGTCGACAGGGTGTAAAGTATGACCCCGATGAGGTTGTATCCTCCACCCTGGCCAAGTCATTGCACGGAACGATTGAATAATACAATTGGTGGGTCTCACAATGTCGACCCCAACCCAATCCTTGAAATGGGCACAAAAAATAGGGAAGAAACATAGCATTATACGGAAAATTAAAAAACTGGCATAAGAAGGTACTTATGCCTCTTACTATGGGCTCGGGCTAAACTAGATATTAGGGTCTGGGGAATATCATAGAGTGTACGTCTCCCAGCTAAAGCAAGGAAAATATCACAAGTTTTGTCATTCACAGAAGAATAACGTCATTCCCCTCTAATGTTTAGCATGATCTAAAACATAACAGTGCCCACGTTCATAGACAAGCTACCAAGGGCGATGTTATAATCCCCATGGTCTTCTATCCTAAAGATTCCTTCCCCGTAATGCTCATGCAAATCCTCATAGTTATATATGTACATATTATCTACGAAATATGACCATGAGTCTTGTATTTCGGCGGGCATAGCAAGTCCAAGCACAAAGGCTAGCAAGAACCTCGAAATTTCCATCGGCTCATCCCCGATGGTGATGGAGAACACTTGCTCTCTATCCGGTCTATCAAAGAACTTACAATTATCATAAAAATACGATGTAAGTGCGGGAGAATAAAGTTCATCAGGACTTACCAATAGTGGCTCCTAGCCTGCTAGAATGATCACTTCGCGAAACCACGCACCATAGGTGTCACTTTGGAACAAGTCTTCAAAAGACTGTTCCGGTATGATACGAGGGAATGTCATCCCCAATAAACTTGCTAGAATAGCTACAAAGGATCATTGAACAACCCACAAAAAATTGGATATTTTCGTGCCCACTAGGTCAGGGCGCGGGTTGCGCTCAACCTATGCCTGGGATGGGCGCGGGGTGCTGATAAGAGCCCAAAACTGTAGTTTTAACCCCTTAATAATACTACTTTTAGACCAATTATGTGAGTAATAAATAAGAGTTAATGCTAGTTACGTGCTTTTATGTATTTCTGGCATGGAACTCAATTATGTGCAGAAATGTGCCACTTCGGCGATATAAAGGAGCAAAGGGTTGGTGATAAACTGAATATTGAATAGTTTACCTACGAAATGAACGATGAACTCTCAAAACGTAAGTAAACTAAAACTTATTTATGTGTCTATATTTATCAAAGTTTCTACTCTCAATTCTATCGAAATAGAGTGGAGTAACAAATTCGTTCCACTCCTAGTTCTCTAGCATAGAATGTTTTCTAGTCTAATTAATCGGTTTTAAGTCTAATGAGAGCTTTATGAAGGATGTTATACTAAGATACAATATAAAATTGATTATGTTGAATTTAAACTACGAATGCTATGGAAATATGATTGTTTTTGAATCTAGATAAAGGATTAGAGGGGAATTGAATCCACCTCGAATCCAACTTAGTAACCTAGCATAGATTCTTGTATCTCGATTCTCACGCTCTTCTGGCAAGAATTTCGAAGTTCTAATCCCTAGTGTTCATGGCATTTCTACCAAATACTAACTAGCATGTGAGGTCGTCCACCCATTCTCATGGCGAATCACGACCTTCTAGAGTGGAATAGATTCTACAATGCTTCTACACTATACCACTAAGTTTTCATCAAGGCTTCATCAACCCCTCTAATGGAGGTTTTAGCCTTGAGTCATCAACCCATCATTTCCCATTGAATTATAACTACACATCATATTAAAATTCTAACTTAACTAATTTAACTAATAATATTTCAATCTACTTAAACTACGAAATGATAATCAACAAGAATTAAAATTAGATCTATAAATTAAAATGACAAAAATCGAAATTGATAGAAATAACTATTTTATTTATCTAATCAATTAAGAACAATGATTCAAGACTTAATCTAAAACAAGAATTGAAATTGGAACTTAAACTTAATTACTTTACTTAAACTAGATCTAGAGTTCTATATAGTTTTAGGTCTAACTAGCTACCATTAACAAAGAGCTAAGCTTTTGTTTTTATATGTCCAGATCTAAAAATCGTGCATGGGCTTGGAGCCATGTTTTGGGCCAGAGAATTAGGCCCAAAACCCAATTCTTTCAGTCCAAAAAGGCCTCTTCAGCTGCAGTTGGCTTCAACAGACTTTTCGTCCACTTTTGCTCCTCTGATTGTATGAAGGCTTAGACCATTGGAAAGCTCTTTCCGAGACGGTCGTTTTGACATAAGGTAGGCCCCATTCCAAGGTCTACGTCCAAAGATACGGCCTTCTTCTTCTCACGACTTGTGTCTTTGTTTTGCTTCAGCGTCGACTTTTCAGCTTTTGACCGGGCTTTAGAAAGGCTTTGTCTTCTTGAATCTTGGCCTTTAATCATGGAACTCCTTAGTAACCGACCTTAGCTCCTTTATCTCGCTAAAGTGGCAAATTTCTGCACATAATGGACTTTGAAACCTGAAATGCATAAAAACACGTAATCAGTGTTAACTTTTAATTATTACTCACATAATTGGTCTAAAAGTATGCCTGTTACAGGGTTAAAAATACAGTTTTGGGTTCTTATCAAACCACCCCCAAACAGCATTTTGCTTGTCCTCAAGCAAAGATGAGAAATTAGAATAAGTGACCAAAAATGGAGTTCTAACTACTCGCTTACTGAGTCGCGATTGCATTGACTATATGCAACAAGGCCTTAAACCACTAGGAATTCCCTAGTGGACGAGTTATAGCCTCGTGAGAGTTTTCCAGTGAAGGTACTCACAAACTTCCACTATACTACAACGACTAAGAAATAAAACTATTGTTTCCTCATTTATGTCCCAACTATCTATATATCTCACTAGCAAATGAATAAGAATAACCAAGTCAAAAACCTAAGCTAATATATGCATAATAATCAATCATTTATGATACGAATATAAATACTATGAGTAATACTATGAAATGCCTAGGAGGTTCGTTTCTTGAATAACGTCCTTAAGTAGGTCCTCACATAAATGTCAAGACGAAAACCACTCTGATTTTTCTACTCAAGTTTTCATACTCCAAAGCAGGGCACACTTTTTACCTTACAATCTCAATGACAACAAGGAAGCCGGAGTCGATCAAACACATCTGCCACTTACTATCACACTAACCTATTCCTAATTGAGCTAGAGGTCTTTATTAGGTGTTGCGGGGATTAGGAGATGGTTTAAGAAGGAAAGAAATGGATATTCAAAAGGACAAGTCTGAGATAGTAGAGTCTTCATATTATGTAACTTAGAGAAAACCTTGTTATTTACTTTTGCTTCTACACTTTGTTTCCATCCTTAGCCATATTTTTTTTTTTTTTTTCTTTGGCTTTTAACTCCTTTTATTCTATTTTTTCGGAGTTTTTATTTTATTTCTATTTTTCTTTTTCTTTTCTTTGGATGGAAACTTCTTTTCTTTATTTTCTGAAGCAATTAACTAACTTTTGTTTAACCTGTTTTTCTCTTCTTCTTTTTTCCTCATTCTATTCTCAGACTTATTCTAGATTGGGTAGGTTGATTTTATTTTTATTTTTTTTTTATTTTGTTTTTGTAATAGGGTAAAGGATTTGTGGGTTATGAAAGGCTAAAGAAAGGCTCAGAGGGGCGACTAGCGGAAAAATAATTCATAGGTTTGAATTTCTGGCTATATCGATCCAAAGAGGGCCTAAATTCTCGCTTAGGATATGACATATTGATCAAGCAAGTGGACGGTGATTTCTCTATCCGGATTTTACTTCTCCCTTTGTGTCATTTCTCAAATGTTTCGCTTCATATAAGGCTTTAGGCTATATTCTCACAGGGATTTGTAGAATAAGTACTCTAGCCTAGCTTTAAACTTATCTCGCTAACAATCATAGATACTCATGTAATATATTTATAGATAGATGCGAAGATTATTACCTACATATTAACCTAAGTTTCTAACAATTATTCTGATGCAAAAGCTACGTGAGACTTCTAAATTGTTAAGAGCATAGAGAAAGAAAACAATACCAATATTCCTAAGTGTATAACATAAACTTATTTATTAATGTTTTTGAAAATTTTTAACTTGAAAACAAATGCATATTATACATTTCTATATCCTAACAGATGCCTTAATTACACGTGTTTCTATGCCCCCCCAAACAAGAAACATGCTTTGTCCTCAAAGCATTTAAATAAAGAGGGTAGAAAAATACCATGGAAACGCGCGTGAAATTCGGGACATCTGCAAAACAAGGTTAGAACAAACTAATATAGGAAATAAAAATTATGACGCAACTCTATAAGAGTTCCACCCATTATGGGGTTAACAGAATTAAATTTGCTTGGGACATAAGCAGACAATAACAAAACTAAAACTTACCTTATCTCCCCGCAAGCATCCTCCTCCTCCTTAAAGAGATGAGGTTCCTTCGATCCCGCCAACCCATTATAACTTGCCAAGCTTGCCGCCATTTATTATCTACTAATGCTAACCTGTTAAGTGTTATTATGTCCGATGGGATGTACGGGCGACCAAATGAGGTCGCACCGCCATCCCGGCCAAGTCATTATTCGCGAATGAGCTTAACCACCCAATTGGTGGGTCTCATGACTTCAACCCTTTTCCAATCTGTGAATTTTTCACGTATCACGGTAAACAACTACGCATGATGCGGCTTACTAAAATAGGCATAAGAAGATACTTACGCCTCATGCTTTGGGCTCTCTTAAGACTAGCGACTAAAACTCGGGGAATGTCATATCGGCGACGCCCCTCGCCTAAAGCGAGGAAAATGTCACCCGCGAGCATCGCTTTTTGCGAAATGAACGCCATTCCCCCAAAATATTCATCGGGATGAATAACATGGTGGTGCCTACGTTTAGGGAAAGGCTACCAAGGGCAATGCTATATCGCCCCTGGTCCATTATTCGAAATACCCTTCCCCTATAAGACTCATGGAAATATGTATAATCATAAAGGTATGCATTATCGGTCATATATGCTCATGTGTGAACATGATCAGGTATTGGTAATCCTGAAACTAAAGCGACCACATTTTTATTGAATTGATGTGTCATGTCATCGACTACGACGGAGAATTCTTGTTCTCCATCCTGATTAAAATAGAATTTAACATGGTCGTAGAAATAAGCAGTAAGCTTTGGTGAATATGAATCGTCATCACTTACCAGTAGATGACACCATCCTAACTGCAGGATCCTGTGTCGGAACCAATGTCCATAGGTCTCGATTCCCAATACGTCTTCGAAAGACTGTTAAGGTATGACTATAGGAGATGTCATCTCAACGACTCCTTGAACAGTTCCAAAAATCCTGGAAAGACTCACAAAAATTTGAACTTCCGTGTTGACAGATGGCAGGGCGCGGGTGCGCTCGCTATGGGCACGGGTCGCGCTCGGGGGTTTTTAAAATTACAGTGTTTGGGCACGAGTCGCACTCAAGGAGGGCGCGGGTCGCGCTCTAAGTTTTTAGAATTACAGAGTTTGGGCGCGGGTCGCGCTCAAGGAGGGCGCGGGTCGCACTCTGACTAAACTGTGTGAAATTGTACAGGGCGCAGGTGCGCTCGTAAGTGCTTTGAAACAAGAGTTTAGAGGAAAAAGAAGGAAAAGCTTGGAGTGAAAGGTGCGGGATGATGGTGGGGTGTAGTGTGGTTTGTTAGTGTAGAATGAAGGGAGTTTAAATAGGTTCTGAGCTTCCAAAACGAATCAACAAGTTCCCAAATTGTTTTAAGGCAATTTTCGGAAATAGAAAAATTCCAAACCCGAAAACGGAAACAAACTATTTTCGTGATTTTCTAAAAATCCTGGTATCTTTCATAATGGATTTAGAATAGTAACTTTTAAACTCTCCTACATTTCATGCTACCACCACACAAATCATAGATATGCCGATATCGGCCAAATTCTCAACCTTTCCTCCAAGACAACTTTACATCAGATGATCATATAACGAATTATATTAAAACTTAAATTTAAAACCAAAGAACATAAAACAAACACCTTAATATTTAAATTTAACAACTGAATTAAAATCTAACTAATAAAACAAAATCATGAAATAACAGCGAACAAAAACTGATGGTGAACACCTAGTTATGTGATGAAGATGGACCCTGAGATGGAGATTGGCTTGAACCATCGTCTTTCCGGGCGACGACGCCATGCTGTTGGACTCGGCTGAAACGAGTCCTCCCCGGTGGCATGCATCGTCGTGCATCTCTATTCGAACAAGCTACCGTGCTTCCATCTTAGTCCCGACATCGATAATCTTGGGCTTGTTGATGCTGGTGGATAGTCTCCATGTTAGACAAGATATCGTCCTGAACCACTTCGAGCATTTCAAATCTCGTTTGAAGGTTCGTTTCCTTCTTTCGAACTACAATCTGTCTATCTCGGATATCTTCACAAATACCATAAACGCAATGCAAGGCAGTTTGCAACACTTGCATGCGTTCTAAATTAGAACTACATTTATCTAATGCATCGTCATCCAGACATGTCATATCCTCCCTTTCATCCTCCGACTCAACCATTTTTTCTTCAGACAACGGCCAAGTCTCTTAGATGCAATCCGTATAGATACTTGCATTAGAATGCAATTTGATCTTAATAGGAGCAGATCTTGCGACAGCTCTAAAGGAGAGCATGATCTTAGTGATCAATACGGGAAGAGGCGCCAAGCTCTTCCCCACTCCTCGAATCACATTAAACATTAAATCGAGGATGCAGAAATTATACTTATTTGTTTGCAAAATCTAGAAAAAGTGCAGACATTGCAGGCCGATATCACTGACTTTGTCTTTCCCGAGGACGTTCCTACCAATCCACTGAGCTCTGCCCGGTTGATTGGTTCTCGTGGTTGGTCGGGTGGACGATGATGAGATGTCGGATTGTATTCACCCTCCATGATAGTATCCTTCATCAAAGCAAGAACTCCAGTATACTGGGATTCCTGAATTGTCATTACCAGGTTGCTTTCAAAGCCGTAATTCCTAACAGTTCACCAACAACCGCCTCGTTACTTCCCTCCTCGTTCTCGCTACCTTTATGAAAATCCTATCCCCTCCAATTCTCTTCTTATAAACCGTTCTACCAAATCATAGTGATAGAACTCCTCAGTCGAGTACCACAGTCCATTCCAATGCCTCCTAATCATCTCCGCGTCGTAAAATGGCGCGAAGCTGTCGGAAACAAACGCGTGCTCCGGCAAAATTCTTCGTCGTAGCGCCATTGAAGTTTCTGAGACAACTAATGGTTTTGTAGACTGTGGGGGAGGCGAGTTTGAAGAAAAACTACTAAAACAATGGTGGTGGCGGTGGTTACTTGAATTGGTGGCTGTTTTTCAGAGTTAGGTTGGTGGTGGTAATGGTTTGGAGAAGATTTTAGTTGGATTTGAATTTCTTGGCGTGGGTGTAGTTAGGTTTCCTTTCCTTTTTTTTTTTTTTTTTATTTATTTATTTATTTATTTTTTATTTTGGTGTTTAAGGTTTGTTTTAAACCTTGGTAACCGGCGGGTTGAAAAGGAAAGAAGTGTGCGTTTTGGGAAGGAAGGAGACGCACAGACGTGCGTCCGGTTTGAGCCCAAGCCCAATTTGAATTCCGAAATTTTCCGAGTTTTCGCGCAATTTCAAATTGAATTTGCCGCTTCGTTACTGGCCCGATTTTGGCGAATGAGTTATGGAAATGATCAGTAGAGAATTTCCAATCCAATGATCTATAAAACACTAAATTTCAGCCATGGGTGATGTATAAGAAGGTGGAAAAACGCCTCGAAGTGCGTGTGTGACGTAAGTTATGCGAACGAATGAAATCTAAGTTTTAGATTACGTCAACCCAATTGAACTACAAGTAATGGGCCTAACCAACACAAATGGAAAGTTCGAGCAATCCAGATGGAATGACCGATTACCCACCCCCAAACAAATTTTTAAACACAAAATTTGTTCTAACGTGGGTCGTTTAAAGTCAGATTCCCAAGACTTGTTGGATTGCTATTTCTATGATTAAGAATTTTTTTTATATATATATATATATATATATATATATATATATATATATATATATATATATATATATATATATAAAAAAAACGAAAACAATAAATACATAATTCAACCCATAGAGGAACATGACTCAAAACCCGAGAAAACATGCAAAAAGTGGAAAACGTGAATTATGTTAATCGTGGACTTAGGATCCGGTACTTACGACCACACACTCCATAGGGAGGGCCCTTTACTACCTGAATGGTGCACTTACCACTATATGGAAGTGAAAGGAAGTACACCAATGACAAAGGTCAATCCTCATAGACAGGGTCCTGTAAAAGGACTTCCTACACATCGGGGACGTAAGTTAAGTAAAAATGTTTTAACTGTTGACTATTAACTTGAAAGGTACTGTTGTCATTGGGATTTACCAAGGTGATTGCCCCGTAAGGGATGACTTCAGTAACTAGAAAAGGACCAGACCAACGGGTTTTTAGTTTCCCTGGGAAAATATGTAGACGGGAGTTGTAAAGCAAGACCTTTTGACCGAACACAAACTCTTTGCGCAAGATTTGCTTATCATGAACACGTTTCATGTTAGCTTTATAATCCTTCGCGAGATCGTAAGAATCGCTACGGATTTCTTCAAGCTCATTCAATTGCAACTTGCGTTTGACCCCTATAGGAGTTTTGAAAGCAGTTCTATATGCCCATAAGGTATCCGATAGACGCGTCGACCAATCTTTCCTATCAGGGTTTAGAGTTGTTTCTAAAATCTTTTTGATTTCCCTATTAGAAACTTCTACTTGTCCGCTAGTTTGTGGATGATAAGGAGTTGTTACTTTGTGTGTAACTCCATACATTTTCATTAAGGATGCAACAACTCTGTTGCAAAAATGTGTTCCACCATCACTAATGATGGCTTTAGGAATGCCAAACCGACAGAAAATATATTCTTTAATTAAAAATACAACGGTATTATGGTCATTGCTACGGCAAGCTAGGGCCTCTATCCATTTAGACACGTAGTCCACGGCAACTAGAATATAAATGAAACCGTGGGAAACAGGGAAAGGACCTATGAAATCAATGCCCTAAATGTCAAAAATTTCTACTATCAAGATTGGATTTAATGGCATCATATTACGTTTCGTGATTTGCCCAAGTTGTTGGCAACAAATACACGTCTTGCAATGCACTTGGGCATCCTTAAAAAGGGTAGGCCAATAAAATCCACATTGAAGAACTTTAGCGGCTGTTTTCATCCCACTAAAATGGCCACCACACTCTTTGTCATGGAAGAACGATAGGACTTCATTATAATCCCACTGGGGAATACAACGACGAATAATCTGATCCGCACAATACTTAAAAAGGTATGGCTCATCCCAGTAGTATAACTTAACTCTGGCCAAGAACTTCTTACGTTCATTTCTTGACCAATTATAAGGCATAACATCGGCCGCTAAATAATTTATAATGTCAGCATACCATGGTGCTGAAAACATCGCATACAGATGCTCATCAGGAAAAGAGTCCGGTATGGACTCAGAATCACTCTGATCGTCGTTTGTGAGTCTAGATAAGTGGTCGGCAACTACGTTTTCACCACTCTTTTGTCCTTTATTTCTAATGTGAACTCTTGCAGGAGAAGGATCCATCGGATTAATCTCTGCTTAGCATCCTTCTTTGCAAGAATGTACTTAAGGGCTGCATGGTCTGTGTAAACTAAAGTTTTAGAACCAACCAAATAAGGAAGAAACTTATCTAAAGCATAAATGACAGCTAAGAATTCTTTTTCGGTAGTTGAATAATTCCGTTGAGCATCGTTTAAGGTTTTACTAGCATAATAAATAACAGTGGACTTATTATCTAGTTTTTGTCCCAAGACTGCACCAACTGCATAGTCACTAGCATCACACATGAGTTCGAAAGGTTTAGACCAATCGGGAGGCTGTATAATTGGTGCAGAGGTTAGGGAGGCTTTTAAAGTTTCAAAAGTCTGCGTACAGTTAAAATTAAAATCAAAGTTTGCATCTTTCAAAAGCAGATTAGTTAAAGGCCTAGCTATTTTCGAGAAGTCTTTAATAAACCGCCTATAAAAACCTGCGATGGCCTAGAAAGGCCCTAATATCACCGGACGATCCGTGGTTTAGGTAGAATTAAGCTATCTTATCTAGTTTGGCCTTATCTACTTCTATGCCATCACTAGATACGATGTGACCTAGTACTATGCCCTTTTCACCATGAAATGACACTTTTCCCGGTTTAAAAGCGAGGCTCTTTTCTTAAGACCGTCAAAACCTTAGACGGGTTTAGACAAACGATCTGTGAAGGAGTCTCCATAGATAGAAAAATCATCCATGAAAACTTCCATAAAAGCTCTACCATGTCACTAAATATATGAAGCATACACAATGGAAGGTACCGGGAGCATTACAAAGGCCAAAAGGCATTCGTTTATAGGCATACGTTCCAAAGGGACATGTGAAGGTAGTCTTTTCTTGGTCCTCAATATCAATAATAATCTGAAAATAGCCTGAGTAGCCATCCAGAAAACAATAAAAAGCATGACCAACTAGGCGTTCGAGCATTTGATCTATAAAAGGTAAAGGAAAGTGATCCTTTCGTGTCATAGCATTTAAACGTCTGTAATCAATACAGATCCTCCATTTCATAGGACCTTGTGTGACAACATAGTCACCCTTCCCGTTACGTACCATGGTAACTCCCAATTTCTTAGGAACTACATGAATGGGGCTTACCCATTCACTATCAGAGATTGGGTATATGATACCCGCATCGAGTAATCGTAAAACTTCTTCCCTAACCACCTCTTTCATGGCAGGGTTCAAAGCGTACACCGAGGTTCGCGAAAGTCTTCGCGTTATCCTCCAAATGGATAACGATGAGTGCAAACATTAGGGTCAATTCCTTAATGTCGGCTAGGGACCAACCAATCGCCGACCGATGTTCCCTAATCACCCGGATTAAACGCGTGTCTCTTCATTCTTAGATAACAGAGAAGATATAATTACTGGATGACTACCATCCGGATCAAGTTGAATATATTTTAACTCCGGGGGAAGAGGTTTAAGCACTGGGGTGGATGGAAAATCAATAGATGTTTCGTCAGGGTCCTCATTTTGCATTATGAATACTTGCTTAGGTAGCAAGTCTTCATACTCAGTATATGGAGCAACCGAAGGGTCTATAATTGGTGTGGACTCAAGGATGGTGTTGACTTCTTCTAAGTAGGAGTCATTTACAAACTCTGAAGTTCCAAAAGAAAGGAATTTGTGCATATTTTTTTCGGGAAACGTGTTGTTAAAATAATCTTGAGCTAAACTCTCGATCATGCTAACCTCCCCATCTATAGATGAATCTGGTAACTGTTTCATCATTTTAAAAACATTTATCTCAACTGTAAGATGGCCAAAAGATAAAGACATCTTACCATCGCGACAATTTATAAGTGCATTGGCATTTGCCAAGAAGGGGCGCCCTAAGATGATCGGTACAGAGTCGTTAGCGACTTCTGTATCGAGGATAACAAAGTCAGCAGGATAGTAAAAATCCTGAACCTTAACAAGCACGTTTTCCACTACACCCTTAGGATACTTAATTGACACAATGCGCTAATTGCAATGTTATTTTTTTTCTAGGTTGCATTTCCTGTAGACCTATTTGTTTATACAAGTAATCACGGGGAGTAAGTTAACACTTCGCCCGTGTCTAATAAAGCGTCGTCGTGTGGGAATCTCCTAAGGTGCATTTTACAGTAGGACGACCAGGGTCCTTGTACTTAACAATTCCATTATTTTTGGATAAAGTTGGGAACTGTTCAGTTAGAAAGGCGTCTTTGGGTATGTTGGTTTTACGCCTAGTAGTGCCCAACTCTTTAAGAAACTTAGCGTGGTTAGGGAGCTTTTTAATAGCTTCGAGAAAAGGAAGGTTTATCGTTAGATTCTTGAAAACGTTCCTAATCTCCTCAAAGTTTGTATCCCTGGTTAGCATGGCTAACTTATGAGGGAATGGTGGTTTTGCTCTATATTTAGCGTATGGCTCGACTTGATGTGTTACCTTGGCTTTCTGTTTCTTAGTTTGTTGTTTAACTGGTACCTCTACAGTGGTAGGCTCTTCAGTTTCTACTGCGGTATCTAGTTCGATATCCGGTGTAGGAGTATCACGGGGTAACTATAGGCATAGTTCTTGTGTTATCAACCACTCTTCCAAAGCGGAGAGTGGTGATGGCATTAAGGTCACCTACGATTGTAGTTTCAGTACTAGTATTACCGTTTACCTCAAAGGCTGTGTTTGCTGTTTTAGGGTTTGGTATCGCTTGTCCTAGAAACACGCCTTTTGGTTGGGCTTTCTCTTGGGCTAACTGTTGTATGCCCTGATTTATGGATTGTAAGATCTGTTGGTTTGATTGAGTCATTGATTGGAAAAGTTGTTGGGGTAACTTTGTATAAAAGCCTATCACGATCCGGATGTGATGGTGTAGTAGTCACAGGTGGTGCGACTGGAACTATCTCACGTTGATTATTTATGGGTGGGTTGTGATAGTTACTATTGTTAACCGGAACGATACCTCTATTGGTATTATAACTATTATAATTACCCTGACCTTGTGCTAAACCTTGTCGGTTTAAGCTTGGTTGTTATAATTATTATAATTTTCGACTTTGTCCCCATTCCTTGCCTAGGTGGGGCTTGGTTATAGTTGTTTGCTTGCCTAACATTTTGGTTATTAAACCACGGAGGTGTAACTTGTTGATTGTTTAAGCCAACTAAAGTTGGGATGTTGTCTCCATGGGGCATTAGGAATAGGATAGCTATTAGGCTGAGTCCAATGGCTCTCTATCCCTTTAAAAGTAGTGTTAAAGTCAATAAAGTAGAGCTAAAGTCAATAAAGTAGAGCTAAAATAGAGCTAAAGTCAATAAAGTAGAGCTAAAGTCAACATATTTTACTCTCTATCTCTATTTTACTCTCTATATATAGAGAGTAAAATAGAGATAGAGAGTAAAATATGTTGACTTTAGCTCTACTTTATTGACTTTAGCTCTATTTTAGCCCTATTTTAGCTCAACTTTATTGACTTTAGCTCAACTTTATTGACTTTAACACTACTTTTAAAGGGATAGGGAGCCATTGGACTCAGCCTTAATGGATCAAACATTATCTTGCTCTGATTGTTGTTGTTCATAGGCGAGATGACAATAGGAGTCAGGGTGCTCAGGACTCAAACAGAGATTACATGGGTTGGAGTTTACATTCATGACGGGGATAGGCTTTTGTTGAACAGAAATAGCCTCAACCTTTTTAGTTGGAGATTCGATTAAATTTTTAAGTTCTGGATCAGATTTCATCTCAAACATACCGATGGCCTTAACTGTTGAAGAAGAACTAGCAGAGTGGGGGATATCATCATTACCCCCCCAATTGTTATTGCGTTTAGTTTGATCTTTTAAAAATTTGTAAGCCTCCGAGGCTCCTTTACTTAGGAAACTACCCCCATTCATTATGTCAAGGACTTCTTTATGGTGATGTTGAAGTCCTTTGAAAAAGGCACGAACTAACGTGTCATTTGCTAGGTTATGGTGTGGACACTCTATAACGAGATCGGTGAAACGATTCCAAGCCTTAGAAAATGATTCATGAGGATTTTGTCGGAAAAAATGAATCTTGGAAAGCATCTCATCCGTCTTTTAGGGGTGGGTAAAATATTCCATAAACAAATTTGAACAAGTTTAGCCCACGAGTCTACTGAGTTAGGCTTGACTGTAGTTAACCAAGACGCCGCCTTTATCGGCTAAGGTGAAGGGAAATACCCCGGTTTAATTTGTTCCGTACCAACCGTAGGATGATGGAATGTTGTAAGGACTTGTTCAATCCCACGCGTGTGTTGATAAGGTTTTCATGATCTAAACCATGGAAAACGGGTAACAAATTAAATATGTTTGGGGAATTCAAAATCCCCACCGGTCCTGCTAGAGCGATGCAAGATTTAGGGCTATCGCCAAGGCTTTGTAAAAAAGTCGGAGAGAGGAGTCTCTCTTTCTTCAACCATTATGTCGGTGTGGTTGGTGGAATAGTAGCTAGAGGTGTAGTGATTGGTATACTCGATAGATTTGTTTGTTGACGCCGGCGGTTAATTACGTTCGGTGTTTTCTCCGACCCGGATCTTAATCTCATGCAAGTCTAAGTCTAAAACACGACAACACTCCAAACAATCTTGATATTTTAGTATAAACCTCTAACGGAGATCACGAGGTATGGAAGAAAGGAATACCTGATAAGCGTCCTTGCTTCGCTTATGAATAAGCGTCTTGTTTACTTTCGTGTTCGAGTAAATAACAAGTTAGAACACTGAAAAACTTAAAAATCGAAGTTCAAACAAACCCAGTAGAAATCCGGAAAATTTTGCTTAGAGCCGAGTCAAGCACTTAAAGGCGGTCGCTCCATGTAACTTGAAATTCCAGTGTTTTAGGGCGGGTTGCGCTCAAGATGGGGGCGGGTCGCGCTCAAGGATCCAGTCTTTTGGGTGCAGGTGCGCTCGGTTAGGGCGCGGTCGCGCTCCATGTATATTTTTGAGGAACTTTTCAACGCTGAAATGGACAACCACGGTATGAATCAAACTAGGGTGGGTGGGTTTAATGGGACTTAAAAATGACTAATTCTATTATGAAAACAATGCAAAAGTGCAACTAAGATGGCAGCGGCGCCATTTGATAAACTGAATATTGAATAGTTTACCTACGAAATGAACGATGAACTTTCAAAACGTAAGTAAACTAAAACTTATTTATGTGTTGATAAGAGCCCAAAACTGTAGTTTTAACCCCTTAATAATCATACTGTCAGACCAATTATGTGAATAATAAGTAAGAGTTAACACTGATTACGCGTTTTTATGCATTTCGGGCTTCAAAGTCCATTATGTGCGAAATGTACCACTTTAGCGAGATCTGAGGAAAAAGTCAATGAGAACTTCCCAAAGCCGTATCTTTGGACTCACCTCGGAATTGGGCATACCTTATGTCAAAACGACCGGCTCGGAAAAGAGCTTTGTAATGGTCAAGCCTTGACCCAATCAGAGGAGCAGAAGTGGACGAAAAGTCTGTGGAAGTCAACTGCAGCTGAAGAGGCCTTTTGAATTTGAAAGAATTGGGTTTGGGCCTGATTCTGCGGCCCAAACCACGGCTCCAACCCATGCACGAATTTTGGATCTGGATGTATAAAAACAAAAGCTTAGCTCTTCATTAATGGTAGCCAGTGGTTAGAAAATAATAGTTAGCTTAGAATAGAAAGTAGCCATTAAAATAGCTTCTAGATCTAGTTTTATTTAATTGTTTTGATTAAGTATAGTTTCAATATCTAATTCATTTCATTAGATTAAACCTTGAATCTTGTTCTTCATTTGATTAGATCAATAAAGTAGTATTCTTTATCCACCCGATTTTTGTCAATTCGATTCTAGATCTAATTTCAATTTATGTCCTTAGTTCAATTTAGTCATTAAATTAGATTTCATTATTGTTTAATTAAATAAATTTCAATGCTTTATATTATGTTTAGTTTTAATATAAATGGAAATGATTATGAATGATTCAAGGCTAAACCTCCATTAGAGGGGTTGTGAAGCCTTGATGAAAGCTTGATTCGATTATCGTAAAATTAAATATTATTATTTTCTATTCCACTTCTAGAAATGATTAGTTCACCATGAGAATGGGTTTAATTGTTCACATGCTAGTTATGAATTGGTAGAAATGCCATGTATAATTAGGGATTAGGAATAACCAATTGTTCTGTGGCGATTCAATTCGGATTCTGACGATTAAGTCGTTAGTGGATTAAGTTGAGTTAAGGTGGAATCAATCCCCCTCTAACTCCTTATCATAGAATCAGCGTAGCATTCCCTTAGTTGGTGATAAGCGACTAGTTGCATCTTGTGGGTAGTTGCATCGTGATCTAATTTCCGCCAAGTAAAACTCTCATAGACTTAAAAGCGACTAGTTAGATTAGAAAACATCCATGCTAGAGCACTAGGAGTGGAGCGAACTCTATCTACTCCACTATATCTCAATTGGTTGAGAGTAGAATAATTCTTTGATAAACAATGAGCATCAAGTAAAAGTTTAGTTTACTTACGTTGAGAATTCATCGTTCATTACGTGGGTAGACTATTCATTTTACATTTATCAAATGGCGCCGCTTTGCCATCTTAGTTGCACTTTATCATTGTTTTCATAATAGAATTAGTAATTTTTAAGTCCCATTTCACCCACCCACCCTTGTTTGATTCATCTTGTGGTTGCCGTTTTGAGTTTTGGAAAAATTCGCGAGCAAGGCGGCCAAAGCAAAGAAGGCGCGACCCGCTATCTTCTTGGACTTCGTTTATACAGCGGCCAGCATACAAAGAGAGCGACCAGCTATCTTACCGAGGACTTCGACTTTGCCTTGGCGCCAAAGCCAAAAAGAAGCTACCGACCGGCTATCTTCTTGGAGCTTCGACTTTGCCTTGGCGCCCAGCATAAGATAAGCCCGCCGCCAGCCACTTCTCTGAAATTCGGGGATTTCCACGGTTTGATTTGAACCCGAGTTGTCAAGTTTTTTAGTGTTCTATTCTCTTATATACACTTTGAACAGCGTAAACAAGGCGCTATTCATAAAAGCGAAACAAGGGCCTTGTCGGTATTCCTTTCTTCCACACCTCGCGTCTCACGTTAGAGGTTTATACTAGTATATCAGAATTGTTTGGAGTGTTGCATGTGTAGTTAAGCTCGACTTAGTCTTGCATGAGATTAAAGATGCAGTGGTACAAAAACACGAGCGTAAATACAAACAACATCAACAATCAAGTCTATCTGGTATACCACACACTTACACCTCTAGCTACTATTCCACACACACCACGATATAATGGGGAAGAAAGAGACTCCTCTCTCGGACTTCTACAAAGCCTTGGCGATAGCCCCAAATCTTGCATCGTTCTAGCAAACCCGGTGAGGATTTTGAATCCCCAAATATATTTAATCTGTTACCCGTTTTTCATGGGTTAGACCATGAAAAACCCTATCGGCTATCGTGTAGGATGAACAAGTCCTTACAACATTCCACCACCCTACGGTTGTGCGGACGAATTAAATTAAAGGTATTCCCTTTCACCTTAGCCCGATAAAGGCGTCTTGGTTAAGCTGCCCAAAGCCTGAATTACATGGACTTCGTGGGCTAAACTTGTTCAGGTTGTTTATGGAACATTTTACCCACCCCAAAAGGCGGATGAGGTGCTTTCTAAGATTCATTTCTTTTCGACAAAATCCTCATGAAACATTTTCAGGAGGCTTGGAATCGTTCACCCGATCGCTTATAGAGTGTCCACATCATAACTTAGCGAAAGACCGTTAGTTAGTGCCTTTTTCAAAGGACTTCAACATCACCATAAAGAAGTCCTTGACATAATGAAACGGGGGTAGTTTCTTAAACAAAGGAGCCTCGGAGGCTTATAAAATTTTAGAGGACCAAACTAAAGCGTAATAATAATTTAGGGGTAGTGGCGATTACACCGCTCCGCTAGTTCTTCTTCCGCGATTAAGGCTACCGGTATGTTTGAGGTTAAATCAGATCACGAGCTTAAAACTCTAATTGAATCCCTCACAAAAAGGTAGATGCCATTTACGTACAACAAAAGCCAATCCCGTTATGAATGTAAATTCAAATCCATGTAGTTTACATTTGGAGCCACGGCATCCGAATCCCACATCCCTATAGCCTATGAGCGGGCTTGTTCCATTAATAGTGAACCTAACGCCCGCGGAACAAAATCCCATTTCGATTGGAGAAATAACCAAAACGTCACACCTCGAAAGGGTACAATCATCAATATGTTAGGCCAGCGGTAACTTTTAACCAAGCTCCACTACGACAAGGGCGGTCGGGGTAATTTTAATAATTATAACAACCAAGTGCAACCCGACAAGGTCAAGCACAAAGGTCAAGGTAATTATAATAATTATAATGCTAATAGAGGTATCGTTCATAAATAATAACTATCAAAATCCACCAATAAATAATTCGGGAAATAGTTCGATAACACCACCCGTGACTACTACACCCACACAACGGATCGTCTTGACACCTTTATACAAGTGAGCCAAAAACTTTCAAACCATGGCTCAATCCAACCAACGGCTTCTACAATCCGTAACTAATTTAACCCAACAGTTGGCTCAAGATAAAGCCCAAAACCAAAGGTGTGTTTCCGGTAACAATACCTAATCCTAAAACAAAAACACGACCTTTGAGGTAGCGGATAATACTAGTAATGAATTTGAAAATGTAGGTGAGATAAATGCCATCACCACTCTCCGTTCTGGCAGAGTGGTTGATAACAAAGTAACTATGCCTATAGTTACCCCACCAGTAGCCCCTACACCTGCTATATTACTAGATACTGAAATAGAAACTGAAGAGCCTACCACTGTAGAGGGTACGGTTACAACACAACCAAAGAAACAGAAAGCTACGGTAAAACATCCAGGTGATACCATTGCTAAATATCGACAGAAACCACCGTTTCCACAAAAATTAGCCATGTTAACTAAGGATACAAATTATGAGGAGATTAGGGATGTTTTTAAGAATCTAACTATAAACCTTCCCTTCCTCGAAGCTATTAAAAAGCTACCACATCATGCTAAGTTTCTTAAGGAATTGTGTACTACTAGGCGTAAGACAAATATACCAAAAGACGCCTTTTTAACAGAACAATTCCCAACCTTATCTGAACATAATGGAATTGTTAAGTACAAGGACCACAATTAGATCCCATCTTGTCAATGCACCTTAGGAGATTCCTATCTGACGACGCTTTATTAGACACGGGGGCTAGTGTTAACTTACTCCCATTTTATTTGTGCTGAACAAATAGGTCTAGACAAGATGCAACCCACTAAAAATGGCGTTGCAATTAGTCGATCGGTCTATTAAGTATCCTAAGGGTGTAGTCGAAAAATGTGTTGGTAAAAGTTCGGGATTTATACTATCCGGCTGATTTTTGTAGTCCTCGATCGATAAGTCGCTAACGACTCTGTCCCATCATTTTAGAGGCGTCCTTCTTGGCAACAGCCAATGCGGCTCATTAATTGCGTGATGGTTCAATGTCCATGTCTTTTGGCCATCTTCTTTGTTGAAGTCAATGTTTTTAAAACAAGGACGCCAGCGATTACCGATTCGTCTATGGATGGAGAGGTTAGCATGATCGAGCTTTTGCTCGAGATTATTTCAACAACACGTTCCCGATAGTCATATGCCCAAAATTCTTTCCTTTGGAAAGTCAGACTCAACATGTTCATTCCTACACTAGTCGATACACATGTTATTGGCGAGGATGGGATAGATGACTTTCTCAAAGGCGTAGAGGACTACCATAGTAATGTGGATATGACCAATCTAGATGAGGAATTTGATGAGTTTCTTCGGTAGGTGACAATTCACCTATCAAGAACTAACTAGCACAACATCCACCTCGATTCCCTCCTTCCACCCTTTCAAAGGAACCCGAGTTTGCACTTTCGATCCTGTTGTTTCTTCTGTGCTCTATAATTTTTTAAATCCTCTAACAAACAGATACTTCAGGAAGGACAAACTTTGTGACACCTTCATTTTCAAAATTGAGACAGTCCCTACACACACAATGAATGAGTTCAGTGCTAAAACCACATCCTCATTGTGTACAAGCTGTCTTTCTAAAACTTATCCATATCTACCATATTCTCCACAACCATTCACTTTTCCACACTTATTTACTAGAACACCCACTCATTCAAAAATGAAAAATAAGGTGCATGATAGGTTACACAATAGGGTTATCCGACTTAGTTTGGATTCCACTAGGTCGTAATAAGTAGGAAATCTTGGTGTTTCATTGTGTTTGGATATGTTTCCTCTGATATTTATTTATGGAATGATCCACAACTATTTAGGTTGTTGATATATGATCAACTTGCATGTTCATACATATGTTTTAGATAAAGTCTTGAGTATCGACTATAAACGACTCAAATTTCTGTGTTGGTGCATTTCCTTTCATTCCAATATATTGGTGAGTGCACCATTAAGGTAACGGGCCCTCCCTATGGGTGTGTGGCTGTAAGTACCGGATCCTAAGTCCCTCGGTTCACATAGTTCCACGTTTTCCACTCTTGCATGTTTTCTCCGGATTTTTTGAGTCATGTTTCTCTATGGTGTGAATTATGTCTTTATTGCTTATTGTTTTCCTTCTAAAACTAAAATAAAAAAAAAAAAAATAAACATAGTAATCTATGAAGTCTCGGGAATCGACTTTAAAAGACCAGTGCTAAAAACAAATTTTCTAAGCTTCGTTGTAAAAATTGTTTGGGGGTGGGGTGTTAAATTTCCGTACTAAATGTTTTATGTCCCCACTAGAGTTGCTTAGGCGTTTTATTGTATTACGATTCGGATTGACATGATCTATTAATTTAGAGTTCATTAGTTAGCATAACTTCGTCATGCACGCGCACTTCGAGGCGTTTTCCACTATCTCATATGTCATCCGAAGTCGGAATAGAGTGTTTTATGGATCATTGGATAGGAAATTCTCTCCTGATCATTTCCATATCTCATTACCCAAATATCGGACCCGATAGCGAAGCGGGAATTTTGATTTGAAATTAGCGAAAAAATCGAAAAAAAATCGAAAATTTTGATTTTGGGCTTGGGCTGAACTTCATTCCCACCAGGCCCCATGGAAGCGAAAGCGCCGCTCTTACCTTTTCAGCTACAGTTCATCGTTCTTCATTTTCCACGCCATTAACAACCTCCAAACCTAGAAAAGCAAAAATAAAAGAAACTAAAAAAAAAAAAACCCGCGCCAAAAGCAAATCCAAACCCGTTTTTGTTTGCAAACACCAATCAAAACAAACTCCACCAATTTAAAACAAGTAAAACCACCACTACCACACCCTCTACAAACCCCAAAACCGTAATCAAACTCTAAATGGCTCAGCGTATTATTATACGACGATTTTCACGCCGACCATTTTCATACCGTTTTACGGTGGCGGCAAAATGGCTAGTAGAAGACTGGAATAGTCTCAATTACTTTCGACGAAGACTTCTACCATGAAGACTTGGTCAGGCGGTTCTACAACACCGGGAGTTGGAGAGGAGTCAGATTTTGTTTTGGTGAAGAAGAGGAGGAGTTGCGATGAACTTTCAAAGCATTAAGTAAACTAAAACTTATTTATGTGTTGATAAGAGCCCAAACTGTAGTTTAACCCCTTAATAATCATCTTGTCAGACCAATTATGTGAATAATAAGTAAGAGTTAACAAAAACGACCGGCTCGGAAAGAGCTTTGTAATGGTCAAGCCTTGACCCAATCAGAGGGAGCAGAAGTGGACGAAAAGTCTGTGGAAGTCAACTGCAGCTGAAGAGGCCTTTTGAATTTGAAAGAATTGGGTTTTGGGCACGATTCTCGGCTGAAACCACCGGATCAACCCATGCACGAATTTTGGATCTGGATGTATAAAAACAAAAGCTTAGCTCTTCATTAATGGTAGCCAGTGGTTAGAAAATAATAGTTAGCTTAGAATAGAAAGTAGCCATTAAAATAGCTTCTAGATCTAGTTTTATTTAATTGTTTTTGATTAAGTATAGTTTCAATATCTAATTCATTTCATTAGATTAAACCTTGAATCTTGTTCTTCATTTGATTAGATCAATAAAGTAGTATTCTTTATCCATTTCGATTTTTGTCAATTCGATTCTAGATCTAATTTCAATTTATGTCCTTAGTTGATTTAGTCATTAAATTAGATTTCATTATTGTTTAATTAAATAAATTTCAATGCTTTATATTATGTTTAGTTTTAATATAAATGGAAATGATTGCGGAATGATTCAAGGCTAAACCTCCATTAGAGGGGTTGTGAAGCCTTGATGAAAGCTTGATTCGATTATCGTTAGAATTAATAAATATTTTTCTATTCCACTCTAGAAATGATTAGTTCACCATGAGAATGGGTTTAATTGTTCACATGCTAGTTATGAATTGGTAGAAATGCCATGTATAATTAGGGATTAGGAATAACCAATTGTTCTGCGAAGCGATTCAATTCGGATTCTGACGATTAAATGTCGTTAGTGGATTAAGTTGAGTTAAGGTGGAATCAATCCCCTCTAACTCCTTATCATAGAATCAGCGTAGCATTCCCTTAGTTGGTGATAAGCGACTAGTTGCATCTTGTGGGTAGTTGCATGGTAGTATAATTTCCTTAAATAAAACTCTCATAGACTTAAAAGCGACTAGTTAGATTAGAAAACATCCATGCTAGAGCACTAGGAGTGGAGCGAACTCTATCTACTCCCTATATCTCAATTGGTTGAGAGTAGAATAATTCTTTGATAAACAAGATAGCATCAAGTAAAAGTTTAGTTTACTTCGTTGAGGAATTCATGGTTCATTTACGTGGGTAGACTATTCATTTTACGTTTATCAAATGGCGCTGCCATCTTAGTTGCACTTTATCATTGTTTTCATAATAGAATTAGTAATTTTTAAGTCCCATTTCACCCACCCCCCTTGTTTGATTCATCTTGTGGTTGCGTTTTGAGTTTTGGAAAAATTCAAAAAAGAAAACGCGGCGCAAAAAGAAAGCGCGACCAGCTATCTTCTTGGACTTCTCGTTTATACAAGCTGGCCAGCGCAAAGCCGCGACCAGCGCTATCTTCTTTCGACTTTGCCTTGGCCTTGGCCTGGCGCCATAGAGATAAGCAGCGCCAGCCGCTTCTCTGAAATTCGAGGATTTCCACGGTTTGATTTGAACCCGAGTTGTCAAGTTTTTAGGTGTTCTATTCTCTTATATACACGAACAGCGTAAACAAAGGCGCTATTCATAAAAGCGAAGCAAGGGCCTTGTCGGTATTCCTTTCTTCCACACCTCGCGTCTCTGTTAGAGGTTTATACTAGTATATCGAAATTGTTTGGAGTGTTGCATGTGTAGTTAAAATTCGACTTAGTCTTGCATGAGATTAAAGATGCAGTGGGTACAAAAACACCGAGCGTAAATACAACAACATCAACAATCAAGTCTATCTAGTATACCACACCTTCACCTCTACTACTATTCCACACACCATACGATATAATGGGGAAGAAAGAGAGACTCCTCTCTCGGACTTCTACAAGCCTTGGCGATAGCCCCAAAATCTTGCATCGTTCTAGCAAACCCGGTGAGGATTTTAGAATCCCCAAATATTTTTAATTTGTTACCCGTTTTCATGGTTTAGACCATGAAAAACCTTCGGCTTTATCGTAGGATTGAACAAGTCCTAACAACATTCCACCATCCTACGGTTGGTTGGAACAAATTAAATTAAAGAATTATTCCCTTTCACCTTAGCCCGATAAAGGCGGCGTCTTGATTAAGCGCCCAAAGCGCTAATTGCGTGGACTTCGTGGGCTAAACTTGTTCGTTGTTTATGGAACATTTTTACCCACCCTAAAGGCGGATGAGATGCTTTCTAAGATTCATTTCTTTTCGACAAAATCCTCATGAAACATTTTGGGAGGCTTGGAATCGTTCACCCGATCTGCTTATAGAGTGTCCACATCATAACTTAGCGAAAGACCGTTAGTTAGTGCCTTTTCAAAGGACTTCAACATCACCATAAAGAAGTCCTTGACATAATGAATGGGGGTAGTTTCTTAAACAAAGGAGCCTCGGAGGCTTATAAATTTTAGAGGACCAAACTAAAGCGTAATAATAATTGGGGGTAGTGGCGATTACTCCAGCTCCGTAGTTCTTCTTCCTGATTAAAGGCTACCGGTATGTTTGAGGTTAAATCAGGATCGAGCTTAAAACTCTAATTGAATCCCTCACAAAAAGGTAGATGCCATTTACGTACAACAAAAGCCAATCCCGTTATGAATGTAAATTCAAATCCATGTAGTTTACATTTGGAGCCACGAGCATCCGAATCCCAGCGTCACATAGCCTATGAGCGGGCTTGTTCCATTAATAGTGAACCTAAGCCCCGGAGACAAAATCGAATTTGGGTTGGAGAAATAACCAAAAGCGTCACACCTCGAGGGTACAATCATCAATATGTTAGGCCACATAGAAAGCTTTAACCAGCCCGCTCACGACAAGGGCGAGTCGGGGTAATTTTAATAATTATAACAACCAAATTGCAACCCCGACAAGGTCAAGCACAAGGTCAAGGTAATTATAATAATTATAATGCTAATAGAGGTATCGTTCGGTAAATAATAACTATCAAAATCCACAAATAAATAATTCCGCGGAAATAGTTCGGTAACACCACCGTGACCACTACACCCACCAATAGGATCGTCTTGACACCTTTATACAAGTGAGCCAAAACTTTTCAAACCATGGCTCGATCCAATAGCGGCTTCTACAATCCGTAACTAATTTAACCCAGCGGTTGGCTCAAGATAAAGCCCAAACCAAAGGTGTGTTTTTCGAGTGCATAATACCTAATCTAAAACAACAAACCGCGACCTTTGAGGTAGCGGATAATACTAGTAATGAATTTGAAAATGTAGGTGAGATAAATGCCATCACCACTCTCCGTTACGGCGTGTGGTTGATAACAAAATAACTATGCCTATAGTTACCCCACCCGATAACCCTACACTGCTATATTACTAGATCTTGAAATAGAAGCTGAAGAGCCTACCCTTTGTAGAGGTCCGGTTCAACCTGACCAAAGAAACAAAAGCCGCGGTTAAACATCCGGGTGATACCATTGCTAAATATGACCGAAACCACCGTTTCCACAAAAATTAGCCATGTTAACTAAGGATACAAATTATGAGGAGATTAGGGATGTTTTTAAGAATCTAACTATAAACCTTCCCTTCCTCGAAGCTATTAAAAGCTACCACATCATGCTAAGTTTCTTAAGGAATTGTGTACTACTAAAGTAAAGACAAATATACCAAAGGCGCCTTTTTAGCGAGAACAATTCCCACCTTATCTGAACATAATGGAATTGTTAAATACAAGGACCACAATTAGATCTCTTTGTCTGATGCACCTTAGGAGATTCCTATCGACGACCCGCGTTATTAGACACGGGGGCTAGTGTTAACTTACTCCCATTTTATTTGTATAGACAAATAGGTCTAGACAAATGCAACCCACTAAAATGGCGTTGCAATTAGGCGATCGGTCTATTAAGTATCCTAAGGGTGTAGTCGAAAATGTGTTGGTAAAAGTTCAGGATTTCTACTATCCAGGCTGATTTTGTAGTCCTCGTCTGAGGAAATTAAGCTAGCGACTCTGTCCCGATCATTTTAGAAAATCCTTTCTTGGCAGCGCCAATGCGCTCATTAATTGCCGTGATGGTTCAATGTCCATGTCTTTTGGCCATCTTGCTGTTGAAGTCAATGTTTTTTAAAACAAGGACCACGATTACCCGATTAGTCTATGGATGGAGAGGTTAGCATGATCGAGAGCTTTGCTTCGAGATTATTTCAACAACCACGTTCCACGATAGTCATATGCCCAAAATTCTTTCCTTTGGAAAGTCGGACTCAATATTTTCATTCCTACACTGAGTCGATACACATGTTATTGGCGAGGATGGGATAGATGACTTTCTCAAAGGCGTAGAGGACTACCATAGTAATGTGGATATGACCAATCTAGATGAGGAATTTGATGAGTTTCTTGGTAGGTGACAATTCACCCTATCAAGAACTAACTAGCCTGACATCCACCTCGATTCCCCTCCTTCCACCCTTTCAAAGGAACCCGAGTTTGCACTTTCGATCCTGTTGTTTCTTACGTGCTCTATAATTTTTTAAATCCTCTAACAAAGCGGATCTTGGAAGGACAAACTTTGTGACACCTTCATTTTCAAAATTGAGGCCAGTCCACACACACACAATGAATGAGTTCGATTGCTAAAAACCACATCCTCATTGTGTACAAAGTTTGTCTTTCTAAAACTTATCCATATCTACCATATTCTCCACAACCATTCACTTTTCCACACTTATTTACTAGAACACCCACTCATTTCAAAATGAAAAATAAGGTGCATGATAGGTTACCTGATAGGGTTATCCGACTTAGTTTGGATTCCACTAGGCTGTGTCGTAGGAAATCTTGGTGTTTCATTGTGTTTGGATATGTTTCCTCGATATTTATTTATGGAATGATCCACAACTATTTAGGTTGTTGATATATGATCAATGCATGTTCATACATATGTTTTAGATAAAGTCTTGAGTATCGACTATAAGCGACTCAAATTTCTGTGTTGGTGCATTTCCTTTCATTCCAATATATTGGTGAGTGCACCATTAAGGTAACGGGGCCCTCCACATGGAGTGTGTGGCTGTAAATGTACGGATCCTAAGTCCACGGTTCACATAGTTCCGCGTTTTCCACTCTTGCATGTTTTTCACCGGATTTTTGAGTCATGTTTCTCTATGGTGTGAATTATGTCTTTATTGCTTATTGTTTTCCTTCTAAAACTAAAATAAAAAAAAAAAAATAAAATAAACATAGTAATCTATGAAGTCTCGGGAATCGACTTTAAAAAGACCATTTTGCTAAAACAAATTTTCTAAATTCGTTGTAAAAAATTTGTTTGGGGGTGGGGTGTTAAATGTTCATTACTAAATGTTTTATGTCCCACTAGAGTTGCTTAGGCGTTTTATTGTATTACGATTCGGATTGACATGATCTATTAATTTAGAGTTCATTCGTTAAGCATAACTTCGTCATGCCGCGCCGAGGCGTTTTCCACTATCTCATATGTCATCGAAGTCGGAATAGAGTGTTTTATGGATCATTGGATAGGAAATTCTCTCCTGATCATTTCCATATCTCATTATAAAATATCGGACCCGATAGCTTGGCGGGAATTTTGATTTGAAATTCGCGAAAAAAATCGAAAAAAATCGAAAATTTTGATTTTGGGCTTGGGCCCAACTTCAGCCCCAGCGCCCATGGAAGCCGGCTTCGCTCTTACCTTTTCTTCTGAGTTCATCAGCGTTCTTCATCTTCCACGCCATTAACAACCTCCAAACCTAGAAAAGCAAAATAAAAAAAACTAAAAAACCCGCCAAAAAAGCAAATCAAACCCGTTTTGTTTTGCAAACACCAATCAAAACAAACTCCACCAATTTAAAACTTCGAAAAACCACCGAAAAATCAAACCAATTGGTGCCACTACCACCTCCACTGTTCTTCAAATTCGGTCAAGTAAAACCACCACTACCACATCTAATACAAACCCCAAAGCCGTAATCAAACTCTAAATGGCTCAAAAAGCCGTATTATCTGGGAGGCTTTTTCACCGCCCGACCATTTTAGCGCCGTTTTCACGGTGGCCGAATGGCTAGTAGAAATTTGGAATAGTCTACGGTACTTTCGACCGAAGACTTCTACCATGAAGACTTGGTCGAGGCGGTTCTACAACACCGGGAGTTGGAGGGAGTCCGGATTTTGTTTTGGTGAAGAAGAAGAGGAGGGAGTTGACTCTGGGCTGTTGGCTGAGATTCTAGGCATTCGCCTAGAATCAATCTGAATCTTAGTTTTCACAGGATCCCCGGTTTGTGAGGGTTGAGCGTTGATGGCGTTCTTGTCATCGATGGGAGCTACAATCAAACTCCCATTGTGTAATGCGCCCGGGGGCTTCTCGAGGACCAACCAATTTCTGACCCGGTGGATTGGTCGAATATCCCTAGAAACCAAGGACAAAGGTCGGTGACATCGGTCGACTGCCTCCCGTCTATGGATACTCGAGGGGCGGAAGATGCGATTTACGTATCACGGAGTTTTCTTTGAACATGATCGGGGAGGTTGGACGATCGTTGGCACCTCTTCTGTGCTTATCACTAAGATCATGTTGAAGATGAAGGCAACTCCGGCTACGAGAGAGGATTTACATTACCACCTTGCGGGAACCAGCGTATCTATAGGGAGTGTGTCCAACAAGTCTGGAAATTGCCGAGGATAGGGAACGGTGAGGAGGGCGGCGGAGGGTAGATGAGGATGAGTCGGAGGAGGATGAGGGAGGATGGCACCTGCTTTGTCTGGATGCCTTCGAGAGGTGTTGGTCGATCTTTGGCGCGTGACTATGCTACATAGGGGCATCGTTCACTCAACACTCTGTCTGCAGACCTCCGGACTCGGCGGGCCACCATTCACCACAACCGAGCTCCGCGGAGGAGGATGAGAGATGGGAAGCGGCGGGGCTGAGATGGAAGCCAGGCGTCGGTTTAGAGTAGAGATGCTAGCCGCTTCCCACCTCATCATCTGGACTCGCCTCGAGGACCACGGTTGCTAGGCATGGCGTCGTCGGCGGAGGGGCGGCTAGCTTCTTTGGACCTTACGGAGCTCGGGGAGCCACCACGAGGCGTGCCCTCCGCCACCGATGGCGAGGTGTTTAGAAGGATGAGGAGTGATAGTGGTAGTTATTTATGTTTAGTAGTTGTTGTTTTATTTACTTTTGTTGTCTTTATTGTAATGTAATTTTTATTTGATAATGTGGATTTTGTAGTGATACTCGAATGAAAATTTTAATATAAGGGGTTATTTTCAGTTTGTGTGCTTGTTTCATATTAATCCCACCTTCCAAACTTGTTTGGGGGTGGTTTTGATCATTCACTTTTATTTTTTATAAAAACCTAGTGTTAGAATTCTTTAGCGGAGTAAAGGTGAAAATATGGCCGTATAGGCATATCTATGATTGAGAATCATTGTAGGATGAAATCTAGATTAAATAGGTACATTCGATCATAATATCAAATAAGAATCTTGGGTTTGAATTAGAATCCGGGATATGAGTTGTTTCCGTTTTCGAGTTTGGAGATTTTAGGATTTCGAAACTGCCGAAATTAGTTTTGGCAACTTTCCGATCCATTCGAGCAACTTTAAGCCTATATAAACTTGATACAATCTATCCTCACAACTCACATTACACCTAAACTCCATCACTCACCCTTCAAACCCCGCGATTCCCGCGTTTTGACTTCATTTTCGCATTTGCGCAGCTTCGGGCGGCGCCAGCGCTGCCTAGTTAAGCCTTTCAGCCCTACTAAAATTCTCGGAAAAATTTGAATTAGCGGCGCCCAGCGCTAAACTAGTCAGCGACCAGCGCTAAGTTACTGGAAATCAAAAATACAAAGGCCAGCCAGCCTGGTCGCGACCAGCTAAGTTCTTGGAATTCAAAAAAGAAAAGCGCCAGCGCCACTAAGTTAATGGCGCCAGCGCCTGACTTCTCGGACTAGAAATTTTCCGTTTTTTAGCGTAGTTTCGGATCATTAGCAGCTATTCCAAAGCGTAATTTAGAGATGACATCTCGATATTGATCACCGGACGATCTTTCCGAGATTTGTTCCAAAGCATTACTTCACGGTGCTTGGTTTTAGCGAGGTGATCACATATGTTGGCTGGGAACCTCTTATGGTAAGACCCGGCTGAACTTTATTCTCCAGCACTTGCATCTTATTTTTATAATAACTGCATTTTCTTTGAGAGACGGATGGAGAACAAGTGTTCTCCATCAACATTGACGATGAACCCGATGGAGATTACCGGGTTCTTGCTAGCCTTTGTTCTTGGACTTGCTATGCCCGGCCGAGATACAAGACCCATGGTGCTATTAGATTAGATAATATGCATGTCTACACCTATGAGTCTTTGCCGCGAGGCTTATGGGGCGGGCATTTTCCGTATTGAGGACCAAAGGGGACTATAACGTTGCCACTTGGTAGCTTTGTCCATGAACATAGGAACTGTTATGTTTTGGATAATGCTAAACATTTTAGGGAATGGCGTTTTTCTTACGTGAATGGCGCCACTTGCAGCGTTTTCCTTGCTTTAGCCAATGGGCCCGGTTCTATGACCTTCCCGGGACTTTGATGTCTAGTTTAGCCGCGAGCCTATACTATGAGGCATAAGTACCTTCTTATGCCCTGTTCTAATTTCACGTATTATGCTATGTTTCTTTCCTGTTTTTGTACCGTTTCCGCGGATTGGATTAAAGGTAGACGGTCGCGACCCACCAATAGTATTATTCGATCTTTCCGTGCAATGACTTGGCATGGGTGGCGGATACAACCTCACCGGTTGCACCCTACACCCCATCGGACCAAGTGGCACTTAATAGGTTAGCAACCATAGATGATAAATGGCGTGAAGCACGGCAAATTATCATAGCATGGCGGGCCCGAAGGAACCTCACTTCTTTATAGAAGTAGAGGATGGCGAAGATGACGAATAACAACGGGGTGGAGGTAAGTTTTAGTTTACGTTGAGTAATGCGCTATGTCCCAAGCAATTTAATTATGTTAACCCCATAATGGGTGGAACTCTTATAGAGTTGTGTCGGTTTTATTTCCTATATTAGTGCGTTCTAACATTGTTTTGCGGATGTTTACGAATTTCCACGCGCTTGATGGTATTTTTCCTACCCTCTTTATTTACAATGCTTTGAGGACAAAGCATGCTTCTTGTTTGGGGGCATAGAATCCGCGTGTAATTAAGACATCTGTTAGGATATAGATATATATAATATGCATTTGTTTTCGAGTTAAAATTTCAAAAATTTAAAAATATAAATAAATAAGTTTATGCTATACACTTAGGAATATTGGTATTGTTTTCTTTCTCCATGCTCTTAACAATCTAGAAGTCTCACATAGTTGTTGCATCGAAATAATTGTTAGAAACTTAGGTTAATCGTAGGTAATAATCTTTGCATCTATCTATAAATATATTATGTGAGTATCTATGATTGTTAGCGATAAAGTTTCTGAAATCTAGGCTAGAGTACTTATACTACAAATCCTGTGAGAATATAGCCTAAAAGCCTTATATGGCCGAAACATTTGAGAAATGACACAAAGGGAGAAGTAAAATCCGGATAGAAAATCACCGCGTCCACTTGCTTGATCACTAAACCATATCCTAAGTGAGAATTTAGGCGCTCTTTGGATCGATATAGCCGAGAAATTCAAACCTATGAATTATTTTCGCTAGTCACCACTCTGAGCCTTTTCTTTAGCCTTCCATACACCACAATTCCTTTACCCTGTTACAAAACAAAAAAAAAATAAAAAAAAAAAAAAGAGAATAAATCAACCTACCCAATTTAGAATAAGTCCGAGAATAGAATGAGTGAAGAAGAAGAAGAAGAAAACACATTGTAAACAAAATTGTTACTTGCTTGAGGAAAATAAAGAAAAGAAGTTTCCATCCAAAGAAAAAAAAATAGAAATAAAATAAAAAACTCCAAAAAAAAAAAAAGAATAAAAAGGAGTCAAAAGCCAAAGAAAAAAAAAAAAAAATATGGCTAAGGATGGAAACAAAGTATAGAAGCAAAGAAAATAACAAGGTTTTCTCTAAGTTACATATCTGAAGACTCTATTATCTCGGACTTGTCCTTTTGAATATCCATTTCCTTCCTTCTTAAACCATCTCCTAATCCCGTAACACCTAATAAAGACCTCTAGCTCGATTAGGAATAGGTTAGTGTGATAGTAAGTGGCGGATGTGTTTGATTGACCCGGCTTCCTTGTTGTCATTGAAGATTGTAAGGTAAAGTGTGCCCACTTTACAATGGAGTAGCGAAAACTTGAGTGCAAAAATCAGAGTGTTGTTTCTTGACTATTATTGTGAGAACCTATTTAAGGGCTATTCGAGGAGTTCTCGAAAACAAACCACGCTAACATTTGATAGTACTACTCATTGTATATATGTTTATTGTAGATGATCGATTATTATGCATATATTAACTTAGGGTTTTGACTTTGGTTATTCTTATGTAATTGCTAGAGATGTATAGATAGTTGAGCATGAATAAAGGAAACAATAGTTTTATTTCTTAGTCGTTGTAGTATAGATGAAGTTTGTGAGTACCTTCACTGGAAAACTCTCACGAGGCTATAACTTCGTCCACTAGGGAATTCCTAGTGGTTTAAAGCCTTGTTGCATATGGTCAATGCAATGCAGCTCAAGTGAAAGAGAGTAGTTAGAACTCCATTTTGGTCACTTATTCTAATTTCTCATATTTGCTTGAGGGACAAACAAAATCTTTGTTTGGGGGTGGTTTGATAAGAGCCCAAAACTGTAGTTTTAACCCCTTAATAATCATCTTGTCAGACCAATTATGTGAATAATAAGTAAGAGTTAACACTGATTACGCGTTTTTATGCATTTCGGGCTTCAAAGTCCATTATGTGCGAGAAATGTACCACTTTAGCGAGATCTGAGGGCAAAAGTCAGCAGAACTTCGAAAGCCGTATCTTTGGACTCAGACCTCGAATTGGGCATAATTTATGTCAAAACGACCGGCTCGGAAAGAGCTTTGTAATGGTCCAAGCCTTGACCCAATCAGAGGAGCAGAAGTGGACGAAAAGTCTGTGGAAGTCAACTGCAGCTGAAGAGGCCTTTTGAATTTGAAAGAATTGGGTTTTGGGCTGATTCTCTCGCCCCAAACCCTGGCTCCAAGCCCATGCACGAATTTTGGATCTGGATGTATAAAAACAAAAGCTTAGCTCTTCATTAATGGTAGCCAGTAGTTAGAAAATAATAGTTAGCTTAGAATAGAAAGTAGCCATTAAAATAGCTTCTAGATCTAGTTTTATTTAATTGTTTTTGATTAAGTATAGTTTCAATATCTAATTCATTTCATTAGATTAAACCTTGAATCTTGTTCTTCATTTGATTAGATCAATAAAGTAGTATTCTTTATCCACTTCAATTTTTGTCAATTCCAATTCTAGATCTAATTTCAATTTATGTCCTTAGTTCAATTTAGTCATTAAATTAGATTTCATTATTGTTTAATTAAATAAATTTCAATGCTTTATATTATGTTTAGTTTTAATATAAATGGAAATGATTGGAATGATTCAAGGCTAAACCTCCATTAGAGGGGTTGTGAAGCCTTGATGAAAGCTTGATTCGATTATCGTTAGAGAGTTAAAAGTATTTTCTATTCCACTCTAGAAATGATTAGTTCACCATGAGAATGGGTTTAATTGTTCACATGCTAGTTATGAATTGGTAGAAATGCCATGTATAATTAGGGATTAGGAATAACCAATTGTTCTGCGCCCGATTCAATTCGGATTCTGACGATTAAATGGATTAGTGGATTAAGTTGAGTTAAGGTGGAATCAATCCCCTCTAACTCCTTATCATAGAATCAACGTAGCATTCCCTTAGTTGGTGATAACCGACTAGTTGCATCTTGTGGGTAGTTGCATCGTAGTCTAATTTCCTTAAGTAAAACTCTCATAGACTTAAAAACGACTAGTTAGATTATAAAACATCCATGCTAGAGCACTAGGAGTGGAACGAACTCTATCTACTCCCCTATATCTCAATTGGTTGAGAGTAGAATAATTCTTTGATAAACAACAGAGCATCAAGTAAAAAGTTTAGTTTACTTACGTTGAGAATTCATCGTTCATTACGTAGGTAGACTATTCATTTTACATTTATCATGTGTCTATATTTATCAAAGTTTCTACTCTCAATTCTATCGAAATAGAGTGGAGTAACAAATTCGTTCCACTCCTAGTTCTCTTGCATGGAATGTTTTCTAGTCTAATTAATCGGTCTTAAGTCTAATGAGAGCTTTACGAAGGATGTTATACTACGATACAATATGAAATTGATTATGCTGAATTTAAACTACTTAATGCTATGGAAATATGATTGTTTTGAATCTAGATAAAGGATTAGAGGGGAATTGAATCCACCTCGAATCCAACTTAGTAACCTAGCATAGATTCTTGTATCTCGATTCTCACGTTCTTACGGCAAGAATTTCGAGTTCTAATCCCTAGCGTTAATGTCATTTCTACCAAATACTAACTAGCATGTGAGGTCGTCCACCCATTCTCATGGCGAATCACGACCTTCTAGAGTGGAATAGATTCTACAATGCTTCTACACTATACCACTAAGTTTTCATCAAGGCTTCATCAACCCCTCTAATGAAGGTTTTAGCCTTGAGTCATCAACCCATCATTTCCCATTGAATTATAACTACACATCATATTAAAATTCTAACTTAACTAATTTAACTAACAATGTTTCAATCTACTTAAACTACTTAAATGATAATCAACAATAATTAAAATTAGATCTATAAATTGAAATGACAAAAAATCGAAATTGATAGAAATAACTATTTTATTTATCTAATCAATCAAGAACAATGATTCAAGACTTAATCTAAAACAAGAATTGAAATTGGAACTTAAACTTAATTACTCTCTACCAAACTAGATCTAGAGTTCTATATAGTTTTAGGTCTAACTAGCTACCATTAACAAAGAGCTAAGCTTTTGTTTTTATATGTCCAGATCCAAAAATCGTGCATGGGCTTGGAGCCATGTTTTGGGCGCCGCAGAATCGTGCCCAAAACCCAATTCTTTCAAATTCAAAAGGCCTCTTCAGCTGCAGTTGGCTTCAATAGACTTTTCGTCCACTTCTGCTCCTCTGATTGGATCAAGACTTAGACCATTGGAAAGCTCTTTCCGAAATGGTCGTTTTGACATAAGGTAGGCCCTATTCGGTGGTCTGAGTCCAAAGATACGCCTTGAAGTTCTGTGACTTGTGTGTCTTTGTTCACCAGCGTCGACTTTTCAGCTTTTGACCGGGCTTTAGAAAGGCTTTGTCTTCTTGAATCTTAGCCTTTAATAACAGAACTCCTTAGTAACCGACCTTAGCTCCTTTATCTCGTTAAAGTGGCACATTTCTGCACATAATGGACTTTGAAACCTGAAATGCATAAAAACACGTAATCAGTGTTAACTCTTAATTATTACTCACATAATTGGTCTAAAAGTATGCCTGTTACAGGGTTAAAACTACAGTTTTGGGCTCTTATTAGTTGGTTGCTAAGAAGTTCTGTGATAAAGGCCAAGATTCAAGGAGACAAAGCCTTTATAATGCCCGGTCAAAAGCTGAAAAGTCAACACGAGCAGAAACAGTGCACAAGTCAGCAGAACTTCCGAAGACCATATCTTTTGACTCAGGACTCGAATTTGGGCCTACCTTATGTCAAAACGACCGGCTCATAAAGAGCTTTTCAATGGTGCAAGCCTTGACCCAATTAGCAGAGCAGAAGTGGACAAAAAGTTTGTTGAAGTCAAAGCCAGCTGAAACGGGCTCTGTGGACTGAAGAAATTGGGCTTTGAGCTCGATTTTCCGGCCCAAAACATGGCTCCTCAGCCCATGCACAAAATTGTGGATCTGGTCTCCTCCTTTACATAAAATAAGACTTCGTTCTTAAGAAAGGGGAGTTAGATAACTTAGAATATAAAGTAGCCATTAGAATAGCTTGTAGATCTAGTTTTTGAATTTCAATTAGTAATTAATTAGTTTCATTCCTTGTTTTAGATTAATTATTTGAATCATTGTTCTTCATTCATTAGATAAATAAAATAGTAGTTCTTGCTAATTTCGATTTTGTCATTTAAATTTGTTTAGATTTAATTTCAATTATTGTTTGTTATTCATTTCCTAGTTATTAATTTGGATTTCAATTCTTGAGTAGTTAAATTAGTAAAGTTCAAATCTTTATATTATGTCTAGTTTTAATTCAATTGAAAATGATAGTTTGATGAATCAAGGCTAAACCTCTATTAGAGGGGTTTGATGAAGCCTTGATGAAAACTTGATTGTGTAGTATAGAATCGTTGTAAGAATCTATTCCACTCTAGAAGGAAGTTGATTCGCCATGAGAATGGGTGGACTTCCTCACATGCTAGTTATGAATTTGTTGAAATATCATGTATAATTAGGGATTAGAACGACCACTTCTTACCATGAGAATGTAAGAATTGGATTACAACCATCTATGCTAGTCTCTTAAGTTGGATTCGAGGTGGATTTAATTCCCCCCTAATTCTTATTCTAGATCCAAACCTTAGTATTCCGTAGCATTTCATAGTCGAGTTATTCATATCTTCTTAGTTAAATTTGCATCGTAGTATAATTTGTAATTCTCTCATTGACTTTGGTAGGATTGATAGTCGTAGAAAACTTGAATGCTAAAGAACTAGGAGTGGAACGAATCTTCTATTCCATCTCTACTTCAATAGATTCGAGAGTAGAAAACAAATATCTTTGATAAGTCTAGTATAAGTTAAGTTTGTAGTTTTACTTTCGTTTAGAGTTTCAACCCTTTATTCATTAGTAAAACTATCTTTTTTACGATTATCAAATGGCACCGCTACCATCTTAGTTGCCTTTAGCATTGTTTTCTTTAGAATTGTTAATTTTCCAAAGTCCTATAACCCACCCACCCTTGTTTGATTCTCACTGTGGTTGTCTGTTTCAGCACTGAAATTTTCCTCGAAAAAATTACTCGGAGCGCGACCCGTGCCCTGGGCAAGCCAAATTGGAGCGCACCCTGCGCCCAAATGCCTGGAATTCCTTCTTTTGGCTGAGCGCGACCTGCGCCATGCCAAGGCAAAACACGAGCGCACCCCGCACCCACAAGCCTAGAATTCCACTTTTTGCCTGATCGCGACCTGCGCCCACACGCTTGGAACTCCAGCTTGACTGAAGCGCAACTGCTTCAGCCTAGGCCTATTCTCGAGCCTTGATCAACCCTCTGCTGAAACTGCCCGATTTCCACAGGTTTGATTCAAACTTCCATTTCTTCAAGATTTTCAGTGTTCTAACTTGTTATATACACTGAGCACGCGTAAAAAAGATGTTATTCATAAGCGAAGCAAGGAGGCTTTCAAGTACTCTTTTCTTCCACACCTCGCATCTTCTGTTAGAGGTTCATACTAGAATATCAGGATTGTTTGGAGTGTTGTTGTGTTTCATTAAGATTGGTCTTAGCCTTGCATGAGATTAAGGTCAGGCCAAAGAAAAACGCCTAACGTAATTAACCGACAACGGCAACAAACATGTCTTTCTAGTATACCACTCACTACACCTCTAGCTAGCATACCACACACCACACCTAAAATAATGGCTGAAGAAAGAGAGTCTCCTCTCTCGGACTTTTACAAAGCCTTGAATGATAGCCCTAAATCTTACATCGTTCTATCAGACCCAGTGGGGGATTTCCGAATCCCCCCAAATATATTTAATTTGTTACCCATTTTTCATGGGTTAGACCATGAAAAATCTTATCAGCACATGCGTAGGATTGACCAAGTCCTTACTATATTCCACCATCCTACGGTAGGTGCTGAACAAATTAAACTGAGGGTATTTCCTTTCACCTTAGCCGATAAGGCGGCGTCTTGGTTAACTACCCAAGCGCCTAATTCTGTGGGCTCGTGGGCTAAACTTGTTCAACTATTCATGGAACATTTTTACCCACCACTAAAACTGATGAAATACTTTCCAAGATTCATTTCTTTCGACAGAATCCTCATGAATCATTTTCAGAAGCTTGGAATCGTTTCACTGATCTACTTATAGAGTGTCCACATCATAACCTCGCGAAAGACACGTTAGTTCGTGCCTTTTTCAAGGGTCTTCTACACCACCATAAAGAAGTCCTTGACATAATGAATGGGGGTAGTTTCTTAAGTAAAGGAGCCTCAGAGGCTTATAAATTTTTATAAGATCAAACTAAACGTAATAATAACTGGGGGGGGTAGTGATGATATCTCCCGTTCCACTAGTTCTTCTACAACAGTTAAAGCCGCCGGTATGTTTGAGATGAAACCCGATCTGGAACTAAAAAATTTAATCGAATCTCTAACTAAAAAGATAGAGGCTATTTCTGTTCAACAAACGCCGATCCCCATCATGAATGTCAACACCAATCCATGTAATTTCTATTTGAGTCCGAGCATCCCGACTCTATTGTCCTCTAAGCCTATGAACAATAACAGTCACAACAAGATAATGTTTGCTCGATTAATAGTTTTCCTATTCCTAACGCCCCTTGGAGACAACATCTCGATCAACTTCAGTTGGAGAAATAATCAACAAGTAACACCTCTAGGGTTTAATAATCAAAATGTTATGCAAACAAACAATTATAACCAAGCTCCACCACGACAAGGACAAAGTCAGGGTAATTATAATAATTATAACAACCAAAGCTTAAACTACCGACAAGGTCAAGCACAAGGTCAGGGTAATTATAATAATTATAACAATAATAATTATAATGCTAATAGAGGTATCGTTCCGATAAATAATAACTATCAAAATCCACCCATTAATAATCAACGTGCCATAGTTCCTGTCACACAACCTATAGCTAACACTCTTCCATAACCGGATCGTTTCAATACCTTTATGCAATCTCAACAACAGATTTTACAAGCCATCCAACTTTCCTCACATCAGTTAGCTCAAGAGAAAGTGCAACCCAAAAGGGTATTTCCAGGACAAGCGATAGCTAATCCTAAAACAACAAACACAGCCTCTGAGGTAAATGGTAATACTAGTACGGAAAATGAAAATGTAGGTGAGCTAAATGTCATCTCCACTCTCCGTTCTAGGAGAGTGGTTGATAACAAACTAACTATGCCTATAGTTACCCCACTAGTTGTCCCTACACCGGAGATTGTACTAGATACTGTAATAGAAACTGAAGAGCCTACCCCTATAGAGGTACCAGTTAAACCATAACCTAAGAAACATAAAGCAAAGGTTAGACATCCAGTTGATCCATATGCTAAATATAGAGATAAACCACTGTTTCCCCAGAAATTAGCTATGTTAAACAGGGATACAAACTTCGACGAGGTTAGGGAAGTTTTTAAAAATCTAACGATAAACTTACCTTTTTTGGACGCAATTAAAAAATTATCTCACCATGCTAAGTTTCTCAAAGAGTTATGCACTAAAAAGCGTAAGACAAATATTCCTAAAGACGCCTTTTTAACTGAACAATTTCCAACTTTAACGGAACACAATGGAATCGTTAAGTACAAGGACCCTGGTCGTCCTACTGTACAATGCACTTTAGGAGATTCCCACACAACGACCGCTTTACTAGACTTGGGGGCGAGCGTTGACTTACTCCCGTATTATCTATACAAACAAATAGGTCTACAAGAGATGCAACCTACTAAAATGACGTTGCAATTAGCGGATTGATCAATTAAGTATCCTAAGGGTGTGGTTGAAAATGTGGTTGTTAAGATCCAGGATTTCTACTATCCTGCTGATTTTGTTATCCTCAATACAGAAGTGGCTAACGACTCTGTTCCGATCATTTTAGGGCGTCCCTTCTTGGCGACTACTAACGCGCTTATAAACTGCGGCGATGGGTCGATGTCCTTGTCTTTTGGCCATCTTTCGGTTGAGGTAAATATTTTTAAATTGATGAAACAGTTACCAGATTCGTCTATAGATGGAGAGGTTAGCATGATTGAGAGCTTAGCTCAAGATTACTTTAATAACACGTTTCCAGAAAACCATATGCATAAATTCCTTTCTTTTGGAAGTTCAGATTTTGTCGATGACTCCTACATAGAGGAAGTCAACACCATCTTCAAGTCTACACAAATCGTAGACCCTTCGGTTGCTCCATATACAGAGTTTGAAGACCTGCTGCCTAAGCAAGTATTCATTACTCAAGATGAGGACCCTCCAGAAGCATTTATCGATATTCCTCCCACCCGGTGCTTAAACCTCTTCCTCCTGAGTTAAAGTATATTCAACTTGATCTGGATGGTAGTCATTCGGTAATTATATCTTCTCTGTTATTTAAGGAGGAAGAGACACGGTTGATCAAGGTGATTAGGGAACATCGTTCTATGATTGGTTGGTCCCTAGCCAACATTAAGGGAATTGACCCTAATGTGTGCACTCATCGTATCCATTTAGAGGATAACGCAAAGATTTCCCGCGAACCTCAGCGTCGTTTAAACCCTACCATGAAAGAAGTGGTCAGGGAAGGGGTCTTATGGTTACTCGATGCGGGTATCATATACCCAATCTCTGATAGCGAATGGGTAAGTCCTATTCATGTAGTTCCAAAGAAATCAGGGATTACCATGGTACGTAATGCCAAGGGTGAATATGTTGCCACGCATGGTCCTATGAAATGGAGGATCTATATTGATTACAAATGTTTAAATGCCAGGACATGAAAGGATCATTTTCCTTTACCCTTTATAGATCAGATGGTTGAACGTTTAGCTGGTCATGCTTTTTATTGTTTTTTGGATGGCTACTCTGGTTATTTCCAAATTATTATTGATATTTATGACCAAGAAAAGACTACCTTCACATGTCCTTCTGGAACATACGCCTATAAACGAATGCCTTTTGGCCTTTGTAATGCTCCTGGTACCTTCCAGCGGTGTATGCTTGATATCTTTAGTGACATGGTAGAGCGTTTTATGGTAGTGTTCATGGATGATTTTTCTATCAATGGAGACTTTGTCACTGAATGCCTGTCTAACCTGTCTAAAGTTTTAACGCGATGTGAAGAGAAGAGTCTCATTTTAAATTGGGAAAAATCTCACTTCATGGTAAAAAAGGCATAAGATTAGGTCACATCAGATCTAGTGATGGCATCGAAGTAGATAAGGCCAAACTAGATAAGATAGCGACTCTGCCTATACCACGGACTGTCCGTGATATTAGAGCCTTTCTAGGCCATCTGAGGTTTTTATATAGGCGCTTTTATCAAAGATTTTTCAAAAATAGCTAGACCCTTTAACTAATATGCTTTTAAAGGAGGCCACCTTTGATTTTAATTTTAACCAGAACAGCCTTTTGAAACTTTAAAAGCACTTTTAACTTCTCGCACCCATTATACAGCCTCCGATTGGTCTAAACCTTTCGAACTTATGTGTGATGCTAGTGATTATACAGTTGGTGCTGTCTTGGGGACAAAACTAGATAATAAATTCACCGTTATTTATTATGTTAGTAAAACTCTAAACGATGCTCAAAGGAATTATACAACTACTGAAAAAGAATTCTTAGCTGTCGTTTATGCCTTAGATAAGTTTCATCCTTATTTGGTTGGTTTTAAGACTCTAGTTTACACGGACCATGCAGCCCTTAGGTACCTTCTCGCAAAGAAGGATACTAGGCAGAGATTGATCCGATAGATTCTTCTCCTACAAGAATTCACATTAGAAATAAAGGACAAATTAGGGTTCGAAAATATAGTTGCCGACCACTTATCTAGACTTACAAACGACGATGATAGTGATTCTGACTCCATACCAGACTCTTTTCCGGATGAGCATCTGTATGTTATATTTTATGCACCATGGTATGCTGTGATAAGAGCCCAAAACTGTAGTTTTAACCCCTTAATAATCATACTGTTAGACCAATTATGTGAATAATAAGTAAGAGTTAATACTGATTACGTGTTTTTATACATTTCAGGCTTCAAAGTCCATTATAATGCGTAAATGTGCCACTTTAGCGAGATAAAGGAGCAAAAGTCAGTGAGAACTTCCGAAAGCCATATCTTTGGACTCAGACCTCAGAATTGGGCCTACCTTATGTCAAAACGACCGGCTCGGAAAGAGCTTTGCAATGGTCTAAGCCTTGACCCAATCAGAGGAGCAGAAGTGGACGAAACATCTGTCGAAGCCAACTGCAGCTGAATAGCCCATTTTGGACTAAAGAAATTGGGTTTTGGGCCCGATTTTCCGGCCCAAAACATGGCTCCAAGCCCATGCACGATTTTTGGATCTGGAAATATAAAAACAAAAGCTTGACTCTTTGTTAATGGCAGTTAGGTTAGGAAGCTAATGTTAATGGAGTTTAGGGTTAGAAAAAGTTTGATCTAGAATTAAATCTTCATTTTAATTAGTTTTCATTTCCCTTGTTTTAATTTAAAGTATTAAAATATTGTTATTGCTTCATTAGATAAATAAAGTAGTTTATTATTGATCAAATTCGATTTTATTATTTATCTATTGCTTAGATCTAATTTCATTTCTTGGTTGTTAGTCATTTCATAGTTATTGATGTTAGATTTTAATTATTGTTTGTTAAATTTCATAAAGTTAGAATCTTTAGATTTAGTTGTCTTAAATTTATAATTAGTTTTAGTTTAAACACCAAACACATCACTCTCACCATTGTTCCTTGTGTTGGATCAATTGAATTCTATTTAAGTCTTGAGGGTTTAAGAGTGGAACGAAATCCTTACTCATTATATTATATGATTATGTATTGAGAGTAAGAATAATTAATTTAAACGTAAGAACGGTAGGATTACGTATTAGTGTTCTTGTAGCATTAATATTTAGGATTCTATTATTTTTACGGTTATCAAATGGCGCCGCTGCCATCTTAATCTCGTTCAAGACAAGAATTCAATTGCTTGAATCCAAGGGGCAATCCCCCATTCTCTACCCACCCACCCTTTTAATTTTTCATTCTTGTTTCTTGAATTTTCGAACTGCTTCCTTTGTTTCGGGCATAGGGCTCTTGGATTCACTGAGAAAAACACTGCGGTGAAGGTATTTATAAATTTTCGAAAATTCTGAAAATTTTCATACATATTATATAATGTGTTGTTGATTTACTGGAATATTTTCAGATTTTTCAAAGTTGGTTTACCTTGTGAAAAAAATACGATCTTTACAGTGCTGCATTTCAGTTTTCACACCGTATGTTCTTGAAAAACAGACGAGTAAGGTTATTTAAATAGTTCTAAAAATTCTATAATTTTTACAGGAGTATCTATCCTAAGTCAGGAGTTTGTAGTAAAAATTTGATGAGTTTTTGATTTGTTTTGACCTCCTAAATAGTAGAGTGTTTCCAGTGTGTTTCTGCAGTGTTGCAAACACTTAATATCTGGAACAACAGCCAATAAGGAGAGGTTATAGAACTCCAATTGCTCTAAATTTTTTACAGGAATAATTAGGATCTGTCAGGAGTCCCCAGTAAAAATTTGGAAATTTTTGGATTTGTTTTGATGGGTTAACCATTCGGTTGTTTGTATTGTGTCCGAAAACCGTTTCGCAAACTTTGAAGAGCAGTAGAGGGACTTTCACAGCTTCGATTGATCTGAAATTTTACAGGCTACTTGATAGACGTCTTAGAAAATTACTGTAAAAATTTCAGATTTTTTGGAGTACGATAAAAGGCCTAAAACTTGAAAACCCTGGAGCGCGACCCGCGCCCAAACCGAAGCGCGACCCACGCCCAAAACACCGACATTCGACAAAACGAGGGCACTCGCGCCCTCTCGCGCCCCCTCAAGGGAAAATTCAGTGTGAACAGCCCAATTTTCACAGAAAAATGCAAATTTTATTCCTTAAAGTTATTTAGTGTTTCTAACTTGTTAAATACACCGAAATCGCTGTATACAAGACGCTTATTCAAACGCTGCGTAGCAAGGAGGCATTCAGTACTCCTTCTTCCACTCCTCGCCTCTTCTGTCAGAGGAGTTTTAATTCTAGTATAATCAGGCTTGTTTTTCGTAGAAATAAATATAACACGCCTATCTAGAATTTCACACACTACACCTGCATCAATGGCTAAAGAACAAGAGACTCCTCTCTCTCGATTTTTATAAAGCCCTAAACGATGGCCCTAAGTCGCATCGTTCTTGCGGACCTAGTGGGGATTTTCGAATCCCCCTAATATATTTAACTTGTTACCGGTTTTTCATGGTTTAGACCACGAAAGCCTTACCAAAGACATCGTGGGATAGACCAAGTTCTCACTACATTCCATCATCCTAGCGTAAGTCCGGATCAAATTAAACTTAGGGTGTTTCCTTTCACCCTACCCGACAAGGCGCGTCTTGGTTAACTGCTCCAAACGCCAAACTCGGGACTCATGGGCTCAACTTGTTCAATTGTTCATGGAACAATTTTACCCACCACTAAAGACAGATGAAATGCTTCAAAAGATTCATTTCTTCCGCCGAATCCTCATGAATCCTTTTCGAGGCCCTCGAATCGTTTCACCGATCTTCTCATTGAATGCCCACATCATAATCTTGCGAAAAGACACGCTTTGTTCGTGCCTTCTTCAAGGGGCTTTTACATCGTCATAAGGAGGTTCTAGATATCATGACTGGGGTAGTTTTCTTAGTAAAGGAGCCTTAGAGGCTTATACATTCTTAGAAGATCAATCTAAGAGGAACAACAATTGGGGAGGTAACGATTCCTCCCGCCCTCTCCTTCTTCTCGTGAGGTTAAACATGATCCCGAAGCTTAAAACTCTTTATCGATGCCCTCACTAAAAAGGTAGATGCCATCTCTGTTCAACAACAACCCACTCCAGTCCATGAACATTAACTCTACTCGTTTCGTTGTAATGTCATTTGTAGTCTTGAGCATTCCGACTTCTATTGTCCTCTTTGTCTATGCACAAACACCACCACAACCATCACACTTCAACCAGTTAACTCAACATCAAGGACAAGGGAACTTAGGTGACCGTAATAGAGGTTTAGTACCCATAACCCGGAACTATCAACATCAAGACATGAACGCCAACAAGCTTCAATTCCAATACAACCATCTACGCATTAAAGTAGTAGTGACCTTGTTGGAGAAACAAAATCAAATTATGCAACAAAACTCCAACTTGATGAAAGATCGGCATGATCAAAACTCTAATATGATGAAACAAACGATGCAAATGATGCGCCTTTGTGCCAAAAGGTTATTGACATGTCTTCTAACCAAAATAATAACCAAACCGGCGTGTTTCCAAGTCAAGCGATTACCTAATCCTAAGTCAACAAACACCGCCTTTGAAATAAACGGTATTTTACGGTAATGGTAATATAAAACCAAGGGGACCTACAGTAATCACTACCCTTCGTTTAGGGCGGTAGTTGATAACCAAGTGACTATGCCTAAAGATTACCTGCAAACTAAAAATGATACCATACCAAATACTATAATAGAAACTGAAGACCCTACAACTGTAGAAGTACCAGTTAAACCATAACCAAAAGGGAAAACATTACAAGACCCAATAATAGAAAGTGAAGACCCTACACCTGTAGGGTTCCAATATGGACACCTAGTTGGAAAACGGCTAGAGATAAAGCAAAGACTAATAAAACTTTTATCCCTTCGCTAAAAATAGCGATAAAAGCACCATATCCCCAAAGACTAGTTGTGTTTAAAAAGGACGAGAATTTTGATGAGATTAGGGAAGTGTTTAAAAATTGACTATAAACCTACCTTTTCTAGAAGCTATAAAAAAGTCTACCGACACGCTTAAGTTTCTAAAAGAGTTGTGCACCAAGAAGAGGAAAACCAACATACCCCACGAAGCATTCTTAATCCCAACAATATCCCTCTTTATCCGAACATAACGGAATTGTTAAGTACAAGGACCACCCGGTCGCCCCTTCAGATAATACACCTTAGGTGATACCTTCATAACAACCTGCTTTATTAGACCTCGGGGCGGTGTTAACTTACTCCCTTTTTTATTTATATAAACAACTGGTCTAACAATACTTCAACCAACCAAAATGACTTTGCAGTTAAATTTATCGTTCTATTAAGTATCCCAAGGGTGTAGTTGAAAATATTCTTGTTAAAGTTCAGGATTTTTACTATCCCGCCGACTTTGTTATTATTCGACCACACGAAGTTGCTCATGATTCCATTCCCATCATCTTAGGGCGCCCTTTTCTTGGCAACCCGCCAATGCCCAAATCAATTGTCGGGATGGCTCAATGACTCTTTCTTTTGGAAATCTTTCTCAGAACTTAACATGTTTAGACAAAAAACGGGGACAACTAGGTTTGCCTATAGAAGGAGAAGTGAAGTCCATTGAGAGTTTTGTACCTCACATTAGTGCGGCTGACACTTTAGTCCCCACACTAGTAGATACCCCTCTTATGGAAGAAGACAAGGATCACAATTTCTACTCCCTAGACGTAGATAACATCGAGGAAGATTTCCTTCGACTCCTTGAGTTCTCTCCTATTGACATCCATTCATCTCTTGATGCCATGACGGAAGAAGAATTTTTTTTCCCCTCTATCCCAAAGTGATTCTTCTTACCCACCTATTGAGGAATGTCTTGCATATCTCAAAGCCTCTGATGATATAGACCTAAGAACACTAGTTGAACACCATTCACCCACCTCACATCCTCATGTCACTCATTCACCTTCCATCACGAATGTTCCTCGCCCTCTACCTTTTCAAAGAACCATTGAGTTTGTACTTGACCTTGGCGTTTCTCCTATGCTTCATAACTATCTAAAACCAACTAGTGAAGAAGTAACACCCAAGGACAAGCCACCGACACTTTTTTTTTTTTTCCATTTTTTCCTTCTCAAAATTATCCACATCCTACGATCTTCCACAACCATCAATTTTCTCGCGTTCATTTACTTGGCATTCCCTTCGTAGGGAGGACAAAGAAGAAACTGTATGCTTTCGATTAGGTTTTAGATCTATAAGGCTTTACTCTCATTCCACTAAGCTACATCATAGGAAATCTTGGTGCTTAATTACGTTTGATGGTGCATTCCATGTTAATTATTTGTGGAAAGACCCACAACTTTTAGATTATTAATATATAGGAAACCTGCATGTAAATACATATATATCACTTTAAGTCTAGGGAATCGACTTTAAAAGACCCATCGCTTTAAAACAAATTTTTACAAACTGTTTTCAAAAATTTGTTTGGGGGGGTGTTTGGTTTTTCCATGCTTGATCACTAAACTTCCTATTCTTAGCCCCACCTCTCGCCCCTTTGTAAAAAAAAAACGCTTTCCACTCCAAGTTTTACCTTCTTTTTGCTCTAAACTCCGGTTTTCGCCAATTTACGCTACCGCTGGCTGTCGATTTTTTTTTTTTTTTTTTGAAGAATTTTTCGAGCGACCCGCCTCATACCGAAATGACCAGCCCGACTCTTTTGGACGACCTGAGAGCGACCCGCCCTCATACAAAGCGACTTCTTCGCCAAACACCGGAATTCTAAATACCGAGCGCCGACTCGCGCCCTAGTCTACTGGCGCTTCCGACTTCCGCTACCAAAAAATTCCAGTTTTCAGCGGGTTGTTCCCGTTCATTTCGCAAATGTTCTAGAGCGTAGTTCGAGATGACATCTCCTATAATAATACCGAACAGTTTTCAAAGATTTGTTTCAAAGCACTACTTATGGTGCTTGGTTTCGTGAGGTGATCACACACGTAGGCTGGGAACCGCTTATAGTTCTTGCTAGCATTTGTTCTTGGACTTGCCATGCCCGCTGAAATACAAGACCCATGGTGCTATTGGGTAGATAATATGTATGTCTACACTTATGAGTTTTTGCATGAGTCGTATGGGGCAGGCATTTTCCGTATCGAGGACCAAGGGGAATATAACGTCGCCCTTGGTAGCCCCGTCCATGAACATAGGAACTGTTATGTTTTGGATCATGCTAAACATTTTAGGGGAATGACATTTTTCTTCTGTGAATGATGCCACTTGCAGCGTCTTCCTTGCTTTAGCCATGGGACGTATGTGCCATGACCTTCCCAAAACTTTGATGTCTAGTTTAGCACGAGCCCATAGCATGAGGCATAAGTATCTTCTTATGCCTATATTAGTTTGCCGTATTATACTATGTTTCTTCCCTATTTTTTGTGCCCGTTTCACGGACTGGGTTGGGGTCGACATTGTGAGATCCACCAATTCTATTATTCTATCTTTCCGTGCAATGACTTGGCAAGGGTGGAGGATACAACCTCATTAGGTTGCACCTTACACCCCATCCGACCAAGTGGCGCTTAACAGGTTAGGATCCGTAGATGATAAATGGCGGCAAGCTTGGCAAATTATAATGGCATGGCAGGATGCGAAGGAACCTCACTTCTTTATAGAAGAGGAGGATGACGAGTAAACGCTGGAGTGGAGGTAGTTTTTAGTTTCAGTTAGTGTCTGCTTATGTCCTAAGCAATTTAATTCTGTTAACCCCATAATGGGTGGAACTCTTATAGAGTTGCGTCAGTTTTTTTTTTATATTACTATATTTGTATGTTTTAACCTTGTTTTGCAGATGTTCCTGAATTTCACACGCTTCAATGGTATTTTTCCTACCCTCTTTATTTAAATGCTTTGAGGACAAAGCATGCTTCTTGTTTGGGGGCATAGAAACACGTGTAATTAAGACATCTATTAGGATATAGATATGTATAATATGCATTTGTTTTCAAGTTAAAAATTTCAAAATATAAATAAATAAGTTTATGCTATACACTTAGGAATATTGGTGTTGTTTTCTTTCTCTATGCTCTTAACAATCTAGAAGTCTCAACGTAGCTTTTGCATCGTAATAATTGTTAGAAACTTAGGTTAATATGTAGGTAATAATCTTTGCATCTATCTATAAATATATTACATGAGTATCTATGATTGTTAGTAGTAAGTTTTCAAATCTAGGCTAGAGTACTTATTCTACAAATCTTGTGAGAATATAGCCTAAAGCCTTATATGAGTGAAACATTTGAGAAATGACACAAGGGAGAAGTAAAATCCGGATAGAGAAATCACACGCCCACTTGCTTGATCACTAAACCATATCCTAAGCGAGAATTTAGGCCCTCTTTGGATCGATATAGCCGTAAATTCAAACCTATGGATTATTTTCCGCTAGTCGCCCCTCGAGCCTTTCTTTAGCCTTCCATAAACCACAATTCCTTTACCCCGTTACAAAACAAAACAAAAAAAAAATTCAACCTACCCAATTTAGATAAGTCCGAGAATAGAATGAGGAAGAAAGAAGAAGAGAAAACCTCGTAACCCAAAAAGTTAGTTAATTGCTTCAAATAAAAAAAAAAAGTTTCCATCCAAAGAAAAGAAAAATAGAAATAGAAATAAAATAAAAAAACTCCAAAAAATAGAATAAAAAAGGAGTCAAAAGCCAAAAAAAAAAAAAAAAAAAAAAAAAAAATATGGCTAAGGATGGAAATAAAGTGTAGAAGCAAAAGTAAATAACAAGGTTTTCTTTAGTTACATAATATGAAGACTCTATTATCTCAGACTTGTCCTTTTTGAATATCCACTTCCTTCCTTCTTAAACCATCTCCTAATCCCCGCAACACCTAATAAAGACCTCTAGCTCAATTAGGAATAGGTTAGTGTGATAGTAAGTGGCGATGTGTTTTGATCGACTCGGCTTCCTTGTTGTCATTGAGATTGTAAGGTAAAGTGTGCCCACTGCACAACACCTGCAGCGAAAACTTGAGTGGAAAAATCAGAGTGGTTTTGTCTTGACATTTACGTGAGGACCTACTTAAGGACGCTTATTCCGAAGTTTTCAAAACGGACTGCTATTACATTTCATAGTATTACTCATTGTTATATGTTTATTTTAGATGATTGATTATTATGCATATATTAGCTTAGGGTTCCGACCGGGTTATTCTTATGTATTTGCTAGTGAGATGTATAGATAGTTGAGACATGAATGAGAAAACAATAGTTTTATTTCTTAGTCGCCAGTAGTATAGATGAAGTTTGTGAGTACCTTCATCGAAAACTCTCACGAGGCTATAACTCGGCCCACTAGGGAATTCCTAGTGGTTTAAGGCCTTGTTGCATATGGTCAATGCAATCGCACTCAAATAAAACGAGTAGTTAGAACTCCATTTTGGTCACTTATTCTAATTTCTCATCTTTGCTTGAGGACAAGCAAAATGTTTGTTTGGGGGTGGTTTGATAAGAGCCCAAAACTGTAGTTTTAACCCCTTAATAATCATACTTGTTAGACCAATTATGTGAATAATAAGTAAGAGTTAATACGATTACGTGTTTTTATACATTTCAGGCTTCAAAGTCCATTATGTGCGTAAATGTGCCACTTTAGCGAGATAAAGGAGCAAAAAAGTCAGTGAGAACTTCCGAAAGTGCCATATCTTTGGACTCAGACCTCGGAATTGGGCCTACCTTATGTCAAAACGACCGGCTCGGAAAGAGCTTTGCAATGGTCTAAACCTTGACCCAATCAGAGGAGCAGAAAAGGATGAAACATCTGTCGAAGCCAACTGCAGCTGAAGAGCCCATTTTGGACTAAAGAAATTGGGTTTTGGGCCTGATTTTCCGGCCCAAAACATGGCTCCAAGCCCATGCACGATTTTTGGATCTGGAAATATAAAAACAAAAGCTTGACTCTTTGTTAATGGCAGTTAGGTTAGGAAGCTAATGTTAATGGAGTTTAGGGTTAGAAAAAGTTAGATCTAGAATTAAATCTTCATTTTAATTAGTTTTCATTTCCCTTGTTTTAATTTAAAGTATTAAAATATTGTTATTGCTTCATTAGATAAATAAAGTAGTTTATTATTGATCGAATTCGATTTTATCATTTATCTATTGCTTAGATCTAATTTCATTTCTTGGTTGTTAGTCATTTCGTAGTTATTGATGTTAGATTTTAATTATTGTTTGTTAAATTTCATAAAGTTAGAATCTTTAGATTTAGTTGTCTTAAATTTATAATTAGTTTTAGTTTAAACACCAAACACATCACTCGTTGTATTGCATGATTATGTTTTGAGAGTAAGAAGAATTGATTTAAACGTAAGAACGGTAGGATTACGTATTAGTGTTCTTGTAGCATTAATATTTAGGATTCTATTATTTTTACGGTTATCATGCTGACATCATGAATTATTTAGCGTCTGATGTTATTCCTTCTGACTGGTCAAGAAATGAACGTAAGAAGTTATTGGCCATAGTTAAGCTATACTACTGGGATGAGCCCTACCTTTTTAAGTATTATGCGGATCAGATTATTTGTCGTTGTATTCCCCAGTGGGAATATAATGAGGTTCTCTAATTCTGGCATGAAAAAGAGTGTGGTGTCCATTTCAGTGGTATGAAAACAGCTGCTAAAATTCTATAATGTGGGTTTTATTGGCCTACTCTCTTTAAAGATGCCCAAGTGCATTGCAAGGCGTGCATTCATTGCCAACAACTTGGGCTTAATCAATGGCGTAATATGATGCCATTGAATCCAATCATGGTGGTAGAAATTTTTGACGTATGGGGCATTGATCTCATGGGTCCCTTTCTAGTTTCCCACGGTTTCATTTATATTCTAGTTGTAGTGGACTATGTGTCTAAATGGATTGAGGCCATGGCTTGCCATAGCAATAACCATAAGAGAGTTATGTTTTTCGTAAAAGAGTATATTTTCTGTCGATTTGACATTCCCAAGGCCATCATTAGTGATGGAGGAATACATTTTTGCAACAGAATTGTTGCATCACTAGTAAAAAAAGTATGGAGTTACACGTAAGGTAGTAACTCCGTATCATCCCCAAACTAGCGGACAAGTAGAAGTTTCTAATAGGGAAATCAAAAAGATCTTAGAAACAACTGTAAATCCTGATAGAAAAAACTGGTCGAAGCGTCTATCTGATGCCTTATGGGCATATAGGACTGCTTTCAAAACTCCTATAGGTATGTCTCCCTTTAGACTTGTATTTGGGAAACCTTGTCATTTGCCCGTTGAATTGGAGCACCGTGCTATGTGGGCTATAAAAAGCTTTAACTTCAATTTTGATAAGGCGGGTGTCAAGCGCAAGTTTCAATTGAATGAGATTGAAGAAATCTATAGCGACTCTTATGATCTCGCAAATGATTATAAAGCTAACATGAAACGTGTTCATGATAAGCAAATCTTGCGCAAAGAGTTTGTGGTAGGTCAAAAGGTCTTACTGTACAATTCCCGTCTACATATTTTTCCAGGGAAATTAAAAACCCGTGGGTCTGGTCCTTTTCTACTTACTGAAGTCACCCCTTACGGGGCAATCACCTTGGTAAATCCCAAGGATAACAGTACCTTTCAAGTTAATGGCCAACGGTTGAAACATTTTCACGAGCTATTGTCCCCTGATGTAGAGGAAGTCCTTTTACAGGACCCTGTCTATGAGGACTGACCTTTTTCATTAGTGTACTTCATTTCATTTCCATATATTGGTAAATGCACCACTCAGGTAACCGGGCCCTCCCTATGGAGTGTGTGGCTGTAAGTACCGGATCCCAAGTCCACGGTTAACATAATTTATCTTTTTTACTCTTGCATGTTTTCTCGGTTTTTGAGTCATGTTCCTCTATGGTGTGAATTATGCATTTATTGCCTTCTTGGTTTTCTTATATTAAATTTTATTCATAAAAAAATAAAAAATTGTTAAAATCACAAATATAGTAATTTAAGAAGTCTCGGTAATCTGACTTTAAAAGACCAACTTTTAAAAAAACAAATTTTCTAAACTCTGTTGTCAAAAATTTGTTTGGGAGTGGGGTGTCCGGTTTCCATCTTGGATTGTTCAACTATTCATTTGTGTTGTTTAGGCCGTTTAATCGTATTCCGATCCAGGTTGACATTATCTATGAAATTAGATTTCATTCGTTCGTAAAACTTACGTCATGCACGAACTTAGAAGCGTTTTCCATCTTCTTACATGTCACTAACAGTCAGACTAGAGTGTTTTATGGATCATTGGATTGGAAATTCTCTCCGGATCATTTCCATACCTCATTCGCAAAAATCAGCCTGGTAACGAAGCGGCAATTTAAGTTTGAAGTTGCGTGAAATATCGAAAAACAAAATCGGAAAATCAAGTGGGCTTGGGCCTAACCTCGCGCGCACGTGCAGCACACGTGTGTCTCCTTCCACCAACAGTCGCGTTTCATTCTCCAAACCACCATTAACAAACAAAAAAGCTTAAAAACCTAGCCTTAAAAAAAAAAAAAAAAAATACACCCACGCCCAAAGTTAAAACCCACCCCAAATCTTCTCCTAACTACACCCACCACCACCTCCACTAATTTAAACAACCAAAACCCACCAAAAATTTAAGAATTTCGAACTGCCACCACCACCACCGCGCCTCCTACCATTATTTTTAGTTAGGGTATTTCAAAACAAGTCTCCCTATCTTATTCAATCCCACAAATCTTATAAAAACTCCAATGGCTCAAAGACGTCGGATATTGCAAGAGCACGCTTTTATTGCCGACCACTTCGCGCCATTTTATGGTGACGAGATGGTTAGGAGAGACTGGAGTGGTTTGTGGTACTCGACAGATGATTTTTACCACGAAGATTTGGTCCGAGAGTTTTATAGGACGAGGGAGTTGGATGGGAAACAAATTTTTGTTAAGGTGGCTGGGAGGAGGAGAGAGGTTACTATTAAGTTGTTGGCTGAGATTTTAGGCATTTCGACTAGACACCATCTCGATGCCTCATTACACGATTCCCAGTTTACTGCTGTAAAACCTTTGATGAACGCGACTGTTGCGGAAGGGAACTACAATGCGAGCTCACATTATGTTTGCCAGTCATCTCTCAAAACCAACCAGCTGGTTGTAGCTCAGTGGATTGGTAGGAATGTCATAGGGAAGGAGAAAGTCAGCGATATCGGTCTGAACTGCCTTCACGTTCTATGGATACTCCAGGAGCAGAAGTATGAGTTCTGTATTTTGGAGTTTTTGCCTAACATGATTAGGGGAGTTGGAAAGAGTATTGCACCTCTCCCTGTTTTGCTAACGAAGATCATGATGACCTTGAGAGCGACTCCGAGGTTTGATAGGATTTACCTAAAGGAGCACCGAAATCATCATATTTATACAGAGTGTATCCAGAGAGTTTGGAGGTTGCCTGAAGAGAGGATAGTCGAGGAGACTGACTCGGAGGATGAGGATGACGCGACATGTTTTGATGCGGATGCCTTGGAGAGGTGTAGGTCGGATGCAGAACGCATGGCTGTGATTCACCGTGGCATGCGTTCTCTCAATATAATTTGTGAAGACCTCTGAACTCTGCATGCTACCATGCATCATAACTTCGAGACTCGTGCCCGGCGCAAGGATGAGCTGTGGGAACAGACGAGGGCCGAGATGGAAGCTCAGCACCAGTTCCGATACGACATCCTTGCATGCTTCCCACCCCAGGAGGGTTCTTCTTCAGAGGAGCAGTCTGTGAGGCACGAGCGTCATCGCTGCAAGACGGATGGCTCTTGCCCATCGAAGCCCAAGAGCAATCTCCTTCTCGAGCGGTTTAGTGATCTAACGAGTTGATTTGTTTTATTGTATTTGTTTTTATTTAGTACGGATGTAAAAAGATTAGTTCACTAATTAAATTTGAATTTGGTTGTTGTATGTTATTTGAATTCAATTTTAATATAAGTTGGTTAATTTCGAATTATGCGTTGTTTTTATCATTAATCCCACCTTCCCGAATTGTTTTTTAGCCTAGCATAATTCGTTATATGATCATCTATTTTGAGAAGTTGTTTTGGAGTGAGGGTTAAGAATATTGCCGATATGGGCATCACTATAAATAGATATTGTGGTAGGATGAAATCTCGATGAGTTAGGCAGTTTCTACCCTAAATTCAACTTAAAAGATATTAGGGTTGTTTTAGAATCAAGAATATGAGTTGTTTCCGTTTTCGATTTTGGAAATTTTATTATTTCCGGAAATTGCCTTAAAGTTTTTTGGCAAATTCCTGATTCGGTTTAGCAATTTAAAACCTATAAAAACTGCATTCATTCTACACTCACAACCCCAACTACATCTCACATTCATCTCTCACGTTTCATTCCCACTTTACCTTATTTTTCCTTCGCACTTCGGCCTAACAACTCCCCGAGCGCACCTGCGCCCCAGTGGAGCGCCTCCTGCGCCCTAAGCACTGCCAGAGAAATTCTACCCTTAGCACGACCTGCGCACTCTCCAGCCCAAACCTAAGCGCCACCTGCGCCCAAAACACTGGAATTCTAGTTTTCATCAGGAGCGTAACCCGCGCCCATCCCAGGCTAAACGTGAGCGCACCCTGCGCCCTAGTGCCTGGAACTTGAAATTCAATAGAGCACAACTCGCGCCTATCCCAGGCATACCTTGAGCGCACCCTGCGCCCTGACCCCTGTGGGCACCAAAAATTTCCAGGTTTCCGAGGGTTGTTCCAGGATAGTTGCAGCTGTTCTAGAGAGTAGTTTTGTGATGACTTCTCCTATAGTAATACCGGAGCAGTCTTTTGAACACTTGTTGGAGAGCGAGTCTTATGGACATTGGTTCCGCGAGAGGATCATGCAGTTCGGATGGAGGCATTTTCTGGTAAGTGAAGACGACTCGTATTCACCTAAGCTTACTGATTTTTTTTACAATAATGTTAAGTTCTATTGTAACCCAGATGGAGAACAAGAATTCTCCGTCACGGTTGATGACACACCCCTAGAATTCAATAAGTATGTGGTAGCATTAGTTTCGGGAATACCAATATCTGATCCTATTCACACGTGGGGATATATGACCGATAATTCATACCTCTATGACTATACATATTTCCATGAGTATTATGGGGGAGGGGTATTTCGTATAATGGACCAAGGGCGTTACAACATAGCCCTTGGTAGCCTGTCCCTAAATATAGGGACCACCATGTTATTCATCCTGATGAATATTCTAGGGGAGTGGCAAATTACTTCTGCAGATAGTACCGCTGGTGACGTTTTCCTTGCTTTAGCTAAGGGACGTCACCGATATGACATTCCCCAAGTATTAGTGGCTAGTCTTAAGAGAGCCCAAAGCATACAACATAAGTATCTTCTTATGCCTATTTTGGTTTGTCGCATCATGCTCAGTTGTCTACCTGAATTATGTACCCAGTTCACGGATTGGAAAAGGGTTGAAGTCATGAGACCCACCAATTGGGTGGTTCGCTCATTTTGAGTAATGACTTGGCCAGGATGGCAGGTGCAACCTCATTTGGTTGCTCCTTACACCCCATCAGACATAGTAACACTAGACAGGTTAGCACAAGTTGACAACACACGGCGGCAGGCTTGGCAAGTTATCATGGCATGGCAGGATGCGAAGGAATCTCATCTCTTTGAAGAGGGAAATGAGGAGGACAATGTTTAAACGAGAGTGTAGGTAAGTGTTAGTTTCAGTTAGTGTCTGCTTATGTCCCAAGCAAATTTTTTCTCATTAACCCCATTACGGGTGGAACTCTTATAGAGTTGCATCAGTTTTCTTTTCTATATTAGTATGTTATAACCTGGTTTTGCAGATATTACAGAATTTCAATGGTATTTTCCTACCCTCTTTATTTAAAATACTTTGAGGACAAAGCATGCTTCTTGTTTGGGGGCATAGAAACATGTGTAATTAAGGCATCTGTTAGGATATAGATATGTATAATATGCACTTGTTTTCTAGCTAAAAAATTCAAAATTTTTAAAAATATAAATAAAAAGTATGCTATACACTTAGGAATATTGGTATTGTTTTCTTTCTCTATGCTCTCAATAATCTAGAAGTCTCACGTAGCTTTTGCATTAGAATAGTTTTTTAGAAACTTAGGCTAATATGTAGGTAATAATCCTTGCATCTATCTATAAATATATTACATGAGTATCTATGATTGTTGGCAGTAAGTTTCTGAAATCTAGGCTAGAGTACTTATTCTACAAATCCTATGAGAATATAGCCTAAAGCTTTATATGAGTGAACATTTGAGAAATGACACAAGGGAGAAGTAAAATCCGGATAGAGAAATCACACGTCCACTTGCTTGATTACTATACCATATCCTAAGCGAGAATTTAGGCCCTCTTTGGATAGATATAGCCAGAAATTAAAACCTATGAATTATTTTCCACTAGTCGCCCCTCTGAGCCTTTCTTTAGCCTTTCATAAACCACAAATCCTTTACCCTGTTACAAAACAAAACAAAATAAAAAAAAAAAAATCAACCTACCCAATTCTTTGAATAAGTCTGAGAATATAGATGAAGAATAGAAAAGAGAAGAACCTTTGAAATCAAGAATTTGTTAGTCGCTTTAGATAAGAAAAGGAAGTTTCCATCCAAATAAAAAAAATAAAAAAATAAAAAAAAGAAAATAAAGAGTTAGAACTCTAAAAAAAAAAATAGAATCAAAGGAGTCAAAAGCCAAAGAAAAAAGAAAAATATGGCTAAGGATGGAAACAAAGTGTAGAAGCAAAAGTAAAGAACAAGGGTTTCTCTAGTTACATAATATGAAGCCTCTATTATCTCAGACTTGTCCTTTTTGAATATCCATTTCCTTCCTTCTTAAAACCATCTCCTAATCCCCGCAACACCTAATAAAGACCTCTAGCTCAATTAGGAATAGGTTAGTGTGATAGTAAGTGGAAGATGTATTTGATCGACTCCGACTTCCTTGTGTGTCACACCCCGAATTTCGATAGAATTCGGAAAAAATATTATTTGTTCCCGACTCTTCGATCTCCAAGGTGTGACGCACTCTCCACTTCCAAAAACCCATAAACAGTTTAAATATGTGGATAATTAAAAAGCAATAAAAATTTTAACTTAAACAAAAGTCCTCTTCATTACAAAAATTAACAAATGAAAATGCAAATAACCTTATCTCAACTGAAAATCTATACCACCTCAAAGGAAAACAAAGCCTATCTTGAAATGCGATGCTAACGCAAACCACAAGCAGTAACCAATCTTCTTCAACACTAAACCTGTCAAGACTTATCAACTATGTTCATTTAATGAACACACCCGATAAGCAAACATGCAAATCGGGTCAGCATTATAAAAATGCTGGTGTGAGTAGCCCTAAAATACAACATATAATTATACATATATATACACATTCCATACGGCCGTTAGTTCCTTCCCCGAGGTGCCTTAACTTTCAACAACTAATATAACATCCTTAAGTACAATAATTAAGGTAGGTAGTTCCTCCACTGAGGCGCCTTAACTTCCCACTAATATACGTACCGCATTCCATGCTCAATTACAGAGTGGGTCGTCTCTGCCCAACTAATTAGTTTGACCCACCCTTCTGCAAAACCATATACAATCATCTATCTAAAGTTACATCATTAACCAACATATTACCATAATTATATTATTAAGGATTTCTTTGCGTGTCCCTAAAATCACGTCGTATCTATGTCTTACCTAGTTTCCCTGGCTACCACAATCGCTTCCCAACGCTGAACATGTACATCCACATGCCTCCCCTTACATAATGAACCACTCCGTGTGTAACTACCCTGAGCGGGATGCCGCACACCAGGTAACCCTCACACGAAAGCCATTATGCAAGTACTGCCACTATTCGGCATAAAATATCGCGCGTCTCGTTCTAATTTTGCGAACGGAATAATCAAGCCACTATTCGGCTACGCCAGAAGGGCCATTCAGAATCACTAAAACACCAGAAGGGCCAATCACATTACTTACGCCCGAAGGCCATTCAGATTCATTGAAACGCCAGAAGGGCCAATCATATCACATACGCCCACACAAGGCAAATCACATGAGTTGTGGTAGTCAGGTTCTAGGATTTTCGTTACGTAATTTATTCAGGTGTCATACATTTATGACTCATAATAATTCCACTATATCACGTGTAGGTCAAATACCTTATTGCACTAAGCCACAATATTTAGAAATATCTCAATATATCTCATAACCACTTTCTTTCTTTCACGTGCCAATATATTATTGCACTACACCACAATCCCATGGGAAATATCCACAAATACTCTACTACCTACTAGTAGCATCTCACAGATAAAATAGTGTAGCGTTTATACATTTATTTTTCCAAAACTATTGCATTTAATATATATATTCCGACATATTATATAATGTCACAATATCAACGTCAAATCTTAATTAGATAATGACCACCAAATTTATACAAGCTTCCACAGCATTTTAGCATTTGATTTGTCCATACAATTTAATATATAAAAACGTTACACAATTAAACAGTCAACAGTCCACAATCAAAGTCCATGAATCTAAGTCCGTATATAATATAATACCCATAAAAACATATATATCAAATTCTTATTATCAGAATTCCCCTCTAGTTACGTGCCAATATTATATTGCACTACGCACATCAAAACTTAATTAGATAATGACAAACAAGGTTATACAATGTTCGACAATATTTTATTACTACATTTGTCCATATTCTTAAATATGTGAAAAAATCTGGAAAAAGTCAACATTCCACAGTCAACGGTCAACGGTCAAAGTCAAAGTCAACACATCATGGTCAAAGTCAAATTGTCATTTTCATGTTCAACAGGTGCGTGGTCATAGCCATGGTTCATGGCTAAGGTCAAGGTGCATGGCTCATGGGCTCATGACCAAGGTAATGGTTCGGACCCAACTGGCCAAGCCCAAACCTTAGAACCCGGAAGTCTAAATGTTAAAAGACCCATTTGGATCTCTATTTTAAATCCTATGGACTGGCCCCAAACAATATTAGAAACTGCCCAAAACAGTTAAGTGGTTCGGCCCAAAAATTTAACTGAAACCGGCCCAAAAACACCAATGGAATTCAGCCCAAGACAAAATAGAAACTGGCCCATCCACTAATAAAATTTGGCCTAAAACAAAAACAAAACTGGGCCCAAGCCTCAAGCCCAAGCCCCAGGCCCAGCCGGTCATCTCCTTCCTCCAGCAGCCTCCACCACCACCAAAATCGACCACCGTCGACGTCCACTCGACCACCCAATTCAACCAAGCGGTTTTAATCCCTGCGAAAATCCCTACCACTTTAATTAAGTCAAAAACCTCAAATCCTAACATCTAACCTTCACCAAAACTAGATCTGGATAGAATTTTGGGCCGCCATTAACGGCTTCTCTAAGCTCCACTCGACAGCCCTCACGCACCCTCCCTACAATCAACTATACACTAGTCTAGGTAGAAGCCTCACACTCCAATTAAACCCAAAAACAGCCCAACCACCGCCGCCATTAACGCCTCCAAGCTTTGGCAGCACCTTACCAAGTTTCAATCCCGACGACACCCCATCCAAGCTCAACAACCAACTTCAAACTTTCCCCCTACCACCAATCATTCAACCAACAACCCTCAATACAAAAAAAAATAGTTCAAACACGAAAAATAAATACAAAAACAAATCCCTCAGTATCACAGTAATGGCAGTAATGGCGTTCTTCACAGAGGAGGAGGTTTGGGGCTCGCACCTCCCTTTACCACCACCTAATGGTGTTGACAGTCCTAACAAATCTACCAAGTTTTAAACATTCACAATAAGAATGCTCTTTGAACAGAAAATAGCAGAAAATGAAAGATGAACAGAACATGGTTTTGGACGTACAGTTAACTGTGTCTATATACGGGAAAAATACTAAAAATAAACTACTCGCCTCCTGTTACCGTGAAAAGAAAACTATCAAAGAAAATAATGAGAGAACCAATCCCAGCTAGCTCGCACAATCCCTCCTAGTCCGAATCGTCACGCTCCAACGCTCTAGCAAACGAGCCACCTCCATTTTTATTATTTTTCTTCTCTAAAAACCATATTCTCTAGAACAATGTGATTATATACTTGGGTTTGAAACCCAAGCCCAACACAGACTCGGGCCCAGAAATCAGGCCCGCGTATCCCAAATCCAATCCAATCAAATTTTAAATAATAATTAAATTAATTAATTAATTAATAAACATGTATTTTGAATACGGGCGTTACATTGTGTGTCATAGAGATTGTAAGGTAAGGTGTGCCCACTGCACACTGGAGTAGCGAAACTTGAGCGGAAAAATCAGAATGTTTTGGTCTTGACATTTATGTGAGGACCTACTTAAGGACACTATTCCAAAGTTTCAGAAACGGACATCCTAGTGCATTTCAAAGTATTACTCATTGTATATATGTTTATTCGTAGATGATTGATTATTATGCATATATTAGCTTAGGTTTCGACTTGATTATTCTGTATTCATTGCTAGTGAGATATATAGATAATTGGGAGCATAAATAAGGAAACAATAGTTTTATTTCGTAGTCGTTGTAGTATAGATGAAGTTTGTGAGTACCTTCACTGGAAAACTCTCACGAGGCTATAACTCGTCCACTAGGGAATTTCTAGTGGTTCAAGGCCTTGTTGCATATGGTCAATTCAATCGCACTCGGCGAAACAAGATAAGTTAGAACTCTATTTTTGGTCACTTATGCTAATTTCTCATATTTGCTTGAGGACAAGCAAAATGCTGTTTGGGGGTGGTTTGATAAGAGCCCAAAACTGTAGTTTTAACCCCTTAATAATACTACTTTTAGACCAATTATGCAAATAATAAATAATAGTTAATGCTAATTACGTGCTTTTATGCATTTCAGGCATGGAACTCAATTATGTGCAGAAATGTGCCACTTTGGAGATATAAAGGAGCAAAGGGTTGGTTGCTAAGAAGTTTTGTGATAAAGGTTAAGATTCAAGGAGACAAAGCCTTTATAAAGCCCGGTTAAAAGCTGAAAAGTCAACACGGGCAGAAATAGTGCACAAGTCAGCAGAACTTCCGAAGACCATATCTTTGGACTCAAGCATCAAATTTGGGCCTACCTTATGTCAAAACGACCGGATTGGAAAGAGCTTTCCAATGGTCTAAGCCTTGACCCAATCAGAGGAGCCAAAGTGGACGAAATATCTATTGAAGTCAAAGCCAGCTGAAACAGGCTCTATGGACGGAAGAAATTGGGCTTTGGGCTCGATTTTCTGGCCCAAAACATGGCTCCTCAGCCCATGCACAAAATTGTGGATCTGGTATCCTCCTTTACATAAAACAAGACTTAGCTCTTAAGAAAGGAGAGTTAGATAGCTTAGAATAGAAAGTAGCCATTAGAATAGCTTGTAGATCTAGTTTTTGAATTTCAATTAGTAATTAATTAGTTTCATTTCTTGTTTTAGATTAATTATTTAAATCATTGTTCTTCATTCATTAGATATATAAAATAGTAGTTATTGTTAATTTTGATTTTGTCATTTAAATTTGTTTAGATCTAATTTCAATTATTGTTTGTTATTCATTTCCTAGTTATTAATTTGATTTGGATTTCAATTCTTGAGTAGTTAAATTAGTAAAGTTCAAATCTTTATATTATGTCTAGTTTTAATTAAATTGGAAATGATAGTTTGATGAATCAAGGCTAAACCTCCATTAGAGGGGTTTGATGAAAACTTGATTATGTAGTATAGAATCGTTGTAAGAATCTATTCCACTTTAGAAGGAAGTTGATTCACCATGAGAATGGGTGGACTTCCTCACATGCTAGTTATGAATTGGTAGAAATGCCATGTATAATTAGGGATTAGAACGACTACTTCTTACCGTGAAAACATAAGAATTGGATTACAACCATCTATGCTAGTCTTTTAAGTTGGATTCGAGGTGGATTCAATTCCCCCCTAATTCTTATTCTAGATTCATACCTTAGTATTCCGTAGCATTTCGTAGTTGAGTTATTCATATCTTGTTAGTTAAATTTGCATCGTAGTATAATTCGTAATTCTCTCATTGACTTTGGTAGGATTGATAGTCGTAGGAAACTTGAATGCTAAAGAACTAGGAGTGGAACGAATCTTCTATTCCATCTCTAGTTTAATAGATTCGAGAGTAGAAAACAAATATCTTTGATGAGTCTAGTATAAGCCATAGTTTATAGTTTCACTTTCGTTTAGAGTTTCATCTCTTTATTCATTAGTAAAACTATCTTTTTTACGATTATCAGGTGCGCTTTGGTGAAAACTGGAATTCTAGTGTTTTGGTAGCAGTCGCTACTCTCACGGGTTTGGTAGAGGCGTGGGTCGCTCGATGAAATTCTGCCGCGATGGCGGTGCCTAGAGCAGGTGGTGGCTCCACTGGGCGCAAGTGCGCTCCGAGTGAAAAAATCACGGAAGTGAGAATGAAAAAGAAGGGAAAGTTGGGAGTGAAAGGTGAGAGATGAATGTTAGGTGTAGTGTGGGTTATGAGTGTAGAATGAAGGAAGTTTATATAGGTTTTAAGTTGCTAAAACGAATCGGGAAGTTGCCAAAAAGCTTTAAGGTAATTGCCAGAAACAAAATATTTCCGAAACCGAAAACGGAAACAACCCATATTCTCTATTCCAAAACAAACCTAATATCTTTAGGTTGAATTTAGGATAGAAACTGCCTAACTCATCGAGATTTCATCCTACCACAATATTTATTCATAGCCATGCCCATATCGGCAATATTCTCACCCATCACTCCAAAATAACTTATAAAATGGAGGATCATATAACAATCATGCTAGAGTAAATAATACCACCACCAAACAATTCGGGAAGGTGGGATTAACAATAAAAACAATGCACAATATGAAAAGAACCATATTATATTAAAAATGAAATTCAAACAACATTTTAACTACTAATTTCACATTTTAACTTCGGAATTCAAAGTTTAACATCCGAACTACAAAAAAGAAATACATAAAACATAAAAGGAACAATAAAAACAACATCTAATCCGTAAGAGCCATAAACCACTCGCTGCTGGTAGTGGAAGGCACCTGAGAAGGAGATGGCTCCTGAGCTCCCGATGGGCCAGAGCATCCGTCCTGCGGCGATGACGCTCGTGCCTCACAGAAACCTTAGAAGAAGAAGAACCCGCCTGGGGTGGAAAGCATGCAAGCATATCGTCTTGAAACTTACGCTGAGCTTCCATCTCGGCCTTCATTTGTTCCCAACGCTCATCATCGCGCTGGGCACGAGTCTCGAAGTTATGATGCACGGTAGCCTGCCAAGTCCGTAGGTATTCGCAAATAGTATTGAGAGAACGCATGCCATGATGAATCACAGTCATGCATTCTGCATCCGAACTACACCTCTCCACGACATCGGCATCAAAACATGTTGTGTCCTCCTCATCCTCTTCAACTACCCTCTCTTCAGGCAACCTCCAAACTTTTTGGATACACTCCGTATAAATATGATGATTTCTGTGCTCTTTCAGCCAAATCCTATCAGACGTCGGAGTCGCTCTCAAGGTCATCATGATCTTCGTTATCAAAATAGGGAGAGGTGCAATACTCTTCCCAACTCCCCTAATCATGTTACTCAAAAACTCCAAAATACAGAATTCATACTTCTGCTCCTAGAGTATCCATATAATGTGAAGGAAGTTCAAACTGATGTCACTGACTTTCTCCTTTCCTATGACATTCCTACCAATCCACTGAGCTACAGCCAGCTGGTTGGTTTTGAGAGACGACTAGCGAACACAATGCGAGCTTGCATCGTAGTTCTCTTCCAAAATAGTCGCGTTCATCAAAGGCTCGATCCCAGTAAATTGGGATTCCTGTAATGTGGCATCGAGATGGCGTCTAGGCGGAATGCCTAAAATCTCAGCCAACAACCCACTAGATACTTCTCTCCTCCTCCCGGCCACCTTAACAAAAATTTTATTCCCATCAATCTCCTTCATCCTATAAAATTGTTGGACCAAATTTTCGTGGTAAAAATCGTCTGTCGAGTACCACAAACCACTCCAATCTCTCCTAACCATCTCGTCTCCGTAAAACGGCATGAAGTGGTCGCCAGTAAACGCGTGCTCCAGCAAAGTCCTACGTCTTTGAGCCATTGATATTTTGGAACGATTTGGGGGTTTAAATGGAATGTGAGGATGGAGTTTGAGACTCCCTCACTAACAGAACAATGGTGGTAGCGCGGTGTTGGCGCAGCAGTTCAAGTTTCCAGGATTTTTGGTGGTTTAAATTGTTTGAAATTGGTGTGGGAGAGGTTTGGAGAAGATTTGATATTGATTTGAACTTTTGGCGTGGGTGTATTTAGGTTTTTCTTTCTTTTTTTTTTTTTTTTTTTGGTTAGGGTTTAAAGCTTGTTAATGGAGGTGGTGGAGAATGGAAATCGCAACTGTTGGTTTGAAGGAAAGGGATGTACGCACGTGGCACGTGCACGCGAGATTGGGCCCAAGCCCAATTTGATTTTTCGATTTTTGTCGATTTTTCGCGCAACTTCAAACTAAAATTGCTGCTTCGTTACCGGTCTGAATTTTGCGAATGAGCTATGGAAATGATCAGGAGAGAATTTCCAATCCAATGATCTATAAAACACTCTATTCCGACTATAGATGACATATTAGAAAATGGAAAATGCCTCATAGTGCGTGCATGATGTAAGTTATGCGAACGAATGAACTCTAAATTAATAGATCATGTCAACCCGAGTCGGAATACGATTAAACAGTCTAAGTAACACAAATGGCAAGTTGAACAATCCAGTACGGAAAACGAACACCCCACCCCAAAACAAATTTTTTTGGCAACAAAGTTTAGAAAATTTGTTTTGAAAGCGGGTCTTTTAAAGTCAGATTCCCGAGACTTCCTAAATTACTATTTTTATGATTTTAACAATTTTTATTTTTTATGAATAAGATTTAATATAAGAAAAACAAGAAAGCAATAAATGAATAATTCACACCATAGAGGAACATGACTCAAAAATCGAGACAACATGTACGAGTGGAAAACGTGAATTATGTTAAACGTGGACTTAGGATCCGGTACTTATAGCCACACACTCCTTAGAGAAGGACCGGTTACCTGAATGGTGCACTTACCAATATATGAAAATGAAAGAAAGTACACCAACGAAAAGGCCAGTCTTTATAGATAGGGTCCTGTAAAAGGACTTCCTCTACATCAGGGAACAAAATATCATGGAAATGTCTCAACCGTTGCCCATTGACTTGAAAGGTACTGTTGTCCTTGGGATTTACCAAGGTGATTGTCCCGTGAGGGGTGACTTTAGTAACTAGAAAAGGACTAGACCAACGAATTTTTAATTTCCCTAGAAAAATATGTAGACGGGAGTTGTAAAGTAAGACCTTTTGACCTAACACAAACTCTTTGCGCAAGATTTGCTTATCATGAACACGTTTCAAGTTAGCTTTATAATCTTTCATGAGATCATAAAAATTGCTACGGATTTCTTCAAGCTCATTCAATTGCAACTTGCGCTTGACACCTGCCTCATCAAAATTGAAATTAAGGCACTTTATAATCCACATAGCATGGTTTCCAATTTAACGGGAAAATGACAAGATTTTCCAAATACAAGTCTAAAAGGAGACATACCTATAATAGTTTTGAAAGCAGTCATATATGCCCATAAGGCATCAGATAGACGCTTTGACCAATCTTTCCTATCAGGATTTACAGTTGTTTCTAAAATCTTTTTGATTTCCCTATTAGAAACTTCTACTTGTCCGCTAGTTTGTAGATGATACGGAGTTGCTACCTTATGTGTAACTTTATACTTTTTCAGGAGAGATGCAACAACTCTGTTGTAAAAATGTGTTCCACCATCACTAATGATGGCTTTTGGAATGCCAAAGTGACAGAAAATATACTCTTTAACAAAAAACACAACTATTTTATGGTCATTGCTACGACAAGCCATGGCCTCTATCCATTTAGACACGCAGGCCACGATAACTAGAATATAAATAAAAATGTGGGAAACTGGAAAGGGACCCATGAAATCAATGCCCCATATGTCAAAAATTTCTACCACTATGATTGGATTTAATGGCATCATATTACGCTTTGTGATTTGCCCAAGTTGTTGGCAACAAACACACGTCTTGCAATGCACTTGGGCATCTTTAAAGAGAGTAGGCCAATAAAACCCACATTGAAGAATTTTAGCAGCTGTTTTTATACCACTAAAATGGCCACCACACTCTTTGTCATGGAAAAATGAGAGAACCTCATTATATTCTCATTGGGGAATACAACGATGAATAATCTGATCCGCACAATACTTAAAAAGGTAGGGCTCATCCCAGTAGTATAGCTTAACTCTGGCCAAGAACTTCTTACATTCATTTCTTGACCAATCATAAGGAATAACATCAGACGCTAAATAATTCACAATGTCAGCATACCATAGTGCCGAAAAAATAGCATACAGATGCTCATCAGGAAAAGAGTCCGATATGGACTCAGAATCACTATCATCGTCATTTATAAGTCTAGATAAGTGGTCGGCAACTACGTTTTCGACCCCTCTTGTGTTCTTTATTTCTAATGTGAACTCTTGCAGGAGAAGAATCCATCGGATTAAACTCTGCTTAGCATCCTTCTTTGCGAGAAGGTACCTAAGGACTGCATGGTCCGTGTAAACTAGAGTCATAGAACCAACCAAATAAGGGCAAAACTTATCTAAAGCATAAACGATAGCAAATAATTATTTTTCAGTAGTTATATAATTCCTTTGAGCAACGTTTAGAGTTTTACTAGCATAATAAATAACAGTGGACTTATTATCTAGTTTATGTCCCAAGACAGCACCAACTGCATAATCACTAGCATCACACATGAGTTCGAAAGGTTTAGACCAATCGGGAGGCTGTATAATGGGTGCAGAAGTTAAAGCGACTTTTAAAGTTTCAAAAGCCTGTTTACAGTTAAAATTAAAATAAAAAATGACATCCTTTAAAGGCAGATTAGTTAACGTCCTAGCTATTTTCGAAAAATCTTTGATAAAGCGCCTATAAAAACCTGCATGGCCAAGAAAGGCTCTAATATCACGGACAGTCTGTGGTATTAGTAGAGTCCCTATCTTATCTAGTTTGGCCTTATCTACTTCGATGCCATCACTAGATACAATGTGACCTAGTACTATGCCTTTTTTCACCATGAAATGACATTTTTTCCAATTTAAAACCAGACTCTTCTCTTCACATCGTGTCAAAACTTTAGACAGGTTAGACAGGCAGCCAATGAAACAGTCTCCATAGACAGAAAAATCATCCATGAATACTTCCATGAAACGCTCTACCATGTCGCTAAATATATGAAACATACACCGCTGGATGGTACTAGGAGCATTACAAAGGCCAAAAGACATTCGTTAATAGGCGTATGTTCCAAAAGGACATGTGAAGGTAGTCTTTTCTTGGTCATCTATATCAATAATAATTTGGAAATAGCCAGAGTAGCCATCCAAAAAGCAGTAAAAAGAATGACTAGCTAGACGTTCAAGCATCTGATCTATAACGGGTAAATGAAAATGATCCTTTCATGTCATGGCATTTAAACGTCTGTAATCAATACAGATCCTCTATTTCATAGGACCATACGTGGCAACTTATTCACCCTCGGCATTACGTACCATGGTAATCCCTGATTTCTTAGGAACTACATGAATGGGACTTACCCATTCGCTATCAGAGATTAGGTATATGATACCCTCATCGAGTAACCATAAGTCCTCTTCCCTAACCACCTCTTTCATGGTAGGGTTCAAGCGAAGCTGAGGTTCGCGAGAAGTCTTTGCGTTATCCTCTAAATGGATTCGATGAATGAATACATTAGGGTAAATTCCCTTAATGTCGGCTAGGGACCAACCAATCCCAGAACGATGTTCCCTAATCACCCTGATCAAACGTGTCTCTTCCTCCTTAGATAACAGAGAAGATATTATTATCGGATGACTACCATGCGGATCAAGTTGAATATACTTTAACTCAGGAGGAAGAGGTTTAAGCACCGGGTTGGAAGGAATATCTGCTTCTGGATAAATGCTTCTATAGGGTCCTCATCTTGAGTAATGAATACTTGCTTAGGTAGTAGGTATTCAAACTCTGTAGATGGAATAACAGAAGGGTCTACGATAGGTGTAGACTCGAAGATGGTGTTGACTTCCTCTAAGTAGGAGTTATTGGCAAAATCTGAACTTCCAAAAGACAGGAATTTATGCTTTTGGTTTTCAGGAAGCGTGTTATTAAAATAATCTTGTGCTAATCTCTCGATCATGCTAACCTCCCCATCTATAGACGAATCTGGTAACTGTTTCATCATTTTAAAAACATTTACCTTAACAGAAAGATATCCAAAAGACAAGGACATTGAACCATCGTGGCAGTTTATGAGCGCGTTCGCAGTTGCCAAGAAAGGACGCCCTAAAATGATTGGAATAGAGTTGTTAGTGACTTCTGTATCGAGGATAACAAAATCAGCAGGATAGTAAAATCCTGGACCTTAACAAGCATGTTTTCAACCACACCCTTAGGGTACTTAATAGATCGATCCGCTAATTGCAACATCATTTTAGTAGGTTTCATCTCTTGTAGACCTATTTGTTTATATAGATAATACGGGAGTAAGTTAACACTCGCCCCAAGTCTAGTAAAGCAGTCGTCATGTGGGAATCTCCTAAGGTGCATTGTACAGTGGGACGACCAGGGTCCTTGTACTTAACAATTCCATTGTGTTTCGTTAAAGTTGGAAATTGTTCCGTTAAAAAGGCGTCTTTAGGAATATTTGTCTTACGCCTTTTAGTGCACAACTCTTTGAGAAACTTAGCATGGTGAGGTCATTTTTTAATTGCTTCCAGAAAAGGTAAGTTTATCATTAAATTTTTAAAAACTTTCGTAATCTAGTCAAAGTTTGAATCCCTGTTTAACATAGCTAATTTCTGGGGAAACGGTGGTTTCTCTCTATATTTAGCGTATGGATCAACTGGATGTCTAACCTTTGCTTTCTGTTTCTTAGGTTGTGGTTTAACTTGTACCTCTACAGGGGTAGGCTCATCAGTTTCTATTTTGGTATCTAGTTCAATCTCCGGTGTAGGGACTACTTGTACGGTAACTATAGGCATAGTTACGTTGTTATCAGCCACTCTCCAAGAACGGAGAGTGGTGATGGCATTCAGCTTACCTACCTTTGCATTTTCCGTACTAGTATTACCGTTCATCTCAAAGGCTATGTTTGTTGTTTTAGGATTAGGTATTGCTTGTCTTGGAAACACACCTTTGGGTTGTACTTTCTCTTGTGCTAACTGCTGTAAGGAAAGTTGGATGACTTGTAAAATCTGTTGTTGAGATTGCATAAAGGTATCGAAACGATCTGGTTGTGGAAAATTGTTAGCTATAGGTTGTGTGACAGGAACTATGTCACGTTGATTATTAATTGGTGGATTTTGATTGTTATTATTATTATTAACCGGAACGATACCTCTATTAGCATTATAATTATTATTGTTATAATTATTATAATTACCCTGACCTTATCCTTGACATGGTTGAGCTTGGTTGTTATAATTATAATTACCCTGACCTTGTCCTTGACCTTGTCGTGGTTGGCCTTGGTTATAATTGTTTCCTGGCCTAACATTTTGATTATTAAACCCTGGAGGTGTTACTTATTGATTATTTCTCCAACTGAAGTTGGGATGTTGTCTCCAAGGGGCGTTAGGAATAGGATAACTATTAATTGAGCAAACGTTATCTTGTTGTAATGTTTGTTGTTCGTAAGCAAGAGGACAATAGGAGTCAGGATGCTCTTGACTCAAACAGAAATTACATGGATTGGTGTTGACATTCATAACGGGGATAGGCGTTTGTTGAACAGAAATTGCCTTAACCTTTTTAGTTAGAGATTCGATTAAATTTTTAAGTTCAGGGTCGGGTTTCATCTCAAACATACCGGCGGCCTTAACTGTTGTAGAAGAACTAGTGGAACGAGAGATATCGTCACTACCCCCCCCCCCCCCCCAAGTTATTATTATGCTTAGTTTGATCTTCTAAAAATTTATAAGCCTCTGAGGCTCCCTTACTTAGGAAACTACCCCTATTCATTATGTCAAGAACTTCTTTATGGTGGTGTAGAAGTCCTTTGAAAAAGGCACGAACTAACGTGTCTTTCGCTAGGTTATGGTGTGGACACTCTATAAGAAGATTGGTGAAACGATTCCAAGCCTCCAAAAATGATTAATGAGGATTCTGTCGAAAGAAATGAATCTTGGAAAGCATTTCATCGGTCTTCAGTGGTGGGTAAAAATGTTCCATAAATAGTTGAACTAGTTTAGCCCACGAGTCCACAGAATTAGGCGCTTGGGCAGTTAACCAAGATGTCGCCTTATCATCTAAAGTGAAAGGAAATACCCTTAGTTTAATTTGTTCAGCACCAACCGTAGGATGGTGGGATGTAGTAAGGACTTGGTCAATCCTACGCATGTGCTGATAAGACTTTTCATGGTCTAACCCATGAAAAACGGGTAACAAATTAAATATATTTGGGGGGATTCGGAAATCCCCCACTGGGTCTGATAGAACAATGCAAGATTTAGGGCTATCATTCAAGGCTTTGTAAAAGTCAGAGAGAGGAGACTCTCTTTCTTTAGTCATTACTTCAGGTGGTGTGTGTGGTATATTAGCTAGAGGTGTAGTGAGTGGTATACTAGAAAGGCGTGTTTGTTAACGTTGCCGGTTGATTACGTTAGGCATTTTTCTTCGGCCTGATCTTAATCTCATATAAGGCTAAGACCAATCTTAACAAAACACAACAACACTCCAAACAGTCCTGATATGCTAGTATGAACCTCTATCAGGAGATGCGAGGTGTTTGAAGAAAGAAGCACCTGAATGCCTCCTTGCTTCGCTTATGAATAGTGTCTTGTATACGCGTGTTCAATGTATATAACAAGTTAGAATACTGAAAACTTTGAAGAAATGGAAGTTTGAAACAAACCTGTGGAAATCGGGCAGTTTCTGTAGAGGGCGCAAGGCGCGCTCAAAATAGGCCTAGGTAGGGCGCAGGTCGCGCTCAGGTCAAGCTGGAGTTACAGGCATTTGGGCGCGGGTCGTGCTCAGCTAAAAATTGGAGTTCTAGGCGTTTGGGAGCGGGTGGCGCTCCAATTTGGGCTGTCTTGGGTGCAGGTCACGCTCCGTGTAATTCTGCGAGGAAAAATTTCACTGCTGAAACAGGCAACCACAATTAGAATCAAAGAAGGGTGGTTTTGGGACTTTGGAAGACCAACAATTCTAAAGAAAACAATACTAAAGGGAACTAAGATGGCAGCGGCGCCATTTGATAAACGTAAAAATTTGATAGTTCTACCAACGAATAAATGATAAAATTCAAACGCAAGTAAAACTAAAACTTATATGAAGACAGTGTTTATCGAAGATTTCTACTCTCGATACTATTGAAATAGAGTTGGAATAGAAGATTTGTTCCACTCCTAGTTCTTTAGCATTTGATGTTTTCTACGACTATTAATCCTACCAAAGTCAATGAGAGTTTTACGAAGGGAATTATACTACGATGCAAATTCAAATAACAAGATACTAACTATAATGATTGAATTACGAAATGCTACAGAATACTAAGGTTTGAATCTAGATAAAGAATTAGGGGGGATTGAATCCACCTTAACTCGACTTAATCAACTAACAAGATTCGTCGTGATCCAAATTTCAATGCTTTGCATATTAAAATGGTAATTCTAATCCCTAATTATACATGACATTTCTACCAATTAATAACTAGCATGTGAAGCAACCAAACCCATTCTCATGGTGAACTAATTACTTTCTAGAATTAAATAGATTATCACGACGATTTCTAAGTTAACAAAGATCAAGCTTCATCAAGGCTTCTTCAACCCCCTCTAATGGAGGTTTAGCCTAGAATCATTTTCCTTTTCAACTGGCTTTGACTTCAGAAGACTTTTAGTCCACTTTTGCTCCACTAATTGGGTCAAACTTTAGACCATTAGAAATCTCTTTCCAAGCTGGTCGTTTTGACATAAAGTACACCCAATTCTTAAGCCTGAGTCCAAAGATACGGTCTTCGGAAGTTCTACTGACTTTTGTGTGTTGTTTCTGCCCGCGTTGACTTTGACTTTTCAGCTTTTGACCGAGCTTTACAAAAGCTTTTTCTCCTTGAATCTTGGCCTTTAATCAAAGAACTTCTTAGCAACCAACCCTTGCTCCTTTATCTCACCAAAGTGGCACATTTATGCACATAATTGACTTCAATGTCTGGAATACATAAAAGCACGTAATCAGCATTAACTCTTATTTATTACTCGCATAATTGGTCTAAAAGTATTATTGCTAAGGGATTAAAACTACAGTTTTGGGCTCTTATCAGCTATAATAAAACTTAAAAAAAAATAACCTAATATGCAATGCTAAATGAAATAAAAGAGAAAAGAAAGATGTCACCTTGTTTTGAATGTTGTCTCATACTTGATTATAGATTGATTGATTGATGATATTGATTGATCGTTGATGAATGATGATAATAAACTTGATCTGGAATTGACATCTGTGATTTTCAGATTGAAACAGGTGATTTGAGAAAAAAACAACTTTTGGTGGAAAGAAGTTTCTACTCAAGATCGAAAGAGGGGAAAAGGAGGCTAAAGACGAAGAACACGAAGAACTTCATTAGAAAAACCTCAAAGTCAAAATTTTATCTTCAACTCCAGATTAAACTAAAGAAATTCTACTCTAGAATGATGAACTAGAAAAGAAAAAAAAGAAAAACACTCAAGAAAAGAAAACTACTAGGTTATTAACTCTGAATAGCTAGGTCCAGATTATTAACTCCGAATTCCTAGCTCCAAATGTTTTTTTATGGGTGAATGAGACCCATATTTATAGCTTTTTGGGATGGATTAAAATATGGTATTGAGTTTGATCCAATAGCTTACACCTCCTAAATCTGGCCCTTGATTCAAGAAGTGGGATAAGGGGTGCGATCTTGACCCTTGATTTTTGGATATTTTAGATGGATTAGGGAAAACAAACAAATCCTATATGTCCTTAATGAGCCCATAATCCAGGGTTTCCAAACATGGCTCCAAAATGGCATATTCTCTAGAATATTCTTCATTTTAGGGACCAAATCAAATCAAACAATTAAGGAAGTTTCTCTAGGTTTTTTGGAGGCTTGAAAATGGACTAGAAACCTTAATGAAAAGGTCCAACTCGATCTGGATCCACAGCCCACGAGCACGGGTCCAAAATCCACAAAAAGGCCCATTTTGACTATATTTTCAATGCTGCAAATTCCTTTTGACCGGGTCAAAATTAGGCAAACTCTTCTTCACAAAAATTGTTCATTAATCCATTAGGAAGGTCCATGAACTCTTAAAAATATCCTTGGATAGAAATCTTACTCCAAAAAATAGTTGCACTCAACAGTGCGCACAACGGGCTGAAACGAGATAGGGCAAGATTAGGGTTTTTGAAATCCAAAAGGAACCTAGGAAAGCTTGTACTCATTTCAAAGGATTTTTCAATGGGAATTCAAATATAAAATAATCTCATCCAAAGAAAGAGTGGAAAAAATGAGATTTGGGCTCCAAAGGGTTACATGGGCATTTTGTTCATTTTCAGCTCAAAACTCAGAAAGCAACGAAACTTTAGCAATAGCTAGAACATGATGAGGAGAGTCTAAAAACGCTAAAAGAAGATGAAAAGAAAGAAGTTTGATGTAGAAATAAAGACTCTAGAAAACAAATCACCTTATATGATCAAATTTAATTCAAGACAAAATCGTGAATGAATTATGCCTGGGGTGCAAAAATGGGGTGTCTACAGTAAGGATGTGTTATTATCCCCTCATCAATTTGTACAGATACATTGATGGGTGCTGTTTCGACTTGAAGTCGAAGAGCGTGATACATTCTACAGGTCTAAATTCTTTAATCCTTCACTATGTAGGCCTGGAACATGTTTTGTTATTATGTAGATACTTCTATTAAAGCATGAATGAATAAAATGTAGTGAGTATTGTGAGTCATTGCAATCCGGTTCACGTGTTAAAGGAAAAAGGGATTGTAAAAACAGAGGTAGAGATACAGACAAATTTCATTGACTGGTTATATAATAAGATATTAATTCTTACAAAAACAATATAATTTAAAAATACTAAGATAGTTCTCTTACTAGTCATGTTTTTAAATTGTTTTCTTGTGTATTGTTATAGTTGTTGGAGGACGATGCCACGAATTCTATGTTGTGGCAGTTAGTCAAAGGGCCAACTAAAGCTAAGACATACAAGAAGTACTGCGTCAATGGTTTTGTCTTCTCTCCCAAGTCTCATGATGATACTGTTACCACCCAAGACAGTGGTATTTTCATGAGGGCTGTTACTTCTTTTACTACAAGTAGGAAACACAAGAATCCCATTGATGTGACAACGATGTGGTACGGTTCATTAAACAGATAATCGAGGTAGACTATACCAACTTTCAAGAGGTGGTCTTTTATTGTGATTAGGTGAGGGTGGAGGACAAGTCTAATGGATGTAAAATCTATCCAGACTCAAGCTTGGTGATGGTCAACCTCAACAAACTAAAAATTTCAAGTAAGTTTTTGGATGAGCCAGCCATTCTTGCTAGAGAGGCATATCAAGTGTTTTATTCACAAGATTTGAAACATCCTGATTGGTCAGTGGTTATACATTCTCTAAAGCAATTGACTTATCGAGTGGATGAGCTAGATGTACCAACTGACTTCCAATCTACTCTTGAAGACCAGCCTAATTTGAAACCCTTGCTAGAAAGACGACGTTAATTATTTGTCTAATATGTTAATATAACTTTTTGCTATGGATGTATCCATTTGTGTTTAGTTTTATATTGGGTGAGTCATGATTTTGTGCTGCAAGTTTGAGGATTGTACACTAAAATTTATTTGATGGTTGTGCCTCAAAGTTGAATGTGATTTATTTTACGTTTTGAAGTGTAGTGATTTCACTTAAAGATTAACATATGCAGTACCTAATATATGCATCCATTATAATTGTCACTATTTGCAAGATGTTTTAATGGAATCAAGTGGTCAATCGTCAGGTTCTAGTGCATTGCACCCACTCCCATCAGGTCAAGCAACACCCCCAGCAGGTCAAGAAACACCCCCAGTAACATCTGAATCATCTGGAGCACCTTCATCAGTTAAGGCTAAGATACTTGTCTTGGTGTCTAGTAAGGGCACTACTGTTGGTCCTTATGCGGCAAAATGGGCAACCAGCTTAGGGAATTTTATTCGAGTAACCATCCCATTGAATTACAAGGATTGGAGGCTTATGAAACAATCCTTTAAGGATGCAGTGTGGGAAGCTTTGGCGGTAACATTCAATTCTTGTTAATAATGTTATCATTTTAACTTGACCAAAAATGAATTTCTAACTATTAAAATTCTTGATAGGGTGAGTTTGAATAAGATGTGCCCATGGCTTTGGCTTACAAACAACTTCAGAGGGAGTTTTCCTCTAAATTCAGGGCTGCAAAAAGCAACTATCGAAAAGAGATCATAAAGAAAACCTTAAGCAACGAAGCTGCTATTTCCGCTTGTCTAGATGGTATGAATCCAACTATTTGGGCCAAGTTTGTGACCCGTGAATTCAAACTTGAAGTCCTACAAAGGAATGCAAAGAATGTATCAAATAGGAAAATGAACGCCATTGGTCATACTCTTGGGCCACAAAAATATGCCCAAATACGTTACAAGAAGGTACCATCCTATCTCAATGTCTTTATTATTAGAAGTGGTCTGTAGTATCATTTTATATATTTTTGTGCAGAAATAAAAGAACCCTAATGTCAAAGTACGTCGAGAGGACGATTGGCTAACCGGTCACGAACGTTGTGATGGATCTGTTTTGGAGAGTACTCGTGTAGCATATGTAAGTATTTATCTTTTCTACATTTAAATGTGTTGAGCTTGTTGTTATGTAAGTATATATACATGGGTGTCCTTATTTGGTTGTGCTTGTTGTTTCAGGAACAAGTGAAATATGTTAAAGAAAGGAAACCTATTGAAGCAAGCATTAAGGGAGAGGGAGATACTGACGAGGTCATAGACCTTGATGGTGATTTACTAGTTAAAGTCTTTGGGAAGGACAAAAAAGGGCGTACTCGTGTTGTTGGCTCTCAAATCTCACCTGCATAAGTTGAACATGCTGCGGTTGGTGAGTACTTACTTGAAAAACATTGGCATCATCTGCTAGTGCTAGTCCCAACGTCGAGAAAGAGTTGGCTGAGGTGAAAGCTTCCATTGCCAGTTTGACTAACTTATTGTTGGTGAGTTTGTAACTTCTAAAATTAGGCATACATATAACTTGTATTTTTCCCTTACATGTGTTTTCTATTATCACAGGCTCACATTACAATGGGAATTGTCCCCCCACAATCTGCGATGAATACACCTCATGGTTCAAACTCACCGCATCATCCATCTCCAATGTCTCCTCAAAATTTAGCTTCTCATTTTGATGCGGCAAGTGCTCGTGTAGGATTGTCTGACCAGCCTAGAGTTACCCTATTGGATAGAGAAGGTAATGAAGTAGCCAAGGGGTTTGTGGTGACCGATCCTAAGCACAAAGATGTTTGTCATGGCAGAAGAATGCTTAGAGGTGGAAAAAAGATCAATATTGAGGAAGTGTTTATGGGTGATGTGTTACTCTATGATGGTCCCCAGGAAGGAAATAAAACCCTTCATGGTTATGTTGCTAGAGGGTGGTTGATTTGGGCTAATGGGCAGTTGAAGTATGATTAAGAATGGTTGATTAGTGCTAATCTTTTTGGACATATTGTTTAGCAAATCTTTTTGGACATATGGGCTGACAGAAACATTAAGTATGGGTAATGTTCTAGTTATAATTTAACAATCCTTTTGGACATTTGGGCTGACAGAAGAATTAAGTATGGTTAATGTTCTAGTTGTAATTATGTAATCTTTTTGGACATATTGGATAAGGGTTTTAGTTGCAACTTGTTGAACCTTTTTTGGATATATGTCTATAATTTTCATTATTGTTGATTGTATTATATGTATGCTTTCTAACCCTTTTTAACTCCGCCAATGCAAACTTATGAAATTAAGTTTTTGCATTGCTGGTTCCCAGCCCGAATAAAGGAGGAGGAAGAAGGGGGTCTCTTGGAAGTTTAGGGTTGGTGATCCATTTCAAAGGTAAACATATCGTCTAGTTTTATTGGTATTTGTTTAGTATATAGACTTTTGTACTCCTTTATCATTTCTTATTACGATTTAGTTTTTAAATTGAAAGTACTCTTCTATAATCAGATTGATGGTTTGCTAACAATTTAGAGGAATAAATGGAGTATGTTTCTATGCGATCGGAATTTTTGCTACTACAGGTAAATATATACCTCCTAAACTTTGTTATAAGTGTATCCCTTTATTGTAATACCGATACCATTATTTATCTTCAAAGTTGATGTACGTCTAATACGTACTGATTTACAGGTCGTAGTAACTGCAACTGGTGCAAGTTTAGTCGATAAAGCTGGAAGATGATCCCTTCTTGTGGTACGTGGAAGTAATTTGGATCCCTTCTATTTCTTTTTACCTATGTACCTTAGTTTAGTCTTCTAAGTCCTCTGTTTTTGTAATTTGGATCATTCATCTTTTTTAGGTCCAAGGTGATAGATTATGTGTTGAATCTTATTTTTCGTAGATACTTGGTGCCAAGAAACTACACAACACTATATTGGTAGATTTTCCCCTCAACACTTCTTTAATTTTCTTTGTTTCATATAGTGATAACCTTGCTTCAAACTGCAGGAGCTTAAAGGTAACATTCGTGTCTTCTACAGAGTGCGACCCATGTTGCCTGATGATGGTGCTAGTGTAGAAGCCTCAGTTATTTGTTATCTTACATCAATGGAGTCTCTGGGTCGGGGCATAGACTTGTTACAAAATGGTATTTTAGGTATAGACAAATCTGGTCTTACTGCAGTTCAACTACACTGTATGTTTATTGAATGGGGTCTTATCGTGATTGAAACTTTGTATGAACATGTCATATTTTATTGTCTGCAGGGCAAAAACACCAGTTTACTTTTGATAAAGTCTTTACACACGAGTCTTCATAGCAAGATGTTTTTGTAGAAATCTCACAGCTTGTTCAGAGTGCCCTGGATGGTTATAAGGTGAGTACATGCTTTGTTACTTGGTCTTATCTATGTTAACAATGATTACTTTACATACGCTTTACACCTTGTTTGGATTCATTCTCTGCTGTCAAAGAGTGTTCTGAGCTTATATAAATGTTCATTTTGAGGTGATTAACATTTGTCTTTTTTTTGTCAGATATTTCAATGTAGTCAATCTCTTGTATCCCAGGGTTGGAAGTACAAAATGCAGGTTACATTTCCACTATTCAAGTTTAAAGTCTTACTTTGTATTACTCTTTTAACTAATCTAAATGTCTTGCCTAAATTTTCTTAGGCCTCAATGTTGGAAATATATAATGAAACAATTCGTGATTTGTTATCAACAAATCGAGCTGGTATTGTGGACAATAGCATAGCCGGTAGGCAATATACAATCAAACTTGATGTGAATGTTTACACATGTTTCTGATTTGACTGTGGTAGATGTCTGCAGTTTGAAAGAGGTTTCCTCTCTTCTCCACCAAGCTGCACAAAGCAGGTATTTTCTTGCATTTTATGATAGATGAAAATTTCTTCAAATGAAAATGTTATATTTGTGTTGGCATCTATCTTGTTCAAAACCGCAACCTTTTTATTCTAATAAGGTTGGTTAAGTCATCTATATAAGACCAAAAAAATATTTGTAAAACAAATTATGTATTTGTATTTCAGGTTTGTCGGGAAAACCTAAATGAATGAACAGTCCTCTAGAAGCCATGTTGGTGGTGGAGCCTGATAAGCGTGAAATTATGTAGTTTACCTACGTAATGAACGATGAATTCACAACGTAAGTAAACTAACAACTATTTTGTTTCTATAAGTTTATCAAAAGTTTTCTACTCTCAATCCTATGAGATATAGTGGAGTAGAGTGATTCGTTCCACTCTTAGTCCTTCCGCATGCTGTGTTTTCTAAGTATGAGTATCTTCTTAAAGTCTATGAGAGATTTACGAAAAGGCAACTAGACTAAGATGCAACTACCCATGAAATGCAACTAGTCGATTATCAGACAACTAAGGGAATGCTACGTTGATTCGATGATAAGGAGTTAGAGGGGGGTTGATTCCACCTTAACTCAACTTAATCCACTAGCGACGAGTCGTCGTAATCCGAATTGAACTACTACGCAGAAACAATCGGTTCTTCCTAATCCCTAATTACACATGGCATTTCTACCAATTAATAATTAGCATGTGAACGATTAAACCCATTCTCATGGTGAACTAAACGCGTTTCTAGAGTGGAAAGGAAATTACGACAATCTCCGATAATTGGAATCAAGCTTTCATCAAGGTTTCTCAACCCCTCTAATGGAGGTTTAGCCTTGAATCATTCATAATCATTTCCATTTAAATTAAATCTAAACATAATATAAAGCATTGAAATTTACTTAATTAAACAATAATGAAATCTAAATTAATGACTAAAATGAAATAAGAACAAGAATTGAAATTAGATCTAGAAATGGAAATGACAAAATCAAAATTGATAAAAAATACTACTTTATTGATCTAATCAAATGAAGAACAAGATTCAAAGGTTTAATCTAATACAATAATTTAAATGGAACTAAACTTAATTAAAACAATTAAATCTAGATCTAGAATTATCTATCTTATTTTAGGTCTAACTAGCTACCTAACCTAACTGCTATTAACAAAGAGCTAAGCTTTTGTTTTTTATACATTCAGATCCAAAAATCGTTCATGGGCTTGGAGCCATGTTTTGGGCAAGAGAATCAGGCCCAAAACCCAATTCTTTCAGTCCAAAAAGGCCTCTTCAGCTGCAGTTGGCTTCCACAGACTTTTCGTCCACTTCTGCTCCACTGATTGGGTCAAGGCATGGACCATTGCAAAGCTCTTTCCGAGCCGGTCGTTTTGACATAAGGTAGGCCTCAATCCGAGGTCTGAGTCCAAAGATATGGCATTCGAAGTTCTCACGACTTTTGCTCCTTTATCTCGCTAAAGTGGCACATTTCTGCACATAATGGACTTTGAAGCCCGAAATGCATAAAACACGTGTCGGTATTAACTCTTACTTATTATTCACATAATTGGTCTAACAAGATGATTATTAAGGGGTTAAAACTACAGTTTTGGGCTCTTATCAAACCACCCCAAACAAATTTTGCTTGTCCTCAAGCAAAGATGAGAAATTAGAATAAGTGACCAAAAATGGAGTTCTAACTACTCTCTTTCACTTGAGTCGCGATTGCATTGACCATATGCAACAAGGCCTTAAACCACTAGGAATTCCCTAGTGGACGAAGTTATAGCCTCGTGAGAGTTTTCTAGTGAAGGTACTCACAAACTTCATCTATACTACAACAACTAAGAAAATAAAACTATTGTTTCCTTTATTCATGCTCAACTATCTATACATCTCTCTAGCAATTGAATAAGAATAACCAAGTCAGAAACCTAAGCTAATATATGCATAATAATCTATCATCTACAATAAACATATACACAATGAGTAGTACTATAAAATGTTTAGCGGTTTGTTTTCGAGAACTTCGAATAAGCGTCCTTAAGTAGGTTCTCACAATAATAGTCAAGAAACAACACTCTGATTTTTCCACTCAAGTTTCACTACTCCAGTAATACAATTGGGCACACTTTACCTTACAATCTCAATGACACACAGGAAGCCGGAGTCGATCAAACACATCTGCCACTTACTATCACACTAACCTATTCCTAATTGAGCTAAAGGTCTTTATTAGGTGTTGCGGGGATTAGGAGATGGTTTAAGAAGGAAGAAAATGGATATTCTAAAGGACAAGTCTGAGATAATAGAGTCTTCATATTATGTAACTAGAGAAAACCTTGTTATTTACTTTTGCTTCTACACTTTGTTTCCATCCTTAGCCATATTTTTCTTTTTCTTTTCTTTGGCTTTTGACTCCCTTTTATTCTATTTTTGGAGTTTTTATTTTATTTCTATTTTTCTTTTCTTTGGATGAAAACTTCTTTTCTTTATTTTCTGAAGCCACTAACTAATTTTTGTTTACATAGGTTTTTCTCTTCTTCTTTCTTCATTCATTCTATTCTCAGACTTATTCTAAATTGGGTAGGTTGATTTATTATTTTTTTTTTGTTTTGTTTTTGTAATGTGGGGTAAAGGAATTGTGGTTTATGGAAGGGCTAATGAAAGGCTCGATTAGGCTTACTAGCGAAAAATAATTCATAGGTTTGAATTTCTGGCTATATCGATCCAAAAAGGGCCTAAATTCTCGCTTAGGATATGGTTTAATGATCAAGCAAGTGGACGTGTGATTTCTCTATCCGGATTTTACTTCTCCCTTGTGTCATTTCTCAAATGTTTCGCTCATATAAGGCTTTAGGCTATATTCTCACAGGATTTGTAGAATAAGTACTCTAGCCTAGATTTCAGAAACTTACTGCTAACAATCATAGATACTCATGTAATATATTTATAGATAGATGTAAAGATTATTACCTATATATTAACCTAAGTTTCTAACAATTATTCTCGACGCGAATGACTCATTGAGACTTCTAGATTGTTAAGAGCATGGAGAAAGAAACAAGACCAATATTCCTAAGTGTATAGCATAACTTATTTATTTATATTTTTAAATTTTTGAAATTTTAACTAGAAAACAAATGCATATTATATATATTTATATCCTAGCAGATGTCTTAATTACACGTGTTTCTATGCCCCCCAAACAAGAAGCATGCTTTGTCCTCAAAGCATTTAAATAAAGAGGGTAGTAAAAATACCATTGAAACGCGTGAAATTCAGGAACATCTGCAAAACAAAGTTAGAACGTACTAATATAGGAAATAAAAACTGACTCAACTCTATAATGAAGTTCTACCCATTATGGGGTTAAAAGAATGAAATTGCTTGGGACATAAGCGGACACTAACGTAAACTAAAAACTTACCTCCACTCCGCTGTTATTCGTCATATTAGGCCATCCTCTACTTATATAAAGAAGTGAGGCTCCTTCACGCCTGCCCATGCTATGATAATTTGCCGGGCTTCACGCCATTTATCATCTATGGTTGCTAACCTATTAAGTGCCACTTGGTCGATGGGGTGTAGGGTGCAACCTGGTGAGGTTGTATCCGCCACCCTTTGCCAAGTCATTGCACGGAAAGATCGAATAATACTATTGGTGGGTCGCACCGCGTGTCTATCCTAATCCAATCCGTGAAAACGTGTACAAAAACAGGAAAGAAACATAGCATAATACGCGGAAATTAGAACGGGCATAAGAAGGTACTTATGCCTCATGGTATGGGCTCGTGCTAAACTAGACATCAAAGTTCCGGGAAGGTCATAGAACCGGGCGCCCCGTGGCTAAAGCAAGGAAAACGCCGCAAGTGGCGCCATTCACGTAAGAAAACCGCCATTCCCCTAAAATGTTTAGCATAATCCAAAACATAACAGTTCCTATGTTCATGGACAAAGCTACCAAGAACACGCGTTATAGTCCCCTTGGTCCTCAATACGGAAAAATGCTTGCCCCATAAGCCTCGTGCAAAACTCATAAGTGTAGACATGCATATTATCGACCCAATAGCACCATGGGTCTTGTATCTCCGGGCATAGCAAGTCCAAGAACAAATGCTAGCAAGAACACGGTAATTTCCATTGGTTCATCGTCAATGTTGATGGAGAACACTTGTTCTCCATCCGGTCTCTCAAAGAAAATGCAGTTATTATAAAAATAAGATGCAAGTCTTTGGAGAATAAAGTTCAGCCGGTCTTACCATAAGAGGTTCCCAGCCAACGTATGTGATCACCCTCGCAAAACCAAGCACCGTAAGTAGTGCTTTGGAACAAATCTTCAAAGACTGTTCGGTATTATTATAGGAGATGTCATCTCAAAACTACGCCTGGAACAGTACCGCAAAACAACCGGGTACTACGCTGGCGAAAAACTGGAAAATTTCTGGTCCACGGAAGTCGGTAGCGAAAGGCACGCCAACTAGGGCGCCGAAGTCGCTCTTTGTATTTTGGAATTCCAGTGTTTTAGCGCCGAAGTCGCTTTGCCTTAGGCGCGCCGGGCCTTCGAAAGTAAAATTTTCTGTCAGAAGTGTAGTGTAGAAAGCGAAGCCTGGGTATCCGAAAGGATTCTGATTTGCAAAAATGGAGACGAAACGTGGGAATCGCGGGTGTGAAAGGTGCGTGATGGAGTTTAGGTGTAGTGTGAGTTGTGAGGATAGATTGTATCAAGTTTATATAGGTTTTAAGTTGCTAAAATGGGTCGGAAAGTTGCCAAAACTAATTACGGCAGTTTTCGGAAATCCTAAAATTTCCAAACCCGAAAACGGAAACAACTCATTTTCTTGATTCTAATTCAAACCCAGTATCTTTTAGGTTGATTATATGATTGAATGTACCTATTTAATCTAGATTTCATCCTACAATGATACTTAATCATATTTCTGCCTAAACAACCATATTTTCACCTTGACTCCGCAATAAATTCTAACAGTAGGGTTATATAAAAATAAAGCTTGAATTGATAAAACCACCCCCAAACAAGTTGGGAAGGTGGGATCAATATGAAACAACCACACATACTGAAAATAACCCCTTATATTAAAATTTTCATTCAGAGTACCTTTCACTACAAAATTCAAATTACGAAAATAAAAGTTACATTACAATAAAAACAACAAAAATAAATAAAACAACAACTACTATCAATCCTCACACTCTCTAAATACCTCGCCACTGGTGGCGGAGGGCACACTCTCTAGTGGTGGCTCCGGCTCTCCCGGGTCCAAAGCAGCCAGTCGTCCCTTCGTCGACGACGCCATGCCTCGTAATTTGTGTCCTCGGTCCTCGAGCAGAGTCCATGATGAGGGGGGAAGCGTGCAAGCATATCCACTCTAAACCGGGCCGGGCTTCCATCTCAGCCCTCGCTTTGTTCCCATCTCTCATCCTCTCTGCGGGTGCGGATCTCGAAGTTGTGATGAATAGTCACCTGTCGAGTCCGGAGGTCCCCCGCAGAGATAGTGTTTAGGAACGATGCCCCTATGAAGCATAGCCATGCGTTCCGTGCATCGACCAACACCTCTGGAAGGCATCCGTATCAAAGCAAGTCACGTCCTCCTCATCCTCCTCCGAATCATCCTCATGTCCCCGAGCCTCCTCTTCATTCTCAGCTCCACCATCCTCTTCTTCTTCTTCTCTATCCTCAGCCCTCCTCCAAACTTGTTGGACACACTCCCTATAGATACGCGTGTTACGGTGCGGGGGTAATGTAAATCCTATCGACGGAGAGGCGCTTTCATCTTCAAAGATGATCTTGGTGATTAACACGGAAGAGGTGCCAAAGACTTTCCGACCCCTAATCATGCTCAAAAAAACTCCAAGATACAGAAATCGTACTTCTGCTCCTGGAGTACCCATAAGACGTGGAGGCAGGTCATACCGATGTCGCTGACCTTGTCCTTCCCTAGGACATTCCGACCAATCCACCGGGTCAGAGCCACCGGTTGGTCCCGAGGATGCTGGCGAACACAATGGGAGTTTGTATTGTAGCTCCCATTGATGACGATCCACGCCCATCGAGGCTCTACCCGTCAAACCGGGCTCCCCAGAGTGGCATCGGATGGATTCTAGGCGAATGCCTAGAATCTCGATAACAAATCCATGAGTCAACTCCTCCTCTTTTTCCTTACCATCACAAAAATCCTACTCCCCTCCAACTCCCTGGTGTTGTAGAACCATCGGACCAAGTCTTCATGGTAGAAGGCTTGGTCGAAAATACCACAAACTACCCCATCTCTACTAGCCATTTCGTCACCGTAAAAACGGCGAAGTGGTCGGCAAAGAAAACTTTCTCGGTATAATTCGGCGTTGTTGAGCCATCTAGTGTTTGGAATGGAGTGAGGGTTTAAATATGATGTGGTGGTGGTGGTTTAAATTGACCGACTGAAAGAGCAGTGGTGGTGGTAGAGTGGTGGTGGCCGCAAAGACCAAAATTTGTAAATTTCGGTGGTTTTAGTGATTTAAATCGGTGGGGGTTGTGGTGGTTTGGTTTTAGAAAGATTTGGGGTTAGGATTTGATTTTGGGCGTGGGTTTATTGTATTTTCTTTTTAATTTTTATTTTGTTTTAGGTTTTGGAGCTTTGTTAATGGCGGAATGGAAGATGAAAACGATGAACTGATGGTGAGAAGGTAAAAGGCTGGCCTTGCTGAAAGCTACCGCCGAAGCAGAGGTTGGGCCCAAGCCCAAAATCGAAATTTTTGATTTTTTCGCGAATTTCAATTCAAAATTGCCGCTTCGTTACCGGTCCGATTTTTGCGAATGAGATATGGAAATGATCAGGAGAGAATTTCCTATCCAATGATCCATAAAACACTCTATTCTGACTTCGGATGACATACGAGATAGTGGAAAATGCCTCGAAGTGCGTGCATGACGTAAGTTATGCGAACGAATGAACTCTAAATTAATAGATTATGTCAATCCGAATCGTAATACAATAAAACGGCCTAAGCAACTCTAATGGGACATAAAACATTTTAGTACGGAAACACGAACACCCCACCCCCAAACAAATTTTTTACATCAAAGCTTAGAAAATTTGTTTTTAGCAGTGGGTCTTTTAAAGTCAGATTCCCGAGACTTCCTAGATTACTATGTGTATTTTTATTTTTATTTTTATTTTTATTTTTTTATTTTTTTATTTATTTATTTTTTATATTATTTTTAGAAGGAAAAACAATAAGCAATAAAGACATAATTCACACCATAGAGAAACATGACTCAAAAATCCGAGAAAAACATGCAAGAGTGGAAAACGTGAACTATGTGAACCATGGACTTAGGATCCGGTACTTACAGCCACACACTCCATAGGGAGGGCCCGGTTACCTTAATGGTGCACTCACCAATATATTAAAGTGAAAGGAAGTGCACCAAACACAGAATTTGAGTCGTTTATAGTTAGATACTCGAGACTTTATCTAAAACATATGTATGAACATGCAATTGATCATATATCAACAACCGAAATAGTTGTGGATCATTCCATAAATAAATATCACAGAAAACATATCCAAACACAATCAAGCACCAAGATTTTCTACGACGCAGCCTAGTGGAATGAAAACGGGTCGGATTACCCTATTGTGTAACCTATCATGCACCTTCTTTTTAATTTTTGAATGAGTGGGTGTTCTAGTAAATAAGTGTGGAAAAGTGAATGGTTGTGGAGAATATGGTGGATATGTATAAGTTGTAGAAAGACAGCCTGTACACAATGAGGATGTGGTTTTAGCAATCAACTCATTCATTGTGTGTGTAGGGGCTGTCTCAATTCTGAAAATGAAGGTGTCAAATAGTTTGTCCTTCTGAAGTATCTGTTTGCTAGGAGGATTTAAAAAATTATGAAGCACAGGAGAAACAAAAGGATCGAGTGCAAAACTCGAGATTCCTTTGAAAGGGTGGAAGGAGGGAATCGAGGTGGATGTTGTGCAAGTTAGTTCTTGATAGGGTGAATTGTCACCTACTCGAAAAAACTCATCGAATTCCTCATCTAGATTGGTCATATCCACATTACTATGGTAGTCCTCTACATCTTTGAGAAAATCATCTATCCCTTCCTCATCAATAATATGTGTATCGACTAGTGTAGGAATGAAAATGTTGGAGTCTGACTTTCCAAAGGAAAGAATTTTGGGCATATGACTATCAGGGAACATGTTGTTGAAATAATCTCGAACAACGCTTTCGATCATGCTAACCTCTCCATCCATAGATGAATCGGGTAACTGTGTCCTTGTTTTAAAAACATTGACTTCAACAGCAAGATGGCCCAAAGACATGGACATTGAACCATCACGGCAATTAATGAGCACATTGGCGGTTGCCGAAAGGGCGCCCTAAAATGATCGGACAGAGTCGTTAGCGACTTCTCAGATCGAGGACTACAAAATCAGCCGGATAGTAGAAATCTGAACTTTTGCCAAAGACATTTTCGACTACACCCTTAGGATACTTAATAGACCGATCGCCTAATTGCAACGCCATTTTAGTGGGTTGCATCTTGTCTAGACCTATTTGTCTATACAAATAAAATGGGAGTAAGTTAACACTAGCCCCCGTGTCTAATAACGCCGTCGTATAGGAATCTCCTAAGGTGCATTATGCGATGGGGCGACTAGGGTCCTTGTACTTAACAATTCCATTATGTTCGGATAAGGTTGGGAATTGTTCCGTTAAAAAGCGTCTTTTGGTATATTTGTCTTCCGCCTAGTAGTACACAATTCCTTAAGAAACTTAGCATGATGTGGTAGCTTTTAATAGCTTCGAGGAAGGGTAGGTTTATAGTTAGATTCTTAAAAACGTCCCTAATCTCCTCGTAATTTGTATCCCTAGTTAACATGGCTAATTTTTGTGGAAACGGTGGTTTTACGTCTATATTTAGCAATGGTATTACCCGGATGTTTAACCGTGGCTTTACTGTTTCTTAGGTTGTGTTGTAACCGGTACCTCTACGGTGGTAGGCTCTTGGTTTCTATTGCGGTATCTAGTAAAATAGTAGGTGTAGGGGACTCTTGGTGGGGTAACTATAGGCATAGTTACCTTGTTATCAACCACTCTGCCGAACGGAGAGTGGTGATGGCATTTATCTCACCTACATTTTCATATTCATTACTAGTATTATCGGTTACCTCAAAGGCTGTGTTTGTTGTTTTAGGATTAGGTATTGCGTGACCGGCAACACACCTTTGGTTTGGGCTTTATCTTGAGCCAACTATTGGGTTAAATTATTAACGGATTGTAGAAGGCTGTTGGTTAGATTGAGCCATGGTTTGGAAAAGTTTTTGGCTCACTTGTATGAAGGTGTCAAAGGCGATCCCGTTGTGTGGGTGTAGTAGTCACGGGTGGTGTGGACCGAACTATTTCACGTGAATTATTTATAGGTGGATTATGATAATTATTATTTACCGAACGATACCTCTATTAGCATTATAATTATTATAATTACCTTGACCTTGTGCTTGACCTTGTCGAGGTTGCACTTGGTTGTTATAATTATTAAAATTACCACGACCACGTCCTTGTCGTAGTGGAGCTTGGTTAAAGGCGTGCGTTGGCCTAACATATTGATTATTGTACCGCTTGAGGTGTGACTTGTTGGTTATTTCTCCAACCGGAGTTGGGATTTTGTCTCCAAGGGTTAGGTTCACTATTAATGGAACAAGCCCGTTCATAGGCTATAGGACGATGGGAGTCGGGATGCTTTCGGGGACTCAACGAAACTACATGGGTTTGAATTTACATTCATGACGGGGATAGGCTTTTGTTGTACGAAATGGCCTCGACCTTTTTAGTGAGTGATTCGATTAGAGTTTTAAGCTCGAAATCGTGTTTAATTTCAAACATACCGCAGCCTTTAACTGTATTAGTAGAACTAAGCGGAGCCGGGGATATCATCACTACCCCCAATTATTATTTAAAGCTTAGTTTGGTCCTCTAAAAATTTATAAGCCTCAGGGCTCCTTTACTTAAGAAACTACCCCCATTCATTATGTCAAGGACTTCTTTATGGTGATGTTGAAGTCCTTTGAAAAAGGCACGAACTAACGTGTCTTTTGCTAGGTTATGGTGTGGACACTCTATAAGCGGATCGGTGAAACGATTCCAAGCCTCTGAAAATGATTCATGAGGATTTTGTCGAAAAGAAATGAATCTTGGAAAGCATCTCATCCGTCTTTAGGGGTGGGTAAAATGTTCCATAAAGAGCTGAACAAGTTTAGCCCACGAGTCCACGAATTAAGCGCCAAGCGGTTAACCAAGACGCCTTATATCGGCTAAGGTGAAAGGGAATACCCTTAATTTAATTTGTTCCGCACCAACCGTAGGATGGTGGAATGTTGTTAAGACTTGTTCAATCCTACGATGTCTTGATAAGGTTTTTCATGGTCTAAACCATGAAAAAAAGGTAACAAATTAAAAATATTTGGAATGATTCTGAAATCCCCGTTGGTCTGCTAGAACGATGCAAGATTTGGGGCTATCGCCAAGGCTTTGTAGAAGTCCGAGAGAGGAGTCTCTTTTCTTCCCCATTATATCGGTGGTGTGTGTGAAATAGTAGCTAGAGGTGTAGTGTGTGGTATACTTGATAGACTTGTTTGTTGTTTGTTGTTGTGTATTTACGTTAGGTGTTTTGTTCGACCGGACCTTAATCTCATGCAAGACTAAGTCGAGCTTAACTAAACATGCAACACTCCAAACAATTCTGATATACTAGTATAAACCTCTAACAGGAGATGCGAGGTGTGGAAGAAAGGAATACCTGATTGCGTCCTTGCTTCGCTTATGAATAGCGTCTTGTTTACGCTTGTTCAGTGTATATAGCAGGTTAGAACACTGAAAAATATGAAAGAGCAAAGTTCGAATCAAAACTGTCGAAATCCGAAAAATTTAAAAGCGCTTTCGCCAAGGCAAAGGCGGAGTAATTTTCAAATTACAAGTTTTTTAGGGCGGGTTCGCTCCCACCATATGGGGCGGGTCGCTTCGTCGATAAGTTAGGGCGGTCGCTCAAGGAGGAGGCCAGCCTTCGGTGTAATTTTGCCCGGAATTTTTCAACTCTGAAATGGACAACCACAGTATGAATCAAACAAGGGTGGGTGGGTGAAATGGGACTTTAAAAACAGTACTAACACTATGAAAACAATACGAAAGTGAAACTAAGATGGCAGCGGCGCCATTTGATAAGCGTGAAATTATGTAGTTTACCTACGTAATGAACGATGAATTCACAACGTAAGTAAACTAACAACTATTTTGTTTCTATAAGTTTATCAAAAGTTTTCTACTCTCAATCCTATGAGATATAGTGGAGTAGAGTGATTCGTTCCACTCTTAGTCCTTCCGCATGCTGTGTTTTCTAAGTATGAGTATCTTCTTAAAGTCTATGAGAGATTTACGAAAAGGCAACTAGACTAAGATGCAACTACCCACGAAATGCAACTAGTCGATTATCAGACAACTAAGGGAATGCTACGTTGATTCGATGATAAGGAGTTAGAGGGGGGTTGATTCCACCTTAACTCAACTTAATCCACTAGCGACGAGTCGTCGTAATCCGAATTGAACTACTACGCAGAACAATCGGTTCTTCCTAATCCCTAATTACACATGGCATTTCTACCAATTAATAATTAGCATGTGAACGATTAAACCCATTCTCATGGTGAACTAAACGTTTCTAGAGTGGAAAGGAAATTACGACAATCTCCGATAATTGGAATCAAGCTTTCATCAAGGTTTCTCAACCCCCTCTAATGGAGGTTTAGCCTTGAATCATTCATAATCATTTCCATTTAAATTAAAATCTAAACATAATATAAAGCATTGAAATTTACTTAATTAAACAATAATGAAATCTAAATTAATGACTAAAATGAAATAAGAACAAGAATTGAAATTAGATCTAGAAATGGAAATGACAAAATCAAAATTGATAAAAAATACTACTTTATTGATCTAATCAAATGAAGAACAAGATTCAAAGGTTTAATCTAATACAATAATTTAAATGGAACTAAACTTAATTAAAACAATTAAATCTAGATCTAGAATTATCTATCTTATTTTAGGTCTAACTAGCTACCTAACCTAACTGCCTTTAACAAAGAGCTAAGCTTTTGTTTTTTATACATTCAGATCCAAAAATCGTGCATGGGCTTGGAGCCATGTTTTGGGCCAGAGAATCAGGCCCAAAACCCAATTCTTTCAGTCCAAAAAGGCCTCTTCAGCTACAGTTGGCTTCTACAGACTTTTCGTCCACTTCTGCTCCTCTGATTGGGTCAAGGCATGGACCATTGCAAAGCTCTTTCCGAGCCGGTCGTTTTGACATAAGGTAGGCCTCAATCCGAGGTCTGAGTCCAAAGATATGACATTCGGAAGTTCTGCTGACTTTTGCTCCTTTATCTCGCTAAAGTGGCACATTTCTGCACATAATGGACTTTGAAGCCTGAAATGCATAAAAACACGTAATCAGTATTAACTTTTACTTATTATTCACATAATTGGTCTAACAGTATGATTATTAAGGGGTTAAAACTACAGTTTTGGGCTCTTATCAGAGCCTCACATTAATATTGGTTAGTTTTACAATTTATAACATGTTTATGTAGGTAGGGGTGCCATCTAAGATAAGCAGTGGGACGATTATTCTGAATGTTATAACTTTCAGAAGATGTTGGTCCCACATATAGGTAACACAAATTCTCTAAATTCCAATTCAGGATGTGGAGAGATACCATTTAAGGGGAAATTCATTAATAGTGAACAATGGCCTTTATATTTACCGGGGAAGGCTACAATTCTTGAAAATATGCATGGATGGGAACTTAGTCCTACTTTTGCTGGACCTCGGCTTCCACGGTGGATGGAGAAAGTAAGTTTTTAGTTCAAGAGTATGTTAGTTTTTTTAGTTATAATCTCTTTAGTGAATGTAGTGAAGCTTGTACTTGTGCTCGAGTATGTTACTTCAAGGGGCCATTAGGTCCATAACATAGACGTGATTCTTGTTTACTTCAATTACTGGTCTTTGCATCTCATTTCTCGCCTCAGTTATACTTGATTGCAAGACACTTATTTATTTATTTATTTATTTAGCTTCTTAATGTTGATCACATTTCCTTTCCTGGTCACAGCGGGGTGTCTTCATTCAATGAGTTCATTCATGAGATTTCTGTGGATTCTGATAGTTCTAGCATAGATTATGCATCTAATGAAGAATATTATGATGAGAGCATGTCTTCTACTCCACAATCTCAAGATTCACGTGTATCCAGGGCTAGCAGTTTCTATAAGTATGATAGACGTCAGTCTCGATGGTTCCAATGCTATACATTTTCTCATGGATAATGTGGCCTATAACGTTGCTCTTGAGAATACCATTCCATCTTCTTCATTCATCTGGGTACAGGAGTTCAACAGCCCCCAGTACCTCGGGAAGCACTCAGCCTCCACATGTACACTCTTCTATGAAGTTCAACTTCATCAAGGATCACATTATTCACCACACAACTGACAGAAGGCGTGGAGTTGTCAAGGTTTCTTTCTAATTCCTTTTCTGTCTTGGACTCTTATTTTGCTCTTTGATTGACAAACGTTAGAATCATGATCACCACAAATTCCTTCACCTACTATCTTGGACAGGTGCAGTAGTGGTTATGTTTGTTTCTTCTCATGCTTGTCATTATTGATTTAACCAGGACTTTCAGCTGGCAATTGAAATCTTCATTGAGGTAATATTTGATGTTGTTCACAAGGCAGCACATTTTACACTTTCCCCATCAGAAGCTTTCAGAGCATTGTTTAAATTGTTTTCCTCTCATGACAGCCAAAATTAAGGCATTCCTAATGATAGTATTGATACATTTGTGCCTACGACTACACTTGGAGACAATGATCCTACTCCCACTGAGAGGCAAACCACTTTTCATCAGTCTCTGACCACAGATGCACGGACATGCCAAGACGTAATCACTGAGCTTGGGTAAGAGATAAATGATTATGTTGGAAAATTTATTTAAGGTACTTAACAGACCTTGCTCTGATGTGGTATACTAGTATCACATTGGTTATGGTATGAATTCTTTGAATTTCAGAAAAATGAAAATGAGGTTTTTATGTGTGTGAACCTACACCAAAGTAATGTTAAGCGAACAGGTTTTGTTGTAGGGGAGACGATTGATCAAATGATATTTCATGTCATTGAAAAATAGAAATGATAACTATAGTATGTATATCTTGCTCTGGGAGAACAAGTTTGGAGTGGAGGTGATGATTTTTAGTACTGTCAGAAATTTGTTACTATCTGGGATGGTTTTTTGGATTGCATGGAAGCCCCATGCAACAGTTTAGAGTGATTTAGTTGCATTATTAATGGTGTATTTTTTGTCATTTCCTTATGATTTTCTATATCTCTTACAAGTTTCTAATATGAACCCTATCTCAGGTATCCATATGAAGCTATTAGTGTGGTTACTTCTAATGGATATGTTCTTCTTTTGGAAAGAATTCTACGGTATGAGAAGAAAAAAAAAACTAATTCCTCTTTCCCCTCATTAGCCGTTAAACTCTAAAAGTATTTCTCTTTGAGTTTCATACTGAAATTTCGATAACAAAATTTCCTTGCATACATTATTGCCTGACACCCGTCACCGCATGTTGTAGGCGTGATGCAAGGAAAGTTGTCTACTTACAACACGAAATAATGGATTCATCGATGGGGTGAGTTTCTATTCTATTTTTATTTCCTGAGTGCATTTTCTGTGTCATTTTCTTGTTATGTTTTTTTAGGTATGGTTTGGAGCAGAAAACCCTTACCGTTTTATTAAATAAACGAAAAGGAAATTACAAGATAATAATTGGAAAAAGACTTGAGAGAATAAATTAATGATGTAATTGCAATATTACATAGTAAAGGCCTAAGCAACTAGAGATTGAGCCGATCTGAAAAACGTATATTCTTTACTATATATATTAGTTAATAGCACAGGTATTATTTCGGGCCAACTGGCTTATACAACTGCTTTCTACCAATTATGTTAAAACGACAAAACTTGTTTCAATGCATAATGTTAGGCTGTCATTGATGGTTCTTTTCCATAAAAATACTTCTATTTGATGTTAAATATTATGTCTTATGAAACTTTTTTAATTTTCATTTTTCTTTTCGCCAGCTGGGTATCGAATGGAGTTGTTGGCTCTCCAGCGTTTGCAGCGTTTGATCAAGGTACTATTACTTTGTTATACCTGGAGAATTAGTTTTCTGACTTGGCCAGTATTAAGATCAATGCACATTCACGGCTTAACCATACGAATGTTATAACTTTTAGAAGATGTTGGTCCCATAGATAGGTAATACAAATTCTCTAAATTCCAATTCAGGATGTGGAGAGATATCATTTAAGAGGAGATTCATTGATAGTGAACAATGGCCTTTATATGCATGGATAATGCCAGGGAGGTGTATAGCTAGGACCATCAGCTCTGGGTAGCAATAAATCTTATCTTCATCATGGTTTTCCTGCCAAGAGCCTCACAGTCATAGATACTTTAGCCAACATCGGTCTTCTCTTGTTTCTCTTCCTAGTCGGCATAGAATTAGACCCAAAGTCCTTGCCATTGCTATTGTAGGGATCACCGTACCATTTGCTTTAGGAATCGAAGATTCTTTTGCTATCTGTAAAATTATTTCCAATGGTGTGGACCAAGCTTCATTTCTTGTCTTCATTGGTGTAGCTCTTTATATTACAGCCTTCCCTGTTTTAGCCCGTATACCAGCAAGGCGTGCTCTTTTCATTGGATACCATATTGCAGTTTCATCTCATATACTATGCTCTCATCACTTAATGAAATTTTTGACAAAAGCCATGAACTCATTGAACCCATGCAGCACGCCAATTCGCAAGGACTTGGATTCAGACTTCCAGACTTGGTGTTGCAAACTGTGATGTTTTGTGATGGAGCTGGGTGATTAACACGCATTTTATTTCATGTTTATTGGTTTTCTTGATTAATTAAGTCCGAGGTCCACAGTCCAAAGTCCGAAGTCCAAAGACCAAAGTTCCAAGTCTAAAGTCCGTATAGTCGTACGTTTATGTCAAGTTACCTTACTCACGTGGGTTTGGTAGGATAGGTCGAGTAAGGGATCGTCCAAACCTTAGGGCTCGGAAAAGGTTCACAACTGGAATTACAACTTTTGGTGAGTAGGATTTTTAGTTTTTTTTTAGTTGGTTTAATTAATTTTACGGTAATGCAATTAATGTAAATTACTACGGTGATTTTGATGTAGGTAAACAAAGATGGAGAAATAGGGAGAGAGTTAATCATGCTCATGCAAGAATCATTTTTCAACAGTTTACTACCACATCACTACATCTCTAATTCGTCTCGTGTTCGGAGACGACGTCAAGTATTGATCCCTAGCGCATGCCCACATCTCTAGGTCGCATTGCACTAGCATAAGGAGTTTAACTAATATCTCATCTCTGGTATATTATTTCAGCTCCTGGCTCGATTTCACATCAGCTGGACAAATTGGAGAGCTGTCGACACTGCAGAGTCGCGACGACATTTTGGTCGCGCCGCGAGGACTGATACGAGCATCGGCACTCAAATTGGTACGATCTCGATCATGTTGGGACCGGATGTCTAATCTATGCCTAAATCCTAAGTAGTGATTCTAGAATATTAACGAGTCAATCCGGATTTTCACACGAGCAGCATAACCCTCCCCCTAAGGGGGGGGGATTAACTCATGGTCATAGAAGGAATAATAAAACTTACCGTATACATTAAGTAAATAAATGCGGGGACAGGAATTAAACTAGAAAAGAAATGATCGTTATTAAGGGTAAAATAACTCACGATTTAAGGCTTTGGAATGAAAATGAGAATGTAAGTTGAAAAAAAAACGAACTAAGCTAAAGGCGATGCTAAAGCATGAAAATCTTTGAAGGGAAATAATGAAGGCGACCCCTCATATATATAGGCGGATGTCTTGTGAAGCCTTAATTGAGTTTTGTTCGTTAGCTAATTGATTTGTTCAAAACTTTGAGAATCAAAGTTTTGTTTTCATCTGTTATAACTTTTGTCTTTTACTTATTAAGTTTTTGTCCTTTTATGTTTTGTTTTCGTCTTTTAGCCCAATTCAATTCAAACATTGAATTGGTACGTGTCTTTCCTCTTGCAAGGTGGCACCAAATTGAACCCATCACTTGCCACCTGCCTATGCTGACTCGTCATGCCTTTGGGCCCGCAGAGTGGGTCTACTTAGTGTGTCCAATGGCGGAGCCGATTTTGGCGTTTTTACGACTTTCTGTCCTTGTGCAGAGTTCGTCGCCCGGGTCGCTATGGCAGCTTCACTAGCCAACGTCGGCATCTAGATTTATCCGATTTGAGCTTCGAAAGTTTGCTGCTTCTTTATATGTGGACTCGTTCTGCACTGGTTTTGTTCTTTTGGAAACTTCGGCTCTAGTCAGGCTTTGTTGGGCTTCACGGGGGTTGAGTGGGAAACTTCAAATATTCCAGTATTCCCATACTTTGATGCATGTTTGATCATTATATTCATTTTAATTGCGGAAACCTGCAAAAGTACAAAAATATAATTATTACATGATTATTAAACACATAATCGACCAAAATGCTATGTCTCTCGGGGTTTAATATTACAGTTTTGGGTGCTTATCACACCACCCCCAAACAGCACTTTGCTTGTCCTTAAGCAAAGAAGAGACATTAAAACGATAAGTGGTCAAAAATGTGTTGTCCTAAGCTAAATCTCATTTCGCAGAGTGTGGTTGCATTGACCGTATGCAACAAGGCCTTGAACCACTAGGAATTCCCTAGTGGACGAGTTATAGCCTCGTGAGAGTTTTCCAGAGAAAATACTCACAAACTTCATTTACACTACAACGACTTAGTAGCAAAGGCTTGTTTCCTTAATTAATCTCAGGTATCTAGACATCTCACTAGCGGGGGAAACAAGGATTTAATTCTTTCGAATTTCAAGTTAATATACATACAATAATCAAAACATCTACGTATGAGCATGCATGCAAAGGATCTTATAAAGAAATGTACGAGCAGGGCCGTTTCTGGATCCTTTGGATAGCGTCCTTAAGTAGGTTCTCACAGGTATATGTCGAAACACAATTTCTCTCTTATTTTTCCACTCAAGCTTTGTTATCTCCAGTGTGCAGTGGGCACATGTTTCCTCACATACTCAATGACAGTCAGAGGAGCCGAGGTCGAGAAGTCACAACTACTACTTATTATCATACTATCCTATTCCTAATTGAGCTAGAGGTCTTTATTAGGTGTTATGGGGCTTAGGTGGTAGTGTAAAAGAAACTGGAATGGAAAATTAAAAAATGATAAGTATGAGAGAATAAGGTCTTCGAGATATTTACACTAGAGAATCCTTATTTTCTTTCCTGCTTCTAACATGGGTTTCCATACTTGGATTTTTCAAGCTTTTGTATTCCCTTTTGATTTGATTTTTGGGGGGAATTCTAACCTTGATATTTCTTTTGATTTTTGAAAACATATTTCAATTTTTTTTTTCTTTTTCTTTTCTTCTTAAACAGGTAACTGATTTTGATTCGTTGATAAGGTTTTTCTCTTCATTTTTCTGCACTTCATCCTATTTCTCATACTCATCATCTAGGTAGGCTTATTTATTTATGGTTACTAGATGGGTAATGATTTTTTTTTTTTGAAGTAGAAAGGATTAATGAAAGGTTCAGTGGGGCGACTAGCGGTAAATTTTTTTTATAGGTGTGAATTTTTGGCTATATCGATCCAGAGAAGGCCTAAATTCTCGCCTAGGATTTGGGTAGTGATCAAGTAAGTAGACGTGTGAACTTCTCTATTCGGGAGAACTACTCCTCCGTGTCATTACTCATATATCACACATTTTTAGGCTTTTGGTTAGATTCTTACAGGATATGGAAACTAAGTTGTCTAACCGTGGGTCCCAGAAACTTACTGTTGTGTACATTTAATGATAGTCAGTGCATGAATGCTCATGAAAAGATGTAAAAACTATTGCATACGTATTAAGTTTCTAATAACAAGTCCTAATTCTGATGCTAGGGTGAGATATCTAAATATTTTTCATCATAGAAAGGGAAACGAGAATTTGTCACTAAATACGTATATTTAGACATTAAGTAAACTATATACAACTATGCATGCCTAATTTCTGCAAAAGGTTCTCACCACCCCCAGACAGTCGGACACTGTGTCCTCAAAGTGTTAAGAGGAAGAAAGAGTATACCTGAGAGGCTTTGAGCAAAAATCTAGCTGACATCTTCCACAGAAATTTATTGTAACACACTATATATTATACATCATAAAAGTAGAAACACACTGTTAGAGTAGCACACTGTTAGGTTATTTATTTATTTCACATCAAAACGTAAAACAAATATGTACATGCATCAACTCACATTGCCCCAACCTTGAACTGGGGGATAGTCCATCCTTGCCTCGTCCCTATAGAAATGTCATTCCTTTGCATCCCGCCAATCTATCATAGCTTTCCAGACTTCACTCCACTTCCTCTTCTTTGCATTGTCTAGATGAGCTATCATTTTATCATCATTAGGGAAAGAACGAACTTTCTTAAGATACCTTGCAGGGCGTCGCCATGTCCGAAATCGCAAAGAACGAATTATCTTGTTTGTTGGACACATAGAGTCGACCATTACCCAGTCCTGAAAGGTGGGCGCAAACTGAGGGAAGTACGTCCTCACTATCCCGCATCTTGTCAGAATCGCGGCGGGGGTGATATAGTGTTGCCGAAAAGACCGAGCCTTCTTAAGATTCTCAATTACTAGGTCTGTAATGTCGAAGGCGGTATGTTGCTGGGCCAATGCATGGAATGTCTTACACGCTGACTTTGATGCAGCGGAAAAATGCCAATCCCCCATGATGTTTAGAAGAATAAATAACATGGTAGTTCCAACATTCATGGTCATACTGGCTAGTGGAATAGTGAAGTCCGGCCATCGACCAGCTTCGGCACGTTCTTTGACGTGGGCAAGGCCATCGCCATACCGGGCAGCAAAATCTTCCCTAGAATAGTCATTAAAGTCATTCTCTATCATGTATTGAATGGGGAGATCTGGCTGAAGAGGAGGAAGGTCTAGAGCCATAGCCACTGTTGGCTCATAAAAAGCGTGTCGGGTGTTACCAATACGTAGTGTAAAACCATTCAAAGGGAAACCCTAGACAGCTGGTAGATCTTCCATGTGATCATAAAAATAAGTTGCCAAACCTGGGGAGTATATCTGCTCCAGGTGTAGAATAAGAGAGTTCCAACCAACTTGAGTGATGTAGTCTCTGAAAAGATGTCTATATGCCGGAGAATTCAGCAACGAATGGAAAGATTGTTTTGGAATCATCTTTGGAGCTTCCATTGTAGAAGATGTGTGAAAAAAAATGTGACCTGTTTAGACAAGGATAAACAAATATTAGAGTATGATGAGAATAATTAAGTAAAAACAAATTACCATACGAAAATTAAAAACTAAAAAGAAAATGATAAATAATATAAAATTGCAAAATTTAAATGGTTTCATTGGCTCAAGTAACGGCGAGGATCCTTTTGTGGGAGGGATCCGTTTATAAGATTTTCTATGCCGTCAATCCGTGCAACAGCCTGTTGTAACATTTTGCTTTCTAAATGCGGTAAAATCTCGGTGTGGTTCTCCATTATGAGAGTGTGATTTGCCAAGAATTGGTTGTGGTGCAAGAATTGTGCTTGTTCCTCTTTGTTTATTGTCCGCAGTCCCAAATTCAAGAAGGTCGGTGATGATAATGTTCGACATTTGAATAATGTCATCAGTCCTTGTTGAATTAAAGCGAAAAGCCCTTCCATGGGATTAAATACGTTGCATAATGCATTTTCAGTGAAGATGTTGTCGGCGAACAATCTTAAATCGGTTTCTCGCACCGACATGGTTCTTTGCAACGTCGGGGTTCTAGAATCCGTTCCTACATACTGAGTGAATGGTAAGAATGTTAGCTGTTCGAAGAGGTGTATGAGGAGAAGTACTAGAAAAACCCTAATGTATCATGATAAGTGTCACAATGGTTGGTAAAGGAGCTGCCTTTTTCTTGGCACGTGCGATCGCATTCCAGAGAAATTTAATAATGCAAAAATCATTGCAGTTACTCTGCAAGACCCAGAGTAAATGGAGGAGGGGTTTGGTTATTTCGAAGTCTTAGACGTGCCGAGGACATTATGAGCTACCCATTGGCTCACAAATAATTGGTTCTTTTGCAAAGATCGCTGATAAACAATGCGGTTTTTCTAGTTGTATTCGCCGTGAAGGATAGTTGCAAACATCAGATACTGGATATTATCGAAAGGTGAATCCTGAAGGTGTACTCCTTGGTTTGTAATAGGAATTTGAAGTACCTCAGAGATGATTTCCATAGTCAATTCATACTCGCATCCGTTAGCACGGACAAAGAATTGTCCATTTTGGAAATAACCGCTTTTATAAAATAACAAGACCAATTCTCTGGAATAAAATGCTTCCTTATGGTGTAAAAGAGGGTACCATCCTCGAATAATATTTTCAGTGTCAAAAAAAGGATGAAAAAGACCATTTTGGAAATTTTCCATAAAATTTTGCTCGGGCACGAAACTTCGAGTGAGGGCCATTAAAGATGGAGTGGTGAAGAAAAAGATTATTTTGAAAAAGGGAAGTTAGATTTTTGAGGTGTCTATCCTTGTTATAAATAGGCACCCATCCAAAAATGTAAAAGATACGGTTCGAGGTGTCACAGGGTAGTTAGACCACGTGTATCTTCTAAGATATGCGCAAAAGTGGATGTAGTGTGGATGAGAAGAATGGGGCATGTGACAAGGAGTGCCCCCTTTTTTTTATTTTTTTATTTTTTTAGAAAGCGTAAGTAGAAGGACAAGGAAAATGTAGATATACTATCACAATAAGATGTAAGAACATACAACGGTATGGAAACACAACATAATGATACGAGGAATTAAATACAAACGTAAATATTAGATAGAACTATATGCCACATTAACAACATGACTATAATAAAACAACCGAGCATGAAAACTTAAGTAGCATATTCAATCTGCTGCTGCTCAAACTTTTCTAGTGCATCCATGAATCTTGAAACTTGGAGTGATCTAAAAACGTTTTTTTGAATAAGAAGTGTAGAGGGAAGAATATGAAATGAGTGAATATGGAGGAAGAGTTGAACTTATTTATAGAAAGAAGATTGTCGTTTTCTGACCGTTTTTTAGATGTGGTTCATGACCGTTTTCTGAACATTTTATAAAACGTTAGTTTACGTTAAAATTTGTTGTCTAAGTATGACATTTAAATATATATTTATATATATGTATATAATTTATTATTACCAATATATGTTCCTACCTATATACTATAATATTAGATATAGCTAATATATCAAGATAGAAATTTTTAGGAAACAATCTACTATTAAGCTGGAAAATGCAAACATGTAAATAAAATATCTGATATAAATATTATACAAGACCGGAAAAAATAAATCTAGCTACTGATGATCCTCGGTCTTTGAGCGTAATCCTCGGGGCTGCGAGAAGAAGAACCGATGAGTCCCGCGACGTCGGCAAGACGAGAGCTCCCGTGGAGGCTAACTGCTCTGGATATCACCCGGAGTATCCATCACCTGAGCCTGAAACTGATGCTGGCTCGCCATGAACATTCGCTGGAACTGGTTCTGGTGAGTAAGCATATTGTCCTGAAATGCAGTCATGGAAGCTCTCATTTCCTGTTGGAATTCGCCCATGCCGCTCATCATCGACTTCGGGCGAAAGTGGTCATATCTGTCCTTAACTTCGCCCAAGGTACGTCTCATCGATACCTGGCGAGTGTACATGTCTCTCAGACCACTGTTCACAGCACGTAAGGCCTTTATGGGGTGGGTGATCTTACTCATGGCAGTCTCATCAAAGTAGGGTGGGTGATAGGATCCTATGTTAGCGTGCTCGGTAGCCCTAGGTGTTGTGGGTTCCCAAGGGTCCAGTATGCATTTCTTGAAGACAAGCATATTCTCATATTGTGGTATGGGGAATAGTGGGGTGGCGGACAGAAAACCCAAATTAATCATAACTTGCATTACTAGAACGGCAAGAGGGGCTAACCTAAGAGTGGCATGTGTGATAATATCAAAAGGAAAGGTAACGATGCAGAAGTTACCCTTTCGCTCCTGGAGGATCCAGAGAAGGTGGAGGAAGGTCTAGTTGATGTCCGAAGGCTACGAGGTGTCAATGACGTTCAGTCCCAGCCATTGAGTCACAGACCCGGCGGTTCCGTCGCGACCGAAATACCGATACACGCATTTCTGTCGATATTGTACTCTCCCTCGATTATGCGGTCGAGCATTAGGTCGTAAAGTCGTGGGTACACGGACTACAGCCGAAATCGAGACGTGGGTCGACCGGGAGGAATGCCCGTGATCCCGAGAGCAACACAGGTGTGACTTCGTGGCGCACATTGATAAACATAAAAATGATAGTTTACCTACGAAATGAACGATAAAACTCAAAACGTAAGTAAACTAAAACGTATTACGAGCCTAATTGCTATCAAGTTTTCTACTCTCAATTCTATCAAAATAGAGTGGAGTAACAAATTCGTTCCACTCCTAGTTCTTTAGCATGGAATGTTTTCTAGTCTAATTAATCGGTTTTAAGTCTAGTGAGAGATTTACGAGGGGAATTCTATACTACGGGGTGGATTCAATTGACAAGTTACGAATAACGGAATGCTATGGAATACTAAAATGTGAATCTAGATAAAGAATTATAGGGGAAGTGAATCCACCTCGAATCCAACTTAATCACCTAGCATAGAATGTTGTAATCCAATTCTTACGTTCTTATGGTAAGAATTGCTCGTTCTAATCCCTAATTAGCGTGGCATTTCTGCCAATTATAACTAGCATGTGAGGTCGTCCACCCATTCTCATGGTGAAACACGACCTTCTAGAATGGAATAGACTCTACAACGACTCTACACTATACAAATAAGTTTTCATCAAGGCTTCATCAACCCCTCTAATGGAGGTTTTAGCCTTGATTCATCAAACCATTATTTCTCATTGAATTATAACTAAACATCATACCAAAATTCTAACTTGGTTAATTTAACTAATAATACTTCAATCTAATTTAACAACTCAGAAATGATACTCAACAAGAATTAAAATTAGATCTATAAATTGAAATGACAAAATCGAAATTGACAAACTAGCTATTTTATTTATCAAACTAATGAAGAACAATGATTCTAAAGATTAATTTAAAACAAGAATTGAAATGAACTAAACTTAATTTTATTTAATGAAAACTAGATCTAGAATTATCTATAGTTTTAGGTCTAACTAGCTACCATTAACAAAGAGCTAAGATTTTGTTTTTATATGTTTCAGATCCAAAAATCGTGAATGGGCTTGGAGCCATGTTTTGGGCAAGAGAATCAGGCCCAAAACCCAATTCTTTCAGTCCAAAAAGGCCTCTTCAGCTGCAGTTGGCTTTGACAAACTTTTCATCCACTTTTGCTCCTTTGATTGGGCCAAGGCTTGGACCATTGGAAAGCTCTTTCCGAGCTGGTCGTTTTAACATAAGGTAGACCCAATTCCGAGGTCTGAGTCCAAAGATAAGGCCTTCGGAAGTTCTGCTGACTTTGTGTGCTGTTTCTGCCATCGTTGACTTTGACTTTTCAGCTTTGACCGGGATTTAGAAAGGCTTTGTCTTCTTGAATCTTGGCCTTTAATCACAAAACTCCTTAGCAACCAACCATTGCTCCTTTATCTCATCAAAGTGGCACATTTTTTCACATAATTGACTTTGAAGCCTGAAACGCATAAAAACACGTAATCAGTATTAATTTTTAATTATTACTCACATAATTGGTCTAAAAGTATGACTGTTACAGGGTTAAAACTACAGTTTTGGGCTCTTATCAAACCACCCCCAAATAGCATTTTGCTTGTCCTTAAGCAAATATGAGAAATTAGAATAAGTGACCAAAAATGGAGTTCTAACTACTCTCGTTTCGCTGAGTGCGATTGCATTGACCATATGCAACAAGGCCTTAAACCACTAGGAATTCCCTAGTGGATGAGTTATAGCCTCGTGAGAGTTTTCCAGTGAAGGTACTCACAAACTTCATCTATACTACAACGACTAAGAAATAAAACTATTGTTTCCTCATTCATGTCTCAACTATCTATACATCTCACTAGCAAATGAATAAGAATAACCAAGTCAAAAACCTAAACTAATATATGCATAATAATCAATCATCTATGATACAAATATATATACTATGAGTAATACTATGAAATGCCTAGCAGGTTCGTTTCTGAAAACTCGGAATAGCGTCCTTAAGTAGGTCCTCACATAAATGTCAAGACAAAAACCACTCTGATTTTCCCGCTCAAGTTTTGCTACTCCAGTGTGCAGTGGGCACACTTTACCTTACAATCTCAATGACAAACAAAGAAGCCGGAGTCGAGGAAACACATCTGCCACTTACTATCACACTAACCTATTCCTAATTGAGCTAGAGGTCTTTATTAGGTGTTGTGGCGATTAGGAGATGGTTTAAGAAGAATGGAAATGGATATTCAAAAGGACAAGTCTGAGATAATAGAGTCTTCATATTATGTAACTTAGAGAAAACCTTGTTATTTTCTTTTGCTTCTATACTTTGTTTCCATCCTTATCCATATTTTTCTTTTTCTTTTCTTTGGCTTTTGACTCCCTTTTTTCTATTTTTTGGAGTTTTTATTTATTTCTATTTTTTTTCTTTTCCTTGGATGGAAACTTCTTTTCTTTTTTCTCAAGCAACTAACTAATTTTTGTTTACACGGTTTTTCTCTTTCTTTCTTCACTCATTCTATTCTCGGACTTATTCTAGATTGGGTAAGTTGAATTTTTTATTTTGTTTTGTTTTTGTAACAGGGGTAAAGGAATTGTGGTTTATGGAAGGCTAAAGAAAGGCTCGAGGGGCTTACTAGCGGAAAATAATTCATAGGTTTGAATTTCCGGCTATATCGATCCAAATGGCCTAAATTCTCGCTTAGGTTATGGCATAGTGATCAAGCAAGTGGACGTGTGATTTTTCTATCCGGATTTTATTTCTCCCTTGTGTCATTTCTCAAATGTTTCGCTCATATAAGGCTTTAGGCTATATTCTCACAGGATTTGTAGAATAAGTACTCTAGCCTAGATTTCAGAAACTTACTGCTAACAATCATAGATACTCATGTAATATATTTATAGATAGATGCACAGATTATTACCTACATATTAACCTAAGTTTCTAACAATTATTCTGATGCAAAAGCTACGTGAGACTTCTAGATTGTTAAGAGCATATAGAAAGAAAACAATACCAATATTCCTAAGTGTATAGCATAAACTTATTTATTTATATTTTTGAAATTTTTAACTTGAAAACAAATGCATATTATACATATCTATATCCTAACAGATGCCTTAATTACACGTGTTTCTATGCCCCCCAAGAACAAGAGCATGCTTTGTCCTCAAAGCATTTAAATAAAGAGGGTAGAAAAATGCCATGGAAACGCGTGAAATTCTGGAACATCTGCAAAACAAGGTTAGAACATACTAATATAGGAAATAAAAATACTGACGCAACTCTATAAGAGTTCCACCCATTATGGGGTTAATGCAATTAAATTGCTTGGGACATAAGAAGACACTTAACCAAACTAAAAAACTTACCTCCACTCCTGCGTTTACTCGTCATCCTCCTCTTCTATAAAGAAGTGAGGTTCCTTCGCATCCTGCCATGCCATTATAACTTGCCAAGCTTGCCACCATTTATCATCTACTAATGCTAACCTGTTAAGTGTTATTAAGTCTGATGGGATGTAAAGGGTGACCAAATGAGGCTACACCTGCCATCCCGGCCAAGTCATAATTCGCAATGAGCGAACCACCCAATTGGTGGGTCTCATGACTTCAAACCTTTTCCAATCTGTGAATTGTGCACAGAATATAGGTAAACAACTACGCATGATGGAGCTTACCAAAACAGGCATAAGAAGATACTTACGCCTCATGCTTTGGGATCTCTTAAAACTAGCGACTAAAACTCGGGGAATGTCATATCGACGACGTCCCTCAGTCAAAGCGAGGAAAATGTCACCAAGAGTATCTTGTTTGCGAAGTGAACCGCCATTCCCCAAAATATTCATCGGGGATGAATAACATGGTGGTGCCTACGCTTAGGACAGGCTACCAAGGGCAATGTTATATCGCCCCAAGTCCATTATTTGAAATACCCTCCCCATAATACTCATGGAAATATGTATAATCATAAAGGTATGCATTATCGGTCATATATCCCCATGTGTGAACAGGATCAGGTATTGGTAATCCCGAAACTAAAGCTACCACATATTTATTGAATTCTAGTGTCGTGTCATCGACTACGACGGAGAATTCTTGTTCTCAATCTTGATTACAATAGAATCTAACGTGGTTGTAGAAATAAGCAGTAAGCTGTGTTGAATATGAATCGTCATCACTTACCAGTAGATGGCGCCATCCTAACTGCATAATCCTATTTCGAAACCAATGTCCATAGGTCTCGGTTCCCAACACGTCTTCGAAAGACTGTTCTGGTATGACTATAGGAGATGTCATCTCAACTACTCTTTTGAACAGCTCCAAAAATCCTGGAACAACCCATAGAAAATTGGAAATTTTCGTGTTTACGGAGGGCAGGGCGCAGGTGCGCTTGGGTGTTTTTGGATTTACAGTGTTTGGGTGCGAGTCGCGCTCAACTTGGGCGCAGGTGCGCTCGGGTGTTTTTGGATTTACAGTGTTTGGACGCGAGTCGCGCTCAACTTGGGCACATGTGCGCCTCGAGTAAAATTCGACAGTTGTCAAGGGCGAAGCGCCGTGCTCGTAGAAACGTTTGAAGTTTACGAGGAAAAAGAAGGAAAAGCTTCGAGTGAAAGGTGAGAGATGATGGTGGGGTGTAGTGTGGGTTGTGAGTGTAGAATGAAGGAAGTTTAAATAGGTTCTGAGCTTCCAAAATGAATCGGCAAGTTGCCAAATTGTTTAAGGCAATTTCCGGAAATACAAAATTTCCAAACCCGAAAATGGAAACAAACCATATTTTTGATTTTATAACAACCCTGGTATCTTTTATACTGGATTTAGAATAGTCACTTCTAAACTCTCCTAGATTTCATGTTACCACCACACATAATCATAGATATGTCGATATCGGCTAAATTCTCAACCTTTACTCCAAGACAACCTTACAGAAGATGATCATATAACGAATTATGCTCGGTATAAATATTACCACCCCCAAACAATTCGGGAAGGTGGGATTAATGATAAAAACACGCACAATTCGAAAATAACCAATTATATTAAAAAATTTAAATCCAAACAACATAAAACAAACACATTAATATTTAAATTTAACAACTGAATTAAAATCCAACTAATAAAACAATAAAAACAATGAAATAACAGCGAACACAAACTTATGGTGAACACCTAGCCATGTGGGGCCTGAGATAGAGATTGGTCCTGGGATGAAGAATGGCTTGAGCCATCTGTCCTTCGGCGACGACGCTCATGCCTCTCAGACTCGGCTGAAACAGAATCCTCCAAGGGTGGCATGCGTCGTAGCATCTCTATTCGGAACAAGTGTTGTGCTTCCATCTCAGTCCTGAGTACTGCATACTGGGCTTGGTGATACTGGTGGATAGTCTCCATGTTAAACAAGATATCTTCCTGACCCCTTTCGAGCATTTCAACTCTCGTCCCACCAAGGTTCGCTTTGTTTATTTCAACTATAATCTGTCTATCTCGGATATCTTCACAAATACCATAAACGCAACGCAAGCCAGTTTGCAACACTTGCATGCGTTCTAAATTAGAATTATAACTATCTAATGCATTTTCATCCAAACATGTCATATCTTTCATTTCATCTGCCAACTCAACTACATTTCCTTAGACAACGGCCAAGTCTCTTGGATGCAATCCGTATAAATACTTGCATTAGAATGCAATTTGATCTTAATAAGAGCGGATATTGAGACAGCTCTAAATGAGAGCATGAACTTAGTGATCAATACGGGAAGAGGCGCAATGCTCTTTCCCACTCCTCTAATCACCTTAAAAATTAAATCGAGGATGCAGAAATTATACTTATTCATTTGCAAAATCCAAAGAACGTGCAGACATTGCAGACCGATGTCGCTGACTTTTTCTTTCCCGAGGTCGATCCTACCAATCCACTGAGCTACAGCCAGTTGATTGGTTCTCAGGGTTGCCTGGCGGACGCAATGAGAACTCGTATTGTATTCACCCTCCACGCGGCCGGTATCTTTCATCAAAGCGGGAACTCCGAAGATAATTGGGATTCTTGAATGGTCGTTTCTAAGTTGCTTTCAGGTGTAACGCCTAACAGCTCAGCTAACAACTGTCTCGTTACTTCCCTCCTCGTTCCTGCTACCTTAATGAAAATCCTATCCCCCTCCAATTCTCGCTTCTTATAAAACTGTTCTACCAAATCAAAGTGGTAGAACTCCTCAGTCAAGTACCAGAGTCCATTCCAATTTCTCCTAATCATCTCCGCGTCGTAAAATGGCGCAAAGCGGTCGGCAGCAAACGCGTGCTCCGGCAAAATCCGACGTCTTAAAATAACCATGGGAAATATTGAAAGAATCTATGGGTTTGTATACTGGAGTGTGGGGATGCGATTTTAGACAACTTTACTAAAAAGAACCGATGGTGGTGGCGCGTCAGTGGCGCAGCAACTCCAAATTTTTAGATTTTTAGTGGTTTTCGGAGTTTTAAAATTGTTGGGGTTGGTGGTGGTAATGGTTTGGAGAAGATTTCAGATTGATTTAAATGCTTGGCGTGGGTGTAGTTAGGTTTTCTTTTCTTTTTTTTTTTTTTTTTTTTTTTTTTTATTTATTTGGTTAGGTTGAAAACTTTGTTAATGGCGGTTCTGGGATTAGAAATCGTGATACTGTTTGTTTGGGAAGGAAGGGGCACACGCGCGCGTCGCGAAGTTGAGCCCAAGCCCAATTCGAATTCCGAACTTTTCCGATATTTCGCGCAATTTCAAATTAAATTTGCCGCTTCGTTACTGGTCCGATTTTCGCGAATGAGTTATGGAAATGATCAGTAGAGAATTTCCAATCCAATGATCCGTAAAACACTCAATTCCAACCATGGGTGACGTATAAGAAGGTGGAAAATGTCTCGAAGTGCGTGAGTGACGTAAGTTATGCGAACGAAGGGAATCTACGTTATAGATAACGTCAACCCGAATGAACTATGACTAACGGGCCTAAGCAACACAATGGAAAGTTCGAGCAATCCGAATGGAAAGATCGACTGCCCACCCCCAAACAAATTTTTAAACACAAAATTTGTTTTAAACGTGGGTCGTTTAAAGTCAGATTCCCAAGACTTGTTGGATTGCTATTTCTATGATTTTAGAATTTTTATTTTTATTTTTTATTTTTTTATTATTATTTTTTTTCTTTTTATTAGTTTATTATAAGAAAAACGAAAAACAATAAATACATAATTCACCCCATAGAGGAACATGACTCAAAAATCGAGAAAACATGCAAAAGTGGAAAACGTTAATTATGAGAAACGTGGACTTAGGATCCGGTACTTACAGCCACACACTCCATAGGGAGGGCTCGGTTATCTGAATGGTGCACTTACCACTATATGGAAGTGAAAGGAAGTACACCAAATGACAAAGGTCAGTCCTCATAGATCGGGTCCTCAGAATGAGGGCTCCTACATCGTGACGTAAGCTCGTGAAAATGTTTTAACCGTTGACCATTAACTTGAAAGGTACCGCTTGTTGTCCTTGGGATTTACCAAGGTGATTGCCCGTAAGGGGTGACTTCAATAACTTAAAAGGACTAGACCAACGGGTTTTAGTTTCCTTGGGAAAATATGTAGACGGGAGTTATAAAGCAAAACCTTTTGACCAACCACAAACTCTTTTTATGCAAGATTTGCTTATCATGAACACGCTTCATGTTAGCTTTATAATCCTTCGCGAGATCAAAAGAATCGCTATGGATTTCTTCAAGCTCATTCAATTGCAACTTGCGTTTGACACCCGCCTCATAAATATTGAAGTTAGGGCTTTTTATAGAGCATAGAGCACGGTGCTCTAATTCAATGGGCAAATGACATGGTTTGCCAAATACAAGTCTAAAGGGAGACATACCTATAGGAGTTTTTAAAGCCGTCCTATATGCCCATAAGGGATTCGATAGACGCTTCGACTAGTCTTTCCTATCAGGGTTTACAGTTGTTTCTAAAATCTTTTTGATTTCCCTATTAGAAACTTCTACTTGTCCGCTAGTTTGTGAATGATAAGGAGTTGCTACTTTGTGTGTAACTCCATACTTTTTCACTAGGGATGCAACAACTCTGTTGCAAAAATGTGTTCCACCATCACTAATGATGGCTTTAGGAATGCCAAACCGACAGAAAATATATTCCTTAATAAAAAATACAACTGTCTTATGGTCATTGCTACGGCAAGCCAGGGCCTCTATCCATTTAGACACGTAGTCCACGGCAACTAGAATATAAATATAACCGTGGGAAACAGGGAAGGGACCCATGAAATCAATACCCCAAATGTCAAAAATTTCTACAATCAAGATTGAATTTAATGGCATCATATTACGCTTTGTGATTCGCCCAAGTTGTTAGCAACGAATACACGTCTTGCAATGCACTTGGGCATCCTTAAAAAAGGTAGGCCAATAAAATCCACATTGAAGAACTTTAGCGGCTGTTTTCATTCCACTAAAATGGCCACCACACTCTTTGTCATGGCAGAATGATAGAACTTCATTATATTCCCACTGGGGAATGCAACGACGAATAATCTGATCCGCACAATACTTAAAAAGGTAGGGCTCATCCCAGTAGTATAGCTTAACTCTGGCAAAAAACTTCTTACGTTCATTTCTTGACCAATTATAAGGCATAACATCAGCCGCTAAATAATTTACAATGTCAAAGATACCATAGTCTTTGAAAAAATAGCATACGATGCTCATCGGAAAGGAGTCCGGTATGGACTCGTAATCACTATTATCATCGTTTGTAAGTCTAGATAAGTGGTCGGCAACTACGTTTTTGACCCCTCTTTTGTCCTTTATTTCTAATGTGAACTCTTGCAGGAGAAGGATCCATCGGATTAATCTCTACTTAGCATCCTTCTTTGCAAGAAGGTACTTAAGGGCTGCATGGTCCGTGTAAAACTAAAGTTTTAGAACCAACCAAATAAGGGCTTAAACTTATCTAAAGCATAAAATGACAGCTAAGAATTCTTTTTCAAAAGAGTTGAATAATTCGTTGAGCATCGTTTAAAGTTTTACTAGCATAATAAATAACAGTGGACTTATTATCTAGTTTCGTCCCAAGACAAAGACTAACCGCATAATCACTAGCATCACACATGAGTTCGAAAGGTTTAGACCAATCGGAGGTCAGTATAATTGGTGCAGAGGGTTAGCGCTTTTAAAGTTTCAAAAGCCCGCTTACGCTTAAAATTAAAATCAAAGATTGCATCTTTTAAAAGCATATTAGTTAAAGGCCTAGCTATTTTCGAGAAATCTTTAATAAATCGCCTATAAAACCCTCGCATGGCCCGTAAAGGCTCTAATATCACCGGACAAATCCATGGTTTAGGTAGAGTCGCTATCTTATCTAGTTTGGCCTTATCTACTTCGATGCCATCGCTAGATATAATGTGACCCAGTACTATGCCCTTTTTCACCATGAAATGACACTTTTCCCAGTTTAAAACGAGGCTCTTTTCTTCACACCGTGTCAAAACCTTAGACAAGTTAGACAAGCAGTCTGTGAAGGAGTCTCCATAGATAGAAAAATCATCCATGAAAATTTCCATAAAGCGCTCTACCATGTCACTAAATATATGAAGCATACACCGCTGGAAGGTACCAAGAGCATTACAAAGGCCAAAAGGCATTCGTTTATAGGCATACGTTCCAAAGGGACATGTGAAGGTAGTCTTTTCTTGGTCATCAATATCAATAATAATTTGAAAATAGCCTGAGTAGCCATCCAGAAAAAAAATAAAAAGCATGACCAGCTAGGCGTTCGAGCATCTGATCTATAAAAGGTAACAGAAAGTGATCCTTTCGTGTCATAGCATTTAATCGTCTGTAATCAATACAGATTCTCCATTTCATAGGACCTTGTGTGACAACATAGTCACCTTTTTCGTTACGTACCATGGTAACTCCCGACTTCTTAGGAATTGCATGAATGGGGCTTACCCATTCGCTATCAGAGATTGGGTATACGATACCCGCATCGAGTAATCGTAAGACTTCTTCCCTAACCACCTCTTTCATGGCAGGGTTCAGACGACGCTGAGGTTCGCGAGAAGTCTTCACGTTATCCTCCAAATGGATCCGATGAGTGAAAACATTAGGGTCAATTCCCTTAATGTCGGCTAGGGACCAACCAATCGCAGACCGATGTTCCCTAATCACCCGGATTAAACGTGTCTCTTCATTCTTAGATAACAGAGAAGATATAATTACCGGATGACTACCCTTAGGATAATTATATCCACTGAGCTGCAGCTAGTTAGTTGGTTCTTAGGGATGCCTGGCGAACACAATGCGATCTCGCATTGTAGTTCCCTTCGGTAACTGTCACGTTCATCAATGGCTCTACCCCATTATATTGGGACTCCTGCAACGTGACATCCAGATGGATTCTAGGCGGAATGCCTAGAATCTCAGCCAACAACCCAGTAGTTACTTCCTTCCTCCTCTTCGCCACCATAACAAAAATTCTAGTCCCCTCCACCTCCTTCGTGTTGTAAAACCGTTGGACTAAGTCTTCGTGGTAAAAGGCTTCAGTCGAGTACCATAAGCTATTCCAGTCTCTACTAATCATTTCGTCACCGTAAAACGGCGAGAAGTGGTCACCAGTAAATGCTTGCTCCGGCAAGATTCGACGTTGTTGAGCCATTTTAGAGTTTGGAATGTAGTGGGGGTTTAAAAGGGATGTGGTGTTGGAATTTGAGTCGACCGACTGAACCAAACAGTGGTGGTGGCGCGGCAGCTTAAATTTTTTTTTTTTTATTTTTTATTTTTTTTTTTTTTTTTTTTTTTTTTTTTTAAAATTTTCGTGGGTTTTTTTGTTGGTGGTTTGGTTTTAAAGGAGATTGGAATTGGATTTTTGATGGTTGGCGTGGGTTAATTTGGTTTCTTGTTTAATTTTTGGATTTAGGTTTTTAAGTTTTGGTTTTGTTTGATAATGGCGGTTTGAGAAGATGGACGCGACTGTTGGGGCAAAGGTAAGGGCGCGGGTGCGCTGCCGGTGGGCGCAGGTTGGGCCCAAGCCCAATTCGAAATTTTTGAATTTTTTTATTTTTCGAGAAACTTCAAATCAAAATTGCCGCTTCGTTACCGATCCGATTTTTGTGAATGAGATATAGAAATGATCAGGAGAGAATTTCCAATCTAATGATCCATAAAACACTCTATTCCAACCGTGGATGACATATAAGATAGTGGAAATGCCTCGAAGTGCGTGCATGACGTACGTTATGCGAACGACTGAACTCTAAATTCATGGATTATGTCAACCCGAATCGTAATACAAATCAACTGCCTAAGCAACTCTAATGGGACATAAAATATTCTAGGACGGAAACACGAACACCCCACCCCCAAACAAATTTTTTACAACAAAGCTTAGAAAATTTGTTTTTTAGCAGGGTCTTTTAAAGTCAAATTCCCGAGACTTCCTAGATTACTATATTTATTCTTTAATATATATATATATATATATATATTTACTTTTAAAAAGAAAAACAATAACAAGAAAGACATAATTCACCCCATAGAGAAACATGACTTAAAAATCCGAGAAAATATGCAAGAGTGGAAAACGTGAATTATGTTAAACGTGGACTTAGGATCCGGTACTTACAGCCACACACTCCATAGGGAGGGCCCGGTTACCTTAATGGTGCACTCACCAATATATGGAAATGAAAGGAAATGCACCAAACACAAAAGTTGAGTCGTTTATAGTCAGATACTCGAGATTTTATCTAAATATATGTATGAACATGCAGTTTATCATATATCAACAACCGAAATAGTTGTGGATCATTCCATAAATAAATATCACAGAAAACATATCCAAAAACAATCAAGCACCAAGATTTCCTATGACGCAATCTAGTAAAATAAAAGCGAAGTCGGATAACCCTATAACGTAACCTAGCATGCACCTTCTTTTTCATTTTTGAACGAGAGGGTGTTCTAGTAAATAAGTGTGGAAAAGTGAATGGTTGTGGATAATATGGTGGATATGGATAAGTTGTAGAAGGAAAGCATGTAAACAATGAGGATGTGGGTTTAGCACAAAACTCATTCATGGTGTATAGGGACTGTTTCAAGTCTGAAAATGAAGGTGTCAAATGCTTTGTTCTTCTAAAGTATTTGTTTACTAGGTGGATTTAAAAAATTATGAAGTACAGAAGAAACAAAAGGATCGAGTGCAAACTCGAGATTCCTTTGAAAGGGTGGAAGGAGGGGAGTCGAGGTGGATGTTGTGCAAAGTAGTTCTTGATAGGGTGAATCATCACCTCCTCTAAGAAACTCATCGAATTCCTCATCTAGATTGGTCATATCCACGCTACTATGATAGTCCTCTACATCTTTGAGAAAGTCATCTATCTCATCCTCATCCGTAATATGTGTATCGACTAGTGTAGGGATGAAAATGTTGGAGTCCTGAACTTCCAAAGGAAAGAAATTTGGGCATATGATTATCGGGGAACGTGTTGTTGAAATAATCTCGAGCAAAGCTCGATCATGCTAACCTCTCCATCCATAGGCCGAATCGGGCAAACTGTGTCTTTGTTTTAAAAACATTGACTTCAACGAAGAAGATGGCCAAAAGACATGGACATTGAACCATCGCGGCAATTAATGAGCATTGGCGGTTGCCGAGGAAAGGACTCCCTAAGATGATCGGACAGAGTCGTTAATCGACTTCAGTATCGAGGATGACAAAATCAATAGGATAGTAGAAATCCTGAATTTTTACGAAACATTTTCGACCACACCCTTAGGATACTTAATAGACCCGATCAATTAATTGCAATGTCATTTTAGTGGGTTGCATTTAAATCTAGGCCTATTTGTCTATACAAATAAAAGCGGGGAGTAAGTTAACACTAGCCCCCGTGTCTAATAACGCGATCGTCGTCATATAGAATCTCCTAAGGTGTATTATACAAGATGGGGCTGACCGTGGTCCTTGTACTTAACAATTCCATTATGTTCGATAGAGTTGGGAATTGTTCTCGTTAAAAGGCGTCTTTTGGTATATTTGTCTTACGCTTTTAGTAGTACACAACTCCTTAAGAAACTTAGCATGGTGTGGTAGCTTTTAATAGCTTCAAGGAAGGGAAGGTTTATAGTTAGATTCTTGAAAACGCCCCTAATCTCCTCATAATTAGTATCCCTAGTTAACACGGCTAATTTTTGTGGAAACGGTGGTTTACGTCTATATTTAGCAATGGTATCACCCGGATGTTTAACCATGGCTTTCTTTCTTAGGTTGTGTTGTAACCGGTACCTCTACGATGGTAGGCTCTTGAGTTTCTTTTTGAGGTATCTAGTAAAATAGCGGTGTAGGGTTATCGGTGGAGTAACTATAGGCATAGTTACTTTGTTATCAACCCCTCTGCCAGAACGGAGAGTGGTGATGGCCTTTAGCTCACCTACATTTTCATATTCATTACTAGTATTATTGGTTACCTCAAAAGCTGTGTTTGTTGTTTTAGGATTAGGTATTTCGGGACCTGGAAACACACCTTTGGGTTAGGATTTATCTTGGGCCAACTGTTGGCTTAAATTATTAACGGATTGTAGAAGTTGTTGGTTAGATTGAGCCATGGTTTGGAAAAGATTTTGGCTCACTTGTATGAAGGTGTCAAGACGATCCGGTTGTGTGGGTGTAGTAGTCACGGGTGGTGTGACTGGAACTATTTTGCGTGAATTATTTATGGGTGGATTTTGATAATTATTATTTACGAGAACGATACCTCTATTAGCATTATAATTATTATAACTACCTTGACCTTGTGCTTGACCTTGTCGAGGTTGCACTTGGTTGTTATAATTATTAAAATTACCCTGACCCTGTCCTTGTCATGGTGGAGCTTGGTTAAAACCGTAGCGTTGGCCTAACATATTGATTATTGTACCACGGAGGTGTGGCGTGTTGGTTATTTCTCCAACCGAAGTTGGGATTTTGTCTCCAAAGGGCGTTAGGTTCACTATTAATGGAACAAGCCTGTTCATAGGCTATAGGGCCGATGGAAGTCGGGATACTCGTGGGCTCAAATGAAACTACATGGATTTGAATTTACATTCATGACGGGGATAGGCTTTTGTTGAGCAGAAATGGCCTCTACCTTTTAGTGAGTGATTCGATTAGAGTTTTAAGCTCGGGATCGTGTTTAATTTCAAACATCCCGGCGCCTTAACTGTATTTGATGAACTAAGCGGGCGGTGGATATCATCACTACCCCCCAGTTGTTATTTAAACTTTAGTTTGATCCTCTAAAAATTTATAAGCCTCCGGGCTCCTTTGCTTAAGAAACTACCCCATTCATTATGTCTAGGACTTCTTTATGGTGGTGTAGAAGTCCTTTGAAAAAGGCACGAAACTAACGTGTCTTTCGCTAAGTTAGGATGTGGACACTCTATAAGGAGATCGGTGAAACGATTCCAAGCCTCCTCGAAAATGATTCATGAGGATTTTGTCGAAAAGAAATGAATCTTGGAAAGCATCTCATCCGTCTTTAGGGGTGGGTAAAATGTTCCATAAACAAATGAACAAGTTTAGCCCACGAGTCCACAGAATTAGGCGCTTGGGCAGTTAACCAAGACGCCCGCCTTATCGGGCTAAGGTGAAAGGGAATACCACTGAGTTTAATTTGTTCCACGCCAACCGTAGGATGGTGGAATGTTTTTAGGACTTGTTCAATCCTACGACGTGTCGATAAGGTTTTTCATGGTCTAATCCATGAAAAACGGGTAACAAATTAAAATATTTGGGGGATTCGAAATCCCCAATCGGGTCTGCTAGAACGATGCAAGATTTGGGGCTATCGCTCGAGGCTTTATAAAAGTCCGAGAGGAGTCTCTCTCCTCCGTCGGGCATTATGTCGTGGTGTGTGTGAAATAGTAGCTAGAGGTGTAGTGGGTGGTATACTAGATAGACTTGTTTGTTGACGTTGTTGTGTAATTACGTTCGGTGTTTTTGTTCGGCCAGACCTTAATCTCATACAAGGCTAAGACCAATTTTAGCTAAACACATCAACACTCCAAACTATTCCGATATACTAGTATAAACCTCTAACAGGAGAAGCGAGGTGTGGAAGAAAGGAATACCTGATTGTGTCCTTGCTTCGCTTATGAATAGCGTCTTGTTTACGCGTGTTCAGTGTATATAACAAGTTAGAACACTGAAAAACTTGAAAAATCAAAGTTCGAATCAAAACTGTAGAAATCCGGAAAACTCTAGCTTAGGGCGCCGCCAGCTCACTTAGAGGCGCTGGGTCGCTCCGTGTAACTTGAAGTTACAGTGTTTTTTAGGGTCGCTCCCACATAGGGCAGGTCGCGCTCGGTGTTCTGATCTTTTGGGGCGCCAAGCCGGTTAGGGCGCGGTCGCGCTACGTGTATATTTTTGCGGAACTTTCCAACGCTGACTCGGAAAACCACAGTATGAATCAAACAAGGGTGAGTGGGTTTAATGGGACTTTAAGAAAAGTACTTGTACTACAAAAACAATGCGAAAGTGAAACTAAGCCGCCAGCGGCACCATTTGATAAAACATAAAATTGGTAGTTTACCTACGAAATGAACAATGAAACTCAAAACGTAAGTAAACTAAACCTATTTACGTGTCTATATTTTATCAAAGTTTCTACTCTCAATCCTATGAGATATAGTGGAGTAGGAAGTTTGTTCCACTCTTAGTCCTTCCGCATGCTGTGTTCTCTACGTATAAGTACTCTTAACTCTAAAGTCTAATGAGAGATTTACGAAGTGGCAAATAGACTACGATGCAACTACCCACAAGATCCAACTAGTCGACTATTAGAACAACTATGGGAATGCTACGTTTATTCTATGATAAGGAGTTAGAGGGGGATTGATTCCACCTTAACTCGACTTAATCCTACTAACAACGAATCGTCGTAATCCGAATTGAACTGCTTCGCAGAACAATATGGTTACTCCTAATCCCTAATTACACATGGCATTTCTACCAATTCATAACTAGTATGTGAACGATTAAACCCATTCTCATGGTGAACTAATCGTTTCTAGAGTGGAAAGGAAATTACGACGACTCTACGATAATCGGAATCAAGCTTTCATCAAGGCTTCTCAACCCCCTCAATGGAGGTTTAGCCGAGAATCATCACGCTATCATTCCCAATGAAATTCAAACAAGACATGATATATGATAAGAGCCCAAAACTGTAGTTTTAACCCTATAACAGTCATACTTTTAGACCAATTATGTGAGTAATAATTAAGAGTTAACACTGATTACGTGTTTTTATGCATTTCAGGTTTCAAAGTCCATTATGTGCAGAAATGTGCCACTTTAGCGAGATAAAGGAGCAAAGGTCGGTTACTAAGTAGTTCCGTGATTAAAGGCCAAGATTCAAGAAGACAAAGCCTTCCTAAAGCCCGGTCAAAAGCTGAAAAGTCGACACGGGCGAAAACAAAGACACAAGTCGATTAGAACTTCCGGGCGTATCTTTGGACTCAGACCTCGGAATGGGGCCTACCTTATGTCAAAACGACCGGCTCGGAAAGAGCTTTCCAATGGTCTAAGCCTTGATCCAATCAGAGGAGCAGAAGTGGATGAAAAGTTTGTTGAAGCCAACTGCAGCTGAAGAGGCCTTTTTGGACTGAAAGAATTAGGTTTTGGGCCTGATTCTCTGGCCCAAAACATGGCTCCAAGCCCATGCACGATTTTTGGATCTGAAAGTATAAAAACCAAAGCTTAACTCTTTGTTAAGGGTAGATAGTTAGGTTAGAAAATAAGTTAGGTTAGGAAGCTAATGTTAATGGAGTTTAGGGTTAGAAAAAGATAGATCTAGATCTAGTTTTGAGTTTTATCCCATTAATTAATTAGTTTTCATACCTTGTTTTAATATAGATTATTGAATCATTGTTACTTTTCATTAGATTAATAAAGTTAGTTGTTTTTTATAATCTAGCTTCATTTTCCATTAAACATCTATTGCAATTCATTGATGCCATTATTAGTTTAATTAAATTATTGCATGATTAGTTTCCATTGAGTTTAAATAAGCAAAGTTCAAATCTTGATATCATGTCTTGTTTGAATTCTATTGGGAATGATAGCGTAATGATTCTCGGCTAAACCTCCATTTGAGGGGGGTTGAGAAGCCTTGATGAAAGCTTGATTCCGATTATTGTAGAGTCGTCGTAATTTCTTTTCCACTCTAGAAATGATTAGTTAACCATGAGAATGGGTGTAATCATTCACATGCTAGTTATGAATTGGGAGAAATGCCATTTGTAATTAGGGATTAGGAGTAACCATATTGTTCTGCGAAGCAGTTCAATTTGGATTACGACGATTCGTCGTTAGTAGGATTAAGTCGAGTTAAGGTGGAATTAATCCCCCTCTAACTCCTTATCATAGAATCAACGTAGCATTCCCATAGTTGTTCTAATAGTCGACTAGTTGCATCTTGTGGGTAGTTGCATCGTAGTCTAGTTGCCATTTCGTAAATCTCTCATTAGACTTAGAGTAGATTACTTATACGTAGAGAACACAGCATGCGGAAGGACTAGGAGTGGAACAAATCATCTACTCCACTATATCTCATAGGATTGAGAGTAGAATCTTTGATAAAATATAGGCACATAAAATAGTTTAGTTTACTTACGTTTTGAGTTTCATCGTTCATTTCGTAGGTAAACTATCAATTTTATGTTTTATCAGGCTTGTTTGTTTTGAGTACTATTAAAGGAAAATAAGAAAAAAAAAAAAAAAAAAAAGATATTAGCATACAGATTTAGGTTTCATATTTTCTCATGGTTATGTAATCTTGATGTGATTGGGTTTCCAGTGCTTGGAGGAGAGGTTATGAGGATTGATCAATAATTTAGTAAGAGTATCAAAACAGTCGGGTTACATGTTATGATTTCAATCGCCTTTAGACAATTTATATATCTTTTTTACCGATTAAAATAAACTACTTGTTTCTTCACTTTTTAAATTTGTAGAGAGTTGATACTGAGAGGTCAAGACATCGAACTATTATCACCTCAGATGTTAGAACTCAAATTTTAGTCATGAATCGGAAGGCCAAGGAGGATTGGGAGAAAAAACAGTCTGAGGAAACTAAAAAGATACGGAAAGTTAATGAAGTAAGTATCTAGTTCAGACAAATTTGGGTTATGAAGTTCCTTTATGTTTCTAATTTCGTTTATGGAAGTTCCTTTATGTTTTTAATTCCGCAACCCGCGCCCTTGAATCCATGTTGAAGGAGTGCTCCCCTAAAAAGTATGTCGATCTTCAAAAGGCCATCCACACCTATTTAGGTTGGTATTCATTTATTATTTATGTCAACTTATTTAATATTCCTTCTTTCTTTATTACATCATATCATATCATATTTTTGCATGTCTTGCAGATAGTACCAAGGAAACCACTTCAATCGACACGAATCAAGCAGCATCTTCACCTGGAAATGCGAGGTACATACATTCTTACCAATATATTTTTTTAAACCTTCTCTATTTATATTTAAATTAACTGGTAATTTGTCTTCTGCAATTTCTGCTTCACTTAGTTCTTCCGATGAACCCCCCGTCCCAAATACAGATGGGTCACACTCAATCCCAGATACTACCCAAGGGATCGATCTTTGCTAAACCAATGGAAAGTCTTTGGAGCTATTACAACTGCTTTAGCTAGTGTTGGACACACATTACAAGGGGATCAGGTGGAGCTTGTCTTACACCCACTTAGACTTGCATTTGAAACCAAGAATTTAAAACTCCTGGAGCCTACCCTTGATTGTCTTCATGTACGTTTTTCATCTCTTTCAATCTGTAACTTGGACTTTGTGTCATTCTTTCATTCAGTAAATCTTTTGGCTACCTTACTGGAAAACTCTCACGAGGCTATAACTCGTCCACTAGGGAATTCCTAGTGGTTTAAGGCCTTGTTGCATATGGTCAATGCAATCGCACTCAGCGAAACGAGAGTAGATAGAACTCCATTTTTAGTCACTTATTCTAATTTCTCATCTTTGCTTGAGGACAAGCAAAATGCTGTTTGGGGGTGGTTTGATAAGAGCCCAAAACTGTAGTTTTAACCCTATAACAGTCATACTTTTAGACCAATTATGTGAGTAATAATTAAGAGTTAACACTGATTACATGTTTTTATGCATTTCAGGTTTCAAAGTCCATTATGTGCAGAAATGTGCCACTTTAGCGAGATAAAGGAGCAAAGGTCGGTTACTAAGTAGTTCCGTGATTAAAGGCCAAGATTCAAGAAGACAAAGCCTTCCTAAAGCCCGGTCAAAAGCTGAAAAGTCGACACGGGCATAAACAAAGACACACAAAGTCGTGAGAACTTCCGAAGGCCGTATCTTTGGACTCAGACCTCGGAATGGGGCCTACCTTATGTCAAAACGAAAAGCTCGGAAAGAGATTTCCAATGGTCCAAGCCTTGACCCAATCGGAGGAGCAGAACTGGGCGAAAAGTCTGTTGAAGCCAACTGCAACTGAAGAGGCCTTTTTGAATTGAAAGAATTGGGTTTTGGGCCTGATTCTCTGGCCCAAAACATGGCTCCAAGCCCATACACGATTTTTGGATCTAAAAGTATAAAAACCAAAGTGTAGCTCTTTGTTAATGGTAGCTAGTTAGACCTAAAACAATATAGATAATTCTAGATCTAGTTTAATTAATTAAATTAAGTTTTAGTTCCATTTTCAATTCTTGTTTTAGATTAAGTTTTTGAATCATTGTTCTAGATTGATTAGATAAATAAAATAGTTATTTTATCAATTTCGAATTGTGTTATTTCAATCTATTAGATCTAGTTTTAATTATTGTTGGTTACCATTTCTTAGTTGTTAATTAGAATTTAATTATCGTTTAGTTTAGATTAGTAAATTTCGAATCTTGATAACATGTTTAGTTTAGATTCATATGGGAATGATTGCAGAATGATTCAAGGCTAAAACCTCCATTAGAGGGGTTGATGAAGCCTTGATGAAAACTTAGTGGTATAGTGTAGAAGCATTGTAGAATCTATTCCAATCTAGAAGGTCGTGATTCGCCATGAGAATGGGTGGACGACCTCACATGCTAGTTAGTACTCGGTAGAAATGCCATGAACACTAGGGATTAGAACTCGAATTTCTTGCCGTAAGAACGTAAGAATCGAGATACAAGAATCTATGCTAGGTTATTAAGTTGGATTCGAGATGGATTCAATTCCCCTCTAATCCTTTATCTAGATTCAAAACAATCATATTTCCATAGCATTCGTAGTTAGATTCAACATAATCAATTTCATATAGGTATCGTAGTATAACACACCTTCGTAAAGCTCTCATTAGACTTAAAAACGACTAATTAGATTAGAAAACAATTCCATGCTAGAGCACTAGGAGTAGAACGAACTTCCTACTCCACTATATCTCATAGGATTGAGAGTAGAGAAATCTTTGCTAAGCATATAGGATCATAAATAGTTTTAGTTTACTTACGTTTTAAGTTTCATCGTTCATTTCGTAGGTAGACTATCAATTTTATCTTTTATCAAATGGCGCCGCTGCCATCTTAGTTGCACTTTAGCATTGTTTTCATAGTAGAATTAGTCATTTTTAAGTCCCATTAAACCCACCCACCCTTGTTTGATTCATACTGTGGTTATCCGTTTCAGCATTGAAAAATACCGCGACAAATTTACACTTAGCGCGACCAAGCTTTGTAAGGAGCACACTGCGCCTATAGTACCACGGAACACGAGCGCCGCCCTCACACCGAACCGACCGACCGCCCTATCCGGCGCACAATTGCCCCTCGGCAAAATTTTCCGGTTTCTACAGGTTTGTTTCAACTTGATTTTTAAGTTTTTCAGTGTTCTAACTTGTTATTTACACCGAACACGCCAGAAACAAGACGCTATTCATAAAAGCGAAAGCAAGGACGCTTATCGGTATTCCTTTCTTCCATACCTCGCATCCCCGTTAGAGGTTCATACTAATATATCAAGATTGTTTGGATTGTTTTCGTGTTTTAGACTTAGACTTGTATGAGATTAAGGTCCGGTGGGAGAAAAATACGAGCGTAATTAACCATCAACAAACAAACATATCGAGTATACCAATCACTACACCTCTAACTACTATCCCACCAACCATACGACATAATCGCAGTGAGAAGAAAGAGAGACTCCTCTCTCCGACTTCTACAAAGCTTTGAGTGATAGCCCTAAATCTTGCATCGTTCTAGCGGAGACCCGTTGGGGATTTTCAATCCCCAAACATATTTAATTTGTTACCCGTTTTCCATGGTTTAGGCCATGAAAAACCTTACCAACACATCGTAGGATTGAACAAGTCCTTACAAAATTCCATCATCCTACGGTTGGTGCGAACAAATTAAATTGAGGGTATTTCCCTTCACCTTAGCCGATAAGGCAAAATATCTTGGTTAAGCGCCTGGCGCTAACTCTGTGGACTCGTGGGCTAAACTTGTTAAGCTATTTATGGAACATTTTACCCACCCCTAAAGACGGATGAGATGCTTTCCAAGATTCATTTCTTCCGGCAAACCCTCATGAATCATTTTCTCGAGGGCTTGGAATCGTTTCACCGATCGCTTATAGAGTGTCCACACCATAATCTAGCAAAAGACACGTTAGTTTGTGCCTTTTTCAAAGGACTTCAACATCACCATAAAGAAGTCCTTGACATAATGAATGGGGGTAGTTTCCTAAGTAAAGGAGCCTCGGAGGCTTACAAATTTTTAGAAGAACAAACTAAACTCAATAACAATTGGGGGAGTGATGATATCCCCGCTACGCTAGTTCTTCTTCAACAGTTAAGGCCGCCGGTATGTTTGAGATGAAACCCGATCTAGAACTTAAAAATTTAATCGAATCTTTAACTAAAAAGGTAGAGGCTATTTCTATTCAACAAAAGCCTATCCCCGTCATGAATGTCAACTCCAACCCATGTAATGTCTGTTTGAGTCCTGAGCACCCTGACTCCTATTGTCCTCTCGCCTATGAACAACAACAATTAGAGCAAGATAATGTTTATTCCATTAATAACTATCCTATTCCTAATGCCCCATGCATAACATCATCCCACTTTAGTTGGCGAAACAATCAACAAGTTTCACCTCCGTGGTCTAATAACCAAAATGTTAGGCAAGCAAACAACTATAATCAAGCTCCACCTAGGCAAGGCCGGGGGACTAAGTCAAGGAAATTATAATAATTATAACAACCAAAAGCCAACCACGACAAGGTTTAGCACAAGGTCGGGGTAATTATAATAGTTATAATACTAATAGAGGTATCGTTCGGTTAACAATAGTAACTATCACAACCCACCCATAAATAATCAACGTGAGATAGTTCGGTCCACACCACCCGTGACTACTACACCTACACAACCGGACCGTGATCGGCCTTTTTATACGGGTTACCCAACAACTTTTCCAATCAATGACTCAATCAAATCAACGGATCTTACAATCCATAAATCGGGGCATACAACAATTAGCCCAAGAGAAAGCCCCAACCAAAAGGCGTGTTTCCGGGACAAAAGCGATACCAAACCCTAAAATAACCAACACACGGCCTTTGAGGTAAACGGTAATACTAGTACGCGGAAACGACAATAGTAAGCGACCTAAATGCCATCACCACTCTCCGCCTCGGAAGAGTGGTTGATAACAAAGTAACTATGCCTATAGTTACCCCATCAAGATACTCTTACACCGGATGTCGAACTAGATACCCGAAATAGAAACCGAAGAGCCTACCACGGTAGAGGTACCGGTTAAACCACAACCTAAGAAACGAAAAGCCAAGGTAACACATCAAGTCGAGCCATACGCTAAATATAGAGCAAAACCACCATTCCCCCAGAAGTTAGCCATGCTAACCAGGGATACAAACTTTGAGGAGATTAGGAACGTTTTCAAGAATCTAATGATAAACCTTCCTTTCCTCGAAGCTATTAAAAAGCTCCCTAACCACGCTAAGTTTCTTAAAGAGTTGTGCACTACTAGGCGTAAGACCAACATACCTAAAGACGCCTTTTTAACTGAACAGTTCCCAACTTTATCCAAAAATAATGGAATCGTTAAGTACAAGGACCCTAGTCGTCCTACTGTAAAATGCACCTTAGGAGATTCCTACACGACGACCGCTTTATTAGACCTGGGGGCGAGTGTTAACTTACTCCCATATTACTTGTATAAACAAATAGGTCTACAGGAAATGCAACCTACAAAAATAACGCTGCAATTAGCGGACAATCAATTAAGTATCCTAAGGGTGTAGTGGAAAACGCGTGCTTGTTAAGGTTCGTGATTTTTACTATCCCCGCTGATTTTGTTATCCTCAATACGAAGTCGCCAATGACTGTCAGACCGATCATCTTAGGCGCCCTTCTTAGCAACTGCCAATGCACTTATAAATTGCCGCGATGGTAAGATGTCCTTATCTTTTGGCCATCTTACAGTTGAGGTAAATGTTTTTAAAATGATGAAACAATTACCAGATTCGTCTATAGATGGGGAGGTTAGCATGATCGAGAGCTTAGCTCAAGATTATTTTAACAACATGTTTCCTGAAAACAATATGTACAAATTCCTTTCTTTTGGAACTTCAGATTTTGTAAATGACTCCTACTTAGAGGAAGTCAACACCATCCTTGAGTTCACTCCAATTGTAGACACTTCGGTTGCTCCATATATTGAGTATGAAGACTTGCTACCTAAGCAAGTATTCATTATGCAAAATGAGGACCCCGACGAAGCATCTATTGATTTTCCTTCCACCCCAGTGCTTAAACCCCTTCCCCCAGAGTTAAAATATATTCAACTCAATCTGGATGGTAGTCATCCGGTAATTATATCTTCTCTGTTATCTAAGAATGAAGAGACAAGTTTAATCCGGGTGATTAAGGAACATCGGTCTACGATTGGTTGGTCCCTAGTCGACATTAAGGGAATTGACCCTAATATTTGCACTCATCGTATCCATTTGGAGGATAATAACGCCAAGACTTCTCGCCGAACCTCCGTCATAAAGCGAACCCGACCATGAAAGAGGTGGTTAGGGAAGAAGTCTTACGATTACTCGATGCGGGTATCATATACCCAATCTCTGATAGCGAATGGGTAAGCCCCATTCATGTAGTTCCTAAGAAATCGGGAGTTACCATGGTACGAAATGGGAAGGGTGCCTTTGTTGTCACACAAGGTCCTATGAAATGGAGGATCTGTATTGATTACAGACGGTTAAATGCTATGACACGAAAGGATCACTTTCCCTTACCTTTTATAGATCAAATGCTCGAATGCCTAGCTGGTCATGCTTTTTATTGTTTTCTAGATGGCTACTCAGGCTATTTTCAGATTATTATTGATATTGATGACCAAGAAAAGATTACCTTCACATGTCCCTTTGGAACGTATGCCTATAAACGAATGCCTTTTGGCCTTTGTAATGCTCCCGGAACCTTCCAAATGTATGCTTCATATATTTAGTGACATGGTAGAGCTTTATGGAAGTTTTCATGGATGATTTTTCTATCTATGGAGACTCCTTCACGCATTGTTTGTCTAACCTTTGTCTAAGGTTTTTGACCGCGGTGAAAGAAAAGAGCCTCGTTTTAAAAGCTGGGAAAATTGTCATTTCATGGTGAAAAAGGGCATAATACTAGGTCACATTGTATCTAGTGATGGCATCGAAGTAGATAAGGTCAAACTAGATAAGATAGCGACTCTACCTAAACCACGGACTGTCCGTGATATTAGAGCCTTTCTAGGCCATGTAGGTTTTTATAGGCGGTTTATTAAAGACTTCTCGAAAATAGCTAGGCCTTTAACTAATCTGCTTTTGAAAGATGCAATCTTTGATTTTAATTTTAACTGTATGCAAGCTTTTGAAACTTTAAAAGCTGCCCTAACCTCTGCAACAATTATACAGCCTCCCGATTGGTCTAAACCTTTCGAACTCATGTGTGATGCTAGTGACTATGCAGTTGGTGCAGTCTTGGGACAAAAACTAGATAATAAGTCCACTGTTATTTATTATGCTAGTAAAACATTAAACGATGCTCAACGGAATTATTCAACTACCGAAAAAAGAATTCTTAGTCAGCCATTTATGCTTTAGATAAGTTTAGTCCTTATTTGGTTGGTTCTAAAACCTTAGTTTAAAATGGACCATGCAGCCATTTAAGTACCTTCTTGCGAAGAAGGATGCTAAGCAGAGATTAATCCGATGGATCCTTCTCCTGCAAGAGTTCATATTAGAAATAAAGGACAAAAGAGGGGTCGAAAACGTAGTTGCCAACCACCTATCTAGACTCACAAACGACGATCAGACTGATTCTGAGTCCATACCGGACTCTTTTCCTGATAAGCATCTGTATGCCATTTTTTCAGCACCATGATATGCTAACATTGTAAATTATTTAGCGACTGATGTTATCCCTTATAATTGGTCAAGAAATGAACGTAAGAAGTTCTTGGCCAGAGTTAAGTTATACTACTGGGATGAGCCCTATCTTTTTAAGTATTGTGCGGATCAGATTATTCGTCGTTGTATTCCCATTCCCCAGTGGGAATACAATGAAGTTCTATCGTTCTGCCATGACAGAGAGTGTGGTGGCCATTTTAGTGGGATGAAAACAGCCGCTAAAGTTCTCCAATGTGGATTTTATTGGCCTACCCTTTTTAAGGATGCCCAAGTGCATTGCAAGACGTGTATTCGTTGCCAACAACTTGGACGAATCATGAAGCGTAATATGATGCCATTAAATCCAATCTTGATAATAGAAATTTTTGACGTTTGGGGCATTGATTTCATGGGTCCTTTCCCAGTTTCCCACGGTTTCATTTATATTCTAGTTGCCGTGGACTACATGTCTAAATGGATAGAGGCCCTAGCTTGCCGTAGAAATGACCATAAGACCGTTGTATTTTTTATTAAAGAATATATTTTCTGTCGGTTTGGCATTCCGAAAGCCATCATTAGTGATGGTGGAACACATTTTTGCAAATGAGTTGTTGCATCCCTAGTGAAAAAGTATGGAGTTATACACAAAGTAGCAACTCCTTATCATCCACAAACTAGCGGACAAGTAGAAGTTTCTAATAGGGAAATCAAAAAGATTTTAGAAACAATTGTAAACCCTGATAGGAAAGACTGGTCAAAACGTCTATCGGATGCCTTATGGGCGTATAGAACTGCTTTCAAAACTCCTATAGGTATGTCTCCCTTTAGACTTGTATTTGGGAAACCATGTCATTTGCCCATTGAATTAGAGCACCGTGCTCTGTGGGCTATAAAAAGCCTTAACTTCAATATTGATGAGGCAGGTGTCAAACGCAAGTTGCAATTGAATGAGCTTGAAGAAATCCATAGCGATTCGTACGATCTCGCGAAGGATTATAAAGCTAACATGAAACGTGTTCATGATAAGCATATCTTGCGCAAAAAGTTTGTGGTCGGTCAAAAGGTCTTGCTTTACAACTCCCGTCTACATATTTTCCCAGGAAAACTAAAAACCCGTTGGTCTAGCCCCTTTCTGGTTACTGAAGTCACCCCTTACGGGGTAATCACCTTGGTAAATCCAAATGATAACAGTACCTTTCAAGTTAATGGTCAATGGTTAAAACATTTTCACGAACTTCTGTCCCCTGATGTAGAGGAAGTCCTTTTACAGGACCCTATCTATGAGGACTGACCTTGTCATTTGGTGTACTTCCTTTCACTCCCATATAGTGGTAAGTGCACCATTCAGGTAACCGGGCCCTCCCTATGGAGTGTGTGGCTGTAAGTACCGGATCCTAAGTCCACGGTTAATATAATTCACATTTTCCACCTTTGCATGTTTTCTCGATTTTTGAGTCATGTTCCTCTATGGGGTGAATTATGTATTTATTGTTTTTCGTGTTTCTTATAATAAACTAATAAAAAATAAAAATAAAAAAATAAAAATAAAATAAAAATTCTAAAATCATAGAAATAGCAATCCAACAAGTCTTGGGAATCTGACTTTAAACGACCCACGTTTTAAACAAATTGTTAAAAATTTGTTTGGGGGTGGGCAGTCGATCGTTCCATCTGGATTGCTCAAACTTTCCATTTATGTTTCTTAGGCCCATTACTTGTAGTTCAATTGGGTTGAAGTAATCTAAACTTAGATTTCCTTCGTTTGCATAACTTACGTCACACACGCACTTCGAGGCATTCTTCCACCCTCTTATATGTCACCCATGGTTGGAATTGAATATTTTATGGATCATTGGATTGGAAATTCTCTACTGATCATTTCCATAACTCATTCGCCAAAATCGGGCCAGTAACGAAGCGGCAAATTGAATTTGAAGTTGCGCGAAAAATCAGAAAATTTCAGAATTCACATTGGGCTTGGGCCCAAACCGCACGCACGACTGTGCGTCTCCTTCCTTCCCAAACCGCACGCACGACTGTGCGTCTCCTTCCTTCCCAAACCGCACGCACAGTGTTTCCCTTTTGAATCCCACCGGTTACCAATTTTAAAGCAAACCTTGAACACCAAAATAAAAATAGAGATAGAGAAGAAAATCAAATCCACCTAAAATCTTCTCTAAACCATCATCCAAACCAACCCAACTCCGAAAAACAGCCACCAATTAAAGTCTCCACCACCGCCATCACCGCCACCAACGTTGTTTTTAGTCGTTTTCTTCAAACTCACCTCCCCCACAGTCTACAAAACCATTAGTTGTCTAACAAAACTTCAATGGCGCTACGACGTAGAATTTTGTCGGAACACGCGCGTTTGCTTCACGACCAGTTTAAGCCATTTTATGACGCGGAGATGATTAAGAGGCATTGGAACGGACTGTGCTACTCGACTGAGGAGTTCTATCACTATGATTTGGTAGAACAGTTTTATAAAAAGCGAGAATTGGAAGGGGATAGAATTTCCATAAAGTTAGGAGGAACGATGAGGGAAGTAACGAGACAGTTGTTGGCCGAACTGTTATGAATTACGCTTGAAAGCAACCTGGTAACGACAATTTAGGAATCCCAGTATACTGGAGTTCCTGCTTTGATGAAAGATATTGTCCTGGAGGGTGAATACAATCCGACATCTCATTCGTCCCGCCCACCATTCGAGAACCAATCAACTAGGTCAGAGCTCGCTGGATTGGTAGGAACGCCCTCGAAAGACAAAGTCGATGATATCGGCCCGCAATGTCCGTGAGACGTTCTGGATTTTGCAAACAAATAAGTATAATTTCTGCATCCTTGATTTAATGTTTAATGTGATTCGAGGAGTAGGGAAGAGCTTGGCCTCTTCCGTATTGATCACTAAGATCATGCTCTCCTTTAGAGCTGCCGCAAGATCTGCTCCTATTAAGATCAAATTGCATTCTAATGCAAGTATCTATACGGATTGCATCCAAGAGACTTGGCCGTTGTCCGCAAGAAAAAATAGTTGAGTCGAGGATGAAAGGGAAGATATGACATGTCCGGATGAAGATGCATTAGATAATTGTAATTCTAATTTAGAACGCGATGCAAGTGTTGCAAACCTGCCTTGTGTGCGTTTATGGTATTTGTGGAAATATCCGAGATAGACAGATTGTAGTTCAAAAGAAGCAAGGGAACCTTCGTGAGGAGATTTGAAATGCTCGAAGGGGTTCTGACGATATCTTGTCTAACATGGAGACTATCCACCAAAGATCAACAAACCCAAGATGCGATTACTTTCGATCGAGATGGAAGCCCAGCGCTTGTTCCGAATAGAGATGCTACGACGCATGCCACCCGTGGAGGACTCTGTTTCAGCCGAGTCCGACAGGCATGAACGTCGTCACCAAAGGACAGATGGTTCAAGCCAATCTCCATCCCACGGCCCATCATCATCACAGAACTAGGTGTTCACCATCAGTTGTGTTCGCTGTTATTTTGTAATTTTGTTTTATTAGTTGGATTTTAATTCAGTAGTTAAATTTAAATAGTAATGTGTTTATTTAATGTTGTTTGGATTTAAATTTTATTTTTAATATAATTGGTTATTTTCGAGTACTGCTTGTTTTATCATTAATCCCACCTTCCCGACTTGTTTGGGGGTGGAAATATTTATACCGAGCATAAGTCGTTATATGATCATCTCACAAAGTTGTATTGGAGGAAAGGTTGATAATTTGGCCGAGATCGGCATATCTATGATTTGTGTGGTGGTAGCATGAAATCTAGGAGAGTTTAGAAGTTACTATTCTAAATCAAGTATGAAAGATACCAGGATTTATAGAAAATCATGGAAATGGTTTGTTTCCGTTTTTGGGGTTGGAAATTTTCTATTTCCGGAAATTGCCTTCAAACAATTTTGGAACTTCTCGATTCATTTTGGTAGCTTATAACCTATTTAAACTCCCTTCTTTCTACACCAACAAACCACACTACATCCCACCATCATCCTGCACCTTCCACTCCAAGTTTTTCTTTCTTTTTGCTCTAAACTCGGTTTTCAAGAACTACGAAGCGCTTCGCCCTTACATTTTCACAAAATTTTATCGAGGTGCCGCGACCCCGCTCAAAACACTGTAAAAGATTATTAACACGAAGCGATCACCCTATGTCTATGTGAGCGCACCCGCCCATCTTCGGGGAAATTCCAATTTTCGAGAGGGTCGATTTTTTTGAACCGCTCAAAGAGTAGTTAAGATGACATCTCCTATAGTCATACCTGAACAGTCTTTCAAGATGTGTTGGGCACGGCAACATTGGTTTACATAGGATCCTCGCGAAGTAGATAGGATGGCGTCATCTACCGGTAAGTGATGACGATTCATATAAAACATTTCTACGACCATGTTAAATTCTATTGTAATCGATGGAGAACAAGAATTCTCCGTCAGTAGTTGAAGACACGGCACATCAATTGATAAAAAATGTGGTCGCTTTAGTTTCGTGGATTACCAATACCTGATGTTGTTCACACATGGGCATATATGACCGATAATGCATACCTTTATGATTATATATATTTCCATGAGTATTATGGGGAAGGGGTATTTCGAGTAATGGACCGAGGGCTTATATAGCATTGCCCTTGGTAGCCTTACCTAAACGTAGGCACCACCATGTTATTCATCCCGATGAATATTTTGGGGAATGGCGGCTCATTTCTCGCAAAACAAGATCGCTGGTGACATTTTCCTCGCTTTAGCTAAGGGACGTCGCCGATATGACATTCCCCGAGTATTAGTCGCTAGTCTTAAGAGAGCCCAAACCATGAGGCGTAAGTATCTTCTTATGCCGGTGTTAGTAAGCCGCATCATGCGTAGTTGTTTACCAGTATTACGTGCACAATTCACGAGTTGGAAAAGGGTTGAAGTCATGAGACCCACCAATCGGGTGGTTCGCTCTTTGCGAATAATGACTTGGCCGGGATGGCAGGTGCAGCCTCATTTGGTTGCCCCGTACATCCCATCAGACATGATAACACTTAACGAGTTTAGCATTAGTAGATGATAACCGCCGCAAGCTTGGCAAATTACAATGGATTGGCGGGATCGCGAAGGAACCTCGCCTCACTAACGAGGAAGATGATGCTTAAAAGCGGAGATAAGGTAAGTTTTTAGTTTTGTTAGTGTCGCTTATGTCCCAAACAATTTAATTCGGTTAACCCCATAATGGGTGGAACTCTTATAGAGTTCGTCGGTTTTATTTCCTATATTAGAATGCGTTCTAACTTTGTTTTGCAGATGTTCCCCGAATTTCACACGCTTTCAATGGTATTTTTCCTACCCTCTTTATTTACAATACTTTGAGGACAAAGCATGATTCTTGTTTAGGGGGGGGGGGCATAGAAACACGTGTAATTAAGGCATCTATTAGGATATAGATATGTATAATATGCATTTGTTTTCTAGTTAAAGTTTCAAAAAATTCAAAAAATATAAATAAATAAGTTTATGCTATACACTTAGGAATATTGGTATTGTTTCTTTCTTTATGCTCTTAACAATCTAGAAGTCTCACGTAGCTTTTGCATCAGAATAATTGTTAGAAACTTAGGTTAATATGTAGGTAATAATCTTTGCATCTATCTATAAATATATTACATGAGTATCTATGATTGTTAGCAGTAAGTTTCTGAAATCTAGGCTAGAGTACTTATTCTACAAATCCTGTGAGAATATAGCCTAAAGCTTATATGAGCGAAACATTTGAGAAATGACACAAGGGAGAAGTAAAATCCGGATAGAGAAATCACACGTCCACTTGCTTGATCACTATGCCATATCCTAAGCGAGAATTTAGGCCCTCTTTGGATCGATATAGCCAGAAATTTAAACCTATGAATTATTTTCCGCTAGTCGCCCCTCTGAGCCTTTCTTTAGCCTTCCATAAACCACAAATCCTTTACCCTGTTACAAAAACAAAAAAATAAAAAAAAATAAAAAAAAAATCAACCTACCCAATCTAGAATAAGTCTGAGAATGGAATGAGGAAGAAAAAAGAAGAGAAAAACCGGTGTAAACAAAAGTTAGTTAATTGCTTCAGAAAATAAAGAAAATAAGTTTTCATCCAAAGAAAAGAAAAATAGAAATAGAAATAACATAAAAACTCCAAAAAAATAGAATAAAAGGAGTCAAAAGCCAAAGAAAAAGAAAAAAAATATATGGCTAAGGATGGAAACAAAGTGTAGAAGCAAAAGTAAATAATAAGGTTTTCTCTAAATTACATAATATGAAGACTCTACTATCTCAGACTTGTCCTTTTTGAATATCCATTTCCTTCCTTCTTAAACCATCTCCTAATCCCCGCAACACCTAATAAAGACCTCTAGCTCAATTAGGAATAGGTTAGTGTGATTGTAAGTGGCGGATGTGTTTGATCGACTCGAACCCTTGTTGTCATTGAGATTGTAAGGTAAAGTGTGCCCACTGCATTAATCGGAGTAAATAAACTTGAGCAGAAAAATCAGAGTGGTTTTCGTCTTGACATTTATGTGAGGACCTACTTAAGGACGCTATTCCGAGTTTTCAGAAACGAACCTGCTAGGCATTTCATGGTATTACTCGTAGTATTTATATTTGTATCATAAATGATTGATTATTATGCATGTATTAGCTTAAGGTTTTGACTTAGTTATTCTTATTCAATTGCTAGTGAGATGTATAGATAGTTGGGACATAAATGAGGAAACAATAGTTTTAATTCTTAGTCGTTGTAGTATAGTTGAAGTTTGTGAGTACCTTCACTGGAAAACTCTCACGAGGCTATAACTCATCCACTAGGGAATTCCTAGTGGTTTAAGGCCTTGTTGCATATGGTCAATGCAATCGCACTCAGCGAAACGAGAGTAGATAGAACTCCATTTTTAGTCACTTATTCTAATTTCTCATCTTTGCTTGAGGACAAGCAAAATCCTGTTTGGGGGTGGTTTGATAAGAGCCCAAAACTGTAGTTTTAACCCTATAACTTGATCATACTTTTAGACCCGATTATGTGAGTAATAATTAAGAGTTAACACGATTACATGTTTTATGCATTTCAGGGTTTCAAAGTCCATTATGTGCAGAAATGTGCCACTTTAGCGAGATAAAGGAGCAAAGGTCGGTTACTACGTAGTTTCGTGATTAAAGGCCAAGATTCAAGAAGACAAAGCCTTCCTAAAGCTCGGTCAAAAGCTGAAAAGTCGACACGGGCAGAAACAGCACACAAGTCAGCAGAACTTTCGAAGGCCGTATCTTTGGACTCAGACTTCAGAATGGGGCCTACCTTATGTCAAAACGAAAAGCTCGGAAAGAGATTTCCAATGGTCCAAGCCTTGACCCAATCGGAGGAGCAGAAGTGGACGAAAAGTCTGTTGAAGCCAACTGCAGCTGAAGAGGCCTTTCCGGACTGAAAGAATTGGGTTTTGGGCCTGATTCTCTGGCCCAAAACATGGCTCCAAGCCCATGCACGATTTTTGGATCTGAAAGTATAAAAACCAAAGTGTAGCTCTTTGTTAATGGTAGCTAGTTAGACCTAAAACAATATAGATAATTCTAGATCTAGTTTAATTAATTAAATTAAGTTTTAGTTCCATTTTCAATTCTTGTTTTAGATTAAGTTTTTGAATCATTGTTCTAGATTGATTAGATAAATAAAATAGTTATTTTATCAATTTCGAATTGTGTTATTTCAATCTATTAGATCTAGTTTTAATTATTGTTGGTTACCATTTCTTAGTTGTTAATTAGAATTTAATTATCATTTAGGTTAGATTAGTAAATTTCGAATCTTGATAACATGTTTAGTTTAGATTCATATGGGAATGATTGCGGAATGATTCAAGGCTAAAACCTCCATTAGAGGGGTTGATGAAGCCCTGATGAAAACTTAGTGGTATAGTGTAGAAGTAATGTAGAATCTATTCCAATCTAGAAGGTCGTGATTCGCCATGAGAATGGATAGACGACCTCAGATGCTAGTTAGTACTCGATAGAAATGTCATGAAGACTGGGGATTAGAACTCGAATTTCTTGCCGTAAGAACGTAAGAATCGAGATACAAGAATCTATGCTAGGCTATTAAGTTGGATTCGAGGTGGATTCAATTCCCCTCTAATTCTTTATCTAGATTCAAAACAATCATATTTCCATAGCATTCGTAGTTAGATTCAACATAATCAATTTCATATAGGTATCATAGTATAACACACCTTCGTAAAGCTCTCATTAGACTTAAAAATGACTAATTAGATTAGAAAACAATTCCATGCTAGAGCACTAGGAATGGAACGAACTTCCTACTCCACTATATCTCATAGGATTGAGAGTAGAGAAATCTTTGATAAGCATATAGGATCATAAATAGTTTTAGTTTACTTACGTTTTAAGTTTCATCGTTCATTTCGTAGGTAGACTATCAATTTTATCTTTTATCAATATAAAGATTGAAACTTTGTTTGTTTAAACCCAATTCAAAACTACTAATGCAATAATTTAATTAAACTAATAATGGCAATTACTTGAATCTACAAATTGAAACTAAACAATTAATGGAAATGAAACTACTTATGGAGAACACTATTTTATTAATCTAATGAATAATAAAACAATGATTCAAATACTAAATTAATAATCTAACTAATCTAAGTCTAGCTATCTACGTAATAAGGGAAATTAGATCTAAACAATTGTAAATGACAAGAATCGAAATTGACAAATAGCTATTTTATTTATCAAACTAATTAAGAACAATGATTCTAAGAGTTTAATCTAAAACAAGAATTGAATTTAAACTAAACTTAATTTTATTACATGAAAACTAGATCTATATTTATCTATATTTTTAGGTCTAACTAGCTACCATTAACTATCTACCATTAACAAAGAGTTAAGCTTTGATTTTTATACTTTCAGATCCCAAAATCGTGCATGGGCTTGGAGCCATGTTTTGGGCCAGAGAATCAGGCCCAAAACCCAATTCTTTCAGTCCAGAAAGACCTCTTCAATTGCAGTTGGCTTCAACAGACTTGTCGTCCACTTTTGCTCCTCTGATTGGGTCAAGGCTTAGACCATTGGAAAGCTCTTTCCGAGACGGTCGTTTTGACATAAGGTAGGCCCCATTCCGAGGTCTGAGTCCAAAGATATGGCTTTCGAAGTTCTCACACTTGTGTCTTTGTTTACGCCCACGTCGACTTTTCAGCTTTTGACCGGCTTTAGAAAGGCTTTGTCTTCTTGAATCTTGGCCTTTAATCACGGAACTCCTTAGTAACCGACCTTTGCTCCTTTATCTCGCTAAAGTGGCACATTTCGCACATAATTGACTTTGAAGCCCCGAAATGCATAAAACACGAATCGTGTTAACTCTTAATTATTACTCACATAATTGGTCTAATAGTATGATGTTACAGGGTTAAAACTACAGTTTTGGGCTCTTATCGTCGCTCAAAGGTTCAAAGGTTTGAAGCGTTTGCCTCCGTTTGAAGCTTACGCAGTCGCTTCGGTGTAAATTTTCGCGGAACTTTTCAATGCTGAAACGGACAACCACAGTATGAATCAAACAAGGGTGAGTGGGTTTAATGGGACTTAAAAATGACTAATTATACTATAAAAACAATGCTAAAGTGAAACTAAGATGGCAGCGGCGCCATTTGATAAAACATAAAAAAGATAATTTACCTACGAAATGAACGATGAAACTCATAACGTAAGTAAACTAAAACTTGTTACGAGCTTATAATTATCAAAGTGTCTACTCTCAATTCTATCGAAATAGAGTGGAGTAACAAATTCGTTCCACTCCTAGTTCTCTAGCATGGAATGATTTCTAGTCAAATTAATCGGTCTTAAGTCTAATAAGAGTTTTACGAGGGGAATTCTATTCTACAAGGTGAATTAAATTAACAAGTTACGAATTACGGAAAGAGAGAATGCTAAGGGTTTAAATCTAGATAAAGAAGTAAAGGGAATTGAATCCACCTTAACGCGACTTAATCCTACTAACAAAGACTCGTCGTGATCCAAATTGAATGCTTAGCATATCAAAATAGTAATCATAATCCTTAATTATACATGGCATTTCTACCAATTCATAACTAACATGTGAGCGATTAAACCCATTCTCATGGTGAATTAATCGTTTCTAGAGTGGAATAATTATCACGACGATTCCTTGGTTTAACAAAGATCAAGCATCATCAAGGCTTCTTCAACCCCTCTAATGGAGGTTTAGCCTTGATTCATACCACTATCATTTCCCATTGATTTAAAACTAAACATCATACCAAAATTCTACTTGGCTAATTTAACTAACAATACTTTAATCTAATTTAACAACTCAGAAATGATACTCAACAAGAATTAAAATTAGATCTATAAAATTGAAATGACAAAATTGAAATTAACAAACTAGCTATTTTATTTATCAATACTAATGAAGAACAATGATTCTAAGAGTTTAATCTAAAACAAGAATTGAATTTAAACTAAACTTAATTTAATTAATGAAAACTAGATCTAGAATTATATATTGTTTTAGGTCTAACTAGCTACCATTAACAAAGAGCTAAGCTTTGTTTTTTATATCTTCATATCCAAAAATCGTGCATGGGCTTGGATCCAAGTTTTGGGCCAGAGAATCAGGCCCAAAACCCAATACTATCAGTCCAAAAAGGCCTCTTTTGCTGCAGTTGGCTTCAACAGACTTTTCGTCCATTTCTTCTCCTCTGATTGGGTCAAGGCTTAAATCATTGGAAAGCTCTTTCCGAGCCGGTCGTTTTGACATAAGGTAGGCCCAATTCCAAGGTCTAAGTCCAAATATACGGCCTTCGAAAGTTCTGCTGACTTTGAGTGTTGTTTCTGCCCGCGTCGACTTTTTAGCTTTTGACCGGGCTTTAGAAAGGCTTTGTCTTCTTGAACCTTGGCCTTTAATCACAGAACTCCTTAGCAACCGACCTTTGCGCCTTTATCTCGCTAAAGTGGCACATTTCTGCACATAATGGACTTTGAAGCCTGAAATGCATAAAAACACGTAATCAGTATTAACTCTTAATTATTACTCACATAATTGGTCTAAAAGTATGACTGTTACAGGGTTAAAACTACAGTTTTGGGCTCTTATCAACTTCTTCCCTAACCACCTCTTTCACGGCAGGGTTCAGACGACGCTGAGGTTCGCGAGAAGTCTTCGCGTTATCCTCCAAATGGATGCGATGAGTGCCAACATTAGGGTCAATTCCCTTAATGTCGGTTAGGGACCAACCAATCGTAGACCGATGTTCCCTAATCACCCTAATTAAACGTGTCTCTTCATCCTTAGTTAACTGAGAAGATATAATTACCGGATGACTATCATCCGGATCAAGTTGAATATATTTTAACTCCGGGGGAAGAGGTTTAAGCACTGGGGTGGAAGGAATGTCAATAGATGTTTCATCAGGGTCCCCATTTTGCATAATGAATACTTGCTTAGGTAGCAAGTCTTCATACTCAGTATATGGAGCAACCGAAGGGTCTACAATTGGTGTGGACTCAAGGATGGTGTTGACTTCCTTTAAGTAGGAGTCATTTACAAAATCTGAAGTTCCAAAAGAAAGGAATTTATACATATGGTTTTCGGGAAACGTGTTGTTAAAATAATCTTGAGCTAAGCTCTCAATCATGCTAACCTCCCCATCTATAGACGATTCTGGTAACTATTTCATCATTTTAAAAACATTTACCTCAACAGAAAGATGGCCAAAAGATAAGGACATCTTACCATCGCGCAATTTATAAAGCGCGTGGCGATCGCCAAGAAGGGGCCTAAGATGATCGGTACAGAGTTGTTAGCGACTTTCGTATCGAGGATAACAAAATCTGCGGGATAGTAGAAATCCCTAACTTTAACAAGCACGCGTTTTCCACTTTGCCCTTTAGGATAGTTTATAGAACTGTCTGCTAACTGCAACGTCATTTTTGTAGGTTGCATTTCTTGTACACCTTTTTGTTTATACAAATAAAGCAGGAGTAAGTTAACACTCGCCCCCAAGTCTAATAAAGCGGTCGTCGTGTGGGATTCTCCTAAGGTGCATTTTACTGATGGGGCGACCATTAATGCCTTTGTACTTAACAATTCCATTATTTTCGGATAAAGTTGGGAACTGTTCAGTTAGAAAGGCATCTTTAGGTATGTTGGTCTTACGCCTAGTAGTGCACAACTCCTTAAGAAACTTAGCGTGGTTAGGTAGCTTTTTAATAGCTTCGAGAAAAGGAAGGTTTATCGTTAGATTTTTGAAAACGTTCCTAATCTCTTCAAAGTTTGTATCCCTGGTTAGCATGGCTAATTTCTGAGGGAACGGTGGTTTCGCTCTATATTTAACGTATGGCTCGACTTGATGTGTAACCTTGGCTTTCTGTTTCTTAGTTTGTGGTTTAACTGGTACCTCTACAATGGTAGGCTCTTCAGTTTCTATTTCGGTATCTAGTTCGATATCCGGTGTAGGGAGTACTGATGGGGTAACTATAGGCATAGTTACTTTGTTATCAACCACTCTTCCAGAACGGAGAGTGGTGATGGCATTTAAGTCACCTACGATTGTAGTTTTCATACTAGTATTACCGTTTACCTCAAAGGCTGTGTTTGCTGTTTTAGGGTTTGGTATCGCTTGTCCTGGAAACACGCCTTTTGGTTGGGCTTTCTCCTAGGATAACTGTTGTATGCCCTGATTTATGGATTGTAAGATCTGTTGGTTCGATTGAGTCATTGATTGGAAAAGTTGTTGGCTAACCTGTATAAAGGTGTCGAAACGATCCGGTTGTGTAGGTATAGTAGTCACAGGTGGTGCGACTGGAACTATCTCACGTTGATTATTTATGGGCGGGGTGTGATAGTTATTATTGTTAACCGGAACGATACCTCTATTGGTATTATAACTATTATAATTACCCTGACCTTGTGCTTGACCTTGTCGTGGTTGTGTTTGGTTGTTATAATTATTATAATTCCCCTGACCTTGTCCTTGTCTAGGTGGAGCTTGGTTATAGTTGTTTGCTTGTCTAACATTTTGGTTATTAAACCCTGGAGGTGTAACTTGTTGATTGTTTCGCCAACTAAAGTTGGGATGTTGTCTCCATAGGGCATTAGGAATAGGATAGCTATTAATGGAGCAAACATTATCTTGCTCTAATTGTTGTTGTTCATAGGCGAGAGGACAATAGGAGTCAGGGTGCTCAGGACTCAAACAGAAATTACATGGGTTGGAGTTGACATTCATGACGGGGATAGACTTTTGTTAAACAGAAATAGCCTCTACCTTTTTAGTTAGAGATTCGATTAAATTTTTAAGTTCTGGATCGGGTTTCATCTCAAACATACCGGCGGCCTTAACTGTTGAAGAAGAACTAGAAGAGCGGGGGATATCATCACTACCCCCATTATTATTATTGCTTTAGTTTGATCTTTTAAAAATTTGTAAGCCTCCCAGGCTCCTTTACTTAGGAAACTACCCCCATTCATTATGTCAAGGACTTCTTTATCTTTGGTCTAGAAGTCCTTTGAAAAACCGCACGAACTAACGTGTCTTTAAGCTAGGTTATGATGTGGACATTCTATAAGGAGATCTCGTGAAAACGGTTTCAAGCCTCTGAAAATGATTCATGAGGCTTTTGTCGAAAAGAAATGAATCTTGGAAAGCATCTCATCCGTCTTTAGGGGGGGTAAAATGTTCCATAAACAAATTGAACAAGTTTAGCCAACGAGTCCATTGAAATTAGGGCGCTTTGGGCGCTAACCAAGACGCCTTTATCTCTGTAAGGTGAAGGGAAATACCCTCAGTTTAATTTGTTCTGCACCGACCATAGGATGGTGGAATGTTGTAAGGACTTGTTCAATCCTACGCATGTGCTGATAAGGTTTTTCATGACCATGAAAAACGGGTAACAAATTAAATATGTTTGGGGGGATTCAAAAATCCCCCACTGGGTCTGCTAGAACTATGCAAGATTTAGGGCTATCGCTCAAGGCTTTGTAAAAGTCGGAGAGAGGAGTCTCTCTTTCTTCATCCATTATGTCAGGTGTGGTGGGTGGGATAATAGCTAGAGGTGTAGTGATTGGTATACTCGATAGACTTGTTTGTTGACGTTGACGGTTAATTACGTTCGGTGTTTTTCTCCGACCAGACCTTAATCTCATGCAAGTCTAAGTCTAAACACGACAACACTCCAAACAATCTTGATATATTAGTATAAACCTCTAACCGAGATCGCGAGGTATGGAAGAAAGGAATACCTGATTGCGTCCTTGCTTCGCTTATGAATAGCGTCTTGTTTACGGCGTGTTCGATTAATATATAACAAGTTAGAACACTGAAAAACTTAAAAAATCGAAGTTCAAACAAACCCGTGGAAATCCAGCCAAAAATTCAGCTTAGGGCGAGTGCGCACTTTGTCTTGCACTTTGTAACTTCAAGTTACGTGTTTGCGGTCGGCGCTTCGGTTTGGGCGCAAGTCGCTCGGGGTTCGAGCATTTGAAGCGAGTGCGCTCGTAATTTTTTTAGGAACTTTTCAATGCTGAAACGGACAACCACAGTATGAATCAAACAAGGGTAGGTGGGTTTAATGGGACTTAAAAATGACTAATTATACTATGAAAACAATGCTAAAGGTAACTAAGATGGCATCGGCGCCATTTGATAAACATAAAAATGATAGTTTACCTACGAAATGAACGATAAAACCCAAAACGTAAGTAAACTAAAACTTATTACGAGCCTAATTGCTATCAAGTTTTCTACTCTCAATTCTATCGAAATAGAGTGGAGTAACAAATTCGTTCCAGTCCTAGTTCTTTAGCATGGAATGTTTTCTAGTCTAATTAATCGGTCTTAAGTCTAGTGAGAGATTTACGAGGGGAATTCTATACTACGGGGTGGATTCAATTGACAAGTTACGAATAACGGAATGCTACGGAATACTGAAATGTGAATCTAGATAAAGAATTATAGGGGAAATAAATCCACCTCGAATCCAACTTAATCACCTAGCATAGACTGTTGTAATCCAATTCTTACGTTCTTACAGTAAGAATTGCTCAATCTAATCCCTAATTAGCATGGCATTTCTGCCAATTATAACTAGCATGTGAGGTCGTCCACCCATTCTCATGGCGAAACACGACCTTCTAGAATGGAATAGACTCTACAACGACTCTACACTATACAACTAAGTTTTCATCAAGGCTTCATCAACCCCTCTAATGGAGGTTTTAGCCTTGATTCATCAAACCATTATTTCTCATTGAATTATAACTAAACATCATACCAAAATTCTAACTTGGCTAATTTAACTAACAATACTTCAATCTAATTTAATAACTCAGAAATGATACTCAACAAGAATTAAAATTAGATCTATAAATTGAAATGACAAAATCGAAATTGACAAACTAGCTATTTTATTTATCAAACTAATGAAGAATAATGATTCTAAAGATTAATCTAAAACAAGAATTGAAATGAACTAAACTTAATTTTATTTAATGAAAACTAAATCTAGAATTACCTATAGTCTTAGGTCTAACTAGCTACCATTAACAAAGAGCTAAGCTTTTGTTTTTATATGTTTCAGATCCAAAAATCGTGCATGGGCTTGGAGCCATGTTTTGGGCCAGAGAATCAAGCCCAAAACCCAATTCTTTCATTCCAAAAAGGCCTCTTCAGCTGCAGTTGGCTTTGACAGACTTTTCGTCCACTTTTACTACTCTGATTGGGCCAAGGCTTGGACCATTGGAAAGCTCTTTCCGAGTTGGTCGTTTTGACATAAGGTAGACCCAATTCAAGGTCTGAGTCCAAATATACGGCCTTCGAAAGTTCTGCTGACTTTGTGTGCTATTTCTGCCCGCGTTGACTTTGACTTTTTAGCTTTGACCGGGCTTTAGAAAGGCTTTGTCTTCTTGAATCTTGGCCTTTAATCACAGAACTCCTTTGCAACCAACCATTCCTCCTTTATCTCATCAAAGTGGCACATTTCTGCACATAATTGACTTTGAAGCCTGAAACGCATAAAAACACGTAATCAGTATTAACTCTTAATTATTACTCACATAATTGGTCTAAAAGTATGACTGTTACAGGGTAAAACTACCATTTTGGGCTCTTATCACACACCCTCGACGGGTTGACCCAAAAATGGTCGCCATTAAAGCTCCCATTGTCGTAGAATTTCATCACCAAATCCTTGGAATAAAGCCCTCCATTGGCATATAACAAACTCTCCCATCCTCTAGAGTGAATTTCATGATCAAAGAATGGAGCAAACATCCCGTTTTCAAACAAATTTCCAAAAAAAATTTCCACACAAATCCACCTATTTCTGGCCATTACTGGTCTTAGGGAGAGGATGGCTATTGATTACTGATGAGGGGGAGAAATGGGATGTTCTAACGGAAGGAAATCTTGGTTGAAGATGTGAGGGTCTCGCGCGAGACCTGGTTTTAGTGTGGGCCTGTCTCGTCCGAGACTAAATCGAGAGGGGGCAAGATCCGGTTTTTTAGGGAGAAGAATGATGTAAATGTGATGCGTGTGTTCCGGTTTTTTGTGTTTAAATGGACCGAGAATTCAATATTTTGGTTGGGCCAAAAAATTTCCCCAAGCCCAAATCAAGCCTAAAGCCCGATTTAAGCCTAAAAAAAATCTAAATGCTTACCCACGACTCGTTTGGACTCCGAATTAGACGAATGAGATATTGAAATGATCGGCATGAAAAATTTTATCCAATTGTATGAGTCATCCTCAAAGGTCACAAGAGTTTTTGAAAAGAAGGAGGGTGTTTTATTTATAAACCAAGATTTTATTTATATACAAAGGAGATAAACATGAAGAACACTGGATGTCCAAAAGAGTCGCCATCTATAATCATAGACAACTGTCATGTCGGCTCGAGCTTAACCCAATCCAATCCGGACCGCGTGGCTTTACCTTTATGTATTATGGGGTTAGGGGCAGGACGGTACCATCCTTGACCGTGTGCGCTACGGTCTAATAAAATTGCCCTTATTACATACGGCTATCATCAAACCGCCCCAAGGGAACTCAAAGTAACCAATTCTAGGGTTGGTCTAGTGGAATCCATTGCACGTTTATGTTCCAAGTATGCGACATCCGAGGTTGGACACGAATCTCATGTGCAAAACTTAATGCAAAGGGAAAAGGCAACAATATAAACATATCTACAAGATGAGTGTTTTAACGTCAGATCCTCAAGACGAATCGAGTCTTTTAACATCAGATCCTCAAGACGAATCGAGTCTGTTAACGTCAGATTCTCAAGACGAATCCCAACCTGTGGGAGAAACGGCGTGGCGACGAAGATTATCCTGCTTGGGTGGTGTCGGACAAAAGTATACCTTTAAACTGGCTAGTATCGGATAGGAAGTCGGGGCCTAGACGAAGGGGTGTTTGGCAATGCATACACTAGCCCATCCTTCACAAGCCGCGCCGTTTACGAGCAAAAGAACTACGACCATTCCCTATTCGTGATGAGTGAGACTTACACCAAATGATTAGCTGAAGTTCGCGAGGCGAGAGTAGAAAAGGAAAGAGAAGGAAGGAGGTGAAATTTTAGGTACCCATCGTTTACGAAAGGCACGCGTTTTCTCGAGTTCGCGAGAAAACATTTATACTCGGTTCTGAAAAAAGAGTTTTAGTGGACTAAGGTTCCGGCGCTTGCAACCACACACTTCAAAGAACTTTGGAGATCATAAGATAGAAGATGGCCCGGCTACCAAAATGGCGTACCCTCTATAGAAACAAGATTGAGTACGCCAAACGAAACATCTAGTATGTGTATACTGGATCATGAAGAAGAGTCTGTTCAACATCTGCTGAGCGTAATTCGTGGTAATGTTTTAGGAGTTGTCCATTGACTTGAAATTCGCTGTTATCTTTTAGATTAAGCAAAGAGATTGCCCCATAATGTTTCACAACTGACACAATGAAAGGACTAGACCATCATGTTTTCAATTTACCAGGAAAGATGTGTAATCTGGAGTTGTATAGTAAAACTTTTTGGCCAATTTTGAAATCCTTACGCAAAATGTGCTTGTTGTGCACTCTTTTCATATTAGCTTTGTAGGATTTCTAGAGATCATAAGCATCACTCCGAATCTCCTCCAGCTCATTTAATTGCAGTTTTCTCTTCTCGCTTGCCTCGATGATATTGTAATTGAGGCTTTTGATGGCCCAAAAGGCACGATGCTCAAGTTCAACTGGCAGATGACAAGGTTTTCCAAAAACAATGAGGTAAGGAGACATCCCTATAGGTGTCTTAAATGCTGTTCGGTATGCCCACAAGGCATCCGATAAGCGGAGAGACCAGTCCTTTCTTGATGGGTTGACAGTTTTCTCCATAATAGACTTTATCTCTCTGTTGGAGACTTCCACTTGGCCACTCGTTTGTGGGTGGTATGGAATAGCAACCTTGTGAGTAACTCCATATTTCTTCATTAAAAACCCAAAAATTTTGTTACAAAAATGTGTACCCCCATCACTGATGATAGCTTTGGAAACACCAAAACGAGAGAAAATGTTTTCTTTTACAAATCTCACGGCAGTCTTATGGTCATTTGAGCGACATGCGAGTGCCTCAATCCATTTGGACACATAGTCTACATCGACTAAAATGTATAGAAAACCTTGAGAAATAGGGAAGGGTCCCATAAAATCAATGCCCCAAATATCAAAAATTTCCACAATCAAGATAGGATTTAGGGGCATCATATTTTGTTTGGTAATTCGACCTAGGTGCTGACAACGAATGCAAGCTATGCAATGTTAGGTGTGCATCCGCGAAAAGGGTAGGCCAATAAAACCACATTGTAACACCTTGGCGCGGTTTTCTGAAATGACCTCCGTAAAGATTGTTCATGGCAAAGGATAATCGTCGGTGTGTTCCCGGTCGGGAATGCATCTGTGACGAATGAGTTGGTCGGAACAATACTTAAAGAGGTAGGGTTCATCCCGAAATAATATTTCCACAGTGGATAAGAACTTTTTATGATCAGGACGTGACCAAAAGGAGGGGACTTCCTCAGTAACTAGGTAGTTAACGATATCCGCGTACCATGGAGATGAGAAAATAGAGTACAAGTATTCATCTGGGAAGGAATCACCGATAGCTTCAGAATCACTATCGATGTCACCAACCAGCCTTGATAAATGGTCAGCTATGACATTTTTGGTTCCTTTCTTGTCTTTGATTTCCAGGGTGAATTCTTGTAAGAGAAGGATAGTGGAACAATCGTTGTTTTGCGTCCTTTTTCGCGAGTAAGTACCGAATTGCGGCATGGTCAGTATATACGATGGTCGATGTTCCAACTAGGTAGGGGCGAAACTTATCCAAAGCATAGACAACAGCTAGGAATTCTTTCTCAGTTGTGGTATAATTATGTTGAGCGGCGTTAAGAGTTTTACTAGCGTAGTAAATGACAATGGGTTTGTCGTCACGTCGTTGGCCTAGTACGGCGCCAATAGCAAAGTTGCTAGTGTCACACTTCAGTTCGAATGGTTGAGACCAATCAGGGGGTTGAATGATAGGAGCGGTAGTCAAAGCGGTTTTTAGAGTATCAAAAGCTTGTTTGCAATTGAAATTGAAGTCGAATACTGCATCCTTAAGTAGGAGATTGGTTAAGGGTCGAGCAACTTTAGAAAAATCCTGAATGAATCTCCTGTAAAACCCAGCGTGGCCTAAAAAGGCATGGATATCACGAACTGTACGTGGGAAAGGTAACGAAACAATTTTAACAATTTTAGCTTTATCGACCTCTATCCCATCTTTCGAAACAATATGACCTAGAACAAGTCCCTTGGTAACCATGAAATGACACTTCTCCCAATTGAGTACTAGATTTTTCTCTTCGCAACGTGTTAATACTTTAGAAAGGTTGAATAAGCAGTCGTCAAAGGAATTTCCGTAAATGGAAAAGTCATCCATGAAGACTTCCATATAACGTTCCACCATATCACTAAAAATGTGAAGCATGCAGCGTTGGAAAGTGCCTGGGGCATTACAAAGACCAAAAGGCATTCGTTTGTATGCAAAGGTTCCAAAGGGACATGTGAAAGTTGTCTTTTCTTGATCGGCTGGATCGATGACAATTTGGAAGTATCCGGAATAGCCATCAAGAAAACAGTAGTAAGCATGACCGGCTAAACGTTCTAGCATCTGGTCAATGAATGGGAGAGGGAAGTGATCTTTACGGGTTCTGGTATTAAGTTTGCGATAGTCAATGCAAATTCTCCATTTCAAAGGAATGCGAGTGGAGATGCACTAACCATTTTCATTTTGTACAACTTGAATGCGGACTTTTTGGGAACAACGTGGGGACGGGACTAACCCGATCACTATCGAGAGATAGGGTATATGATACCCGCATCAAGTAAACGTAAAACTTCTTCTCTCACTACTTCCTTCATGGCGGGATTAAAGCGGCGTTGTGGTTCTCGCGATGTCTTTGTGCGTCATCCGTGATGTATGCAATGCGTGCATATGCTAGGTCTATTCCCTTGATATCATTTAAGGACCATCCGATAGTGGAGCGGTGTTCACGAATGACATGAATCAAACGTGCCTCTTCGTCGGTAGTCAAGTGAGCAGAAATTATGATAGGGTGACTCCCATCGAGATCGAGATGCACGTACTTCAAATCAGAGGGTAGAGGTTTTAAATCCGGAGTTGGAGGATTGGGGATCAAAGATTCGTGAGGGATCATCTCTTCAATGGAAAAGAGCGAATTCGGTTCTTCTGAATCAGTTTGCAACGCAGCATTAGGGTCAAATAGTTGTACTGACTCTAATAATGCATGGACATCCTTTATGTACGAGTCATCGTCAAACTCCGGATTATCAAAAGAAAGAAATTGGTGTATCTCGTCTGGGGGAAGAAGAGTTTGTGAAATAATCATGTTCGAGACTATCAACCAAGCTAATCTACGCCTTCCATTATAGGATCGGAAACTGTTTCATTAATTTGAACACGTTGAGTTCAAATGAAAAGGTTCCCTAAGACAATGTCATTGAACCGTCCTGACAATTTATGAGAGCGTTAGCAGTTGCAAGAAAAAGACGTCCCAAGATGATAGGAATGGAGTCATAGTCCACTTCAGTATCTAAAATAACAAAATCAACTGGGTAGTAAAAATCTTGGACCTTGACTATGACGTTCTCTACTATGCCCTTTGGGTACTTGATGGAGCGATCCGCGAGTTGTAGAGTCATATTGGTAGGTTTTAATTCATGAAGACCTAACTGCTTAAATAAGTAGTAGGGAAGTAGGTTAACAATGGCACCTAGGTCTAAAAAGTCGCGGTAGCGGTATACTTGTCATGGCGTGCGTGTATGGTACAGGTTGGTCGAATTAGGTCTTTGTCTTTTACTTTACCACACCATTAGTACGGTAATAGAGGAAAATTGCTTTCGATGAGGAACGCTTGTTGAGGAACATTAAATGCGTCCTTTGGTGGTGCACATGTCCTTCAAAAACTTGGCATGCTTGGGTAAATGCTTAAAGCATCTAGGAAAGGTAAGTTTATGGTCAAATTTTTGAAGGTTTCCGGGATCTCATCGAAATGTTAAGTCACTTTTGTTCTTTACCAAACGGGCGGGAACGGAGCTTTTGGGTGGAATCGCGATATAAGGATCGGTGGTATCTTTTCCTAGGGGCGTGGGTGTAGATTTGAAAGGTACAACTTAAGTCCGTTATAGGTTCGCGAGGTAGGAGTTGGAAGGGCGGCGGTCGTGGCTTCCATCGATTCCTCATCGGCATCGATATATTATTGTCGATGGTTCGGCGTAACAAAAGAGTGGTAATGGCATTTACCTCACCCTGGCTTGGATTACTAGATCCTGGTGCATTGTTGAGTTCAAAGGCAGTGTTTGTAGGCTTAGGGTTTGGAACTGCTTGCCCAGGGAACACGCCCTTGACTTTTATCCTGAGCTAACGGTTTGAAGACCGCTTGGATAGAAGCTAGGATTTGATTCTGTTGATTCATGTATGTCAGGAAAGTTTCAGCCGTTTTATCGGCTGTGGATTGTACAAGAGGAGCAGCAGGAACTAGTTCACGGTTTGATTTTGGTAGCCATATCCTTGATTAGCGGGAACAAGGTTGCGGTTTCATAAGAGCCAAAAACTGTAGTTTTAACCCCTTAATAATCATACTTTTAGACCAATTATGTAAATAATAAGTAAGAGTTAATACTGATTACGTGTTTTTATGCATTTCAGGCTTCAAAGTCCATTATGTGCAGAAGTGTGCCACTTTAGCGAGATAAAGGAGCAATGGTTGATCTCTAAGGAGTTCTGTGATTAAAGGCCTTGATTCAAGAAGACAAAGCCTTTCTAAAACCCAGTCAAAGCTGAAAAGTGAAAGTCAACACGGGCAGAAACAGCACACAAAGTCAGCAGAACTTCCGAAGACCATATCTTTAGACTCAGACCTCAGAATTGGGCCTACTTTATGTCAAAACGACCAGCTTGGAAAGAGCTTTCTAATGGTCCAAGCCTTGACCCAATCAGAGGAGAAAAAGTAGACGAAACATCTGTCGAAGCCAACTGCAGTTGAAGAGCCCATTTTAGACTAAAGAAATTGGGTTTTGGGCCTGATTCTCTGGCCCAAAACATGGCTCCAAGCCCATACACGATTTTTGGATCTGAAAGTATAAAAACAAAAGCTTAGCTCTTTGTTAATGGTAGATAGTTACACCTAAAACTATATAGAACTCAAGATCTAGTTTTCAGTAGAGTAATTAAGTTTAAGTTCCATTTCCAATTCTTGTTTTAGATTAAGTCTTTGAATCATTGTTCTTGATTGATTAGATAAATAAAATAGTTATTTCTGTCAATTTCGATTTTTGTTATGTTAATTTATAGATCTAGTTTTAATTCTTGTTGATTATCATTTAAGTAGTTTAAAGTAGATTGAAGCATTGTTAGTTAAATTAGTTAAGTTAAATTTTAATATGATGTGTAGTTATAATTCAATGGGAAATGATGGGTTGATGACTCAAGGCTAAAACCTCCATTAGAGGGGTTGATGAAGCTTTGATGAAAACTTAGTGGTATAGTGTAGAAGCATTGCAGAATCTATTCCACTCTAGAAGGTCGTGATTCGCCATGAGAATGGGTGGACGACCTCACATGCTAGTTAGTATTTGGTAGAAATGCCATGAACACTAGGGATTAGAACTCGAAATTCTTGCCGTAAGAACATAAGAATCGAGATACAAGAATCTATGCTAGGTTATTAAGTTGGATTCGAGGTGGATTCAATTCCCCTCTAATCCTTTATCTAGATTCAAAAACAATCATATTTCCATAGCATTTGTAGTTTAAATTCAACATAATCAATTTCATATTGTATCGTAGTATAACACCCTTCGTAAATCTCTTATTAGACTTAAGACCGATTAATTAGATTAGAAAATATTCCATGCTAGAGAACTAGGAGTGGAACGAATTTGTTACTCCACTCTATTTCGATAGAATTGAGAGTAGAAACTTTGATAAATATAGACACGTAAGATAGTTTTAGTTTACTTACGTTTTGAGTTTCATTGTTCATTTCGTAGGTAAACTACCAATTTTATGTTTATCAAATGGCGCCGCTACCATCTTAGTTTCACTTTAGCATTGTTTTCATAGTATAATTAGTCATTTTTAAGTCCCATTAAACCCACCCACCCTTGTTTGATTCATACTGTGGTTGTCCGTTTCAGCATTCAAAAGTTCTGCGAAAAATTACACGGAGAGCGACCATGCCCAAAGCGAGCGCACCTGTGCCCAAACGCCTGGAACCTTGAGCGCGACCCGCCCCCATATCAAGCGCGACCTGCCCTAAAACATTGTAACTTTAAGTTACACGGCCGACCCAGCGCTTCAAAGCGAACCACCCGTGCCATAAGCTGAAATTTGCGGATTTCCACGGGTTTGTTTGAACCCGATTTTTCAAGTTTTTGGTGTTTTAACTTGTTATATACACTGAACACGCGTAAACAAGGCGCTATTCATAATCGAAGCAAGGCCTTGTCAGGTATTCCTTTCTTCCACACCTCGCATCTCCGGTTAGAGGTTTCTACTAGTATATCGAATTGTTTGGAGTGTTACATGTTTAGTTAAGTTCTACTTAGTCTTGCATGAGATTAAGGTGCAGTCGAAGAAAAACAACTAACGTAATTACCGCGGCAAAGCGTCAACAAACAAGTCTATCTAGTTTCCCACCCACTACACCTCTAGCTACTATTTCACACACCACCACGATATTATGGCTGAAGAAAGAGAGACTCCTCTCTCTGACTTTTATAAAGCCTTGAGCGATAGCCCTAAATCTTGCATCATTCTAGCAGACCCAGTGGGGGATTTCCGCATCCCCCCAAATATATTTAATTTGTTACCTGTTTTTCATGGTTTAGACCATGAAAAACCTTATCAACACATGCGTAGGATTGAACAAGTCCTTACAACATTCCACCAACCTACGGTTGGTGCGGAACAAATTAAATTGAAGGTATTCCCTTTCACCTTAGGCGATAAAGGCGTCTTGGTTAACTGCCCAAAGCGCTAATTCTATGGACTCGTGGGCCAAACTTGTTCTCGCTGTTTATGGAACATTTTACCCACCCTAAAGGCGGATGAAATGCTTTCCAAGATTCACTTCTTCGGCGAAATCCTCATAAATCATTTTCGGAGGCTTGGAATTGTTTCACCGATCTCCTTATAGAGTGTCCACACCATCACCTAGCAAAAGACCGTTAGTTAGTGCCTTTTCAAAGGACTTCTACACCACCATAAAAAGAAGTCCTAGACATAATGAATGGGGGTAGTTTCCTAAGTAAAGGAGCCTCGAGGCATATAAATTTTTGGAAGATCGGACTAAAGCGTAATAATAATTGGGGGTAGTGGCGATTACTCCCCGCTCCGTTAGTTCTTCTTCAACGATTAAGGATACAAGTATGTTTGAGGTTAAATCAGATCCCGAGCTTAAAACTCTAATTGAATCCCTCACTAAAAAGGTTGAGGCTATTTACGTTCAACAAAAGCCTATCCCGTCATGAATGTAAATTCAAATCCATGTAGTTTACATTTGGAGTCCCGAGCATCCCGACTCCCATCGTCCCTATAGCCTATGAACATTCTTGTTCCATTAATAGTGAACCTAACGCCCCTTGGAGACAAAATCCCAACGGTTGGAGAAATAACCAACAAGTCACACCTACAGAGGTACAATAATCAATATGTTAGGCCAACGGTTATAACCAAGCTCCACCACAACAAGGGCGGGATCGGGGTAATTATAATAATTATAACAACCAAAGCGCAACCTCGACAAAGGTCAAGCACAAGGTCAATGTAGTTATAATAATTATAATGCTAATAGAGGTATCGTTCGGTAAATAATAACTATCACAATCCGCCCATAAATAATCAACGCGAGATAGTTCCAAGCACACCACCCGTGACTACTACACCCCCACACAACCCGATCGTCTTGACACCTTCATACAAGTGAGCCAACAACTTTTCCAAACTATGGCTCAATCTAACCAACACATTCTACAATCCGTTAATAATTTAAACCAACGGTTAGCCCAAGAGAAAGCCCAACCAAAGGCATGTTTCGGGCCAAGCGATACCCAACCCTAGAACGGCAAACCACGACCTTTGAGGTAAATGGTAATACTAGTATGCGAAACTACAACCGTAGGTGAGCTAAATGCCATCACCACTCTCCGTTACGGAAGAGTGGTTGATAACAAAAATAACTATGCCTATAGTTACCCCATCGATACTCCTACACGGATGTCGAACTAGATACGAAATAGAAACCTGAAGAACCTACCACCAATCCGTAAAGGTACCGGTTAAACCACAACCTAAGAAACGAAAGCCAAGGTTACACATCAAATTCGAGCCATACGCTAAATATAGAAGCGAAACCACCGTTCCTCATAAATTAGCCATGTTAACCGGGGATACTAACTTTGAGGAGATTAGGAACGTTTTCAAAAATCTAACAATAAACCTTCCTTTTCTCGAGCTATAAAAATCTACCTAACCACGCTAAGCTTCTTAAGGAGTTGTGCACTACTAGGCGTAAGACCAACATACCTAAAGGCGCCTTTCTAACTGAACGGTTCCAACTTTATCCGAAAATAATGGAATTGTTAAAAAGTCAAGGACCACGGTAGATCCCTCTTTGTACAATGCACCTTAGGAGATTCTCACCACGACGACGCTACTAGACACGGGGGCTAGTGTTAACTTACTCCGTTTTATTTGTATAAACAAATAGGTCTAGAGGAGATGCAACCTAATAAAATGACATTGCAATTAGGCGATCGGTCTATTAAGTATCCTAAGGGTGTGGTTGAAAACGTCTTTGGTTAAAGTTCAAAATTTTTACTACCCAACCGACTTCGTTATCCTCGACCGCGAAGTCACTAACGACTCTGTACCTATCATTTTTAGCGTCCCTTCTTAGCTCGCCAACGGCTCATAAACTACATGATGGTTTGATGTCCTTGTCCTTTTTGGCCATCTTTACGTTGAGGTAAATGTTTTCAAAACGAGGACCACGATATCGATTCATCTACAAATGGAGAGGTTAGCATGATCGAGCTTAGCTCAAGATTACTTCAAAACATGTTTCGGGAGAAACAGATTAACAAATTCCTTTCCCGGAAATCCGACTTTGACAATGACTCCTGGTAGTAGTAGAGCGAAATCGAAGAAGAATTCCTGCAACTCTTTTGCACCACTTCTTTACCACTTCGTGAGTCCCCCTTTGCCAACAACCATTCATCCCTTGATGCTATAATGGAAGATGAATTTTTCAATCTCTATCCTAGTGATCCTTTTGACCCACCTATTGAGGAATGTCTTGCATATATCAAGATTTCTGATGATATGGACTTGAGAGCTCTAGCTGAGAATCATTCACCTTCCATCACCAATATTCCCCACCCTCCACCTTTTCAAAGGAACCTCGAGTTTGCACTCGATCCTTTAGTTTCTCCTGTTCTTCATGATTTTTTAAATCCACCTAGTAAACAAACACTTCCCAAGGATAAACCACTTGACACCTTCATTTTCAGACTTGAGACAGTCCCTAACTACACCATGAATGAGTTTTGTGCTAAACCCACATCCTCATTTTTTCCATGCTTTCCCTCTAAAACTTATCCCAATCCACCATATCTTCCACAACCATTCACTTATTCACTAGGACACCCTCTCGTTCAAAGATGAAACATAAGGTGCATGCTCGGTTATGTTATAGGGCTATTCGACTTCGATTTCATTCCACTAGGCTGCATCGTAGGAAGTCTTGGTGCTTGATTGTGTTTGGATATATTTTCTGTGATATTTATTTATGGAACGATCCACAACTATTTCGGTTGTTGATATATGATCAACTGCATATTCATACATATGTTTAGATAAAGTCTCGAGTATCTGACTATAAACAACTCAATTTTTGTGTTTGGTGCATTTCCTTTCATTTCCATATATTGGTGAATGCACCATTCAGGTAACCAGGCCCTCTCTATGGAGTGTGTGGCTGTAAGTACCGGATCCTAAGTCCACGTTTCACATAATTCACGTTTTCCACTCTTGCATGTTTTCTTGGTTTTTGAGTCATGTTTCTCTATGGTGTGAATTATGTCTTTACTGCTTATTGTTTTCCTTTATATTAAACCTAATTCATAAAGAGTAAAAAAGTTTAAAACTATAAAAATAGTAATCTAGCAAGTCTCAGGAATCTGACTTTAAAAGACCCACGTTTTAAAACAAATTTTTACAAACCTGTTTTCAAAAAATTGTTTGGGGGTGGGGTGTTGTTTTTCTATTATTGATCACTCAAATTCCTATTCTTACCCCCCACCTCGCTCCCTTGAAGAGCAGCTAGATTTCTTCTTGTTTGTTGTTTTGATGTTGTTTTTTATTATATTTAGTAGATAGGATGTTACGTTGTTAAATTCCGTAGTTAATTTTGACTTTTGTAGTGAAATGTTGTTTGAATGACAATATTAATATAATGTGGTTATTTTCATTGTGCGTGGTTGTTTAATGTTGATCCCACTTTCCCAAATTGTTTGGGGGTGGTATTATGTAGTCCAGCATGATTTTTATATGACCTTTTTTTTTTAGAAGTTATTTCGAAGTCAGGGTGAGAATATTACCGAATAGGCATATCTATGAATAAATATCATGGTAGGATGAAATCTCGATAAAATAGGTAGGTTCTATCCTAAATTCAACCTAAAAGATATTAGGGTTGTTTTAAAATCAAGAATATGAGTTGTTTCCGTTTTCGGGTTCAGAAATTTTAGTATTTCTGGAAATTGCCGGAAAAGCTTTTTGGCAACTTCCCGATTCGTTTTAGCAACTTAAAACCTATATAAACTTCATTCATCCTACACTCACAACCCACACTACACCTAACTTCCATCACTCACCTTTCACTCCCCACGTTTCCGTTGTTAGCCTCAATTTTCAACCATCAACACCTCGGGCGCTTTCGGCCTAAGTAGAAGCACCTTACCCTACATTTTTTCTGAAATTTAGCACTGAGCGCACCTGTGCCCAAGTGGAGCACGCCTGCGCCCTGACTTCCGTAGACCAGAAAATTTCCAGTTTTCTACGGGTTGTTCCCGGGTCATTTGCAGCTGTTCCAGAGCGTAGTTTTGAGATGACATCTCCTACAATAATACCGTAATAGTCTTTCGAAGATTTGTTCCAAAGCACTACTTATGGTGCTTGGTCTCGCAAGGCGATCACACACGTAGGCTGGGAACCGCTTATGGTTTTTGCTAGCATTTATTCTTGGACTTGCCATGCCCGCTGAAATACAAGACCCATGGTGCTATTGGGTAGATAATATGCTTGTCTGGGAGATAAGGTAAGTTTTTAATTCCATTTAGTGTCTGCTTATGTCCCAAGCAATTTAATTCTGTTAACCCCATAATGGGTGGAACTCTTATAGAGTTACGTCAGTTTTTATATTAGTATGTTTTAACCTTGTTTTGCAGATGTTCCAGAATTTCACGCGTTTCCATAGTATTTTTCTACCCTCTTTATTTAAATGCTTTGAGGACAAAGCATGCTTCTTGTTTGGGGGTGGGCATAGAAATACGTGTAATTAAGGCATCTATTAGGATATAGATATGTATAATATGCACTTGTTTTCTAGTTAAAATTTCAAAAATTCAAAAATATAAATAAATAAGTTATGCTATACACTTAGAAATATTGGTATTGTTTTCTTTCTCTATGCTCTTAACAATCTAGAAGTCTCACGTAGCTTTTGCATTAGAATAATTTTTAGAAACTTAGGTTAATATGTAGGTAATCATATTTGCATCTATCTATAAATATATTACATGAGTATCTATGATTGTTAGCAGTAAGTTTCTGAAATCTAGGCTAGAGTACTTATTCTACAAATCCCGTGAGAATATAGCCTAAAGCCTTATAAGAGTAAAATATTTGATAAATGACACAAGGGAGAAGTAAAATCTAGATAGAGAAATCACACGTCCACTTGCTTGATCACTAAACCATATCCTAAGCGAGAATTTCGGCCCTCTTTGGATCGATATAGCCAGAAATTCAAACCTATGAATTATTTTCCGCTAGTCGGCCCCTCGAGCCTTTCTTTAGCCTTTCATAAACCACAAATCATTTACCCTGTTAAAAAAACAAAATAAAATTAAATAAAATTAAAAAAAAAAAAAAAAAAAAAAAAAAAAAAAGAGAGAGAGAAAAGGAAACCTAACTACACCCAAGCCAAGAAATTCAAATTCAACTAAAATCTTCTCCAAACCATTACCACCACCAACCTAACTCCGAAAAATAGCCACCAATTCAAGTAACCACCACCACTACCGTTGTTTTTAGTTGTTTTTCTTCAAACTCGCCTCCCCCACAGTCTACAAAACCATTAGTTGTCTCAGAAACTTCAATGGCACTACTGACGAAGAATTTTGCTAGAGCACGCGTTTCGCCGACAAACGACCATTTTATTTTCTGACGCATTAAGAGGCATTGAACGCGGTTTGTGGTACTTGACCGAGGAGTTCTATCACTATGATTTGGTAGAATAGTTTTATAAAAAGCCGAGAATTGGAAGGGGATAGGATTTTCATAAAGTTAGGAGGAACCGGGGAGAAAAACGAGACGGTTGTTGGCGGCTCAGAGGAATTACGCTTTGAAAGCAACGATAACGACAATTCAGGAATCGATTATACCGGAGTTCCCGCTTTGATGAAGGATACCGTCTGGAGGGTGAATACAATCCGACATCTCATTGCGTTCGCCCCACCACCACGAGAACCAATCAACCGTCAGAACGGTGGATTGGTAGGAACGTCCTCGGGAAAGACAAAGTCAGTGATATCGGACTGTGGTACTTGACTGAGGAGTTCTATCACTATGATGTGGTAGAACAGTTTTATAAAAAGCGAGAATTGGAGGGGGATAGGATTTTTATAAAGGTAGCAGGAACGAGGAGGGAAGTAACGAGACAGTTGTTGGCTGAACTGTTAGGAATTATGCTTGAAAGCAACCTCGTAACGACAATTCAGGAATCCCAGTATACTGGAGTTCCTGCTTTGATGAAAGATACTGTCGTGGAGGGTGAATACAATCCGACATCTCATTGCGTCCGCCAGATCAATCACTCGAGAACCAATCAACCGGGTCAGAGCTCAGTGGATTGGTAGGAACGTCGGCCTGCAATGTCTGCACGTTCTCTGGATTTTGCAAACAAATAAGTATAATTTCTGCATCCTCGACTTAATGTTTAATGTGATTAGAGGAGTGGGAAAGACCTTGGCACCTCTTCCGTATTGATCACTAAGATCATGCTCTCTTTTAAAATTTGTCGCAAAAATCTGCTCATATTAAGATCAAATTGCATTCTAATGCAAGTATCTATACGGATTGCATCCAAGAGACGTGGCCGTTGTCTGAAGGAAAGGTTGTTGAGTCAGAGGATGAAAGGGAGGATATGACATGTCTGGATGACGATGCATTAGATAATTGTAGTTTTAATTTAGAACGCATGCAAGTGTTGCAAACTGGCTGCGTTGCGTTTATGGTATTTGTGAAGATATCCTAGATAGACAGATTATAGTTCGAAAAAAGCAAACGAACCTTCAGACGAGACTTGAAATGCTCGAAAAGGTTCAGGACGATATCTTGTCTAACATGGAAACTATCCACCAGCATCAACAAGCCCAGTATGCATTACTCAGGACTGGGAGGGAAGCACAGCGCTTGTTCCGAATAGAGATGCTACGACGCATGCCACCCGTGGAGGACTCTACTTCAGCGATCAGAGTCCGACATGCATGAGCGCCGCCGAACGACGTATGGTTCAAGCCATTCTCCATCCTGGGCAATCTCCATCTCGGGGTCCATCTTCATCACATAACTAGGGTTTCACCATCGGTTTGTGTTATTTATTATTTCATGATTTTTTTATTAGTTGGATTTTAATTCAGTTGTTAAATTTAAATATTAAGGTGTTTGTTTTATGTTGTGTGGTTTTAAATTTAAGTTTTAATATAATTTGTTATATGATCATCTAACATAAATTTGTCTTGGAGGAAAGGTTGAGAATTTGGCGATATCGGCATATCTATGAATTGTGTGGTGGTAGCATGAAATGTAGGAGAGTTTATAAGTTACTATTCTAAATCCAAAGATAAAAGATACCAGGATTTTTAGAAAATCAAGAAGATGGTTTGTTTCCGTTTTTGGGTTTGGAATCTTTCTATTTCCGGAAATTGCCTTTAAACAATTTGGCAACTTGCCGATTCGTTTTGGAAGCACAGAACCTATTTAAACCCCCTTCATTCTATACTAACAAACCACACTACACTCCACCGGTTGATAAGAGCCCAAAACTGTAGTTTTAACCCCTTAATAATCATACTTTTAGACCAATTATGTGAATAATAACTAAGAGTTAATACTGATTACGTGTTTTTATGCATTTCAGGCTTCAAAGTCCATTATGTGCAGAAATGTGCCACTTTAGCGAGATAAAGGAGCAATGGTTGATCGCTAAGGAGTTCTGTGATTAAAGGCCTTGATTCAAGAAGACAAAGCCTTTCTAAAACCCGGTCAAAGCTGAAAAGTCAAAGTTAACACGGGCAGAAACAGCACACAAAGTCAGCAGAACTTCCGAAGACCATATCTTTGGACTCAGACCTCGGAATTGGGTCTACCTTATGTCAAAACGACCGGCTCGGAAAGAGCTTTCCAATGGTCCAAGCCTTAACCCAATCAGAGGAGCAAAAGTGGACGAAACATCTATTGAAGCCAACTGCAGCTGAAGAGCCAATTTTGGACTAAAGAAATTGGGTTTTGGGCCTGATTCTCTGGCCCAAAACATGGCTCCAAGCCCATACACGATTTTTGGATCTTAAAGTATAAAAACAAAAGCTTAGCTCTTTGTTAATGGTAGATAGTTAGACCTAGATTAGAATTAGATTAGTTAGCCTCCATTAATGAGTTTTAGAACTTAGTTTAGAATTTCATTTCTTCTTTTAGATTAATTTCTTGAATCATTGAATATCATTCATAAGATAAATAAAATAGTTATTATTCTTGTCATTTAGATTTTTGTTATTTCAATCTATTAGATCTAGTTTTAATTATTGTTGTTTACCATTTCTTAGTTGTTAATTATAATTTAATTATTGTTTAATTTAGATTAGTAAATTTCGAATCTTGATATTATATACGTTTAGTTTAGATTCATATGGAAATGATTGCGGAATGATTCTCGGCTAAACCTCCATTAGAGAGGGTTGAAAAGCCTTGATGAAAGCTTGATTCCGATTATCGTAGAGTCGTCGTAATTTCTATTCCACTCTAGAAACGATTAATTCGCCATGAGAATGGGTTTAATCGTTCACATGCTAGTTATGAATAGGTAGAAATGTCATGTGTAATTAGGGATTAGGAAGAACCAATTGTTCTGCGTAGCAGTTCAATTCGGATTACGACAATTCGTCATTAGTGAGTTAAGTTGAGTTAAGGTGGAATCAATCCCCCCTAATTCCTTATTATAGAATCAACGTAGTATTTCCGTAGTTGAATCAATTATAGTTTGTATCTTGTAGGTAGTTTCATCGTTGTATAATTCCCCCTCGTAAAACTCTCATTAGACTTAAGACCGATTAGTTAAACTATGAAATCATTTCATGCTAGAGAACTAGGAGTGGAACGAATTTGTTACTCCACTCTATTTCGATATAATTGAGAGTAGAATCTTTGATAAATATAGACTCGTAATAAGTTTTAAGTTTACTTACGTTTTGAGAAACCATCGTTCAATTCGTAGGTAAACTATATTTTTATGTTTATCACGGTTGTTTTGGTACCCTATATTTGCGTTGTTGGAAAAATTACTTTGCCCTTGCTGGAATTGCGGAAGATTTTCTTGACGATAGGAATTGTAGTTCGCGGGTGGTCGTACAGGAACGTTGTTAACACCTGGAGGAGCTTGTTGTTCGACATGGGGAGCCCAAGCTAAATTCGGATGTTGTCGCCAAGGTCCATTAGGGATGTTGAAAGCACAAGCCTCTTCAGAAGATTAGGGAGGGCACTCGTATACCAAAGGATAATAAGAATCGGCGTGCTCAGGATTTAAGCAAAGAGGGCATGGGGAAGCGTTGGCAGCCATGACCTGTTTGGGTTTTTGTTCATTTACTTGTACCGAAATAGCATCGACCTTTTTGTTTAGGGACTCGATTAGATTTTTTAATTCCGGATCGGGTTTGACCTCGAACATAGACGTAACTTTGGCAGGAGTGTCTTTAGAAGATCTAGAAGAATCAGTGTTTCCCCAATGGGTGCTTCGTGAAGCCTGTTTCTCAAGAAAAGTGTATGCTACAGAATTTGTCCATAAAACAACCGCCGCTCATGATATCTAATGTTTCCTTTTGATGGTCAGAGAGACCATTAAAGAATGAATGGACTAATACAGCGGTGTTGAGTTGATGATGGGGACATTCGAGAAGCAGATTAGTAAATCTGCTCCATGCTTCCGAAAAGAATTCCTGCGGGTGCTGGCGAAAGAATTGAATCTTTTGAAGCATTTCTGTAGTTTTCTTCGAAAGTATAGAACTTTATCATGAATGCTTGTATGAGTTTGGCCCATGTGTCAATGGATTGGGCTTTGTCCGGGCGAGCCAAACCGCTTTATCGAGCTAAGGTGAAGGGGAAACAACCTAAGCAAGACTTGTTCGTTGGTAACTGTCGGATGGCGGAAAGTGGTGACTACTTGTTGCATCCGACGAAGATGATTGTACGGTTTTTCATGGTCTAAACCATGGTAAACAGGTAACAAACTGAAAATATTTGGCGGAATGCGAAAATCACCTACAATCGCATCGAGTTTAATGTAGGAAGCAGGTCCTTCCTGTAAGGCAGTATAGAAATCCGAAAGGGGTTTCTCGACTGTGAGATTTTCCTCAACCATAATTAAAGGAGATAATGGCAACGGAGATGTTTGACGAGGTTGATTTACGAAGGAGGAACTATATCTAGGAGATAACATAAACAGTTGTTTCTTGTATTTTCGACGACGATATGTAAGTTCTAATTCCTTATGTTTACCAGACCGTAGTCTCATACAAATATAAATTTTAATTTAAGGCTCATAAGGAACGAATAATGACTGGAGGTTTTAGAATTTAGGAAGGCGGGAGTTGAAGCACATCTTCCTGAGCTGTTGCTAACTCGAGCAGGTAAGCTAGGATAACGTGTGAATATTCCAGCAACCAGGTCACCTGAGAGGATTGAGGGCGGTTGTCTGTGCTAGAACGTTCCTTAATTAGACAACCTCAATCTTTTGAGTTTCCTAGACACTGATGGAATAGGATGATGATTTATGATGGTGTATTATGCGGGGTATTATTAAGATTATTAAGATGAAATTTTTAATTACTATGATTTTTTTTTTTTACGTAATTAATGTATTATGGAGACGTGATTACGAAATATGCAATTAAAACAATAGATGCCAAAATAGAAACTAACTAACATATACTAGTTTACACAGAAAGTCTACACAAGCAAATCTATATTACTTATACGTGTAACTATATGTAAGTTATATGTGAGCTAGGGGAATGTCAAGAATGAACTCATGCAATTGAATACCGCGTACGTGAATTGAAGTAACATACACATACAAAAATATTCTAAGTAGGTGGTTTGAAGCTACGCATATATCCAAATATATTCGAATCATATTAATTGTGTTAACGTGAATATGTAATGACGAACCACCTTTACATGCAAGGAGTTCTCATGCCAACATACAAATATACGAGGTAAAACAGGTTATAGCAAATAATATCCTCAACAAAGTTTGAGGAGTTTAAGAGTTTGAAACCCTCAAGGCCCCCGATTCCTCGTATAGCGATCGACTAACTCCCGAGCTTATGCTTACTAGAAAAACAGGACCAGAGAGTCCAAAAGAGTACTGAAAAGGAAAGTGGCATGTACCTGAAAATCGGAGTGTTGATACTCTAGATTAGTCTCGCGTGCTACTAATTCAGTCTCGTCCGAGACTCTTTTGTCTGTTCAGTACTTCAAATTCCTACGGAGTACTTAGACTGTGCTAATGAAAATAAACAAAACTTGGTTCACAGATATTTGTTAGTAGAAAAAGTTAGGGTAAAGAGTTACGTAACTCGTTAGTATTGTAACAGAAATGAAAATTAAAAAGATGAGGAGGTAGGGGAGGGGGCTTTTATGGATGTATTCCAATTATTACGTTAAGTCCAGAGTCCTTCGGCGTGCAGCGGCGCCATTTGATTAACACGCATTTTATTTCACGTTTATTGGTTTTCTTGATTAATTAAGTCCGAGGTCCATAGTCCGAAGTCCGAAGTCCAAAGACCAAAGTTCCGAGTCCAAAGTCCGTATAGTCGTACGTTTTCGTCAAGTTACCTTACTCACGTGGGTTTGGTAGGATAGGTCGAGTAAGGGATCGTCCATACCTTAGGGCTCGAAAAAGGTTCACAACTGGAATTACAACTTTTGGTGAGTAGGATTTTTAGGTTTTTTTTTAGTTGGTTTAATTAATTTTACGGTAATGCAATTAATGTAAATTACTACGGTGATTTTGATGTAGGTAAATAAAGATAGAGAAACAGGGAGAGAGTTAATCATGCTCATGCAAGAATCGTTTTTCAACAGTTTACTACCACATCACTACATCTCTAATTCGTCTCGTGTTCGGAGACGACATCGAGTATTGATCACTAGCGCATGCCCACATCTCTAGGTCGCATTGCACTAGCATAAGGAGTTTAACTAATATCTCATCTCTGGTATATTATTTCAGCTCCTAGCTCGATTTCACATCATCAGCCGACAAATTGGAGAGTCGCCCGACACCGAGAGTCGCGTCGCCAGACATTTTGGTTACGCGACGAGGCTGCTCGAGCATCGGCCTCAAATTGGTACAGTCTCCATTTTTTTGGGACCGGATGTCTAATCTATGCCTAAATCCTAAGTAGTGATTCTAGAATATTAACGAGTCAATCTAGATTTTCACACGAGCAGCATAACCCTCCCCCTGAGGGGGGGGATTAGCTCATGGTCATAGAAGGAATAATAAAACTTGCTGTATACATTAAGTAAATAAATGCAGGACAGGAATTAAACTAGAAAAGAAATGACTGTTATTAAGGGTAAAATAACTCACAGTATTTAAGCTACTGGAATGAAAATGACAGAATGTAAGTACTGAAAGAAAACGAACTAAGCTAAGCTAATGCTAAAGCATGAAAATGCTGAAGGGGAAATAATGAAGGTGACCCCCTCATATATATAGGTGGATGTCTTGTGAAGCCTTAATTGAGTTTTGTTCGTTAGCTAATTGATTTGTTCAAAACTTTGAGGTTTTGTTTTCATCTGTTATAACTTTTGTCTTTTACTTATTAAGTTTTCGTCCTTTTATGTTTTGTTTTCGTCTTTTAGCCCAATTCAATTCAAACATTGAATTGGTACGTGTCTTTCCTCTTGCAAGGTGGCACCAAATTGAACCCATCACTTGCCACCTGCCTATGCTGACTCGTCATGCCTTTGGGTCCGCAGAGTGGGTCCACTTAGTGTGTCCAGTGGCGGAGCCGATTTTGGCATTTTTACGACTTTCTGTCCTTGCGCAGAGTTCGTCGCCCGGGTCGCCACTACAACAAATATGACATATGACATCACTAATTTTAGATCACTTTCAGCGAAGTGATGTCATATGAAAACTATGACATCACTTTTCTCAATATGTGATGTAATAATTAACACAATTTTTTTTTAACATCACTTATTTGAAAGGCTGATTTAGTAGAGTTGTACAACATCATTTTAATAAGTGATGTCGTAATAGTGATATAGTAACACTTTTTACGTCCTCGCCGTGTCACTTATAAAGTGATGTAATATCTATGTATTCAACATCACTTTAAAAGTGTTGTCACTCACCGTGTCACTTATAAAGTGATGTAATATCTATGTATTCAACATCACTTTAAGAGTGATTTTGCGAAATTTTTGAAATCACTTGTGATGTGACTTCCGTAAGTGTTATTAATGATATACCTATTAATTATTAAGTTAATTAGTTAGAAAAACAATCGAAAAAAAAAATTAGGTTAAATAGAAATGAAATAGGCGCGTGATTGGTTTGCTAGACCAAGGTCCAAATTATTGAATTCGGTGAATATTTCGATGTACCCAAAAACTGATATATATATCAAATATATCGAAAATATCGTCTTTTTGTTGACCAGTCAAAATTTTGTTTTGTATGTTGATATATCAAAAATATCGCCGATTATATCGAAATCTTGTCAATATATCGGTCAAAGTCAACAATATCACCAAAGTCAATACTTTATATCGATATATCAGATATATCGGTCGATATATATCATTATATCGAAATTGCAATATATATTGGGAAAAAAATAATTCAATATTTAGTTGAGATATATCGAATATTTTTATATCGGTGTACCAAAAAAACGAGATATATCGGAGATATCTCCGATATATGGGTGATATTTTGGGCCTTCTTAGACATGCCGAGAAATAAAGAAATAAAAGACCGCGGTTTTCTACTCAATATATTTTGGTTTCCCTTTAGAACTGGTTTGCTCGACTAGCATTAAACCAAAATTAGAAATAAAAAACCGCGAATTTGATACTGGAAATTTTGGTTTCGCGCGCTGAGAGAACTTGGTATAAGTTATACTTAGGGCAAACTGTTATGGGAAAAGCTAGAAAGTCGGCTGAAAATTATTGTGAAGCAGGTTTGTTTCTTCTTCCTTTCTTCCTCCCCTCTTGATTTTCTTCTCATATATCAGTTTGAAACTAACTAATTTATACCTTGTTTTCACGATTTCTTAAAAAAAAAGAATCTTCTTTTTCAGTTACACGTGAGCGAAGGAAGAACAAAAAAACGGGTTCCTTTTTTTTCTCTCCCTCTCTCCATACTTTCGATTTCTGATGTTTTTATTCAATATAGTTGTGTTTGTCTGGTGGGTGCTAAATTTTTACCATTTTTCAATTGGGTGTTTTTCTACTTGTGAATCGGCATGGCCTCTTTAAGATTTCTCGATATGTTTATTGAATTATTATTGTGATTTGTTGTGTTCAGTTCGTCTTTATGATTAATTGTTTGGGATTGTTTGGCTGCAATCTTTTGGATTGCACTTGTTTATGGATAAGTTTCTGGGATGGTTTGTAGAGAGAAAGTAGTTTTTTTGTGTGTGGAATTGGGCATGATGATACTGCAATGGTGATACTTGCTGTCTAGATGGTAGTCATGGAGTCTGGTTTTACAAGTTGCAAGATAACTCATGGTTTGGGTTTGAGGTCTATCGACATTGTTTAGTAGTCTGCATGGTGTGTTTCTGGCTGGTCATCTTTCCGACCGCCTCTCAGATGAAAAGGAAATTATTGCCAAAGTGCCAAGGAAACGATAAGCCTTGGGCTAAATTCGTGACCTTGGGAGCTAATTAAAGCCATAGTTTGTGACTGGAGTGAGCTATCATGTAAAAGAACACAGAAGTCGCCATAACATCCAACTAAATATTATTCTTCATAAATTAGCATCAAACTGCCCGACCTTTATTATATAGAGGTACCTTGTCCTTTAAAATGATTTTTTTTTCTTGCTTTTTGATAATCTAGCGTTACTGCTGAGGTTCTGTAACACATACTACTGCCTTCTTAAAAAGGTTGGACCATTTATCCTTAAAATTGAGTGTTGTTACAGACAAATATAGATAATTACACTCTAAATTGGCCATGTCCAGATAGAAAAAGGATAATAATTAAGGCTATATGTCGATCGATGCAACAAATCCAAGACTGATGATCGAAGATTTATATATCATGATTGGACATCCAACTAGGTTTGGCACCCTAGAGCGTGCAACATGATTAACACAATTTCCTTGGAAATATAACCTCTAGACAAACTAAATATACTAGTGTTACCAAGGGGATACTACCCTGTTGGTGGAGTTCCAAGAATGAATACAAATTTCATAATCGAAACAATTGAAAAAATAATATTTCGGCAGTTCATCCAACACTATGTATAATGTGTTGAGGATCTTAAGTACAAATATCAGTTTTCTTAATATTTACGGAATATATGGTTAATAGGACTACTAAGATAAAAAAAATTAAAAAGTTGAAATTGAACTCACCAAAGGCTAGGATGGCGGAAGTCCCAAGGATACGGAATTTAAAAGTTGAAATCGAACTCACCAAAGGCTAGGGTGGTGCCCGAAGTGCCAAGGATACGGAATGCACCGCTCCAATGATACCTGGTCCGAAAGTTGGCTGAGGATTATTTCACTTCCAACCGCAACATAATTGTTCCTTAGGTATAGCAGTAATGAAACAACAAGAAGTCGTCCCCAAAGATTCTTTTTTTCGCGACAAGGCAAGACTCCATATAATGGTTCTTGCAGGCCAACACTTTTAACTCCGCCTTTGTAAAGTTGTCGCTAGCTTTACAATGCGGTCCCAAGCCCGATAAAGGAGGAGGGTAAAGGGAAGAGTATAGGGTATTGCAATTAAAATTCTTTTAAAATATATCAAAGTTTGGGAGTGAAGCGGATGATCTACTCACTTGTAACACGGTATTTATTTCACTTTTTTATTTCCTTTTATGTCGAACCAAATACACGTTACTCATTAGTTCTAACTACTACTTGATAATTTTTAGGAATTAGTTTGATAATTACGGTTTTCATTATTTGATTGTTCATTTGTATTTGTGCTTAATAGGGAGTCGAAGTTGTCGATGTACAAAACTTTGCTTGGGAGTCGAGGCTTTCAAAAGTATGAACATGGATTTTCCCGAACCTTGAGTGTGCATGTTTTGTTTTGTCACGTGGGCTTTATAAGTCGCCGCCCTCCTCACGGGAACTTTTATTCGAATGTGAAGCGTAGAGAGTTTCAAAAAATCACATTTTATCGGGTTTCTTCTATCATTCAAACTAATTCTATGGTTCCGATTGCTAGTATTGTTGATCTATTCTAAATATATCAAGGTATGCAATTTGTCTTGTTAGGATCTCCCGATATCATGGCAACATATAGTTGTCGAATTGAAGCTGATAAATAGAAAGCGATGACGATATGTGAAAGTAGACCTCTTTATATGGCATACTTGTAGTCACCATGTTTGCTCCACAGAGAGACAGTTCTACCCACCCTCCCCCTTATTTTTTCATTTTAGAATCATGTCCATCTTATAAGAGGAGTTGGTGCTTAAAGCAGCCTCACATCTATAAAACTTTAGTGTTTTGCCTTTCTACTCTACAGTTGTCGCCTCAAAAAGACTTGCATGCTAGTATTAGAAAGAGACCAAATAACCTTTTGGTTACCATAATTTCCTTTTTCCCATATATTTCATTGATAATATCCAAATAGTCTTATTATTCGCCGTTAATCTTTAAACTATCCAACCGGGGACGGGTTACTTTTTTTATACACTAAATTGACTGTTTATGTACTCAAAGTCATGTTAATAACTTTTGTACTTGATCTATTCAGGGATATCACTAAAGGGACATCCGTTAAGAAAAAAGAAGAAATTTTGAAACTCTGGCTGCTTCGATTACATAGACACAAAGGATGTGAGGTATGAATGCCAATATGTGTTACTAGGCTTCCATTCTTTCTATTGGTGAAATATTTGAACCATTGATTTGATCTAATAAGATGGCCTTACTAAGTCTTTTATGAAGTCGGGTGATTTTGGTGGTCCATAGGGTAATGATAGGTAATGCGTGGAATGTTCTTTGGGCGACCTCCGGGTGAGAATCTTGAGATTGATGGTCTGGCTTTGTTTGGAAGAACCTGCAGACATGTACATTCTCGGGTGAGTCTTCCTTGTGTTGTGAATCCGTAGGCGGTTCTAATTTCTCGAGACCTAGCATCCATCCGTTTGAAGTAAGCCCTGAAAAGTGGATTCCCAGCTTCTATGAAGATAATATGTTATAGTGTTAATGAGGCCGAAAGCAATCTTCTCTTTTCTTGTCGCACATCACTTTCGGCACAACAGGTAAAAGGTCCTATTCCTTTGCATGACCTTTTATTGTGCCAATTTCTTGGTTCCTACCTCTTACCACTTCGGTTGATCCAATTCATCTAGGAAAAATACTAGGATCATGCTATGTTCTTCAGATTTTATTCGTTTTTGAGTATGGTCGGTGTCATCAATAGTTTACCTTCACGCTTGTGGTTGTCTGTTTTTGTCGACCTCCAATTGTCACATTCTGCATCAATCCGAACGCGTCGATCATAAAACTCTAAAGAGCACTCTTCAAGATTATTCAAAACAGGTTGAGTTATATTATTGCTAACGGCGTGTCAAGAAGAAAGTTCGAGAGAAAAAAGAGAAACGTTTAATTAGTTCCGCGCCTCTCTCTCACTACCAGGACACTTCCCCACCCTTGGTGGGCTTAACGAAGTGTCCCACCTATTGAATGACTCACGCCAGAACTCGGGATTTTCATGACTATCCTGGTCGGAAGTATATCCGTCGATGAAGTATATCTTGTTTACTACATGACTATCCCGTTTACATGAAAACCTTTCGGATACAACTTATTTTCTATAAAACGAAGAAGTTGTAAATTACGATTAACTTAGCATATCTGAAAAATCGGGAAAGGGGTCCCGGGTTGTGAAACCGTAACAACATATTAGGGATTGTATCTTTGTTAAAAGCATAAGGCAAAGCTACCGACCCCTAAACAAAACACCTTAGGCCCCTACTTTTGACCCGTTTAACCATCAGATTTTGATTGGAAAAAAAAAACACACGATGGGGTTTAAAGGTTATAGGATCGGGGTCCTTTTTCAATAGAAAATGTGCTCCCCCCCCCCACCACCACCACCAAATAAATAAAAAATAAAAAATCTGATTTATAGGCACTATGCTGCGGTGTTGCGACTGTGCTAGGACTGTGGGAAGCGCTACTAGTGAGAGGCGAGGCAAGGTGGTGACGTTGGTGTTCGAAAAATATGGGTTTCAATGCTTTGATGGTGCCTTAGCATAGATGGGGTGCAAATTAACCACCAATCCATTTGAGCTTCATTAGGCTCCTAGCTTAAGGAAATGGTGCAGTATTTGTTGTCTTGGTCCGGAAATGTACCTCCTACTTAATTTTGACTAATCTATATAAAAACGCGAGTGGCAAATTATATATAAGCGTGGGTTGCATTTTTTTTTTGAGAAGATTATATAAAATGGTGGATTAACAAATGAGGGTAAATGATGTGTAAATGCAACTTTAGGTCCTATATTGAAGTTTCCAATGCCAAGGTAAGCATGTAATAGGTGAATGATTTTCATGCTAAAATGATAACATTTGAGTTGGTTCTCAACAATTTTGACAAATTTTCTGCTGCTTTAGTTTGCTCCACTTGCAACTTTTCTTGTTTTGAAAATATGCTTGTAATAACAATTTTATTGTTTTGGATTTCGGGCACTTGGAAGTGGAAACTTCTCTCGAATATGAAGTGTGACAAGTGATCTTATGTTTTCGGGTTTGTCAAATTTGACTTCTTTGTCCTTTAAAAAGAACAATGCCATCACTTTGCTCAAGGTATCGTGCCTTGAAACCTATCGAGCTTGAGAAATCTTGACCTTGAGCGATGCTCCGGTATTCATGGTGGACTGGTTCATCTTAAAGGTAGGCACGTAATTACATTTATGCTAAGAATGCCTACCTGTTCCAAGCCCTATAATATTATTTATTTTCTTTTCGTTTCATAAAAGATAAATTTATTGATATAAGTCATATAACCTAGAATATTACATCAATTATGTGAGACATTAGCAAGTCGCTAAAACAAAAGGCGGAAACCGGATACACTCAAAAAGAAAACCCCACCTAGACTCTTAGCATAGACAACCGATTCTCCCCGAGCAGTCCCACTACCCCAACCCTAAGGCTCATCATCATCATTTGCCGTCCCCGCCCCAAGAATGCACCACTCACCACCGAACTTTGATCTACCCAGTTTCGGCTTTAATGCTGTTTAAAAGACCATACACGATAGAGAATATTTTTGATGCTTACAAGTACAGGTTTTGTTGATGAATGGAGAATCTTTGAGTTGGATCGATTGGCATGAAGATGCGCTTGACTATTGTCGTTGTTGAGGAATAGGAGTAGTATGATATAGTGCGTGGTTTTAGTCCCACATTGAGTAGGTAATAATTGTAGTATGTCTACTCTCATATATTAGCAGAGTGAGTCCCATGTAATTATTTACCCTATGTAGATTTTAACTTGGTATCGGTGTCCTAGGGTTACGGTTGGGGATTCATGTTTTTTTCGGTCATTGGCCGACAAATCCGCAACCGATTGGTGATCACAATTTTAAATCGGGTCTATTAGGGTTATATTTCTCGATGGTTTTGGTGCCGTGGTTTTGTCTTTTGCTACTTCTTGTGGTCTAAAGTCTGCACACCTTGCCACCTTGGCAACATGTTTTGATTGATGTTGGTTTACAATTATCATGGGATTTTGTCGGCATGATCCGTTGTTCTCGAATCCGCTTTCTCCCCGTTAATCTTCTACTAATTTCTTTGGTGATACGTTGATGTCATCTTGGTTCACCATGGCTGAAACCTTGGTAATGACCATCTTAATGTGCTTAGAGAAAAAGAAAAAGAAAATATGGAGTTGTTGCTCTTGTGTGTTTTGTGGTCGTGGGTTGTGATAGAATACTCTCTTATGAACACTTTTTTTGCTGGAAATTTCTAAGGTTCGAGCTTGTTTTAGTGAGCCCTCTTTTATTTTGATTGATATGGTAAGAGCTATTTTACCTGGACATTACTTTAAAATTATCCGTCCCATGTATCATCCGTGTCGATATCGTATCTCACGTGTCCATGTCGAAAGCACGCACGACCAACACACCGCATGTGATATATCTCAAATGTGAATGGAGACTCATTATACAAGTTGCAAATGTAATGCGGTCTTTGTTTTATACAAGTTGTTTTGTAATCTTTACCACAATGTCAATGTACTATTTTTGAAATTGTGAATATACTTTCTCTCTGTCTGCTCAGGTGAAAGGACTTTTCTTTGTGTTGACAAAGCTAGATTTGATGGACAAGGGAACAAATGCCGCTTGATGTAAGTATTAAGATCCTTTTCATTGTGAACGTCCATTAACCGCACAAAGTAGAACTCTTTTGGTCATATTTTGAATTTTTCACTAAAATTCTTTCTCCCAAAGACTTCATATTTGTTGAAGTTATCGGGTGAAGTTTCTCCCAACACTTCAGATTTGTTGAAGTTACGGTGAAGAATAATTTCTTTATCTCTTGGATTTTAATATATCTTTGATTAAAGATACAACACTTCTTTATTCATATTTGTTTTAGCTTATTTTGCTCCTCTCCTATTACCTTGCTTGGGGTGCTTCTACTTTGTTGGATTGACTCGAAACATATGTATTTGTTTGTTTTATTGGTGAAACCAAAAGGTTCTTGAAGGAAGAGCATATAGGCTGCAACATCCTTGGGTAGGAGTTGTGAATCGCTCTCGGGCCGATATCAATAGAAATGTGGACATGATTGCTTTTGGGCGTAGGGGCCTTGAATACTTTGCAAGTAGTCCCCGATAACGCACAATTTAGCAAGTAAAATGGGTCCAGAATATCTCGCAAAACTTCTGTCAAAGGTAAGATACTAATAAGTTTTGTTTCCCTTTATCGATTATATGGTTCTGCGTAGAAAGGATATGATACACTTGGATGGTATCATGAATATGGAAACTCATTTTTGTACTTTTATGTTTTGCAGCACTTGGAGGCAGTTATTAGGGCACGCATACCAAATATCACATCCTTGATTAACAAAACCATTGATGAACTTGAATCTGAGATGGACCACCTTGGCAGGCCTATTGCTCTTGACGCAGGGGTATGAACAATGTTATCTCATGTTTGTCTTGTAGTGACTTTTGTGTTCACTGATCTAGTTATCTGTATAATAGAGTTTTGAGTTCTTAGATCTAGCTATATCTATGAGAGTTCTATGAGGCTTACAACAAGTTCTATGAGGCTTTCTCCAAGAACCTGAAACTTGGCATCCATGAGGACTCCCAGAACAGAACCAAGCTTGCTGAATTGCTCAGGTATCACTCGACCAAGAGTGGTGATGAGTTGACTAGTTTGAAGGATTATGTGACTAGGATGAAGGAAGGCCAGAATGACATCTATTACATCACTGGTGAAAGCAAGAAGGCTGTGGAGAACTCTCCTTTCCTTAAGAAGCTCAAGAAGAAGGGTATTGAGGTCTTGTACATGGTTGATGCTATTGATGAGTATGTTGTGGGTCAGTTAAAGGAATTTGAAGGCAAAAAGCTTGTCTCTGCCACAAAGGAAGGTCTGAAGCTAGATGAGAGTGAGGACGAGAAAAAGAAGAAAGAGGAACTAAAGGAAAAGTTTGAGGGTCTCTGCAAGGTGATCAAGGATGTTCTAGGTGACAAGGTCGAGAAGGTGATTGTCTCGACCGTGTTGTGGATTCTCCCCGCTGTTTGGTGGATGGTGAGTATGGTCGGACAGCTAACATGGAGAGGATCATGAAGGCTCGGGCTCTCGTGGATTCAAGCATGGTCGGGCTACATGTCTAGCAAGAAGACCATGGAGATCAACCCTGAAAATTCTATCATGGAAGAGCCGAGGAAGAGGGTCGATCTTTGATAAGAATGACAAGTCGGGTTAAAGATTTGGTTCTGTTCTTTGTTTGAAACTGCCATTCTCACTTCGGGTTCAGTCTTGATGAGCCCAATACTTTCGACAACAGGATTCACAGGGGATGCTAAAGTTGGGTCCGAGCATTGACGAGGGCAAGCATTGATAATCGGTTTCCAGACGACGACATGCCCACCATTGGAGGATGTTGATGCCGAGGGAAGCAAGATGGAGGAAGTTGATTAAGTCTTCACCTATCTCATTTTAGTACTTGACATTTAGTATATTTGGGGTATTTGGTAGTGTTTTTATTTATGTTGAGTGTTGAAACTTGAAACAATAGTCTCAATGGTAGTGATTTTGGATGGTCTGTAAGTTGTTTCATCATGTCGGTTGTAGGTTTTGGATGGTTATTTTGCTACTCTGACAATTTTATATGCTAGTATACAGTGTTTGTCTAAAATCTATCTTATATCTATGAGAGTTCAAGTTCATAACCAAATTTGCTACAACTTTACCTTGCAGGCTCATTTATATACTATCTTGGAACTTTGTTGGGCATTTGACCAAATTTTCAAGGAACATCTAGATGGAGGGTAAGCCCTTCTCAAAAGCTTTGATCTTCCCTCTATTTAACCTAGCCCCATGTCCCCAATCGCTGATTTTAAGTAGACCAAATAAGAGTTTTTATTTTTTTCATTAATCAAACTTTTCTTTATGATGCAAAGTAGAAGGAAGACGAGTTCATATTTCCAAATATATTTGAGAGACCAATTCCATCTATCTTAAGGGACTACAGTGCACCTATTTGTCTTGATTCTGATCTCACTCAAAGTGACATGCTTTTCTACTTTAGCATGATTCGGATGAATTTAATCGGTATGTCTTGTCTATTACCCTTTTATTGATATTGTCGAAATACATAATATGTTAAAACAAAGCACATTGTGATGGGTATATATGTGTTATATAGTTGGGAGGCGGAGGACAAGTCTTGGCGGGAAGCTTATGCTTAACTTAGTCACCGACTTTCAAAAAAAACAAATCACCGGTTTTGAACCCAGAATTTTTACATGGACTCAAAAGTCTTCTATCCGACTCCAACTTGGATAAAGTCGAGTAGAACGATTATTTTTGATTTAATAGAGTTTTTGTCAAACCCATATATATTTACTAGCATTGTGGAACATCTCCCTCGGGCGGATTTGGGCCTTCCTCTTAGAATTCTAACAGTTGTATAGTTGCATACCAATGACCGAGGCACAGATATCTGTTTCTCTGGGTAGTTTATTCTTCATAAACTGAATTGTTTCAAGTTGATTCTTGCCAAACAGATGAATGAACTAAATCCACTAAAAATTTCTACATCATGAAACTTTTTGTGTATAAAACAGATGATATTGGCTCCCCATTCTACATCGTCCGAGAGTTGTTAGTCATGGTGTTTTATGCTTTAGGAGATGGAAAACGGCCTTTTTCTCGACGGATGGGTGCTATCTCTCTGAATGCCTTCTTGGATTGGCTTTTTGTGTCCAGGTTCTGCTTTGGCGCACGAGGACTGGTATGATACATTTTTACTTGATGGGGGCATTGAGAGCCTATTGTGTGAAGTTGTGTTAGTATATTTAGAGTCCTAACGAAGTCACTTTCACTGTTAAGGCACTTTCTACATCTTTGGTTACTTCTTTGTCAGCTTTGGCGCTCTTCACTCTCCTCTCAAGAAAACTTAACCAAGCTGGACCTGCAGGACTGTTCGACGCGACAGCACTGGTTCACCCTCTCTTGCATAGAAAGTTACTGCTAAAATAGGTAGATCCATATTGATTTCTCATCAAAACAAAGTACATCTTTGTCAGTCTTACAAGCTGGAATAAGTTACAATGCAGGACTGTTACTCATTAGTTCTAACTACTACTTGATAATTTTTAGGAATTCATCGCAAAGGTGCTTACTCTTCCTGGAGATGGGGAGATCATGGATATGATGGAGGTTGCAAATCCCGATGTTGTTCATCTTTGTCATTTCATCGTGAAACTTCTTGCTTCGGAAATGAAAGCTGAATTTCTTAGCACAGTATGACATCTTCAAATATAAATATATGTTAAATCAAAATAGTATTTGCTTTTATTGTTCTTATTCTCTATTCATTTGGTCTTCCTCGCTTCATTTAACGCATCACATGTTCTAGGTTGAAAATAATAGGAGTATTGAGCCTTACATCTTTGACCATGCTAATATCTCCGCATCGTGCTTTGAAGAATATTTCTCTTGGTGACTCTCCAAGGGTTTTGTTTGTGTAAGATGGATGCAGGAAAACTTGTTATGCTATCAAGTACATTATCTGACTGCCTGGTTTTGTTCCTTGTATAGCCTATCTTGCTTCTCATGAAGATCCAGACATTGTCAAACTATTCTTGCATGAGTACAAGTCTGCATTGATTTTCTAGTACAATGTTTCGTACTGTAGAAAAAAGAAAACAGAGTGGTTGGTTAGGCTGTGATAGGTTCTTAGATTAAATTGATTGCATCAAGTCAGGCTGTGATAGGTTCTTGGTTGGGTGATTGTGTTCTCTTTGGCTCAGTTCGGTACTGCAGATTAGATTTTGTTGGTTTATGTTGGCTCGTTACAATTTTTTGTATTTAGTGTAATATTTGTAATTGGAGATGATATTTGTGTGATGAATGTGATTTTAAGATACGTTTAATCTTTATTTGATGATAAATGACTAGGAAAATGGTATTATATTGGGATGATATTGGCAATTTTATTTTATTTTATTTTTATTATTTTATTTATTTATTTTTTAATTATTTTGATAAATGGGACATCACTTTTAAAGTGATGTATAGAGTTATTTCACATCACTTTACAAGTAATTTAGAATCTGAATGAGACGTCACTTCCTAAGTGATGTTAATCGGCCTTATTGATTTCACTTAAAAAGTGATGTTAAACGTTATAACATCACTTGTGGACATCGATTAAAAAGTGATGTAACGTTATAACATCACTTGTGGACATCGATTAAAAAGTGATGCAAAGTTATAACATCACTTGTGGACATCAATTAAAAAGTGATGTGAAGTAACATCACTTATGGACATCGTTTAAAAAGTGATGTGGAAAACCCTGACTTTTCACGTCGCCACCAGTTACATCACTTGCAAAAGTGACGTCGTATATTTTTGACATCACTTATGGAGTGATTTTAAATGTCTTTTCTGTTGTAGTGCGCTATGGCAGCTTCACTAGCCAACGTCGGCATCTAGATTTATCCGATTTGAGCTTCGGAAGTTTGCTGCTTCTTTATAAGTGGACCCGTTCTGCACTGGTTTTGTTCTTTTAGAAACTTCGGCTCTAGTCAGGCTTTGTTGGGCTTCACGGGGGTTGAGTGGGAAACTTCAAATATTCCAGTATTCCCGTACTTCGATGCATGTTTTATCATTATATTTATTTTAATTGCGGAAACCTGCAAAAGTACGAAAATATAATTATTACATGATTATTAAACACATAATCGACCAAAATGCTATGTCTCTCGGGGGTTTAATATTACAGTTTTGGGTGCTTATCATTGGGTGTTATGCTGTGTGATGGAGCTTAGTGTTATGCTGTGTGAAATGATGGATTTTGGTGTTGCAAACATGCATAAACAAATTGGTATATGTTTGGAGTTTGGTGTTCTTACTTCTGTATATGTTTGGACGCGGTGAAAAAACTCTTTTGTACAGGTGGCCCACATATAAAAGGGCCTGAGAAACCATTTTTTTTTTATACAATGAAAATTCATTAGTAACGGATACAAAACCGTTAGCAATAAAAAAAAAATTATACAAAGAAAATTCGTTAGTAACGGATACAAAACCGTTAGCAATAAAAAAAATTTATACAAAGAAAATTTGTTAGTAATGGATACAGAACCGTTAGCAACAAAAAATCAAAGTAGAATACACAAATTTGGTAACCGTTACTAATAATTTCTAACAGTTACATATCCATTACTGAAATTAATTTTAGTGACACTTTATAACCGTTAGTAAATTTTATAACGGATAATAAGCATTACATATATCCGTTACTAATATTTGTCACGCTTTTGTGTCAACGCAAGATAACCGTTACTAATATTTTTTGTAACGGATGTATATCCGTTACAAATAAGTTGTTATGGTGTAGTGGTAGGCTTGATTACACTCAAATGAACTTGGATGATGACCAAGACACCCAAGAACAAGTACCTTCCTCTGAAAATTACTTGGATGAGGATGCCCTGCACAATATTTTCAATCCAATGGCAAGCCTTCGATTTATTCACAAAGGCATGCGGGAACAGAATGCACGTCATGAAAGCATCATCACAGATCTTCTGGACTTTCAGGAATGCCAATCGATGAATGACGTTGAACAGGAGGAGATCTTGGAAAAGCACTCACAGAACTTGGAAAATCATGCTCTCCTACAAGAGAACCAAACCATGATATCCGCAAATTAAGGGGAACTTCAGAACCAGCTAGCCCAGCAGATTGCTCAACTCAACAGTCTTGTGCACAATCTGTTGACACCTAATAATCGTCATCCTCACCCGATCATTTTCCTCGTTTACAAAAATTAGATTTTTCGTTTTTTCTTAGGAGTGTTTATCTCTTAGTCAAACTCTTTTGTCCTTTTGTGTTTTCTCTTGTTAAGTAGTAGTTAAGGTTAGTGTACCCATTACGTTGTAATAATTCTCATTGTTATCAATAAACTACCATTTCCAGACAAATTTTAAAGTATTGTTTTAAAATTGTTAGTAGGAGGGCCTTATCTTCTTCCATACTCTTTCATCCATCTCGATAGACTTTCTTGGACTCTTCTATTTGTTCCACTTTATCATCAGGCGTGGAGGACATATTTGACTCCCTTGCGTTGGGACCTTCTCGTTGCTTCACGCAACGTAACTATTTCTTTCTGGACTTCTCATCACACGGATTGATAGTCTGTCAGGATTCCCTACTATAATTCATGCCTCTCTCTACTCCATCAAAGATCATATTCATCAAACATTGCAACACCTAAAATCGAGCAATCATTGCAGGCTATGATGGACTCCCCTGCTTATAGACTTCACTTCCGTGATTACATCACTGACATCGGGTGGTCTTCCCTAGTTCTTCAACCTGACCAAACTTATTCTCCAAGTTTGGCTGCATATTTTTATGCCAATATGGAAGACACACTAACATTCAACCATGCACAAGGGTTCTTCCTAGATGGGTTCACGATCACAGTTGGTGGCACACAACATATCTTCTCTGAGCCAATGATTGCCCTAACTTTGGATCTTCCTTATCACGAGCCTGCGACAACATGGTAATACATCAACCAGAACTCATATCGTTCCTTTTTGTGGCCTCATTTTCGCTAGACATATGGTGATGGCCTCGCACGGACAGACGAAGGAGCTGCACCTGCCAGATGGCCAGTGACCACCATTCTCTTAGCAAGCATAACCATGAACGTGGGAAATGCGATATTATTTGTACTTCTAAACATCATGGGAGATTGGCATTTTTCTACTGCCAATGACACTGCATGTGCAATCTTCAATGCTCTTGCTCAAGGTCATACACTCTTTGACATCACACACTGTGTTATCTCAAATTTGAAAAGAACTCGAAATTTTTGGCACAATTATTTACTTTTACCTATAACCGCATGCCGAATTATGAGGACACATTTCCCATAATTTTTGGCCACTTTTAACGATTGGGTTAAGGTTGATTATATGTGCCCTATGAACAAAATCATTCATTCATTGAGGTTTAGGGTATGGTGTGGACGGTCGTCACGGTACCTACAGAACATCCAATGCTTCCCTGACGACGATGATATGTTGGCACATTTGAACGAATCAGGAGCTCCACAATGGAGCACCATTTGGCAAACCATTATCTATTGACGCGATGCTAAGAAAATGCATTTCACTCGAGATGACGAGAGAATGGTGGTATCTAGTGGTTGGTAAAATTTGAGTAGGCCATTGTGTGTATATATATATATCTAACTGTATATAGTTGTGTTTGGTGTGTTATGGCTTTTTTTTTTTTTTAAGTTGAAATTTTATTGATAATGATAATAAATTTTACAAATAATTAGGACAAACGTGCAACAAGCTGCACCACAAGTCCTATCTGAATACCAAATCATATCCTTCTAAAAACAAACTCGTTAGAACCAACTGTCATAACGTTAATGTCCAAAACTTTTTGAAGTCTCTTGAGAAGCTCAACAGACTGTTGCTCCAAGAAACCGAAAGTGTCTAAACTAAACGGAATGAAACAATGCTGCCCTGCAAGCTTCCTCATGCTTCTCCATGTTCCCAGTCGTTGCTCTCTTAGCTGCTTCTCCCACCTCAAAGTCACTATTCCCCAACCCTACCAACGGAGAAACTCTAGTTACATAAACACATGTATGTTTTCCCTTACACCAACTGTAAATCAAGACATCCGTAGGCCGAAGTGTCGATTTGCCCTCATTCATATTAGTGAGAAAATTAACAGGAGCTTCTTTCTTCACTTGTACTCCAGCCCTCCAAAATCCATCACACAAAATGTCTCTAACATGATCATGCCGATATTTAAAACTCAGAAAATGTCTACAATGTGCTGCATGGTCCCCATAAACATCCAATCTACTCTTTTTGCATACAGGGCAAAGTCCATCATCAGAGTACAGAGAAATCATAAGATGGTACCGGAGAATGGCACAATACTCCACCTGTGACATACGTTGTCCAAGTCCCTCCATCAGAATAGTAAGTAGAAAATCTTTTGCATTTTCCGACTGCAAGCATCCCATGACTCCTTTCTAACGAGCAAATAACTCAAACTCCTTCTCAAGACTAATAACAATCTTACCATAGAAAGCTTCCACCAAAACTTTTTGTGGTTTTGAGGGGATGGTAGCATTCACAGCTAGATAATCAAGGTCAAAATCGGGAAGACAGAGACGCAATGCACTGGTGGAATCATCAAGGATCTCACCCATAGGCACTGGACGACAACTCCTAAGAATGTGGTTCTGAAGCTCTAAAGTCTAAAAATGGGAGGCCACAAAAGCTAAAGCAGAGCATCAAATGCACAATAGATACCTAATCTACCAAGGCATAATGGAAGCATCGCTAAACGCCACTGCAAATCCCTGAAGCCAGGACCATCAGAAACTATAATACCCTGAAGAACCATGCGAAGGTGTTGATTAAAAGTCTTAGCTGCATCCCTAAAAAATTATGGTGGACAAGTACGAATCGCAAAGACCAACTTGGAGAGCCCAACACAAGCTCATAAAAGTGCTAACTCACACTGTGGATCCTCCAATATAGCTAAACGGTCCATCGAAGTCATAGCCTTTTCAACACGCTTACGAGCAAGGCTCATGACAAAAGAATAATCAATGCTAACTATCCCTCCAAGCAGCCTGACCCCCATCTGAGGACGAGATAAATCTGAAGGAAAGAGATCGGGAGTGGAACGACATGGATCCAGTGATGGCCAAAATATCTCAGTCTTAGCCACATTAAGAACCACCCCATAAGAAGGTCCTTCTTCCTGAATCATACGCAGGGCTGTCGCTACCTGTTAGTATCCCCAATCAGAGTCCCTTCATCTAAGTACCAAGCCTGTAGCAATAACTGACAACTAGATAGGATATGTAGGATCAGAGGGTACAACACAAGTGCAAAGAGAAGGGGACCCAAAAGATCACCTTGCTCCCAGAAGCATACCATATGTAATCATCCCCCAAGTACAATCTCGCAGGCTAACAATATAAATACTCGACCCAAAGAGCAATAACGGGGCAACGAATGCGAACCTCTTTCAACATAGTAGTCCGATCAACCATGTTAAAGGCATTATGAAAATCTACTAGGAACATAGAAAGAGATGTACTGTCACCGTTAGCATATACCATGCGATTGACAGCATGCAAAATAGCCTTTGCTCCACCAGGGACACCGACCCCATAATAAAAATCATGCAAGTACCCTACCACATCTTTGGAAACTCCTTTCATTGCAATCTTGGAAACAAGACGTCACCAAACCATACCCACAATTATCGGACGAATGCTATTATCCAGCTTAAGGAGTGGGGTAAGCGGAGCACTCACTACAAATTCCACTAACGGCTGTAACCAAAGATTCACCACATGAGTCAAGGAATCTAACATGTCTGATGATATAGTTGCTGCAGCACCACTCATGGCATCTAACAAGTGTTGAGCACGGAGACCACCACGACCACAAGAAGTGCCTTTCGGAAACGACTTAATGCATGATAATAATGTGTCCCTCTCTACCAATAAAGGGGGCTCAGCAAGAGGAACAGTTGGTCTCACAGGTGGTTATCGCATCGGGTTTTTCTCCTTTTAGGCATGTACAGTCTCCACAGTATTGGAGGCAACCCCAGATGATGACAACACTTTTACCGTTGCAGCAAAATGTCTATTAGCAACTTTTTGTAAGCATCGACACACATTCTGAGTGGGGACAGATTTCCTGGTTGACTGGATTGAAAGAGGCTCTATTATATATTCTAATAGATGAAACATCCCACCAGGCTCATTCCATATCGTCAAAGCATAAAGAATCTGTTTCTGTTGAAGGTATTTTCTAGTACCAGAATGACGTTCCTGATGATTATGTGGTTGAAAAACTTGCAGAGTGTAGTACGGCAGAAGGAGGAGACGAACCCAAGGCATAACTGAACCAGGGTCAGCTGTAATATCCTAGAGAGCAAATTTTAGTGCACCAAAAAAAGCCAAACGACAAGCACGTGGTATACTTTTCACATTATAAAAAGGTATACAAAATGCACTATCAAGTAACATCTCATCAAGATACGAAGCACCACCAATCAGATTAGGGGTATCACCGTTACCCCTGTGTGTCATGAGTGTAAGATCCGTAGTGTTGGGCTTAGGCGGAGGCTGTGGTATGCCCACAATGACACATGTGAGTTCTCCACTCTCCATCAAAGCAAGTGGTTTTATGGTATCATCTAGATGACGACAGGGTATACCAAGTGCGTGAATGCAAATACAAATGCCACCTATCCATTTATCTAATGACTTTAAAGAGTTTTCTAGTGACAAATACAGTTCACGATCATCCTTAATTTCATTTCATACCCTTTCAATACTCAACTGGCAATCCAAGTGTTCTTTATCGAAATGTGTGAAAATATAGGGAACACTAAACCCATTACCGATCACCCCATTAGTGCATCCATGACGATCCCGAAAAGGACAACGAACATGTTTCTTACGGGGTGGGGTAAGAAACCCCAAAGAAGTAACTGAGAGGGCGAGATCTTTCTTGCTTCTCATAGCCAAAACCCGACAATAACTCAACAAATCCTAAAACAAACAAATCCCTGGACATACAAATACCAAACTCCACAACAAACAAATACCAAACCCCAAAACTCGTTGAACAAAACACAAAACCCAATACAAACAAATCTCAAACCCGTCAAACAAACCCAAAATCATCCAAAACCGAATCTCGTCTACAGTTTAGTAAATTCCACAACACATCGAACAATACCCAAAGCCTAAAACTTTTTTTTTCCTGGTAATCTGATTGGGTTTGCTTAAAGGATGTGGTGTATGTTAATCGAGTGTTTTGTGGTGTTGCTGAAGGTGGAAGGACCCTAATGACCTAATGAATTTGAAGTTATGGTGGAGGTTGGATTGTGGTGGTGGTACTGGCGGTGGGAATGTGGACAAGGTGGCTGAAGGCTAATGGAGGCGGTGGTGGTTAGGTGATTTTGAAGGTTACTAGTACTGGAAGTGGTGGGGATAGATGGTGGCACGGTTAGAGATGCTTATCCAAGGTGGTCGTCGGGGTCTGTTTTTGGCAAAGATGGTGGTTTGGTGTTATGGTGGAGGAGAAGGTAAGAGATGGTGGTGGCAGTGCAAGATATATATGGCGGTGGTGGGATGTGGGAAAAGGATGGTTGTTGATAGAAGATGGTGGTTCTGTGATAAGCGGTGGAGGAGATGGTGTTGGATTTCGGTGGTGGAGGTGGTGCTCCCCGATGGTGTTGGAATTCAGGGTAGAGAACAGTCGAGATCGGTGGGGAAATGGGGAGGATGGTGATAGGTAGATAGTGGTGATGGTAAGGGATTGGTGGTGGGGTGGTGGCAGTGGTAACAACCAGTAAGTGTTGCTAGAAAGGGGCAGCGGTGGGGTGCGTTACCACACGAGTAGTGCAACACTGTTAGAATAACTTTATGTTGCAAATGTCCAACCCTAATTTTGCTCACGGTTCTCAAGTAATTTCTTTTTTTATCTCTTGATACTTTGAGGACTAAACATCATTTTGTTTGGGGGTGTTTTAAACCTGTAGCATAAATTAGGCAACTTGTAGATTATATATAGTTTTTATTTTCTTTCTAAATAATATACTTTGTTAAAAAGTCTTGTTTCTTTTTTCTGTGATGAAAATTATCTAGAAATCTCACATTAGCATTCGAATTAGGATTTGTTCTTAAGAAACTTAAGATAATACGTACGCAATAGTTTTTACATCTTTTCATGAGCATTTAAGCACTAAGTATCATTGATTGTACATAGCAGTAAGTTTCTGGAACCCACGGTTAGACTACTTAAGTACTAATTATGTGAGAATCTAACCAAAATGCCTCGATATGTGTAAATTATGAGTAATGATACAGAGGGGTAGTTTTTCCGAATAGAGAAAATCATGTTTCTACTTACTTGATCACCATTTAAACCCTAGGCGAGAATTTAGGTTTTCTTTCGATCAACACAGCCAAAAATTCATACCTGTTACAAATTTTATCGCTAGTTGCCCCACTAAACCTTTAACTTTCACCAAAAATTCCTTACCCATCTACTAACCCAAAATAAAATAAAACCACCTAAATGATGAGTATGAGAAATTGGATGAAATGTGGAAAAATAAAGAGAAAGACTTGTCCCAAATAAAAATCAGTTACTTACTTCAGAAAGAAAAATAGAATTATGTTTCCCAAAAGTCAAAATAAAAAAAATCAAAGTTAGAACTCTCCAAAATCAAATCAAAATGAGCCCAAAAGCTTAAAAGAGCAAAGTATGGAAACTCGTGTAGAAGCAGGAAAAGAAAAGAATGATTTCTCTAGTGTAAATATCTTGAAGACCTTATTCTCTCATTCTTGTCATTTTTTATTTTCTATTTCCATTTTTTTCTACACCGCCACCTAAGCCCCATAATACCTAATAAAGACCTCTAGCTCAATTAGGAGTAGGATGGTGTGATTATAAGTAGTAGACGTGATTGATCAACCTCGGCTCCTCAGATTGTCATTGACATGTGAGGAAACGTGGACCACTACACATTGGAGTTAGCAAAATCTGAGTGGAAAAATTATGAGCAAATTTGTGTTTCGACACATACCTCCTATTTAGGGATGCTCTCCAAATGATTTAGAAATGGCCTTTCTTGTACATTTCAATGTAAAGTTCACTATATACATGTTCATATGTAGATGTTTTAATTATTGCATGCATATTAACTTGAGTTTCAAAGGAATTAATCATCGTTCCCCGCTAGGGATATGTATAGATATCTGAGATTAATTAAGGGAACAAGCCTTTGTTACTGAGTCGTTGTAGTATAGATGAAGTTTGTGAGTATCTTCTCTGGAAAACTCTCACAAGACTATAACTCATCTACTAGGGAATTCCTAGTGGTTTAAGGCCTTGTTACATATGATCAATACACCCGCACTCTGTGAAATGAGAATTAGGTTATGACTACATATTTTGGCCACTTATCTGTTAAATGTCTCTTCATTGCTAGAGGACAAGCAAAGTGCTATTTGGGGGTAGTGTGATAAACACCCAAAACTATATTATTAAACCCTATAGAGACATAGAAATTTGGTTAATTATGTGTTTAATAGTCATGAAATAATTATATTTTTGTACTTTTGTAGGTTTTCGCAGTTACCATGAAAATAATGGTTAAACCTGCATTAAAACATGAGAATAGTATATATACATAAAGTCTTCCTACTTGGCCCATATGAAGCTCGACAAAGCCAGACTAAAGCCCGAGGACTCAGACAGGACAGAATCAGGTCAGAACGGGATTACGTGTAGAGAAGTAGCAAACTTCGAGCCCATATCTCTTGAACCTAGGTTCTGATTTCGGCGAGTGAGCTACCAAAACGGTCAGTACAATGAGCTCTACGCAAGGACGGAAAGTTGTAAAAATGCCAATGTTACGACCCGCCACTAGACACAGCACATGGACCCACTATATAGGCCCACAAGATAGAATGAGTCATCAATCATGGAGCAAGTCAAGATATAATTGGCAAATTATTGGCACAAATTGACACCTTACATGTTATTAAATACATTGACTAGACTTTTGGTGCAAAATAGTGTTAAGTTTTGGCTTTGTGTGATTTGGAGATAAGATGGAATTAAATGTGAGTAAATGGTGGAAGGTGATTTCACGCGGGAGAATAAGATATGGCTTTTGGAATGGGCTAATTTAGCATTCACTCTCATGGATTCTAGAAGAAGTTTTCATTTTGTTTAGCTAAGTTTTAAGTGTTCTTTTTTCTTTTTCTTTTTCTTTTTTTTTTTTTTTTTGAAATAACTAGAGGTTTAGGACACCCCAACCTTTTATTTATGAGACTATGAAATTCTCAGCTACATCTCAGATAGTTCTTTCCTACTTTATCCGCCAAGATCAAATCATTAAGTTTTTTATCCAACGGTGGAATAAAGTACACAATTTCATTACAAGTTTGCCTACTTAACTTGGATAGATAATCTGCTACTTGATTTCCTTCCCTAAAAACATGCTTGAATGTTTTAAGTGTTCTTGTAATAGTGTTAATGGTGTAAACTTTCGTTCTTTTAAATAAAATCTATTTTTCTTCAAGTAAAACTCCAGTTCTTTTCATTCCACTTCTTCTATCTTTCTTAGCTTAACATATTCCGAATTGGCATATCATTTCACTCCCATGATCATGAGCTAAAACCTTCCCAATGGGAGGGTTAATGATGCTCATGTGAGGATCAGGCTATGTCTTTGGAGTCCAAAATCACTACTTAGGAAATTATGAATCATTTTATATCCTGTCACAAAATAACAGTGATTGACCAAGTTTGCAACCTGGAACTCTTGATTTAGTCGCGTCCACGACCCATGTGACGGTGGGGACTATCGCGCATGAAGTAGTATTGTGTTGAGTATTTCAAAAAGTACTGATGTGAGGTTCACCATAAATTGTTTAGAACTTGGATGAAAAGGAGTCTTGAAGGAGAAAAGGTAGGTTTCTTAGCTTTAGGACTTGTTTTGCTAACTCTAGTTGTATTGAAGAACATTAGAAAAGACTTTGTTGATTAAAAGATTGATTGAAAGCACAAACATTGAAAGAAATAACTTGATTGAAATGAAAAACAAACTTGAAAGAAATAACTTGATTGAAATGATGAACAAAAAGTAAATAACTTAAACGTAAAATGACTTGAAAATAAAATCCTATATGACACTAGAATAAGTCTAGGTACATTCTCTCATCCTACTTTTGAGTTCTTATACCCCTACTTTTACAAAATACTGATTTGCCATCTCCCTCTATATATGAGACACCTCACCAAGTTTGTTTTATGCTTTTCCTTTTTGTTTTTTGCTTTTGCTTTTTGATTTTTTCTTAATCAAGATAGGTTTTAGAAAAAGCCTTCTTTTGTGTCAAGGACATCCATCTCTAGTCTTTTGAGTTAAGGACTTGACTTTCACCTCTCTGGTTTGGAGTCTTTCACCTTTGACCTTTGACTTTACCTGTGACTTTGACTTTTTAGCACTTTTTCATAGCAGCTTCGAGTCTTTATAATAAACGTAAATAAGGCTCCTTTTGGTACTAAGACACAACTTTTATTATAAGTGGTCTGAATTGCTCTGTAACCTGAAAAAGGCAATAAAAGCTATGAGTTTTCTTTTCATTATGTGTAAGAAGGGCTGTAATGCAGTAATGTAAGAGTAAGAAAACACACATTTGGGAGCTAATCACCACCCCTAAATAGCATTTTTCTTGTCCTCAAGCAAAGATGAGAGAAAAAACTAAGATCACAAATGAGTGATTTATTATTAATTATATTAATCTCGTTTTGCGGAGTGCGATTTCATTGACCATATATAACAAGACCTTAAACCACTAGGAATTCCCTAGTGGACAAGCTTTAAGCCTCATGAGAGTTTTCCAGTGAAGATACTCACAAACTTCTTCTATCTAGTACAAAAGGTCATGTTTTCTTATTTATTCTCAGAAGTCTATACATCTCATTAGCGGAGAATAAGGACAAGCTCCTTTGAACTTAGAGTAACATATATACAGTAATTTAATCATCTAAAGATAAATGCGCAAAACATAAACAATGAAATGCAAAAGCATAGTCGTTTCTGAAACTTTTGGAGAGCGTCCTTAAGGTGGGTTCTCACAGGGATGTGTTAAAACACAAACTCTCTGATAGATTCACTCAAGTTTCATTCTCTCAAATGCAGCTGGTATTTATATTCCTCACATACACGAATGATGTCCAAAGGAAACCAGGATTGATTGATCATACTTGTCGCTTACTATCACACCATCCTATTCCTAATTGAACTAAAGGTCTTTTATTAGGAGTTATGGGGCTTGGGTGATGGTTTAGAAATAAAAAGGAATGAAAAAACTAAAATCTGATAAGTTGAGAAATTGGATATTCAAGATACTTGTAACTAGAGAAGAACCTTGTTTTGCTCTTTGGCTTTATGACTGTATATGATTTTGAAATTTATGAGTTCTAAATTTTCTTTTGCTTATGATATCGTCTCCTATTTTATTTTGAACTTTTGGGACATTCGATTTCTGATAGGTCTTTCTTTTCTTCTCTTTCTTTTATTTTCGAAGCAACAAACTGATCTATTTTTGTACAAGGTCTTCTCTTCTCTTTTTCTGATATCCATCCAATTCTCAACTCGTCAGTTGGGTAACCTTTTTATTGTGTGTGGTAATGGGTCAGGAATTTATGGTGAAGAATAAAAAGGCGTTTAGAAATTGGTGAAGGCTCAAAAAGGGGTAACTAGAGGAAAACTATTTTTTTGGGTTTTTAACATTTATTTGGCTATATCAATCCAAAATAGCCTAAATTCTCTCCTAGGATATGGCGTGGTGATCAAGCAAGTGGACGTGTGGTCTTTCTATCCGGACATCCTTTGTGTCGTCACTCAATAATCATTCAGATGAGGCTTTTGGCTAGATTCTCACAGGATATATAACTTAATTGTTCTAACCTTGGTCTCAGAAACTCACTGCTATATACAATCAAATGCTTATGCATGCCATTCATGAAAAGATGCAGAAACTATTGTACGTATATTAGTCTAAGTTCGAAGAACAAATCCTTACTCTATTGCTATAATAAGACTTCTAAACTTTTTATTCATCATAGAAAAAGGAAACAAGACTTTTAATACTAAACAGAAAAATATTTTTGGTATTTTTTGAATTTTTTTTTTTGAAAGGAAGAAATATACTATTATATCTAATATAGAAAATGCCTAGTTTTTGCAAAATATTACTATACCACCCTCAAATAGTAATATACTTAGTCTTCAAAGTATGAAGAGATAAGGAAAGAAATTACTATAAAAACATGAGCGAAAACGGCGATACACCTGTATTTTGTTCTTCATGATGAAAATACGCCACCCCCAAATAAGTTTGGGGCGTGGGTTATTTGATATAGAATGAGAAATACATGGTTTATTGTATTAGGGATAATTATTCTACAATGAATTTTTTTTGTTTTTTTGGGTTTTTGTATTTTTTGAAAATGTATGCAAATGCAGAGATGAAAAATAAATATGGAAAATTTTGGCATGATGTATTTGTATTACCTTCCAAATTTCACAAGAAAACAAAACAAGCAGACAATATTAAGATTACACTACTAGTTATAATTATGTAGAAATGCTGAAAAGAAAATAAAACATAAACTATAAACTATATATTTGGACACTAGGGAGCTGCCTAGTCAGAATCCATGTATGACTCGTCACGACATTGAAAAGATCCTTCTCCTTGACGTCAGGTCCTAGCATGTCTATCACTACTCAGGAGTGCATCTCTAATGTTTTACAATGTTCTAATGACACTATGATGGAAACGTCACTGCTCCTGTTGGAAAGACTGTTACTCCTCTCTAAGGTTCTATTGTGCCACTATATTGACTCCTTGTGTTTGCCTGAGCTGGTGGATGTGCTGGTGCAAAATCCTCTGGCCTCCATGGAGGAAGTGAATTCCATCCATGGGCTGAGTGAACTGTCAAGTGGCACCTTCAGCGAAGTAGTCCACTTTTTCGGTAGGGCGTGCTTGCTCGGAGGCTCTGGTGGCAGATAGATGCTAGAATTTCTGGATGCAACTGGCATAGATAAGACCTGTGGTAGCGACCTTGACCTCCATGAGAGCGTCTGTAGCCTAAAACCCCTAGTGCTACATGATCCTAGTGACCAGCACTGGTAGAGGGGTAGTGGACCTCCTAGGTTTGCAGAGTTGCTCCCAAACAAAGGTGGCGATGCATAAGTTGTTCTTCTACTCCTGAAGAATCCACAAGATGTAGAGCATGGTCTTACCAATATTAGAAGGCTTGGCTGAGCCTATCAATTTGTAGGCTGTCCATTGAGATACCGCCAACAGATTCCTTCGTAGCGAACTCTGAAATGCGCAGTATGACTTGGGGTTTTTTACCCCCTCCAGAAGCATTTCTGCCATCATCAGATTGATGGTCTTGTTGTCTAGGGACTGTTCCGTCTGCGTATAGACCTTCAGAGGAATCCCCAGAACCTCACTCACCACCTCCTTAGTGAGCTCGAGCGTGCGGCCATCCTTGACAACCATGATGCGGTCATCCTCCCCTCGCTACATGTGGTTATAAAATGAAAGAGTGAGAGAAGGAGAATAATGTGCACCTTTCAACAAAACTAAAGACTCTCATCCTCTTCTTCTAATCTCAGCCTTGAAGTGTACTTCAAATAGATGGAATTGAAGATGGGTTCAAAATTTTACTCCGGCACGATTTTTAGAACTTGAGCCATTTAGAGTAGGAATTGATAAAGTCGGGGTTTTTGGTTGGAATGGGGGCTGAAAATGGAGCAGGCTGTAAACAATTGAAGTGGTGGTGTGTATAGGTGCGGCTAAGGTTGGAAAATTTTAGGGAAGATGAGGTCGGTCGGGCGGTCGTGAGGCTTATAAAGGTTTGATGGCACGTACCTTGCACGTGCCTTATAAGTTGTTTTGAAATTTTTGGCCCAAGCCCAAATGAAATCAGGTAATTCCGATCATGTCCTTAGTGCCTTGCCAACTTCAAAAGCCGATCCGCGCTTCATTGCACGTCCGATCTTGACCCGTGTGGTACCAAAACGATCAGCATCGAAAATTCCAAGCAAAAATATAAGGTACACTCACATCCAATGGTGGATGAAAAATAGATGATGGAAAGAAACGAAAAGGAATTGTAGGGAAATATATACAAACAAAAGAAGAAAAAATTTAATTAATTTTTTGGATTTTTAAATATGAACTGAAAATTTAAAAAGGTGGGTCATTTTAAGTCAGATTCCCAAGACTTTTGAAATTTTTGAAAACTTGAGTTAATCCCAACCAGATGGTTAGATTACTCTTTTTAGTTGTGCTCGGTGAGCAGGTGGCAGGGACATGAAACTTTGAAAACTGAATTTTCACTATGAGGTTGAAGACTGGGGCAAGTTGGTGTTTCACAGTTCGAGCACCAGCCTTCTCTCATAGCTTTTCTCTTATGTCGGGATGTCCAAATGGGTACCCGACCCGGCCCAAACCCGACTTTTGGGTTTTTGAACAGGTATTGGGTTACCTAAACCTGGACTGGTTTTCAATGGGTTGGGTTTGGAGTCGGGCATTTTGTTGAGAAGTGTGACCAAACCCTACCCTAACCCTATATTTCGGGTACCCATCGAGCTCGGGTTCGGGTTTTGGGTAGGATAAAGCCCGGTATAAATGAAGAAAGAAGACAATAAAAAATTTTATTTGAAATATATATCTACATTTTATTCTTTCTTTGACTATCCACCAATCCTTCAAACAAAATAAAACTTCTAATGAACTTGGAAGTAATTATCACCTATACTCGGATATAACTATTTGATATGATTTAAAAATATATGGACTAGGAATGAACTATAGACACATGATCACGTGCAATTATTGAAAAAATAGAAAATCCCAACATAAATTTTTTCATAATCTAATATATTAAATAACTCATCATTGTAAAGATGAATGAGATCATAATCTAAATATTTATCTAACTCATTCTTTTATATGAGATTAGTAGTATGCAATTAAAACCGGATTTGGGGTTCAATTTCGGTCCGGGTTCGATTTCAGGTTTTTTAGCCCTTTTAACGGGTTTAGGGCTAAATTATCAGTTCGGGTTTATAGAGTGTGACCAAACCCTACCCTATGTATTTTCGTTTGGGTTCGGGTTCGGGTTTTGTCGGGTTTGAGCAGGGTTCGGTGCGAGTATTTTGTTCGGGTTTTGGGCGGGTTTCTGGTTTCGGCCAAGATGGACATCCCTACTCTTACATGTGTATGAACTCTTACCTAAACCAGGAATGATTTTCGGTATATGTGTCCATATTTTTAGTTGAAGTTCTCTAGGAAGTGTTTGCACACGATCATTGAAACTTATCTATTTAGTCTTGCTAGGTGGAGGGTTTGTGTTCGTAACAAAAGACATTTTTTTTGAAAAATTTTGCAAGTTTTTAGAAATAGAGAGATTGAGAAGGGGGGAAGATTTTGAAAAGAAAGGAAAAAATTTTGAAAAATTATACAAGTTTGAGTATTTTAACGTCAAATTCTCGAGACAAATAAAGAGGTGGAGGCAAAAGATAGAATTAAATATAGAATAGTATTACTTTGGGTTACTCTATTTGTTTAATTCTTGTTTGGAGACGCCTCATCTTTTTTTTATTATTATTATTCTCTAACCATATAGAAATTTTGACAAGAAGATAAAGTTATATGTGAATCCGATATCATTTCGGTTACTCCGGGGCATATAATTTTCATTTTTATATCTTCTAGTTTTGAAAACTATGGAGAGATGTGTTAAGAAACTCGTACTTCAAAAGCTGTGATTCTAAACGCTAATATTTTTTCTAGAAAACAAACCATAACAGATAATCTCAGGCAACTTTCATGTCGGTTCTGGGGCGAACCCAATCTAGACAGACAGAGCTTCACCTACACGAGTTGGGGGATTTACTGCACAAGACATGGAGTGTCCTGACCAGGGCGAATAGTTCGGTGATATAGGCGACCCTTAATAAGCAAAACTGATCTCAAACCGCCCTTAGATTGTGTTGTTCTAGGGGTTGGTCTATGTAGAATCCATTGCCCGTTTTGTTTTTGAAAAATCATATGACTATTGATGTATTGAGAATCTAACATTAATATAATAGAGAAAACAATTGTTTTCAAAAAGAAATATAAAATAAAGAAAAGAAAATTTGTGTACTCGCTCCACAGGTTCACACTTACTCAAATGACGAGTAAAAATGTTTTACAAAGAATATGCGAGATATACGTGGACTAAGACTCCGGAACTTACAACCACACACTCCAAGTGGAGTGTCCGGTTACCTTATTGGTGTATTCCTTTAAAGCAAAAGGTGGAATGGAATGAGGAAGGAATATATCGTGGAAAAGAGGATTAATCCTCGTAGATATAATGATCATAAAAGAATTTTTAGCACTTCAGCTTCGTTCACCTCGCTTTTTGCTTCAAAGGCTGTGTTTGTTATTTTAGGGTTTGGAATAGCTTGACTTGGGAACACACCTTTTTGGGTTTTGTCTTGGGCTAACAAGTTTAGAGATTGTTGCATGGATGCTAGGATTTGAGTTTGTTGTTGCATGACAGATAGCATTATCTCAGTGGGCTTATCTGTGTGGACACTAGTTGTTGGTGTAATCGGAACTAGGTCTCTTTGGTTGTTGACAGGTAGGTTTTGGTAGTTCTGGTTAAAATGGGATGGAACCAATGCTCTGTTCTAATTGTTATAGGTACCTTGTCCTCTGAATGTATTTGGTGTTTTATTGAAACCTGGAAGTTGTTGGGTTTGTGGATTATTAGTCCATGCGAAGTTTGGATCTTGTCTCCTAGGTGCATTTGTTACATTGAAAGCACATACTTCTTCTGGTTGAAGTGGTGATAGGTTTGTGATCAAATGACAAGTGGCATCTATATGATTTAAGCTTAAACAGAAATTACATGGTGAGGTATTTATGTTCATGATGGGATGAGGGGTTTCGTCTTTTTGTTTAGTTGTAAGGGCATCTATCTTTCTTGTGAGGATTTCAATTAAAGTTCTAATTTCAGGATCGGATTTCACCTAAAAAATACCACTAGCCTTAGATGTACTAGGTTGAGCTGTTATAGAATTGTTTATATCGCCCCAATGGGTACTCTTTTCAACTTGGTTTTCAAGAAAGGTTAAATCTTTGGTTGCACCTATATCCAAAAAATTACCATTACTCATGATGTAGAGGGTTACTTTGTGTTCTTGGAGAAGACCTCCGAAGAAACATTGGACAAGAGTGGATTTTTCTAGTTTATGGTGAGGACATGAATGGTGTAGGTCAAAGAATCTATCCCATGCTTCAGAAAATGTCTTACTCGGACTCTGTCTGAAGAACTGTATCTTACTTCTTATCTCTTCTGTTTTCTTAGGCAGAAAGTACTTCTTCATGAAGGAGAACATAACATTTTCCCATGTATCGAAAGAATCGAGCTTCTGAGAAAGAGGCCATGTGTGACTCTTACCAGCTAGCTAGAGTGAAAGGAAAGACTCGTAGCTTCACTTACATTGATCGTCGGTGACACCCGAATGGTGGAAAGTATTGCATACTTCATGTATTTAGCGTAGATGTTTGTACGGTAACTCGTGTTCAAAGTCGTGGAAGATGGGTAGAAGATTGAACATGTTTAGTGGAATGCGAAAATCGCTCGTGAGCGGTGTGAGTCGTATACAAAATGGAGGCCCATCTTGCAACGGTGTGTAGAAGTTGGAGAGAGGCTCTTCAGCTTGCACTACTTCGTCGTCCTTCTTAGTAGGTGGAAGACGAAAAATTGGAGATTGTCTAGGACGATGTGCTCTCCTACGTGAGTAAGTTTTATTCTCACTAATACTTGTAGTGCTTGAACACGGTATCATGCACTTTTAGCAAGAAAGAAAAATTATCCTAACATACGCAAACGATGTAAGGTATGCTCAAACAATCGAAATTCATTTTTGCAAGTTTGGAGTTTTGCAAACTTTACTTGGTCTATAATTTACTATGGCATGTTCAAAGGAACAATTACGCGTGAGACTAGGATAGCTCTACTATACGGCTCAGAAGAGTAGGCAATCACTTCACCAAGTGGTGTGCTACCAAGAATCTCATTCATGATGAATCTGAGGGAGGGGAGTGAGGAAGATAGTTGGTCCACTGGAATCTGGTAACTGATTACTCTAAATCCTTGTGGCTATATTTTTGTCCTTCTATAGAGGAGTGTGACTACTTTAGGCTCTAGTTGTTTGATTTTAATTTATTTATTTGGTCTAGGGCTTCAAGAATCAAGCAACGTCCGATTTATCTACATTGGGGAATGACTTCCTAATGATTGTTATGTGGCTCGAGTTTAGCCTTATGCGTGAATATAAATTGCAGTGCGGAAATTAAAATTCAAACAATCATGTAAGCATGTTTGAACACACAAGATATCCTCTTAAATGGGCTTCGAGGAGGTTTAGAATTTATCACTCAAGCAGTGCTTACACGCTGCTTGAGGAGAAGGCGACGTTGGTTTGACGATGATCTGAGAATCAGGCCCAATTGCTCTAGTGTTCCCTATTTTAGGTTACAAAAAAAGTCCACTTAAAATACCCACAATCTAGGTTTTTGATAATTAAACACTTTGCCTTCAATGGCCCAAAACATAAAAATAAACTAACACTAATATTAATCTAATATATTAACTAGATTAGATAGATTATCTAGATTAACTAGAGCTAAACATAATTAGAGTGTTGATTACCATGTTGATTCAAAATGCGTGAGCGTATGATTCACAACTCACCTCGCACACTCGAACTTCCTAAGGCAATGAAAACTCTAACTCTTGGTAAGTTGCACAACTTCAATCAAGTGTTCCACTCATATCAATCTAAATAACTAATCAAAAACTCATTTTTTTCTATTTTTTCAGTTTTTTTTTCTTTTCTTTTTATCTATATCGATTACAACAAAGTCCACTAATTTATACTACTTTATTACAAAAGCCGAGTTTCACAGTACACACTGAAAATGAATGAACTGTGAAAAATCGAAACAACATTGTGGTGAGGTGGCTGGGCGGTCGCCCAGTCGGTTTTGACCAAGTCCATTCTTCTTCCAACAACAGCTTCAACTTTTCTCTAACATGTGGATCTCGAACCTAAATTTACAAAGCAGTAGGTCAATAATGAAAAATAACGAAATATATCAACGAAAATTAGAAAAACAAAAAATGAAAGGGTGAGAGTGATACTTCCCACCTTAGATGCTCAACCAAACATCCTTGTTCCAAGTACATCTAGTGTTGAGTACTTCAAAAAGTATTGATGTGAGGTTCACCATAAATTGTTTAGAACTTGGATGAAAAGGAGTCTTGAAGGAGAAAAGGTAGGTTTCTTAGCTTTAGGACTTATTTTGCTAACTCTAGTTGTATTGAAGAACATTAGAAAAGACTTTGTTGATTGAAAGATTGATTGAAAGCACAAATATTAAAAGAAATAACTTGATTGAAATGAAGAACAAAAAGTAAATAACTTGAATGTAAAATGGCTTGAAAATAAAATCCTACATGATACTAGAATAAGTATAGGTGCATTCTCTCCTCCTACTTTTGAGTTCTTATACCCCTAATTTTATAAAAGACTGATTTGCCCTCCCCCTCTACATTTGAGACACCTCACCAAGTTTGCTTTATGTTTTTCCTTTTTGCTTTTTCCTTTTGCTTTTTGATTCCTTCTTGATCAAACTAGGTTTTAGAGAAAGTTAAGCCTTCTTTTGTGTTAAGGACATCTATCTCTGGTTTTTTTAGTTAAGGACTTGACTTTCAGCTCTCTTGTTTGGAGTCCTTGACTTTTGACTTTGACTTTTTCAGCATTTTTTCATAACAGCTTCGAGTCTTCATAATAAGCATAAATAAGGCTCATTTTGATGCTAAGACGTAACTTTTATGATAAGTGGTCAGAATTGCTCTGTAACCTGAAAAAGACAATAAAAGATATGAGTTGTCTTTTAGTTATGCGTAAGAAGGGTTGTAATACAGTAATATAAGGGTAATAAAACGCACATTTGGGAGCTGATCAGAGCACGTGACCGTCTGGTGAATACAAACCCTTAGATTTGACCGACTGGTGTAAAATGAAACCAGGAGTTGAAGGAATATTTCAAAGATGAAATATTAGTTCAACTCCTTATGCTAGCAAGATGGACTTAGAGAGAAGTACATCTCGCTAGGGATCGATACTCAGTCCGTTTTCGGGTTTGTCTATGAACGCAAAACAGGATTAGAGAGGGTAGTGATCAGGTTTTTTAAAAGTTGTGTAGCTAGACTTTGCATGAGTAAGATTAACCATCTACCTATTTTTCTCTCTCTTTCTCATTTAAGAAAGCAAAACTTGTAATGTTTAGATACAACTTGCATAGTAACTCGTCTTTAAGAAATATAAATCTATCTGAAAAATCCTTCTCACTAGTTTCCTTTGAAAACATATTTCAGTTGTGATAAAATGTCTGTCTTAAGGTTTGGACGAACACCTTACTTGAATTATACACACGAAGCTCGTGAGTAAGGTAATATTGATGAATGGTACCGTTAAGGTTTAGAAATCAAAAACATGAAACTACCAAAAGTACTATCATCAGGCTCCAAATTGGAATGTTTGAGTTAAGGGGAAAAAAAACCAAACAAACAAACTTTGTAGAATTCTTGAGATCACTTGAATCGGAAGCAAACATAAGTTAAGTATTTTAAGAGGTTAATTCTTGATTATGTGTTATTATTATTCGTTGAAATGAGTTTTGGAAAATGAGAGCAGAGAATTTATTGTGTGTAGTTTAATACTACGAAGATATATCAAAACAAGTTACAGTGGTATTAAGGTCTATAGTTTATGTCTTCTAGTGGCTTGGCCCAAACCTATCAATAAAAGATGGGCTCGCTAGCATTCCTCACTAGAAAAAAAAGTAAAATGTTGGAAGCTTATTAGAGTATTCCCAATGCAAGTCACTATGAGTGGAAATAGGGACTTGTCACCCTTGTGGAGCGAAAAACTCTTGCCCAATGCAAGGGTGACAATGAGGGTAGCACTTGCTACTGAGATTGTTGCTGAGTTGTGAGCTTCGTACGGAACCTTTTATTCCGTCTTGTATGTTCTTTTGAAACAAGAAATTGGTCCCAAGGCCCAATTTTAGGGAAAATGAAGTCTAGAGGACACGGTTTTTTGTGAGTAACTCACAAGGACAAATTTTGGGGAAAAGTAACTCACGAACCCACTATTTCAAAATTAGTAACCCTCAAGGACAAAATAAGTTGGCCCCGCCTTTTTACATTTTTTAAAATGCCAGTTATACCCTTCCGTGAAAATAACCCTCAAGGACAAATGGCCCGGATTTAAAATAAATATTTTCCGATTTTACTATTTCTGTCATTTTACTATGAATAATGAGTATTCATATCTTCTGCTGGTGTATGAATAATTATTGTTCATATCCAAATAGGTGAATGTACTTTATACAAGATATTGATGTATGAACATTCAATGTTTATACCCAAAGGACTATGAACATTGAATGTTAATACCAAAAGGACTATGAACATTCAATGTTCATACCTAATCAATGTTCATATCCAAAGACTATGAACATTGAATGTTCATACCCAAAGGATCAAGGACTATGAACATCAAATGTTCATACCCAAAGGACTATGAACATTGAATGTTCATACCCAATCAATGTTCATACACAATCTATGAACATTGAATGTTCATACCCAAAGACTATAAACACTGAATGTTCATACCTAATCAATGTTTATACCCAAGGACTATGGACATTGAATGTTCATGTATGGACATTCAATGTTCATACCCAAAGGATTATGAGCATTAAATGTTCATACCCAATCATTGTTCATACCCAAAGACTGAACATTGAATGTTCATACCCAATACACTGGGTTGTTTCGTCTGGGCCGGGACGTTAATTATTTTGCGTCAGGGGTATACTTACACATTTTATCTACCCGATCCGTTTTTTATTTAGAGTCAAGAGTATATTTGACCTTTCATTTACCCGGTCTTTGTGAGTTACAAAAATAAAAAGGTGTCTTTGAGAGTTACTTTTTCGACTTTTTTGTCCTTGAGAGTTTAGGCTCCTGTTTTTTAAATTTCCCGTTTTTTTTTTTTACTACGGAATCCCGCCGTGTTGACTTTTCTTTTAAACTTCGGACCACACGTTTCATTCCGTCCCGCGGCGTTTTTTCGGTTTTTACAGACGAAATAAAACATTTATTTTGCTCATCACTTCCGCCGAAAATTTATTTTGCTTTCAACTTTGAACAAAAAAAGAAAAAGGAATCTTCTCAAACTTCGCACTTTCCCTCATCTATCTCAACCTTCCCGCCTTTTCCTCATCACTCTTTATTTCTTTAACCTTCTCCAGTTCCCATTTACTTGTTTCAACCGCCCATCTTCTTCTTATAAAACTCCATTAGTACAATATCCTCACAAATAAACACCTTTGCAGCATATAGTAGTGTTTATCCGATTTAATGAAGTTTTAGAAGTGTTTGATAATCATCTCTGTGAGGGAGAGTTGATTGGAATAAATATGAGCGGTTTCGGTGTCGACGAAAGCTTTCAAGACGATTTTCTTTTCTCATTGTACGTATTTTTTTCTTGACTAATACAATTAAATGAATTAATTTATTTGTTTAGATGATATAGTTCTAGGTCAACAACAATCAGTAGAATGCATTAGTATTCTTTTGTTATTATGTTTTTCCTATGTGGAGTCAATATTCAGATGTATTCTTTGAGAAAGTCAATGTTCTTGTTATTTGTGCATTTCCATCTCTTGTTTTATCTCATGCCATTATAAGCACTAAACACTTGATATTAGGCGAAAATTTAATAAAACTTATTTGCTCATTGTTGGTGCGTGTTTTTATTCCATACAAGTAGATGGCAAATCAAACTCCGTTGCCACCATTTGAACTTGCTAATGAAACACCAGTGCAATGGACTTTAGTGCAAGAGACATATTTCACAGATCAAATGGGCGAAAGGGTAAACGCGCGTGGGGATCATAGATCTGCATGTGTGTTCTCCGAAGGACGAATGGGCGAGTATGAGAAAGGAATACTACCTGAGATTTCATCTAAAATGTAGCAAAAAGTCTTTCAAAAACTAGGTGAATAACTTAAAGGAAAGGTTCAAGGACTTTAAGAGGCTTGTAGAGGAAAATACTGGATTATTCTGAAGACAGTGGATGCAAATAATGACTGGTGGGAAACATATCTGAAGGTAATCATTTAACCTTTTGTAGTAACTTTTACCATTTTAGGTGTAAGATACAAAACTCAAGTCTTTGTTATGACTTATGACATAACAATTCAAGGATGAAGAGGTTCATCTGCACGCAAGGATGTCCTGAATACAAAATTTTGGGTATCATCTTTGGCGACACCATTGCAACTGGGCATCTCCAAGTATCACAGGATCATGACTTCAACTCCTCATCAGATGATGAAGACGATGACTGCAATGATGACTTGACTAGAAGTGTTCCAGCCACCCAAGTTCCTTCCACCGGCCCTATGGTTGGAACATCCACACATTCAACGAGGACCGGTGAGCAAGATAAAAATGATGGAGATCCTCGTCACAAATGTCCTAAGCTTCCAATTCCAATCAATGTGCCTCATAATCAAAGTAGCAAGGCATCTGAACTATCTTCAGCAGTTAAATTGATGGCTACAGATTCCCAAACTAGGAATGAATTGCTCAAAAGTACACCATTAAAGATTGCATGGAGCTTCTAGATCAGCTAGGGGGGGACGGGGATACCTACATGTGTGCTATAAAGTTGCTTCAATAAGAAGGTTGGAGGGAATCATTTGTGCTCATGTCAAATGAGAAACGAAAGTGGTGGCTGCAAAGCATTGAGCGTGGTGTTTTAAGATAGATAGAACTGCTTTATTAGGCTTTATTAGACTTTATTAGGTGTTATTAGACCTGCATATCTTCACTTGACTACTTTAATGTGATAAGGTTCATATTTGGAATTAATAGTGTTGCTGCCCTATTTTTTTACCATTCTACATTAACAATTTCTATTTGTTCTTGGTGTTTGGTTACATTTAGTATCATACCTTCATCTGCTAAGTTGTTTAAAGTGGTTTTTTATTATAGCTCAAACAACAATGTTTTATTTTACATAGGCTACGGTTTAGGCTTATATGGTACTCGTTGTCATCATTTTTTTTTTGAGTACTCAATACAGAACACTTAACTACCAACTATACTAATCTTTCACTAATTTTATTGACAGATTGACTATGAGTTCCGAAAGTGAAAGTAGTTATTAGAAGTTGTTCTTCACGTCATAGTGAAGAGTGCGACCTGTGCCCATGCCTTGACGAGAGTCCAGTACATATAACGCGACCTGCACTCGTCCAATGCTCAACCCGAGCGCTCCCCGCGCCTCGTGTATTCTTTAGAACCGACTGTTTTAGTTTTAGTTCTCTATTTAGAACTTGTAATCTTTATATAAACAATTGTAATCTCTTTAGAAATCAATCAAGTAAATATTCTCAAATATCTCTCTCTCTAATTTATCATGGTATCAACCTAATATTGATCAAAACCTTAACCTCTATCAGCTTCTGTCTCTTCTCAATTCTCAATGGCCGACGCCTCCACTCCCAATAATGACTCTCCTCTAGATTCTGATGATCCTTTCTTTGTCTACCACTCAGATAGCCCCACGACTATCCTCGTATCTCTTCTGTTATCAGGGGACAATTATCCGAGTTAGTTACGGTCTATCTCTAGAACCATTCGAGCAAAGAATAAGTTTGGTTTTGTCGATGGCTCTGTATTTAACTTCTCCCAGCACTCCCAAAGAAAAATCCAAGTGGTCATGATGTGATGACATTGTTGCTTCATGGATTCTCAATTCTGTTACTCCAGATATCCATGGCAGCATCCTCTATGCCGAATCTGCATCCGAAATCTAGACAGATCTAGGTGATCGTTTTTCACAAACTAATGCACCCAAGGTTTTTCAACTGAAGGATTCCGTCACTCTTCTCAAGCAAGACAATCGTCCGGTATCTGTTTATTTCACTTTGCTTAAATCTTTTTGGGATGAATTAAATTCTTTATCTACTATGCCTGTTTGTACTTGTGGTCATGCATCTATTTTTGCCAAAGAGGTTGAAGACGGTCGTTCTATGAAATTCATGCAAGGCCTAGATGCTCGTTTTTAATCCATCCACAGTCAAATTCTCTTGATGGATCCTTTTTCTCGTATGTCCAAGATTTATTCTTTAATCCGACAAGAGGAGAAGCAACAAGAGATTCATGCACTCTCTTTTTCTTCTGCTCCAGACGCTGCTGTCTTGAGTACTCACTTTCAGAAGACCAACTGGGCTTCTTCTTCGAAATCAGGCCCATCTAAACCTCCGCAGCATAACAATGGTTCACCTCAGCGAAAAGCGCACGCGCCCTCCGATATAGGGCAACCAGAGCGCGCACGCGCTCGTCCTTTCTGCAACCACTGTAACTGCATTGGACATCATATTGGTATATGTTACAAACTGCACGGTTATCCATCCAAGCCTGCTCAAGCCAATTCGGTTGTTATAGGCTCCATTTCTCCTGTTTTCTCCAATGAACAATACCACCAACTTCTCAGTTTGCTTGATTCAGGTAGTACCACTTCACAAGCAAATCTGACAGGTATATCTCTATCGTGTTTTTCTAAATTCATATGGATCATTGACTCTGGTGCTACCAATCATGTCTGTTCGTCATTACATCTGTTTTCTCATTATCATGTTTGTTTAACACATTCTACTCTTAAACTTCCGGATGGCACAGACCATTTAATTTACTCATGGGTAGTGTTATTCTCTCTCCTCTATTGCGTCTTGACAATGTTTTGTTTGTTCCCACCTTTCATTTTAACTTGCTTTCCATTAGTGAACTAGTCAAATCTCACCCTATCTCTGTCACTTTCACTAATGATTCTTGTCTTTTCCAAGACCAGTTATCGAAGAAGAAGATTGGATTGGGACGGCTTAATGGGGGACTCTACCATCTCCAACTAGCTTCTGTTTGCTCATCCCACAACTCTACCACCAATAATTTATGACATTATCGCTTAGGATATCTCTCTTCCACGCCTTCGCAGATTTTAGCTAAGCAGTTTCCTTTCATTTCTAGTTCTAATAATGCTACTTGCAATATATGTCTGCCAGCTAAGCAAACACGTTTATCTTTTTCTCATAGTTCAATAAAAACTATTAGACCTTTCCAAATAATTCATTGTGACATTTGGGGTCTTTTTCATTTACCATCATATTCCAATGCTCATTTTTTTTAACTATTGTTGATGGTTTTAGTCGTGCTACATGAATTTATCTTATGACTGTCAAATTTGAAACTGCCTTGCATTTACAATCCTTTTTTGCCATGGTTCATACTCAATTTCATTATACAATACATTCACTCATATCTGGCCATAGCAACATTGATGGCTATTTTCATGAAATCCAAGTCCTTCGATCTAACAATGGATCTGAATGTAGTAATCCACCAATGTAGTTGTGTTGCTACTCCCCAACAAAACGCCATTATTGAAAGAAAGCATCGTCATTTACTCAACGTTACACGAGCATTACGTTTTCAAGCTCATCTCCCATTATCCTTCTAGGGTGAAAGCATTCTCACTGCAGGCTATCTCATTAACAAAATCCCTAGCACCTTGTTAAATGACAAATCACCTCATCAGCTTCTATTTACAACACCTCCCACTCTTGCCCATATTTGTGTTTTTGGTTATTTATGTTTTGCTCATAACACTTCCATTAAAAATAAGTTTGATCACCGCAGGAAACCTGGCATCTTCATTGGTTATCCTTATGCTCAAAAAGGCTATCGCATTTATGATTTATCTTCCAAGAAAATGTATACTTCCCGTGATGTGATTTTCCATAAGACTGTATTCCCCTATCAACATTTATCTTCCCCCTCCCCATCACATCTGCCCATTTATCCCTTACCCATCCCAAACAATGAAACCTTCGACATTCAATCATCTCATGTAATTCCAATGGACGAAGCACGCCTGCACCCTGCTCCATCCCAAATCAAGTGCAACCCACGCTCTCTTCTTCCTGACAATCTTCCCACTCCTACAGCTCCGTCACCCGCACTTTTGGAAAACCCTCAGCTATTACACCTCAATCCTCCTACCTCACCTATATCTACTAGAGTGCGACAACCCCTACCACTCCTCATCAAAGATTATCACTGTCCTACTCTCACCAAGGCACCTACAGTCCCTCGTTCGGCTAACATCCTCCAATCGGACACTAAGGTAACATGGTCTTCCACTCAATACCCTATGGCTTTCTATGTTTCTGACATTAAATTTTCTACTTGTCATAAAGCTTTTTTGTCTAAAGTGTCTTCTTCAGTTGTTCCTACATCATTTTCTCAAGCTGTCAAAATTCCAGAATAGAGAGCTGCTATGGCTACTAAAATTGCAGCTTTGGAACAAAATAACACATGGGTTTTTGTTCAGTCATCCTCTCATCATAAGCCTATTGGTTGTAAATGGGTTTTCAAGATTAAATATCATTTAGATGGTTCTATTGAACGTTACAAAGCTCATCTTGTTGCCAAGGGTTACAATCAGATTGAAGGCCAAGACTATCATGACACTTTTGCACCCGTTGCAAAATTAGTCACTATTCGATTACTTCTCTCCATTGATGCTATCAGACATTGGACTCTTCATCAGCTGGATGTCCACAATGTCTTTCTCCAAGGTGATTTGGATGAAACTATTTATATGACATTACCTTCTGGATTTGCCAAACAGGGGGAGCACAAGATATGTCGCCCCAATAAGTCCTTATATGGACTCAAGCAGGCTTTTCGGCAATGGTTTGCCAAACTATATACCACTCTTATCACTGCCGGTTTCACTCAGTCTAAGTCTGATTATTCTCTATTCACTAATATTTGTGGTTCTGATTCTACATTTGTCCTTGTATATGTGGATGACATTCTGATCACAAGCAACAATCCATCTCTCATTCAGAACTTAAAGAAATTTTTAGAAGCAAAATTCTATATCAAAGACTTGGGACGTCTAAAATATTTCTTAGGTATCGAGGTTGCTCATTCCAAAGAAGGATTATTTCTTACATAGCGCAAATGTTTTTTGGACATTCTGTATGATTGTGGTACCACTGGTTGTCGTATTTATGAGTTTCCTATGGAACAAAACATCAACCTCCATATTGATGATGACACATTACTTCAGGATCCTACTATCTATCGTCGCTTGATTAGGCATCTCTTATATCTCACAGTTACACGTCCAGATATCACTTATTCTGTTAATTATCTCAGCCGTTTCATGTAGTCCCCACGAACTCCACATCTAGATGCTGCTCATCTTATACTCGCTACCTTAAAGGTTAGATCAACAAAGGGATTCTCTTATCCGCTAATAGTTATTTACATATCTCTAGTTTTTGTGACTCTGATTGGGCTGGCTGCCTTGTCACTCGTTGTTCTACTAGTGGTTATTGCACTTTTCTTGGTTTTAGCCCTATCTCCTGGAAAACGAAGAAACAGAGCACTGTATCTCGTTCTTCTGCTGAAGCCGAATATCGTTCCATGGCTACCCTGGCATGTGAACTTCAATGGTTGAAGTATCTTCTCTCTGACTTAGGCATCTCTCATCTTTCTCCGATGAACATGTTCTGTGACAATCAAGCCGCCCTTCATCTCTCTCAAAATCTAGTTTTTCATGAACAAACGAAGCACATCGAATTGGACTGTTATTTCTTACGCGACAAGATACAGGCCAAGTTACTATCTCCTACGTTCATTCCATCTTCAGATCAGGTGGCTGACGCCTTCACTAAACCTCTCGACAATGACACCTTTCTGAGATTAATTCGCAAGTTGGGAGTTCTTGATATTCACTCTCCAACTTGAGGGGGAGTATTAGAAGTTGTTCTTCACGTCATAGTGAAGAGCGCGACCTGCGCTCAACCAAAGCTTGATAGAGCGCGACTTGCGCCCATGCCTTGATGAGAGTCCAGTAGATATAGCGCGACCTGCACTCGTCCAATGCTCAACCCGAGCGCACCCCGCGCCTCGTGTATTCTTTAGAACCGACTGTTTTAGTTTTAGTTCTCTATTTAGAACTTGTAATATCTATATAAACAATTGTAATCTCCTTAGAAATCAATCAAGTAAATATTCTCAAATATATCTCTCTCTAATTTATCAGTAGTGACAATTCCTCATCAAGTAATAACAGTGATAAAGAATTTGAAATTGCTGAAATGGCAATTATGGAGGCTGTGGATAACTATATCCAGGCGCAGTTCTGCAAGCAACCATATACATACAAAGATGATCCTTTTGGTGGGAGTGAATATGTGTATCGTGTCTTGATTGGACATAATGACAGATGCAAAGATCTGTTTCATATGGGAAAGCCTGTTTTGTATGATCTATATGATGCTTTGAGAGTCAGGGACTACTAAGAGACACTCGTTATGTAAGTGTTGAAGAACAATTATGTATTTTCTTGTACATAATTGAGCAAAACCATAGCAACAGAAATACTGCAGACAAATTTCAACATTCTAACAAAATGATTTCTCGTCATTTCGGCAAAGTCTTGAAAGCAATTTGTGGATTCTCTAAAGAAGTTATTTGTCCCCCCAGCTTCAACACACCCCATCCTTATTGAGCAAGGAAGACAAGTATTTTCCATGGTTTCAGGTATGTACATAAACAATTAGCTACTTCCTACTTTATTAGATTTTTTTCTTTTATTTTTTATTTTTTGTTTTTAGAATTGCATAGGGGCAATTGATGGAACCCATGTGAGTGCAGCAGTACCTTCAGGCAAGAAACAAACACCATTTCGAGAAAGGAGGCCATTCCCACTCAAAATGTGGTGTGCTTGTGATTTCAACGTGTTTCACTTTTGTATTAGCTGGGTGGGAAGGAACAACAAATGATGCTCGAGTGTTTGCGGAGGATTTGTCGAATGAGCATTTTTAAAGTTCCCACACCGGGAAGTTAAATTTTGTAATAGCATTTTTAATTGGGGTGTAAACCGTATAGAGTGATAAGTTTACACCCCAAGTGTCAAAAAACTCTATCTAATGGGGGTGCTAAACTATAGGTAATATAGCCTAAATCACGTCTCAAGATTATTTAATGGATTTGCCATGAATCCGGTCCGTCACTATGGGTTTAAGTGAAAATGAAAATCACATACGTCACTTGAATACACGTTTCAATATTTATTTAATAGTATTGCGACGGGCCAAGTCTGTTACTCTTCTTTATTTTTAAATAAACAACAACAATTTAAGTCCGTCGCTATCTGTTTTTAGACATTTTCTTCCACCTACCATTGGAAGAGCCACTAGGTGTAAATATATGCCTTATTTACTTTGGAGGTAGATAAAGTGTATAATCCTAATGGCACGTATATGGTGGTGGAATTTTACATTACATATTATTATTTAGTTGTAATATATATTCTATACATCTTGATGTCTAATTCCAATATCTGTTGGTAACAGGAAAATACTATGTAGTTGATTCTGGTTATGCCAATAGACCTGGGTTTTTGGCACCCTATAAAGGAGAGCGCTACCTTCTAAATGATTACAGAGGACGTGATCGATTACCCAAAACAGCAAAAGAGAAATTAAAACATTCACATTCGTCATTGAGGAACATCCTTTGGGGTACTTAAAGCTTGTTTCCCCATATTAATACTCATGCCACCTTATAGCCGGCCTTCACATGCAAAGGAATATTGTCATAGCTGCATGCGCGCTACATAACTTTATTAGACAACATACTACAAGATGACATGTTTAAACACTATGGGGATGATGGATTATTGATGACGAGGATGGTGTTCAAACAAATCAAGCAAGTACAAGTGGAAGTGCAAGCAGAAACGGAAGCACAAGCGGAGGCACACAACAAAGACGAAGTGCATAATAAAGACGGCGAGAAATGGGGCAATGAGAGATGAGATATGTAGGAGCATGGCCATGTACTATCGATTGCCTATGGAGTCCAATTAAGCTATTAAGTGTAATTTCTTTTTCTTTTTCTTTTTTTCTTTTTTTTTTTTGTTTTTTTGTTTTTATGTATGTTTTTTTCTTTTTCTGGTAACTTTGAACAAATCCAATGGAGATGCATAAATTTGGTTTCCTCGTACTCTGTTTCGGATAAATTATCAAATTTGACTCAATATCTTACTGAAATTATTTAATTTCCAGCAAAGCAGAAAAATGACTTTTTGACTACCCAACTTTTTCTCATTACAATCCAAACTAACCATTAACTAGCCATTTTGCCCGGCCATGCCGGGATTGTTACATTGATAGTAAATACTTTCGCATCTTAGGGGTCGTTTGTTTTTAAGCCTATGAATCTTTGAATCTTTGAATGGCTCATCCTCCTCAATGCTAAATGTTTGATTCTTTGAATTCTAAAAACATGTTTGTTTTAGAATAACACAGCTCTGAAGAATTTGAATATAAATCATTCGGACAATTTTACTCATGCTATCTATTTTAAACAAACAAAATATATATTATATTTGAGGAGAAGAGATGGATTATCGAAAAAAATAAATGATAAATAAATTTATTTAAAATATGCTTTCACAAATATATTTTAACGGTTTATTTTCATATTTTGTTTATTTTCAGAATATATATATGTAATTCTATTTTTAACAAAGTGGATATCATTCACCCAAAAAAAATGAAAAAACCCATGACGCCAACATCAAATTTTGAAGAACCTATTTTGAAACCATAAAAGTCAAGGTAGGAAAGTAGATGGGTTCTTAAGATTGGGTTCTTAAGAAAGGGCAAGAAGGGACTTTTTTGTTTCAAGTATTAGAATTGAAAGATTCAAGAAATTTTGGTCTTTGAATGCTTAATGCTAAAAGTACCACTTAATGCTTAAACTACTTAAAAAAAACAAACAAGTTTTGAGCCTCTGAATGCTTAAAACTTAAGTTTAAGAGGCTCTGAATGCTGAATTCAAAAAAAACAAACAACCCCTTAGTCAGAAATCTCATTGATACAAATAAATATACATATCAGTGGATACAAATATATACATCTTGAAGTCCTGCAATGCTTGGACTCTTGTAATAGTAACATAATTAGGCTTATTGCAGGCTGAATGAAGTGGCACATGTTAGGCATATCTCATTCTATGTTAATCTGACCTTGAGAATATTTAATAAGCCTATTGTATTACCATGACTCACTATTAATATTGAAAATCTAAAGAACTGTATGTGTAGTTTAGTGTATAGCTCGATATTATAGTACACCAATAATGTATTGTGCCCATTCAAATGCAAGCACACACGTTAAATATAATAACAACATAATTTATTAAAAGTATTGTATGGTAACAATAATAAAATGCATTAGCAATTAGCAATGATAAATCATGTCTGCACCATTACATATTCATGGTTATGTTTCATTCTTTGCCTTCAGATTTTTCTTTAGAGTGGTATCATTATATGCACCATCCTATCTCAATACTTGACATTCAATCTATTAGGACCTGCAATGCTATCATCATCTCTTAGTAAACAACCCTGCAGTAATTATAACTTAGAAATCAAGCTTAGGAAATGTCCCTTTCTAGCACTTGATCGTACCGTTTAAGAAGCACAATTTATACTCATCTTTGTTCTTCAGTATAGCTCCTGTCTTCTTTTCTCTTTTCTTTTTGTAACCAAACCTATGTCTGCTAAACCACAGGGTAAAAAGCATTTGAAAAAATTCATTAAATACACTAAACTTAAAAAAAAAAAAAAATAAGATGAAAAAAAAAATATATGTATCTTTATCATCTATTTTGTTTCTCAATCGAATATTCAAATAGCTTCCTTAACCAACAACTCAAATTCACTGAGCTAAGCATGTACTCTAACATAAATCCATAGCTTCCCACGACTACTTTGCTAATATGACTCTAAGTTCAATAGCTTGCTACATTCATGCACCAACCATAACAAAAGAGTAGGAGGTTGAGTACCAATTGTTGGCTTCAAGGCATGAATTGAATCATCACTCCAAAGCAAGCTAAGAAATCAACCTTTATACATTGATAGAGAAGAAATTGAATATATGAAGCATATTCTAAATTTTATCAAGCTAGGCTAAAATTTCAGCATGATCGAATGAACATGAAAATTTTTAACTATCGTATAAAATTAATAAGCAAATTAAGACAATTCAAAGATGTTAGAGACTTACTGTTTCTTTGAATGCGTTAGGATGATGGTGCTCTCCTTTGTATGTGATGATCAACGTTGTAGCTTTATCCCAAGCTCTTTCAATTTGTTTACGGGCTTGACAATTCTACACACTTATGCACATGTAATACCCCCCTAAAATAAAAATAACTCACACAGTCAACGTCATATACATTAAAAAAAGAAAAAGAAAAGGAAGATTGATCTCAGATCCATCCAAAATATTAAAACTTTATGTACGTACCTCAATAACTTTCAAAATCTTGACTATATGAACCTACCCTATATCTTCATACATTACATTTGAAACCATTGTCTCTCATTGTACAACTTAGTAGTTAGCTCCTGATTCAAAAGAAAAAAATCTGGACTTATTTATCACCTGTTCTGTCATTTATTAACAGTCTTAACCCTGGTACTAATACCGAAAAATCAAAATAACTACGGTTGATTTTCAAATTACAATAGTATATCAAAACTAAGAGTTATTGCTCCATCAAAAGAAAGTTACTAATTTTAGCCCAAATGGTATGTCAATTCGACAAAGAACCACTTAAAAAAAATATAGGCAAAAAGGGACCCTGAGATTTGTTTTTCCTCTGACAGACCCTGTACCAATTTCTTTCAACCTAATTTAACAATTTAACTGAATAATAAAAACTTGTGATGAAAATACAAAAATTCGACTCACCATATATCATTACTGGAAAGTAGTTTGGCCTTGATTCTTGATCTCAACTGCCTTAAATGGTATTGCAACTTGGTTTTAGAAACCTATAAAGGAGAGAAAATATATTTATATAGGTATATTGTGTATGTAAACTATTAAAAAGTAAGTATCACTGTATCAGTTCAATCTATTAAGTGTTAGTTGTTTTTTTTATAATAATAATTGTAGAGCCTACTTATCAACTGAAAGTACAAACCCCCCCAAAACAATTGTGGCTAAAGTTGTCATTACCTATAATGATACCTTATAATGATGCACACTAAAAGAATACATTAATTTTTCATGCCTAGGCAGTAGGCACTCTCCACATAAATCCCACCAACTATCCATGCATGCAAAAGCTAGAGGAAATATTCATAGGCGAGTGGTCAGTATATTAGTTGTCATTGATCAAACAGTGTCAACAAAGAAATATAAATAAAAATGAATATGAGGTTTATCAACTGAAAGTACAAAAACCCCAAAACAATTGTGCCTAAAGTTGTCATTACCTATAATGATGCACACTAAAAGAATACATTAATTTTTCCTGCCTAGGTGGTAGGCACTCTCCACATAAATCCCACCAACTATCCATGCATGCAAAAGCTAGACAAAATATTCATAGGCGAGTGGTCAATATATTAGTTGTCATGGATCAAATAGTGTTAACAAAGAAATATAAATAAAAATGAATATGAGGTTTCTCAATATTAAAAAAGACAAGGATATGGGTGCTGCCAACTTACCACTTACTTTCATAATGGATAAAAAAAACCTATATTATCAATGTAGACCCTAGCAGGCTTATGCTCATGGCTAACAAACACATAAAAATATTGGATTATAATGTATACATGTTTTCTTGAGAACTAGAATTCATCAAAATAGTAACACCTAAACATGCAAGATCGCACTATAACAAATAAGTCTTGGCCCAAAAAAAAAAAAAAAAAACACAGGTGACACTATAAGTCATGTGAGGCAGGACACCCTATAAGTCATAAGAGATAATGACAATTGTTTAATGATCTATGAAGAGCAACTCCTCAGCAACCCCTTCAAACTAAATATTTGTGGTTTTCTATGCCCTTTGATTTTTAAACTATCAATTCAAGCTTTTCTAAAGGAAAAAAACAAATTTCCTTAACAATCGAATGCATGGAGTCCGTTAATCATATGTCTTGCAGAAACAACAACAACAACAACAGGGGGTTTATCCCGAATCTTAAACAACGTAAGAGGTTGTTCGATATAATGGATTTCTAGTTTTGTCTCATATAAGTTCAAGAGGATATAGAAATAAAAATGTTGATGATACCGACTATACTTACCAGATACCAATAATTGAAGTGTTGAATAGCGATACTCCACGTCTTGAGATGTTTTTTATTGAACCATCATCAAGTGCTCTTCTATTGAGCTAAGGATCCATTTCAAGATACATCAGTATAGTGTGCAAGACAACCAAACTACTAAAAAAATATAAACATAAGGCTTAATTTACGACAAACGTAACATAGAAACCAAAATAGATATAACTAATACCAAAAGCAAATATAAAGCCATGCATTTAGTTCATTTAATTTTAAGTGCGGAGAAGGAAAATTCCTTTAGGCTACAAGAGATACTCTAGATATCCATATGGTATTCAAGCATTCACATATAAGTACTTTAACTATTATGTGTGGTACATGTACTAAAAACAAATAAAAAAAAGTCAAAAAATAGACAACATTTCATATTCAAAAGGACTTTACTGCTTCAATATTACCCAATGATTACATGCCCTTCAAAAGAAACACTATATCTACAACAGACTGCCACTATTAGCACATGCATCTTCAAGAGAAATGCACCGACCAACCTGACAATATGCAAACTACTAAAATAAATGAATTAATCATATATAAGAATGACAATACTAAAAGGTAATACCTTGTCAAGCGGAATTGAGGAATTGGTATGGGAAAAACAAAAAGGGTGAAATCGGCATAATCCATGATCATTATTAGAGCTTCTTGGGAGCAAAAACTCTGGAAATGGTGAAATCGGCATAATAACGGTTAAACACATGAATACCATCAAATAGTGATTGCAAATATTAAAAATCTTCGTTCAAGATCAAAACGAACAAATAGTGGCTTCTGTGATGCACGCAAGCACCTATAAAGCATGACATATATTGATAGTCTTAGTGCGCAATCCAATTCAATAATGCTTCACACTTTCATTTTCAGTTCACTACAAATATCAAGTTGTTGCAAAAGTTGTGAAATATCACTATCACCACAACCAAAAACAATTAGAACCCAATTTAATTCAACACAAACAAATTGTTAACTATTACTAATTGGAAATAGAAAAAGGTAACATATAATTTGTAATTTCACACTTTCATTTTCAGTTCACTACGAATACCAAGTTGTTGCAAAAGTTGTGAAAGATCAACAGGAAATTCAAAACACACTAAAACCAAAATAAAATTATTGAAAATTTGATTCAAGCACAAACCCATACTAAGATCGATTTGGATCTGATTGGATTCCTATCACATTCAGGCACAATTCAAATATGGGTATCTTAAAACTCAACACAATGAATTAGTATCATCAAATAAAAGAGAAATCACCACCAAACTTATACCAATATAGAAAAACCTGCGAATTCAACAAAAACTCTAAGCAAGACTGATTAACTCTTCAAGGAAAAATAAAGGAGTTTTGATCGCATGGTGAAGAGGCAAATCCATATTCTCCCCTCCTCCATATTCTAAAAACATACTATGTACTGAATACTTACATGTACTGAATCCTTATATTGACAAAATATCTTTTGGCAATCGCCTAACCCCTCTTCTTAATATTATCTATGGCCAGTGTCTTCCCCCATAATAAGACCCAAATGAAGAATAGACTTTGTAATGGACTTGAGTGATGCAATCTGAAACACTTCAATTCTCTTATGGTAAGGTATCACCGCCACACACCGTCTACTGTCAAGGTTGGCTTTAGTTGTTCAATGGACTTAGGAGTCTTACCTTCTATCAATTCTCACAGGATTGAATGTTTTAAGGAATCACCACCACACACCGTCCCCTGTCAAAGGTTGGCATTAGTTGTTCGACTGTGAATAAGCTGTAAAAGGTTGGCATTGTCAAACGGTCTTCTTCAAATCAGATCCCATTCTTAGTTAACATCACTAACTGTAGTGTGTTGTTATACTGCCGCATATAATTCGCCGTATTTATGGTCTACCTAAGCACCATTTATCTTCAAAAAAGAACCTTGGACCCATTTCCAACCTTGGCCATCACGGGAGACTCACTCGAGTTAGGAGATGAATCTGAAGCGCAAGCATATATTCCATTTGGTTTACTGCTTGCTGACTGACGCCACGATGTATCCAAGTTGGGAAATGACTCCCAAAAATTTAAAGCTAACAGCAAGATGCTATGATTCCTTAAAACAAATATAAGTCATCACCTGTTCTTCACCACAACGACCACTTTTAGAATTAAGAAAAACAACCATTGGAGTTTGAGCCGTTCTTCTTTGATCTCTTTCTCTTTTTAGAATTCAGAGATAGATTTGAGGCCATCGCTATTTTTCTTCTTAGTGTTCTCTGGACAGGTTCGCGCAGCTGAGATAATTCCTTTAGAGCAACCATTATAAAGTGGCGTTGGATTAAGATGTTTAACTGGATTTTTAGGTTAAAACAAATATAAGTCATTACCTAATCTTCACCACAACGACCACTTTTAGAATTAAGAGAAACAACCATTGGAGCTTGAGCCGTTCTTCTTCGATCTCTTGCCCTTTTTAGAATTCAGAGATAGATTTGAGGTCATCGCTATTTTTTGAGAGAGAATGTGTGGTTGGGGTGTTTAACCAGATTGGGGTTTTGTTTATTTATTGGGTTGTTAATTACTTTGTGTTTTTTTTTTTTGTGTTTTGGGTGAAGGCGAAAGGTTTCTTTTTAAGAATCAATTTGTGTGCTTTAATGTTCCGTAGTTATATCACGAATCAAAATTGTGATTGGCGTGTAATTGGTTTGTTCTTAATATATGTATCTCGAGAACACCTTGCGTCCAATGAAATTCAGGGCAGGTATCAATTTGTAATAAATCAAAATACTGTCCTGCTTTGTAATTAACTTTGTGTACCCACTTAAAAATACTGCTGACGTGGCCTCCTGAAATTGCATATGAGCATTTTTGCCCACTCTGCAATAATAGATTTAGATATTGACTTGTGATTTTTTACCGCTGCCAAACAAACTTTTGATTTTTTTACTAAAAAGTCAATGCTTACCAAACATACTTTTACTTTCAGTAACTTTCTGAATAAGTTAGTTGTAGTTATTTTAGTTTTGCCAAACGCCACCTTAATATACATCGTGGACATGTAACAATAGCCAAATGTGGCATCTAGTACCCTCGTGTTTTCAGAATTAAATCTATCATGTAGGAAACATTTGTACATACACACGATATATTGATCTTGAAGTCCTCGTGAACATTTTTTGAGCTTTTGTATAATGGATTAATCCCAAACTACTCTTTTGTTGCTCTTACATTTTAATATAGTGACTTCTAATCATGGGCATTGAACTCACCTTTCAATCTTGCAAAGTGATTATAACTCAAGTAATACACTATTAACTTCAAGTGTGACTTAGTTCTAACAATATTTAGAGGTGGAGCGATTGTGGGCGATTGTGAGAGTCTAAGAGTAGTTAGGTCTTTTCAACTTTTGTTTCCTCTTTTGGTTTCCTTGACCGAGGCTTTCCGATGGGCTTCGGCCGTTGACCGGCTATAGTTCTTATCATGGTACCACCGGGAATCCCAACCCTGAATCTAGATGGACGTTCTCTTGGCTCGATAGCAAATCGTCACCCTAGTACTCAAGGTGCTGGAAGTAGTGCAGCTCCATCATGGAGTTCTTTGTTTATTGAGAGTCAGTTTTATTATGTTTTCACCAACATGGAGTATTATGAACCAACTGGAAAGGATGGAATCTCTGAAGTACCAAACCATATAGTTGAGGAGGGAGAAAATGTATGGAAACACTATCTAGTGGGTTACTTTATAGAAAAGAGGCTTCCTTTTCTTGTTGTGAAGAATATGCTTCAGAAATTATGGATAGTTAAAGGGAATTTTGAAATGGTAGCTGATAAGGAGCTTTTTTATTTCAAGTTTGGCTGTGAAGAAGATCGACAGATGGTGATTGAGCAAGGCCCAATATTTGTTGTAGGTAGAGTCTTTGTAATTAGACCATGGACTGACGACTTGGATTCACAAAGGAAGGAAATTCAGACGGTGCCAGTATGGGTTAAAATGGATCTACCAAAGATCTTATGGACTGAGAAAGGTATTAGCTTTGTAGCACGTCGACTGGGGAAACCATTATGTGTTGATGCAGCTACAGCAAATCGAACTCGACTTAATTATGTGAAAGTATGCATAGCGGTGGATGCTAGTTGTAAATTCCCTGACCATAGGAAGTTTAATCTGGGAAAAGGGAGAATTGTGGATGTCACATTTGATTATCCATGGATCCCATCATTCTGTTCAAAATGTGTAGCCTTTGGATATTCATCAGAAAAGTGTAACAAGGGCTAGCGCAGAACATGGCAACCTAGACAGCAGCATAAAGATAACCTTGCTCGTTCTCAAGACATGGAAGGTGAAGGAAGTACACGTCCAGTTAACCAAGAGCACCTATATTCTCTTGGAAACATAGAAGCAGTATCTACTGCGATGGTCATGTATGTTGGTACAGCTGGTCGAGAGGACATAGATATTGCTCCTATTGTGGCTGTAGGTCCTATCACCAACTCAATGGTAAACACAAATGGTCAAGATCCAGCTATATCTGTGGCTAGAAACAATTATGTTTCTGATATAGTTCCTTTTATGACTACACAAGCTTCATTTGAGCAAGAAGAGGTAATAACAGCTGATATTATGGAACCATATACTAAGGAAAAAGAGAAATACCACAGCATGGAAGATGACTCTGAAAAGAGTATAGAACCAGATAGCCACAGTGAAACAGACCACTTCATAGATGATCAAGTAGTGGAGAGTGAGCATGAAACGGTTACTACTTCAACTCATAAGCCTGTGGGTAAGAACCAACCTAAGAACAAGACTTTCAGGTTAGAAGAGTTGGGGCCTGAGAAAGAAGCTGTGTGGACAGATGTTCCTAGCAAGAGAAGTAGAGGTAGGCCCAAAGGATATAAGAACAAGAAATAATGGATCCAATCAGTGTATGGAATGTGAGGGGCATTAATGACCCTCATAAAGGTTGGGAAGTGAACAAATTTAGAATGGAGAGAAAGTTGAGTCTACTGGCTTTGGTAGAGACTAAGGTAAAATATGCGCAATTTGCAAGTATTAGTAGTATTTGTTTCCCAAACTGGAGTTGTCTAGACAACTATACTAGATGCTCTAGTGGTCGTATATGGGTCTGTTGGGATGCATCCCTCTGGTATGTTCAAAAAATAAGGGACATTGACCAGTTTATTCACTGTCAGGTATGTTTTTTGCCTACTGCGGAAGTTTTTTTTGCTTACTGTGATTTATGCTAGCAATGCACGATGTGATAGGCTTGTTCTCTGGGGTGATTTAAGCAGTTTTCCTAATACTAACACCATGGCATGGTTAGTGATGGGAGATTTTAATAACGTGCTAAAGGCTGATGAAAGAATTGAGGTGATCCAGTACATCCAAGTGAAACAAGAGATTTTTTGGATTGTTTACAATCATCTAGACTGTTAGACCTGAAGGCTAAAGGGTTCGTCTATACATGGAGTAATAACTCTATTGGCCCTAAGAGAATTATGAGTAAGATTGATAGGGCTCTTGTTAATGCTCAATGGTTGGGTTCTCATGCTGCAAGTGAAGCTGAATTCCTGCCTCATGGTATATCTTACCATAGTCCTATACTAATCTCGTGGAGGAATTTCACAAAAAAAGCAGGGCCTTTCAGATTTTTTAATGCTTGGGTGTATCACCCAGAGTTTGATGCTATGCTTCATGAAATATGGGATCAAAGAATTTATTCTAATCCTATGTATATTCTTATGCAAAAGTTGAAACTTCTTAAGTTACGGCTTAAGGGATGGTCCAAGAAAGAGTTTTTTAATATCAGTGCAAGGGTGGATGCTGTCAAGAAGAATTTGTTTGAATTACAATTACAGATGCAGGCTAATCCTCTAGATACAACTCTTACTACCAAAGAAAGAGAAACTATGCAATTGTATGGTATGTTGGCTAGAGCTAAAGAGATGGAACTTTAACAAAAATCAAGCTGTGATTGGTACACTATGGGTGACAGATGCACGACATTCTTTCACAACTCTATAAAAGAAAGGAGTAGAAATGTAATTTGGTCTATCCGAGATCAAAGTGGGGTAATAGTTGATAAACAAGAGGATGTGAATGGTATTATTGTTGATTATTTCAAGAGTGTATTAGGTGCTGAAACAGAGTTGGAAGTTGATGCTGATTTTTTTTTTATTCTCTGGGGTGTAAGAGATGTTCTTCCACTGGAAGTAGCAGATGAACTTCAAAGAGATGTAACACCGGATGAGATCACAGGTGCTCTTTTCTGCATGGGGGATAACAAATCACCTGGTCCTAATGGCTTTAATGCCTTATTTTTCAAAGATTGTTGGCAAGTGGTGGAGAGTGATTTTATCAATGCTATTATGAACTTCTTCTCTACAAACAAGCTGCCAAGAGGGGTAAACTCTATCCTCCTTTGTCTTATTCCTAAGATAAAAAATCCATAAAAAGTTGAGGAGTATAAACCCATAGCATGTTGTAACATTGTGTATAGGTGCATCACTAAGATTATCACCAACAGACTGAAACCCATTATTGAGGAGAGAATTGCTCCACTCCAAACGCCTTTTATCCCTGGTAGGAATATCCAAGATAACCTACTTCTTTCGCATGAGCTTCTCAGAAATTACAGCAGGCATATGATTTCCCCTAGATGTTCTATGAAAGTTGATCTCAAGAAAGCATATGATATGGTTAGCAGGAAGACTATAGTGTGTATGATGAAAAGATTCGATTTCCCTGAGAGAGTTATTCAATGGATATGTACTTGTATTTCTACCCCATGTTATTCCATTCTTATCAATGGCGCGGCAGAAGGGTTCTTTTTAGGTAAAAGGGGGCTTAGGCAGGGAGACCCCCCTTTCACCATACTTATTTGTTCTTGTCATGGAGATTTTGGGATGCTTGATGATGAGAAGTATTGAGAATAGAAGTATCAAGATGCATCCTAAATGTAGGAGAACACAACTATCACATTTATGTTTTGCAGATGATGTACTTATTTTTGCCAAAGCAGAGATGGACACAGTGGCTACTATATTGGAGGTGCTCACCATATTTTCTAAAGCATCTGGTCTTAGCATCAACAGAAATAAGACTACCATTCTTATTGGTGTCTTGAATACAGATGAATCCACAGCTATAGCTGCTTTTCTGGGTGTTAAGCTTGTTTCACCACCTATCACCTATCTTGGAGTTCCTCTCATCTCTTCAAGATTAGGCATTAGGGAATGCTAGCCTTTGGTGGAGAAGATCACTTGTAGAATTACTAGCTGGAAGGCTCGGACACTTTCTCATGCTAGCAGATTACAACTCATTCAATCGGTGTTTGCTTCTTTTCATATCTACTTGTCAAGAACATTTGTGCTTCCTAAAATAGTGTTAGAGCAACTTGAGAAAATTTGTGTTAGATTTCTATGGAGTGGACCTAGTTTGGAGCCCAAAATGCATCATGCGAGTTGGGGAAGAATTTGTCACTCAAAAGATGAAGGAGGTTTGGGTATTACTGACATGTATAGGTGGAACAGGGCTGCATACTTTGGGTTAGTCTTTAAAGTTGCTTCTAAAGAGAATAGCTTGTGGTGAATTGGGTATGGCAACAACATATGAAGCACAAAATGTTTTGGACAATGCCGATTCCAAAGGATTGCTCCTGGGTATGGAGACATGTTTTAAAGGCTAGGAAGCAGGCAATCAAAATTTCAAAGGTAAGGTTAGTTGATGGGAAGGCTACTTATCTTTGGCATGATCCATGGTGTGATAGTGGAATCCTTCTCAACAACCAAGCTGCTGTGCAAGCTTGGAGTTTCCCTGATGATACAAAAGTCGAGGTGCTGATATCTCAAGGTGTATGGAATCAAAATATTGAACTGATCTTAGATAATGCTTTTAAGGAATCTATCTATAATACACCTATAGAAGATCAATTACATGAGAATACACTCATTTGGACTTCGTCTCCATTGAGCAGATTCACATCAAACTCAACGTACATGGCACTGAAATGATCACTGAATAAGGTAAGATGGCACAAGTTGGTTTGGGGTAAACTAGTGTTACCAAAACACTCTTTCACTTCATGGTAGATGTTCTCGGGAGCATTCCTACTCAAGACAGGTTGATTAAAAAAAAAGTGTTACATTCTTCAAAGTGCTGCCTGTGTCATCAAGAGAGGGAAAACACCAAGCATTTGTTCTTTCAATGTCAATATTCCAAAGAACTTTGGCTAGGTGTTAAGCAACACATTGGTCTTACTGCTGATGATAGGAATGTGAACAGAGAATGGAGTAGTATTCTGAGACTATGTCAAAAGAGGAATATGGTGGCCGAAGTGTACAAGGTCTATGTGTGTGCTGCTGTCAACTATATTTGGACTGAAAGGAATCACAGAAGGTTAAAAACAAGTCGTGTCCAGTTACTGTGATCAAAGAAAGGCTACTTAAGGATATGAAATTCTACTTGCAGTCTTAGCTAAAAGAGATGGTAGATTCTATGTCGATGCAAAAGCTGTTACAAAGATTAGGTATTGTGGTTAAAATCAGACCACAGTTGTTTAACCAAGTTGCCTGGATCAAGCCACCTAATGATGTGTTAAAGCTTAACTCAGATGGCTCTATTGGGGCTAATGGTGCCGGCTATGGAGGCGCAATAAGGAATTCGAGAAGAGAGGTCGTTTTGGCGTATTCGGGGAGTAACTCTAACAGGTGCATTTTGAATCAAGAGTTGTTGGCTATTAAAACTGGAGTTATAATCAACATTGACCAAGGCTTTACCAAGCTTATCGTGGTTTCTGACTCGATGAATGCCATCTATAGTATTACCAAGAGAGAAGAGCCACCTTGGCATTGTCTGAATCTAGTACGATCTATTCATAACCTTTGTATTCAATTTGTGGATATTTCTTTTACTCATGTATATAGGGAGACTAATGGGCTCGCTGACCATTTAGCTTCTCTCTATACTAACAATAAGGATAGGTTAGTTTTTTTTACCCCTCCGTTGGATGTTGTATCTGGAAATATTGTAGATGAGGAGATCAATGATAGAATGTACTCTAGGAGGATTCAATGAATTAATACAGGTGAGGGTCTGCCTCTAGCTTAATTTTTTTTTAACTTCAAGTGTGACTTATGGAAGATATACAACATATAAGAACAAAATAGACATGATAGCAATGCAACAAATCGCTTCATTCACTTGATTATTACATGCACCGAACTTATTGTTTACTAAAACACCGAACTTATTTTTATTTTTTGAGCTACTTCTTAGGCTATCAGCTATACAACTATATTAAGATGAACAACCCTATTTCTGAGTAAACAATTATTCACAATCAATATTGACCTAGGTTAGGGCTTTTTTGGTAGCGGATAACACATTGCCAAAAAGTGTGAATAGATCATGAGTTTGGTGTAAATTGGGAACTACAACTTACACAAATTCAACATTGCAAAACTATCATGTCCTGCAAGAATCCAGCCTTGCCAATAATAGCGCATGTTTCCTGTATTTATAAGAATGGTTTCCTATATTAAATACTAGATATAAACCATGCCGATACGGCACAGTTGGTTATGAAGTGCTTATTATATTGTATGTGTTATACATCTATACGATTAGAAAATTATGCACACTACTTTTAAATAGTTACACAATGTAATTAACTGTACTTGCCTTTTTCCTATCGTCTCTAAATAATGTTTAACAAAGACCTTCTTATCTGCCAACCTGATACCTTTTGCTGATATTAATTAGGAGGTATGCACTATCTAACAGTTTGTATGAAAAATATTTACTGTGAGAGACCCGAACTACCAAATATAACTTCAATAGAGCATGGGAGGTTACCTCTAAAATTCTTACGAACCTTTCAACTTCACAACATTCGACCATTACATAGTAAAAAAATGTTATAAAATTGATCGAGGAGGTTACACATGTAATCTTCCATGCATGTAAATTAATTCTAGCTCTCTTCCACCTCCATTGGACTCTCCCTGGAATATTTTTCCCAAAAGCAAGCATTTTATACCATTGTTTACTTAATAACCACACTTTATACGATCGATCCGCCGCCGTAAAAGTCATATATATATATATATATATACGGGCTCGCTACGTCGACATACTAAATTGACATACGCATTCCAAAAGCAGATTTTCACATTGAACTAAGGGCTGATTTTTGGTAGAGATGACTTACCTACTATGGATAGTATCTCCACAAAAAATCAGCTCAATTGGATGTCTCTAGTCTTGTCAAAAGGTATTTAAAATATATATATATATCGGACTCGCTACTATATATATATATATACTATTCAGAATTTAAACACCTTTTTGACAAGACTAGAGACATCCAATTGAGCTGATTTTTTGTGGAGATACTATCCATAGTAGGTAAGTCATCTCTACCAAAAAATCAGCCCTTAGTTCAATGTGAAAATCTGCTTTTGAATGCGATGTCAATTTAGTATGTCGACGAAGGAAAGTCTATATATATATATATATATATATATATATATATATATATATATATATATGTCATTCCTCCATTGGAGTCTCTGTGGCCATTCTATGTGGTCATTGGTCATTATATATAAATGTCATAACATAAATCTAACTGAAATTGTACTCAGTTATTGGTAGAGGAGAGTGAGAGCAATGCAATCTTTATTTATTTCAATTGACATTTCTAAAAACACACTCTCAACTATATCAACAATTGACATTTTCGCAAACAAAGGGGGAGCGCTTAAATTCTTAAAGCTTAAAAACACATAAGAATTTATTTTTACAGAAAAAAATTAGCCATGCTTTTGTGAGATAAACAAAGTTGGTCATTTTCTAAAAGGATTAAGGACAAAAGTTACCACTGAACTTGACCCCGATTGTCACTTACACCCCTAATTTTTTTCCAAGCGAAAAAAACCCTGAAGTTGCAAGTACCAAACGCAACATTTAGTTTCATAAATGGCGTTAGATATATATGATGTCATTTTCTTTTTTACATGATGTCATCCATTATTTTATTTACCTTGTAATTCATTGATATGATGCAAGTGACATTTCTGCCAAAAAAGAAATGGATTCCGGAAAAAAAAAATTGATTAGAATTTACAAACAATGAAGGAAAAATTAATAACAATACCTATTACATGCCTGAATTATTCATAAAATTGAATAGAAATCAAACAATTTGGTAGCTAGTGCTTTTTTCTTATGGCTATGACCGTTGGAATTGCTAAAGAAGATGGTCAATTTATACAATTACAGGTGACTGTTGGAATTGACTTACTGATTGATTTCCACATCATCCATTTATTTATTGCCAAACATTGGAAAATAAATTACAAGGTAAATAAAATGATCGATGACGTCATGTACGTAAAAAATAAAATGGCATCATATACATCTAATGCTATCTATGAAACTAAATGTTGCGTTTTGTACTTGCAACTTCATGGTTTTTTTCACTTAGAAAAAAGTTTGGGGGTGTAAATGACAATCAAGGACAAGTTCAAGGGTGTCTTTTATCCTTAACCCATTTCTAAAATTTCTACAAATGCTTACCATCACTCCAACTGCTTTGGGCCGAAGGGTACAGTTAGATCCACTTAAAGACAACATACCATCTATCTATCTGCAAAGGGTACAATTAAATGAAGTATAATTATATAAATTGTAGGTAGACAAACATAATCATATCGTTCGAAGTAAGACTCTCTGCTCTTATAAGACATCTGAGAGAGTACTTATATATGCTCGTGTTATTCATCGAATTGTAGACCATGGCTTCATGTGCCTCTCCAATGTGACAATAGACATGCCTTAATTAGTCTAGGGACTGAAATATATATACTACATAGAATAGAAGTTAAGACATTGTATTTGCCAAAAGAAACAGAGAAAAGAAAATAGATTTCAAGCAAGACATGTGAGCACACAAAATCATGTCAATTGTAAATGGATTTCAAGTATTTACTTTTTATGGGATTGTAAAAAGTTAAGGGTTAAATGCATAGATGGGTAACGAACTATACACGAAATCAAACATTGGGGTATAATTTTTTTTTTGAGCAAATTTGGGTAATGAAGTGTACCACGTTTTGCAATGTTGGGTTCTGTTTCATTTCCGTCCAATTTTTTTATACGTGTCAAGTTTTTTCATACGTGCCAGATTGCCACTAGATCGTCACATAGGAAAATAAGTGACACACAATTAGAGAAAAAGAAGAAAAAACACTTGACACGTGTGAAAAAAATGGACGGAAGTGAAACAGAACCCAACGTTGCAAAATGTGGTACACTTCCTTACCCAAATTTGCTAAAAAAAAAATTTATACACCAATGTTTGATTTCATGTATAGTTCGTTACCGATCTATGCATTTTTTTTCAAAAGTTAACGAACCAATCAGATAGTGCACCATTGTAAGTGGATCAAAATGATCCAAATAAATGTTGAAGAAAGTGAGAGTGAGGTACCTGGTAGAAATGTCGGGCTATCCTAGAAAAGTGGAAAGTGACTGACCCTGATAGTGTAGAGTTAGGACTTAGGAGGGTCGTTTCATGTGAGTTATTCCGGTTATTTAATGTAATCATACCTACGCATTGAGAAACTGGGTTTTGACAATGTAAGTTGAGTTTCAAAATCGGAACCAATATAACAAATCGAAATAGTACCAAAAACCATGAAAATTCCAAAACAAAAAAGGAAACAACTTCGTCACAACTCACAGCCAACATATTTTAAAGGATTAAATACAGAAATTAATATGCAATGTACTTAGGTCCTATTAACACTTGTATCAACATAGAATTTTTTTTTCACAAACGTATCAATGTACTATGCTCGATTTCACAAAAATAGCAATCTGTTAGCATCCGTCAGTTAAGTGATGATGTGTCCGTTTTTTCCCAATTTCGTTTTATTTGTATTTTCCACTCGGCATACCACCTCAGCATTTCTACCACCTTAGCCGAAAATGACCCATATAATCCATTTTCATCATCTCTTTCACCCATTTACTAAAAAAAATTCTTATTCCATTTTTTTTTGCATAAACCTTCCACCTTTTCCTTTATGGTTCACAATGAAGTGTGACGAATAATGTGTGAACTGAAGGTGATTCCTCATTGTCCACATTCTTCAAAGTCATCCACCACATTCTTCAAAGTCATCCACCACATTCTTCAAAGTCATACACCTTTCCAATTTTCTAATTTAAACTGCTGTGACACGCACATCCACTGCTTACATTTCCATGTAACTACCTTATATTATATTGACAAATCAACAAACTTATAGCTCTTATAAAATATAAATACATATCAATACTGTAAGAGCACTAGAGCAGTAAGCAAATAAGGCATAATCTTCTAATTCTGAGTTCCAGTCATGAGATCAGAGTCTTGCTCATGGTTGGATGAATATAGTATAGTGGCATTCACCCTCTCTACAATCCTACTTTTGATTACACTCTGTAAGTGGAAAACAAAAAAACATAGAAATGGGGTACCACCTTTGCCACCGGGACCTCGAGGTTTGCCATTGGTTAGATACCTCCCATTTCTTGAACCTGATCTTAACCCTCATTTCGCCCGTTTAGCAAAGATTTATGGTCCAATCTTCACGCTAAAACTAGGAACCTGGCTATGTATTGTGTTGAGTTCACCTTGCTGTTAAGAACAACCAGTTCGAAGCATTTGAACTCATGATCAAAAAAAGTTTTTTGATTTTAGGGTTTGCTGGTTCGATGGTTGGGGAAGAAGATGAGGGCGAGGGTGATCCTATACACCCGGTCGTTGCTTAGTATAAGAATTTGGGTTAGATTGTTGGGCCGGGTTATAATATTTTGTTTCATGGGTCGGGTTCTGTCATTTTTGGGGGCTGGGTCCTTATTCTTTTTGGGTCTTAAGAATTATCAATCTCACCCATTATATTAGGTGTATTTTTTTCGCCACATCACGTCCTAATATTATGCCGGGTGGAAAATACAAAAAAAGAAAATTGAAAATAAATGGACACATCATCACTTAACTGACGGATGCTAACAGATTGCTATTTTTGTGAAATCGAGCATAATACATTGATATGTTTCTGAAAAAAAATTCTATATTGATACAAGTGTTAATAGGACCTAAGTACGTTGCATATTTCTATATTTAAGCCTATTTTAAAATAATCAACATATAAAAATCACTGTTGAAATTCTCGGATTCTTAAAGAGGGAAAATTATGAACAAACTGTATGTGGATAAGTAATAATAACTGAGGAGAGAAGAAAGAGATTGGCGAACCAGGATCAAGGAGGCTTTGCTATTCTGTCAAGAATACTGCTGAAACTGTTGGGAAGGGGTGTGTTTAAGGAAGAAGAACAGAAGAAGAGGGCTGGCTTTACAAAATTAATTAATTTCCCCATGCGTTTAATTTTCATGCGCTACTCCTAATTTTCATTTAGGAAAAATACCTTCAACTTCAACTTCAACTTGAGATGGGGCAGTGAGCACATTTAAATATTTAATAGGACCTTGCTTTAAACTAGGGATGGCAATGGGTCGTGTCATATTCGGGTCACGTGTTAGGAGAGCAAACCCAAACCGGACCCAATTACTAATCATGTCGAGTTTGTCAAATCCAAACCCAACCCGCCTATATAACGGGTGAGCCGCTAAGCCAGCGGGTCAATTTCAGTGCGGATCGGATTCACAAACAACCTGTATGCAAAATATTTAGTATTTCACGATTTTATTTATCAAAACAATATATATGAAAAAATATGTATTAATTCTCAAAAACTAATCATAATTTAATTACATATTAATGAAAATTGAATAATGAAACATATCTTTATCGAATGAATCAATATGATAGCTAAATCTTCTCCTTTTAGTCGTTTATTTTAGGTAGTTAGGATGATAGATGAGATTTTAGATCAATTTCGGATCGATTCACAAACAACCTGTATGCAAAATATTTAGTATTTCACGATTTTATTTATCAAAAAAATATATATGTATTAATTCTCAAAAACCATCCATAATTCAATTACATATCAATGTAAATTGAATAACAAAACATATATTTATAGAATGAATCAATATGATGGCTAATCCTTCTCTTTTTAGTCGTTTATTTTAGGTTGTTAGGATAATGAGATTTTAAAAAATAATGAAACTTATATTAGAACAGGTTATAAAGGTCACAGGTTGATGACCCGACCCATTATACCCGAGAACTAATCGGGTCTACTAACGGGTTACTCGGGTTAACATATGTGACCCTAACCAAACCCAATTATTTGACGAGTTCAGCGGGTCAACCCTTAAATGACCCAAAAAACTTTTTTCCTAACTCGAACCTGATAATTTCGTGGCCGATTCGTGTCGGGTTAGCGGGTCGTGTAATACAAAACTCCCACCTTTACTTTAAACCAATTTTTTATTATATATATTTTTTTTGGAATGACAACTTCCCCATTTCAACCGTGGACTCCTCTCTCCTAAAACCTCCCCATAAATTTAGGCCCAAACACATAAATTGACTAATAATTTCAGTTTTAGGCCTAGTTAACCAATAATTACGATTTTAGGACAAAAACGGTCTAACATCAACATCTATCATTAATAATTTCACTATAAGGACATTTTCGGGCTGACGTCAGCAAGTTATTTTTTTTATTAATACCAATTATGACCTTCTCTGATATACATGCAAACACCACTATACATGTACGATATGCATTGTATGTGTATACCAACATGCACACACCATTATGCATATGTATAACACACATGCAAACACTACTATACATGTGTATACCACATATGCACACACCATTATGCATGTGTGCAACAAACATGTAAACACTACTACCACACATGCACACACCAGTATGCATGTATACAACAAACATGCAAACAACACTATACATATATATGATATGCACTGCATGTGTATATCAACATGCAAACACCATTATGCATGTGTAACATCATTATGAAATTGTATAACACACATTCAAACACTACTACATATGTGCATAACAAACAAGTAAACAATACTATGCATGTGGATACCACACATGCACACACCATTATACATGTGTGCAACAAACATGCAAACATTACTATCATACATGCACACACCAGTATGCATGTGTACAACAAACATGCAAACACCACTATGTATGTATGATATACACTGCATGTGTATATAAACATGCACACACTAAAATGCATGTGTATAGCACATATGCAAACATCATTATGCATGTGTATAACACACATGCAAACACTACTATACATGTGCATAACACACATGTAGACACTACTATGCATGTGTATACCACACATGCACACACCATTATGTATGTGTACAACAAACATGCAAACACTACTACCAGACATGCACAAACTAGTATACATGTGTCCAACAAATATGCAACACCACTATGCATGTGTACAACATAAAATAAATGAAATTTCTCATGCTAGTCCTAACATAAAATGTGAGTGTGTTGAGGGTCAAAAACAAAATTGAAAAGTCACGTGGGATTTTGAATTAACTGATAAAAACTTAAATGAGGGTAATATCTTCTTTCAGCAGTGGTCAACTCGATTTGTCCTTAAGCCATAATTATCTACCGACCCAAACTAGAAGCTAAATTAATCCCCAATTCTCCTCTATGGGTGATAAGCGGTAAATTTGGGTTTAGATTCTTTTAAGTCAGAAGTCCAAAGTCCGTAAACGTCCGATTAGTCAAGTTACCTTACTCACGTGGGTTGGTAGGATAGGTCGAGTAAAGGATCATCCATACCTTAGGGCTAGACAAGGTTCACAACTGGATATACAACTTTTAGTGAGTAGGATTTTAGGTTATTTTTTAGGTTTAGATAAATCAATGGCAATGCAAGTAACGTAAAATAATGACGATGATTTCGATGTAAAATAACAAGGATAGAGAAACAGGAAAATAGTTAACTATACTCATGCAAATCAGTTTCCAATTTTTAGATAACCATATCACTACAGCTCTAATCCGTCTCATGTTCATAGACAAACCCAAAATAGCGTCAAGTATCGATCCCTAGTGAAATGCACTCATCTCTGAGCTCATCACACTAGCATAAAGAGTTGCACTAATATTCCATCTCTGGAATATCATTTCAGCTCCTGGCTTGATTCTACCTCAGTTGGACAAAGCAGAGTGCTGGCGGACATCATAGGGTCTCGCACGAGACTGGACTTAATGTAATCCAAGTCTCGCGCGAGACTCTTATGGGGTGTCAGTAGTCCAAATTTGGCCAGTCTCAATCATTTTGGGACCTGATGCATAATCTACACCTAATTCCTAAGTAGTGATACTAGAACATTTAAAGTGTCAACCGGATCAGAACATGAGCGTCATTAACCCTCCCCCTTGGGAGGGTTTTAGCTCATGGTCATGATGGACGATTAAATTATCTTATTGTATATAATAAACAAGTAGATAAAGAACATGAATTTAACTTAAAAGGAAATGACTTTGATTAAGTAAAAAGATCTTACAATACTTGAAGCTTGGAAAGCTACTAGAAAGGGAAAAGCTACGTACTGGAAAATGAAACAAGAATATAAAGCTAACCTCCTCCAAAAAAACTAAAGTCTCCATCCCCATATCCATATATATATATATATATATATATATATATATATATATATATATATATATATATATATATATATATATATATGGCCCCTTCACGTAAGACCTTCACCTATTTAATTGTTTTTGTCTTCAATCAATTTGCAACAATCCAAACTTTGTATTACAAAGTTTGTCTTATCTTGCTTTAATTTGGTTTTTTGTCATTTTGTTAAATCAATTCATACATTGATTTGTTTCATCTTTTCTTGTGTGCAAGGTGTCTCACACAAGTGACCATCACTTGCCACCTGCCTATGCTGACTAGTCATGCCTTTTGGGCTCGCAGAGTAGGTCCACGTGCTGTGTCTAGTGGGGGTGCCGATTTTGGAATTTTTATAACTTTCTGTCTTTGCGTAGAGTTCGTCGCCCTTGTTGCTCTTGCAGTTCACTAGCCAAAATTGGCGTCCAGGTTTGAAAGATGTGAGCGTTGGAAGTTTGCTGCTTCTTTACACATGGACCCGTTCTGCACTGGTTTTGTCCCTTTGGAAACTTCGGCTCTAGTCAGGCTTTGTTGGGCTACATTGGGGCTGATTGTGAAAACTTCAAGTATGCACAGTATTCCCGTACTTTGATGCATGTTTTAATATCATATTCACGTTAATTGTAGAAACCTACAAAAGTATGAAAATATAATTATTTCATGATTATTAAACACATAATTAACCAAAATACTATGTCTCTACGGGGTTTAGTATTACAGTTTTGGGTGCTTATCACACCACCCCCAAACAGCACTTTGATTGCCCTCATGCAAAGAAGAGACATTAAAATGATAAGTGGCCAAAAATGTGCTATCCTAAACAAAGTCTCATTTCGCAGAGTGCGGTTGTATTTACCGTATGCAACAAGGCCTTAAACCACTAGGAATTTCCTAGTGGACCAGTTATAGCCTCGTGTGAGTTTTCCAGAGAAGATACTCACAAACTTCATTTATATTACAACGACTCAGTAACAAAGGCTTGTTTCCTTAATTAATCGCATATATCTATACATCTTACTAGCAGGGGAAACAAAGATTGATTCTTTTGAAATTTAAGTTACTATACATATAATAATCAAAACATCTACATATGAGCATGCATGCAATGATCTTTACTACTAAATGTACTAGCAGGGCCGTTTCTAGATCCTTTGGATAGGGTCCTTAAGTAGGTTCTCGCAGGAATGTGTCGAAACACAATTTCTCTTTTATTTTTCCACTCAAGTTTTGCTAACTCCAGTGTACAGTGGGCACACGTTTCCTCACATACTCAATGACAGTTAGAGGAGCCGAGGTCAAAAATTCACATCTACTACTTATTATCACACCATCCTATTCCTAATTGAACTAGAGGTCTTTATTAGGTGTTATGGGGCTTAGGTGGTAGTGTAGAAGAAAATGGAATGGAAAAATAAAAAATGATACGTATGAGAGAATAAGGTCTTCAAGATATTTACACCAAAGAAATCTTTCTTTTCTTTCCTACTTCTAACATGAGTTTCTAGACTTAGCTTTAAGCTTTTGTATTCCTTTTTTATTTGATTTTGGAGAAAATTCTAACTTTGATATTTCTTTTGATTTTTGGAAACATATTTCTATTTTTCTTTTTCTTTTTTTCTGAAGCAGGTAACTGATTTTGATTTGTGACAAGTTTTTCTCTTCATTTTTCCACACTTCATCCTATTTCTTATACTCATTATCTAGGTAGGCTTATTTATATGTGGTTAATATATGGGTAATGAATTTTTGGTGAAATAGAAAGGGTTAATGAAAGGTTCAATGGAGCGACTAGCGGTAAATTTTTTTACAGGTGTGAATTTCTGGCTATATCGATTCAAAGAAGGCCTAAATTCTCGCCTAAGATTCCGGTAGTGATAAAGTAAGTAGACGTGTGAACTTCTCTATTTGGAAAAACTACTCCTCTGTGTCATTACTCACATATCACACATTTTGAGGCTTTTTGGTTATATTCTTACAGGATATGAAAATTAAGTTGTCTAACCGTGGGTCCCAGAAACTTATTGCTATGTACATTTAATGATAGTCAGTGCATGAATGCTCATGAAAAGATGTAAAAACTATTGCATACGTATTAACTTAAGTTTCTAAGAACAAATCCTAATTCTAATGCTAGGGTGAGATTTCTAGATATTTTTTATCACCGAAAAAGAAACAAGACTTTGTCACTAAATACACTTATTTAGACAGAAAATAAAACTATATACAACCTATAAATGCTTAATTTTTTTGCGAAAGATTCTCACCACCCCCAAACAGTCGGACGCTGTGTCCTCAAAATGTCAAGAGGAAGAAAGAATATACCTGAAAGGCTTGAGCAAAAATATAGCTAACATCTTCCACAGAAAATTATGGTAACACAATATATATTATACAACACAAAAGTAAAAGCACACTATTACGTTATTTATTTTTCACATCAAAACATAAAACAAATATGTACATCAACTTACATTGCCCCAATTATGAATTGGGGGTATGTCCATTCTCGCTTCATCTTTATCGAAATGCCATTCATTTGTGTCGCGCTAGTTAATCACAGTCTGCCAGACTTCGCTCCACTTTCTCTTTCTAGAAGTGTCCAAATGCGTTATCATGTCCTTGTCTTTTGGGAAGCAACGGACGTACCTCAAGTACCTTGAAGAGCGTCGATGCCAGACCCAAAATCTCAAAGAATGAATTATCCTGTTTGCTGGACACATAGAATCTACTCTTACCCAGTCTTGAAAAGTGGCCAAAAACTCTGGAAAGAATGTCCTCATTATCCGACATGCAGTAACTGGGAAGGTGATATAATGCTGTCGAAAAAGCCGAGCCCTTTTCAGGTTCTCAATTACTAGGTTCATGATGTCGAAAGAGGTATGTTGCTGGGCCAGAGCATGGAAAGTCCTGCAAGCTGCTTCGGTGGTAGTGGAAAAATGCCAATCCCCCATGATGTTCAATGACTTGGGTTAGGCCATCGCCATAGAGGCCGGCAAAATTTTCCCAAAAGTAGTTATTAAAGTTGTTTTGTATGATGTAGTGAATGGGGGGAATTGGTTGATTGTAAAGAAGGTTTAAAGCCATAGCATTTGTTGGCTCGTAAAAGAGATGTCTGGTGTTACCAATACGGATTGCAAATCCGTTCAAAAAGAAACCATGTGCAGTAGGTGGATCCCTCATATGATCATAAAAATAAGTTGCCAAACCTAGAGAGTATATATGTCTACTCAGGGTGCAGAATGAAGGAAGTCCAACCAACTTGCGTGGTAAAGTCTCGGAAAAGATGTCCATATGCAGGAGAATTCAGCAAAGCATGAAATGATTGTTCATCGATAATCTTTGGAGGTGCCATTGTAGAAGATGTGTGATGAAAGATACCACCTGTAGACAAAGATGAACCCAAAAATTAGAATACGATGGAAATGACTAAGTAAAAACAAATGACATTTATTACAATAGGAAAATTGCATTATACTAAAAACTAAAAAGAAAATAACAAAGAACATAAATTTGCAAAATCTAATTTGGGGTATGGCCCAAGTAATGGCGAGGATCCGTAGGTGGGAGAATTCCATTAATAAGATTCTCGATGAAGTCAATCCGTGCAACAGCCCGTTGCAACAGGGCGCTCTGTGTCTGGTAAATCTCGGCGTGGTTCTCCATTATGAGAGTGTGATTTGCCAAGAACTGGTTGTGGTTGTGCAAGAATTATGCTTGTTCCTCATCTTGTATTGCCCGAAGGTTGTGAAACTCAAGAAGACTGGTGATGATGATGTTCTGAAGTATGTATAATGTCATTAGTCCTTGGTAAATTAAACAAAGGCCTTCCATAGGATTAAATACGTTGTGTATTGCATTTTCAGTGAAAATGTCAACAGGGGAACAAGCTTCGCTAGTTTCTGCACCGGCATGGTTCTTTGAAATGCCTGGAGTCCAAAACCCATTCATACAAACTGAGTGAATGGTGAGAATGTTATATGTTCTGAGAGGTGTATTAGGAGCAGTAATAGGAAAACCCCAACGCATCAAGATAAGTGTCACAATGGTTGGCAAAGGAGCTGACTTTTTCCTTGCACGTGCGATTGTGTTCCAGAGAAATTTAATTATGCAAAAAATCATTGCATTTAGTCTGCAAGACCCAGTAGATGGAGGAGGGGTTTTGTTATTTCGGAAGTCTTGGATGTGCTAAGCACATTATGAGCTAGCCATTGGATCACAGATAATTGGTTCCTTTGCAAGGATCACTGATACACAATGCAGTTTTTCCGGTTATATTCACCGTGAAGGATAGTTGCAAACATTAGATGCCTTAAATTGTCAAACGGTGAATCCTGAAGATGTACCCCAGGGTTTGTTATGGGAATTTGAAGGACCACGAAGATGATTTCCGGAGTCAATTCGCACTCGCATCCGTTTGCACGGACAAAGAATTGCCCGTTTTGGAAATAACCCTGTGTATAGAATAGCAGGACCAATTCTCTGGAATAAAATCCTTGCTTATGATGTAATAGAGGGAACCATCCTCGACATAAAATTTCTGTGTCAAAAAATGGATGAAAAAGACCATTTTGGAAATTTTCCATAAAATTTTGCTCTAGCACAAAAATTCGATTGAGGGCCATTGAAGATGGAAGGAATGGAGTGGTAAAGAAAAGTTAGTGAAAAAGGGAAGACTGGATTGGAGAGGTGTCTAGCCTTGCTATATATAGGTACCAATCTGAAAGCTTAGAAAATTTGGATCGAGGTGTCATAGGGTAGTTAGACCACGTGTATTTCCTAAAATAATTCTGCTGAGGTGCTTGCCCAAAAGATAGTTGAAAATCAAATCCCTGATGCTGTGAATTAGATGTGGGAAGAGATGGAATATATAAGAGAAGGTTGCACAGGGTAGTTTGACTAACATGTATATTCATAAATCAAGAGAGCACGTAGATAAGATCTTACATTAATTTGTAACAACATACAGGGATGTGAAAATAAACAATAATGATAACGGAAAAAAATACAAATCTAAATATTAGATAGGACTATATGCCATATTAACAAACTAGCAAAGTTGGTAAAACCTTTGGGTGATGATACCAGAGGTCTGGGGCTCGAATCCCGCCAGCATCAAAGAGTTACTGATCTCATTTAAAATAGGCTTACCTACAAAAAAAAATGGCATATTAACAACATTACGATAATAAAACAAACAAGCATGAAGACTTGAGTAACATATTCAATTTGCCTCTGCTCAAACTTTTTTAGTGCATCCATGAAGCTCAAATTTGGTAAGAACGTAACAAAAATGTAATTGGAATGAAAGAAAAAAATGTAGAGAGAAGAAGATGAAATGAGTGAATGTGAAGGATGTGGTGAACTTCCTATTTATAGAAAGGAAATGGAGCCTTTTTCTGATCGTTTTTTTTTTTTAAACGTGGAAATATATAGGATCTAATATAATATATGACAAGGCAAAATTTTTTGGAAAAGGTAGGAAATATAAGACATACTAGGCGAGAAAATTAAAATGCTCCTGGATATCGCCTAAAGTCTACATCACCTAGTCCTGAAACTGGTGCTGGTTTGCCATGAGCATTCGCTGGAACTGATTCTGGCGAGTAGTCATATTAACCTGAAATGTATTCATAGAAGTGTGCATTTCTTGCTGAAATTCTCCCATGGTGTCTATCAGCAACTCGTGGTGAGTGGTCATATCCTCCGTGAACTCGCCCATGGTATGTTCCATCGATATATGGCGAGTATACATGTCTCTCATGCCACTGTTCATGGCGCGTAATGATCCATAGGATGGTTCATCTGGCTCATAGTAGCCTCATCAAAGAAAGGTGGAGGGGGCGGGTGATTTGGACCACGTGATTGTGTTCAGCTGCCATGCGTGCGGTGGGTTCCTATGGGGACAGTATGCACTTCTTGAAAACATGCATATTCGCATATGGTAGCATAGGGACTAACGGGGTCACAGACAGGAAACCCAAATTAATCATAACTTGTGTTAAAAGAGCGGCAAGAGGGGCTGACCTGAGTGTGGCATGCGTAATGATATCGAAAAGAAAGGTGACAATGCAGAAGTTACCCTTGCACTCCTGGAGAACCCAGAGTAGGTGGAGAAATGTCTTGTTGATGTCCGATGGCTTCAAGGTACCAATGACATTCTGTCCCAGCCATTGAGTCACGGCCAGCTGGTTCCGTCGCACCGAGCGTTGATACGCACATTTACCCACCATATTATAATCACCCTCGATCAGCGTGTCAAGCATGAGGTCATAAGTCTGTGGATACACTGCTGAGTCAGCACGTGGTCGACAACAGGTATGCCCGTGATCCCGGAGATCAAAGCGGGTGTGACTTGGTGGCGCACTCTGTCGATGGTGACCTAAAAATGGTCGCCATTAAAGTCACCATTGTTGTAAAACTTCAACACCAAATCTGTTGAATACACCCCACCATTGGCATACAACAAATACTCCCATCCTCTAGAGTGTATTTCCGTATCAAAAAATGGCGCAAACATTCCACTTTCAAATAGTAATCCAAAAACTTTTTCCACTGAAATTCGCCTGTTTCCGGCCATTGGTGATCGCAGAAAGAGGATGGTTATTGATTTGAGATGAGGGGAAGAATTGGAAGTTGCTGACGGAAAGGAAATCTTTTCTAAGCTGTGGTGGTCGCGCGCGAGACTTGATTTTAGCTTGGAGGTGTCTCATCCGAGACTGAAACGGGAGGGAATGAGATCCGGATTTTGGGGAAGAAGAAAAGAGGAAATGGTGACGCGTGGGAGGGTTGTCTCGCTTTATACATGGGCCAAGAATAACGAGATTTGGTTGGGCCCAAATTTTTTTTCCAAGCCCAATTCAAGACTAAAGCCCAAATAGAGCCTAAAAAAATATAAACGCGCACACATGACTCGTTCGGACTCCGAATTGGATAAATGAGCTACCGAAATGATCGGCACAAAAAATGCCATCCAATTATATGAGTCATTCTTAGAGACCAAAAGAAATTTTGAAAAGAAGGAGGGATGTTTTATTTATAAACAATAGTTTTTTTTATAAGGTTTTATTTCTATACAAGGGAGATTAATGTGAGCAACAATGGATGTCCAGAAAACTCACTATCTGAATTCTTAGGCAACTGTCATGTCGGCTCTTAGAGCGAACCCAAATCCAGTCAAACTGTGGCTTCACCTTTATATATTATGGGGTTAGGGGCAGGACGGTACCATCTTGGACCGTGCGCACTACGGTCTATTAATATTGCCCTTATTACATACGGCTCCTCAAACTGCCCTAAAGGGAACTCATAGTAACCAATTCTAGGGGTTGGCCTGGTGGAATCCATTGCCCGTGAGCATCCTAAGTAGGCAACATCCGAAGTTGAACACAAATCTTTTTGTGCATAGCTTAATGCAAGGGGAATTTTAAAAGACAACATAATATACATATCTACACGGTGAGTCTTTTAACATCAAATCCTCAAGATGAATCGAGTCTTTTAACGTCAGATCCTTAAGACGAATCCCAACCCGTGGGAGAAACAACCTGGCAAAGTTGATCTCGAGATACTGGTGTCAAACAACTGTATATGTTATAATTAATATTTTCACCAAGTGGCTGAAGACCAAGGCAATTAGGGGTTTGACAATGCATACACCACCCCATTCTGCGTGCACATCGTCGATGAGCAAAAGTACTGCGACCTTGTCCATTTCGAAATGTGTGAGACTTTGTCCAAATGACAATTTGAATGTGGGCAGGAAGAGAGTAGAAAAGAGTGGAGAAAGAAGGAGGAGAAATTTTTGGAACCCATCGTTTACCAGTAGGAACGTTTGCTCGCGTTGTAGAAGACATTTATACTCAGTTCTGAAGTAGAGTTTTTATGGACTACGGCTCCGGCGCTTGCAACCACACACTTCAAAGTACTTTTGAGATCATAAAATAGAAGATGGCCTGGCTACCAAAAGGACGTACCCTCTATAGAGAAACAAGATTGAGTATGTCAAACATCTAGTCTATGTAGACTGGATCCTAAAGAAGAGTCTGTTTAACAGTTGGGGAGCATAACACGTGGTAATGTTTGAGGCGTTGTCCATTAACTTGAAATTCGTTGTTATCTTGTGGATTAAGCAAAGAGATTGCTCCATAATAGGTCACAACTGACACAATAAAAGGACCAGACCATCGTGTTTTCAATTTACCAAGAAAAATGTGTAATTTGGAGTTGTACAGTAAAATGTTTTGGCCAACTTTGAAATCTTTACGCAAAATGTGCTTGTCGTGCACTCTTTTCATATTAGCTTTGTAGGATTTCAAGAGATCATAAGCATCACTCTGAATCTCCTCAAGCTCATTTAATTACAGTTTTTACTTCTCGCCTACCGTGTTGATATTGTAATTGAGGCTTTTGATGGCCCAAAGGGCACGATGCTCAAGTTCAACCGGCAGATGACAAGGTTTTTCAAAAACGATACGGTAAGGAGACATCCCTATAGGTGTCTTAAAGGTCGTTCAGTATGCCCACAAGGCATCCGATAAGAGGAGAGACCAACCTTTTCTTAAGGGATTAACAGTTTTTTCTAGAATGGACTTTATCTCTCTGTTGGAGACTTCCACTTGGCCGCTTGTCAGTGGCTGATACGGAGTAGCAACTTTGTGAGTAACTCCATATTTCTTCATTAAAAACCCAAAAAAATTATTATAAAAATGTGTACCCCCATCACCGATGATAGCTTTGGGAACACCATAACGAGAGAAAATATTTTCTTTCACAAATTTCATGACAGTCCTATGGTCATTGGAGCGACATGCGAGTGCCTCAATCCATTTGGACACATAGTCCACAGTGACTAGAATGTAGAGAAAATCTTGAGAAATAGGGAAGGGTCCCATAAAATCAATGCCCCAAACATCAACAATTTTCACAATTAAAATAGGATTTAGGGGCATCATATTGCGTTGGGTAATGTGACCCAAGTGCTGACAACGAATGCAAGCTTTGTAATATTTGTGTGCATCGCGAAAAAGGGTAGGCCAGTAAAAATCACATTGCAAAATTTTGGCTGCCGTTTTCTTTCCACTGAAATGACCACCACAAAATTGTTCATGGCAAAAGGATAACACGTCGGTGTGTTCCCAGTCGAGAATGCAGCGGCGAATGAGTTGGTTGGAACAATACTTAAAGAGGTAGGGGTCATCCCAAAAATAATATTTTACAGTGGATAAGAACTTTTTACGATCAGGGCATGACTAAGAGGAAGGAACTTCCTCAGTAACTAGGTAGTTAACGATATCCGCATACCATGGAGAGGAGAAAATGGAGTACAAATGTACGTCTAGGAAGGAATCATAGATGGCATCAGAATCACTATCATTGTCACCAACCAACCTTGATAAATGGTTGGCCACGACATTTTCGGTTCCTTTCTTATCTTTGATTTCTAGGGTGAATTCTTGCAAGAGAAGGATCTAGCGGAACAATCACTATTTTGCGTCCTTTTTCGCGAGTAGGTACCGAAGTGCGGCATGGCCAGTATATACGATGGTTGAAGATCCTACCAGGTAAGGACGAAACTTATCCAAAGCATAAACAACAACTAGGAACTCTTTCTTAGTTGTCGTGTAATTACGTTGAACATCATTAAGAGTTTTACTAGCATAGTAAATGACAACGGGTTTGTCATCACGTGGTTGCCCTAGTACAATGCCAATAGCAAAGTCTCTAGCGTCACACATCAGTTCGAATGGTTGATACCAATCAGGGGGTTGAATGATAGGAGCGGTAGTCAGAGCGGTTTTTAGAGTTTCAAAAGCTTGTTTGCAATTGAAATTGAAGTCGAAGACCGCATCCTTAAGCAGGAGATTGGTTAAGGGTCAAGCAACTTTAGAAAAATCCTGAATGAATTGCCTGTAAAATCCAGTGTGGCCTAAAAAGGCACGGATATCATGAACTGTTGGGGGATAGGTAGAGAAGCAATTTTAACAATTTTAGCTTTATAAACCTCTATCTCGTCTTTCGAGACAATATGACCTAGAACAATTCCTTTGGTCACCATGAAATGACACTTCTCTTAATTAAGTACCAGATTTTTCTCTTCACAATGCGTTAACACTTTAGAAAGTTTGGATAGGTAGTCGTCTATGAAGACTTCCATATAACGTTCCACCATATCACTAAAAATGTGAAGCATGCAGCGTTAGAAAGTACCAGGGGCATTGCAAAGACCAAAAGGCATTCGTTTGTATGCAAAGGTGCCAAATAGACATGTGAAAGTTGTCTTCTCTTGATCAGCTGGATCGATGAAAATTTGGAAGTAGCCGGAATAGCCGTCAAGAAAATAGTAGTAAGCATATCCGACTAAACGTTCAAGCATCTGGTCAACGAATGGAAGAGAGAAGTGATATTTACGTGTGATGACATTAAGTTTGCGATAGTCAATGCAAACTCTCTATTTCACTGGGACGTGAGTGGAGATGCATTCATTATTTTCATTGCACACAACTGTAATGCTGGACTTCTTTGGAACAACGTGGACAGGACTAACTGAAACACTATCAGAGATAGGGTATATGATACCTACATCAAGTAAGCATAAAACTTCCTCCCTCACCACCTCCTTCATGGCGGGGTTAAGGCGACGTTGCGATTCCCGTGGTGTCTTTATGCCGTCATCTAGATGTATGCGATGTGTGCATACACTAGGGTCTATTCCTTTGATATCATCTAAGGACCAACCAATAGAAGAGTGGTGTTCACGAATGACATGAATCAAACGGGCTTCTTCGTCAGTAGTCAAATGGGAAGAAATTATTATAGGGTGACTACCATCGGGATCGAGATGCACGTACTTCAAATCAAAGGGTAGAGGTTTTAAATCCGGAGTTGGAGGATTGGGGATTAAGCATTCGTGAGGGGTCGCCTTTTCAATGGAAAAGAGCGAGTCAGTTTCTTCTGAATCGGTTGGTAACGCAGCAGTAGGATCAAATAGTGGTACTGACTCTAATATTGCATGAACAACATTAACGTACGAGTCATCGTCAAATTTTAGATTATCAAAAGAAATAAACTGGTGTACCTCGTCTGGTGGAAAAGAGTTTGTGAAATATTCTTGTGCCAGATTATCAACCATGCTAATCTCACCCTCAATGTCAGGATCGGGAAGTTGTTTCATTAGGTTGAACACATTTACTTCAACAGAAAGGTTCCCGAAAGACATTGTCATTGAACCATCTTGACAATTTATGAGAGTGTTAGCAGTTGCGAGAAATGGACGTCTTAAAATGATAGGAATGGAATCACAGGCAACTTCCATATCTAGAATGACAAAATTGACTGGGTAGTAAAAAATTTGGACCTTGACAAGGACGTTTTCTATGATGCTGATATGAGCCCAAAACTGTAGTTTTAACCCCTTAATAATAATACTTTTAGACTAATTATGCGAGTAATAAATAAGAGTTAATGTTGATTACGTGATTTTATGTATTTCAGGTATTGAAGTCAATTATGTGCAGAAATGTGTCACTTTGGCGAGATAAATGAGCAAGGGTTGGTTGCTAAGAAGTTCTGTGATTAAAGGCCAAGATTTAAGGAGAAAAAACCTTTGTAAATCCCGGTCAAAGCTGAAAAGTCAAAGTCAGCGCGGGCAGAAACAACACACAAAAGTCAGTAGAACTTCCGAAGACCGTATCTTTGGGCTCAGACCTCGGAATTGGGCCTACCTTATGTTAAAACGACCAGCTTGGAATCAGCTTTCCAATAGTACAAACCTTGATGCAATCAGAGGAGCATAAGTGGATGAAAAGTCTATAGAAATCAAATCCAACTGAAAAGGCCTATATGGACTGAAGAAATTGGGTTTTGGGCTCGCTTTACCGGCCCAAAAGATGGCTCCTCAGCCCATGCACGAAAATGTCCATCTGGCCTCCTCCATTGGAACACACAAGACTTAACTCTGAAGCATTTTAGTTTTTAGGTAGCAAGTAGCCATTAGAGAATAGTTTAGATCTAGATTTAGTCTCCATTTAATTAATTAGTTTTAATTTATCTTGTTTTTAATTTAGTATTTTAATCAATTGTTATTTCTTCATTAGATTAATAAAGTTAGTTAGTTCTTCATAATATAGTTTCATTTCATTAAATCATTGTAGTTTCAATTCATAGATTTAGTTATTTATCATTATTAGTTTCAATTAAATCTTGCATGAGTAGATTTCCATTTAGTTCAAATAAGCAAAGTTATAATCTTTATATCATGTCTTGCTTAAATTTATATATTAATGATTGCATAATGATTCTAGGCTAAACCTCCATTATAGGGGGTTGAAGAAGCCTTGATGAAGTTTGATTTTTGTTAAGCGTAGAATAGTCGTGATTTTCCATTCCATTCTATAAAACAATTAGTTCACCATGAGAATGGGTTTGATTGTTTCACATGCTAGATGTTAGTTGGTAGAGATTACCATGAACAATTAGGGATTAGGAAAAACCAATTGTTATGCGAAAGCAGTTCAATTCGGATTACGACGATTCTTCGTTAGTAAATTAAGTCGAGTTAAGGTGGAATCAATCCCCCCTAATTCCTTACCATATAGTCAAGTTTAGTATTCCGTAGTCGAATTATCATATCTTGTTAGTATAATTTCCATCGTAGTATAATTCCGTACATACTCTCATTGACTTTGATAGACCAATATGATAGGGTTATATACTAAAAGCATTACTTTTGTATTAACTCTAATTCTTTTTTTTTAATGAGAATCATATGGGCAAATGTTATGCATATTATATATGTTATTAGTTATATGCATGTGTCTAATACTTTATGTTGTAGATGATATGGTGTGAACACACAGAAGATCATATCATCAGTACCTTATAGAGTATAAGTAACCGTTCACAACCTAGATGGATTTGGACAAACCATTAGTACGGTTGTACTATAATCTGGTATTAGTCTATCTTGACTATAGGATTACACTAGTACACTTTGTGTGTATTGAACAGGACCAAGTGAGGTTGTTTCTCATTATACTGACTATATAAGAGAACAAATGCCTCTGTTATTATGGATGTTTGTCCTCCTAATCCGGATATAATAACGGGCACTTACATGCATTGTACATTGCTTTAAATCATCAATGCGTGAGATTCATTTGTGAATCAACAAACTCGATGGATTGGGTAATGACATTGTATGTAAGGTGTGCTGTTGATTATAGAAGGAATCCGTGTCCCGCAAGAAGTCGGGTTGATGATGTCCCCATGAGGAGCTCAAAAAAATTGTCATGTAAACCCTGCAGGTGGATTTATTCCGACATGATAATGAGGTTGAGTGGTACTACTCAAGGACATAAGAAGTTGATTAATGTAGTTGTCAGTAACTTGACTTAATCAACGGACATTCGATATCTTAAACACGGGGTGATCAACGAGCATATAATATGGAGCCCATAAACGCTGACACATAATTTGGGATTAGGACGGTAGTGAAATAATGACCTTTAGTGGAATAAGCCATTTGTTGACAGACTTGGGCCGTGTGTTCTGGGCGAACATGGGAAGCCCAAGCCCGTCAGGAGGCCCAACCCTAATTTCTCCTCATGGTCCCTGTTGTAGCCTATAAATAGAATACTCTTTCTCTTGGCCAAAATTAACCTATTTCACTATTCACTGGATTAGAAAAAGAGGCAAGGAAAGATAGATCCAAAATTGGATCTAGCTTTGTGAGAAAGAAAAGGATTGGTAGATCGTTGCCCACACAACGTCCAATCTGTTCTAAAGGAATACAACAGAAGATCAAGGGGTTGATTTCGGATTTGATAAAGCTTTGATTCTTAGAGATTATATTTTAGCCGATTCTAAAAGGTATGATCTCTAATCCAAAATCGTGAGAACCCATTAATTCCGCTGTGCATGGTTCTCGCGGTTTGTAGAAATATTCGTTCTGAAAATAATAGTTCCTACACGATAATCTTATGAAACGTTAATTCTAAAGAACTAGGAGTGGAACGAAATCTCTACTCCAACTCTATTACGATAGCATAAAGAGTAGAAAACTTTGATAATTAGACACGAATTTAGTTTTAGTTTTACTTGCGTTTGAGTCTCGTAACTTATTCGTAGGTAAAACTATCATTTTACGCTTTATCAAATGGCGTCGCTGCCATCTTAGTTCCCTTTAGAATTGTTTTCGTTCGCATAATTAGTCTTTCCAAAGTCCCATTAAACCCACCCACCCTTGTTTGCTTCTAACTGTGGTTGTCCATTTCAGAACTGAAATTTTCCTCGCAGGATTACACGGAGCGCGACCGCGCCCTTGGTAGGCTAAATTTGAGCGCCACCCGGGCCCAAATCACTAGACATAAGTGAATACCAGAGCGCGCCTGCGCCTCAGTGGAGCGTCACCCGCACCCAAATCACTGTAACTCGAGTTCACTTGAGCGCGACCTGCGCCCTCTTCTGAAAACTCCCGATTTCCGCAGGTTAGTTCAAACTTCCATTTCTTCAAGTTATTCAGTGTTTCTAACTTGTTATATACACTGAGATCACGTAAACAAGACGTTATTCATAAGCGAAGCAAGGAGGCTTTCAGGTACTTCTTCTTTCCACACCTCGCATCTCCTGTTAGAGGTTCATACTAGCATGTCAGGATTGTTTTGAGTGTTGTCGTGTTTAGTTAAGATTAGTCTTTGCCTTGCATGAGATTAAGGTCAGGTCGAAGAAAAACGCCTAACGTAATCAACCGGCAACGTCAACAAACATGCCTTTCTATTATACCACTCACTACACCTCTAGCTAATATACCACACACAACACCTGAAATAATGGCTGAAGAAAAAGAGTCTCCTCTCTCCGACTTTTACAAAGCCTTGAACAATAGCCCAAAATCTTGCATCGTTCTATCAGACCCAGTGGGGGATTTCCGAATCCCCCCAAGTATATTTTAATTTGTTACCCATTTTTCTTGGGTTAGACCATGAAAAACCTTATCAGCACATGCGTAGGATTGACCAAGTCCTTACTACATTCCACCATCTTACGGTTGGTGCTGAATAAATTAAACTGAGGGTGTTTCCTTTCACCGTAGCCGATAAGGCGGCGTCTTTGTTAACTGCCCAAGTGCCTAATTCTGTGGACTCATGGGCCAAACTTGTTCAACTATTTATGGAACATTTTTACCCACCATTGAAGATAGATGAAATGCTTTTCAAGATTCATTTCTTTCGACAGAATCCTTATGAATCATTTTTAGAGGCTTGGAATCGTTTCACCGATCTTCTTATAGAGTGTCCACACCATAACCTCGTGAAAGACACGTTAGTTCGTGCCTTTTTCAAGAGACTGTTACACCACCACAAAGAGGTGCTTGACATAATGAACGGGGTAGTTTCCTCAGTAAAGGAGCCTCAGAGGCTTATAAGTTTCTAGAAGATCAAACAAAGCATAATAATAACAGGGGGGGTAGTGCCGATATCCCCCGTTCCGCTAGTTCTTCTTCGACAGTTAAGACTACCAGTATGTTTGAGGTTAAATCTGATCCTGAGCTTAAAGCTCTAATTTAATCCCTCAATAAAAAGGTTGAAGCTATTTCTATTCATCAAAAGCCTACCCCTGTCATGAATGTCAACTCTATTCCCTATAATTTCTATTTGAGTCCTGGGCATCCCGACTCCTATTGTCCTCTAGTCTATGAACATCCATCTGCACATCTGGACAATGTTTATTCCATTAGTAGTGAACCTAACGCACCTTGGCGACAAAACCCCAATTTTGGTTGGCGAAATAATCAACAAGTTACACCTCCAGGGTATAATAATCAAAATGTTAGGCCAGTACCCAATTACAACCAAGCTCCCCAGAGACAAGGACAAGGACAAGGTAATTATAATAATTATAACAATAATAATTATAATGCTAATAGAGGTATCGCTCCGGTTAATAATAACTATCACAACCCACTTGTTAATAATCAACGTGAGATAGTTCCAGTCAGACCACCTGTGACCACTACACCTACACAACTGGATCGTCTTGATGCCTTCATACAGCTTATCCAACAACTTTTCCAATCCATGGCTTAATCTAACCAACAAGTTTTACAATCCATTAATCATTTAACCCAATAGTTAGCCCAAGAGAAGCCCAACCATAAGGCGTGTTTCCAGGTCAAGCGTTACCAAATCCAAAAACACCAAACACAGCCTTTGCAGTAATCGATAATACTAGTAATGAAAATGGAAACGTAGGTGAGTTAAATGTTATCACCACTCTCCGTTTTGGCAGAGTGGTTGATAACGCCGTAAGTATGCCTGTGGTTACCTTAACAGTGGTCCCTACACCTAATATTATACTAGATACCGAACCGGAAACTGAAGATCCTACCCCTGTAGAGGTACCAGTTAAACCACAACCTAAGAAACAAAAGGCCAAGGTTAAACATCCTGTTGACCCTTATACTAAATATAGAGAGAAACCACCGTTTCCTCAGAGATTAGCAATGTTAACCAAGGATACGAATTTCGATGAGATTAGGAAAGTTTTCAAAAATCTAATGATAAACCTTCCTTTTCTTAAAGCGATAAAAAAGTTACCTCACCATGCTAAGTTTCTTAAAGAGTTGTGCACTACTAGGCGCGAGACAAATATTTCTAAAGACACCTTTTTAACTGAACAGTTCCCAACTCTATCTGAAAATAATGGAATCGTTAAGTACAAGGACCACTCGGTCGATCCCTAAGATAATGCACCTTGGGGGATAATCACATGACAACTGCTCTATTAGACCTGGGGGCGAGTGTTAACTTACACCCTTATTATTTATATAAACAAACCGGTCTACAAGAGATGCAACCAACGAAAATGATGTTGCAATTAGCGGATCGTTCTATTAAGTATCCTAAGGGTGTGGTTGAAAATGTTCTATTAAAGTTCAAAATTTTTACTACCCAGCCAACTTCGTTATCCTCGACACAGAAATCGCTAACGACTCTATTCCTATCATTTTAGGACGTCCCTTCTTGGCTACTACCAACGTGCTCATAAACTGCCGCGATGGTTCGATGTCCTTATCCTTTGGCCATCTTTCTGTTAAGGTAAATGTTTTTAAGATGATTCAATAGTACCCAGATACGACTGTTGATGGAGAGGTTAGCATGATCGAGAGCTTCGCTCGAGATTATTTTGACAACACGTTTCCTGATAATTAGATGCCCAAATTTCTTTCCTTTGGAAGTTTAGACTCCGACGTTTTCGTCCCTACACTAGTTGATACCCATCTTATGGATGAGGATGAGATTGATGACTTTCTCAAAGATACAGAGGAATACTATAGTAATGTGGATGTGACCAAGCTAGATGAGAAATTCAACGAGTTTCTTAGAGAAGGTGATGAATCACCCTATCAAGAACTACCTTGCGCACCATCTGCCTCGATTCCCTTCCTTCCACCCTTTCAAAGGAACCTAGAATTCGCACTTGATCCTCTTGTTTCTCCTGTGCTTCATGCTTTTCTAAACTCTCTTGTTAAGAAAATACTACTTAAAGAGCCACCTGACACTTTCATTTTCAGTTGTGTGATAATACTAACTCATGCCACAAATGAGTTTTATGCTAAACCCACATTCTCATTTTTTCAATTCCTTACTTCTAAAATTCATCCATATCCACCATATCTTCCACAACCATCTATTTTTTCACACTCATTCACTTGGCCACCGTTTCGTTGGAGGAAAAAGAAGACTTTGCATGCTAGGTTAGGTTCTAGATTCATCAGTATTCACTCTCATCCTGCTAGCCCACGCTTTAGGCAATCATGGTGTTTGATTGTGTTTGGGTGTGTTTCCTGTGATTATTATTTATGGAACGATCCACAACTATTTCGGTTATTGATATATGGTAAACTACATGTTCATTATATACATATGTGTTAGATAAAGTCTTGAGTATCTGACTATAAAATACTCATTTTATTCTTCGGTGTGCTACATTTCACTTCCATATATTGATAAGTGCACCATTCAGGTAACCGGGCCCTTCCTATGGAGTGTGTGGCTGTAAGTACTGGATGCTAAGTCCATGTTTAATATAATTCACGTTTTCCACTCTTGCATGTTTTCTCAATTTTTGAGTCATGTTCCTCTATAGTGTGAATTATGTCTTTATTGCTTTTCATTTTAGCTTATATTAATTCATATTCATAAAAAGAAATAAATATTAAAACCATAAAATAGTAATCTAGGAAGTCTCGGGAATCTGACTTTAAAAGACCCACGTTTAAAACAAATTTCCTAATCATCGTTGCCAAAAATTTGTTTGGGGGGTGGGGTGTTGGTTTTCCATCCTTGATTGCTGAACTTTCCATTTTTGTTACTTAGGTCGTTTAATCGTATTTTGATTCGGGGTGACATTATCTATGAATTTAGATTTCATTCGTACGCATAACTTACGTCATTCATGCATTTCGAGGCATTTAGAACCTTTCTATATGTCATCCACAGTTAGATTAGAATGTGGTATGGATCATTAGATTGAAAATTCTCTCCTGTTCATTTCCATATCTCATTCGCAAAAATCAGACCGGTAATGAATCGGGAATTTTAGTTTGAAGTTGCGCGGAAAAATTAGAAAAATATGAAAATCGAATTGGGCTTGGGCCCAAGTCAACAGTACAACCCAAGAACGCATCGCATTCTTCTTCTCCATCTCAGGGTCCATCTTCATCACGTGGCTAGTTGTTTAGAAAAATTTGTTGTTCGATGTTATTTAGTTGTTTTATTGTTTTTATTAGTTTGGATGTTAAGTGGTTGAATTCAATATCTAAATTTGAATTCAGTAGTTAATCTTAATTTGAATTTCGATTTTAATTTAATGTGGTTCTTTTCAAATAATGCGTTGATTTTTGTGTTAATCCCACCTTCCCGAATTGTTTGGGGGTGGTATTATTTCTTCTAGCATGATTTTTATATGATCCATAATATTAGTAGTAGTTTTGCGGTGATTGTTGGGAATATTGCCGATATTGGCATGCCTATGATTAGATGTTGTGGTAGGATGAAATCTCAATGAGTTAGGCAATTACTATCCTAAATTCAACCTAAAAGATATTAGGTTTGTTTTGGAATAAAGAATATGGGTTGTTTCCGTTTTCGGATTTGGAAATATTTGTTTCCAGCAATTGCCTTAAAGCTTTTTGGCAACTTGCCGATTCGTTTTGGAAACCCAAACCATATATAAACTTCCTTCATTCTCCACACAAAACCCACATATCTCACTTTCATCTCTCACCTTTCACTCCCAATTTTTCCTTTTTTTTCTTCTTCACTTCAAAGACTCAAGCAGCTTTAGATACCAAGGCTTCGACTTGACCTTCTTTCAAAACACTGTAAAGAGAATTTCCCCTGAGCGTGACCCGCGCCCTACCAAGACTAAAAGTGAGCGTGCCCCGCACCCAAAACATTGTAACTCGAAATTCACTTAAGCGTGACCCGCGCCCTACCCAGGCATATAGGTTGAGCGCACCCCGCGCCCTATCCTCCGTAGGCACGAAAAATTATGATTTTTTGTGGGTTGTTCCAGGATCATTTGCAGCTGTTCTAAAGAGTAGTTTTGTGATGACATACCCTCGTATAATACCAGAACAGCCTTTTGAAGACTTGTTCCAAAGTGACACATATGGTGCGTGGTTTCGCGAAATGATCATACACGTAGGCTGGGAACCGCTAATGGTAAGAGCTGATGAACTTTATTCTCCCGCACTTACATCTTATTTTTATGATAATTGTAAGTTCTTTGATAGACCAGATGGAGAACAAGTGTTCTCCATCACCATTGGGGATGAATCGATGGAAATTTCCAGGTTCTTGCTAGCTTTTGTTCTTGGACTTGCTATGCCCGCTGAAATACAAGACTCATGGGCCTATTTGGTAGATAATATGTACATGTATAACTATGAGGATTTGCATGAGCATTACGAGGTAGGAATCTTTAGGATAGAGGACCAAGGGGAATATAACGTCGGCCTTGGTAGCCTGTCTACGAACGTGGGCACTGTTATGTTTTGGATCATGCTAAACATTAGAGGGAATAGCGTTATTCTTCTGCGAATGACGAAACTTGTGATATTTTTCTTACTTTAGCTGGGGGACATACACTCTATGATATTCCCCAGACCCTCATGTCTAGTTTAGCCCGAGCCCATAGCATGAAGTATAAGTACCTTCTTATGCCTGTTTTAGTTTGCCATATTATGCTATGTTTCTTCCCTATTTTTTGTGCTCGCTTCACGGATTGGGTTGGGGTCGACATTGTGAGACCCACCAATTGTATTATTCGATCTTTCCGTGCAATGACTTGGCCAAGGTGAAGGATACAACCTCATATGGTTGCCCCCTACACCCCATCCGACCAAGTGGCACTAAACAAGTTAGCGATTGTAGATGATAAATGGCGTGAAGCCTGGGAAATCACCATGGCGTGTCACGATGCGAAGGAACCTCATTTCTTTATTGAAGAGGATGAGGATGATGCTTAAACACGGGAGTTAAAGTAAGTTTTTATATCAGTTAGTGTCTGCTTATGTCCCATGCAATTTAATTATTGTTAACCCCATAACGGGTGGAACTCATATAGAGTTGCGTCTGTTTTTCTTTTTCTATATTAGTATGTTTTAACCTTGTTTTGCAGATGTTCCAGAATTTCATGCGTTTCTATGGTATTTCTCTACCCTTTTTATTTATATACTTTGAGGACAAAGCATGCTTCTTGTTTTGGGGGGGGGGGGGCATAGAAACACGTGTAATTAAGGAATCTGTTAGAATATAGATATGTACAGTATGCACTTGTTTTCTAGTAAAAATTCAAAAATTTCAAAAATAGAAATAAAAAGTTATGTTATACACTTATGAATATTGGTATTGCTTTCTTTCTCTATGCTCTGAATAATCTAGAAGTCTCACGAGGCTATAACTCGTCCACTAGGGAATTCCTAGTGGTTTAAAGCCTTGTTGCATATGGTCAATGCAATCGCACTCGGCGAAACGAGACTAGTTAGAACTCCATTTTTGGTCACTTATTCTAATTTCTCATATTTGCTTGAGGACAAGCAAAATGTTGTTTGGGGGTGGTTTGATAAGAGCCCAAAACTGTAGTTTTTACCCCTTACCAATAATACTTTTAGACTAATTATGCGAGTAATAAATAAGAGTTAATGCTGATTACGTGCTTTTATGTATTTCAGGCATTGAAGTCAATTATGTGCAGAAATGTGCCACTTCGGCAAGATAAAAGAGCAAGGGTTGGTTGATAAGAAGTTCTGTGATTAAAGGCCAAGATTCAATGAGAAAAAGCTTTTGTAAAGCAAGGTCAAAGCTGAGAAGTCAAAGTCAACGCGGGCAGAAACAGCACATAAAAGTCAGTAGAACTTCCGAAGACCGTATCTTTGGGCTCAGACCTCGAATTAGACCTACCTTATGTCAAAACGACCGGCTTGGAATCAGCTTTCCAATGGTTGAAGCCTTGATCCAATCAGAGGAACATAAATGGACAAAAAGTCTATGAAAATCAAATCTAGGTGAAAAGGCCTATGTGGACTGAAAAAATTGGATTTTGGGCTCGATTTTCCAGCCCATGCACAAAAATGTGGATCTGGTCTCCTCCATTGGAACACACAAGACTTAACTTTGAAGCATCTTAGTTTTTAGGTAGCAAGTAGCCATTAGATAATAGTTTAGATCTAGATTTAGTCTCCATTTAATTAATTAGTTTTCATTTACCTTGTTTTTAATTTAGTATTTGAATCAATTGTTATTTCTTCATTAGATTAATAAAGTTAGTTAGTTCTTCATAATATAGTTTCATTTCATTAAATCATTGTAGTTGCAATTCATAGATTTAACTATTTATCATTATTAGTTTCAATTAAATCTTGCTTGAGTAGATTTCCATTTAGTTCAAATAAGCAAAGTTATAATCTTTATATCATATCTTGCTCAAATTTATATATTAATGATAGCATAATGATTCTAGGCTAAACCTCCATTAGAGGGGGTTGAAGAAGCCTTGATAAAGCTTGATTTTTGTTAAGCGTAGAATAGTTGTGATTTTCCATTCTATTCTAGAAAACAATTAGTTCACCATGAGAATAGGTTTGATTGTTTCACATGCTAGATGTTAGTTGATAGAGGTTACTATGAACAACTAGGGATTAGGAAGAACCAATTGTTATGCGAAAGTAATTCAATTCAGATTACGACGATTCTTCATTAATAAATTAAGTCGAGTTAAAGTGGAATCAATCCCCCCTAATTCCTTATCATATAGTCAAGTTTAGTATTCCGTAGTCGAATTATCATATCTTGTTAGTATAATTTCCATCGTAGTGTAATTTCGTCCAAACTCTCATTGACTATGATAGACCGATAATCTTAGGAAACGTTACTTCTAAAGAATTCTCTGCTCCAACTCTATTGCGATAGCATCGAGAGTAGAAAACTTTAATAATTAGACACGAATTTATTTTTAGTTTTACTTGCGTTTGAGTCTCGTAACTTATTCGTAGGTAAAACTATCATTTTACGCTTTATCAAATGCCCTTTGGATACTTGATGGAGCGATCCACGAGTTGCAGGGTCATGCTGGTAGGTTTTAATTCATGATGACATAACTGCTTAAATAAGTAGTAAGGAAGTAAGTTAACACTTGCACTTAGGTCTAAAAGTGTGGTAGCGGTATACTTGTCGCCCAACGTGCATGGTATAGTTGGTCGACCTGGGTCCTTGTATTTAACCACACCATTGGTAGCAGTAATATAGGGAAACTGCTTATTGAGGAACGCTTGTTGAGGAACATTCGTTTGTCGTTTGTTGGTGCACATGTCCTTCAAAAATTTGGCATTCTTGGGCAAATGCTTATGTGCATTGAGAAAAAGTAGGTTTATGGTCAAATTTTTGAATGCTTCTCGGATCTCACCAAAATGTTCATCAGGTTTGTTCTTTGCCAAACGGGGAAGGAACAGAGCTTTTGGGCGGAATTTCGCATCTGGATCCATGGTGTCTTTCCCCAGGGACGTGTTTGTAGATTTGGAAGGAACAACTTCGTCCGCTATAGGTTGCGAGGTAGGAGTTGGAAGGATGTCAGCCGCGGCTGCCGTCGGTTGAATGTCTGGCATACGTATGTGATTGTCGATGGTTCGGCCAGAATAAAGAGTGGTGATGTCATTCACCTCACCCTAGCTGGGATTACTAGATCCTTCTACATTTGTGAGTTCAAAAGCAGTGTTTGTGGACTTAGGGTTTGGAATTGCTTGGCCAGGAAACACGCCCTTTTGACTTTTATCCTGTGCTAACAGCTGAAGAGACTGTTGGATAGATGCTAGGATTTGAGACTGTTGATTAATGTAATTCAGGAAAGTTTCAGCTATTTTATCGGCAGTGGATTGTACCAGTGGAGCAGTAGGGACAAATTCACGGTTATTATTTACGGGTTGATTTTGGTAGCCATAACCTGGATTAGCGGGGAGAAGGATGCGGTTGTTTTGGTACCCAATATTTGTGGTGTTGGGAAACTGACTTTGCCCTTGCAGAAATTGTGGAGGATTCCCTTGATGGTAGGAATTGTAGTTCGTGGGTGGCCGTACAAGAGGGTTGTTGAAACCTGGAGGAGCTGGCTGTTAGGCAGGGGTACACCAAGCCAAATTCGGATGTTGTCGCCAAGGTGCATTAGGGATATTGAACGCACAAGCCTCTTCAGATGGTTGGGGAGGGCACTCATATGCCAAAGGACAATAAATATCAGAGTGTTCAGGACTTAAACAAAGAAGACATGGTGCAGCGTTGGCGGCCATGACTTGTTTCGGTTTTTGATCATTCACTTGAATAGAAAGAGCATCGACCTTTTTGGTTAGGGACTCGATCAGAGTTTTTAATTATGGATTGGGTTTGACCTCACACATAGATATCACTTTGGTAGGAATGTCTTTAGAAGATCTGGAAGAATCAGTGTTACCCCAATGGGTGTTTCGTAAGGCATGTTTCTCGAGAAAAGTGTATGCTTCAGTAGTACCTTTGTCCATGAAATAACCACCGTTCATGATATCTAATGTATCCTTTTGATGGTTAGAGAGACCATTAAAAAATGACCAGACTAATACAGTGGTGTCGAGTTGATGATGGGGACATTCAAGAAACAAATCAGTAAATCTGCTCCATGCTTCCGTAAAGGATTCTTGGGGATGCTGGCGAAAGAACTGAATCTTTTGAAGCATCTCTGTAGTTTTCTTCTGAGTATAGAACTTCATCATGAATGATTATATGAGCGTTTCCCATGTGTCAAGGGATTGTGGTGCTTCACTCGCGAGCCAAACAGAAGCTTTATCAGCTAAGGTGAAGGGAAACAACCTAAGCAAAACTTGTTCGTTGGTAACGGTCGGATGGTGGAACGTGTTGGCTACTGTTTGAATCCGAGGAAGGTGGTTGTATGGTTTTTCATGGTCTAGACCATGGTAAACAGGTAACAAGTCGAAAACATTTGGCGGAATACGAAAATCACCTGCAATCTCATCTAGTTTAAAGTAGGAAGCAGGTCCTTCCTGTAAGGCAGTTTAGAAGTCTGAAAGGGGTTTCTCTACTGTGGGATTTTCCTGGGCCATAACTATGGGAGCTAATGGTAACAAAGATACTTGACAAGGTTGATTTTTGGATGAAGAACTATGTCTAGGGGATAACTTATGCAGTTGTTTATTATACTTCCGACGACGATACGTATGTTCTAATTCCTTATTAGTACCAGACCGAAGTCTCATACAAACACAAATTTTAATTCAAGGCTCATAAAGAACGAATTATGACAGCAGGATTAAGAATTATGGAAGGAGGGAGGTCAAGCACGTCTTCCTGAGCTGTTGCTAACTTGAGCAGGTAAGCTAGGATAACTTGTGAATATTCCAGCAGCCAAGTCACATAAGAGAGCTGAGGGAGGTTGTCCGTGCTAGCACGTTCCTTAATTAGGTAACCTCAATCTTTCACGTTTGCTAGACACTGATGGAATAGGAAGATGATTGATGATGGTAGATTATGTGATTATTATTAATATGATTATGATGAAATTTAATTATAAGGATTTTTTATTTATTTATTTTTTATTTTTGATTTTTGATTTTTGATTTTTTTTTTTGTTTACGTAATTAATGTATTATGGAGACGTGATTACGAATCATGCAATTAAAAACGAGAGATGCCAAAATAGATGACTAAACATGCAATTAACACATGCTAGTTTAACACAGGAAGTCTACACATGCAACTCTATATTACTTGTACGTGAATAGAAACACGTCCTACGCATGCAATAATATATAACTACCAATACGTGCAACTAGATGCGAGCTAGAGGAATGTCGAGAACGTACTTATGCAAAGTAATGCCGCGTACATGAATGGATGTAACATACACATATAAAAATACTCTAAGCAGGTGGTTTGAAATCACGTAGACGTCCAAATATATTCGAATCATATTAACCGTGTTAACGTCAATAACCACACATACTTAGGAAAACTTTTATAAATGCAAGAGTTTGCATGCCATCACCCAAAAATGTGAGGTAAAATAGGTTATAGAAATCAACTAAATAATATCCTCGACAAAGTTTGAGGAGTTTAAGAATTCGAAACCTAGCGTCCCACTTTTCCTCGTATAACGATCGAAGTAGCTCCTGAGCTCATGAACTTACTGGTAGTGGGATAAACAGGTCTAAAGAGTCCCCAAAACAGTACTGAGAGGGAAAGTAGCTTGGACCTGAAAAATGGAGTGCTGATACTCCAGGTTAGTCTCGCGCGCTACTATAGGAAGTCTCGTCCGACACTATAAGATCAAAGCAGTACCTCAATTTCCTATGAAATTCTTAGACTATGCTAATTATGATAATCAAGATCTATTTCACAGATATCTGTTAGTAGAAAAAGAAAAGTTGGTACAAGCAAGTACATAACACGTTAGTATCGCAAAACAAATGAAAATTAAAAAGATGAGGGGGTAGGAGAGGGGGGGTTGTCCAATGATGTATTACTTTTAGTTGTTATGTTAATTGTCCGTAGTCCTTAGGCGTGCAGTGGCGCCATTTGATAAACGTTAAATTGGGGTTTAGATTCTTTTAAGTCTACAGTCCAAAGTCTGTAAACGTCCAAATGGTCAAGCTAGCTTACTCACGTGGGTTGGTAGGATAGGTCGAGTAAGGGATCGTCCATACCTTAGGGCTAGGCAAGGTTCACAACTGGATATACAACTTTTAGTGAGTAGGATTTTAGGTTATTTCTTAGGTTTAGATAAATCAACGGCAATGCAAGTAACGTAAAATAATGACGATGATTTCGATGTAAAATAACAAGGATAGAGAAACAGGAAAAGGGTTAACTATACTCATGCAAATCAGTTTCCAATTTTTAGATAACCATATCACTACAGCTCTAATCCGTCTTGTGTTCATAGACAAACCCAAAACAGCGTCGAGCATCGATCCTTAGTGAAACTCACTAATCTCTGAGCTCATCACACTAGCATAAGGAGTTGCACTAATATTCTATCTCTGGAATATCATTTTAGCTCCTAGCTTGATTCTACATCAGCTAGACAAAGCAGAGTGCTGGAGGACATCATAGGGTCTCACACGAGACTGGACTTAGTGAAATTCAAGTCTCGCGCGAGACTGTTCTGGAGTGTCAGTACTCCAAATTTGGCCAGTCTTAATCATTTTGGGACCGGATGCATAATCTACACCTAATTCCTAAGTAGTGATAATGGAACATTTAAAGTGTCAACCGGATCGGAACATGAGCATCATTAACCCTCCCCCTTGGGATAGTTTTAGCTTATTGTCATGATGGATGATTAAATGATCTTATTGTATATAATAAACAAGTAAATAAAGAATAGGAATTTAGTATATAATAAACAAGTAAATAAAGAATAGGAATTTAACTTAAAAGGAACTGACTTTTATTAAGTAAAAAGAACTTACAGTACTTGAAGCTTGGAAAGCTACTGGAAGGGAAAAGCTACGTACTGGAAAATGAAACAAGAATATAAAGCTAACCTCCTCCAAAAAAACTAAAGTTTCCAGCCCTATATCCATATATATATATATGGCCCCTTCACATGAGACCTTCACCCATTTAATTGTTTTTGTCTTCATTCAATTTGAACAATCCAAACTTTGTAATACAAAGTTTGTCTTATATTGCTTTAATTTGGTTTTTTGTCTTTTTGTTAAATCAATTCATACATTGATTTGTTTTGTCTCTTCTTGTGTGCAATGTGTCACATACAAGTGACCATCACTTGCCACCTGCCTATGCTGACTTGTCATGCCTTTTGAGCCTACAGAGTGGGTCCACGTGTTGTGTCCAGTGGCGGCACCGATTTTGGTATTTTTATAACTTTTTGTCTTTGGGTAGAGTTCGTTGCCCTGGTTGCTCTGGCAGTCACTAGTCGAAATCGGCGTCCAAGTTTGAAAGATGTGAGTTTCAGAAGTTTGTTGCTTCTTTACATGTTGACCCGTTCTGCACTGGTTTTGTCCATTTGGAAACTTCGGCTCTAGTCAGGCTTTGTTGGGCTACACTGGGGCTGAGTGTGAATACTTCAAGTATGCACGTTATTCCCGTACTTTGATGCATGTTTTATTATCATATTCACGTTAACTGAGAAAACATGTAAAAGTACAAAAATATAATTACTTAATGATTATTAAACACATAATTAACCAAAACACTATGTCTCTATGGGGTTTAGTATTACAGTTTTGGGTGTTTATCATTGGGCCTGTTCGATCTCTGAAACCTCTCATTATATTATGCGTTATTTAGAAGCCCAAACCCACATAGCCACATTTATGGCATAATAATTCATTTAATTCATTAAGTAAACCTTTTAAATGTCATTAAAAGTGGTCATTAAATCCCGACCTTGCTTTAACGCATGATATATGTTGTACATGTGGTTTTTTTCTAACGCAAGACAAAAGATGATTGGGATTTCGTGGGGATCTGAGTTAGATGTGCGTGGGGATTTGTGTAGATCTATTTTGAGTTTTAAAACAAATTTAATACAACTTTAATCCGGAATAAATTTTAAAATGTTTCCATAAGGTTAAAGTAAAATTTAATACACATTTATAAATTGGATGCCATCTTCCATATTTGGATAAACGAATTTAATAAAAATTTAAGACGTTTCCATAGAGGTTTAGTAAACGAATTTTGGTTATAATTACGCTTTGATGACATCTTTCCTATTTGGCTCTTTCATACTAAATATACGACTTTAATACAAATTTAATGAGGAATTTCTATAGAAGCGAGAAAGAAACAGTAACTGCTTATCTTTCCAATTTGGCTCTTTTAAGCTTTAAATGGAATTTAAAACAAATTTAAGGGACTTTAAGAATTTTCCTATTTGGCTCATCTGTAAAACCCCAAATCTTTGGGCTTTGGACTTTTGGGCTTTATTTTGTGGGTTGAAAAATAGAAAAAAGGGGTGTTCGGTCTCTCTCTCGGTCTCTTTTTCAGGCTCTCTCTCGGAGGAAACCCTCTCGAAAAATCTCTTTCCATCTAGGGTTTCGTCGCTGCTCTCTATTTGCCCCTAAAGAACGCAATTGAGTTCGAATAATGGTGGGGTATAGAATTCGGCTTCTTGGGTACCTAGAAAACATGAGATACAAGTTAATTAAGGTTTTGATTGGGTAGTGAATTGGGAGCTAATTCAAAAGGAGTTTAGGTAAGTTCTCTATACCCTCAAATCTCTTAAGATTAATTAGAATTTGAAACTTCTACGAGTATAAATATTTAGTGAGTATTGTTTGTTGCATACTTGTAGATTTACAGCTTTTGCTATCAAATTCATAATTTTTATTATTAATATGGTGTGTGGCATGTTTGGAATGCATGTAGATAACAACTAAAATCAATTTGAGTCACCACTAATTATTTAAGTCGAGTGGTGGCTGTATAGGTGATGGGTTGTTTATTTAGTTGTATTAATCATCTCATAGTTTGGTTTTTCATGTTCTAATGGTATGTATAGGATATCATAGCTCGTTGTTTATGGCTTGTATATCTAAGGTTTTAGATGGCTATTGTTAAATTTTATTCTTGGCGTTGAATACGCATGGGACCTAGTATTCTTTGAGTTTGGTAGCCTTGTGTATTAGTGTGAGATGGAAGAACTACGTATAGCTTGATCCCTGAAAAGGTACGTAGGTAGCCACCTAGCACAGTCGCTTTCCTAGGTAGATACCCAGCCCATAGAGTTCTTTGTTTATGATGTTTGATTGTTGTTTTATTTTGTAACTATATATGCTAGAGCGTGCTTAGCGTGATCAGATTAATATCGAATCCTTACATATTTTTTATTGGAAGAATTGATATTAAGTTATTCAAGTTTAATGTTTTACGTATATCTTTTAGCTACAAATAGACAGGTGCAGGAATGGTACTGAGAGTAAGTTTTACTATATTTTAAATATTTATAGCTAAGAGTGTCATTAATTCTAGTTGTGTTTGTATCCACCCGATTGCCATATTAGAGATATCTTTATTTGTTTAGTTTGTTTAGTCGATATTAGTTTAGTACTCAACTGATCTGACATTTGTCAATCTTTCATTTATGGGTGTATTTTGAATATGTAGGGTTAGATGGTTTTGTTGAGATTGTCCTGGTAACATGGAGATGTATGTATGTTAGTTGCATTGTATAAGTCGTGTATTAGGGTTTCTGGAATGGTGTTTGTATATTTATAGTTTTCTTCTTATTCGAGGATTGGTTACTTGACTTAACTGGCATTGGTGGAGATGGGTAAGTAGCTGGTTCTACGAATCAGTATATCTTTTAGTAGTTGAATTTTTGACTGAGGTATGAGGTTTTATATTTGGTTTGGATGTGTTCTTATTAAATTTTCAAGTTATGACAGGTTTTATATTTATGAAATGTCGATAATACAGAGGAGACTCTATCGAAATTTTTACTATAAAAGTCACGTATCTTAGGTATGTTAATGCATGAGATTTGGGGCGTTACATCATCTTTCCTATTTAGTTCTTTTGAGCTTTAAATCAAATTTAATGGGCTAAAATAAGAAAACATTTCCATAAAAAAATTTAGCTTGATAGCCCCCATTACTATTGTCTTTGCGGTATACATTTCCCTATTAGTCAAATTATCATAAACTTTCTATTTCTAACCTAGTCTCCCAGCTGTTACATATGCTCACTTCTGATAATTAGCACTCTTTATTCCCTGTTACCTAACGGCCCTCACTTCTGACTCTTCTTAATATTTGGTTCATTTCCATACTTTAGCCCTTCTACTTTTCCATTTAAGTTCGAAGGTGAGGTGGGCAAAAGAAATTGTGTTGAATGGATCAAGCAATATGGTTCTTAGTTTGGAAACTCTTTTGTTCAAGTCAAGCACGAACATCATTTTGATTGTGCAGCTGAATCTCTTCCTCTCTTCCTCTCTTCCTGAAATTTGTTGGATGCAATTTGAGTAAGGGATTGTGTTCTAATTAGCTTCTCTGATCAGTCATTGTGATTGTGTTTGATCCTAGGTTTCATGATTATTTCCTCTATAGGGTTTTCAATTTCTCGGTCCTTGGTGAAATAAGAAAAACAAATTTATTTATGATGAACATGAAGACATCCAAAAGAGTGTTAGGAAACGTGACCATAAGACACCAACTGCTTTTGATACGACTTTAGTCGTGAATTCAGTTAGTGAGAGTTTTCGATTTTCCTTTCGAGTGATGCACTTGACAGATGTTGATTAATGTTCCTTACTCAATTTTTTTTTATTTTTTTAGGGAGCTACAATGAACTTTGGGAAAGGCAAGCACAACTTATGAATTTTACTCAATCTCACTGTAGATTGGATAATCAATTACTTTCTCTCATAACTGTAAGCTAAGCCTCTGATATATGTTAGTTAGAATTAATAAGTAATCCTAATATTCTTAGGATACACTAATGTTTCAAAGCACAATTTTTGTTTATTCATGAACACTTCCCAATAATATCTGTTAAGACATCCATCAAAGTTCTCAGAGCGTATAAAATCCAAGTGAAATTTATAGGAGTATGTTGTGCATGGACCATAATTTTATTATTTAATTATAAGATTTGGTTATGATTGAACTGGTTGTGAAGTAGATTTTATGTAGTAATTTATGTGGAATTATACACAAACTCGACTAGATGTACGTTATATTGAAATCAAAGGCTTACACGATTTTATTAAATTGTATTGTGTTAATGTCTTAGCGCGTGCCCTTTACTTTGATCCACTATTTTCTATTTTCTATTGTGTTAACATCTTATGTTTTTCTTGCTTTGCTCAGTGAAACTAATCCTTCGATAATAAAAATTTCCCACACTCAAATATTAGTATTTCTAGCAAAATGCCTTGAAGAAGCTTAATTTGACATAGAGTTACATACTCAAATGTGATATTCCACTGTACAAGGTGAGTTTTTATACCTTCATCTCTTCACGGAACAATTGTGACTCAATAACCAAAGTAAGGGTCTCCATATTTTGATTTATTAAGTTTCTATCAAGCTTAACTTTTCATCTTATTTACTTTACAAGCCTGATGTTGATATAGGTGTCAAGAAAGCTATAAGCGTGAGAAGAGACAAAATGAAATTAGAGAGTAGATCGAGTCATTTGGCATCTTGGATTAATAGTAATTCATGTTCTTTGCTTGATTTTTTTTTTTAGTACTGTAAAGTAAAGTCTATTGTAGACCTCTTCCATGTCATTGTTTCACATCTTTATTACTAACGGACCCATATAAAATAACACGAATGTACACATGTTTTGAGTTGAGCTTCAAACTCTTTGTCAAATTTGTGAAGCTCAAAGATTACAAAATATGGCATCATTCTGTTCATTTTTTTCCCATGGTATGATGCGAAGGGAGATTTTTAGTACTCATTAAGTCTGACTTTGAGTGGTATTGGATTATGAGGAGAACCAAAAACTATTAATGATGCACAACCTGACATAAGTACGGTATCTGCTATGTACAACGTTTGGAAAGTGCAGATGTTGTATATTTTGAAACTCTGGAGAGGACGCAAAGGCTAATTTCAAAAAGGCCTCAAAGAGACACCCAAAACTGTGGAAGTATGGAACATACTCGGTTTACTTGGTTTGGAACTTTGGATATACAACTAAAGAAGAGATAGCGAGCCAATATAATGTTATTGGACTAGGTCACCTAAAGAAAGTTTAAAGTTGAGAATGAGTTGTAGGGCTTATTATTAGTAACAACATTTTGAGAAAATGAGTTGATCTAATGTGGTGGCACAAATGCTAGGTCTGACATACTTATGGAGTACGTTGAAAGGTATATATAGAAATTTGAAATGATTGGAGCACCTTAGATTGGCATAAAATAGACTTCATATCCAAGTTTCAAGTGCACCAATGGCATCATTTGAAAGCATAAAGTTCTCTCATGTATAAGAAGTAAGAAGAGCAGCTAACATACTAGCTTATTTATGTGTTTTGAGTGCAAATGAATTGTTGTTGAGCGTATCTCCACTTTAGGAAATAGTTCATGTTGTTGTAGGGGATACTAGAGCGAAAAGGCACTTAGGATTACAAAGTTAATATGCACATTGCAGTTTCCTTAACTCCGAATTATTCAAAACAAGAAAGTTTTATTAGTCAATGTGTTAATTTACTTTTTTATGTATCAACTTTAAACGCATTTCAAAGGTCTCAATCCAGAGAGACCTTTCTCAGAATTTTTCATCATTTGTAAACCACCTAAATGAAATAAAACAACTTTTTTTTTTAGAAATAAGCTAGAGTTAGGCAGACCCCCACCTGTATTAATTAAGAAAAATGAGCATACATAGTTCCCTTAGCATCCTCTTCTACTAACATACATAGTTGCTTCTCTATAGGAGGAACAACAAAAGATAAAAACTCAATAGGGCCTAATCCCAAACTTGCTAAATAGTCAGCCGGTTTATTGGATTCCCTATATACAGGGATAAAGGAGCATAAAACAAAGAGATTACTGAGCTGTTGAATATGTGTAACTATGTCCAAGCAATACCAAGTAGGTGCATCAATTTTGGTGATCGCTTGAATGGCCATCAACGAATCTAATTCCATTTCCACCATACGGATATCCATATCTACACATCTGCTCAAGCCAATCTCGATTGCCTTCAACTCTTGGAAAATCACCGACTGCTTACCACTTAACCCTATGAAATCCAATAGGACCTTCCCATTACTATCTTGTATCAACCCCCCATGACCTGTGTCAGGACCGTGCATGCTTCCATCAGTATTCAGTTTTGCTCTTGGTTCAGGGGGAGGTATCTAGTTACACCATTTAGTGATTGGGGCTTTGAAAGTCACTTGAATGCCCAAAGCTAAACACAAGGACAATGTCTAAGCAGTATCAATCAAGGAGGTTACTTGAACTTGAATATAAGGCTTCAGCTGTCTTTTGACTCGGGCAAGAATGACTATAGCAGGCTGGGTTCTATTGGAAAATCTTAGGGCATTTCTTTCTTTCCAGATTGCATTCACTACAGCACATATATATACTTTATAGATCTCCCCACATGTTTCCTCGCTTTACATATTCTCAAAATGGAATACCATTCCCTATTCAAACTCCTTGAATCAGTTGCAATACCAAGGAAACTTTTAATACCTATTATGATGTCAGTAGATAAAGGACACTCAAAGAATAAGTGGTTGGAATACTCTCGGCTTTGACTACAAAAATAGTAGGATGAGTGATTAATGATCTTCTTATAGGCATGCATGGAGTTGACAAACTGTTGGCAACACAATTGCCAAACAGTGAACGAATGTCGTGGAATTACCAACTTTCCCTACACAAAACACTGCCATCTCACCCTCGGTCCTTGTCGACTCAATGCAACATATGCACTATTGGAGGTAAATTTACCACTACAATGTGGTTTCCATATCACTTTGTCCACTGGAAGATGGTCATTAATGATAGTATTCAAGATGTCTTCCTTAAGCTCTACACATTGCAGATTATGGATGACACTACTCCATGTACCATTGTGTAAAAGCTAATTCACAGTAGCATGCATCCAAAGGAAAATGGAGCTCGAGAATTGCCTATGAGTAGAGGAGCAAAAGACTGTTCTTGCACCACAAATCATGCCATATAAGTGTATTCTCACCATTAGCTATAGAGTACTCAATGTGCTCTCACTACCAAAAAATGGGTTTACCCGAGAGACGCCATATAGAATAACCGACGGCTTCTGTGTGTAGGAAGTTCCCTGCGCATTTTGTCTGTCGGGTATAATTTGGCCATCTGTCGGGTATAATCTGGGCATCTCCCTGGGTACCCAACGGTTCTACAAGAGTTATTAACTGTTGGCATATCTCTTACAAATACCAGGCCCAACCAAACTAATTTCACTTCCAACCTAAAATATTTGGTAAAACTAAAATAACAAAAAAAAACCCCCTAAAATTGTTATCCCTCTCTCACTCACACTTGTTGTAGCCGCTTCACTGTCTCTCTCTTTCCCACTCCAAAAAGGTATACCCACTCTATCCAATCTCAAAATGTCAATAATTCTCCCTCCCCTCCAATTGGCCATCTGACATATGAAATTAGATTCATTATTTTTCAGAAATCTAGGGTTTTCACCCCTTTTATTTTTGTTTCGGTAATTTCCGTTCATTTCAATCCAAATTTTTTAGAAAATTTCGATATTGAAACCCTGATTTTGAAAATTTCTGTTCGAGCTTCAATTTGTAAAAATGGTTTACATTTGTGAAGACGAGACTTCGGTACACGATTTCATCCTAGGAAATTGAAGATAAGAACCGGTAATGTTATTATTTTTTCATTTTTTATTGCCTAATGTTTATATTATTTCTACTACAAATGATGTTAGTGTTAATTCTGAGAATGATTGTTCCAAACCGATTGTTTTAGTTACTAATGGTGATGGTATTGGTGCTATTGGACTTACTGTTCTTGTCGAGGCATTGGTTGGAGTGGGGCTTTTTAATGTTCATGTCTACACTCCTCAATTGTGGGTTTTCTTATGTTTTGTTTGATTTTATTTGTTTTTAGTATTTTGGGTTTTCAGTTGCTATTGATTTGATGCAGTGATCTATCAGTTTCGAAACAATGTAATGCGTTTATAGTGGGAACTTCACCTCTGAATTGGTTCCCATCACCTAGCTCAACAAGTTTGTCAGGTTTGTCAGAGTACTTTTCAAGGTTTTTTAATTTTGATTTTGTGTGGTTTACAAAATTTGATAACAGTGATGCCTCTGGAATTTAACTAATGTAGGGAGCCATCACGAAGAGAATGATAGCAATAGAGGAAATGGCAGGCATGGATGTGCTTTGCAATGATAAAACTGGAACTTTGACCCTGAATGATAAGAGCCCAAAACTGTAGTTTTAACCCCTTAATAATCATACTGTTAGATCAATTATGTGAATAATAAGTAAGAGTTAATACTGATTACGTGTTTTTATGCATTTCAGGCTTCAAAGTCCATTATGTGCAGAAATGTGCCACTTTAGCGAGATAAAGGAGCAAAAGTCGCTGAGAACTTCGAATGCCATATCTTTGGACTCATACCTCGGATTGAGGCCTACCTTATGTCAAAACGACCGGCTCGGAAAGAGCTTTGCAATGGTCCAAGCCTTGACCCAATAAGAGGAGCAGAAGTGGACGAAAAGTCTGTGGAAGCCAACTGCAGCTGAAGAGGCCTTTTTGACTGAAAGAATTGGGTTTTGGGCCTGATTCTCTGGCCCAAAACATGGCTCCAAGCCCATGCACGATTTTTGGATCTGAATGTATAAAAACAAAAGCTTAGCTCTTTGTTAATGGCAGTTAGGTTAGGTAGATAGCTTAGAATAGAAAGTAGCCATTAAAATAGCTTCTAGATCTAGATTTAATTGTTTTATTTAATTAGTTTCAAATCCTTTATTAGATTAAACCTTTGGATCTTGTTCTTCATTCGATTAGATCAATAAAGTAGTATTTTTTATCAATTTCGATTTTTGTCATTTCCATTTCTAGATCTAATTTCAATTCTTGTTCTTATTTCATTTTAGTCATTAATTTAGATTTCATTATTGTTTAAATTAGTAAATTTTAATGCTTATTATTATGTGTAGTTTTAATTTAAATGGAAATGATTATGAATGATTCAAGGCTAAACCTCCATTAGAGGGGGTGAGAAGCCTTGATGAAAGCTTGATTCCGTTTATCGTAGAAATCGCCGTAATTTCTATTCCACGCCAGAAATAATTAGTTCACCATGAGAATGGGTTTAATTGTTCACATGCTAGTTATTAATTGGTAGAAATGCCATGTGTAATTAGGGATTAGGAAGAACCGATTGTTCTGCGTAGCAGTTCAATTCGGATTACGACGACTCGTCGCTAGTGGATTAAGTTGAGTTAAGGTGGAATCAATCCCCTCTAACTCCTTAACATCGAATCAACGTAGCATTCCCATAGTTGTCTGATAATCGACTAGTTGCATCTTGTGGGTAGTTGCACCATAGTTTAGTTGCCCCTTCGTAAAGCTCTCATTGACTTTAAGTAGAGTATTGAGACTAGAAAACAAGCATACGGAAGGACTAAGAGTGGAACGAACTTCCTACTCCACTTAGTGCAATTCGCATCGAGAGTAGAAGCTTTGATAATAGACACGAAAATAGTTTAGTTTACTTACGGATTGAATTTCATCGTTCATTTCGTAGGTAGACTATTCATTTTACTTTTATCAAATGGCGCCGCTGCCATCTTAGTTTCACTTTCGTATTGTTTTCATAGTGTTAGTACTGTTTTTAAAGTCCCATTTCACCCACCCACCCTTGTTTGATTCATACTGTGGTTGTCCATTTCAGAGTTGAAAAATTTCGGGCAAAAATTACATTAAGCCGCGGCTCCTCCTTGAGCACGACCGCCCTAACTTATCGGACCGAGCGACCGCCCCATGTGGAGCGACCCTAAAAAACACTGTAATTTGAAAATACTACTTTCATCACGCCTACCGCAGGTTAAATTTTTCGGATTTCGCGCTTTGATTCAACTTTGATCTTTCATATTTTTCAGTGTTCTAACCTGCTATATATACACCGAACAAGCGTAAACAAGACGCTATTCATAAGCCGGGCAAGGACGAATCAGGTATTCCTTTCTTCCAAACCTCGCGATCTCCTCGTTAGAGGTTTTATACTAGTATATCGTAATTGTTTGGAGTGTTGCATGTTTAGTTAAGCTCGACTTAGTCTTGCATGAGATTAAGGTCCGGTAGAACAAAACACCTAACGTAAATACAAACAACAGCAACAAACAAGTCTATCTAGTATACCACACACTACACCTCTAGCTACTATTTTACACACACCACCTGATATAATGGGGGAAGAAAGAGAGACTCCTCTCGGACTTCTACAAAGCCTTGAGCGATAGCCCCAAATCTTGCATCATTCTAGCAGACCCAGTGGGGGATTTCAGAATCCCTCCAAATATTTTTAATTTGTTACCCGTTTTTCATGGTTTAGACCATGAAAAACCTTATCAGCACACGCGTGGATTGAAACAAGTCTTAACAACATTCCACCATCCTACGGTTGGTAATGGAACAAATTAAATTAAGGGTATTCCCTTTCACCTTAGCCCGATAAGGCGGCGTCTTGGTTAACTGCCCAAAGCCTTAATTCGTGGACTCGTGGGCTAAACTTGTTCAAATTGTTTATGGAACATTTTTACCCACCCCTAAAGACGGATGAGATGCTTTCCAAGATTCATTTCTTTCGACAAAATCCTCATGAATCATTTTCAGAGGCTTGGAATCGTTTCACCGACTCTTTTATAGAGTGTCCACACCATAACCTAGCAAAAGACACGTTAGTTAGTTAGTTGCCTTTTTCAAAGGACTTCAACATCATCATAAAGAAGTCCTTGACATTATGAATGGGGTAGTTTCTTAAGTAAAGGAGCCTCTGAGGCTTATAAATTTTTAGAGGACCAAACTAAGCGAAATAATAATTGGGGGGGGTAGTGATGATATCCCCCGCTCCGCTAGTTCTACTAATACAGTTAAGGCCACCGGTATGTTTGAAATTAAACACGATTCCGAGCTTAAAACTCTAATCGAATCACTCACTAAAAAGGTAGAGGCCATTTCTGTACAACAAAAGCCTATCCCCGTCATGAATGTAAATTCAAACCCATGTAGTTTCTGTTGGAGTCCTGAGCATCCCGACTCCCACTGTCCTATAGCCTATGAACATGCTTCTTCCATTAATAGTGAACCTAACGCCCCTTGGAGACAAAATCCCAACTTCGGTTGGAGAAATAACCAACAAGTCACACCTCAAGGGTACAATAATCAATATGTTAGGCCAACGCACAGCTTTAACCAAGCTCCACTACGACAAGGACAGGGTCAGGGTAATTTTAATAATTATAACAACCAAGTGCAACCTCGACAAGGTCAAGCACAAGGTCAAGGTAATTATAATAATTATAATGTTAATAGAGGTATCGTTCCGTAAATAATAATTATCGAATCCACCTATAAATAATTCATGAAATAGTTCCATCCACACCACCCGTGACTACTACACCCACACAACCGATCGCCTTTGACAACTTCATACAAGTGAGCCAAAAACTTTTCCAAACCATGGCTCAATCTAACCAACAAATTTCTACAATCCGTTAATAATTTAACCCAACAGTTGGCTCAAGATAAAGCCCAAACCAAAGGTGTGTTGCCGGTCACCAATACCTAATCCTAAAACAACAAACCACGACCTTTGAGGTAACGGATAATACTAGTAATGAATATGAAAATGTAGGTGAGATAAATGCCATCACCACTCTCGCTCGCAGAGTGGTTGACAACAAGGTAACTATGCCTATAGTTACCCCACCAATAGTCCCTACACCTACTACTTTACTAGATACCGACATAGAAACCAAGAGCCTACCACCGTAGAGGTACCGGTTACAACACAACCTAAGAAACAGAAAGCCATGTTTAAACATCCAGTGATACCATTGCTAAATATAGACGTAAACCACCGTTTCCACAAAAAATTAGCCATGTTAACTAGGGATACAAATTACGAGGAGATTAGGGGACGTTTTCAAGAATCTAACTATAAACCTTCCCTTCCTCGAAGCTATTAAAAAGCTACCACATCATGCTAAGTTTCTTAAGGAATTGTGTACTACTAGGCTAAGAGACAAATATACCAAAAGACGCTTTTAACGTAACAATTCCCAACCTTATCCGAACATAATGGAATTGTTAAGTACAAGGACCACGGTCGTCCAATCTGTCTAATGCACCTTAGGAGATTCCTATAACGACGACATCGTTATTAGACACGGGGGGCTAGTGTTAACTTACTCCCATTTTATTTGTATAGACAAATAGGTCTAGACAAGATGCAACCCACTAAAATGACGTTGCAATTAGCTGATCGGGTCTATTAAGTATCCTAAGGGTGTAGTCGAAAATGTGTTGGTAAAAGTTCGAGATTTCTACTATCCGGCTGATTTTTGTAGTCCTCGATACGTAAGTCGCTAACGACTCGGGTCCGATCATTCTAGGGCGCCCTTTCCTGGCAACCGCCAATGCGCCATTAATTGTCGTGATGGTTCAATGTCCATGTCTTTTGGCCATCTTGTTGTTGAAGTCAATGTTTTTAAAACAAGGACACAGTTACCCGATTCGTCTATGGATGGAGAGGTTAGCATGATCGAGAGCTTTGCTCGAGATTATTTCAACAACACGTTCCCTGATAGTCATATGCCCAAAATTCTTTCCTTTGGAAAGTCAGACTCCAACATTTTCATTCCTACACTAGTCGATACACGTATTATTGATGAGGAAAGGATAGAGGATTTTCTCAAAGATGTAGAGGACAACCATAGTAATGTGGATATGACCAATCTAGATGAGGAATTCGATGAGTTTTTTCGAGTAGGTGACAATTCACCCTATCAAGAACTAACTTGCACAACATCCACCTCGATTCCCCTCCTTCCACCCTTTCAAAGGAACCTCGAGTTTGCACTCGATCCTTTTGTTTCTCCTGTGCTTCATAATTTTTTAAATCCTCCTAGCAAACAGATACTTCAGAAGGACAAACTATTTGACACCTTCATTTTCAGAATTGAGACAGTCCCTACACACACAATGAATGAGTTCGGTGCTAAAACCACATCCTCATTGTGTACAAGCTGTCTTTCTAGAACTTATCCATATCTACCATATTCTCCACAACCATTCACTTTTCCACACTTATTTACTAGAACACCCACTCATTCAAAAATTAAAAAGAAGGTGCATGATAGGTTACACAATAGGGTAATCCGACTTCGCTTTCATTTCACTAGGTTGAGTTATAGGGAATCTTGGTGTTTCATTGTGTTTGGATATGTTTTCTGTGATATTTATTTATGGAATGATCCACAACTATTTCGGTTGTTGATATATGATCAACTGCATGTTCATACATATGTTTTAGATAAAGTCTCGAGTATCTGACTATAAACGACTCAATTTCTGTGTTTGGTGCATTTCCTTTCACTTTAATATATTGGTGAGTGCACCATTAAGGTAACCGGGCCCTCCCTATGGAGTGTGTGGCTGTAAGTACCGGATCCTAAGTCCACGGTTCACATAGTTCACGTTTTCCACTCTTGCATATTTTTCTCGGATTTTTGAGTCATGTTTCTCTATGGTGTGAATTATGTCTTTATTGCTTATCGTTTTTCCTTCTAAAAATAAAATAAAAATAAATAAAAATAAACATAGTAATCTAGGAAGTCTCGGGAATCTGACTTTAAAATACCCACTACTAAAAACAAATTTTCTAAGCTTCGTTGTAAAAATTTGTTTGGGGTGGGGGTGTTAAATGTTTCCGTAAATAAATGTTTTATGTCCCATTAGAGTTGCTTAGGCCGTTTTATTGTATTACGCTTCGGATTGACATAATCTATTAATTTAGAGTTCATTCGTTCGCATAACTTACGTCATGCACGCACTTCGAGGCGTTTTCCACTATCTCGTATGTCATCCGAAGTCGAAATAAAGTGTTTTATGGATCATTGGATAGGAAATTCCCTCCTGATCATTTCCATATCTCATTCGCAAAAATCGGACTGGTAACGAAGCGGCAATTTTGATTTGAAATTCGCGAAAAAAATCGAAAAAATCAAAAATTTCGATTTTGGGCTTGGGCCCAACCAGCCATCGACACCAACAGCGCTCGCACGCCCTTTTTTTCTTCAAAGAAACAGTTCATCGTTTTTTCATCTTCCACCGCCATTAACAAAGCTCCAAACCTAGAAAAATAAAAATTAAAAAGGAAATACAATAAACCCACGCCCAAAATCAAATCCTAACCCCAAATCTTCTCTAAAACCAAACCACCACAACCCCCCCGATTTAAATCACTAAAACCACCGAAATTTACAAATTTTGGTGCTTTCACGCCCGCCACCACCCACCACCACCACCACTTCTTTTCAGTCGGTCAATTTAAACCACCACCACCACATCATATTTAAACCCTCACTCCATTCCAAACACTAGATGGCTCAACAACGCCCGGAATTATCACCGAGCAAGTTTTCATCACTGCCGACCACTTACCGCCGTTTTACGGTGACGAAAATGGCTAGTAGAGACTGGGTAGTTTGTGATACTCGACCGAAGCCTTCTACCATGAAGACTTGGTCCGACGGTTCTACAACACCGGGGAGTTGGAGGGGAGTAGGATTTTGTGATGGTAAGGAAGAAGACGAGGAGTTGACTCTCGGATCGTTGTTGGTCGATTCTAGGCATTCCGCCTAGAATCCATCTAGATGCCACTCTCTACGAGCCCCGGTTTGACGGGTAGAGCCTCGATGGGCGTGATCATCATCAATGGGAGCTACAATACAAACTCCCATTGTGTTCGCCAGCATCCCTCGGGACCAACCACCGGGCTGACCATGGATTGGGTCGGAATGTCCTAGGGAAGGACAAGGTCGGCGACATCGGTCCGACCTGCCTCCATCGCCTTATGGGTACTCCAGAGCGTAAGTACGATTTCTGTATCCTGAGTTTTTGCTGAGCATGATTAGGGGGGTCGGAAGGTCTTTGGCACCTCTTCCTGTGTTAATCACCAAGATCATGCTGAAGATGAAAGCAGCTCCGGTGTCTGAGAGGATTTACATTACCCTGCACCGTAACACGCGTATCTATAGGGAGTGTGTCCAACAAGTTTGGAGGAGGGCTGAGGATAGAGAAGAAGAAGAAGAGGATGGAGGAGCTGAGAATGAAGAGGAGGAGGATGAGGATGCCTCCGAGGATGAGGAGGACGTGACCTGCTTTGATGCAGATGCCTTCCAGAGGTGTTGGTCTGATGCAGAACGCATGGCTATGCTTCATAGGGGCATGCGTTCACTAAACACTATCTGCACAGACCTCCGGACTCGACAGGCGACTATTCATCACAACTTCGAGATCCGCACCCAGAGAGAGGATGAGAGATGGGAGCAGGCGAGGGCTGAGATGGAAGCCCAGCGCCAGTTTAGAGTGGATATGCTTGCACGCTTCCCACCTCATACAGACTCTACTTCGGGGACACAGCCTACGAGGGCATGGCGTCGTCGGCCGAAGGGCGACTCATCACGGGGCTGGACCTTCTGGAGCCCAGGAGCCACCACTAGAGAGTGTGCCCTCCGCCACCAGTGGCGAGCTGTTTAGAGAGTCTGAGGATTGATAGTGGTTGTTGTTTTATTTACTTTTGTTGTTTTTATTGTAATATAACTTTTATTTCCGTAATTTGAATTTTGTAGTGGTACTCCGAATGAAATTTTAATATAAGGGCCTATTTTCATTATGCATGGTTGTTTCATATTGACCCCACCTTCCCAACTTGTTTGGGGGTGGTTTTATCAATTCAAGCATGATTTTTGTATAACCCTCGATTAGAATTAATTATGAGTCAAGGTGAAAATATGGTTGTTTAGGCAGAAATATGATCAAGTATCATTGTAGGATGAAATCTAGATTAAATAGGTACATTCTATCATAAAATCAACCTAAAAGATCTTGGGTTTGAATTAGAATCCGTGTTATGAGTTGTTTCCGCTTTCGAAGTTTGGAAATTTTAGGATTTCCTGAACTGCCGTAATTAGTTTTGGCAACTTTCCGATCCTTTTTAGCAACTTTAAACCTATATAAACTTGATACAAACTATTCTCACAACTCACACTACACCTAAACTCCATCACTCACCCTTCACACCCGCGATTCCCACGTTTAGACTTCATTTTTGCAAATCTGCACTTCGAGGCGCGCCAGAGTAGCTTCACGCTACACTTCGACGAAAATTTTACTTTCGAGGCAGCGCCCAGCGCCCCCATAAACGCGACTTCGCTAAAACACTGGAATTCCAAAATACTAAGAGCCAGCCTCAAGTCAAAGCGACCACTCTAGTTACCGGAATTCCAAAATACAAAGAGCGACTCGGCGCCCTAGTTAAGGCTTCCGCCGGACTTCCGTGGACCAAAATTTTCCAGTTTTTCGCCGCGTAGTATAAGGATCTTTCGCAGCTATTCCAAAGCGTAATTTTGAGATGACATCTCCAACATTGATACCGAACAGTCTTTTCAAGATTTGTTCCAAAGCACTACTTACGGTGCTTGGTTTCATGAGGTGATCACATACGTTGGTGGGAACCTCTTATGGTAAGACCGGGTGAACTTTATTCTCCAAAGACTTGCATCTTATTTTTATAATAACTGCATTTTCTTTGAGAGACCGGATGGAGAACAAGTGTTCTCCATCAACATTTGACGAAGAACCAATGAAAATTACCGTGTTCTTGCTAGCATTTGTTCTTGGACTTGCTATGCCCGGCCGAGATACAAGACCCATGGTGCTATTAGGTCGATAATATGCATGTCTACACTTAAGAGTTTTTGCACGAGGCTTATGGGGCAGGCATTTTCAGATTGAGGACCAAAGGGACTATAACGCTGTTCTTGGTAGCCCGTCCATGAACATAGGAACCTGTTATGTTTTGGATTATGCTAAACATTTTGGGAATGGCATTTTTCTTCTTCGTGAATGACGCCACTTGCAGCGTTTTCCTTGCTTTAGCCCGGGACGCCGGGTTCTATGACCTTCCCGTAACCTTGATGTCTAGTTTAGCACGAGCCCATACCATGAGGCATAAGTACCTTCTTATGCCCGTCTAATTTCACGTGATTATGCTATGTTTCTTTCCTGTTTTTGTACACGCTTCACGGATTGGATTACGGTAGACACGGTCGCGACCACCAATAGTATTATTCGATCTTTCCGTGAAATGACTTGGCAAGGGTGGCGGATACAACCTCACCAGTTGCACCCTACACCCCATCGGACCAAAGTGGCACTTAATAGGTTAGCAACCATAGATGATAAATGGCGTGAGGCCCGGCAAATTATCATAGCATGGCAGATCGCTGAAGGAGCCTCACTTCTTTATAGAAGTGGAGGATGACGAAGATGACCTAATAACAGCGGGAGTGGAGGTAAGTTTTATCTTCTCGTTAGTGTCCGCTTATGTCCCAAGCAATTTCATTCTTTTAACCCCATAATGGGTAGAACTTCATTATAGAGTTGAGTCGGTTTTATTTCCTATATTAGTACGTTCTAACCTTCTTTTTGGAGATGTTCCTGAATTTTACGGCGCTTCAATGGTATTTTTCCTACCCATTTTATTTAAATGCTTTGAGGACAAAGCATGCTTCTTGTTTGGGGGGCATAGAAACACGTGTAATTAAGACATCCGCTAGGATATAAATATGTATAATATGCATTTGTTTTCTAGTTAAAATTTCAAAAATTTAAAAATATAAATAAATAAATTATGCTATACACTTAGGAATATTGGTATTGTTTCTTTCTCTATGCTCTTAACAATCTAGAAGTCTCACATAGTTTTGCATCGTAATAATTGTTAGAAACTTAGGTTAATATGTAGGTAATAATCTTTGCATCTATCTATAAATATATTACATGAGTATCTATGATTGTTTGGCAATAAAGTTTAAAATCTAGGCTAGAGTACTTATTCTACAAATCCTGTGAGAATATAGCCTAAAGCCTTATATATGAGTGAAACAATTGAGAAATGACACAAGGGAGAAGTAAAATCCGGATAGAGAAATCACACGTCCACTTGCTTGATCACTAAACCATATCCTAAAAGCGAGAATTTAGGCCCTTTTTGGATCGATATAGCCAGAAATTCAAACCTATGAATTATTTTCCGCTAGTCAGCCCCCACGAGCCTTTCATTAGCCCTTCCATAAACCACAATTCCTTTACCTTGTTACAAAACAAAAACAAAATAAAAAAAAAAAATATATATATATATATATATATATATATATATATATATATATATATATATATATATATATATATATATATATATATATAATAAATCAACCTACCCAATTTAGAATAAGTCCGAGAATAGAATGAATGAAGAAAGAAGAAGAGAAAAACCCGTGTAAAACAAAAATTAGTTAGTGCTTCGAAAAATAAAGAAAATAAGTTTCCATCCAAGGAAAAGAAAAAAAAAAAAAGAAATAAAAAAAACTCCAAAAATAGAATAAAAAAGGGAGTCAAAAGCCAAAGGAAAGAAAAAAGAAAAATATGGCTAAGGATGGAAACAAAGTGTAGAAGCAAAAAATAAATAACAAGGTTTTCTCTAGTTACATAATATGAAGACTCTATTATCTCAGACTTGTCCTTTAGAATATCCATTTCCTTCCTTCTTAAACCATCTCCTAATCCCCGTAACACCTAATAAAGACCTCTAGCTCAATTAGGAATAGGTTAGTGTAATAGTAAGTGGCAGATGTGTTTGATCGACTCCGGCTTCCTGTGTGTCATTGAGATTGTAAGGTAAAGTGTGCCCACTGTTAATCGGAGTAGCTTAAACTTGAGTGGAAAAATCAGAGTGTTGTTTCTTGACTATTATTGTGAGAACCTACTTAAGGACGCTTATTCGAAGTTCTCGAAACAAACACCGCTAAACATTTTATAGTACTACTCATTGTGTATATGTTTATTGTAGATGATAGATTATTATGCATATATTAACTTAGGGTTCTGACTTGGTTATTCTTATTCAATTGCTAGAGAGATGTATAGATAGTTGAGCATGAATAAGGAAACAATAGTTTTATTTTCTTAGTCGTTGTAGTATAGATGAAGTTTGTGAGTACCTTCACTGGAAAACTCTCACGAGGCTATAACTCGTCCACTAGGGAATTCCTAGTGGTTTAAGGCCTTGTTGCATATGGTCAATGCAATCGCACTCAGCGAAACGAGTAGTTAGAACTCCATTTTTGGTCACTTATTCTAATTTCTCATCTTTGCTTGAGGACAAGCAAAATGCTGTTTTGGGGTGGTTTGATAAGAGCCCAAAACTGTAGTTTTAACCCCTTAATAATCATACTGTTAGACCAATTATGTGAATAATAAGTAAGAGTTAATACTGATTACGTGTTTTTATGCATTTCAGGCTTCAAAGTCCATTATGTGCGTAAATGTGCCACTTTAGCGAGATAAAAGGAGCAAAAGTCAGCCAGAACTTCGAATGCCATATCTTTGGACTCAGACCTTGGATTGAGGCCTACCTTATGTCAAAACGACCGGCTCGGAAAGAGCTTTGCAATGGTCCAAGCCTTGACCCAATCAGAGGAGCAGAAGTGGACGAAAAGTCTGTGGAAGCCAACTGCAACTGAAGAGGCCTTTTTTGACTGAAAGAATTGGGTTTTGGGCCTGATTCTCTGGCCCAAAACATGGCTCCAAGCCCATGCACGATTTTTGGATCTGAATGTATAAAAACAAAAGCTTAGCTCTTTGTTAATGGCAGTTAGGTTAGGTAGATAGCTTAGAATAGAAAGTAGCCATTAAAATAGCTTCTAGATCTAGATTTAATTGTTTTATTTAATTAGTTTCAAATCCTTTATTAGATTAAACCTTTGGATCTTGTTCTTCATTCGATTAGATCAATAAAGTAGTATTTTTTATCAATTTCGATTTTTGTCATTTCCATTTCTAGATCTAATTTCAATTCTTGTTCTTATTTCATTTTAGTCATTAATTTAGATTTCATTATTATTTAAATTAGTAAATTTTAATGCTTATTATTATGTGTAGTTTTAATTTAAATGGAAATGATTGCGGAATGATTCAAGGCTAAACCTCCATTAGAGGGGGTTGAGAAGCCTTGATGAAAGCTTGATTCCGTTTATCGTGTAGAAGTCGTCGTAATTTCTATTCCACGCCGAAATAATTAGTTCACCATGAGAATGGGTTTAATTGTTCACATGCTAGTTATTAATTGGTAGAAATGCCATGTGTAATTAGGGATTAGGAAGAACCGATTGTTCTCGCGTGAAGCAGTTCAATTCGGATTACGACGACTCGTCGCTAGTGGATTAAGTTGAGTTAAGGTGGAATCAATCCCCCTCTAACTCCTTAACATCGAATCAACGTAGCATTCCCATAGTTGTCTGATAATCGACTAGTTGCATCTTGTGGGTAGTTGCACCATAGTTTAGTTGCCCCTTCGTAAAGCTCTCATTGACTTTAAGTAGAGTATTGAGACTAGAAAACAAGCATACGGAAGGACTAAGAGTGGAACGAACTTCCTACTCCACTTAGTGCAATTCGCATCGAGAGTAGAAGCTTTGATAATAGACACGTAAAAGTCTAGTTTTAGTTTACTTACGTTGTGAATTCATCGTTCATTGCGTAGGTAAACTATTCATTTTACTCCTATCACTGAACAAGCTCTCAGTAGACAGAAATCTTATTGAGGTTAGACGGATAATACTCCTGGTGGGTTGTTCTTTTTCTAACCTGACATATGTTCTGGAATATAGACCTGATAGATCTGCATGATATTCTTTTGTTCAGATTTTCTTGAAGCTGTGTTAAAGGAAGTTGTGGATTTGGTACTTGTTTATCTCTTCTTTTTCATGTAAAGTACATTTTTTTGGTTTTTTGATGAGTTTTGTGATGTTTTGAGTGCAGGAAAACATACCCATTGAAGAAGTATTTGAGAATTTGAGATGAAGTAAAGATGGTTTAACAAGTCTTTGGTCTTTGAAGAGAGATTAGTCATTTTTGTCATAACAAGTTAGAGGAAAAGAAGGTTTGTTTCATTGACACTCTTCTATATGCCATTTGTTTTATTCATTTTGCTTCAAAATTTGATCTTTATTTCATTTCTATGTGTTTATAGGAAAGTAAGTTTTTGAAGTTATTAGGCTTCATGTGGAACCCTTTGTCTTGGGTCATGGAAGCAGCTGCAATTATGGCTATAGCACTAGCAAATGGAGGGTGAGCTTAAATTATGTGTTTTATGAAGTTGTTTGTTTGTTTTATGTGATTTTGTTCTCGATTTTTAAGATGTGTTGCGGGAAAGCCTCCTTGACCGAGGATTTTGTAGGGATTATTACTCTACTTGTTATTAACTCAACGATTAGCTTCATTAAGGAAAATAATTCGAAAATGCATTTGCAGCTCTTATGGGCGCGTCTAGCCCCTAAGGCTAAGGTACTAGATTGAACAGATTTTTGCTTATCTGAGGTTTTTCTGTTTGCATTTAGTTGTTTTCTTCAATCGATCTGTTTTAATTTTAAAGTCGCATCCGATAATTATAGCTGTTGTTTAGAATCTATTTTAAAGAAGTTATGAACACCATTGGTTTTAAAAAGGCTTTTTTCAAGTCGAAATCTGCTTTTGGAAGCTGACCTTAGTTGTTTGGAGTTGGTATAGTTTTCAGTATTATGCCTAATGATGAGAAATTGAGTGTTGGGTTTAGATAAAGAATAAACTAGAATTTGAGTGATGGGGTCATTTAGGTGAAAATAATGATATTTTAGGCTTGATAGTAGTAAGTCAGTGATATTCTAAGTGAAGAGTAAAAATAATAAGTTGAGTGATGTTTTTCGAATTTGTTTCATTTCCATGTGGTATCTAAAATTGTTATGGGTTCATGAAACTAAAATAGGTACTTCGAGATGGAAAGTGGAACCAAGAAGATGCAGCAATTCTTGTTCCTAGAGATGTCATCAGTATAAAACTTAGAGACATAGTACCAGCCGATGCTCGTCTCCTCGAGGGAGACCCATTAAAAATTGACTAGGTGACTCTACTATCTAATGATCGTCCCTTTTTAAAACTCATTATGCAATCGAGAATACCCCTCCACCCTCTTAAAATTCTGATATGTTCTCCTTTTGAATTTTCAGTCTTCTCTAACAGGGGAGTCCCTTCCCCGTAACAAAGGGCCCGGAGATGGTGTTTACTCGGCTCTACATGCAAACAAGGTGAGCTTGAAGTGTTGTGATCGCCAATCGGTGTTCATACCTTCTTCGAAAAGTGACCATCTTGTAGACTCCACAAATCAAGTTGGCCATTTCCAAAAGGTAAGTAATCTGAAAAAAAAAAATTTCTTGTTGAAGTGATTTATCTATATTCCTATTCACTTTTCTCGTGCTAGTTTTATATCTCGTATATACACTACTTCTTAGGTCTTAACTGCTATTGGGAACTTCGCATATGTTCCATTGCCATGGGAATGATTATAGAGATCATTGTCATGTATCCCATACAAGACCGAAGTATCGTCGAGAATTGACAACCTCTTGGTCTTTTTCATTGGAGGAATTCCCATTGCAATGCCGAAAGCTTTGTCGATTACAATGGCAATTGGTTCCCATCGCCTAGCTCAACAGGTTTGTCGAGTACTTTTCAAGGTTTTTAATTTTGATTTTGTGTGGTTTACAAAATTTGATAACATGATACCTCACGAATTTAACTAATGTAGGGAGCCATCACGAAGAGAATGACAAAGAATAGAGGAAATGGCGGGCATGGATGTGCTTTGTAGTGATAAAACTGGAACTTTGACCACTGAACAAGCTCTCGATGACGAAATCTAATTGAGGTTAAACGGATAATACTACTCACCTGGTTTGTTCTTTTTCTAACCTAACATATGTTCGAATATAGACCGATAAATCTGCATGATATTATTTTGTTCAGATTTTCATGAAAGGAGTAGACCCGGATAAGCGTCGTTCGATGCCGGCCGAGCTTCGTGTGGAGAATCGGGGATGCAATAGACGCCGTTATAGTTGGAATCTTTGGCTGATCCAAAGGAGGTAAGTGGATGAACCATCTTATTGTGAAAAAGATTTTTATTTTTATTTTAAAATTTTATTTGTAGTTTATTACCTCTGTTCTTTTCCCCATATTTTCTTTTGGCTGACTTGTCCCTTTCTCCTCCTGCCAATAGGTGCGAGCTGGTATTCGTGAGATTCACTTCCTTTCATTCAATCCTACAGACAAGCGAACAGCTTTAACTTATATTAACAGTGAAGGAAAAATGCATCGTGTCAGTAAGGGTGCACCTGAGCAGGTAAATTCGTCTACCTACGCATTTATTTTGGCCCTATATTGTTATTTTTTGATTTTGTGATTTTGTGACTCTTTGATTTTGTGATTTTCTTCGCTATCTGGATCAATTACTTGATTTTATTTATTTATTTTTGTTCTTTTTTTTACTTGTGTCAGGTGATCAGTTGGCAATAGCAAAGGAAACAGGTCGCCATCTGGGAATGGGAACGAATATGTACCCTTCATCTGCTCTACTAGGTCAGAACAAGGATGAATCAATTGCAGCCTTGCCTATTGATGATCTAATAGAGAAAGCTGATGAATTTGCTGGTGTCTTCCCTGGTATGGTTCACTATCATCGTATAAGGTGTCAAATTGTCTTATGGGGCTTAAAGTTTGCGTCTCATTGTGTTTTATATATTGTTTTAGAGCACAAATATGAGATTGTGAAACGCTTGCAGGCGAGGAAACATATATATGGAATGACTGGTGATGGAGCGAATGATGCTCCTGCCCTTAAGAAGGCTGACATTGGAATAGCAATCGCTGATTCAACTGATGCGGGTCGTAGTGCTTCTGACATTGTCCCGACGAACTGGCCTAAGTGTCATCATCGGTCTTTGTATTGACCCGAGAGAGCAATCTTTCGGAGGATGAAAAACTATCACGGTGATTTTTATTCGTTCATGGTCTAGTATGGATTAGCTATACTTTACATTTATCCTTTCGCTGCAATTTGATTGCGGTTTTGTTTTTTTTTTTTTTTTCGATAGTAAATGAAATGAAAACTAGATCATGTTTTGTGTTTTCTTTTCTTGATAACGTTTTTAGTGGTTGTAGATATATGCAGTTTCCATCACAATTCATATTGTGGTAAGCTTCCTAGTAGTCTTAGGGTTATTCACTTGCATCATTTGAGTACTGTAATCTGGAAAAAGAGTAGGCATACTAGATAGGAGTCTTTTTAGATTTCTATCATCAAGTTGTACAGTTCTTGCCTTCTCACCATGATTTTCATTTGACAGTTTGGTTTCATGTTGCTCGCTCTTCTGTGGAAGTTTGATTTTCCACCTTTCATGGTGCTCACCATTGCAATCATGTGTCATGTGTTGACGATTGAGCATTGCCAGATGGATTGGAGAAATGGCATATTAGGCAAGGCTCAACAGGAAAGGCGATTTCTAGTCGATTTACTTTCATTCATAAGAAATTATGTTTCCCTCCATGATCAGTAGGTACATTTCTATTAGAGGCATATCAAATACCTCTCCCAGGAGACGTTACTAGTAATCTTGTGATAGTCAAGTGATCTAGTGGCCAATGTCAGAGATCCAAGCTAGTTAGACATTCAATGGTGGCGTTACTATGTGCTTTAGAGCTGACCAGTCCTAATTTTGAATTTCAACAGGTTGCTAAATAATTGGTGCTTAGTCATTGCTAGGGTACTAGAGATTACTAGGACTGGTTGCTAGACAGATGGTGTGGTCCTGATTTTTGGTTTCTGAAGGAAATAATATGTATACTTAGTGAACGACATGTCTTATTCTTGTTTTTTTTTATGAACACATTGTTTCTTTATAAATACATTAGCGTTTGTAGCATTTGAGTAGGAACTTGCAAGAATGTAATTGGTGCAGGAAAGAATGTAATGTTGGGATACCTGAAACAATTATTATAAGAAATATTTTTTTTTAAATAAAGAACTAATACCCGATGGATAAAAACTGTCTCATAGCAAACTACCCGATGTCTAGTAGCTGGCATATCCGACGGCTGGTGATAGCTGGTCTAACCGACGGTTCATAACAGCAGAACTATCTGACGGTTTTTAACAGTAGGAATATCCGACGGTTTTTAGCAGCAGGAATATCCGACGGTCTTTGACAGCAGCAACTATCCGACGGTTTTTGATAGCCGGCATATCCAACGGTTATTAACAGTAGGAATGTCCGTCGGCAAAGATCTTCAACCCCAACGGCCTGTTTTGACCAATAAAAACCGTCGGAAGCCTATGCCGACCGAGCATTTTCCGACGGCCTTGCGGCAGTTTTGGTCTGTCGGGTAATACCTTTCGCGACAGCCATAGTCAGTCGGGTAAAGTCGTTCTTTTTGTAGTGTCTTTTGCATCAATTTTGTTTTGAGTATACTCCTTCACGACCATGCATAGTGATAAGCACCTAAAACTATATTATAAACCCGGTAGAGAATTGAGAGAGAAAAATGTGGAGAATTAACTCCACTAATGAAAGCATAACTACCATTTTTAAAGTGTTCATTAAAAAACTATAATCATTCTTGGGTTCATAGACAAACCCAAGAATGATTAGAGTTTGATCCCTAGTGGATTTAACTTATCCCTAAGAAAACCTACTAGCATGAGGAGTTGATATGGAATTCCATCTCTAAAAGACCCTAACAAATCCTAGCTTGTTATCTGATCAGACCCCAAATGTGCATTTAATTACTTTTACAATGCTTCAAATATGCCCTTCTTATGCTTAATGAACAGACAACTCATAGCTTTTGCTACCTTTTGCAGGATACATGCCATTTAGGACTTATACTCCTAATACATGCATTTTAGCGCAAAAAGGAGTTCTATCGTCGCTGCTTGGGAAGATTCTAGCTTAGGAGAAAAAGTGTCAAAAAGTCAAGGTCAAAGTCAACGATCAACAGTTAGGGACTCAAAACCAAAATACAGAAGATCATGTCCTTAACCCAAAAGACTGAAGATTATGTCATCAACTCAAAAGTGGGCATCCTTAGCAAGCTTGTTCAAGAAGATACGTAAAGCATAAAGCAACCCAAATGAGGTGTCTTAATTCTAAAGGATGAGGGCAAAGTTGTAAAGTGTAAAAGGTGTAGTATATAAGCCAAAGTGAGAGGAGAGAGAACTTACCCTAGAATTCATCTTTGGTCATTAAGAGTAGTTTAATATGTTTTAATTAATAGTTTAATGGCAGCCTAGTTTAATTGTTATTTACCTTGTTTTCCATTTTCATGTTCTTCAAGCTTTAGTTAATAAATCAAGTTCTTATTTGTCTTCAATACAAAATTTTCAATCTTGTTTCCCACTACTTTTATCTCATTACATCTTTCTAATCTTGCATTCACAACCCCAAACACAAGTTCACTCAATTGACAAGTTCAAATGAGTGTTACTTGGTGACTAAGCAATCTTAACAAATTTCTTTCCATACATGTTTTCATCTTAACAATCTTAAAAGTTTGTTAAGATTGTTTTCAACCTTCCCATTAAACAACTAAGTTTTTACTTTGATAACACCGAAAACAACCCATAGTTTAATTAGAAAAGGTTAGAGAGTGAGAGTTTCTATCATCAAAACCATCCTTCTTTGCATAGATTTAAGGTGAACAACAACATCCCAAACCACCACTATCTACAAAAGATCAAATGGCGTCGCCGTCATGGATCTAGAACGAGGAGGAAGATGAAGCAAATCAACACTCTCTAAACCCTCTTCTCAATCTTATTTTCCAATTTTTTAAAGTTTTTTTTTCTTATTTTAGTAAGTGATAGTTTCATTTCTTAGATTTCCAAAAAGCTTTTGATCAAACGGAATCCGGGAATACCTAAAGGAGGAGGAGCTGAGGTTGGACACAAAAAATGAGACAAAAATGAGCTGGTTGACCTGCGCCCTTGCCACGCCTGCGCGTGACATACCCACGCCCACACCTCCAGTTTCTCTACTGAAGATTCTGTTCGATCAGAATCTTCGTAGGGTTAAATGCATAGATGGGTAATGAACTATACACGAAATCAAACATTAGTATATAAACCTTTTATTTAGCAAATTTGGGTAACGAAGTGTACCACGTTTTGCAACGTTTGGGTTCTGTTTCACTTTCGTTCAATTTTTTCATACGTGTCAAGTTTTTTCATACGTGTCAGATTGCCACTAGATCGTCACATAGGAAAATAAGTGACACTTAATTAGAGAAAAAGAAAAAAAAAACTTGACACGTGTGAAAAAAATGGACGGAAGTGAAATAGAACCAAATGTTGCAAAACGCAGTACACTTCGTTACCCAAACTTGCTAAAAAAAAATGTTTATACACCAATGTTTGATTCCGTGTATAGTTCGTTACCCATCTATGCATTTTTTTCAATCTTCATATGTAAGCGATATTTACTTTCCCCTAGTAAGTTTAATTCAACTATTAGTAGATAAAAAGTAGATAGATTTGCAAAGTTTTGAGTTTTCAAAACCAAAAAAATTAATTAAAAAAGAATTTAATTTTTTTTAAATTAATTAATTAATTAAAATGAATTAGTAATCCATCAGTAAAGATTAAACATTAAAATTAGTTTAATAGCATGCTTAGGTTTTATTTTATATTAATTGTTGTTTATGCATGTTAGTTTAGGATGATATCATATTGTTAAGCCAAAATACAAAAAATTAATTAGGATAAATACAAAATAATTTAAGTTTTGAAAGTGTAGTCTCTAATTTGATTTAAGTTTACTTACCAAAAGTTGGGGATTCAACCAACTTAGACCGGTTGAATGCGCGAGGCGAGTAGTGTGACATCACGCTCGCGCATCTCAACCCAACTTGGGGGGTCAAAGTTCAAATCTTTGACGAACACTTTCTAGCTTTCAAAATCAAAATAATATTTCATTTAATTAATCATTAGTGAATAGTTAATTAGCTAAACGTAGTTACTTTTCGTGTTTACTGCTTTCATAGTTTTAAGCCCACGAAGGCAACTTTGTTTTAAGCCCACGAAGGCAACCAATTGTATCTTATTGGCTTTCCCACATTTCAACCCGACTTGTGGGTCTTAGATAAATTAAGCTTGTAACCGTAAGAAAATGCTCGAATGGTGGGTTGACATGCAAGACACCAAACACTTCGTCAACCCTACCACGTCGCCTTCACCCCAAGGTTCGTATACGCACACCTTGGGCGGTACTTTCTAAACCTACTTGCTCCAAAGTGTTAGAGGATACTTGCATGTTCAAGGCATGATTGCATGATTGTGCAATTTCCGATTCAGTCTTGTCTTTACATTTAACGCTAAGGCTAAACCCGAGCCCTTAAAGAACAAAAGTGGGATTAAGCCCCACTTAGAACGAACATTGATTGCTCAAATTGATACATAGACTTATCTAAAACTTAAAATCAATCAAGCAGAGCCAATCTAGTCATGTCCATCAGGACAAACATTCAGCACGAACAAAGAGAGTAGTGAGCTACCAGATTCCAGTGGACCAACCACCTTACTCACTCCCCTCCCTTAGATTTACTATGAGTGAGATTCTTGGTGGCACACCATCTAATGAAATAGCAATCTTCTCCCTTGATGCGTGTAGTTCTGATAAGTGCTCAAAAGTAATGATTTATAACCCCAATTATGTGTATGTTAGTCTCCATTTTATATTTAAATATTCTAATATAATGCAATTTGAGTTTTTGTAGGTCAAAGAACCTAAATATGAAATATGGAGGGAAAAGAAGTCAAACAAGTCAAAAAGGAGTCACTGGGAATTACAGCTAAAGGCCTAGGGCAAAAATGTCATATTTGTCTCCATAAGTGCCAAGCCTAATGGGACTCTAAAATAGGATAATAATTGAGTTAGAAGAGTCTTCAATCTGATCTCAAAGCCTTAATTTTGACTTCATAGGAAGATGAGATCAACATGGAAAAGAAGTCAGAGTTTCACAAGAATTAGGAAACTGAAAGTCATCGGAAGTCTGCGGCTTGGGAAATAGCTGCTTGAGGGGCAAAGTGGGCCACATCCAACTTTGGTCCAACCGAATTTAACTTTTCTAGGATTGCTTCTAGAAAGATTACAGAGAGTTTGACACCAAATAAACATAGGATTCGGATCTCTATCCAGACGAGCATGTAAGCCAATATATAAGGCACAAAAACCTCAGTTTACATCATCTAGGAAATTTAGTGTTTGCATCTTAGATCTAGAATTAAGAGAGAAGAAAGTTCAGATCTTTTCACCATTAATAGCTATAAAGATTATTCCTTTTTATATTGTGTTCATAGCATAGTATGAGGGGCTAATCTCCCTTCTCTTGGGAGGGGAGATGAAGCCTTTTTCGTATGTTTTAGTTTAGTTCTTCTTCTATCATGTTTTAGTTTAAATCCCTCATTGAGTTTCTTCTTATTCGTCCATTGATCTAACGCTCCTGTGGAGGTTAGGAGGTCTTAGGGTAATTCAAGATTGTGTAGAGCCAAATACCACAAACCCTAGATTCTTTTCTTCTAGTTTTTAGTGTTCTAGTGTGATGATTGGATTCTTTATGGCACCTCAATTAGTTGTATGGTTAATGCCACATGTGGATTTTCCATGGCACCTAGAGTTGTATATTGAATGCCACTTAAAACATAATTTGGTTAGATAGAAGATATCATTGGAGATTGAAGAAGTATTTGATGGAAAGATAGAAAGCACATTGAAAGCCACATATTATCATTATGGTTATGAGCATAAGGTTTGTAGGTATGGTGAGTTTCTATTGGTGATTTATATTAAGCATGATAGGTATATCTATTAGACTAATTCTATGATTTTGGTGGATTCATCTCTCCCAAGATATTCTTTCTCTTTATTCATATTCATAAATTTAAATTAGTTTATTTTATGCATAGTTTAAATCTCAAATCAAATCAATTATATATTAATTATTACTTAGCCACATCTTTTACTTGCATCCATTATAGTAACTTAGATTAGGAATTTCTATTATCATCAATTAGTTATTTAGAGTAGGATTGATACCTTGCTAGCCACTATACTAATCAATATATATTAGGCTAAGTAAGATTTGCAAAAGATACGTAACACAAACAACGACATATAAATAATTACGTGTTGCGTGCTTTATTTCAAGTTCCCAAAACCCAATTTTGCACCCACTGTTCAATTCAAACAGGGCATAGTTTCTAATCTATAGACATTGCATGCAAACTTTTCAAAAACTTCAAAGTTACAAACGAGTTTTGTTGTTTGAGCATCCAATACATTTGTGTGCGCATATAGGTAGTTTCTAAATAGTCTTGCAATCTTGCATGAGACTACGCTCAGGCTATACAAAGCTTAGTATGTTTAAAACTTACCCACGTAGGAGAGCACGTTGATTTAGACATACTCCTGTTTCTCATCCCCCACTTGCTAAGATGGCGGACGAGGTTGTACAAGCTAAATAGCCTCTCTCTAGTTTCTACACACCGTTACAAGATGGCTCGCCATCTTGTATACGACTCACACAACTCACGAGCGATTTCTGCATCCCACCAAACGTGTTCAATCTCTTACCCGTCTTTAACGATTTTGAACACGAGTTACTGTACGAACACCTACATCGGATACATGAGGTATGCAATACTTTCAATCATCTGGGCATTTCTAATGATCAGGTTAAACTAAGAGTGTTTCCCTTCTCTCTAGCTGGCAAGAGCCACACATGACTTCTATCTCAGAAGCTCGATTCTTCCAATACATAGGAAAAATGTAGTGTTCTCCTTCATGAAGAAATACTTTCCATCGAAGAAAACAGAAGAGATTGTAAGCAAGCTACAATTCTTCAGACAGAGTCCGAGTGAGACATTCTTCGAAGAATGGGATAGATTATCTGACCTGCTTAATTCATGTCCTCACCATAAACTAGAAAAATTCACTCTTGTCCAATGTTTTTTCAAAGGTCTTCTCCAAGAACACAAACTCACACTAGACATCATGAGTAATGGAAACTGTTTAGATAAATGTGCTATAGAAGCTCAAACCTTTCTTGAGAACCAAGCAGAAAAGATTACTCATCAAACAATTCCAGAACATCCCAACCCAGTACCTCTAAAGCCAATGGTATCTTTGAGGTAAAATCTGATCCAAAGATTAAAACACTAATCGAAACCCTCACAAGAAAGATAGATGCCCTCGCAACCAAACAAAAAGACCATACTCCTCAACCAGTTATGAACATAGATATAACACCATGAACTTTCTGTTTCGATTTAAATCACAGATCCACCCATTGTCCCTTGCTCAACAACATCACATCACTTCAACTAGAAGAAGTTTGTGCTTTCAATGTACTAAATGCACCATAGAGGCAGCACCTAAATTTTCAATGGAATACTAATCCACAAACCTAACCACCTCCAGGGTTCACAAATCATGTCAAACCACAAAATACATTCAATCAGTTTAGACAAGGACAATGTACCTACAACAATCAAAATAGAGCGATGGTTCCATCCAATTTTTAACCATAACTACCAAAATCCACCAATCAACAACCAAAGAGACCTAGTTCTAGTTACCCAACCTATTAGTATTCCGTTATATAAAATATCTGAGATGATGCTATCTTTGATGCAACAACAATCTCAAATCTTGGTGTCCATACAACAATCTCTAAACCTACTAACTCAAGAAAAAGCCCAGAAAAGTGTGTTCCCAGGACAAGCAGTTCTCAATCCTAAACAAGCAAACACAGCCTTTGAAGCTACAAGTGATCCCAAGTAAAACACTATCATGAGTTACGGTCTACGGATGTAGAAGAAACCCTTCTCCGCATTGCTATCTATGAGGATTAAATTCTCTTTTCCATGATGTATTTCCAATCCATTCATTCTCTTACATTTGTTTCAATGGAATACATCTTATATGGTAACTGGACCACTCCACTTGGAGTGTGTGGTTGTAAGTGCTAGAGCCTTGAGTTCACGTATACCCTGCATATTCCTTGTTAGCACTTTTACTCGTAGTTTGAGTAGTGTACCCCTATGGAGCAAGTATACATTTTATATTTCTTTATTTTACATTCTTTTCAAAATAGTTTTCTTTTCCTGTAATTTACTTTACATTCCTGCTTTCTATTATTTCCTAGTTTTATGTCTTACATAAGTTCTTTCTTTCAATCTTCACTTTTGACGCTTGAGTGGTCTTTCCTTTATAAAGAAAAGATGTGAAACAAAGCAGAGGTGAGATGGTGATTGAGTGGAGGTGTCTTACGGTTGCTTTTCATGGTTATTTTGCATAATTCGTCTTACATAGGCATGCCAAACCATGGGGATTTTTGGCAATTGGAGCTTTTTTAATTCAAAATTTTTTTCCTTTTGTGGGAGATTTCTAGTTGTTTCGAGTTTTGTCTTACAATCTAGTTTGAATGGCTTTAACTTGAGCTAACTAGATAGTAGGAGAGGAGAGACTAGATTATCTAGAAATAGAGCTAGTCATCTTCACTAGATTTGCCTACTTACAAAACAAGAAATGGAAGATCTAGAGAGGCCAAACTATGGGATGGTTCACAATTTGAGTCACCTAATTTCAAAAATCTTTTCCTTCTATTGGGTGGATCACTCTCCTCATCTTCACCTATTTTTTTTTTTTTTTTTTTTTTATGTTATTGTTTTAAGTAATTTAGGAACAAAAATCCAAAAAGAAAAACCCTTCTCTCACATTTTCAAAAATGTTGTTTTCTCTGTTCTATTAATGCAAGATTCTCGATACATCAATAGTTATGTGATTTTCTAAAAACAAAACGGACAATGGATTCTACATAGACCAACCCCTACAACAACTATCTAGGGGCAGTTTGAGATCAGTTTTGCTTATTAAGGGTCGCCTATATCACCACGCTATTGGCACAGGTAAGGACATTCCATGTCTTACGCAGTAAATCTCTCAACTCATATAACTGAAGCTCTGTCTGTCTGTCTAGATTGGGTTGATATGAGCCGACACGAAAGTTGCCTAAGATTACTTGTTATGGTTTGTTTTTCAAAAATTAGCATTTAGGATCACAACTTTTGAGTATGAGTATCTTAAAAACATCTCTCCATAGTTTTCAAAACTAGAGGATATAAAAAAGAAAATTATACACCCCAAAGTAACCAAAATGATATCGGATTCACGTATAATTTTATCTTCTTGTCAAAACCTCTATATGGTTAGAGATATCTTTTGCTTAAAAAACCTTAAAAAAAAAAAAAAAAAAAAAAAAAAAAAAAAAAAAAAAAAACTCTTGTCTGCCACATTCACTGCGTTCAACACGACATAGATGAGATCGAGCACGGTCTCGACAATGACGCCACTCCTCTTCCACCTCCAGTAGAATACTTTGCTCTAGGAGCTCTGTCTCAGTTTCACACGACCCATGGATGCTGACAAGAGAATTAAATTAGATGTGAAAACAGGTTGTTTAATATGCTAAAATTACTCTATCAATCAATATATTATACTCTAAAATTCATAAAATATAGAGGAGTAATTGTGTTCTCCGCTCTTGCTTGCACGTACTTGTAACGAATCTAGACTAAACAACTATTAACTAATTGAGAGAGTAATATGATTATGAAAACAGTAGAAATAAGTGAGATAACAGTAGATATAATGATGATAAAAGGATATAGAGAGGGGTAATCCACCACATGATTCGATTGACCATTAGTTTAGTAATAGAATCGATTGTTTGATCCCTAGTGAAGACCAAGTCATCTCGGATCAAGGTTCCACTAGCATGAGAGTTTAACTCCACCACAAATCTCTTTGATGGTGGCTCTAAACTCTACTTTATCATTATGAGTTCTATCTCTAGAAACTCACAACGAAGAACTTGAATTGCATAATACAAAACAATGACTATTCTAATTAGATATCATCCTCACGTGGCTTCATAAACCCCCTCTAATGGAGGTTTAGCCTTGTGTCATCGGAATTATTATACTAAAGAAATAAAAGAAAGACGTAATATAGTTGAGACAAGAATTGAATTGAAGAACTAAAGCTTTTTATTGAAGGTTTTAATGGATGCTACAATTATAAACCTAATTCTAACCCTAAACTAAACTACAACTACACTAAACTAATTAAAGACTAAGGGGAGGAATGAGAGACTAATTAGGGACTTTGGGCCTCTAAAGTGAGCCCAAAGTCCATTAGGTTACGTCTAAATAGACCACAACTGTTAGAAATTACTTCAGTACCCGTTTCGTCTACTTTTACAACTCTGATTGGGGTAAGGCCGGGTTCATTGAAAATCTTATTCTGAGCCGGTCATTTTGACATAAAGTAGGCACGATTCCAATGATATGCCAATTTGAAGTTCTGTTGACATTTACGTTCTTTTTCTACCTGAATTGACTTTGACTTCCCAGCTTTTACTGGGCTTGAAAAAGACTTTTCTTCTTGATTCTTGGGCGTTAAACATAGAACTCTTCTAGCAATCATCTTGACTCATTTTCCTTGCAAAATGGTGTCTTTAAACACATAAACAGCTTCAAGACCGAAAATACACAAAAAAAACGTAAACATTACTAACTCTTATTTATTATAAACATAATTGGCCTAAATAGAATACTATTAAGGGGGTTTAAACTACACTTTTGGGTGCTTATCACACCACCCCCAAACAGCATTTTGCTTATCCTCAAGCAAAGATGAGAAATAAAAACAGATAAGTGGCAAAAAATGTGGTCCTAACTAATCTCGTTTCACAGAGTGCGATTACATTAACCATATGCAATAAGGCCTTAAACCACTAGGAATTCTCTAGTGGACGAGTTATAGCCTCGTGAGAGTTTTCTAAAGAAGATACTCACAAACTTCATTTATACTACAACGACTAAATAATAAAAGTAATTGTCCCCTAATTTTATCTCAGATATCTATACATATCACTAGCATTAAATAAGGATCATCAAACTAACTCCTAAATTAATACATGCATAATAATCAAATCATCTTAAGATAAACAACTATACAATGAACTATACTATGAAATGCAATGGCAGGTCCGTCCATTTCTGAAACTTTTGGGTAACGTGCCTAAGTAGGTTCTCACAAGGAATGTGTCAAGACACATAACACTCTGATTTTTCCACTCAAGTTTGCTAACTCTAGTACGTAGTGGGCACACATTTCCTCACAATCTCAATGACAATCCAAGAATGCCGAGGTCGATCAAACACATCTACCATTTACTATCACACCACTCTATTCCTAATTTTGCTAGATGTCTTTATTAGGTGATACGAGGCGTAGGTGTTGGTTAAAGAATAAAGGAAATGGATATTCAAAAAGACAAGTCAAAGAAAATAGGGTCTTTAAAATATGTAACTAGATAGAGTTTATAACTATTTAGTACCACGAACTTTCATTTTTTTTCCTAAATGGTACCCAAACTTTGAAACTCGCATATTCGTACCACGAACTTTCAATTTAATATATCAGTTAATTTTCCGTCCAATTTCACTAACGGCGTTAGTACTATTCACGTGAACAGTGTTTTTTCAAAAATTTAAATTTTAAAATAACCCAAAAACACTATTCACGTGAATAGTGTTTTTCACAAATTCAACTTTTGAAAAAAAAAAAAAAAAAACACTATTCACATAAACAGTTTTATCACTATTCATGTGAATAGTGATTTTTTTTTTCAATCTTTAAACTTAAAATTATTTTTAAGATTGGTTAAAGATTTTTTTAATCTTTAATCAATCTTAAAAATTAATTAATTTTTAATATTGATGAAAGATTTTTTTAAAAACACATTGTTCACGTGAATAGTGATTTTTTTAAAAAGTTTTGTTAAAGATTTTTTTAAAATCACTATTCACCTTAATTTTTAAGTTTTGTTAAAGATTTTTTTTTAAATCACTATTCACGTGAACAATGTTTTTTTTTTTAATTTAATAATCTTTAATCAATCTTAAAAATTAATTTATTTTTAATTTTGATTAAAGAATTTTTTTTTAAAATCTGATAAACACTGTTCACGTGGATAGTGTTTTTGGTTTTTTCAAAATTTGAATTTTTGAAAAAACACTGTTCACGTTCACGTGGATAGTGTTTTTGGTTTTTTCAAAATTTGAATTTTTGAAAAAACACTGTTCACGTGAATAGTACTGTGTGAATAGTGCTAACCGTGAATAGTACTAACGCCGTTATTGAAATTGGACGGAAAATTAACTGATGTACTAAATTGAAACAAATTGAAAGTCCGTGGTACGAATAGGCGAGTTTCAAAGTTCGGGTACCATTTAAGAAAAAAAGTGAAAGTTCGTGGTACTAAATGGTTATAATTTCTAACTAGATAAAACATTGTTCTTACTTTGCTTCTACACTTTGTTTCCATCCTTAGCCCTTTCGTTTTAGCTTTTGACTCATTTGAATCTGTTTTTAGAGTTCTAACATTTTATTTTATTTTTCTTTTCTTTAGATGGAAACTTTCTTTTCTTTTTCTATTTTTTTTTTCTTTTGAAGCAACTAACTAATTTTTGTTTACACAAGTTTTTCTCTTTCTTTTCTTCACTCATCATATTTCTCAGACTTATCCAGATAGGTAGGCTAATTTTATTTTTTATTTTGTTTTATTGGGTAAAGGATTTGTGATTTGTGAAAAGGGTAATGAAAATGCTCAATGGGGCGACTAGCGGATAATTACTTATAGGTATGAATTTTTAGCTATATCGATCTATAAAGAGCATAAATTCTCGCTTAGGATATTGTATAGTGATCAAGCAAGTGGATGTGTGATTTCTCTACTCAAAATTTACTTCTCCCTTGTGTCATCACTCAGATATTTCACTCATATGAGGCTTTTGGCTAGATTCTCACAGGATATAGATTAAGTACTCTAACCTAGGTCTTAGAAAAATACTACCAAGTACAATCTTAGATGCTCATGCAAGATGTTCATGAAGAGATGCAATGACTATTACCTACATATTAATCTAAGTTTCAAAAATTAAATCCTAATTCAAGTACTACGTGAGATTTCTAGACTAATATCATCATGGAAAAGGAAACAATACCATTATCACTAAGTGCATAGTATAAACTATTTTTATGAATTTTATATTTTTCTAATTTTTATACGACAAATAAATGTAATATAAAACCTAATATGTGATTAAACATTTACAACATGTTTCTATACCACCCCCAAACAAAATCATTCTTTGTCCCCAAAGTATGGAATGAAAATAAAGGATAGAAAGTACCATAGAAACGTGCTTGTAAATGGGAGCACTTGAAAAAGAAGGTTAATCTATACTAATATAAAAAAGGGCTTTTTAGACTTTAGTCTTATGCATAGTTGGTTTATTAGATTTTGGTCCAGAAAAGCTTGAATATTAGACTTTAGTCCTAGTTCTGTTTGTTCACCGTTAGTCAGTCAACTTAGTCGTATGTAAGAAGATTGACCACGTTGACTGTTAGAAACTTAGTGTGTCCAGGTAGACTTTTTATAGCATCTAGAAAAGATAGGTTTATAGTCAGATTTTTAAACACTTCCCTAATCTCATCAAAATTTTCGTCCTTTTTAGACACAACTAGTCTCTAGGGGAAATGGTGGTTTTTCTCTATACTTAGCATATGGGTCAACATAAGTATTAACCTTGTTTTTATCTTTTGTCATTTTCTAACTAGATTTCCATATTGGAACCTCTACAGGTGTAGGATCATCAATTTCTATTATTGGGTCTTGTAAGGTTTTCCCTTTTGGTTGGGGTTGGACTGGAACTTCTACAGTTGTAGGGTCTTCAGTTTCTATGACAGTATTTGGTATGGTTTCATTCTTAGGTTATGGGCGATCTTTAGGCATAATCACTTGGTTATCAACTAACTTACCTGAACGAAGGGTAGCGACTACCTGTAGGTCCCCTTGGTTTATATCACCATTACACTGAATACTTTTTACTTCAGAAGCAGTGTTTGTTGACTTAGGATTAGGCACAACTTGACCTGAAAACACACTTTGTTGGTTATTATTTTAGTTAGGAGACATGTCAATAATCTTTTGGCACAAAGACTACATCATTTGCATCGTTTGTTGTAGCATGTTAGTGTTTTGATCATGCTGATCTTTCATCAAGTTGGAGTTTTGTTGGATAATTTGATTTTGTTTTTTCAGCAATGTCACTACTACATCCTCTGTAGATGGTTTAACTGGTGGAGTGGTCATAGGAGGAGTGACTGGAACTAAGGCTTGTTAAGCGTTAATGTCTGGATGTTGATAGTTCTGGGTCATGGGCACTAAACTTCTATTCTGGTCACCTAATTATCCTTGTCTTAGATATTGGCTGGTTAAATTGGTAGAAGTTTGTACTGGGCCTAACATTTTGATTATTAAAACCTGGAGGTGTAGCTTGTTGTTGTGGATTATAATTAGTGTTTTGTCTCCATTATGTGTTAGGGTTGTTATTAAAAGCGCAGACATTGGCTGGCTGTGGTGGTGGTTGTTCATAGAGAAGAGGAGAAAAGAAGTCGGAATGCTCAAAACTAAAACAAAAATTACAACGAGGAGAGTTTATGTTCATGACAGGAGTGGGTTTATTACGCTTCTTGCTTATTAACAGAGAGGGTATCGACCTTACCAGTGAGGGATTCAATTAAAGTTTTAAGTTTAAAATCTTGTTTTACCTCAAACATATTGGTTGCCTTAACTGTTGAAGAAGATGAAGTGGAGCAGGAGTAATCGTTACCTCCCCAGTTGTTACTTTTCTTAGATTGAGTATCTAAAAAATTATAAGCATCTGTGGCTCCTTTACTTAAGAAATTCCCTCCATTCATGATGTCAAAAGTCTCCTTATGGTGTTGGGATAGGCCTTTGAAGAAGGCATGAACTAGTTTGTCTTCACTAAGATTATGATGGGGACATTCTACTAGAGGATCAGTGAAACGATTCCAAGCCTCAGAAAAAGATTCTTGAGGCTTTTGGCAAAAAAAAGTGAATATTTTGTAGCATCTCATCAGTCTTCTATTGTGGGTAGAATTGTTCCATAAATAATTCAACTAGTTTTTCCCATGTGTCGACAGAGTTTGGCTTTTGTGCTGTTAGTCAAGCTGCTGCTTTGTCAGCTAGGGTGAAAGGAAACACCCTAAGCTTTATTTGTTCAGGTGTTACGTTAGGATGATGGAATGTAGTAATAACTTGTTATATCCTACGTAAGTGTTGATAATTAAGGCTTCTCATGGCCTAACCAATGGAAAACATGTAGCAGATTAAATATATTGGGGGGGATTCTAAAATCTCCTATTACATCTGCAAGAACTATGCAGGAGTCTGGTCCATCATTTAAAACCTTATAAAAATCAAAGAGGGGTCCCTCTGTTATTTTTTCAACCATTACTATAGATGTAGTGGTGGTGGGTGTAGGTGGTATGTGTATGTGTGATGTGTGAATTTCTAGAAAGGCAATTATTTTTGCTTCTACGAGAAACTAATATGGCAGGTTTATGCGTACCAGATCTTAATCTCATGCAAGTTTTAAGTTTAATATGCAATTCCTAACGAGCATGCAAAAATATCCTGATTATTACTAGAAATAGAATCCTCTTACAGTAGATTCTAGGATGTAGAGGGGTGTTACCTGGAGCGTCCTTGCTACGCGTATAAATAGCTCCTTCAACAGCCTTAAAGCACATCTACTAAAAACTTTTCAAACCATCGGCCAGGCCACTTAAGAATTGAGGGAGGTTGTCCGTGCGTGTATGTTCCTTAATTACATAATCTTAATTCTTTGAGTTTTCTAGACACCATAAAGTATGAAAAAAAATTTATACGGTTACTAGAGTGGTTGGGCATACTAGTACTATACTGTACTCGTGACATAATATTGTAGTTATTATAAAAAAAAATAAATCTACTCTACTTCAAATAGGGCTCGGGAGCGCTAAAAAAATACGCTATATTGAGCGCGGGTCACGTTTTGGTACTTTTTTTCGTAAATTTAAAGGAGCGCGGGGTGCAGTTCATATATAATAGGTCAAATTGGGCGCGGGTCGCGCTCTCTGAAGGCAAAAGTGAGGCGCATGTGCGCTCATAGGTGACTAACTAAGCATGAAATTTTTAGGGTCAGGTCACAGGAGTGCAAGGAGTTGGTTTCACAACTCATATGCAGTCAGACAGTAGTAGAAAAATTTGAAGAAATTGCGAACAGTGTTTTCAGTGTTTGTGTTTGTGAATAGTGAAAATAGTTTTGTTAATCTAAACACGCAATATGTAACAAAGCAAGATGGCAAGCGGTGCCATTTGATAAGAGATTTAAATTATCCCCACGTGGCTTCATAAACCCCCTCTAATGGAGGTTTAGTCTTGTGTCATCAGAATCATTATACTAAAGCAATAAAACAAAAACATAATAAAGTAGAGACAAGAATTGAATTGAAGAACTAAAGCTTTTTATTGAAGGTTTTAATGGAAGCTACAATTATAAACCTAATTCTAACCCTAAACTAAACAACAACTACACTAAACTAATTAGAGACTAAGGGGAGGAATGAGAGAATAAGTTTAGACTTAACCCTCTTTATATAGGAGAGGGTTAGGGTTATATTTTCGTGCATGGGCCAAAAAAGGGACTTTGGGCCTCTAATGTGAGCCCAAAGTTCATTAGGTTAAGTTTAAAAAGGCAACAGCTACTGAAAATTAATTCAGTGCCCTTTTCGTCCACTTTTACAACTCTGATTAGGGTAAGGCCATATCCATTGGAAATCTTATTCTGAGCCGGTCGTTTTGACATAAAGTAGGCTCAAGTCCAAAGATACACCCATTTGAAGTTCTGTTGACTTTTATGTTCTTTTTCTACCCGAATTGACTTTGACTTCCCATCTTTGACTGGGCTTAAAAAGTCATTTTTTTCTTGATTCTTGAGCTTTAAACATAGAACTCTTCTAGCAATCATCCATACTCGTTTTTCATGCAAAATGGCGTCTGTAAGTACATAAACAGCTTCAAGACCTGAAATACACAAAAACACGTAAACATTACTAACTCTTATTTATTATAAACATAATTGGACTAAATATAATACTATTAATGGCGTTTAAACTATACTTTTGGGTGCTTATTAGATGCTTTGAGATTCGTGCATGAGGGTTAGCGTCAACTACATCAGTAGTTGAGTACAATTCAGCAAGAGCAGCGCGTCTTTCAGGCCAGCACTCTCGAGATTCGTCAGGAGCTGAGAGATGAGATTGTTCCAGATCCTAGTCCTTGTACTCAGAGAGCTCAACATGAGCAGGGAGAGAGTAGATCAATTTCGTCTCGACGCTATTAGTTACCACGCACGGATTTTGACTAGGCAGCTCCCTAGTGTCCGCATAGATATATGTAGTTTGTTTTCGTATTAGTACATGTCTTTACTTTTTGCACTTGTAGTTCTATATATGCTGATATTAGTATTATTTGTTATGTATGCATATGTATTGTGGAATTTGTATGAGGATTTGTGGTATATAAGCAGAAGGAAATACAAATACATCATGCCTAAATTTTCTTATTTCTGCACTATGCATGTTTTTACAAATAAATTAAAAAAAACCCAAAAATTTCAAGTTAGATGATAAGCAACCAAAAGTGTAATTTAAACCCCTTAATAGTATTACATTTAGGCCAATTATGTTTCTAATAAATAAGAGTTAGTATTGTTTACGTATTTTTGTGTATTTTAGGTCTTGAAGCTGTTTATATACTTAAAGATGTCATTTTGCGTGAAAAATGAGTCAAGATGATTGCTAGAATAGTTCTATGTTTAAAGCCTAAGAATCAAGAAGAAAAAGCCTTTTCAAGCCCAAGTCAAAGTCAATACGAGTAGAAAAAGGGTAAAAAATCATCAGAACTTCAAAAAGGCGTATCTTTGGACGCAGACATCGAAATTGGGTCTACTTTATGTCAAAACGACCAGCTCAAAATAAGCTTTCCAATGGATTCATACTTATACAATAAGAGTTATAAAAGTAGATGGAAGGGGTACTGAAGTAATTTCCAGCAGTTGTGACCTCTTTAAACTTAACCTAGTGGACTTTGGGCTCACATTAGAGGCCTAAAGTCCCCTTTTTTGGCCCATGCATGAAAATGTAACCGTAACCCTCTCCTATATAAAGAGGATTAAGGCTAAACATTACATCTCTTCCTCCCCTTAGTCTCTAATTAGTTTAGTTTAGTTTTAGTTTAGTTTAAGGTGGGAATTAGTTTTATAATGGTAGCCTCCATTAAAACCTTCAATAAAAAGCTTTAGTTCTTCAATTCAATTCTTGTCTCTACTTTATTATGTCTTTCTTTTATTGCTTTAGTATAATAAATCCGATGACACAAGGCTAAACCTCCATTAGAGGGGGTTTATGAAGTCACGTGATGATGATAGCTAATTAGTATGGTTGTTATTTTGTATTAGCGTTTCAAGTTTGATTCTTATGATTGTTTAGAGATAAAAATCATAAGAGTTGACTAGAGTTTAGAGCCACCATCAAAGAGATTTGTGGTGGAGTTAAACTTTCATGTTAGTGAAGCCATGATCAAAGATGACTTGGTATTCACTAGGGATCAAGGAATTCGATCCAATGACTAAACTAATATCCAATCGAATTGTGTGGTGAATTACCCCTCTCTATATCCTTCTCTCATCACTTTAAATTACTGTTTTAGTATTATAATTTACTGTTTTCATAACCTAAGATTACTCTCATTAGTGAATCGTTTAATTAGTCTAAATTCGTGTCAAGTACGTTCAAACAAAAGTGGATCGAAAATGATTACTCTCCTTTAACCAACATGTTTAGAGAGTATTAATATATATTGATTAGAATGATTTTAGTATGTTGAACAACCCGTTTTTACATCTACTTTTCTTCACTTATCATTAGAATAATTACATTTTTACCTTTTAGTTAACCCATGTACATCTTGTTCTATATCTATCAACCCACGCTCCAAGCTTGTTCTATATCTATCAACCCACATGCTCCAAACTTGTTTAGGGGTGGTATATTCTCATCACAAGGAATAGAGTACAAGTTTCCGGCCATTTTTGCTCATGTTCCTATGGTAATCTCTTTCATTTTCTTCATACTTTGAGGACAAAGTATATTTCTGTTTGGGGGTGGTATAATAACATTTTGCAAAAACTAAGCATTTATTATATAGTAATTCTTATATTAGATATACTAAGTATATTTCTTTCTTTCTATAAAATTTTTTTGAAAAGACCAAAAATATTTTTCTATTTAGTACTAAAAGTCTTGTTTTACTTTTTCTATGATGAACAAATGGTTTAGAAGTTTCATTATAGCAATAAAGTAAAGATTCATTCTTCGAACTCAGACTAATATACATACAATAGTTTTTGCATTTTCTCATGAATGGCATGCATCAGCATCATTGATTGTATATAGCAGTAAGTTTCCGAAGCCGAGGTTAGAACAATTAAGTTCCATATCCTGTGAGAATCTAGCCAAAAGCCTCATCTGAATTATTATTGAGTGATGACACAAAGGATGAACGAATCGAAATACCACACGTCCACTTGGTTGATCACCACGCCATATCCTAGGAGAGAATTTAGGCATTTTTTGGATCGATATAGCCAAATAAACGTTAAAAACCCAAAAAGATAGTTTTTCTTCTAGTTACCCCCCTTGAGCCTTCACCACTTTCTAAAAGCCTTTTTATTATTCGCCATCAATCCCTGAACCGTTACTACGCAAAATAAAAAGCGTACCCAGCTGACAAGTTGAGAATTGGATGAACATTCAAAAGAGAAAGGAAGGCCTTGTACAAAAACAAAATAGTTAGTTGCTTCAAAAATAAAAGAAAAAATTAAAAAAAATCAAAATCTCCCAAAAATTCAAAATAAAAAAGAGTAGATTTCAAAAGAAACAAAAGAAAAGTTAGAACTCCCAAAAATCAACATCATATGGAGTCACAAAGCCAAAGGGCTAAAGAATGAATCACAAATTCGGAAGCAAAAAAAACAAAACGAGGTTCTTCTCTAATACAAATATCCTGAAGACCTAATTTATCAACTTATCAGAGTTTGTTTTCCCTTCCTTTTTATTTCTAAACCACTACTTTAGCCCTGTAACTCCTAATAAAAGACATCTAGCTCAACTAGAAATAGGATGGTGTGATAGTAAGTGGCAAGTGTGATCAATCAACTCCGGTTTTCTTTGGACATCATTCGTGTATGTGAGGAATATAAGTGCCCTCTACACTTGAGAGAATGAACCTTGAGTGAATCTATCAGAGAGTTGTGATTGCAACACACCCCTGTGAGAATCCACCTTAAAGACGCTCTCCAAAAGTTTCAAAAATGACTATGCTTTTGCATTTCATCACTCAAGTTTTGCACGTTTATCTTTAGATGATTAAATTACTGTGTATATGTTATTCTGAATTCAAAGGAACTTTTCCTTATTCCCCCGCTAATGAGAGATTAACAGACTTCTGAGAATAAATTAGGAAACAAGACCCTTTGTACTAGATAGAGAAAGTTTGTGAGTACCTTCTATGGAAAACTCTCATAAGGCTTAAGCTCGTCTAATAGGGAATTCCTAGTGTTTTAAGGCCTTGTTGCATATGGTCAATGCAATCGCACTCCGCGAAACAAGACTAGTATAATAAATCATACATTTGTGATCTTAGTTTTTCTCTCATCTTTGCTTGAGGACATGCAAAATGCTATTTGGGGAGTAGTTAATCAGACCCCAAATGTGCATTTAATTACCTTTACAATGCTTCAAATATGCCCTTCTTATGCTTAATGAATAGACAACTCATTGTTTTTGCTACCTTTTGCAAGATACAGGCCATTTAGGACTTATACTCCTAATACATGGATTTTAGCGGAAAAGGGAGTTCTATCGTCGCTACTTGGGAAGATTCCAGCTTAAGAGAAAAAGTGCGAAAAGTCAAGGTCAAAGTCAACGGTCAACAGTTAGGGACTCAAAACCAAAAGACGGAAGATTATGTCCTCAACTCAAAAGTGGGCATCCTTAGCAAGCTTGTTCAAGAAGATACCTAAAGCATAAAGCAACCCTAATGAGGTGTCTTAATTATAAAGGTTGAGGGCAAAGTTGTAAAGTGTAAAAGGTGTAGCATATAAGCCAAAGTGAGAGGAGAGAGAACTTACCCTAGAATTCATCTTTGGTCATTAAGAGTAGTTTAATATGTTTTAATTAATAGTTTAATTGTTATTTATCTTGTTTTCCATTTTCATGTTCTTCAAGTTTTAGTTAATGAATCAAGTTCTGATTTGTCTTCAATACAAAGTTTTCAATCTTGTTTCCCACTACTCTTATCTCATTACATCTTTCTAATATTGCATTCACAACCCCAAACATAAGTTCACTCATTTGACAAGTTCAAATGAGTATTACTTGGTGACTAAGCAATCTTAACAAATTTCTTTCCATACATGTTTTCATCTTAACAATTTTAAAAATCTAGTTTTCAAGCTTCCCATTAAACAACTAACTTAATTTTTACTTTGATAACACCAAAAGCAACCCATAGTTTGATTAGAAAAGCTTAGAGAGTGAGAGTTTCTATTATCAAAACCATCATTCTTTGCATAGATTCAAGATGAACAACAACATCCCAAACTAGCACTATCTACAAAAGATTAACAACATCCCCTAAACAAATAGATAAGTGCTCCACTTTTTCTTCCACTTGCCTTTTTCTCCATCATTCTTATATCCACTCATATTGTCTCCAATTATGAACAAGATAATAAAGATTCCACATCAGTGTTGGGGGCCACATGCTTTGACTTGTGTTGGGTCTATATGGGCCCAAGTTGACTTTTAAATTTCACGTCTTCGTGTAGAGCTCACCGCACTGATCATTTTTACAGTTCCCGTGCCGAATTCGGAGTCCAGAATCAGGAGATATGCTCTTCGGAAGTTCCACAACTTTTCTGCACTGTTGTCTTCATTTGAACTGGAAATGGTTGGTGTTGAGTCCACGGCCTTTAGTCTGGCCTTTTTGAGCTTTAAATAGGCAAAGAGATAAGGCTTCACATTCAAGCACTTTTTCATGCTAAAATGCAGGTTTGGCTACAAATTTATTGTCAACTCCCGAGACCTGCGAAATCACGAAAATATAATTAATTTACATTTGTTAAACACATAATCAACCAATATGTAGTGTCTCTTCAAGGTTTATAATATAGTTTTGGGTGCTTATCAACCACCCCCAAACAATACTTTGCTTGTCCTCAAGCAAATAAGAGAGACTAAAACAGATAAGTGGCCAAAATGTGTAGTCTAAGCTAATTCTCGTTCCGCTGAGTGCGATTGTATTAACCATATGCAACAAAGTTTTAAACCCATTAGGAATTCCCTAGTGGACGAGTGAAGCTGTAGCTTGTGGTGTGTAATCTTCAAAAGAGTTTGCAAGAAGTGAGGTTCATCTTAAATTGTTTAGAGTTTGAGTGTGGGAGTTAAGAAGAAGAAAGGTAGACTCTTGGTATAGATTTGACTAGTTTTAAGCTAATGGAAACATGAAAAATCAAGTTGTTTAGTATGGAAATGACATGAAAATATTGAAAGAAGTATTGATTGAAGATTGAAATAAGAACAACAAGATAAGATTGATTGATTAAAACAACAAAGCAAAATAACAAGATTTAAATAAAAGGAAATGAAGAACAATAAAGTAAAGAACTTGAATTGAAAACTAGACAAGAAAATTAAAACAAACCAAATGGTTTAGGCCCTAAAGCAATGGATACTTTCTCTCTCCCTAACTTTTAGATTATATACCCCTATTTTTTACTTTTACTGATTTGCCCTCCTCCGCCATTTTTGAGACACCTCACACTTCACTTTTGCTTTTGCTTTTTCTTTTGCTTTTTGATTTCTTCTTGACCAAGGTAGGTTTTGGAGAATGTCATATTTTGAGATAAGGGCATCCATCTCTGGTCTTCTGAGGGGCTTTGGCCTTTGACTTTGATTGTTGACTTTGACTTTTTCAGCACTTTTCCATAGCAGCTTCTGGTCTTCATAATAAACGTGATTAAGGCTCTTTTTGGTGCTAAGACACAGCTTTTATAGTAAGTGGTTTGAAATTCTCCATATCCTGAAAAAGGCAATAAAACCTATGAGTTGTCTTTTCGTTAAGCATAAGACGGACTGTAATGCAGTAATATAAGGGTAATAATCACCCCCAAATAGCATCTTGCTTGTCCTCAAGTAAGGATGAGAGAAAAAACAAAGATCATAAATGGGTGATTTATTATAAGTTATACTAATCTCGTTCGCAGAGTGCGATTGCATTTACCATATACAACAAGGCCTTAAACCACTATGAATTCCCTAGTGGACGAGCTTTAAGCCTCGTGAGAGTTTTCTAATGAAGGTACTCACAAACTTCTTCTATTTAGTACAAAGGTCTTGTTTCCTTATTTATTCTCCGAAGTTCATACATCTCATTAGCGGAGAATACGGACAAGCTCTTTTGAACTTAGAATAATATATGTACAGTAATTTAATCATCTAAAGATAAATATGAAAAACATGAACAATGAAATGCAAAAGCAGAGTTGTTTTTTAGACTTTTAGAGAGTGTCCTTAAGGTGGGTTCTCACAGGGGTGTGTTGTAATCACAACTCTTTGATAGATTCACTCAAGGTTTGTTCTCTCAAGTGCAGTGGGCACTTATATTCCCCACATACTCAAATGAGGTCCAAAACCGGGGTTGATTGATCACGCTTGCCACTTACTATCACACCATCCTATTCCTAATCGAGTTAGAGGTCAAGAATTACGAGGCTAGGGTGATGGTTTAGAAAGAAAAAGGAAGGGAAAAACAAATTCTGATAAGTTGAGAAACTGGGTCTTCAAGATACTTGTAACCAGAGAAGAACCTCGTTTTGTTCTTTTGCTTTCGAATTGTGATACCTTATTTTAGTCTTTTGGCTTTGTGACTCCATATGATTGTGAATTTTTTAGAGTTCTAACTTTGATTTTGTTTCTTTTTGTTTCTGATATCGTCTCCTTTTGATTTTGAACTTTTAGGAGATTCGATTTTTTTTACTCATTTGATTTTTTTTGGAGTTTTGGTTTTTTATGGGTCTTTCTTTTCTTCTCTTTCTTTTCTTTTCTTTTCTTTTCTTTTTGAAGCAAATAATTGTTCTGTTTTTGTACAATGTCTTCTCTTTCTTTTTTTTTTTTTTTTTTTTTCTGATATCCATCCAGTTCTAAACTTGTCAGCTGGGTAAGCTTTTTATTGTGTGTTGTAACAGGTTAGGAATTGTTGGTGAAAAATATAAACGCTTTTAGAAAAAGGTGAAGGCTCAAGAGGGCTTAACTAGAAGAAAACTATATTTTTGGGTTCTTAACGTTTATTTGGCTATATCGATCCAAAAAGAGCCTAAATTCTCTCTTAGGATATGGCATGGCGATCAAGCAAGTGGACGTGTGGTCTTTTTATCCGGACATCATTTGTGTCATTACTCAATAATCATTCAGATGAGGCTTTTGGCTAGATTCTCACAGGATATGGAACTTAATTGTTCTAACCTCGGCTTCGGAAGCTCAGTGCTATGTACAAAAAAATGCTGATGCATGTCATTCATGAAAAGTTGCAGAAATTATTGTACGTATATTAGTCTAGGTACGAAGAACGAATCTTTACCCAATTGCTATAATGAGACTTCAAAATTTTTTATTCGTCATAGAAAAAGAAAACAAGACTTTTTAATACTAAACGAAAAAAATATTTTTGGCCTTTTTTCGAAAAAAAAATAGAAATAAAGAAATATACTATTATATCTACTATATAGAAAATACCTAGTTTTTGCAAAATGTTACTATATGATAAGAGCCCAAAACTGTGGTTTAAACCCTTTAATAGTATTTCTATTTAGCCAATTATGTTATTAATAATATAGGTTTATCACTAATTTCGTGTTTTTGAGTATTTCAGGCTTCGGAGTTGAATAAATGTCAATTCGTTACTAATTAAGCGCTAAAAGGAGCTAAAGTGATTGCTAGAAAAGTTCCATGAAGAAAGCCCAAGTTTAATGGAGAAAAGGCCCTTAAAAAGCCCAAGTCAACACTGTTAAGTGAAAGTCAAACCAAATTAGAGAGCTGAAGAAAAGTCAACAGAACTTCAAAGGCCATATCTTTGGACTCAGGCCTCGGAATTAGGCCCATTTTATATCAAAATGACTGGCTCAGAAAGCTCTTTCCAATGGTTTAGGCTTTAACTCAATCAGAGTAGTATAAGTTAGTAAAAATGCATGCTATAGTAACACGACCAGAATTAAAAGTCTTAGATTTACCTAATTGGGTTATGGACTTGATTTATGGGTCCATAACCTAGCCTAAAAGCCCATGCACGAAATTGTAACCTAACCCTCTCCTATATAAAGAAGGTTAAGGCTAAAACAAAGTTGGCTACTCCCCTCTTTAGTTTAGAATAAATTAGCTCTCTCTCTCCTTTTTAGTTTTAGTTTATAAGTTTAGTTTGTAGCCTCCATTAGAATTATTAATAAAAGCTTTAGTTTACTTTCAATTCAAGTATATTTAAATTATGTCTTCTATTCAATCTTTAGTTAATATGATTCCTATGATACAAGGCTAAACCTCCATTAGAGGAAGTTTATGAAGCCATGTGAGGATGACTGATAATTAGTATGGTTATGGATTTGTATTAGCGTTTTAAGTTTGATTCTTATGATTATTTAGATATAAAGATCATAAGAGTTGAACTAGAGTTTAGAGCTACCACCAAAGAGATTTGTGGTGGAGCTAAACTCTCATGCTAGTGAAGCCTTGATCCGAGAGGACTTGGTGTTCACTAGGGATCAATAGGCAATTCGATAATCAACCTAATGGTCAATCGAATTGCGTGGTGGATTGAATCTTCTGTATACCCTTTTATCATCATTATATCTACTGTTTTCACATCTTATTTACTGTTTTCACATCGCATATTACTCTCATCATTGTTCCTTTTGTTTGATTAGTTGAATTATATTTATGTCTTGATAGTTTATGAGTGGAACGAATCCGTACTCTTTATATATTGCATAATGAATTGAGAGTAGGAATATTGATCTAAGCACTTATTTAGTTAATTGATTATTTGTGTTTACGCATAGATAGTTAGTTTACGTAAATTTGCTATTATCAAATGGCGTCGCTGCCATCTTAAACTCTTTCAGGACAAGAATTTAAATGCTTGAATCCAAGGGGCAATCCCCCATTCTCTACCCACCCACCCTTTTCATTTTTCTTTTTTTTTTCTCATATTTTTGTTACTGTTCACTTCTTTAAGCACAAGGGCGCACGCCCTCTATTTTGTCTTGTTCAGAGCACGCCCGACCTCCCTTGTGTCTGCGTAGTCACAGTGAAGAACACTGCAGTAAATGTATTTTTAAATTTTGAAAAATTCTGAAAATTTTCAGAAATAATCCTTAAGGTGTAATTGATTTACTGGAATATTTTCAGAATTTTCCAAGTTATTTTACCTAGCAAACTAATACCATCTTTACAGTTCTACATTTCAGTTTTCAAACTGTACGTTTCTGGAAAAATAGACGAGTAGGGTTACTTAGGCAGTTCTAAAAATTCTAAAAATTTTACAAGAGTATCTATCTTAAGTCAGGAGTTTGTAGTAAAATGTTTACGAGTTTTTTATTTGTTTCGACTACCTAACTAGTGGATTGTTTCCAGCGTGTTTCTGCAGTTTTGCAACACTTAATTTTTGGAACAATAGTCGATAAGGAGGGTTTGTAGAACTCCAATTGCTCTAAAATGTTTACAGGAATACGCATGATCTATCAAAAGTCTCCAATAAAATTTTGGCAATTTTTGGCTCTGTTTTGATTGGTTAACCATTCGGTTGTTTGTATTGTGTCTGAAAACTGTTTCACAAACTTTGCAGGGTAGTAGAATGACTTTCATAGCTCCGGTTGTTCTGAAAATTTTACAAGCTACTTACTGGACCTCTTAGCAACCTACTTTAAAATTTTCAAATTTTTTGGAGCGCGCGCCTGCGCCCTAGATAGCCTATTTCCAAGCGCTCCCCGCGCTCAACCGCCTGGACATTGTGTCAAGCAAGAGGACGCCCCGCCCTCAAGTGCTTGGACTTCGAGTCAAGCAAGAGCACGCCCCGCGCCCTCCATAGGTAATTCTTGAGCGCGCCCCACCCTTAAGTGCCTAGACTTCGAGTCAAGCAAGAGCGCGCCCCGCGCCCTTTATAGGCCAATTCCAAACACGCCCGCGCCCTCTTATGAATAAGCCCGATTTCACAGGTTAGTTCAAACTTTCGTTTGTTCAAGTTATTCAGTGTTTCTATCTTCTTGAATACACTGAGATCACATATACAAGACGCTATTCAAATCCGTAGCAAGGAGGCATTCAGGTATTCCTTCTTTCAGTCCTCGTTTCTTCTGTCAAAGGAGTTTAATTCTAGTATAATCAGGCTTGTTTTTCGTAGACATAAATACCACACGCCTATCTAGAATTTCACACACTACACCTGCATCGATGGCTAAAGAACAAAAGACTCCTCTCTCTGATTTTTATAAAGCCCTTAACGATGGCCCTAAGTCGTGCATCGTTCTTGCAGACCTAGTGGGGGATTTTTGAATTCCCCTAATATATTTAACTTGTTACCGGTTTTTCATGGTTTAGACCACGAGAAGCCTTACCAACATATGCATAGGATAGAACAAGTTCTCACTACATTCCATCATCCTAGCGTAAATCCGTATCAAGTTAAACTTAGGGTGTTTCCTGTCACCCTAGCCGACAAGGTGGCGTCTTGGTTAACTGCCCAAACGCCAAACTCTGTGGACTCATGGGCTAATCTTGTTCAATTGTTCATGAAACAATTTTACCCACCACTGAAGACAGATGAAATATTTCACAAGATTCGTTTCTTTCGCCATAATCCTCATGAATCCTTTTCTAAGGCCTGGAATCGTTTCACTGATCTTCTCATTGAATGCCCGCATCATAATCTTGTGAAAGACACGCTTGTTCGTACTTTCTTCAAGGGGCTTTCACATTATTGTAAGGAGGTTCTGGATATCATGACTGAGTTTTTTTAGTAAAGGAGCCTTGGAGGTTTATAAATTCTTAGAAGATCAATATAAAGGGAACAACAATTGGGGAGGTAACGACTCTTCCCGCTCCATTCTTTTTCTTTTGAGGTTAAACCTAATCCTGAGCTTAAAACTCTTATCGATACCCTCACTAAAAAGGTAGATGACATCTCTATTAAACAACAACCCACTCCTATCATGAACATTAACTCTACTCGTTGTAATGTCTGTTTTAGTCTTGAGTATTCCAACTTCTATTGTCCTCTTGTCTATGCACAACCACCACCACAACCATCAAACTTCAACCAGTTAACTCAACCTCAAGGACAAGAAATTTTAGGTAACCAAAATAGAGGTTTAGTGACCATGACCCAGAACTATCAACATCAAGACATGAACGATCAACAAGCCTTAATTCCAGTCCAACCATCTACAGACAAAGTAGTAGTGACCTTGTTGGAAAAACAAAATCAAATTATGCAACAAAACTCAAACTTGATGAAAGATCAGCATGATCAAAACTCTAATATGATGAAACAAATGATGCAAATGATGCAGTCTTTGTGCCAAAAGGTTATTCACATGTCTCCTAACCAAAATAATAACAAAACAGGCGTGTTTCCAGGTCAAGCAGTGCCTAATCCTAAGTCAACAAACACCGCCTTTGAAATCAAAAGTATTCAGGGTAATGGTAATATAGCCCCAAGGGACCTACAGGCAGTCACTACCCTTCGTTCAGGGAGAGTAGTTGATAACAAAGTAACTATGCCTGAAGACCACCTGCAAACAGAAGCTAAAAATGAAACCATACCAAATACTGTAATAGAAATTGAAGATCCTACACCTATAGAGATTCCAATATGGACACCTAGATAGAAAACAGCTAAAGATAAAGCAAAGACTAATAATATTGTTGACCCTTGTACTAAATATAGAGATAAACCACCATATCCCCAGAGACTAATTGTGTCTAAAAAATACGAGAATTTTGATGAGATTAGGGAAGTGTTTAAAAATTTGACTATAAACCTACCTTTCCTAGATGCTATAAAAGGTCTACCTGGACACGCTAAGTTTCTAAAAGAGTTGTGCACAAAGAAGAGGAAAACCAACATACCCCACGAAGCCTTTTTAACTGAATAATATCCCTCTTTATCTTAACATAACGGAATTGTTGAGTACAAGGACCCTGGTCGTCCTACTGTACAATGCACCTTAGGTGATACCATCATAACAACTGCTTTATTAGACCTAGGGGTGAGTGTTAACTTACTCTCTTTTTATTTATATAAACAACTAGGTCTAACAAAACTTCAACCAACCAAAATGACTTTGCAGTTAGCCAATCGTTCTATTAGGTATTCCAAAGGTGTAGTTGAAAACATTCTCGTTAAAGTTCAAGATTTTTACTACCCAGTTGACTTCGTTATTCTCGACACAGAAACTGCTCATGATTATATTCTCATCATCTTAGGGCATCCTTTCTTGGCAATCGTCACTGCCCAAATGAATTGTCGGGATGGCTCAATGACTCTTTCTTTTGGAAATCTTTCTGTGGAAGTTAACATGCTTAGACAAAAGCAGGGACAACTAGGTTTGCCTGTAGAAAGTGAAGTTAAGTCTATTAAGAGTTTTGTATATCACATTAGTGTTTCCGACGATCTCGTCCCCACACTAGTAGATACCCCTCTTATGGAAGAAGACAAAGATCATAATTTTGACTCCTTGAACATAACTCAAATAGAGAAAGACTTTTCCACCCTACCATCCGACCCTATGAGAGATGGAGTCAATCTCACAATAGACGAGATAGATGAATTCCTTAAAGATGGAGATAACTACAATAATTATGTGGATGCGAACAACCTAGATGAGGACTTCAACGAATTTCTAAGAGCCTATGATGATCCACCCTCTCAAGCACTACCTAGAGCACCACCCTACCACCATCCACCTGAGTTAATCACTCATAGAATCCAATCATTCTTCCCACCCTTTTCTTCTAACACTTATCCATATTTCAAGTATTTTCCACAACCATTCATTTTCTCACGATCATTCACTTGGACACCTTCTTATTCAACTAAGTTGCGTCGTAGAAACTTTTGGGGCTTGATTCTATTTGGTGGTGCATTCCATGTTAATTATTTATGGAAAGACCCACAACTTTTTCGATTGTTGATATATGGTAAACTGCATTTTAATACATATATATTAGATAAAGTCTCGAGTATCTAACTATAAAAGACTCATTTTATTCTTCGGTGTACTCCATTCTCAATCTTATGTTATGGGAGTGCACCATTAAGGTAACCGGACCCTCCTTTTGGAGCGAGTGGTTGTAAGTGTCGGATCTTTAGTCCACATTTCATATGACTCATGCATTCATCTCTTACACTTTTTCTTATTGTTTGAGTAATGTTTCTCTATGGAATGAGTTTCATTTTAATTTTTATCGTAATTTTGTTTTTTTTTTTCAAAAATCAAACATATAAAAAAAATTTAAAAATTTAAAAAAAAATTAAAAAACATAAACATGTATTAGTAGTCTAGGGAATCTGACTTTAAAAGACCCAAGTTTTTGTACAATACAACCTTCCTAGAGTATAGGCCAAACAAAAAATTTCAAACTTAAAAAGAGTTTTCCAATTTTGTTTAGGAGTGGCGTATTTTGGTCTTTCATTTCAAAACGTTTTGCCACCCCTTGTCTGTCATGTTACTCCAATTTAGTTAGTACGTAACAGTTTAATTGTGTTTCATGTTATTATATCATCTTTACAATATTTTTATTACAGGTACAACCAATTTTTGCCACGTTTCTATGGTAAATTCTTTCCTTATCACTTTACACTTTGAGGACAAAGCGTTCGATTGTTTAGGAGTGGGATAGAAACATTTGCAAAAATTAGGCACTTTTAGAATGTGAATTACGCACTTTTTTTTATAACACATTAAAAATCATAAAAATTGTTTATACTAGGAACTTAGTGATAATTGTATTATTCCCTTCTCCATAATAATATTAGTCTAGAAATCTCACGTAGTACTTGAATTATGATTTAATTTTTAAAACTTAGATTAATATATAGGTAATAGTCATTGCATCTTTTCATGAACATCTTGCATGAGCATCTTTGATTGTACTTGGCAGTATTTTTCTAAGACCTAGGTTAGAGTACTTAATACATATCCTGTGAGCATCTAGCCTAAAAACCTCATAAGAGTGAAATATCTGAGTGATGACACAAGGAAGAAGTAAATTCCGAGTAGAGAAATCATACATCCACTTGCTTGATCACCACATCATATCATAAGCGAGAATTTAGGCCCTCTTTTGATATAGCCAAAAATTCACACATATATGAAATTTATTATCTGCTAGTCGCCCCCCTGAGCCTTTCATTAGCCTTATCACAAACCACAAATCTTTTACCCAATAAAACAAAATAAAAAATAAAATCAGCCTACCTATCTGGATAAGTATGAGAAATAGGATGAGTGAAGAAAAGAGAAGAGAAGAGAAAACATGTGTAAACAAAAATTAGTTAGTTGCTTTAGAAAATAAAAAGAAAATAAGTTTTCATCCAAAGAAAATAAAAATAAAATAAAAATTCCAAAAATAGAATAAAATGAGTCAAAAAACCAAAATAAAAAAAGCTAAGGATGGAAACAAAGTATAGAAGCAAAAGAACGAGATTTTCTCTAGTTACATAATATGAATACCCTATTTTCTCAGACTTGTCTTTTTGAATATCCATTTTCTTCCTTCTTTAACCAATACCTACGCCCCATATCACCTAATAAAGACCTCTAGCTCAATTAGGAATAGGTTGGTGTGATTGTAAGTGGTAAATGTGTTCGATCGACCTCGACTTTCTTGAATTGTCATTGAGATTGTGAAGAAACGTGTGCCTACTACACACTGGAGTTAGCAAACATGAGTGAAAAAAATCAGAGTGTTATGTGTTTTAACACATTTCTTGTAAGAATCTACTTAGGCACGCTACCCAAAAGTTTCAAAAATGGACCTGCCATTGCATTTCATATCATAGTTCATTGTATAGTTGTTTATCTTAAGATGATTTGATTATTATGCATGTATTAGTTTAAGTTTTAGAATTATTATCCTTATTTAAATACTAGTGAGATATATAGATTCCGAGATAAAATTAGAGAACAATTATTTTTATTTCTTAGTCGTTGTAGTATAAATGAAATTTATGAGTACCTTCTCTAGCAAACTCTCACGATGCTATAACTCGTCCACTAGGAAATTCCTAGTGGTTTAAGGCCTTATTGCATATAGTCAATGCAGTCGCACTCAGCAAAACGAGACTAGTTAAAAATATATTTTTGGCCACTTATTTTAATTTCACATATTTGCTTGAGGACAAGCAAAATACTGTTTGGAGGTGGTTTGATAAGAACCCAAAACTATAGTTTAAACCCTTTAATAGTATTTCTATTTAGCCAATTATGTTATTAATAATATAGGTTTATCACTAATTACGTGTTTTTGAGTATTTCAGGCTTCGGAGTTGAATAAATGTCAATTCGTTACTAATTATGCGCTAAAAGTGAGCTAAAGTGATTGCTAGAGAAGTTCCATGAAGAAAGCCCAAGTTTAATGGTGAAAAATCCCTTAAAAATCTCAAGTCAATACTATTAAGTGAAAGTCAAACCAGATTAGAGAGATGAAGAAAAGTCAACAGAACTTCAAAAGGTTATATCTTTAGACTCAGGCCTCGGAATTAAGCCTATTTTATATCAAAATGACCGGCTCAGAAAGCTCTTTCCAATGGTCTAGGCCTTGACTCGATCATAGCAGTATAATTTAGTGAAAACGCATGATACAATAACATGACCAGAATTAAAAGTCTTGGATTTACCCAATTGGGTTATGGACTTGATTTATGGGTCCATAACCTAACCTAAAAGCCCATGCACGAAATTGTAACATAACCCTCTCCTATATAAAGAGGGTTAAGACTAAAACAAAGTTGACTACTCCCCTCTTTAGTTTAGAATAAATTAGGGTTCTCTCTCTCTCTCCTTTTTAGTTTTAGTTTTATAAGTATAGTTTATAGCCTCCATTATAATTATTAATAAAATCTTTATTTTACTTTCAATTCAAGTATATTTAAATTATGTCTTCTATTCAATCTTTAGTTAATATGATTCCTATGATACAAGACTAAACCTTCATTAGATGAGGTTTATAAAGTCATGTGAGGATGATTGGTAATTAGTATGGTTGTAGATTTGTATTAGCGTTTTAAATTTGATTCTTATGATTGTTTAGAGATAAATATCATAAGATTTGAACTAGAGTTTAGAACCACCACCAAAGAGATTTGTGGTGGAGCTAAACTTTCATGCTAGTGAAGCCTTGATCCAAGAGGACTTAGTGTTCACTAGGGATCAATAGGCAATTCGATAATAAACCTAATGGTCAATCGAATTGCATAGTGGATTGAATCTTCTGTATACCCTTTTATCATCATTATATCTACTATTTTTATATCTTATTTACTATTTTCACATCACATATTACTCTCATTATTGTTCTTTTGTTTGATTAGTTGAATTCTATTTATGTCTTGATAGTTTATGAGTGGAATGAATCAATACTCTTTATATATTGCATAATGAATTGAGAGTAGAAATATTGATCTAAACACTTATTTAGTTAATTGATTATTTGTGTTTACGCATAGATAGTTAATTTACATAAATTTGTTATTATCACTATCCCCCAAATAGAACTATGCTTTGTCCTCAAAATATGAAGAGATAAAGAAAGAGATTACCATATAAATATGAAAAAAAAAAAAAACGATACACCTGTATTCTGTTCTTCATGATGAAAATGTCACCCCCAAATAAGTTTGGGGCGTGGGTTATTTGATTTAAATCGAGAAATATATAGTTTATTATACTAGAGATAATTATTCTACAATTAAATCTTTTCGGATTTTTGTATTTTTGTAATGCAAAAAATCTAACATGCATGCATGATTATGATTACACTTAAAAGTTAGAAATGTAAAGTATGTAAACAACTATCTATACAGACATATTAAATGTGTGTGTGGGGGTTTTTTTTTTTTTTAATGTTTTTCTCAATCTAAAGGTATCTCTAACCATATTGAGGTTTTGACAAGAAAATAAAATTATACATTGGTCCGGTATCATTTTGGTTACTCTGGGGCGTATAATTTTTATTTTTATATCCTCTAGTTTTGAAAACTATGGCGAAATATTTTAAGATACTCGTACTAAAAAACCTGTGATTCTAAATGCTAAGCTTTTGGAAACAAATCATAACAGGTAACTCAGGCAACTTTCGTGTCGGCTCTTTATTGAACTCAATCCAGTCAGACTGTAGCTTTAGTTATGTTTATGTTAGGTGATTTACTATGCAAAATGTAATGGAATGGTTTGTTTGATTGGACACTAGTGGATGGTGAAACTAATTCTCTTTGGTGGATTTTGGTAGTTCTGATTAAAGTGGGATGGTACCAATGTTTTGTTCTAATTGTTGTAGGTACTTTGTTCTTGTCTGAATGTATTTGATGGTTGACGTGATGATATATTGGTAGGCAAAGAACAATTAGTATCTATATGGTTTAAGCTGAGACAGAAAGTGTATGGTGAGGTATTTATGTTCATGACAGGAGAAAGAGTTTGGTCTTTTTGTTTGGTTGTGAGGGCATCTCTCTTTCTTGTGAGGATTTCGATTAAAGTTTTTATTTCTGAATCTGATTTCACCTCAAAAATACCACTAGCCTTAGATGTACTGGGTTGGGCTGTTCTGGAATTGTTTGTCTCCCCAATGAGTACTCTTTTCAGTTTGGTTTTCAAGAAAAGTTAAGGCTTCAGTTGCACCTCTATCCAAAAAATTACCATTATACTACACCAAAATAGCATTTTTGTGATGCCAAAATGGCGTCACAAATAATTTTAGTGACGCCATTTTGGCGTCACAAATATGGTGTCACAGTTTGGCGTCATTTTTTTTTGTGACGGCATTTTGGCATCACTATATTTTGTATTAATCCAGGATGGTCATTATGACATGCAAAGAATTTAAAATTGACAAGTATAAAGTATACATACATAAGGACCTACTTAGAGGCATAGGAAAGAAATAAGGTATACAAAACAAAGCAAGACATATAGATGTATATGGTACCTTTGGTTTCGGATGTCAAGAGTACTACATATAAACAAAGCATCACGTGGGTAGGCCTATTTTGTCGTCAAGAATACAAAGATAAAAGTACAAGAGGTCCAACTTTTAGAAAATCAGCATACTACTCTATCATACTAATGTCAAGAGTACTTGCCTCAAAACACTTCAAGATCAAGACAAGCTATAAAGTCTACCAAGTCCGATTATCAATGAAACATTGCTGAAGTTGTTCCTTCTCTACACATTGAAGGTTGCAAAGCTTAAAGGAAAGTAATTATTTCCTGTTGAACTTATACATTTCTACTTGCAACTTTTTACAATTCCATAGACACCCCTAAGCACTAGATCTGAATTTCCAAAGGTGTCAATCCCATGTCACAATATGTAAGAACAAAAACTGATGAAGTCAATGGTAAGGCAGTTCTTCAAGTTAGCTTTACTTATCTTGGGATTATGGAGAGTTGAACATTTCAAAACAGAGAATAACGCAGTCCAGCAACACTTCCCAACAAGTAAAATAAACAATTGCTGACTTATGTGTAACAGTGTAAGACCCAACCAACTGATTTTCAAGTCCTGATTACAATTCTCATATGTCCTCATTAGTTTCCAATCATTAAACCCACCTGCAACAGAATTTCAAACATTCAAAACAAAACCTAACAAACACCATAATTAGCTCTTGTGAGCAAAGACAAAACACAACTTCAAAGTGGTGATACATAAAAAAGTATTAACTCTTTATTTTTTCTCTTATTGTAATAAAGACATACTAAGCAATAACACCCCTATTAACTAGGTAAGTCTTCTTTAATCATATATGAAGTATTCAATGGGAAGTTACCTGAGCTGGAAATTAGAATTTACACAGCAGCAGCAGGCAAGCACGCAACAAACAGCACCACACCACACTCACACACTAGCACTTGCACACACACACCATACTAGCACCTGCACACACACACTACCACCTGCACACGCTCTCACATACACCACACTACCACCACCTACCAGCACACATTGACACCACGTGCCAGCACCACTACCACACTATAAAATTCTCAAATTTGATTATATTGCAGTACAAAAGGGGGTGAACGGAGCTACCGCCTTGCTTAAAGCTACTCCAAACCGCATATATGTCAACTTGCCATGACTATGGGATATGACCTTTAAATTAAATTTTTATTAGAAATATTCGGAGTTTGAGTGATACACCACCTGTCCTTAGTCTCTACCATAGTACACGACAACAAAAAACCTACTCACGTAACAAATAATATAGTAAACTAATGACTCTTGCATGTATGGCGACCTACTTAGCTATGGCCTTTGCATCAAGATATTAAATCAACAAAAAATTAAGCTTATACCATGCTAATTGCAGGACATAGAGTCAATGGTAATGAACACTTTCTACCATGGACGTTATCTCAATTCAGTGCTTGAACTAGTGATAATGTGTTGGTTAAAGGACGTCAACACAATCTAACTGCCTCATTAGTTTGTTCTACCGACTTCACTTCCCATATCATGGGGACTGAAAGCTTTGTCCCTTAATATCAATGGCACATAGACTCATCACAAAATAAACACATACAAAAGAGAGTTCAATACCATCTTAACTTCAATATACAACACTAATACCATATGATGATACCCTATAAACAATTTCAGCATATGCACACAAAGTCTATGCATTACTAATTTACTATACCCAACTACAAAAAAAAAACATGAGTCCATGAATTAATATTTAAAGATTCATATAAATAATTGCCCCATAACTTACCAGTTTCTGCTACCCCAGTTGATCCTCGGGCCTACCTGTCGCGTGAGGTGTTTAATCAACGGACTTGTATGAGCTTGTTCAAACTGACATGTAATAAGTCTTACCATCAGCAATAAAACACTAGTAATCAGGACACAACAATAATACTAGTAATCACCTGCTGTGTCATCATCCGATCCAGTTATTGCATCTGCACAAACCATTCCACTTGCATTAGCGCTAAATTTTTCAGCCAAACTTGTCACAAGTCTTCAACAGTTCCCATAGCAATGCCACCAGCTGAGGACCGCTTTCCCAGTCAGTCTATACAACACCCACTCCAAGCTTATGATTCTTCTGCTCTATGTTGGCAACATTGTGCTAATAGAAAACACACCATCTATGTTTTACCAATTGCCCCCCCTCTTTCGGAAGAATTTTTTACATCAAGGACATTGGCCCCCTTTTACTCTTTGTTGGGGTGTGTTCCAGTATTTCCACTGGCCCGCTTGACAATGTGTATCATGTTGCTCAATTTATGAGTGCTCTATGCACTGACCATCTCACTGTAGTTAACAGTACATCTTAAACTATCCCAATGGAACCTTAATTTTTGCCTGGTTTTTGTTCGACTGCTAGTCCATTGTCCTTTCATGCCTTCTCAAACACGAACTGGGCACACGAGATGTTATACTACAGGGGGTACACGAGATGATATACTACAGGCTTTGTGTGTTTTGGGGTTCTAATCTCATTTCTTAGACAGCCAAGAAACAACCAACTGTGCATCGGTCCAGTGTTTGATCAGAGTATTGTTCCCTTGCTCATGTGTTACTTCTAAGTCTGCCTCGGTTGCATATCGTCTCTGATCTCCAGGTGGTACTAATCTTAGCACCAGTAACCGCTTACATGACCATATATACAGTTTTCCATGCTCATACCATGCACAACGAGCTTGACTACGATTTAGAGTGTTTTTGGCACTCACAGACTTCAATTTAGCCCATTTCTTGACCAGACTATCAATCTTTTGGCTAAAGGTCCTCACAAGCATCGATTTCAGCTTGCGCTCGAAACTTGTCCACTAGAGACCGGCAAGTTTGAAGGGGAGTGTAATCTTTTAAGTTATATTTCCATTTTTGGCTTGTAATCTTAATCTATCCTTTACGCATTTTGCACCTGTCTACTAGCTATATATTGCCAAAGAATTGTAATATGCTTATAAATACCTCAAGATTAGGAAAATAAGATATACAAAAAATTCAGACTTCCAGCTTTCAAGTTTAAAATTTCATCATCTTGTGAGGGTAAAATCAACAATGATTTCAACTCCAATCACACACTATACGCTCCACTTAATTTGAACAATATGTTGTCTAGAAATACAAACACGTATATTAACTAAAAACTGACAATACTCAGAGAAAGATCAAAAATAAAATCAAAGCATCATCAAGTAACATTTCCTTCAATATATTCCATCATCAATTTCATATCTAGTATAACATAAATCATAAAGATAATGAAAAAATTTCTGAATCTACATTTGCAAAATTTCAATCACCATGTTCAAAAATTTAGATAACAGGCAAACAAAATTCATATCTAAGAAAATAAACCATCAACAAAGCTTAATAGAGTACAAAATTAGATACAAAATTGTAATTGTATCAATTTTCTACAAACATTTTCCGATCCCAACAACCAAATATTCCTGTAAATGGTCAATTAGAAGTTACTAAGTACTAACACACTCACTAACAGTAAGAACACCACTTATATAAATATATCTTCCACCAATTGCGATAACGCAAAGAGTATCCTATCAAAATATTACTATAACTTAAAAAAACACAAGTCGAGGACATTACCTGTTTATGAGAATGCCAACAAACTCGTGGATGTACCGGTGCTCCCTCTACTACTATTTGAATGGCAACAATTGTTTCTCCAGTAATTTGTTGCTTCTTTTCTACATCCGGACCTTTGTTAATTTTCCATATAAAGAGCTTCCATCTTCGCTCACACTGCACAGAATGAGAGAACGAACTAAGCATTTTCCCACAGCAATAAGATAAAGACAACTTATTTCTAAAACAAAACTGGAAAAATTATCCAATAATTATAACATTCTCTCACTATACTTACTGTCAACATCTCGTTATTTTGGACATCATCTAACATAAAAATAATTGAAGTAATGTGATTACTAACGAAGGAAATCATGATCTAGTATGAGCACCCATACTCAACGATTAAAGCGCCAGCAAAATTAATTTCGAAATTAGAATATACTTGACAGACAAATGAAGAGATTACAAGAAAATTAAAAACTTACATATTAGACAAAACACTTCACAGAATCCAGATCTGGAAAAACTAAAATTCAATCGAAATGGCAATAGCGATAGAAATGGGGTTTGAAGATATGAGAGGATCTAGTTAGATGATTTGTTTTGATCAAAGAGAGTAGAGAGAGAGTGGGGTTCTCAGTTCTCGTTTTTGAATCTGAAGCGAATTGGGTGGAGGGTTTCACTCTTTCGGAGAGTTGAGATCGAGAAGAAACCCGATGTCTTTCGAGTTTGACGCTTGTGCAGAACACGTGCGCTGATTTCAATTTCTTATTAGCTAAAATCTTTATACCTTTCACGCCTATATGCCATCACTAATTTTTTCTAAAATTTTCTTAAAAAATTAACCTGTTGATTTATTGTGACGCTAAAAACCGAATACTGACGCCTAATTGCCATCACAAAACCTCAAAAGCCTCTATCACAAAAATGCAGTTATAGTGTAGTGAAAGTATACAGAAAACTTATCTCCTTGAGAATGCTTTCAAGCACAATCAACAAAGACATGGTATGATCCCTCAAGCAACACCTTTGTTCATGATGGCTCAAAACTCCAAATTTATGAGTATGAGCTAATGAATATCATCGACTATGGATCATGTGCAAGAAGACACCCTCAAGTATATTAAAAATGATAAAGTTCAGAAGTTACAGGAACAAATTCTTATGATCCACCAGTAAAACTTCCGTGAACACGATCTCAAGTACAATCTACAAAGGCATAAGATTAGACACAACTTTGAAGCACAATTTACAATTTCATTATAAAGGTAGACCAAAATTCAGCACTACCAACAACACATAGATTAGACACGTGCATAACTCTTGACATGCTCGTGATTAGCCCCCATATAAAGAAGCGATAAACTAATTTCAGGTTCTTGGGTATCAAATATAAAAGCGTGATTAGAACATATGAAAAATACAGAACGAGGAAACAGAGAAAAAAAAATCCGCACTCGAGAACTCACTCAGATAGCTTTACTAATTAAGTGTTAAGGCAATCTGCGCCATCAGTAATAAAGCAACGTAAACTTATACACCTACAACTAGGGGTAACAGAAATAATGAATAAGGTGTCTCTAGACTGATCATTTAAAATATATATATATATATTGGTAATCTAATGCCCTAAGAATTACCTTTTGTTGTTGTTGTTGTTTCCCCTTAGCTCACTCACTTGTCCCTTCTAGTGGCAGATCCTCCAATTGTGTGCTGGAATCCAACTATAGTAGAACTCATGTTTTGATGGATAAACAAGAACGTGTGTGCAAGGACTTCCATTATTAGATCATGTCAAACCTTGCTGGAAGGGAAATCGTGTAAAATAGCGGCATGTTCACTGTAAGTCTAACTTGGAAACCATCTATTATAAACAAACTCATTCACCAAGAAAATTATAAACCCTAGAAAACGAAATCAAGAATTGCAAACCCAAAATACCCAAATCACGAAAAAAAAAACTAATCTTTATAGAAACTGACCTTAAAAGATCGGAAAGATGGTACCTTTGTCATAAGATGAAGATTTTGAGATGAACAAACTACCTCTTTTAGTTCATTTTCATCGAAATTTGGAGAAGATGAACCGAAAATGGAGTGGAATTCGAATTCATTGAGAAAAGTGGAGAAGAAGATTGAGAAAAGTGGGAAGGGGTTTCTCTTCGCTGTGTTGAGAAGAAAAAGAGTCGAGAAGAAATCTCAAAGATTGGATTTTGACGCCTCTTCCTGTCGCACCTGCCAAACACGTGCTCTGGTTCTTTATTATAGTGATGCCTCCTTGCCGTCACTAAGTTTTCAAATTAACTTTTAGATTTATTGTGACGCCAAACAAAAATACTGACGGCACTTTGGCGTCACAAATTGGGAAAAGCCCCTGTCACAAAAAAACTGTTATGGTGTAGTATTACTCATAATGTCAATGGTTACTTTGCATTCTGGGAGAAGGCCTTTGAAGAAACATTGGACAAGAATGGATTTTTCTAATTTATGGTGAGAACATGAATGGAGTAGGTCAGAGAATCTATCTAATATAAGAAATATTATATAATAAATGCTTAGTTTTTGCAGAATGTTACTATACCACCCCCAAACAAAAATATGTTTTATTCTCAAAGTATGAAGAAAATGACAGAAATTACTATAAGAACATGAGCAAAAATTGTAGTAACATGGACTCTATTTTTTGTTATTAAAATAAACCACCTCCTAACAAGTTTGGAGTGTGGGTTGCTGGATATAGAACAAGATGTACATGGTTTAACTAAAAGGTAAAAACGTAATTATTCTAACAAGAAATTTTTGGCTTTTTTGAACTTTATTTGTAAAAACATGCATAGTGTAGAAAATAAAAAAAATTTGGGCATGATGTATTTGTATGTCCTTCAGCTCATATACCACAAATCCTTATACATTCCATAAAACACAGACATACATAACAAATAATACTAAGAAAAACTAGAAGTGCATAAAGTAAAGACATGTACTACAACTAAAACAATTATATCTATCTATGCGGACACTAGGGAGCTGCCTAGTCAGAATCCGCGCAGGGTAATTAACGACGTCGAGACGAACTCGAGCTACTCCTGTCTCTTCCCTCTCATCGAGCTTTCTCAGGCGTAAAAGCCTGTGGAACAATCTCATCTCATAGCTCCTGAAGCATCTGGAGAGTGCTGGCCTGAAAGTCACGACTGCTCTCGCTGAATTGTACTCAACTATTGATGTAGTTGACGCTGACCCTCATGCATGAATCGCAAAGCATCCAAGGGACGCATGAACTAAGACAGAGCTCCTGCAGCAAAGTAGTTTACTGGAGGTAGAGGTGGAGCTTCGTCATCGTCGAGACCGTGCTCGATCTCTTGTACAACCTCTGGGGACCAGTCATGCTAAACGCAATGAAGATAGACATGAGTGAATGTGGCAGACTTTACTACCACAAAGTCACTCAGAACTGCTACTCCCTAACTAAGCATGAGCTTAGTTACAAGGGTAGGAAGGGGAGCAGTAACCTAGACTCTGTTTTTCGTTATGAAAATATACCATCCCCAAACAAGTTTGGAGTGTGGGTTGTTGGATATATGGTTTAACTAAAAGGTAAAAACATAATTATTTTAATATGAAACTTTTGGCTTTTTTGAATTTTATTTGTAAAAAGCATAGTGTAGAAAATAAGAACATTTAGGCATGATGTATTTGTATGTCCTTCTATTCATATACCACAAATCCTTATACATTCCACAAAAGACAGGCATACATAACAGATAATACTAATAAAAAATAGAAGATCATATAGGCAAATCTTATGCATATTATATATGTTATTAGTTATATGCATGCATCTAATACTTTATGTTGTAGATGATATAGTGTGTGGTGACGCACAGAAGATCATATAATCAGTACCTTATAAATTATAAGTAAACGTTCACAACCTAGATGGATTTGGACAAACCATTGGTACGGTTGTAGTATAATCTGGTATTAGTCTATCTTGACTACAGGATTACACTAGTACACTTTGTGTGTATTAAACAGAACCAAGTGAGGTTGTTTCTCTTTATACTGACTATATAAGAGAACAAACACCTCTGTTATTATGGATGTTTGTCCTCTTAATCCAGATATAATAACAGGCACTTACATGCAATGTACATTGCTTTAAATCATCAATGAATGAGATTCTTTTGTGAATCAACAAACTCAGTGGATTGGGTAATGACATTGTATGTAAGGTGTGTTGTTGATTATAGAAGGAATTCGTGACCAGCAGGAAGTCGGGCTGATGATGTCCCCTTGAGGAGCTCATAAGGACTGTCATGTAAACCATGCAGGTGGATTTAATCCGACATGACAATGAGGTTGAGTGGTACTACTCAGGGACATAAAAAGTTGATTAATGTAGTTGTCAGTAACTTGACTTAATCAACGGGCATTCGATATCTTAAACACGGGGAGATCAACGAGCATATAATATGGAGCCCATAAATGTAACATGTAATTTGGGATTAGGGCGGTAATTCAACAATGGCCTTTAGTGGAATAAGCCATTTGTTGACGGACTTGGGCCGTGTGTTCTGGGCAAACATGGGAAGCCCAAGCCCGTCAGGAGACCTAACCCTGATTTCTCCTCATGGTCCCTGTTGTAGCCTATAAATAGAAACCCTCTTTCTCTAGCCAAAATACCAAGGTTTTGCTCAAGAAAAGTGAGATCCAAATTCGTTTCCAACTTTGTGGGTGAGAGAGGCCAAGCGAGAAAGAAGAGGCTGGAAGATTGTTGCCCACACAACATCCATTCTAAGGATAGGAAACAGATGATTAAGCGGCTGCTGATTTCGTAGATCTTGGATTCTCAGAGATATCACAGCTAATCTAAAGGTATAATTCTAAACAAAATCGTGAGAACCTTTATTCCGCTGCGCATGGTTTTCACGGTTTGTAAACTGCGACCATAACGGTTCCTACAAAACCGACCCAACTGCCTACCTAGTCAACACATACGTGCCTCCCCCAAACGAAACGGTAACCAAGCCTTCGTTATCGCGAACTTAGCCGCGATAGAAAGCTTGAACAAGAGAAGGAGAGTAATGAGTGGTGGGTTCTAGCAAGAGTGGCCTCCAACCTCTTCTATGGATCTGTCCCTTAAAGAAAACATCAAAAACCCCCGAATCAAATAGATTTGAAAAATCCATTTCGGGTACAATCTTTCGATTGGCAGCCATGAGAGGATGTTTTGGTTAAATTGAAAGTGGATATGAGGTGGGGTGAAGGTTTGCTAGTGGCAGTAGGAACTGTTTTGAATTTGGTGAAGAAGGAGGCGCACGGGGTGGGTAAGCGCGGGCGCGTGTCGAGTTTGATTTCGTGAGGTAGGGTTTTGTGAAGAATATGGTATGTAGGGCGGTTGCATGGTTGGAATTTAAACCCGTGTACAACCGTCGGTTGTTAGGTTTTTAGGGTTTGAAATTTTGCCCCAAGCCCATATGAAATGTGGAAATACCGAAAAGGTCCCGTTTTGTCTCGTAACTCGTAAAATGCAAATCCCCACTTCGTTACCAGTCCAATTCAGACAAACGAACTGTCTAAATGATCAGCGCAAAAAATCCTATCCAATGGTATATTACATGCTTTGATCTAAGGTTGTATGATACACAAGATGATAGATGAATGCCTCAAAGCGTGAAGATGACATAAGCTATATACACGAATGAGCTCTAAAAAGAATAGAGTATGCCAACTTAAATACAAAGTGCACGAATAGTAGAATGAATCAAAAAGAGTGTTACGAGAGGAAAGGGAACGGAGGGTGGAAAGAATATACAAACGTGAAATTAAAGATTAATTAATTTTTTTGGATTATATTTTGAAAAACTGTAAAAATGTGGGTCGTTTTTAGTCAGATCCCTAAGACTCGAGTCAATCCCAACCAGATGGTTTGATTACTCTATGAACCTAGGCTCTGTGTTTTGGTGTAAGACACATGTAGACTGTAAATAATGAGCCCTTGCTTATCGGCTGAAGCCCAGGGCAGTCTGGTGTTTGACATCTCAAACACCAGTTCTCCCTGACTGCACGTCGTCTGCGGGCGTAGGAACTTTTTCCTACACCAGGTGTGATGGTGTGAATTCTCTTCCAAATATCATGTTTAATATCAATCGGAAGAGACGCAAAAACTTCAGAATCAGAGGGTACACGTCTCTATTTAGCCTTGCTCGGTGGAGAAGAATTGTTATTAGACATTTTGAAAGGTTTGTATAAGGGGAAGAAGTTTTGAAATTTTTGGCAACTGGAAATTTTGTAGAGTTTTTAGAAAAAAGGGGGAAATTTTTGAAATATTTGTACAAAATGAGTCTTTTAACATTAGATTCTCGAGACAATAATAGAGAAGTGCATGATAGAATTGAACATATCATGGTTTCACTTTGGGTTACACCATTTGTTTAATTTTAGAATTCAACGCCTCGTCGAGTTTTTTTTTTTCTTTGGTTCTTGTTTTTTTTATAAGATATCTCTAACAAGATAGAGGGTTTTTGTAAGAAGATAAAATCATACATTTATCCAGTATCATTTTGGTTACTCTGGGATGTAAGATTTTAAATTTTTATATCCTCAAGTTTTTGAAAACTATGTAGAGATATATACAAAGGACTCGTACAAAAGTAGTGATAAAAACATACCATAACAGATTGTCTTAGGCAACTTTCATGTCGATTCTAGTGAACCCAATCCAGACAGACATAGCTTTAGTTATACGAGTTGGGAGATTTACTGCGCAAAACACGGAATGTCCTAACCCGTGCGAATAGCACGGTGATATAGGCGACCCATAATAAACAAAACTGATCTCGAACCACCCCTAGATTGCGCTTTTCTAGGGATTGGCCTATGTAGAATCCATTGCCCATTTTGAAACAAAAATTACATGATTACTGTTGTATCGAGAATCTTCAATTATAAACACTGGAAAAACCAAAAACTTTTATAAAAACAACAAGGAAAAACTATTTTTTAATAAAAATAGTGTAAAATAAATAAAAAGAAAATTGTATACTTTCTCCATAGAGGTACACTACTCAAAGTGTGAGAAAAAGTGCGAACAAGGAATATGCAAGTATACGTGGACTCAAGGCTCCGGCACTTATAACCATACACTCTAAGTGGAGTGGTTTGGTTACCTTTTCTGATGTATTCCATAGAAACATATGTAAGGGAATGAAAGGATTGAAAATACATAACAGAACAAAGGATTTAATCCCCATAGATAGGATCTTCGAGAATGGTTTCTTCTACATCCGTAGACCGTAACTCATGATAGTGTTTTAGGCGCTGACCATTAACTTGGAAGGTGTTGTTATCCTTATGATCCTTCAAGGTGTAGCCCCATGTGGGGTGACTGTAGTGATCATGTAAGGACCAATCCATCGAATATTTAGTTTACCTAGAAACAGATGTAACCTTTGAGTTATAATGCAAAACATTTTGACCAATTTTGAAATATTTTCGTAAAATATGTTTGTCATGAATTCTTTTCATGTTGGTTTTATAATCTTTAGAGAGATCATACACATCATTTCGAATTTTTTTGAGTTCGTTTATTTGTAGCTTACGCTTCTCACCTGCCGCATCAAGATTGTAATTAAAGGTTTTTATTGCCCACAGGGCACGATGCTCTAGTTCCACTGGCAGATGACAAGGTTTTCCAAAGACAAACCTGTAGGGTGACATCCCTATAGGTGTTTTAAAAGTGGTTCGGTATGCCCATAAGGCATCATTTAGACTGAGAGACCAGGTTTCCTATTTGGATTAACTATTTTTTCTAAGATGCGTTTAATCTCTCGATTAGAAACTTCCACTTGACCACTTGTTTGGGGATGATATGGAGTTACAACCTTGTGGGCTACTCCATATTTTTTCATGACATGTTCAAAGAATCAATTACAAAAATGTGACCCACCATCACTAATGATGGCTTTTGGAACACCAAATCTTGAAAAATGTTTTCTTTTATAAAAGACATTACAATTTTGTTATCATTGTTACGACATGGTATGACCTCGATCCACTTGGATACATAGTCTACGACGATAAGGATGTAGATGAAACCGTGAGATGTGGGAAAGGGTCCCATGAAATCGATGCCCCATACATCGAAAATATCCACTATGAGAATGGGATTTAAGGGCATCATGTTATGTTTAGAAATACAACCAAGATGTTGGCAACGAAGGCAAGCTTTACAATGATCAAAGGCATCACGAAAGAGTGTTGACCAATAGAAACCACATTGCAACACTTAAGATGTGGTTTTGTTAGCACTAAAATGTCATCCACAAAACTGTTTGTGACAAAAGAGAGAACAACAGATTGTTCCCAATCTGGAATGCAACGTCGGATAATCTAGTCAGGACAGTACTTGAAAGGGTAAGGATCATCCCAGTGGTAGTACTTTACTTGGGCTAAGAACTTCTTCCGCTGATTTCTATTCCACCAGGGTGGAGTGTCTTCAGTCATCAGATAGTTAACAATATTAGCATACCATGGTGCGGACAGAATAGCATAAAGGTGCTCATCAGGAAAAGAATCTGAAATGGACTCAGAATCACTGTCGCTATCATTTGTTAATCTAGAGAGGTGGTCAGCCACCACATTTTTAACTCCTTTTTTATCTTTAATCTCTAATGTGAACTCCTGTAGGAGAAAGATCCATCGGATTAATCTCTGCTTAGCATCCTTCTTTGCGAGAAGGTACATAAGTGTTGCATGATCGGTGTAAATTATGGTGTTTGAACCTACCAAATAAGGACAAAACTTGTCTAAAGCATAGACAATGGCTAAATTTTTTTTTGGTAGTTGTATAATTCCGTTGAGCTTCATTTAACATTATACTTGCATAGTAAATAACTGTCTGTGCATTATCATGTTTTTGACCCAGTACGGCGCCAATAGCATAGTCGCTAGCATCACACATGAGCTCGAATAGGTTCCACCAATCGAGGTTGAATTATAGGAGCAGTTATTAAGGTGATTTTCAAAGTTTCAAAAGCCTGTATGCAATCTGAATTAAACTTAAAGGGTGTATCTTTTATAAGAAGATTGGTTAAGGGTTTAACAGTTTTGGAGAAATTTTGAATGAATCTTCTAAAAAAACCAGCGTGGCATAAAAAGGCTCGTATATCACGGATAGTCTGACGGATTAGGTAGAGTAGAAATCTTATCTATTTTAGCTTTATCGACCTCTATACCATTTTTAGACACAATGTGACCTAACACTATTCATTTTTTTACCATGAAGTGACACTTCTCCCAATTGAGAACTAGATTCTTTTCCTAACAACGCGCCAATACTTTAGAAAGGTTGGAAAGACAATCATTGAAGGAATCCCCATAAAGAGAAAAATCATCTATAAAAACTTCCATGAATCTCTCCACCATATCACTGAAAATATGTAACATGCAGCGTTGAAATGTGGCAGGTACATTGCAGAGACTGAAGGGCATACGTGCATAAGCATAGGTTCCAAAAGGACAAGTGAAGGTGGTCTTTTCTTGATCAGTTTCATCAATTAAAATCTGAAAATATCCTGAGTACCCATCCAAGAAACAATAATAAGCATGTCCTGCTAGGCGTTCAAGTATCTGATCAATAAACGGTAGGGGAAAATGATCTTTCCTTGTGACAACATTCAATTTCCTGTAATCAATACAAATCCTCCACATGATAGGAATTCCTTCTGGAATTAACTCCTTATCTATGTTACGGACCATTGTAATCCCAGATTTCTTTGGTACTACATGGATAGGACTAACCACTCATTGTCCGATATAGGATAAATGATTCCGGCATCCAGTAATTGTAAGATCTTTTCTCACACTACTTCTTCCATAGCTAGATTTAAACGACGCTGTGGTTATCTAGAAGTCTTAGAATTCTTTTCTAGATGAATTTTGTGAGTGCAAATCTTTGGAACAATTCATTTTATATCATCAGGAGACCAACCAATTGCAGAACAATGTTTTTGAATTACCCTAATCAGACATTTTTCTTCCTTTTTTGTTAACTGGGATGAGATGATGATGGAATGGGTGCCATCAGAATCAAGATAAATGTATATTAAGTCAGGAGGGAGAGTTTTAGGTCAGATGTGGGTGGTTTAGGTAACAGGGTTTCCACAGGGTTTTGTTCTTCCATAGTGAACACTTGGGCTGGTGGGTTCTCTTTATGTTTGGGTAGATCATCATCCGAATTGTACAAGGGAACAGATGCCAAGTTGTTACTGGTCTCTTCCATATAATGATCCATGTCAAAATTAGAGTCTCCAAAGGATAAAAATTGATGCACATCATTTTCTGGGAAGGTCTTGTCGCAATATTCTTGGACGATATTATCTATCATACTCACTCTGCCTTCTAATTCCTCTTCCATATGCTGCTTCATCATCTTAAAAACATTCACTTCCACTAAAATATCTCCGAAAGACATGGTCATAGATCCATTGCGGCAATTGATAAAGGCATTGGCTGTTGCTAAAAAGGGACGCCCTAGAATGATAGGTATGAAATCATGAGCTACTTCGGTGTCTAGGATGATGAAATCCGCAGGGTAGTAAAAATCTTTTATGTTGACTAAAATATTTTCAACTATGCCTTTTGGGTATTTAATGGAGAGATCGGCTAATTGTAATATCATAGTTGCAGGTGCAAACTCACGGAAACCGAGTTGTTTGAATAGATAGTATAGAAGGGGATTAACACTTGCTCCAAGATCGAGTAAAGAAGTAGTTGTGTACTTATCTCCTATAGTGTAAGGAATGGTTAGATGACCAGGATCTTTATACTTGACGATTCCATTGGTTTCTGTGAGGGATGGAAATTGTTCTATATGGAAGGCATCTTTTAGAATGTTAGCTCTTCTTTTGTTGGTGCACATGTCCTTGAGAAATTTGGCATGTTTGGGTAAATGTTTGATGGCATCTAGAAATGGTAGATTTTTATGGTTAGATTCTTGAATGTCTCTCTGATTTCATCAAAATTTTCATCATCCTTGGGTGTCATTAGGCATGCGGGAAACGATGCCTTTGGTTTATATTTCTTCACTAGGTCAGGTGTGGGAGATGATAGTGTAAGAACTAGAATTGCTATAAGGACATTAGGAGGTATCAGTTTTTCAGATTCTTGCTCTGGTAATATAGGTACTGCAACGGGTATTTCTATAGGTGCAAGATCTTTAGGCAATACTACTCTATTGTCAACTATTTTGCCAGAATGCAAGGTTATGACTGCGTTGATCTCTTGTGTTTTAGTGTGATCATTGGTAGCGTGTTTTTGTCTTTGATGTAACATCTGGATTGTTTGTTTTATGGTTGCCATGATATGTGTTTGTTGTTTCATAAAAAATAGCATCATCTCTGATGTTTTATCTAATGGGACATTAGTAGGTTAGGCAACTAGAACTAAGTCTCTTTGGTTATTGATTGGTGGATTTTGGTAGTTTTGGTTAAAGTTGGATGGAACTATTGCTCTATTCTAATTATTGTAGGTACCTTGTCCTTGTCTAAACTGATTGAATGTATTTTGTGGTTTGACATGATTTGTGAACCATGGAGGTGGTTGGGTTTGTGGATTAGTATTCCATTGAAAATTTGGGTGTTGCCTCCATGGTGCATTTGGTACATTGAAAGCACAAACTTCTTCTAGTTGAAGTGATGTTATGTTGTTGAGCAAGGGATAGTGGGTAGATATGTGATTTAGATCGAGATAGAAAGTGCATGGTGCTACATTGATGTTCATGACTGGTTGGGGAGTATGGTCTTTTCGTTTGGTTGCAAGGCCATTTATCTTTCTTGTGAGGGTTTCGATTAGTGTTTTCATCTTTGGATCAGATTCTACCTCAAAGATACCATTGGCTTTAAAAGTACTGGGCTGGGATGTTTTGGAATTATTTGTGTCGCCCCAATAAGTACTCTTTTATGCTTGGTCTTCAAGAAAGGTTAGAGCTTCTATAGCACCTTTATCTAAAAAGTTTCCAATACTCATGATATCTAATGTGATTTTGTGTTCTTGGAGAAGACCTTTGAAAAAACATTGGACAAGAGTGGATTTTTCTAGTTTATGGTGAGGACATGAATGGAGCAGGTCAGAGAATCTATCCCATGCTTCGGAGAATGTCTCACTCAGACTCTGTCTGAATAACTGTATCTTGCTTACTATCTCCTCTGTTTTCTTCGGTGGAAAGTACTTTTCATGAAGGAGAACACTACCTTTTCCCATGTATCGAAAAATCGAGCTTCTGCGATAGAAGCCATGCATGGCTCTTGCCAGCTAGAGTGAAGGGAAACACTCTCAGTTTAACCTCATGTTCGAGACCGTGAAAAATGTGTAAGAGATTGACCACGTTTGGTGGGATGCGGAAATCGCTATTAAGTTGTGTGAGTCGTATACAAGATGGTCCATCTTGTAACGGTGTGTAGAAACTAGAGAAAGGCTCTTCAGCTTGAACTACTTCATCCGCCATCCTAGTATTTGGGGGATGAGAAATAGGAGTATGTCGAGATCGACGTGCTCTCCTACGTGGGTAAGTTTTAAACGTACTAAGCTTTGTACAGCCTGAGCGTAGTCTCATGCACGATTGCGAGACTATTTAGAATCTACTTATATGCGCACACAAATATATTGGATGCTCAAACAGCGAAATTCGTTTGTAGCTTTGAAGTTTTTGAAAAGTTTGCATGCAATGTATGTAGATTAGATACTATGCCCTGTTTGAATTTAACAGTGGGCGCGAAGCTGGGTTTTAGGAACTACATGCGTCAAGGGAGAAGATCAATACTTCACCAGATGGTGTCTCCAAGAATCTCACCCACAGTATTTCTGAGGGAGGGGAGTGAGGAAGGTGGTTGGTCCACTGGAATCTGGCAGTTTACTACTCTCTTTGTTCGTGCTAGATGTTTGTCCTGATAGACGTGGCTAGATTGGCTTTGCTTGATTGATTTTATCTTTTTAGTTTGGTATATGTAACAAACATTTCACGCAACGTCCGTTCTAAAGTGGGGCTTAATCCCACTTTTTGTTATTTAGGGCTCGGGTTTAGCCTTAGCGTTAATGTAAAGACGAGACTGAAACGTAAATCCCATAATCATCCAAGCATGCTTAGTAACACACAAGTATCCTCTTACACTTTATAGCGATGAGGTTTATAAATTACCACCCAAGGTGTGCGTACACAACCCTTGGGGTGAAGGCGGCGTGGTGGGGTTGACGAAGTGTTTTGTGTCTTGCGTGTCAACCTACCATTCGAGCTTTTCCTTACGGTTACAAGTTTAATCTAACTAAGACCCACAAGTCGGGTCGAAATGTGGCAAAGCCAATAAGATACAATTGGTTGCCTTCGTGGGCCTAAAACAAATTTGCCTTCGTGGGCTTAAAACTATGAAAGCAGTAAACACAAAAATTTAACTACATTTAGCTAATTAATTATTCACTACTAAACAAAATACGTAAAAGCTTGGAAAGTGTTCGTCAAATATTGAAACTTCAACCCCCAAGTTGGGTTGAGATGCGCGAGCGTGATGTTACACTATTCGCCTCGCACATCCAACAGGTCCAAGTTGGTTGAATCCCCAACTCTTGGTAAGTAAACTTAAACCAAAAGACTAAACTTCCAAAACTTAAACTATTTTGTATTTATCCTAATTAATGTTTTTGTATTTTGACTTAACTATATGATATTATCTTAATCTAATCATGCACAACAACACTTAATAGAAAATAAAAACTAAACATGCTACTAAACTAATTTTAATGTTTAATTTTACTGATGGGTTACTAATTCATTTGAATTAATAAACAATTTTAATTTTTAAATTGCCTTTTTTAATTGAATTTTTGGTTTTGAAAACTCAAAACTTTGCAAATCTATCTACTTTTTATCTACTAACAGTTGAATTAAAAAGACTATGGGGTATTACAGTAGACTTACACACGAAGATTCCGAGCCAACGGAATCTTCGTCGGAGAAAATTGAGGCACGGAATGGGTGAATAAGGCACGGACACGTGTCATATGTGGGAGTGGGTGAACGACTTGCGGGCGCGTGTCTGACATGTGTGGGCGCGTGGGTGACTGGCGCGGTGCTGGTTCTTTTGCTTCGTTTGCGCTCGTTTTTCTCCAGCAAGTTCCGGTGATTCATCTCGTGCTATTCTCGGGCTCCATTTGCGCAAAAGTGTGCTGGAAACATGCGAAAAAGAAACATCAGTAACGAAATCAAGGAAAAAAAACTAAAAAATTTGAAATTAAGATTGAGAAGGAGGGTTCAATGAGTGATTTTTTTCTCCATCTTCCTCTTCCCATTTGAATCCATGACGGCAGCGCCATTTGAAGAGGTAGCAATAATGGTGAAGTTTAAGGTTGTGTTGTTCATCTTGAATCCTTTGTTTGGAGGATGGTTTTGATGGTTGGAAAAATTAGACTTGTAACTCTTCTCTCCTACTTTCTAATGGGTATTTGAAATTACTTCTTAATGTGAAACTCTTGGTTGATTTGTAGATGGATTTAAACTTGCTTTTAACTTGTTGTTGAATCAAAACATGGAATGAAATTGGTTTTGATAGTTATCTTGCTCACAAAGTTATACTCATTTGAACTTGTCGAGTGAGTATGACTAGTGTTTTGGGATTGAATCAAAGATGAGATAAGTAGAGAAAACTTGTATTGAAGAAAAGAATGAAAACTTGTATTAAAGTTAATATTGAAAAGTTGTATTAACTCACTTAAAGCTTGAAGAACATAAAAATGGAAAACAAGTAAATAACAAATTACACTATTAAATTAAAACATTTTATCTACTCCTAATGACCAAAGATTAGCTCTAGGGTAATGTTCTTTCTCTACAACTTTGGTTTATATAGGACACCAATTACGTCTTTGCCCTTCCTTCTAGAAACAACCTTTAAGCTTTGTGGGCTTGACCTAAGCCCATACAATTGAATTCTTGATTTCGGCTTTAAGTCCCTGAGTCCATAGCTTTCAGCTTTTAGTCCTTGAGTCTTTGAGAGTTGACTTTAACTTTCCGGCACTTTTGCTCCTAAGCTAGAATCTTCCCAAGCAATGTCAATAGCAATCCTTTTTACGCTAAAATACACGTATTAGCATGTATCCTGCAAACGGTAGCAAAAGTTATAAGTTATCTGTTCATTAAGCATAAGGAGGGCATAATTGAAGTATTGTAAAGGTAATAAAACATACATTTGGGGACTGATCAGTTTCCTGGCCAAGCGGTCCCAAACCCTAAGCCCACAAACATAGCCTTTGAAGCTAGCAATACTCCAGGTACTAGTAATCCAAATCAGGGTGAGGTGAACGCAATCACCACTCTTCGTTCTGGCAGAACTGTTGACAATCAAATATGTATGCCAAAAGTTCAACCTTTTAAAGCTGAGACAGAACATGTACCTACATCTGCCGAGGAGCCGACAACAGAAGCAATACACCCTACTAAGTCTCAATCCAAGAAAAAGGACAAAGAGCACGTTGATTCATTTGAAAAATACATACCAAAAGCACCGTTTCCAGCACGGTTGGCCAAAGACAAAACTGATGAAAATTTTGATGAAATTTGAGAAACCTTGAAGAATTTGACAATAAATCTTCCATTTCTCGATGCTCTCAAACAATTGCCACCATGCTATGTTTCTTAAAGATATGTGCACTACCAAAAGATGAATGCATGTTCCTCAACAAACGTTCCTCACAGAACAATTTCCTTCTATCACAGAATTCAATGGTATAATAAAGTATAAGGACCCTTGACAACCCACCATTCCATGCACTTAAGGAGAAAAGTACACTGCTACTGCACTCTTAGACTAAGGAGCAAGTGTTAATTTACTTCCTTACTATCTGTTTAAACAGTTAGGTCTTCACGAGCTAAAACCTACCAACATGACATTGCAGTTAGTCGATCGATCTATCAAATATCCCAAAGGAATTGTCGAAAACATCCTTGTCAAAGTCCAAGACTTTTACTATCCCGTTGATTTTGTCATTCTTGACACCGAAGTTGTATGTGACTCGATTCATATCATTTTAAGGCGTCCCTTCCTTGCCACTGCAAATGCCCTCATCAACTGTTATGATGGTTCCATGACAATATCCTTCAGCAATTTCTCTATTGAGGTCAATGGTTTTAAGTTGATGCAACAAATCCCAGATGCTGACGTCGACGATAAGATTAGCATGGTTGAAGGTCTAACACACGAGTATTTCACCAGCATTTTTCCAGATGATGAAGTTCACCAATTTTTGTCTTTTGATGAATCCGATTTTGATGTTGACTCTTACATTCAAGAGGTTAACACGTTACTAGAGTCAATACCACTTTTTGACCCTACTACTGCAATATCAAGTGATATTGAAGACACTCAGTACGTCTGTTCAATTAATGACGACCCTTCATGAATCCTTGATTCCCACTTCTCCACCTCCAGATTTAAAACCACTTCCTCCCAATCTGAAATACGTCCATCTCGACACAGATGGTAGTCACCCAATCATTATTTCATCACAATTGACTGCAGATGAAGAAGTGTGTTTACTTCATGTCATTAGAGAACACCGTTCCGCCATAGGATGGTCTTTGGCTGAAATCAAAAGCATTGACCCTAGTATGTGAACTTATTGCATACATCTGGAGAAAGGAGCCAAGACATCACGTGAACCTCAACGTCATTTAAACCACCATAAAGAAGTGGTGCGGGAAGAAGTTTTACGCTTGCTTGATGCTGGTATCATTTACCCCATCTCTGATAGTGTTTGGGCAAGTCCTGTCCACGTTGTTCCAAAATAATCAGCCATTACAATTATGCATGATAAAAATTATGAATACATCTCCACTCGTATGCCCGTCAAATAGAGAATTAGCATCGATTACTGTAAACTTAATGTTGTAACTCGTAAAGATCACTTCACTCTTCCATTCGTTGACCAGATGCTAGAACGATTAGCCGGGCATGCTTATTATTATTTCCTTGATGGATATTCCGGCTACTTTCAAATTGTCATCGATCCAACAGACCAATAGAAAACCACTTTCACTTGTCCCTTTGGAACATTTGTATATAAACGTATGCCGCGCCATTCGATCTTTGTAATGCACTTGGAACTTTCCAGCGTGGTATACTTCATATTTTCAGTGACATGGTTGAACGTTTTATGGAAGTTTTCATGGATGCTTTCTCTATCTATGGAAATTCTTTTGACGACTGTCTTTCTCATATTTCCACAGTATTTAAGCGTTGTCAAGAGAAGAATCTGGTTCGGAATTGGGAAAAATGTCACTTCATAGTCCAAAAAGGAATAGTTTTAGGTCACATTGTGTCAAAAGGTTATATAGAGGTAGATACAACCAAGGTAGTTAAAATAGAATCTCTTCCCATTCCACAGACTGTCCATGATATTCGTGCCTTCTTAGGACACGCCGAGTTTTACAGAAGATTTATTCAGGATTTTTCAAAGATTGACAAGCCTATTATTACTAACTTACTGTTTAAGGATGCCATATTTGATTTCAACTTTGATTGCAAGTTGCCTTTGACATCCTAAAGGCCACTTTGACCTCAGCAACAATCATTCAACCTCCTGACTAGTCGAAACCTTTTGAGCTTATGTGCGATGCTAGCGACTATATCGTTGGTGCCGTGCTAGGCCAAAGACGAGAAGATAAGCCCACTGTCATATACTATGCCAACAAGACTTTGAATGATGCCCAAAGAAATTACACCACAACTAAAGAAGAATTTTTGGCCGTAGTCTATGCCCTTGAAAAATTTCGCCCTTATCTTGTAGGTTCTACAACCATTGTGTACACAGACCATGCAGCCTTTAGGTACCTTCTCGCGAAGAAGGATACTAAGCAGAGATTGATTCGTTGGATCCTTCTCCTACAAGAATTTAGCTTAGAAATAAAAGATAAAAAAAGGGTCAGACAAGGTGATAGCAGACCATCTTTCAAGGCTAGACCATGATTGTGATAGTGATTCCGAGTCGATCTCAGATTCTTTTCCTGGTGAACATTTATACTCCATCTTCTCCTCTCCTTGGTACGCTGACTGAAGAACTTCCTTCTTTTTGGCTACGCAATGCTCGAAAAAAGTTCTTATCTACAGTGAAATAGTACTTCTGGGATGACCCCTACCTTTCCAAGTACTGCGTTGATCAACTTATACGTCATTACATTCCCGACTGGGAACATCATGAGGTTCTATCCTTTTGCAATGAGCAATCTTGTTAAGGTCATTTTAGTGGTAAGAAAACCGCCGCCAAAGTTCTTCAATGCAGTTTTTACTAGTCCACTCTCTTTCGTGATGCGCATGACCATTGCAAAACATGCGTATGATGCCAACAACTTGGCCGCATTACTCAACAAAACATGATGCCCTTAAATCCTATTCTCATTGTCGAAATTTTTGATGTTTGGGGCATCGATTTCATGGGTCCTTTTTCCTAATTCTCATGGCTTTTTCTACATTCTAGTAGCTATTGACTACATGTCAAAATGGATTGAGGCAATGGCTTGTCAAACAAATGATCATAGAACCGTCGTGTTTTTTGTAAAGGAAAATATTTTTTCACGATTTGGCATCCCCAAAGGTATCATCAGTGATGGGGGCAAACATTTTTGCAACCGAATTTTTGAAACGTTAGTAAAACAATATGGAGTTACTCACAAGGTAGCCACTCCATATCATCCTCAGACCAGTGGACAAGTGGAAGTCTCTAATCGAGAGATTAAATCCATTTTAGAGAAAACAGTTAATCCATTTAGGAAAGACTAGTCTCTCCGACTTTGGGATGCCTTGTGGGTATACAGAACAACTTTTAAGACTCTTATTAGGATGTCTCCTAACCGCGTTGTATTTGGAAAACCTTGTCATCTGCCAGTTGAACTTGAGCATCGTGCTATATGGGCTATCAAAAGCCTATATTATAACATCAACACGGCAGGTGAGAAGTGCAAATTACAATTAAATGAGCTTGAGGAAATTCGGAGTGATGCTTATGATCTCTCGAAAACCTATAAAGCTAACATGAAAATAATGCATGACAAACATATTTTATGGAAGGATTTTTCAATTGGTCAAAAGGTTTTGCTTTATAACTCGAGGTTGCATCTTTTTCCTGGCAAACTTAAGACACGATGGTCTGGTCCTTTCATTGTCACCAATGTCACCCCTTACGGAGTAATATCCTTGCTAAATCCAAGAGATGATAGCGAATTTCAAGTCTATGCCTCTCTCAAGCATTTCCACAAGTTATGCTCTCCAGCTAGGATTGGGGGATTTTCATTTGCCAGTTGAAAATATAAGTTGAAGGGACAAGTTGGAAATATAAGTATGCAAACAAGTTGAAAACATCAGACAAGTTGGAAAAATCTTCTTTTACGATTATCATCTGTCAGTTGAAAGAAAGTATACAAAAATCAATGTTTACTCACCTGAATCATTCAATGTTGGCGTCGATTCCATCTCTCTTTATGGCTGGCGGGAAATTGGAGAGAGTTAATTCAGTTTGCTGGTTTGTTGGAGAAGTGAATGGAGGTTGTGAATCGCTGCTGGAGAAGAGAATGTGGGTTATGAAATAGAGGTTGCGATTTGATTGTTTCTTTTGGTTCTATTTCTTTTGGTTGTCGCGCGAAATGGAGAACGAAGGGTTGTTTTATTTCTTTGTTTTGTTTTGTTTTATTTCAGACCCTTAGATCTTGAGATGATCTCAGCGAGGTGAGTGGCTACGAAATGGAGTGGGTTGGGAGTGGGCAAAACTGGAGTGAGTGTATCCCTATATATATATTGGAAAAAATTGCTCAACGCCATCCAAAGCACTCTTTCCTATTAAAGAAAGGCATTGTGTCCCATGCTATCACCCTTGTTAAAGATAGGCATTGTAGGAAAAAAATTATAAACTTATGACAGTCAAGATTGGAGATGAAAGTTTGGACAACTCTTCTTAAAGTGGAGGGACTGAATAACTGCGAATGATTGACTGAATCATTGCAAACACAATATGACACACATTAGGACCAAAATTTTCTCATAATGGGACTTTGAAATGATTTTCAGTTATTGCTAGGAATGAAGGTGAATTGCAAAGCTTCTTGATTTATCACAGGTGGTAAATTTGTTACTGTATCCAAAACAGATATTCAATGATAAATATAAGATGGAACATACTAACTGAACTCATAAAATTTGAAAGCAGGAGGATGAGTAAGGATGTTTACAATCAAATGAATAAATTAATCAAGAACAAATGGATTGGAGCATCGTATAAGATTGCTGTTAAATTAAAGTTTTGTTCAAAGGACTACAATTTAAAAGATGAGTGACCATATTGTATTTATAAAATAATAAAGGGAAAGATACATACATGTTTATCAAAAGACCAAGTCCAAGCTTATGGGTTTATCTTCATCTACTAAGTCAAACACCTCCCAATGTTTCTTTTTCTTTCTTTTTTTTTCGATAACCACCACCATATCTATATATTAGAACATAGTAATATCAGTTACAGAGTTGGAAATACTAAGGGGAAGTTGAGTCCATGAGGCTCCTTTTATAGCCCAGGAAGCAATCTCATGTGCCAACTTATTCCCAGTTCGCCTAATCCAACAAAATTTGCATTCACTAATTCCTGCAACTAGAGTTTTAATATAACATACAATGGAAGAAACTTTCCAACCTACATCAGCTACATTATTATCAGCCAGTACTAGCATAACACTCCTGCAGTCACCCTCGAAAATGACATGTTGTAAACCCATCTGTATTGCCAGCATCACAGCTATCTCTGCTCCTATGTACTTGATAAGTGCTCAAAAAGTACAATTTAACCCTCGATTATGCCTCTTGTTTAGCCATCTTAGTGGACTAATAGTGTTTGTAAGTTATGTTTTAAGATTCTACAGGTGAAAAAGAGAGTTTTGTAGAATATTAGAGAAAAAGGGGTAAAACAGAGCAATACGGAGCATTAAGGATCACATGGGAAGCCTGTGGACAATCATGGAAAAGGCCAAGGAATTGAAGCTATTAAAGATGCGACTTGGACCTATTTTAAAGCCTATTTGGAAGCCCAAGGCTAAAGGATTCGTTGCTTGGACCAAAGCCCGCAAAAGAGGATAAAAGGATAGAGCAGAAGAGACAAAATAGGCTTACGCGTCTGGGACGCATAGATTGAGAGTCCAGACGTATTGATCAAGTCTGGGACGCATGAATAGTGCGTCTAGATGCATGAATCGACACTGTAATCAATTCCTTCTCAGTTTTGGAGATGAAGTTGGACTCTGGAAGAAGTCTATTTGTATTAGGAAACAAATGACGGTTTGGAATGCTTCTAGAGCTCATTGTAACCCCTATAAATAGAGGACCTAAGTGCCTCATGTAATTGGCCAATTCACTTATATTCTTGTCTCCAGAACTTGAGGCAGAGAGAGATTAATAATAAAAGATCGGTTTTAACTAGCTGAGTCTTAATAAATTAGTCTTTCTAGTCTTATGTTCTTCGACTCTTCTTCTTCTCGTTCTTCGTGTTCTTCCTTCTATATGGAAGGCTAATCTTCTCCTTCAAGGGAGGAGATGAAGCCAGTGCTTAAGGTTTAATGATTCTTCTGATTTATGGTGTTCTTCAATCAGGTTAGTTCTTTATGTTTTTAGTTATTAGTTCAATTGCCCACACCAGGGGATGGAAGTATAGATTAAGGTTTTTATTTATTATAATTGAATATTATGCTAGCTTAGGGTTTTATTTATTGCAATTGAATATTTGATAGTAACATGCTTTTATTTATTGCAATTGAATATAATGCTAGAATAGGGTTTTATTTATTGTAATTGAATATTATACTATTATTCTCTACTTTTCTTCTAGTTGTGTACTGTTTTAAAGTAAGGGAAGTATTCCTTGTGTTTGCCTTAGATGGTGATTCATTGAATAGCTGCCCAAGCTCATATAAAAGGAAAGAAGATACTCGTAACATGAACATATGAACAACCTTGAGTAGAGTTAATTGTTAACGATGTTTCATCCAAGAGGGCATCGACACTTTCGCTCGATTTGATTGGATTGTCTACTACTGAGAACAACATGAAGCAAAAGGTCATTGAATCAAAAGCATTGGTGGATTTGAATCTCTTGAATCTATCTCTCTCATATTCTCTCCCTATTTCCAATTCTTAGCTTTAGTATAAGTTTAGTTAGTTTAGTTTAGTTTAGCATTAGAATCTAAAATCTCTACAATTATAGTTTTTAATCCCTCAAACCCCCTTTCCAGTCATGTCCTTCATATAAACATGCACTTAAAAGTGGAATGATACCCTACTCATCATTTACTTATTGAGGGATAATTAGGTTTTGATACGCTTCTGTTTGTTTAACGACCATCATCTATTTACATCATCCATATACCATCTACACACACAAAAAAGAGGCGAGGTCAGTACTCAGCTTGCTCAGCATCCTCAGCAAGAAAATCACTTGTATGCAGTCCCTTGGATGCTCCCATCTCCAGAACAACAAATGGCCCCAGCAGCTCTGCGACCGGTATTCTTGTCGAAAGCACCATCAAAATTCAGCTTATACCAAGGGGGTGAAGGCGGAAACCAAATACTAGCTTCCTCATTCCGCGAGCCAAGTAACTGGCTATTATTGATATCGGAATCAAGCCTTGCATAAGCTGCTTCACATTTTGTACTTCTAAGAATTGTATTGTGTAGCATTCTATTCACCATTGGTTCATGGTGTTCCATCTTTGCCTTGTTGCGACTCTCCCAAATCTGGTACAACAATAAGAGGCTGTAAATACCTCTTCTTCTTAAATATTCTTCCGTGCTCTCACACTAGCAAATGAATTCTTGTAGCCAATCTCTGACAGACTAATCGCTATGAAGATCACCATTTATCATGGATTCAGAGACAAACCATACTCGTTTAGTCCACTCACATTTGAAAAATAAGTGCTCAGCTGTTTCGATAGCCTTGTTGCAGAGTATACATGAAACATCTCCCTTGAACTTGTGTTTATCCAGAATATCCCCAGAAGGCAACCCCCCATATACAATTTCCAGAGAAATAACTGAGTATTAGTAGCAACTTTAAGTTCCACAGCTTCTTGAGCACCTTAGGATTGAAGGAAGAATTAGTCACCAACTCATCTTGCTTAGTAAGAAACCTATATGCAGTTTTGACTGATAACTTGCCATTTTTGGATGCCAGCCATATGATTTGGTAAGTGATAAGGCTTGGTCTGATAATAATAAGGTTTATGGAGTTCTTGATTGGATCAGAAAACAATTCTCCCAATCGATTTTGATTCTATGAATGGGACAGAGAGTTGATAAGATGACTTACCGTAAGACCGGCTATAGATGGGTCAGGTTCTACGTAATCTTTAAACAAGATGGGTTTAGAAAGATGTGTAAGCCAGGGATCATGATATATAGACACCTTTGATCCGTTTCCAATTCTCCACAGATAACCCTCCTTGAAATCTTTCATGGTTCTGACTATACCTCTGAAAAAAATAAGAAGTACCCTTAGGCAACACCTTCATCTCCGTCATATTCCACCAATTAGGGTAAATACTTTTTAACAATTGCGACCATTTCGAAAGCTCATCTTTAATTAGTCGCCAACAATGCTTGCTGATGAGTGCCTTGTTCATATCTCTGCTGCTGCAGAACCCAAGGCCACCGTTATCTTTGCTTTTGCATAACCGTTCCCAACTCAGAGTGTGATATGAGTTGGACGTGTCAGTCCCGTTCCACCAAAAAGTCCTGCAGATTTTGTCCAACTTGTCGGTGATTTTACAAGGCAACCTGTAGTACTCATGGCATAAATTGGAATTGCTTGAGCTACTGATTTAACAAGTGTAGTCCTGCCTGCTTGGGACAAGACTTTAGCCTTCCACCCTGTAATTTTTCTTTGAACTCTTTCAACCAGATATTCAAAATCAACACTCTTCTTCGGACCCAAAAGAACAAGTACGCCAAGATACATTTCCTTTTCATCAAAACCTCTAACCTTCCATCTTTTCATGAGCATTTTCTTGTGTCTAGGATGAACATTTCCACTAAAATAGGCTCTAGATTTTTCAAAATTTACCGTTTGGCCAGAGGCACGGCAATAAGTCTCCACTATTCCCTTCATTTTTGTAGATTCCGCTAGATTAGCTTTACAGAATATTATAGAGTCGTCGACATAGAAAAGATGGCTTATCCCTGGTGCATTCCTCCTTATTTTTATGCCTGTTAAAATCTTTTCATCTTCAGCTTGATCTAGTAGTTGATAAGAGCCCAAAACTGTAGTTTTAACCCCTTAACAATAATACTTTTAGACCAATTATGCGAGTAATAAATAAGAGTTAATGCTGATTACGTGCTTTTATGTATTTCAGGCATTGAAGTCAATTATGTGCAGAAATGTGCCACTTTGGCGAGATAAAGGAGCAAGGGTTGGTTGCTGAGAAGTTCTATGATTAAAGGCCATGATTCAAGGAGAAAAAGCCTTTGTAAAACCCGGTCAAAAGCTGAAAAGTCAAAGTCAACGCGGGCAGAAACAACACACAAAAGTCAGCAGAACTTCCAAAGACTGTATCTTTGGACTCAAGCCTCAAAATTGGGCCTACCTTATGTCAAAACGACCGGCTCGGAAAGAGATTTCCAATGATCTAAACCTTAACCTAATCAGAGGAGCAAAAGTGGACGAAAAGCTAACTGAAGTCAGATCTAGCTGAAAAGGGCCCTGTGGACTGAAGAGATTGGGTTTTGGGCTCGATTTTCTGGCCCAAAACATGGCTCCTCAGCCCATGCACGAAAATGTGGATCTGGTCTCCTCTATATGAATAGAGAAGACTTAACTCTGAAGAAAGAATTAGGTTAGGTAGCAGGTAGCCATTAGAGATAGTTCTAGATCTAGTTTTGAATTTTATTCCATTAATTAGTTTTCAATTATTTTTTTATATCTAGTTTTACCTTTCAATTAATAAGTGTTAGAACAAGTAGATTATTATTTTAGAATCAAATATTAGTTCATAATAAAGTATTCATTTTCATCTTAATTTAGTTTATTAATTAAATTCTTATTAGTTTTAGAATTGTCAAATTCATATTTAGTTGTTAATCATTTCTTAGTTGTTAAGTTAGATTTGAATTATTGATTAGTTCAATTTAGTAAAGTTAGAATCTTTATATGATCTCTTGTTTGAATTCCATGAGAAATCCATTAGGGGGGTTTGATGAAGCCTTGATGAAAACTTGATTGTGTAGTGTAGAATCGTTGTAAGAGTCTATTCCACTCAAGAAGGTAATTGATTCGCCATGAGAATGGGTAGAACTTCCTCACATGGTAGTCATTAGTTGGTAGAGATTGTCATGAATGATTAGGGATTAGAACAACCAATTCTTATCGTAAGAACGTAAGAATTTGATTACAAAAATCTATGCTAGTTTATTAAGTTGGATTCAAGGTGGATTCAATCCCCCCTAATTCTTTATCTAGATTCAAACCTTAGTATTTCCGTCATTTCGTTATTCGTATCTTGTTAGTTGAATTCACATCATAGTATAAATTCCCACCATTACTCTCACTAACTTTAGCTAGGACTGATAATATTAGGAAACATCGAATGCTAAAGAACTAGGAGTGGATTGAATCTTTTACTCCACTCTATTTCGATAGATTCGAGAGTAAAATAAACTTTGATAACACAATCAGAATTAGTTTTAGTTTTACTTGCGACTGAGTCTTGTAGCTTATTCGTAGGTAAAACTATCATTTTTACGTTTATCAGTAGTCTGGAGAAAGCTTCAGCAACTAGAATATAAAGGTATGGAGAAAGAGGGTCTCCCTGCCGAATACCCCTCTCAGGATAAACCTTATCAAGTGGGGCACCATTTAATAACACATTATATGATACTATGTTAATACATTGTTGGATTAATCTCCTCCATTTTGCTGAGAAGCCTAACTTGCCCATAATCTGATCCACAAAGCACCACTCTACCCTGTCAAAAGCTTTTGCCATATCGAGTTTTACAGCCATCCAACCCTACTTCTATTTCTTCATCCTCTTCATGTTATGTAGGACTTCACTAGCTAACCCTATATTATCACCTATAGATCTGCCTTTCACAAAGGCACCTTGAAGCGAGGAGATAAATTTATGTAGGAGAGATTTGAGTCGAGTAGCAAGGATTTTTGAACAAATCTTATAGGTGGAGTTACATAAACTGATAGGTCTGAATTTCGATATATGGTCTGGGTTGGGAATTTTAGGTATCAAGGTGATGAAAGACTCATTAATGCAAGGGGTTAAGGTTGCAAAGGTGAAAAAATATTTGACTGCATTACTGATATCTTCCCTAATAATATCCCAATACTTTTGAAAAAAAAACCCCCTTGAAATCCATCCAGACCAGGGGCCTTAAGAGTTCCCATACTTTTCACAGTGTTCCAAATCTCTACATCAGTAGGGGCTTCAGTGAGATTAAGATTTTCACGGGGAGTGATACAAGGTTTGAAAAAGCTAAGAAGGTCTACATTTGGAAGAGGTTTATAAGAAGTAAAAATAGTTCAAAAATAGTCATTAACATTTGCACCCACCGCTTTTTCGTCAGTATGCCAATTCCCTACATCATCTTTCAGTTTTTCTATCTTATTCTTCCTTCGCCTATAAACATTGGGGAGATGAAAAAATCGTGTGTTTCTGCCTCCTTTAATCCAATTGAATCCTGCCTTTTGTTGCCAAAAACTTTCTTCTTTTTCTAGTAACTTTTGGAGTTGTTGTGTCAGTTCTTCAGCTTTGTAATAGTTCGCTGCATCATTCATATTACCAGAGCAAACAAGCTCCAACTCCTTTCGAACCTTTTTTATCTACTGTGTGATAATCCCACACTTCCACATTCCATTTTTGCAACTTGGTACTTGTGTTCTTCATCTTATAATGGACATTTAAAATAGGAGAACCAGATGATTTCTCTTTCCAAGCTAAGTCTATTATGTCCTTGCAAGTAGGGTCCATGGTCCACATATCAAAAAAAAAAAAAAGGTTTCTTTGAGTTGGTTGTGGTGCCAGATAGATTAATAGAGAGGTATAAATAATCAGAATAGTTAATATGAATGTTTTGTACTGAGGCATGGGGAAATAATTCAAACCAATCCGCATTTACAAGTGCTCGGTCTAAACGTTCAAGGATATGATCACTAAACAAACGATGGTTAGACCATGTGTAATTAGAGGCCTCTATATCCCAAATCAATGAGCCCCAAGTCGCTAATCATATCATTGAATTCAATCATGCTACAACTTAGATGACCATTTCCACCAATCTTCTCAGTTGATGACGATATGGCATTAAAATCACCGAACAAAAGCCAAGGTCCTAGAATGAGGGTGGCCATATCTCGCAATTCATCCCATACTCTCTTCCTCCGAGAGGAAACATGTTCACCATAAATGAATGAGAAAAGCCAATCACAATGAGAAGGATAAACACTGATTTTACCTGTTATATGATTAGAAGTAGCACCTAAAATGTCTAACTGCACACCGTCCTTCCAAAAGATAGCCAATCTGCCCTTCTTACCCACCGCTGGAACAATACATTGACCCCCGAACTTAATTCTTTTGCGAACCATCTCCATTTTTTTTTCTTGGACCATAGTTTCAGCCAAGCAAATCACATCCGGTTGACTTACTCGAATCAGGTCTGTTAGAGATTGAATTGCCGAGTGGGAACCCATACCTCGGCAGTTCCATGCTGTAATCATGGAGATAGAGGAAATATAGCTAAAAACTCAGCATGCTCCTTTCCTATTCCAAATACATAACTATCCAACAGAAGAAATTAATAGCCCCACCCATAGTACAAAATATCAGGATATGGCAAAATATCGACTTCTGATTTATGGATATGTATCGTGGATATATCCCCCTGTGTGGGGATATATTACATTGGGGCATCTGCAAATATCGTGGATATATCGCGATATATCGACAAATATCCACAGACTATGTGTGGGTATTTCTGACTGCAAATATCGTGGATATATCGACAAATATCGATAAATATCCACAAATGTCGACAAATATATATATATTTTCTTTGAATGTGGTCATTGTAAAGGTTGAATTTGATCAGTCCTTACAAGTGTGAATAATGGGGAAGATTGTGATGAGTCGAGTTTTGACTGAGCTTGCTTTGGGATGAGCTGCCTACATATCAAGTTTTTGTGATGAACTTGAATCAAGTCAGACGTAGTTCCTCTCCTCTGTTTTATAGGTAAGGACCCAATGCTTCCCCCCTTTCCTCCGTCAGCTCAGGTCTCTGTCTTGATGAGAATAAATGAGCTTTTAGACAGTGTATTCATGAGCACGACTGATGCTACGACTTTAACTAACACAACTACGTTGAGCGTTACTGCCCGTTGCGTGCATGTGACAGGTTGTCACCTCGTTTTGGACGAGGTGTTATGTTGTAACGATCTGTCATGAGTCCTGGAGGTTGTCACCTCGTTCTGGATGAGGTGTTATGTTGTAACAATCTTCCATGAGTTTTCCTAATTCGTGTTGGACACGTGCATAATATATATAACTATATTATTCCCTCACAGTCGTACTTTTAATATAAAGTACTTTTAATATAAATTACTCTCTAATGTTCAAAAATACACCTCAGAATTCCTACATATTACATTGACTTTTCATTCTTTAACAATGAATCTTGAATTTTTTTTCTACATATTACAATACTTGTTGCACTTGCACTAAGCGTTCAATCATATAACGCATCTATTAGATCTTCTGTTGTGATTGAATCCATGATGAGAGCGTGAAGGCATGTAACCCTGATGTCCATAGATGCCTCGCCTATAAAGTCTATCCAACACTCTAACGTCTTTAGGAGACGACCAACACAACTCCAATCCACTTCATCAGTTGTCAATATGACGTGTTCAATTACATCACTTGCCAAAACTATGCTCACACTAGTATCCTCCCCATCACTGCCATAAACCGCATCCATCATCTTGATCAGGCAATCTACAACATATTGCAGTCCTTTGGTTGAAGCCAGGATTTTACATCCTTCAATGGAGGTTGTTATTTGGGACAATAGGGGAAGCATAAATAAAACAGAATAGAATGGTCTTGGTTCATCCTCACCCTTGATGGAAAGAAGGTACTCAAGAAGATCCAGAACCTTTAGCATGCAGGCAAAGGGTGATTCCGCCAAGTACTTCCCAACAAACAACACTGAATCAAGAAGATCCTTTCCTTTTCTATGATCATGATCCTTTGCCTCTTGCAAGAACTCTAGAACCTTACCCATCGTCTCATTCGGACCATTGACCATCATTATTCCCATGCTTTTATCAATATAACTCTCATTGATTTTAGAGACGTTTTCTGTTGAGACCGATTTCATCATCTTTTCTGTTGAGACTAATTTCATCATCTTTTCTTATGATGATTCCTTCACGTATGAATCTTCAGCACAGATGCACACACACAAGAACAACTAGCCCTAGCATTTCCAGAGAGATAAGAGAACGAAGATAACAATAAAACAGTCACTGAATACCAAAGACACGTGGCATCTTTAATTATTACAAAACTCAAGACGTGATATAGACCAACTAAGCAAAACCTAAACTACACAGAGACAGAAAAATCCTACAAAAATTTCGGCAGAGTTTCCTCTGTATTTTCGACATTTCATAAATTTAAATCCTGTCATAACCTTGAAATCCAATAAAACTACACCCAACTACTAAAAGAAATACTAATTCGCAGAACCGGCTACTTAACCATCTCGACTAGTGCCAGTTAAGTCAAGTAACCAATCCTCGAATCAAAAAAATCCTACAAAAATTTCGGCAGAATTTCCTCTGTATTTTCAACATTTCATAAACTTAAATCCTGTCATAACTTGGAAATCCAATAAAACTACACCCACCTACTAAAAGATATACTGATTCGTAGAACCGGCTACTTAACCATCTTGACTAGTGCCAGTTAAGTCAAGTAACCAACCCTCAAATCAAAAGAAAACAATTTATATACAAACAAATCCCAGAAACCCTAATATAGGTCTTATACAATACAAACTAACATACATACATCTCTACGTTATCATAACAGCCTCAACAATATACATCACGTCCTCCACACTACTTATACATCAAAACCCATCTTCCAAAACAAAAGAGCTCAAATATGATACAACTTCATCATAAAAAAAATAAAATTGATCAAATACAATACCTTCTAGTCAGCGATTAGGTCTCCCATCGCTTTGTTCTCCATCCGTGTTCCAACACAGAACGCACCCCCATGCAAAAAACATATTACGAGGGGGTAAGCATAAAGCTGGTGTGAGTGATTTAGGGATAAGGTAGGTAGTTCCTCCCTCATAGGCATCATAGTTCCTTATTCCCCTTAACAAAATAATCAAAGTATCATATACGCGATTATACAAAATAACTATATTTAACTTTTCTTTTACCTTTACCCAAGTTAGTTTTTCATAGGGTAGACAGCATACCGCACAAAGAGTTAGTAGGATCTACCCTCTTGCAAATCACAATTCAATCAAGCTTAATATAACTAATACTTAAGACATTCGTAACTTAACTATATCATCATATTTTATTTATAACATTGCGGACAAATATCCTTAGCCACTTCGACCACGATAGTTACTTCTACACACTATTGTGGATCGATACATATATCCAGAACGACAATGCCGGTGGGATCTAAACATCGCCAACATTCCTGTGTACTTCCTCCTCGGTGTACCTAGGCCCGCTCTCGATTCCACTTCAATAGAAGGTAGGTCGTTTCTAGGTCCTCATATTTGTCGAAAGTTGTATGCATCCCGTGCTTTCCTTGGCAATGGCCTTGCATTTCTTGGCATACTTTCGATTCTGGCAGCCGGCTCCTCCTTCAACTTTTTGCGCGTTCAGACTGCCAATGTCATCCTCTCCAAACGCGCCATCATTACTCTTCTTCGACGTTCCTCCGCCTCCCTCTTCTCTATCTCCTGGACAGCCCGGAGATTCGCCAACTCATCCTTCACCTTTTGCAGCTCGCCACTCTCCAACTCAGCGATCCGTGCTATCCGCTTCAACTTTTGATATCCCGGTCAACAAATGTGCATAATAACACATAACATCTAAGTTCAGATCGCTCATCAAAAATAAATCAACACCTCACGAACATCAAAGCTTGCCAAGCATTGAGCCGGATCTATCGCTCTTAGATTCTCGCCTTTAAGCTCTTGGTGTCCATCTCCCTCCCGTCCCCATCCAAGATGAAACATCCAGATACCGCGGCCGCGATCGGGGCCACCTTGAAGCTGCATCCGTTTTCTTCACAGAGCACTTTCGTCCCCGGACCGCCATCAACGTAGACCAGGTGGCGATCCGGTTCATCACCGGACCGCGTGGTGTTACGCTTCTTTCCGCCTCCCTTGGTAAAAGCGGCAGCCTTCCCCCTTTCCAAAGAAGTGTCCATTCCAAAACCCGTGCCTACATCCACTCCCTCCAAGACGGGCATCCTCAAGTTCAGTCCCAGCTTGACGCTTTCTCCCGCTTTTTCCCCCGGTTAAACTCGGTGAAGTTTGCAGAAGATGCAAGATGCGACTTGGCCACCTTGGCCGCCTCTCCTCGAGGCACCCGCCTTCAAACCACTGAACTTCCAGAACAAACTTCACCTCCTCCAGCTCAAGCGGAGGCCCTCCCTCCTATTCCCCGAGGAGGGCCGAGTACCAGCCCCTCCTCTCAAGGGCAGTTAAGAAAAGCAGAAATCATAATCCCCGACAACTGCGCGTCCCCTCCAGGCTGCTTCGACGACCTCACAAATTCCACTTCACTTGCAGGACGCTTTCCTGAACTAGATGCCCCCGCATCACTACGTTCTTTCACCATCTTTTTCCTCTCCTCCCTGGTCACCAGTTCGCCACCATCCTTTACAAAATCCGATATACAATACTTTCTGTTAACGTGATAGGGAAAAGAAAATGACTAGATTACACTTGCCGGCAACATATATTGAAATAGTTTAGTTCCATTACATTCCCTTGCTACCATCAAAACCCCTCTCTTACAAACATATATCGTCAGTGTCATACCTATATTCCATTATAAATGCCCCTATGTAGGGCTGGTCATCGAGTCGAGCTATTCGTGAATAACTCGAGCTCGGCTCGTCGAAGGCTCGACTCAAACTCGTTCGCACAAAAGTATGAGTCGAGCTTGAGCTTAATTTAAAGCTCATTCTAGATAGCGAGTAGTTCGAGTAGCTCGCCAGTTACTCGTGAGCTACTCGAGTCGAGCTCGAGCTTGAGTAGCTCGCGAGCTACTCGTTTTATAAGCACATACGTAGTATATAATTTATAATTTATACGACATTTTATACTTTATACCCAATTATAATTTACAATTTATACTAGTTTTAATGTTTTATATACATTTTTTTCAAGTTTGAGCTCGAGTTCGAGTTCGAACGAGCATAACTGAACTCGAGTTCGAACCTGAGCTCGAGCTCAAAGTGTAAAACAAGTCGAGCTCGAGCTATTAGTATAACTAGGCGAGTCGAGCTTGAGCTTCAATATTAAGCTCGAATCACGAGTTTCGAAGTCGAAGCCAGATGTTGCGAAGTCGAGCTCGAGTATAGCAAAACTCGACTCGGGTAGCTCGATGACCAGCCCTACCCCTATGAAAACTACAGTTAAAATAGAGGTCAATCGGCCACAACTGTAAAGATCTAAAGCTAGTACATAAAACGGAAGGTCAGAATTTAGAAATACCACTTCTGGCTGAGTGCTTCTTCGCCGAGATATATAATAGGATGGAACTACTTTCTAACTGATAAAGATTACAGAAACCCCTTCCTCGAAGAAAATCGTCAGTTTTCCCTCGCAAACATGTCTCACACGCCGCATTCTAGCTAGTAGGAAAAACTTGTGCCTCAAAGTACTTCAAACATTGTCACACCATTTCGTAACTAATGCCGAAAGTGAATGTCGAAAACATCTAGAATGCGTCAACATAAGCATGCTGAAGTAAGTGTGCTATTTATTTTCATCCAGTTGAAACCGATACCTTAATAGATTTTTAAAGCTTTTGCAAGCTCAAGTTAGAGAACTGAATTTTGACCAGTTCAAGTTACCATCACGGTAGTGCTTGTTGAAATTCTTATTGTTGGTAAAGTGCCCTTGCCAACTTTTTGTATCAGATTGGGCAAATAGGTGCTGCAGGTATTTCACAGGTATTACTAGGTTCACTAATTACTAAACTAATTCTTTTAACAAAATTCATATGCATTTTCTCTTACTTTAAAATATTAACAATTCAATTTTATCAAGCAACAATTGAAAAGAAACAAAAACGACAACAATAAATATAGCAAAATTAATTAAAAATCTCAATTTCATTTCTACAAAACAACACATTCTAACTGATGACTAATCAAATATCAGATATTTAGATCATACAACATAAATAGCCATGTTCAAGTGTTAAAAAACAATACAATTAAACTCACTTGTTAAGTTTGAGAGGTGTGCGAGAGACCGAGAGTGGAGAAGAATGAACTTTTATAGCCATCTTCATTTCGCGTGGGAGAGGGTAGAGTCGCTCGCGTGGGAGAGGGTAGGACTGTAGGAGTAGCCTTTTTTTATTTTCCTTCGTCGGTTTGCAATCACCAGCACCAATTATCTCCGACAATATCGGGTACAAAACATATCGTCGAAATATCGTGATATATCAAAAAATATCGTCGATATTTACACTGGTATGTATCCAAATTAGTATAGTGATATTTCGATACTCTTCTCTGAAATCTCAATATATATCGAGATATTTTGTACTATGCCCCACCAATCAGTCTATTAAAGCAACCACACAGACCTCACCACAAAATTACCACCGACAACAGAAAATTTTAGAGAAACAGCAGCCACCAACTCTAATCTAGAATCCTGAAAATGCAAATTCCGTAATCCAAAACCCAAGTTGTCTCCAACAAAACAAGGACCAAGATCAGCTTAAAAAGAGGATGATCTGTACCTGTACCGACTACAAAGAAGTGATATGGAATTTTATCTGGTAAAAGCTGATCTTTACCTAAAACTCCCACAGAAGCACCACTTTAATCGCCCACAGAGAACAGGCACAAACTATTTCAAACTTCAAAACTTGAATCCCTTAACCGGACTTTCACCACCGAATTTGACTAGCAATTTGAATTGGAACCAAAATATCACAAGAGAGGGGAGGCTTCTGTAACCTAAAGTTCACTGTATCAGGTAGAGTAATACATCGAGGAGGATATGTTCTACTGAAGATGGTCGGAGTTGACCTAGATCTCGTCGGAATCACTCTGGACAGGCCGTAACATTGGGATAAACCACCACCTTAGGCAGGCACCGCCATCAAACTGGGCTCAAACACTAACCAAACTCAACTGTAAAAGATGAGAAGAATCACACTAATCAGTTTAGTTACCTCAAATAAGATTATGCTCAGTTGTCTTCTTCCCAAAGCTCATTCCTTTTTCACCTCACAAGCTGACTATCCGAGCACAAACTAGTCGACTTGAGTTCTGATCTTCTTCTCCACCTCTCAATTGATGAATTACACTCGAAAAACAGTGCCAATCGGTTAAAACTCGGTGCGTGACTCAGCCTGAATCGGCACTGACTCGGTCTGATTCAGCCCCAACTCAGTGCGTGACTCAGCCCTAACTCAGTGCGTGCTATATTTGGGTTACAGTATTTGGATAAGAGGGATGCAAAAATATCATAAAAAACTTTATGTCAAGATATTTATTAGTAACTAACTAACTCACCCTAAACTATTGAGATGCTCTTTTCTTTTGTGCCATGCTTTTTAGAGCCAGTATCACATCTCTATTCTCCCAATGTTTCTTAGACCTACCAATCTGGTCCAAGGAAGTTGCCGTTGTTTTGATCTACAATTGAATTTAGATACAAAGACATCAACCAACCTTATGAATTTGAGTTTGATAAATCTAAATTAGAAACAATATAACCTTTTTAAACTTCCGTCTATTGTAGATAAGAACAATATGACGGGTTCTGTAGTTGATCAGTATGACATTTGTGAAGCAGTAGAGCGGCAAAAACATGTTAAGAAAATATAAAATGGAAAAAGGAACATTTGGGGAACATTCTCAACAAAAGGGCGTTCTATACTTCTATCAAACACTTTGGGAACTGATTCTGAAGCAGCATAGGGGTTTTTAAGTAAAATTAAAGAGCATTTCATCGAACGTTTTATGAAGAGTTTGTCAGTCAGCATAACATATAAGAAAAAGAGAATGGAATGGAAAGAGAAGAGAAAGAGCATCTGAAGAGATCGAATGTTTTTTTTGTTCTATTGGGAGGAAACTGTCTGAAATGAAATGACTAAGAAGTTTGAAGAGTTGCAAGTTGCAACGGTTAAGAACACATGCCGTTGGTTTTGTATTTTGGGGGCAAAGTTTTAATACTCAACTTTTGGAGTAAAATTCTAAATTTTGGGTATAACTATTTTTTATTTTTATTTTTTGACGTGGAGGCTGAAGCACTGAGAAAACAGAAAAGGACAGCGTCTTTAGTAGAGTTAAATCGAAATGTCCTAGGAGCATAATTATTTCTACCCTTCTTTAAATCCGAAATTACCATTCTAACAGTACACGTCCTTTTTAATAGGTTATGGTAAATCCGGAATTACCATTCTTTAAACTCATAATAATTTTTGCTTTACCTTTGAACCTAAATGATCTCCTCTCTTAAGATAGGAACTCTCACCCCTTGTTAGCAACTAGCTAATTGGCCCGGCTATTGCCAGGCTTGCTACATTAATAGTGGATGATCTTATAATTAAGTGACCCAAAAATTGTATATCATTGATTTTGTTAGAAATTTATAGTTTAGATTAATTGATCATTTTTGTTAGCAATTTATAGTTTAGATTAATTGATCATTTTTTTTTCTATTAGTTTAGATGAAATGTGATCATTTGAGTTCAATTGTTTAATGATAATCAAGTGCGTGGGAATAAAATTTCTAGAAGTTGGATATACGAAACTTTAGTAATTTAATTTGTTGAACATGTTTTTAGTAAGTGCAAAATTAAATTGATAAGTTTTTGATTAAATCTAAACAATTCAAGTCTGAATATCTTTGCCAAAAAAACAAACTCGTACTTCGAAAACCACAATGCAAAGATATATGCTTGATCTCAAATCTTAATTGCTTAATATCACAACTATTTAGCTAGATTTGAAGTTACTCACCAACACTGAAACATCCATATCATAGGAAAGTTACATGCAACAAACAACCTGAATGACAATGTAAAGAAAACTACAAACATATGACTTGTATTCCAATAATTTTATATTCTGCTTCAAAGGTTGAGAATACACATGCACCTCGTAGGTTATGTTGCTCCTTCTCACGATCATATGCACCTCGTAGGTTATGTTGCTCCTTCTCACGATCATATCCTCCACAACCCACAACTTCAACTCCTTTCTATCACTGCTGCTAGAGAAAAGAAGTTCTATATTACACTGAATGGTGAGCTCATCATGTCTATCCCTGCCTCTTTTATCACAGACGCTTTTAGGAGTTCTTTCCCAAATTAGTGAAAGACAATTTAAATTTCCCTGGAAGAAGTATTTAGTGTGTATCAAGTAACATAAATTGCAAGATCAAATCTAAGAGAAGTAAGATTGTTACCTTCAGCTGGTAGTGAACATCACTTCCACCTACAACTTTTATTTTGATCTTAACATCATTCGGACTTGCAATCAGATCAAGTAAATTAAATGTCAAAAACACATGACTATGTTAAGTATACATGATCATGAAAAATGGTTGGATGCATGAAATAGAAGATCATATAGTTGGGCTAAAAAGAAAAAGAAAGAGAGTCAGTACATACCAACAACAGAAGGTTTGAATGGTTGAATTTTTTAGATTGTCAACACCTAGAAGCCATTCAACATTGTTTACTTCTTCAAGTACTCCTGCTTATGCAGTTGAATATCTTCTCTATTATGGTTTGTTGAACCTGCTGAATTTTGTGTGTCGTTAAACTGTTGAGGTCGAAGGATGTCAAGATAGCACTACTTGAAGAAAGAGAAATGGTAATAAAAATAATAATAAACATAACTAAGAATATATTTGTCGCCACTTCTAAGATAATGGGTGACACCTATTAGGACCTTTGCAAATTGAAATGAAAGTAGATAAATTAGTTCATATTCCTACTTTTTCTTTCTTTCCAGCAGTGTATTCAAAAATAGAACTTCAAATCATAAAAATTGAAGTTAGGGGGGGGTACCTTTAGTCTATGTCATTCAACTTTCTTGCAAATGAGTAAGCGATAGCTGATGAAGGCATGAATTGAAATGGAAATATTCAATCAAAATATTTTTAACGCATTGAAATGAAAAATTTGTAATGAAATAAACTTGAACAAAGTGTATAGGATCTTCCGCGTATCCGAGAATTCGATAGCAGTCATCAATCTACAATACACGATTTAAGATATAGCCATTTCAGATGATGAAGTAGATAAAATGAACCTAAAAAACACCAAAGCAAGGAATATAAGTAGATTATTCAAACTGGTGCAACAACTTCACACTTCACCTGATGCCCATGGTAAATATACTAAATGCAATCAATAATATACGTAGAACGTTTTTTTTTTTCCAGATTTTAGTCTAAAGAGGGGCGGGTACTCAGCGAGGGAGTTCTTGCTTGGTCATAAGGATTTGATTAAAGACGGGGTAGCTGTCTCTTTGATCTGAACAAAAAGAAGAACAACCCAATTAACGATTATGGGTGGGAGATTACCTGAGAGTAGTGGAGCAACAACTGTTTGATCTATTTGTGAAATACTTATTACATACACTGATACACGACACCTGTTCTCAAAAATTGCTTCTATATTTTATCTCATATAGAAGATCTTCTTAAATCACGCTCACTTTGCAAGAGCGTTTGCACATGGAACATGTATCAAACTAAGTAGAGTTGTGCTATCATCACTCACCTTGACACCTTCAGAAAGCCTTGAGCGCGCAAGCAATTTTTTTCAGTTCCCCATTGCATCATTGCATCATTGAAAGTGTTCCATCTACATAGTCATGAACTTGAAAAGTATTACAGTCACATGCTTCACACCCAAGTTAAGCACTATACCACCGTTAACTAATCATCTAGAGGAGTTCATGAGGTTCATTCAATTCATGGGAATATGTGGAAGTTAAGATGTGTTAGGACTTAAGGTTGGTTTTGGTGAATATGCACCAAACAAAATGTACATGCTGAAATCAAAGGAAGCTAATAATCAAACATTATTTGCAAAGCTATTTTTTTTATGTCATTGAGGAATAAGAAATAAGAAATATTCTAGTATATAGTAAGTCACTAAAACTACCAGCAGAAATATATAGTAATCTACTAAAACTACCAGGAAGGACAAAGATGAAAATAGAAAAGCATAACCGAATTAAATTATCCCCTACTAGTCACTTAAACTAATGTATCAAGAGATTCAGTTTGTTACTTCAACTGATACTCGGCTTCACTTAATCTATTATATTCTTGAGAACAATTACGTAGTTCATGGTCGAGTTGTAAGAACAAATAAAATCAAAATTTTAAATAGCAAGTAAAGACCAACTGTTATTTGATTGGAAATTCGTAATGCATCACCTGAATATGGTTCTAGTTTTGCACTATCTCTACTCATCCAAAAAAAAAATCTGCTCTATCTCTCTTCCTATTACTCGAGTCTTAGTTTATATGAACGGAAAGTGCGAAAAAAAACTGGAGTCTAAATAGAAATATGTAAATTCCAAACTGAATTTATCACTACCAGAAATCTTCCATACTCATACCCCTCGAGCAAAACATTTGAAAAAGAACAAAGTAAAAAGTAATACAGAAACATGTCAATGCTAACCATTAAAATGATAGCCTCAGACACTCGAGCTACAATCTGTAGATAAGTGTATGTACCATTCCGTCTGTAGTATTGTTACCAGCATCAAGATCATCCTTTAGGCTGGGCATTCCAGACAATAACAAACTAAGGAAGCTTACCAAGACCCAGGGACCATCTTGCTTTGCTATGTAATTAAAGAACCCAAAAGCTACAAAACATAAACATCAGTGAGAAATCACTACATTCAAAATTCTTGTAACGTGATTAATTATCATCTACTGGAATTTCTCCGATTGGATAAAAGGGGAAAAAATACAAAACAAAACATTATGACAAAAAAATAATAATGATAAAAAATTTAAGAAAGCATTTAATTGTTTTTTTTTTCATACTACCACTTTTAAGGAGGTGAAATTTGATGTCAAATTCAATATGGTTTGTTTAATCATAGAATAATGAGTGTAATATCATCAAAATTTTAGATCCACTCTGCCTAAGAGGCAACTCCTAAACACAACTTCCATATAAGTTTCTCAAATAGTGAGCATATTATGTAATCATCGTAATACTAACTACACTTAGTTATGTAGGGCTTGCTCAACAAACCACTACACTAGAAAAGGTGTTTACTAACAGCTATATCCGTTACTTATAATTTTACTAACGCTTATATCCGTTAGCTCTGTGGTGTTACAGTCACTTAGGCTAAATTTAGTAACGGATATAACCGTTACTTAAATTAATCTTAGTAATACTTATATCCGTTACTATAATTCTTTGTAACGGATAGCCAATTGTTGAATCTATTCATTTCTAACGGATGTAAGTGTTAGTAACGTTTGGCGCTTCTTTAGTTACTTTTCTAGCGGGAAATCAATTTTCATATGTCACGGATATATCCGTTAGTAATAGGTGTGCCACTTGCTATTAATATCGATTAGTGTAACGGATATATCCGTTAGTAATAGATGTGTCACTTGCTATTTATATCGATGTTTGTAACGGATATATCCGTTAGTAATAGATGTGTCACTTGCTATTTATATCGATGTTTGTAATAGATATATCCGTTACTAAAGTTTTGTTAGTAAAAAAAAATAAATATTTATTTATTTCCCCGGTCAAAATGTCAAAAAAAGTTCACCCTGCATATCTAACTCTAGCGCATATGAATATTCCATCTTATAGAGATATCACATTCCACAAACTTAATCAACATATAATAACAAAAAACAAAACCACTAATCAATTAAACATTAATCAGTATAAAAATATAGACACCAATTCAAATCCCAATTTACAAATATAGAAATGACTTCACCTAACCTAATCTTGGGATGTCTAATATGTCGTCATAGAATATCCCATTGTATTGGTCGCCATCGCCAGCCTATTATTGCTCTCTCTCGAGGGTTCCCCATCGGTTTTTGGGTGCACATCTGCAATTCCCATAACTTCTCCCACGATATCACCACTTATTTGACAAAGCCCGGCAAGAACTGAAAAAGTGAGAGAAACATTACAAAATTTCTTAAGAAACTTTTCATCGGGTTGTGAGAATTGAAGAAATGATGAGTGGGTTAGTGTGGTGGGCTAATGTCACTCTTTGCAAAGAGCACTTCCTCAGCTATTAGACCACTATTTGAATAAAGCTTATGGATAAGAACAACTAATTTCTATAGATCGAAGACATACTTTAAGCCCATACAAATCACTTCAAAGTGACCCCACAATGGTTTTTGTGACTTTACTAGCTCTAGTAAAATGTTTTTTAACAAAGGCATTAGGATAGAATACTGGTAAAAAAATGTCATAGAAGTTAACTAAACGGATGGTATTAGACAAAGATAAACACCTGGAAGAGAAGAGACCGCTGCTTTGTCTCCAGATCAAATTGCTTAGTTACCCGGTAGCCAGGCCGTCCAATTTTGACTGCAAGTGAAAGAAATAAGTCAAGATTATGTTAAGAATACAAATAAATAAAGGTTTATTCATGAACCACACAAGGGTTACAAGTATACACCTACTTATGCCGACCAATTTTTTTGCATTGGGATTATGACCTATAATCTCATTATTGTCCTGAAAAAAGCATGTACTCGATTTGAATGGTGCACTGGTAGCTCCAATAATAGTGCTGAAAGCAACATCTTGAAAAGGACCATGCTGATGGGGTCATTTTTGCTTATAAAACGTGGCTCAAGGAAGCAATAAGATCCTATGGTCCATCATAAACAGCTACTGATGCTATCTCACCGGCTGGTGACGGCGTCCCTGGTGACTATTTAATCTAAGACATAGAAAATGCACTCACCTTTAAGATCCCCAGCAAGAAGAAAACAACTCTGCAAACTATGGACAAACTTAAGGCAATCAACAGTCTTTGATGCTGCAGCCAAGGCTTGCAAATCACAGAATATTTTAGAGATACAGTGCATTAAGAATTCTGCGAAAAAAACTATCTATTAATAAAACATCAACTAGATATTAATGTATTGGTAGCGTTGATCACTGAGGCAAATTCATTTGAGAAATTATCGCTGCCATGTGCACCTTATGCAAAGAATCACTAAATCTACTACTGGCTCACTATAGTTTACTAGATATATGTATAGTATTCTTCTTCTATTTTAAGGATCTCTTTGTTTCTACCACAAATCTTTGGCGGATGATCTAAAATGGATGTTGTTGTAGATAAAAGCAAAAAAAGAGTTTGTTGCATTTGTAGTTGTTCCTGATCTAGGATTTGAAAGAAATGGGAGGCACTCTAAAGGAAGGTTCAAAAAGAATCTTATTGTGTCCATTCAAGCGCTGAAGTTGTCATTCTTGTGAAAGTTAACTCTTCAACAAGTTTAAGTATTTTTATATCAAAATTTTCGGTTCTTAGATGGAAAATGGATTATTTTCTTTGTTAGATTTTGAAAGCTACTTGCATGTTTTTAAATTTTAATATCGAGTTTCTTCTTAGATCAGACTATACTCCAAAAGATAAGATTGAAAAGAGAGATATACAGAGTTGAGACAAACTGAAGTAACAAAAACGAAGACTAGAACGGACACCTTGACCAACCAGTTGTCCTCCAAAAACTTGTGCAAACCTCGGAGCATCTCGCAAAGTGAATCCATGTAAAGTGTTGACCTTAAAAAAGACAGAAACAAAAAGGATGAGTACAAATCACAATACTGGTAAATTATATCTTACTCATGAAAAAGTTGTGTTCATCTAATATATGAATTAATTAGATTGTGGTTTTTTTTTGTATCCTCTCCTAATACCAAGATGGTAAAAGAATCGAATAATGAAACTTACGTCTATTGGCTCCAACTGCAGTAAATGTTCCAACATTGAGCATAGTGTACCATCAACGTTCCATATCGATTTTGGCTTCATTAAAGAACTGTATCTATTAGGCAACACCAAGCAGGTGAGCTGCCATCATCAAATTACAATGCATCAGAATCTAATCTATCTCGTCCTTGCTTTTCGGTGTGTGCATGTGTTGGTAGGGGGTGTAAATATGCTAAAATTGACACAATAACACTGGTATTTAAGAAGGTAAATACCTTAGACAAAACAATTACATCTGCCTCGTGAACAGGAGTTACAGTACCTACAAGATCATTGATTTAGCAACATCAATAAACTTGAACAATTACATCAATAAACAACAACATGTTACCTCTCCATCCCATATGAAGTAAGTTCCATCCCCATTATCTCCTTCTCGAACAACGAGATCACTGCGGTCTACAACAACACAACATCCCAATCAAACAGTTACAAATTCAAAACAAATTAATCTAAATTTTATTGTTTTTCTATATTCTTACTGAAATGTTTGAATTGAACAACACGTGCAATCTTCTTGAGAGATGAACTAGGGAGTCTCTCAGAGCAACGGAATGTGTCCCAAAACTCCGATCTTCAATCTGAAAAAATGGTAAGCATCAATTGAATCAAGCAATAATAATGGCAACGACGGAAGTAAATTCTTAGATCCTCAATACCCAAATCAACGAAGCGGCGTCTCAAAGCCACCGTTTCCCAACATCTCCTAATGGTGATATCAAGATGATGTTTCCAATCATGTACCCTGCATTTTGTGCCGGCTTAATTCCTATGCAAAATCAAGAACAACAGACTAACCTTGGTGCTGGTCTTTATGCTGTGCCCACTTTCCCATTTATGCCTCCGATGTCTGGAATTCCTTCCAACACACTAATTCCTCTTAACTACACTGTACCCACAAGGAGAACTACTACTGAGGATGGAGCGATGGCTGATGAGCATGGACAAGAGGGGCGGCAACAACATGCACCACAAAGACAAGTTGTTGTAAGGAGGAGATTTCACTTCATTCCAACTTGACTTGTTGCCGATCATCGGTTGGCGGTATCATTTTTTTGTGTTCAACCAAGATGGATCAAAACAGACTTGCCCCCGCTTCGGTTTTGTAGCACCGGGTTTATTTCTATCGGACTAGAGCTCTCACTCCTTTGATACGGTGGCTTTCACAAGGCATGCATAGGGCAGCGACACCTCCACAACCACAACCTCCCCGTTAGGGGCTGAGAATGCTCTTGGTGCCGCTAGACCGGATGGTGAAAATGCTTTGCCGAAATGAGGGCAACCCGGAGATGAGAATCGGGGAGAGAATGAAAATCGACTAGTTGAACATGATAACCAGGTGGAACCCACTGAACAGAACGGCTTCAACTGGAGGGTAATTGTAAAGGAGATTCAGACTATCATTGTTGGCTTCATCACTTCTCTTCTCCTAGGGTTTCATAATGTGGATTAGTGTTGCATTTATGAAGTCCTGATACCTCATGGAACCTGCTGTGAGCAGAAAAAATACAATGTAGACTGATATAGAAGAGGGAGTTTCAAATTTTTATATCCCCTTTACTTTCTTTGTTTCAATCTTGAGCTTTGTATCACAGTGTAATGTGTTCGGTTGAACCATAGTTTGAAAGTTACAAGTTGACAATTTAAAAAAAAAAAAATTGAATCAGCAATTGTAACGTGTCGAAAAAAAAATTCAATGAATGTTTAATTAAATTCACCTGCATTCGTGTCCATGATTAATTTTCCCTATCTTTCTCACACTCTTGACTTTTTGGTCAAGATGTGGAGACCTTCTGTTATCACGCTCATTGACTTTCATGCGTGGTTCTGAAATTCTGAAATGACTTTATCCCATAAACAATTGAAATTAGGGTTTTAATTGAAATTGAAACTTGCCCTGTCATCAATCATCAGATGCACTGAAAAATTAAACTCTTCAAACACAAGCAGAGAGAGGAGAGAGTCCTTACATTGTACTTCAGGATGTAGAAGGATGTGTCGCTAGCAATAGCCACTAAGTCACCACTATCGGCCCAATACAGATTCTGATATAGATAAGACGAGTACAGAGAATTTTGATTTCTTGTGTTCAAGAAAAAAACTATTACTTGTGTTGGAAGGTTGACACTCAACAAAGCATTTCTCCAACATTATGAACCTCACATGCATCAAAAAATTACACATTTATTAGTGATATAAATGAAAATAAGAACTTCATATTAAAATAGATAATAAAAAGAAGAAGAAAAAAATAAACAAAAACTAACCAGGGGGTTTACGATCCCCTACCGACTACTAATTGCTCCAAGTATCTCGACATCCGCCATCTGCACTTAAACTTAAATACACAAAAGGCCTTGGTTTGTTTACAACAAGGCAAGTCACGACATAAAACCAATAAAAAGATTTGACAGCTAAAGAGTTTGTTATATTATTACAACTACACAAGACTAACCATGTAAAAATTTCAAGGCATGACAACGCACCCAAAAAGTTCCAAGTCATGGCAACCACAACCACATAAAAATATGTCTTGAGCTTAAATTAAAGCAGGAAGAGAAAAAAGTAGAGAAATTCAAAAAAGGTCTAAAACCTACAAACATCAATCCTACAAACATCAATCATACTTCAATCGCCCATCAAGCCAAGCTATACACCCTCCTTCAAGCCAAGCATTCAAAGTTTCATTACCATCTTGTGGACCATCATAAACAACAGCATCGGGAACCATTACTTCATCAATATACACTCTTCTCTCTCCACCAACCAGAATTCTACTATGACAAATTTTTACACTTACATCAATAGACCCTTTAGCAACTTCTGTACCAAACTTATCTAGTAATGTGACTCTAGGCTGTTCAAGCGACCCAAAAGCAGGAGTCAAGTTTTGAGGGGTTGTTGGAGAATGGTGTTGAGCGGAACTAGAACCAATTTCAGTTCTAGGTGTAGCCACACCCATATGTGGTTCGGCATTGGCTGTCACGTTATTACCTGCCGTAGTATTGCCTAGTTGTTGTTGAAGGAGAACCTGTGCGGGTATAGATGATGACATGATAATTTTAAAGTGTGGATTACATATTACTAACTCTAACCATTAACCGTAATTGCCAAGAAAAAACTGACCTTGAGCATTGATTTGACCTCAGACATGTCTGTCTCGACCTTTGATTTAAATGTAGCCACATCGGCCTCAACCTTTGCAACTGATGTAGTAGCCATTTGGTTGAGTAAAGTGTTTGCGACAGCAGCATGTTGTAGCTGCTTCCTAGTGATATTAGAACCAACTCCATGAACACAGTTCTTCTTATCCTTGCCAAGTACTTCAGCCAATGCATCGGAGTCGATGTCTCCCGTGTCAGTCTCTCCAGATGCTAATCTTCTTTCTTTAACTGCTTTCACTTGATCCTGCATTTATTTGTTTTTTTTTAAAAGAGCAATCAAATAGCCCAAAATATACCCGGTAGCAATCAAAAACTGAAGTTATCAAATAGATAGCAGTAAAACTTCTACTCACATATTTTTCCCAAGCACTTTCCAAAACTGTTCCATCACTGCGTTCACGGCCCTTAAGCTAATCATCAACTTGAGTTATTTTTGCTTGAGGGTTTTGTTGTTGCTACAGGCAAATAATCATTGCTTAGTAATAGTGGTTCAAAAAGGACAACAATAGTATTCATATCTATATACATAATCAAAAGGCTTAATAATTTAGAAAATGATACGTACCAGATCGTTATGCCTTTGGGAGAAGGTTCTCCTACCATTAGTACTACCAATAGTATTCATGGCCCTATTTGCCGCATTTTTCGCATTCCTTTCTTTTACTTTAGTTTGAAGCTCATAGTCGACAAAATCTACCCAAAGAGCTGGATTAATAGCAGGTGGGCAGTTTGCCTTAGTTGCTTCAATGTTTTCAGCTTTCTCCAAAAACTTTGACCTATACGTCGCTTTCTGTGTCCTAAGTTTTTAAGAATAATTTGTCTCGACCAACGGACGAGCTTCAAAGTTTTCGACATTAAATTCGAATTCCTCCTATCATGAGTACAGTTGATAAGAAATAATATATTAAGACAAAGCTGAATGGTAAAGTTGATTATTTAATTAACACATTAAATAAATAAATAAAAATAATTACCGTCAAGGCTTTCCAAATTGCATCCTTAAAGCCATCATCCACTAGTCTCCAATCCTTGGTGTTGATAGGGATATTAAGCCTCACTTCATTCCCTATTACAGTTTTGAACTTGCTTGCATTTTGTCCAACAATTTGGCCATTAGGCCATAACTCAACAAGCACTTTCCCGGAGGGACCCATTAATTGTGTCTTCTTGGATGACTGAGAAGTGCATTGACCTGTGGGAGAAGAGGCATCTGATGCACTAGGGTGTGCACTTGTACCACCTGATTCCATTATTTAAAAATAGCCTAACAATTTCCAACAACATTTGAAAATAAATTATTAAGGATTTCATAACACTTAAAATATGACATAACCAATTATTCAAAAAGAACAAAAAGAAATAAAAGAATATGCACTATCAAATTAACCATAATATCCAAAATTAATTTTCCAAACTACTAGAAAATCTTAAGATGATCATCAAAAAAGGAAGGCAGACATTTGAACATGTTTTTAAAATTATTGCACACTACAATCAACGACGTGGTTCTAACAGTGATCTCAAATGAGGTTGCTCTGCAAGAGTAGATTGGAAGTCTTCTAGTTCTGGTGCTTCTAGCTTGTCCACTTCGCTAGTCATTTGCCTTGGTGAATGTATGACCACCCACCAATCAGGATATTTCAAATCCCTTGAATAGAACACTTGATGGGCTTCTTTGGCACAAATGGCCGACTCATCTAACATTTTGTCGGAACTCTTGAGCCGATTAAAATTTACCACCACCAAGTTAGAGTCTGGGCATAGCTTACATCCATTGGTCTTATCTTCCACCCTAACCCAGTCACAATAAAACACCACTTCCTTGAAATTTGTATAATTCACCTCTAGTATCTGTTTGATGACTCCATACCACCTAGCAGACACATCGATAGGATTTTTATCTTTCCTACCTGATGTAAATATAGTAATTCCACTCATGCAAACACCACAGTCTTGCGTAAGAACGGTTTCATCATGAGACTTAGTAAAAAATACATAACCATTGATGTGATACTTTCGAAAAGTTTTAGCTTTGAACAAGGGCCCTCTAGCAAAGAACCACAATTCAGATGAAGTGTCGCCATTCTCCAACAACTACAGAGAGAACATACCACAATTCAAAAAGTGAAAATAACATAAAAGCATAACTTACTATCCTAATTAACAAAGACCTTATTATATAACCAGTCGATAAAATCTGTTTGTATCTATTACTGCCTTTTTGCTATTCCTTTTCTGCTACCTCGGGAACTAGATTGCAAAGACTCACGATACTCACTACAATTTATTCAAAGAAGTTAGTATATATGTGTGAATTTATTAATAGGGAAGTAAACATTCATGCCAAAAACTAACACCTGTAGTGATCATCAAGTCCATCGACTTCCAAACGGAAAAGTAGCCATCTACGGATTTGTACAAATTGCTCCTTCGACAAAATCACATCTTTACCTTCAAGCATAGAACCCTCATCGTTATATTCATTTTCATCTAGAAACACTTGACCAGTGGTTTTGTGATTCTTGGGCTGTGAATTTGGAATGTACTCCATTGCATACCTAACAGACTCTAAGACAAGATACGACTCTGCAATCGATCTTTCAACAAATCGTTTGTTACCGGATATATCTTTGCACTCCTTCATTGACCTAATTAAGTGATAAACCCATGAATGCATTAATTAATTTAATTTAAAAGCAAGGAAAAAAAATTGGGATTGAAAGAAGAATTATTTACCTCTCAAACGGATACATCCAACGATCTCGAGCTGGTCCACACATCAATGCCTCATCAGCTAGATGCACAACAAGGTGAATGCTAATATCAAAAAATGATGGTAGAAAGTACTTTTCCAACACGCACAACGCCTCTGCAACCATGTACTTTGCATCTTGGATTTCTTTCCGAATTACAACTTTCGAACACAAAAGGTTAAAAAATAAGCTTATCTGATGAAGAGCTTTCCGCAAAGCAGGATGAGTTGGAAAAGCATGTTGAAGTAGCACGGGCAAAAGATATTGCATAATCACATGATAGTCGTGTGACTTCATTACAAGCAAACCGGGTGGATCAAGACTGACAATGTTACTCAAATTAGATGAAAAACCTGAAGGGAGCCTCAAAGTTTTCAAAGTTTTAAGGAAATCCATCTTCTCTGCCTTATCTAGGAAGAACGGTGCTGTAGGTTTAACTTGTTTCCCACTTGCAGGGTCAGTTTGCATCCACTGATCCCGGTGTATGCCAAGTTCCCTCATATCCTCTCGTGCCTGGACTGTATCTTTCGATTTGTCTTTCTTATTAAGGATCGTGTCTAGTATGTGCTCTGCAACATTCTTTTCAATGTGCATCACATCAATAACATGACGAACTTTGTGATAGATCTAGTAAACAAGGAAAAACAATATGGACTTTCTATACCATGCCGATGTAACTTCATTACCTTCATTGTCGTCAACCACAATTTGACCACCTCTCTTTCGCTTCTGACCAGGTTTATACATAACTCAATGTTTGCAAAAGTACATCGCCATTTAATCGTTGAGGAGGAGTTATACGCTCTTCTTTCTTGCTACCCACTAGTCCCAAGTACTTGCCGTTCCTGAACGGGTGATTACCTTTAAGGAATATACGGTAATCTAAGTATACATTTTTCCTACTAGACTTCAAATATATGGAAGAAGTATTGTCACCACAAACAGGACAAGCTTTGTAACCATGTGTTACGCAGCCCGCTGAGTTTCCATATGCAGGCAAATCATGGATACCCCACATTAGCATAGCCTTCAAAGTGAAGTTTTCTCTTTTGTTCATGTCATAAGCCGGCACTCCTTTCCACAACTCTTTCAACTCATCGTACAATGGTTCAAGAAAAACATCGATGTCTCCTTTTGGTGCCTTTGGACCGGGTATAAGTAAAGACAACATCTGAAACTCTGCTTTCATGCACATAGAAGGGGGGAGATTGTAAGGCATAGTGATAACAGGCCAACAACTATAACTAGTAGACCAATGCCACGCTGGATTAAACCCATCGGTTGCAATTGCAAGCCAAACATTGCGCTGCTCATTAGCAAAGTTTGGCCACTTTTCTTTACAAATTTTCCACTGACCTGAATCAATTGGATGACGCATATAAGCCGCAGAAGTCTCTGCTCGTGCATGCCATGTCATCTCATGCGCTATCCACGGTATAGTATACAACCGCTTGAGTCTTGGAATTAAAGGAAAATGTCTCAATTACCTTGTTAGGCTCCTTGGAATTCTTCTTCCCTTTACTCCCTCCTTAACTTTAAACCTTGGTGCTTGGCACTTGGGACATTCTGTCAAATCTTTGTTCGTCTTCCAATATAAGATACAATTGTTCTCACATGCATGAATGCACGTAGCCTTCATTCCTAAGTCTTTCAACATCTCCTTCATTACCGGATACTTCTAAGGGACGGTGTTACCTTTAGGCAACCATCGCCTCAACAAGGATAAGAGTCTTGTCATACCGGGTTCGGACCAACCAAATTCCTTTTTTACGTTATGAAGTTCTACAAGTGCTGAGAGAGTTGTCTCAGGACCCTCACATGTAGGATACAATTTTTCAGTTTCTTTTTTCTTATAATCATAATACCTCTTTCCTAAGTCTGGTTCAGGAACATAAGGTTCATCAAATTCAATTCCCAAACTACCATCACATGTCACCGCATCACCGTGTAATCCAAAAGCAGAGTCGACAAAGTTTCCCATCCCAATCCCGACATCCCCAATGGTTTCTTCCTCAGTGTCCCCCATCTCAAACCCATCATCAACCGAGGTTTTTTCCCCAATATTTGCAACCAATGAAGGATGAACAGTAGCGTTAGATAAGTCCTCACCGTGTAAAGTCCATACACGATAGGACTTCTCTATACCTTTTGAGATTAAATGGTATCCAACCTCTTTATAAGTCAACCAATACCTATTCTGGCACTTCTTGCACGAACAAGGACACTTCTTCCCGCCCAACTTCCACAATGCAAATTTAAGAAAAACCGCAACTCCCAATGAATAGACTACGCCGCCTCTTTCGTTTTCACTCATCCATTCTTTGTCTATTGGTTCTGACATTCTATACTATATTTACAAACCAAGGAAAATAATAGTCAACATAAATACCAATTAGCTAGTTTTCCAACTATGTATAAACAAAAAACAAGAAAGAAGCGGCATCATAAATATAAATAATATACACTTTACATGCGTAAAATAAAAAACTAAATAAAAACAAGTAAATAAATCCATCCAATCCTAAATTAGACATGTTTATTATAGAACTAAGGAATAATACTCTTCAAAGAAATATACATGGTCCCCTTCACCAAGTAAATATTTTTTCAGTTGAAAAGATAAGATTCAAATGCAGGTAACATTGTTTTCAATCCATATGGGCAAAGAATAGTTAGAACACTAAAATTTGTAGGTGTATAGCTCGTCGCTTAATGCAACATATAATTTCCACCATATCTACAACTCAAAACTAACAAATACAATGAATATATATCATGCGCCCATATTTTCAGAATGAAAGAGCCACTAGGAAATTGTATTTGTGAGTACAGATGCTACTTTAGCACTACCTATTGATTTGCTTTATTCTAGTGCAAGGCAACTAATGCAATTAAATATGCACAGACCTAAAAGAAAAGGTCTAGCCTAGTTATATTCTTATATCCTCAACAACTAATTATCACATTTCAAGTAGTATGTAATCCAGGAGCTATGTACATAACCTACAAGGAAGCAAACTTTTATAACCACATCTATTAAACCAATAAAGATTAATATTTTACCTCAAAATTAGACTTAGCTGCAACAAGTGAAACTTTTGAGAAAAATCACAACCCTTCAAAAGGAAACATATCAAGTATGAGAAAAAACAGATACACAATGGATAAGTGTCATACACCAACATTTTTAGAAAATTGTATCCACGACTCCACTAACACATCTATCTTTCTCAATGAATAAAAAATAATAATTACGAATCACTAACTAAAAGAAATTCTATCTTACGGTTGTTTCTCTAAGCCAACTCATTTAGTATGCACTACTCCCACTTACAAATCACGCATAAACAACAAATTGAGGGTGCTATGAATAGATTAACATACAATCAATCAGTATTTTCCAAATGAATTCTCAATCAAATCATGCATACATTCGACTAATCTGAGCAACAATCAACAGTTAACTTAACAGTATTCTCTAAACATGAAGTCTGTTGAGTATTTCAGTATTAATTTCTATTTAATACTGAAATTAGCTCGAAACACTAACAAGGATCTCTATTAGAAAAATAAAAACAAAGATTTCATTATAGTTTATCATTAGTGCAAAAATATGTTTATAAACAACCAAGAGGAGAGAGAGAAAGAGAGAGTCAGCAAAAAAGTAACATTTTTTAATCGAGAATCTGTGAAGAGATTGACTTGGTTCGTCGAGAATGAGAAATTGGAGAAGATGCGAATAGAAGCTAGGGTTCTTCAAAGAGAGAGAGAGAGTTTTTTTTTTTTTTTTTTGTTTCTGGCCATACAAAAAAAGAGGCTAGATTAGAATTTCTTTCTAAGTGTTAGCCGAAAAAAATAAGAAAAAAGAAGGGGGAAATGTGACCGCGTTACCAAATTTGCCCACTTGTGATATTTTTTTTATTTTTCAATTTATTATGCATATTTGTTTCCTTTTCTAATGGATATAAATGTTAGCATATCCCAAAATAACCGTGAAAACATTATTAAATATTAATTCAAGATTTTAAGTAACGCTTGTTGTAGTAACGGATATAACTGTTACTGCTTACTGCATCAGTAACAGTTATATCCGTTACTTATTGAAAATTTGCACTGTTACAAAATAGCTATTATGGTGTAGTGAACTAACAACCAATGTACCTAGGAAGCATAAAACTATTGAAAATCGATTATACTGGACAAAGTTGTTAGAGTGTTACCATGTAAGAAAGAATATAGGCTCTTTCTAAAGAAAAAATAAATAAAAAAAGTAAGAGTAAAGTTTAGTGATCCTTCTATACTTTAGAGCTTCAAATTCATCATCATCTAATGATTGGTAATATTCACAACTTACAATAAACTATAACCAAGAATCCTACAACTGCAGAAGTTAATAGAGTCGTTGATACTTGGACGATTAAATTATTGATTTATAAAAACGGTGGAAGGAACTAACCCAAAGACAGTCATAACAACATGTAAAAATATAAATAAACCGAGACAATAAATATTTCAGCTACGACTCACTTTCAATTTATTCTCCTCCAAGTATTCCCCAACTTCTTCTCTGAGATGCAACCTGATCTCAGTTCCACATCCTAGTGGTTCGTTCCATGAATCTTCAGAGATAGCAAATGATCCATCAGCTATAAAGGTCCAAAAAAGATAACATAATCGTTAACATTGATACAAAACCACAAAAGAAGTTGAGACAAACTTCACAAAAACTTAAACGAAGAGAAAGTCCTATTGTTTGTGTCGTAGATGTGGTGAAATCATAGCTAAGATGAAAGAAGCAAGCTTAATGGAAAAGGATATTAGTTTAAGGGTGTCACTTAAACGAAGAGAAAGTCATATTGTTTGTGTCTTAGGATTAGAGAAGTTCACCACATTTCAAGGCACTAGATCTCTTCAAATGGCCAAGGACATTTGGTACCAAAAGCAATAAACTTATACGATATCAAATGTCGAGTAGGACATTTGATAGCAGTAAACTACTTGTATGAATTTTTTAACCACCTAAAGCCAAATCAGGTGCTTAGCAGAAGCAAAGAGGAACTTCATAATATCTGATATTATCTAAAAAGGAAAAAAAAAAATCAACAACAAATTATATTCAAAAATATTTTAACGCCAAAATAAAAATAATAAATTGGATTGAAAAAGAAATAAATAGAACATAGTTTCTCAAAAAAGTGAGATTCAGAGAGGAAATGACCTTACTAAACATAACGTTCTCTTGCTGAAAATCAACTAAACCATCTAAGAACACCTTGCATTAAAAAGTCTCTTTTCTCTTAGAAAGTTCTACCGGCAAGTCGAGACATTCAAAGCATCCTTCATTGTTTACATTCCATGTAGTTTACCGTTTAAGTTCCATGAATTACCATACTATCTGTGGAAGAAAATGAAAACAAAGAACCTATTCCACTATTAGGAAAACATATTAGACATCCAATGCAAAGTGTTTATATATGTAGGAATGTAAAAAATTAATAGAGTTTAGTATCCCCTGTTTTAGGACCTATTTTGTAGTCATGATGAAATCTAAACTGTTCACCATTGTAAATAATGTTGCACTGTTAGTGTACGCATGAAAAGAATGATACACATTGCCTTTGTCTAATAAAAAAAGTAATTAAAGCTCTAAAGGTGACCAATACATTCTTTTCTAATAATCTGAAATAATCTCTGCATATAATTTGAACTTTAGCTAGAGAGAGGGTGACGTGTCCACATAATAGAGAAAACCCTTAATGAAGAAGAATTTTTTTTTTTTTTGTTTTAACCAAGGGTGTGTTGTTGTTTTATTTGGGTTACCCTAAATCCGATTCCTTCAACAGTTTATGTAATAAAAATTGCATGTTGGCAACATCATTTTCAGTGAGATTCCAAATAAGACTCATTTAATGTGTTGTTTTTTGATTCATTCTTGCACTTTTACCTAGGCTGTATACATTACAATCAAATGTCTTTGCTATGAAGTTCTCATGACTAACCTAATACATATTGTAGTGGAAATCCATAGTGTTTTTCCCTTATATGCTGGTTTTGCATACCTATGGTCCCTTTGAAGGATGCAAGGCATATAACTTTGTAGTCTAAACATGGTGTTTGACTATTGCAGTTTATAATATTTGCCAACGAACGGATTGACATCATCTTGTATTTGAGATTGGAGGATCACCATAGCTACTTAGACTGACCAACGCACATCAAAAGGAAAAGGACAGACTAAAAACTTTAACTTAAGCCCAAAGAAACACAAAATAAAAATGGAATACATAAACATGAAAATTAAAATAGACTAACATCACATAACACGCATAAATCAATTAAGGGGTAAAAAAGGAACATACCTGATTTGAAAAAAGTTCTTTGGGTAATTTTTTTTTTTCAAATTTTTGGCATATATGAATTATGCTGAATTCTCAGCATCTCTGTGTCATGAGACCTTAGTGCATTCTACATGTAGAAGTTTCAAAATGTAAGACATATAACACACACAAAACAGACGTCCACCAAATAAAATATATATTACCATAAGAAAACATCAACAAAAGAGAAATATATAGAAATTTACAAATTTGCAACCAAGAGAAAGAACAGTTGTGAAATTCCATCAAACCTCCATGTTACAGCAGCAAACGACCGTCTTGTCTTGCGCTTCTTCCTACTATCAAAAGACGATTTCATATTGTTGAAGGAAATACCTAACATAGATTTGAAATATTATATATTTAAGCCTAAACAAATAACTTCTATTGCAGTATAAGTTTATGCATAAAATACATGTTCCTCAATATGAGATTTAAAATTGAAGTGCCAAAACGTAAACGTTGGTGAAGAGAAATCATAATAGAACTCCAAGCACATATTTACTGCTTCGATGAAATCTCGCATTGTAAAATGTTGCTCCCTGATGACCTTGTCTCCCATGGACTTCAGACTCATTACAGACAGAGGGCAAGCATTGTGAATCTAGGGAAGAAAATAAACTGAAATTAGTGAGAGAGCGTAAGAGGAGGGTGGCAGGGTTACATTAATCATACTTTGCTAGAAATCCAAATAGAAATAAGAGCAATGAGCTGGATATTGCATTATCTCAAGGGTTGTTACAAAAGCAAATTTGTTGTTCGACTATTTTCCACTATGAAGCTGAAACGGAGGACGACAATGAATCCCTAGTAGATTGAAACAAACTTGATGACTTTGAGCTGCTTCCAACCCATTTTCTCCTTTCTTCTACACTTGCTCATTGTGAAAGAAAAAAAAATCAATTTAATAGAATCAATTTTCAAATCAAAGAGAGAAAAAGAGTTGTCCATCATGTTTTCAAATTTAAATCAGTAATTTAAATAGAAAAATGTTAGAATTAAGTTAGGGTTTTCACATACCTAGTTTGTCTTAAGCGCTCTAAGAAATCCCATGTCTCTCTATGAACATGGGGAACCACAACTAAAATCATCTCGAGACTGCAGAGATACATTCAAGGAAAATCTTATCAAGTCGTTGCTCTATGGTTGTTGAATCCATTTATCTTAGATTTGGTCCCTGCAACTCTTAGATACGGTGGAGTCTTAGTTTTTGAGAATGACTGCTACATGCAGACCCTGCAACATTAAAAAAACCCTTAAGACTATTCCTTTTATTTCGAATCAAATAGATATACAGCAAGTTAGCTAAGCTAGATATATAAACATATACAGAGGAATAAAAATGAGAAAGTTAGCTGAGTTACATAGTGAAATCTCTACCATATGCTGCAATGCTGAAGATTTGGTTATTTCTTTTTTATTATTTTATGCTGAAGATTTGGTTATTTAGGACTCTAAGTGCCAATAAAAAGCCAAGAAGTTGATTGTCGAACCTAATGTCAGGTAACATAAGTAAAATTGAACAAACTACAACCCCATAAAACCCATGACAACACGAATTGGTGAAAAGAATAACATGATCGCAATAGCTTAGAGAACATACTACAAAGATAAAGAACTGTGATTTTGAATAGCCATAGAAAACCCCATTTAGGTGATTGTCAACCAAATGCCAAGTTGCCAACTAACACAAATAAAACAAAAACGACATAATAAAGTTTGGCCTATATACAATGGGTAAGAGAATGTAACGCAAAGGTAAAGAATCTACGACCTACAATAGTAATTAATCATCACTCGAAATATTTGTTCTATACATACACTTGCGAATCACTATAACTTGAAACTCAGTGGTAGGTATATACAATAGATTTATGTATATATGAAATAGAAAGATAAATATGAAACTTCAGGGAACTGTCATAGATGTAAATGACGTTGAAAAAATCATAATACGTATCACACATAGTAAAGTTGCAACTGAGCAAAAACAATTATGGTGAGGCTGAAATTATGCACCTTGAAGTAAGTCTCATGGCAAAGAAAGTTTAAGATTAAAAAAGGACGAAACTATACATATATTTCTTAATCGCCATGAGAAAAACTACATTCAAAGAGTCGAGTTCTAAGAAATTGGTGAGTTTCAAGAAAAACTTAAAGCGAAACAATTAATGAATCTAGAGACGCTTTATTATTGGCTTATCGTAGAATGAATTTAGCACAATGTACTAAGAAATAACTGTTGACACACTTCTTCCAAAAACCTTAGTCTCTTCAAGTATTTTACTCACCGGCTCAAAGTCAAACATATTGATTGCAAAATTGTGACCGGTTTAAGCTTCTCCAAACTATGGTGTATTCCAATGTGCTGCAAATCCTCATTTGTTATAACCCTAACCCTTCTTATGCTACCTAATTAGCATAGCATAAAAGTAAAAGAAGATCCGCACTACCTTACGACAAAAAAATTCAAATTACAAATCCTGGAAAGATAGTTCAATTAAGCATCAAACTCACCTTGGTCTTAAATATAAGAAGAAGGGGATTAAACATACCTGAGTCTTCTTGAGTTCAAGCTTTCAGAACACCCAATGAGACAGTAACAACAACATGATCAGCAACCATGGTTGAACCATCCTCAAAATGGAGCTTCACAGGGCTAGGTTCACCACAGTTCTACATATCTGTTGACTGAACATCGTTTTGCCACTTGATTTTGATAACCTTTTTGCCCAACTGGATCAAGCCAATTGGGAATATCAACGCTATGGATTCAATAATACTTGAGTATCCCTTAGCAATGGTAATCACTTTGTGGTAGAGTATATACAAAGGCGTATATATAGAGATAAACACTAAGCGACCACTTACATTGGATTTGAGCGTACAAAAGCCATTGTATGTTGGTCAAAATGATCTGGACCATCCTTTGTTATAATTTTGTTCTGTACTGATCAAGCAATTATGAGTTACCTCAAAGATTGATAAAGCTACTATTTAAAAAATTAAATAAACGAATATATGGTACCTCCAATCGATTAGATTGAAGCAATCTATCAATCGAAGGAACTTCAGCAGCTACTTGTTTTCCCATAGTTGGGTAAGATGAAAGGCCGCTCCACTTTATTTTATTTAAAGGACCTGCAGTGGACATACGTAAGTAGTTATAAATGTATCTTATCTAACTCACCTTAGCTTATCAATCACTCAATCAGTATGCATCTCCCTGACCCACCAAGCGTTGCACGATATAACCCTCTGTTGCAAGAATATATTCTAAGACACCACATTAAGAAATGATCAATAGTGCTCAAAACATTCACCTTTAGTTCAAGTTGGGAAGAATCAGGAAGTATAACAGGTTTAAATGATAAAGAGCGTTGGTAGATTGGTGTAAACAGCATGCACATAAACAAACAGCATGCACAGAACATTTGGATGCACCTATAAAAAACAAAGAAACTTATACATCTTTCTCCAACTATCATTACTCTAAAGTTGGTATGCAAACTGTTGTTGTTCTAAGTTTCTACAACACTATCACCAAGATACACTGTAGGAGACTGGCCTAGTTTATTTCATGGGGTAAACTTTCAAACCAAAGACTTGCTCCAAAAAAAAAAGACCCAACCCTAAGGTTCCTAATCTACTAATTCGTTAATATGTAATGCATAGGCACATTCATGTAAAACTATATAAGTAGTAGTACATCATTAGTCATCTCTAATAAAAAACACACTGTACTTGGCTACATTTAACTAAGAGTCTGAGATAATGTCTTTGTCTCTAATAGCCACCCACACCATTCATTCATCTTCCTCAAGTAATCCTCTTCATAGTATGTACTATCTACATCAACCTCATCTCATCTATAAAGCAAAAGGTTCTTCAAAAAGTGGAGTGTCTTTCGTAATCAGTGTTGTCAAAATCGTACGACTTACGAGTTGAATCGTCCGATTCAAGTCGAGTCGAAGTTCAATAGATCTAAATTGCAGGTTTGAATCGGAGGGTAGTAAAATTGTTGGAAAATCGCGATTCGAACCAGCAAAATCGTTAAAAATCGCACGATTCAACGATCCGATTCAGTGAAAAAGGGAAAAAAGAAAAAAAAAAAAGAAAGAAAGAAGAGAAATTACGTTTTTAAACTTTACTTCCTGTCTTATTCGGTTTTTCTTCTTCTGCGATAATCAGTTCTTACCTTTGAGAGAGAGAGACAGCTGCGGCGCCTTTTGTTTTGGTTTGGAGATTAGGTTTGGTTAAAGAAGGCACGTGACTACTTTATAAAAATGGATGGTTTAAGAACTGGGCGAGTTGTAATAAGTTACCTGATTTGGGCTTCATTCATTTGGGCCCTGTTTTAAATTTTCAGTATGACAATTGCAAATGGCTCATTTAAACTTGGGCCACCTCTATTCATGGACCTCAAAATATTCATTAACTGTCCATATTAATGTAAAATATACAAGAAAAAAAATATATATATATATATATATATATATATATATATATATATATATATATATATATATATATATATATATATATAAAAAACGATTTATATGTTTGTGAATCTTACGATTTGCGACTCGATCTGATTCTCGACTCACCTAAAAATAAAAACGATTCGCTATGCAATTCAAGAGTTGACAACTATGTTCGTAATATCCTCAGTATAACATAGTTCCCCCAGTGTAGAAGTTTCTCTATAATTGTCATTTTCTTTCTTCTGATAAGTTTTTGAACTGTGTTAATTGTATGAGTTTTGGAAGAATGTACCGTAGTCAGCACTACAGACAGTATTAATTCCGCTTGCATTTTTGCAAAAAAAAAAAAAAAAAACAAAAACAAAAAAAAAATAATCTTTTTATTTTTTGGGTACCATGCTTACAATCCCAAACTTCGGTGGAATTGGTGCTATTAACCTATTAGGATCAATATTTATTTATTTACAAATTAGGATCATTACAAGCTAGCTATATATGCATGCAATACATGTACATGCTTCATTGCTTCTTCTCTCTCTTTTTTAACAAATTATTTTTTCTGATCTCTTTAAGATTTTCCTTTATTTATTTTTTTAAGTGCCAAAAAGTTGGAGAGAACCACAGCCCATACACCACTAAGGTGTCATGTGTAGCATTGTAACACCTCGAGATAATTAGGTGTAACATCTTGTATTTTTAGTTAAAATGTTCTAATAACCAGTGTTCTTTGGTTCTTTCGAAGTAAAATAGCTTGGTTTTTTGAAGTTGTTATATTAGACGGGCAAGGGCAAGGAGAAAACACTTTTGGCATAATCAAATGGTGAAGTGAGATTAACAATTAAGAAAATAAAGGATTATCCGTAAGGTTTTCTTAACACTTTGTGCATCTATCATATCTTGCGATAAAAATTATGCCTCCACAAACTCTTCATTCATTCCTCAAAAGCAGTCAATACTTTTTTTTTTTTTTTTTTTTTTTTTTTTTTTTTTTTGAAATCAATCTTCATTCAATGGAGTGGATCTTGAGTTCTATTCATTCATTTTCTTCCAATAGTTGTGTCTCCTCTCCTACTCAAAAACACAGCTAAGAACCTTAAGAACATACACACTATTAAAAATAATGACATGGCCTCAAAACTCTACGATAGCTAAAAAAATTTGGTCACCCTCAAAACTCAGGGATAATGTAATGACTTAGGTAGTGACCCGAAGTTGTGAGAGTATGTTACTTCTCATACAAAGTTCAACCACTAGAGTAACCAGCGAATGGTATATAGACCCCCTCTCAAAACAGGAGCTTCTTTTATAATTTAATTTATTCTTTTGTTGTTAAACATACGTAGAATTTTTTGTATTCTCTACCTTTTCTCTTATAATTTGGCTTTGTATGGAAATACATGATTGACAATGGAGTAATTGCTTCATATATTTGGGGAGCCATGCGCTATAAAGTTAGGATTTGTGAGAGCCCCCCATGTTAAGTCTATACTTTGTTCAAAACAAAATTTGAGCTTAGTTAAAAAATTGAGCACACATAACATAGGAGCAGCATACAATATGTAGAAAACTAACAATGAAAAATGTAGAAAGCTAACAATGATTGGCCATCCTAAGCATAGCGCATGAGTTGCTAAGGTCTTTGTGTAAGCAATTGTTTCTTGCAAAGAAATTAGTGTAAAATGATAAATTTAGACATGCGTTTATTTCACTAAATTTACCCCTAATGACAATCCAATGGCATTGCCACCGGTTAAATTCTAGCATGCTTACATGCTACATACCTGAAGTTTGTGTGACATCCTACACCATTCCAGTCACCCCGTCAAACATGAAGCCAGGATATTTTAGTCTTAGATCGCCCAAATGCATATCTACACAGACAATAAAAAAGGAATCGGGGATGTTAAGTACCTCTATTGGTTTTGGATCAAGAGTCAATAGCACGCGCAATATTTGCAGTATTGGTATTGGAAGTCCCACATTGTTGACTACAATTTTTCAATCTCCCTCTATGCACATTAACTGTTATTCTACAGTAAGACCTGTCAACAATTAGTTGTGAGTTGTGATTATGCCACCTCATATTGTCTCTCTATCACAAATAAGCCTATTATTGACTCACAGAATAAGCATTGCCCTTTTTTTTTTTTAAACCGTGGTCGTTTCACTTCTTTTGTTTAAAACAATCTATTTGTGATATATCTCAACCTGTTACCATGCTAAACCTACGGAAGTAAAATGTATCAGAAAAGTAGACTTGAGGAAAAAGAAAAATAGAAAATTGTAGAACATGGACATGTACAAATGGATTGCGTTACTCGGTTGAAGGAAGAGCACAAAATGGAAATGGTTTCAAAATAACTGCTTTTCCAATCCAAGTCAAAGTTGTCATTGTGCAAAAAAATGCCAACCATATGACCGACAACGTATTTTGAAAATATGGAATGTTGGAATTACGTAATAGCACGGGTTAAGGTAGACCAAAACAGTTTGAAAACAAAGATTAACACATGTAGATAAGATAAGAGAAGTTTTCGAAACTGGAGAAATACATGGGCTTTGTAGAGAGGAAAAAAAAACCATTTATTCTTCCTAAAGGACCTGTTGATATAAATTATATGTCCATCAAATGTTCGCCAATCAAAGAATACATCAACAAACTCCATCTATTGTCCTTTCTTGGTCGCTAGTACATCATTTAACAAATGCGAACAATCAAGAACTAAAAGAAAAAATAAAAAAATGATATAGTGTAGTAACTGATACACTCACTAATTGATTTTTTACTATGCAATGAATGACTAAGAAATTGATTAAGAATTAAGGCACCGCAGAAGATCCATCAACCGATTGACAATAATATAATATGCAATCGCTAAATAATAATTACTTAAACATTGAGAAAGGTGATATAAAATGATATAATAACTGGGTGTCAAAGAAAATAACTGAGTGAAAAGAGAGATATGTAACCTTGTGCTTTTTGGAAGTGGAGATTGTTTGCTCAATCTACAATAGCAGCAAATCATTTGGCTATGGACTCAGTACAAACGTATTCTTTTCTTCCATGCAAATAAAAAATAGAAGACTATCAGAGATGTGTTTTGGGTTGCGTGACTTTAGTAGATGTCAAGTATGGGAATAAAAATAGAATCCATCCCAACCATCGATTTTTGCGATTTAGATGCTCGCCACGTGGTAAGTTAAATCGATTTCAACGAAAACATAATTTACCGGAATTTCAAGTCGAAATAACACAAAACGGTATTTAAGAGCTATCAATGTAGCATGCTTTTTGGAAGTGGAGATTGTATACTAATCACTTCTGACAAAGTCGGTGTTAGTTTTATGACTTTCTTAACCCATAGCTTCATAGCTTTCACTTAAGCAACCAACATTTGTAGAGTACACAACTATTGTTGAGTTTCAACTACACAAATTAAGAGAACCAAAGATATATACAACTCTTAAGATTTCGTCAAACATCCTTTTGAGAATCTTCAAGTCCAACAAATTCAACTAAATTTAACCAAAAAAAAAACAAAATAACACCATGGCAACTGGCCAACCATTCCAGGTATATAGATCGAGGAAGTAAATAATGAGTAAGTGAACCTAGATAAAGTTTCATTAAGCCAAACCTCACTCGAATACCCAAACACACAAATGTATGCCAAAGAAGCAATATAGAAACTTCAATGGGAACAATAGATGTTCAGTATCATTCGGATCCATATTAATAGATTACACATATATACATACATAAACATCAAAGAAATGACAATCAAATTAAACCATAAGGAAGCACCAACGTTTATATAGTCAGAAATAGTAAGCAAATATCAAAGCATTGACAACAGAAAAGTAAAAACATATACAACAGAGCATATTGATTCCTTAATAGAATATGTTAATAAGATGAGAGAATAAACAGACCTACAGAAGCACATATAAAAAAAAAATATCACTAATCATTAGGGGAGGGAGAGAGTGAAAGAAAAGTACCTTTGACATATACAGATCTCGACTTTCTTGTATGGCCCTTAAACTTCTTAGTTCAAAGCTACATAAAACAATCTTGGTTAATACTCAAAATTATAACACCCCGACTAACAGAATATATACACCAAGTGATCACAACCATCTGTTCATAGTTTCTACCAAAGGTTTGAATATAACAAATTTACTTATCAAGTGATGCTGTGAATCTACTTCGTTAAGTACATAGATAAGAAGTTAAGAACATATATTTGAGATAGTATATGTTAAATCTCATCACTCCAAGACAAACCTAACTTCCCTATATGATCACCATATGATCCGTTTATTTGAAGAATGACAGACTTAAAAATTCGGGTAAGAGTATGTATGGCAAGAAATCAAAGAACATACATTACCCACAAAACAAACTAACCAAAAAGAAACATGCAAGACTTAAAGAAATGAAGAACAACATCGAGTTGTTAGTACTTGTGACAAAAAGGAAAAAGAAAAACAAATGAAAATCAAATATAGGAACGTCATATATTAGTCTAATAAACCAAGCAATGAAGCACAAAAGTGTTCAAAGGTGCCGACACAGTAAGAAGTCAAATAAAAATGCAAAATGAACATACAATAAAGAAATTTATCACAAATATGACTCTAAGTGTACCTGAGAACTATTCTCAAATGGTTGGTCTTGAGTACGTAAATGAAGGTCCTATTGTCTGATGATCATGCCTAAGCTGTCGAGTCTTCAAATTAATGCCTTCTCAGGGCATGGGAGAACCTATCATACACATGGACCACCAGAGTCTGAATAAGAACTCTGGGATGGAGCAAGAGCCTATGAGGCCCCCACACAATTGTGACTTCATACGGCTCCTCCATGGCTACAAATGAATCCAAGGACTGGTTCAATATTATCTCGATTAATAAGGATTTCAGATTAATTAGCAACAATAAAAACGATAAAAAACAGACAATTTGCATGGGCTCACGGGAGAATTTATTCAGGATGCTCTACTACTTGAGTATCCCCTATATTCTCGATGAAGATTACTCCTTCAGAGAGCAGAGAAGGATGATTATCTTTACCTAACTCATAATAGAAATACTTAAAGAAACTCCTTGTATGTTTGGTACGCGAAATACTTATGGAATAATTTAAACAAAAAAAATATATAAGATCAAATATGTTGAAACCAAGAAATCTGTCAGAGGATGGTTTCTTGATTTCAAAACGAGGATAACACTTTAACTCTACCAAATTTCCAATATCTCTATATTTCATAGCTCATATGATAAAAACATGGTGCAGACCACAGAGACAAACCAATTATTTTAGAATTCTTATCTTTGTGGCAAACTGGAACAGACCTAAGGCTAAAGTCAGCAGAGGACTAAAAAATTTACCCTCTATCTAAAATCTTGACATGTTCATGAGGTTAGCAAAAGTTAAATGTCTCTACATACTTAGAAATAAGGATTTTAGACTTGTCATTGGCTTTACCAAGACAAATGATGGTGGTAAAAACAGCCCTTCTTGAGCATTTATAAATATAAGTAAACAATAAGCAGTGTCAGAATGACATCCACAAAATATCAAAAAAACAATACACATAAAATTCATGCACAAACTGAAAATGACACACAAACATAATATCTGACGGCGTTACGTTGACCACGAAGTTCAAGAGGGAGTTTACGATCATTAACAACGTCAATAACAGAATACAAACGATCAGCAAGCTTCTTTTCAAACTCATTAATTTCTCACCTTTGTACGTAATAATTTATTTGTGTTTTAATGACAAAGAAAAATTGAGAGGGTTGAAAGTAGAATTAAAATGACACAAACTAAATTCATAAGTTTCATCTTACAGATAGCAGTACAGAAGGAACCCACCTCTAAATCATTATTATCATTTTTTTCCTGGTTATCTGCTTCTATGCAAGTGTCTGCTAGGAACTTCAGCCCTCCCGAATCTTCATCCTTGCTAGTGTTTAGAGTTTCCCTCATTTGTGAAGAGTGTATTGATTGTATGTCTTTAGAAATATCTTTCTCTTTCTTAAATTCAACCAGTTCGACTTCCCGCTTCGGCATGGTCCGAAATTCACAAACCTTGCATTTCCAATGATGTTTTCTTTGTTACGCCAAACTTGTCCAATCTTTTCAGCCTTTCTTCACTTAAAATATGAAAAAAACCCAAGTTGAAAAAGCATCGCCTCTAGGTAGTCCCCAAACTATATGGTCAACATCTGCGGTTTCCTCGGGCATCTTGTCACCTATCCTTACATAGAAATCAAACCCCAGCTGCTAGTATTGAAAGTTTCACTCGTGTTTCTTTTCCACAGCAATCTCATTATAACGATCACTTATCTCCAAAAAAAATTTGCAAATTCCTTTGAGTTGGGGGAGCTCCTAGGAGGTAGATGCATAGATGAGTTTGGTCCAAGCCGATCTCCTTAGGTGAAACACCAAGAAGACCGTGTAATTTGCTCACGCATATGTTGTCACCATATTCACATGTAATTGCCATAAGTGCTTTATTGAACAAAAGCTCTTGTAATATATTCTCAATCGTTCTAGACTCGTAGCACTTCGAATCGCAAACTTGAGATTTCGGATAACTTCGGTGAGAAGAAATATCCCCTAGCCCACCTCTTGGGATTATATTCAATTAATTCAAAACTCTCATTGCTGCTATCCTCCAAGTCCGACTCAGATTTATTACGCGTGGATGACGGCCGTTTCCAATGCTCTACAAGTCCTTCCCTTTACAGAAATATCTACGGGTTCCCACGTTCCTTTGGTAATAATATTAATCCAATCGCAATCAACTCTAAGAGAACAATCTAAGCTATGTTTAACTCGATAATCTTTTAAAGTGAATTCTCCAAATATGTTCCAAATGCTTGTAAGAATCGGGGAAATTTCTCATCACAAACAACAACTCCCGAATTCCCATTTCTTATATTCATCAAAAATAAGAATGGCTCAAATATAACCTCATTTGCCAAATTATCGTCTAAAGAACTGAAATGAGACCTAAGATCAAGAGGACGCACATTGAGGAAATTCAGCATCTCATCAGTATTCAAAGATTCCCACTAAAGGCTTACCTTCTTCTTCTTGCATTCATTAATAAGACATACAAATTGATCTTTTGTAGAACAAATTCTTTCTTCAGGGTCTTCTATCCTTATTTCACTTTCACTTTCCATCTTATCTTCAGATGGATCATTGGGGTTTTCAACTGCGAGCGCGTAGTTACATACTTGAATAGCTTCATTATACCCTTCTGCATCCTTAGAACGTTGGAAAATCAAATAAGTCTTTTGCTTTTCTTTTTTCTTTTTTTTTTTGGGTCGGTAGGTTTAGGCGGTGTTTGGCAACTAACAAAAAGTCATAAGTTACCAAGCTTAAAAGTCCTTATCTGATTTTTCGCTTAATGCAAAGTATAAGTATGTTTGTCAAAAACACAATTTCTAAAGCAGAAATACGAAATTTAAAAGCCAAGAAGTTAAAAGTTTGTTTGGCATAAACAGTAAAAAAATGCTTCTTAATTAGCAAATATTACAATACCCATAAAAAAATTACAACGGTAGTCTATAAAACATACTCATCCCCCTACAAATACCATCTCTCGCTATCCCCATGTCTCCTTGTACTTCACTCGCACTTGTTGAACTTTGTCCCGCTTCATGACTACTACCCACACCTTGCACAACAATTGATCACATACTATTTTCTTGACAATGAATCATTGTGATATGGTTGCTTATTGATATAGTTAGCATACTAAATAATAGCCTCTGTTGCAATCAATTCGGCAACTTCCCATTCTTTGTCACTTGTATCGGTAGAGGTAGAACTTGTTGAACTCATATCTTTATCCTGTTGAATTTGAAAAAGAAATATAATGTTAATTTCTATTTGTTTGTTTAAATGGAGTAAGTACAAGCATTCTCTACTTTATCTTCTTGTTGATACTACGATAAACCGATGATGCACCAATTTTAGCAATGTGAGAAAAACTGATGATGGAAAGTAACAAAGATGATACACATGACCAAAGAAAAACACTCAACTGCAATCACATGTGATAACTATAAAATAAATAGTTTACCTACGAAATGAACTATTAATTCACAACGTAAGTAAACTAAAACTATCCTTTTACGCTCAATTATCAAATCTTCTACTCTCAATGCGAATTGCACTAAATGGAGTACGAAGTTCGTTCCACTCCTAGTTCCCTAGCATGGATTGTTTTCTAAGTCTAACTAGTCGCTCTTAAGTCAATGAGAGCTTTACTTAAAATATTATACTACGATACTTAATTAAGATGATTACTAGAAATCAACTACAAATGCTATGGAAATACTATTGTTTGACTCTAGATAAAGGAATTAGAGGGGAATTGAATCCACCTCGAATCCAACTTAATGACCTAGTACAGATTGTGGTATCTCGATTCTTACGTTTTCCACGGCAAAATTTCGAAGTCTAATCCCTAGTGTTCATGGCATTTCTACCAAGTACTAACTAGCATGTGAGGTCGCCCACCCATTCTCATGGCCGAAACCACGACCTTCTAGAGTGGAATAGATGCTCAACGTTTCTATACTAAACAACTAAGTTTTCATCAAGGCTTCATCAACCCCTCTAATGGAGGTTTAGCCTTGAATCATCAATCTAACATTTCCCATTAAATCTAAACTAAACGTAATGTAAGAAATTTAGATTTACTTAATTTGAACAATAATGAATCTAATTTAATGGTTTGGAATGAAACAAGAACAAGAATTGAAATTAGATCTAGAATGGAAATGACAAATTGAAATTGACAAACTATCTATTTTATTTATCTAATCAATCAAGAACAATGATTCGAGATTTAATCTAAAACAAGAATTTAAATGGAACTAAAACTTAATTTAATTAATAAAACTAGATCTATAATTCTATATCTTAATTTAGGTCTAACTAGCTACCATTAACAAAGAGCTAAGCTTTTGTTTTTATACATCCAGATCCAAAATTCGTGCATGGGCTTGGAGCCATGGTTTGGGCAGAGAGAATCGGGCCCAAAACCCATTCTTTTCGATCCAAAAGGCCTCTTCAGCTGCAGTTGGCTTCCACAGACTTTTTGTCCATTTCTGCTCCTCTGATTGGGTCAAGGCTTGGACCATTGGAAAGCTCTTTCCGAGCCGGTCGTTTTGACATAAGGTAGGCCTCAATCGATGTCCGAGTCCAAAGATATGGCATTCGGAAGTTCTGGCGGATGTTATTCCTTTATCTCATTAACGTTAGCACATTTCATTACATAATGGACTTTGAAGCCCGAAATGCATAGAAACACGTAATCAGTATTAACTCTTACTTATTATTCACATAATTGGTCTAACAAGATGATTATTAAGGGGTTAAAACTACAGTTTTGGGCTCTTATCAAACCACCCCAAGCGGCAAAGATTTTGCTTGTCCTCAAGCAAAGATGAGAAATTAGAATAAGTGACAAAAATGGAGTTCTAACTACTCTCGTTTTATTTGAGTCGCGATTGCATTGACCATATGCAACAAGGCCTTAAACCACTAGGAATTCCCTAGTGGGACGAGTTATAGCCTCGTGAGAGTTTTCGATGAAGGTACTCACTCACTTCTTCATCTATACTACAACGACTAAGAGAATAAAACTATTGTTTCCTTATTCATGCTCAACTATCTATACATCTCTCTAGCAATTACATAAGAATAACCGTCAAAACCTAAGTTAATATATGCATAATAAACAATCATCTACAATAAACATCTAACAATGAGTAATACTTATGAAATGTAATAGCGGTCCGTTTGAAACTTCGAATAAGCGTCCCCAAGTAGGTCCTCACATAAATGTCAAGACAAAACCCTCTCTGATTTTTCCACTCAAGTTTAGCTACTCGGTGTCGCGGTGGGCACACTTTACCTTACAATCTCAATGACATCAAAGGAAGCGGTCGATCAAACACATCTGCACTTACTATCACACTAACCTATTCCTAATTGAGCTAGAGGTCTTTTTATTAGGTATTCACGAGGATTAGGAGATGGTTTAAGAAGGAAGGAAATGGATATTCTAGAGGACAAGTCCGGAGATAATAGAGTCTTCATATTATGTAACTAGAGAAAACCTTGTTATTTACTTTTGCTTCTACACTTTGTTTCCATCCTTAGCCATATTTTTCTTTTTCTTTTCTTTGGCCTTTGACTCCCTTTTATTCTATTTTTTTGGAGTTTTTTTTTTTTTTTTTTTTTTTTTTTTTTTTTTTTTTTTTTTTTTTATGGAAACTTCTTTTCTTTATTTTTAAGCAACTAACTAATTTTTGTTTACACGGTTTTTCTCTTCTTCTTTCTTCCTCATTCTATTCTCCGGACTTATTCTAAATTGGGTAGGTTGATTTTTTATTTTGTTTTGTTTTTGTAACGAGGGTAAAAGGAATTGTGGTTTATGGAAGGCTAAAAAGAAAGGCTCGGAGGGGCTGACTAGTGGAATATAATTCATAGGTTTGAATTTACTCTATGTCGATCCAAAGAGACCCTAAATTCTCGCTTAGGATATGGTTTAGTGATCAAGCAAGTGGACATGTGATTTCTCTATCCAGATTTTACTTCTCCCTTGTGTCATTTCTCACATTTTAGCTCATATAAAGGCTTTAGGCTATATTCTCACAGGATTTGTAGAATAAGTACTCTAGCCTAGATTTGAAAACTTACTTCTAACAATCATAGATACTTCATGTAATAAATTTATAGATAGATGCAAAGATTATTACCTACATATTAACCTAAGTTTCTAACAATTATTACGATCTGTGACTCATTGAGACTTCTAGATTGTTAAGAGCATGGAGAAAGAAAAACAATACTAATATTCCTAAGTGTATAGCATACTTTTTATTTATATTTTTGATTTTTTTTTTTTTTTTTTTAAAAATTTTAACTAGAAAACAAGTGCACATTATACATATCTCTATCCTAACAGATGTCTTAATTACACGTGTTTCTATCGCCCCAACAAAAAGCATGCTTTGTCCTCAAAGCGTTTAAATAAAGAGGGTAGGAAAAAAATACCATTGAAGCGCGGAAATTGAAACATCCGCAAAACAATGTTAGAGCGTCTAAATATAGGAAATAAAACCCGGCCGCGAACACTATAAGAGTTCCACCCATTATGGGGTTAACAATTAAATTGCTTGGGGACATAAGCGGACACTAACTTAACTAAAACTTACCTGCGCTGACATCAACATCTACGTCATCCTCCTCCTCTTCTATATGAGGTTCTTTAAGATCCCGCCATGCCATAACAACTTGCCGCTTTACGCCGTGTATCATCAACTAATGCTAACCTCTCTAGTGTTATTTGGTCTGATGGGGTGTAAGGAGCAACCAAATGTGGTTGCACTGCCATCCCGCCAAGTCATGGCTCGGAATGATCTTACCACCGATTTGGTGGGTCTCATGATTTCGACCACTTTCCAATCTGTTAATGCGTATCTGAGAATCTGGGTAGGCAAGCGTAAAGGCGGCAAACCAAGGCCGGGCATAAGAAGGTACTTATGCCTCGAGGTATGGGCTCGCTTCGAGGTAGCAACTAAAACTTCGGGGAATGTCATACCCTACGGCGTCCCTAACTAAAGCAAAGAAAACGTCACCGGTATTATTGGCGTAAAAACCTGCCGTTCCCTATAATGTTCATCATGATGAACAACATGGTTGTGCCTACATTCGATGATAGGCTACTTTCCGGCGATGTTATATTGGTCTTGGTCCATGATCTGAAATACCCTCCCCCATAATACTCATGGAAATAGGCATATTCATATAGGTATGAGTTATCATATATATCCCCGCGTGTGCATAGGGTCGGGTAATGGCAATCCCGAAACCAAAGCTATCAAGTGTTTATTGAATTCCATAGTCGCACCATCAATAGTAAGGGAAATTTTTGTTCTCCTTCTTGGGTACAAAAAAAAGTAATATTATTATAGAAGAATTCAGTTAAGCAGGTGAAAAAGAATCGTCATCACTCACCGAAAGATGCGCCATCCTAATTGCCACGATCCGCTTTTAACGATGCTCCATAGGTATAGGTTCCCATCAAGTCTTCAAAAGATGTTCGGGAATCACTATAGGTGGTGTCATCTCAACACTACTTGTAGAATAGCTGCGAAAACTGGAAGAACCTCAAAAATCGAAAATTTACGTGATTCTTGAGATTCGTATAAATGATAGGCGAAGTCTCTTTAATTATCGAAATTACGATGTTTTAAGCAGTCGGTGGCTTACTTGAAGCCGGGCGCTCGGTGATTTTTTGATTTCGATTGTGATGGTCGCGTTATTCTACTTGGGCTGCGTATTTCAAAGGATTTTTCGATTCTACCGATAATAATAGAAGTCGCTTGAAGCTCTAGAAGCTGGCCTAAATGGAAAAAGTGAGTTTCTAAGAAAAACAAGAAAAAGGTTGGAGTGAAAAGTGAAAGATGATTGTGGTGTGTAGTGTGGGTTGTGAGTGTAGTATAATGGAAGTTTAAATAGGTTCGGGTTTCCAAGCGAATCGGCAAATTGCCAAATTGTTTTAAAACAATTTTGAAATAGAAAAGCTACTTAGAAACCAGAACCGGAAACTAACCATTGTTTTGATTTCCTAACAACCACGGTATCTTTTTACTTGGTTTAGAACAAAGAATCTAAACTCTCCTACATATCATGCTACCACTACAAAAATCATAGGTATGCCGGTATCGCCCATTTTCAACTTTACTTCCAAGACAACTACTATCAAAGTCGATAAAAATAAATTATATTAAAATAATATGAAATCCAAGCAATCTAAAACAAACAACTTAATACTCAAATCTAACTACTGAAATAAAATTCCACTAAGAAAACAATAAAACAATGTAATTAAAGGACACAACTGATGGTGAACACCTAGGCGTGAAGAAGATGGTCCCCGAGATGGAGCTCTCTGTGGTGACGAATGGCTTGAGCCATCCGCCTCCGCGGGCGACGACGGCTCATGCCTCTCTGAACTTCGGTGAGACGGACTCATCCACGAGTGGCATCGTCATAGCATCTCTATCCCTCAACAAAAGCTGCCGTACTTCCATCTCAGTCTTGAGTACGGCATATTGGGCTTGGTGATTATTGTGGATAACCTCCATGTTAGACAAGATATCGTCCCCGCCCTTCTGAGCAGCATTTCAACTATCGTCGAAGGTTCGCTAGGTTTGCTTATTCCGAATAATTTGTCTATGTCAATATCTTCCACCGGATATGATAAGCTGCATCGCAACCAGTTTCGCGACATTATCAATCGTTCTAAATTAGAAGTATGACTATCAAAAATTATCCTCAACCAACCATGTCATATCTTCCCCTACATTATCCGACTCAACTTCGGCTTCTCTGCAGGAAACGGCCAAGTCTTTTTTAATGCATTCCTTATAAATACTTGGATTAGAAGGCAATTTGATCTTAATAGGAGCAGATCTAGCGACGGCTCTAAATGAGAGCATAATCTTAGTGATCAATCTGGGAAGAGGCGGGGCTCTTTCCCCACTCCTCTAATCACATTCAAAATTAAATCAAGGATGCATAAATTATACTCCTTCGTTTGCAAATTCCGTTCGAGAACGCGTCGCGGAATCGAAGTCCGATGTCATTTAACTTTGTCTTTCCCGAGGGCGTTCTTACCAATCCAGCTGACTACAAAATGGTTGATTGGTTCGAGTCGTCTGGCGAACGCAATGAGATATCGTGTTGTATTCACCCCTCTATGACCGGTATCTTTCATCAAAACAGGAACTGCGATATCGGGATTCTGTTTGGTCGTCATATAGGTTGGTTCTGGGGGTGATTCCTAATAGCTCGATCAACAACTGTCCTCGTAACTTCCCTCCGCTCCTCCTGCTATCCTAATGAAAATCCTATTTCCCTCCACTTCTCGTTTCTTATAAAACTGTTTCTACCAAATCATAGTGATAGAAATCCTCTGTCGAATACCACAGTCCGTTCCAATGTCTTAAACATCTCCGTCTGTCATAAAATGGCGCTGAAACTATCGGGGAACAAACGGCGTTTTCCGCCCGAGAATTCTCACGTCGTTAGCGCCATTGAAGTTTGAACCGATTTGGGGTTTGTAGATGGTGGTGGATCACGAGTTTGATGAACTCTAACTAAACCAACAGTGGTTATGGTAGAATACGACGGTGGGTATGAAAACTTGAATTGGTGGATGGTTTAATGGTGGAAGCGGTTGGATTGTGGAAGATTGGTGTTTCACATAAGGTGAGTGTCGATTATTGTGATGTATTCTATTTTTATTATATATATATTTTTTATTTTGGTTGATAGGGTTTGGATTAAAATTTGTGTCAAGCGGCTGGAGAAGAAGAAGATCGCGATTTGGTTTTGGAAAGGCGCTGGATGTGTCTAGGTGAGTAAAGTCGCCCAAGCCCATTCGTATTTTTCGACTTTTTATCGATTTTTAGCGCAATTTCAAACTAGATTTCCGCCGTTATCGGTCCGATTCTTTCGAATGAGATATGGAAATGATCGGGAGAGAATTTCCAATCAATGATCCATACAACACTCGATTCCGACCATGGGTGAATAATGAGAGGGGTGGAAGGACGCCTCGAAGTCATCGTGTGTGGCGTAAGTTATCGCGAACGAATGAACACTAAATTAGATGACGTCAAACCCAATGAACTATACTAATGGACCTAAACAACGCAAAGGAAGGTTCGAGCAATCGGATGCAAGGATGATTGCCCTTTGAAACCCAAATTTTTAAACACAAAATTTGTTTACAAGCGTGGATGGTTTAAAGTCGATTCCCCACGACTTGTTGGATTGCTATGTCTATGATTTTTAAGAATTTTAATTTTAATTTTATTTGTTAAGAAACCACGAAAAACAATAAATACACAATTCACTCCATAGAGGAATATGACTCAAAGATCGAGAAAACATGCGAAAGTGGAAAAGCGTGAATTGTGTGAATCGGACTTAGGATCCGGTACTTACAGCCACACACTCCACAGGAGGGCCGGTTACCTGAATGGTGTACTTATCGGTATATGGAATTGAAAGTAAGTACACCAATGACAAAGGTCGATCCTCATAGACGAGGGTCTGTAAAAGGACTTCCTCCACATCGGGGGGACAAAGTTCGTGAAAATGTTTTAACCGTTGACCATTAACTTGAAAAGGTACTGTTGTCCTTAGATTTACCAAGGTAATTGCCCGTAAAGGGTGACTTGATAACGAGAAAAGGACCGGACCAATGGGTTTTAGTTTCCACTGGGAAAATATGTAGGCGGAGTTGTAAAGCAAAACCTTTTGTCCGACCACAAACTCTTTCGCGAAGATATGCTTATCATGAACCGCGTTTCATGTTGGCTTTATAATCCTTCATGAGATCGTAAGAATCGCCACAGTTCTTCAAGCTCATTTAATTGTAACTGCGTTTGGCCTTGCCTCATCATCAATATTGAAGTTAAGGCTTTTATAGCCCACGAGCACGGTGCTTTCAATTCCAGGGGCAAATGACATGGTTTCCCAAATACAAGTCTAAAGGGGAGACATACCTATAGGAGTTTTGAAAGCGGTTCTATATGCCCATAAGGCATCCGATAGGCTCGACCGGTCTTTCCTATCGGGGTTCTTGTTGTTTCTAAAATCTTTTGATTTCCTATTAGAAACTTCTACTTGTCCGCTAGTTTGTGGATGATAAGGAGTTGCTATTTTGTGTAACTAACTCAGCACTTTTTAACTAGGGATGCAACAACTCAATTTGCAAAATGTTTCCACCATCACTAATGATGGCTTTAGGAATGCCAAACCGACTGTATTCTTTAATAAAAATACAACGGTCTTATGGTCATTGCTCTGGCAAAAATAGGGCCTCTATCCATTTAGACACATAGTCCACGGCAACTAGAATATAAATATAACCGGGGAAACGAGGGAAAAGGCCCATGAAATCAATACCCCAAACATCAAAATTTCTACTATTAAGATTGGATTTAATGGCATCATATTACGCCACGCCTGATTAAGTTATTGTTGGCAAAATACCGTCTTGCAATGCACTTGGGCATCCTTAAAAGGGTAGGCCAATAAAATCCACATTGAAGAAACCTTGTGGATGATAAGGAGTTGCTATTTTGTGTAACTCCGTTCTTTTTAACTAGGGATGCAACAACTCTGTTTTTAAAATGTGTTCCACCATCACTAATGATGGCTTTAGGAATGCCAAACCGATTTAAAATGTATTCTTTAATAAAAAATACAACGGTCTTATGGTCATTGCTACGGCAAGCTAGGGCCTCTATCCATTTAGACACATAGTCCACGCAACTAGAATATAAATATAACCATGGGAAACAGGGAAAGGGCCCATGAAATCAATACCCCAAACATCAAAAATTTCTACTATTAAGATTGGATTTAATGGCATCATATTACGCTTGCCGGATTTGCCCAAGTTGTTGGCAATTACCGCCTTCGCGATGCACTTGGGCATCCTTAAAAGGGTAGGCCAATAAAATCCACATTGAAGAACCTTAGCGCTCTTTTCATTCCACTAAAGTGGCCACCACACTCTTTGTCATGGCAGAGCGATAGAACTTCATTATATTCCCACCGGGAATCAACAACGAATAATCGATCTTCACAATACTTAAAAGGTAGGGCTCATCCCAATAGTATAACTTGACTCACGGCGAAAACTTTACGTTCATTTCTTGACCAATTATAAGGCATAACATCCGCCGCTAAATAATTCTACGATGTCCATACCATGGTGATGAAAAAATAGCATAAAGATGCTCATCGGGGAAAAGAGTCGCATGGACTCGGAATCACTACTATCGTCATTTGTAAGTCTAGATAAGTGGTCGGCAACTACGTTTCGACCCCTCTTTTTTGTCCTTTATTTCTAATGTGAACTCTTTGCGGGAGAAGAATCCATCGGATTAATCTGCTTAGCATCCTTCTTTGCAAGAAGGTACCTAAGGCTGCGTGCATGGTCCGTGTAAACTAAAGTTTTAGAACCAACCAAATAAGGACGAAACTTATCTAAAGCATAAATGACCCTAAAATTCTTTTTTCAGGTTGTTGTAATTCCGTTGAGCGTCGTTTAATGTTTTACTAGCATAATAAATAACATGGACTTATTATCTATTTTACGTCCCAAAGGCGGCACTAAGCTGCATAGTCACTAGCATCACACATGAGTTCAAAAGGTTTTTGACCAATCGGGAGGCTGTATAAATAGGTCGCGATGGTTAGGCTTTAAGGTGTCAAAAGCCTGTTTCACGGTTAAAATTAAAATCAAAGATTGCATCCTTCAAAAGCAAGTTAGTTAAAGGCCTAGCTATTTTCAAAAATCTTTAATGAACCGCCTATAAAACCACAGAGAAAGGCTCTAATCTCCGCGGACAGTCCATGGTTTAGGTAGCCATTATTTATCTTATCTAGTTTGGCTTTATCTACTTGATGCCATCACTAGATACAATATGACCTAATCTTATGCCCTTTTGACCATGAAATGACACTTTTCCCAATTTAAAGCGAGGCTCTTTTCTTCACACCGGTGTCAAAACCTTAAACGCAGGTTAGACAAAGCGATCTGTGAAGGAGTCTCCATAGATAGAAAAATCATCCATGAAAACTTCCATAAAGCTCTACCATGTCACTAAATATATGAAGCATACATTTGGAAGGTACCGGGAGCATTACAAAGGCCAAAAACATTAGTTTATAGGCATATGTTCGAAGGGACATGTGAATGTTATCTTTCTTGGTCATCAATATCAATAATAATCTGAAAATAGCCGAGGTAGCCATCCGGGGAAACAATAAAAGGCATGACCAGCTAGGCGTTCTAGCATCGATCTATAAATGGTAAGGGGAAAGTGATCCTTTCGTGTCATAGCATTTAAGCGTCATAATCAATCTGATTCTCCATTTCATAGGACCTTGGTGACAACATAGTCACCCCTTCCCCGTTCGATACCATGGTAATTCCGATTTCTTAGAACTACATGAATGGGACTTACCCATTATTTATCGGAGATTGGGTATATAATACCGCATCGATGTCGCCAAAACTTCTTCCCTAACCACCTCTTTCATGGCGGGGTTCAAAAGCGCGACGAGGTTAGCGAGAAGTCTTAGCGTTATCCTCGAAATGGATCACGATGAGTGCAAACATTAGAAATTGATGCCCTTAATGTCATAGGGACGACCAATCGCCAGACCGATGTTCCCTAATCACCCTTATTAAATATGTCTCCTCATCCTTAGTTAACGAGAAGATATAATTATCGGGTGACTACCATCGGATCAAGTTGAATATATTTTAACTCGGGGGAAGAGGTTTTAGCACTTAATGGACAGACCGTCCGTTGATGTTTCATAAGTGTCCTTATCTTGCGTAATGAATACTTGCTTAGGTAGCAAGTCTTCATACTCGATATATGGAGCAACCCCATCGGTTCCACAATTGGTATGGATTCGGGATGGTGTTGACCTCTCTAAGTAGGAGTCATTCACAAAATCGAAGTTCGAAAAAAAGGAATTTGTACATATTGTTTTCGGAAACGTGTTGTTAAAATAATCTTGAGTTAAACTCTCGATCATCTTAACCTCCCCATCTATAGACGAATCTGTAAAAGCTGTTTCATCATTTTAAAACATTTACCTCGGCGGAAAAGATGGCCAAAGATAAGGACATCTTTCCATAGCGACAATTTATAAAAGCCGTTGGCGGTTAGTTACCAAGAAGGCGTCAAAGATGATCGGTGCAAGAGTCGTTAAGCGATACAGCGTATCGAGGATAACAAAATCAGCGGGATAGTAGAAATCCGAACCTTAACAAACGTTTTCCACTACACCTTTAGGATACTTAATTGACACCGTAAAGCTAATTGCAACGTTATTTTTGTAGGTTGCATTTCACATGAGACCTATTTGTTTATACAAGTATCACGGGGAGTAAGTTAACACTTCGCCCCAGTCTAATAAAGCTAAATTAGTCGTGTAGGGATCTCTAAGGTGCATTTTCTGATGGGGCGACCGAGTCCTTGTATTTAACAATTCCATTATTTTTCAGGATAAAGTTGGGGCTATTGACGGGTTAAAAGGCGTCTTTGGGTATGTTAATCTTAAGCCTAGTAGTGCACAACTCTTTAAGAAACTTAAGCGTGGTTAGGAAGCTTTTAATAGCCGAGAAAATGAAGGTTTATCGTTAGATTCTTGAAAGCGTTCCTAATTTCCTCAAAGTTAGTATCCACGGTTAGCATGGCTAATTTTTGAGAGACTAGAAATTTTCCAGTTTCGCGCGTAGTTTCCGGATCATTCGCAGCTATTCCAAAGCTAATTTAGAGATGACATCTCCAATATTGATACCTAAACAGTCTTTCAAGATTTGTTCCAAAGCATTACTTTGCTTGGTTTTACTCTCATGAGGTGATCACATATGTTGGTCGAACCTCTTATGGGTAAGCACCGGGTGAACTTTATTCTCCAAAGACTTGCATCTTATTTTTATAATAACTGCATTTTCTTTGAGACCGGACGGAGAACAAGTGTTCTCCATCAACATTGACAATGAACCAAATGGAGATTACCGTGTTCTTGCTAGCATTTGTTCTTTCGACTTGCTATGCCAATGAGATACAAGACCCATGGTGCTATTGGGGTCGATAATATGCATGTCTACACTTATGAGTCTTTGCACGGGCTTATGGGGCAGGCATTTTCCTCAGATTGAGGACCAAGGGACTATAACGCTGCCCTTTGGTAGCCCGTCCATGAACATAGAACCGTTATGTTTTGGATAATGCTAAACATTTTAGGGGAATGGCGCTTTTTTTCCTCGTGAATGACGCCACTTGCAGCTTTCCCTTGCTTTTAGCCAATGGACGTATCTTCTATGACCTTCCCGTGACTTTGATGTCTAGTTTAGCAATTCGAGCCCATACTATGAGGCATAAGTACCTTCTTATGCCTGTTCTAATTTCAATGATTATGCTATGTTTCTTTCCCTCGCTTTTGTACACGCTTTCACGGATTGGATTAAGGTAGACACGGTGCGCACCCACCAATAGTATTATCCGATCTTCCTTCGTAATGACTTGGCATGGGTGGCGGATACAACCTCACCAAAAATGACCCTACACCCCATCAGACCAAGTGGCACTTAATAGGTTAGCAACCATGATGATAAATGGCGAAGCCCGGCAAATTATCATAGCATGGCAGATCGCCAAGGAACCTCACTTCTTTATAGAAGTAGAGGATGACGAAGATGACCTAATAACAACCCGGAGTGGAGGTAAGTTTTAGTTTACGTAAATCCGCTATGTCCCAAGCAATTTAATTATGTTAACCCCATAATGGGTGGAACTCTTATAAAGTTATACGGGCTTTTATTTCCTATATTAGTACGCTCTAACATTGTTTTTTGCGATGTTTCTGCATTTCACGCCAGCTAATAGTATTTTTCTTACCCTTTTTATTTACAATGCTTTGAGGACAAAGCATGCTTCTTTGTTTGGGGCATAGAATCAATGGTAATTAAGACATCCGTTAGATATAGATATATATAATATGCATTTGTTTTCTAGTTAAAATTTCAAAAATTTAAAAATATAAATAAATAAGTTTATGCTATACACTTAGGAATATTGGTATTGTTTTCTTTCCATGCCTTAACAATCTAGAAGTCTCACATAGTTGTTGCATCGGAATAATTGTTAGAAACTTAGGTTAATAATGTAGGTAATAATCTTTGCATCTATCTATAAATATATTACGGAGTATCTATGATTGTTAGCAAGAAGTTTCTCAAATCTAGGCTAGAGTACTTATTCTACAAACTCGGAGAATATAGCCTAAAGCCTTATATGAAAGCAAACATTTGAGAAATGACACGCGGGAGAAGTAAAACCGGATAGAGAAATCACACGCCCACTTTGCTTTGATCACTAAACCATATCCTAAGTGAGAATTTAGGCCCTTTTTGATCGATATAGCCGTAAATTCAAACCTATGAATTATTTTCCGCTAGTCACCACTCTGAGCCTTTTCTTTTAGCCTTCCATACACCACAATTCCTTTACCCCGCTACAAAAACAAAACAAAAATAAAAAAAGAGAATAAATCAACCTACCCAATTTAGAATAAGTCCGGAATAGAATGAGTGAAGAAAGAAGAAGAGAAAAACCTGTGGTAAACAAAAATTGTTACTTGCTTCAAAAATAAAGAAAAAAAAAATTTCCATCCAAAGAAAAGAAAAAAGAAATAAAAAAAAAAAAAAAAAAAAAACTCCAAAAAAATAGAATAAAAAGGAGTCAAAAGCCAAAGAAAAGAAAAAGAAAAAAAAATGGCTAAGATGGAAACAAAGTATAGAAGCAAAAAGAAAATAACAAGGTTTTCTCTAAGTTACATAATACTGAAGACTTCTATTATCTCTCAGACTTGTCCTTTTGAATATCCATTTCCTTCCTTCTTAAACCATCTCCTAATCCCCTCGTAACACCTAATAAAGACCTCTAGCCCAATTAGAATAGGTTAGTGTGATAGTAAGTGGCGATGTGTTTGATTGACCCCGCTTCCTTTGTGTCATTGAGATTGTAAGGTAAAGTGTGCCCACTGCATTAATCGGAGTAAATAAAAACTTGAGTGCAAAAATCGAGTGTTGTTTCTTGACTATTATTGTGAGAACCTACTTAAGACGCTATTCCGAAGTTCTCGTAAAACAAACCCGCTAAACATTTGATAGTACTACTCATTGTATATATGTTTATTGTAGATGATTGATTATTATGCATATATTAACTTAGGGTTTTGACCGGTTATTCTTATATAATTGCTAGAAAGATGTATAGATAGTTGAGCATGAATAAGGAAACAATAGTTTTATTTTCTTAGTCGCTTGTAGAAGATATGAAGTTTGTGAGTACCTTCATCGAAAACTCTCACGAGGCTATAACTCGTCCACTAGGGAATTCCTAGTGGTTTAAGGCCTTGTTGCATATGGTCAATGCAATCGCGACTCAAATAAACGAGAGTAGTTAGAACTCCATTTTTGGTCACTTATTCTAATTTCTCATATTTGCTTGAGGACAAGCAAAATGTCAAGTTGGTGGTTTGATAAGAGCCCAAAACCGTAGTTTTAACCCCTTAATAATCATACTGCTAGACCAATTATGTGAATAATAAGTAAGAGTTAACACCGACATGCGTTTTTATGCATTTCAGCTTCAAAGTCCATTATGTGCAAAATGTACCACTTTAGCGAGATACGTGAGCAAAAAGTCAAGCCATTGAAGAACTTCCTCAAAGTCTTTGGACTCGACCTGAATTGGGCATACCTTATGTCAAAACGACCGCTCGAAAGAGTTTTGTAATGGTCCAAGCCTTGACCCAATCAGAGGAGCAGAACTGGACGAAAAAGTCTGTGGAAGTCAACTGCAGCTGAAGAGGCCTTTTGATCGAAGAATTGGGTTTGGGCCCGATTCTCTCGCCCAAACCCCGGCTCCAAGCCCATGCACGAATTTTGGATCTGAATGTATAAGAACAAAAGCTTAAGTCTTTGTTAATGGTAGATTAATTAGTAGAGAATTAGGGTTCATAGCTTAGAATAGAAAGTAGCCATTAAAATAGCTTCTAGATCTAGATTTAATTGTTTTCTTTAATTAGTTTCAAATCCCTTATTAGATTAAACCTTTGAATCTTGTTCTTCATTTGATTAGATCAATAAAGTAGTATTCTTTATCCATTTCGATTTTGTCAATTCCAATTTTAGATCTCATTTCAATTCATGTCCTTAGTTCAATTTAGTCATTAAATTAGATTTCATTATTGTTTAATTAAATAAATTTCAATGCTTTATATTATGTTTAGTTTTAATATAAATGGAAATGATTATGAATGATTCAAGGCTAAACCTCCATTAGAGGGGGTGTGAAGCCTTGATGAAAGCTTGATTCGACATTCGTAGAAGTCGTCGTAATTTCCATTCCACTCTGAAATGATTAGTTCACCATGAGAACGGGTTTAATTGTTCACATGCTAGTTATAAATTGGTAGAAATGCCATGTATGATTAGGGATTAGGAATAACCAAATTGTTCTCAAGGCGCTTCAATTGGATTACTTATTTATTTCGTTTAGTGGATTAAGTCGAGTTAAGGTGGAATCAATCCCCTCTAACTCCTTATCATGTAATCAACGTAGCATTCCCTTTAGTTGAATCGATAACAATTAGTTGCATCTTGTGGGTAGTTGCATCGTAGTATAATTCCCTTCAGAAAACTCTCATAGACTTAAAAATCCACTAGTTAGATTAGAGAACAAGCATGCTAGAGTACTAGAGTGGAACGAACTCTATCTACTCACCTATATCTCAATTGGTTGAGAGTAAAATAAATCTTTGATAAACAAGATAACATCATTAAGTTTAGTTTACTTCATGCTTTGGATTCAGAGTTCATTTCGTGAGGTAAACTATACATTTACAGCTATCAACTTTATAAGAGAACACAAAGATGGAAGACTAAGCCGAACGAATCACTCTACTCCACTATATCTCATAGATTGAGAGTAGAAATCTTTGATAAATATAGACACATAATCAAGTTTAGTTTACTTACGCTTTGAGTTTTATCGCTCATTTCGTAGGTAAACTATTCAATTTTATGTTTTATCAAATGGCGCCGCTGCCGGGGATCGAACCCGGGTCACCCGCGTGACAGACGGGAATACTCACCACTATAAAAGTGCAACTATTTTGGTGTTTAAGGTTTGTTTTAAACCTTGGTAACCGGGCGGGTTGAAAAGGAAAGAAGTGTGCGCTTTGGGAAGGAAGGAGACGCACGTACGCATGCTCGGGTTTGGGGCCCAAGCCTAATTTGAATTCGAAATTTTCGAGTTTTCGCCAATTTCAAATTGAATTTGCCGCCTCATCGTCCGATTTTGACGAATGAGTTATGGAAATGATCAGTAGAGAATTTCCAATCCAATGATCCATAAACCACTCAATTTCAGCCATGGGTGACGTATAAGAAGGTGGAAAAATGTCTCGGCGCGGTGTGACGTAAGTTACGCTTAACGGTTGAAATCTAAGTTTTAGATTACGCCAACCCAATTGAACTATAAGTAATGGGCCTAAGCAACACAAATGGAAAGTTCGAAAGCAATCCAGATGGAAAGACCGATTGCCTGACTTCAAACAAATTTTTAAACACAAAATTTGTTCTAACGCGTCGTCGCTTTAAAGTCGATTCCCAAGACTTGTTGATTGCTATTTCTATGATTAAGAATTTTATTATTATTATTTATATATATATATATATATTATTTTTTTTTTTAGTTTATTATAAGAAAAACGAAAACAATAAATACATAATTGACCCCATAGAGAACATGACTCAAAAATCGAAAAAACATGCAAAAGTGGAAAACGGAATTATGTTAATCGTGGACTTAGATCCGTACTTACAGCCACACACTCCATGTGGAGGGCCCGTTACCTGAATGGTGCACTTACCACTATATGGAAGTGAAAGGAAGTACACCAATGACAAAGGTCAATCCTCATAGACAGTGGTCCTCGTAAAAGGACTTCCTCTACATCGGGACGTGTTCGTGGAAAATGTTTTAAATCCATTGACCATTAACTTGAAAGGTACTATTGTCATCGGATTTACCAAGGTGATTGCCCCGTAGTGGGGTGACTTCAAGAACCGTAAAAAGGACCGCACTAAACGGGTTTTAGTTTCCCCGAAAATATGTAGACGGTAGTTGTAAAGCAAGACCTTTTGACCGACTCACAAACTCTTTGGCGCTAAGATTTGATTATCATGAACACGCTTCATGTTAGCTTTATAATCCTTCATGAGATCGTAAGAATCGCCACGGATTTTTCAAGCTCATTCAATTGTAACTTCAAGGCTTGACACCTTCCTCATCAATATTGAAGTTAAGGCTTTTATAGCCCACAGAGCACGGTGCTCTAATTCAACAGTAAAATGACATGGTTTCCCAAATACAAGTCTAAAGGAGACATACCTATAGGAGTTTTGAAAGCAGTTCTATACCATAAGGGATCCGATAGACGCTTCACCAATCTTTCCTATCGGGTTTATCAAGTGTTTCTAAAATCTTTTGATTTCCCTATTAGATAACTTCTACTTGTCCGCTAGTTTGTGGATGATAAGGAGTTGCTACTTTGTGTGTAACTCCATACTTTTTCACTAGGGATGCAACAACTCTTTGCAAAATGTGTTCCACCATCACTAATGACGGCTTTAGGAATGCCAAACCCACAGAAAATATATTCTTTAATAAAAATACAACGGTCTTATGGTCATTGCTACGCAAGCTAGGGCCTCTATCCACTTAGACACGAGTCCACGCATAACTAGAATATAAATAAAACAAAGGGGAAACAGGGAAAGGACCCATGAAATCAATGCCCCAAACATCAAAAAAATTTCTACTATCAAGATTGGATTTAATGGCATCATATTACGCTTCATGATTCACCCAAGTTGTTGGTAAATCTAATACACGCCTTACAATGCACTTGGGCATCCTTAAAAAGGGTAGGCCAATAAAATCTACATTGAAGAACTTTAGCGGCTGTTTTCATCCCACTAAAATGGCCACCACACTTTTTTTGTCATGGCAGAACGATAAGACTTCATTATATTCCCACCGGGAATACAACGACGAATAACTGATCCGCACAATACTTAAAAAAGGTATGGCTCGGCCCTAGTAGTATAACTTAACTCCGCCAAGAACTTCTTACGCTCATTTCTTGACCAATTATAAGGCATAACATCGGCCGCTAAATAATTTACAATGTCAAAGATACCATGGTGTTTAAAAATCGCGATACGATGCTTATCGAAAAGAGTCCCAGATGGACTCGTAATCACTTTGATCGCCTTTTTGTGAGTCTAAATAAGTGGTCGGCAACCACGCTTTCGACCCTCTTTGTCCTTTATTTCTAATGTGAACTCTTGCAGGAGAAGGATCCATCGGATTAATCTCGCTAGCATCCTTCTTTGCAAGAAGGTACTTAAGTGGTGCGATGGTCCGTGGTAAACTAAAGTTTTAGAACCAACCAAATAAGGACTAAACTTATCTAAAGCATAAATAAATGCCTAAGAATTCTTTTTTTAGTTGAATAATTTCGCTTGAGCATCGCTTTTAAGGTTTTACTAGCATAATAAATGATGCTGGACTTATTATCTAGTTTTTGTCCCAAGATCAACCAACCGCGATAGTCACTAGCATCACACATGAGTTCGAAAGGTTTGTACCAATCGGAGGTCAGATAATTGGTGCAGAGGTTAGGCGGATTTTAAAGTTTCAAAAGCTTGCGTAGACAGCTAAAATTAAAATCAAAGATTGCATCTTTCAAAAGCAGATTAGTTAAGGGCCTAGCTATTTTCGAAGAAGTCTTTAATAAACCGCCTATAAAACCCTCGCATGGCCTAGAAAGGCTCTAATATCACGGACATACCCATGGTTTAGGTAGGGTCGCTTATCTTATCTAGTTTGGCTTTATCTACTTTTCATCACTAGATACGATGTGACCTAGTACTATGCCCTTTTTCACCATGAAATGACACTTTTCCCAGCTTTTAAAACGAGGCTCTTTCTTCTTCACACCGTCAAAACCTTAGACAGTTAGACAAACAAATTGCGGGAAGGAGTCTCCATAGATAGAAAAATCATCCATGAAAACTTCCATAAAGCATTCTACCATGTCACTAAATATATGAAGCATACACTACCGAAGGTACTGTGAGCATTACAAAGGCCAAAAGGCATTCGCTTATAGGCATACGCCCAAAGGGACATGTGAAGGTAGTCTTTTCTTGGTCATCAATATCAATAATAATCTGAAAATAGCCCGAGTAGCCATCCGTAAAACAATAAAAAGCATGACCAGCTAGGCGCTCGAAAGCATTTGATCTATAAAAGGTAAAGGAAAGTGATCCTTTCGTCATCATAGCATTTAAACGTTTGTAATCAATATAGATCCTCCATTTCATAGGACCTTGTGTGACAACATAGTCACCCTTCCGCTACTTAACCATGGTAACTCTCAATTTCTTAGAACTACATGAATGGGGCTTACCCATTCGCTATAAGAGATTGGGTATATGATACCCGCGATCGAAAAGCGTAAGACTTCTTCCCTAACCACCTCTTTCATGGTAGGTTCAAGCTGCCGCTGAGGTTCGCGAAAGTCTTCGCGTATCCTCCAAATGGATACGATGAGTGCAAACATTAGGGTCAATTCCCTTAATGTCGCTAGGGACCAACCAATCGCAGACCGATGTTCCCTAATCACCCGGATTAAACGCGGTCTCTTCATTCTTAGATAACAGAAAGATATAATTACCGGATGACTACCATCCGATCAAGTTGAATATATTTTAATTTTGGGGAAGAGGTTTAAGACCGGGGTGGAAGGAAAATCAATAGATGTTTCGCCGGGGTCTTCATTTTTTGCATAATGAATACTTGCTTAGGTAGCAAGTCTTCATACTCAATATGTGGAGCAAACCGGGGGTCTACAATTGGTGTGGACTCAAGGATGGTGTTGACTTCCTCTAAGTAGGAGTCATTTACAAAATCTGAAGTTCCAAAAGAAAGGAATTTGTACATATTGTTTTCGTGAAACGAAGTTGTTAAAATAATCTTGAGCTAAGCTCTCATCATGCTAACCTCCCCATCTATAGATCTAATATGGTAATTGTTTCATCATTTTAAAAACATTTACCTCAACCGTAAGATGGCCAAAAGATAAGGACATCTTACCATCGCTGCAATTTATAAGCGCTACTGGCGGTTGCTAAGAAGGGGAACCCTAAGATGATTGGTACAGAGTCGCTAGCTTACTTTCAGATCGAGGATAACAAAATCAGCAGGATAGTAGAAATCCTGAACCTTAACAAGCACATTTTCCACTACACTTTTAGGATACTTAATTGACCTGTCCGCTAATTGCAACGTTATTTTTGTAGGTTGCATTTCCTGTAGACCTATTTGTTTATACAAATAATATGGGAGTAAGTTAACACTCGCCCCCAGGTCTAATAACGCGGTCGTCGTGTGGGAATCTCCTAAGGTGCATTTTACACTAGAATTGTAAAGTTGGGAATTGTTCAGTTGGGAATTGTTCAGTTAGAAAGGCGTCTTTAGGTTTATACAATTCCATTATTTTCTGATAAAGTTGGGAATTGTTCAGTTAGAAAGGCGTCTTTAGGTATGTTGGTCTTAACGCCTAGTAGTGCACAACTCTTTAAGAAACTTAGCGTGATTAGGTAGCTTTTAATAGCTTCGAAAAGGAAGGTTTATCGTTAGATTTTGAAAACGCTCCTAATCTCCTCAAAGTTGGTATCCCCGGTTAGCATGGCTAATTTTTTAGGGAACGGTGGTTTCACTCTATATTTAGCGTATGGCTCGAATTTGATGTGTAACCTTGGCTTTCTGCTTCTTAGGTTGTGGTTTAACCGGTACCTCTACGCTGGTTGGCTCTTCGGCTTCTATTTCGGGTATCTAGTTCGATATCCGGTGTAGGAGTATCATGGGGTAACTATAGGCATAGTTACTTTGTTATCAACCACTCTTCCGAATCCGAGGGTGGTGATGGCATTAGATCACCTACGATTGTAGTTTCCGAAGCTAGTATTATCGCTTACCTCAAAGGTCGTGGTTTGCCGCTTTAGGGTTTGGTATAGCTTGTCCCGAAAAACGCCTTTTGGTTGGGCTTTCTCTTGGGCTAACCGTTGTATGCCCCGATTTATGGATTGTAAGATCCGTTGGTTTGATTGAGTCATTGATTGAAAAAGTTGTTGGGTAACCCGTATAAAGGCCTATAATGATTAGGATGTGATTGTAGTAGTAGTCACAAAGTGGTGCGACCGAACTATCTCACGCTGATTATTTATGGGTGGGTTGTGATAGTTACTATTGTTAACCGAAACGATACCTCTATTGGTATTATAACTATTATAATTACTCGACCTTGTGCTAAACCTTGTCGGTGGTTTAAAACTTTGGTTGTTATAATTATTATAAATTCCCCGACTTTGTCCCCTCGCCCTTGCCTAGGTGGAGCTTCATTATAGTTGTTCGCTTTGCCTAACATTTTGGTTATTAACCCTTGGAGGTGAAACTTGTTGGTTGTTTCGCCAACTAAAGTTGATGTTATCTCCATGGGGCATTAGGAATAGGATAGCTATTAATGGAGCAAACATTGTCTTGCTCTAATTGTTGTTGTTCATAGGTGAGAGGACAATAGATTCGTGGTGCTCATGACTCAAAACAGACATTACATGGGTTGGAGTTAACATTCATGACGGATAGGCTTTTGTTGCACGAAATAGCCTCAACCTTTTAGTTAGAGATTCGATTAAATTTTTAGTTCTAGATCGGGTTTCATCTCAAACATACCGGGGCCTTTAATCATTGAAGAAGAACTAACAGCGGGGGGATATCATCACTACCCCCCAATTGTTATTACGCTTAGTTTGATCTTCTAAAATTTGTAAGCCTCCTCAGGCTCTTTACTTAGGAAACTACCCCCATTCATTATGTCATGGATTTCTTTATGGTGATGTTAAAGTCCTTTGAAAAAGGCACGCATACTAACGTGTCTTTTGCTAGGTTATGGTGTGGACACTCTATAAGCAGATCGGTGAAACGATTCCAAGCCTTCAAAATGATTCATGAGGATTTTGTCGGAAAAATGAATCTTGGAAACCATCTCATCCGTTTTAGGGGGTGGGTAAAAATGTTCCATAAACAAATTGAACAAGTTTAGCCCACGAGTCCATTGAGTTAGGCGCCAAGCGCTTAACTGAAGACGCCTTTATCGGCTAAGGTGAAGGGAAATACCCCTCGCTTTAATTTGTTCCGCACCAACCGTAGGATGATGGAATGTTGTAAGGACTTGTTCAATCCCACGATGTGTTGATAAGGTTTTTCATGGTCTAAACCTTGGAAAATGGGTAACAAATTAAATATGTTTGGGGGAATTCAAAAATCCCCAATCGGTCCGCTAGAACGATGCAAGATTTAGGGCTATCGCCAAGGCTTTGTAAAAGTCGGAGAGAGGAGTCTCTCTTTCTTCAGCCATTATGTCCGGTGTGGTTGGTGGAATAGTAGCTAGAGGTGTAGTGATTGGTATACTTGATAGATTTGTTTTTTGACGCTGACGGTTAATTACGATTGGTGTTTTTCTCCGACCAGACCTTAATCTAATGCAAGTCTAAGTCTAAACACGACAACACTCCAAACAATCTTGATATTTTAGTATAAACCTCTAACTGGAGATGCGAGGTATGGAAGAAAGGAATACCTGATAGCGTCCTTGCTTCGCTTATGAATAGCGTCTTGTTTACGCGTCTTCAGTGTAAATAACAAGTTAGATCACTGAAAAACTTAAAAATCGAAGTTCGAAACAAACTTGTAGAAATCCGGAAAATTTGGCTTAGGGCGCGGGTGCACTCGCTTAGGGCGCGGTCACGCTCCGTGTTCTAGTAACTTAGCGCGGGTCGCGCTTTGTATGGGGGTGGGTCGCGCTCGTGTTCCAGTAACTTAGCGCGGGTCATGCTCGGTATGGGGGCGGGTCGCGCTCGTGTTCCAGGCTATAGGGCGCAGGTGCGCTCCTTATAGGCGCGATCGCGCTCAGTGTAATTTTGTCGCGGAATTTTTCAACGCTGAAACGGATAACCACAGTATGAATCAAACAAGGGTGGGTGGGTTTAATGGGACTTAAAAATGACTTATTCTACTATGAAAACAATGCTAAAGTGCAACTAAGATGGCAGCGGTGCTATTTGATAAAACATAAAATGAATAGTTTACCTACGAAATGAACGATGAACTCAAAACGTAAGTAAACTAAAACTTTCTTATGTGTCTATATTTATCAAAGTTTCTACTCTCAATTCAATCGAAATAAAGTGGAGTAACAAATTCGTTCCACTCCTAGTTCCCTAGCATGGAATGTTTTATAGTCTAATTTGTCGGTCTTAAGTCTAATGAGAGCTTTTTACGGGCGGTGTTATACTACGATACCTATATGAAATTGATTATGTTGAATTTAACTTCGAATGCTATAGAAATATGATTGTTTTTGAATCTAGATAAAGGATTAGAGGGGAATTGAATCCACCTCAAATCCAACTTAATAACCTAGCATAGATTCTTGTATCTCGATTCTTACGCTCTTACAAAGAAGAAATTCGAAGTTCTAATCCCTAGTGTTCATGGCATTTCTACCGAATACTAACTAGCATGTGAGGTCGTCCACCCATTCTCATGGCGAATCACGACCTTCTAGAGTTGAATAGATTCTACAATGCTTCTACACTATACCACTAAGTTTTCATCAAGGCTTCATCAACCCCTCTAATGGAGGTTTTAGCCTTGAGTCATCAAACCATCATTTCCCATTGCATTATAACTACTCATCATATTAAAATTCTAACTTAACTAAATTAACTAACAATGTTTCAATCTACTTAAACTACGAAATGATAATCAACAAGAATTAAAACTAGATCTATAAATTGAGATGACAAAAACCGAAATTGACAAAATAACTATTTTATTTTTCTAATAAATCAAGAACAATGATTCAAAGACTTAATCTAAAACAAGAATTGAAAATGGAACTAAAACTTAATTAATCTACTGAAAACTAGATCTAGAATTATCAATATGGTTTTAGGTCTAACTAGCTACCATTAACAAAGAGCTAAGCTTTTGTTTTTATATGTCTAGATCCAAAAATCATGCATGGGCTTGGAGCCATGTTTTGGGCCAGAGAATCAGGCCCAAAACCCAATTCTTTTAGTCCAAAAGGCCTCTTCAGTTGCAGTTGGATTCAACAGACTTTTCGTCCACTTGTGCTCCTCTGATTGGATCAAGGCTTAGACCATTGGAAAGCTCTTTCCGAGCCGGTCGTTTCGACATAAGGTAGGCCCCATTCCGTGGTCTGAGTCCAAAGATACGGCTTTTAGAAGTTCTACTGACTTGTGTGCTGTTTCAGCCCGCGTCGACTTTTCAGCTTTTGACCAGGCTTTAGAAAGGCTTTGTCTTCTTGAATCTTGGCCTTTAATCACGGAACTCCTTAGTAACCGACCTTAGCTCCTTTATCTCGCTAAAGTGGCACATTTCTGCATATAATGGACTTTGAAACCTGAAATGCATAAAAACACGTAATCAGTGTTAACTCTTAATTATTACTCACATAATTGGTCTAAAAGTATGCCTGTTACAGGGTTAAAACTACAGTTTTGGGCTCTTATCAAATCACCCCCAAACAGCATTTTGGTTGTCCTCAAGCAAAGATGAGAAATTAGAATAAGTGACCAAAAATGGAGTTCTAACTACTCTCAAGCTTTCACTGAGTCGCGATTGAATTGACCATATGCAACAAGGCCTTAAACTACTAGGAATTCCCTAGTGGACGAGTTATAGCCTCGTGAGAGTTTTCCAGTGAAGGTACTCACAAACTTCAACTATACTACAACGACTAAGAAATAAAACTATTGTTTCCTCATTTATGTCCCAACTATCTATATATCTCACTAGCAAATGAATAAGAATAACCAAGTCAAAAACCTAAGCTAATGTATGCATAATAATCAATCATTTATGATACAAATATAAATACTATGAGTAATACTATGAAATGCCTAGCAAGTTCATTTCTGAAAACTCGGAATAGCGTCCTTAAGTAGGTCCTCACATAAATGTCAAGACGAAAACCACTCTGATTTTTTCACTCAAGTTTTCATACTCCATACTCCAAGGTGCAGGGCACACTTTTTACCTTAAAATCTCAATGACAACAAGGAAGCCGAGTCGATCAAACACATCTGCCACTTACTATCACACTAACCTATTCCTAATTGAGCTAGAGGTCTTTATTAGGTGTTGGGGATTAGGAGATGGTTTAAGAAGGAAAGAATTGATATTCAAAGGACAAGTCCGAGATAGTAGAGTGTTCATATTATGTAACTTAGAGAAAACCTTGTTATTTATTTTTGCTTCTACACTTTGTTTCCATCCTTAGCCATATTGTTTTCTTTTTCTTTGGCTTTTAACTCCTTTTATTCTATTTTTTCGGAGTTTTTATTTTATTTCTATTTTTATTTTTTTCTTTTCTTTGGATGGAAACTTCTTTTCTTTATTTTCTGAAGCAATTAACTAACTTTTGTTTTCACCTGTTTTTCTCTTCTTCTTTCTTCCTTATTCTATTCTCAGACTTATTCTAGATTGGGTAGGTTGATTTTATTTTTATTTAATTTTTATTTTGTTTTGTTTTTGTAACAGGGTAAAGGATTTGTGGGTTATGAAAGGCTAAAGAAAGGCTCAGAGGGGCGACTAGCGGAAAATAATTCATAGGTTTGAATTTCTGGCTATATCGATCCAAAGAGGGCCTAAATTCTCGCTTAGGATATGACATAGTGATCAAGCAAGTGGACGTGTGATTTCTCTATCCGGATTTTACTTCTCCCTTATGTCATTTCTCAAATGTTTCGCTCATATAAGGCTTTAGGCTATATTCTCATAGGATTTGTAGAATAAGTACTCTAGCCTAGCTTTCAAAAACTTACTGCTAACAATCAGAGATACTTATGTAATATATTTATAGATAGATGCAAAGATTATTATCTACATATTAACCTAAGTTTCTGACAATTATTCTGATGCAAAAGCTACGTGCGACTTCTAGATTGTTAAGAGCATAGAAAAAGAAAACAATACCAATATTCCTAAGTGTATAGCATAAACTTATTTATTTATGTTTTTGAAAATTTTTAACTTGAAAACAAATGCATATTATACATTTCTATATCCTAACAGATGCCTTAATTACACGTGTTTCTATGCCCCCCAAACAAGAAACATGCTTTGTCCTCAAAGCATTTAAATAAAGAGGGTAGAAAAATACCATGGAAACGCCATGGAAATTCGGGACATCCGCAAAACAAGGTTAGAACATACTAATATAGGAAATAAAATACCGACGCGAACTCTATAAGAGTTCCACCATTTATGGGGTTAAAATATTTAAATTTGCTTGGGACATAAGCGCATAAATAACAAAACTAAAACTTACCTTATCTCCCCGCTTTAAGCATCCTCCTCCTCCTTAAAGAGATGAGGTTCCTTCGCGATCCCCGCCACCATTATAACTTGCCAAGCTTGCCGCCATTTATCATCTACTAATGCTAACCTCAAAGTGTTATTATGTCCGATGGGATGTAATGGGTGACCAAATGAGGTCGCGACCTCGCCATCCCGCCAAGTCATTATTCGCGAATGAGCGAACCACCCAATTGGGGTCTCATGACTTCAACACTTTTCCAATCTGTGAATTTTTCACGTATCACAGTAACAAACTACGCATGATGCGGCTTACTAAAACAGGCATAAGAAGATACTTACGCCTCATGCTTTGGGCTCTCTTAAGACTAGCGACTAAAACTCGGGAATGTCATATCGGCGACGCCCCTCGCCTAAAGCGAGGAAAATGTCACCCGCAAGATCGCTTTGTAGAAATGAACTGCCATTCCTCCAAAATATTCATCGATGAATAACATGGTGGTGCCTACGTTTAGGGAAAAGCTACCAAGGGCAATGCTATATCGCCCCTGGTCCATTACTCGAAATACGCCTCCCCCATAATACTCATGGAAATATGTATAATCATAAAGGTATGCATTATCGGTCATATATGCCCATGTGTGAACAGGATAAGGTATTGGTAATCCTGAAACTAAAGTGACCACATTTTTATTGAATTGATGTGTCGTGTCATCGACTACGACGGAGAATTCTTGTTCTCCATCCTGATTACAATAGAATTTAACGTGGTCGTAGAAATAAGCGGTAAACTGTGGTGAATATGAATCGTCATCACTTACCAGTACATGACGCCATCCTAACTGCAGGATCCTATGTCGGAACCAATGTCCATAGGTCTCGGTGCCCAACACATTTTCGAAAGACTGTTCCGGTATGACTATAGGAGATGTCATCTCAACTACTCTTTGAACAGTTCCAAAAAAAATCCTGGAATGATACTATGAAAATTTGAATTTTCCGCGATTCACGTAAGTCGTGCTGGTTTCGCTTAGGCTGGTCGCTTCGTGGGTTTTTGCAATAACAGTGTTTGGGCACGAGTCGCCCCAGCAGGCGCTGGTCGCTGGTCCGAAAGTAAACTTTCTGAAGTAAACTTTCGAACGCAGCACGTAAGTTCAAACGTAAGTTTGGAGGAAAAGGAAGGAAAAACTTGGAGTGAAAGGTGAGGGATGATAGTGGGGTGTAGTGTGGTTTGTTAGTGTAGAATGAAGGGGGTTTAAATAGGTTCTGTGCTTCTAAAACGAATCGCAAGTTGCCAAATTGTTTAAAGGCAATTTTCGAAATAGAAAGATTCCAAACCCAAAACGGAAACAACCCATCTTCTTGATTTTCTAAAAATCCCGGTATCTTTTATAATCGGATTTAGAATAGTAACTTCTAAACTCTCCTAGATTTCATGCTACCACCACACAAATCATAGATATGCCGATAGCGGCCAAATTCTCAACCTTTCCTCCAAGACAACTTTACCGCAGATGATCATATAACGAATTATGCTCGGTATAAATATTACCACCCCCAAACAAGTCGGGAAGGTGAGATTAATGATAAAAACAAGCAGTACTCGAAATTAACCAATTATATTAAAAATAAAATTTAAATCCAAACAATATAAAACAAACACATTAATATTTAAATTTAACTACTTAATTAAAATCCAACTAATAAAACAATCAAAACCATGAAATAACAGCGAACACAACTGATGGTGAACACCTAGTTATGTGATGAAGATGGACCCTGAGATGGAGATTGACTTGAACCATCTGTCCTTCAGCGACGACACTCATGCCTGTCGGACTCGGCTAAAACAGAGTCCTCCACGGGTGGCATGCGTCGTAGCATCTTTATTCGGAACAAGCGTTGTGCTTCCATCTCCGTCCCCGACATCGCGATAATCGGGCTTGTTGATGCTAGGTGGATAGTCTCCATGTTAGACAAGATATCGTCCTGAACCCCTTCGAGCATTTCAAATCTCGTTTGAAGGTTCGTTTGCTTCTTTCGAACTACAATCTGTCTATCTCGAATATCTTCACAAATACCATAAACGCAACACAAGGCAGTTTGCAACACTTGCATACGTTCTAAATTAGAACTACATTTATCTAATGCATCGTCATCCAGACATGTCATATCCTCCCTTTCATCCTCCGACTCAACCATTTTTTTCTTCGATAACGCCAAGTCTCTTGGATGCAATCCATATAGATACTTGCATTAGAATGCAATTTGATCTTAATAGGAGCAGATCTTGCGACAGCTCTAAAGGAGAGCATGATCTTAGTGATCAATACGGGAAGAGGCGCCAAGCTCTTCCCCACTCCTCGAATCACATTAAACATTAAATCGAGGATGCAGAAATTATACTTATTTGTTTGCAAAATCCAGAGAACGTGCAGACATTGCAGGCCGATATCACTGACTTTGTCTTTCCCGAGGACGTTCCTACCAATCCACTGAGCTACAGCCAGTTGATTGGTTCTCAGGGTTGACTGGCGGACGCAATGAGATGTCGGATTGTATTCACCCTCCACGACAGTATCCTTCATCAAAGCAGGAACTCCAGTATACTGGGATTCCTGAATTGTCGTTACCAGGTTGCTTTCAAGCGTAATTCCTAACAGTTCGGCCAACAACTGTCTCGTTACTTCCCTCCTCGCTCCTCGCTACCATTATGAAAAACTATCCCCTCCAATTCTCGCTTTTATAAAACTGTTCTACCAAATCATAGTGATAGAACTCCTCAATCGAAAATACCACAGTCCGTTCCAATGCCTCCTAATCATCTCCGCGTCAGAAAATGGCGAAAGTCATCGGAAACAAACGCGTGCTCGCAAAATTCTTCGTCGTCAGAGCCATTGAAGTTTCGAGACAACTAATGGTTTTGTAGACCGCGGGGAGGCGAAGTTTGAAGAAAACTACTAAAAACAACGGTGGTGGCGGTGGTTACTTGAATTGGTGGCTGTTTTTCGGAGTTAGGTTGGTGGTGGTAATGGTTTGGAGAAGATTTTAGTTGGATTTGAATTTCTTGGCGTGGGTGTAGTTAGGTTTCCTTTTCTCTCTTTTTTTTTTTTTTTTTTTTTTTTTTTTTTTTGGTGTTTAAGGTTTGTTTTAAACCTTGGTAACCGGCGGGTTGAAAAGGAAAGAAGTGTGCGTTTTGGGAAGGAAGGAGACGCACAGACGTGCGTCCGGTTTGGGCCCAAGCCCAATTTGAATTCCGAAATTTTCCGAATTTTCGCACAATTTCAAATTGAATTTGCCGCTTCGTTACTGGCCCGATTTTGGCGAATGAGTTATGGAAATGATCAGTAGAGAATTTCCAATCCAATGATGCATAAAACACTCAATTTCAGCCATGGGTGACGTATAAGAAGGTGGAAAAATACCTCGAAGTGCGTGTGTAACGTAAGTTACGCGAACGAAGGAAATCTAAGTTTTAGATTACGTCAACCCAATTTAACTACAAGTAATGGGCCTAAGCAACACAAATGGAAAGTTCGAGCAATCCAGATGGAAAGACCGATTGCCCACCCCCAAACAAATTTTTAAACACAAAATTTGTTCTAACGTGGGTCGTTCAAAGTCAGATTCCCAAGACTTGTTGGATTGCTATTTCTATGATTAAGAATTTTTTTATTATTATTTATTATATATATATATTTATATATATATATTTTTTTAGTTTCTTATAAGAAAAACGAAAACAATAAATACTTAATTCACCCCATAGAGGAACATGACTCAAAAACCGAGAAAACATGCAAAAGTGGAAAACGTGAATTTTGTTAACTCGACTTAGGATCCGTACTTTATAGCCACACACTCCATAGGGAGGGCCCGTTACTGAATGGTGCACTTACCACTATATGGAAGTGAAAGGAAGTACACCAATGACAAAGGTCAATCCTCATAGACGAGTCCTGTAAAAGGACTTCCCTCTACATCGTGGGACGTGGTTCGTGAAAAATGTTTTAACCGTTGACCATTAACTTGAAAGGTACCGTTGTCATTGGATTTACCAAGGTGATTGCCCCATAAGGGGTGACTTCAAACTTAAAAGGACCGCACTAACGGGTTTTAGTTTCCCCGAAAATATGTAGACGGGAGTTGTAAAGCAAGACCTTTTGACTGACCACAAACTCTTTGCGCAAGATTTGCTTATCGTGAACACGTTTCATGTTAGCTTTATAATCCTTCGCCAGATCGTAAGAATCGCTACGGATTTCTTCAAGCTCATTCAATTGCAACTTGTGTTTGACACCTGCCTCATCAATATTGAAGTTAAGGCTTTTTATAGCCCACAGAGCACGGTGCTCTATTTTAACGGGCAAATGACATGGTTTCCCAAATACAAGTCTAAAGGGAGACATACCTATAGGAGTTTTGAAAGCAGTTCTATACGCCCATAAGGCATCCGATAGACGCTTCGACCAATCTTTCCTATCAGGGTTTACAGTTGTTTCTAAAAATCTTTTTGATTTCCTATTAGAAACTTCTACTTGTCCGCTAGTTTGTGGATGATAAGGAGTTGCTACTTTGTGTGTAACTCCATACTTTTTCATTAGGGATGCAACAACTCTGTTGCAAAAATGTGTTCCACCATCACTAATGATGGCTTTAGGAATGCCAAACCGACAGAAAATATATTCTTTAATAAAAAAATATAACGGTCTTATGGTCATTGCTACGGCAAGCTAGGGCCTCTATCCATTTAGACACGTACTCCACGGCAACTAGAATATAAATGAAACCGTGGGAAACAGGGAAAGGACCCATGAAATCAATGCCCCAAACGTTAAAAATTTCTACTATCAAGATTGGATTTAATGGCATCATATTACGTTTCGTGATTCGCCCAAGTTGTTGGCAACGAATACACGTCTTGCAAAGCACTTGGACATCCTTAAAAAGGGTAGGCCAATAAAATTCACATTGAAGAACTTTAGCGGCTGTTTTCATCCCACTAAAATGGCCACCACACTCTTTGTTATGGCAGAACGATAGGACTTCATTATATTCCCACTAGGGAATACAACGACGAATAATCTGATCCGCACAATACTTAAAAAGGTATGGCTCATCCCAGTAGTATAACTTAACTCCTGGCCAAGAACTTCTTACGCTCATTTCTTGACCAATTATAAGGCATAACATCGGGCCGCTAAATAATTTACAATGTCAAGATACCATGGTGTTTGAAAAATCGCGATACTGATGCTCATCGTGAAAAGAGTCCGGTATGGACTCAGAATCACTTTGATCGTCGTTTGTGAGTCTAGATAAGTGGTCGGCAACTACGTTTTCGACCCTTCATTTGTCCTTTATTTCTAATGTGAACTCTTGTAGGAGAAGGATCCATCGGATTAATCTCTGCTTAGCATCCTTCTTTGCAAGAAGGTACTTAAGGGCTGCATGGTCCGTGTAAACTAAAGTTTTAGAACCAACCAAATAAGGACGAAACTTATCTAAAGCATAAATGACAATTAAGAATTCTTTTTCGGTAATTGAATAATTCCGTTGAGCATCGTTTAAGGTTTTATTAGCATAATAAATGACAGTGGACTTATTATCTATTTTTTGTCCCAAGACTGCACCAACTGCATAGTCACTAGCATCACACATGAGTTCAAAAGGTTTAGACCAATCGGGAGGCTGTATAATTGGTGCAGAGGTTAGGGCGGCTTGAAAAGTTTCAAAAGCCTGCGTAGAGTTAAAATTAAAATCAAAGATTGCATCTTTCAAAAGCAGATTAGTTAAGGGCCTAGCTATTTTCGAGAAGTCTTTAATAAACCGCCTATAAAAACTTGTATGGCCTAGAAATGCTCTAATATCACAGACAGTCCGTGGTTTAGGTAGGGTCACTATCTTATCTAGTTTGGCTTTATCTACTTCAATGCCATCACTAGATACGATGTGACCTAGTACTATGCCCTTCTTCACTATGAAATGACACTTTTCCCAATTTAAAACGAGGCTCTTTTCTTCACACCGTGTCAAAACCTTAGACAGGTTAGACAAACAGCCTGTGAAGGAGTCTCCATAGATAGAAAAATCATCCATGAAAACTTCCATAAAGCGCTCTACCATGTCACTAAATATATGAAGCATACAATCACCGGAAGGTACTAGAGCATTACAAAGGCCAAAAGGCATTCGCTTTATAGGCATACGCTCCAAAGGGACATGTGAAGGTAGTCTTTTCTTGGTCATCAATATCAATAATAATCTGAAAATAGCCTGAGTAGCCATCCAGAAAACAATAAAAAGCATGACCAGCTAGGCGTTCGAACATTTGATCTATAAAAGGTAAAGTAAAGTGATCCTTTCGTGTCATAGCATTTAAACGTCTGTAATTAATACAGATCCTCCATTTTATAGGACCTTGTGTGACAACATAGTCACCCTTTCCGTTACGAACCATGGTAACTCCCGATTTCTTAGGAACTACATGAATGGGGCTTACCCATTCGCTATCAGAGATTGGGTATATGATACCCGCATCGAGTAAGCGTAAGACTTCTTCCCTAACCACCTCTTTCATGGCAGGGTTCAAGCGACGCTGAGGTTCGCGAGAAGTCTTCGCGTTATCCTCCAAATGGATACGATGAGTGCAAACATTAGGGTCAATTCCCTTAATGTCGGCTAGGGACCAACCAATCGCAGACCGATGTTCCCTAATCACCCGGATTAAACGTGTCTCTTCATTCTTAGATAACAGAGAAGATATAATTACCGGATGACTACCATCCGGATCAAGTTGAATATATTTTAATTCTAGGGGAAGAGGTTTAAGCACTGGGTGGAAGGAAAATCAATAGATGTTTCGTCGGGGTCTTCATTTCGCATAATGAATACTTGCTTTGGTAGCAAGTCTTCATACTCAATATGTGGAGCAACCGAAGGGTCTACAATTGGTGTGGACTCAAGGATGGTGTTGACTTCCTCTAAGTAGGAGTCATTTACAAAATCTGAAGTTCCAAAAGAAAGGAATTTGTACATATTGCTTTCAGGAAACGTGTTGTTAAAATTATCTTGAGCTAAGCTCTCGATCATGCTAACCTCCCCATCTATAGACGAATCTGGTAATTGTTTCATCATTTTAAAAACATTTACCTCAACTGTAAGGTGGCCAAAAGATAAGGACATCTTACCATCGCGGCAATTTATAAGTGCGTTGGCAGTTGCTAAGAAGGGGCACCCTAAGATGATTGGTACAGAGTCGTTAGCGACTTCTGTATCGAGGATAACAAAATCAGTAGGATAGTAGAAATCCTGAACCTTAACAAGCACGTTTTCCGCTACACCCTTAGGATACTTAATTGACCTGTCCGCTAATTGCAACGTTATTTTTGTAGGTTGCATTTCCTGTAGACCTATTTGTTTATACAAATAATATGGGAGTAAGTTAACACTCGCCCCCAGGTCTAATAACGCGGTCGTCGTGTGGGAATCTCCTAAGGTGCATTTTACAGTAGGACGACCAGGGTTCTTGTACTTAACAATTCCATTATTTTCGGATAAAGTTGGGAATTGTTCAGATAGAAAGGCATCTTTAGGTATGTTGGTCTTACGCCTAGTAGTGCACAACTCTTTAAGAAACTTAGCGTGATTAGGTAGCTTTTTAATAGCTTCGAGAAAAGGAAGGTTTATCGTTAGATTTTTGAAAACGTTCCTTATCTTCTCAAAGTTGGTATCCCTGGTTAGCATGGCTAATTTTTTAGGGAACGGTGGTTTCACTCTATATTTAGCGTATGGCTCGACTTGATGTGTAACCTTGGCTTTCTATTTCTTAGGTTGTGGTTTAACTGGTACCTCTACAGTGGTAGGCTATTCAGTTTCTATTTCGGTATCTAGTTCGATATCCGGTGTAGGGAGTACTGATGGGGTAACTATAGGCATAGTTACTTTGTTATCAACCACTCTTCCAGAACGGAGGGTGGTGATGGCATTTAGATCACCTACGATTGTAGTTTCCGTGCTAGTATTACCGTTTACCTCAAAGGCTGTGTTTGCTGTTTTAGTATTTGGTATAGCTTGTCCTCGAAAAACGCCTTTTGGTTGGGCTTTCTCTTGGGCTAACTGTTGTATGCCCTGATTTATGGATTGTAAGATCTGTTGGTTTGATTGAGTCATTGATTGGAAAAGTTGTTGGGTAACCTCAGATAAAGGCGTCTATAATGATCCGGATGTGATTGTGTAGTAGTCACGAGTGGTGCGACCGAACTATCTCACGCTTGATTATTTATGGGTGGGTTGTGATAGTTACTATTGTTAACCGAACGATACCTCTATTGGTATTATAACTATTATAATTACCCTGACCTTGTGCTAAACCTTGTCGTGGTTGCGCTTGGTTGTTATAATTATTATAATTTCCCTGACTTTGTCCCTGTCCTTGCCTAGGTGGAGCTTGATTATAGTTGTTCGCTTGCCTAACATTTTGGTTATTAACCCTTGGAGGTGAAACTTGTTGGTTGTTTCGCCAACTAAAGTCGATGTTGTCTCCATGGGGCATTAGGAATAGGATAGCTATTAATGGAGCAAACATTGTCTTGCTCTAATTGTTATTGTTCATAGGCTTAGAGGACAATAGGATTCAGGGTGCTCATGACTCAAACAGACATTACATGGGTTGGAGTTAACATTCATGACGGGATAGGCTTTTGTTGCACGAAATAGCCTCAACCTTTTAGTTAGAGATTCAATTAAATTTTTTAGTTCTAGATCGGGTTTCATCTCAAACATACCGGCAGTCTTAATCATTGAAGAAGAAGAACTAACAGCCAGCGGGGATATCATCACTACCCCCATTGTTATTACGCTTTAGTTTGATCTTCTAAAAATTTGTAAGCCTCAGAGGCTCCTTTACTTAGGAAACTACCCCAATTCATTATGTCAAGGACTTCTTTATGGTGATGTTGAAGTCCTTTGAAAAAAGCAACGCGTACTAACGTGTCTTTTGCTAGGTTATGGTGTGGACACTCTATAAGCGGATCGGTGAAACGATTCCAAGCCTCGAAAATGATTCATAAGGATTTTGTCGGAAAAAAATGAATCTTGGAAAGCATCTCATCCGTCTTTTAGGGGGGTAAAATGTTTCATAAACAAAATTTGAACAAGTTTAGCCCACGAGTCCATTGCAGAGTTAGCGCTTTGGGCAAAGTTAACCAAGACGCCTTTATCGGCTAAGGTGAAGGGAAATACCCTTAGTTTAATTTGTTCCGTACCAACCGTAGGATAATGGAATGTTGTAAGGACTTGTTCAATCCTACGCATGTGTTGATAAGGTTTTTCATGGTCTAAACCATGGAAAACGGGTAACAAATTAAATATGTTTGGGGAATTCAAAATCCCCAATTTGGTCCGCTAGAACGATGCAAGGTTTAGGGTTATCGCTCAAGGCTTTGTAAAAGTCGGAGAGAGGAGTCTCTCTTTCTTCAGCCATTATGTCCGGTGTGGTTGGTGGAATAGTAGCTAGAGGTGTAGTGATTGGTATACTCGATAGATTTGTTTTTGACGCCGACGTTAATTACGCTCGGTGTTTTTCTCCCACCAGCACCTTAATCTCATGCAAGTCTAAGTCTAAACACGACAACACTCCAAACAATCTTGATATTTTAGTATAAACCTCTAACTGGAGATGCGAGGTATGGAAGAAAGGAATACCTGATAGCGTCCTTGCTTCGCTTATGAATAGCGTATTGTTTACGCGTGTTTAGTGTAAATAACAAGTTAGATCACTGAAAAACTTAAAACCCAAAGTTTGAAACAAACCTGTAGAAATCCGAAAAAATTGGCTTAGGGCGCGGGTGCGCGCCAGCTAGCGGTCGCGTCGCCGTGTTCCAAGAACTTAGCGCTGGTCGCTTCGGTATAGGGGGCGGTCGCGCTTGTTCCAAGAACTTAGTGCGGTCGCTTCGGTATGGGGCTGGTCGCTTCGTGTTCCAGCTATAGGGCGAGTTAAGCTCCTTATAGGCGATCGCCACGTGTAATTTTGTCGCGGAATTTTTCAACGCTGAAACGGATAACCACAGTATGAATCAAACAAGGGTGGGTAGGTTTAATGGGACTTAAAAATGACTTATTCTACTATAAAAACAATGCTAAAGTGCAACTAAGATGGCAGCGGCGCCATTTGATTAAACATAAAATGAAATAGTTTACCTACAAAATGAACGATGAACTCAAAACGTAAGTAAACTAAAACTTTCTTATGTGTCTATATTTATCAAAGTTTCTACTCTCAATTCTATCGAAATAAAGTGGAGTAACAAATTCGTTCCACTCCTAGTTCTCTAGCATGGAATGTTTTATAGTGTAATTTGTCGGTCTTAAGTCTAATGAGAGCTTTACGAAGGGTGTTATACTACGATACCTATATGAAATTGATTATGTTGAATTTAACTACGAATGCTATGGAAATATGATTGTTTTTGAATCTAGATAAAGGATTAGAGGGGAATTGAATCCACCTCGAATCCAACTTAATAACCTAGCATAGATTCTTGTATCTCAATTCTTACGTTCTTACGGCAAGAAACTCGAGTTCTAATCCCTAGTGTTCATGCCATTTCTACCGAATACTAACTAGCATTTGAGGTCGTCCACCCATTCTAATGGCAAATCACGACCTTCTAGAGTGGAATAGATTCTACAATGCTTCTACACTATACCACTAAGTTTTCATCAAGGCTTCACCAACCCCTCTAATGGAGGTTTTAGCCTTGAGTCATCAAACCATCATTTCCCATTACATTATAACTACTCATCATATTAAAATTCTAACTTAACTAAATTAACTAACAATGTTTCAATCTACTTAAACTACGAAATGATAATCAACAAGAATTAAAACTAGATCTATAAATTGAGATGACAAAAATCGAAATTGACAAAATAACTATTTTATTTATCTAATCAATCAAGAACAATGATTCAAAGACTTAATCTAAATCAAGAATTGAAAATGGAACTAAAACTTAATTAATCTACTGAAAACTAGATCTAGAATTATCTATATGGTTTTAGGTCTAACTAGCTACCATTAACAAAGAGCAAAGCTTTTGTTTTTATATGTCCGTATCCAAAATCGTGCATGGGCTTGGAGCCATGTTTTGGGCCAGAGAATCAGGCCCAAAACCCAATTCTTTCAGTCCAAAAAGGCCTCTTCAGCTACAGTTGGCTTCAACAGACTTTTCGTCCACTTTTTCTCCTCTTATTGGATCAAGGCTTAGACCATTGGAAAGCTCTTTCCGAGCCGGTCGTTTTGACATAAGGTAGGCCCCATTCCGAGGTCTGAGTCCAAAGATACGGCCTTCAGAAGTTCTGCTGACTTGTGTCTGTTTCAGCCCGCGTCGACTTTTCAGCTTTTGACCGGGCTTTAGAAAGGCTATGTCTTCTTGAATCTTGGCCTTTAATCACAGAACTCCATAGTAACCGACCTTAGCTCCTTTATCTCGCTAAAGTGGCATATTTCTGCACATAATGGACTTTGAAACCTGAAATGCATAAAAACACGTAATCAGTGTTAACTCTTAATTATTACTCACATAATTGGTCTAAAAGTATGCCTGTTACAGGGTTAAAACTACAGTTTTGGGCTCTTATCAAACCACCCCCAAACAGCATTTTGCTTGTCCTCAAGCAAAGATGAGAAATTAGAATAAGTGACCAAAAATTGAGGAAATGCCAGGAATAGATCCTTCTGTTGCCTGTCATAAACTTGACATTGATCTAAGTTTCAGGCCAGTTCGCCAAAAATCAAGAAGAATGGCACCTGATCGGAAGCTCAAAGTTAAGGAGGAGATTGATAAACTACTTGCAGTTAACTTTATCCGACGAGTTGCTTACCCAAAATGGCTTGCTAATGTTGTTGCAGTGCCGAAAAAGAACGGACAAATCAAAATTTGTATTGACTTTACAAACCTTAATGAAGCTTGTCCGATTCATCTGTATCCATTGCCAAGAATTTCTTAATCGGTGGGGATTTCACTTCGGGCTTCCAACGCCTATCTTTCATGGATGCTTCTTCAGGGTACTACTAGATATCTTTGAATGTGGATGACCAAGAGTTCACCACCTTCATCACCAACCAAGGCATTTTTTGCTACACTGTTATGCCTTTTGGTTTGAAAAATGCCAGTGCAACCTACCAAAAGCTTGTCAATACAATTTTTTTCGATCTGCTGGGGAAAATAATGGAGGCTTATATCGATGATATAGTCGTTAAATCGAAGCTTACTGGTGATCACCTTTCTGATCTTCAACTTGTTTTTGATAGGCTTAACAAGTATAACATGAGACTCAATCCCGCCAAATGTTATTTTGGCCTCTCTTCTGGAATTTTTTTGGGATACCTCATGACTCGTAGAGGTAATGAGGCTAATCCTGATCAGATACGCGCCGTTATTGATATGCCATCACCAAAAAATAAGAAGGAAATTCACCTACTTACTGGTCGGCTTGCCGCTCTTCATAGATTTATTTCTAAATATTTCAATCGTTGTCATCCCTTCTTCCAGACTTTAAAGGGGGCGACAACTTGGAACGTTGATTGTGAGATAGCATTGCACCAACTGAAGAAATACTTGGTCAGTCCTCCTATACTGACAAGTCCTTCAATGGGTCAACCTATTGGCATATACCTAGCAGCTACAACTCAAGCTGTTAGTGTTGTCCTTTTTGTCGATGATGGTAGACCCATCTTTTTTATCAGTAAGACTTTAACTGGAGTTGAGTCTCGTTATTCGAAGATAGAAAAAATTGCACTTGCATTGGTTCATGCCGCTCGTCGATTGAAACCATACTTCCAGGGGAGGTTGGTCAGAGTTTATACTGAGTATCCCTTACGCAAGATCTTTTGTAATGCACAGGAATCAAGCAGATTAGCCGAATGGGAAAGTTATCTTAATGCATATATCATTGTCTTTGAAAGTCGTACTGCTGAAAAAGGACATGCTCTAGCTTCTTTGATAGCTGATTTTCCGATTGATGATTCTCCTATTGACGATTTCTTGCGCCAGGAAGAATCTATGGAAGACATTCTGCCGCCAATAACTGGGGGCGACGAAGACCAACTTGAAAACGCAATTCCAAATCCCATTGACCTTTGGATTATTTACTCAGATGGCTCCCATAATAAATCTGGGTTTGGAATTGGATGCGTTTTTGTTAAACCCGTGGAGAAAAGATTGAGAAATCTGTGTGACTTGGCTTCGTCGCTTCAAATAACGAAGCCGAATATGAGGCTACCATTTGTGCCTTGAGAACAGCTTTGACACTGGGGGTGCGAAAGCTCCAATTATACACAGATTCTCACCTTGTTGCCAATCAGTTTGGTGGGTCTTTTGAAGCAAGAGATGAGCGTATGGCGGCTTATCTTAGTTTGATATATATCCTTGCTCGACAATTTAATAGCATCTCAATCACTCAAAGACCCCGAAATGACATACGTCATGCTGATTCATTGGCTTATCTCTCCGCCGCCGTTAGAAGCGAAGAGTCAAGACACATCACTGTGGAGTTCCAGAAAGAGCCAAGCATTGACTTTCTGAAAAAGAATTGCATGACTTGTATGTACATGAAAGCAATTACTTGTTTTGCTTTGCATGCACGCTAAAAAAAAAAAATCGACCCACGATAATCGCATCTAATCATGACTCGAAGCGGAAAAGGGAGATGGAAAATTCACAACATGACCATACTTTGGATCTTCCATTAGAATTTATAGATCCATTTATTCCTCCTGAATTCGCTCCCGAAACAGATAGTGAGTTGGTACATGAAGTAGATGGTAGTCCTGAAGTTCCCGATATGAAACTATCAGAGCCAGTTTTGATCTCCGATGAGCAAGATTGGCGTCTTCCTTATATCCACTACTTGCAATTTTCTTCACTTCTGCGAGAACCAAAACTCGCTGAAAGAATCAAACGCGATGCATGGAAGTTTTGGTGATATATGCTCTTGATAGAAGTTTGCAATTATATCGCAAAGGCTCAGACTTAAACCCTATGTTGCAATGCCTCTCAAAACAGGAAGGACTTCAAGTTTTGGAAGAGATTCACTCCGGCTTATGCGGAAACCACTCCAAGGGACGAAGTTTAGCTCATAAGGCTATGACACAGGGCTATTGGTGGCCAGAGATGCAAAAGGATGCAAAACACCTATCTGAGAGGTGTGAGCCATGCCAAGCGCACGACAATGTGAGTAAACTCCATGTTACTGAGTTGCATCCCATGCTTAGCCCATGGCCATTTGCCAAAAAGGGCTTAGACATTATTAGCGCTTTACCTAAAGCTCCAGGTAGTATACGCTTCCTACTTGTGGCAACCGATTACTTTACTAAATGGGTAGAAGTAAAACCTTTGGTTCAAATCCATGCTTCCAATGGCAAGATGTTTTTATGGAGAGATATTATCTATCGCTTTGGCATCCCTACTGCACTTGTATCAGATAATGGTAAACAGTTTGATGCTAAAGAAATTCGTCAGTTATGTACTAATTTGAAGATACGACATAACTTCTCCGCACCTTATCATCCACAAGCCAATAGGCAGGCCGAAGCCACCAATAAGGTGATTTTGGCCAACCTAAAGAGATGTTTGACTGGCGCCAAAGGAAATTGGGTCAAGGAGTTACCAGCTGTCTTGTGGGTTTATAGGACAACGCCAAAATATTCAACTACATTATCACCTTTTAACCTTGCATATGGTGCTGAAGCAGTCTTACCTACAGAGCTGATTTCTAGTACATCTCGGTCAATTGCTATTGAAACAGGTTCCAATGACAATACTTTGGCTCAGTCAAAAGCTTTTATTGATGAGGTTCGCTCTGAGGGACTACACCAACTTATTAAGTATCAAGCTGACATGAAACGGAACTACGACAAGAAGATCCGTCCTAAGTCTTTTGCTCCTGAGGACTGGGTTCTCTGTAGAAACCCAAAGCTTATAGAATCAGGAAAGTTTGAAGAAAATTAGCAAGGACCTTACATCATAGATCGTCCAGCATCTAAGGGGTCATATTTCCTCCGTACTATTTTTGGAAGAATGATAGAGAAGCCATGGAATGCTTACCACCTTCGCAACTTTTACCGTTAGGAACACTTTTGCATTTTTACATTACTCCATCAATAACAAATCTATCCATCTATGTAGTTCATTCTATTTTATCCATCAATAAAGACATTCAAACTCCATTCTCATATGTTTGGCTGTCATTTTATATTACTCTATTAGTCTGTACTTTTCCTTTCAACAATGTCATTCATTAACGTTAATTCCGGAGAGGTCATCCATATTATGCCTTCTTCGGTCCGAGTAAGTCGCATTCATGCCTACTTGAAAGAAATCCGAGTCAATAAGATAGTTATTCTTGCTCGATACAATTATTGATATACTCCCAAATTATAATATCCGTGCACATTCCACTACTAAGGCAACGACGTTGTGTTTTAGTTTGGTCCCAGTGCACTGGTGACGACCTTGCACCTGTGAAACTCCAACAGTTGTCAGGCCTTGCCTAACGTTCGGTACAAATATTTTGACACCTGAATAGCTAGGTTCATAGAGGACGATCATGGCCCTTTTGCTTTTCAATCACACTTTCTCCAATGGAGTTTATATTGGGGGCGTCTACTTTCCCCTCGTTATATCGCTACCATATTTTTATATCCATACTACGTATCGACATGCATCAAAGAACGCAAGATCAAAAGCAAGATGATATATTATTATCAAATTATTGCCGTCGATGCATGTTCATTCAAGGTTGGTAGTATTTTTACTACATTTATTTCAAAATCAACAGTCTATTAAGTTCCCTCCGGGAAAGGCACACCTTTTGGAGCAACTTTAACAATCTCCATATACATTAGATATAATTTATTATAGGTCTTCTTTCTCTCTTCATTCGCTTCTAAAACATCTACCTTTTGCATCCTTTCCATCTCCTTATTTCCTATCTCTAGAGAAGCTTGTGTTAACAATTTCTTGTTTTCCACATTCTCTTTCTTAGCAGCACTTAATTCTTTTTCTAACCCCAACATTTTTGCAGTCATCTTTTTGTTTTCTTCTTCCTGTGTTTTCACCTGGGCTTTCAAATCTTCTAATTCTGCGGTCCTTACAGCGGCGTTCCACTCCTGTTCTTCCATTATTCTCACTACCTGAAACATTAACGTAACCTTAAAATGCATGTTACCGATAAATAATAAACAAATATAACCATAATTTACCTCGTTCCTTTTCTCCCATTGCATGCTAGTTGTCACATGGATTAAATTGTTGGATTCACCTTGCGTTTTGTGATTTTCCTTCAGTGCTAAAATGCCAACTCCAATTTGTACAATATCGTCTTTCTTCTCTAAATTTTTAGCCACAATTTTTTCCTTTTCTTTTACGCTCTCTTCTCTCCCATAACCATCTTCTAAAAATTTATAAGTTTCACCGTCGTCCTTCAACGGTAACTCATAATCTTTTCTTCTTAACGTTCTCCTCTTTTTTGAAGTATTCACTCCTTCCTCTGTATCACTATTACTATCTTCATCTTCTACGATTATTCACTTATTCACTTATTCCTAATAATAGTAAGGGCGATAAGCTATTTCTTCAGGAGGTCTAGTTTGCCCTTTGGTTTTAATTCTAACTTCATAGTCTTAATTCCAAAGGAAAGAAATGCAAATCAGGTGAGCAAATACAGACCGATATGCCTCTCAAATTTAAATCTACAAGGTGATCACGAAGATTCTTGCTTCTAGATTAAGTCCACTAGCTGAACGGATTATCGCAAGGAGCAATATGGATTCATCCCGAATAGAAACTCACAACAAGCCATTGGTTTAGCCTCGGAGTTAATCAATGAGCTGAAAGCTCCCAGACGTGGAGGAAGCATAGCCATAAAGATTGACATTTCTCAAGCTTTCGACACTATGGATTGGGAATTCTTATGGGCTGTACTCCAGTAATTGGGATTCAGTGGGACATGGATACAATGGATTAAAGGTGCATTCACAACTAATTATCTATCTATCATGCTAAATGGTGGCCCCCAAGGTCACTTTACAGCACAACGAGGTCTCAAGCAAGGTGACCCCCTCTCTCCCTTGTTATTTGCACTAGCTGAGGACTGCTTGAGCAGAAATATCAGCCATATGGTCAGGGAAAAGAAGATTCTACCGATGGTGGTGAATGCGAAATACTCTAGTCCGTCGCATCTTATGTTTGCGGATGATGTGTTCATTTTCAGCAATGCTAACTTAAGAAGCATCAAGAATCTGGTTAAGATTTTGAACAGGTATCAAGATTCCTCTGGGCAGCTCGTAAACAAGGACAAATGCAAGATCTTTCTCAGTCCTATGAACAATAGAAGAAAGAACCTAATCAAGGGGAGTCTAAACATGAATGAAGGTACCCTTCCAGAAAAATATCTAGGGGTTCCTCTCATCAGTGGGAAAGTAACCAAGGCGGCTCTAACTCCTTTGATCAACAAAATCAGAACAAGAGCCTCAGGGTGGCCTGGGAAGATGCTATCATTCCAAGGAAGGGTGGTGCTAGCAAGGCATGTCCTTAACAGTATCCTTATCCACAACATGGCCATTTACAAATGGCCAAAAGCGGTGGTAAAAGAATGTGAAACAATTATCAGGAACTTTATCTGGAGTGGCAACCCAGCGGAGAGGAAGGCTATCACCGTATCTTGGGAGAAATCATGCAAACCAATAGAGGAGGGAGGACTAGGAATAAGGAGGCTCAAAGATATCAATCTATCCATGCTTATGAAACAAGCTTGGATTTTATTGACTGAAGAAGGAGATTGGCCGAATTCATGAGAGGTAAATACATTAACCGAACCGAGGTTGGTCCAAGTACAAAACTTCAACAGTTTGACGGGTATTAAAATGGGCTCAATGAAATGGCACCTCTACATGGCTGGAATGTTGGAAATGGAGAGGCAATAAATATCCGAGGGAGAATTGGTCACGCAAAACCCATGTGAGATTTTTTTCAGGAGGAAAGAAAAGAGATTCTAAAGTATCAAGCTAGACTTAGTGAATGCATTCAGGGGGATAGATGGGCTTTCTCCATTGAAATGACGCAAGTTCTTCATCACCTGGGAATTGATATTTCTAAGCTACCACAGCTGGATAGTTCAAAAGAGGACTCAAGAGTTTGGATGGCTTCTACAACCGGAAGTTTACAATGGCAGCCGGCATGAGGGCTATCGTCGAACAAAGGCACCGCAGCCAGCATGGAGTGAATTTATTTGGAGCTCCAAAGTACTTCTGCGAACACAAGGTATTGTGTGGAAACTAGCACATGGGGTGGCAAGAACTGATGATCAGCTACAGAAAAGGAAAACCCACCTCGTATCTCGATCTCAGTTATGCGCAGAAATCGGGAGGAAACTCTAGATCATGTTCTCTTTCACCGCCCATTCGCCAAGAGTGTTTGGAAGTATGCACAGCAGATTTTCCACATTCAGCGAGAGATGGAGTCATTTTCAGATGTGTGACAGCAGAGCAAACATTACGGCTCACTCATCTTGGACATGTGGAAAGCGTGTTCATTGACGGTCATGGTAAGTTTGTGGGAAAATAGAAACAAAGTCATGTACGATAACAGAGTTTCAAGCTATCCACAAGTGTGCTTCCTCGTCAGGAGAGCGATCATAAGAGCTCATCATAAGTCCTCGGGACATATGGAGAATTCGGTACATGATCTCCAGATTCTCAGACACTTCAAGCTCCAGCACAAACTTCGAAGAGCCCCAAAAATCTTCGAATGTTTTTGGCTCTTACCCCCTCCGGGTATACTCAAGATAAATACTGACGGGTGCTCGAGGGGAAACCCAGGACGGTCAGGATGGGGGTTTGTGTTCCAAAACTACAAAGGAGAATTTCTGGGAGCAGCTGCTGGAGGAATGGGTACGTCCACAAATTACATGGCAGAAACAATGGCAATTGTGCAGGCCATTAAGCAAGCGCTCGAACTGGGATGGAGATATATTTGGGTGGAATGCGACTCCTGATCAGTTGTTCATGCTTTCCAGAATAACAAAATGCATTGGAGAGTGAAGGAAATATGGAAATCTCTTATGGGACAAGCAGAATGGATAAATGTCACTCCATCATGGAGAGAGACTAATTTGGGAGCAGACAGCTGTGCCAAACAGGGGGCTGCTCTATCTCATGGAGATAGTATATGGTGGGAATCTAGACCCTCTTTCATGAAAAATTTGGAGAACCACTATACTACCTATTTTCGTTTTGTTAACTAGATAACCATATTCTAGTAATGACCTTGTATTCCTTTTTCTATTTTTGACTTGTTACTTTGGATTCCATGTAACTCTTATTCTTTTATTAATCAATTACCTTTAGCCAAAAAAAAATTGTTTTGATCTTTGATCTTATTTTGTCTAATTAATTGTCCACTCATCACTTCAAATTCTTTAGTTCATTTTTCCTCCATACCTCTTTTACTATTTTTCCTTCCTACAACTTTAGAACTCTCATCTTCATCCTCTCCTTCAAAATTTCTTTCTTCTTCTCCCAAATGACTCTCTTGCCCTTCACTCTCATCCTCTTTTTCCGCCTCTTCCTCCACCTCACATAGGAAGTCCACTATATCATCTGGGAAACCTAGGTCAAATACTTCAACTAGTATTTTCCCATGGAAGTAAAATTTTAAGTTATCCTGTGTTTTGCTATCCATGTCTACCATGTCAATCAGCGGAATTTCATCTACAAATACAGCCACCACCAAAAACATAATTAGTAATTAAGTTATTACAAAATCTTCCTTTCCTAACACAAATATAGTATCGACCTATGCATAAACACAATACGCTTCTTACCAAAAAATTGTTTGAACGCCCCTTCCCAGTAAATGTTCCACTCCCCTCAGATATCGCGATACTGAATAATCTTCCCAATGCTTGTAGCTATCAGGAAGACCACTAAATCTCTCCCTTCTTTTTTTAAAGTGCACGCCGAGCATTTTGAAATTGCCTTTCAGAGTGACACGAGGCCTTGCAATTGCGAAAAGCTCTTGACACCCAAATCTTCGTTTGTATTGTAATTGTAATCTTCGCATCCTTGAGACTATTAACCAAAATGGATCTGACATCTGTGCAGGTGTAATATGTCACCATTCTAAGATCCTTGCAACAGTATTATCCAAGGGAAATTTCAAACCATATGATAATTGGTGCCATGTTGCTACTACTTCATCTTCTTTGGCTTTTTGTAAAACACTTTTCACACTGTCCACATTGAATTCTTGTAATGCAAACCGTTTCTTCATCTCCGTTATTGAAGTCTTCCTTGGTTGACCTCGTATGTATAGAGTACCTTTTGTTTTGGTCCATCTTCGTTGAAGTTGAATTCTCGCCATTACGGTTTCAAATTTTCGCTTCCACTTCGCACTATATACAAATAATAATAATAAACCTTATTACCGGTTTCGTTCTCAATTTTTTTTTTCTCTCTTTCTTTCTATTTAGTTTGGTTCTCCAACCCCCCCACCTGGTGTGTTGTATTTATAGTGGGTTCTGATAGTTTAGCTAAACAACAATTTTTAGTACTATTCCTTTGTGAATTAGGACTCTTGACCGTGGAACCCACCCTTTCGTACATTAACTTCTTTGTATTTATTGTTCATCCAAATTTTTCGCAAAACACTGACTCCTACATTAACTTCAGTCAAGAATATAAGTCGGCCCTACACTTTTACATGGGTCCTATTGCTCTTTTCATTCTCTTTTCACATGGGTCCCGGTCATGCTCTTTTCACATGGGAAATCTTTTAGCCCTTCTTACTAATTTTGTCATAAAGTCGGTCCTACCAATACCAATACCAATTCTTTTTTGTTTTATTAGCACTCCAACTTTTTCAATGGTTCTATTCCTATTCTACTCACTTTTACTTATCAAGGCCGGTCAAACAAGAGTACACAAAACAAATCATCTAGGCCGGTCTTACTACTCTTTTACCTATTTCATTTGTTTTTTCTTATAACCAAATAAGTTCCAAACTCATATTATTACTTTTACAGCTTTATTATTCTTAGTTTTTAGCCAACCCCACACAATCTATTAAATTTCTGCCAATAATTTTCGCAAAGAACTTCCGCCAATAATTTTCACCAATAACTTCCGTCAATTATTTCCACCAATAACTTCCGCCAATTATTTCCGCCAATTATTTTCGCCAATAACTTCCGCCAATTATTTCCGCCAATAACTTTCGCCAATTATTTCCACCCTTCTGCCAATAACTTTCGCCAATAATTTCTGCCAATAACTTCCGCTAATTATTTCCGCCCTTCTGCCAATAATTTTCGCCAATAATTTCCGCCAATTATTTCTGCCAATAATTTTCGCCAATTATTTCCGCCAATAACTTCCGCCAATTATTTCCGCTAATAACTTTCGCCCTTCCGCCAATAATTTTCGCAAATTATTTCCACCTACTTTTGCAAATATCTTCCGCCAATAAACTTCTGCTAATAGTTTTCGCAAATAACTTCCGCCAATAATTTTTGCTAATTATTTTCTCTAATAATTTTCGCCAATTATTTTCGTCTTTTGTCACCAATAATTTTTGCCTACTGTCATCGCCTATTGTCGCCATTGACAATGCAATTACACACGCCAATACTTGGTAACATTTATTCTATTTTATGTTTTTTTATTTTAAATCGATGTTCTTCTATTCTTTTTTCTATATTAACTTCTTTGCCACATGGGCTTTGCCCATCCACCAAAGAGAGGGCGATGTATAGACCCCCACTTTGTGGCTCATTAAGCCCACGGATCCAGCCCAAATCAATTAAGCCCAAGGGCTTAATCCTAGCTACACCCAATAACTGGTCTATGTAAGAATATGTCCAGGTTCATTATTGTAGAATATAAGGATAGAGGTTCAAAGGGATAAGAATTCTTTTGACAAAAACAAACACAGTCCTCGAAGGACTCAATCTCTTCATTCATATAAAAACTATTTATTCTAATAATGTGAACTACATTGAAACTTGATCCCTAGAGAATAGATATGGGGTACGTAGGCAGCCATTATTTGGTTCAGTTTCATCTCCCCCAACATCAAATTCCTCTGTTTCTTAGTGCATTCTTTACCATTGCTCTCGTTGTATTGAAGTAGGTTCCTGCCGAAACATCCCCGTTTTGATAACAAAGATAATGATGAGTTTGAGAGCAACTACGAAAACTGAGCGTACTATGATTAAGTTGTATACGAATGTCATAGCGTATACGGACTGTGTTCAGAAGGTTTGGAGGTTGCCTGAAGATAGGTAGTTGAAGAGGATGAGGAGGAGGATGAGGAGGACACGGCATGTTTTGATGTCGATGCCTTAGAGAGGTGTACGTTTGATACAGAACACATGTTGGTGCTTCATCGTGGCATGAGTTCTCTCAATACTATTTGTGAAGACCTCCAGACTCGCCAAACTGTTATACATCGTAACTATAAGACTCGTGCCCAGCGCGGGGATGAGCGTTGGGAAGAGATGAAGGCCGAGATGGAAGCACAGTGCAAGTTCCGAGAAGATATGCTTGAACACTTTCCACCCCACGGGGGTTCTTCTTCTGAGGAGGCGTCTGTGAGGCACGAGCATCGTCATCGAAGGACGGATGGCTCAGGCCCATCGGGAGCTCAGGACCCATCCTCATCTTATGCTCCATCTTCAACCAGCAGCGCGTGGTTTAGGGATATTATGAGTTGATGTTGTTTTTTATTTGTTTTTATTAGTTCGGATGTTAATTTTTGAATTTTGTAGTTAAAATTTGAATTCGGTACTTAATTATATTTGAATTTTAATATAATTTGCTTCTTTTCAAATTATGCGTTGATTTTATTGTCAATCCCACCTTCCCGAATTGTTTGGGGGTGGTATTATTTCTTATAGCATGTTTTTTTATATGATCCAAAATTTATTATATAATTTTGCGATGATTGTTGGGAATGTTGCCGATATGGGTATGGCTATTAGGAGATATTGTGGTAGGATAAAATCTCAATGAGTTAGGCAGTTACTATCCTAAATTCAACCTAAAAGATATTGGGTTTGTTTTGGAATAGAGAATATGGATCGTTTCCGTTTTCGGTTTTGAAAATATTTTGTTTCCGGCAATTGCCTTAAAACTTTTTGGCAACTTGCCAATTCGTTTTGGAAACTCACAACCTATATAAACTTCTTTCATTCTACCTTCACAACCCACACTACATCTCACTTTCATCTCTCACTTTTCACTCCCAAGTTTCCCTCTTTTCTTCTTCACTTCAGCACTTCAGCTGCACGGAGTGCGCCTGTGCCTTAGTTTAGCGCCACCTGGAACTCGAAATTCACCTGAGCGTGACCCGCACCCATCCTAGGCAAAAAGTGAGCGTGCCCTGCGCCTAAGTGCCTGGAACTTGAAATTTACCTTAAGCCACGACCAGCCCATCTCGAACAAAAGTGAGCGCCCCAAATAGCTAAGTGCCTCACTACTCAATTTAGACTAGAACGCACCCCGCGCCCGTCCCAAGCTAAAAGTGAGCGCGCCCTGCGCCTAAGTGCCTGGAACTCGATCATAGCCTGAGCGTACCCTATGCCCTACCCAGGCATAGTTTGAGCGCACCCTACGCTCTGACATCGGTAGGCACGAAAAATTCCAATTTTTTGTGGGTTGTTCCAGGATCATTTGCAGCTGTTCTAGAGAGTAGTTTTCTGATGACATCTCCTATAGTCATACCAGAGCAGTCTTTCGAAGACTTGTTGGGCAGCGAGACTTATGGAGGTTGGTTTTGCGACAGGATCTTGTAGTTAGGATGGCGACATCTACTGGTAAGTGATGACGACTCGTATTCACCCCAGCTTATATGCTTATTTCTACGACCATGTTAATTTCTATTATAACCAAGATGGAGAACAAAAATTCTCCGTCGTAATTGATGACACGCCACTAGATTTCAGTAAGTCTTTGGTAGTGTTAGTTTCGGGATTGCCCTTGCCTGATCCTATGCACACATAGGGATATATGACCGATAATGCATACCTCTATGACAATACATATTTCCATGAATATTATGGGGAAGGGGTATTTCGTATAATGGACCAAGGGCGTTATAACATAACCCTTGGTAACCTGTCCCTGAATGTAGGAACCACCATGTTATTCATCATGATGAATATTTTGGGGGAGTGGCAGTTTACTTCTGCAAATAGTACCGCTAGTGACATTTTCCTTGCTTTAGCTGAGGGACGTCGCCGATATGACATTCCCCGAGTATTAGTAGCTAGTCTTAAGAAAGCCCAAAGCATGAGGTATAAGTATCTTCTTCTGCCTGTTTTGGTTAAGTTTGCCGCATCATGCGTGGTTGTTTACCTGTATTCTATACCCAGTTCACAGATTGGAAAAGGGTTGAAGTCATGAGATCCACCAATTGGGTGGTTCGTTCATTACGAGTTATAACTTGGCCGGGATGGCAAGTGCAGCCTTATTTGGTTGCCCCTTACACCCCATCAAACATAGTAACACTCGGCGAGTGTTAGCACAAATTGATGAAACCCGGCGGCGAGCTTGGCAAGTTATCATGGCATGGTAGGACGCGAAGGAACCTCATCTCTTTGCTATGGAAGATGAGGAGGATGATGCTTAAATGGGAGTTAAGGTAATTTTTATTTCAGTTAGTGTCTGCTTATGTCCCAAGCAATTTAATTCTTGTTAACCCCATAACGGGTGGAACTCATATAGAGTTGCATCTGCTTTTTCTTTCTATATTAGTATGTTTTAACCTTGTTTTGCAGATGTTCTAGAATTTCACGTGTTTCCATGGTATTTTTCTACCCTTTTTATTTAAATACTTTGAGGATAAAGCATGCTTCTTGTTTGGGGGGGGGGGGGATAGAAATACATGTAATTAAGGCATCTGTTAGGATATAAATATGTACAGTATGCACTTGTTTTCTAGTAAAAATTCAAAAATTTCAAAAATATAAATTAAAAGTTATACTATACACTTAGGAATATTGGTATTGTTTTCTTTCTCTATGCTCTGAATAATCTAGAAGTCTCACATAGCTGTTGGATTATAATAATTTTTAGAAACTTAGGTTAATATGTAGGTAATAATCTTTGCATCTATCTATAAATATATTACATGAGTATCTATGATTGTCTGGCAGTAAGTTTCTAAAATTTAGGCTAGAGTACTTATTTTACAAATCCTGTGAGAATATAGCCTAAAGCATTATATGAGTGTGAAACATTTGAGAAATAACACAAGGGAGAAGTAAAATCCGGATAGAGAAATCACACGACCACTTGCTTGATCACTATACCATATCTTAAAGCTTTGAGAATTTAGGCCCTCTTTTTAGATCGATATAGCCAGAAATTCAAACCTTATGAAATTATTTTTCGCTAGTCCCCCTCGAGCCTTCATAAACCGCAAATCCTTTATCCCATTACAAAAACAAAACAAAATAAAAAATTTAAAATCAGCCTACCCATTCTTTGAATGAGTTTGAGAATAGAAAAGAGAAAGACCTTTGAAATCAAGAATTTGTTAGTCGCCTTCAGATAAGAAAAGAAAGTTTCCATCTAAATAAATAAATAAAAGGAAATAAAGAGTTAGAACTCCTAAAAATAGAATCAAAGGAGTCAAAAGCCAAAGAAAAAGAAAAAAAAATATATGGCTAAGGATGGAAACAAAGTGTAGAAGCAAAAGTAAATAACAAGGTTTTCTCTAGTTACATAATATGAAGACTCTATTATCTCAGACTTGTCTGTTTTGAATATCCATTTCCTTCATTCTTAAACCATCTCCTAATCCCTGCAACACCTAATAAAGACCTCTAGCTTAATTAGGAATAGGTTAATGTGATAGTAAGTGGCAGATGTGTTTGATCAACTCCGGCTTCCTTATGTGTCATTGAGATTGTAAGGTAAAGTGTGCCCACTGCACACTGGAGTAGCGAAACTTGAGTGGAAAAATAAGAATATTTTTGTCTTTACATTTATGTGAGGACCTATTTAAGGACGCTATTCTGAGTTTTCAAAAATGGATCTGCTAGTGCATTTCATAGTAGTACTCATTGTATATATATTTATTCGTAGATGATTTATTATTATGCATATATTAGTTTAGGTTTCGACTTGATTATTTTGTATTTATTGTTAAGTGAGATGTATAGATAGTTGAGACATAAAGAAGGAAACAATAGTTTTATTTCTTAGTCGTTGTAGTATAGATAAAGTTTGTGAGTAACTTCACTGGAAAACTCTCACGAGGCTATAACTCGTCCACTAGGGAATTCCTAGTGGTTTAAGGCCTTGTTGCATATGGTCAATGCAATTGCAGTCGGCGAAAAGAAAGTAGTTAGAACTCCATTTTTGGTCACTTATTCTAATTTCTTATATTTGCTTGAGGACAAGCAAAATGCTGTTTGGGGGTGGTTTTATAAGAGCCCAAAACTGTAGTTTTAACCCCCTAACAATAATACTTTTAGACCAATTATGCTAGTAATAAATAAGAGTTAATGCTGATTACGTGTTTTTATGTATTTCAGGCATTAGAGTCAATTATGTGCAGAAATGTGTCACTTTTGCGAGATAAAGGAGCAAGGGTTGGTTGCTAAGGAGTTCTGTGATTAAAAGCCAAGATTCATGGAGAAAAAGCTTTTAAAAATCCCGGTCAAAGCTGAAAAGTCAAAGTCAATGCTTGCAGAAACAACACACAAAAGTCAGCAGAACTTACGAAGATCGTATCTTTGGACTCAGACCTTGGAATTGGGTATACCTTATGTCAAAACGACTGGATCGGAAAGAGCTTTCCAATGGTCCAAACCTTGATCCAATCAGAGGAGCAAAAGTGGATGAAAAGTCTATTGAAACAAAATCAAGCTGAAAAGACCTTTGTGGAGTGAAGAAATTAGGTTTTGAGCTCGATTTTCCGGCCCAAAACATGGCTCCTCAGCTCATGCAAGAAAATGTGGATCTTGTCTCCTCTATTTCACCACACAAGACTTAACTTTTAAGAAAGTAGAAAATTAGGTGGCTATTAGAGCATAGTTTTAGATCTAGATTTAGTCTCCATTAATTAGCTTTCATAACTTGTTTTAGATCTAGTTTTTGATTTGCAATAGATTAGTTAGAACAAGTAGATTATTAATTGAGAATCAATTTTAGTTTTACAATAAAGTATTAGTTTTCATTTCAATTTAGATTATTGATTAAATTCTTGTTTAAGTTTTAGTTGTTTCAAATTCATAAATTAGGTTGTCTTCAATTGATAATTAGTTAAATCATAATTATAGTTCCAACTTAGTTTTAAATCTTGTTTTAGTTCATTTAGAATCATTAAAGAATTCTTGTTTAGATCAAATAAGCAAATTTAGAATATTTATATCATGTCTTGTTTAAATTCAGTGGGAAATGATAGTTTAATGACTCTAGGCTAAACCTCCATTAGAAGGGGTTGAGGAAGTCTTAATGAAAGCTTGATTTTTGTTAGCGTAGAATAGTTGTAATTTTCGATTCCAATCTAGAAAGTAATTAGTTCACCATGAGAATGGGTTTGGTTGCTTCACATGCTAGTTGTTAGTTGGTAGAAATTACTATGAAAAATTAGGGATTAAGAACACCTAATTGCTATGCGAAAGCATTACAATTCAAATTACGACGAATCTTCGCTAGTTAATTAAGTCAAGTTAAGGTGGAATTAATCCCCCTATTCTTTATCTAGTATCAATTTAGCATTTCGTAGTTGAGTTATTCGTATCTTGTTTAGTATTTGAATTGATATCGTAGTATAATTCCCATCATACTCTTATTAACTTTGGATAGGACCGATAATAATAGAAAACACTAATACTAAAGAACTAGGAGTGGAACGAATCTTTTACTCCAACTCTATTGCGATAACATCCAAAGTAAAAAAACTTTGATAAATTAGACACGAAAATTGTTTTAGTTTTACTTGTGTTTAAGTCTCGTTACTTATGCGTAGGTAAAACTATTCATTTTTACTCTTATCAGTGGGTAATCTTAAGTTTCCCCCCCCTTTATGTCGGCTATCGACGTTAAACGTAGCGCTTGTGGGAGACAACCCAAGTAGTTTAAATAGATAGTAGCTCATGACAAGGAAATCGAACTAATAAATAAATAAATGCGTACCTAAAACTATGCTGAAGATATAAAGTAAAGAACTCACCGAATTCTTTAGCTTTTTATATTTCCATTCCAACTGTGAGTAGCTTTCTCCAAATCCAATTCAAACAATGATAGAGGACTAGGGAAGTTCCAATATAACCAGGAAAATGAACCCAGTTCGTGCAAAGCAAAAGAGGGAGAGTGCGACAGATTTTGGAATTCGAGCTAAGATAGGAGTTGAAATCTGACCAGCGTCAAGAAACTGTAGCTTTACGATTAGGACTAGTAGAGACGTGGAGCACTTCAAAAATTTTCCTATAAAGCTATATTTTGTAGCGTCTCCTGAGTTCACTACTTCAACACTTTCTACATCTTTGTATTATTTATCCCATCATGACAAAAGGTTTGGAAAGGAGCTTGAAGTATTAAGAGTATGGAGAATTGATTAGTTAGTTTAGTCGTTATGGTCACTACCAAAAAAAGGGCTTCTTGCGGCGATGATTTTGCCGCGGCCATCAATTTGGAGGCTACAAGTACCTTTGTGTAGTGGCCATACTTAGTTGAGGAAAAATGTTGTTTCTAGCTTCGGCTTGTCACCATCCACAGCTAAATGTGCATCTCTAGCCTCGGGATTATGTGGGTCGCTGCTAAATGTGCATCTCTAGCCTCGGGATTATGTGGGCCGCTGCTAAATGTGCATCTCTAGCCTCGGGATTATGTGGGCCGCGGCTAAATGTTGAGCTTTTAGTGGTGAGGTAGGGTTGGGTGTGGCCAAATGTTTTTTTCTATTGGTTTATTGGTTTATCTGGAAGGAAAAAAAATGGGCAAAAACCCGCCCTTTATTTCCATTTCCCGCCCATTTCGCCCAAAAAAATCAAAAACAAAAACCCAAACAAAATAGACAACCTAAATATTTTCTCTCTTTCCCAAACTAAACTATTACTGAAATCTCAAAACCCATTTTCATACCTTACCGAAAGCGAAAGATTTCCTTATTACTAATTCACAACCAGCTGGTAAGCTTTAGTTCAATGTATTTTTTTTCCTTCTAAAAATTCATTTAATTTGAGGTGGAGATTCAATATTATATTTTCTGTCTTAAGTCTCCATCGACTTGTAGGTATAATGTTTTGGATGCTTCTGTTGATTTCTTCAACTTTTGTTTTGTTGTATCCTTGTTTGAAGATAATGCCCTATGTACTACTGAGTGGTGTAGAAGAGCGTGATACATTTATTTGCTTCTGGTGTCTTTTGATTGTTTTGAAAGTCCAATGTTCTCGAAATATTGTGCCTAAGTGGTAGATGATGGACCTGTCACTTAAAACTTAAAAGGGACCCCGCATAGACACATAGTAGCAAATAATAAAAATTTCTGATAGTTTGGTTTTGAGCGATGTGGCATGAAAGATTCCACTGTGTTTTTTGAGATTTTAAACCATGTTAAAGTTTGGATTTTGGAAGGACCAAACAAGGGAATCTTGGCTAAAATGTAAACTCAACTAAAGTTGTAGACTTCTGGTTCACAGTTCGCACACAAACACACAGATAAATTTTGATCTTTGACAATCTTTTAGAGTTTTGAAACTTTTGCCTTTTGAGTATTTTGGGACCATGACCATGAGTCTTTATATATGATGTTCTGATCTTAATAGCACTTATGCAGTTAGGCAGAGGACCCTAAAACAAAATGGTTCAAGATTTTGAGCTAAGAATAAGGGTGAAATTTTCATTGGAAGATGACATAAAATATCGTTTAGCTTAAACAGGCGACAGACCATCCAATGGCATGCCCAGATTACAAAGAGGCATGCCCAGATACAGAGGGCATTAACTGTCAAAGTATCCTTGTTTGAAGATAATCATCTTTAATAATCTGCAAAGCTAAATTGAAGATACTTATTTGGTAGAGTTAGATAATGAGTTTTAAGGGTAGTATTTGGGATTTTGAGCTTGCTTTTTGTTACATGTTAAATACTTGAAGGAATTTTGTTTGCATTCTGGAATCTGATAACAATCCATGTTAGATATTGCTAAAGTAGGTTACGATACAATGTTAGAGATTTCTATTCAAGGTAGACTATCATTTGGAAGTGGTTTTTCTTTTTTATATTTTTATTTTTGATTTTTATCAATAAAACACTTGTTGAAGTTTGAGGTAGAACTGTAAGGCAGTAACTAGAGAAACATAAAAGAAAGATCAGGGCAACAACATGACCCTCCCAAATCCAACACAAGAGTAGAAGAGTGGTCTACTACTTCACTCAAAGAACCAATAAACAGCTAAACACAGAGAACAGTCCTTAAGGTCTGGTACTTTTTTTGAAGGAAAGTAGCCAACCATGGGAGAGAATTAGGGAGCCTCATACCCTCATGTGTAACAATTAAGTCCATGATACACTTTCAAACGTTTGCACCTGATATTTCTTTTGTTAGTGCCTCCTACTACCCTGTAACCTTAATCACACAAACCGTGTATAAGGTATATCGCTCCCGATCTAAAACCACGGTTTGGCGAATTTCGACTGAAAGCTTCTAAAATCCGCGCTTTGAAATTTCTAAAATTGCGCTCTCAATTTTTCGAACCACAGTTTCAGTTTTTCAGTATCTTTTTGGCCTTATTTTTTATTTTATTATATTGCTTGTTTCATTAGATTAGTTGTATAATATGTGGACATGTATTGTATTAAAACTCAACATGTCATTTTCTAAACTAGATATCAGCATGCTTGCTTGCTTTGGTAGGGATGTCTAGCTTGCTCTAATTTGCTCTAATGTGATATTCAACATGTGTCATCTCATTTTATTTGCTATGTACTACTAAACCATTTTAGGGTGATTAGTTCTTTATATTCACTGAGAAGTTGCAATGCTAGATTTGTATGTACTTGGTTTGAACTCTTAATATTTGTTTCCATATCATATTGTATTTCCTCATTGTTTTTACTTGTTATTAAGTTTAACATGCTTGGGCTGAGATAGTAAAATATGTTAAACGCTTGTGTTCTATTGTTGTAATCATACTCCCCGTTAAGTACGATTAGCATAGGTAGGTCTTCAAGAAACGAATGCCTTTTTCCTATTTTATTTTATTTTAGTGACTTTTTATCCTTGATAGATTTCAATGTTAATTAGGCTTCTTATGTATTAAAGAGGATTCTCTTATATGTTTGGTTATGTATTTGTTGTGTGTTAGTTAGCACTTGTTTGTAGAATCTATGGGAGTATTGATGACGTCATCGCATCGATTTGATTGGACTAAATATTGGGAGCAGCAAGGTGGAGACGATAAATTATGGCTATGGAACACGCTTAAGGTAAATGTAATAACCCTGAATTTACCGAGACTAATTCAGCAGTTTTTCTTGTATGCTTAGGATTAGTATGGTGACTAGCATGTGTAAGAGATCCATCTGCATTAATTAACTTCCCCATTCTCATCTATTGCAATACCACCATAGCCATGACCACCAGATCCTTCTCCAAGTTGCAAGTTTTAATAGTCTATGAACCCTTAGATTTTTTAAAGTATGTAGATTAATAGTCTTAAAGACTCTCATCCACTCCCTGTTGGTATTGATCGATAGTATTGAAAGTAATACATAGATGATGTTTAAAGAATTAATAAGGTAAAAATGAGCTACCTCTAATTCTTTGTGTCCACTTCTAAAAAAACAAAGGCTTGTTGTGTCATTTTAAAAGTGACACAAGTCAATTGTGTCAGTTTTGGAATGAATTTGAAACCGACATAAGTACCGCTGACATAATAAGTTTAACAAAAACCGATACATCAAGTGACTTTATTGTGTCGGATTTGGATTACCAAAACAACCTCACTAGATGATAAAACCAACACATCATGGTTGATGGTTTTGTTGAGATTGTTCTGGTGGTAACGTGGAGATGCATGTATGTTAGTTGCATTGTATAAGTCGTGTATTAGGGTTTTTGGAATAGTGTTTGTATATTTATAGTTTTCTTTTTATTCGAGGATTGGTTACTTGTTTTAACTGGCATTGGTCAAGATGGTTATGTAGCCGGGTTCTACTGAATCGAGATATCTTTTAGTAGTTGAATTCTGATCGAGGTATGAGGTTTTATATTTGGTTTGGATGTATTCTTATTAAATTTTCAAGTTATGACAAATTTTATGTTTATGAAATGTTGATAATACAAAGGAGACACTGTCGAAATTTTTACTATATATGCACTTTATTTACATTCTTTTAGATTTTCATCTACTTTTGGTGTTGTCCACATTCACATGGCTGCTTTTATACAAACTCTATTTTTAGGGTTTAACATTTTTTTCTTTTTTGTAGAGATGAACAAGATGAATACTAGTATTGGAATTGATGACCCGCGTTTTTTGCATACTTGAATTTGGTTGGATAGGCATCATTAGAGCAATGTTAAAGTTTTTTGTTTTTGTGGATTGGAAGCGGCCATTATATTGGACTAGTTATAATTTCTTTTGTAGATTGGAAACTTGTAAATTCTTTTGTAGATTGGAAACTTGTGAAGGTTTTTGGATTATGGTATTGGCCAAGTTTAATGTGATGTAATGAATTTGACGTTGAATATTATTTATTTGTTTTGGTCGATATTTGGTTAATTAAGTATGTTTCTTATTATTTATTTATGAAGCTTGCTGAGATATAGGTTCAAATTGAAGTGATTTGAACAGGTGCAAAATTGAAAATAGGTGCCCTTAAAAAAACCACATTTAGCAGTGGCCATGGCTGCAGCGAGATGTAGTTGTAGAGTCTACTGGAGAATTTTTTTTTTAGCAGCCCCCGCAGCTAAAGATATTTGAATAGTTTTGGCAAATTCAAAATTTTCAAACTTTTTGTGGCAGCCACCCCCACAGCTAAAGATATTTGAAAAGTTTTGGCAAATTCAAAATTTTCAAATTTTTTGTCACGGCCAAGCCGTGGCAACACATATTTTGATTTTCTTTTATTTTTTATTTTTTTATAATTCAAAAAACATTTAGCCGCGGTAACTCTCCTGTGGAAAGAGATTACTTTTAGCCGTGGGTGCACCTTTTCCGTGGCAAAAGACATTTTGTGACACCAAATAGTGCCTCGGGCGTGGCAAGAAGTTTTGCTGCGGCAAAACCCATTTTGTGGCGGTTTTGGGTACTTTTGGCCACGGCCGGCGGCCGCAGCAAAAAGCCTTATTTTTAGTAGTGGGTATAGTATTAGAAAGAGGGTAAAAGTAGTAGTTAGTTTATTTCATACTGTCATGGGCTTCGTTCTTTTTAATTTCTTAGAATATCAACAGTTTATGGAGTGATTAATTAGTTTTAGGAATAAAGATTGAATTAATAGAAGCTTTGAAGTGTCTGTGTGATGCATATGTGTTAAATTGTGCTTTAGTAAAGGGGAATTCTTCTCTATTCCAAACAAATAAGTTAGAATCCTACTTTGTTTCGAACCCCAATCCAAGTCAAAGTTTACAGATAACCACTTGGGCCTAAAAACTAAAGAAAAGCCCAATCAACTGGGTCTTCTTAGAGAAACAAAAATAAAAGAGACCGATCATTATTCCTTTTACTCATCTTCTACTTCCAGCCGCACCACCACTCCCTCATCGTCGTCACCACTTAACCCCACCCATTAATAGGCACTGCAACCTCCAGTTACACCTACACGAGACGAGGAGCACTTGCTAATCGGCAGAGCCTACTGCCGGTTAGTTCACAATCAGTTTTCAATTTTGAATTGTGGAACTCTACATTCCCAAACAGTAGCTTTGATTAGCTCCTCCAAGTTTCTCCAGTTCCAATTCTAAGCGATTCCCCAATTTGTGGATAATTCTCTAGATTAATTTATATTTCTGGTGAACTTTGTGAGAATTCTGGAGACAAAAGAAGTTGGTTATAGAGAATTTTGAACAGATCTGATCATGGAGATGGTTGTTTATTATCGACATAATGGATGGATGTGTATAGTTGTTTTGAGGAGAAAGACAAGAAAAAAACATGATAGTAGAGAAACCATGGCTCTTTTTCACTCTCCCGGACGATGATGGAGAGATGATCGAGACGCTTTAGATGAAAAAAAAAAAAAAAAAAAGACCAATGGTTAAAGAGTAGGAACTTGTTTTGTGAAGAAACGGGAGATGGAAGTTCAAGAAATTTTTGTAAACAGAGAGACTTGAACGCCAGATATCTTGGTCTTTTAAAAAATTTAAACATTCCTGATTATGACTCTTGTTATGTTTTCAGTTATTCATGCTTCTTTCGATATAGAATTGATATTTTTTATTGTTTCAATGGAGAAACTGAAATGGATGATGATAATTTTAGTTCAATTTTCTAATTTGTGGATAAAGGATACTTCTTTTATAGACAGCAAGATGCCTAGGGCACTCTGGATAACTGAAACCGATGGGAAGATGTGTTTTCTTCCTCTTTTATGGTTGAATTGAAGAGTTTTTGGACAAGAAGTGAGGAACAATTTTGAAGATTTGTGATCAAATTGTTACAGTAGAATGGAAATAAATTGAATGGAAACAACCAATACCAATTTGCAGAAATTTGAAAAATCTTGAATTCAATTAGAATCCGAAAATCGCGGTCGGGATCGTCTCTTTCATTCTAAGGGGGACAAATATCATGAAGCTATTGTTTGACCTTTTTATGATTGTCGAATCGATTATGAGAAGGCGAGTGGCTTGGGAAAATGGAGTTGTATTGGGATAATGAATCCGAGCTTATCATCATAACTGATTTTCTGGTAGAAAAATTTAGACTCTCAGCTCACAGTTCTGCATTTTCTTAATAACTATTTTTTATCACTCATGTACTTGATTTGTCTAATATGGTTTTATCACTCTTATTTTTAGGCAGAGACAAATCATGTATTATGTTAAACAATGAAACTATTTATTTAAGCAATTATTATTATTTTATTATTCGTTGTCTAATTTTTATTTTTATTTTCAGTCGTGTCATTTGTACATCTGACTCATTATTCCACCTAGCACTTTTTCTCCGCTTTTTTGGAGACGTGAAACTCTATGGAACGAGCACATGACAAATATTTAGTCGTAGTAATTATTGGTCCTTACGAATTATCACTCTTATTTGTTTTGTTAAGGATATAAATTCTACAGATTTTAGCTGATGTAATTTTGCACGCATTTAAGGTAATATCCATTCTTCTCTAATCATTTAAACTATGATAAGCTTTCAGTTATTTTATTTAGTTATTGAGGCTAATGCCTAACTTAATTAGGGGAGTGAAAATTAAAATGTTGCAATATTTTAATTACAATATTTGGAAAGTTTATATGTGAATTATGGTGATTCTAAGTGAAAACTATATTTTTATCGTTTAAACTAGCTAATGAAATTGGAAATTATAAGTCATAGTCAGGATTAGTAAGACTTTTAGACTAAGTTTCTATTACTAGAAATATATCTCACTGATAAAAGTCTTAGTCTAGAGTAAGTTTATATAATACACTACTAAAGGAATTTTAAATAAAAGAGCAACTTAAACTTCTACCAAACTAGATGATTAGTACAGAGACTTGACCTGTGAGACTTGAGTCTTTCAATTTTAATTTCTTGGAGAGTCTTTACGTAAATCTGAGTCCAAGTTGACTCAACCATTTTTCTGTGCTTAAATTTGCTGTATAGTCTCATTTACTCTTGATTTGGTCAATCACGAGGTGGCATCAACTGGGGAGATAGCCATTAGGTCTTGTAGTCTATTCAGAGCGGAATATCATACTGATAAGTCAAATAGTGAACCAATCAACCTTTATCCAACCTAGTAGGGTTATCATGTTAACCACTTTGAGTCTTATATATTAAACCTTTTATTCTTAAACCAATCATCTTAAAACCAACTCCAGATAATGAGTATATCCCATATTATCAGCCTTCCCCATATTTTTGAGGATTTCTAAAGAACTAAAGAGAAAGCTAGAACAAAGAAGATTTTGAAGGAAATTTTACCAAAGTCAAATGAAAAAAATCATTCCTTTTGCTCAAAGAAAAAAAAATAAAAAAATAAAAAAATAAAAGAAAAAGAAAGAAAAGAAATATAAATAATTAAGCAGAAGTAGTGATAGAGTTCAAGTGTTGCAGTCTACAAGTGAAGAAAATTTCCAAGAAGGTCAAAAACAAAAAGTCTTTAGTATATTCTCTGAAATATTTGAATCCCTTTTACCCTTTTTTTGTGAGTGTATGAAATGGTGAGATTTGAAGTCAAAATACTAATCCAAAGGTGAGGTAGAAATTACGTTGCTTGGAAAAGAGAAAGGAATCAAAATGGTTAAAAATGAATAAGCTCTAGCTAGGATGATTAGTCAGTCTTTTCTATCTTTATGAATAGAACCTTAGCCTAATGTTTTATGATCATGGGTGTGATAAGTAATAATCCTTTGATTTAGACATTTTAACTAAAAAGTTGCTTTATCTAGATTTCACCATAGTTCATATGTAAAATTGATTTTGTGGGTATATCAACGGAAAACCCTCACGAGGCTATAACTTCGTCCTTTAAGGGGTAACTTAAAGGTTTAAGGCCTTGTTGCATATGGTAAATGCAACCACAATGCCTGCGAAAGTGAGTTAGTTTATTATTTAATTAGTATTGTTAGCTTTGAACACTTCTCTAGTATAACACATATTTGCTAAGAGACTAACAAAATGCTAGTTGGGGGTTGTGATAAGTGTTCAAAAGTAATGATTTATAACCCCAATTATGTGTATGTTAGTCTCTATTTTATATTTAAATATTTTAATATGATGCAATTTGAGTTTTTGCAGGTCAAAGAACCTAAATGTGAAATATGGAGGGAAAAGAAGTCCAACAAGTAAAAAAGGGAGTCATTGAGAATTACAGCTAAAGGTCTAGGGCAAAAACATCATATTTGTCTTCATAAGTACCAAGCCTAATGGAACTCTAAAAGAGGATAATAATCGAGTTAGAAGAGTCTTAAATTTGATCTCAAAGCCTTAATTTCAACTTCATAGGAAGAGGAGATCAACATGAAAAAGAAGTCAGAGTTTCACAAAAATTAGAAAACCGAAGTCGAAGTCAGTCTTGCTTAGCTTGAAATAACACAAAAGGCAAAGTGGGCCAAGTCTCACTTTTGTGCAAACGAATCTAACTTTTCTAGGATTGCTTCTAGAAAGATTACAGAGAGTTTGACACCAAATAAACATAGGATTCGGATCTCTATCCAGACAAGCATATAAGCCAATATATATGGCACAAAAACCTCAGTTTACATTATCTAGGAAATTTAATGTTTGCATCTTAGATCTAGAATTAAGAGAGAAGAAAGTTCAGACCTTTACACCATTAATAACTATAAAGATTATTCCTTTTCATAATGTGTTCATAACATAGTATGAGGAGCTAATCTCCCTTCTCTTAGGAGGGGAGATGAAGCCTTTTTCGTATGTTTTAGTTTAGTTCTTATTCTATCATGTTTTAGTTTAATTCCCTCATTGAGTTTCTTCTTATTCATCCATTGATTTAATGCTCCTGTGGAGGTTAGGAGGTATTAGGGTAATTCATAATTGTATAGAGCCAAATACCACAAACCCTAGATTATTTTCTTCTAGTTTTTAGTGTTATAGTGTGATGATTGGATTCTTTATGGCACCTCAATTAGTTGTATGGTTAATGCCACATGTGGATTTTCCATGGCACCTAGAGTTGTATATTGAATGCCACTTAAAACACAATTTGGTTAGATAGAAGATATCATTGGAGATTGAAGAAGTATTTGATGGAAAGATAGAAAGCACGTTGAAAGCCACATATTATCATCATGGTTATGAGCATAAGGTTTGTAGGTATGGTGAGTTTCTATTGGTGATTTATATTAAACATGATAGCCTTCATAGGTAGATCTATTAGACTAATTCCATGATTTTGGTGGATTCATCTCTCCCAAGATATTCTCTCTCTCTTGATTCATATTTATATTTTTAATTTAGTTTAGTTTATGCTTAGTTTACATCTCAAATCAAATCAACTATATATTCATCATTACTTAGCCATATCTTTTACTTGCATCCATTAGAGTAACTTAGATTAGGAATCTTTATTATCATCAACTAGTTATTTAGAGTAGGATTGATACCTTGCTAGCCACTATACCAATCAATATAAAATAGGCTAAGTAAGATTTGTAAAAGAAACATAACACAAACAACGACACAAATAATTACGTGTTTCGTGCTTTTTCAGTTTCATCCTGGGTTTTTAGATTATTGAATAAGGTGATGTTTGCGATAATTACATTTTAGATAATTCCCTATTTTAAATTTTTTGGAAATTTTGGGTGTGATAGTTTGGTATCAGAACTTAGGTTAGCCTAGAATGAGAATGTCTAGGTGATCTTCGGATTGTGGTAATGGGTAGTAGGAGTATGTCTTCGTGGTGTTAAGTTTTCTTGTTGTTCTCCAGTTTGTTTTGTTCTCGTTTTGGATTTTGGTCTTATATATTGTTTTTAAAGGGTGGTGCATCTCATTATGTAGTTGTATCTATGTATGTCTACATGTAAGATTATACGATATTATATATGTAGGAACCGTTATTTTAGAATGAATATTTCTACAAACCGTGAAAACCATGCGCAACAGAATTAATGGTTCTCACGATTTTGGATTGGAAAACATACCTGTAAATCCGGCTAAGATATCTCTGAGAATCCAAGCTTTATGAAATCAACAATCAACCCCTTGATCTTTTGTTGTATTCCTTTCAATAGATTGGACGTTGTGTAGGCAACGATCTACCAACCCCTTTCTTTCTCACAAAGCTAGAACCGATTTGGATCTATCTTTTCTTGCCTCTCTTTTCAATCAATATGAATAATAAATTTTGGCCAAGAAGAAAGGTTTCTATTTATAGGCTACAACAGGGACCATGAGGAGAAATTAGGGTTGGGCCTCCTGACGGGCTTGGGCTCCCCATGTTCGCCTAGAACGCACGGCCCAACTCCGTCAACAAATGCCTTATTCCACTAAAGGCCATTGTTGCACTACCGCCTAATTCCAAATTACGTGTCAGCGTTTATGGGCTCCATATTATATGCTTGTGGATCTCCCCGTGTTTAAGATATCGAATATCCGTTGATTAAGTCAAGTTACTGACAACTACATTAATCAACTTCTTATGTCCTTGAGTAGTACCACTCAACCTCATTGTCATGTCGGATCAAATCCACCTGTAGGGTTTACATGACAATCCTTATTAGCTCCTAAAGGGGACATCATTAGCCCGACTTCTTGCGGGACATGGATTCCTTCTATAATCAACAACACACCATACATACAATGTCATTACCCAATCCATCGAGTTTGTTGATTCACAAATGAATCTCACTCATTGATGATTTAAAGCAATGTACAATGCACGTAAGTACCCATTATTATATCAAGATTAAGAGGACAAGAATCCATAATAACAAAGGCGTTTGTTCTCTTATATAGTCAGTATAAAGAGAAACAACCTCACTTGGTCCTGTTCAATACACATAAAGTGTACTAGTTAATCCTATAGTCAAGATAGACTAATACCATATTATACTACAACCGTACAAATGGTTTGTCCAAATCCATCTAGGTTGTGAACGATTACTTATACTTTATAAGGTACTGATGATATGATTTTCTGTGTGTTCACACCATATCATCTACAACATAAAGTATTAGACACATGCATATAACTAATAACATATATAATATGCATTACATTTGCCCATATGATTCTCATTCAAAATATAAAGAATTAGAGTTAATACAAAAGTAATGCTTTTAGTATATAACCCTATCAGTATACGTGCATTCTTTTTAAGGTGTGTATACTTGGGTAGACACTTATATCTTATTTATGATATTTGTTTATCTTGACCTTTTTGTGCAAGCAGTAAATGAAATGTAATTAATCTTGCTGACATGTTTTAGATTATCACATAAAATTTAGTCATTGAGATATGATCAATTAACTTAGAAGAATTATTGTTTGGCGTAGTGTTTGTTTGGTTAATCTACGTTCTTTCCTAGAATATTGGGACGAGATTCCTTTAAGGTGTGTGTATATATATATATATATATATTAGTATAATAAATAATAATAATAATAATACTAATAGATAAAATAAAAAGGATAAATATTAGAAAGAGATAGGGTAAAGAGGATAAACCCCATTCCCTATTTTCGGGGGTTTTCAAAAAGGGGTTACAAAAATACGAGTTGGAATGGAGAAAGAGTTTGATAGAGAGACGAAACAATAAAAATAAGAAAAAATAAAAAATAAGTTTTACTCGAAGAGGAAAAGGAGGTTTCTTGATGCGGATTGACTAACAACAGGAGCGTATCACGAGTGAGTAGATATTCTTATCTTTCACTAAACCTATATTTTTTAGTTTGTTTAAAAAACTTTACTGTCTGATTCCTGCTAATTATTTTATGTTCAATTATTCTTCTGTGCTTATTCTACATACTGTTCGACTTAGTCTGTGTACTGTGTAAACAAACCTATGTGATAAAAAGATGATTATGAATCAATTTTAATTATTTATATATGTTTGATACAAACTTGTTACTGTTGGAATTGTTGAGTTAGGGTAAACCGATTTTTAATGGGTTTTGGGTTGAACAGTTGATGTATGTCGGGTTGGTGGTTTCAATGCTGTTTGGTAGTTGTAGAGGAGCAGTTGAAGCTCCAAAGGTTGTTAATGGTGTCATCGAGGTGAATTTAGAGAAGCGGGGGATGTGAGTTTTGTTTATACCAAAAGGTTGGGTTTTTTATGGGGAGCAAAACCGAACCTTTTGGTGGTGTTTGCTGGTCACGTTGTGGTGGTTGTTGTGGTGGTAGTGTGGGCTGTTGGGTAAGAAAAAGGAGGTAGGAGACGACTATTAAGTGGGTTGGGCTTAAGTTGGTTTTAGTTGGGCTTGGGCCGAATCATAATTGTGGGCTTGAGTTGTTTTATAAACATGTGGGTTTAAGTTGGTTTTAGTTAGGCTTGGACCGAATCGAGTGTGGGATTAAGTTTTGTTTAAGTTAATTTGGGCCAACTAAAGGTTTTGGGCTTTAGACTTTGGGTTTTGGTTAGATGGGTTAGAACTTGTTGACTGCTGTTGACCCTTGGCAGGTTGACTGCTGTTAACTATCGATTTTGACTATTGACCGTTCACTTTGTATTATTGACTTTTAATGCTTTTGACATATTGAACTTTGTGGACAAATCCAATAATAGGATGTTGTCAAAACTTGTATAAACATGTTTGTCACTATTTAATAAAGATTTGATGTGGTATCATGCAATGATATATATTGGCACTGATGGGCTTTGACTTTGACAATGTGGCTGATAAGAACTACAAAGGCTTGATTCCAATCTTGAAAGATTTGGATACGTAGGCAGCTTTGAGCAAAAGTGTAGCCATTACACTATACTATATTATATATGATATATTAGTTATTAGTTATTAGGATAACTATATGTGAACAATGTTAGTACTTAATTGTGTACGTGATTGTGGTTCTTTAAAAGGTAGTCATGAGGCATTTAATTAACGTGTTACTCATAATTGAGAATTTTGATATTTGTGATTTATATAATTGATAATGAGGTGAGTTGATTGGTTATTGTGTTTGGAATATTTAGTAATTATTTTATTGCTTGAGACGATGTTTAGTTTATGATAAAAATATTATAATAAATGAGAACTCTTGAGTATTATAATCCGGTGTAAAAGTGTCCGGTGAAAATTTAATTTGTCTCCCAAATCTTTAGATCTCTCCATGCCTATTTGATGAAAAGAAATGAAATGAAATGTTTATGACTAATGAGATCATGTGAAAAGGCGCCTTAGAGAGGAACTAAGGCATTAAGCCTTTTGAGGTTGGTCAGATTCCTTGAATCTACGGGAATGTAGGTCTGTATTCCTTGAATGTGGCGGGAATGACCTAAGGTATTCATTGAATGTGCCATGAATGACCTGTTAGTGTTATGATGGGTATTCCTTGAATGTGGCTAGAATGACCCAAGGTATTCACTGAATGTGCCATGAATGACCTGTTAGTGTTATGATGAGTATTCCTTGAATGTGGCGGGAATGAGCCAAGGTATTCATTGAATGTGCCATGAATGACCTGTTAGTGTTATGATGGGTTTTCCTTTAATGTGGTGGGAATGACCTAAGGTATTCATTGAATGTGACATGAATGATCTGTTAGTATTATGATGGGTATTCCTTGAATGTGGTGGGAATGACACAAGGTATTCATTGAATGTGCCATGAATGACCTGATATTTTATTATGCCCAAAAAAGGCTTTGTGATTATGTGTATGGAAAGCACAAAGATGGCTGTGACTCACAAGTTACGAGTTTACAAGATGGAAATATGTTTCACGGAGGCGATATCCCCCGCTTGGGACATATGTCTTGTAGTGGTACTCGGTGTGAGTGAGGCACACGGATATATGTGCTTTGGCAAATGTGTGGAGTGCAAATCGTGGAGTAGGAACTAAAGGTTGGGCAGTGTCTATTAATAAATGAGTCAATGAGATAATTAATAAACAAAGTAAAAGATTGATTTTACGTATGACTGAGTTATTGCATATGAATATTTATGTATTATGATGTACATGATTTCTTACAAGAAATATATACGTCGTTGGTGTGAGTTGATACTCATGAGGGATGAATGTACTCCCTAGGTGTGATATTTTCCTCGTTCTCATAAGAACACGAGTGGTTAATTAGTAAAATATTGATTTTTAGTATGATGGAGTTATTGCATATGAATATTTATGTATTATGATGCACATGATTTCTTACACAAAATATATACGTGGGTTGTGTGAGTTGATACTCATGAGGGATGAATATACTCTCTGGTTGTGATTTCCTCGTTCTCATAAGTAGATGAGTGGATGCATATAATTTCTTATGAAGGAATGTACGTGAATGTGGTTTGCGTGATATGATGGATAGGGTGGTGTCACATGAATGCTAATATTGGCGATATATTATGCCTGATTATGTATACCCATGTTGGTTGAAGTGAGAGTGAAATAAATGTAGATTTTTAAGGATTACGTTTCGGAAATCTAACTTTGCTTTGTAGGCGGGTAAGACTTATTAACTTTTTATGCGAAGATGTTGTCCTACCCTAACACGTAAGCGGTTATAGGTAAGATTTTAATTAAATTAATTTACGAGATAATGGGATTGAAATCTTACTTAGGAAGAAACTACACGCCGTTTTGGAAAACGGAACTATTTTGTCTTCCAATTTTAAATGGTTGGTAATGTTATATATATTTATTTGGAAGATTGAATGTAGTAGTGTATATTTTATTTTAGTCTTACTCATACAAGCAAATTCAATTTGCTGACCCCTGGTTGCTTTCTTTTACAACGTAGGTGTGTTCTTGGAAACATATATGGTAGAATGTAGTGGATGAAGACACTTGATTTGGATTCGGTCTTAGAGTCTTACTGGTATAAGTTTTATGAAGTATAAAATCTTGATTTGAAACAGATGTAATAAAGTTGGTTAGTAATTCTTGAATTCGTAAATGAAGAGTTGTTATTTTAATCTAGCTTGATCTAAGATTTTAATTGTCATGTTTGATAATGGGTTATTAGGATTTCGTTTCATCCTGGGTTTTCAGATTATTGAATAAGGTGACGATTGAGATAATTACATCTTAGATAATTCCTTATTTTAAATTTTCTAGAAATTTGGGTTGTGACACTTTGTTTCCATCCTTATCCATTTTTTTTCTTTTTCTTTTGGCTTTGGACTCCTTTGATTCTGTTTTTGGAGTTCTAACTTTTTATTTATTTTTTATTTTTTATTTTTTTTGGATGAAAACTTCTTTTTCTTATTTGAAGCAACTAACAAATTCTTGGTTTTCCACAGGTCTTTCTCTTTTCTTTTCTTCATTTCATCTCTATTCTTAGACTTATTAAAAAATGGGTAGGCTGATTTTATTTTTATTTTGTTTTAGTAAAAGGATAAATGATTTGTGGTTTATGAAAAGGCTAAAGAAAGGCTCAGAGGGGCGACTAGCGAAAAATAATTTCATATAGGTTTGAATTTCTGGCTATATCAATCCAAAAAGGACCTAAATTCTCACTTAGGATATGGTATAGTGATCAAGCAAGTGGACGCGTGATTTCTCTATTCGGAATTTACTTCTCCCTTGTGTCATTACTCAGATATTTCACTCATATAAGGCTTTTAGGCTATATTCTCACAGAATTTGTAGAATAAGTACTCTAGCCTAGATTTCAGAAACTTACTGTCAATACAAACATAGATGCTCATGCAATATATATATGGAAAGATGTAATGACTATTACCTACATATTAACCTCAGTTTCTAAAAACTATTCTAATTTAAGAGCTAAAGTAAAACTTCTGGGCTACTATCATCACAGAAAAGGAAACAATACCAATATTCCTAAGTGCATAGTATAAATACTTTTTATTATTTTATTATTTTTCTTACTAGAAAGCAAAGTGCATATGATACATATATATCCTAATAGGTGCCTTAAATTACGCGTGTTTCTATGCCACCCCCAAACAAATTCCATGGAAACGCGTGAAAATTTTAGAACACCTGCAAAACAAATTCATAACATACTAATATAGGTAAAGAAAAACATATGCAACTCTATATGAGTTCCACCCGTTATGGGAATAACAAAAATTAAATTGCTTGAAACATAAGCAGACACTAACAGAAAGTAAAACTTACCTCATATCCAGCACTAAGCGTTGTCCTCCCCTTCTATAAAGAAGTGAGGTTCCTTTGCATCCTGCCAAGCCAAGATAATCTGTCAGGCCTCATGCCATTTATCATCTACCTTTTCTAACCTGTTAAGTGTCACTTGGTCAGATAGGGTGTAAGGGGCAACCCAATTGGGTTGTAGCCGCCACCCCGGCCAAATCATAGCACGGAAAGAGCGTATAATGCAATTGGTGGGTCTCATAATGTCATTCCCAACCCAATCCGTTAAACGGGTATAGAACTCAGGAAAGAAACATAGCATTATGCGGCAAACCAAGACAGGCATAAGAAAGTACTTATGCTTCATACTATGGGCTCGTGCTAAACTAGACACTAAGGTCTGGGGAAGGTCATACAACATACATCCCTCAGCTAGAGCAAGGAAGATGTCACAAGTGGCGTTATTCGCAGAAGAAAAATACCATTCCCCTAAGATATTCAGCATGATAAAGAACATAATAGTGCCTATGTTAAGGGACAGGCTACCAAAGGCTACGTTATATTGCCCTTGGTCCTCTACACGAAAAATCCCCACCCCATAGGTCTCATGGAAATACTCATAGTTGTAGATGTACATATTATCAGCCATATAGCCCCATGAGTTTTGGGCAGCAGGCATAGAAAGTCCAATAACAAAGGCTAACAAGAACTTGCTTAAATCTATTGTTTTATCATCAATGTCGACAGAGAACACTTGTTCCCCATCTGGTTGATAAAAGAACCTACAATTATCATAGAAATAAGTAGTAAGTGCAGGAGAATAAGATTCATCAGCACTTACCATTAGATGCTACCATCCTGACTGCACAATCAAGTTGCGGAACCAGCACCCATAGGTGTCACTCTCGAGCAATTCTTCAAAGGACTGCTCCGGTATGATTTGAGGAAATTTCATAGCAAACAAACACACTACTGAACTCCTGGAAGTGACTGCAGAAAACCCCAGAAAAAAGAACTAGAGGTATGTTTAAGTACGGGCGTGGGCGCGCTCTCTTCTAACAAAAAAAAATCTGCGATTCTGGAAATTGGGCGCGGACGCGCTTGGAGCAAGACCTGTGGTACTAAAATTAGAGGTGCAGTGTGAAGTATATGGTATGCCATATATTTATAGAGCATTAGTTTCTTAAAGAAAGGTTCCCAAATTGATAAGGAAAGAGATGGAATAAGAAAAGGGTTTCTAAACCAAAATAGAAACAGCAGAGAGCAGGCTCACAGCAGCAATTCTATATGGTTTTAAACAGCCTATCAAAATAGCAATCTCAATGCCTTTAACCTTCGAGTTGTACCAAACAACAATAGCTAATTCTAGCTACACCACATTAGCAGCATGCTCATATATAAACTATATTCCTTAAACATTGCAATATTAATTCAAAAACATGTGGATATGGTAAAATACAATGCTAAACAAATAATGCCACCCCAAAACAAATTCGGAAAGGTGGGATTCATGAAAAAATAAAAAGCATGTGTAGACAAAAATTAAACCAACTTGAAATTTAATTAACAACCAACTTACATAATCCAATATTAACTACTTAAACTAACAACTAGAAATACTAATTCTACTGAAACAGGGAAATTTTCTTAAAAAAATACTACAAATGAACTAGCCACGAGAGGAGAAAGGAATAAGAATAGGAAGTTGAGTGATCAGGAATGGAAAGACCAAACACCCCACCCTCAAACAAATTTTTGAAAACAGGGTTTAGAAAATTTGTTTTAAAATGTGGGTCTTTTAAAGTCTGATTCTCGAGACTTACTAGACTAATGCTTATCGGATTTAAATATTTTTTTACTTTTTATGAATAAGGTTTAATATAACAGAAAACAATAAAGCAATAAGGACATAATTCACTCCATAGAGAAACACGACTCAAAAACGAGAAAACATGCAAGAGTGGAAAACGTGAATTATATTGGGTTTGGACTTAGGATCCGGTACTTACAACCACACACTCCAAAGAGAGGGTCCGGTTACCTTAATGGTGCAGTCTCATAATATAAGATTGGAATGGAGTACACCGAAAAATAAAATGAGTCTTTTATAGTCAGATACTAGAGACTTTATTTAATATATATATATATATTTACCATATATCAACAACCTAAAGAGTTGCAGGTCTATCCATAAATAATTAACACTGACTGCAAACCCAAACAGAATTAGGGACCAAGATTTCCTATGATGTGGCTTAGCGGAATGAGAGCCGAAATCGATGGGTGATAAGTGCTCAAAAAATGTAATTTAACCATCGATTATGCCTCTTGTTTAGCCATCTTAGTGGACTAATAGTGTTTGTAAGTTATGTTTTATGATTCTACAGGTGAAAAAGTGAATTTTGTGGAATATTAGAGAAAAATGGGTAAAACGGAGCAATTCAGAGCATTAAGGATCACATGGGATGCCCGTGGACAATCATGGAGAAGGCCAAGGAATTGAAGCTATTAAAGATGCAACTTGGACCTATTTTAAAGCCTATTTGGAAGCCCAAAGCCAAAGAATTCGTTGCTTGGACCTAAGCCCGCAAAAAAGGATAGAGCAAAAGAGACAAAATAGACTTACGCTTCTGGGACGCATGGATCGCGCATCCAGACGCATGGATCATGTGTCCAGACGCATGAAACGACACTATAGCCAATTCTTTCTCAGTTTTGGAGACAAAGTTGGACTCTGAAAGAAGTCTATTTGTATTAGGAAATAAATGGCGGTTTGGAATGCTTCTACAACTCATTGTAACCCCTATAAATTGAGGACCTAAGTGCCTCATGTATTTTGCCAATTCACTTATACTCTTGTCTCCAGAACTTGAGGCAGATAAAGATTAATAATAAAAGATTCGATTTTAACTAGCTGAGTTTTAATAAATTAGTCTTTCTAGTCTTATGTTCTTTGACTCTTCTTCTTCTTGTTCTTCGTGTTCTTCCTTCTTTATGGAAGGCTAATCTTCTCCTTCAAGGGAGAAAATGAAGCCGGTGCTTAGGGTTTGTTGATTCTTTTGGTTTATGGTGTTCTTCAATCAGGTTAGTTCTTTATGTTTTTAGTTATTAGTTCTATTGCCCAGACCAGGGGATGGAAGTTATTAGTTCCATTGCCCAGACCAGGTTAGTTCTTTATGTTTATGGTTTTATTTATTGCAATTGAATATTTGTTAGTAACATGCTTTTATTTATTGCAATTGAATACAATGCTAGAATAGGGTTTTACTTATTGTAATTGAATATTATACTATTATTCTCTACTTTTCTTCTAGTTGTGTAGTGTTTTAGAGTAAGAGAAATATTCCTTGTGTTTGCCTTAGATGGTGATTTATTGAATAGCTGCCCAAGCTCACATAAAAGGAAAGAAGATACTAGTAACATAAATATAGGAACAACCTTAAGTAGAGTTATTCGTTAACAAAGTTCCGTCCAAGAGGACATCGACACTCGCTCGATTGCCTAATTGTAGTCTACTTGTAAGAACAATCATGAAGTAGAAGGTCATAGATCAAAAGTATTGGTGGATTCTAATATCTTGAATTCCCTCTCTTAGATTCTCAATAATTTAGTTAGATTAGTTTAGTTTAGCATTAGAATCTACAATATCTATAATCATAGTTTTTAATCCCTTAAACCCCCTTTCCAGTCCTATTCTTCATATAAATATACACTTAAAAGTGGAATGATACCCTACTCATCATTTAGTTATTGAGGGATAATTAGGTTTTTGATACGCTTCTATTTTGTTCAACGACCATCATCCATCTATATCATCTATCTACCATCATCCATATATCATCTCATACACAAAAAGAGGCGCGTGGTCAAATGGCGCCGCTGCCGTTTTAAGTTGTTTATGTTTAATGTTTTCTTTCAAGATTAGAAGTTTGGATCTTGAGGTAATTTTAGCCGTATCATCCATCCTTTTGAGAAAAAGAGAAGCTTGAAGGACATCTCAAAGACAAGATCTACCATCCAGGTTAGTCGAATCTTCATTATTTTTATTTCATTCTTAGTATAGTTGCATCGTAGTTTAGTTTTATTGCTTTCTTAGTATAGTTGCATCGTAGTTTAGTTTTATTGCTTTCTTAGTATAGTTGCATCGTAGTTTAGTTTTATTGCTTTCTAGTATAATTGCATTTAAGACATTTTCAACAATTGAAGTTGTAAGCCAACACAGCGAAACATCAAACTCTAGTGTTTCTTGTCTGAATCTTGACAATAGGACTATCGTCTGTGGGCCGTGGTACTTAAGCAATCCAAGTGATTCACCATAACCCTAGAAGAGACAGCTTTAGACAACGGGAAAGTAGTTTTGCATATTAGTATAATTTAGAATAGTTGCATATTAGTTTAATTGCATTCAAGCATATTAGGATAGTTTTTCATCATCTTCGCATAGCAAGAATACTAGACGAGATTGATACAATGGCCACACGCAATGATGGAGGTATTGTGGACCTGAATAATCCTGAAGCTATCCCACCTATGCAAGCACAACAGAGGAAGAAGCTGAGCGATTTCTATTCACCAATCATTGGAGACCCACCCAGCAGTATTGTTTTTCTAGAAATAGGATCTAACCAGTTTGAACTTAGAGCATCAATAATCTCTATGCTTCCAAAGTTCAACGGTTCAGACAATGTTCAGCCTTATGTTCACATGAACAAATTTCTTTCAGTCCTCAGAACTTTCAAGAACCAGAATATCAGGGATGAGTGTATCAAGATCATTCTGTTCCCACTATCACTAGAAGGTAAAGCATCTGAATGGTTATCTACTCAACCGATCAATTCCATTGATTCCTGGGAGAAGTTAAAAATGAAGTTTATGAACAAGTTCTACCCACCCCAGAAGACAGATGCCATGTAGCAAGCCATCAACAATTTCAAAGGGAAGGTAACTGAAGAATATCATCAAAGCTGGGAGAAATTCAATAATTTGCTAGTCTCATGTCCATATCATGGTTATGATAAGAGCACACTTGCTCATTTTTTCTATCGAGGACTCTCGATGATGAACAAGCAGATGATACATTCAATGCGCAAAGGCAAGTTTACATCAATGGATGGAGAGGAAGCTTACAACTTTCTCGAGAATTTAGCTGAAGAAACACAACAATAGAGTACTGGCAACGAGGATGTCACTAGCATGGAGGGGGAGCCAAAGAAATTTGGTTACCAAGCACATGAATAATCAGATCAAGAACTGAAGTCTACATTGGCTAGCCTGGCCACTAGCATTGAAACTTTAAGTAAGAAATTCAATCAGTTCTCCATGAATCCCTCCAAGATTAACAAGTTTCAAGCTAAATCTCTCCCAGTCATGCAAGCTAGCCAATATTGCGAAGTCTATTCAGACACTTCCCATGCAACTCTAGAATGTCCTGGTTACTATCAACATGCATCCGTTGGAGAGTACAATATGAACTCATTTCAGAGGCCCAACCAAGGTGGTAATAACTTTCAAGGCAATTATTGGAGACAGAATGCTGGACCCCCTGGTTCTCAAGATCAAAGTTATATTCCACAGACAAGTCAAGCTTCACAGTTGGTTCCTCAACAACAATTATACTCTCAGCAGAATTCCAATACAAGTGGAGAGTTAGTGCCTGATCTTAGGAGAAATTATGCTGCACCTGCCAACCTGGAGAATGCTATTACTTTGCTATCACAGAAAAATTAGAAGTTTGAAAGTGTTCTAGAGCTTATTGCACAGTCTCAACTCAATCTACGGCAATCTCAGGCAAGTCAATGTTCTAGAATGGAGTCTATAGAGGCTAAGGTTGACCAACTCACTACTGCTTTGTCTGTAAAGACACAAGCCACTCAACCTAGCTTATTGGAACCAATATCGAAGAGTGAAGATGTATGCCACATTGGGACAACTTCTAGTACTGATCACCTCCATGATCATGTCATCTCGCCACTACTCTCGGTCGAGGATTGAAGATAGACAACAAGGTTGACTTACCTTCTCATGATGACATTGCTACAGAGCAATCAGTCAAGATTTCAAATGAAGTTCAAAAGGAAGTGGGGGAAATCCTTTCAACTCCCATTTGTCAAGATAACCAAGACAAGATATGCAAGAATGCCAAAGAGAAAGAAGAGCAGACACATGTTGATGTGTTTGTACCAAAGGCACCTTTTCCAATGTTTTTTGCTCAAAGCAAAAAGGACAAGCAATTTTTATAGATGAAGGAAGCATTTGAGAAAGATAACATCAATATCCCCTTTCTCAAAGTGATCAAGTAGTTGTGATCATATGCCAAATTCTTGAAGGATGCATGCAATATAAAGAGAAGTACTCATGTTCCAAAGCGAGCATTTCTAGCTGGACAAACAACATCTATTATCCATCAGCAAGCTCCAGTCAAGCTCAAAGATCCAGGAAGTCCTACAATATCATGCAAGATAGGAGAAAAATTCATGGGTAATGCTTTTTTAGACCTTGGTGCTAGTGTTAATCTCTTGCCATATCATGTGTACCAAGCGTTAGGCCTGGAGAACCTAAAGCCTACAAAAGTCAAATTAAAGTTAGCTGACTATTCTACCAAGATTCCCAGAGGCATAGTTGAGGATGTTCTTATTCAAGTAGTCAATTTCTACTATCCAGTGGTTTTCATTATGATAGACACCCAGGAGGCCTTTGATAAAATTCTAATTATTCTAGGCTGACCTTTCCTCGCTACCGCAAAAGCTTTGATAAATTGTCACAATGGTGAAATGAAGATCAACTTTGGTAAGATGTCCATGGACATAAATATCTTTCACCTGTTGCATAAGGATTGTGATGACACCGAAGGTGGAGAGGTGTACTTCCTTGATAGCATGATACAAGAATCCTTCCCATTCGAAGATATAATTGAGAGTGCTCAATCTATAGAAAACTGTGATGAACCTGAGAACCCAACCACAGAGGCGTTACTAGCCATGTTCTTGGAATCTCTGCAGAAAATTCAGGATTTAAGTGAGCAGAATGGAAAATTGACAGAGAGAGTATCATATCTTGAGAAGATGAACTCTACATTTCAGGATGAACAACAGACTTCTTCCTAGAAAAATCAATTGCTAGAGAATTAGCTTAAAGAAGTTTTGGAAAAACAACAGAATCTAGAAACTGAAATAAGTCTTCTAAAGCAGAAAGTGGACCATATTGATAAGAAGCATTGTACTGTTGAAGCCTCTTCTACACCATCATTGTCTGAACGAGAGAAGTATGTGAACCAGTCTACCGCCCACCTTGAGCGCAATCAGCTAGATATCTATTATCATTACTGTGGTGGTAAAGGGCATATCAGATACTATTGTCTTGTTAGAAAGAAAGAATTTCGTCAATCTTCTACACAGAGGAACCAAAAAGTCTATCACACAATCATCAGACCTGAAATAGTTCAAGATAGAGAAGCAACTTCACCAGCACATCAAAGAGTATTTTTGACAACCTACAAGGTGAGACCTCCTTGTCCTCCAAACATTCGTCAGATTTGGGTATGAAAATCTGATCTCTTCACTCCAAATTGATAATGCATGATATATAGTCTTAGGGATCTGACTTAAAAAGACCTTAAAAAGAAAAAAAAAAAAAAAATCCTGGTAAAAGGAAATGTTCTTATTTTTAGAATTAATTTTGATATTCGGCATCAATGGTAACATCTTCCCTTTTTCTCATTCATTTCATTTACTTAATTTCTATACATTGAGGACAATGCATATGTTAAGTTGGGGGAAGGTGTACTTGAGAAATGAATTTCGAAAATTAGTTTTCAAAAACAAAAATATTTTTGTTTCTATATCAGTAGTATGAAAAAAATGAATTTTAATGATGAGTATGGGATAGGGGTGGGCAATGGGCCGGGTCGGGCTAGCCCGGCCCTAAACATTTAAAGCCCTTCAGATATTAGGGCCGGGTCGGCCCGGCCCTAAAGTCAAGCATAGGGCGGGTTCAGCGGTCACAAGTCTAAACCTCAAGCCCTCGACCACGACCACTAGCCCTCTTTAAGGGCTTTAGGGTCGGGTAAAGCCCGGCCCTATATATTTTCTTTTTTTTTACTACATCAGTTTTAAAACTCATTTATATTACAAAAATGTACAATAATCTACAAACTCAAAGTCCAACCAATCTAGTAATAATCCTATATAAGTCCAAAAATTTAAAATGCACATCCACAATCTAATGAACTGAAGTATATCGAGAGTTCGGAATTTGTTCTTCCTTGTACTCAAACCTCACTAAAATTACATTTAACATTGAAATACATAGACAAATAATTATATTATCATTTTAAAGGAAGAAGTAATAGATATAAAGAAGAAACATAATAGTTTTGGTTAAGGGTCATGGAAGTTGTTAAACTATTTGTAATATCATAAATTATTTCTATAATAGATTCAAACAAATATAATATTACCTTTCTTCTAATTTAAAAGTGATTCAAGCTTTGTATATGGAAATGAAAATATTGGCTTTTGAACAAGTGATGGAGAAAGGTTTGAGATTACAAATGTCATTTTTCTGACAAAGGGTGTTTTTTGGTTTCTATGTTACAAATGTCTGCTCTGTATTTTGCTTTAATGGTGTGGAAAGAAACCTTTAGTTTTAGACTTGGCTTGGATGTGAATAAAAATATAATTTATAAGAAATAAGTGAGAAAAGAAATTGAAAATAATAAGTTATGGACTTTGACTTGATGATCAAAGGAATAAAGTCTTATTTTTTATTAGGCTAGTGCTCATTGTTCTTCATGGCTACTAAGTTGACAAGTTTTTGTTATATAAAACAAGTTATTGGAAGTACCCTTGGGTGTAAGTGATAAATTACAAAGGGCAATGTTATTTTAATTGAAAATATTTAACAAAGAGTTGGACAATTATGGTATGTGTATTTATAGTGAAAGTATGAAACAGGGCGGTTAGGGCTTGGTTAGGGCTTGGTTAGGGTCGGGGCCTATGTTTTAGAATCTTAGCCCTAGCCCTGCCCTAGAAGGCATTAGGGCCGGCCCGGCCCGGCCCTAAACTCTGTGAGGGCTTTAGTTGTGAGGGCTTTATAGGGCTTAGGGTCGGGTCGGTCAGGGCCGGGTTAGGGTCGCTAGGGCCAAATTCCCACCCCTAGTATGGGATGTAGATTCTATACTGCTTAGTGTTGAGTTTGATAGATAGTTGATATTGTTGATATCATTACCGCTTAGACTATTTATTATGCTCAGACATAGTTCTTGTTGGTAGAATTCTTTATCAAGGCACCGCCATAGTACTTGGTCAGTTTTGTGTACGTTTGTTAGAAGAGAGATTTAATCCCTAGTAAACTGGAAGCAGATTTTTTAGACTTAGCCGGTGACACTTGAGCTTTTTACCCATTCTTTAGAGAGTCTTACGAAAAATCCGAGTCTTAGTGACTCAACATCTTTCCGTTCTCTATGTCGTTATAATATAGTCTCATTATTCGTTGATTTAGTTAATCACGAAGTGACATCAACTGGGGAGATAGCCATTAGGTCTTGTAGTCTATTCAAAACAAAGTATCATACTGATAAGTTAAGTCGTGAACCCATTCAGCCTTTATCCCACCTAGTAGGACCATCATGTTAAACCCTTTTGAGCCTTACAATAAGCTATTTTCTTTCATAAAACCCTTTACCCTTTACCTAACTCCAGACAAGGAGTATAACCAAAAACCTTTATTAGCCATACCCATATGTTTTTGAGTATACGAGGGGCACAAGGACGAAGAAAGAGCACAAAAGGAAGATTACAAAGAAATATCAGAAAGATACAATGAAGACCATCATTCTGTTCTAAGTGAAAGAAGCTAGTGGAAAACAAGCATATCTAGTACTAATCATGGATATACCATTGAGCTAAAAAAAATAAAATAAAAAAATAATAATAAGAAGTTGTACAGAATGGATGGAAAAGCTAAGACAAAGGAAGAATTTTCTCTACAATATAGAATTTGAAGAAATCTTCCAAAGAAAGAAGCAAAACCCTTAGTGTTTTTCAGAAACAACCTTTGAATCCTTTTTACCTTTCCTTCATAAACAAATACCCAAGCCAAGTTACAACCCATGACTTATCACTACAGTATGGTACAAAGTCTAGAATAGGTGAGAAGACCCGACACTTCATATGTGATTGACATTCTTTCCATGAGACTACTTTCATTCAGAAGTTGATAAGAGCCCAAGACTGTAGTTTTTGGGCATCTTAATCATTTATAATCAATCTATGCTAGGTTATTAGGTTGGATTCGAGGTGGATTCAATTCCCCTCTAATCCTTTATCTATATTCAAAAACAATCATATTTCCATAGCATTCGTAGTTAAATTCAACATAATCAATTTCATATAGGTATCGTAGTATAACACCCTTCGTAAAACTCTCATTAGACTTAAGACCGACAAATTAGACTATAAAACATTCCATGCTAGAGAACTAGGAGTGGAACGAATTTGTTACTCCACTTTATTTTGATAGAATTGAGAGTAGAAACTTTGATAAATATAGACACATAAGAAAGTTTTAGTTTACTTACGTTTTGAGTTCATCGTTCATTTCGTAGGTAAACTATTTCATTTTATGTTTTATCAAATGGCGCCGCTGCCAGGGATAAGAGCCCAAAACTGTAGTTTTAACCCTATAACAGTCATACTTTTAGACCAATTATGTGAGTAATAATTAAGAGTTAACACTGATTACGTGTTTTTATGCATTTCAGGCTTCAAAGTCCATTATATGCAAAACTGTGCCACTTTAGTGAGATAAAAAAGCAAAGGTCGGTTGCTAAGGAGTTCTATAATTAAAGGCCAAGATTGAAGAAGACAAAGCCTTTCTAAAGCCCAGTCAAAAGCTGAAAAGTCGACGCGGGCAGAAACAGCACAAAAAGTTAGCAGAACTTCCAAAGGCCGTACCTTTGGACTCAGACCTTAGAATTGGGCCTACCTTATGTAAAACGACCGGCTCGGGAAGATCTTTCCAATGGTCCAAGCCTTGACCCAATCAGAGGAGCAGAAGTTGACTAAAAGTCTGTTGAAGCCAACTACAGCTGAAGAGGCCTTTTTGGACTAAAAGAATTGGGTTTTGGGCCTGATTCTTTGGCCCAAAACATGGCTCCAAGCCCATGCACGATTTTTGGATCTGAATGTATAAAAACCAAAGCTTCACTCTTGGTTAATGGTAGATAGGGTAGATAGTTAATGGTAGCTAGTTAGACCTAAAAGTATATAGAATTCTAGATCTAGTTTTCAGTAGATTAATTAAGTTTAGTTCCATTTCAATTCTTGTTTTAGATTAAACTCTTACAATCATTATTCTTAATTAGTTTGATTAATAAATTAGGTAGTTTGTCAATTTCGATTCTTGTCATTTACATTGTGTTAGACCTGATTTCATTTATTATTTGTTATTCAATTCTTAGTTATTAATTAGATTTTAATTATTGTTTAATTTAGATTAGTAAATTTCAATTCTTTGTATTATGTTTAGTTTTAATTTAATCAGAAATGATTGCATAATGATTCTCGGCTAAACCTCCATTAAGGGGGTTGAGAAGCCTTGATGAAAGCTTGACTCCGATTATCATAGAGTCGACGTAATTTCCTTTCCAATCTAGAAACGATTAGTTCACCATGAGAATGGGTTTCATCGTTCACATGCTAGTTATGAATTGGTAGAAATGTGATAACCCGTAAAAATAATAGAATCCTAAATATTAATGTTAGCAACACTAATACGTAATCCTACCGTTCTTACGTTTAAATCAATTCTTCTTACTCTCAAGTCATAATCATGCAATATAATGAGTAAGGATTCGTTCCACTCTTAAACCCTCAAGACTTAAATTGAATTCAACTAATCAAACCCAAAAGGAACAATGGTGAGAGTAATGATTTGATGTGAATTTTCTATTCTACCATTCCCAACAATTGAATCTAAACAAGATATAATATAAAGATTTGAACTTTATTTGTTTAAACTCAATTTGAAACTACTCATGCAATAATTGAATTAAATTAATAATGACAAATAAATAAATCTAAAGATTTAAGCTAATAAATAAATGAAAATGAAACTAGATTATGGAGAACTAATTAACTTTATTTATCTAATAGAACAATAAGAACAAGATATGATTGAATGAATAACAACTATTTTATTTATCTAATGAATGATATTCAATGATTTAAATAACTAAGCTAAAACAAAGAATGAAACTAATTAATGGAATGAAAACTAAGTAATTAACTAATCTAGATTTAACTTTTTCTAACCCTAAACTCCATTAACATTAGCTTCCTAACCTAACTGCCATTAACAAAGAGTCAAGCTTTTGTTTTATACTTCGGATCCAAAAATCGTGCATGGGCTTGGAGCCATGTTTTGGGCGGAAAATCGGGCTCAAAACCCAATTTCTTTAGTCCAAAATGGGCTCTTCAGCTGCAGTTGGCTTCGACAGATGTTTCTTCCACTTTTGCTCCTCTGATTGGGCCAAGGCTTAGACCATTGGAAAGCTCTTTTCGAGCCGGTCGTTGACATAAGCTACTCCCAATTCCAAGATCTGAGTACAAAGATACGACCTTCGAAGTTCTCACGACTTGTGCCTTTTTTACGCCCGTGTTGACTTTTCAGCTTTTGACCGGGCTTTACAAAGGCTTTGTCTCCTTGAATCTTGGCCTTTATTCACAGAACTCCTTAGCAACCGACCTTTGCTCCTTTATCTCGCTAAAGTGGCACATTTCTGCACATAATAGACTTTGAAGCCTGAAATGCATAAAAACACGTAATCAGTATTAACTCTTAATTATTACTCACAGAATTGGTTTAAAAGTATGATTGATAAGAGCCCAAAACTGGCGCCATTTGATAAATGTAAAAATAGTAGAATCCTAATATCATGTTAACAACACTAATACGTAATCCTACCGTTCTTACGTTTAAATCAATTCTTCTTACTCTCAAGTCATAATCATGCAATATAATGAGTAAGGATTCGTTCCACTCTTAACTCTCAAGACTTAAACAAATTCAACTAATCAAACCCAAAAGGAACAATGGTGAGAGTAATGATTTGATGTGAAATTTCTATTCTACCATTCCCAACAATTGAATCTAAACAAGACATAATAAAAAGATTTGAACTTTATTTGTTTAAACTCAATTTGAAACTACTCATGCAATAATTGAATTAAACTAATAATGACAAATAAATAAATCTAAGGATTTAAGCTAATAAATAAATGAAAATGAAACTAGATTATGGAGAACTAATTAACTTTATTTATCTAATAGAACAATAAGAACAAGATATGATTGAATGAATAACAACTATTTTATTTATCTAATGAATGATATTCAATGATTTAAATAACTAAGCTAAAACAAAGAATGAAACTAATTAATGGAATGAAAACTAAGTAATTAACTAATCTAGATCTAACTTTTTCTAACCCTAAACTCCATTAACATTAGCTTCCTAACCTAACTGCCATTAACAAAGAGTCAAGCTTTTGTTTTTATACTTCCAGATCCAAAAATCGTACATGGGCTTGGAGCCATGTTTTGGGCCGGAAAATCGGGCCCAAAACCCAATTTCTTTAGTCCAAAATGGGCTCTTCAGCTGCAATTGGCTTCGACAGATGTTTCGTCCACTTCTGCTCCTCTGATTGGGCCAAGGCTTGGACCATTGGAAAGCTCTTTTCGAGCCGGTCGTTTTGACATAAGCTACTCCCAATTCCGAGATCTGAGTCCAAATATACGGCCTTCGGAAGTTCTGTTTACTTGTGTACTATTTCTGCCCGTGTTGACTTTTCAGCTTTTGATCGGGCTTTACAAAGGCTTTGTCTCCTTGAATCTTGGCCTTTATTCACAGAACTCCTTAGCAACCGACCTTTGCTCCTTTATCTCGCTAAAGTGGCACATTTCTACACATAATAGACTTTGAAGCCCTAAATGCATAAAACACACGTGTCGGTATTAACTCTTAATTATTACTCACATAATTGGTCTAAAAGTATGATTGTTAAGGGGTTAAAACTACAGTTTTGGGCTCTTATCAAACCACCCCCAAACAGCATTTTGCTTGTCCTCAAGCAAAGATGAGAAATTAGAATAAGTGGCCAAAAATGGAGTTCTATCTACTCTCGTTTCGCTGAGTGCGATTGCATTAACCATATGCAACAAGGCCTTAAACCACTAGGAATTCCCTAGTGGACGAGTTATAGCCTCGTGAGAGTTTTCCAATGAAGGTACTCACAAACTTCATCTATACTACAACGACTAAGAAATAAAACTATTGTTTCCTCATTCATGTCTCAACTATCTATACATCTCACTAGAAATTGAATAAGAATAACCAAGTCAAAAACCTAAACTAATATATGCATAATAATCAATCATCTATGATACAAATATATATACTATGAGTAATACTATGAAATGCCTAGCAGGTTCGTTTATGAAAACTCGGAATAGCGTCCTTAAGTAGGTCTTCACATAAATGTCAAGACAAAAACCACTCGATTTTTACTGCTCCAGTTTTAAATATACTCCGATTAATGCGATTGGGCACACTTTACCTTACAATCTCAATGACAACAAGGAAGCCGGAGTCGATCAAACACATCTGCCACTTACTATCACACTAACATATTCCTAATTAAGCTAGAGGTCTTTATTAGGTGTTACGGGGATTGGGAGATGGTTTAAGAAGGAAGGAAATGGATATTCAAAAGGACAAGTCTGAGATAATAGAGTCTTCATATTATGTAACTTAGAGAAAACCTTGTTATTTTCTTTTGCTTCTATACTTTGTTTCCATCCTTAGCCATATTTTTTTTTTTTTTTTTTCTTTGGCTTTTGACTCCCTTTTATTCTATTTTTGGAGTTTTTATTTTTTTCTATTTTTTTTTCTTTTCCTTGGATGGAAACTTCTTTTCTTTTTCTGAAGCAACTAACTAATTTTTGTTTACACAGATTTTTCTCTTCTTCTTTTTCTATTCTTAGACTTATTCTAGATTGGGTAAGTTGAATTTTTTTTATTTTATTTTGTTTTTGTAACAGGGTAAAGAAATTGTGGTTTATGGAAAGCTAAAGAAAGGCTCAAAGGGGCGACTAGCGGAAAATAATTCATAGGTTTGAATTTTTGGCTATATCGATCCAAAGAGGGCCTAAATTCTCGCTTAGGATATGGCATAGTGATCAAGCAAGTGGACGTGTGATTTCTCTATCCGGATTTTACTTCTCCCTTGTGTCATTTCTCAAATGTTTTATTTCATATAAGGCTTTTAGGCTATATTCTCACAGGATTTGTAGAATAAGTACTCTAGCCTAGATTTCAGAAACTTACTCCTAACAATCATAGATACTCATGTAATATATTTATAGATAGATGCAAAGATTATTACCTACATATTAACCTAAGTTCCTAACAATTATTCTGATGCAAAAGCTACGTGAGACTTCTAGATTGTTAAGAGCATAGAGAAAGAAAACAATACCAATATTCCTAAGTGTATAGCATAAACTTATTTACTTATATTTTTGAAATTTTTAACTTGAAAACAAATGCATATTATACATATCTATATCCTAACAGATGCCTTAATTACACGTATTTCTGTGCCCCCCCCCCCAAACAAGAAGCATGCTTTGTCCTCAAAGCATTTAAATAAAGAGAGTAGAAAAATACCATAGAAATGCGTGAAATTCTGGAACATCTACAAAACAAGGTTAGAACATACTAATATAGGAAATAAAAAAACTGGCGCAACTCTATAAGAGTTCCACCCATTATGGGGTTAACAGAATTAAATTGCTTGGGACATAAGCAGACACTAACTGAAACTAAAAACTTACCTCCACTCTAGCGTTTACTCGTCATCCTCCTCTTCTATAAAGAAGTGAGGTTCCTTCAAGATCCTACCATGCCATTATAATTTGCCAAGCTTGCCGCCATTTATCATCTACGGATCCTAACCTGTTAAGCGCCACTTGGTCGGATGGGGTGTAAGGTGCAACCTGATGAGGTTGTATCCTCCACCCTTGCCAAGTCATTGCACTGAAAGTTCGAATAATAGAATTGGTGGGTCTCACAATGTCGACCCCAACCCAGTCCGTGAAACGGGCACAAAAAATAGGGAAGAAACATAGTATAATACGGCAAACTAATATAGGCATAAGAAGATACTTATGCCTCATGCTATGGGCTCGTGCTAAACTAGACATTAAGGTCTTAGGAAGGTCATATAGCAGGCGTTCCTCAGCTAAAGCAAGGAAAACATCGCAAGTGGCATCATTTGCAGAAGAAAAATGTCACTCCCCTAATATGTTTAGCATGATAAAGAACATTACCGTATCACATTAAGTGACAAGCTACCAAGGGCTACGTTATATGTCCCTTGGTCCTCTACACGGAAAATGCCGGACCCATAAGCCTCATGCAAAAGTCATAAGTGTAGACATGCATATTATCTACCCAATAGCATCATGGGTCTTGTATTTCAAATGGGCATGGCAAGTCCAAGAACAAATGCTAGCAAGAAGCATAAAAGCGGTTCCCAGCCTCACGTGTGTGATCACCTCAAAAACCAAGCACCATAAGTAGTGCTTTGAAAAAAATCTTTGAAAGACCGTTCCGGTATTATTGTAGGAGATGTCATCTCAAAACTACGCTCTGGAACAGCTGGAAATCACCCGGGAACAACCCGCAGAAAACTGGAAATTTCCTAGTCTATGGAAGTCGGGCGCGAGTGCGCTCTACTTGGGCGCGAGTGCGCTCTGTACAAAAATTCTGAAAAATGTGTAGAGCTGAGAGCTCCTCCTCAGAGCAGCGCCACCCTCAGTGCTGATTTGTGAAAATGGTGAAGAACAACGGGAAACGTGGGAGTGAAAGGTGAGAGATGGAAGTTAGGTGTAGTGTGGGTTGTGAGTGTAGAATGATTGAAGTTTTTATAGGTTTTGAATTGTTAAAACGAATCGGTAGGTTGCCAAAAAGTTTTAAGGCAATTTCGAAAAAAATAAAATTTTCGAACCCAAAACGAAAACAACTCATATTCTTGATTCTATAACAACCCTAATATCTTTTATCTTTGGATTTAGACTAGTAACTTCTAAACTCTCTTAGATTTCATTATACCACCACATCTAATCATAGGTATGCCAATTACGACAATATTCTCAACCTTCACTCCAAAACAAACTCTAAAATGGAGGATCTTCTACAAATCATGATAGAATAAATAATACCACCCCCAAAACAATTCGGAAGGTGGGATTAACAATAAAATCCATACACAATTTGAAAAGAACAACATTATATTAAAATTGAAATTCAAACAACATTTAACTACCAAATTCAAAGTTAACTACGAAATTTAACAACGTAACATCCTATCTACTAAAAATAATAAAAGACAACATCAAAACAACAAACAAAGAGAAATCTAGCTACTCTTAAAGGGAGCGAGGGGGGATAAGAATAGGAAGTTTAGTGATCAAGCATGGAAAAACCAAACACCCCACCCCAAACAAATTTTTGAAAACAGGTTTGTAAAATTTGTTTTAAAAACGTGGGTCTTTTTAAAGTCTGATTCCCTAGACTTAAAGTGATATATATGTATTTACATGCAGTTTCCCATATATCAATAATCTAAAAAGTTGTGGGTCTTTCCACAAATAATTAACATGGAATGCACCATCAAACAGAATTAAGCACCAAGATTTCCTATGACGTAGCTTAGTGGAATGAGAGTAAAACCTTATAGATCTAAAACCTAATCGAGCACACAGTTTCTTCTTTGTTCTCCTACGAAGGGGATGCCAAGTAAATAAACGTGAGAAAATTGATGGTTGTGGAAGATACGTAGGATGTGGATAATTTTGAGAAGGAAAAAATGGAAAAAATGAAGAAGTGTCAGGTGGCTTGTCCTTGGGTGTTACTTCTTCACTAGTTGGTTTTAGATAGTTATGAAGCATAGGAGAAACGCCAAGGTCAAGTACAAACTCAATGGTTCTTTGAAAAGGTAGAGGGCGAGGAACATTCGTGATGGAAGGTGAATGAGTGACATGAGGATGTGGGGTGGGTGAATGGTGTTCAACTAGTGTTCTTAGGTCTATATCATCAGAGGCCTTGAGATATGCAAGACATTCCTCAATAGGTGGGTAAGAAGAATCACTGGGATAAAGGGAGAAAAATTCTTCTTCCGTCATGGCGTCAAGAGATGAATGGATGTCAATAGGAGAGAACTCGCGAGGCGGCAAAGAAGGGTTGCAAAAGAGTCGAAGGAAATCCTCCTTGATGTTATCTACGTCTAAGGAGTAGAAATTGTGATCCTTGTCTTCTTCCATAAGAGGGGTATCTACTAGTGTAGGGACTAAAGTGTCAGCCGCACTAATGTGAGGTACAAAACTCTCAATGGACTTCACTTCCCCTTCTACAGGCAAACCTAGTTGTCCCTGTGTTTGTCTAAACATGTTAACTTCTACAGAAAGATTTCCAAAAGTAAGAGTCATTGAGCCATCCCGACAATTAATTTGGGCATTGGCGGTTGCCAAAGAAAGGGGCCTTCTAAGATGATGGGAATGGAATCATGAGCAACTTCTGTGTCAAGAATAACAAAGTTGGCTGGATAGTAAAAATCCTGAACTTTAACGAGAATATTTTCAACTACACCCTTGGGATACTTAATAGAACGATCGGCTAACTGCAAAGTCATTTTGGTTGGTTGAAGTTTTGTTAGACCTAGTTGTTTATATAAATTAAAAGGGAGTAAGTTAACACTCACCCCCAGGTCTAATAAAGCAGTTGTTATGAAGGTATCACCTAAGGTGCATTGTACAGTAGGACGACCAGGGTCCTTGTACTTAACAATTCCATTATGTTCAGATAAAGAGGGATATTGTTCAGTTAAGAATGCTTCGTGGGGTATGTTGGTTTTCCTCTTCTTGGTGCACAACTCTTTTAGAAACTTAGCGTGTCCAGGTAGACTTTTTATAGCTTCTAGAAAAGGTAGGTTTATAGTCAAATTTTTAAACACTTCCCTAATCTCATCAAAATTCTCGTCCTTTTTAAACAAAACTAGTCTTTGGGGATATGGTGCTTTATCACTATTTTTAGCAGAAGGGATAAAAGTTTTATTAGTCTTTGCTTTATCTCTAGCCGTTTTCCAACTAGGTGTCCATCTTGGAACCTCTACAGGTGTAGGGTCTTCACTTTCTATTATTGGGTCTTGTAATGCTTTCCCTTTTGGTTGTGGTTTAACTGGTACTTCTACAGTTGTAGGGTCTTCAGTTTCTATTATAGTATTTGGTATGGCATCATTTTTAGTTTGCGGGTAATCTTTAAGTATAGTCACTTGGTTATCAACTACTCGCCCTGAACGAAGGGTAGTGACTGCCTGTAGGTCCCCTTGGTTTATATTACCATTACAGTAAATACTGTTTATTTCAAAGCGGTGTTTGTTGACTTAGGATTAGGCACTGCTTGACTTGGAAACACGCCGGTTTGGTTATTATTTTGGTTAGAAGACATGTCAATAACCTTTTGGCACAAAGACTGCATCATTTGCATAATTTGTTTCATCATATTAGAGTTTTGATCATGCTGATCTTTCATCAAGTTGGAGTTTTGTTGCATAATTTGATTTTGTTTCTCAAAACAAGGTCACTACTACTTTGTCTGTAGATGGTTGTATTGGAATTAAAGCTTGTTGAGCGATCATGTCTTGATGTTGATAGTTCTGGGTTCTGGGTACTAAACCTCTATTCTGGTCACCTAAGTTCCCTTGTCCTTGATGTTGAGTTAACTGGTTAAAGTGTGATGGTTGTGGTGGTGTTTGTGCATAGACAAGAGGACAATAAAAGTCGGAATGCTCAAGACTACAACAGACATTACAACGAGTAGAGTTAATGTTCATGACTGGAGTGGGTTGTTGTTGAACAGAGATGGCATCTACCTTTTAGTGAGGGGCATCGATAAGAGTTTTAAGCTCGGGATCATGTTTAACCTCAAGAGAAGAAGGAGAGGAGCGGGAGGAATCGTTTCCTCCCCAATTGTTGTTCTTCTTAGATTGATCTTCTAAGAATTTATAAGCCTCCAAGGCTCCTTTACTAAGAAAGCTACCCCTAGTCATGATATCTAGAACCTCCTTATGATAATGTGAAAGCCCCTTGAAGAAAGAACGAACAAGCATGTCTTTCGCAAGATTATGATGCGGGCATTCAATGAGAAGATTAGTGAAACGATTCCAGGCCTCTGAAAAGGATTCATGAGGATTCTGGCTGAAGAAATGAATCTTGTGAAACATTTCATCTGTCTTTAGTGGTGGGTAAAATTGTTCCATGAACAATTGAACAAGTTGAGCCCATGAGTCCATAGAGTTTGGCGTTTGGGCAGTTAACCAAGATGCCGCCTTGTCGGCTAGGGTGAAAGGAAACACCCTAAGTTTAACTTGATCTGGACTTACGCTAGGATGATGGAATGTAGTGAGAACTTGGTCTATTCTACGCATGTGTTGGTAAAGCTTCTCGTGGTTTAAACCATGAAAAACTGGTAACAAGAACTTGCTAGAACAATAAGAATAAGATATGATTGAATGAATAACAACTATTTTATTTATCTAATGAATGATATTCAATGATTTAAATAACCAAGCTAAAACAAAGAATGAAACTAATTAATGGAATGAAAACTAAGTAATTAACTAATCTAGATCTAACTTTTTCTAACTCTAAACTCCATTAACATTAGCTTCCTAACCTAACTGCCATTAACAAAGAGTCAAGCTTTTGTTTTTATACTTCCAGATCCAAAAATCGTGCATGGGCTTGGAGCCATGTTTTGGGCCGGAAAATCGGGCCCAAAACCCAATTTCTTTAGTCCAAAATGGGCTCTTCAGCTGTAGTTGGCTTTGACAGATGTTTCGTCCTTTTCTGCTCATCTGATTGGGCCAAGGCTTGGACCATTGGAAAGCCCTTTTTGAGCTGGTCGTTTTGACATAAGCTACTCCCAATTCCGAGATCTGAGTCCAAAGATACGGCCTTCGGAAGTTCTACTGACTTGTGCACTGTTTCTGCCCATATTGACTTTTTAGCTTTTGACCGGGCTTTACAAAGGCTTTGTCTCCTTGAATCTTGGCCTTTATTCACAGAACTCCTTAGCAACCGACCTTTGCTCCTTTATCTCGCTAAAGTGGAACATTTCTGCACATAATAGACTTTGAAGCCTGAAATGCATAAAAACACGTAATCAGTATTAACTCTTAATTATTACTCACATAATTGGTCTAAAAGTATGATTGTTAAGGGGTTAAAACTACAGTTTTGGGCTCTTATCAAAATGCCATGTGTAATTAGGGATTAGGAGAAACCATATTGTTCTGCGAAGCAGTTCAAATTCGGATTACGACGATTCGTCGTTAATGTGATTAAGTTGAGTTAAGGTGGAACTAATCCCCCCTCTAACTCCTTATCATCGAATCAACGTAGCATTCCCATAGTTGTTCTGATAATCGACTAGTTGCATCTTGTGGGTAGTTGCATCGTAGTCTAGTTGCCACTTCGTAAATCTCTCATTAGACTTTAGAGTTAAGAGTACTTATACGTAGAGAACACAGCATGCTGAAGGACTAGGAGTGGAACGAATCACTCTACTCCACTATATCTCATAAGATTGAGAGTAGAAATCTTTGATAAATATAGGCATATAAAATAGTTTAGTTTACTTACGTTTTGAGTTTTATCGTTCATTTCGTAAGTAAACTAGTCATTTTATGCTTTATCAAATGGCGCCGCTGCCGTCTTAGTTTCATTTTCGCATTGTTTTTGTAGTGTAAGTACTTTTCTTAAAGTCCCATTAAACCCACCCACCCTTGTTTGATTCATACTGTGGTTTTCCGAGTCAGCGTTGGAAAGTTCCGCAAAAATATACACGGAGCGTGACCACGCTTTAACCGAGCGCACCTGCGCCTAAAAGACTGTAACACTGAGCGCGACCCTCCCTAAAACACTGTAACTTCAAGTTACACGAGCCAGCGACAGCCTCTATCTTGAGCCCACCAATTCACTCTAAGCTAGATTTTTCCGGATTTCTACAGTTTTGATTCGAACTTTGATTTTTCAAGTTTTTCAGTGTTCTAACTTGTTATATACACTGAACACACGTAAACAAGACGCTATTCATAAGCGAAGCAAGGACGCAATCAGGTATTCCTTTCTTCCACACCTCGCATCTCATGTTAGAGGTTTATACTAGTATATCAGAATTGTTTGGAGTGTTGATGTAGTTAGCTAAGTTTGGTTTTAGCCTTGTATGAGATTAAGGTCTAGCCGAACAAAAACACAGAACGTAATTACACAACAACGTCAACAAACAAGTCTATCTAGTATACCACCCACTACATCTCTAGCTACTATTTCACACACATCACCTGACACAATGCCCGACGAAGAAGAGACTCCTCTCTCTGACTTCTACAAAGCCTTGAGCGATAGCCCTAAATCTTGCATCGTTCTAGCAGACCCAGTAGGGGATTTCCGAATCCCCCAAATATTTTTAATTTGTTACCCGTTTTTCATGGATTAGACCATGAAAAACCTTATCAGCACATGCGTAGGATTGAACAAGTCCTAACAACATTCCACCATCCTACGGTTGGTGCGGAACAAATTAAACTAAGGGTATTTCCTTTCACCTTAGCCGATAAGGCGGCGTCTTGGTTAACTGCCCAAGCGCCTAATTCTGTGGACTCGAGGGCTAAACTTGTTCACCGTTTATGGAACATTTTTTTACCCACCCCTAAAGACGGATGAGATGCTTTCCAAGATTCATTTCTTTCGACAAAATCCTCATGAATCATTTTCAGAGGCTTGGAATCGTTTCACCGATCTCCTTATAGAGTGTCCACATCATAACTTAGCGAAAGACACGTTAGTTCGTGCCTTTTTCAAAGGACTTCTACACCACCATAAAGAAGTCCTAGACATAATGAATGGGGGTAGTTTCTTAAGCAAAGGAGCCTCGAGGCTTATAAATTTTTAGAGGATCAAACTAAAGCGAAATAACAACTGGGGGGGTAGTGACGATATCCACCGCTCCGCTAGTTCTTCTAATACAGTTAAGGCCGCTGGTATGTTTGAAATTAAACACGATCCCGAGCTTAAAACTTTAATTGAATCACTCACTAAAAAGGTAGAGGCCATTTTGGTTCAACAAAAGCCTATCCCCGTCATGAATGTAAATTCAAATCCATGTAGTTTCTGTTGGAGCCCTGAGCATCCCGACTTCCACTATCCTATAGCATATGAACAGGCTTGTTCCATTAATAGTGAACCTAACGCCCCTTGGAGACAAAATCCCAACTTCGGTTGGAGAAATAACCAACACGTCACACTTCCAGGGTACAATAATCAATATGTTAGGCCAACACAAAGTTTTAACCAAGCTCCACCAGGACACGGACAGGGTCAGGGTAATTTTAATAATTATAACAACCAAGTGCAACCTCGACAAGGTCAAGCACAAGGTCAAGGTAGTTATAATAATTATAATGCTAATAGAGGTATCGTTCTGGTAAATAATAATTATCAAAATCCACCCATAAATAATTCACGTGAAATAGTTCTAGTCACACCACCCGTGACTACTACACCCACACAACCGGATCGTCTTGACACCTTCATACAAGTGAGCCAAAAACTTTTTCAAACCATGGCTCAATCTAACCAACAACTTCTACAACCCGTTAATAATTTAACCCAACAGTTGGCTCAAGATAAAGCCCAACCTAAATGTGTGTTTCCAGGTCACGAAATACCTAATCCTAAAACAACAAGTACAGCCTTTGAGGTAACCGATAATACTAGTAATGAATATGAAAATGTAGGTGAGCTAAAGGCCATCACCACTCTCCGTTCTGGCAGAGTGGTTGATAACAAAGTAACTATGCCTATAGGTACCCCACCAGTAGCCCCTACACCTGCTATTTTACTAGATACCGAAATAGAAACTGAAGAGCCTACCACTGTAGAGGTACCGGTTACAACACAACCTAAGAAACAGAAAGCCACGGTTAAACATCCAGGTGATACTATTGCTAAATATAGAAAGAAACTACCGTTTCCACAAAAATTAGCCGTGTTAACTAGGGATACTAATTATGAGGAGATTAGGGACATTTTCAAGAATCTAACTATAAACCTTCCTTTCCTCGAAGCTATTAAAAAGCTACCACACCATGCTAAGTTTCTTAAGGAGTTGTGTACTACTAGGCGTAAGACCAATATACCAAAAGACGCCTTTTTAACAGAACAATTTCCAACTCTATCTGAACATAATGGAATTGTTAAGTACAAGGACCCTGGTCGTCCTACTGTACAATGCACCTTAGGAGATTCTTATACGACGATCGCGTTATTAGACTTGGGGGCTAGTGTTAACATACTCCCATTTTATTTGTATAGACAAATAGGTCTAGACAAGATGCAACCCACTAAAACGACGTTGCAATTAGCTGATCGGTCTATTAAGTATCCTAAGGGTGTCGTCGAAAATGTTTTGGTAAAAATTCAGGATTTTTACTATCCGGTTGATTTTGTCATCCTCGACACAGAAGTCGTTAACAACTCTGTCCCGATCATCTTAGGGCGTCCTTTTCTGGCAACTGCCAATGCGCTCATTAATTGCCGTGATGGTTCAATGTCCATGTCTTTTGGCCATCTTGTTTGTTGAAGTCAATGTTTTTAAAACAAAGACACAGTTACCCGATTAGTCTATGGATGGAGAGGTTAGCATGATCGAGAGCTTTGCTCGAGATTATTTCAACAACACGTTCCATGATAATCATATGCCCAAATTTCTTTCCTTTGGAAGTTCAGACTCCAACATTTCAATCCCCACATTAGTCGATACACATATTACGGATGAGGATGAGATAGATGACTTTCTCAAAGATGTAGAGGACTATCATAGTAACGAGGATATGACCAATCTAGATGAGGAATTCGATGAGTTTCTTAGAGCAGGTGATGAATCACCCTATCAAGAACTACTTTGCACAACATACACCTCGACTTCTCTCCTTCCACCCTTTCAAGGGAATCTCGAGTTTGCACTCGATCCTTTTGTTTCTTCTGTGCTTCATAATTTTTTAAATCCACCTAGTAAACAAATAATTCAGAAGACAAAAGAATTTGACACCTTCATTTTCAGACTTGAAACAGTCCCTACACACACCATGAATGAGTTTTGTGCTAAACCCACATCCTCATTGTTTACATGCTGTCCTTCTACAGCTTATCCATATCCACCATATTCTCCACAACCATTCACTTTTCCACACTTATTTACTAGAACACCCACTCGTTCAAAAATGAAAAAGAAGGTGCATGCTAGGTTACGTAATAGGGTTATCCGACTTCGCTTTCATTTCACTAGGTTGCGTCATAGGAAATCTTGGTGCTTGATTGTGTTTGGATATGTTTTCTGTGATATTTATTTATAGAATTATCCACAACTATTTCGGTTGTTGATATATGATAAACTGCATGTTCATACATATGTTTAGATAAAGTCTCGAGTATCTGACTATAAACGACTCAACTTTTGTGTTTGGTGCATTTCCTTTCATTTCCATATATTGGTGACTGCACCATTAAGGTAACCGGGCCCTCCCTACGGAGTGTGTGGCTGTAAGTACCGGATCTTAAGTCCACGTTTGACATAATTCACGTTTTCCACTCTTGCATGTTTTCTCGGATTTTTGAGTCATGTTTCTCTATGGGGTGAATTATGTCTTTCTTGTTTATTGTTTTTCTTTTTAAAAAGTAACAATATATATATATTAAAAAAATAAAAATAAAAATAGAAATCTAGGAAGTCTCGGAAATCTGACTTTAAAAGACCTACTGCTAAAAAACAAATTTTCTAAGCTTTGTTGTAAAAAATTTGTTTGGGGGTGGGGTGTTTGTGTTTCCGTACTAGAATGTTTTATGTCCCATTAGAGTTGCTTAGGCCGTTGAATTGTATTACAATTCGGGTTGACATAATCCATGAATTTAGAGTTCAATTGTTCGCATAACGTATGTTATGCACGCACTTCGAAGCGATTTCCACTATCTTATATGTCATCCACAGTCGGAATAGAGTGTTTTATGGATCATTAGATTGGAAATTCTCTCCTGATCAGTTCCATATCTCATTCACAAAAATCGGACCGGTAACGAAGCGGCAATTTTGATTTGAAGTTTCGCGAAAAATCGAAAAATTCAAAATTTCGAATTGGGCTTGGGCTCAACCCGCGCCCACCGGCAGCGCACCCGCGCCCTTACCTTTGCCCCAACAGTACTTCTTCTTCCAAACCGCCATTAACGCCCACCAAGCTCCAAAAACCTAAAAAAAAATAAATAAATAAAAAGAAAACCAAATTAACCCACGCCCATAGTTCAAATCCACTTCCAATCTTCTCAAAAACCAAACGCCCACCAAATCCACTAACTTACATCACCAAAACCCACGAAAATTTAATTTTTTTTTTAAGCTGTCGCGCCACCGTCGCGCCACCACCACGGTTTGCTTCAGTCGGTCGATTCAAATTCCACCACCACATCCCATTTAAACCCCCACTACATTCCAAACACTAAAATGGCTCAACAACATCGAATTTTGCCGGAGCAAGCTTTTACTGGCAACCACTTCGCGCCGTTTTACGGTGACGAAATGATCAGTAGAGACTGAAATAGCTTGTGGTACTCGACTGAAGCCTTTTACCACGAAGACTTAGTCCGACGGTTTTACAACACGAAGGAGGTGGAGGGGACTAGAATTTTTGTAATGGTGGCGAAGAGGAGAAATGAAGTAACTACTGGGTTGTTGGCAGAGATTCTAGGCATTCCGCCTAGAATCCATCTGGATGTCACGTTGCAGGAGTCCCAATATAATGGGGTAGAGCCACGATGAACGAGGACAGTTACCGGCGGAACTATCTTCATGAGATCGCATTGTGTTCGCCAGGGCATCCCTAAGAACCAACCAGCTAGCCTTTAGCTTCGATTATTGATCGGGTCGTCACGCCCCGGGAAGGAGAAGGTCAGCGACATCGGTCTGAACTACCTCCACATTTTATGGATACTCCAGGAGCAAAAGTACGAGTTATGTATCTTGGAGTTTTTGCTTAGCATGATTAGGGGAGTAGGGAAGGCTGTTGCACCTCTCCCTGTGTTGATAACCAAGATCATGCTGAAGTTGAGAGCAGCTCAGGTGTCTGATAGGTCTTACATCACCCTGCACCGAAATCCTCGCATTTATAAGGATTGTGTCCAACGAGTTTGGAGGTTGCCTGAGGATAGGGTAGAGGACGAGGAGGATGGGGGAAATGAGAATGCCTCAGAGGATGAGGAGGACTTGACTTGTTTTGATGCGGATGCCCTGGAGAGGTGTTGGTCAGATGCAGAACGCATGGCCGTAATTCATCGTGGCATCGTTAAGCTCAACACTATCTGCGAAGACCTCCGGACTCGACAGGCAACTATCCATCATAACTTCGAGATCCGTACCCAGAGAGAGGATGAGAGGTAGGAACAGATGAGGGCCGAGCTAGAAGCTCAGCGTCAGTTCCGGGCCGACATGCTTGCACAATTCTCACCTCACGGGGATTCTCCTTCTGAGGACACACCATCGAGGCACGAGCGTCGTCGCCGAAAGACGAATGGTGCTGGCCCATCGGGAGCTCAGGAGCCATCCCCGGACCGTGTGCCCTCTGCTACTAGTACCGGAGTGATTAGGGATAGTATCGTTTGATGTTTCTATTTTTATTTGTAGTTTCATTATTTCCATTTATTTTAATGTAAGTTTTATTTCCGTAATTTGAGTTTTGTAGTGAAATGTACTTCGAATGAAAATTTTAATATAATGCGGTTATTTTCATTATGCGTGGTTGTTTAATATTGATCCCACCTTCCCAAATTGTTTGGGGTGGTTTTATCTATTCCAAAGATGATTTTTATATGACCCTCGTCTTAGAATTTATTCGAGTCAAGGTGAAAATATGGCCGTTTAGGCATATCTATAAATAAGTATCATGGTAGGATGAAATCTCGATTAAATAGGTAGATTCTATCATAAATTCAACCTAAAAGATACTAGGTTTGTTTTAGAATCAAGAAAATGAGTTGTTTTCGTTTTCGGGTTTGGAAAATTTGGTATTTCGAAACTAGCAGAAAACCTTTTGGCAACTTCCCGACCGGTTTAGCAACTTAAAACCTATATAAACTTCATACATTCTACACTCACAACTCATACTACACCTAACCTCCATCACTCACCTTTCACTCCCACGATTCCCACGTTTCGTCTCATTTTCCGAGTTTCAGCAACTCCGAGTGCACTCGCGCTCTGCAATTTTTTTTCAGATTTTTTGTCAGAGCGCACTTGCGCCCAAGGTGAGCGTGACCCGCGCTCAAACACTGGAATTCCAATTCTTCAGAGCGCACTCGCGCCCTAAGAGAGCGCACTCGTGCCCTGACTTCCGTGGACCTGAAAAATTCCAGTTTTCTGCGGGTAGTTTCCGGATCATTCGCATCTATTCCAGAGCGTAATTTTGAGATGACATCTCCAACATTGATACCGGAATAGTCTTTCGAAGATTTCTTCCAAAGCACTACTTACGGTGCTTGGTTTCGCGAAGCGATCACATATGTAGGCTGGGAACCGCTTATGGTAAGACCTGATGCACTTTATTCTCGAACACTAGCATCTTATTTTTACGATAACTGCATTTTCTTTGAAAGACCAGATGGAGAACAAGTGTTGTCCATCAACATTGATAATGAACCAATGGAAATTACCAGGTTCTTGTTAGCATTTGTTCTTGGACTTGCTATGCCCACTGAAATACAAGACCCATGGTGCTATTGGGTAGATAATATGTATATCTACACTTACGAGTTTTTGCATGAGTCTTATGGCGCGGGCATTTTTTCCCTATCGAGGACCAAGGGGATATAACGCCGCTTTGGTAGCCCGTCCATGAACATAGGAACTGTTATGTTTTGGATCATGCTAAACATTTTAGGGAATGATGTTTTTCTTACGTGAATGATGCCACTTGCAGCCGTCTTCCTTGCTTTAGCCACGGACGTATGTGTCATGACCTTCCCCGAACCTTGATGTCTAGTTTAGCTCGATCCCATAGCATGAGGCATAAGTACCTTCTTATGCCTGTTCTAATTTCCCGTATTATGCTATGTTTCTTTCCTGTTTTTTGTACACGTTTGATGGATTGGATTACGGTCGACACTGTACGACCCACCAATAGTATTATTCGATCTTTCCGTGCAATGACTTGGCAAGGGTGGAGGATACAACCTCATCAGGTTGCACCCTACACCCCGTCAGACCAAGTGGCTCTTAATAGGTTAGCAATAATAGATGATAAATGGCGGGAAGCCTGGCAAATTATCATGGCATGGCAGGACGCGAAGGAACCTCACTTCTTTATGGAAGAAGAGGATGAGAAAGATGATGAGTAATGCGGGAGATAAGGTAAGTTTTCATTCTATTTAGTGTCTGCTTATGTCCCAAGCAATTTCATTCTTGTTAACCCCATAATGGGTAGAACTCTTATAGAGTTGAGTCAGTTTTTATTTCCTATATTAGTACGTTCTAACTTTGTTTTGCAGATGTTCTTGAATTTCACGCGCTTTAATGGTAATTTTCCTACCCTTTTTATTTATATGCTTTGAGGACAAAGCATGCTTCTTCTTTGGGGGGGGGGGCATAGAAACACGTGTAATTAAAGCATCTGTTAGGATATAGATATGTATAATATGCATTTGTTTTCTAGTTAAAATTTCAAAAATTCAAAAATATAAATAAATAAGTTATGCTATACACTTAGGAATAGTGGTTTTGTTTTCTTTCTCTATGCTCTTAATAATCTAGAAGTCTCACGTAGCTTTTGCATTAGAATAATTTTTAGAAACTTAGGTTAATATGTAGGTAATAATCTTTGCATCTATCTATAAATATATTACATGAGTATCTATGATTGTTAACAGTAAGTTTCTGAACTCTAGGTTAGAGTACTTATTCTACAAATCTTGTGAGAATATAGCCTAAAGCCTTATATGAGTGAAACAATTGAGAAATGACACAAGGGAGAAGTAAAATCCGAATAGAGAAATCACACGTCCACTTGCTTGATCACTATGCCATATCCTAAGCGAGAATTTAGGCCCTCTTTGGATCGATATAGCCAGAAATTCAAACCTATGAATTATTTTCTGCTAGTCGCCCCTCTGAGCCTTTCTTTAGCCTTTCATAAACCACAAATCCTTTACCCTGTTACAAAACAAAACAAAATAAAAAAATTCAACATACCCAATTTAGGTAAGTCTGAAAATAGAATGAGGAAGAAAGAAGAAGAGAAAAACTTGTGTAAACAAAGTTAGTTAATGGCTTCAGAAAATAAAGAAAAGAAGTTTCCATCCAAAGAAAAGAAAAATAAAAATAGAAATAAAATAAAAGTTCCAAAAATAGAATAAAAGTGAGTCAAAAGCCAAAAAGAAAAAAAAAAAAAAAAAAAAAAAAAAAAAAAAAAAAAGGCTAAGGATGGAAACAAAGTGTAGAAGCAAAAGTAAATAACAAGGTTTTCTCTAGTTACATAATTTGAAGACTCTATTATCTCAGATTTGTCCTTTTTGAATATCCATTTCCTTCCTTCTTAAACCATCTCCTAATCCCCGCAACACCTAATAAAGACCTCTAGCTCAATTAGGAATAGGTTAGTGTGATAGTAAGTGGCAGATGTGTTTGATCGACTCCGGTTTCCTTGTTGCCATTGAGATTGTAAAGTAAAGTGTGCCCACTGCACACTGGAGTAGCAAAACTTGAGTGGAAAAATCAGAGTGTTATACCTTGACTATTATTGTGAGAACCTACTTAAGGACGCTATCCCGAGTTTCAGAAACGAACCTGCTAGGCATTTCATAGTATTACTCATTGTATATATGTTTATTGTAGATGATTGATTATTATGCATATATTAGCTTAGGTTTCGACTTGATTACTCTATATGCATTGCTAGTGAGAGGAATAGTTAATTTAGAGCATGAATAAGGAAACAATAGTTTTATTTCTTAGTCGTTGTAGTATAGATGAAGTTTGTGAGTACCTTCACTGGAAAACTCTCACGAGGCTATAACTCGGTCCACTAGGGAATTCCTAGTGGTTTAAGGCCTTGTTGCATATGGTCAATGCAATCGCGACTCAAATAAACGAGAGTAGTTAGAACTCCATTTTTGGTCACTTATTCTAATTTCTCATCTTTGCTTGAGGACAAGCAAAATGCTGTTTGGGGGTGGTTTGATAAGAGCCCAAAACTGTAGTTTTAACCCTGTAACAGTCATACTTTTAGACCAATTATGTAAGTAATAATTAAGAGTTAACACTGATTACGTATTTTTATGCTTTCCAGGCTTCAAAGTCCATTATGTGCAGAAATGTGCCACTTCAGCGATATAAAGAAGCAAAGGTCGGTTGCTAAGGAGTTCTGTAATTAAAAGCCAAGATTGAAGAAGACAAAGCCTTTCTAAAGCCCGGTCAAAAGCTGAAAAGTCGACGCGGGCAGAAACAACACACAAAGTCAGCAGAACTTCCGAAGGCTGTATCTTTGGACTCAGACCTCGGAATTGGGCCTACCTTATGTCAAAACGACCGTCTCGGGAAGAGCTTTCTAATGGTCTAAGCCTTGACCCAATCAGAGGAGCAAAAGTGGACGAAAATTCTATTGAAGCCAACTGCAGCTGAAGAGGCCTTTTTGGACTGAAAGAATTGGATTTTGGGCCTGATTCTCTGGCCCAAAATATGGCTCCAAGCCCATGCAAGATTTTTGGATCTGAATGTATAAAAACCAAAGCTTCACTCTTGGTTAATGGTAGATAGGGTAGATAGTTAATGGTAGCTAGTTAGACCTAAAAGTATATAGAATTCTAGATCTAGTTTTCAGTAGATTAATTAAGTTTAGTTCCATTTCAATTCTTGTTTTAGATTAAACTCTTAGAATCATTATTCTTAATTAGTTTGATTAATAAATTAGGTAGTTTGTCTATTTCGATTCTTGTCATTTACATTGTGTTAGACCTGATTTCATTTATTACTTGTTATTCAATTCTTAGTTATTAATTAGATTTTAATTATTGTTAAATTAGATTAGTAAATTTCAATTCTTTATAATATGTTTAGTTTTAATTTAATCGGAAATGATTGCGTAATGATTCTCGGCTAAACCTCCATTAGAGGGGGGTTGAGAAGCCTTGATGAAAGCTTGATTTGTGTTAGCGTAGGATAGTCGTAATTTCTATTCCACTCTAGAAACGATTAGTTCTCCATGAGAATGGGTTTAATCGTTCACATACTAGTTATGAATTGGTAGAAATGCCATGTGTAATTAGGGATTAGGAGAAACCATATTGTTCTGCGAAGCAGTTCAAATTCAGATTACGACGATTCGTTGTTAATAGGATTAAGTCGAGTTAAGGTAGGATCAATCCCCCCTCTAACTCCTTATCATCGAATCAACGTAGCATTCCCATAGTTGTTCTGATAATCTACTAGTTGCATCTTGTGAGTAGTTGCATCGTAGTCTAGTTGCCACTTCGTAAATCTCTCATTAGACTTTAGAGTTAAGAGTACTTATGATAAGAGCCCAAAACTGTAGTTTTAACCCCTTAATAATCATACTGTTAGACCAATTATGTGAATAATAAGTAAGAGTTAACACTGATTATGCGTTTTTATGCATTTCAGGCTTCAAAGTCCATTATGTGCAAAAATGTACCACTTTAGCGAGATCTGAGGAGCAAAAGTCGCGAACTTTCGAAAGCCGTATCTTTGGACTCGGACCTCGAATTGGGCATACCTTATGTCAAAACGACCGGCTCGGAAAGAGTTTTGTAATGGTCCAAGCCTTGACCCAATCAGAGGAGCAGAAGTGGACGAAAAGTCTGTGGAAGTCAACTGCAGCTGAAGAGGCCTTTTGAAAGAAGAATTGGGTTTTGGGCCCGATTCTCCGCCCAAACCCCGGCTCCAAGCCCATGCACGAATTTTGGATCTGAATGTATAAGAACAAAAGCTTAAGTCTTTGTTAATGGTAGATTAATTAGTAGAGAATTAGGGTTCATAGCTTAGAATAGAAAGTAGCCATTAAAATAGCTTCTAGATCTAGATTTAATTGTTTTCTTTAATTAGTTTCAAATCCCTTATTAGATTAAACCTTTGAATCTTGTTCTTCATTTGATTAGATCAATAAAGTAGTATTCTTTATCCATTTCGATTTTGTCAATTCCAATTTTAGATCTCATTTCAATTCATGTCCTTAGTTCAATTTAGTCATTAAATTAGATTTCATTATTGTTTAATTAAATAAATTTCAATGCTTTATATTATGTTTAGTTTTAATATAAATGGAAATGATTGCGGAATGATTCAAGGCTAAACCTCCATTAGAGGGGGTTGTGAAGCCTTGATGAAAGCTTGATTCCGATTATCGTAGAGTCGTCGTAATTTCCATTCCACTCTAGAAATGATTAGTTCACCATGAGAATGGGTTTAATTGTTCACATGCTAGTTATAAATTGGTAGAAATGCCATGTATGATTAGGGATTAGGAATAACCAATTGTTCTCAAAGCGATTCAATTCGGATTCTGACGATTAAATGGTTAGTGGATTAAGTTGAGTTAAGGTGGAATCAATCCCCTCTAACTCCTTATCATAGAATCAACGTAGCATTCCCTTAGTTGGTGATAAGCGACTAGTTGCATCTTGTGGGTAGTTGCATCAGTGAGTATAATTCCTTAAGTAAAACTCTCATAGACTTAAAAGCGACTAGTTAGATTAGAGAACAACAAGCATGCTAGAGTACTAGGAGTGGAGCGAACTCTATCTACTCACCTATATCTCAATTGGTTGAGAGTAGAAATAAATCTTTGATAAACAAGATAACATCATTAAGTTTAGTTTACTTTATGTTTTGGATTCAGTAGTTCATTTAAGTAGGTAAACTATCATTTCACCTCAAATCAAATGGCATTTGCCATCTTAGTTGCACTTTAGCATTGTTTTCATAATAGAATTAGTAATTTTTAAGTCCCATTTCACCCACCCACCCTTGTTTGATTCATCTTGTGGTTGCCGTTTCAGTTTTTGGAAAAATTCGAGAAACGACTGAAGGCCAAGGCTTCAAAAAGAGAAGACCAGCTATCTTCTTGGACTTCTCGTTTCTACACTGGCGCCAACAACAAGCGCGACCAGCTATCTTCATGGACCTCGACTTTGCCTTAGCGCCCAAGATAAAGCGGCGGCCATAAAGATAGATAAGCCAGCGCCCCTGAAAATTCGGTTTCCGCAGGGGTGATTCAAACTTCGAGTTGTCAAGTTTTCGTGTTCTATTCTCTTATAAACACTGAACACGCCGTAAACAAAGACGCTATTCATAAAGCGAAGCAAGGGCCTTGTCAGGTATTCCCTTCTTCCACACCTCGCGATCTCCTGTTAGAGGTTTATACTAGTATATCGAAATTGTTTGGAGTGTTGCATGTGTAGTTAAGCTCGACTTAGTCTTGCATGAGATTAAGGTGCGGTGGCACAAAACACCGAGCGTAAATACACAACAACATCAACAATCAAGTCTATCTAGTATACCACACACTACACCTCTAACTACTATCACACACACCATACCGATATAATGGGGAAGAAAGAGAGACTCTCTCTCGGACTTCTACAAAGCCTTGGCGATAGCCCCAAATCTTGCATCGTTCTAGCAAACCCGGTGAGGGATTTCAGAATCCCTCCAAATATTTTTAATTTGTTACCCGTTTTTCATGGTTTAGACCATGAAAAACCTTACCAAAGCTATATCGTAGGATTGAACAAGTCCTAACAACATTCCACCATCCTACGGTTGGTTGAACAAATTAAATTAAGGGTATTCCCTTCACCTTAGCCGATAAAGGCGTCTTGGTTAACTGCCCAGCGCCTAATTACGTGGACTCGTGGGCTAAACTTGTTCATTTGTTTATGGAACATTTTTACCCACCCTAAAAGACGGATGAGATGCTTTCCAAGATTCATTTCTTTTCGACAAAATCCTCATGAAACATTTTCGAGAGGCTTGGAATCGTTTCACCGATCTGCTTATAGAGTGTCCACATCATAACTTAGCGAAAGACCGTTAGTTAGTTGCCTTTTCAAAGGACTTCAACATCACCATAAAGAAGTCCTTGACATAATGAATGGGGGTAGTTTCTTAAACAAAGGAGCCTCGGAGGCTTATAAATTTTTAGAGGACCAAACTAAAGCGTAATAATAATTGGGGGTAGTGGTGGCGATTACTCCGCTCCGCTAGTTCTTCTTCCACGATTAAAGGCTACCAAGATGTTTGAGGTTAAATCGGATCCCCGAGCTTAAAACTCTAATTGAATCCCTCACAAAAAAGGTAGATGCCATTTCTGTACAACAAAAAAGCCAATCCCGTTATGAATGTAAATTCAAATCCATGTAGTTTCATTTGGAGCCACGAGCATCCCTAATCCCATCGTCCTATAGCCTATGAACAGGCTTGTTCCATTAATAGTGAACCTAAGCGCCCCTTGGAGACAAAATCCCAACTTCGGTTGGAGAAATAACCAAAACGTCACACCTCAAGGGTACAATCATCAATATGTTAGGCCGCAGAGCTTTAACCAAGCTCCACTCACGACAAGGGCGAGTCGGGGTAATTTTAATAATTATAACAACCAAGTGCAACCTCGACAAGGTCAAGCACAAGGTCAAGGTAATTATAATAATTATAATGCTAATAGAGGTATCGTTCGGTAAATAATAACTATCAAAATCCACCAATAAATAATTCACGGAAATAGTTCGATAACACCACCCGTGAACACTACACCCACCCAACGGATCGTCTTGACACCTTTATACAAGTGAGCCAAAACTTTTCCAAACCATGGCTCAATCCAACCAACGGCTTCTACAATCCGTAACTAATTTAACCCAACAGTTGGCTCAAGATAAAGCCCAAACCAAAGGTGTGTTTCGAGTAACATAATACCTAATCCTAAAACAACAAAACACAGCCTTTGAGGTAGCGGATAATACTAGTAATGAATATGAAAATGTAGGTGAGATAAATGCAATCACCACTCTCCGTTCGCAGAGTGGGTTGATAACAAGGTAACTATGCCTATAGTTACCCCACCATAACCCTACACCTGCTATATTACTACATCTTGAAATAGAAACCAAGAAGAGCCTACCACCGTAGGAAGTACCGATTACAACACAACCAAAGAAAGCTAAAGCTCGCGGTAAACATCCGGGGAGATACCATTGCTAAATATAGAGCCGAAACCACCGTTTCCACAAAAATTAGCCATGTTAACTAAGGATACAAATTATGAGGAGATTAGGGATGTTTTAAGAATCTAACTATAAACCTTCCCTTCCTCGAAGCTATTAAAAGCTACCACATCATGCTAAGTTTCTTAAGGAATTGTGTACTACTAGGCGTAAGACCATATACCAAAAGGCGCTTTTTAACGAAACAATTCCCAACCTTATCTGAACATAATGGAATTGTTAAGTTACAAGGACCACAATTAGATCCCTCTTTTGTCTGATGCACCTTAGGAGATTCTATCGACGACCGGCGTTATTAGACACGGGGGCTAGTGTTAACTTACTCCCATTTTATTTGTATAGACAAATAGGTCTAGACAAAATGCAACCCGCTAAAATGGCGTTGCAATTAGGCTGATCGGTCTATTAAGTATCCTAAGGGTGTAGTCGAAAATGTGTTGGTAAAAGTTCGGGATTTCTACTATCCGGCTGATTTTGTAGTCCTCGATCTGAGTTAAGCTAACGACTCTGTCCGATCATTTTAGAAATCCTTTCTTGGCAACTGCCAATCGCTCATTAATTGCCGTGATGGTTCAATGTCCATGTCTTTTGGCCATCTTCTTTTTGAAGTCAATGTTTTTAAAACAAGGACCGCGATTACCCGATTAGATCTATGGATGGAGAGGTTAGCATGATCGAGAGCTTTGCTCGAGATTATTTCAACAACACGTTCCACGATAGTCATATGCCCAAAATTCTTTCCTTTGGAAAGTCGGACTCCAATATTTTCTTTCCTACACTAGTCGATACACATGTTATTGGCGAGGATGGGATAGATGACTTTCTCAAAGATGTAGAGGACTACCATAGTAATGTGGATATGACCAATCTAGATGAGGAATTTGATGAGTTTCTTGGTAGGTGACAATTCACCCTATCAAGAACTAACTAGCACAACATCCACCTCGATTCCCCTCCTTCCACCCTTTCAAAGGAACCCGAGTTTGCACTTTCGATCCTGTTGTTTCTTACATTGCTCTATAATTTTTAAATCCTCTAACAAGCGGATACTTGAAGGACAAACTTTGTGACACCTTCATTTTCAAAATTGAGGCAGTCCATACACACACAATGAATGAGTTCGATTACTAAAACCAAATCCTCATTGTTAATGCAGTGTCTTTCTAGAACTTATCCATACCTACCATATTCTCCACAACCATTCACTTTTCCACACTTATTTACTAGAACACCCACTCATTCAAAATGAAAAATAAGGTGCATGATAGGTTACACAATAGGGTTATCCGACTTAGTTTGGATTCCACTAGGCTGTCGTAGGAAATCTTGGTGTTTCATTGTATTTGGATATGTTTGCTGTGATATTTATTTATGGAATGATCCACAACTATTTAGGTTGTTGATATATGATCAACTGCATGTTCATACATATGTTTTAGATAAAGTCTTGAGTATCGACTATAAACGCGACTCAAATTTCTGTGTTGGTGCATTTCCTTTCATTCCAATATATTGGTGAGTGCACCATTAAGGTAACCGGCCCTCCCTATGGAGTGTGTGGCTGTAAGTACGGATCCTAAGTCCACGGTTCACATAGTTCCGTTTTCCACTCTTGCATGTTTTTCGGATTTTTTTGAGTCATGTTTCTCTATGGTGTGAATTATGTCTTTATTGCTTATTGTTTTCCTTCTAAAACTAAAATAAAAAAAAAAAAAATAAAATAAACATAGTAATCTAGGAAGTCTCGGGAATCGACTTTAAAAGACCCCATGCTAAAAACAAATTTTCTAAAATTCTTATAAAAATTTGTTTGGGGTGGAAGTGTTAAATGTTCCGTACTAAATGTTTTATGTCCCACTAGAGTTGCTTAGGCCGTTTTATTGTATTACGATTCGGATTGACATGATCTATTAATTTAGAGTTCATTCGTTAGCATAACTTCGTCATGCACGCGCTTCGAGGCGTTTTCCACTATCTCATATGTCATCCGAAGTCGGAATAGAGTGTTTTATGGATCATTGGATAGGAAATTCTCTCCTGATCATTTCCATATCTCATTCATAAATATCGGACCCGATAACGGCGGGGGAATTTTGATTTGAAATTAGCGAAAAAATCGAAAAATCGAAAATTTTGATTTTGGGCTTGGGCCCAACTTCAGCCCACCAGCCCCATGGAAGCGGCGCTCAGCGCTCTTACATTCTCCGACCAGTTCATCGTTTCATCTTCCATTAACGCCATTACCAAGCTCCAAACCTAAAAAAAAAATCAAAATAAAAAGAAAATACAAACAACCCACGCCAAAAAATCAAATCCAAACCTCAAATCGACTTCAAAACACCAACCATCACTACCACCACCGATTTCTATTATCAAAACCACCGAAATTTAAAAATTTTTTTTTTGCTGCCGCCACCACCACCACCACCACCACCATTGTTCTTAAAGTCGGTCAAGCTAAACCACCACCACCACATCCTATATAAACCCCAATCGACATTTCAAAAAACTAGATGGCTCAACGCCATATTATCGGGCAGATTTTTCACGCCCGACCATTTCGCCCGTTTTATGGTGACGAAATGGCTAGTAAAGACTGGAATAGTCTCTGGTACTTTCGACCGAAGACTTCTACCATGAAGACTTGGTCAGGCGGTTCTACAACACCGGGAGTTGGAGGGAGTAAGATTTTGTTTTGGTGAAGAAGAAGAAGGGAGGGAGTTGACTCTGGGGCTGTTGGTGAGATTCTAGGCATTCGCCTAGAATCAATCTGAATGCCGTTTCACAGGATCCCCGGTTTGATGAGGTTGAGCCGTTGATGAAATTCTTGTCATCAATGGGAGCTACAATCCAAACTCCCATTGTGTGCGCCGAGGGCTTCTCGAGGACCAACCAAGCTGGCTCTGACCCGATGGATTGGTCGGAATGTCCTAGGCAAGGGACAAGGTCGGTGACATCGGTCGACCTGCCTCCGTCCCTATGGATACTCGGGGCGGAATCACGATTTCGTATCACGGAGTTTTGCTCGAACGTGTCGGGGAGGTTCGGACGGTCGTTGGCACCTCTTCTGTGCTTATCACTAAGATCATGTTGAAGATGAAGGCAACTCCGGCTACGAGGAGAGGATTTACATTACCACCTTGCGGGGAACCCGCGTATCTATAGGGAGTGTGTCCAACAAGTCTGGAAATTGCCGAGGATAGGGAACAGCTGAGGAGGAGGAGCAGAGGGTAGATGAGGATGAGTCGGAGGAGGATGATGAGGAGGATGGCACCTGCTTTGATCGGATGCCTTCGAGGGTGTTGGTTCGATCTTTGGCGCATGACTATGCTACATAGGGGCATCGTTCACTCAACACTCTGTCGCCGACCTCCGGACTCGACGGGCCACCATTCACCACAACCGAGCTCCGCACCCGGAGGGAGGATGAGAGATGGGATGGGGCGGCGAGGGCTGAGATGGAAGCCCAGCGCCGGTTTAGAGTAGAGATGCTAGCGCTTCCCACCTCATCTGGACTCGCCTCGAGGACCACGGCTTGCTAGGCATGGCGTCGTCGGCGGAGGGCGACTGCTTCTTTGGACTTTCCGGAGTTCGGGGAGCCACCACCGAGATCTGTACCCTCCGCCACGGTGGCGAGGTGTTTAGAAGGATGAGCGATTGATAGTCCCATTATTTATGTTTAGTAGTTGTTGTTTTATTTACTTTTGTTGTCTTTATTGTAATGTAATTTTTATTTCAATAATGTGGATTTTGTAGTGATACTCGAATGAAAATTTTAATATAAGGGGTTATTTTCATATTGTGTGCTTGTTTCATATTAATCCCACCTTCCAAACTTGTTTGGGGGTGGTTTGATCATTCACGCTTTATTTTTATAAAAAACCTAGTGTTAGAATTTCTTTGCGGAGTAAAGGTGAAAATATGGCCAGTTTAGGCATATCGTGATTGAGAATCATTGTAGGATGAAATCTAGATTAAATAGGTACATTCAGTCATAAAATCCAAATAAGAATCTTGGGTTTGAATTAGAATCCGGGAGATGAGTTGTTTCCGTTTTGGAGTTTGGAGATTTTAGGATTTCCGAAACTGCCGAAATTAGTTTTGGCAACTTTCCGATCCATTCTAGCAACTTTAAGCCTATTTAAACTTGATACAATCTATCCTCACAACTCACATTACACCTAAACTCCATCACTCACCCTTCAAACCCCCGATTCCCGTTTTGACTTCATTTTCGCAATTCTGCAACTCGGGCGCGCGCCGCCCTAGTTGATTGCCAGCGCCCTAAAAAATCTGTCGAGAAAAATTTGGTCGGCGCGCGCCCGCGCCTAGTCGAAAATACGACCAGCTAAGTTACTGGAATTCAAAATACAAAAAAGGCGCCCGCCAGCCCTAAGTTAATGGCGCCAGCGCCCTGACTTCTCTGGACTAGAAATTTTCCGGTTTTAGTGTAGTTTCGGATCATTAGCAGCTATTCCAAAGCGTAATTTAGAGATGACATCTCCAATATTGATACGGAACAGTCTTTTCAAGATTTGTTCCAAAGCATTACTTACGGTGCTTGGTTTTGTGAGGTGATCACATATGTTGGTAGGAACCTCTTATGGTAAGACCGGTGAACTTTATTCTCCGGCACTTGCATCTTATTTTTATAATAACTGCATTTTCTTTGAGAGACGGATGGAGAACAAGTGTTCTCCATCAACATTGACAATGAACCAATGGAGATTACCGGGTTCTTGCTAGCATTTGTTCTTGGACTTGCTATGCCCGCTGAGATACAAGACCCATGGTGCTATTAGATTCGATAATATGCATGTCTACACTTATGAGTCTTTGCCGCGAGGCTTATGGGGCAGGCATTTTCCGTTATTGAGGACCAAAGGGGACTATAACGTTGCCGCTTGGTAGCTTTGTCCATGAACATAGGAACTGTTATGTTTTGGATAATGCTAAACATTTTAGGGGAATGGCGTTTTTCTTACGTGAATGGCGCCACTTGCGGCGTTTTCCTTGCTTTAGCCAATGGGCCCGGTTCTATGACCTTCCCGGGACTTTGATGTCTAGTTTAGCACGAGCCTATACTATGAGGCATAAGTACCTTCTTATGCTGTTTCTATTTCCGCGTATTATGCTATGTTTCTTTCCTGTTTTTTGTACCGTTTCCGCGGATTGGATTAAAGGTAGACGCGGTCGCGACCCACCAATAGTATTATCCGATCTTTCCGTGCAATGACTTGGCATGGGTGGCGGATACAACCTCACCAGGTTGCACCTACACCCCATCGGACCAAGTGGCACTTAATAGGTTAGCAACCATAGATGATAAATGGCGTGAAGCACGGCAAATTATCATAGCATGGCGGGGCCGAAGGAACCTCACTTCTTTATAGAAGTAGAGGATGGCGAAGATGACGAATAACAACGCGGGAGTGGAGGTAAGTTTTAGTTTCTGTTTGAGTGTGCGCTTATGTCCCAAAACAATTTAATTATGTTAACCCCATAATGGGTGGAACTCTTATAGAGTTCGCGTCGGTTTTATTTCCTATATTAGTGCGTTCTAACATTGTTTTGCGGATGTTTACGCATTTCCGGCGCTTCAATGGTATTTTTCTTACCCTCTTTATTTACAATGCTTTGAGGACAAAGCATGCTTCTTGTTTGGGGGGCATAGAATCGCGTGTAATTAAGACATCTGTTAGGATATAGATATATATAATATGCATTTGTTTTCTAGTTAAAATTTCAAAATTTAAAAATATAAATAAATAAGTTTATGCTATACACTTAGGAATATTGGTATTGTTTTCTTTCTCCATGCTCTTAACAATCTAGAAGTCTCACATAGTTGTTGCATCGGAATAATTGTTAGAAACTTAGGTTAATCGTAGGTAATAATCTTTGCATCTATCTATAAATATATTACATGAGTATCTATGATTGTTAGCGATAAGTTTAAAATCTAGGCTAGAGTACTTATTCTACAAATCTGTGAGAATATAGCCTAAAAAGCCTTATATGAAGCGAAACATTTGAGAAATGACACAAAGGGAGAAGTAAAATCGGATATAGAAATCACCGTCCACTTGCTTGATCACTAAACCATATCCTAAGTGAGAATTTAGGCGCTCTTTGGATCGATATAGCCAGAAATTCAAACCTATGAATTATTTTCCGCTAGTCACCACTCACGAGCCTTTTCTTTAGCCTTCCATACACCACAATTCCTTTACCCTGTTACAAAAAACAAAAACAAAATAAAAAAAAAAAAGAATAAATCAACCTACCCAATTTAGAATAAGTCCGAGAATAGAATGAGTGAAGAAAAGAAGAGAAAAAAACACGTAAAACAAAAATTGTTACTTGCTTGGAAAATAAAGAAAAAAATTTCCATCCAAAGAAAAGAAAAATAGAAATAAAATAAAAAAAAAAAACTCCAAAAAAAAAATAGAATAAAAAGGAGTCAAAAGCCAAAGAAAAGAAAAAGAAAAAATATGGCTAAGGATGGAAACAAAGTATAGAAGCAAAAGAAAATAACAAGGTTTTCTCTAAGTTTACATATCTGAAGACTCTATTATCTCGGACTTGTCCTTTTGAATATCCATTTCCTTCCTTCTTAAACCATCTCCTAATCCCTGTAACACCTAATAAAGACCTCTAGCTCAATTAGGAATAGGTTAGTGTGATAGTAAGTGGCAGATGTGTTTGATTGACCCGGCTTCCTTTGTGTCATTGAGATTGTAAGGTAAAGTGTGCCCACTGCACCTTTGGAGTAAAGCGAAACTTGAGTGCAAAAATCAGTGTTGTTTCTTGACTATTATTGTGAGAACCTACTTAAGGGGCTATTCCGAGGAGTTCTCGAGAAACAAACTGCTAAACATTTGATAGTACTACTCATTGTATATATGTTTATTGTAGATGATTGATTATTATGCATATATTAACTTAGGGTTTTGACTTGGTTATTCTTATATAATTGCTAGAAAGATGTATAGATAGTTGAGCATGAATAAAGGAAACAATAGTTTTATTTTCTTAGTCGTTGTAGTATAGATGAAGTTTGTGAGTACCTTCACTTGGAAAACTCTCACGAGGCTATAACTTCGTCCACTAGGGAATTCCTAGTGGTTTAAGGCCTTGTGCATATGGTCAATGCAATCGCACTTTCAGTGAAACGAGTAGTTAGAACTCCATTTTTGGTCACTTATTCTAATTTCTCATATTTGCTTGAGGACAAGCAAAATCTTTGTTTGGGGGTGGTTTGATAAGAGCCCAAAACTGTAGTTTTAACCCCTTAATAATCATCTTGTTAGACCAATTATGTGAATAATAAGTAAGAGTTAACACTTATTATGCGTTTTTATGCATTTCAGGGCTTCAAAGTCCATTATGTGCGAAATGTACCACTTTAGCGAGATCTGAGGAGCAAAAGTCAGCAGAACTTCCGAAAGCCGTATCTTTGGACTCAGACCTCGGAATTGGGCATACCTTATGTCAAAACGACCGGCTCGGAAAGAGTTTTGTAATGGTCCAAGCCTTGACCCAATCAGAGGAGCAGAAGTGGACGAAAAGTCTGTGGAAGTCAACTGCAGCTGAAGAGGCCTTTTGGTTTGAAAAGAATTGGGTTTTGGGCACGATTCTCTGCCCAAACCCCAACTCCAAGCCCATGCACGAATTTTGGATCTGAATGTATAAGAACAAAAGCTTAAGTCTTTGTTAATGGTAGATTAATTAGTAGAGAATTAGGGTTCATAGCTTAGAATAGAAAGTAGCCATTAAAATAGCTTCTAGATCTAGATTTAATTGTTTTCTTTAATTAGTTTCAAATCCCTTATTAGATTAAACCTTTGAATCTTGTTCTTCATTTGATTAGATCAATAAAGTAGTATTCTTTATCCATTTTAGATTTTGTCAATTCCAATTTTAGATCTCATTTCAATTCATGTCCTTAGTTCATTTAGTCATTAAATTAGATTTCATTATTGTTTAATTAAATAAATTTCAATGCTTTATATTATGTTTAGTTTTAATATAAATGGAAATGATTGCGGAATGATTCAAGGCTAAACCTCCATTAGAGGGGGTTGTGAAGCCTTGATGAAAGCTTGATTCGATTATCGTAGAATTAAAATTATTTTCCATTCCACTCTAGAAATGATTAGTTCACCATGAGAATGGGTTTAATTGTTCACATGCTAGTTATAAATTGGTAGAAATGCCATGTATGATTAGGGATTAGGAATAACCAATTGTTCTGAAAGCATTCAATTCAGGATTCTGACGATTAAATGGTTAGTGGATTAAGTTGAGTTAAGGTGGAATCAATCCCCTCTAACTCCTTATCATAGAATCAACGTAGCATTCCCTTAGTTGGTGATAAGCGACTAGTTGCATCTTGTGGGTAGTTGCATCGTAGTATAATTCCCTTAATTAAAACTCTCATAGACTTAAAAACGACTAGTTAGATTAGAGAACAAGCATGCTAGAGTACTAGGAGTGGAACGAACTCTATCTACTCACCTATATCTCAATTGGTTGAGAGTAGAAATAAATCTTTGATAAACAAGATAACATCATTAAGTTTAGTTTACTTGCGTTTTGGATTCGTAGTTCATTTCGTAGGTAAACTATACATTTACAGTTATCAACTTATACGTAGAGAACACAGCATGCGGAAGGACTAGGAGTGGAACGAATCACTCTACTCCACTATATCTCATAGGATTGAGAGTAGAAATCTTTGATAAATATAGACACATAATCAAGTTTAGTTTACTTACGTTTTGAGTTTTATCGTTCATTTTGTAGGTAAACTATTCAATTTTATGTTTTATCAAATGGCGCCGCTGCCGGGGATCGAACCCGGGTCACCCGCGTGACAGGCGGGAATACTCACCACTATAAAAGTGCAACTATTTTGGTGTTTAAGGTTTGTTTTAAACCTTGGTAACCGGCGGGTTGAAAAGGAAAGAAGTGTGCGTTTTGGGAAGGAAGGAGACGCACAGACGTGCGTTCGGTTTGGGCCCAAGCCTAATTTGAATTCCGAAATTTTCAGAGTTTTCGCGCAATTTCAAATTGAATTTGCCGCTTCGTTACTGGCCCGATTTTGACGAATGAGTTATGGAAATGATCAGTAGAGAATTTCCAATCCAATGATCCATAAACCACTCAATTTCAGCCATGGGTGACGTATAAGAAGGTGGAAAAATGTCTCGAAGTGCGTGTGTGACGTAAGTTATGCGAACGAAGGAAATCTAAGTTTTAGATTACGTCAACCCAATTGAACTATAAGTAATGGGCCTAAGCAACACAAATGGAAAGTTCGAGCAATCCAGATGGAAAGACCGATTGCCCACCCCCAAACAAATTTTTAAACACAAAATTTGTTCTAACGTGGGTCGTTTAAAGTCAGATTCCCAAGACTTGTTGGATTGCTATTTCTATGATTAAGAATTTTATTATTATTATTTATATATATATATATATATATTCTTTTTTTTTAGTTTATTATAAGAAAAACGAAAACAATAAATACATAATTGACCCCATAGAGGAACATGACTCAAAAATCGAGAAAACATGCAAAAGTGGAAAACGTGAATTATGTTAACTGTGGACTTAGGATCCGGTACTTACAGCCACACACTCCATAGGGAGGGCCCGGTTACCTGAATGGTGCACTTACCACTATATGGAAGTGAAAGGAAGTACACCAATGACAAAGGTCAATCCTCATAGGCGAGGGGTCTGTAAAAGGACTTCCTACATCGAGGGGGGACGAAGTTAGTGAAAATGTTTTAACCATTGACCATTAACTTGAAAGGTACTATTGTCATTGGGATTTACCAAGGTGATTGCCCGTAAGGGGTGACTTGATAACGAGAAAAGGACCCGGACCAGCGGGTTTTAGTTTCCACAGGAAAATATGTAGGCGGTAGTTGTAAAGCAAGACCTTTTGACCGACCACAAACTCTTTGCGCAAGATTTGATTATCATGAACCGTTTCATGTTAGCTTTATAATCCTTGGCGAGATCGTAAGAATCGCTCGGATTTTTCAAGCTCATTCAATTGCAACTTCGTTTGACACCTTCCTCATCAATATTGAAGTTAAGGCTTTTTATAGCCCATAGAGCCGCGGTGCTCTAATTCAACGAGCAAATGACATGGTTTCCCAAATACAAGTCTAAAGGGGAGACATACCTATAGGAGTTTTGAAAGCAGTTCTATCGCCCATAAGGGATCCGATAGGCAGCTTGACCAATCTTTCCTATCGGGGTTTCTTGTTGTTTCTAAAATCTTTTTGATTTCCTATTAGATACTTCTACTTGTCCGCTAGTTTGTGGATGATAAGGAGTTGCTACTTTGTGTGTAACTCCATACTTTTTCACTAGGGATGCAACAACTCTTTTGCAAAAATGTGTTCCACCATCACTAATGATGGCTTTAGGAATGCCAAACCGACAGAAAATATATTCTTTAATAAAAAATACAACGGTCTTATGGTCATTGCTACGGCAAGCTAGGGCCTCTATCCACTTAGACACGTAGTCCACGACAACTAGAATATAAATAAAACAGTGGGAAACAGGGAAAGGACCCATGAAATCAATGCCCCAAACATCAAAAATTTCTACTATCAAGATTGGATTTAATGGCATCATATTACGTTTCATGATTCGCCCAAGTTGTTGGCAACGAATACACGTCTTACAATGCACTTGGGCATCCTTAAAAAGGGTAGGCCAATAAAATCTACATTGAAGAACTTTAGCGGCTGTTTTCATCCCACTAAAATGGCCACCACACTCTTTGTCATGGCAGAACGATAAGACTTCATTATATTCCCACTGGGGAATACAACGGCGAAATAATCGATCCGCAAATACTTAAAAGGTATGGCTCGTCCTAGTAGTATAACTTAACTCTGGCCAAGAACTTCTTACGTTCATTTCTTGACCAATTATAAGGCATAACATCGGCCGCTAAATAATTTACAATGTCAGCATACCATGGTGCTGAAAAAATCGCATACAGATGCTTATCAGGAAAAGAGTCCGGTATGGACTCAGAATCACTTTGATCGTCTTTTGTGAGTCTAAATAAGTGGTCGGCAACTACGTTTTCGACCCCTCTTTTGTCCTTTATTTCTAATGTGAACTCTTGCAGGAGAAGGATCCATCGGATTAATCTCTGCTTAGCATCCTTCTTTGCAAGAAGGTACTTAAAATTTGCATGGTCGTGTAAACTAAAGTTTTAGAACCAACCAAATAAGGACCGAAACTTATCTAAAGCATAAATAACAGCTAAAATTCTTTTTCGGTAGTTGAATAATTTCGTTGAGCATCGTTTAAGGTTTTACTAGCATAATAAATGGCGATGGACTTATTATCTAGTTTTTGTCCCAAAGACCAAACCAAGCTGCATAGTCACTAGCATCACACATGAGTTGAAGGTTTAGACCAATCGGAGGCTGTATAATTGGTGCGAGAGGTTAGGGGCGGATTTTAAAGTTTCAAAAGCTTGCGTGCTGATTAAAATTAAAATCAAAGATTGCATCTTTCAAAAGCAGATTAGTTAAGGGCCTAGCTATTTTAGAAGTCTTTAATAAACCGCCTATAAAACACTGCATGGCCTAGAAAGGCTCTAATATCCGCGGACAGTCCATGGTTTAGGTAGAGTTAAGCTATCTTATCTAGTTTGGCTTTATCTACTTGATGTCATCACTAGATACGATGTGACCTAGTACTATGCCCTTTTTCACCATGAAATGACACTTTTCCCGATTTAAAAGCGAGGCTCTTTCTTCACACCGTGTCAAAACCTTAGACGAGGTTAGACAAACGATGCGTGAAGGAGTCTCCATAGATAGAAAAATCATCCATGAAAACTTCCATAAAAGCTCTACCATGTCACTAAATATATGAAGCATACACTCTTTGGAAGGTACGGGGGCATTACAAAGGCCAAAAGGCATTAGTTTATAGGCATACGTTCCAAAGGGACATGTGAAGGTAGTCTTTTCTTGGTCATCAATATCAATAATAATCTGAAAATAGCCTGAGTAGCCATCCAGAAAACAATAAAAAGCATGACCAGCTAGGCGTTCGAGCATTTGATCTATAAAAGGTAAAGGAAAGTGATCCTTTCGTGTCATAGCATTTAAACGTTTGTAATCAATATAGATCCTCCATTTCATAGGACCTTGTGTGACAACATAGTCACCCTTTCCGTTACGAACCATGGTAACTCTCAATTTCTTAGGAACTACATGAATGGGGCTTACCCATTCGCTATAAGAGATTGGGTATATGATACCCGCATCGAGTAAGCGTAAGACTTCTTCCCTAACCACCTCTTTCATGGTAGGGTTCAAGCGTCGTTGAGGTTCGCGAGAAGTCTTGGCGTTATCCTCAAATGGATCACGATGAGTGCAAACATTAGGGTCAATTCCCTTAATGTCGGCTAGGGACCAACCAATCGCGGACCGATGTTCCCTAATCACCCGGATTAAGCGTGTCTCTTCATTCTTAGATAACTTGAGAGAAGATATAATTACGGATGACTACCATCCGGATCAAGTTGAATATATTTTAATTTTGGGGAAGAGGTTTAAGCAGGGGTGGAAGGAAAATCAATAGATGTTTAAATCGGGGTCTTCATTTTGCATAATGAATACTTGCTTAGGTAGCAAGTCTTCATACTCAATATGTGGAGCAACCGAAGGGTCTACAATTGGTGTGGACTCGAGGATGGTGTTGACTTCCTCTAAGTAGGAGTCATTTACAAAATCTGAAGTTCAAAAAAGAAAGGAATTTGTACATATTTGTTTTCGAGGAAGCGTGTTGTTAAAATAATCTTGAGCTAAGCTCTCGATCATGCTAACCTCCCCATCTATAGAAGCGAATCATGGTAATTGTTTAGTCATTTTAAAAACATTTACCTCAACTAAGATGGCCAAAAGATAAGGACATCTTACCATCAGCGACAATTTATAAGTCGCGTTGGCGGTTGCTAAGAAGGGGAACCCTAAGATGATTGAGTGCAATCGTTAGCGACTTACGTATCGAGGATAACAAAATCAGCGGGGATAGTAGAAATCCACGAACCTTAACAAAGCACATTTTCCACTACACTTTTAGGATACTTAATTGACACATCCGCTAATTGCAGCGTTATTTTTGTAGGTTGCATTTCACGTAGACCTATTTGTTTATACAAATAATATGGGAGTAAGTTAACACTTTCGCCCCGTGTCTAATAACGGCGGTCGTCGTGTGGGAATCTCTAAGGTGCATTTTACACTAGAATTGTAAAGTTGGGAATTGTTACACTTAGGAATTGTTCGATTAGAAAAGGCGTCTTTAGGTTTATACAATTCCATTATTTTTAGGATAAAGTTGGGAATTGTTAGGTTAGAAAAGCGTCTTTAGGTATGTTGGTCTTCGCCTAGTAGTGCACAACTCTTTAAGAAACTTAAGCGTGATTAGGTAGCTTTTTAATAGCTTGAGAAAAGGAAGGTTTATCGTTAGATTTTTGAAAGCGTTCCTAATCTCCTCAAAGTTGGTATCCACTGGTTAGCATGGCTAATTTTTTAGGGAGCGGTGGTTTTAAGCTCTATATTTAAGCGTATGGCTCGACTTGATGTGTAACCTTGGCTTTCTGTTTCTTAGGTTGTGGTTTAAGCTGGTACCTCTACGATGGTTGGCTCTTGGTTTCTATTTGGTATCTAGTTAGATATCCGGTGTAGGGAGTACTGATGGGGTAACTATAGGCATAGTTACTTTGTTATCAACCACTCTTCCAGAACGGAGGGTGGTGATGGCATTAGATCACCTACGATTGTAGTTTCCGAGCTAGTATTATCGTTTACCTCAAAGGCTGTGTTTGCTGTTTTAGGGTTTGGTATAGCTTGTCCTGGAAAAACGCCTTTTGGTTGGGCTTTCTCTTGGGCTAACTGTTGTATGCCCTGATTTATGGATTGTAAGATCTGTTGGTTTGATTGAGTCATTGATTGGAAAAGTTGTTGGGTAACCTGTATAAAGGCGTCTATACGATTAGGATGTGATTGTGTAGTAGTCACGCGGTGGTGCGGTGGAACTATCTCCGTTGATTATTTATGGGTGGGTTGTGATAGTTACTATTGTTAACGGACGATACCTCTATTGGTATTATAACTATTATAATTACTCGACCTTGTGCTAAACCTTGTAGTGGTTTAAGCTTGGTTGTTATAATTATTATAAATTCCCGACTTTGTCCCCTGTCCTTGCCTAGGTGGAGCTTCATTATAGTTGTTAAACTTGCCTAACATTTTGGTTATTAACCCTTGGAGGTGAAACTTGTTGGTTGTTTAAGCCAACTAAAGTTGGGATGTTATCTCCATGGGGCATTAGGAATAGGATAGCTATTAATGGAGCAAACATTGTCTTGCTCTAATTGTTGTTGTTCATAGGTGAGAGGACAATAGGATTGAGGTGCTCATGACTCAAACAGGACATTACATGGGTTGGAGTTAACATTCATGTGAGGGGATAGGCTTTTGTTGCACGAAAATAGCCTCAACCTTTTAGTTAGAGATTGATTAAATTTTTTAGTTCTAGATCGGGTTTCATCTCAAACATACCGGTGGCTTAGCTGTTGAAGAAGAACTAACAGCGTGGGGGATATCATCACTACCCCCATTGTTATTACGTTTAGTTTGATCTTCTAAAATTTGTAAGCCTCAGAGGCTCCTTTACTTAGGAAACTACCCCCATTCATTATGTCATGGATTTCTTTATGGTGATGTTAAAGTCCTTTGAAAAAGCGCGCATACTAACGTGTCTTTTGCTAGGTTATAGGTGTGGACACTCTATAAGCGGTCGGTGAAAGCGATTCCAAGCCTTGAAAATGATTCATGAGGATTTTGTCGGAAAAAAATGAATCTTGGAAACCATCTCATCCGTCTTTAGGGGTGGGTAAAAATGTTCCATAAACAGGTGAACAAGTTTAGCCCACGAGTCCACGAGAGTTAAGGCGGCTTGGGGCGGTTAACCAAGGCGCTGCCTTATCGGCTAAGGTGAATGGAAATACCCTCGGTTTAATTTGTTCCGTACCAACCGTAGGATGATGGAATGTTGTAAGGACTTGTTCAATCCCTCGCGTGTGTTGATAAGGTTTTCATGGTCTAAACCTTGGAAAATGGGTAACAAATTAAATATGTTTGGGGAATTCAAAAATCCCCAGGGTCTGCTAGAACGATGCAAGATTTAGGGCTATCGCTCGAGGCTTTGTAAAAGTCGGAGAGAGAGGAGTCTCTCTTTCTTCACCATTATGTCGGTGTGGTTGGTGGAATAGTAGCTAGAGGTGTAGTGATTGGTATACTTGATAGATTTGTTTTTGATCTTGACGGTTAATTCACGATTGGTGTTTTCTCCGACCGGACCTTAATCTAATGCAAGTCTAAGTCTAAACCGACAACACTCCAAACAATCTTGATATTTTAGTATAAACCTCTAGCGGAGATCACGAGGTATGGAAGAAAGGAATACGATAAGCGTCCTTGCTTAAACTTATGAATAAGCGTCTTGTTTTGGCGTCTTCGGTGTAAATAACAAGTTAGATCACTGAAAAACTTAAAATCGAAGTTCAGAAACAAACTTGTAGAAATCCGGAAAATTTGGCTTAGGCGTGGTGCACTCGCTTAGAAATTTGATCCGCGCTCCGTGTTCTAACTTAACTTAAGCGGCGGTGGCGCTTTGTATGGGGGTGGGTCGGCTTCGTGTTCCAGATAACTTAAGCGGGTCATGCTCTTTCGGTATGGGGGCGGTCGCGCTTCGTGTTCGAGCTATAGAGGAGTCGCTCCTTATAGGCGCGATCGCGCTCAGTGTAATTTTGTCGCGGAATTTTTCAACGCTGAAACGGATAACCACAGTATGAATCAAACAAGGGTGGGTGGGTTTAATGGGACTTAAAAATGACTTATTCTACTATGAAAACAATGCTAAAGTGCAACTAAGATGGCAGCGGTGCTATTTGATAAAACATAAAATGAATAGTTTACCTACGAAATGAACGATGAACTCAAAACGTAAGTAAACTAAAACTTTCTTATGTGTCTATATTTATCAAAGTTTCTACTCTCAATTCAATCGAAATAAAGTGGAGTAACAAATTCGTTCCACTCCTAGTTCCCTAGCATGGAATGTTTTATAGTCTAATTTGTCGGTCTTAAGTCTAATGAGAGCTTTACGAAGGGTGTTATACTACGATACCTATATGAAATTGATTATGTTGAATTTAACTTCACGAATGCTATAGAAATATGATTGTTTTTGAATCTAGATAAAGGATTAAGGGGAATTGAATCCACCTCAAATCCAACTTAATAACCTAGCATAGATTCTTGTATCTCGATTCTTACGTTCTTCTGACAAGAAATTGAGTTCTAATCCCTAGTGTTCATGGCATTTCTACGAATACTAACTAGCATGTGAGGTCGTCCACCCATTCTCATGGCGAATCACGACCTTCTAGAGTTGAATAGATTCTACAATGCTTCTACACTATACCACTAAGTTTTCATCAAGGCTTCATCAACCCCTCTAATGGAGGTTTTAGCCTTGAGTCATCAAACCATCATTTCCCATTGCATTATAACTACTCATCATATTAAAATTCTAACTTAACTAAATTAACTAACAATGTTTCAATCTACTTAAACTACGAAATGATAATCAACAAAATTAAAACTAGATCTATAAATTGAGATGACAAAAATCGAATTGACAAAATAACTATTTTATTTTTCTAATAAATCAAGAACAATGATTCAAAGACTTAATCTAAAACAAGAATTGAAAATGGAACTAAAACTTAATTAATCTACTGAAAACTAGATCTAGAATTATCAATATGGTTTTAGGTCTAACTAGCTACCATTAACAAAGAGCTAAGCTTTTGTTTTATATGTCTAGATCCAAAATCATGCATGGGCTTGGAGCCATGTTTTGGGCGAGAAGAATCGGGCCCCAAACCCAGTCTTTAGTCCAAAAAGGCCTCTTCAGTTGCAGTTGGATTCAACAGACTTTTCGTCCACTTGTGCTCCTCTGATTGGATCAAGGCTTAGACCATTGGAAAGCTCTTTCCGAGCCGGTCGTTTCGACATAAGGTAGGCCCCATTCCGTGGTGCGAGTCCAAAGATACGGCTTTTAGAAGTTCTACTGACTTGTGTGCTGTTTCAGCCCGCGTCGACTTTTCAGCTTTTGACCAGGCTTTAGAAAGGCTTTGTCTTCTTGAATCTTGGCCTTTAATCACGGAACTCCTTAGTAACCGACCTTAGCTCCTTTATCTCTAAAAGTGGCACATTTCTGCATATAATGGACTTTGAAACCTGAAATGCATAAAAACAATGTCGGTGTTAACTCTTAATTATTACTCACATAATTGGTCTAAAAGTATGCATTCTGGGGTTAAAACTACAGTTTTGGGGCTCTTATCAAATCACCCCCAAACAGCATTTTGGTTGTCCTCAAGCAAAGATGAGAAATTAGAATAAGTGACCAAAATGGAGTTCTAACTACTCTCGTTTATTTGAGTCGCGATTGCATTGACCATATCAACAAGGCCTTAAACTACTAGGAATTCCCTAGTGGACCGAGTTATAGCCTCGTGAGAGTTTTTCGATGAAGGTACTCACAAACTTCAACTATACTACAAGCGACTAAGAAATAAAACTATTGTTTCCTCATTTATGTCCCAACTATCTATATATCTAAACTAGCAAATGAATAAGAATAACCAAGTCAAAACCTAAGCTAATGTATGCATAATAATCAATCATTTATGATACAAAATATAAATACTATGAGTAATACTATGAAATGCCTAGCAAGTTCATTTCTGAAAACTTCGGAATAAGCGTCCTTAAGTAGGTCCTCACATAAATGTCAAGGCGAAAACCACTCGATTTTTTTTTTTCGAGTTTATTTACTCCGATTGTGCGGTGGGCACACTTTACCTTAAAATCTCAATGACAACAAAGGAAGCGGTCGATCAAACACATCTGCCACTTACTATCACACTAACCTATTCCTAATTGAGCTAGAGGTCTTTATTAGGTGTTGCGGGGATTAGGAGATGGTTTAAGAAGGAAAGAATTGGATATTCAAAAGGACAAGTCTGAGATAGTAGAGTGTTCATATTATGTAACTTAGAGAAAACCTTGTTATTTATTTTTGCTTCTACACTTTGTTTCCATCCTTAGCCATATTGTTTTCTTTTTCTTTGGCTTTTAACTCCTTTTATTCTATTTTTTCGGAGTTTTTATTTTATTTCTATTTTTATTTTTTTCTTTTCTTTGGATGGAAACTTCTTTTCTTTATTTTCTGAAGCAATTAACTAACTTTTGTTTTCACCTGTTTTTCTCTTCTTCTTTCTTCCTTATTCTATTCTCAGACTTATTCTAGATTGGGTAGGTTGATTTTATTTTTATTTTATTTTTATTTTGTTTTGTTTTTGTAACAGGGTAAAGGATTTGTGGGTTATGAAAGGCTAAAGAAAGGCTCAGAGGGGCGACTAGCGGAAAATAATTCATAGGTTTGAATTTCTGGCAATATCGATCCAAAGAGGGCCTAAATTCTCGCTTAGGATATGACATAGTGATCAAGCAAGTGGGCGTGTGATTTCTCTATCCGGTTTTTACTTCTCCCTTATGTCATTTCTCAAATGTTTAAGCTCATATAAGGCTTTAGGCTATATTCTCATAGGATTTGTAGAATAAGTACTCTAGCCTAGCTTTCAAAACTTCTTTGCTAACAATCATAGATACTTATGTAATATATTTATAGATAGATGCAAAGATTATTATCTACATATTAACCTAAGTTTCTAACAATTATTACGATGCAAAAAGCTACGTGAGACTTCTAGATTGTTAAGAGCATAGAAAAAAAACAATACCAATATTCCTAAGTGTATAGCATAAACTTATTTATTTATGTTTTTGAAAATTTTTAACTTGAAAACAAATGCATATTATACATTTCTATATCCTAACAGGATGCCTTAATTACCGTGTTTTCTATGCCCCCCAAACAAGAAACATGCTTTGTCCTCAAAGCATTTAAATAAAGAGGGTAGAAAAATACCATGGAAGCGCGTGAAATTCGGGACATCTGCAAAACAAGGTTAGAACATACTAATATAGGAAATAAAAATCTTGGCCTTGTGAACTCATATAAGAGTTCCACCATTTATGGGGTTAACATATTTAAATTTGCTTGGGACATAAGCGGACAATAACAAAACTAAAAACTTACCTTATCTCCGGCAAGCATCCTCCTCCTCCTTAAAGAGATGAGGTTCCTTAGCATCTGCCCGGTCCATTATAACTTGCCAAGCTTGCCGCCATTTATCATCTACTAATGCTAACTTTGTTAAGTGTTATTATATGTCGATGGGATGTGCGGGGCGACCAAATGAGGCTGCACCTGCCATCCGGCCAAGTCATTATTAGCTGATGGCGAACCACCCATTGTGGGTCTCATGACTTCAACCCTTTTCCAATCTGTGAATTTTTCACGCGAATCTGAATTAAACAACTTCGCGTGATCGCGGCTTACTAAAACAGGCATAAGAAGATACTTCGCCTCATGCTTTGGGCTCTCTTAAGACTAGCGACTAAAACTTCGGGGAATGTCATATCGGCGGCGTCCACCGCTTCAAGCGAGGAAAATGTCACCTGCGATCTTGTTTGTAGAAATGAAGCGCCATTCCTCCAAAATATTCATCGGGATGAATAACATGGTGGTGCCTACGTTTAGGGAAAAGCTACCAAGGGCAATGCTATATAAGCCCACGGTCCATTACTTTCGAAATCGCCTCCCCGTAATACTCATGGAAATATGTATAATCATAAAGGTATGCATTATCGGTCATATATGCCCATGTGTGAGCGCGGGATAAGGTATTGGTAATCCACGAAACTAAAGTGACCACATTTTTATTGAATTGATGTGTCGTGTCATCGACTCTGACGGAGAATTCTTGTTCTCCATCGATTACAATAGAATTTAACGTGGTCGTAGAAATAAAAGCGATAAAAGCTGTGGTGAATATGAATCGTCATCACTTACCGGTTACATGGCGTCATCCTAACTGCGAGGATCTATGCCGGAACCAATGTCCATAGGTCACCGATGCCCAACACATTTTGAAAAGACTGTTCGGTATGACTATAGGAGATGTCATCTCAACTACTCTTTGAACAGTTCCAAAAAAAATCCTGGAATGATACTATGAAAATTTGAATTTTCCGCGTTCCACGAGAAGTCGTAGCCCGTGCTTTCGCTTAGAGGCGCGATGCGCTCGTGGAGTTTTGCAATAACAGTGTTTGGGCGCGAGTCAGCTCCGGCCCGGCGAATTCGGCTCTGAGTAAACTTTCTGGAAGTAAACTTTCGGCGGCTCTTGCAGCTTAGCTTGTAAGTTCAAAACGAAAGTTTGGAGGAAAAAGAAGGAAAAACTTGGAGTGAAAGGTGAGGGATGATAGTGGGGTGTAGTGTGGTTTGTTAGTGTAGAATGAAGGGGTTTAAATAGGTTACGTGCTTCTAAAACGAATCGACAAGTTGCCAAATTGTTTAAAGGCAATTTTCGAAAATAGAAAGATTCCAAACCAGCGGAAACAACCCATCTTCTTGATTTTCTAAAAATCACGGTATCTTTTATCTTTGGATTTAGAATAGTAACTTCTAAACTCTCCTAGATTTCATGCTACCACCACACAAATCATAGATATGCCGATGGCGGCCAAATTCTCAACCTTTCCTCCAAGACAACTTTACATGAGATGATCATATAGCGAATTATGCTTTCGGTATAAATATTACCACCCCAAAACAAATTAGGAAGGTGAGATTAATGATAAAAACAAGCGATTTTCGAAATTAACCAATTATATTAAAAATAAAATTTAAATCCAAACAATATAAAACAAACACATTAATATTTAAATTTAACTACTTAATTAAAATCCAACTAATAAAACAATCAAAACCATGAAATAACGGCGAACCAACCGATGGTGAACACCTAGTTATGTGATGAAGATGGACCACGAGATGGAGATTGACTTGAACCATCGTCGCCCGTGACGACACTCATGCAATGGGACTTCGGCTAAAGCGAGTCCTCCACGGGTTGGCATCGTCGTAGCATCTTTATTCGGAACAAAGCGTTGTGCTTCCATCTCGATCTGATTACGCATCTTTGGGCTTGTTGATCTTTGGTGGATAGTCTCCATGTTAGACAAGATATCGTCACGAACCCGCTTGAGCATTTCAAATCTCGTTTGAAGGTTCGTTTGCTTCTTCGAACTACAATCTGTCTATCTCGGATATCTTCACAAATACCATAAAGCCTAACACAAAGGCGGTTTGCAACACTTGCATCGTTCTAAATTAGAACTACATTTATCTAATGCATCGTCATCCGGACATGTCATATCCTCCCTTTCATCCTCCGACTCAACCATTTTTTCTTGGACAACGGCCAAAGTCTTGGATGCAATCCGTATAGATACTTGCATTAGAATGCAATTTGATCTTAAAAGGAGCGGATCTTGCGACAGCTCTAAAGGAGAGCATGATCTTAGTGATCAATCACGGGGAAGAAGCCAAGCTCTTCCCCACTCCTCGAATCACATTAAACATTAAATCGAGGATGCAGAAATTATACTTATTTGTTTGCAAAATCGAGGAGAACGTGCAAACATTGCGGGGCCGATATCAACGACTTTGTCTTTCAGGGGCGTTCCTACCAATCCAGCGAGCTATAGCCGGTTGATTGGTTCTCGAGGTTTATTTGCGGGGCCTTGATGAGATGTCGGATTGTATTCACCCTCCACGGCGGTATCCTTCATCAAAGCGGGAACTCCGGTATCTTTGGGATTCCTGAATTATCGTTACTAGGTTGCTTTCAAAGCGTAATTCCTATGATTCGACCAACAAAGCTGTCGTTACTTCCCTCCTCGTTCTGCTACCATTATGAAAAAACTATCCCCTCAATTCTAAGCTTCTTATAAAACTGTTCTACCAAATCATAGTGATAGAACTCCTCGATCGAGTACCCACAGTCCGTTCAATGCCTCCTAATCATCTCAGCGTCGTCGTAAAATGGAAGGCTGTCGGAAACAAGCGCGTGCTCGGCAAAAATTCTTCGTCGTAAGCGCCATTGAAGTTTAAGACAACAACTAATGGTTTTGTAGACTGTGGGGGAGGCGAGTTTGAAGAAAAACTACTAAAAACAACGGTGGTGGCGGTGGTTACTTGAATTGGTGGCTGTTTTTTGGAGTTAGGTTGGTGGTGGTAATGGTTTGGAGAAGATTTTAGTTGGATTTGAATTTCTTGGCGTGGGTGTAGTTAGGTTTCCTTTTCTCTCTTTTTATTTTTTTTTATTTTATTTTTTTTTTTTTTTTATTTTGGTGTTTAAGGTTTGTTTTAAACCTTGGTAACCGGTCGGGTTGAAAAGGAAAGAAGTGTGCGTTTTGGGAAGGAAGGAGGCCTTACCAGGCGTGCGTCGGTTTGGGCCCAAACCCAATTTGAATTCGAAATTTTCGAGTTTTAGCGCAATTTCAAATTGAATTTGCAGCCGTTCTTGGCCCGATTTTGGCGAATGAGTTATGGAAATGATCGGTAGAAATTTCCAATCCAATGATCCATAAAACACTCAATTTCAGCCATGGGTGACGTATAAGAAGGTGGAAAAATGCCTCGAAGTCGTGTGTGTGCGTAAAGTTATGTGAGCGAAGGAAATCTAAGTTTTAGATTACGTCAACCCAATTTAACTACAAGTAATGGGCCTAAGCAACACAAATGGAAAGTTCGAGCAATCAGATGGAAAGACCGATTGCCCACCCCAAACAAATTTTTAAACACAAAATTTGTTCTAGCGTCAGATGGATTTAAAGTCGATTCCCAAGACTTGTTGGATTGCTATTTCTATGATTAAGAATTTTTTTATTATTATTTATTATATATATATATTTATATATATATATTTTTTAGTTTCTTATAAGAAAAACGAAAACAATAAATACTTAATTCACCCCATAGAGGAACATGACTCAAAAACCGAGAAAACATGCAAAAGTGGAAAACGTGAATTTTGTTAACTCTGGACTTAGGATCCGGTACTTATAGCAACACACTCCATAGGGAGGGCCCTGTTACCTGAATGGTGCACTTACCACTATATGGAAGTGAAAGGAAGTACACCAATGACAAAGGTCAATCCTCATAGGCGGAGTCTGTAAAAGGACTTCCTCTACATCGGGGGGAAGTTAAGTGAAAATGTTTTAACCGTTGACCATTAACTTGAAAGATACTGTTGTCATTGGGATTTACCAAGGTGATTGCCCGTAAGGGGTGACTTGATAACGAGAAAAGGACCGGACCAGCGGGTTTTAGTTTCCACAGGAAAATATGTAGGCGGGAGTTGTAAAAGCAAGACCTTTTGACCGACCCACAAACTCTTTCGCCAAGATTTGCTTATCATGAACCGTTTCATGTTAGCTTTATAATCCTTAGCGGATCGTAAGAATCATTCACAGTTTCTTCAAGCTCATTCAATTGCAACTTGTGTTTGACACCTGCCTCATCAATATTGAAGTTAAGGCTTTTTATAGCCCACGAGCCCGCGGTGCTCTATTTTTTTAGCGGGCAAATGACATGGTTTCCCAAATACAAGTCTAAAGGGAGACATACCTATAGGAGTTTTGAAAGCAGTTCTATCGCCCATAAGGCATCCGATAGGCAGCTTGACCAATCTTTCCTATCGGGGTTTCACAGTTGTTTCTAAAATCTTTTTGATTTCCCTATTAGAAACTTCTACTTGTCCGCTAGTTTGTGGATGATAAGGAGTTGCTACTTTGTGTGTAACTCCATACTTTTTCATTAGGGATGCAACAACTCTGTTGCAAAAATGTGTTCCACCATCACTAATGATGGCTTTAGGAATGCCAAACCGACAGAAAATATATTCTTTAATAAAAAAATATAACGGTCTTATGGTCATTGCTACGGCAAGCTAGGGCCTCTATCCATTTAGACACGTAGTCCACGGCAACTAGAATATAAATGAAACCGTGGGAAACGGGGGAAAGGACCCATGAAATCAATGCCCCAAGCGTTAAAATTTCTACTATCAAGATTGGATTTAATGGCATCATATTACGTTTAAGTGATTAAGCCCAAGTTGTTGGCAGCGAATACCGTCTTACAATGCACTTGGACATCCTTAAAAGGGTAGGCCAATAAAATTCACATTGAAGAACTTTAAGCGGCTGTTTTCATCCCACTAAAATGGCCACCACACTCTTTGTTATGGCGAGAGCGATAGGACTTCATTATATTCCCACTAGGGAATACAACGACGAATAATCGATCCGCACAATACTTAAAAGGTATGGCTCATCCGGTGGTATAACTTAACTCTGGCCAAGAACTTCTTACGTTCATTTCTTGACCAATTATAAGGCATAACATCGGCATCCGCTAAATAATTTACAATGTCGGCATACCATGGTGCTTGAAAAATCACATCTGAGATGCTCATCGGGGAAAAAAGTCGGTATGGACTCGAGAATCACTGATCGTCGTTTGTGAGTCTAGATAAGTGGGTTAAAACAACTTCGTTTTTCGACCCTTCATTTTGTCCTTTATTTCTAATGTGAACTCTTGTAGGAGAAGGATCCATCGGATTAATCTACGCTTAGCATCCTTCTTTGCAAGAAGGTACTTAAGAATTTTGCATGGTCCGTGTAAACTAAAGTTTTAGAACCAACCAAATAAGGGCCGAAACTTATCTAAAGCATAAATGACAATTAAAATTCTTTTTTGGTAATTGAATAATTCCGTTGAGCATCGTTTAAGGTTTTATTAGCATAATAAATGACAGTGGACTTATTATCTATTTTTTGTCCCAAGACTGCACCAACTGCATAGTCACTAGCATCACACATGAGTTCAAAAGGTTTAGACCAATCGGGAGGCTGTATAATTGGTGCGAGAGGTTAGGAGGCGGCTTTTAAAGTTCAAAAGCCTGCGTAGAGTTAAAATTAAAATCAAAGATTGCATCTTTCAAAAGCAGATTAGTTAAGGGCCTAGCTATTTTCGAGAAGTCTTTAATAAACCGCCTATAAAAACTTGTATGGCCTAGAAATGCTCTAATATCACGGACAGTCCGTGGTTTAGGTAAGTTCACTATCTTATCTAGTTTGGCTTTATCTACTTCAATGCCATCACTAGATCACGATGTGACCTAATACTATGCCCTTTTTCACCATGAAATGACACTTTTCCCAATTTAAAAGCGAGGCTCTTTTCTTCACACCGTGTCAAAACCTTAGGCGGGTTAGACAAACGGTCTGTGAAGGAGTCTCCATAGATAGAAAAATCATCCATGAAAACTTCCATAAAAGCGGCTCTACCATGTCACTAAATATATGAAGCATACACATTTGGAAGGTACGGGGAGCATTACAAAGGCCAAAAGGCATTAGTTTATAGGCATCGTTCCAAAGGGACATGTGAAGGTAGTCTTTTCTTGGTCATCAATATCAATAATAATCTGAAAATAGCCTGAGTAGCCATCCAGAAAACAATAAAAAGCATGACCAGCTAGGCGTTCGAACATTTGATCTATAAAAGGTAAAGTAAAGTGATCCTTTCGTGTCATAGCATTTAAAAGCGTCTTTAATCAATCTGAGATCCTCCATTTTATAGGACCTTGTGTGACAACATAGTCACCCTTTCCGTTACGAACCATGGTAACTCCCGATTTCTTAGGAACTACATGAATGGGGCTTACCCATTCGCTATAAGAGATTGGGTATATGATACCCGCATCGAGTAAGCGTAAGACTTCTTCCCTAACCACCTCTTTCATGGTAGGGTTCAAAGCGTCGGCTGAGGTTAGCGAGAAGTCTTGGCGTTATCCTCAAATGGATCACGATGAGTGCAAACATTAGGGTCAATTCCCTTAATGTCGGCTAGGGACCAACCAATCGCGAACCGATGTTCCCTAATCACCCGGATTAAATGCGTGTCTCTTCATTCTTAGATAACAAAGAAGATATAATTACGGATGACTACCATCGGATCAAGTTGAATATATTTTAATTCTAGGGGAAGAGGTTTAAGCAGGGGGTGGAAGGAAAATCAATAGATGTTTAAAATTCGGGGTCTTCATTTTGCATAATGAATACTTGCTTTGGTAGCAAGTCTTCATACTCAATATATGGAGCAACCGAAGGGTCTACAATTGGTGTGGACTCAAGGATGGTGTTGACTTCCTCTAAGTAGGAGTCATTTACAAAATCTGAAGTTCAAAAGAAAGGAATTTGTACATATTGTTTTCGGAAGCGTGTTGTTAAAATAATCTTGAGCTAAGCTCTCGATCATGCTAACCTCCCCATCTATAGGCGAATCACGGTAATTGTTTCATCATTTTAAAAACATTTACCTCAACTAAGAAGATGGCCAAAAGATAAGGACATCTTACCATCAGCGGCAATTTATAAGTGTGTTGGCGGTTGCTAAGAAGGGGCACCCTAAGATGATTGAATGCAGAGTCGTTAGCGACTTCGTATCGAGGATAACAAAATCGGCGGGATAGTAGAAATCCACGAACCTTAACAAACCGTTTTTCCACTACACCCTTAGGATACTTAATTGACTTTGTCCGCTAATTGCAGCGTTATTTTTGTAGGTTGCATTTCACTGTGAACCTATTTGTTTATACAAATAATATGGGAGTAAGTTAACACTTTCGCCCCGGTCTAATAAAGCGATGCGTCGTGTGGGAATCTCTAAGGTGCATTTTCTGATGGGGCGACCGGGGTTCTTGTACTTAACAATTCCATTATTTTTTTGGATAAAGTTGGGAATTGTTCAGGATAGAAAAGGCATCTTTAGGTATGTTGGTCTTCGCCTAGTAGTGCACAACTCTTTAAGAAACTTAAGCGTGATTAGGTAGCTTTTTAATAGCTTCGAGAAAAGGAAGGTTTATCGTTAGATTTTTGAAAATGTTCCTTATCTTCTCAAAGTTGGTATCCACAGTTAGCATGGCTAATTTTTTTGGAGCGGTGGTTTCACTCTATATTTAAGCGTATGGCTCGACTTGATGTGTAACCTTGGCTTTCTGTTTCTTAGGTTGTGGTTTAAGCTGGTACCTCTCTCGGTGGTAGGCTCTTGAGTTTCTATTTAGGTTATCTAGTTAGATATCCGGTGTAGGAATCTTGATGGGGTAACTATAGGCATAGTTACTTTGTTATCAACCACTCTTCGAGCGGAGGGTGGTGATGGCATTTAGATCACCCTACGATTGTAGTTTCCGTGCTAGTATTACCGTTTACCTCAAAGGTACGTTGTGTTCTTTGTTTTAGGGTTTGGTATAGCTTGTCCTGGAAACACGCCTTTTGGTTGGGCTTTCTCTTGGGCTAACTGTTGTATGCCCTGATTTATGGATTGTAAGATCTGTTGGTTTGATTGAGTCATTGATTGGAAAAGTTGTTGGGTAACTTGTATAAAGGCGTCTATACGATCCGGATGTGATTGTGTAGTAGTCCGCAGTGGTCGCATTTTGGAACTATCTCCGTTGATTATTTATGGGTGGGTTGTGATAGTTACTATTGTTAACGGAGCGATACCTCTATTGGTATTATAACTATTATAATTACCACGACCTTGTGCTAAACCTTATGGATGGTTTTGGCTTGGTTGTTATAATTATTATAATTTCCCTGACTTTGTCCACTGTCCTTGCCTAGGTGGAGCTTGATTATAGTTGTTAAACACTTTTAACATTTTGGTTATTAACCCTTGGAGGTGAAACTTGTTGGTTGTTTAAGCCAACTAAAGTTGGGATGTTGTCTCCATGGGGCATTAGGAATAGGATAGCTATTAATGGAGCAAACATTGTCTTGCTCTAATTGTTGTTGTTCATATAGCGAGAGGACAATAGGATTGGGTGCTCATGACTCAAACGGACATTACATGGGTTGGAGTTAACATTCATGGCGGGGATAGGCTTTTGTTGCCTGAGAAATAGCCTCAACCTTTTTAGTTAGAGATTCAATTAAATTTTTTAGTTCTAGATCGGGTTTCATCTCAAACATACCGGCGGTCTTAAGCTGTTGAAGAAGAACTAACAGTAGCGGGGGATATCATCACTACCCCCGATTGTTATTACGTTTAGTTTGATCTTCTAAAATTTTGTAAGCCTCAGGGGCTCCTTTACTTAGGAAACTACCCCATTCATTATGTCAAGGACTTCTTTATGGTGATGTTGAAGTCCTTTGAAAAAAGCACGATACTAATGTGTCTTTTGCTAGGTTATAGTGTGGACACTCTATAAAGCGGTCGGTGAAAGCGATTCAAGCCTCGAAAATGATTCATGAGGATTTTGTGGGAAAAATGAATCTTGGAAAGCATCTCATCCGTCTTTAGGGGTGGGTAAAATGTTTCATAAGCAATTTGAACAAGTTTAGCCCACGAGTCCAGTTAAGGCTTGGGCGGTTAACCAAAGGCAATTTGCCTTATCGGCTAAGGTGAAGGGAAATACCCTTAGTTTAATTTGTTCCATTACCAACCGTAGGATGATGGAATGTTGTAAGGACTTGTTCAATCCTACGTGTGTTGATAAGGTTTTCATGGTCTAAACCATGGAAAGCGGGTAACAAATTAAATATGTTTGGGGAATTCGAAAATCCCCAGATTACTGCTAGAGCGATGCAAGGTTTAGGGTTATAAACTCGAGGCTTTGTAAAAGTCGGAGAGGAGTCTCTCTTTCTTCAGCCATTATGTCGGTGTGGTTGGTGGAATAGTAGCTAGAGGTGTAGTGATTGGTATACTCGATAGATTTGTTTGTTGGCGCCGCCCGGTTAATTCGTTGGTGTTTTTTCTCCGACCGGACCTTAATCTCATGCAAGTCTAAGTCTAAACCGACAACACTCCAAACAATCTTGATATTTTAGTATAAACCTCTAGCGGAGATCACGAGGTATGGAAGAAAGGAATACGATAAGCGTCCTTGCTTAAAAGCTATGAATAAGCGTCTTGTTTTTGGCGTGTTTAGTGTAAATAACAAGTTAGATCACTGAAAAACTTAAAACCCAAAGTTGAAACAAACTGTAGAAATCGAAAAAATTTGGCTTAGAAATTTGGCTTCGCTTAAGGCCTTGATGGCGCTCAGTATTCGATAACTTAAGCGGGTGGGCGCTTCGGTATAGAAGCGGGTGGCACTCTTGTTCGATAACTTAGTGCGGGTCGGCTTCGGTATAAGGCGGGTCGTGTTAAGGTTCGAGGCTATAGAGCAGCGGGTTAAGCTCCTTATAAGCGATCGGCTTCGATTGTAATTTTGTCGGCGGAATTTTTCAGCGGCTGAAGCGGATAACCACGGTATGAATCAAACAAGGGTGGGTAGGTTTAATGGGACTTAAAATGACTTATTCTACTATAAAAACAATGCTAAAAGTGCAACTAAGATGGCTTGTGGCAATTTTGATTAAACATAAAATGAAATAGTTTACCTACAAAATGAGCGATGAACTCAAAGCGTAAAGTAAACTAAAACTTTCTTATGTGTCTATATTTATCAAAGTTTCTACTCTCAATTCTATCAAAATAAAGTGGAGTAACAAATTAGTTCCACTCCTAGTTCTCTAGCATGGAATGTTTTATAGTGTAATTTGTTAGGTCTTAAGTCTAATGAGGCTTTCTGAAGGGTGTTATACTCACGATACCTATATGAAATTGATTATGTTGAATTTAACTCACGAATGCTATGGAAATATGATTGTTTTGAATCTAGATAAAGGATTAGAGGGGAATTGAATCCACCTCGAATCCAACTTAATAACCTAGCATAGATTCTTGTATCTCGATTCTTACGTTCTTCGACAAGAAACTTCGAGTTCTAATCCACTAGTGTTCATGCCATTTCTACGAATACTAACTAGCATTTGAGGTCGTCCACCCATTCTCATGGCAAATCCACGACCTTCTAGAGTGGAATAGATTCTACATGTACTACACTATACCACTAAGTTTTCATCAAGGCTTCACCAACCCCTCTAATGGAGGTTTTAGCCTTGAGTCATCAAACCATCATTTCCCGTTGCATTATAACTACTCGTCATATTAAAATTCTAACTTAACTAAATTAACTAACAATGTTTCAATCTACTTAAACTCTGAAATGATAATCAACAAAAATTAAAACTAGATCTATAAATTGAGATGACAAAAATCGAAATTGACAAAATAACTATTTTATTTATCTAATCAATCAAAAACAATGATTCAAGACTTAATCTAAAAAGAATTGAAAATGGAACTAAAACTTAATTAATCTACTTGAAAACTAGATCTAGAATTATCTATATGGTTTTAGGTCTAACTAGCTACCATTAACAAAGAGCAAAGCTTTTGTTTTATATGTCGGATCAAAAATCGTGCATGGGCTTGGAGCCATGTTTTGGGCGAAGAATCGAGGCCCAAAAACCAATCTTCGATCCAAAAAGGCCTCTTCAGCTTCAGTTGGCTTCAACAGACTTTTCGTCCAATTTTTCTCCTCTTATTGGATCAAGGCTTAGACCATTGGAAAGCTCTTTCGAGCGGTCGTTTTGACATAAGGTAGGCCCCATTCAGTCTGAGTCCAAAGATCGGCCTTGAAGTTCTGTGACTTGTGTCTTTGTTTTAGCCAGCGTCGACTTTTCACTTTTTGCCGGGCTTTAGAAAGGCTATGTCTTCTTGAATCTTGGCCTTTAATCCGCAGAACTCCATAGTAACCGACCTTAGCTCCTTTATCTAAGCTAAAGTGGCACATTTACGCACATAATGGACTTTGAAACACGAAATGCATAAAACAAATGTCGGTGTTAACTCTTAATTATTACTCACATAATTGGTCTAAAAGTATGCATTGCGCCTATCTTTCATGGATGCTTCTTGAGTACTACTAGATATCTTTGAATGTGGATGACCAAGAGTTCACCACCTTCATCCTGACAAAGGCATTTTTATACATTTGTTATGCCTTTTGGTTTGAAAAATGCCGTCTGACCTACCAAAAGCTTGTCAATACAATTTTTACGATCTGGCTGGGAAAATAATGGAGGCTTATATCGATGATATAGTCGTTAAATCGAAGCTTCTTGGTGATCACCTTTTCACGATCTTCAACTTGTTTTTGATAGGCTTAACAAGTATAACATGAGACTCGATCCGCGAATGTTATTTTGGCCTCTCTTGGAATTTTTGGGATACCTCATGACTCGTAGAGGTAATGAGGCTAATCTGATCAGTCTGTAGCGATTATTGATATGCCATCACCAAAAATAAGAAGGAAATTCACTACTAATTCGACGCATTTCTTTATAGATTTATTTCAAATATTTCAATCGTTGTCATCCGCTTCTTCGTGGTGGATTGTTTTCTTAGTCCCAACTAGTCACTCTTGGTCGATGAGCTTCTGAGGAAATATTATATGCGATGCTTAATTAAGATGATTACTAGAAATTAACTACAAATGCTATGGAAATACTATTGTTTGACTCTAGATAAAGAGATTGGGAATTGAATCCACCTCGAATCAACTTAACAACCTAGTACAGAATGTTGTATCTCAATTCTCACGTTCTTCTGCGGCAAAGAATTCGAGTCTAATCCTAGTGTTCATGGCATTTCTACCAAGTACTAACTAGCATGTGGTGCAGCCCACCCATTCTCCATGGCGGCTAAAGCGACCTTCTAGAGTGGAATAGATGCTTCTGGCGTTTCTATACTAAACAACTAAGGTTTCATCAAGGCTTCATCAACCCTCTAATGGAGGTTTAGCCTTGAGTCATCAATCTAACATTTACCATTGAATCTAAACTAAACATAATGTGAGAAATTGAGAATTACTTAATTTAGCAATAATGAATCTAATTTAATGGCCGGAATAAAACAATGACAAGAATTGAATTTAGATCTAAAATGGAAATGACAAATTGAACTTGATAAAAATACTACTTTATTTATCTAATCAATCAAGAACAATGATTCAGATTTAATCAAAAACAAGAATTTAAATGGAACTAAAAAACTTAATTTAATTAATAAAACTAGATCTATAATTCTATATCTTAATTTAGGTCTAACTAGCTACCATTAACAAAGAGCTAAGCTTTTGTTTTATACATCAGATCCAAAATTCGTGCATGGGCTTGGAGCCATGGGTTGGGCGCAGAATGGGGCTAAAACCCCAGTCTTTTCAAATCCCAAAAGGCCTCTTCAGCTGCAGTTAGCTTCCACAGACTTTTCGTCCACTTCTGCTCCTCTGATTGGGTCAAGGCTTGGACCATTGCAAAGCTCTTTCCGAGCCGGTCGTTTTGACATAAAGGTAGGCCTCAATCCGAGGTCCGAGTCCAAAGATATGGCTTCGAAGTTCTGCTGACTTTTTGCTCCTTTATCTCGCTAAAGTGGCACATTTTCACGCGCATAATGGACTTTGAAGCTGAAATGCATAAAAAACAATGTCGATATTAACTCTTACTTATTATTCACATAATTGGTCTAACGGTGATGATTATTAAGGGGTTAAAACTACAGTTTTGGGCTCTTATCAAAATGCCCCAAACAAAGATTTTGCTTGTCACCAAAATATGAGAAAAGAATAAGTGACCAAAAATGGAGTTCTACCTAATCTCGTTTCACTGAGCAGCGATTGCATTGACCATATGCAACAAGGCCTTAAACCACTAGGAATTCCTAGTGGTTGAAGAAGTTATAGCCTTCGTGAGAGTTTTCGGTGAAGGTACTCACAAGCTTCATCTATACTACAACGACTAAGAAATAAAACTATTGTTTTCTCCTTCATGTCTCAAACATCTATACATCTCACTAGCAATTACATAAGAATAACGATAAAACCCTAAGTTAATATATGCATAATAATCAATCATCTACAATAAACATATATAACAATGAGTAATCTTATGAAATGTTTAGCAGGTTTGTTCGAGAATTGGAATAGCGATCCTTAAGTAGGTCCTCACATAAATGTCAAGACAAAAACCTCTCTGATTTTTCCAGTTTAAGCTACTCCGCTAATGCGTTAGGAGGTACACTTTACCTTACAATCTCAATGACAAAGGGAAGCCGGGGTCGATCAAACACATCTGCCACTTACTATCACACTAACCTATTCCTAATTGGGCTAGAGGTCTTTATTAGGGTGTCGGGGATTAGGAGATGGTTTAAGAAGGAAGGAAATGGATATTCTAGAGAACAAGTCCGAGATAATAGAGTCTTCATATTATGTAACTAGAGAAAACCTTGTTATTTACTTTTTGCTTACACTTTGTTTCCATCCCTTAGCCATATTTTTCTTTGCCTTTGACTTTTATTCTATTTTTTGGGTTTTATTTATTTCTATATTTTTTTTTTTTTTTTTCTTTTTTTTTTCTTTTTTTTGGATGGAAACTTCTTTTTCTTTATTTTCCTAGAAGCAACTAACTAATTTTTGTTTTACGGTTTTCTCTTCTTCTTTTCTTCCTCATTCTCTTCCTCGGACTTATTCTAAATTGGGTAGGTTGATTTTTTATTTTGTTTTTGTTTTGTAACGAGGTAAAGGAATTGTGGTTTATGGAAGGCTAAAGAAAGGGCTCGAGTGGCGACTAGCGGAAAATAATTCATAGGTTTGAATTTCTGGGCTATATCGATCCAAAGAGCGCCTAAATTTCTTTTAGGATATGGCATAGTGATCAAGCAAGTGGGCGTGTGATTTCTCTATCCGATTTTCTTCTCCCTTGTGTCATTTCTCAAATGTTTCACTCATATAAAGGCTTTAGGCTATATTCTCACAGGATTTGTAGCATAAGTACTTTAGCCTAGATTTGAAACTTATCGCCAAAACAATCATAGATACTCAATGTAATATATTTATAGATAGATGCAAAGATTATTACCTACATATTAACCTAAGTTTCTAACTATTATTCCGATGCAAAAGCTATGGAGACTTCTAGATTGTTAAGAGCATGGAAAAGAAAACAATACCAATATTCCTAAGTGTATAGCATGGACTTATTTATTTTATTTTAAATTTTTGAAAGCATATTATATCTATCTATATCCTAACAGATGCCTTAATTACACGAAGTTTCTATGCCCCCAACAAAAGCATGCTTTGTCCTCAAAGCATTTAAAAAAAAGAGGTAGAACAATACCATGAAAAACGCGTGAAATTCGTAAACATCGCAAAACAATGTTAGAACGTCCTAATATAGGAAATAAAAGCGGACGCAACACTATAAGAGTTCCACCATTATGGGGTTAATGCAGGACTTAAATTGTTTGGGACATAAGCGCGACACTAACCTTTTAACTAAAACTTACCTCAGACTTCAAAGCATTTACTTCGCCATCCTCCTCTTCTATAAGAGGTTCTTTCGTGATCCCCGCCATGCCATAACAACTTGCCACGCCTTCCGGCTCGTATCATCAACTAGTGCTAACCTTTCTAGTGTTATTTGTCTCGATGGGGTAAGGAGCAACCAAATGTGGTTGCCTCGCCATCCCGCCAAGTCATGGTTCGGAATGATGTACCACATGATTGGTAGGTCTCGTGATTTCGACCCTTTTCCAATCTGTGGTAATCGTACGAATCACGGGTAGGCAAGCGGCGTAAAGGCGACAAACCAAGACAGGCATAAGAAGGTACTTATGCCCTTCAAGGTATGGCCCGCCAACGTAAGCAACTAAAACTTCGGGAATGTCATACCGGGACGACGCCCCTCGGCTAAAGCAAGGAAAACGCACCCAGCGGTATTATTGGCAGTATAAAACTGCCGTTCTAGAATGTTCATCATGATGAACAACATGGTTGTGCCTACATTCAGCCGATAGGCTACTTTCAGTATGATGTTATATTGGTCTTGGTCCATGATCTTAAACACCCTCCCCATAATACTCATGGAAATAGGCATATTCATATAGGTATGAGTTATCATCATATATCCCCGCATTATTGCATAGGTATCGCAATGGCAATCCCCGAAACCAAAGCTATCAAGTGTTTATTGAATTCCATAGTCGCATTCATCAATAGTAAGGAAAATTTTGTTCTCCTTCTTGGGTACAAAAGAAAGTAATATTATTATAGAAGAATTCCGTTAGCTTAGGTGAAAAAGAATCATCATCACTCACTTTGAAGATGTCGCCATCCTAATTGCAAGATCCGCCATGAACGTGCTCCATAGGTATAAGTTCCCATCAAGTCTTCAAAAAGACTGTTCAGGAATGACTATAGGTGGTGTCATCTCAACACTACTTTGTAGAATAGCTGCGAAAACACGGGAAGAACCTCACAAAATCTAAAATTCTGTGGTTTATTGGAGACGCTGGCCATTTATATCTTAGCGCGTTCCTGGTTTTTTGGAATTTGCGGTTTTAGCTGGTCATATTTACTTGAAGCGTGGCCGGTTAAATTTTCGATTTCGGTGTTTGGCGGTGGCGCTCTACTGGCGCTGGGCGCTTCAGTGATTTTTCAGTTCTGATAAAGTTTTAGGGCGGCAGCTTTGAGCGCTTCGTGAGTGCGTGAAATTGAGTTTCTAAGAAAAACAAGAAAAACAAGAAAAAAGGGCTGGAGTGAAAAGTGAAAGATGATTGTGGGGTGTAGTGTGGGTTGTGAGTGTAGTATGATGGAAGTTTAAATAGGTTCCGGTTTCCAAAACGAATCGGCAAGTTGCCAAATTGTTTTAAGGCCATTTCGAGGAAATAGGAACCGCCAAACCCGAAAACGGAAACTATCCATAGCTTTGATTTTCTAACAACCTGGTATCTTTTAAACTTGGTTTAGAATAGTAACTTCTAAACTCTCCTAGATATCATGCTACCACTACAAAAATCATAGAGATGCCGATATCGCCTAATTTCAACTTTTACTCCAAGACAACCTTTCAAAGATGATCAAAATAAATTATATTAAAATAATATGGAAACCAAATAATCTAAAACAAACAACTTAATATTCAAATCTAACTACTCAAGTAAAATTCCACTAACAAAACAATAAAACAATGAAATAAAAGGACACAAACTGGGATGGTGCACACCTAAGCGTGAAGAAGATGGTCCCCGAGATGGAGACTGGCTCTTGTGGTGTCGAATGGCTTGAGCCATGGCCTGCGGGCGACGACGCCATGCCTCTCGTGACTAACGGAGACGGACTCATCAATGAGTGGCATGCGTCAGGTAGCATCTCTATCTGAACAAAGCGTGCTTCCATCTCGGTCTTAAGCATCGTGATAATCGGGCTTGGTGATTCTTGTGGATAACCTCCAAGTTAAACATTATATCTTGTCGACCGCTTTACGCAGCATTTCAACCGCCCGAAGGTCCGCTTTGCTTATTTCGGCGCAATTTGTCTATGTCTCATATCTTCACGGATATTATAATCGCGAAACCGGTTTGCGAAGCATTATCATTCGCTTCTAAATTAGAAGTATGACTATCAAAATTATCCTCAACCAACCATGTCATATCTTCCCTTCATTATCCGACTCAACTTCCTTCTCTGCAGACAACGCCAAGTCTTTTGAATGCATTCTTTATAAATACTTGCATTAGAAGGCAATTTGATCTTAATAGGAGCAGATTCTAGCGGCGGCTCTAAATGAGCATAATCTTAGTGATCAACACGGAAGAGGCTTGCCAGGCTCTTTTCCCACTCCTCTAATCACATTCAAAATTAAATCAAGGATGCAGAAATTATACTCCTTCGCTTGCAAATTCCGTGAGAGAACGCGGTATCAAGTCCGATGTCGTGACTTTGTCTTTCCCGAGGACGTTCTTACCAATCCGAAATGACAACGACCCGTTGATTGGTTTCGTGGTCGCCGGCTTAACGCAATGAGATATCGTATTGTATTCACCCTCTATGACCGTGATCTTTCATCAAAACAGAAACTGCGGTATTCTTGGATTCTGAATGGTCGATCTAGGTTGGTTGCGTGGGTGATTCCTAATAGCTCACCAACAACCTGCCTCAGAACTTCCCTCCGCGTTCCCGCTATCCTAATGAAAATCCTATTTCCCCCACTTCGTTTCTTATAAAACTGTTCTACCAATTCATAGTGATAGAAATCCTCTGGCCGAATACCACAAACCGATCCGTTCAATGTCTCTTTAACATCTCAGCGTCATAAATGGCGCGAAACCGGCTTCGAAACAAACGCGTTTTCCGCAGAATTTACGTCGCCGCCATTGAAGTTATTTACTGATTTGGGGTTTGTAGATGGTGGTGGATGCGAGTTTGATGAAAACTAACCAAACCTGATGGTGGTTTATGGTATGTTCGGCGCGGTGTCCAAAACCGAATTGGTTGGTGGTTTCGATGGTGGGATCGGGTTGGAGATTGTGGAAGATTGGTGTTGAGTTTCTATTATGGGCGGTGGTGTTTCTATTTGGATATATTCTATTATTTATTATTATTATTATTATTTTTTTTTTTTTTAGGTTGCTAGGGTTTGGATTTATACTTTGTGTCAAGCGGCCGGAGAAGAAGAAGATCGCGATCCGGTTTTGGAGTGGGCTGGCGTGCCAGATAGATCCAGTCGGTATCTTTGGATTTTGGACTTATTGAGTTTGAGCATGGTCGCATTTATGATTATGGGCGGCGGTCGAGCGCGATGCCCAAGCCCACTTCGTATTTTCGATTTTTGCCGATTTTAGCTTAATTTCAAACTAGATTTCCGCCGTTATCGGTCCGATTCTTTGCTTAATGAGATATGGAAATGATCAGGAGAGAATTTCCAATCCAATGATCCATAAAACACTCGATTCCAACCGGGGGTGACGAATAAGATAGTGGAAAACGCCTCGTAGTGCGTGCTTGACGTAAGTTATGCGAACGAATGAACACTAAATTTGATAACGTCAACCCAAATGAACTATACTAATGGACCTACACAACAACAACTAGAAAGTTCGAGCAATCCGGATGGAAAGATCGATTTCCCACCCCAAACAAATTTTTAACCACAAAATTTGTTTACAACGTGGGTCGCGTTTAAAGTCGATTCCCAAGACTTGTTGGATTGCTATGTCTATGATTTTATGAATTTTAATTTATTTTTATTTGTTTACTATAAGAAACATTTTAAAAACAATAAATACATAATTCACTCCATAGAGGAACATGACTCAAAAATCGAGAAAAACATGCGAAAGTGGAAAACGTGAATTATGTGAACTGTGGACTTAGGATCCCGTACTTACAGCCACACACTCCATAAGGAGGGCCCGTTACCTGAATGGTGTACTTATCGATAATGGAAAATGAAAGTAAGTACACCAAATGACAAGGTCGATCCTCATAGGCGTGGTCCCTGTAAAAGGACTTCCTCCACATCGGGGACAAAAGTTCGTGAAAATGTTTTAACCGTTGACCATTAACTTGAAAGGTATTTGTTGTCATTGGGATTTACCAAGGTAATTGCCCCGTAGGGGTGACTTCGATAACGAAGAAAAGGACCAGACCAACGGGTTTTAGTTTCCCTGGGAAAATATGTAGGCCGGGAGTTGTAAAGCAAAACCTTTTGTCCGACCACAAACTCTTTGGCGCCAAGATATGCTTATCATGAACACGTTTCATGTTGGCTTTATAATCCTTCAGCGAGATCGTAGAAGAATCGCTCGCGGATTTCTTCAAGCTCATTTAATTGTAACACTGCGTTTGACACCCGCCCTCATCAATATTGAAGTTAAGGCTTTTATAGCCCACGAGCACGGTGCTCTAATTCGGACGGGCAAATGACATGGTTTCCCAAATACAAGTCTAAAGGGAGACATACCTATAGGAGTTTTGAAAGCAGTTCTATATGCCCATAAGGCATCCGATGACGCTTGACCAGATCTTTCCTATCGAGGGGTTTATTGTTGTTTCTAAAATCTTTTGATTTCCCTATTAGAAACTTCTACTTGTCCGCTAGTTTGTGGATGATAAGGAGTTGCTATTTTATGTGTAACTCCATACTTTTTAACTAGGGATGCAACAACTCTGTTGCAAAAATGCGTTCCACCATCACTAATGATGGCTTTAGGAATGCCAAACCGACAGAAAATGTATTCTTTAATAAAAAAATACCACGGTCTTATGGTCATTGCTACGACAAGCTAGGGCCTCTATCCATTTAGACACGTAGTCCACGGCAACTAGGATATAAATATAACCGTGGGAAATAGGGAAGGGGCCCATGAAATCAATACCCCAAACATCGAAAATTTCTACTATCAAGATTGGATTTAAAGGCATCATATTACGCCGCCGTGATTAAGCCCGAGTTGTTGGCAACGAATACCGCCTTGCAATGCACTTGGGCATCCTTAAAAAAGGGTAGGCCAATAAAATCCACATTGAAGAACTTTAGCGGCTGTTTTTCATTCCGCTTAAAGTGGCCACCACATTCTTTGTCATCATGGCAGAACGATAGGACTTCATTATATTCCCAGGGGAATGCAACGGCACGAATAATCGATCCGCACAATACTTAAAAGGTAGGGCTCATCCCAATAGTATAACTTGACTCGGCCAAGAACTTCTTACGTTCATTTCTTGACCAATTATAAGGCATAACATCAGCCGCTAAATAATTTCACGATGTCCCGATACCATGGTGATGAAAAATAGCATCTGGATGCTCATCGGGGAAAAGAGTCGTATGGACTCGAGAATCACTACTATCGTCATTTGTAAGTCTAGATAAGTGGTGCGGCAACTACGTTTTCGACTTTTTTGTCCTTTATTTCTAATGTGAACTCTTTGCGAGGAGAAGAATCCATCGGATTAATCTCTGCTTAGCATCCTTCTTTACAAGAAGGTACCTATGGTGCATGGTCGTGTAAACTAAAGTTTTAGAACCAACCAAATAAGGACGAAATTTATCTAAAGCATAAATGATGACTAAGAATTCTTTTCAAGTAGTTGTATAATTCCGTTGAGCATCGTTTAAAGTTTTACTAGCATAATAAATAACAGTGGACTTATTATCTAGTTTCGTCCTAAAAACGGCACCCAACTGCATAGTCACTAGCATCACACATGAGTTCGAATGGTTTAGACCAATCGGAGGTCAGTATAATAGGTGCGATGGTTAGGCGGCTTTTAAGGTTTCAAAAAGCATTTTTACAGTTAAAATTAAAATCAAAGATGGCATCTTTCAAAAGGAGGTTAGTTAAAGGCCCAGCTATTTTCGAAAAATCCTTGATGAAACGCCTATAAAACCCCCGCATGGCCTAGAAAGGCTCTAATCTCACGGACGGTCCGTGGTTTAGGTAGGGTCGCTATCTTATCTAGTTTGGCTTTATCTACTTCGATGCCATCACTAGATACAATATGACCTAGTACTATGCCCTTTTTGACCATGAAATGACACTTTTCCCAATTTAAAACGAGGCTCTTTTCTTCACACCGTGTCAAAACCTTAGACAGGTTAGACAAACAGTCTGTGAAGGAGTCTCCATAGATAGAAAAATCATCCATGAAAACTTCCATAAAGCGCTCTACCATGTCACTAAATATATGAAGCATACACCGCTGGAAGGTTCCAGGAGCATTACAAAGGCCAAAAGGCATTCGTTTATAGGCATATGTTCCGAAGGGACATGTGAAAGTTGTCTTTTCTTGGTCATCAATATCAATAATAATCTGAAAATAGCCAGAGTAGCCATCCAGGAAACAATAAAAGGCATGACCAGCTAGACGTTCTAGCATCCGATCTATAAATGGTAAGGGAAAGTGATCCTTTCTTGTCATAGCATTTAAACATCGTAATCAATACAGATTCTCCATTTCATAGGACCTTGAAAGTGACAACATAGTCACCCTCCCGTTCACATTACCATGGTAACTCCCGATTTCTTAGGAACTACATGAATGGGACTTACCCATTAAGCTATCGGAGATTGGGTATATAATACCGCATCGAGTAATCGCAAGACTTCTTCCCTAACCACCTCTTTCATGGCGGGGTTTAAGCGATCCGAGGTTCGCGAGAAGTCTTCGTGTTATCCTCCAAATGGATACGATGAGTGCGGACATTAGTGGTCGATGCCCTTAATGTCACTAAGGACCAACCAATCGCAGAACCGATGTTCCCTAATCACCCTTATTAAAGATGTCTCTTCGCCTTTAGATAACAAAGAAGATATAATTACCGGATGACTACCATCCGGATCAAGTTAATATATATTTTAATTAGGGAAGAGGTTTAAGCACCGGGTGGGTGGAAAATCAATAGATATTTTCGTCCGGGTCCTCATTTTGCATAATGAATACCGCCGTAGCAAGTCTTCATAATCATTGTATGGAGCAACCGACGGTCTACAATTGGTGTGGACTCTAGGATGGTGTTGACTTCCTCTAAGTAGAGTCATTTACAAAATCAGAAGTTCCAAAAAAGAAAGGAATTTGTACATATTGTTTTTGAAACGTGTTGTTAAAATAATCTTGAGCTAAACTCTCGATCATGCTAACCTCCCCATCTATAGACGAATCTGGTAAGCTGTTTCATCATTTTAAAACATTTACCTCGGTGAAAAAGATGGCCAAAAGATAAGGACATCTTTCCATCGCGACAATTTATAAGCGCATTGGCGGTTCTGCCAAGAAGGAAATCCTAAGATGATCGGTCTGAGTCATTCGCGACTTCAGATGTCGAGGATAACAAAATCAGCAGGATAGTAGAAATCTCGAACCTTAACAAGCACGTTTTTCCACTACACCTTTAGGATACTTAATTGACCGTCCGCTAATTGCAACGTTATTTTTGTAGGTTGCATTTCCGCAGACCCATTTGTTTATACAAGTAATCACGGGGAGTAAGTTAACACGCGCCCCCGTGTCTAATAAAGCGGTCGTCGTGTGGGAATCTCCTAAGGTGCATTTCTGATGGATCGACCGGGGTCCTTGTACTTAACAATTCCATTATTTTCGGATAAAGTTGGGAACTGTTCGGTTAAAAGGCGTCTTTGGGTATGTTCGATCTTTACGCCTAGTAGTGCACAACTCTTTAAGAAACTTAGCGTGGTTAGGAAGCTTTTTAATAGCTTCGAGAAAGGGAGGTTTATCGTTAGATTCTTGAAAACGCGTTCCTAATTTCCCTCAAAGTTTGTATCCCTAGTTAGCATGGCTAATTTTTGAGGAACGGTGGTTTTCGCTCTATATTTTCGTGATATGGCTCTACTTGCTTTTGTGTAACCTTGGCTTTTCGGTTTCTTTGGTTGTGGTTTAACCGGTACCTCTACCGTGGTAGGCTCCTCGGTTTCTATTTCGTATCTAGTTCGATATCCGGTGTAGGGAGTAATCGGGATGGGGTAACTATAGGAGCAAGTTACTTTGTTATCAACCACTCTTCCGCAAGCGGAGTGGTGATGGCATTTAGGTCAGTCACCTACGATTGTAGTGTCCGCACTAGAATTACCGTTTACCTCAAAAGGCCGTGTGTTTGCTGTTTTAGGGTTTGGTATAGCTTGACTGGAAACACGCCTTTTTGGTTGCTTTCTCTTGGGCTAACCTGTTGTATGCCCCGATTTATTGATTGTAAGATCTCGTTTCGTTTGATTTAGTCATTGATTGGAAAAGTTGTTGGGTAACCTCAGTATAAAGCGCCGCCGACGATCCGGTTGTGTAGGTGTAGTAGTCACGGGTGGTGCATTTGGAACTATCTCTCGTTGATTATTTATGGGTGGGTTGTGATAGTTATTATTATTAACCGAACGATACCTCTATTGGTATTATAATTATTATAATTATTTTGACCTTGTGCTTGACCTTGCCTAGGTTGCTTGGGTGTTATAATTATTATAATTCCCTTGACTTTGTCCTTGTCTAAGTGAAGCTTGGTTATAATTGTTTGCTTGCCTAACGCGTTTTGATTATTGTACCCGGAGGTGTTACTTGTTGATTATTTCTCCAAGTTGGGATCGATGCCGCCTCCAGGCGTTAGGAATAGGATAGTTATTAATAGAGTAAACATTATCCCATTACGGTGGTTGTTGTTCATAAGCTAGAGGACAATAATTGTCGGTGCTCTGGACTCAAACAGAAAAGTACATGGGTTGGAATTTACATTCATGCCCGGGGATAGGCTTTTTGTTGAACGAAATAGCCTCTACTTTTTAGTTAGAGATTCGGTAAATTTTTAAGTTCGGATCGGTTTTGTTCTCAAATATATGCTGACCTTTTTGTTGAAGAAGAACTAACTGGTGGGGGATATCATCACTACCCCCAATTATTATTTCGTTTAGTTTGGTCTTCTAAAAATTTGTAAGCCTCAGGTGGCTCCTTTACTTAGGAAACTACCCCCAGTCATTATGTCAAGGACTTCTTTATGGTGATCTTTGAAGTCCTTTGAAAAAGGCACGAACTAACGTGTCTTTTGCTAGGTTATGGTGTGGACACTCTATAAGGAGATCGGTGAAACGATTCCATGCCTCAGAAAATGATTCATGAGGGTTCTGTCGGAAGAAATGAATCTTGGAAAGCATTTCATCCGTCTTTAGGGGTGGGTAAAAATGTTCCATAAACAATTTGAACAAGTTTAGCCCACGAGTCCACAGAATTAGGCGCTTGGGCAGTTAACCAAGACGCCGCCTTATCGGCTAGGGTGAAAGGAAATACCCTTAGTTTAATCTGTTCCGTACCAACCGTAGGATGGTGGAATGTTGTAAGGACTTGTTCAATCCTACGCATGTGTTGGTAAGGTTTTCATGGTCCAGACCATGGAAAACGGGTAATGATTAAATATGTTTGGGGAATTCGAAAATCCCCACTTGGGTCGCTAGAACGATGCAAGACTTAGGGCTATCGCTCAAAGCTTTGTAGAAGTCGAGAGAGGAGTCTCTCTTTCTTCACCCATTATGTCGGGGTATGGTTTGTGTGATAGTAGTTAGAGGTGTAAGTGGGTGGTGTACTAGATAGACTTGTTTTTTGTGGTGTAATTACGTTTGTTGTTTTGTTCGACTGGACCTTAATCTCATGCAAGACTAAGTAGAGCTTAACTAACATGCAACACTCCAAACAATTCTGATATACTAGTATAAAACCTCTAACTGGAAAATGCGAGGTATGGAAGAAAGGAATACCTGATAGCGTCCTTGCTTCGCTTATGAATTGCGTCTTATTAATGCAGCGTGTTCAAATGTAATAAGATATTAGAACACTGAAAAACTTGACAATTCGAAGTTTAAATCAACTGTGGAAATCCTGGAATTTCAGAGGAGGCGCTGGCGCTCTATATTAAAGCGAGGCCGCTTCAAGGCAAAGTCGAAGTCCAAGAAGATAGCGCTGGTCGCTCTCTTTGAAGCTGGCGCCGCTCAAGGCAAAGTCGAAGTCCAAGAAGATAGTCGGTCTCTCTCTGGCTTCAAGGCAAAGTCGAGGTCCGAGAAGATAGCTGGGTCGCTTTCTTTTGGTGGCCTTCAGTCGCGATTTTTTCCGGAATTTTTCCAAAACTGAAACGGCAACCACAGTATGAATCAAACAAGGGTGGGTGGGTGAAATGGGACTTAAAAATAACTAATTATATTATGAATACAATGCTAAAGTGCAACTAAGATGGCAGCGGCGCCATTTGATAAAATGTAAAATGTATAGTCTACCTACGTAATGAACTACGAATCCAAAACGTAAGTAAACTAGAACTATTCTTTTACGAGTCTATTATCAAAGCTTCTACTCTCAATGCGAATTGCACTAAATGGAGTACGAAGTTCGTTCCACTCCTAGTTCCCTAGCATGGATTGTTTTCTTAGTCTAACTAGTCGCTCTTAAGTCAATGAGAGCTTTACGAAATATTATACTACGGTACTTAATTAAGATGATTACTAGAAATTAACTACAAATGCTATGGAAATACTATTGTTGACTCTAGATAAAGAGATTAGAGGGGAATTGAATCCACCTCGAATCCAACTTAACAACCTAGCGTAGAATGTTGTATCTCAATTCTCACGTTCTTACGGCAAGAATTCCGAGTCTAATCCCTAGTGTTCATGGCATTTCTACCAAGTACTAACTAGCATGTGAGGTCGCCCACCCATTCTCATGGCGAAACGCGACCTTCTAGAGTGGAATAGATGCTACAACGTTTCTATACTAAACAACTAAGGTTTCATCAAGGCTTCATCAACCCCTCTAATGGAGGTTTAGCCTTGAGTCATCAATCTAACATTTACCATTGAATCTAAACTAAACATAATGTGAGAAATTGAGAATTACTTAATTTAGCAATAATGAATCTAATTTAATGGCTGGAATAAAACAATGACAAGAATTGAATTTAGATCTAAAATGGAAATGACAAATTCGAACTTGATAAAAAATACTACTTTATTTATCTAATCAATCAAGAACAATGATTCAGAGATTTAATCTAAAACAAGAATTTAAATGGAACTAAAACTTAATTTAATTAATAAAACTAGATCTATAATTCTATATCTTAATTTAGGTCTAACTAGCTACCATTAACAAAGAGCTAAGCTTTTGTTTTTATACATCCAGATCCAAAATTCGTGCATGGGCTTGGAGCCATGGGTTGGGCCAGAGAATCAGGCCCAAAACCCAATTCTTTCAGTCCAAAAAGGCCTCTTCAGCTGCAGTTAGCTTCCACAGACTTTTCGTCCACTTCTGCTCCTCTGATTGGGTCAAGGCTTGGACCATTGCAAAGCTCTTTCGAGCCGGTCGTTTTGACATAAGGTAGGCCTCAATCCGAGGTCTGAGTCCAAAGATATGGCCTTCGAAGTTCTCTGACTTTTGCTCCTTTATCTCGCTAAAGTGGCACATTTCACAAGATAATGGACTTTGAAGCCTGAAATGCATAAAAACACGTAATCAGTATTAACTCTTACTTATTATTCACATAATTGGTCTAACAGTATGATTATTAAGGGGTTAAAACTACAGTTTTGGGCTCTTATCACTGCACCTGCCATCCCGGCCAAATCATTATTCGCAATGAGCGAACCACCCAATTGGTGGGTCTCATGACTTCAACCCTTTTCCAATCTGTGAATTTTTCACAGAATACAGGTAAACAACTACGCATGATGTAGCTTACTAAAACAGGCATAAGAAGATACTTACGCCTCATGCTTTAGGCTCTCTTAAGACTAGCGACTAAAACTCGGGGAATGTCATATGGGCGACGTCCCTCAGCTAAAGCGAGGAAAATGTCACCTGCAGTACTGTTTGCAGAAATGAACTGCCATTCCCCCAAAATATTCATCAGGATGAATAACATGGTGGTGCCTACGTTTAGGGAAAGGCTACCAAGGGCAATGCTATATCGCCCCTGGTCCATTACTCGAAATACGGCTCCCCCATAATACTCATGGAAATATGTATAATCATAAAGGTATGCATTATCGGTCATATATGCCCATGTGTGAACGGGGATCGTATTGGTAATCCACGAAACTAAAGCGACCACATTTTTATTGAATTGATGTGTCGTGGTCATCGACTACAACGGAGAATTCTTGTTCTCCATCCCGACACAATAGAATTTAACGTGGTCGTAGAAATAAGCGAAGAAGCTCGTGGTGAATATGAATCGTCATCACTTACGGTAGATGACGCCATCCTAATTGCATGATCATTAGCCGGAACCAATGTCCATAGGTCTCGGTGCCCAACACATCTTCAGAAGACTGTTCAGGTATGACTATTGGATATGTCATCTCAACTACTCTTTGAACAGTTCCAAAAAAAATGTTGGAATGATCCTCTGAAAATTTGAATTTTTCGTTCACGCAGAGGCGTGGCGCTGGCGCGCCGCTTAGAAGCCTTGGTCGCTCGTGGGTTTTTACAATAACAGTGTTTGGGTGCGAGTCACGCTCTGAGTAAAATTTCACGGAAGTGTGTATGCAGGCGCTAGGTAAGCGACGAAGCGCAGCGCCAGTAAAGGCTCGTGAAAACGTAAGTTTGGAGGAAAAAAAAGGAAAAACTTGGAGTGAAATGTGAGGGATGATGGTGGGGTGTAGTGTGGTTTGTTAGTGTAGAATGAAGGGGGTTTAAATAGGTTATGTGCTTCTAAAATGAATCGGCAAGTTGCCAAATTGTTTAAAGGCAATTTCCGAAAATAGAAAGATTCCAAACCCGAAAACGGAAACAACCCACATTCTTGATTTTCTAAAAATCCTGGTATCTTTTATACTGGATTTAGAATAGTAACTTCTAAACTCTCCTAGATTTCATGCTACCACCACACAAATCATAGATATGCCGATATCGGCCAAATTCTCAACCTTTCCTCCAAGACAACTTTACCGCAGATGATCATATAACGAATTATGCTCGGTATAAATATTACCACCCCCAAACAAGTCGGGAAGGTGGGATTAATGATAAAAACAAGCAGTACTCGAAAATTAACCAATTATATTAAAAAAATAAAATTTAAATCCAAACAACATAAAACAAACACATTAATATTTAAATTCAACTACTTAATTAAAATCCAACTAATAAAACAATCAAAACCATGAAATAATAGCGAACACAACTGATGGTGAACACCTAGCCATGTGATGAAGATGGGCCCTGAGATGGAGATTGTTCCTGGCATGGAGAATGGCTTGAACCATCTGTCATTTGGCGACGACGCTCATGCCTGTCGGACTCGGCTGAAACAGAGTCCTCCACGGGTGGCATGCGTCGTAGCATCTCTATTCGGAACAAGCGCTGTGCTTCTATCTCAGTCCTAATTACTGCATACTGGGCTTGTTGATGCTGGTGGATAGTCTCCATGTTAGACAAGATATCGTCCTGAACCCCTTCGAGCATTTCAAATCACGTCTGAAGGTTCGTTTGCTTCTTTCGAACTACAATATGTCTATCTCGGATATCTTCACAAATACCATAAACGCAACGCAAGGCAGTTTGCAACACTTGCATGCATTCTAAATTAGAACTACATTTATCTAATGCATCGTCATCCAGACATGTCATATCCTCCCTTTCATCATCCGACTCAACCATTTTTTCTTCAGACAACGGCTACGTCTCTTGGATGCAATCCGTATAGATACTTGCATTAGAATGCAATTTGATCTTAATAGGAGCATATCTTGTGACAGCTCTAAACGAGAGCATGATCTTAGTGATCAATATGGGAAGAGGCGCTAAGCTCTTCCTCACTCCTCGAATCACATTAAACATTAAATCGAGGATGCAGAAATTATACTTATTTGTTTGCAAAATCCAGAGAACGTGCAGACATTGCAGGCCGATATCACTGACTTTGTCTTTCCCGAGGACGTTCCTACCAATCCACTGAGCTATAGCCAGTTGATTGGTGCTCAGGGTTGACTGGCGGACGCAATGAGATGTCGGATTGTATTCACCCTCCACGACAGTATCCTTCATCAAAGCAGGAACTCCAGTATACTGGGATTCCTGAATTGTCGTTACCAGGTTGCTTCTTGCCGTAATTCCTAACAGTTCAGCCAACAACTGTCTCGTTACTTCCCTCCTCGTTCCTACTACCTTTATGAAAATCCTATCCCCCTCCAATTCTCGCTTCTTATAAAACTGTTCTACCAAATCATAGTGATAGAACTCCTCAGTCGAGTACCACAGTCCGTTCCAATGCCTCCTAATCATCTCTCGTCGAAAAATGCTGAAGTCATTTCGGAAGCAAACGCGTGCTCCGGCAAAATTCTTCGTCGTAGCGCCATTGAAGTTTCTGAGACAACTAATGATTTTGTAGACTGTGGGGGAGGCGAGTTTGAAGAAAAAATACTAAAAACAACGGTGGTGGCGGTGGTTACTTGAATTGGTGGCTGTTTTTCGGAGTTAGGTTGGTGGTGGTAATGGTTTGGAGAAGATTTTAGTTCGATTTGACTTTCTTGGCGTGGGTGTAGTTAGGTTTCCTTTTTTTTTTTTTTTTTTATTTTTTTTTATTTTGGTGTTTAAGGTTTGTTTTAAACCTTGGTAACCGGTGGGTTGAAAAGGAAAGAAGTGTGCGTTTTGGGAAGGAAGGAGACGCACAGACGTGCGTTCGGTTTGGGCCCAAGCCCAATTTGAATTCGAATTTTTCCGAAGTTTTCGCAAGAATTTCAAATTGAATTTGCCGCCAAGATTCTTGGCCCGATTTTGGCGAATGAGTTATGGAAATGATCAGTAGAGAATTTCCAACCCAATGATACATAAAACACTCAATTTCAGTCATGGGTGACGTATTAGAAGGTGGAAAAATGCCTCGAAGTGCGTGTGTGACGTAAGTTATGTCAACCCAATTGAAGTACAAGTAATGGGCCTAAGCAACACAAATGGAAAGTTCAAGCAATCCAGATGGAAAGACCGATTGCCCACCCCCAAACAAATTTTTAAACACAAAATTTGTTCTAACGTGGGTCGTTTAAAGTCAGATTCCCAAGACTTGTTGGATTGCTATTTCTATGATTAAGAATTTTTTTATTATTATTTATTTATATATATATATATATATATTTAGTTTATTATAAAAAAAAACAAAAACAAAAAATACATAATTCACCCCATAGAGGAACATGACTCAAAAACCGAGAAAACAAGCAAAAGTGGAAAACGTGGATTATATTAACTATGGACTTAGGATCCGGTACTTACAGCCACACACTCTATAGGGAGGGCCCGGTTACCTGAATGGTGCACTTACCACTATATGGAAGTGAAAGGAAGTACACCAATGACAAAGGTCAATCCTCATAGACAGGGTCCTGTAAAAGGACTTCCTCTACATCAGGGGACAGAAGTTCGTTAAAATGTTTTAACCGTTGACCATTAACTTGAAAGGTACTGTTGTCATTGGGATTTACCAAGGTGATTGCCCCGTAAGGGGTGACTTCAGTAACCAGAAAAGGACCAGACCAACGGGTTTGTAGTTTCCCTGGGAAAATATGTAGACGGGAGTTGTAAAGCAAGACCTTTTGACCGACCACAAACTCTTTGCGCAAGATTTGCTTATCATGAACACGTTTCATGTTAGCTTTATAATCCTTCAGCGAGATCGTAAGAATCGCTCACGGATTTCTTCAAGCTCATTCAATTGCAACTTGCGTTTGACACCTGCCTCATCAATATTGAAGTTAAGGCTTTTTATAGCCCACAGAGCACGGTGCTCTAATTCAACGGGCAAATGACATGGTTTCCCAAATACAAGTCCAAAGGGAGACATACCTATAGGAGTTTTGAAAGCAGTTCTATACGCCCATAAGGCATCCGATAGACGCTTCGACTAATCTTTCCTATCAGGGTTTACAGTTGTTTCTAAAATCTTTTTGATTTCCCTATTAGAAACTTCTACTTGTCCGCTAGTTTGTGGATGATAAGGAGTTGCTACTTTGTGTGTAACTCCATACTTTTTCACTAGGGATGCAACAACTCTGTTGCAAAAATGTGTTCCACCATCACTAATGATGGCTTTAGGAATGCCAAACTGATAGAAAATATATTCTTTAATAAAAAATACAACGGTCTTATGGTCATTGCTACGGCAAGCTAGGGCCTCTATCCATTTAGACACGTAGTCCACGACAACTAGAATATAAATGAAATCGTGGGAAATAGGGAAAGGACCCATGAAATCAATGCCCCAAACGTCAAAAATTTCTACTATCAAGATTGGATTTAATGGCATCATATTACGTTTCGTGATTCACCATGAAATGACACTTTTCCCAGTTTAAAACGAGGCTCTTTTCTTCACACCGTGTCAAAACCTTAGACAGGTTAGACAAACACTCTGTGAAGGAATCTCCATAGATAGAAAAATCACCCATGAAAACTTCCATAAAGCGCTCTACCAGGTCACTAAATATATGAAGTATACACCGCTGGAAGGTACCAGGAGCATTACAAAGGCCAAAAGGCATTCGTTTATAGGCATACGTTCCAAAGGGACATGTAAAGGTAGTCTTTTCTTGGTCATCAATATCAATAATAATCTGAAAATAGCCCGAGTAGCCATCCAGAAAACAATAAAAAGCATGACCAGCTAGGCGTTCGAGCATTTGATCTATAAAAGGTAAAGAAAAGTGATCCTTTTGTGTTATAGCATTTAAACGTCTGTAATCAATACAGATCCTCCATTTCATAGGACCTTGTGTGACAACATAGTCACCCTTTCCGTTACGAACCATGGTAACTCCCGATTTCTTAGGAACTACATGAATGGGGCTTACCCATTCGCTATCAGAGATTAGGTATATGATACCCGCATCGAGTAAGCATAAGACTTCTTCCCTAACCACCTCTTTCATGGCAGGGTTCAAGCAACGCTGAGGTTCACGAGAAGTCTTCGCGTTATCCTCCAAATGGATACGATGAGTGCAAACATTAGGGTCAATTCCTTTAATGTCGGCTAGGGACCAACCGATCGCAGACCGATGTTCCCTAATCACCCGGATTAAACGTATCTCTTCATTCTTAGATAACAGAGAAGATATAATTACTGGATGACTACCATCCGGATCAAGTTGAATATATTTTAATTCTGGGGAAAAGGTTTAAGCATTGGGGTGGAAGGAAAATCAGTAGATGTTTCGTCGGGGTCTTCATTTTGCATAATGAATACTTGCTTAGGTAGCAAGTCTTCATACTCAATATGTGGAGCAACCGAAGGGGTCTACAATTGGTGTGGACTCAAGGATGGTGTTGACTTCCTCTAAGTAGGAGTCATTTACAAAATTTGAAGTTCCAAAAGAAAGGAATTTGTACATATTGCTTTCAGGAAACGTGTTGTTAAAATAATCTTGAGCTAAGCTCTCGATCATGCTAACCTCCCCATCTATAGACAAATCTGGTAATTGTTTCATCATTTTAAAAACATTTACCTCAACTGTAAGATGGCCAAAAGATAAGGACATCTTACCATCGCGACAATTTATAAGTGCATTGGTACAGAGTCGTTAGCGACTTCTGTATCGAGGATAACAAAATCAGCAGGATAGTAGAAATCATGAACCTTAACAAGCACGTTTTCCACTATACCCTTAGGATACTTAATTGACCTATCCGCTAATTGCAACGTTATTTTTGTAGGTTGCATTTCCTGTAGACCTATTTGTTTATACAAATAATATAGGAGTAAGTTAACACTCACCCCCAGGTCTAATAACGCGGTCGTCGTGTGGGAATCTCCTAAGGTGCATTTTACAGTAGGACGACCAGGGCCCTTGTACTTAACAATTCCATTATTTTCGGATAAAGTTGGGAATTGTTCAGTTAGAAAAGCGTCTTTAGGTATGTTGGTCTTACGCCTAGTAGTGCACAACTCTTTAAGAAACTTTGCGTGATTAGGTAGCTTTTTAATAGCTTCGAGAAAAGGAAGGTTTATCATTAGATTTTTGAAAACGCCCTAATCTCCTCAAAGTTGGTATCCCTGGTTAGCATGGCTAATTTTTGAGGGAACGGTGGTTTCGCTCTATATTTAGCGTATGGCTCGACTTGATGTGTAACCTTGGCTTTCTGTTTCTTAGGTTGTGGTTTAACCGGTACCCTCTACGGTGGTAGGCTCTTTCGGTTTCTATTTGGTATCTAGTTCGATATCCGGTGTAGGGTGTACTGATGGGTTAACTATAGGCATAGTTACTTTGTTATCAACCACTCTTCCGTAAGCGGAGGGTGGTGATGGCATTTAGATCACCTACGATTGTAGTTTCCGTGCTAGTATTACCGTTTACCTCAAAGGTCGTGTTCTTTGTTTTAGGGTTTGGTATAGCTTGTCCCGAAAACGCCTTTTGGTTGGGCTTTCTCTTGGGCTAACTGTTGTATGCCCTGATTTATGGATTGTAAGATTTGTTGGTTTGATTGAGTCATTGATTGGAAAAGTTGTTGGGTAACCTGTATAAAGGCGTCTATACGATCCGGATGTGATTGGGTAGTAGTCACAGGTGGTGCGACTGGAACTATCTCACGTTATTTATGGGTGGGTTGTGATTGTTACTATTGTTAACCAGAACGATACCTCTATTGGTATTATAACTATTATAATTACCCTGACCTTGTGCTAAATCTTGTCATGGTTGCGCTTGGTTGTTATAATTATTATAATTTGCCTGACTTTGTCCCTGTCCTTGCCTAGGTGGAGCTTGATTATAGTTGTTCGCTTGCCTAACATTTTGGTTATTAACCCTTGGAGGTGAAACTTGTTGGTTGTTTCGCCAACTAAAGTTAAGGATGTTGTCTCCATGGGGCATTAGGAATAGGATAGCTATTAATGGAGCAAACATTGTCTTGCTCTAATTGTTGTTGTTCCTAGGAGGAGAGGACAATAGGATTCAGGTGCTCATGACTCAAAACAGACATTACATGGGTTGGAGTTAACATTCATGACGGGATAGGCTTTTGTTGCACGTAAATAGCCTCAACCTTTTTAGTTAGAGATTCGATTAAATTTTTTAGTTCTAGATCAGGTTTCATCTCAAACATACCGGCGGCCTTAACTGTTGAAGAAGAACTAACAGCGTGGGGGATATCATCGCTACCCCCCCAATTGTTATTACGTTTAGTTTGATCTTCTAAAAATTTGTAAGCCTCCGAGGCTCCTTTACTTAGGAAACTACCCCCATTCATTATGTCAAGGACTTCTTTATGGTGATGTTGAAGTCCTTTGAAAACGGCACGTACTAACGTGTCTTTTGCTAGGTTATGGTGTGGACACTCTATAAGAAGATCGGTGAAACGATTCTAAGCCTCCGAAAATGATTCATGAGGATTTTGTCGGAAAAAATGAATCTTGGAAAGCATCTCATCCGTCTTTAGGGGTGGGTAAAAATGTTCCATAAACAATTTGAACAAGTTTAGCCCACGAGTCCATTGACTTAGCGCTTGGGCGCTTAACCAAGACGCCTTTATCGGGCTAAGGTGAAGGGAAATACCCTCAGTTTAATTTGTTCCGTACCAACCGTAGGATGATGGAATGTTGTAAGGACTTGTTCAATCCTACGCATGTGTTGATAAGGTTTTTCATGGTCTAAACCATGGAAAACGGGTAACAAAATAAATATGTTTGGGGGAATTCGAAAATCCCCCACTGGGTCTGCTAGAACGATGCAAGATTTAGGGCTATCGCTCAAGGCTTTGTAAAAGTCGGAGAGAGGAGTCTCTCTTTCTTTAGCCATTATGTCCGGTGTGGTTGGTAGAATAGTAGCTAGAGGTGTAGTGATTGGTATACTCGATAGATTTGTTTGTTAATGCTGACGGTTAATTACGTTCGGTGTTTTTCTCCGACCAGACCTTAATCTCATGCAAGTCTAAGTCTAAACACGACAACACTCCAAACAATCTTGATATTTTAGTATAAACCTCTAACTGGAGATGCGAGGTATGGAAGAAAGGAATACCTGATAGCGTCTTTTCTTCGCTTATGAATAGCGTCTTGTTTACGCGTGTTCAGTGTAAATAACAAGTTAGAACACTGAAAAACTTAAAAATCGAAGTTCAAAACAAAACCTGTAGAAACGGAAAATTTGGCTTAGGGCGCCGGGTCGCTTAGAAGCCAGTGCGGTCGCTCCGTGTTCAATAACTTAGCGGGTCGCGCTCGTTATGGAGCCGAATGGCCTTCGTGTTCGGCTATAGAGAGTGTTAAGCTCCTTATAGGCACGATCGCGCTCAGTGTAACCACAGTATGAATCAAATAAGGGTGGGGGGTTTAATGGGACTTAAAAATAACTTATTCTACTATGAAAACAATGCTAAAGTGCAACTAAGATGGTAGCGGTGCCATTTGATAAAACATAAAATGACTAGTTTACCTACGAAATGAACGATGAACTCAAAACGTAAGTAAACTAAACTAGATTATGAGCCTATATTTATCAAAGTTTCTACTCTCAATTCTATCGAAATAAAGTGGAGTAACAAATTCGTTCCACTCCTAGTTCTCTAGCACGGAATGTTTTATAGTCTAATTTGTCGTTCTTAAGTCTAATGAGAGCTTTACGAAGGGTGTTATACTACGATACCTATATGAAATTGATTATGTTGAATTTAACTACGAATGCTATGGAAATATGATTGTTTTTTAATCTAGATAAAGGATTAGAGGGGAATTGAATCCACCTTGAATCCAACTTAATAACCTAGCATAGATTCTTCTATCTCGATTCTTACGTTCTTACGGCATGAAATTCGAGTTCTAATCCCTAGTGTTCATGGCATTTCTACCGAATACTAACTAGCATGTGAGGTCGTCCACCCATTCTCATGGCGAATCACGACCTTCTAGAGTGGAATAGATTCTACAATGCTTCTACACTATACCACTAAGTTTTCATCAAGGCTTCATCAACCCCTCTAATGGAGGTTTTAGCCTTGAGTCATCAAACCATCATTTCCCATTGAATTATAACTACTCATCATATTAAAATTCTAACTTAACTAAATTAACTAACAATGTTTCAATCTACTTAAACTACGAAATGATAATCAACAAGAATTAAAACTAGATCTATAAATTGAGATGACAAAAATCGAAATTGACAACATAACTATTTTATTTATCTAGTCAATCAAGAACAATGATTCAAAGACTTAATCTAAAACAAGAATTGAAAATGGAACTAAAACTTAATTAATCTACTGAAAACTAGATCTAGAATTATCTATATGGTTTTAGGTCTAACTAGCTACCATTAACAAAGAGCTAAGCTTTTGTTTTTATATGTCCAGATCCAAAAATCCTGCATGGGCTTGGAGCCATGTTTTGGGCCAGAGAATCAGGCCCAAAACCCAATTCTTTCAGTCTAAAAAGGCCTCTTCAGCTGCAGTTGGCTTCAACAGACTTTTCGTCCACTTCTGCTCCTCTGATTGGATCAAGGCTTAGATCATTGGAAAGCTCTTTCCGAGCCGGTCGTTTTGACATAAGGTAGGCCCCATTCCGAGGTCTAAGTCCAAAGATACGGCTTTAAGAAGTTCTGCTGACTTGTGTGCTGTTTCAGCCCGCGTCGACTTTTCAGCTTTTGACCGGGCTTTAGAAAGGCTTTGTCTTCTTGAATCTTGGCCTTTAATCACAGAACTCCTTAGTAACCGACCTTAGCTCCTTTATCTCGCTAAAGTGGCACATTTCTGCACATAATGGACTTTGAAACATGAAATGCATAAAAATACGTAATCAGTGTTAACTCTTAATTATTACTCACATAATTGGTCTAAAAGTATGCCTATTACAGGGTTAAAACTACAGTTTTGGGCTCTTATCAGTGTCCTAAAAATGCGCGAATATCGCGAACTGATTTTGGTATAGGAAGTGAAGCAATTTTTTCTATCTTAGCTTTGTCGACTTCGATTCTGTCTTTTGAAACGATATGTCCTAAAACTATTCCTTTTGTAACCATGAAATGACATTTTTCCCAATTAAGAACAAAGTTTTTCTCTTCACAACGTGTAAAGACCTTTTCAAGATTTGATAGACACCTATCGAAAGAATCTCCATATATTGAGAAGTCTTCCATGAATACTTCCATAAAACGTTCAACCATATCACTGAAAATGTGAAGCATGCTGCGTTGGAAAGTACCAAGTGCATTGCAAAGGCCAAAAGGCATTCGTTTATATGCAAATGTACCAAAAGGACAGGTGAACGTAGTATTTTCTTGATCAGCAGGATCTATGACTATCTGAAAATATCCTGAATAACCATCAAGAAAAAAGTAATACGTATGATCGACTAACCGTTCAAACATCTGATTGATGAAGGGCAGTGGAAAGTGATCCTTACGAGTTACTGCATTAAGTTTGCGATAGTCAATGCATATTCGCCATTTCATTCGAATACGAGCGGAGATGCATTTATCTTTATCATTGTGCACAACTGTAATGCCAGATTTCTTTGGAACAACGTGTACTGGACTCACCCAAATACTATCGGATATAGGGTAAATAATACCTGCATCGAGTAATCTTAAAACTTCCTCTCGTACCACATCTTTTATGGTTGGGTTTAGACGACGCTGCGGTTCACGCGACGTCTTAGCATTTTCTTCAAGATGTATGCGATGGGTGCATACATTAGGGTCAATGCCCTTAATGTCATCGAGGGGCCATCCAATAGCAGAACGGTGTTGTTGAATGACATCTATTACACGGGATTCTTGATCATCACTCAATTGAGATGATATAATAATTGGATGACTACCATCTGGATCAAGATGTACGTATTTTAATTCCGAAGGAAGATGTTTTAAGTCAGGGGCGGGTGGAGTGGGTATTAAAGATTCTTGAGGAAAGTCATTGGCCATAGAGTAAATAGATTGATGTTCATCCAATTCGCTAGACATCACGGTCGTAGGGTCAAATAATGGTATTGACTCTAATAATTCGTTTACTTCTTGTGTATAATCATCGTCCTCAAATTCAGAATCGCTAAAGAAAAGAAATTGGTATACTTCATCTTCAGGAAAAGTGTTTGTTAAATACTCTTGCACAATGCTATCAACCCTATTCACCTCACCATCAATGTCAGGCTCTGGAATTTGTTTCATCATCTTGAACACATTTACCTCGATCGAAAGATTTCCGAAGGACATGGTCATGGAACCATCCCTACAGTTAATAAAAGCATTAGCAGTTACTAGGAACGGACGTCCTAAGATGATAGGAATGGAATCACATGCAACTTCAAAGATCCAAAATAACAAAGTCGAATGGGATAGAAAAAGTCTTGGACTTTTACAAGGACATTTTCCACAATTCCTTTTGGATACTTAATGGAACGATCGGCTAACTGTAGGGTCATGGTGGTGGGTTTCAGCTCATGAAGACCTAGTTGTTTAAATAAGTAATATGGAAGTAAGTTAACACTAGTTCCTAGGTCTAGTAGTGCAGTAGCCATATATTTGTCACCAAAGGTGCATGGAATCGTTGGTCTACCAGGGTCCTTGTATTTGACTATACCATTGTGTTCGGTGATGGATGGAAACTGTTCGGTGAGGGATGCTTGTTGAGGAACATTAGTTCTCCTTTTTGTGGTGCACATATCTTTCAGAAATTTTGCATGTTTTGGCAATAGCTTTAAGGCGTCGAGAAAAGGTAAGTTGATTATCAAATTCTGGAAAGTATCTCAACTTTCAGCAAAATTCTCATCAGGTTTATTCTTTGCCAAGCGTGCAGGAAACGGTGCCTTAGGGCAGAATTTGGCAAAGGGGTCTGCTTGCTTGTTTCCTAAATTCTGAGACGTTGACTTTGTTGTAATTGGTGAATCCTCCGTAGGTTTATTATTGGAAATAGATTCATGTGAACCAACGGATTCCTTTGGTTGATCATCTGGCATACGTATTTGATTGTCTAAAGTTTTTCCAGATCGAAGAGTAGTGGTTGTGTGCACCTCACCTTGGTTGGGAGTACTTGTACCCGTTGCATTGGTGAGTTCAAAGGCAGTGTTTGCTAGCTTAGGGTTTGGAACTGCTTGTCCAGGAAACATGCCTTTCTGACTCTTTTCTTGCGCCAATTGTTGAAGTGATTGTTGGATAGACGTTAAAATTTGCGATTGTTGGTTCATGTAAGCTAAGAAAGTCTCACTTATCCAATCCGTAACGAGTGGCGCAGGTTATGCAACAGGTACTAGATCACAATTATTGCTGATAAGTTGTTGATTATAGTTGGGATTTGGATTGGCTGGAACAAGGCTACGGTTGGTTTGATAGTTAACATCCGAAGTATTTTGAAATTGATTCTGACTTTGTTGGTATTGTTGATTATTGCCTTGGCGGTATGGAATAAAGTTGTTGGTTGGTCGAACAGGTGGATTAGCGAAACCTGGAAGAGCCCCCAGCTGTTGGTTATTTTGGCGCCAAGCGAAATTCGGATGCTGTCATCAAGGTGCATTAGGAATGTTGAATGCACATGCCTCTTCTAATGGTTGAAAAGGGGAGGCATATAACAAGGGACAATAAGCATCAAGATGGTCAGGACTGAGACAAAGAACACATGGGGATGTGTCAACGTTCATGACCTATTTTGGGAGTTGATCGTGTACTTGAACTGCAAGGGCATCTACTTTTTTAGTTAGGGATTCTATCAATTTTTTTAATTCGGGATCGGGTTTTACCTCAAAAATAGATGTAGCCTTTGTTACAGTATCCTTTGATGATCTAGACGGCTCAGTGTTACCCCAGTGTCTACCTTTTTTCCCTTGTTTTTCAAGAAAAGTATATGCTTCAGTAGCTCCTTTGTCCATGAAGCAACCGCCGTTCATTATGTCAAGAGTTTCTTTTTGATGATCAGAAAGTCCATTAAAGAAGGAACAAACAAGGACGGCTTTGTCTAGTTGGTGATGAGGACATTCTAAAAGAAGATCAGTAAAGCGACTCCATGATTCCGTAAACGATTCATGAAAATTTTGACGAAAGAATTGAATTTTCTGAATCATTTCAGTAGTTTTCTTTTGAGTGTAAAATTGAAGCATGAAAGCTTGAACAAGTTTATTCCATGTGTCTATGGATTGTGACTGTTGTCCTGCAAGCCAAATTGACGCTTTTTCTGCTAAGGTGAATGGAAATAGCGGGCAAGAGTTGTTCTTTAGAGACAATTTGGATGGTGAAATGTTGTGGCCATCTTGTTGAAGCTTCACGAAGATGATGTCACGGTTTTTAAGTGATCCAAACCATGATACACAGGTAACAAACTAAAAACGTTTGGTGGGATACGAAAATCACCGACAATGTCCTCAAGTTTGATGCAGGATGAAGGTCCTTCCTGTAATGCAGTATAGAAGTCCGACAGGGGCATCTCAGCTGGTGGAGGATCGTCGGCCATTACGACAGAAGGTAATGGCGATGAAGGATATTGATGAAGGTAATTAAAAGAAGAAGAACAATTTTTAGGTGAGAACTTACGTAGTTGCTTATCGTATTTTTTTCGACGATAGGTATGTTCAAATTCTTTAGTGGAACTAGACCTTAATCTCATGCAAGCATAAAATTAGATCTAATTGACAGAAGGAACTTATTATTACTTGAATTTTATGATTCTCTTTAAGATTTTGGAGTTGAACAACGTAGGCCTAAGCTGCTGCTAATGTAGCAGTGAAGCGAGCAATACGTGTGTATAAACCAACCGCCAGGTTACAAGAGAGATATGAGGGAGGCTTTCCATGCAACCACGGTTTTAATTAAGTAACCTCAATCTTTCAAGTTTCCTAGACACCGTTGGAATATGATTAAGATTTATGGAATTAAAATTTATGCAAGGTCGTTCTTAATTATTATTATTTTTTTTTTTAAAGATTTATTCAAGGATGAAAATACAAGCATGCAAATACGATCTACTCATACAATACTAGATGCAGTAGTATGTGAAGATACTCTACTCATACGTATAGCTATACGAATAGGCAAGGTTGTATCATCGATAAATACTTCCATACGTACAGGCAAATATACATCAGAAATACGTATATGTACGCTAATTTGTAGATCGATATTACGTAGACATATATCAACAATGACAGGCAAATTTGAGTCACTCATATGTATCTAAATACAGTATCATGCGAATATAGTATACGTACGCATATAAATACGACAATGCTAAAACTAAACATGCAACATATTATACATAGAGTAAAATACGACTCTTGTATTGCATAATAAATCGATTTCGGCAATACTCATTGAGATTGCGAGTGTCATAGAGAGCCGCTTCACCCCGTAGTGTTTAGAAACAACTTACCGAACACAGATTTTAACCCTCGCTGGAATGTTCTCCTCTTTCTTGACAAAATCGAAGTATTATACAAGACGTGTATTTATACGTAGAGAAATATTAAACATGCAACAATAGACACTTATACGTAGAAAGACAGCTAACCATGCAAAATAGTACCATTTATATGTATATATACATTAAGATGCAATTCATGCCCAGTTAATCGTATATAAATATTTACAGGTATATGAACATGATTCATGCATATTTCTAGGCTAACACATAAATAATGATCCATAAATTAGCATATAATAACTACATACATGACATTCATGCAAAAACAGTAAAAATTTGGAACTTGTTGCTTCCCGCAAGTACGCCAAAGAAATGAAACAGACGTTTCAATCCGTTGAAGTAATTAATCCCAGAAGATATTCGAATTTTATGTCACAGTTCCAAAGAGTTAGGCCTGGATATGGATCAATATTTATTAGTGGATGCTGGAGGTAGAACAGGAACAGCAAAAGAGAAAATACAGCCGCGGATGCAAGTTACACCTGCGGACGCGAGTCCAGTACCACGCACGCGTGTCGATTATGCCACAATGAGCTCAAATTTTCACAGAAACCTTAGAAACTTGTGTAGTTTACTTTCCTAGTCCTAACTTTTTGTCCCTGGAAGTACAACCAAAAATTCGAGAGAGGTCAGGTTGTTTTCGAGACAAAAATATGAAAATAAAACAAAAACGTAAAAATGAAACGAAAAGGAAAGAAGGATGAGAGTGAGGGTTCCCCTTGAAGCAATTCCCAGTCCGTAGCACAAGCCCTTGGTCTTTAGATCGGCAGCGACACCATTTTGATATTTGCATTTTTGCTATGTTAGAGAATTGCTTCTCTTCTTTGGCGAAAGTGCGAATTCAAAGTTTTTCCTTACTCACGATCTTCGTGTTCATATAGTTGAAGTAAGGATTTGAACCAACCTAAAGTTTAGGACAAACTACAACTTGGTTGTTTTACTCTTTAGGGAACTAGTGAGTAAGTTTAAATATGATTATATTAATACTAAATACTTGGTTTCTTTACTACACAAAAATTAAAAACATTAAGTTACAAAAAGTGTTGATGTAGAAAGTGTTGATGTAGTGAACGCAGGAGACACTACAAAATATAGCTTATAGGAAAACTTTTAGAAGTGCTCCACGTCGTTACTAGTCCTAATCGTGAAGCTACAGCTTCCTGAAGCTGGGTAGATTCTAACTCCTATTTGAACTCGAATTTCAAAATCTATCGCACTCTCCTCTTTTTCCTTGCACGAACTGGGTTAGTTATGCTCGTTATATTGGGACTTCCCTAATCCTCTATCATTGTTTGAATTGGATTTGGAGAAAGCTACTCATAGTTGGAAATATAAAAAGCTCAAGAATTCGGTGAGTTTTTTACTTTATATCTTCAACACAAGTTTAGGTACGCATTTATTTTCTCAGTTCGATTTCATTAAAGTATCTATTTAAACTAATTGGGTTTAAATAGATACTCAAGACCAGTTTAAAGTATCTATTTAAACTACTTCATATGTCGAACTCACTGCTGCATCTGTATGGAGGCTAAGGAAACTCAAGACCATCTTTTATTTGAATGTATGTTTGAACAAAGGTGCTGGAAGCTCATAGCAAAGAATATGCAGCACCACTCGAAGATTGCCAATAGGGAGGAAATGTTAATAAAGTGTCGAAATGAAAGCCCTCTCCTACAGGATCTATGGAAGGCAGCTGCAATCACATGTTTGGTTGTTGTTTGGAGAAATAGAAATGGGGTCTTATATGGCAGCAAGAAGTTGAGTATAAGCTCTGTCATGTATCAAGTTCGAGGAGCAGTCAAAAGAGCATATGACCGATTGAAGAAACACATGAGCAATTCCACTAGAGACTTGCAAGTTCTGAAGGCCTGGAAGTTACTGGCCAAGCTAAGGAGGGCTCCATACATACTTGAATGCTATTGGGTAGCACCTCCCAGTACCATGATAAAAGTGAATGCTGATGGATGTTCATGAGGTAATCATGGAATTTCAGGTTGGGGCTCGCTTCTTTGAGACAGTACCGACAAGGTTATTGGTGCATATATTGGAGGCCTGGGTATTGCCACAAACTTTATAGCGGACAGTTTTGCGATAGTGGAGGGCATCTCAAAAGAGGTGGAAATGGGATGGAAACAGATCTGGGTGGAATCCAACTCTACTGCGGCTGTGAAATCTTTTCAAAATGATCAAGTACATTGACAGATTTGAGCAGCTTGGGACAAAGTGAAATGGCTCACGGATTGGATCATTGTGACTAACACCTGGCGTGAGGTTAACTTTGGTGCGGACATCTACTCCAAAGAAGCAGCTCACTTGGCAAAGGGAGACAAGAAGTGGTGGGATGCGGGCCCGTTACGTGCATAGAATTGAGGATATGAACACCACGTACTATAGATTTGTAAGCTGAGCTTTGAGATAGTGATTGACTATCAATCATATCTATTCTTTGTACTTCAAAATATTTCTTATTAATACAATTACCCTTAGCAAAAAAAAAATAAACTACTTGGGTTGCCTCCCATAAACGCTACGTTTAATGTCTCCAGCGGACACAGAGGGGGGAAACTTAAGTTTACCCCCCTAACTAGCTTAGGTAATTAGTTTTATAAATTTGTGGCTCTTTTATAGTTAGATTCCCTAGACTTAAAACTTGTTTGTAATCCAATTTTTGCTCTTTTTATCTTCTTTCTTTTCCATGCGTGACCCATACATTTTAGTAGAGAGCGAGCCATCTTAATTAAATATTTGATAAATCTACGATTAAAAGTAGCTTGACATAAAGATGCTCAAATGTCTTCTATTTTTTCATGAGGTTGACCAGTGTCTAGTGGATGGGTTGCATCTAGCAATGCATTAGTCTGGTGTATAACATTATCCTTGTTATAATTTGTGCCTAATTGTGATACACATGATAAAAATGGATCTTTGTGGTGAGTGTTTCTAAAACTTTAATTAGCTATTATGTGTACTACACATAGATCATCTATCTTTTCCGTATCATCGTCAGGGTTTCTAAATAGTGTAAATATGTTTACATCTACTCATATTCCCAAAAGTGATAGACATGTTCCCATTCCTACAATTAATTAAAGCTTCTACTGTAGCTAAGAATGGTTTACCCAAGATGATAGGAATTTGGTTTCCATTTATAGGTAAAGTGTCAAGAACTCTAAAATCAACGGGGTAATAAAAATCAGAGACCTTGATAATCATATCCTCTATTATCCCTCGTGGAATCTTAATAGATCTATCAGCTAATTGTAGTCTAACATTTGTTGGTTTCAAGTCCTTTAACCTTAGCTATTTATAAACTGAGTATGGTAATAAATTCACAGTAGCACCTAAATCCAATAATGCTTGATAAGTGTAGTCGTCTCCTATTCTACATGTAACTGTAGGACTGCCGGGGTCCTTATGTTTTACTACAACTTTGTTTTGTAGAAAGGATGAACAACTTTGTGCAATAAAAGCGTCCTTAGGAATATTTGTTTTCTTTTTTACTAGGTCTTTTATAAATTTAGCATAGGAAGGCATTTGTTTAATTGCACTTAGAAAAGGAATATTGATATGTAGATTTTTAAAAATATTCATGATCTCATTATATTGTGTTTCCTTTTTGTTATCTTTTAACCTAGAGGGGAATGGTGCGGGTGAAATTTTTTCGGTTACCTGCTCTTTGGTTTTTCGGTTTCAATTGGCTTTTCCTTATCTTTTATTATAATAACTTCATCAGAATCTGGTATGTCAACTTTATTATCTACTTTCTTTCCTAACCTAAAGGTAGATATTAAATTAACTCCCTCTGTGGGTGTCGATGAAGGGGTGGTTTCAACTTGATAAACATTTCTACCTTTTGGGTTTTGTTCATGTTGGCTTGGTAAGGTTCCTTTGGGTCTGTCTGCTAGGCTAGCTAGTATCTGATTGAATTGTTGGCTCATCTGTTGAGTTACCTGAGAAATTTGTTGTGTTACTTGTTGAGCCATAATATCGAATTTTTGGTCAATTCTTTTGAATTCATTCTCGGTTTTGGTGGCTAAATCTTTCATGGTTTCATCTATGGTGTTGGGTTGGGTTTGGTAATTAGCCATAGGATTAATAACTAATTCTCTGTTCACGTTTGGTTGTTGTTGTTGTTGTTGTTGTTGTTGTTGTGGGTAATACTATGGAGAAGGTACTACTGCGCCTCTATTATTCATGTATTATTGCATATTGTTCCCTTGACTACCTTGAAAACCATATTGGTTTTGCTGTGGAGACATGTTTTGTCTCCATGAATTGTTTGAGTTATCTCTAAGATCTGGGTTATTGTTGTTGTTGTTACTAAAATTACTTTGATAACCCTGTCTTCTGAATGTATTAAAAGCACAAACATCATCAGTACCTTGAGCAACAAACATAGACCAAACTGAGATGTCGTGATCTATAGTAAGACAATTTTCACAAAATTGGTTGACATTCATTGCTTGTTGAGGTTGATTATTCATTGGAGAGTTTAAAGTAAATGAATCAAACTTCTTGTTTAAAGTTTCAATTCCTATGGATAAACTAGCAATGGCACCTTCAAGTTTCTCATTGAGTTCGTTTTTAACCTCATACATACCTGGTTTACTAAAACTTATCCCCCATCTACCCGTGCCATGTCCTCATGGTCACTACCATTGGCCCAATCCTTAAAACTCTCAAAAAACTTTTGCAAAAAAGTATAGGCTTTATCAGGAGTAAGACTAGTAAATCTTCCTCCATTCATTGATTCAATTAACTGACAGTTCATAGGTGAAAGACCTTTTATAAAGTAATGTACTATATTAAGTATGTCAAAACCATGATGTGGACAACGGACAAGTAAATCATTAAATCTATGCCATGCTATATGAAACTCTGCATTAGGTTTTCCTTTGAAGGTTGAAATAGCCAATTGCATGGCTTCAATTTTACATAAAGGGTAATATTATTTCATAAAATTTTGTGATAGTTGCTCCCAAGTAGTTATAGAATTAGACAAGTAGGGATCTATACCAACGTAGTCGCGACATCCTCAAAAGTCAAGGGGAACAACCTTAATCTAGTCTCTTCAGGGGTAAGATGAGGTGCTTTAAAAGTACTTAATATGCTCAAGAACTTACTCAGATGATTATACGGTTCTTCATTTGTTTTTCCATAATATCTTGGCGACATATTAAGAATGGTGGGCTTAATCTCATAGTTATTGTTATTGTCGGGCATCATTAAGCAGTTCGTTGGTTGAACCGCGATAGGTTAAAACAAGGTGCTAAGAGTTCTTTGATCAGCCATGGCGGCTAATGGCACTCTCTCTGGTGTATCTTCTAAGTCTACTAGTGGTGTGTGTGTTTCATATTCAGAATCAGATCCTAAGTTGGATGGTGTGGTCTCCAAAACCAGAATTAGAAGATTGTTACAAGAATTAGCTCTTCTAATTAAACGTTTACGAGGTGAATCATGAAACCAAGTTTTCATGCACTAGACAATGAAGCTATATAAAATAATCTAATATGCACTTAATTAACTAAATTATATTATTAAACTATATGAGACTAACTATTAATGCTAATTATGAAACCACTAACAGGGGATTCACGATGGAAGAGAAGTACATACTGTTACAGCAACCAAAACAAGTCCAAAAATCTTGAAATTTTTACAGAAGCTCCCTGATACGTCCAGGATGTAGTCTACAAAATTTTCGAGCAATCAGAGCTTGCTAAGTTCCTCTTCTGTACTGTTTAATCCTGCATAGTCCAGTGAAGAAGTTTTCTGCACACACTATAAACAATCGATTGAATAAATAAGTAAAAGAGCACTAAAAATCACGAAAATTTTACTGAAGTCCCCCGACGTGTCATGGATGATCCTGTAAAATTTTTGGATTATTTGGAGTTTTACAGATCCTTCTTCTTGACTATTCTTCCAGAGACCTTGGTCCTGAAAAACTGCAGCAACACACTAAAAACAAGCAACTAGTTAAGTGGTCAATACAGGTCAAACAATACCCAAATTTTTACTGGAAGCTCCTGACGAATCACGATTCCTCCCGTAAAAAATTTTGAATTTTTGATAATGTGCAAATAACTCTGCTCGACTGTTTTTACAGATGCTTGCGTCCTAAAAACTGAAAACAGGGTACTGCAAAGACAATGTTAGTTACCCAAGTAAGACAAGTACTAAAAATCATTTTTTTTTTTTTTTTTTTAATAAATTACCAATACTGTATAGATCAACTCTGTAAAATTTCAGAATTTGTTGAAATTTATAAATACATTTTCTGTAATGTTCTTTTCTGTTAAACAAATACTAAACTTTATGAAAATACTTTCTACTATGCAAATCTAATTGAATTATGCTAAATTAATCTAATTATGCTAAATATGTAATTTAAACTATATGAATTACTAAATTAAAGTAATCTAAATTAAATATTCTATCACCTAATCAATTTAGAGCGGGCAACGGCGCCATTGAAAAAGCACGTAACACATAATTATTTGTATGTCGTTGTTTGTGTTACGTATATTTTGCAAATCTCACTTAGCCTATTAAATATTGATTAGTATAGTGGCTAGCAAGGTATCAATCCTACTCTAAATAACTAAGTGTTGATAATAGAAATTCCTAATCTAAGTTACTCTAATAGATGCAAGTAAAAGATGTGGCTAAGTAATGATAAATATATAGTTGATTTGATTTGAGATGTAAACTACACATAAACTAAACTAAATTAAATATATGAATATGAATAAAGATAGAGAATATCTTGCGAGAGATGAATCCACCAAAATCATAGAATTAATCTAATAGATCTACCTATCATGCTTAATATAAATCACCAATAGAAACTCACCATACCTATAAACCTTATGCTCATAACCATGATGATAATATGTGGCTTTCAACTTGCTTTCTATCTTTCCATCAAATACTTCTTCAATCTCCAATGATATCTTCAATCTAACCAAATTGTGTTTTAAGTGGCATTCAATATACAACTCTAGGTGCCATGAAAAATCCACATGTAGCATTAACCATACAACTAATTGAGGTGCCATAAAGAATCAAATAATCACACTATAACACTAAAAACTAGAAGAAAAGAATCTAGGGTTTGTGGTATTTGGCTCTACACAATCATGAATTACCTTAAGACCTCCTAACGTCCACAGGAGCATTAGATCAATGGATGAATAAGAAGAAACTCAATGAGAGATTTAAACTAAAACATGATAGAAGAAGAACTAAACTAAAACATACAATAAAGGATTCATCTCCCCTCCCAAGAGAAGGGAGATTAGCTCCTCATACTATGTTATGAACACAATATGAAAATGAATAATCTTTATAGATATTAATGGTGAAAAGGTCTAAACTTTTTTCTCTCTTAATTCTAGATGTAAGATGCAAACACTAAATTTCCTAGATGATGTAAACTTAGGTTTTTGTGCTTTATATATTGGCTTACATGTTCGTTTGGATAGAGATTCGAATCATATATTTATTTGGTGTCAAACTCCATAGAATATTTTTAGAAGAAATCCTAACAAAGTTGAATTTTGTTGGACCAAAATTGGACGTGGCCCACTTTGTGCAACAGGCTATTTCCCAAGCTGCAGCTTCTGACAGCTTTCAGTTTCCTGATTCTTCTGAAACTTTGAATTCTTTTCCATGTTGATCTCCTATTTCTATGCATTCGAAATTAAGGCTTTGAGATCAGATTTAAGTCTTTTCTAGCTCAATTATTATCCTCTTTTAGAGTCTCATTAGGCTTGGCACTTATGGAGACAAATATGACATTTTTGCCCTAAGCCTTTAGCTGTAATTCCCAGTGACTCCTTTTTTACTTGTTTGACTTCTTTTCCCTCCATATTTCACATTTAGGTTCTTTGACCTGCAAAAACTCAAATTGCATTATATTAGAATATTTAAATATAAAATAGAGGCTAACATACACACATAATGGGGTTATAAATCATTACTTTTGAGCACTTATCAACTGACCCTAGGCCAAAGAGACAAATTAAAGAAGTGCACAAGTATGGGCACGATAAGCCGGTGAAACACTATGGTCAAGTGGATTTAGTGGCATATGCTCTAAATATCGAAGATGATGAGCCAGATAACTTCAATGAAGCTGTTAGAGATGCTCATTATAGAGATTGGTTGGTTACTATGCAAGAAGAGATGGAATCTCTTGATAAAAATCACACATGAGACCTAGTTATATTGCCAAAAGGTAAAAGGACTATCTGCAGTAAATGGGTGTTCAAAAGAAAAAGGTCTTTCCCCGAGTCCAACAAATACCGGGTACAAGGCAAGAGTGGTAGCAAAGGGTTGTCACAAAAAGAAGGATTCGACTACAATGAGGTATTTTCCCGGTGGTCAAACATACTTTCATTCGTGTGTTATTGAGTTTAGTTGCTCACTTCGACTTGGAGTTAGAGCAACTTGATGTTAAAACTGCTTTCTTGCATGGGGACTTGGAGGAAGAGATCTATATGAGACAACTTGATGGTTTTGTTATTGCTGAGAAAGAAAATCATGTGTGCAAATTAAATCGGTCACTGTATGGGTTAAAGCAATCACCTAGGCAATAGTCCAAACACTTTGACATGTTCATGATGTAACATGATTACACCCGAAGTAAGTATGACTGCTATGTTTACTTTCGTAGGCTTCGAGGTAATAACTTCATCTATCTCTTGCTTTATGTGGATGACATGCTTATTGTTTCCAAAAGCATGGTGGAGATAGACAAGTTGAAATCTTAACTTAGTTCTGAGTTTGAGATGAAAGACTTAGGTGGAGCCAAGAAAATACTGGGCATGGAGATTGACAAAGATAGGAAGAAACGATGGATAGTTGTATCTAAGAAAAAATACCTTCAGAAAGTAATTTCTCGTTTTGCTATGGAGAATGCAAAGTCGGTTTCTACTCCTTTGGCTGGGCATTTTAAGCTTTCAGCTAAGTTCTCTCCTAGTTCGGTGGAGGAACAAAAGTATATGGCTAATGTTCCTTATACAAGTGCCGTGGGCAGTTTGATGTATGCTATGATGTGCACACGCCCAGACATTTCACAGGCAGTTAGTGTTGTAAGCAGGTATATGGCAAATCCTGGGAAGCAACATTGAGAAGCAGTGAAATGGGTATTAAGGTACTTTAAGGGTACCTTGGATGTGGGATTAACTTATGGTGGAGGCACTTGTTATGTCAGTGGGTTTGTGGATTCTTATTATGCAGGTGATCTAGATAGACGACGATCGACTACTGGTTATGTGTTTATGATGCATGGTGCACCGGTTAGTTGGAGGTCTATGCTACAGGCTACAGTTGCTCTATCTACTACTGAGGCAGAGTATATGGCAGTGGCAGAGGCAGTGAAAGAGGCACTATGAATTTGAGGTCTTCTGGATGATATAGGTATTGAGCAAAACAGTGTTGCTTTGTATTGTGATAGTCAGAGTGTTATTCATTTGGCAAAGAACCAGGTTCATCATGCTCGGACCAAGCATATTGATGTCCGTTATCACTTTATACTGGATGTCATTGAGGATGGTGATGTAGCACTTGAGAAAGTGGACACCCATGACAATCCTGCTGATATGCTTGTTGTCACCGGAGTTAAGTTCCTACACTGTTTGGACTTGCTCTAAATCCTACATGTTTGAAAGAGCCCTTTGTGGGCATGGCCCTTCGGGGCAGTTGACTGCGAGTCTTCCTTGCTAGATGTGTTCCTACTATATGTGTTCTTGCTGGATGTGTTCGGCTCGGTTTTATGTATTAAAACCTCATTGAGGTGGAGAATGAAGAGAAAAAGGGTGTTTTTTCTCTTTCTCATGTAAGGCGCACCCTGCGCTTGGATTTGCTTGGCAAAGGGCGCAGTGCGCACTCATGTCTTGGTCGGCCTATAGGCTCTTTAGTGCACCCTGCGCTCCTTCTTGCCTGGACAAGGGCGCGGGTCGCGCTCCACCGTATTTCAGCATGAAAATACTGTTTTGGAAGTTTTTTCTGAAATAATATAAATATAGGTTTTTTCTGTAGAAACCTAACTTAACCAAAACCAAGAAAGAGAGAGATTATAAGAGAGAAATTCTTAGTGAGTTGAGTGTTCATTCTTTGTGAGTGAATTGAGAGACTTGTAATATGTTACTCCGGGTATCTAGTAAAGCTTGGAACTCGCAGTGTGGACGTAGGCAAATTGCCGAACCACGATATATCTCGTCTTATGGTTTGTTCTTCTTTTACATTAATTGTTTTACTTTAGATACTTGTTTATTTGATATTGAGAAGTGTTAGGATTACTTTGGAGGGTGTTGAAGTCTTGTCTAGTGTGAAAGATCAATCCTTGTGTAGGGTTGGGTCTGATTGTTGTGGATAATGTTATTTCCGTATTGTCCTATTCACAACAAATGACATTTTTCTTCCCCATTTAATTGGTGATCTCTGTAGCACCATATTCACACTTTTCTATTGTTCTTTAGCCTATTGTGTAAAACAATATCAACATGGACTTTGATAAAAATTTAAGTAAAAGTTAAATTTTATATGTAATGCTGAGAATTTGTTACCAACCTAGGAAGTGCGCAACCATTAGGCTCCCATCCCCAATTCTGATAGAGGAAGAGTACTAAACAAGTAGGTGTAGTAAAAATTATTTAAATTGCTTTCAAATAGGAGATCCTATATCATGCATGTCTATTTGCCCATGGCGTTTAAGTAGTAGATTTATAGGTGATTATATTTATTGTTAGTGTAGTGAATCAAGTGAGGGTCACCTACTATCTAACTTTGATATCATATGGTCTCTGCTAGGGATTTACTTCAGAAAAAATAAAAGAACCATTGCTACAATATGAAAAGACAATGGTAGATGCAGCAACAAATGCTAATTATACTTTGGTTCAACGGGGAAGATGGAAGAGACATGAGAAAGAAGTATTATACTTTTTACTTACATTATTTTACGTATCTTAGCCCATACGGCCATAACTGCTTTGGTTCCACATGGAAGATGCAAGTAGTAGCACGTTTTGTTGGCTATATTTGCTATATTGCATTTACTAGCACACTTTACAGGTACATGCTTCTGCAGTTATCTTTTCTTCTAGGAATGATGATGTACTTATAGACTTAATAGTATGCCCCTTTTAAGCTCTCTAAAGATGTCCACATCAAATTTTACTCAAGAAAATGTAGGAGGAAAATAAGAAATATTACGATAGATTAGGGGACGTCATCTTTAACTTTGGAAACCTAAACCCAAAAAAAACCCACGGCTAAAAACTAAAAAAGTCGCATTCTCCATTCCTAATTTCTCTTTAGCTTTGAATATATTTCTTTTGGTTTTCATTACATGCAACACTTACGTGGCTATATCACTATAACACTGTAATGGTTAGATCTTTCTCAATCTTCATATTTACTTAAAATCCTATTACTCCAGTTTATATTTGATAAGTTCAAGAATTGCTCTTACATAACCTATGTCCTCTATGTAATTTTCATAATTGGTTGAGATTGAAATTTTGAACACGTGAATTTTATTGCTGAGATAGACTGAATCTTGGGTACATCTCATTCAATAGGCTTGCTTAGCAAATGGCTGCATTTTCTTAGTTGTTTTAATTTACACGTGTGTTTGAATTCACTATATTTCTCCACATGCCACAACTGAAGCTAGCATCCATGTCCAAAAAATTAAGGTAAAAAAACAAGTAATGTTTTTCCTTTCTTTATTTCCTCTTAAAACAAAGTAAATAAGTGTAATATTGTGTTTATATAGTTTTGGTTTGTTGAGGTTCTTAGTCTATATATTGTTGTCATGAATTAGCCAAGTAATACTTTTCTTAACTTTGTTATCTTAAAGTGGAACTTTAGCTCAATGGAAGAGCACTTGAGTATGGAAATACATTATCTCAAAGGATGGTGGTTCGAACCCACCAAGGTCTTGTCCATGGTAGTCATTTTGTTTTTGGGTTGAAGGCTATGTAAGTATAATCCAACTCACATTTTGAGGTAATAAGATAGTCAGACCTTGGAAAACAAGATCAAATTGGCACAACTTGAAACCATTTGTGATTACATGTTCTTCTCCTTTCTCATGATGAGTCGTTACAAAGATCTTCAAAGATTTGTTTGATTTTAGTTTTGAGCTCATTGTATTTCCTGTCTCTTAAGAACATTACAGAAGGATCAATAGAAGTTTGTATTACACACCACGTTAGATAATTAACGGGAAATTATAAACTGGATACAAATACATTGAACTGACCTCAAAGAACAATTAACAGAAAATCGGAAACTGGATGTAACTGTTTTGAATTAACCTCAAAGAGTAATTAATGGAAAATTGGAAACTGAATGTAAATGCATTGAACTGACCTCAAAGAACAATTAATGGGAAAATTGGAAATTTGATGCAACTGTATTGAACTAATATAAAAAATTAATTAACGAGAAATTGAAAACTGAATGCAAAATGCATCAAACTAACCTCAAAGAACAATTAACAGGAAATAAAAAAAAAAAAGTTACAAAAATGGGGACGATTTTAAAAGAGACTGGGAGTGACATAACTTAAACAACTTTCTGATCCTGTGTCCTATTTATTACTGAAAATAGGAAAAAATCCCTTCGTTCTAGCTTTCTTATCCTAACCCTTCAGGGTTTTCTTTCCACTTAAGGTAAAATCCTCCCTTTGCTTACAATGTGAGTTCTCAGTAGTGGAGGCAACACCTCTCTTTCTCTCATTCATGTTTTAACATCTTTTCTTAACCATGGCCCCCATTCCTCTTGGGTTTGCTATGAATCGACATCATGTTAGATGTTAAAATAGATATGGAGCGGAGACAACTAGACAAGGTTTTTTCACAAACAATACTATTGATCTGAGTGGGAGCATCGAGCATGTCAGAATCGCTCCATCTTCAAAGCCCACATTAACTGCTACTCCAAATATGGAAGTACTTGGAGTACAAACATAGAGTAGCATGTTCCTTCAGAACAGGGCGGCTGCGCATACAAGAAATCTCAAACATTTCACTCATCAAGAAGTGAATGGCGTAACCATAGTACCAATGGATCTAATCATGCAAGGATTCATTGAATGGAGTGAATATGTCATAGGGTTCTTCATTGAGCAGCGCCTTTCTTTTACTTATGTCAAAAATGTCCTCCAACAGAGATGGAAAGATAAAGGTCACTTTAAGATTATTGCGGACAAGGATTTATTCTATTCCAAATTCTGTAGTAGTGAAGCATGACAAGCAGTTCTAGAAGAAGGTCCAATTTTTATTGGTGGTCGTTGCTTGATAATAATTCCATGGACTCGAGGAGTGGAGAAACAACGAAATCTGTTAACAACAGTACCTCTGTGGGTTAAGATTCACAATGTCCCTAAGGAGCTATGCACTGATGATGGGTTGGGATTTCTAGCCAGCAAGGTTGGTGTGCCTCATAGTCAGGATGAAGCCACGAAACTAAAAAAGAGAATCGACTATGCTCGTGTATGTTGTAGGGGATTTTTTAGCTTTCCCTGATCTTCCTCTATGCCTTGTGATCTGTGAGCTGTTAAATGAATGGCTAAGGGATGAGATGATTGTGAGTTCAGGGTTGAACCGTCTGACGGCTGCCTACATATCTCCTTGTTTATTATGGAGAATCAAACCCTATTTTGCGTAGTTCCTAAGAGCGAAATCCCTATGACTTATATAGGAAGAGCTTCAAGAGAGTCCTAGGGTTAGGGCTGTCTCCACCGCTTGTGAGTTCCCTTCCATCTTTGGACTCTATCTTCCTATTAGGAATTCCCTCTTTATGGATATCTGAATCTAGACCATATCTTATGAGAGGTAAGTTTCCTTGCTGATCATAATGTCCCATTGTTTATGGCAAAGTTATATCTAAAAGGTAACTCTCCAAGATATGCCATCATGATTCCTTCCTCATCATCAAAGATCACCGTCATCAGTTTCCTTCGGTTTGAAACTGTCCATGTCAGTTCCTAACAACTTGGAGAACTGTTGTGCTTAAAGGTGGTCCGTCACGTGCCTGACACATATCCACTAAACACTCATGCGAAGCACGAGTTCACTTATTCACATAACTGATTTGATGGTCCTCGTCTCATTCTGGACATCTATAGTCGTAGGTTATTTCCCATACACGTGTCATCTATTTAGTGACGGGAAATCCCCCTTACAGATGCCCCCTCTCGTGCTATCTAGCACGTGGGCGCTTGAAGCGATACTGCTTTTGGCACGAGAATCTTTTTCCTAAACAGTTGCAGAAACTGCTTACGTAATCAACTAATTAAGCCTCTGAAAAACAATTTCGAACGGCATACCGCCGTTTCCCAAAAAAGGTGATGATGGTAGTTCCATCCTGAAAAGATGCACCACTTGGGCTCATCCTAACCGTCCATCTTATCTGTATATAAAGGATCTGGTGAGAGAATTTTCATTATCTCTTCTGCTACCTTTTTCTGCATACTAAACCTTTTGATCTCCCGCTAGGGTTTAACCAAAACTTGAAACTTTTCCTCTTTTCCGATCATGAATCCCAACTGGTCACTTGTAAACTTCGGAGATTTTTCCTTTCTAGAACAGATCTATGATAAGTTTCACATCCCTGAAAATATCAAACTGGAGTGGGGGAGGTTATCTGATGAGTTGGTCTACAAGGAGGTGTCGCTCATCACCATTGGTCAGCTTAGTGCCGGACTCACTTTTCCCCTCCACCCATTGCTGAGAGAGTGTTTGATCCACTTCAATCTTGGTTTTGGACAGGCAACACCTCTGTTCTACATAACTGTTATGTATTCTGCCTTTCTTGCCATGAGACATGGATTCGCTCTGAACTGTTGGGTGTTTGGCTATTTTTATGAGGTCCGGCATATTCGAGACCAATCATACTATTATCTCATTACTAGAGGCAATAACTCTCCAATTGTCTTTTTTTAGGGAAAGCAGAGTGACGAAGGCTGGTCTGATCACCACCTTCATGTGTTGGGTGATGCTTGGGACGTTCCCCCCTTTGATTCTGATGGTGAGCCTGTGGGGATTCCTGTTCCCAGAAAACACACTCATGCTCCAACTAGTAAGTCTCTTTCCTTATGAATTTTACAACCATTATAAAAGTCTTTCATATGAGTTTCTTTGTTGTTTTTCCTCAGATGACTCTTCCCCCTGGAATCAACTGACTGCAACTGATGCTGCTATAGTGGATATCATCAAGAAGATCCCAAAGGAATAAATAATGCCTTGGGTGATAGTTCCTGATCCCACCCGTCTTTTCAAATATCTCAACATATCTGCTGAAGAACTACTGCAACTTGCCCCCGACTTTTCCCCTTTTGGGGTAAATATTGTGAATTCTGGTGCACAACACTTCCTCCTCATGTGGATTAGGATACTGGACTTCTTCCTCATCCAGATCAGGATGAGTCCTCTTTAAGTACTAGAAGAGGAGGAAACCGCAAGGAGAAGAGTTCTATGGCCGCCTCTGGTGATACTTCAACATTGGGCCCAGTTCAGGAGCCTACTATCAGTGATGATTGTGTGATCACTAGCTGGCGGGAGAGGCCCTGAACTGCCTCATGAAATGCTGGCTACTAGTAATTTTCAAAGGGAAGTGAGTGCATCCAACCGTCATAAGATGAAGAGAGCTGCTCCTGCTTCTGATGTTGCCCTGCCTGGTAAGAAGATGAAATTTCATCCTCTCTCTATGAATGAAGAAACACTTTTTAAGGTTCCTGCTACTATCCCCCCACCTGTTAAGTCTTGTAAGAATATAGCTGTACCCCTTCCAGTTTCGGATCCTCCTACAGGTTTTGGTCAAATTGGTGATAATGTCCCTATAACTGTTGACCCTTCCCTCCCTGATAATCCCAAGGGGAATGGTATTGCTGAAACAACTGCTATGACTATCGCTTTCCCCCCTCCTCAATTTGGTGATAGGAGGAGGGAGAGTGATGACATCCCTTTCTCGCCTCGATCTCCAGATTCATCTGAAAGGGAGATGATAGTGGAGATGAGGCATTGGGGACAAACTGATGAACAACCTATTACCAACAAATACTCTGTTAAAGATGTTGATATCGTGCTTGGAGTTTTGGAAGCTGCGTGACTTCCTGTTGACAAGGCTGAGGCCAATATGAGCTGAGACCTTGGACATATCCTATTGCCGATCTGTTGTTCACCTTGCCAAGGTAAGACTTTCTTCTCTGTTCAATGTTCAGTTTCTCTCATTGTGTTACTTACACATCTTATATTCTTTTCTAGTTAATGAATAACCTTTTGACCATGAAAGAACCCATCTTTGTGGCCACCGCCGATACATCCACTGATGCCATGGCTACCGGTGAGTTGATCTGGGTGAAAGAAGCTGCTGAGAAAAGAGCTGAGGAGCTGCAGATCCAGGTTTACCAGCTCTTGGCGAAAGAGAAGAAATCGGATACTGGCTTCAAGAATATAATAGACACTATCTCCAACATTAGGAGCTCTCTAGAGAAAGCCCAAAAAGGAGTTGTTAATGCTGCTGCTTGGAAGGTGAAGTTCTTGGAACTACGTGCGCACTCCACCACCCTACAAGCAAAACATGATCAGGTCCAAGGGGAATTTCATCGTAGGAACACCGAGATGAGGGCCTTTGGTTAAGCCATTTCCCATACAAAGTATGTCATGTCAGCCTATGAGAAAGCTCTGTAGGAGAAACGTCTTCGTTCTGATAAGAAGGTTGATGACCTCCTGGCTGAGACCTCCTAGTTCTATTATGAGGTGGTGTAGGAAGTGAAGAAAAGATCAGCCAAAAATGCCATTCGCTTTGCTTTGAAGGTACTGGATGCTTCTCAGGAGTCCTTCAATGGGGCCAAACAAGTTAAGTTCGAGGAGGCTATTAAGGCTACTAGGTACGTTTCTCAGCTGGATGATCAAGGGCGGGTAACCAACCCTTTTGTCTTGTTCCCTGATCTGGACACCAGCATCTCCGCTATTCAAGATGAACTTATGCCTGATGCCTCCTCATCTTCTGAAGAAGACACCGATGATGACCTGCCTCCAGTTCAACTTCCTTTTCTGCTAGTTCCAGCTTCAGGTGAATGTTCTATTCATCCAACCGTTCTAGCTAATCCAACCATACACTCTATTCTTGAGAGTGAAACAATAGTTATTGATGATGCAGCAACAAGCACTGATGGTGAACCAAAGTTTGATTCTACCCCTGCTTCATAAGATTTTCAGTTGATGATTCACATAAACAATTATTTTTAAACAATTATTCTATGGGTCTGTAATATTGAGCTATGTAGCTCACATACAATTTACTTTACTAAGCTCTGTAGCTCTTCTATTTTATGCATGCTATTTACTTACTGAGCTCTGCAGCTCTTCTATTTTATGTATGCCTTCGAAGTATTTTATGTTATGTTACATATATTACTGTGCATACTCTACCCCTGTTGCCCCCAAAGTTCATTTGGAACAACAATAGGTGACCCTAGTAGGCTAAACAGATTAAGATGAGGAATAACCAGAATCTGATCAGTATATCATGGGAGCCATTTCAACTTAACTGTAACTGAAAGTTTGATCGCATAGAGGCATATGCCTTTGCGAAAGCAACTTGGTGCCATGAGCACAACACTGTGTTTAATAATGATAGGTCTAAGTTATTAAGAAAAATAAAAATGGTATCGCCAGAACAACAGTGGAGGAGTCTCCCTTAGCACCATCATGTCGATATAGTTCCAGGCCAATGATGGTGCGCTAGGATATGGATCCCACCCAGATCTCCACAGTAACCCCTGCGTTTAATGTTTTGAGAGTGCCCAGAACTAGCATACAGTTTAGGCTCGCAAGAACACTATCTCTTGTTCCAAGTCAAACTGGCATACATCTTTTTGAACAGTTAGTGTGGTCATATTCCCTAAAGGCTTAACCCATCGAGGATATTTGCAGTTTGAAAGAACTGGCATACAGCTCCAGCTGCATGGGGCTGAGAAAGGAACTGACAGTTCGACTTCCCCATTCTCAGTATCACTGGTTCCAAAGCAAATTGGCATACAATATTCTTGAACAGATAGTAAGCAAATAATTCCCTAAAGGCTTAGTCTATTGAGGATAATAAAGAACGTGCAAGGAATATATTCGATTGCAAGCTAAAGAACTTTATTGATGAAAAAATATGCATAACAAAGTATGAAATAACAATTTACTGATAGTACTTGCCAAGGTTTGTCCGTTCCATGGTTTGACAAGAACATCACCTTCAACAGTGCGTAGGTAGTAAAAACCAGTTCAACCAACCTTGTCGATGATGTATGGTCCTTCCCAGTTAGGTCCAAGTTTGCCGTTGGGATCTTAGATCTCACGCAGAACTAGATCACCAGATTTGAAAGATCGAATCCGAACTCTCTTGTCGTATGATCTCTTCAAAGTCTATTGGTTAGCACCTAAACGAAGTGCAGCACCTTCTCGCTTTTCATCTAGGAGATCCATTTCTCTACATAACAGCTCCTCATTGTCTAGAGTGTGCACAACATCTGACTTATAAATGGGAGCTACAAGTTCTGGAGGTATGACAGCTTCAATTCCGTAGGTTAGTGAAAATAGAGACTCACCAGTTGACCATCTGGGTGTAGTTCGGTAGGCCCATAGGACCTTAGGCAGTTCTTCAACCCATAAATCTTTCGTGTCATCTAATTTACGATTCATGCTATCCAAGATGACCCTGTTAGAGGCTTCAACTTGTACATTGCCTTGTGGGCACCTTAGAGTTGAGAACAGATGGGTAATGTGAAACTCTTCACACAGTTCAACAACCAGTCCTCCAACAAATTGTTGCCCATTATCTGAAATGATAACTTTGGGTATGCCAAACCTGCAGACAATGTTGTTCCAAATGAACTTCCTAACATCCTGTTCTCGAATGAAGACAAAGGGAACTGCTTCTATCCACTTGGTGAAGTAATCCGTTGTAATGAGCAAGAATTTAACATTTCCAGGAGCAGGTGGTAGAGGTCCTACAATGTCAGTTCCCCACTGTGCAAATGGCCATGGGCTGGGCAATAGGTGCAGTTCTGTTGCTGGGGCATGGATAAGCGGAGCAAATCGTTGACACTTTTTGCACTTGCGGGCAAAAACTTGTGCATCCTTTTGCATATAAGGCCAAAAGTATCCTTGCCTTAGGATCTTGAAAGCTAGAGTTCTGCCCCCAGCATGGTTGCCACAAATTCCTTCATGAACTTCTCGCATAACCTGTTCAGTGAGATCTGGGGAGAGACATCTGAGATGAGGTCCCATAAAGGACTTCTCGTACAGATCGTCTCCAACAAGGGTGTATCTTTATATCTTTGCAAGCAGACGCGTTGATATTCTTATCCTCATGGAGTGTCCCATATTTGAGGTAGGACTTATATGAATCCATCCAAGTTGGAGTAATGACTGGAATAACACAAACTGTTGCAACTGGGACCTGAATGCTAGATTTCTCCTGGAACTCGATAGGGATGGAACGAGACTCACTGTTGCCCAACAATGAGGCAACATATGCCAAAGCATCTGCGTGTCTATTGGCTAACCGAGGTAGCTCATAGAACTAAATGTTCTCAAACTTGCTCTGAAGGCCCCTTACCAGCTCCAGGTATTTTTCCATTCATTCATCCCTAGCCTCGTATCCACCACCAACTTGAAACACAACCAACTATGAGTCACTAAAAATTGTATGGTGTGTCAGGCCCAGGTCGAGAGCCATTGTGAGGCCAGCAAGAGTGGCCTCATTTTCTGCCTCATTGTTGGAAGCATTGCAACCTAATCGGATGGATTTCTCCAATCGCATATTGTCAGGTGTGACTAACACAACTCCAATTCCTGTGCCTTTGTCATTCGAAGATCCATCCACAAACAACCGCCACTCGGAGCTTGGCTCCCAAGGATCTAGATGGCTTTCTGGCGATTCATGCTGGATGTGATCATCTGAATTGGGGGTGGTTGAGTCGTATCCTGTGTAGGTCATTGGGAAATCTCCCAAGAATTCTGCTAGTGCCTGACCCTTCTCTGAGATTATGGGGACATAGATAATATCATACTTTGATAGTTGAACATACCATTTAGCTAGCCTCCTTAACCTGTTCGGTCTTTCTAGAACTGACTGCAAATGGTACTCTGTGATTACTCTAATAGTGTGGGACTAGAAGTATGGTCGCAATTTCTCTGCTGCAAATACAAGTGCTAGAGCGACTCTTTCAAGTTTAGGGTACCTTGTTTCTGCTGGAAGAAGCGTTCGGCTCAAGAAATACACTGGCTTTTCAACCTTCTTTTCATCCACGCGTATTGTACAAAACTAATATTGTAGTCAGACGAACAGAGATAAAGACCCAAGACTTGTCCCTCAACTGGCTTGGAAAAGATTGGTGATGCCCCCAAGTATGTTTTGAGTTGATCAAATGCTTTATGGCATTTTTCCATCCATGCAAATGAGGTATTCTTTCACAGTAAGTGAAAGAGACGTTTGCACTTATTTGAACTCTTGGAGATGAACCTATTCGGAGCTGCTAATCTTCCTGTAACTTTTTGAACCTCTTTCATATTTTTAGGTGAGGGCATATCTAGGAGCGCCCAAATTTGATCTGGGTTTGCCTCGATTCCTCTTTTAGTAACTAGATACCCCAAAAACTTCCCTGATGAGACAGCGAAATCACACTTTGCAGGGTTGAGCTTCATGCGATATTCCCTGAGAATGTAGAATGCACGCTTCAAGTGGGAGAGATGATCTCTTTGCCTTAGGCTTTTGATAAAAAGATCCTCTACATACACCTCCACAATGTCACCTATCAACCCTTTAAACATCTTGTTTACCAATCGCTGGTATGTAGCCCCTGCATTTTTTAGTCCGAACTGCATGACTTGATAGCAGTACAGGCCATCCTCGGTTGTGAAACTGGCATGCTTGTGGTCCTCTTCATGCAAGGGGATCTGGTTGTAACTAGACGACCCATCTGTGAAAGACAATAGTTCATGTCCAGCCGTTGCATCCACCAACTTATCAATTTGTGGCGGAGGGTAGCTGTCCTTTGGACATGCACGGTTCAGATCCGTGAAGTCGAGACAGATTCTCCATGACCCATTCTTCTTTCTTACTAGGACAATATTAGAAATCCAAGTGGGAAAATTGATTTCTTTAACAAATTTAGTTGCCTTCAGCTTTTAAATTTTGGCTTTTACAGCTTTGGATCTGTCAGCACCTATTTTCCTTGGTTTCTGCTTGACTACCACTGCATCACTATGGATATGCCACATGGGGATCAATTCCTGACATTTTTGAATGACCAAGCAAACACGTCCTTGTGCTCTCGAAGGAACTGTATCAGAGCTACGCGCTCTTCTGAACTCAACATGGTGCCGATGAAAATGGTTTTTGGCGAGCTACCTCCCCCAATATATACTTCCTCCAATGGCTCCAGTGAAGGGGGATGCTCCTTCTCTCTTGGGACCAGGTCCAGGAGAGGGGGATCTAATTATAATTGCTATTTGGTGGGTTGCCCCACCTCCATAAGTTTAAAGGGGAGTGGGGACTGCTTTGTTACCAAAGCATAGCACGTCTTGGCAGCCACCTGATCTCCTCTGATTGTCTCAATTTTCCCATGATGTGGGAATTTTAGACATTGGTGATAGGTGCTAGGAACGACTCGGAGTTTGTGCAGCCAGGTCCTGCCTAAAATCATGTGATATGGTGTGTTAGCTTTTACCATAACAAAATTTATGATAAGAGTTACTGGACCAGTAGCTACAGGCAGTTGGATCTCCCCAACTGTTAGAGCTTTGTCCCCACTGAATCCATACAGGTTGGAGCTGGTGGCAACCATCTCTGTATCTGGGATCTGCAACTTTTTGAATGCATCATAGTAGAGTACATCTGCTGAACTGCCTGGGTCTACCAATATGCGATGCAAATTATAATCTCCAAAAGGGAGTGTGAAAACTAGTGCGTCCTCATGTGGACTCTGGATGTTAAGGCATTCAGCTTCGGTGGAAATAATGAGTGGATCTTTCTGGGGTACCGCGTTGACCTGAGCTACTGTGGTCAGCTCGCTGTTCATGGTCCTCATCTGCTTGGCAATGCACATTTGATATCGCGCACCCTTTTCAGTAACCTGTCCACTTTGTTTACTTGCTTTACCATAAATCATATTTATCTAGAGTCGGTCATTGAGCGGTCCAGTACCTGGGGGGTCTTGAGCTGATGTATTGATCTCCTCAGGCTGTATTGCAGTTGCCTGTTCATGTGCCACAAATTGCTTCAATCAGATCCTGTAGTTTATTTTTTAGGGTCTTGCAGGCTCTAGTGATGTGACCCTTACTCTTATGGAACTTGCAGTAGGTTATTTGGTCTCTGGTACCCAGGGAACCTAGCTTAAGCGGAGCTGGCCATTTGAGGTAACTCTAATTTTTTATCGAGTCCAGAACCTCATTTGGCATTTTGTTCAGAGGGGCAAAGTTTCTGTCCATTGAGGGAGGATCTTCTTCAGCTTCTTCCACACGTGGCTTCTTCTGTGGCTTTCCATCTATACTACTAGATGCATTTTGGTATTGCCCTCTAGGCATTCGACCCTTTGGCGACCACGATTACGGTCTCTCTTTGATTTTTGAGGGGAAGAATTTTCATTCCCTTCTCAAGGAACTCTAGGAAATGTCAGACTAGTCTTCTTCACTTCTTAACGTCTGTTCAGGACATCTTCTTCCCACCCCGTATGAGTTTCAACCCTGTCAAGGAGTTTCTCTAAATCATGGGGTGGTTTCCTGGAAAGAGATCCGAATAAGGTGTTGTTTTCAGCCAACCCTTGTTTGGAAGCTATTATAGCAGTCTGTTCATCACAAGACTCTATTTGGATTGAAATTTCCATGAACCGTTGCATGTATGATCTCAATGCCTCTCCATCCTTTTTCTTGATGTTGAACAGTGCATCAATCCATTTAGGTTGATGGTTGTTGCATGAGTACCTGTCTATGAAGGTCTTAAATAGTTCTTCTGAGGACCTGATCTAATGCTCAGGTAATCTGTGGTACCACTAGAGCTTAGATCCGGACAAGGAGGCTTTGAACTCCTGACACATGACATGGTCGTATCTCTCATATTGTCCCATAGTGGCACGATACTTGAATATGTGATCCACCAGATCTGACTTGTCACTAAAGAAACTGAACTTCGGTTGTCTGTAACCACAGGGATATGGTTTCCTCATCACCCGTGATGCGAAAGGAGATATGACTGCCCCCATTATGGTAGATTGAACAAAGGAGTCTTGCATTTTTTTCCCCTTGCCTATCATCCGATGCATCTGACGGATCAAGTCATTCTTTTCAATTTCCCATGCAGCTTTTTTGGTAGAATGCTTCTTGGTCTGAGCTCTTTTCCTATGTCGAGGGTCGACATCACGATCCTGGTCAGTTGACTCTGGTTCAGATGTTGTATCTGAGTTCTAATCTGAGTTGCAGTATTTCGACTCAGATGTCTCGCGTCAAGACGAACCCCCATGCCTTAGGTTCTTTGCGCGACCACCTTCTGGAAGGTCGTCATCACCGAGATTAATGAGTGGTTCCTTCCCTGTGTCAGATTGATACAAATGCTTCAGTAGCTGTACTTCTCTTTCAAGATTGCTCCTTTGCTATTCCAGAGCCTGTACTGCATGGCTTGCCTGAACAGACTCTGGGTTAGTGAGGACAGCATTCTCACCATCTTGACGCTCTTCTTGAGCGTTATTCCTGGGGCTTGCACCGGGCATTACTGGTCCGTCGATGCTGGTCATGGGTCTTTGGAGGGAGTTGTTCGCAGCATGGTGACCAGCGTTGTCCCCCCCTTCAGGTATCTCATGCTCTTCTTCTCTCACAACGACGTTGCGTATGGTAGCGCCACCCTTTGTTTTCTTTCCTCCTGCCATCACAACAATAAGAGTTTTTAGGCTAAATCAATCGTCTGAAATGAATATTTACCTATTTTCATCCCCACAGATGGCGCCACTAGAAGTAGGGGATTTTTCAAGCTTTCCCTGATCTTCCTTTATGCCTTGTGATCTATGAGCTATTAAATGAATGGAGAAGGGATGAGATGATTGTGAGTTCAAGGTTGAACCGTCTGATGGTTGCCTACATATCTCCTTGTTTATTATGGAGAATCAAACCCTATTTTGCATAGTTCCTAAGAGCAAAATCCCTATGACTTATATAGGAAGAGCTTCGAGAGTCCTAGGGTTAGGGCTGTCTCCACCGCTTGTGACCCTTCCATCTTTGGACTCTATCTTCCTATTAGTAATTCCCTCTTTATGGAAGTCCGAATCTAGACCATATCTTATGAGAGATAAGTTTCTTTGCTGATCATAATGTCCCATTGTTTATAGGAAAGTTATATCTAAAAGGTAACTCTCCAAGATATGCCATCATGATTCCTTCCTTATCATCAAAGATCGCCCTCATCAATTTCCCTCTGTTCAGGAACTGTCCATGTCAGTTCCTAATGACTTAGAGAATTGATGTGCTTAGAGGCGGTCCGTCACATGCCTTGCACATGTCCACTAAACCCTCGTGCGAAACACGAGTTCACTTATTCATAGAACTGATCTGATGGTCCTCGTCTCATTCTAGACATCTATAGTTTTAGGTTATTTCCCTTAGATGTGTCATATGTTTAGTGATGGAAATCTCCCTTACATATGTGTTAAGGTCGATGTTTCGGCTATACTTCCTAATTCGTTCCCTATTGAAGTAGCTCCAAGTGATGAACGCCTCATTTCATTTGAATACCCATGGATCCCAGCAAGATGCGAGAGCTATCAAAATTTTTGGCATGCAACTGAGAACTGCTCCAGAGATGCAAATTCAGTAAGGAGAACAAATATCAATGGAACTGGGAGAGTGAATATAAGAACTAATGTACAAACAGGTTTGGATTCAAATAGTGCAAATAGAGCACAGGAAGGAGGACAGAATGAACGTATCAGTACCAATACCAATGTGAGTCATGAGAATATAGGAAGAAATACTATAATCTACGTTGGTAATGGGACTGGAGAAAATGAAAGGAGGAGGATATGGAGGGTTCGAAGTCATCCTACGTCCCTATCTGAAGTAGCAGGTACAAGTTGTATATGGAATGACAGAGGAGAAGAGACTAGGGAGCAAAATTCTTATCCAGCAGCCCAAGATAAGCTAGTGGAAATTCCTATTGATGCAGGACAATCTGAATTAACTGAGGACCGTACACAAATGACAGAAGTGACTATTGAAATGCATGACTCAATGCAGATGGTAGTGAACGAGAGTCAAGTAGAAGAGCTTGTCCTGGTAGTACAGCCTAACCCTTTTTAGCTTTTAGCAGGGGAAGAATTGGAAGGTGAATCACCCCATGAAACTGAATACTTCGAAGACCACCTTTATGCATATGAAAAGGAGGTTGAGCAGTCTACTCCACTAGCAATTGTCATGCCAGAACCGAGAATGACTAGATCGCAAGGAAAGCGCAACAAGGATCAAAGTGTGGAGATTCATAGCCCACAATGGAACAATAGTAACTCCAAGAGTAGGAGAGGCAGACCAAAGGGGAGGAAAAATAAAAACAGTTATCGATGAGTAGCCCGATCATTATGTGGAACGTAAGGGGAGTTAATGATCATCATAAAGCTCGGGAAGTTAATAAAATGAGAATGGAAAAACATGTTTGTGTGATAGGTTTGCTTGAAACCAAAGTCCGGAAAGAACATTTTAATAAGGTTAGAGAATTGTGCTGCCCACAGTGGAGTTGTTTGAATAACTATGACTATGATCCGAGTGGTAGAGTCTGGCTTTGTTGGAATCCTAATGAAGTAGCCGCTTAAGCCATAAGTTCATGCGACCAATATATTCACTCCAAGATTACTATTTTGGCTACAAACATAAGCTACTTTTTAACCGTAGTGTATGCCAGGAATGGCAAGGCAGCAAGAACGAGATTGTGGCAGAGTTTGGTAACATTGAAGACTTTTGATCCTTGGTGTATGATGGGAGATTTCAATAATGTAACAAATGCTGGAGAGAGATGTGGTGGAGATCTTATACACTCGAGAGACACAAGAGAGTTTGTGGATTGTTTGCAAACTATAGATCTGACAGACTTGAAATACTCGGGGTTTTTTTACACTTGGTCAAACAACTCTGTAAGGAGAAGCAGGATCATGTCTAAGATTGACCGATGTGTAGTTAACTCAGCTTGGCTCACTAGATTCCTTGCTTCCGAAGCCGAATTACTTCCTTATGGTATTTCTAACCACTACCCAGTTCAGGTAATATGGTATGACAAAAGTAGGAAAGCGAGCCCTTTTTAGTTCTTCAATTCTTGAGTGAACCACCCATAGTACAATGCATTATTGCTTGATGTATGGAATTAGCCTATTAGATCTAATCCCATGTACATCCTACTTCAAAAGCTCAAGCTTCTCAAAATTCAGCTGAGACCTTAGGCTAAAAGAATTTTTTCTGATCTTCACTCCCGAGTAGAGAAAGCTAAAGAAGTTATTTTCAGTCTTCAAAAATAGATTCAAAACGATCCCTTCAACAGTTTTTTTAGTAACAAGGGAAAAAGCTACAATGGAAGAGTATGCACTATTGGCTAAATCATAATATGTTGAACTGGCTCAGAAAGCTTCTAGAGATTGGTTCACAAAGGGAGATAAAGTCACTGCTTACTTCTTTAATTGCCTAAAGGAACGGAAGAATAGAAATGCCATAAGATCCCTTACCACGCATGATGGGGTGCAGCTTAACACGCAAGACCAAGTAACTAATGAGGTGTTGAACTATTATCAAGAACTCTTGGGTACTAACTCTCCATTGCAGGTCAGTGAAGATTTCTTTCATGAACTGAATGTCAGAAATATTATTCCCCATTAAATAACAACTACCCTAGACGTTGATGTGAGTCCTGAAGAAATAAAGCAAGCTCTCTTTTCCATGGATGACTCCAAATCACTAGGGCCAGATGGATTTAATGCTTTCTTCTATAAGCATTGTTGGAATATAGTAGGCAATGATTTCACCAGTGCAGTGCTTAACTTCTTTACTTCCTTCCACATGCCAAGAGGAGTTAATGCTACACTACTCTGTCTTATTCCCAAAGTGAAAAACACTTCTAAGGTGGAAGAGTATCGACCCATTGCTTGTTGCAATATCATCTATAGGTGCATCACAAAGGTACTCACAAACAGAATCAAATGAGTGATTGAGGAATTGATTTCCCCTAATCAAATAGCTTTTATCCTGGGACAAGATCTAAGATAACATACTGTTGTCCCATGAAATGCTCAGAGGCTACACCAGAAATAGGCTCTGATAAACGATAAAATTGAATAGTTTCCCTATGCAATGATCGATGAACTCAAAACGTAAGAAAACTAAACTGTTTACGTGTCTATATTTATCAAAGTTTCTACTCTCAATTCTATCGAAATAGAGTGGAGTAACAAATTCGTTCCACTCCTAGTGCTCTAGCATGGAATTGTTTTCTAGTCTAATTAATCAGTCTTAAGTCAATGAGAGCTTTACGAAGGTGATATACTACGATACTTACTGAATTTGATTACTTGAATTTTAACTTAATGCTATGAAAATATGATTGTTTTGAATCTAGATAAAGGATTAGAGGGGAATTGAATCCACCTCGAATCCAACTTAATAACCTAGTATAGATTCTTGTATCTCGATTCTTACGTTCTTACGGAAAGAAATTCGAGTTCTAATCCCTAGCGTTCATGGCATTTCTACCGAGTACTAACTAGCATGTGAGGTCGTCCACCCATTCTCATGGCGAATCAAGACCTTCTAGATTGGAATAGATTCTACAATGCTTCTACACTATACCACCAAGTTTTCATCAAAGCTTCATCAACCCCTCTAATGGAGGTTTTAGCCTTGAATCATTCCGCAATCATTCTCATATGAATCTAAACTACACATATTATCAAGATTCGAAATTTACTAATCTAAACTAAACAATGATTAAATTCTAATTAACAACTAAGAGATGGTAACCAACAATAATTAAAACTAGATCTAATAGATTGAAATAACACAATTCGAAATTGCTAAAACAACTATTTTATTTATCTAATCAATCAAGAACAATGATTCAAAGACTTAATCTAAAACAAGAATTGAAAATGGAACTAAAGCTTAATTTAATTAATGAAAACAGATCTAGAATTATCTATATTATTTTAGGTCTAACTAGCTACCATTAACAAAGACCTAAGCTTTGGTTTTTATACTTTCAGATCCAAAAATCGTGCATGGGCTTGGAGCCATGTTTTGGGCCAGAGAATCAGGCCTAAAACCCAATTCTTTCAGTTCAAAAAGGCCTCTTCAGCTGCAGTTGGCTTTCACAGATTTTTCATCCACTTTGCTCATCTGATTGGGTCAAGGCTTAGACCATTGGAAATCTCTTTCCAAGCCGGTCATTTTGACATAAGGTAGGCCCCATTCCGAGGTGTGAGTCCAAAGATACGGCCTTTGGAAGTTCTGCTGACTTGTGTGCTGTTTCAGCCCGTGTCGACTTTTCAGCTTTTGACCGGGCTTTAGGAAGGCTTTGTCTTCTTGAATCTTGGCCTTTAATCACGGAACTACTTAGTAACCGACCTTTTCTCCTTTATCTCACTAAAGTGGCATATTTCTGCACATAATGGACTTTGAAACCTGAAATGCATAAAAACACGTAATCAGTGTTAACTCTTAATTATTACTCACATAATTGGTCTAAAAGTATGACTGTTACAGGGGTTAAAACTACAGTTTTGGCTCTTATCAAACCACCCCCAAACAGCATTTTGCTTGTCCTCAAGCAAAGATGAGAAATTAGAATAAGTGACCAAAAATGGAGTTTTATCTACTCGTTTAAGCTAAAGTGCGATTGCATTGACCATATATGCAACAAGGCCTTTAAACCACTAGGAATTCCCTAGTGGATGAGTTATAGCCTCGTGAGAGTTTTTCCGGTGAAGGTACTCACAAACTTCAACTATACTACAACGACTAAGAAATAAAACTATTGTTTCCTCATTCATGTCCCAACTATCTATACATCTCACTAGCAATTGAATAAGAATAACCAAGTCACAAACCTAAACTAATATATGCATAATAATCAATCATCTATGATACAAATATATATACTATGAGTAATACTATGAAATGCCTAGCAGGTTCGTTTCTGAAAACTCGGAATAGCGTCCTTAAGTAGGTCTTCACATAAATGTGAAGACAAAAACCACTCTGATTTTTCCACTCAAGTTTCGCTACTCCAGTGTGCAGTGGGCACACTTTACCTTACAATCTCAATGACAACAAGGAAGCCGGAGTCGATCAAACACATCTGCCACTTACTATCACACTAACCTATTCCTAATTGAGTTAGAGGTCTTTATTAGGTGTTCTTGGGGATTAGGAGATGGTTTAAGAAGGAAGGAAGTGGATATTCAAAAGGACAAGTCCGAGATAATAGAGTCTTCATATTATGTAACTAGAGAAAACCTTGTTATTTTCTTTTTGCTTCTATACTTTGTTTCCATCCTTAGCCATATTTTTTTTTTTTTTCTTTTCTTTGGCTTTTGACTCCCTTTTATTCTATTTTTGGAGTTTTTATTTATTTCTATTTTTTTTTTTTTTTTCGTTGGATGGAAACTTCTTTTCTTTTTAAAGCAACTAACTAATTTTTGTTTACACAGGTTTTCTCTTCTTCTTTCTTCACTCATTATATTCTCGGACTTATTCTAAATTGGGTAGGTTGATTTATTTTTTATTTTGTTTTTGTTTTTGTAACAGAGGGTAAAGGATTTGTGGTTTATGGAAGGCTAAAGAAAGGCAGAGGGGGCGACTAGCGGAAAATAATTCATAGGTTTGAATTTCGGCTATATCGATCCAAAGAGGGCCTAAATTCTCGCTTAGGATATGGCATAGTGATCAAGTAAGTGGACGTGTGATATCTCTATCGGATTTTACTTCTCCCTTGTGTCATTTCTCAAATGTTTCGGCTCATATAATGGCTTTTCGGCTATATTCTCACAGGATTTGTAAAATAAGTACTCTAGCCTAGATTTTCAGAAACTTCATGCTAACAATCATAGATACTCATGTAATATATTTATAGATAGATCAGTAGATTATTACCTATATATTAACCTAAGTTTCTAACAATTATTCTGACGCAACAGCTACGTGACACTTCTAGATTGTTAATAGCATAGAGAAAGAAAACAATACCAATATTCCTAAGTGTGTAGCATAACTTATTTATTTAAATTTTTGAATTTTAAAAATTTTAACTAGAAAACAAATGCATATTATACATATTTATATCCTAACAGATGTCTTAATTACACGTGTTTCTATGCCCCCCCCCCCCAAACAAGAAGCATGCTTTGTCCTCAAAGCATTTAAATAAAGAGGGTAGGAAAAATACCATTGAAATGCGTGAAATTCAGAAACATCTGCAAAACAAGGTTAGAACGCATACTAATATAGGAAATAAAACCGACGCTTAACTCTATAAGAGTTCCACCCATTATGGGGTTAACAGTAATTAAATTGCTTGGGACATAGCGGACACTACCGTAAACTAAAACTTACCTCCACTCATTTGTTATTAGGTCATCTTTCGGTCATCCTCTACTTCTATAAAGAAGTGAGGCTCCTTGGCGTCTGTCATGCTATGATAATTTGGCGGGCTTCCGCCATTTATCATCTATGGTTGCTAACCTATTAAGTGCCACTTGGTCCGATGGGGTGTAGGGTGCAACCTGGTGAGGTTGTATCCGCCACCCTTGCCAAGTCATTGCACGGAAAGATCGAATAATACTATTGGTGGGTCGCGACCGTGTCTACCCTAATCCAATCCGTGAAAGCGTGTACAAAAACAGGGAAAGAAACATAGCATAATCGTGAAATTAGACCCGGGCATAAGAAGGTACTTATGCCTCATGGTATGGGCTCATGCTAAACTAGACATCAAAGTTACGGGAAGGTCATAGAACCCGGCGTCCAGTGGCTAAAGCAAGGGCGGCTGCAAGTGGCGTCATTCCGTAAGAAAAGCGCCATTCCCCTAAAATGTTTAGCATAATCCAAAACATAACAGTTCATGTTCATGGGCTACCAAGGGCGGCGTTACGTTATAGTCCCCTTGGTCCTCAATACGGAAAATGCACGCCCCATAAGCCTCGTGCAAAAAAAACTCATAAGTGTAGACATGCATATTATCGAATCTAATAGCACCATGGGTCTTGTATCTCGGCGGGCATAGCAAGTCCAAGAACAAATGCTAGCAAGAACACGGTAATTTCCATTGGTTCATCATCAATGTTGATGGAGAACACTTGTTCTCCATCGGTCTCTCAAAGAAAATGCGGTTATTACAAAAATAAGATGCAAGTCTTTGGAGAATAAAGTTCAGCCGGTCTTACCATAAGAGGTTCCCGGCCAACGATGTGATCACCTCATGAAACCAAGCACCGTAAGTAGTGCTTTGGAACAAATCTTGAAAAGACTGTTCGGTATTATTATAGGAGATGTCATCTCAAAACTACGCTCTGGAACAGCTGCAAAACAACCGGGCACAACTTCGCGGAAAACTGGAATTTTTCTGGTCCACGAAGTCGGCGCCGAAAGGCCTTCAACTAGGGCGCGAAGTCGCTCTTTGTATTTTGGAATTCCAGTGTTTGAGCGAAGTCGCTTTTGACTTGTGAGCAAAATTTTATGTCCGGTAGCAAAAAATTTCCTGCAGAGGCGAATCGCGCTCGCCCTGATTTCTGGCGAAAATGGAGGCGAAGCGATTTGGGAAAATGGAGTGTGAAGGGAATGCGTGAATGGAAGTTGGATGTAGATGTGTGAGTTGTGAGTGTAGAATGTATGAAGTTTATATAGGTTTTAAGTTGCTAAAAGCGGTTGGGGAAGTTGCCAAAAAGTATTTCTGGCCGGTTTCGAAAATCCTAAAATTTCCAAACCCAAAGCGGAAACAACTCATTTTCTTGATTCTAATTCAAACCCAGTATCTTGTAGGTTGATTTTATGATTGAATGTACCTATTTAATCTAGATTTCATCCTACAATGATTCTCAATCATAGATATGCCTAAACGGCCATAATTTCACCTTACTCCGCAATAAATTCTAACACTAGGGTTATATAAAAATAAAGCTTGAATTGATAAAACCACCCCCAAACAAGTTGGGAAGGTGGGATCAATATGAAACAACCACACATACTGAAAATAACCCCTTATATTAAAATTTTCATTCGGAGTACTTTCACTACAAAATTCAAATTACGAAAATAAAAGTTACATTACAATAAAAACAACAAAAATAAATAAAACAACAACCACTATCAATCCTCAGACTCTCTAAACACCTCGCCACGTGGTGTGGAGGGCAACTCTCTAGTGGTGGCTCACGGGCTCCCGAAGGTCCACCAGCCAGTAGATCCTTCGTCGGCGGCGGCTCATGCCTAAATGGTGAGTCCTCGGCGAAGTCGTATGAGGTGGGAAGCGTGCAAGCATATCCACTCTAAACCGGCGCTGGGCTTCCATCCATCCCTCGCCTGTTCCCATCTCTCATCCCTCTCCGGGTGCGGATCTCGGTTGTGATGAATAGTAAGCCTGCGTCGAGTCCGGAGGTCTCTGCAGACAGATAGTGTTTAGTGAACGATGCCCCTATGAAGCACGCGCCATGCGTTACGCGATCGTCCCAACACCACCTCGGAAGGCATCCAGTATCAAAGCAAGTCACGCCCTCCTCATCCTCCTCCAAATCATCCCTCATCCTCCTCCTCTACCTCATCCTCCCCTATCGCGGGCAATATCCAGCGTTGTTGGACACACTCCCCTATAGATCTGGCGGGTTACGGTGCGGGGGTAATGTAAATCCTATCGGGCCGGAGTCGCTTTCATCTTCAAAGATGATCTTGGTAATTAACACGGGGAAGAGGTGCCAAAGACTTTCCGACCCCCTAATCATGCTCGGCAAAAACTCCAAGATACAGAAATCGCATTTTACGCTCTCGAGTACCCATAAGATGTGGAGGAGGAGGCGGACCGATGTCACCGACCTTGTCCTTCCTTAGGACATTCCGACTAATCCAATCGAAGCTGTAGCCGGTGGTTGGTCCCGAGGGATGCCTGGCTTAACACAATGGGAGTTTGTATTGTAGCTCCCATTGATATGATCACGCCCATCAAAGGCTCTACCCGTCAAACTGGGGCTCTGTAAAAGTGGCATCCAGATGGATTCTAGCGGAATGCCTAGAATCTCACCAACGATCCAAGAGGTCAACTCCTTCCTCTTCTTCCTTACCAACACAAAATCCTACTCCCCTCAACTCTCGGTGTTGTAGAACCGCCGGACCAAGTCTTCGCGGGTAGAAGGCTTTGGTCGAGTACCATAAACTACTCCAAATCTCTACTAGCCATTTCGTCACCGTAAAACGGTAGCGAAGTGGTCGGCGATGAAAACTTGCTCGGTAAAATTCGGCGTTGTTGAGCCATTTGAAGTTTGAATACGGTTTGGGGTTTGTAGAAGGTGTAGGAGTAATGAGGAAAGACCTTACTGATAAAAAACGATGGTGGTGGCGATGTAGTGGCGCAGAAACACAATTTTTTATTTTTCGTGGTTTTGTTGGGTTAAATTGGTGGAGGTGGTGTGGTTTTGTTTTAGAGGAGATTTGGGTTGGGATTTGATTTTGGGCGTGAGTTATTTTGGTTTTCTTTTTAATTTTGTTTTTTTTTTAGGTTTTGGAGCTTTGTTAATGGCGGAATGGAGGAAGAAACGATGAACTGTAGGTGAGGGTAAGGGCGTGGCCGGTCGCTACCGCCGGGTTGGCGGGTTTGGGGTGGGCTTGGGCCCAAGCCCAAGAAATCGAAATTTTTATTTTTTTCGATTTTTTCGCGAACTTCAAATCAAAATTGCCGCTTCGTTACCGGTCCGATTTTTGCGAATGAGATATGGAAATGATCAGGAGAGAATTTCCTATCCAATGATCCATAAAACACTCTATTCTGACTTCAGATGACATACGAGATAGTGGAAACATTTTAGTCTACTATAAAATGAATAGTCTACTTACGAAATGAACGATGAATTCAATCCGTAAGTAAACTAAAACTGGACTTTTGAACCTTATTTTTATCAAAGCTTCTCTACTCGATCACGAATTGCACTAAGTGGAGTAGGAAGTTCGCTCCCTCCTAGTTCCCTAGCATGGATTGTTTTCTAAGTCTAAGAAATCAGTCTTAAGTCTAATCGAGAGCTTTTCTGAAATAAGTAACTAGACTCTTGTTGCAACTTACCCACAAGATACAACTAGTCAATTAAATAAACGACTATGAAATTACTATGTGATTCTATGATAAGGAGTTAGAGGGGGAATTGATTCCACCTTAACTCAACTTAATCCACTACCGACGAATCGTCTTAATCCGAATTGAACTACTACGCAGAACAATTGGTTATTCCTAATCCCTAATTACACATGGCATTTCTACCAATTCATAACTATGTGAACAATTAAACCCATTCTCATGGTGAACTAATTATTTCTGGCGTAGAATAGAAATTTAAGCGACTCTATGATAAACGGATTCAAGCTTTCATCAAGGCTTCTCAACCCCCCTCAAATGGAGGTTTAGCCTTGAATCATTACGCAATCATTTCCATTTATATTAAAACTAAACATAATATAAAGCATTGAAATTTACTTAATTTAAACAATAATGAAATCTAATTTAATGACTAAAATGAAATAAGGACAGGAATTGAAATTAGATCTAGAATTGGAAATGACAAAATCGAAATTGATAAAGAATACTACTTTATTGATCTAATCAAATTGAAGAGCAAGATTCAAAGGTTTAATCTAATACAATAATTTAAATGGAACTAAACTTAATTAAAACAATTAAATCTAGATCTAGAAGCTATTCTAATGGCTACTTTCTATATAAGCTATCTACCCTAATTCTCTACTAAATAATCTACCATTAACAATGAGCTTCCTAACCTAACTGCCATTAACAAAGAGTCAAGCTTTTGTTTTATACATCCAGATCCAAAATCGTGCATGGGCTTGGAGCCATGTTTTGGGCGAGAATCGTGCCCAAAACCCAATTCTTTCAAATTCAAAAGGCCTCTTCATTTCGATTCGGCTTCAACAGACTTTTCGTCCACTTCTGCTCCTTTAATTTGGTCAAGGCTTGGACCATTGCAAAGCTCTTTTCGATCCGGTCGTTTTGACATAAGGTAGGCCCAATTCAGGTCCGAGTCCAAAGATATGGCATTCGAAGTTCTCACGACTTTTGCTCCTTTATCTCGCTAAAGTGGCACATTTCGCACATAATGGACTTTGAAGCCTGAAATGCATAAAACACGTAATCAGTATTAACTCTTACTTATTATTCACATAATTGGTCTAACAAGATGATTATTAAGGGGTTAAAACTACAGTTTTGGGCTCTTATCACTCATGCTTGTCGGACAATACCAAAACATAGTCCTCCACGGGAAGCATCGCGTCGAAGCATTTCTATTCGAACAAGCGTTGGGCTTCCATCTCAGCATCGAAGAATCGCATACTGGGTTTGTTGTTGCTGGTGGATAGTCTCCATGTTAGACAAGATATCGTCGTAACCCCCTTCGAGCATTTCAAATCTCCTCCGAAGGTTCCCTTGCTTCTTTTGAACTACTTTATCCGCCTATTTCGGATATCTCCACAAATACCATAAACGCACCGCAAAGGCGCAGTTTTGCAACACTTGCATCGTTCTACATTAGAATTACACTTCTAATGCATCTTCATCCGGACATGTCATATCTTCCCTTTCATCCTCCGACTCATCCATTTTTCTTCGCATAACGGCCAAGTCTCTTGGATGCAATCCGATATAGATACTTGCATTAGAATGCAATTTGATCTTAATAGGAGCAGATCTTGCAACAGCTCTAAAGGAGAGCATGATCTTAGTGATCAATACGGGGAAGAGGCGCTTAAACTCTTCCCCACCTCCGAATCACATTAAACATTAAATCAAGGATGCAGAAATTATACTTATTTGTTTGCAAAATCCGGAGAACGCGCATATCGGACATTGCGGGCCGATATCATCGACTTTGTCTTTCCCGGGGCGTTCCTACCAATCCACTGAGCTACAGCCAGTTGATTGGTTCTCAGGGTGGTCTGGCGGATGCAATAGGATGTCGGATTGTATTCACCCTCCACGACGGTATCCTTCATCAAAGCAGAACTCCAAAGATAATCGATTCCCGAATTGTCGCTATTACTAGGTTGCTTTCTGCCGTAATTCCTAACAGTTCAACTAACAACTATCTCGTTACTTCTCTCCGCGTTCCTCCTAACTTTATGAAAATCCTATCCCCTTCCAATTCTCGCTTTTTATAAAACTGTTCTACCAAATCATAGTGATAGAACTCCTCGGTTGAGTACAACAATCCCGTTCCAATGTCTCTTGAACATCTCTCTTGAAAATCTAAACCGCGGGAAGCAAACGCGTGTTCCGCAAAATTCTCGTCGTAAGCGCCATTGAAATTTCTTAGACTACTAATGGTTTGTAGACTGTGGGGAGGCGAGTTTTGAAGAAAACTACTAAAAACGGCGTTGGTGGTGGTGGTGGTGGTGGTGGGAACTATAATTGTTGGCTGTTTTTGAAGGTTGGGTTGGTGGTGATGATTGTTTAGAGAAGATTTAGGTGGATTTGATTTCCTTGGTGTAGGTGTAGTTAGGTTTTCTTCCCTCTCTCTATATTTATTTTTTTTATTTTGGTTTCCAAAATTTTATTTAACTTGTAACCGGCGGGATGAAAGTGGAAACACTGCGGCGTGTGGTTTGGGAAGGAAGGTGACGACCGTATGCGTCTTGGTTTGGGCCCAAGCCCGGTTTGAATTCCAAAATTTCGATTTTTTGGCGCAAATTCAAACTCAATTTGCCGCTCGTTACATCGGCCCGATTTTGGCGAATGAGTTATGGAAATGATCAGTAGAGAATTTCCAATCCAACGATCCATAAAACACTCAATTCCAACCATGGGTGACGTATAAGAGGGTGGAAGAATGCCTCGAAGTGCGTATGTGACGTAAGTTATTCGAACGAAGGAAATCTAAGTTAGATTACGTCAACCCAATTGAACTACAAGTAATGGGCCTAAACAAAACCAATGGAAAGTTCGAGCAATCCCGATGGAAAGATCGACTGCCCACCCCCAAACGAATTTTTAAACACAAAATTTGTTTACAACGTGGGTCGTTTAAAGTCAGATTCCCAAGACTTGTTGGATTGCTATTTCTATGATTTTAAGAATTTTAATTTTATTTTTATTTGTTTATTATAAGAAACACGAAAAACAATAAATACATAATTCAACCCATTAGAGGAACATGACTCAAAAACCGAGAAAACATGCAAAAGTGGAAAACGTGAATTATGTGAACTGTGGACTTAGGATCCCGGTACTTACACCACACACTCCATCGGGAGGGCCGGTTACCGCATGGTGCACTTATCAGTATATGGAAATGAAAGTAAGTACACCAAATGACAAGGGTCAGTCCTCATAGACAGGGTCCTGTAAAAGGACTTCCTCTACATCAGGGGACAGAAGTTCGTGAAAATATTTTAACCGTTGACCATTAACTTGAAAGGTACTGTTGTCATTTAGATTTACCAAGGTGATTGCCCCGTAAGGGGTGACTTCAGTAACCAGAAAGGGGCCAGACCAACGGGTTTTTAGTTTTCCTGGGAAAATATGTAGATGGGAGTTGTAAAGCAAAACCTTTTGACCGACCACAAACTCTTTGCGCAAGATATGCTTATCATGAACACGTTTCATGTTAGCTTTATAATCCTTCAGCGAGATCGCATTTAATCGCTCACGGATTTCTTCAAGCTCATTCAATTGCAACTTGCATTTGACACCTGCCTCATCAATATTGAAGTTAAGGCTTTTTATAGCCCACGAGCCGCGGTGCTCTAATTCAACGGCAAATGACATGGTTTCCCAAATACAAGTCTAAAGGGAGACATACCTATAGGAGTTTTGAAAACAGTTATATATCGCCCATAAGGCATCCGATAGGACGCTTTGACCATCTTTTCCTATCGGGTTTTACGGTTGTTTCTAAATTCTTTTTGATTTCCCTATTAGAAACTTCTACTTGTCCGCTAGTTTGTGCATGATAAGGAGTTGCTACTTTGTGTGTAACTCCATACTTTTTCACTAGGGATGCAACAACTCTGTTGCAAAAATGTGTTCCACCATCACTAATGATGGCTTTCAGAATGCCAAACCGACGAGAAAAATATATTCTTTAATAAAAATACAACGGTCTTATGGTCATTGCTACGGCAAGCTAGGGCCTCTATCCATTTAGACACGTAGTCCACGGCAACTAGAATATAAATGAAACCGTGGGAAACTGGGAAAGTGATAAAACATAAAATGAATAGTTTACTTACGAAATGAACGATAAAACTCAATACGTAAGTAAACTAAAACTTAACTTAAACTTTTGGGTCTATGTTTTATCAAAGATTCTACTCTCAATCCTATGAGATATAGTGGAGTAGAGTGATTCGTTCCACTCCTAGTCCTTCCGTATGCTATGTTCTCACGTGTAAGTACTCTACTTAAAGTCAATGAGAGATTTACGAATGAGGCAACTAGACTACGATGCAACTACCCACAAAATGCAACTAGTCGACTATGGGAATAACTAAGGGAATGCTACATTGATTCTATGATAAGGAGTTAGAGGGGGATTGATTCCACCTTAACCTCGACTTAATCCTATTAACTAATTTAATCGTCAGAATCGAATAAATCGCGCGCAGTAACAATTGGTTCTTCCTAATCCCTAATTACACATGGCATTCCTACCAATTCATTACTTCTGCTCCTCTGATTGGGTCAAGGCTTAGACCATTGGAAAGCTCTTTCCGAGCCGGTCGTTTTGACATAAGGTTTGTGTGCTGTTTCTGCCCGCGTCGGATTTTCAGCTTTTGACCGGGCTTTAGAAAGGCTTTGTCTTCTCGAAACTAGGCCTTTAATCACGGAACTCCTTAGTAACCGACCTTTGCTCCTTTATCTCGTTAAAGTGGCACATTTCTGCACATAATGGACTTTGAAGCCTGAAATGCATAAAAACACGTAATCAGTGTTAACTCTTAATTATTACTCACATAATTGGTCTAAAAGTATGATCTGTTAAAGGGTTAAAACTACAGTTTTAGGCTCTTATCAAACCACCCCAAAACAGCATTTTGCTTGTCCTCAAGCAAAGATGAGAAATTAACATAAGTGGCCAAAATGGAGTTCTATCTACTTCTCGTTTTAGCGAAGTCACATTGCATTGACCATATGCAACAAAGGCTTTAAACCACTAGGAATTCCCTAGTGGACGAAGTTATAACCTCGTGAGAGTTTTCCAAATGAAGGTACTCACAAACTTCATCTATACTACAACGACTAAGAAATAAAACTATTGTTTCCTTTATTCATTATCCAAACTATCTATACATCTCACTAGCTATGAACAAGAATAACCAAGTCAAAACCTAAACTAATATATGCATAATAATCAATCATCTATAATAAACATATACAATGAGTAATACTATGAAATGTCTAGCGTGTCCGCTTTTCAAACTTCGAATAGCGTCCTTAAGTAGGTTCTCACAATAATAGTCAAGATACAACACTCTGATTTTTCCACTCAAGTTTCACTACTCTAGTGCGCAGTGGGCACACTTTACCTTACAATCTCAATGACAACAAGGAAGCCGGAGTCGATCAAACACATCTGCCACTTACTATCACACTAGCATATTCCTAATTGAGCTAGAGGTCTTTATTAGGTGTTGCGGGGATTAGGAGATGGTTTAAGAAGGAAGGAAATGGATATTCAAAAAGGACAAGTCTGAGATAATAGAGTCTTCATATTATGTAACTAGAGAAAACCTTGTTATTTACTTTTGCTTCTACACTTTGTTTCCATCCATAGCCATATTTTTCTTTTTCTTTTCTTTTTTTTTTTTTTCTTTGGCTTTTGACTCCCTTTTATTCTATTTTTGGAGTTTTTATTTTATTTCTATTTTTATTTTTCTTTTCCTTGGATGGAAACTTCTTTTCTTTATTTTCTGAAGCAATTAACTAACTTTTGTTTACACAGGTTTTTCTCTTCTTCTTTCTTTCTCATTTTATTCTCAGACTTATTCTAAATTGGGTAGGTTGATTTATTATTATTTTTTTTTATTTTGTTTTTGTTTTTGTAACAGGGTAAAAGATTTGTGGTTTATGGAAGGCTAAAGAAAGGCTCGAGGGGCTTAATTAGCGGAAAATAATTCATAGGTTTGAATTTCTGGCTATATCGATCCAAAAAGGGCCTAAATTCTCGCTTAGGATATGGCATAGTGATCAAGCAAGTGGACGTGTGATTTCTCTATCCGGATTTTACTTCTCCCTTGTGTTATTTCTCAAATGTTTATTTCATATAAGGCTTTTAGGCTATATTCTCACAGGATTTGTAGAATAAGTACTCTAGCCTAGATTTCAGAACTTACTGCTAACAATCATAGATACTCATGTAATATATTTATAGATAGATGCAAAGATTATTACCTATATATTAACCTAAGTTTCTAACAATTATTATGATGCAACAAACTCATTGAGACTTCTAGATTGTTAAGAGCATGGAGAAAGAAACAATACCAATATTCCTAAGTGTATAGCATAACTTATTTATTTATATTTTTGAATTTTTGAAATTTTAACTAGAAACAAATGCATATTATACATATCTATATCCTAACAGATGCCTTAATTACACGTGTTTTACGCCCCCAAACAAAAAAATCATGGTTTGTCCTCAAAGCAATTAAATAAAGAGGGTAGGAAAAATACCATTGAAGCGCGTGAAATTCAGGAACATCTGTAAAACAAGGTTAGAACGTACTAATATAGGAAATAAAAACTGACACAACTCTATATGAGTTCTACCCATTATGGGGTTAACAAGAATGAAATTGATTAGGACATAAGCAGACACTAACTAGAATGAACACTTACCTTATTCCCCGCATTACTCGTCATCTTCCTCATTCTCTTCTTTCATAAAGAAGTGAGGTTCCTTCAGCGTCATCTCCGCCATTCAATGATAATTTGCCGGGCTTCCCGCCATTTATCATCTATGATTGCTAACCTATTAAGAGCCACTTGGTCCGACGGGTGTAGGGTGCAACCAGATGAGGTTGTATCCTCCACCCTTGCCAAGTCATTGCACGGAAAGATCGAATAATACTATTGGTGGGTCATGCGATTAAGGTCGATGAGAATCCAATCCGCGGAAGCGTGTACAAAAACAGGAAAGAAACATAGCATAATACGAGAAACTAGAACGGGCATAAGAAGGTACTTATGCCTCATGCTATGGGATCGAAGCTAAACTAGACATCAAGGTTCGGGAAGGTCATGACACATACGCCCCGTGGCTAAAGCAAGAAAGACGCCGCAAGTGGCATCATTCACGTAAGAAAAACGTCATTCCCTAAAATGTTTAGCATGATCCAAAACATAACAGTTCCTATGTTCATGGACAAGGCTACCAAAGGCGACGTTATATTCCCCTTGGTCCTCAATACGGAAAATGCTCGCGCCATACGACTCATGCAAAAACTCATAAGTGTAGACATACATATTATCGACCCAATAGCACCATGGGTCTTGTATTTCAGCGGGCATAGCCAGTCCAAGAACAAATGCTAGCAAGAACCTGGTAATTTCCATTGGTTCATTATCAATGTTGATGGAGAACACTTGTTCTCCATCTGGTCTTTCAAAGAAAATGCAGTTATCGTAAAAATAAGATGCTAGAGTCGGAGAATAAAGTGCATCCGGTCTTACCATTAGCGGCTCCCAGCCAACGAATGTGATCGCTTCGCGAAACCAAGCACCATAAGTAGTGCTTTGGAACAAATCTTTGAAAGACTGTTCCGATATCAATGTTGGAGATGTCATCTCAAAATTACGCTTTGGAATAGCTGCGAATGATCCGGATACTACGCGCGAAAAACTGGAAATTTTCTGGTCCACGGAAGTCGTATTGAAAGCGCGCTCGAGGGTGCGGTCGCTCAAGAAATTGAAATTTTCAGTGTTTGGCTGGTCACGCCAAATTCGCGCGAAAGCACGCCTCGACAAAAACTCAGAAAAATATATCTGAGCCGAAAAGTCGCGCCTCAGAGGGCTGAAAAGCGCCGGAGTTGCGTAAACTCGAAAATGAGCCGTAACGAGGGAATCGCGCGGGAGTGAAAGGTGAGTGATGGAGTTTAGGTGTAGTGTGAGTTGTGAGGATAGATTGTATCAAATTTATATAGGTTTAAAGTTGCTAAAATGGATCGGGAAGTTGCCAAAACTAATTACGGCAGTTTTTAAGTCCTAAAATTTCCAAACCCAAAACGGAAACAACTCATATCCTTGATTCTAATTCAAACCCAAGATCTTTTAGGTTGATTTTATGATAGAATGTACCTATTTAATCTAGATTTCATCCTACAATGATACTCAATCATAGATATGCCTAAACGGCCAAATTTTCACCTTGACTCCGCAATAAATTCTAACATGAGGGTTATAAAAATAATGCTTGAATTGATAAAACCACCCCCAAACAAGTTCGGAAGGTGGGATCAATATGAAACAACCACGCATACTGAAAATAACCCCTTATATTAAAATTTTCATTCGGAGTACATTACACTACAAAATTCAAATTACGGAAATAAACTAGCAATAAAATAAATAACAATAATGAAATTACAAATAAAACATCAAACATCAAACTATACTATCCCTAGCTACTCCGAACGGGGTGGGAGGGAACATGCTCCGAGATCGCCTCCCCGAAGCTCCTGAAGAGCTAGCATCATTCGTCCTTCGGCGACGACGCTCGTGCCTAGATGGTGTGTCCTCAGAAGGAGAGTCCCCGTGAGGTGGGAATCGAGTCAGCATCTCGTCCCGGAACTGGCGCTGAGCTTCTAGCTCGGCGCTCATCTGTTCCCACCTCTCGTCCTCTCTCTGGGTACGGAGCTCGTAGTTGTGATGCATCGTTTCCCTGCCGAGTCCGGAGGTCTTCACAGATAGTGTTGTTTAACGATGCCTCGATGGATCACAGCCATGCGTTCGTGATCCGTCCAAAGACCTCTCCAAGGCATCCGTCAAAACAGTCAAGTCCTCCTCGGCCCCTGAGAGCATCATCGATGTCCCGTGCTCCTCGGCATTCTCAGCTCCTCCATCATCTTCTTCTTCCTCTCTATCCTCAGCCAATCTCCAAACCCGTTGGACACACTCCTTATAGTTGCGAGGGTTACGGTGGAGAGTGATGTATGTCCGACAATACCGAAGCCGCTCTCAACTTGAGCATGATCTTTGTTATCAACACGAGGGAGAGGGGCAACAGTCCTCCCTACTCCCCTAATCATGCTCAACAAAAACTCTAGAATGCAGAACTCATACTTCCGCTCCCGAGTATCCATAAGATGTGGAGACAGTTCAGGCCGATATCGGCCGACCTTCCCCTTCCCTCGATGTTCCGACCTAATCCATCGAGAAAGAAGCGTTTGGTTGGTCCTAAGGGAAGTTCGTCGAACACAATGCGATCTCGCATTGTAGTCCCCTCCAATGACTGTCTCGTGCATCAATGGCTCTACCCCATTATCTTTGGGACTCCTGCGCAACGTGACATCAAATGGATTCTAGGCGGAATGCCTAGAATCTCAAACAACAACCGGTCGTCACTTCCTTCCGCCTCTTCGCTACAACAACAAAAATCCTAGTCCCTTCCAACTCCCTCATTATCATAGAACCGCCCTGACTAAATCCTCGTGGTAATAGGCTTCATTCGAAAGTACCACAAGCTATTCCATCTCGACCGATCATTTCATCACCGTAGAACGGCAGAAAGTGGTCAGCCCGTAAAAGCTTGCTCGTAAAATTCGGGGCGTTGTTGAGCCATGGAAAGTTTGGAATGTAGTGGGGGTTTAAATGTGATGTGGTGGTGGGATTTAAATAGACCGGTGAAAAAAACAATGGTGGTGGTGCAGTGGGTATGGCAGCACCAAAATTTTTAATTTTTGGAGGTTTTGAGTGATGGAAATCGGTGGTGGTTGTGGTCGGTGGTATTTGTGATTGATTTGGGATGGAAATTTATTTTGGGCGTGGGTTAATTGTTGGTTTCATTTTATTTTGATTTTTTTTGTTTTGGTTTTGTTTTAAGCTTGGCGTTAATGGCGGAATGGAGGAAGAAGAAACGCGACTGTTGGTGGAGGTAAGGGCGCGTGCGCGCTGTCCGTGGGCGCGGGTTGGGCCCAAGCCCAAAATCGAAATTTTGTGGATTTTTTCCGATTTTTCGCGAACTTCAAATCAAAATTGGCGCTTCGTTACCGGTGCGATTTTTGTGAATGAGATATAGAAATGATCGGGAGAGAATTTCCAATCCACTGATCCATAAAACACTCTATTCTGACCATGGATGACATATAAGATAGTGGATAACGCCTCGAAGTGCGTGCATGACGACGCGTTATGCTTAACAATTGAACTCTAAATTCATGGATTATGTCAACCCGAATCGTAATACAACAAAACGGCCTAAGCAACTCTAATGGGACATAAATATTTAGTAATGAAACATTAAACACCCACCCCCAAACAAATTTTTTACAACGAAGCTTAGAAAATTTGTTTTAGCAATGGGTCTTTTAAAGTCGATTTCGAGACTTCCTAGGTTACTATGCTTATTCTTTAATATATTAATATATATATATATATATATATATATATATATATATATATATATATATATATATATATTATAAATATATATATATATATAAAAAAAATAAAAACAATAAACAATAAAGACATAATTCACCCCATAGAGAAACATGACTCAAAAAAAATCCGAAAACATGCAAGAGTGGAAAACGTGAATTATGTTTAAACGCGTGGACTTAGGATCCGGTACTTACAGCCACACACTCCATAGGGAGGGCCCGGTTACCTTAATGGTGCACTCACCAATATATGGAAATGAAAGGAAATGCACCAAACACAAAAGTTGAGTCGTTTATAGTCAGATACTCGAGACTTTATCTAGACGTATGTATGAACATGCAGTTTATAATATATCAACAACCGAAATAGTTGTGGATCATTCCATAAATAAATATCCCAGAAAACATATCCAAACACAATCAAGCACCAAGATTTCCTATGACTGAACCTAGTGAAATGAAAGTTTAAGTCGGATAACCTTATTACGAACCTAGCATGCCCCTTCTTTTTCAATTTTGAATGAGTGGGTGTTCTAGTAAATAAGTGTGGAAAAGTGAATGGTTGTGGAGAATATGGTGGATATGGATAAGTTGTAGAAAGACAGCCTGTAAACAATGAGGATGTGGTTTTAGCACAAAACTCATTCATTGTGTGTGTAGGGACTGTCTCAATTCTGAAAATGAAGGTGTCAAATGGTTTGTCCTTCTGTAGTATTTGTTTATTAGGTGAATTTAAAAAATTATAAAGCACAGAAGAAACAACAGGGTCGAGTGCAAAATCGAGATTCCTTTGAAAGGGTGGAAGGAAGGGAATCGAGGTGGATGTTGTGCAAGGTAGTTCTTGATAGGGTGAATTGTCACCTGCTCTAAGAAACTCATCGAATTGCTCATCTAGATTGGTCATATCCTCGTTACTATTATAGTTCTCTACATCTTTGAGAAAGTCATCTATCTCATCCTCATCCGTAACATGTGTATCGACTAGTGTAGGGATGGAAATGTTGTAGTCTGAACTTCCAAAGGAAAGAAATTTGGGCATATGATTATCAAGGAACGTGTTGTTGAAATAATCTCGAGCAAAGCTCTCGATCATGCTAACCTCTCCATCCATAGACGAATCGGGTAATCGCGGTCTTTGTTTTAAAAACATTGACTTCAACAGCAAGATGGCCAAAAGACATGGACATTGAACCATCGCGGCAATTAATGAGCGCATTGGCAGTTGCCAGAAAAGGACGCCCTAAGATGATCGGGACAGAGTCGTTAACGACTTCTCGCGGTCGAGGATGACAAAATCATTTGGATAGTAAAAATCCTGAATTTTTACCGTAACATTTTCGACGACACCCCTTAGGATACTTAATAGACCGATCGCTAATTGCAACGCCATTCTAGTGGGTTGCATCTCGCCTAGACTTATTTTGTCTATACAAATAAAACGGGGAGTAAGTTGACACTAGCCCCCAAGTCTAATAACGCGGTCGTCGTGATAAGAATCTCCTAAGGTGCATTGACAGAGAGGATCGATTGTGGTCCTTGTACTTAACAATTCCATTATGTTCGGATAGAGTTGGGAATTGTTCCGTTAAAAAGGCGCTTTTGATATATTGGTCTTACGCCTAGTAGTACACAATTCCTTAAGAAACTTAGCATGGTGTGGTAGCTTTTTTATAGCTTCGAGGAAGGGAAGGTTTATAGTTAGATTCTTGAAAACATCCCTAATCTCCTCGTAATTTGTATCCCTAGTTAACATGGCTAATTTTTGTGGAAACGGTGGTTTCTGTCTATATTTAGCAATGGTATTACCTGGATGTTTAACCGTGGCCTCGTTTCTTAGGTTGTGTTTAATCGGTACCTCTACAAATTGGTAGGCTCTTCGGTTTCTATTTCGGTATCTAGTAATATAGCAGGTGTAGGGGCTACTGGTGGGGTAACTATAGGCATAGTTACTTTGTTATCAACCACTCTACCAGAACGGAGGGTGGTGATGGCCTTTAGCTCCCCTACATTTTCATACTCATTACTAGTATTATCGGTTACCTCAAAGGCTGTATTTCTTGTTTTGGATTAGGTATTTCGTTACTGGAAACACACCTTTGGGTTGGGCTTTATCTTGAGCCAACTGTTTGGTTAAATTATTAACGGATTGTAGAAGCCGTTGGTTAGATTGAGCCATGGTTTGGAAAAGTTTTGGCTCACTTGTATGAAGGTGTCAAGACGATCCGGTTGTGTGGGTGTAGTAGTCACGGGTGGTGGTGATCGAACTATTTCACGGAATTATTTATGGGTGGATTTTGATAGTTATTATTTACCAGAACGATACCTCTATTAGCATTATAATTATTATAACTACTTTGACCTTGTGCTTGACCTTGTCGAGGTTGCACTTGGTTGTTATAATTATTAAAATTCCCCTGACCCAATCCTTGTCGAGTGGGGCTTGGTTAAAAGCCGCGCGTAGGGCCTAACATATTGATTATTGTACCCTTGAGGTGTGACGCGCGTTTTGGTTATTTCTCCAACCGAAGTTGGGATTTTGTCTCCAAGGGCGTTAGGTTCACTATTAATGGAACAAGCCTGTTCATAGGCAATAGGACAGTGTGAGTCGGGATGCTCAGGGCTCCAACAGAAACTACATGGATTTGTATTTACATTCATGACAGGGATTGGCTTTTGTTGTACAGAAATGGCCTCTACCTTTTTTGTGAGGGATTCAATTAGAGTTTTAAGCTCAGGATCTGATTTAACCTCAAACATACTGGTAGCCTTAACTGTGGAAGAAGAACTAGCGGAGCGGGAGTAATCGTCACTACCCCCCCAGTTGTTATTTCGCTTAGTTTGATCCTCTAAAAATTTATAAGCCTCCGAGGCTCCTTTGCTTAAGAAACTACCCCCATTTATTATGTCTAGGACTTCTTTATGGTGGTGTAGAAGTCCTTTGAAAAAGGCACGAACTAACGTGTCTTTCGCTAAGTTATGATGTAGACACTCTATAAGGAGATCGGTGAAACGATTCCAAGCCTCTGAAAATGATTCATGAGGATTTTGTCGAAAGAAATGAATCTTGGAAAGCATCTCATCCGTCTTTAGGGGTGGGTAAAAATGTTCCATAAACAGCTGAACAAGTTTAGCCCACGAGTCCATAGAATTAGGCGTTTGGGCAGTTAACCAAGACGCCGCCTTATCGGCTAAGGTGAAAGGGAATACCCTTAATTTAATTTGTTCCGTACCAACCGTAGGATGGTGGAATGTTGTTAGGACTTGTTCAATCCTACGCAATAGCTGATAAGGTTTTTCATGGTCTAATCCATGAAAACGGGTAACAAATTAAAAATATTTGGAGGATTCGAAATCCCCACTGGTCCGCTAGAACGATGCAAGATTTGGGGCTATCGCTCAACGCTTTGTAGAAGTCAGAGAGAGGAGTCTCTCTTTCTTCCGCCATTATATCAGGTAGTGTATGTGAAATAGTAGCTAGAGGTGTAGTGTGTGCTATACTAGATAGACTTGATTGTTGATGTTATTGTGTATTTACGTTCGGTGTTTTTGTTCGGCCAGACCTTAACCTCATACAAGGCTAAGACCAACTTAGCTAAACACGTCAACACTCCAAACAATTCTGATATACTAGTATAAACCTCTAACAGGAGATGTGAGGTTTGGAAGAAAGGAATACCTGATTGCGTCCTTGCTTAGCTTTATGAATAGCATCTTGTTTACGCTTGTTCGTGTATATAGCAGGTTAGAACACTGAAAAATATGAAAGAGCAAAGTTCGAGTCAAAACCGCCGAAATCCAAAAATTTAATTTAGTAGCTGGCCACATCGCGCCAAGGCCTTCGCTCGGTAATTTTCAAATTACAGTGTTTTTGCTGGTCGCTTCTATGTCCATGAGTTAGGGGAATATGGTCGCACTTTCAAGGAGGAGCGCTTCGGTGTAATTTTACCCGAATTTTTCAACTCGAAATGGACAACCACGGTATGAATCAAACAAGGGTGGGTGGGTGAAATGGGACTTTAAGAACAGTACTAATACTACGAAAACAATACGAAAGTGAAACTAAGACGGCAGCGGCGCCATTTGATAAAACATAAAATGAATAGTTTACCTACGAAATGAACGATAAAACTCAATACGTAAGTAAACTAAAACTTAACTTAAAATTTTGGGTCTATGTTTTATCAAAGATTCTACTCTCAATCCTATGAGATATAGTGGAGTAGAGTGATTCGTTCCACTCCTAGTCCTTCCGTATGCTATGTTCTCACGTGTAAGTACTCTACTTAAAGTCAATGAGAGATTTACGAATGAGGCAACTAGACTACGATGCAACTACCCACAAAATGCAACTAGTCGACTATGGGAATAACTAAGGGAATGCTACGTTGATTCTATGATAAGGAGTTAGAGGGGGATTGATTCCACCTTAACTCGACTTAATCCTATTAATCCATTTAATCATCGAATCCGAATTGAATCGCCGCAGAACAATTGGTTCTTCCTAATCTCTAATTACACATGGCATTCCTACCAATTCATAACTAGCATGTGAACGATTAAACCCATTCTCATGGTGAACTAATCGTTTCTAGAGTGGAAAGGAAATTACGATGATTCTACGATATTAGGAATCAAGCTTTCATCAAGGCTTCTCAACCCCCCCTAATGGAGGTTTAGCCGAGAATCATTACGCAATCATTTCCGATTACATTTAAACTAAACATGATATAAAGAATTGAAATTTACTTAATTAAACAATAATGAAATCTAATTTAATGACTCAATTGAAATAAAGACAGGAATTGAAATTAGATCTAGGAATGGAAATGACAAAATCGAAATTGATAAAAATACTACTTTATTGATCTAATCAAAATGAAGAACAAGATTCAAAGGTTTAATCTAATACAATAGTTGAAATAGAACTAAACTTAATTAATCTACATGAAAAACTAGATCTAGAATTCATTAATGGAGGCTACTAATCTAATCTATTTCTAGGTCTAACTATCTACCCTTAACTAACTACCAAGCTTTTGTTTTTATACATTCAGATCCAAAAATCGTGTATGGGCTTGGAGCCATGTTTATTCTCTGGCCCAAAACCCAATTCTTTCAGTCTAAAAAGGCCTCTTCAGCTGCAGTTGGATTCAACAGACTTTTCATCCACTTTTTCTCCTCTGATTGGGTCAAGGCTTAGACCATTGGAAAGCTCTTTCCGAGCCGGTCGTTTTGACATAAGGTAGGCCCCATTCCAAGGTCTGAGTCCAAAGATATGTCCTTTGGAAGTTCTGCTGACTTGTGTGTTGTTTCTGCCCGCGTCGACTTTTCAGCTTTTGACCGGGCTTTAGAAAGGCTTTGTCTTCTCGAAACTTGGCCTTTAATCACGGAACTCCTTAGTAACCGACCTTTGCTCCTTTATCTCGCTAAAGTGGCACATTTCTGCACATAATGGACTTTGAAGCCTGAAATGCATAAAAACACGTAATCAGTGTTAACTCTTAATTATTACTCACATAATTGGTCTAAAAGTATGACTGTTAAAGGGTTAAAACTACAGTTTTGGGCTCTTATCAGAAAGGACCCATTTAATCAATGCCCCAGACGTCGAAAATTTCTACTATCAAGATTGGATTTAATGGCATTATATTACGCTTCGTGATTCGCCCAAGTTGTTGGCAATAAAATCCACATTGAAGAACTTTAGCGGCTGTTTTCATCCTACTAAAATGGCCACCACACTCTTTGTCATGGCAGAACGATAGAACTTCATTATATTCCCACTGGGGAATACAACGACGAATAATCTGATCCGCACAATACTTAAAAAGGTAGGGCTCATCCCAGTAGTATAACTTAACTCTGGCCAAAAACTTCTTACGTTCATTTCTTGACCAATTATAAGGCATAACATCAGCCGCTAGATAATTTACAATGTCAGCATACCATGGTGCTGAAAAAATGGCATACAGATGCTCATCAGGAAAAGAGTCCGGTATGGACTCAGAATCAGTCTGATCGTCGTTTGTGAGTCTAGATAAGTGGTCGGCAACTACGTTTTCGACCCCTCTTTTGTCTTTTATTTCTAATGTGAACTCTTGCAGGAGAAGGATCCATCGGATTAATCTCTGCTTAGCATCCTTCTTTGCAAGAAGGTACTTAAGGGCTGCATGGTCCGTGTAAACTAAAGTTTTAGAACCAACCAAATAAGGACGAAACTTATCTAAAGCATAAATGACGGCTAAGAATTCTTTTTCTTTAGTTGAATAATTTCGTTGAGCATCGTTTAATGTTTTACTAGCATAATAAATGACAGTGGACTTATTATCTAGTTTTTGTCCTAAGACTGCACCAACTGCATAGTCACTAGCATCACACATGAGTTCGAAAGGTTTAGACCAATCGGGGAGCTGTATAATTGGTGCAGAGGTTAGAATGCTTTTAAAGTTTCAAAAACACGCTTACAGTTAAAATTAAAATCAAAGATTGCATCTTTCAAAAGCAGATTAGTTAAAGGCCTAGCTATTTTTGAAAAGTCTTTGATAAATATCCTATCCGCATGGCTTAGAAAGGCTCTAATATCACGGACTGGTCCGTGGTTTAGGTAAGTCGCTATCTTATCTAGTTTGGCCTTATCTACTTCGATGCCATCACTAGATACAATGTGACCTAGTACTATGCCCTTTTTCACCATGAAATGACACTTTTCCAAGTTTAAAAGCGAGGCTCTTTTCTTCACACCTTGTCAAAACCATAGACAAGTTAGACAAACAAATTGTGAAGGAGTCTCCATAGATAGAAAAATCATCCATGAAAACTTCCATAAAGCTTCTACCATGTCACTAAATATATGAAGCATACACCATTTGGAAGGTTCCGGGAGCATTACAAAGGCCAAAAGGTATTCGTTTATAGGCATACGTCCAAAGGGACATGTGAAGGTAGTCTTTTCTTGGTCATCAATATCAATAATCATCTGAAAATAGCACGAGTAGCCATCCGTAAAACAATAAAAGCATGACCCAGCTAGGCGCTCGAAAGCATTTGATCTATAAAAGGTAAAGGAAAGTGATCCTTTCGTGTCATAGCATTTAAACGTTTGTAATCAATACAGATCCTCCATTTCATAGGACCTCAGGTGACAACATAGTCACCCTTTCCGCTTCTGAACCATGGTAACTCTTGATTTCTTAGGAACTACATGAATGGGGCTGACCCATTCGCTATCGAGATTGGGTATATGATACCAAGATCGAAAGTAATCGTGAAGACTTCTTCCCTAACCACCTCTTTCATGGCAGGGTTCAAGCGACGCTGAGGTTCGCGAGAAGTCTTCGCGTTATCCTCCAAATGGATACGATGAGTGCAAACATTAGGGTCAATTCCCTTAATGTCAGCTAGGGACCAACCAATCTCAGACCGATGTTCCCTAATCACCCGGATTAAATGTGTCTCTTCATCCTTAGATAACAGAGAAGATATAATTACCGGATGATTACCATCCGGATCAAGTTGTATATATTTTAACTCTGGGAGAAGGAAAATCACTAGATGTTTCGTTGGGGTCTTCATTTTGCATAATGAAGACTTGCTTAGGTAGCAAGTCTTCATACTCAGTATAAGGAGCAACCGAAGGGTCTACAACTTGTGTGGACTCAAGGATGGTGTTAACTTCCTCTAAGTAGGAGTCATTTACAAAATCTGACTTTCCAAAGGAAAGGAATTTGTACATATTGTTTTCAGGAAACATGTTGTTAAAATAATCTTGAGCTAAGCTCTCAATTATGCTAACCTCCCCATCTATAGACGAATCTGGTAATTGTTTCATCATCTTGAAAACATTTACCTCAACTGTGAGATGGCCAAAAGATAAGGACATCTTACCATCGCGGCAATTAATAAGTGCGTTGGCAGTTGCTAAAAAGGGCCGCCCTAAGATGATCGGTACAGAGTCATTAGCGACTTCTGTATCGAGGATAACAAAATCAGCAGGATAGTAGAAATCATGAACCTTAACAAGCACGTTTTTCCACTACACCCTTAGGATACTTAATTATTTTGTCCGCTAATTGCAACGTTATTTTTGTAGGTTGCATTTCCTGTAGACCTATTTGTTTATACAAGTAATAACGGGGAGTAAGTTAACACTCACCCAAAGGTCTAATAAAGCGGTCGCCGCGTGTGGGAATCTCCTAAGGTGCATTTCTGATAGGATCGACCGGTGGTCCTTGTACTTAACAATTCCATTATTTTCAAATAAAGTTGGGAATTGTTCAGTTAAAAAGGCGTCTTTAGGTATGTTGGTTTTACGCCTAGTAGTGCACAACTCTTTAAAAAACTTAGCATGATTAGGTAGCTTTTTAATAGCTTCGAGAAAAGGAAGGTTTATCGTTAGATTCTTGAAAACGTTCCTAATCTCCTCAAAGTTTGTATCCCTGGTTAGCATGGCTAATTTTTAAGGGAACGGTTGTTTAGCTCTATATTTAGTGTATGGCTCGACTTGATGTGTAATCTTGGCTTTCTGTTTCTTAGGTTGTGGTTTAACTGGTACCTCTACAGTGGTAGGCTCTTCTTGGTTACTCGGTATCTAGTTCAATATCCGATGTAGGAGTATGATGGGGTAACTATAGGCATAGTTACTTTGTTATCAACCACTCTTCCCGAGCGGAGAGTGGTGATGGCATTCGTGTCACCTACTATTGTTGTTTCCGCATTACTAGTATTACCGTTTACCTCAAAGGCTGTGTTTGTTGTTTTAGGGTTTGGTATAGCTTGTCCCGAAACACGCTTTTTGGTTGGGCTTTCTCTTGGGCTAACTGTTGTATGCCCCCGATTTATGGATTGTAATATCTGTTCGTTTGATTGAGTCATTGATTGGAAAAGTTATTGGGTAACCTGTATAAAGCGCCGATACGGTCGGTTGTGTAGGTGTAGTAGTCACGTGGTGCGAATCGAACTATCTCACGTTGATTATTTATGGGTGGGTTTTGATAGTTACTATTGTTAACCGAACGAGACCTCTATTGGTATTATAACTATTATAATTATTCTAACCTTGTGCTACACCTTGTCGGTGGTTGCTTTGGTTGTTATAATTATTATAAGTTCCTTGACCTTGTCCCTCGCCCTTGCCTAGGTGGAGCTTGATTATAGTTGTTTGCTTGCCTAACATTTTGGTTATTAAAGCCCTGGAGTTGTAACTTGTTGATTGTTTCGCCAACTAAAGTTGGGATGTTGTCTCCATGGGGCATTAGGAATAGAATAGTTATTAATGGAGCAAACATTATCTTGCTCTACTTGTTGTTGTTCATAGGCTTAGAGGACAATAGGAGTCGGGGTGCTTTCGGGACTCAAACAGAAATTACATGGGTTGGAGTTGACATTCATGACGGGAATAGGCTTTTGTTGAATAGAAATAGCCTCTACTTTTTAGTTAGAGATTCGATTAAATTTTTAAGTTCGGATCGGGTTTCATCTCAAACATACCGGTGGCCTTAAGCGTTGAAGAAGAACTAGCGAGAGGGGATATCATCATCCCCAATTGTTATTTCGTTTAGTTTGTTCTTCTAAAAATTTGTAAGCCTCAAGGCTCCTTTACTTAGGAAACTAACCCCATTCATTATGTCAAGGACTTCTTTATGGTGATGTTGAAGTCCTTTGAAAAAGCACTAACTAACTAACGCGTGTCTTTTGCTAGGTTATGGTGTGGACACTCTATAAGCGGATCGGTGAAGCGATTCCAAGCCTCGAGAAAAATGATTCATGAGGGTTACGTCGGAAGAAATGAATCTTGGATAGCATCTCATCCGTCTTTAGGGGTGGGTAAAAATGTTCCATAAATAGCTGAACAAGTTTAGCCCACGAGTCCACAGAGTTAGGTGCTTGGGCAGTTAACCAAGACGCTGCCTTATCGGCTAAGGTGAAGGGAAATACCCTCAGTTTAATTTGTTCCGCACCAACCGTAGGATGATGGAGTGTTGTAAGGACTTGTTCAATCCTACGCATGTGTTGGTAAGGTTTTTCATGGCCTAAACCATGGAAAACGGGTAACAAATTAAATATGTTTGGGGGGATTCGAAAATCCCCCACTGGGACTGCTAGAACGATGCAAGATTTAGGGCTATCGCTCAAAGCTTTGTAGAAGTCGGAGAGAGGAGTCTCTCTTTCTTCAGCCATTATGTCAGGTATAGTTGGTGGGATAGTAGTTAGAGGTGTTGTGATTGGTATACTCGATATGTTTGTTTGTTGACGGTTAATTACGTTCGGTATTTTTCTCCGACCAGACCTTAATCTCATGCAAGTCTAAGTCTAAACACGAAAACAATCCAAACAATCTTGATATTTAGTATGAACCTCTAACTGGAGATGCGAGGTATGGAAGAAAGGAATACCTGATAGCGTCCTTGCTTCGCTTATGAATAGCATCTTGTTTACGCGTGTTCAGTGTAAATAACAAGTTAGAACACTGAAAAACTTAAAAAATCGAAGTTTGAAACAAACCTGTTGAAATCCGCAAAATTTTGCTTAGGGCGCAGGTGCGCTCGCATAGGGCGCGGTCGCGCTCCTTGTCCAGTAAGTGAGCGCGGGTCGCGCTTGGTATGAGGGCGGGTCGCGCTCGAAGTCCAGTAAGTGAGGGCGGGTCGCGCTCAGTATGAGGGCGGATCGCGCTCGTGTGCTAGACTATAGGGCGCAGGCGCGCTCCTTATAGGCGCGATCGCGCTCAGTGTAATTTTGTCCCGGAATTTTTCAACGCTGAAACGAATAACCACAGTATGAATCAAACAAGGGTGGGTGGGTTTAATGGGACTTAAAAAATGACTAATTCTACTATGAAAACAATGCTAAAGTGCAACTAAGATATAAAGCGCCATTTGATAAACGATAAAATTGAATAGTTTCCCTACGAAATGAACGATGAACTCAAAACGTAAGAAAACTAAACTGTTTACTTGTCTATATTTATCAAAGTTTCTACTCTCAATTCTATCGAAATAGAGTGGAGTAACAAATTCGTTCCACTCCTAGTGCTCTAGCATGGAATTGTTTTCTAGTCTAATTAATCAGTCTTAAGTCAATGAGAGCTTTTACTGAAGGTGATATACTCACGATACTTACTGAATTTGATTACTTGAATTTAACTACGAATGCTATGGAAATATGATTGTTTTGAATCTAGATAAAGGATTAGAGGGGAATTGAATCCACCTCGAATCCAACTTAATAACCTAGTATAGATTCTTGTATCTCGATTCTTACGTTCTTACGGCAAGAAATTCGAGTTCTAATCCCTAGCGTTCATGGCATTTCTACCGAGTACTAACTAGCATGTGAGGTCGTCCACCCATTCTCATGGCAAATCACGACCTTCTAGATTGGAATAGATTCTACAATGCTTCTACACTATACCACCAAGTTTTCATCAAGGCTTCATCAACCCCTTTAATGGAGGTTTTAGCCTTGAATCATTCCGCAATCATTCCCATATGAATCTAAACTACATATATTATCAAGATTCAAAATTTACTAATCTAAACTAAACAATGATTAAATTCTAATTAACAACTAAGAGATGCTAACCAATAATAATTAAAACTAGATCTAATAGATTGAAATAACACAATTCGAAATTGCTAAAACAACTATTTTATTTATCTAATCAATCAAGAACAATGATTCAAAGACTTAATCTAAAACAAGAATTGAAAATGGAACTAAAGCTTAATTTAATTAATGAAAACAGATCTAGAATTATCTATATTATTTTAGGTCTAACTAGCTACCATTAACAAAGAGCTAAGCTTTGGTTTTTATACTTTCAGATCCAAAAATCGTGCATGGGCTTGGAGCCATGTTTTGGGCCAGAGAATCAGGCCCAAAACCCAATTCTTTCAGTCCAAAAAGGCCTCTTCAGCTGCAGTTGGCTTCCACAGACTTTTCATCCACTTCTGCTCCTCTGATTTGGTCAAGTCTTGGACCATTGCAAAGCTCTTTCAGAGCCGGTCGTTTTGCCATAAGGTAGGCCCCATTCCGAGGAGTGAGTCTAAAGATACGGCCTTCGGAAGTTCTGCTGACTTGTGTGCTGTTTCAGCCTGTGTCGACTTTTCAGCTTTTGACCGGGCTTTTGGAAGGCTTTGTCTTCTTGAATCTTGGCCTTTAATCACGGAACTAGTTAGTAACCAACCTTTGCTCCTTTATCTCGCTAAAGTGGCACATTTCTGCACATAATGGACTTTGAAACCTGAAATGCATAAAAAACATGTCGGTGTTAACTCTTAATTATTACTCACATAATTGGTCTAAAAGTATGACTGTTACAGGGTTAAAACTACATTTTTGGGCTCTTATCAGGCTCTCTCCTAGATGCTCACTCAAGGTAGACCTCAAGAAAGCATATGACATGGTGAACTGGGACGCAATTGCAGCAATGATGGTTAGATTCAATTTCCTCCTAAGCTCATTTGATGGATATCAGTGTGTATGACTGCTCCCCATTTCTCTATCATGTTAAATGGCTCTATTGAAGGATTTTTTCAAGAGAAAAAAAGGTTTCATCAAGGTGATCCTATCTCCCCATATCTGTTTGTGTTAGTCATGGAAATCCTTGGGTGCCTCTTGCAGGAAGGGATGAGATTGAAAACTATTAAGCCACATCCTCATTGCAAGAGGATTAAATTATCTCATTTGTGCTTTGCTGATGACTTGTTAGTTTTCTCAAGAGCTAAATATGCATCCTTAACTGCTATAAAAGAAGTATTGTCCAAATTATTTGAAGCTTCAGGATTACATAAGAAAACCTCCAAGACAACCATCTTGATTGGGGGTCTGATAGAGAATGAAGCCACTTTTCTAGTTGATAGCATTCAGGTGAAACTGATTCTACCTCCAATTACCTATCTTGGTGTTCCACTTCTTGCAACAAGGTTAGGGATCAAAGACTGCCATCCACTCATTAACAAAATTACTTTGAGGATTACGGATTGGAAGGCACGGTTTTTGTCACACGTTGGGAGAATACAACTAGTTCAATCTGTTCTTCAGTCATTCCATGTATATTGGGCAAGATCCTTTATGTTTCCCAGAAGCACTTTGGATACTATCTCTAGTATTTGTGCCCATTTCATCTGGAGTGGACCAGAGTTGTCAGGGAAAATGCATCAGGCCAGCTGGGAAAGGATGTGTCTATCCAAAGAGGAAGGGGGTTTGCACTTGAGAAGCCTAAACAGGTGGAATCAAGCAACATATTGTGGAATAGTGTTTAGTATTGTGGCCAAAGAGCAAAGTATTTAGGTCTAATAGGTGTATGAACAACATCTTCACGGGAAACATTTTTGGTCGATGTCGTGTCCAGTAGACTTTTCTTGGGTATGGAGAAAGGTCTTTGCTACTAGATACATTGTAGCTCAATTTATAAGGAGTCAAATTGCAAATGGCTCCAACACACTCATATGGCATGATCTTTGGTGCTCAGACGTACCTTTGAGTCAAAACATGCATGCACATGATGCTTGGAATGAGATCCTCCCATCTGATGCCAAAATAAGTGACCTTATTACAAATGGTAGATGGAATGACCACATTGAACTTCTCCATAATTATGCATTGTGAGAGCACATCAGGAGTACACACATCCTCTCGAACCTTCATGAGGATGAAGTGATATGAACTCCGTCTCATACAGGAAGATACACTTTGAGCTCAGCATATACAACACTCATTAGGGAATCCCCAACAATCCGCTGGTTATCATTAGTATGGGGAAGATGGGTCCACCCGAGACATGCCTTCTCCACCTAGCAATTATTCTCGAGGAGTTTGCAAACATAAGACAGGTTAGTATACCGAAAGGTCCTCCAATTCTCTGAATGTTACTTCTATCGCTGTTCAAAAGAGAATTCGAAACACTTGTTCTGTGAGTGCCTATATTTGAGGGAAGTGATGGATGGGATTAAAGCGTTGTTGAATCTTTACACTACTACTGTCAATGCTAATAGGGAATGGTCCAGCATTTTTCGAGTGTGTGAAAGGAAGAAGGACTTGGCAGACATTTATCGAGCATTCATTTATGCTACGGTACATGAGATTTGGGCTGAGCAGAATAGGAGAAGGTTCCAGTCTGTCCCTCACCTCCAAGCTAAGGAGCTGGTTGAACTCATTATAAAAGATACTAGACTCTATCTACAAGTAGAAATTAAAGACATTGCCAATACTTCTGAGATAAAAAAAAACTCTTACAAACACTCCAATTGCAAGTGAATTTAAAGGAGAACACCGAAATTCCATGCTACTGGACAAAACCTGATGAGGGAGTTGTGAAATTGAACACAGATTGTGTAGTGAATAGTCGAGGTGCTAGCTCAGGGGGAATTATCCATGACAGCTATGGAGATACAGTGGTGGCTTACATAGGCAGTAGCTTAAATAGCTCAGTTCTATATCAGGAGTTAAATGCAATACACCAAGGGTTGGAGTTATCTATGCAACTTGGAATCCCAAAAGTGTCAGTGGCGTCTGATTCGTTAAGAGCAGTTAATGCTATAATGAAGATAGAAGCTCCTCCATGGTAGATAGTAGATATGATAGTATCCATCCAGAGAGTGGGAGTGGCTTTTGAGTTCATAGAGTTTAAACATGTTTTTAGGGAAACCCATAAGGCAGCGGATCATTTTGTAGGAACCGTTATTTCATAATGTAAATTTCTACAAATCGTTAAAACCATGCGCAACGGAATTAATGGGGTTCATGATTTTGATTGGAAAACATACCTGTAAACCGGCTAAGATAACTCTGAGAATATAAGATATATGAATCAGCAACCTCTTGATCTTCTGTTGTATTCCTATCCTTAGATTGGACGTTGTGTGGGCAACAATCTACCAACCCTTTCTTTCTCTCTTTCCTTGCCTCTCCCTTTTTTAATCAAAAATGAAATAAAAATTAATAGTAAATTCGGCCAGGAGAGAAGGGTTTCTATTTATAGGCTACAACAGGGACCATGATGAGAAATTAGGGTTGGGCCTCCTGACGGGCTTGGGCTTCCCATATTCACACGACCCAAGTCCGTCAACAAATGACTTATTCCACTAAAGGCCATTGTTGCACTACCGCCCTAATCCCAAATTACGTGTTACGTTTATGACCTCCATATTATATGCTTGTTGATTTCTCCATGTTTAAAATATCGAATGCCCATTGATTAAGTCAAGTTACTAACAACTACATCAATCAACTTCTTATGTCCTTGAGTTGTACAACTCAACCTCATTGTCATGTCAGAATAAATCCACCTGCAGGGTTTACATGACAATCCTTATGAGCTCCTCACGGGCACATCATTAACCCGACTTCGTGTGGGTCACGGATTCCTTCTATAATCAACAACGCACCTTACATACAATGTCATTACCCAATCCATCGAGTTTGTTGATTCACAAATGAATCCCATTCATTGATGATTTAAAGCAATGTACAATGCACGTAAGTGCCCGTTATTATATATGGATTAAGAGGACAAGCATCCATAATAACAGAGGTTCTTATATAGTCAGTATAAAGAAAAATAACCTCACTTGGTCCTGTTCAATACACACAAAATGTACTAGTGTAATCCTATAGTCAAGATAGACTAATACCAGATTATACTACAACCTTACCAATGGTTTGTCCAAATCCATCTAGGTTGTGAACATTTACTTATACTTTATAAGATATTAATGATATGATCTTCTGCGTGTCACCACACACCATATCATCTACAACATAAAGTATTAGACACATGCATATAACTAATAACATATATAATATGCATAATATTTGCCCATATGATTCTCATTCAAAATATAAAAAATTAGAGTTATTACAAAAGTAATGCTTTTAGTATATAACCCTATCACATTTGGCATCCTTGGCTGACCATTTAGAGTTGATAGATGACACTTGTATAATCTTCACCCCTCCTTTGTCTGAAAAGTTGCAGACTATTGTAAAGGATGATATGGAGGGAAAGATGTATATGAGGATTAATTAATGCAGATTAGGGGTAGGCTAGAACCCCAATTTATTGTCAAAAACAAATAAAAAACTGGATGAAAATGCATTGAACTAACCTCAAAAAATAATTAACATGAAATCAAAAATTGGATGCAAATGCATCGAACTAAACTTAAAGAATAATTAACAGAAAATCGGAAACTGAATACAAATGTATCAAACTAACCTCCAAGAATAATTAATGGGAAATCGAAAGTTGTATGCAAATGCATCGAACTAACCTCTAAGAACAATTAACAAAAAATCAGAAATTGGATGCAAATGTATCAAACTAATTGTAAGAGCCAAATATCTCCTCCTCTATGATCTCTCCCTTTCTCTCCTTTTTCCTTGGTCCTCTCTCTCTTCCCTATGAGTCCTCCCCCCTTTTTTTCTTCTCTTCTCCCTTTCTTTTTATACCCCTTTAAACCTTCATCCAAGACGTCCACCTATCGCCTAATCCCTCGGTCCCCCTTCTTTTCGTATGTATGCCATGTTCGCGGCTTAGGGTTCCGCCGCAAGGATCCCCTACTCCTCAAATTCCCTCACTATTTTGCTACCCTGTCCCTCCACTGATCTCCAGGCCATCATTAATTAGGTCACTACAAATGCCCCCTCTCGAGTCCGCAAACCCCTTGATTTTGGCGGGGTTGAGAACCCACCTTCCTCTCTCTCTTCATTATGGGCTATGGTTTCCTTCTGACATATTCGTTTGCTGTACCCCCACGTGTCTCTTTCTCTCTGGTCTGATTGGTGGCGCTTCAGTTTCTGCCCCTTCGTTTTTACCCTTCTGCCCTCCCTACCCCTCAAATCCCACTCGATTTCTCTCCCTCTCTCATTTACTTCTCACTCTCCTTCCTTTCTTGCAACAGACTCCATTTTCAAATCCTTACCCCTTCATCACTTTCATTGCGCTTTCATCTTTACCCACCCTTTGTGCTTTTCTTTGCCTTGCTCCTCTTTACTTTCCACTCTCCTCGATTGTTCCGGCGTTTGTTCTTCCACTTAGGTTCATGCATCAGGTTGGTTTTTTCTCCTTCTTTTGTTTATCATCTTCTTCCATTTATCTGTTGATTTCTATTATTTTCTCTTTTGTGGTGACGGTTCGTCTTTTAGCCATTTAAACTCCCCCCTCCTCCCCCTCGATCTCGCTGCCCTAATCTAGAAGCAATTAGGGTTGGCTATGGGATCCCTGATGATATTCTTATTGAACACGTGCCTGACGTGACCCACTTCCCCCATCTAGTGCCCAATAGGCCGGGATGTCTGGTGGCCACCATCGGCCAAATTGTGTCCGGCCTACGGTTTCCACTATCTTTATTAGATGTCAAGGTGTGCAACCACTTCATTATCCCCCTTTGCCAAGGCATAGGCAACTTTTGGCATATAATGTATGCCGCGAACCACTACAACAAGAGCCACGAACCCCAGATCGTCCTCCACGACATCATCTCTCACTACTACATAAGAAAGAGTACCAAGGACGTCAGTGTGGGTTACCACTCCTTCTGTGTCCATTCGGATAAACAGTCTTTTATCCTTCGAATTACCACTTCAGACAAGAACTGGCACGGTACCCACTGTATATTTCTGGTAATTTTCTGTCCGCGGTCATTCCTCCCGAAGTAACTCTGAACCATCTCACTTTTTTTACCCGCAGTAAGTGTTTTTATATTTTCCCTCTTCTGTGTGCATTATGTGCTGCTGACTAATCCTTTGCCCTATTTTTGTGCAGGTTGGAGGACCGACTCCAAATCTCGCCTTTCCGCAGTTTAGGCCCAGAGCAAATTGTTGTCCTCGGCATTGATCTCTCTCTAGGGACTCCTCTGCTGACAGACTCTGCTATGTGCACCCTGGGCAAATATTCTGCACCATTCTACCGTACTTCACCCCCCAAAGAGAGAAAGCCCCGATCATCCCCCCCTCGGCCAGCTGAGCCCCGACCTCCTCAACCAACATCCCACCACCGCGACTTCACCCGTAAAACTACCCAATCTTAGGCTCGCGCCCAGGCTCTTGCAATAATAGTCTATAAATCTACCGCCCATCTTCCTTCCCAGTCCACCTAGAATATCCCCTCCTCTCTTCGCTCCATTTCTGCTTGGGAAGACCAATACCTCTCTCCTGAGACCCCCTCCGTTGATCCTGCACCCCCCCCCCTCCATGGATGTCTGCAAGATAAGACTCTTCGACAGCGACTCTGATGATGAAGTGAAGGAAATTCCCGCTACCCAAACTTTCTCTACCGCTACCGACACTTCAGCAGCCGAGACAACTTTATCTGAATAACCCCCACAAGAAGCCCGACTTTCTATCTCCTAAGAACCTGTTGTCCCCCTTTTCTCCTGACTCTTGGACCCATCGGTCTGGAAAAGAAACTGCCCACCCCTCCAAGGAGGTCGTCACCTCAGAGATCTTCTGCCCTACCTTTAAGGTATATGGCCACAACGTCAACATTGCAGACTCAGCTATAGACAACCCAGCTGTGGGCTCCGCCATGTTCTATGGCTGTCATCTCCCCCGCGACCTTACCTATGCTGACATCGGGACTTTCAAATAGCATCAAACCTCTCTTTGCACCAACTGGGAGAAAGTAACCCACTTTGAATCTTCATGTCAACTTTCCCAATGTTTGACCTTCCTTACTCTAATCGTTGTTTCTTTCCCAGGTAAGCTTGGATGTTTCTTATATGATCCACGGGCTGTTCTCCTCCCTGGGTACCATAGATAAGTTAGAGAAGGAGGTCAGCGGCTCTAGCGGGCTACAGGCTACGGGCTACCTGTGCTCGTCTCCAATCTGAACTAGAGGTCATAGAGATAGCTAAGCTCCGGGTAGAGGATGAACTTCAAAAGGTTGAGAACACCCACCAGTAGTTCATGGATGGGGTCAATGATCGTCTGAGCAAACAGCGGGAAGCCCTCCTCCTCCCACACAAAGATGTCACCCAGGCCCTCCTTCTGCAGCATACCAAAGATATAGAGTTGCAGCAATTGAGCTTCAAATCCTAGGCTAACAAACGGGTGGCTAAAAAACTACACGAGGAGCATGCCCGCCTTGCTATGGAAGGTCGCCTACTCCCTGAAAAACCTTTGTCTCCAGCAACTGAAACTACTAATGCCACGACATCTACAGGCCCAACGCCCCTTGTAGCTCCCAAGCATGCTGCGGACCCCCTTGAGGAAGACGCCTCTCTAGGCCAAGTCAAGGTAGATATTGATCCTGTACTCCCGGTCAATGCCCCACTTCAAGACTTAGATTAACTCCACCACTTGGCTACTTTTTTGAATTTGGAAACTGTATTCAACTTTGCTCACATGGTTTTGTAATTGTATCTAATGATTGCAATAGTCCTTGTTCATTTCATGGTATTAATTTTAACTATAATTGTTGGGTTCCTCCTTTTGGGTTTCTCCCCCCTCGCTGTGGTTTGTTATTCGGTTGCGGCCCCCATATCCATATGCACCACATGTGCTCTTCTAGAGGACCTTTGTTAGATCTGCAAATTGTGATTGGTCTTATTAAAATAATTTCTGATTCCCCGGTTCACCTCCCTCTTTCTCTCAGATGGTAATATAGTATAAGTTTGGAACTCTTCGGGTACGGTCACCTGCTTGAACTATGTAGTCCCCCTGTGCCGGTATGGCATACATGATCCCCTACTTTACTCAAATCCTCCATGCTCCCACTGGGCCCAACTTTCTGAGGCCCTTCCATATACCCCACCTCCCTTTGACTCTTCTGATCACCTGTGTGATCTACCACCCTCACCCATGAAGGGCTCATCCCACTCCGCAGGCTCTATCAGGCCATGTAGCCTGTCGTGGCAACTCCTCTTGCCTCGAGCTTGATTCAGACCTCTTGCCCGCGAAGGGCTCCTCCCCTCCGCGGTCCCTCTCTTTGCTTAGTTCGCAGCTTGTTAAGGCAACTCTCTATGCCCCCGTGCGCGATTTGCAATGCCCGCGAAGGGCTCATCCCTCTCCGCAGGCTCTATTAGGCTATGAAACCTGTTAGGGCAACTCGCCTTTCCCCAAGTTGGATTTGGACCTCTTATCTGTGAAAGGCTCATTCCCTCTGCCGCTCCTCTTTTCAAATATTTGTTAGCTTGCTAGGGTCACTCTCTTTGCCCCCATGTGTGCTTTTGTTCTTGGGGTCCACAAAGGGCTCATCCCACTCTGCGGCATCACTGGCTATTAAGTATGTTGGGGCAACTCATCTTACCCGTTGTGGGTTCAGACCTCTCGTCCGCGAAGGGCTCACCCCCCTAGCTATCTCCAATTTGATTTGGAAACATTTTCGTACAGGTAAAGTCATTACAGCTAGTATTTTTCTTTCTCAAAAGTGTCATTATATTATATATTTACAAACAACTCTAGTTTCTCACTCTGGATCTCCATTACAATTAAGTGTAAAATTTCTTCAACACTCTGGATCTCCACATTGTAGGCCAAGGAAAAGGGAGTCTCCTTAGTGGTTGTCTGGGGTGTGGTTCGGTATGCCCAAAGGATATGATTCCACTCATCGGCCCACGCCCTTTTCCTGTCCTCCAACTTCCTCTTAAGATTGTTCATTATGGTTTTATTAGAGGACTCCGCATGTCCATTCCCTCAGAATTGTATGAGGCTGAGAATCCTTGTTTCACTCTATATGCCTTCAAGAACTCTTGCACCTTAGCTCAAGTGAATTGAGTTCCGTTGTCCGTAATGATGGCATACGGCAGTCCAAATCTACATATAATGTTTTCCAACATAAAGTTAATTACCTACACCTCCTTCACCTACTGCAAGGGTACAACCTCTATCCATTTAGTGAAATAATTGATGGTTGCTAACATGAACCTCCTCTTACCACTGGCCATAGGCAGTGGACCAACTATATCCATTGCCCACATCGCGAATGGCCACAGATTTAACATATTATGCAATGGTTCCGCTGGCGTAAAAATTAGCTGGGCAAATCTCTGACACTTGCCGCATCTCTTAGCAAATTCCACCACGTCTCTCTTCATATGGGGCTAAAAGTATCCCTGGGTTAGCAGTTGGTGGGCTATGGTTCTTCCCGCCGATTGGCTCCAGCAATCTCCCCCGTGTAGCTCTGCTAGAACCTCTAATGCCAACCTTGGTCTGAGGCATTTCAGCAATGACCCACTGAAGTTCTTTCGATATAATTCTCCCTCTAGTAGAATGTACCACTGAGAAGCTTGTTCCAACCTTCTTCTCTCTTTCTTATCAGCCACTTGCTTCCCGATAAAAAGAACTTGATGGGACCCATCCAACCTTCATCTTCTTCCATGGCCTAGCATACCTCAGTCAGCTTCTCCGTGCTCGGTTTCTCCAACCTCCTTACGGTTATGGATCTCTCCTCTGAACCCGGTATTGCCACGGCGACGTATGCCCGAGCGTCGGCAGGCCTATTTTCCCCACGACCCAAATGTACAAACTTGATCTTCGCAAACTTCGCGGCTCTTCTATGCAATACTTCCAAATACCTCGCCATTCGTGGGCATCTAGGGGCGAACCCTCCATTCGCCTGACACACCACTAAATTCCAGTCTAAGTATACCGTCAGCTCACTCACCCCCAAATCTGCCGCCATTCTCAAGCCCGCTATCACCGCCTCATACTCCGCTTCGTTATTAGATGTCGTGAATCCCAACTTTATGGTCAGTTCTATTATGTTGTTATATGGTGTAACTAATACTACCCCTATCCCGTTGCATTCGTCCATTGTGGATCCATCTGCGAACACCCTCCACCCATTTCTCATGTCCCAAGGGTCTAAGAAATCTTGCTCAACACTCATTTCCAGTTCCATGACCATCTTCTCCCCCCAAGTGGGATCCTCTACTGGGAACTCCGCCAGAAACTCTACCACTACCTGTGCCTTCTCCGTGGTCCTGATATGATACTGTATCTCATAAGAACTCAACATCACTGCCCATTTTAACATTCTTCCAGACTTTTCCGCTTTCAACGCTTGTTTCAGGGGCAAATTTGTTACTACTACCACCAAGTGTGCCTCAAATAAGGCTTCAATTTCAGGGCCGAGAATATCAATGCCAGGACGTATTTCTCAACTCTACTGTACCGAGTCTAGGCATCCAGTAAGGTTTTACTTTGGAAATATACCAGTTTCTCCATCTTGTCAGCGACCCGGATGAGAACTGAACTAACTGCATACTCTGAGACCCCCAGATACAAGTATAACTTCTCCCCCTATTCCGACCGCGACAACAAAGGTGCCTTACCCAAGTAGCTCTTCAATTCCTGAAATGCCTTCTCGCATTCCGCGGTCCATACAGAGTCCGGAGTACTCCTTAACAACCGATACAGCAGCCTGCATTTGTCTGATGACTTTCAGATGAACCTGTTTAAAGCTGCGACCCTTCCCGCTAAACGCTGCACTTCTTTGACATTCTACGGTGAAGGCATTTCCACCAAAGCTCTTATTTGTTCGAGATTAGCCTCTATCCCTTGGTGATTAACAATGTAACCCCAAAAACTTCCCTGTGGTCACTCTAAACGTACACTTCTCCGTATTGAGCTTCAAGTTATGCATCCGTAGTATTCTGAACGGCTCCCTCAACCCCTCTATGTGCTCCTCCTCCCACATACTCTTCTCCACCATGTCGTCTATGAATATTTCAATTCCCTTCCAAATCTTGCTCTCAAACATTTTCTCTCCCAGCCGCTAGAAGGTAGCCCCGGCGTTCTTTAAACCAAACGACATCCTTGTATAACAATATGTGCCACCCTCCACCACAAAGGCCGTTCTCTCTTGATCTGGTCTGTACATTGCGACTTGGTTGTATCCCATGGATGGATCCATAAATGAAAATATTTTGAACCCCGCGGTTCTATCCACTAATTCATCTACTTGCGGCATAGGATAACAGTCTTTAGGACACTCTGAGTTAACATCTGTAAAGTCGACACACATATGGACCTTGCCATTCTTTTTCGATATAGCGAAGACGTTAGATAACCAATCCGTGAAATCTACCTCTCGTATTATGCCAGCTCCCTTCAACCTCGCGACCTCCTCGCGAATTCCCTTCGCATACTTCAGCCTAACGCTTCACATCTTTTGTCTTACGGGCTTATTGTCTTCTCTCATGTGCAAACGGTGACACGCAAATACTGGTTCCAGTCCCGTGATATCCTAAATTACCTAAGCAAAAACATCCTTATTTGCAGCTAGGAACTGTACCAGTTTATTTTTCCATTCATCAGGAATTGTACCACTGACGTAAACTTTTCTTCCTCCCCAGTCCCCAAATTTACTACTTCGATCTCATCGAGGGTCTTTGGTCCCACCGCAGACTCAGCATCCCCCTCCATGGAGGTACACTATAATTGATATGCGTGCTACTTACTAGGATTTGAGGTTTCTCCCTCTGCTCCTCGAACCCATCTCTTCACTGTGCCCTAATGACTATTCTTTGCCGTCACTTGATCTCCGCAAAACTCATACAACCCGGTCGGGGTGGGAAACCAAATCACTTGGTAGTAAGTGGATGGTACCGCCTCCCCAAAATGGCATTGTACTGCGAATCAGCATCCACTACCTTAAACCGAGAGAACACCGTCACCGGTCCTGTAGTTACCGGGAGCAAGAGATCTCCTAGAGGCTCCGTCATGCTTCCATTGAACCCATATAAATTGGTTTGCGAGGGTCTCAATTGTTTCTTGTCTATCTTCATCTCCTCCATTGCCCCTCTGAACAACAAATCCACGGCGCTACCGCAGTCCACCAATACTTGTTTTACCATGTAATTACCCATTGCCACCGTGATTACTAATGTGTCCTCATGTGGGGAGTTAACCACCTTGAGGTCCGTGTCAGTGAATACTGTGGTCCCCTTTCCATTCGCGGACCCTGGAGTTGGCCGCGAATGTCATGATGCCTCGTTGACTTGCTGGATGCTCACAGTTCGTCTTATCTTATCCCGGTGATCGTTATGGCTCAAAACTACTCCACTGAAAATCACGTTGATCGTTCCCAGTATCCTCCCCTGATCCGGTATATGCTCTTCTTTCTCATTCCCCGTTGTAAACTCCTTCAACAACCCCTTCCCTATCATTCTCTGTATCAACCACTTTAGTGTGTAGCAGTCATTCGTCTCATGGTTCTATGTTTGATGGTAGGCACAATAAGGTTTGCCTGGCATTTCCGCTGGCTTGGTTCGCGGCCCTTCATAACCCTGCATACTTTCAATCAATGGCAATATCTCACTCAGCGGCATGTTCAATAGTGCATGTTCCCCTTCATGGTAAGGTTTTCTCTCCCTATTCTCCCTCCTGACTTCTTCTCTACCCATTTCGGGTCGCGACAAGTGACCACGATAACCGCCGCTTCCCCTGTCTGACGGCTCATACCTTCGACAATCCTCACTTCTTTCTAATGACAACACTGCCTTCCCCGGCCTCTTCACATCTTTATGCATAGTATCCTCGTACCTTATATATTTCTCCACCCTCAGGTATAGGTCATGTAATGTCGCGATCTCGTTATTGGCTACGGACTCATGAACCCTGGTTCCCGGGCGCAACCCTCGCTCAAACGCTATCACCGTGATTCTTTCATCCAAGTTCTCCACTTTCAATGTCTCTGCCTTGAATCTACACAAAAAATCCCTCACAGACTTTGCGAACCTCTGCCTTATATTGAACAACATCGCGATATCTACCACCCTCCTCTTCTAATGTATGAAATGGTCTATGAAAGCCTGCTCTAACTCTTGAAAGTTGTTGATACTCTTCGACGGCAACCGGTAATACCAATCAGAAGCCCCCCTTTTAAGCTTGTGGGGAACATCATGCATCACAGTCCATCATACCGAGGTTCTTGCCACAGTGGCATCTGCTGGCGAAAGTGATGAATGTGATCCGCTGGATCTCCCTTCCCAACATATCTCTCAAATCTGGGCTGGTTAAACTGTTTTGGCACCTCAGACTTCCAAATCGCGTCAACCAACGAGTTACGGTTCAGCCCTACCACTACTTGGTTCGCTGCTCCGCCTACGCCCTTGGCTTGTTCCAGACTCGCTTTCAGATCACTGGCAATCATCTCCCTAACTTGCTCCTTTGTAAGTCCTGTCACCCCATTATCCGCCAGGTTCAGCCTCCCCTCCTCTTCCTCTGCCTCTCTCTCAGATTCCTCAATGGTCTCCTTCTCCCTCTGAAGCTCATCATTTTCTTCCCTCAATCTTGCTATTTCCTCATGCAACAGCCTTGTTTCCTCTTAAACTGATGTGGTAGTCTCTTCTCCTCATTGCTCCCACGCCCCCCTCATTCCCCACCGACTCCCCCTACTCTTCTACAACTGCCACCTTCCTTGGCTTTCCTACCCCTCTCTTCACTTTTGTTGCCATATCCACAGCTGTTTAGATCTCGTTCCCCATAGACGGTGCCAAATGTAAGAGCCAAATATCTCCTTCTCTCTGATCTCTCCCTTTCTCTCCTTTTTCCTTGGTCCTCTCTCTCTTCCCTATGCGGCCTTCCCCCTTTTTTTCTCCTCTTCTCCCTTTCTTTTTATACTTTAAACCTTCATCCATGACGTCCACCTGTCGCCCCATCCCTCGGTCCCCCTTCTTTCCGTACGCATGCCACGTCCGCGGTTTAGGGTTCCGCGGCAAGGATCCCCTACTCCTCAAATTCCCTTAACTTTTTTACCACCACGTCCCTCTACCGCTGATCTCCAGGCTATCATTAATTAGGTCACTACATTAATCTCAAAGAATAAATAACATAAAAGAAAACAGATGCAAATGCATCAAACTAATCTTAAAGAATAATTAACGGGAAATCAGAAATTGGATGTGACTGCATTGAATTAACCTCTAAGAATAATTAACGGGGGAATGGAAACTAGATGCAACAACATTTAACTAATCTCAAAAAACAATTAACAGGAAATCGGAAACTTAATGAAAATGCATTGAACTAACCTCAAAACATAGTTGTATTATATGTAGTCGGAATGTCTCGACAAGTATATTTTGGTATTTAAAATGGTGTTTATCACATTTTTAATCATATGATTGGGAATGCCTAGCTATTCAACTAGGTGTAATATGATCTTCGCCTAATTTGTCGGCATTCTCAAAAAAAACTTTGAGCAAACGCTTATTATTAAAAAACAAAAAGAAGTCGAATGGGTTTTTTATTTTTATGGTGAGTGGGGTTTTCATGTTGCAAGATCGATATAATATTTAAATATCATAACTCTGCATAGTTGCAAATATTTTTCAAAACAGTGCAATATATAATGGCACATGTTCATAGGACGGGTTTGAAAACTAGTAATCAATTTATAGCACTTCTGATTGGGAAAATCAAGCTCAGTCCCGTAGTTGATACTAACCAAATGACGACCTATGATATCTTGGCATATATCAACATTTTGAAGGAAACATTAGGTCATTAGCAGCTAAACATTGATGCGTACCTCCCTACTCTAGTAACTGCTAATTTATTTCGTTGTTTACAGGCCATGGTTAATTCTTTTGTTAAGATATTTCATCCTAACACTCATAAATTCTTTTTTTGAAATTATCACTTTGAAGAGTTTACTATTTACCTCACAACAGTGTAGATGAAGCCATATACTTAAGCAGGGCCAAGTCCGCCATGTTAGTAAATTGCACTGACATTTATCTTGAGGTTGAGGCTCAATTGTATAGGAGGTTTAATCTGTTTATAACTGTGAAATGGATCTCTTCAAAGTAATGCTTTTGTAGAGAACTTTTAGTTTTTTTTACCATTTGAAAAACATGGAAGACCAAATCCACTTTAATTTATTTTTTTTCACAAAGAAATAATGGTATCCATAAGCTTGTGATTTGTAAAAGTTTACCTTTCCTTGGACACCTCTAGCACTCCAACCATTAGGTGCATTTAATGACCGGAAAGAAGCCCACTCACTAAGACTAGTTTTCCCCAGTATTATAGCTCCAGCTTTTCACAACTTCTTCACGACACCTGCATCCTGAGGTACAATCGATCCAAGCAAGGCCCTGCTGTGGTATTAAGTTTATTTTTGGTAGAAATGTTGTCCTTGAGCAGAATTGGTATTCCATGTAACCTACGTAAAGACCCGCATAACTCTGCCTTTCTCTCCTTGTCAGCGTTATGAGCTTGATAAAGCACATCAGATTTCAGTTATGTTGTTTGTAGTGCTCTGGAAAACTATCTAAGATCAATGAGAAAGAACTGATGAACTAATGAAGATTAAGGATTGAAATGATAATTAAATAAGTTTTTGTATTGATCAACAATGGCGGTTACAAGTTTCTCTTTTTCTCTCTCTTTTCACTCAGCTTCTACAGATTTTTGTGGAATGAATCAAATGACTCATTTCTTCCACCTTTCAGCCTCTATATAGTGTTCCAGTTGTAGTCTTGCCCAATCAATTCCTGCCACGTTTCCATTCTCTTCTTCCTCCTCTTTTTCCCGCTTTGAACCTGCAACATACAAACTTATGAGCGAAATATCGATAGTCATGTCGATATTTCTAGTTAGTTTTGATATTTGGGTTGGAATATTGCGTTGACGATATTTGCCCACGACGTCGCCCCCTCTCGAGAATTTCAAATTTTGATATTGAAAATTTGAATGTTTCGAGAAACAACTGGGAAAAAACTGTAAAATTCAATCTGAAATAATTTAAAATTCAACTTATCACGCGGTTACTGTTGGAGTTGAACAGTCACATCAAAATATCAATTATAAAACTCGCCTTCACTTTCTCTTTCTTCACTTATTCGCAAAAAACTTGAAACATTCAAACCCAACCACCATTAACAAACCTAAAAATCTTCACTTTGGACTTACTCGTTGTCCTCTTCATCAGATCTTTCTGCAAACTTGACAGGTTAGTTAGAATAAAATTTAATATATTTATTTGCTATCATAATCTCTTTTCTTTCCCTCTATTATTTCTTAATATCGCGTATGTACCTCTTCTTGATTTTAAGAGGGTTAGGGTTAGGGTTTAAACTTGAGTATTTTATTTGTACAACCATTTATACTAACTAAAGTTTTGAATCATATATTTTGATCTGTTTCAGTATGGCTAGGACAAAAACTTATGTTAAATTTAGCCGAACCCTCTAGAAACGATCCTGGCTTCGTCGTCAAGAACGTAGGTTTTTGAGACACACATCCTCACCTCGAAACCCGACATTGTCACCACGAGACTTTGATATGTGTATAACAAATAATATATTATACAATTATACTGAGTATAGCGATAGTAGTATAGAGAAGGGATATAATTCTAATAAAAAATTTATTGTTTCTAGTAATACTGACATGTCGAATGAAGATATCGAGTCTGCAACTCGAAATAGCTCTTCTTCCTCAGCCTCAAACACAAAGAACTGAAACTGATGAACCAGATTGGTGCCCAACGTATTTTGTTGATGGCCTAGTGATAATAGTAAAATGATAGTATTACCTACAAATAAGCGATTTAAACTCAAACGCAAGTAAAACTAAACTAATTTTGTACTTATATTATCAAAGTTTTCTATACTCTCGATGCTATTGCAATAGAGTTGAAATAGAAGATTCGTTCCACTCCTAGTTCTTTAGAATTAACGTTTACTAAGATTATCAGTCTATCAAAGTTAATGAGAGTAACACGAAAATTATACTTCGATGGAAATTATACTAACAAGATACGATAATTTAACTACGGAATACTAAATTGATACTATGATAAGGAATTAGGGGGGATTGATTCCACCTTAACTCGACTTAATTTACTAACGAAGAATCGTCATAATCTGAATTGAAATGCTTTCGCATAACAATTGGGACTTCCTAATCCCTAGTTGTTCATGGTAATCTCTACCAACTAACAACTAGCATGTGAAACAATCAAACCCATTCTCATGGTGAACTAATTGTTTTCTAGAATATAATGGATTATTACGTCTATTCTTACTAATCGAAATCAAGTTTTCATCAAGGCTTTCTCAAACCCCTCTAATAGAGGTTTAGCCTTGATTCATAAAACTATCATTTCTATATGAATTTGAGCAAGACATGATATAAGGATTATAAATTTACTATATTGATCTAATCAAGAATTCAAATCTAAATTAAAAACTAAGAAATGATTAACAACTATTAACTGAATTTAGATCTAAGTAATTTAATAAACCAAAAACTGAAATTATGAATAACTAACTACTTTTCTTAATCTAATGAAGAATTATCAATGATTCAATAACTAAATTAAAAACAAGGTAATAGAAACTAATTAATGGAGTCTAAAACTAGATCTAAAATTATTGGCTAATGGCTAACTCAAAACTAGAATGCTTAAGAGTTAAGTCTTGTGTCTTCAAATGGGCTGAGGAGCCATGTTTTGGGCAGGAAAATCGAGCCCAAAACCCAATTTCTTCAGTCCACAGAAGCCTTTTCAGCTGGATTTTCCTTCAATAGACTTTTCATCTCCTTTTGCTCCTCTGATTGGGTTAAGATTTGGACCATTGGAAAACTCTTTCCAATGCGGTCGTTTTGACATAAGGTAGGCCCAATTATGAGGTATGAGTCCAAAAAAACGGTATTCAGAAGTTCTGTTGACTTTTGTGGGTTGTTTCTGCCCGCGTTGACTTTGATTTTTCAGCTTTGACCGGGCTTTAAAAAGGCTTTTTCTCCTTGAATCTTGGCCTTTAATCACATAACTTCTTAGCAACCAACCCTTGCTCCTTTATCTCACAAAAGTGACACTATTCTGCACATAATTGATTCCAATGCCTGAAATACATAAAAGCACGTAATCAGCATTAACTCTTATTTATTACTCGCATAATTGGTCTAAAAGTATTATTGTTAAGGGGTTAAAACTATAGTTTTGGGCTCTTATCAAACCACCCCCAAACAACATTTTGCTTGTCCTCAAACAAATATGAGATATTAGAATAAGTGACCAAAAATAGAGTTCTAACTACTCTCATTTCGCCGAGTCCGATTGCATTGACCATATGCAACAAGACCTTAAACCACTAGGAATTCCCTAGTGGATGAGTTATAGCCTCGTGAGAATTTTCCAGTGATGGTACTCACAAACTTCATCTATACTACAACGACTAAGAAATAAAACTAATGTTTCCTTATCTATGCTCCCAATTATCTATATATCTCACTAGCAATGAATACAAAATAATCTAGTCGAAACCTAAGCTAATATATACATAATAATCAATCGTCTACCAATAAACATATATACAATGAGTAATACTATGAAATGCATTAGCAGGCCCGTTTCTGAAAACTCGGAATAGCGTCCTTAAGTAGGTCCTCACATAAATATCAAGACAAAAATCACTCTGAATTTTCCGCTCAAGTTTCGCTACTCCAGTGCGCAGTGGGCACACTTTACCTTACAATCTCAATTACACACAAGGAAGCCGAAGTTGATCAAACACATCTGCCACTTACTATCACACTAACATGTTCCTAATTGAGCTAGAGATCTTTATTAGGTGTTGCGGGGATTAGGAGATGGTTTAAGAAGGAAGGAAATGGGTATTCAAAAAGGACAAGTCTGAGATAATAGAGTCTTCATATTATGTAACTAGAGAAAACCTTGTTCTTTACTTTTGCTTCTACACTTTGTTTCCATCCTTATCCATATTTTTCTTTTTCTTTGGCTTTTGACTCCTTTGATTCTATTTTTGGAGTTCTAACTCTTTATTTTCTTTTATTTATTTATATTTTCTTTTATTTGGATGGAAACTTTCTTTTCTTATTTGAAGCGACTAATCAATTCTTGATTTCAAAGGTCTTTCTTTTTTCTATTCTTCATCTCTATTCTCAGACTCATTTAAAGAATGGGTAGGCTGGTTTTTATTTTTTAGTTTGTTTTGTAAAAGGTTAAAGGATTTGCGGTTTATGAAAGGCTCAGAGGGGCGACTAGCGGAAAAAAATTTCATAAGGGTTGAATTTCTAGCTATATCGATCCAAAGAGGGCCTAAATTCTCGCTTAGGATATGGTATAGTGACGTGTGATTTCTCTATCCAGATTTTACTTCTCCCTTGTGTCATTTCTCAAATGTTTCACTCATATAAGGCTTTAGGCTATATTATCACAGGATTTGTAGAATAAGTACTCTAGCCTAGATTTCATAAACTTACTGCCAAACAATCATAGATACTCATGTAATATATTTATATATAGATGCAAAGATTATTACCTATATATTAACCGAAGTTTCTAAAAACTATTGTAATGCAAAAGCTACGTGAGACTTCTAGATTATTAAGAGCATAGAGAAAGAAAACAATAGCAATATTCCTAAGTGTATAGCATAAACTTTTTATTTATATTTTTGAATTTTTGAAATTTTTTTTTGAATTTTTACTAGAAAACAAGTGCATATTGTACATATTTATATCCTAATAGATGCCTTAATTACACGTGTTTCTATGCCACCCCCAAACAAGAAGCATGCTTTGTCCTCAAAGTATTGAAATAAAAATGGTAGAAAAATACAATGGAAACGCGTTAAAATTCGGGAACATCTGCAAAATAAGGTTAAACATACTAATATAGAAAATAAAAATTAACGCAACTCTATAGGAGTTCCACCCGTTATGGGGTTAACAAGAATTAAATTGCTTGGGACATAAGCAGACACTAACTGAAATAAAAACTTGCCTTAACTCCAGCGTTTAAGCATAGTCCTCATCCTCTTCAAAGAAATGAAGTTCTTTTGCATCCTGCCATGCCATGATAACTTGCCAAGCTTCACGCCATTTATCGTCTACAATCGCTAACCTGTTTAGCGCCACTTGGTCGGATGGGGTGTAGGGGGCAACCCAATAAGGTTGCACCTGCCATCCTGGCCAAGTCATAACACATAAAGATCAAATAATACAATTGGTAGGTCTCACAATGTTCGACCCCAACCCAATCCGTGAAACGGACACAAAAAACAGGGGAGAAACATAGCATAATATGGCAAACTAAAACAGGCATAAGAAAGTACTTATGCCTCATCCTCTGGTCTCGTGCTAAACTAGACATTAATGTCTTGGGAAGGTCATATAGCAGGCGTCCCTCAGCTAGAGCAAGGAAAACGTCGCAAGTGGCGTCATTCGCAGAAGCAAAACGCCACTCCCCTAATATGTTAAGCATGATAAAGAACATGATCATGCCCACGTTAAGGGACAAGCTACCAAGGGTTACGTTATATGTCCCTTGGTCCTCTACACGGAAGATGTCGGCCCCATAATTCTCATGCAAAAGCTCAAGGTTGTAGGCAGAAAAATTATCAACTATGTAGCCTCATGGGTCTTGAATCTAAGTAGGCATAGGAAGCTCAACAACAAAAGGCAACAAGAATTTGGTTATTTCCATTGTTTCGTCATCAATGTTGATGGAGAACACGTGTTCTCCATCCATCCAATAAAAGAATTTACAATGGTCATAAAAATACGAGGTAAGTGCAGGAGAGTAAAGTTCATCAGAACTTACCATTAAAGATTGTCATCATGCTTGTATGATTACTTCGCGAAACCACACACCATAGGTGTCACGTTGGAACAAGTATTCAAAAGACTGTTCCGGTATGATACGAGGGGATGTCATCACAAAACTATGCTCTAGAACAGCTGCAAATGATCCTGGAACAACCCACAAAAAATTGGAATTTTTCGTGCCTACGAATGTCAGAGTGCAGAGGGCGCTCGAACTTTGCCTTGGTAGGGTGCGGGGAGCGCTCTGGCTATGATCGAGTTCCAGGCACTTAGGCGCAGGGCGCGCTCACTTTTTGCCTAGGATAGGAGCAGGGTGCACTCATTCCTTGGGCAAGTTCCAGTGTTTTGAGTGCGGGTCACGCTCAGATTTGGTCTTGTGAGGGCACGGGGTGCGCTCAGGTCTAAATTGAGGAACAAGCGGTTCAAGCGCATGGCGCGCTCCGTATAGCTTGAGTGCTGAAGTGAAGAAACAAAAGAGAAAAAATTGAGAGTGAAAGGTGAGAGTGCAAGGTTTGTAGTGTGGGTTGTGAGTGTAGAATAAAGGAAGTATATATAGGGTTTTAGTTTATAAAACGAATTAACAAGTTGCCAAAAAGCTTTAAGGCAATTGCCGGAAACAAAATATTTTCAAAACCTAAAATGGAAACAACCCATATTCCTTATTCCAAAACAAACCTAATATCTTTTAGGTTGAATTTAGAATAACAACTTCCTAACTCATCTAAATTTTATCCTACCACAATATCTAATCATAGGCATGCCAATATCGGCAACATTCCCAACAATCATCGAAATATCACTTCTAAATTTGTGGATTATATAAAAACAATTCTAAAAGAAATAATACCACCCCCAAACAATTCGGGAAGGTGGGATTAATGTTAAAATTATTGCATACCTAGAAAAGAACCACATTAAATTAAAATCGAAATTCAAATACAATTAACTACCGACTTCAAATTTAACTACTAAATTCAAAATTAACATCCGAACTAATAAAAACAATATTAACAACATCAATCAATAAATTACCTAAACCACCCACTACTGTTTGAAGATGGAACATGAGATGAAGATGGGTCCTGAGCTCCCGATGGGCCCGAGCCATTCGTCTTTCGGCGACGACGCTCGTACCTCACAGACACCTCCTCAGAAGAAGAACCCCATGGGGTGGGAAGCGTTCACGCACTTCTTCTCGGAACTTACGTTGTGTTTCCATCTCTGCCTTCATCTCTTCCTAACGTTCATCCTCGTGCTGGGCACGAGTCTCATAGTTATGATGTATGGTAGTCTTGCGAGTCTGAAGATCTTCACAAATAGTATTAAGAGAACACATGCCACGATGAAGCACGGACATGGGCTCTCCATCGGAAGTACATCTCTCCAAGGCATCGGCATCAAAACTTGTCGTGTCCTCCTCATCATCCGCGCAGTCTCTTCCACTACCCTCTCTCCAGGCAACCTCCAAACCTTCTAAATACAGTCCGTATAAGCTATGGCATTTGTATGCAACTTAATCATAGTACGCTCAGATTTTAGAACAGCTCTAAACTTCATCATGATCTTAGTGATCAATACAGGGAAATGTGCAATAGTTTTTCCAACTCCTCTAATCATATCTAATATAAAATCGAGGATGCAGAATTTATACCTCTTATTCTACAATATCCAGAGAATGTGCAGACAGTTCAGAACGATGTCACTGAACTTCTCTTTCTCCATGATGTTCTTACCAACCCACTGAGCAACAACCACCTGGTTGGTTCTCAATGACCGTTGTCAGACGTAATGCGAGGCCACATTGTACTCTCCCTCCAACACAGTGTCTGTCATCATTGCTGGAACTCCAACATATTGGGAATCCTGCAAGGTGGCATCGAGATAGGGTTGTGGTGTACCACCTAGAATATAAGCCAACACATCTCTACAAACTTCTCTCCTCATCCCATTCACCTTCACAAAAAAATTCTGACCCTCCAACTCCCTCTTCTTGTAGAATTGTTGGATCAAATCGTCGTGATAAAAGTCGTTCTTTGAATACCACAACCCTTTCCACCGCCGGTGAATCATCTCATCACTATAAAACGGCGCGAAGTGGTCGGCAGTAAAAGCTTGTTCTGGCAAAATTCTCCGTCTTTGAGCCATTGACGGTTGTAGACGATTTGTGGAATGAAAATAATGTAGGGAAAGAGTTTGAAACCAAACTCACTAAAAATAATGGGAGGTGGCGCGGTGGTAGCGGTGGCGGATCAAAATTGTTTGGATTTTGTTATGTTTTGGTGGTGCAAAAGGTTGGAAATGGTGGTGGGGATGTTGTGGAGGAGTTTTGGAGTGGGTTGAACTTTTGGCTTGGTGGTATTTAGGTTTTTTTTTTTTTTTTTCTTTTGGTTAGGGTTTGAAGTCATTAATGGAGGAAGTGAAAACAAACTCGCGACTGTTTGTTTTGAGGAAGGGGATGCACGTGCGTGCGAGATTTGGGCCTAAGCCCAATTCGATTTCCGAAATTTTCCGATTTTTTCGTGCAATTTCAAACTAAAATTTCCGATTCGTTACCGGTCCGATTTTTGCAAATGAGATATGAAAATGATCAGGAGAGAATTTCCAATCCAATGATCCATAAAACACTCTATTCTAAATATGGGTTACATATTAGAAGATGGAAAACGCCTCGGAGTGCATGTGTGACGTAAGTTATGCGAACGAATGAAATCTAAATTCATAGATAATGTCAACCCGAATCAAAATACGATTAAACGGCATAATCAACAAAATAGAAAGTTGAGCAATCACGGATGGAAAGACCGGCACCCCACCCCCAAACAAATTTTAGATAACAAAGTTTAGAAAATTTGTTTTAAACGTGGGTCTTTTAAAGTCAGATTCCCGAGACTTCCTAGATTATTATTTTTATGATTTTAAAATATTTTTTCGTTTTTATGAATAAGATTTAATATAAGAAAAACAATAAAGCAATAGATACATAATTCACACCATAAAGGAATATGACTCAAAAACTGAGAAAACATGCAAGAGTGGAATACGTGAATTATATTAAACGTGGACTTAGGATCCGGTACTTACAGCCACACACTCCATAGGGAGGGCTCGGTTACCTAAATGGTGCACTTACCAATGTATGGACGTGAAAGGAAGTACACCAAGCAACAAAGGTCAGTCTTCATAGACAGGGTCCTGTAAAAGGACTTCCTCCACATAAGGGGACATTAGCTCGTGAAAATGTTTTAATCGTTGGCCATTGACTCGAAAGATATTGTTGTCCTTGGGATTTACCAAGGTGATTGCCCCGTAAGTGGTGACTTTAGTAACCATAAAAGGACCAGACCAACGGGTTTTTAATTTCCCTGGAAAAATATGTAGATAGGAGTTGTAAAGTAAGACCTTTTGGCCTACTACAAACTCTTTGCACAAGATTTGCTTATCATGAACATGTTTCATGTTAGCTTTATAATCCTTCGCGAGATCTTAAGAATCGCTACGGATTTCTTCAAGCTCATTCAATTACAACTTGCACTTGACACCCGCCTCATCAAAATTGAAGTTAAGGCTTTTTATAGCCCACATAGCACGGTGCTCCAATTCAACGGGCAAATGACAAGGTTTCCCAAATACAAGTATAAAGGGAGACATACTTATAGGAGTTTTGAAAGCAATCATATATGCCCATAAGGCATCAGTTAGACGCTTCGACCAATCTTTCCTATCAGGATTTACAGTTATTTCTAAAAAAAAATTTATTTCCCTATTAGAAACTTCTACTTGTCCGCTACTTTGTGGATGATAAGGAGTTGCTACCTTATATGTAACTCCATACTTTTTTACGAGAGACGCAACAACTCTGTTGCCAAAATGTGTTCCACCATTACTAATGATGGCTTTAGGAATGCCAAATCGACAGAAAATGTATTCCTTAACAAAAAACACAACTGTCTTATGGTCATTGCTACGGCAAGCCATGGCCTCTATCCATTTAGACACGTAGTCCATGGTAACTAGAATATAAATGAAACCGTGGGAAACAAGAAAAGGACCCATGAAATCAATGCCCCATACGTCAAAAATTTCTACCACCATGATTGGATTTAATGGCATCATATTACGCTTCGTGATTCGCCCAAGTTGTTGGCAACGAACACATGTCTTGCAATGCACTTGGGCATCTTTAAAGAGAGTAGGCCAATAAAATCCACATTGAAGAATTTTAGCAGCTATTTTCATACCACTAAAATGGCCACCATACTCTTTGTCATGGCAGAATGAGAGAACCTCATTATATTCCCACTGGGGAATACAACGATAAATAATCTGATCTGCACAATACTTAAAATGGTAGGGCTCATCCCAGTAGTATAGCTTAGCTTTGGCCAAAAACTTCATACGTTCATTTCTTGACCAATCAATAGGAAGAATATCAGACGCTAAATAATTCACGATGTCAGTATACCATGGTGTAGAAAAAATAGCATACAGATGCTCATCATGAAAAGAGTCCGGTATGGACTCAGAATCACTATCATCGTCATTTGTAAGTCTAATGTGAACTCTTGCAGGAGAAGAATCAATCGAATTAATCTCTGCTTAGCATCCTTCTTTGCGAGAAGATACCTAAGGGATGCATGGTCCGTGTAAACTAGAGTCTTAGAACCAACCAAATAAGGATGAAACTTATCTAAAGCATAAACGACAACTAAGAATTCTTTTTCAGTAGTTGTATAATTCCTTTGAGCATCGTTTAGAGTTTTACTAGCATAATAAATAACAGTGGATTTATTATCTAGTTTTTTTCCCAAGACAGCACCAACAGCATAATCACTAGCATCGCACATGAGTTCGAAAGGTTTAGACCAATCGAGATACTGTATAATGGGTGCAGAGGTTAAGGCGGCATTTAAAGTTTCCAAAGCCTGTTTACAGATAAAATTAAAATCAAAGATGGCATCCTTTAAAAGCAGATTAGTTAAAGGTATAGCTATTTTTGAAAAATCTTTGATAAAGCGCCTATAAAAACCTGCATGGCCTAGAGTCGCTATCTTATCTAGTTTGGCCTTATCTACTTCGATACTTCGATGCCATCACTAGATACAATGTGACCTAGCACTATTCCCTTTTTCACCATGAAATGACATTTTTCCCAATTAAAAACCAGACTCTTCTCTTCACACCGTGTCAAAACCTTAGATAGGTTAGACAGGCAGTCAGTGAAAGAGTCTCCATAGATAGAAAAATCATTCATGAAAACTTTCATGAAGCGTTCTACCATGTCACTAAATATATGAAGCATACACCGCTGGAAGGTACTAGGAGCATTACGAAGGCCAAAAGGCATTCGTTTATAGGCGTATATTCTAAAAGGACATGTGAAGGTAGTCTTTTCTTGGTCATCAATATCAATAATAATTTGAAAATAGCCAGAGTAGCCATCCAAAAAATAGTAAAAAGTATGACCAGCTAGACGTTCGAGCATCTGATTTATAAAGGGCAAAGGAAAATGATCCTTTCTTGTCATAGCATTTAAATGTCTATAATCTATACAGATTCTCCATTTCATAGGACCATGCGTTACAACATATTCACCCTTGGCATTACGTACCATGGTAATTCCTAATTTCTTAGGAACTACATGAATGGGACTTACCCATTCGCTATTAGAGATTGGGTATATGATACCCGCATCGAGTAACCGTAAGACTTCTTCCCTGACCACCTCTTTCATGGCAAGGTTCGTGGTTCATGGGACGTCTTTATGTTATCCTCCAAATGGATACGATGAGTGCAAATATTAGGGTCAATTCCCTTAATGTCGGCTAGGGACCAGCCAATCGCAGAACGATGTTCCCTAATCACCCTAATCAAACATGCCTCTTCTTCCTTAGATAACAGAGACTATATAATTAGCGGATGACTACCATCTGGATGAAGTTGAATATATTTTAACTCAGAAAGAAGAGGTTTAAGCACCAAAGTGGAAGGAATGTCGATAAATGCTTCTGGAGGGTCCTCATCTTGAGTAATGAATACTTGCTTAGGCAGCAGGCCTTCAGACTCAGTAGATGGAGCAACAGAAGGGTCTACGATAGGTGTAGACTTGAAGATGGTGTTGACTTCCTCTAAGTAGGAGTCATCGGTGAAATCTGAACTTCCAAAAGAAAGGAATTTATGCATCTGATTTTCTGGAAACGTGTTATTAAAATAATCTTGAGCCAAGCTCTCGATCATGCTAACCTCCCCATCTACAGACGAATCTGGTAACTGTTTCATCATTTTAAAAACATTTACCTCAACAGAAAGATGGCCAAAAGACAAAGACATCGAACCATCGCGGCAATTTATCAGTGCTTTGGTAGTTGCCAAGAAAGGACGCCCTAAGATTATCGGAACAGAGTCGTTAACGACTTCTGTATCGAGGATAACAAAATCAGCAGGATAGTAGAAATCTTGAACCTTAACAAGCACGTTTTCAACCACACCCTTAGGATACTTAATAGACCGATCCGCTCATTGCAACGTCATTTTAGTGGGTTGCATCTCTTGAAGACATATTTGTTTGTATAGATAATACGGGAGTAAGTTAACACTCGCCCCCAGGTCTAATAAAGCGGTCGTCATGTGGGAATCTCCTAAGGTGAATTGTATAGTAGGATGACCAGGGTCCTTGTACTTAACGATTCCATTATATTTTGATAAAGTAGGAAACTGTTTAGTTAAAAAGGCGTCTTTAGGAATATTTGTTTTACGCCTAGTAGTGCACAACTCTTTAAGAAACTTAGCGTGGTGAGGTAACTTTTTAATTGCTTTGAGAAAGGGAAGGTTTATTTTTAGATTTTTTAAAACTTTCCTAATCTCATCGTAATTTGTATCCTTGTTCAACATAGATAATCTCTGGGGAAACGGTGGTTTCTCTCTATATTTAGCGTATGGATCAGCTGGATGTCTAACCTTGGCTTTCTGTTTCTTAGGTTGTGGTTTAACTTGTACCTCTACAGGGATAGGATCTTCAGTTTCTACGTCGGTATCTAGTATAATATCTGGTGTAGGGACTACTAAACTATATGCATAGTTACGTTGTTATCAACCACTCTGCCATAACGGAGAGTGGTGATGACATTTAGTTCACCTATGTTTTCATTTTCCTTACTACTATTACCGTTTACCTCAAAGGTTGTGTTTGTTGTTTTAGGATTAGGTATCGCTTGTCCTAGAAACACACCTTTGGGTTGTACTTTTTCTTGTGCTAACTACTGTAAGAAAAGTTGGATGGCTTGTAAAATCTGTTGTTGGGATTGCATAAAAGAGTCAAAATAATTCGGTTGTGGGGGATTGTTAGCTATAGGTTGTGTGACAGGAACTATGTCACGTTGATTATTAATGGGTGGGTTGTGATAGTTATTATTTACCAAAATGATACCTCTATTAGCATTATAATTATTATTGTTATAATTATTATAATTCCCCTGACCTTGTCCTTGTTATGGTGGAGCTTGGTTGTAATTGTTTGCTGGCCTAACATTTTGATTATTAAATCCTAGAAGTGTTACTTGTTGATTATTTCTCCAACTGAAGTTGGGATGTTGTCTCGAAGGGGCGTTAGGAATAGGATAACTATTCATTGAGCAAACATTATCTTGTTGTAATATTTGTTGTTCATAAACGAGATGACAATAGGAGTCAGGATGCTTAGGACTCAAACAGAAATTACATGGATTGGAGTTTACATTCATGACGGGGATAGGCTTTTGTTGAACAGAAATAACCTCTACCTTTTTAGTGAGAGATTCGATTAAAGTTTTAGTTCAGGATCGAGTTTAATCTCAAATATACCGGCGGCCTTAACTGTTGTAGAAGAACTAGCGGAACAGAAGATATCGTCACAACCTGTTAGTTATTATTACGCTTTGTTTGATCTTCTAAAAATTTATAAGCCTCGAGGCTCTTTTCTTGAGGAAACTACCCCATTCATTATGTCAAGCACCTCTTTGTGGTGGTGTACTTGATCCCTTGAAAAGGCGAACTAACGTGTCTTTCGCGAGGTTATGGTGTGGACACTCTATAAGAAGATCGGTGAAATGATTCCAAGCCTCTGAAAATGATTCATGAGGGTTCTGTCAAAAGAAATGAATCTTGAAAAGCATTTCATCTGTCTTTAGTGGTGGGTAAAAATGTTCCATAAATAGTTAAAAAAGTTCGGCCCATGAGTCCACATAATTAGACACTTGGGCAGTTAACCAAGACGCTGCCTTATCAGCTAAAGTGGAAGGAAACATCCTCAGTTTAATTTGCTCAGCACCAACCGTAGGATGGTGGAATGTAGTAAGGACTTGTTCAATCCTACGTATGTGCTGATAAGGTTTTTCATGGTCTAACCCATGAAAAACGGGTAACAAATTAAATATATTTGGGGGGATTAGGAAATCCCCCTCTGGGTCTACAAGAATGATGCAAGATTTTGGGCTATCGTTCAAGGATTTGTAAAAGTCAGAGAGAGGTGACTCGCTTTCTTCAGCCATTATATCAGGTGTAGTGTGTGGTATTCTAGCTAAAGGTGTCATGAGTGGTATACTAGAAAGGCGTGTTTGTTGACATTGTTGGTTTATTATGTTAGGCGTTTTTCTTCTACCTGAGCTTAATCTCATGCAAGGTTAAGACCAATCTTAAATAAACACGACAATACTCAAAACAATCCTAATATGCTAGTATAAACCTCTGACAGGAGATGCGAGGAGTGGAAGGAAGAAGTACCTGAATGCATCCTTGCTTCGCTTATGAATAGTGTCTTGTTTACGCGAGCTCAGTATGTGTAACAAGTTAGAAATACTAAATAACTTGAAGTAATGGAAATTTGAACTAACCGGTGGAAATTAGGGTTCGAGAAAGAGAGTAGTCTTCGTGCCTTAAAGCTGTTGTCCGGGAACCTCGGTAGCGTTAGTGCGCCTTGATTTTGTCTAGGATGGGCGTGGGGTGCGCTCGTGTCTTAGCTGCTGTCCAGGCACTTCAGCACGGGGTGCGCTCCACTTTTAGCCTACAAGGGCGCAGGGTGCACTCAGTGTATTCCTGCGAAAAAAAATCAGTTTCGAAGAAAACAACCACAGTTAGAATCAAACAAGGGTAGGTGGGTTTAATGGGACTTTGGGGAGACTAACAATACTAACGAAAACAATTCTAAAGGGAACTAAGATGGCAGCAGCGCCATTTGATAATAGTAAAATGATAGTATTACCTACGAATAAGCGATTTAAACTCAAAAGCAAGTAAAACTAAACTAATTTCGTGCTTATATTATCAAAGTTTTCTACACTCTCGGTGCTATTGCAATAGAGTTGGAATAGAAGATTCGTTCCACTCCTAGTTCTTTAGAATTAACGTTTACTAAGATTATCAGTTTATCAAAGTTAATGAGAGTAACACAAAAATTATACTACGATGTAAATTATACTAACAAGATACGATAATTCAACTACGGAATACTAAATTGATACTATGATAAGGAATTAGGGGGGATTGAATCCACCTTAACTCGACTTAATTTACTAACGAAGAATCGTCGTAATCCGAATTGAAATGCTTTTCCATAACAATTGGGTCTTCCTAATCCATAGTTGTTCATAGTAATCTCTACCAACTAACAACTAGCATGTGAAATAATCAAACTCATTCTCATGGTGAACTAATTGTTTTCTAGAATGGAATGGATTATTACGTCTATTATACGCTAATCAAAATCAAGTTTTCATCAAGGCTTTCTCAAACCCCTCTAATGAAGGTTTAGCCTTGATTCATAAAACTATCATTTCTATATGAACTTGAGCAAGACATGATATAAGGATTATAAATTTACTATATTGATCTAATCAAGAATTCAAATCTAAATTAGCAACTAAGGAATGATTAACAACTAATAACTGAATTTAGATCTAAGTAATTTAATAAACCAAAACTAAAATTATGAATAACTAACTACTTTTCTTAATCTAATGAAGAATTATCAATGATTCAATAACTAAATTAAAAATAGGGTAATTGAAACAAATTAATGGAGTCTAAAACTAGATCTAAAATTATTGGCTAATGGCTAACTCAAAACTAGAATGCTTAAGAGTTAAGTCTTGTGTCTTCAAATGGAGGAGACAAGATCCACTTTTTCGTGCATGGGATGAGGAGCCATGTTTTGGGCCGGAAAATCGAGCCCAAAATCCAATTTCTTCAGTCTACAAAGGCCTTTTCAGCTGGATTTTGCTTTAATAGGCTTTTCATCTGTTTTTTGTTCTCTGATTGGGTCAAGGTTTAGACCATTGGAAATCTCTTTCCAATACGGTCGTTTTGACATAAGGTAGGCCCAATTCCGAGGTCTGAGTCCAAAGATATGTCTTCGGAAGTTCTGCTGACTTTTGTGCGTTGTTTCTGCCCGCGTTGACTTTGATTTTTCAGCTTTGACCAGGCTTTAAATAGGCTTTTTCTCCTTGAATCTTGGCCTTTAATCACAAAACTTCTTAGCAACCAACCCTTACTCCTTTATCTCACAAAAGTGATACATTTTTGCACATAATTGACTCCAATGCCTGAAATACATAAAAGCACGTAATCAGGATTAACTTTTATTTATTACTCATATAATTGGTCTAAAAGTATTATTGTTAAGGGGTTAAAACTACAGTTTTAGGCTCTTATCGCCAAGCATGCCATCCTTTCGAGACTGTGACCTCAGAGTTAGAATGCGAAATTATGGAAGATAACAGTATATGGAGAGGTGGTTTAAATCCTCACTTTCCAAAAAGACCTAACTTAAACATAGTTAGAGCTACATACCAGATTTAGGAAAAGGACTAGATGCCAAAGTGGCGATCCCCAAACAATCATCATCACTGTTGGACAACTAGCTGCTGGTTTGCGACTCCCCTTAACTAACCTCGATTGAGAGGTACTTAACCACCTGACCATCTCTCCTAGCCAAGGCATGGGCAATTTTTGGAGACTGCTATATATTTGCAATTATTATAATTCTCATCTTGAACCCGATGTGTGGAGATCCCAAAAAATCCGGCTTATCGACATTCAAAAGCACTACACCTTTGTCGAACGTACTGAAAAGAACAAAAACGGTATATCTAAGCCTAGTGGCTATTTTTATCCCAAGAAATGAAGCAACCGACTGGGTATCATAAGAATAAATCGAGATAACGACTTTAGATGGCCACTATATCCTATCATTGTATCTAGTCAATGGGAGTCATCTGCTTCGATCGTTGTTCCCTCCTTGGTACACCATGTTTTCAATCTTAGAGGTACGTTATTTTACAAACCCATTTCTTGAACCCATCTTTCGACCATCTATCTCGGCCCTTTTATATGATTGGACTACCATTGTGACCTTGTTTCAGTACTAAAACCTGCAACGTCGAGAAGTCTTGGAGAATCCACTCAAGTAATGGAGCTTCTAAAAGGCACTGATGAAAAAATATCTGTTAGAACTGGTGCTGATAAATATGGCAATCCAGCCTCGAATGTCGATTTAACATATGTCGACAATTATGTTGCTCCTTTATATACCTTAAAAAGTAATGTGCTTAGAGGTCAAGATCCTTCACCTCCCCAACCTGTTATCCCTTCCAAAATTGCTCCATGTTCATTACAACTTTGTTCAAATGAAAAAGGATTTAGAAAAACTTTTGATTCTATTGAATTGCCCGTTAACACTCCTCCATGTTATTTTGATTATATGATAAATGGTTTTAAAATGACTGAAGATCTCTTTCCCAAAATCAAACAAGAAGTTCCAAACTTCTATAATTATCCACTTTTACAAGATGTGTTTGATCACCATTGTTTATTGTACATAGATATGGCATCTTGCCTTCCTCGTGGTCAAGACAAATCAACCAAATCCATGAACAAGTTCCTGAACGCGAAAAAATCAACAGGTGGCAGTTCCTCCCAGGCTCCCACCTCTACCAAGGAAAAAAGTGTCGATACTAATCTTCATCAAAAGAAAAGAAAAGAACCTTGTCCCACTGAAGTGCCACTAACCTCGAAGGTGACTAAGGATGCAAAAACTACCACCACTATTGCACCTGTCCTTGTTCCCTCGAAATCTTTAGCTATTCTAACCACTAATAAACCCACTGTTTTGTCCACTGCTTCTGGCTCTTCTTCTCCATCTGAAGTTTTTATGGCTGATTTTGTCCTTCGAAACCAGAAAAGGGTTATGAAATATGCTTCTCTATTTTCTAATCCTCCGACACCTGGACTTGGAGAAGCTCTTGTTATGAACATAACTTTTCCTCGAGACCGATCAGTGATGGTTAAAATCACCACAACTGAACGATTTCAAATTTTGTGTTCTTCTCTCGAAAAAGTAAGTATATACCTTTGGCCTTACTCTTATATCAGTTTGCTCATTATTTATAATGTATTCATCTACTATATCTTGATTTCAGGCTAAAGTTGCTGTTGTCGGTAAGTTTGAGCATGATATGGGTACCTTCCGCCTTCTCAAGGATGATAATGACAAATTGAAAAAAGAGAAAGAAAAACTTCAACATTCTTTTCAAGAAGAAAAGAAAAAACATGCTCTCATCTACTCCCAACTCACTAGTGCTGAAACCGCTCGTCAAGTTGTGCATGCCGATATGAAGAAATTCGTTGACGAGAATACTTATTTAATTAAGAAGTTGAAAAGCTCTTATGTCGATATAGAAGCGAAACTCGAACAAGAAAGAACAAACTCTGCCAACGAAAAAGCAGAACTGGTGGCCCAAAAAGCTGGACTTGAGGCAGAACTTAAAAAAGCCGATCTCAAGTTGATTGCTACTTATGCCAATGAAATATTGTGTTTGCACTATGAAGAGTTTCAGACCATATCTTCCTGTTGATGTTATCACTAAGCATAACCTTGATTTTTATGATGAGAGCGATATGCCGTCCGAAACTGATGCCCTTGATATTGAGAAAGACGTTGTCGAATCTGCTACCCCTGTCGCTGAGGCTATCGAGACTGAGAAAACCAGTAATGAAAACATCCCACCTCTCAATCTTAAGGAACTTTGTCTTGATCCCTCTGTCTTAGAGGGAATCGATATGCTTGCTGGTGTTGATTTAGCCCTCGAGGCTCAATGCAACGTTCTCAGTCAATGATTTGCTCCAATTTGTAATATTGATACAATGATCTGTCTTATTTTCTTAAACTTAGCTCGATATATGAAATAGATCTCTTTTGCTCCTTATGGCTTGATACCACTCCAATTAAAAGCAGTATCAATTGATACTTAGTAATATTTTGAAAAGAAAATTCGATTTTTGATACCACTCCAACAAAAGCAGTATCGATTGACACTTTGAAATATTTTGAAAAGAAAATTCGATTTTCGATACCACTCCAACAAAAGCAGTATCAATTGATACTTAGTAATATTTTGAAAAGAAAATTTGATTTTCGATACCATTCCAACAAAAGCAATATCAATTGATACTTAGAAATATTTTGAAAAGAAAATTTGGTTTTCGATACCACTCCACCAACAAAAGAAGTATCAATTGATATCTTATCTTTGATATCGATATATTTCTATATATACCGTTGCCTTTGAATCATAATTTTTCGACCTGGTATCCAGATGAGGATCTACATATCACCAGGATTTTTTTTTCGTTGACCTGGTACCAATACCAGGATTCGTATTCGCCACTTTGCTTGAATATAACTTTGGCAATGAAACTTGTAACATGTACTCAATATAAACATTCATATCTATCAATAATAAATAAATTTAACCAACTGGCTCATAAACTAACATTCATTGAATTGACCATGTCATTAAGCCTTATTGAATTCTCATTTAAACCTTTAAACTATCCCGCGCACAGATAACCAAAAGTTACTTTTTCATTAATGTTCCTTGTTTTCTTACTAATCAACATTAACCTTCCTCATTTTCTTACTAATCAACATTACATTTCCCCGTTTTCTTGCTCAATTACCATTAATTCCCTCATTTTTATACTTTTTACTACTATAAAAGACCCTCATTTGCATGATTCTAAACCATCTTTTGTCATTCTTTTACTGAACACCCTCCATTTAAAAAAAATGTCTCCTATCTCAAACTTCTTTATTATTCTTGTCATTTTTATGGTTCTCCCCGACTGGCCTCACTGGTCAGACTGTCCCACCACCGATTACTCAGATGATGAGGAATAACAAGAAGAAGAAGAAGAAACAGAAAAAGAATAACAGAAGAAGAATATGATAATGAATGGCTTTGAGACCCGTACTGTTATGAAAAGTGTAATGTCGGGTCTTTGACTGATGATGATGATGAGGATAATGGTGAAGATGAGGATAAAAATGAAGATGAAGACAAGTGACGATGAAGATGAAGATTAATATTTTTTTTTATGTCATTTTTAGTTTTTCCTTCAATGTGTAACAGCCTTGTTTGGCCTATGTTGTTCTTATTTTAATGAATTATTATCAGCCTACTATTGATTTACCACCAAGTTTTCAATATAATTTTATCTAATAGCATTCTCAATTATTTAAAAAGAATCAATTTGAAATTTGATACTATTCCCCTGATATATTTGGAACTGAAAAATAAGAAAGAAAAATATTCCTTAATGTGACATACCTTAAACGCCTACCTCCTTTTACTTTGACCTAGTATCGAGCATACGATACCCCTTATGCAAAGATGTTCATCACGATCTTGACCTGATATCGACATCTCTGCCAATACCATAATTTTTATCACGATCTTGGCCTTATATTGACCCTTCTGCCAATATAAGGATTTTTTTACCTGAACTCGACATTTCTGTCCAGAACTGGATTTTTTTACCCGAACTTGACATTGCTGCCAAGAACTGGATTTTTTTATCCGAACTCGACATTTATGCCAAGAAGTGGATTTTTTTACCCGAACTTGACATCTCTGCCAAGAACTGGATTTTTTTACCCGAACTCGCATTTCTGCAAAGAACTGGATATTTTTACTCGAACTCGACATTGTTGCCAAGAATTGGATTTTTTTACCCAAACTCAACATTGCTGCCAAAAACTGGATTTTTTTACCCGAACTCGACATTGCTGCCAAGAACTGGATTTTTTTACCTGAACTCGACATTGCTGCCAAGAACTGGATTTTTTTACCTGAACTTGACATTGCTGCCAAGAACTAGATTTTTTGACCTGGTATCGAGATAAGAATCTACATATCATCAGGGTTTTCATTTGACTTGGTATCCAGATGAGGATCTACAAATCATCAGGGTTTTGGTTTAACCTGTTATCACCATATAATTCTAGAGATATGCAAATCTGCGATATTTGTATAGATAATTTATTTTGGGAATAACAATCTCTTTATTGAATGTATAACTTTGAAACAATACATCATGATATTTAGAATATTCTTTATTGATAAAATGCTTTCAAATTGCTTACATTTTTTGGCTTTGGTAATATTACACCTTTAGCCATTTTTAAGTAGTAAGCTCCATTGACTCCCACTTTATGAATGATGTAAGGCCCATCCTAGCTTGCTGCCAGTTTCCCAGCCCCTTCTTGAAAATGTCTTTCTCTCACTTTCTTGTTGAAAGCTTTCTTGAGCTGCTTATGGTATGTGTTGAGCCTTAATCTTGCCTGATCTCTTGTTTCCTTGAGATTGAGGACTTCTGCTGCCATTACTTCATTATTTTGGCCATTCGTTAAAACTTTGGTTTTGGATGTCGATACCACCATTTCTGATGGGGTTACTGCTTCCATGCCATAAGCTAATGTAAAAGGAGATTCACCAGTAGCAGTTTGAGGTGTCGTTCTATAAGCCCATAAAACGTTATTTAATTCATCCACCCAGAGACCTTTCTTGTCTTCCAACTTCTTCTTGATATTATCCATAATGGTTTTATTTGTAGCTTCTGCTTGCCCGTTACCCTAAGCATAATATGGCGCAGATGTGAAATGATTCACCTTGTATGATTCCAAGAAAGCTTTAACCTTTCCTCCTTCGAATTGTGGCCCGTTATCCGATATAATAGCATATGGCAATCCGTATCGACATATTACTCTTTCGAAAAGAAAGTTTATAACATCCTGCTCCTTTATGTGTTGTAAGGCTATGGCCTCTACCCACTTGGAGAAATAGTCTATGACCGCAAGCATGAACCGTCTTTTACCTCTTCCAGGTGCTAGAAGACCAACAATATCTATGCCCCATAGAGCAAAAGGCTATGGGTTTGACACACAGTGCAACTCCTCAGCTGGAACGTGTATAGCCTTTCCATGTATTTGGCATTGCATGCACTTTTTAGCATAACGAAGGCAATCTCTTCGCATCTGGGGCCAAAAATATCCTTGCATCGTGATTTTGTTTGTCAATGATCTTCTCGCTGAATGGTTTCCATATTCTCCTTCGTGGAGTTCTGCAACGATTAAATGTGCCTATTTCGGTGATATGCATTTTAGATGCAGACCTTCAGGATTATTTTGATATAGCTCATTATCAATCAATATATATCTTTACGCTCCAGATTTGATTCTTCTGGCTTCATTTTTGTCCTCAGGTACTTTATCATCAGATAAGTGTGATATATATACTTCCATCCATGACGCCCCTAGTGTATCAATTTCCATAACCTTTGGTTCGTCGACATCAATGTTTGGCCTCTCCTAGACACCGATGTGCAAAGTGCGACCCTCTGTGTTTTCTAGCATCGCCGCCACGTAGGCTAGTGCGTCTGCATGCCTATTTTTATTTCTAATGAGGTGTTGAAATCTTATTTTACTAAAGTCTTTCAACTTAGTCTTTATAAAACTCAAATAATTAATCCACCATGTTTTCACATTTTGCTGAATATCTTCCATTAATCTGGCTGACCACGAACATTGAGTCACTAAAAATTGACAATTCTTTCACTTTAAGAGATTTAGCCATCTCGAGACCAGCTATTAAATCTTCATATTCAGCCTCGTTATTCGAAGCATGGAATCCTAACGTTACTGCTGTTTCGAGCCTTTGATTTTCGGGTGTAACCAATACAACCCCGATGCCACATCCCTTACTCCCAGATGATCCATCTACAAATAATTTCCAACCATTTGTTCCAGCCCATGGATCATCTGAATCGATAATATCATCAGGCTCTTGCAGCGTTGAGAACTCCTCCTCTTCCATGCCCCAGCTAACATCCTCACATGGGAAATCAACCAAGAAATCAGCCAGTACCTGACTCTTTTCCGATACTCTGTTTCAGTATTTGACACCAAATTCATTTATTAGAACTAACCATTTTGACATTCTTCCTGATTTGGCAGTTTTTGCCAGAGTCTGCTTTAATGCGAGATTCGTCATCACAATCACAGAGTGTGATTGGAAATACGGCTTCAGCCTCTGAGATGAGAATAAAAGCACCAAAATGTATTTCTCCAATGTCGAATATTGTGTTTCTGCCTCGAGCATTGTTTTACTTTGAAAATACACTGGTATTTTAACACCATTTTCAACTTTTACCAACACTAAACTTATAGCAAATTCTGATATAGCCAAATAGAGAAGCAAACTCTCTCCCTCATCTGATTTAGTAAGCGTCGGCATTTCTTGCAGATATTTCTTTAATTCAGAAAATGCTTCTTCACATTCTTCATTCCTACAAAATTTAGTATTCTTTTTAAGTAACTTAAAAAGTGGCTTACATCGATCTGAAGTTCTGGATATGAATATATTGAGCGCATCTATTCTTCCAATCAGCCTTTGTATCTGTTTTCTAGTCGTTGGTGATGGTATTTGCTGAAGCGCTCGTATCTGATCAGGGTTAGGATCGATGCCTCGCTTTGTAACAATAAATCCCAAAAATTTGCCATAGCTGACCCCGAAAGTACATTTTTCTGGGTTAAGTTTCATATTAAACTCTCGCAATATTCGGAATACCGTGTCGAGGTCCTTCACATGATCTACCACTTTTATAGACTTTATGACCATAACGTCGATATAGACTGAAAAAGCACGCAACACGTTATTATTTATGTCGTTGTTTGTGTTACGTATCTTTTGCAAATCTTACTTAGCCTATTAAATATTAATTAGTATAGTGGCTAGCAAGGTATTAATCCTACTCTAAATAACTAGTTGATTATAATAGAAGTTCCTAATCTAAATTACTCTAATGGATGCAAGTAAAAGATGTGGCTAAGTAATGCAGAATATATAGTTGATTTAGTTTGAGATTTAAACTATGCATAAAATAAACTAAATTAAATATATGAATATGAATCAAGAGAGAGAATATCTTGGGAGAGATGAATCCACCAAAATCATAGAATTAGTCTAATAGATCAAACTATCATGCTTAATATAAATCACCAATAGAAACTCACCATACCTACAAACCTTATGCTCATAACCATGATGATAATATGTGGCTTTCAACGTGCTTTCTATCTTTCCATCAAATACTTCTTCAATCTCTAATGATATCTTATATCTAACCAAATTGTGCTTTAAGTGGCATTCAATATACAACTCTAGGTGCCATGGAAAATCCACATGTGACATTAACCATACAACTAATTGAGGTGCCATAAAGAATCCAATCATCACACTAGAACACTAAAAACTAGAAGAAAAGAATATAGGGTTTGTGGTATTTGGCTCTACACAATCTTGAATTACCGTAAGACCTCCTAACCTCTACAGGAGCATTAGATCAATGGACGAATAAGAAGAAACTCAATGAGGGATTTAAACTAAAACATGATAGAAGAAGAACTAAACTAAAACATACGAAAAAGGCTTCATCTCCCCTCCCAAGAGAAGGGAGATTAGCCCCTCATACTATGCTATGAACACAATATGAAAATGAATAATCTTTATAGCTATTAATGGTGAAAAGGTCTGAACTTTCTTCTCCCTTAATTCTAGATCTAAGATGCAAACACTAAATTTCCTAGATGATGTAAACTGAGATTTTTGTGCCTTATATATTGGCTTACATGCTCGTTTGGATAGAGATCCGAATCCTATGTTTATTTGGTGTCAAACTCTCTGTAATCTTTTTAGAAGCAATCCTAGAAAAGTTAGATTCGGTTGGACCGAAGTTGGACGTGGCCCAGTTTGCCCTGCGGGCTATTTCCCAAGCTACAGCTTCTGACAGCTTTCAGTTTCCTAATTCTTGTGAAAGTCTGACTTCTTTTCCATGTTGATCTCATCTTCCTATGAAGTCGAAATTAAGGCTTTGAGATCAGATTGAATACTCTTCTAACTCAATTATTATCCTCTTTTAGAGTCTCATTAGGCTTGGCACTTATGGAGACAAATATGACATTTTTACCTTAGGCCTTTAGCTGTAATTCCCAATGACTCCTTTTTGACTTGTTTGACTTCTTTTCCCTCCATATTTCACATTTAGGTTCTTTGACCTGCAAAAACTCAAATTGCATCATATTAGAATATTTAAATATAAAATGGAGACTAACATACACATAATTGGGGTTATAAATCATTACTTTTGAGCAATTATCACAACCCCCAACTAGCATTTTGCTAGTCTCTTAGCAAATATATGTTATACTAGAGAAGTGTTCAAAGCTAACAATACTAATTAAATAATAAACTAACTCACTTTCGCAGGCATCGTGGTTGCATTTACCATATGCAATAAGGCCTTAAACCTTTAAGTTACCCTTAAAGGATGAGTTATAGCCTCGTGAGGGTTTTCAGTTGATATACCCACAAAATCAATTTTACATATGAACTATGGTGAAATCTAGATAAAACAACTTTTTCAGTTAAAATGTCTAAATCAAAAAGTTATTACTTATCATACCCATTATCATAAAACATTAGGCTAAGGTTCTATTCATAAAGATAGAAAAGACTGACTAATCATCCTAACTAGAGCTTATTCATTTTTAACCATTTTGATTCCTTTCTCTTTTCCAAGTAACGAAATTTCTACCTTACCTTTGGATTAGTATTTTGACTTCAAATCTCACCATTTCATACACTCACAAGAAAGTCTCTCTCAGATAAGTTTTCTATTTTACCTCCATATGTAGGGAAATGAGTAAAAAAATAGAACATCCCACATATTTAGTCAGAAAGACGGAAATTTTCAAATATATAAATAAAGTCTCATGGAACGAATGTCAATCACATTTGAAGTGTCGGGTCCTTCACTTTAGCATCCTCTCACCTATTCTATACTTCATATCATACTTTAGTGATAAGTCTGGGTATTAAAACGGGGCTTAGGACAGGTTAACAAGAAATGGGTAAAAAGGTTCAAAAATTTCTGAGAATATACTAAAGACTTTGTGCTTTTGACCTTCTTGGAAATTTTCTTCACTTGTAGACTGCAACACTTGACCTTTATCACTACTTTTGCTCAATTATTTATATTTCTTTTCTTTCTTTTTCTCTTTTCTTTTTTTTTTTTCTTTGAACAAAAGGAATGATTTTCTTCATTTGACTTTAGTAAAATTTCCTTCAAAAATCTTCTTCGTTCTAGCTTTCTCTTTAGTCTTTAGAAATCCTCAGAAATATGGATAAGGCTAATAATATGGGATATACTCCTTATCTGGAGTTGGGTTTAAGATGATTGGTTTAAGAATTAAAGGTTTAATATATAAGGCTCAAAAGTGGTTAATATGATAATCCTACTAGGTGGGATAAAGGCTGATTGGTTCACTACTTGACTTATCAGTATGATATTCCGCTTTGAATAGACTACAAGACCTAATGGCTATCTCCCCAGTTGATGCCACCTCGTGATTGACCAAATCAAGAATAAATGAGACTACACAACGAATTTAAGCACTGAAAAATGGTTGAGTCAACTTGGACTCAGATTTACATAAAGACTCTCCAAGAAATTAAAATTGAAAGGCTCAAGTCTCACAGGTCAAGTCTCTGTACTAATCCTCTAGTTTGGTAGAAGTTTAAGTTGCTTTTTCATTTGAAATTCCTCTAGTGGTGTATTATATGAACTTACTCTAGACTAAGACTTTTATCAGTGAGATCTATTTCTAGTAATAGAAACTTAGTCTAAAAGTCTTACTAATCCTGGTCATGACTTATAATTTCCTATTTCATTAGCCAGTTTAAACGATAAAAATATACTTTTCACCTAGAATCACCATAATTCACATATAAACTTTCCAAATATTGTAATTAAAATATTGCAAAATTTTAATTCTCACCCCCCCTAACTAAATTAGGCATTGTCCTCAATGACTAAATAAAATAACTGAAAGCTTACCATAATTGAAATAATCAGAGAAAAGGAGGGTTATTACCTTAAATGCATGCAAAATTACATCAACTAAAATCTGTAGAATTTATATCCTTAACAAAACAAATAAGAGTGATGATTTATAAGGATCAATAATTACTACAACGACTAAATATTTGTCATGTGCTCAATCTGTAGAGTGATACGTCTCTAAAAAGACGGAGAAAATGTGCTAAAGTGGAATGTAAGAGTCACATGTACAAATGACACGACTGAAAAATAAAAAATAAAAAAAAATAAACAATGAATAATAATAATAATAATAATAATAATAATAATAATTTAAATCAATAGTAATAATAATAATTTAAATCAATAGTTTCATTGTTGCACGGAATACAAGATTTGTCTCTGCCTACAAATAAAAGTGATAAAACCATAATAGACAATCAAATACATGAGTGATCAAAAATAGTTTTTAAGAAAATGCGGAACTGTGAGCTGAGTCCAAATTTTTCTACCAGAAAATCAGTTATGATAATAAACTCGGTTTCATTATCCCATTACAACTCCATTTTCCCAGGCCACTCACCTTCTCATAATCGATTCGACAATCATAAAAACATCAAACAATATATTTTCAGGACATTTATCACCCTTAGAATACAAGAGACAGTCCCAACCCCAATTTTCGCATTCTTGTTTTAAAAAAATCCGTTTATGGCATTGTTATCAAACAACTCTCACTACAAGAAATATGGTCTTTAGCGACAAAAATAAACGTTGCTGAATATTGATAAAACGTCACCTATGATATTTAGCGACGATTTTTGGAGTGTTTCCACATCGTAGCCAATGATATAGTCGGCAATTATATTGAGCTGCGCTTTTTTAACGTCGCTAAATGTGGCACCTTCAACGATGATGGTAACTGTCGCCATTGTCCGAATTTCGTCGCTAATTTATTTTCGCGTTTTCAATACAATAACGTCGCAAAAGGTGAATGTTTTGCGACATTTGCCAAATCATCGATAATGAGGCCTTACTTAGCAACGCTTCTATCGTCGGTAAACGCCCAAAATTGAAAATTTTAGTATTATTGGCGACATTTTAATCATCGCTACAAGTCCAATTTTTTTTTAAAATTGGTATTATTAGCAACATTTTTATCGTCGTCAAAGGTCTAAAATATCTGAATTTTTAGTGTTTTTAGCGACATTGTTATCGTCTACAAAAATCTAAAATATTTGAATTTCGAGTGTTTGAGCGACGTTTTTATCGTCGTCAAAACTCTAAAATATTTGAATTTTGAATGTTTTAAGCAACATTCTAATCATCGCTAGAGACAATAAATATGAAACTATTTTCATTACTAATATTGTCATTAATTTTGCACAATTTGTACAATTTTCACTTGTCCCCCTCCCATCCAATTACCATTCAACAAATAAACCTAAAATAAAACAACTAGAACATCAATTATTTAATAATATGTAATACAACAAAATTTCAATAAATAAAAATAAGTCAATTCACTCAAGTAGAAACAAAAGAGAATTGCATCATCCATTTTCATAATTTTTTTCTAAAATCATCTCAATAAAAGTATTAACTTAAACAATCACAATTCTAAACATCCATCAAGTAATTTGCGAATGAAACCGTCTTCACAAAAAAATTAAAAATTGACTAATAGCATTTAGATTCATCGTAAGCCTCTTGCAATTCCTTATCACCATTTCTTCACAAAAAATAATACCACTTCTTTTTTCACGTAAGATTATCTGCACATTAAGATGTTATCCATTAGATCATCCAAAAAAAAATGTGAAACCAAAAATATAATAGTTTCGTCACGTCAAAATTAAAATCCAGTGAACACAACTAAGAAAGCAAGAATTTCACTAAGATAGGCCACCAGACATGATGCAGCACCACTACCAAGAGACATATAAATACACTTACACCCATTTGCCAATGTTGATATCCAATCGGCAAAATAAAAAAAAAATGAAAGATTAAGGATTACATAGTAAAATATTATGGAGAAAGTAGAAAATTTAATGTGTTTCTTTTGTTCAGTAAAACAGCTCTTTATTACCTTATTGATCATCTATGCATAATATTAGTCTCACAGTTACGAAATTTAAGTATAAAATACTTCCGCTTGGTTGTTTAACTACTTTAAAAATATCAAAACCATCACACTGACTCGACTTTACTCAAGGATACAATCATTTATATGAATGGACTTTTTCGGACTGGTAAAGCGATAAAGTATAATAAAAAATGATGTGTACACGGTAAAAATTCGGCGAAAAACTGACACTGGAAGGAAAATTGATTGGATTATGCTACAAAAGGACGAGGGAAGAAGAATCACCTTCTTCCTGAGATATCCATGAGCCTCATTGCAACAGTTATACAAGGAAGCATCAACAAGGTAGTCACAACACTAACAAGTAGAGATGCAAAATCTGAACTGATTCCCATGTTTGAGAGAAGAACTCCAACTCCTGCTAGCTCAAGAATCTGAGGGGTGTAGTATAGGACTCCATTTATGCTAGAAAACTGCAAAATAAATATGCATAAAAGTTTGTCAGAAAACAGAGGGTCATTAAAAACATAAACTTTGGCCCCCCTTATATAAAACTGATTACAGTAACTAATTTTCTTCAAAATTGTTAAAATCAAAAGTAAAAAAAAAGGAACAAAGACGGGCTGCAAAACAAACACCACACCTAATTGAACATAATTCCCACTGTCCTATGAGCTCAAAGGAAGCTCACAAGTTTCCATCCGTATCTGTGCTCTCAAATGAACAAAGTTCTTTATGCTAACATATTTTTAAGAATAAAGATTATAGTCACTCGGCCTATTGGCATATAAAGATTCTTTATGCAAGAGCTTCCTATTTTCTTCTTAAAACAAGAAAGCAAAAAATCAAGTACAATTTCTGCAGCCAAAGAGACTATGAACTTCTCAGGTGCTGAGTTGGGAGATCCATAAAACAAATGCAACCTAGATATGAGCTTCATCCAGACACATGTTACAATAGATAACAAAACTTCTAAAGGATTTCAGTAGAAACTATTCTCTCACCTGCTGAAGGATTTGAATTCCTATGCCAGCAAACAAAGTAAGCTTCACTCCTGGCTCTAAAACCTTATACATACCTGGTTTATTAAAACTTATCCCCCTATCTACCCGTGCCATGTCCTCATGGTCACTACTATTGGCCCAATCCTTAGAACTCGAGAAAAGTTTTGCAAAAAGTGTATGCTTCATCGGGGAGTAAGACTAGTAAATCTTCCTCCATTCATTGATTCAATTAACTGACGGTTCATAGGTGAAAGACCTTTTATAAAGTAATGTACGATGTTAAGTATGTCAAAACCATGATGTGGACACCGGACAAGTAAATCATTAAATCTATCCCATGTTGTATGAAACTCTTCATTAGGTTTTCCTTTGAAAGTTGAAATAGCCAATTGCATGGCTTCAGTTTTACGTAAAGGGTAATATTGTTTCATAAACTTTTGTGATAGTTGCTCCCAAGTAGTTATAGAATTAGAGGGTAGGGATCTATACCAACGTAGTGCGGTATCTTCAAAAGTCAAGGGGAACAACCTTAATCTAGTCTCTTCAGGGGAAAGATGAGGTGCTTTAAAAGTACTTAATATGCTCAAGAACTTACTCAGATGATTATACGGTTCTTCATTTGGTTTTCTATAATATCTTGGCAACATATTAAGAATGGTGGGCTTAATCTCATAGTTATTGTTATTGTCGGGCATCACTATGCAGTTTGGTGGTTGATCCGCGATAGGTTGAAACAAGGTGCTAAGAGTTCTTTGATCAGCCATGGCGGCTAATGGTACTCTCTCTGGTGTATCCTCTAAGTTTACTAGTGGTGTGTGTGTTTCGAATCGAATCGATCCCCGAGTTTGATGGTGTGGTCTCCTCCAAAACCGAATTGGAAGATTGTTACAAGAATTAGCTCTCTTCCGATTAAAGCGTTTTACGATGGAATCACTTTAAACCAAGTTTTCATGCACTAGATAATAAAGCTATATAAAATAATCTAATATGCACTTAATTAACTAAATTATATTATCAAACTATATGATGCTAACTATTAATGATAATTATGAAACCGCTAACAGGGGATTCACGGTGGAAGAGAAGCACTTACTGTTACAGCAAGCAAAACAAGTCCAAAAAATTTGAAATTTTTATAGCAGCTACCTGATACGTCCAGAAAGTATCCTACAAAATTTCAGAGCAATCAGAGCTTGCTAAGTCCCTCTTCTGTACTGTTAAATCCTGCAGAGTCCAGTGAAAAGTTTTCTGCACACACTGTAAACAATCGATTGAATAAATAAGTAAAAGATAACTAAAAATCACGAAATTTTTACTGGAGTCTCCTGACGTGTCAGGAATGATCCTGTAAAAATTTTGGATTATTTGAAGTTTTACAAATCCTTCTTCTCGACAGCTCTTCCAGAGACCTTGGTCCTGAAAAGCTGTAGAAACACACTGAAAACAAGCAACTAGTTAAGTGGTCAAAACAGGTCAAAAAATACTCAAATTTTTACGGAAAGCTCCTGACGAATCGATGTTCCTCCTGTAAAAAATTTAGAATTTTTGATAATGTGCAAATAACTCTTCTGGACTGTTTTTACAGATGCTTGCGTCCTGAAAAATGAAAATGAAGTACTGCAAAGATGATGTTAGTTACTCAGGTAAGACAAGTACTAAAAATTCCAAAAAATTTCAATAAATTACCGATACAGTACAGATCAACTCTGTAAAATTTTAGAATTTTTTGCAATTTATAAATATGTTTTCTATACTATTCTTTTCTGTTAAACAAACACTAAACTTTATGAAAATACTTTCTATTATGCAAATCTAATTGAAGTATGCTAAATTAATCTAATTATGCTAAATATACAATTTATACTATATGAATTTCTAAATTAAAGTAAACTAAATTAAATATTATATCACCTAATCACTTTAGAGCGGGCAGCGGCGCCATTGAAAAAGCACGCAACACGTTATTATTTATGTCGTTGTTTGTGTTACATATCTTTTGCAAATCTTACTTAGCCTATTAAATATTAATTAGTATAGTGACTAGCAAGGTATCAATCCTACTCTAAATAACTAGTTGATTATAATAGAAGTTCCTAATCTAAATTACTCTAATGGATGTAAGTAAAAGATGTGGCTAAGTAATGCAGAATATATAGTTGATTTGGTTTGAGATTTAAAATATGCATAAAATAAACTAAATTAAATATATGAATATGAATCAAGAGAGAGAATATCTTGGGAGCGATGAATCCACTAAAATCATAGAATTACTCTAATAGATCAAACTATCATGCTTAATATAAATCACCAATAGAAACTCACCATACCTACAAACCTTATGCTCATAACCATGATGATAATATGTGGCTTTCAACGTGCTTTCTATCTTTCCATCAAATACTTCTTCAATCTCTAATGATATCTTATATCTAACCAAATTGTGTTTTAAGTGGCATTCAATATACAACTCTAGGTGCCATGGAAAATCCACATGTGGCATTAACCATACAACTAATTGAGGTGCCATAAAGAATCCAATCATCACACTATAACACTAAAAACTAGAAGAAAAGAATATAGGGTTTGTGGTATTTGGCTCTACACAATCTTAAATTACCCTAAGACCTCCTAACCTCTACAGGAGCGTTAGATCAATGGACGAATAAAAAGAAACTCAATGAGGGATTTAAACTAAAACATGATAGAAGAAGAACTAAACTAAAACATACGAAAAAGGCTTCATCTCCCCTCCCAAGAGAAGGGAGATTAGCCCCTCATACTATGCTATGAACACAATATGAAAATGAATAATCTTTATAGCTATTAATGGTGAAAAGGTCTGAACTTTCTTCTCCCTTAATTCTAGATCTAAGATGCAAACACTAAATTTCCTAGATGATGTAAACTGAGATTTTTGTGCCTTATATATTAGCTTACATGCTCGTCTGGAAAGAGATCCGAATCCTATGTTTATTTGGTGTCAAACTCTCTGTAATCTTTCTAGAAGCAATCCTGGAAAAGTTAGATTCAGTTGGACCGAAGTTGGACGTGGCCCACTTTGCCCTGCGGGCTATTTCCCAAGCTGCAGCTTCTGACATCTTTCAGTTTCCTAATTCTTGTGAAAGTCTGACTTCTTTTCCATGTTGATCTCATCTTCGTATGAAGTCGAAATTAAGGCTTTGAGATCAGATTGAAGACTCTTCTAACTCAATTATTATCCTCTTTTAGAGTCCCATTAGGCTTGGCACTTATGGAGACAAATATGACATTTTTGCCCTAGGCCTTTAGCTGTAATTCCCAATAACTCCTTTTTGACTTGTTTGACTTCTTTTCCCTCCATATTTCACATTTAGGTTCTTTGACTTGCAAAAACTCAAATTGCATCATATTAGAATATTTAAATATAAAATGGAGACTAACATACACATAATTAGGGTTATAAATCATTACTTTTGAGCACTTATCATAGACCTCAACAATTCGCTTGATGAGCTTCTTAAACATCTTTTCTACTAACCTTTTAAAAAGGGAAAGAAAAGAACAAGGGCTCGAGTAGTAAAGGAAAACACAAATATTAGTAATGTCGAAGCTTGCTATTTGGAATGTGCGGGGACTTAATGACACTAATAAAGCTAGATACATGAATAGTTTTAGAAATGTGAATAAACTATGCCTCTTTGGTATGTTGGAAACTAAAGTCAAGATTTAGAAGTTTTAGTCCATCAGCAACATCTGTTGCCCTTCATGGGCTTATGTTAACAATTACATTAGTAGTTCTAGTGGTCGAGTATGGCTATCTTGGGACCCGGGCATTATCTCTTTGTTGAAAATTATGGAAACAGATAAGCTTATTCACTGTAAGATTGAAATCGTTCTTCTTAACTATGGTATATGCAAGCAACTCGAGTGCTCATAGACTGAGGTTATAGAGTGATATTTGCTCTATTCATTCTGGATTTCAGGGTGAGTGGTGTGTTGCTGGAGATTTTAACAATGTTTTGTACTCCTTTGAACGTATTGGTGGAGAGGTGGTGCATGCTCGGGAGACAGGCCCCTTTTATGATTGTCTTGTTCAAGCTGAACTGTATGACCTCAAAGCTACCGAGGGTTTCTACACTTGGATCAACTTTGCCAGAAAGTGGTCTAAAATTGATAGGTGCTTGGTCAATAGCTCTTGGAGCTCTTCTTTTTCCTACTCGTTTGCTGAATTCTTGCCACCTGGCACTTCTGACCACTCACCTATTATCATTATTATCTTGAATAATGTCTCTGCAAGTCTCCCTTTCAAATTCAGTAATTTTTAGATTCTACATCCTGACTTTTTAGCCACCTTTCTGGCATGCTGGAATGAAGTAGTGTTTGGGTGCCCTATGTACATCCTAACCTAAAAACTGAAGAAGCTGAAGAGTAAGCTTAAAGGATAGGCAAAATTCTACAGCTCATATTTAACTAAGCAGACAGAAGAAGCAAGGACAAAGCTCAAGAGCATCCAAAAAGCTTAACAAAGCAATCCCATAGATAGTCTTTTATGCAAACGAGAGAAGGAACCCAGGACCACTCTTTGTCAGCTTATTATTATGGAAGGGGAGGACCTCCGACATAGAACCAAATGTGATTGGATGAAGTACGGGGATAAATGCACTGAATTTTTCCACAAGATGCTTAAAGAGAGAAAAGGCAGGAACCTTATATGAGCAGTTCAAGATCCAACTGGTGTTAGAAGGGAAGGTCATATGGGAGTATTAGGAGCATTTGTTGACTACTGCAAAGGCTTGTTGGGACAGCCGGCCCTGTTCGATGTGATTCTGCAATCCTTGAGGGTCTCCACTTCCCAAGGGTGCTTACTACATATGAGTCAAAGCTTATGGTGCAAGATTTTATAAAGGCAGAAGTATAGCTAGCCTTGTTTGAAATGGAAGATAACAAGGCCCCAGGGCCTGATGGCTTCAATTCATTTTTCTTCAAAAAGAACAAGCAGCATGTGAAGGAGGAGTTTGTCAAAGTTGTTACATCTGTGTTTGCATTGAAGTTTATTAATAGAGGAGTCAACTCTACCCACATCTGTCTCATCCCAAAATGTGCAACTCCCTTAAGAGTAGAAGAGTTTAGGCATATTGCCTGTTGCAATGTCATCTATAAGTGTATCAAAGCTACTCACTAATAGAATGAAGCCGTATATGCCTGACATCATCTCCATGCAACAATCTGCATTCATCTCTGGCAGATCGATCCAAGACAACCTCCTGCTGGCTCATGAGCTTATCAGAAGCTATAATCGTGCACATGGATCTAAAAGATGCTCCATCAAGGTTGATATTACTAAAGCATATGACACATTCAATTGGCAGACTATTAAGAAAGCAATGGCAAGATTTAGATTCCATGAGAAATTCAATGACTGGACAAAGATGTGCTATTCCACACCATACTATTCTATTATAGTTAATGATACACCTCAGGGCTACTTTGCTGGATGTAGGTCGCTCAAACAAGGGGACCCCATATCACCCTACTTATTTGTCCTTGTCATGGAGGTACTTGGAGGAATGTTGAACCGTAGTGTTATGGCAAAAGAATTTTCTTACCACTCTAAATGTAAGAAACTAGACATTACACATCTATGTTTTGTCGATGATGTCTTGGTGTTCTGTAAAGGGGATGTTACGATAGTGAGAGCAGTGAAGAAGTCTATTGATGAATTCTCTGAGTGCACTGGTCTGAAGTTAAGTAGATAGAAGACTACCCTCCTTGCTGGAAGTATGAGTAATCATGAAGCTCAGGAATTGGTAGATATTATGGAAGTGCAGCTAGTACAGCCCCCAGTAACGTATCTAGGATTGCCACTCACTGCAGCAAGAATGGGGATTAAAGAATGTCTACCTCTGACAGAAATAGTTACCAAGAAGATATCTAATTGGAAGAATAAAGCTCTCACTCATGCGGGAAGGCTACAATTGATTCAATCAGTCTTATCCTCTCTTAATGTTTACTGGGCTCGAAGGTTTATCTTATTCAAAAAAACTTTGAGCGATATTGCTAAGATTTGTAATCGATTCCTCTGGGCAGGACCAGACATGACACCGAAGATGCACCATGCTAGCCACTCTCTCATTAGAATGGATAAAGACTAGGGAGGATTGGGAATTGTGGATCCCATAATGTGGAATAAGGCTGCCTACTGTGGCCTTGTGTTCAAGATTGCAAGTTACGAGGACTCTTTATGGGTCAAATGGACAGTTCAACATCATGTCAGGAAGCAACACTTCTAGATGATGGAAATCCCAGCTGATTGTTCTTGGGTTTGGAGAAATGTCTTAAAGAGTCCTAAACCTGCGCAGAAGCTTGTTCGACACCAAATAGCGAGAGGCTAGCAAACATATGTATGGCATGACCCTTAGTGCCATGACACTCCTCTCATATAATGGACTGAAGTAGTACAACTGCTACAGGTCCCTCACACTGCCTTGGTCAACGAGCTCATTTCTGATGGTAGATGGAACCACCTTGTCTCCAGTCTGCCAAATAGTGCTCTGAAAAAGAAGATAGAGGGCACCAAAATCAACCATATGTTTCAGCAGGACCAAGTCATCTGGACACCGACTGCTGCAGGTAGATTCACGGTCAAATCAGTGTATATGGTGCTAAAGTAGCTCAGACCAAGAGTTAAATGGTATCGAGTGGTTTGGGGTAAGTTGGTTGTACCGAAACACTTTTTTACTAGTTGGCAGCTGTTTGCGAATTGCTTACCCACTCAGGATCAACTGGTTAAGAAGAATATTATTCACCACTCGCTATGTTATTTCTGCAATGCTTCAAGGGAGCATTCCAAACACATCTTCTTTGATTGCCCATATACAAAAGATGTTTGGTTTGCGGGTGAAAGGATGGCTGGGATTGAACACTCAGGTGAAAGCATCAACTGTCGAGTGGTATAGCATCCTAAGGATATTTTGAAATGCCTATCGAATCTGAAATTGCTAGAGCAGTAACCTCTACCACTATATATGCCATCTGGATTGAGAGGAATTTGAGGAGGTTCCAGCAAAAAAGACACCCTGATGCCCAAGTATGTGCAAAAATCAAGAAGGAGATGAAGACATATCTTCAAACTATGCTGACAGAAGTGCCTGAAACAATGGCTGCCAAAGTTCTACTTGACAGGATCGAAATTCAAGTTCAATTCACTTCACGCGCCCCTATCTGGTGCAAATGGTCTAAGCCGCAGCCAGGTGAATTAGTAGTCAACATTGATGGGTCTGTATCAGAAGATTCTAATGGATTTGGCGGTGCTATCAGAGATGAGTTTGGTGCCGTTAAGCTTGCTTTTATAAGGAGTTCGACTAAAAGATCAGTAATCACCCAAGAGTTGTTGGCAGTTGAGGCTGGAATGAAGGGAGCACTTCAGATAGGAGCTAGACGAATTAGTGTATGCTCTGATTCTAAGGGTGCAGTAGGAGGTATTACTGGTACAGAGGAGCCGCCTTGGTACTACCTTAACTTAGTGGTTACTATCGACTGTTTGAAACAATAGTTTGAATGGGTGGACTTCAAGCATGTGTTCGGGGAAGCAAATCAAGTCGCCGACTACTTCTTTAAGATGAGCAAGGATCATGAGGATTCTCTTTTGTATTTCCTGCCTCCTATAGGCTATGCACTACCAGATATTATAAAGGAGGATGCACAAGGGAAACTGTACTTGAGAACATGATTTTTATTAATACAGGTTGAGGTCTGCCTAACCTCTAGCTTCTTCAAAAAAAAAACCTTTGATAAGTGGCTCCAACATTTTTCAATCCAAATGGCATTCTAATGAAACAATATATACCTCTATTAACGATGAACGCCGTTTTTAGTTGGTCTATAATAGCCTTTAGAATCTAAAAATATCCCAAATAACCATCACAAAAACTGATCAACTCGAAACCAGCTGTTCGATCAACCAACTCATCGATTCTTGGCATGGGATAATGATTTGTAGGACACTTCTTATTTACATCAGTAAAGTCGACACAAATTCGGACTCTACCATATTTCTTGGGCACTACTACTATGTTTGCCACCCATTGAGAATGTTCCACTTCTCTGATTATGCCATTATTTAACATCTTCTGTATCTCGGCTTGCACCGCTTCTTCATATATCGATCTAACCTTTCAATGCTTTTGATGGACTGGAATTGCATTTTCTTCCATATTCAGCTTGTGTGAATAGATAGTTGGATCGATACTGGTGAGGTCCGACATTGACCATGCAAAAACATCCTGATTTTTTTTCAAAAATACCATCAACTCATTTCTTATTGTGGCATGCATTTCTGTACCAATGAGCGTATGACGTTCCCTTTCTCCTGTACCAATATCAATTTTCTCCACCACCTCTATTGTTTTTCTTTCCAAGGGGTTTCATCATTTTGCTTTAGCTCTTGTGTGAACTTTACCTGCTCATGTATCTACATATCGGTGTCAACAGGTAAAGCTTGCTGTAACTGCTAGTTAGAGCTTTCCAAGATGCCCCCAGTGTCTTGGCTTTTTCCCTTCATCATTCCCTTTACCGTGACGAAATTACACTTTTATTACTCCGACTGATCACCCCTAATTTCATGCAATCCGTATGATGTTAGGAATCGGATGACTTGATCGAATGTACTGGGCACCGCACGCATGTCATGTATTTATTTCCTTCCCAATATGGCATTGTGATCAGAATGGTGTTTAATGACTACAAATTTTGTCATCACAGTTTGAGGCCCAGCCCGAACTGGAAATTTTATCTCTCCAGCTGGCTTGGTAAAACTTCCATTAAACCCATATAAGCTGAACTGCGGAGCTTTTAAATGAGTCTCATCGAGACCAATTCTTTTGAATGCTTTCCAAAATAGAATATTTACTGAACTACCGCAGTCCACTAATATTTTCTGCACATCGTAGCAAGAGATACGCAAAGTGATTAACAATGCGTTATCATGTGGTAATATCACCTTCGACATGTCATCTGGTACGAACATAATTGCTCCTAGAATGCTAGTCGATACCAGCTTCTGATTCACCAGAATTGGCTCGACATTGACCTCGAGCACTTCTTTCACCGTTGAAATCTTCCTATTTTATCTCGAAGGATTTTTTTCTGTGGAATTTCCCCTTTGTAGATCATGTTTATTACTTCATGTGGCTTCTCATGGATAGTTGCCATTTCTGTAGGTCTGACATCAGCCTTAAACTCTCTCAACTCCCCATCATTCATTAGCTTATCAATTTCTTTTAATAGCTGCAAACACCTATTAGTCTCATGGTTCTCAATCTTGTGGAATTGACAGTAAGGCCTACCTTTCACCTCCCTGAGAGTGTGTTTCGGCCAAGTCATGAAATCTTTTTTTGCTATCCTCCTTAATATATCTGCTGGTGTGGAATTGATGGCAATGAAATTACTGGGATCCAGTTCCTCTTTCAGTGTTCTCTCATACTTCTTTCTTTGTTGTGGTTGATTATCTCGGTTTGTACGTACAATGCTCTTGAGGTCTTTTGTTATCTGACCTCGATGTGTCTCGACTCTCATGTCAATCATCGTTATCCTTATCTCTTTTCCCCGTCTCTAACACTTGTAAGACAGTTTGCATCGTGGCTGCTTTCAACCCTTCTTCCACTCTAATATCTTTATCAGCTTGTCATACAACTCTTGTAGACTTTTAACTTTCTTTCACAAGAGATATTTGTGCATAAATGATCCAAGTGTCACACCTGTTTGGAAAGCCATGACAGCTGTCATCTTAGACTCGTCTAGCCTTTCCACTAATCGAGTTTCGGATTTGAACCTGGCCAAGAAATCCTTCAATGACTCCTTCTTTCCTTGTTTCAACCGGAATAATACCGACACCTATTTCGGCTTTACCCTTTGGTGACCATAGTTGGTGAGGAATCTTTCTTCGATTTCACGAAAATACGCAATAGTCCCCTCGGGAATTGTACAGAACCACTTTAGTGCCTTGCCTTTAAGGCTTGAAGAAAATGATCGACATAATACAAAATCCCAATACTCTGTGCCTTGATATATCGAAAACTAATGCCGATAGCTAGAGAGATGGTCCATGGGATCAGTAGTCCCATCATATTGAGCGAATTTTGGATTCTTGAACTTTGGAGACACGACACCCTCTCGACTTCCTTTTTCAATGGGTTTCTACTTACATCGTCTGCCAGTTTACGAATCGAGGCTGATACCTTTTCCAGGAGCTGGTCACCAAACTGCCTCTGCATCATCTCCTGCACCATTTCCTTCGTGATTGGCATTTTTACCTCTTCCTCTTGCACTGTCTTTGGCGTCGACTTCACTACCGATTGCACCTCTTCATGGTGGTTTTTCCTCATTTCCTCGACATGACTCTTCCTCACCACTGGAGTGCCTGAACTCAACTCTTCTCCATCTTTCTCATACATTGCATCTTCTGCACGCTTCTCATTCTCTTCTCTCACAGCTTTATTTTCAGCCATTAAAAGTTTGTTATGCTTTTCCAAATCATCCAACCTTTTCAACAAAGCTTTCAAAGACACCTCTTCTCCATGTATCTCCTCTACTTCTTCTATCAATCTACTTGTTGATCGCCTTGTTCTTTGTTCCTCATTCTTAGACGCAGCATGAGAAGTATTTCCTTCATTCACCATCATTGCTTTAGTTGTTGTAGCACGCTTTGGAAGCATCTTGACAACTTTTCTGATATCACCGAATCTTCTGAAACACAACCAACTAAGAAAATGAATATCTCCTTACCCAACTTTGCTGATCTCAAAGAATCTTCTTGAACACAACCAATTAAGATGTTCGATCTCCAAAGAAAGAAGAAAAGAAAGATCTTTTCTTGTCTTTGAATCACAAACGGCGCCAATGTAGTGTTCTGGAAAACTATCTAAGATCAATTAGAAAGAACTGATGAACTAATGAAGATTAAGGATTGGAATGATAATGAAATAAGTTTTTGTATTGATCAACAATGGCGGTTACAAGTTTCCCTTTTTCTCTCTCTTTTTTACAGATTTTTGTGGAATGAATCAAATGAATTTTTTCTTCCTCCTTTCAGTTTTTATATAGTGTTCCAGTTGTAGTCTTGCCCAATCATTTCCTGCCACGTGTCCATTCTCTTCTTCCTCCTCCTTTTCCTGCTTTGAACGTGCAACATACAAACTTATGTGCGAAATATCGACAGTCATGTCGATATTTCTAGTTAATTACGATATTTGGGCTTGAATATCGTGTTGACGATATTTGCCCATGACACCGTTAACAATTGAGTAGAGTTTGTGAATCTTGTCGAGGTAGAACTTAACCAGTTGTTTTGAAGTGAGTTTGTTCTGTTTGAATTGGTTTTGTATTTCACTTGTGGTTGCTTCTTTGATTGAGAACTGATGAGTGTGTGTGGCACATAGCGTTGTTTGACTGATCAATGTTAGTATTGTGGATGTAAGAATGAGAAAGCTGAGGATAGGGTGAGGGAACGCCATGGTACCTTAGCTCAAATGGCGATTTAATGAGTGAAATTGCTGCGTTTAAGTACATCATTGAAGTTTCCAACAGGAACACATATAAGGTTGACTGTAACGGACAAAAAATGTTTAAAATTGGTGGAACCAAAGTTATGTGATCTGGACATTTCATGGAGACAAACTACCTACTGTACAAGAATGAAGCGTCCGAATTTTTTCTTGTTTTACAAGTGCGGATTGGTACAATTAGCTAATATTTCTGTCACCAGTCAAGCACCAAGTGCTGCCTCAAAAGGCGCCATGTCAAGGCCAAATGACTATTTGCACAATCATGACAACATCACGACCCCTTTGAAAATTGTTAGTGATAGGCGATGTGCGCATCTCAGAAAGTTGTACTAATTTGTTGACTAAGTGCTAACACTGTTACTCTGGTAAGTGTACTACATTTGTTGTTCTACCTCATCGGCCAAATTCCACTATTCAAGAGTCAAGGCTCTCACGTTCCATTGTTTGATGTGTACGGAATACATGGAGTTGTTTCGGATTGCCATATTAAGTTATAGAGATAGATACCATATTCTATTCGAAGCACCAAGACGGCAATCTTTTTGTGGTATTTAGAGTACATGACAATATGACACACTATCAAATCTTTTTTTTTTTTCGATAAGGACACACTAGTTCAAATCATGGCCCAAAATATCGTCGAGATATCTGATATCTCGCCAATATATCTCTGTAAATTGGTACACTGATATCGATATTTCCAATATATATCTACCGAATATTGAATCCTTTTTTTTCCGAGATATATTAGAATTTCCGATATGAAAATTTATATCGCCGATATAATCGATATTTCCAAGATAATCGATATATATCAGTTGACTTTTTGACCAATTGTTAATAACTTAATATTGAAATTTCCGAAATATCCGATATATCCGAGATATATATATATCGGCGAGATATCTGAGATATTCGAGATATATCGGTGAGATATCTGATATTTTAGAAACTTTGGACTGGTCACCAAAAAAACCGAGATATCCGATATATTTCAGTTTTTGGGACACGGATATATTAACCGATATCGAAATTTTGGGCGAAGGTTCAAATTCAAACTAGTACTTTATGATTTTAAGGTTTAAAAGAAGGAGGTTTCCTGACATTTGTTGCCTGTTCAAAAGCATAAGCAATCTCTATTAACTTGGGTTCTGAACCCTTTAGCCCTCCAAAACAGATACCAAACGGCACTCCTTTCTTGTCGAATCCAGCTGGAACGCTAATTCCTGGAAATCCACCTATGGCGAGAACAGAAGAAATATCAGATCCAGGAGTCACCACTGCATCTAACTTCTTCTTCCTCATTTTTTTTTTTTTGAAAGGCGAAATTCAATTACGTATCTCTTCTTCCTCATCTACTCCTCTAACCCTTCTCTGGAGAATTTCTCAAAAATCTTCCGAAGTTGTTTTTCCACGTTCACTGTCCCATTTATCATCTGAGCTGCTAGAAAATAGTCTTGACCATATTCATTAATCATTTCCTGAGGATAAATTTTTTTATTGATCATTAGACCTTTAGGCCATTAGTATTTGATAGTCTCATAATCTAATCTAAATATTGTGAACACAACTGATCTTACCAACTTTGAAAACTTATTATTGAATGTTATTAAATCTGCCAATGATCTCACTGGAGAAGCCACAAGCTCTTTGAGGTAAGCATCGATGGATGACTTGAACTCTAGGAGCATTGCCACTTGTTCACCATAACTGACATTCGAAATAATGTCCATGTTGCTTAATTTCACATCGTCTACCAGAACTGCACCTCCTTTTCTAGAGTTATACAATAGAATAAAATTAAAACATTATGAATCAGTATTTCAAAATTATAATTATATACTACACAAATAGTAGTTTATCATGTCATATGGAAGCTTTCCTTTCTCTTATGTGGTGGTGTGTACTTAGTAATGCGTAAGGTCCTATTAATATATCCACACCACGCGAAATGGTTTTTATAGGATTTTTCAACTTTTGCACTTGAAAGAATGACTTATTTCATGTGGTGTGGAAATACAAGACCGTATGTATTCTGTTTTGGTCTTTATGGCAATCTCGTGCACTAGGTTGTTTCGTACCTTAGCGTGTTGAAATGGTGTTTGAAAGCTTGTGTGATAACAGTACCGATAACAGAATTAAAGAAAGGATCCCTCATTATGCCCAATCTCTTCCCCTTAAGCCCATCTGGCTTGAAAAATTGTCTGTAGCCTCCATGTGGAATGAATTTCGAAGCTTTTCTAGTTGCATCGGCATCCCTACCATCAAACCCTACGATTGCATCCAGTACATAAACTGCATCAGCTACCGTTCTGCACATAGGCCTGGAACCAAATTCTTTGTTAAAAGTGATATTTCCAGAATGCCCAAACCATTCAAAGTTTCAACTGTTGGATCAATCCAAAGTCGATATTGGATTTTGAACAAGAACAATTTGTCAAATTACACGCACCAATTTTTATTACTACTCGCGAAAACAACAAAACATATCATGAGACAACAAATACACCAACGCATTTTATTGGCATGATGTTAATTTTTGCCATATCCGCCCAGATGGATTGTGTGTTGCCTACTGCAGTACCGCCTGCAGCGTATCGTTAGACAGGTGGCGGAACCAGGATTCAGAGCCTGGTGGTGTAAGTGTATATGCAACCCACAATTGAACTGGGGGTGTATAAAGCTTCTGTAAGTATTTTGGGGGTGCAAAATTGCAAATCCTTATAGTCTGGCGATTTTTCTAGCTAATTTAATTACGGCAGTGTTGCCCTATTGCGTCATGTAGGAGTGTGGGACACATGTTACAGAAAGGGCCCCCTGGTTCCTGAAATTAGTAAAGATGTTTAGTTCACGTACGACGTACCCAACGGTGTCTTGTCTAGGAGAGATTGGGATTGTATGAACTGATTTTACAACCACTAAGATCTCAGACTCTCTCTCTCACTTAATCTCTCTACACTCCTCTTCTTCTTTTTTTTCTCTCCCTCTCCTCATCTCTCTCTCTTGCCTTTATACCCCATAACCGCTCTCTTTCTCCAACCGCTCCATCTTCTCTAACCGCTCTCCATGATCTTTTTCATGTCCCACGTCTCCCCCTTTGTCCAACCGTCTCCCTAGTCATCGTGTTCTAGCTACTGTGCTCCTCCTGCCTCTTTCCTTAATCCACCTTCATTCAGGCCCTAACACTTCGCGGAATCCTATGCCTCGCTAGGTTCCGCGATGTATCTATTCCCGAACTTGATTCGTCGCTCCCACTCCTTCTCTGGCCATCTTAGGGCCGACTCTCTAGATTGTATTACCGCGGACACGATCCGTTACACTAGGTCTCTTCTTTGCTACCTGGCATACAACCCACTTGCCACCTATAACTCCACGTGTCATGAATATGTCCTATACAGATGCCCCTCTCGGTCCCGTTTGATATTCCGCGATATCATTTTAAGTCCGCGGATAAACTACGAGACCGAGAAAAGTCTCCCCCTTTCTTTTACCTCTATGGCACGTGCACCCATGGCACGTGCGCTATCATTTCCTCTCGATGTTCGATCCGCACGTGCATCGAGCCTGTCATTTCGGCGCACGCGCATCGAGCCTGCTTTTCCACTTTTCGAGGCCCACGTGTCCCTTGTTTCTTGGCTCTTTCCACGAATGAAATAACCTTTTTTCCCTTGGCGATTAGTATCCCGCCCAAACCTCTCTCTTCCTTTAAAAACCCCTAAACTCATCTCTAAACCCTTTCATCTTCTTCTTCTTCCAGCTTCTTTCCCATTTCTTCTCGTTCTCATCTTCAGTGGTTCTTCGATTTTCTGCAAGATTTGTACTTCTCTTCGTTGCTACTCGACGCTTTGCTCTTCAGGTTTGTCTTTCTCCATTTAGTTCTTGTCATTGTTCCGATTATTCTCCATCATTTTACTGTTCCCATTTCTCTTCTTCCCTAGCCTGTTTTCACTATTGTTCTTCAGTTTAGGGCGTCTCCGTCGTTTAATTTCGTCATGTCTGAGTCCAAATCGACGAATTCCTCAACCACTCGACCTGACGGATCGGAGTCCTCAGATCCCAGATCTAGCGGTCACACCGTGGACATATCGATTCAGCGGCCGGTCGCTAGCCTGTCGCGGAACCTTCCACCTCGGGAAGGAAAACCCTCTGCGCTTCCCCCCTTCTTACATTTGTAGGCCCAACTTAGATGCGATTAAAGTCGCTTATGGCATCCCCGCCCCCGTGATCCTTGAGCACGCGTGCGAAATCTCCCATTTTCGCAGATCTAGTCCCACCGCGGTGCGGTTGTCTCATTGCGGTGCGTTGGTCCGGATTTTCGCGGCCGGCTTTGCGATTTCCATTAACTCTCCTCGATGTCGGAAGTATGTAACCACTTCAACATCCCCCCGCCAAGGCATTGGTAATTTTGGCGATCTTATATGCCGCAGATCATTACAACAAAACCAATTCTCCCAAAATCCAACTCTGCGATATGATAGCTCACTATTATATATAAAAGAGTACCAAATTTGGTAGTGTAGGATATCGATCTTTTACGTACCCGTCCCGCGAAGAAGTCCTTTATCCTCCACCTTACTACCTCGACGATAAAGTGTGGCATCATTATCCGTTATATGTGTCGGTAGTTATCGTCCGGGATCGCCCTCGGACGTTTCTCTAAGGCATCTCGTTTTCTTTCCTTTCTAGTGGTGCGTCAAACTTTTTATTATTTGTGCTCCTTCCTAACTTTACCTTTAAGCGGTATCTCTTTTTGTACCCACAGGTTTGGCCGATTCAGCGATCCAAACTTTACAACGGTGTCTACTCAGCTATTTTTCAAAAACTCCGCGACTTGGGAAGTGGACAGAGTGAAGTCCTCGGCATAGATTCAGAAAAGGGCCATCCTCTTCTCCTCGATCCTTCATTGAAAAATATTGGTCCGTATCAAGGTCCACTTTATCGCCCAGCCCCTCCCAAAGAGAGACTCCCCAAATCCTCTCCTCACCCAAAGAGAAAACCCTACAAATCTTTCAACAGCTTCCACCCCATACGCCATTGAAAATGGTGATTCTTTTGTTGATGTTCGCGGCGTTGTGCGGTAAGCCCATAGCATATGATGCAACCTGGTCAGCCCACGCTCCCTTCCGCTCCTCCAGCTTCTTTTTAAGATTATCCATTATAATTTTGTTCGAAGTCTCTGCCTGTCCATTCCCCTCCGGATTGTATGGTGCTGAGAACCCCTACTTCACCTTAAACGCTTGGAGGAACTTTCGTACCTTTCCCCCAGTAAATTGTGTTCCATTGTCCGCGATGACTGTATGTGGCAATCCAAACCTACAAATTATATTTTCCCACAGAAATTTGTTCACATTTTCTTCCTTGACTTGTTGCAGAGCCACTCCTTCCACCCACTTTGTAAAATAATCGGTTGCTGCCAACATATATCTCCTCTTGCCGCTAGCCGTTGGCAGGGGCCCCACTATATCTATCGCCCACATGGCGAATGGCCACGGACTAAACACACTGTGCAGCGGCTCCGCCGGAGCATGTATCAGCGGTGCAAATCTCTGACATTTTTCACACCCCTTTGCATATCCGATTGCATCTCTTTTCATATGCGGCCAAAAATACCCCTGCGAAATCAATCGGTGTGTGGTCGTGCGCCCTGCAGAATGACTTCCACAGTCGCCTTCATGTACCTCCGCCAGCACTTCTTTAATCTGCGGCGGCCCTATGCATTTTAACATTGGTCCGCCAAAACTTCTCCTATACAGATCCCCATCCAGTAAAGTATATCTTTGGCTCACCTGTTCCATTCTTCGTCTTTCCTGTTTGTTGTCTATCTCTATCCCCCCCAAGAAAGCTTTGATGGGTGTTATCCAACTGGGCTCCATATCAGCGACCAGGCAGATAGTTTCCTCTTCCGCGCTACTGGGCTTGTTCAACACCCTTACTTCAATAGATCGTCCCTCTGTCCCTGGTAGTACTGCGGCGACATACGCCAATGCATCGGCATGTCTATTTTCGCCGCGGTTCAAATGTGCAAACTTAATATTCTTGAACTCACGTGCCTTTCTCTGCAACACTTCCAAGTATCTCGCCATCCTTGGGCAGCGAGCTATGAATCCTCCATTCACTTGACACACTACCAGGTTAGAATCCGAGTAAACGGACAGTTCGCTCACTCCTAAATCTTGGGCCATACCCAAACCCGCTATCACTGCTTCGTACTCAGACTCATTGTTGGAAGCCGCAAATCCCAGTTTCATCGATAATTCCAACCTATTGTTCTCGGGAGTCACCAGGACGACACCTATCCCGTTCCCTGTATCTATAGCTGACCCATCCGCGAAAACTCTCCAACCGTTCCGCGCATCCCATGGATCCAATGGATCGTGGTTAAGCTCTCCTTCGCGATCCATGACCATTTCTTCTCCCCATGTTGGATCCTCAGCTGGGAATTCTGCTAACACCTCCGCCATTGCTTGTGCTTTTCTCGCGGTTACGATGCGGTAATCGGATTTCAGTAGCAACTAGTATTATCGCCCACTTCAAAGATTCTTCCCCGACTTCTCGCCTCTTTAACGCTTTGCTTGAGTGGCAGGTTTGTTATCACCACCACGGAATGAGCTTCGAAATAAGGTTTCAGTTTTAGTGCCGAGAATACCAATGCCAAAGCGTATTTCTCAATTCTGGCCAGATCGGTTTCCACGCCCAAAGATGGTCTTACTCTGAAAGTAAACGGGTTTCTCTATCTTTTCGACGATTCGGACCAATACAGAGCTCACCGCGTACTCTGAAACCCCCAGATACAAATATAGTTTTTCCCCTTGTTCAGGCCGCGACAAAAGTGGTGCTTTACCTAAATAACTCTTCAACTCCTGGAAGGCTCCCTCACATTCCGCGGTCCATTGGAAGTCTTGTGTTTTCCTCAATAATCGATACAGCGGTCGACATTTGTCCGACGATTTAGAAATAAATCGATTCAATGCCGCGACTCTTCCCGCTAAACTTTGTACCTCCTTCACATTCTGCGGGGACGGCATTTCTATCAGTGATCTAATTTGTTCTGGATTTGCTTCTATACCGCGGGGTGTTACTATGTAACCCAAGAACTTCCCAAACGCTACACCAAAGGTACATTTCTCGGGGTTAAGCTTCAACTGGTGCCTTCGTAGTATGTGAAAAGTTTCCTGAAGACCTTCCAAGTGTTCGTCCTCTGACATGCTCTTTTCCACCATATCATCAATATATATCTCCATCCCCTTCCGAATTTTCCCTTGGAACATTTTTTCTCCCACTCGTTGAAATGTAGCCCCGGCATTTTTTAATCCAAAGGGCATCCTGGTGTAACAGTAAGTGCCCCCCTCTACCACGAACGTGGTCTTATCCTGATCCGGGCCGTACATGGCGATCTGATTGTATCCCATGGAGGCGTCCATGAATGAGAACACCTTGAATCCTGCCGTTCGATCCACAAGTTCATCCACTCGCGGCATAGGGTAACAATCTTTCGGACACTCCTTGTTCACGCCGTCAGAAGTCCAGTCCGCACATCGACTTTGCCATTCTTCTTTGTAACGCGACCACGTTGGACAACCATTCCGTATTCTACCTCCCTTATTATTCCCGCCTCTTTCGATCGAATAACCTCCTCACGAATCGCTTTCGATTTGCCCGCCCGTATGCTTCTCATCCTTTGGCGAACCGGCTTAGCACCCTCGTTCATTCATGCGGATGATGACATGCAAACTCTGGATCCAAACCCGTGATATCCTCTATCCCCCACGCAAACACGTCTGAATTTTCAGTTAAGAACTGCACGAGTTTGTTTTTCCATTCTCCTTGCAAGTCAGTCCCTACGGATGTAAACTTCCCATCGTCTCCTACCCCCAGGTTAACTACTTCAATCGCATCCAGCGTTTTCGGACCCATTGGCGGCTCGGATTTGATTGTCTCTTCCGCTTCCGGTAATTGCTACGCCACTCCTTGCTCACGAGACGACCCCTCGCCTTCTGTTCCGCGGACAAAACTCTTCGCAGTTACCTGCTGAATACTCTGCGCGGCCACTTGATCCCCCTTGATTTCATACGTTCCCCCCTTCGTGGGAAAGCGGATCACCTGGTAATATGTCGATGGAATGGCCTTCATTTCATGAATCCATTTTCTCCCTAAAATCGCATTATACTGCGAACCAGTGTCCACCACCATGAACCTAGTGAATACAGTCGTTGGTCCTGCTGTCACAGGGAGCGTTAACTCCCCAACGGGCTCAGTCATACTACCGTTGAACCCATACAGATTAGTTTGCGGAGCCTTCAACTGGTTTCTGTCGATATTCATCTCCTCCATGGCCCCTTTGAACAACAAATCCACTGAGCTACCGCAGTCTATCAACACTCTTCGGACCAGGTAATTTCCCATGGCTATGGTAATTACCAAGGCGTCCTCATGCGGCGAAATTACCGACTCTAAATCCTTCGGGGTGAACAATATACTCCCGTCTGTCATCGCGGCTCCACTAACTAGCCGCGGTATACTCACCACCTCACACACCTGTCGTAGACTTTGCCGCCTCCCGTGATCTTATCCCCGTGTGTGTTCCTACCTAGCCGCGTCTCTCCACTGAAAATGACATTGATGGTACCCAAGATTCTAGCCGGGGCGGCACTCTCTCAACTTGGTGAACTTCCGCGAACAAACTCTCCTCGAAAGCATTCCCTTTTCTATCATCCTTTCTACTAGCCATTTCAAGGTAACACTCATTTGTAGCATGGTTTCGACTTGATGATACTTTCATGAGAATGGTTTCCCCTTCTATCTCCCTTGGGGTACTTCTTCATGCCCCTCATAATATGGTTCCCCTTTATTAGAGGCAAGATTTCCTCTAGAGGTCTCCGCTAAGAGGTGTCTTTCTAACTCACGCATCGCGACTTCCTTTCTCGCGACGTCCCCTTCTACCACCACGGTCTCCTATCCTCTCCGGACCTCGGCTCTCCCCTTTGTAAGATCCCTCTCCTTGTCCTCTACCTTTCTTTTTTACTTTTCGCTCTTCTCTCAACCTCTCTTGCTTTGCCTTTCCCGATTTCTTCTGTTCCTTTGTAGTTCTCTGCATTATATCCTCATATCGTATGTATTTTTCTACTTTCGGGTATAGTGCGTGCAAAGTAGTAATTTTGATTTTAGAAACCGACTCATGGACCCTCGTTCCTGATCTCAATCCGTGCTGGAAAGCTATGACCGCCGTATGCTCCTCCAAATTTTCCACTCGTAGCGTCTCTTCCTTGAACCTACATAGGAACTCCCTCAATGACTCCGCGGATCTTTGTTTGATATTGAATAAAGCCGCGATATCTACCACCCTTCTCTTCTGGTGAATGAAGTGGTCAATAAATGCGCGCTCCAATTCCTCAAACACTTGGATGCTCGCTGAAGCCAACAACTGTAGTACCCGGTCCGAGGCTCTCCCCTTAATTTTGGCCGGGAACATCATCTGGCCGGAGCCTATCATACTTACTCTCCTCGCCATAACGGCATTTCTTTGTCGAAAGTGGTGCAAATGATCAGTTGGGTCTCCTTTCCCATCGTACCGTTCGAATCTGGGATGGGTGAACCTCTTAGGCACTTCGGAATTCCATATTGAATCGGCCAGTGGATTTTTACTGAGACTCGCTACCTCTTTCTGTGCCGCACTCTGATTCACTTTTTCTGCCACACGGTTCACTTCCCTATCTTTCTCGATCATGGCCTGAACTACCTCCAAAGTGATACCCGCGGTTGGTTCGATGTCGGTGGCGGTACTCCACATTCTCCCCCGCTTCATCGCCCTAGGATCCCCGACTCTGTTTCCCCGGGTAGTCTCCCCGTCCTTCCTCAACTCGTCATTTTCATTTCTCAAATTTAACTACCTCTTTCCCCGGAAGTCGGTGGCGTCGGCCGCCACATCCGATAATTCTTCCACTCCTACGCCTTCCAACCCCGCTTCTCAACTTCTCAAAGATCTTCTCTCGACGGCTCCTTTCTTAGGTCTTCCTACACCTCTCTTTACTATAGTGGCCATTTTCTCCTACAGGTCCCCACAGACGGCGCCAAAATGTATGAACTGATTTTACAACCACTAAGATCTCAGACTCTCTCTCTCACTTAATCTCTCTACACTCCTCTTCTTCTTTTTTTTCTCTCCCTCTCCTCATCTCTCTCTCTTGCCTTTATACCCCATAACCGCTCTCTTTCTCCAACCGCTCCATCTTCTCTAACCACTCTCCATGATCTTTTTCATGTCCCACGTCTCCCCCTTTGTCCAACCGTCTCCCTAGTCATCGTGTTCTAGCTACTGTGCTCCTCCTGCCTCTTTCCTTAATCCACCTTCATTCAGGCCCTAACACTTCGCGGAATCCTATGCCTCGCTAGGTTCCGCGATGTATCTCTGTTCCCCGAACTTGATTCGTCGCTCCCACTCCTTCTCTGGCCATCTTAGGACAGCTCTCGGCAGTTGTATTACCGCGGACACGATCCGTTACACTAGGTCTCTTCTTTGCTACCTGGCATACAGCCCACTTGCCACCTATAACTCCACGTGTCATGAATATGTCCTATACAGGGATCACGCCAGATCTGCTAGTAAGTCCAATTATAGGCTTGATTCCCACTACTGAATTAGAATCGGAAGGGCACAGAATCGATGCATCTGTTTCTGTTCCCAATGACACCGCCGCCATATTTTCGCCATCGAAATGGCGGACCTAATCGCTTGAACCACATGGGTCAGCTGATAGAACATAGGGATTCTGCAAAGCCACCATAAGAGAAAAATTATACAAAATAGACACACAAAAATTAGTGTTTCGCACACAAGCGAGCGTGCCAGACAAAAAAATGTTCGTAGTAAAGCAAGGCCCAAAATATCGATATCGATAAATATATCGGTGTACTCAAAAACCGATATATATTGGATATATTGGATATATCCATTTTTTTAGTGACCAGTCCAAATTATTTAAAATATCAGAAATATCGAAAATATATTGGAAATATCGGATTTACATTAAAAAATGGTCAAAAAGTCAACTGATATATATCGTAAATATCGGATATATCGATTATATCGGTGATATAAAGTTTTATATCGGAAATTCCGATATATATCAGAAAAAAAAGAGTTCTATATTCGGTGGATATATATTGAAAATATCGATGTCGGTGTACCAAAATACCGATATATATCGGCGATATATCGGATATATCGATGATATTTTGGTCCCTGTAGTAAAGTGCGAGTTACCCGGCCTTGGCCACTTCTACCACACCAACCACTAGGTGCACCACTGGATCGAAAATGAGCCCACTCACTAAGACTAGCTTTCCCTAGTATAACTTAAACCAAACAAACAAAGTTAAAGCCTCTCCTGCGGGCGAAAGCAGTGGTTCTCCTCCTTGTACCAACCCAGATCTTTTCTCAAACCCTAGCCTCTCACACTCAAATCTTACCTCCTCCACAACCCAAACCTCTTATATTACTTTAGATCTCTCAACTGGAAGTGATGAAGAAGAAGAAAAAGAAAAAAAGCTTCTCTTTTTTCGTCTTCTTTGTTTGTATGTAGGGGTTTCTCTAACCCTTTGGAAGATAAGAATTTGGTCTTACTATTCAGTTTCTTGAGATCGGGTTCTCCGTTTTTGCAGATCTTATTTTGTATGAAGACCATAAATAAGCCGGATCTAGGTTTTGTGGGTGTTCTGTTGTGTGGTGTTTGGTTCAAGCCGATTCTTCTAGGTCTAGCAGCATCTCAATCGGCGTCAATGTCATGGGTTCAAAGCCCTCGAGTCCAAATTTCTGGTTTGGCTTTAAATTTTGTTTGTCCAAAGCCATAACTCTCTCCCTAAATCTACCCCCTCTCCGGATTGCTGGTTTGGGTACCTTGGTCAGGCCACCGCTCATTTATTGGGCTTATGGTGGGGTGTTCTTTTTTGGAATTGCCAATCTGCTGCCTTTGTCATGGAGTTTTATACTGTGCGATTTGAATTTGAAAACTTTCGAGTCTTTACTCTGGGAGATCCAACACAGTAGATGTACGAGCAAGTTTGAAGCTGGTCTGGAGAAGAAGATGGGGTTTCCAATGTGGTTTTGTTGCTGCTGTTGGATGCTTAGATTTGGTGGAGCTTATGTTGAGAAGACATGATTTTTAGTGCTCTTGTTTGTTACAGTTGTACTGATTACATCCTTGTTTTTCTTGCTTTCAGCTTGTTGTCCTGAATGTAATGTTTTTATCTGTGAATGAATACAATCAGGCAATTATCGAAAAAAAAAAGCTTTCCATAGTATAATAGCCCCAGCTTTCCTCAGTTTCATCACAACACCCGCATCTCGAGGCACAATCGATCCCAACAGCGCAAATGACCCAGCTGTTGTATTGAGTTTGTCTTTAGTTGCAATGTTGTCCTTAATCAGAATGGGAATACCATGTAACCAATTCAAAGTCCCAGCGGCCTTAACTTTCCTCTCTTTATCAGCCTTATCTGCAAGGAAAAGCGCATCGGGATTCACTTCAATCACACCGCGAAGGAGTGAGTTGAGTTTACGAATTTCGCCAAGGTAGAACTCGACTAATTGTCTAGAAGTGAGTTTTTCATCTTTGAATTGGATTTGGATGTCGCGAATGGTAGCTTCTTAGATCCTAAAATGATGAGTACTTGTTACCGTGGCACTTAGTATCAATAATGCCGATGAAAGAAAAAGAAAATTGAAAGTCGAGTAAGAGAAAGCCATTGTTGGTTTTTTGTTCGGTTAAGTGCGACTAGTGAAACTGTGGAAGCATATGGTTGAATAAGAAGCAGCAACAAGATTTGGTGATTGATCCAAGAGACCAATTACTGGAGGTAGCTAGTAGCCAGTACAAACTGTGTCTGATTTATGCATTTTTGCCTTAAACTAGTGTGTAGGGGGGGGGGGGCTTGTCTTTTCAAAAAGAAAAAATTACCCAATTATCACTTGCCCCATGGACTAGCAATCTATTCTTATCTATCTATCTATATAAAAATAGTGGTGGGGTCTTGTCTTTCCAAAAATAAAAAATTACCCGATTATCACTTGCCCCATGGACGAGCAATCTATATCTATCTATATATATAAAAACTGGTGCATATTTTCTCTCCTTATCCTATCATTCTATTTTCCAAACATAGCAATATTAGAAATTAGAAGCTCCTAAAAAAAAAAGAGGTGGTAATAATTAGAAACACCTCTCTGTATTTGTTTAATTCTCCTTTATCTATTCTCAAATTATTATCACCTCTCTTAAAACCCAAAACAAGAGATAAAGACGCAATAACACGTTTTTTTTTTTGGGTGCACCAAAGCAACTCTGTTGAGACTTTCATTTTCTCTCAAACCCAAAAACCCCAAACCTTCATCAAAAAAAAAAAAAAAAACAATAAACCAATTCACGCCTCTTTCTCATTTTTTCCTACAATCCAAAAATCTCCTTATATCAAAGAAAGGGCTGAACATGTTTTAATTCCACAGCCACCTCTCCCAGCAAAACCCTAACCATCCAATTTATTTTTCATTTTCGTTTCTCAACTCTCCTTCTTACTTTATTCTAGACACAATAGAGAAGCAAGAAACTTTGAAGTTCTTCATCTCCGAAGTCCAAAGGTACATATGAATTTTGAACTCTTCAATTCCTATCTGTTTTCTTTTCCTTAACATTTTTTTTCCACACATTACGTTGTTGTGTTTTTTGTTGATTTTCAAGGATTATCTTCAGATTTCAGAGCTAGATTTTTTCCCCCTATCCTCTGTGTTACTTGGTATGTGTGTGTAAAGACTGTGTATGTGTTAGAATCTTGGATTAAATTATGCAATTGTTTTTGACATGGAAAGTATTCTGAGCCTATGCTTGAACTATCAGTGATCATACCTCAATTCTTGATTTCTTTTCAATCACTGATGGTAGTAACGAAAATTTTGACTAAGTGAATTCACCACTATTTTTTCTTTCAATTTCTCAGTACGATTTTCACTTCACTCTCTTTTGCACCTATGTATATATGTCATTTGATAACTTCTTGTATTCCTGCGTATCTATTTGATTCATTATTACAGGTTAGGAAATAGAATAGTCTCAATGAATGTTTGGATGTTGCAGGGCCTATTATGGGTGGTCATACATTTTTTTAATGTCTTAAAAAAACTAAGACCCCGCCATAGTTGCAAGGACCCCTTAGGACCCAATTCAACATTCAAAATACATGAGTACTCATTAGGAGTAAAAAAGCTCATTCCAAGTTGCATCCTACGTTTTCACAATTTTTTAAAAGCTCTCCTCAGGTAAGATACGACCTTTTAATATTAATGTATATCTTCCGGTTGATTTCAATTTTGTTGTCGTGGAATAAAACTCTATGACTAACAACAAGAAGCTTTAGTCTTCTGTTTCATTAAGCCGCAACTTTTAGGGATTATACGTAATAGCCCGCCCTTAATAGTAAAAGTAACAACAAAAAGCGAGCCAAAGAGCGGAGTGAGTATTGTTTAAAGTTATCCAGTATTAACAATTAAATATTGTGTAATGTTATTCATCAGTATTTACTGGTTCGGCCTTGGGTTTGTTCCCCAACGGTCACTAGTTCGATTCCCCTCAAGGCCACTAGCGAGGTCGAATTTCCAACCAGGGCCTCGGGATTAATCGAGGTGCACGTAAGCTGTCCAGGACACCCGGTTAGCAAAAAAAAAAGTATTGCTGCCCTGGGTCTGTTTCGGACTAGTGATTCTCCATGTTCCCATGATAATGGGAAGTGGTCGCAATAAGTACTCAAGTTTGTGACCAATTGTTTCTTCAAGATTGAGTGAGGACAACTTTTATTGTAATTGACTCTCAAGTGTTCGAGATTTTCTCAAAAGATAAGGTTGTAATTGGTGGGCAAAGTTGAGGTGTTTATTTTTGAAGGGAAAGAACAAAATGGATATTTTAGTCCATAACTTCCTGAAGAGTATGAATCTCAAGTTAGAAAGCAAAATGTTAATAATAACAATAAATTGATTTGTTATGATGTGGAGATTTATATTATTGAGCAGGTCAAGAATGGTATCAATAGCAGGTGCCGACTAGCAAAGTTGGTAAAATCTTTGGGTGACGATACCAGAGGTCTGGGGCTCGAACCCTGCCAGCATCAAAGAGTTACTAATCTCATTTAAAAATAGGCTTGCCAATCAAAAAAAGAAAGAAAGAATGGTATCAATAAGAACCATGAACCCACTTGGTCTTTATGTCGTTAGGCGAACTTTGGTAACCACTTCACTCCCTTTTTGTGGTTTATGGTATTTTGTTTTTAAAGTGCTATGTTTGGTTCTTTCTTTGGTTTAAATATCTAATTTGATAAGAATACATTGTTTTAAAAAAAAAAAATTGAAATGGACTAATGTCGCTGTTAGTAGTGCTTAAGTAAGAATTAGGAAGTAGGAACAACTTTCTAACTACAGTTGTTCTTTATTGATTCCTCTTTTTTAATAGTTAAGGTTTTTTGCCCTACATTTTATATTAATTGATGTGGTTCGCTTTCAAGTGTCACCCATACAGGCCTATTTTTGTGAGGTTTAACGCTGACCTTTTTTTTGCAGACACTTTAGAGTACTGTTGCACAAATGCTCAATCCCCTAGCCCATTAAATGAGAATATTTATCTGATTCTGTCAATTTCTTGGTCAGATTCGGCTGCGTTTGAACATAAAGAGATTTAACATGTTAATTCATAATATAATTTGGGTTCTTAGATATTATTGCATCTCAATTGGGATGAAAGTTGTACTTCTCTTCTCTAATTATGTAACATGGCCATTCTTATTTAATTGCTCACTCAATGTATCACATGCTCCTCCAGTTCAAAAGATTTGATAGGTTGGTATACCATTTAAATGAGCCTTGGATATAAGCAAAAAAAAATTAAAAAATTGATATAGATATTTGAGAGAACGCTTTCAATAGGAATTAAATTCAATTCTAACAAGATTTGCAAGTGTATAATATATTTTTTTTCTTTCTATATTTAGATGCAAGGGTTTGTTATACAGTAGCTAATAATGACTGTTTTACGCCATACCATTTGTCATAACTTAATTAAGGCGTAATATATTATGCCTTAAGTGTGGTGACATTGGAATGCTATCTCGTTGATAAATAGCTATAGATTTCCCTGAGAGTATATCATCTAACGTACTGTAATTATAGTGACAGTATGGTGTTAACATGAAAAAGAGGTAAGCCTTTTTAAGTTTTCAAACATGCATTCTGGTAGAAGTGCCCTAGAGTCCATCTCTTTATATAATAAAGTAATATATAGGTATAATGACAATACCGTATGGCATCAACTTGAAAAAGATGTAAGCCTGTTTAAGGTTCCAAACATGCACATCTCCCAGAGTGCATCTCATTATAGCCAATAATTGTGTTTAGTATTTTATTATCTATAGTGATTATTAGTCACTGATAAGAGCCCAAAACTGTAGTTTTAACCCCTTAACAATCATACTTTTAGACCAATTATGTGAGTAATAATTAAGAGTTAATACTGATTACGTGTTTTTATACATTTCAAGCTTCAAAGTCCATTATGTGCGTAAATGTGCCACTTTAGCGAGATAAAGGAGCAAAAGTCGTGAGAACTTCCGAAAGTGCCATATCTTTGGACTCGGACACCGGAATTGGGCCTACCTTACGTCAAAACGACCGGCTCGGAAAAGAGCTTTGCAATGGTCTAAGCCTTGACCCAATCAGAGGAGTAGAAGTGGACGAAACATCTGTCGAAGCCAACTGCATTTGAAGAGCCCATTTTGGACTAAAGAAATTGGGTTTGGGTCCGATTTTTCCGCCCAAAACATGGCTCCAAGCCCATGCACGATTTTTGATCCGAAGTATAAAACAAAAAAAGCTTGACTCAGTGTTAATGGCAGTTAGGTTAGGAAGCTAATGTTAATGGAGTTTAGGGTTAGAAAAAGATAGATCTAGATTAGTTTTAGATCTAGATCTAGTTTTGAATCTCCATTTTTTATTAGTTTTCATTTCCTTGTTTTAATTTAAAAGTATTAAAATATTGTTATTGCTTCATTAGATAAAAAAAAGTAGTTTATTATTGATCAAATTCGATTTTTTGTCATTTATCTATTGCTTAGATCTAATTTCATTTCTTGGTTGTGTTAGTCATTTAAGTAGTTATTGATGTTAGATTTTAATTATTATTTGTTAAATTTCATAAAAGTTAGAATCTTTAGATTTAGTTGTCTTAAATTTATAATTAGTTTTAGTTTAAACACCAAACACATCACTCTCAATCGTTCCTTGTGTTTGAAAAATTGAATTCTATTTAAGTCTTGAAGGTTTAAGAGTGGAACGAATCCTTACTCGTGTATTGTGATGATTTTGTTTTGAGAGTAAGAAGAATTGATTTAAACGTAAGAACGGTAGGATTACGATTAGTGTTCTTGTAGCATTAATATTTAGGATTTTACTATTTTTACATTTATCAAATTGGCTGCCATCTTAATCTCGATTCAAGACAAGAATTCAATTGCTTGAATCCAAGGGGCAATCCCCCATTCTCTACCCACCCACCCTTTTAATTTTTCATTCTTATTTTTTGAATTTTCGGATGCATAGGGGCTCATGGATTTTTAGAGAAAAACACTGCGGTGAAGGTATTTCTAAATTTTCGAAAATTCTGAAAATATTCATACATAATATTTAATGTGTTGTTGATTTACTAGAATATTTTCAGATTTTTCAGAGTTGGTTTACCTTGTAAAACAAATACGATCTTTACAGTACTGCATTTCAGTTTTCACACCGTATGTTCTTGAAAAACAGACAAGTAAGGTTACTTAAGAAGTTCTAAAAATTCTATAATTTTTACAGGAGTATCTATCATAATCCAGGAGTTTGTAGTAAAAATTTGATGAGTTTTTGATTTGTTTTGACCTCCTAAATAGTAGAGTGTTTCCAGTGTGTTTCTGCAGTGTTGCAAACACTTAATATCTGGAACACCATCCAATAAGGAGAGGTTGTAGAACTCCAATTGCTCTAAACTTTTTACAGGAACAACTAGAATCTCTCAGGAGTCTCCAGTAAAAATTTGGAAATTTTTGGATTTGTTTTGATGGGTTAACCATTCGGTTGTTTGTATTGTGTCCGAAAACCGTTACTCAAACTTTGAAGGGCTGTAGAGGGACTTTCACAACTCCGATCGATCTGAAATTTTACAGGCTACTTGATAGACGTCTTAGAAAATTACTGTAAAAATTTCAGATTTTTTGGAGTACGATAAAAGGCCTAAAACTTGAAAACCCTGGAGCGCGACCCGCGCCCAAACCGAGCGCGACCGCGCCCAAAACACTGGAATTTGACAAAACAGAGGGCACTCGCGCCCAACTCGCGCCCACTCGCGCCCTCAAGGGAAAATTCAGTGTAAACAGCCCAATTTTCACAGAAAAATGCAAATTTTTATTCCTTAAAGTTATTTAGTGTTTCTAACTTGTTAAATACATTGAAATCGCTGTGATACAAGACGCTTATTCAAACGCTGTAGCAAGGGAGGCATTCAGTACTTCTTCTTCCACTCCTCGCCTCTTCGTCAGAGGAGTTTTAATTCTAGTATAATTAGGCTTGTTTTTCGTAGAAATAAATACAACATGCCTATCTAGAATTTCACACACTACACTTGCATCAATGGCTAAAGAACAAGAGACTCCTCTCTCCGATTTTTATAAAGCCCTAAACGATGGCCCTAAGTCGCATCGTTCTTTGCAGACCTAGTGGGGATTTTGAATCCCCCTAATATATTTAACTTGTTACCGTTTTTCATGGTTTAGACCACGAGAAGCCTTACCAAAGACACGCATTAGGATAGACCAAGTTCTCACTACATTCCATCATCCTAGCGTAAGTCCGAACAAGTTAAACTTAGGGGTGTTTCCTTTTCACCCCTAGCCGACAAGGCGTCTTGGTTTGCCTAAACGCCAAACTCGTGGACTCATGGGCTCAACTTGTTCAATTGTTCATGGAACAGTTTTACTCACCACCAAGAAGGCGGATGAAATGCTTCACAAGATTCATTTCTTCCACCATAATCCTCATGAATCCTTTTCGGAGGTCCGAATCGTTTCATCGATTTTCTCATTGAATGCCTCAAGATCATAATCTTGCGAAAAGACACGCTTTGTTCGTGCTTTCTTCAAGGGGCTTTCACATTATCATAAGGAGGTTCTAGATATCATGTCCGGGGTAGTTTTCTTAGTAAAGGAGCCTTGGAGGCTTATACATTCTTAGAAGATCAATCTAAGAGGAACAACAATTGGGAAGGTAACGATTCTCCCGGCTCCTCTCCTTCTTCTCGTGAGGTTAAACATGATCCCGAAGCTTAAAACTCTTATCGATGCCCTCACTAAAAGGTAGATGCCATCTCGCTCAACAACAACCCACTCCGGTCCATGAACATTAACTCTACTCGTTGTAATGTCATTTTGTAGTCTTGAGCATTCCGACTTCTATTGTCCTCTTGTCTATGCACAAACACCACACACAACCATCACATTTCAACCCGCTTAACTCAACATCAAGGACAAGGGAACTTAGGTGACCGAATAGAGGTTTAGTACCCATAACCTTAACTATCAACATCAAGACATGATTAACGCCAACAAGCTTTAATTCCAATACAACCATCTACGACAAAGTAGTAGTGACCTTGTTGGAGAAACAAAATCAAATTATGCAACAAAACTCCAACTTAATGAAAGATCAAAGATGATCAAAACTCTAATATGATGAAACAAACAATGCAAATGATGCAGTCTTTGTGCCAAAAAGGTTATTGACATGTCTTCTAACCAAAATAATAACCAAACCGGCGTGTTTCCAAGTCAAGCAATGCCTAATCCTAAGTCAACAAACACCGCTTCGAAATAAAAAGTATTTAAGTAATGGTAATATAAACCAAGGGGACCTACACAGGGTAATACTACCCTTCGCTCGTATGCAGTAGTTGATAACCAAGTGACTATGCCTAAAGATTACCCACAAACTAAAAATGATACCATACCACACACTATAATAGAAACTGAAGACCCTACTGTTGTAGAAGTACCAGGTTAAACCACAACCAAAAAGTGGAAAACATTACAAGATCCAATAATAGAAAGTGAAGACCCTACACCTGTAGAGGTTCCAATATGGATACCTAGATGGAAAACGGATAGAGAGAAAGCAAAGCCTAATAATACTTTTATCCCTTCGTTAAAAATAGCGATAAAGCACCATATCCCCAAAGACTAGTTGTGTTTAAAATGACGAGAATTTTGATGAGATTAGGGAAGTGTTTAAAAATTTGACTATAAACCTACCTTTTCTAGAAGCTATAAAAAGTCTACTCCGACACGCTTAAGTTTCTAAAAAGAGTTGTGCACCAAGAAGAGGAAAACCAACATACCCCCTCTAAGCATTCTTAATCAACAATATCCCTCTTTATCCGAACATAACGGAATTGTTAAGTACAAGGACCTCGGGTCGCCCCATCGCATAATGCACCTTAGGTGATACCTTCATAATAACTGCTTTATTAGACACGGGGGAAGTGTTAACTTACTCCCTTTTTATTTATATAAACAATTAGGTCTAACAAAACTTCAACCAACCAAAATGACTTTGCAGGTTAGCCGATCGTTCTATTAAGTATCCAAGGGTGTAGTTGAAAATATTCTCGTTAAAGTTGGATTTTTACTATCCAACCGAACTTTGTTATTCTTGACACAGAAGTTGCTCATGATTTCATTCCCATCATCTTTAAGGCCCTTTCTTGCAACCGCCAATGCCCAAATCAATTGTCGGGATGGCTCAATGACTCTTTCTTTTGGAAATCTTTCGTAGAAGTTAACATGTTTAGACAAAACAGGGGACAACTAGGTTTGCCTATGTAGGAGAAGTGAAGTCCATTGAGAGTTTTGTACCTCACATTAGTGCGGGTGACACTTTAGTCCCCACACTAGTAGATACCCCTCTTATGGAAGAAGACAAGGATCACAATTTCTACTCCCTAGACGTAGATAACATCAAGGAGGATTTCCTTCACTCTTTTTGCAACCCTTTCTTTTCGCTTCTCATGAAGTTCTCTCCTATTGACATCCATTCATCTCTTGACGCCATGCCCGGAAGAAGAATTTTTTGCCCTTTATCCCGGTGATTCTTCTTACCCACCTATTGAGGAATGTCTTGCATATCTCAAGGCCCTCGATGATATAGACCTAAGAACACTAGTTGAACACCATTCACCCACCTCACATCCTCATGTCACTCATTCACCTTCCATCACTTAATGTTCCTCGCCTCTACCTTTTCAAAGAACCATTGAGTTTGTTTGACCTTGGCGTTTCTCCTATGCTTCATAACTATCTAAAACCAACTGGTGAAGAAGTAACACCCAGGAACAAGCCACCTGACACTTTTTCATTTTTTTCATTTTTTCCTTCTAAAAATTATCCACATCCCACGTATCTTCCACAACCATTAATTTTCTAACGTTCATTTACTTGGCATCCCCATCATAGGAGGACAAAGAAGAAACGGTATACTCGATTAGGGTTTCGATCTATAAGGCTTTGCTCTCATTCCACTAAGCTACATCATAGGAAATCTTGGTGCTTAATTCTGTTTGATGGTGCATTCCATGTTAATTATTTGTGGAAAGACCCACAACTTTTTAGATTATTGATATATGGGAAACAGCATGTAAATACATATATATCACTTTAAGTCTAGGAATCGACTTTAAAAGACCCGACGTTTTAAAACAAATTTTACAAACCTGTTTTCAAAAATTTGTTTTGGGGTGTTTGGTTTTTCCATGCTTGATCACTAAACTTCCTATTCTTACCCCCACCTCGCCCCGATGAAAAAAAAAAAAAAAAAAAAAAACGTTTTCCACTCCAAGTTTTACCTTCTTTTTGCTCTAAACTCCGGGTTTTACTTTTACGAAGGCCAAGGCTTTGTTTGTCCGGCGCTGGCGCCTTTTTTTTTTTGAAGAATTTTGTCGACTCATATCAAAGCGACCCCACCGACCTATCGGACCTAGACCGCGAGCGACCATCATCGCGAAAACCCACCATGGACCTAGAGCGCGACCAGCCAATTTATTTCAACCCAGAGTTAACCCGCCCTCATACCAAGCGACTCGTGCTCAAACACTGGAATTCTAAATAAGGCGACTTCGCCTGAATTAGTAGCATTTCCGCTCGAAGTTCCGTCGACGGAAAAATTCCAGTTTTTCAGCGGGTTGTTCCGGTTCATTTCGCAATTTGTTGTTCCAGAGCTGCGTAGTTCGAGATGACATCTCCTATAATAATACTGGAACAGTCTTTCAAAGATTTGTTTCAAAGCACTACTTATGGTGCTTGGTTTTGAGGTGATCACACACGTAAGCCGGGAACCGCTTATGGTTCTTGCTAGAAATTGTTCTTGGACTTGCCATGCCCGGCTGAAATACAAGACCCATGGTGCTATTGGGTAGATAATATGTATGTCTACACTTATGAGTTTTTTGCATGAGTGAGTCGTATGGGGCGGGCATTTTCCAGATCGAGGACCAAGGGAATATAACGTCGCCCTTGGTAGCGGGCCCATGAACATAGGAACTGTTATGTTTTGGATCATGCTAAACATTTTAGGGGAATGACATTTTTCTTCGTGAATGATGCCACTTGCGGCGTCTTCCTTGCTTTTAGCCACGGGACGTATGTGCCGGTGAACTTTGATGTCTAGTTTAGCACGAGCCCATAGCATAAGGCATAAGTATCTTCTTATGCCTATATTAGTTTGCCGTATTATACTATGTTTCTTCCCTATTTTTTGCCCGTTTCACGGACTGGGTTGGGAATTCGACATTGTGAGACCCACCAATTATATTATCGATCTTTCCGTGCAATGACTTGGCAAGGGTGGAGGATACAACCTCATCGGGGTTGCACCTACACCCCATCCCACCAAGTGGCTTTTAATAGGTTAGCAATCATAGATGATAAAATGGCGGCAAAGATGGCAAATTATCATGGCATGGCAGATGAAGGAACCTCACTTCTTGATAGAAGAGGAGGATGACGAGTAAACGCTGGAGTGGAGGTAAGTTTTTAGTTTCAGGTTATTTAGTGTGCTTATGTCCCAAGCAATTTAATTCTATTAACCCCATAATGGGTGGAACTCTTATAGAGTTGCGTCTTTTTTTATTTCCTATATTAGTATATTCTAACCTTGTTTTGCAGATGTTCCAGAATTTCACGCATTTCCATGGTATTTTTCTACCCTCTTTATTTAAATGCTTTGAGGACAAAGCATGTTTTTTTGTTGGGGGCATAGAAACACGTGTAATTAAGGCATCTGTTAGGATATAGATATGTATAATATGCATTTGTTTTCAAGTTAAAATTTTCAAAAATATAAATAAATAAGTTTATGCTATACACTTAGGAATATTGGTATTGTTTTCTTTTCTATGCTCTTAACAATCTAGAAGTCTCAATGAGCTTTTGCATCTAATAATTGTTAGAAACTTAGGTTAATATGTAGGTAATAATCTTTGCATCTATCTATAAATATATTACATGAGTATCTATGATTGTTAGTAGTAAGTTTATGAAATCTAGGCTAGAGTACTTATTCTACAAATCCTGTGAGAATATAGCCTAAAGCCTTATATGAGTGAAACATTTGAGAAATGACACAAGGGAGAAGTATATTCCAAATAGAGAAATCACACGTCCACTTGCTTGACCACTATACCATGTCCTAAGAGAGAATTTAGGCCCTTTTTGGATCGATATAGATAGAAATTCTGACCTAAGTATATTTTCCGCTAGTTAAGCCTAATCGAGCCTTTCTTTAGCCTTCCATAAACCACAATTCCTTTACCCCCGTTACAAAACAAAACAAAATAAAAAAATTCAACTTACCCAATCTAGAATAAGTCCGAGAATAGAATGAGTGAAGAAAGAAGAAAGAGAAAACCTCGTGTAAACAAAAATTAGTCGGTTGCTTTGAGGAAAAGAAAAGAAGTTTCCATCCAAAGAAAAAAAAAAAGAAAAGAAAAATAGAAATAAATAAAAACTCCAAAATAGAATAAAAGGGAGTCAAAAGCCAAAGAAAAGAAAAAGAAAAATATGGCTAATGATGGAAACAAAGTATAGAAGCAAAAAGAAAATAACAAGGTTTTTCTAAGTTATATAATATGAAGACTCTACTATCTCAGACTTGTCCTTTTGTATATCCATTTCCTTCCTTCTTAAACCATCTCCTAATCCCCGCAACACCTAATAAAGACCTCTAGCTCAATTAGGAATAGGTTAGTGTGATAGTAAGTGGGCGGTTGTGTTTGATCGACTCCGGCTTCCTTGTGTGTCATTGAGATTGTAAGGTAAAGTGTGCCCACCGCATAACCGGAGTAATTTAAACTTGAGCGGAAAAATCGTGAGTGATTTTTGTCTTGACTTTTATGTGAGGACCTACTTAAGGATGCTTATTTCGAAGTTTTCAGAAATGGACTCGCTAAGCATTTCATAGCATTACTCATTGTATATATGTTTATTAAGTAGATGATTGATTATTATGCATATATTAGCTTAGGTTTCGACATGATTATTCTGTATTCAATTGCTAGTGAGATGTATAGATAGTTGAGACATGAATGAGGAAACAATAGTTTTATTTCTTAGTCGCCAGAAGTATAGATGAAGTTTGTGAGTACCTTCATCGAAAACTCTCCACGAGGGCTATAACTCGTCCACTAGGGAATTCCTAGTGGTTTAAGGCCTTGTTGCATATGGTCAATGTAATCGCGACTCAGCTTAAACGAGAGTAGATAGAACTCCATTTTTGGTCACTTATTCTAATTTCTCATCTTTGCTTGAGGGACAAGCAAAATGTTTGTTTGGGGTGGTTTGAAGAGCCCAAAACTGTAGTTTTAACCCCTTAACAATCATACTTTTAGACCAATTATGTGAGTAATAATTAAGAGTTAATACTCGACGTGTTTTTATACATTTGGGCTTCAAAGTCCATTATGTGCGTAAATGTGCCACTTTTTAGCGAGATAAAGGAGCAAAAGTCATTGAGAACTTCCGAGTGCCATATCTTTGGACTCAGACCTCAGAATTGGGCCTACCTTACGTCAAAACGACCGGCTCGGAAAGAGCTTTGCAATGGTCTAAGCCTTGACCCAATCAGAGGAGCAGAACTGGACGAAATATCTGTCGAAGCCAACTGCAGCTGAAGAGCCCATTTTGGACTAAAGAAATTGGGTTTTGGGCCCGATTTTCCGGCCCAAAACATGGCTCCAAGCCCATGCACGATTTTTGGATCTGGAAGTATAAAAACAAAAGCTTGACTCAGTGTTAATGACAGTTAGGTTAGGAAGCTAATGTTAATGGAGTTTAGGGTTAGAAAAAGATAGATCTAGATTAGTTTTTAGATCTAGATCTAGTTTTGAATCTCCATTTTTTATTAGTTTTCATTTCCCTTGTTTTAATATAAAGTATTAAAATATTGTTATTGCTTCATTAGATAAATAAAGTAGTTTATTATTGATCAAATTCGATTTTTGTCATTTATCTATTGCTTAGATCTAATTTCATTTCTTGGTTGTTAGTCATTTCGTAGTTATTGATGTTAGATTTTAATTATTATTTGTTAAATTTCATAAAGTTAGAATCTTTAGATTTAGTTGTCTTAAATTTATAATTAGTTTTAGTTTAAACACCAAACACATCACTCTCACTGTTCCTTGTGTTTGAAAAATTGAATTCTATTTAAGTCTTGAAGGTTTAAGAGTGGAACGAATCCTTACTCGTGTATTGCATGATTTTGTTTTGAGAGTAAGAAGAATTGATTTAAACGTAAGAACGGTAGGATTACGTATTAGTGTTCTTGTAGCATTAATATTTAGGATTTCACTATTTTTACATTTATCAGTCACCAACACAAAAAACTAGATTACATGGACGGATTTACATCTATTGAAATTGTACTAGGTTATATATCTTCTTTTACTAACTAAATCCTTAGAGATAAGTTGATACAAGTCTTTTAGACGTACTTTTTCTTTCATAAACAGTTGCATGAAGATCTTTATTTGCAGCAAATTTTTTTATCTGTAATTATTAAATCCTAATAACATGTTCTCTAGAAAACAAAAAAAATTACTGATACAAATTATATTTCTCATCAACCTTATATCTTTTTTTTATCCAGGATGGTAGATTCAGTATGTTAGAATCTCGGTTCTCCCAACTTTTCTTCTTTGTGTATTTTGTAATTATTTAATTTGTCTTAAGTATATTTTCTTTCATGTGCAGATAAGCCAAAGATCATTGGGGATGTGGATGGTCGCAATGTGTAATTGTGTAGAGTATGTAATTGCTTTACTCCACTCCTACTATAATTCTGGCGTGAATGGATAAGTTGAGTTTTTTTTTTGAATGGATAAACAGAGTTCCTAATGCAGTCGATTGATGATTGATCAGGTAGAGACAAGTCTTGATTTGCCAATGAGCCATGTTTTCTTTGTTGTACACAACAATGGTGCACTCATGTTCCTAATGATGTTGTTTTATAATTTGCTCACCATCACCAATTCTTCTCAATGCTTGATTCATAGGGATCCAAATTAAAAGAAATTGACATTTATACGTGGGTTATGAACTCTGTCACTTGCTCGACACACTTCTTAATTCTATTGTAAATGAGATATCGAGCTGCATGTCTTCGGAAAAAAAAACTAATGTAGTAATGCTTAATTCAAATGGTGTTTGAATTTGCTTTTCGGGTGTATATATATCATAGGTCTAAATTTGTATTGTTCTCTTTGAAATCTCTGTTACAGGGGCAGGAGTCTAATTGTGGAATGTGGAGTAGTAGCTTCCTAAAAACATTACTCAGTAAGGTACACATCTCCTTTGTTGTTTGCACATGCTTTTCAAGTAATTTGGTTGCATGATAACTAATACGTGACATTTTAACTATATGTTATGCGCCTATGCATAGTGTGTTTATAAGTGCATTACTTAACGTCTCACATAAACTTATTAAATTAAAATACATTCCAATGTTGAGCTAATTCAAAATCATGTAACAAACATTTTAAATCAATTCCTAAGGTATGTTATGTCTGAGTGAAATAGATAAATTTTGTATTAAAACAATTTGTTTCATTCACTTTAAACCCTCTTTTTGGTTCTTACTTTTGTTATTTGCCTACCTTTTATTCTATATAGAGCGTGTCAATGTTTGGTCCCTGATTATATTATTCGCAAGATGCAAATATGTTGGATAACGCTTTCAAGTGTTGTTATTAGGGGGACATTGTGTATTAAGGATTTGAAAAGAGAACAACCGTGTATTGCTTTAAGTAGTTGTGTGAATAGGTAGTGGATTCACTTAAGTCACTTGTAGCCATATCCAATATATCAATTTTAACTGATGAACTGATTTCTTCTTTTAGAATTGAAGCATTAGCTGCGCTTTTTATGATGGGCTCCTACTTGATTCATTAGTAGGTTGCTTAAAAAATGTTGACTCACTTCTCAAGGGTTCTACTCTTCCTTCTTCTCTTAATTGTTTCCTCTTTCATTGTTATATTTGCTCAATTTCTTTGGCTTTCCGTTGTGCATGAGCACTTATCAAATGGAACTATGGAATATCTCATTTTAGATACACACCGTATGTAGGTAATATAACCATCGTCATAGCGTGATTCTGAATTTGCTCACCCACCTTAATTGCGTAGATATGTTTCAATTTATAATTTCATACATATTTTACTTCATTAAGTAATTTTATCTCCATTCTACTAGGTTGAACATGGAATTGAAATAAAATTGCTTGGAATTTTGTCAAACTGATAAATTTTGGGCATTTTGATTTGTTTGATATTCTAATATATATTTCAAATGCTCATATATTGCAATAATAGTGTTTGTGGATTTTTTTTTGCATAATCATACCATCAATTGCTTCTTTATATAATTTGACCGAGTGTTTATGCAGGCCATTCATTTGTACATTGCATTCTTTTAGAAATAGATTTCATTTAGAAATGAAGTCTTAGTACTTAAACCTACCAAATCTTATGGGCAAAAAAAAAAAAAAAAAAAAAAAAATCACTAAACCCATATTTCTTCTCTTTGGCATGCTCTACAACCAAAACCCACGAAGCCTCCATTTGCAAACCAAAAACCAAACAATGAAGCCATTCTTTTCAATCCATCGGTCTCCATTCTCAAGCCAATCTCTTTCACTTTATGTCGAATATTTACGGGTATGTATTTTTTTAATCTCCTTCACTTGATTTACTTCAGTTCTGAGTTTCAACTAACATCATTTATCTTCTCTCTTGATCACAACTTTAAGAACTAATAAGAGGAAAGATTCGCCAGGTGTGAAATCTCATTGTATTCGAAAATAGTTTAGACTATTGACAACCTTGATTTGAGAGTTTGTAATGATATGATGACTGTAATTGATGATATCTCATCATTGTATGTAACAGTGTACTTGTACACCTACGAACAACCATCATTGGGTACTACTATAAGACCCGCTCACTAATGTGGCGTACTTGCTTGCCCACTACTGTGACATTCCTGCTTGCTTACTAGTGTTGCATTCTGGCGTGCCCACTAGTGGAGCAATGGCACTACCCACTAATGTAGCACCCAAGTTATATATAGCAGGTCCGAAGATATGTCAAGGGATTTTTTCCATATAAAGCTTTTGGAAAGATTTTTGTACAAAGAGGGAAATATCTCATCAAATAAGGAAATGATATCTTAGGCAAGAAGAAACTTAACATACTCATTTTCCTATAAATACCCAACAATCATTTAAACAAAGAACTATGTTCAAGAAGAGACTTGATTCCAGAAAGTGATTTAGATACATAAGCAGCCATTGATGGTACAGTCTCAACAATTCTACATACAACAATCTCCCTAACAAGATCGTTAGTGTGTCTGGGTGAGTTCTTACCCAAACATAATTGGCGGCGTCTGTGGTTCTTACCAATGAACCTTCTTCCACGTTCTTTCTTCCAAGCACCATTAATGGCAAAAACTACAAGGTCCCAAGTGAACAAGATGATAAGTGCTCAAAAAGTGCTATTTAACCCTCGATTATGCCTCTTGTTTAGCCATCTTAGTGGACTAATAGTGTTTATAAGTTGTGTTTTAAGATTCTACAGGTGAAAAAGAGAGTTTTGTAGAATATTAGAGAAAATGGGGTAAAACGAAGCAATTCGGAGCATTAAGGATCACATGGGAGGCCCGTGGACAATCATGGAGAAGGCCAAGGAATTGGAGCTGTTAAAGATGCGACTTGGACCTATTTTAAAGTCTATTTGGAAGCCCAAGGCCAAATGATTCGTTGTTTGGACCAAAGCCCGCAAAAGAGGATAGAAGGATAGAGCAGAAGAGAGAAAATCGGCTTATGCGTCTGGGACGCATGTACCGAGCGTCCAGACGCATTGATTGCGTCTGGGACGCATAAATCGAGCGTCCAGACGCATGAATCGACACTGTAGCCTAATTCCTTCTCAGTTTTGAAGACGAAGTCGGACTCTGGAAGAAGTCTATTTGTATTAGGAAACAAATGACGGTTTGGAATGCTTCTAAAGCTCATTGTAACCCCTATAAATAGAGGACCTAAGTGCCTCATGTAATTGGCCAATTCACTTATATTCTTGTCTCCAGAACTTGAGGCAGAGAGAGATTAATAATAAAAGATCGGTTTTAACTAGCTGAGTCTTAATAAATTAGTCTTTCTAGTCTTATGTTCTTCAACTCTTCTTCTTCTTGTTCTTCCTTCTTTATGGAAGGCTAATCTTCTCCTTCAAGGGAGAAGATGAAGCCAGTGCTTAAGGTTTAATGATTCTTCCGGGTTCATGGTGTTATTCAATCAAAGTTAGTTCTTTATGTTTGTAGTTATTAGTTCCATTGCCCGAGGGGGATGGAAGTATAGAATAGGGTTTATGTTTTGCAATATTAATATCATGCTAGTGTTCTTTACTTTTTCTTCTAGTAGTATAGTTCTTTAGAGTTAGGAAAGTATTCTTTGTGTTGCCTTAGAAGGGGTAGCTCAGGAGTGGGCTGCCTAGGGGAAGTATTCTTTGTGTTTGCCTTAAGTGGTGATTCATTGAATGGCAGCCCTATTAGGAAGTACTCCTTGATGTTGCTCTTGGTAATACATTGAATGGCTGCCCGAAGCTTACATAAAAGGAAAGAAGATATTAATAGCATAAACATAGGAACAACCTTAAGTAGAGTTAATTGTTAACGATGTTTTCTGTAAGAGGGCATCGGCACTCGCTCGATTGCCTAATTGTAGTCTACTTGTAAGAACAACCATGAAGCGAAGGTCATAGATCAAAAGTATTGGTGGATTCTAATCTCTTGAATTCCCTCTCTTATAAATTCTCAACAGTTTAGTTAGTTTAGCTTAGTTTAGCATTAGAATCTACAATCTCTACAATATTAGTTTTTAATCCCTCAAACCCCCTTTCCAGTCCTGTCCTTCACATAACATACACTTAAAAGTGGAACGATACCCTACTCATCCTTTACTTATTGAGGGATAATTAGGTTTTGATATGCTTCTATTTGTTCAATGATCATCATCTATCTACATCACCCATCATCTCATCTACACACACAAAAAGAGGTAGTGTCAATGGCGCCGCTGGCGTTTTAAGTTGTCTATGTTTAACGTTTTCTTTCAAGATTAGAATTTTGGATCTTGAGGTAATTTAAGCCGCATCATCCATCCTTTTAAGAAAGAAAGAAGCTTGAAGGAAATCTCGAAGACAAGATCTACCATCCAGGTTAGTCGAATCTTCATTCTTTTTATTGCTTTCTTAGTATAGTTGCATCATAGTTTAGTTTTATTGCTTTCTAGTGTAATTGCATTTAGGACCTTTTCAACAATTGAAGTTGTTGTAAGCCAACACAAATAAAAAATCAAACTCTAGTGTTTTTATCTGAATCTTGACAAACGGACTATCGATGCGTGGGCGATGGTACTTAAGCAATCCAAGTGATTCACCATAACCCTAGAAAGAGCGACTTTAGACAACGGGTGAGATACTAGCTGCAAAGCCCAACCCAGTTGAAGAAAGGTAGTTTTACATTCTAGTATAATTTAGAATAGTTGCATAGTAGGATAGTTTTTTGTTATTTTCAAGATAGAATTTTCTAGTGTATGCCCGTCGTCCATATCATCATCCCAAGAAGAACACAACAAATGGACAAGGTTTAACAACCGACTCACAAGAATACTAGACGAGATTGATACAATGGCCACACACAATGATAGAGGTGTTTTGGACACCAATAATCCCTGAAGCTATCCCTACCCATGCACAACTGTGAGAGGAAGAAGAAGTCGGCGATTTCTATTCACCAATCATTGGAGACCCACCCAAAGAAGATTGTTTTTCCGAGACGTGGTTAATCGGTTTGAACTTAGAGCATCAAGAATCTCTATGCTTCCAAAGTTCAATGGTTCGCATAATGTTCAACCTTATGTTCACATGAACAAATTTCTATTAGTCCTCGAACTTTCAAGAACCGAATATCGGGGATGAGAGTATCAAGTTAATTCTTTTTCCACTCTCACTCGAAGGTAAAGCATCCGAATGGTTAACCGCGACAAACCGATCAATTCAATCAACAACCGGGAGAAGTTGAGAACAAAGTTTATGAACAAGTTCTACCCACCCTGTAAGACATATGCCATGCAGCCAGAAGCCATCAAGCAATTTCAAAGGGAAGGTGGATCAAGAATATCATCAAAGTTGGGAGAAATTCAATAATCCGCTAGTCTCATGTCCACATCATGGTTATGATAAGAGCACATTTGGCTCATTTTTCTTTCGAGGACTTTCTACTATGAACAAGCAGATGATACAGTCAATGCATCAAGGTAAGTTTACATCATTGGATGGAAAGGAAGCTTACAACTTTCTCGAGAATTTAGCTGAAGACACTCAACAATGGAGTAAAACGAGGACGTAGCTAGAGTGGAGGGGGTGCCGAAGAAATTTGGCAACCAAATTCAAGAAGACCCAAATCAAGCAATGCTATCAATTATGGCAAGCCTATCAACAGGACTTGAAAATCTAAACAAGAAGTTTGATCAGTTCTCCATGAATCCTCTAAAACCAAACAATTTCCAAGCTAAACCTTAGCCATCCAAGCCTTGTTATACCATTTGTGAGCTATGTTCTGATGAAGGCCATACCACTGAAGAGTGTTCGTACTATCTGGATACTAATGTAGAGGCATGTAGTATCAACTCTTTAGGAAGAAATAACCGGTTCAATCGAGGGGACGTAATTATTGGAAGCCACAAAATACAAATCGAGGAATTTTCCTCCGTGATTTCAGAATCGATCAAATCGGGTTCGAATAACCGAGATCGGTTCCAAAACCGCCAAAGAACCATACAAAAATCAACAATCATACGAGAACCAAGAATACCAAGCCAACACAAACAGAGAGTTAGTACCGGATCTTATGAGTGGATATATTGCCCCTACGCCTCGGCCGAAAGCAAAGCGGTTATCCCACATCCGGAAGAAGCTATCACCACCATTGTCAATGAGTGAAAACGAGACAAATCAAAGAACCCGGAAGTTGGAGAATAACTTTAGTGTCATTCAAGGCCGATAGGGCAAATCGCCGCCGCCTTTGGAGAGAGATCAAAAGGAACATTACCAAAGCGGCCCGGAGCCAAACCGAAAGGAAGAGGTGTCCCGCAAGTAGATAACCCGGAGATTACTCATAAACAAGTTAATCGCTGTCACCACTCACGAGGTCGGGCAAGAAAGTTGATAACAAGATTGTCTATGAACCAGAAAAGATTCCGTGGAGCCTAAGGTAACTTATGTCCCCACCATCCCACCCATTCTAACATTCCGGATATATCTAGTGTTGTGCCACCCATCAAGTAAGTAATTATTAAGAGAAGTCGGAAGGAACTACCGCGGAAAGTAAGTAAGAAGAAGCCATCACGAAAGTGACTCCACCGGCCTCCACTATTTATCACCAAGCCAACCGAAGCCGAAAGAAGAGAACCAATATTGAAGAATCCGCTAGCACCGTTTCCTTCGAAACTAGTGAATACCAGAAAAGATGACCAGTACAAGGAGATTTGTGATGCATTTCAGAATTTACAGATTAATATCCCATTTCTGACTGCCATCAAGCAAGTTCCCTAATATGCCAAGTTCCTGAAAGATCTAGTAAAGAAGAAGATCAACATTCCGAAAGAAGCTTTTAGCGCTCAAAGATGTTCATCGTACCTATAGAATCTATCGGTTGTGAAACTGAAAGATCCTGGAAGTCCAACTGTTACATGCAGAATTGGAGATTCTTGGAGGAACAAGCTTTATTAGATTTGGGTGCCAGTGTGAATCTTCTACCATATTTCGATCTCACGAAGTTGGGCTTGAAAGGATCTAAAACCGAATCGATGTTACTTTACGGTTGGTGATAGATCGATGAAGATACCTAGAGGACTTATTGAAGACGTCATAGTCAAGATCGAAGACTTCTATTATCCGGTTGATTTCATAGTACTAGACACAGAACCTACATCTGGTAGGCAGATACCAATCATTCTAGGCAGACCATTCTTGGCCACTGCAAATGCACTCATCAACTGTCGAAACGGTAATATAATGTTATCCTTTGGTAATATGAGAGTCGAAACCAATATTTTCCATACTTTACAGCAACCACAGGAGGTGTGTGCTGTGAACGAGGTTTGTATGATTGAAGCGTTAGCACAGGATTATCAGACTCATTCATATCCTGCTGACGAAGTATTGAAAGCTCGGATTTCGGACTATGAGGAACTTAGTGTTGAGGCAATGCCTAATGGACCATATAAAGAGTTTAAGAAGGAGCCGCCTAAGCTAGAATTGAAGCCTTTGCCGTCTACACTCAAGTATGTTTTCTTGGGAGATTTGGGAACCTACCCAGTAGTCATTGCATCAAATTTGACTGAGGAGTAGGAATCCAGGTTAGTAGCACTTTTAAAGGAACACAAGTCAGCTATAGGTTGGACAATTGATGATATCAAGGGGATCAGCCCTATGATAGTTTAACATAGGATTCATTTGGAAGAGGATTCCAATACTTCTAAGCAACCACAGAGGAGGCTTAATCCGAAGATGAAGGAAATAGTTCGAGAAGAGGACGTCAAACTCCTTGATGGCAGCATTATCTGCCCTATTTCTGATAGTCAATGGGTTAGTCCAGTTCAAGATGTGCCGAAGAAGTCCGGAACCATAGTTATCGAGAATGAGAACAATGAGTTGATTCCAACCAGGATTCAGACTGGATGGAGAGTTTGCATCGATTACAGGAAGTTGAATAGCGCATCGAGGAAAGATCATTTTCCATTGCCTTTCATCGATCAGATATTTGAAAGATTAGCTGGACAAGCTTCCTACCGCTTTCTTGATGGTTACTCAGGATACATTCAGATCCATATTCACCCTGAGGACCAAGAGAAGACATTCACATGTCCTTTTGAGGATTGTCTGCATCATCTCTCCTTAGTCCTTAAACGTTGTTGCGATACCAACTTAGTTCTGAACTGGGAAAAGTGTCACTTCATAGTAAAGGAAGGGATATCACTGAAGGAATTCTAGTAGATCGGCGAAAATGTCTACAGGAAGTAAGCATGTTGTCGAAAGATCAGTTTTGAGATGGAAACCTAAGTATTCCCCACCTGTTAGTTTATGGGATTTACTCCCTGTTGACCTTCAAAGGAAGATTATTTGTATGGCTCGTATAGGGTTCGGTAAAAGTCCATTTGCCACTACACCATAACTGCTATTTTGTAACAGGGCAAATTTTCAATAAGTAACAGAAATAACTGTTACTCATTAAGTAACGGATATATCCGTTACTTACTTAACCATAAAGTGTTACTTAAAATCTTGAATTATAATATAATAATATTTTCACATTTTTTTTGGATATGCTAACACTTATATCCGTGAGAAAAGTAGAAAATTAGGCAACAAAATTAAAATAATTTGAAAAAGAAAAAAAAAATGGAAGTGGGCCAGTATTTGGTCAGGCGCGCTTGGCTTTCATTCTTTGCCCCCGTTTTTTTTTCCGGCTAACACTTAATTAGCCAATTCTAATTTCCGCCGTTTTTAAGTTAATTAGGAAGGAAACAAAAGAAAAACTCTCTTAAGAACCCTAATCTTGTGAAATCTTTCTCTACTTCTCCAACTTTCTACAACCCCAGGTTAGTGAGTTGACTCTCTCAATTCCGATTCGTCAAATCAATTTTTACCATATTGTTTTTTTTTTATCGATTGAAAAATCAATTTTTTCTTTCTCTCTCTCATTCTCCTGGTTTAATTATTTGTAGAATTCCAGTGGACTATTGGTAACGAAGTGGACTGATCAAAAGTGGAAGTTCAAAATTCGATCGGTAAGCTTCCAATCGGTGCTCACTCTACTTTTTAGTCTACCTTGTTTAATGAATCTAGATATAGTTGTTGAATAATGTTTTAGCTGGTTTGGGTACTGGGGCTTTTTATTAAGTTGCGCCGGTCCTAGAACTGCTGGGTTGTTACTAGTGTTATTGGTGGTTTGGTTGCTAGTCTTTGTTGCATTTGGGAAACATGTTGTTAAAAGATATGTTCCTATTTGATTATGACAATTTTCATGCTGTTGTTAGAGAGGGGTAAATTGGGGGTTTAATCGACGGTTTATGTTTTTGTTTTTTAGAATAAATTACATGTTTTGTTCTGTTACATTTTATGATGATGGTAACTCTATGTTACACAAACAATTTATGGTATTGTACTTAATGTATTGAGTTACACATTGTCAAGTGCTGAAATTTAAAATCTTTTGGAATCTTAAGTACTTGGATGTTATCTTAGATATAGTTGTTGAAGTAGTTTTCTTTCTCCGTTTTTTTTTTCTGCGATCTTTGTTGAGAAAGATATATCATTATTGTGCACACTTGAATATTTAGTTTGGTTGAATTATCAGATTATGCGAGTTTATATTTTGCAATGCTGATGATAAAATAAGAGGTTGCTACTGAATTCTAACAATGCTTGTATAATTTGCACATCCTATGAATGACTAGTGATATGTTAGGCGACATTGTTTCAAAAGTAAGGTTAAATCATATCGAAAATAGACTAAGATTAAATTGGATTATATAGGTTTGAGTATGGAGCTCTTTTCAGTATGGGGGTTAATGAACTAGTAATTATGCATGATTAGAATCATAACTTCCAGATCATTTATGCATTGGTTTTATCTTGCGAGCTACGTAGTATTTAAACGTGTTTGTATTTATTTACGCGGTTGGACTTATTGGACTCATTGGACTTATTGGTTTTATTTGGTTTTTATTTTATGTATATAAAGTTTCTGTTATTTATATTTATGATGTCGTTTTGTTTCTTGTTTTTGGTTGTACTTGGATAGCTAGTTATGCGTTATTTATGCTAATCATTATTTCCCTTGGTGTCTAAATATAGTATAGAATGTCGAGAACCAATAGATAAAGAATGGATGAGTGAAAACGAAAAGAGGCGGTGTAGTCTATTCATTGGGAGTTGAGGTTTTTCTTAAATTTGCAGTGGAGTGGAAGTCAAGGGAAGAAGTGTCCTGCCCCCGCAAGAAGTGTCGGAATAGGTATTGGTTGACGATAAAGAGGTTGGATACCATTTAATCTCAAAAGGTATAGAGAAGTCCTATCGTGTATGGAGTTTACATGGTGAGGACTTATCTATTCTCTTTCATTCATCCTCCATTGGTTGCAAATATTGGAGAAAAACCTCGGATGATGATGGGTTTGAGATGGGGACACCGAGGAAGAAACCATTGGGGATGTTGGGATTGGGATGAGAAACTTTGTCGACTCGCTTTTGGATTACATGGTGATGCGGTGGCAGGTGATGACAGATTTGGGAATTGAATTTGATGAGCTTTATGTTCCCGAACCGGACTTAGGAAAGAGGTATTACGATTATAAGAAAAAAGGCAACTGAAAAATTGTATCCTACATGTGAAGGTCCCGAGACAACTCTCTCAAAGACTTGTAGAACTTCATAATGTAAAGAAAGAATTTGGTTGGTCCGAACTGGTATGACAAGACTTTTTATCCTTGTTGAGGCGATGGTTGCCTAAAGGTAACACCCCCCCGAGAAGTATCCGATAATGAAGGAGATGTTGAAAGACTTAGGGATGAAGGCTACGTGCATTCATACATGTGAGAACAATTGTATCTTATATTGGAAGACGAACAAAGATTTGACAGAATGTCCCGAGTGCCAAGCACCAAGGTTTAAAGTTAAGGAGGGGAGTAAATGGAAGAAGAATTCCAAGGAGCCTAACAAGGTACTGAGACATTTTCCTTTAATTCCAAGACTCAAGCGGTTGTATACTATACCGTGGATAGCGCATGAGATGACATGGCATGCACGAGCAGAGACTTCTGCGGCTTATATGCGTCATCCAATTGATTCAGGTCAGTGGAAAATTTGTAAAGAAAAGTGGCCAAACTTTGCTAATGAGCGCAAGAATGTTTGGCTTGCAATTGCAAACCGATGGGTTTAATCCACGTGGCATTCAATCTACTAGTTATAGTTGTTGGCCCTGTTATCACCGTGCCTTACAATCTCCCCTTCTATGTGCATGAAAGCAGAGTTTCGATGATGTTGTCTTTACTTATACCCGGTCCAAAGGCACCAAAAGGAGACATAGATGTTTTTTTCTTGAACCATTATGCGATGAGTTGAAAAGAGTTATGGAAAGGAGTGTCGACTTATGACATGAACAAAAGAGAAAACTTCACTTTGAAGGCTATGCTAATGTGGGGTACCCATGATTTGCCTGCATATGGAAACTTAGCGGGTGCGCGAACACATGGTTACAAAGCTTGTCCTGTTTGTGGTGACAATACTCCTTCCATATATTTGAAGTCTAGTAGGAAAAATGTATACTTAGATTACCGTGATATTTCTTAAAGGCAATCACCCGCTTCAGAACGGCAAGTACTTGGGGCTAGTGGGTAGCAAGAAAAAGAGCGTAGAAATCCTCCTCAACGATTAAATGGCGATGTACTTTTGCAAACATTGAAGTTATGTGAAGTATAAACCCGGTCGAAGCGGAAGAGAGGTGGTCAAATTGTGGTTGATGACAATGAAGGTAATGAAGTTACATCGGCCCGGTATAGAAAGTCCATATTGTTTTTCCTTGTTTCTTCGGATCTATCACAAAGTTCGATCATGTTATTGATGTGATGCACATTGAAAAGAATGTCAGAGAGCACATACTAGACACCATCCTTAATAAGAAAGACAAATCGAAAGATGATCCGAGCACGAGGATATGAGGGAACTTGGCATACACCGGGATCGATGGATGCAAAACCGACCGCAAGTGGGAACCAAGTTAAACCTACAAAGACCGTTCTTCCTAGATAAAGCGAGAAGATGGATTTCCTTAAAACTTTGAAAACGTTGAGGCTCCTTCAGGTTTTTCATCTAATCTGAAAGTAACATTGTCGGTCTTGATCCACCCGGTTTGTTTGTAATGAAGTCACACGACTATCATGTGATTATGCAATATCTTTTGCCCGCTACTTCAACATGCTTTTCCAACTCATCCCGATTTTGCGGAAAGCTCTTCATCGATAAGCTTATTTTTAACCTTTTGTGTTCGAAAGTTGTAATTCGGAAAGAAATCCAAGATGCCAAGTACATGGTTGTAGAAGGCGTGGCGCGTCTTTGGAAAAGTACTTTCCACCATCATTTTTGATATTAGCATTCACCTTGTTGTGCATCTAGTCGATGAGGCATTGATGTGTGGACCACTCAAAATCGTTGGATGTATCCGTTTGAACGGTAAATAATCCTTCTTTCAATCCCAATTTTTTTCCTTGCTTTTAAATAAAATTAATAAATGCATTCATGGGTTTATCACTTAATTAGGTCAATGAAGGAGTGCAAAGATATACCCAAAGAACAAACGATTTGTTGAAGGATCGACAGAGTCGTGATCTTGTCTCGAGTCCATTAGGTATGCAATGGAGTACATTCCAAATTCACAGCCCAAGAATCACAAAACCAATGGTCAAGTGTTTCTAGATGAAAATGATGAATATAGCGATGAGGGTTATGTGCTTGAAGGTAAAGATGTGATTTTGTCGAAGGAGCAATTTGTACAAATCCGTAGATGGCTACTTTTCCGTTTGGAAGTCGATGGACTTGATGATCACTACAGGTGTTAGTTTTTGGCATGAATGTTTACTTCCCTATTAATAAATTAACACATATATACTAACTTATTTGAATAAATTGTAGTAAGTATCGTGAGTCTTTGCAATCTAGTTCCCGAGGCAGCAGAAAAGGGATAACAAAGACAGAAGTAGAGATACAAACAGATTTTATCGATTGGTTATATAATAAGGTATTTGTTAATTAGGATAGTAAGTTATGTTTTTATGTTATTTTCACTTTTTGAATTGTGGTATGTTTTCTCTGTAGTTGTTGGAGAATGGCGACACTTCATCTGAATTGCGGTTCTTTGCTAAAGGGCCATTGTTCAAAGCTAAAACTTTTCGAAAGTATCGCATCAATGGTTATGTATTTTCTACTAAGTCTCACGATGAAACCATTCTTACGCAAGACTGTGGTGTTTGCATGAGTGCAATTACTACATTTACATCAAGTAGGAAAGATAAAAATCCTATCGATGCATCTGCCAAGTGGTATGGAGTCATCAAACAGATACTAGAGGTGAATTACACAAATTTCAAGGAAGTGGTGTTTTATTGTGATTGGGTTAGGGTGGAAGATAAGACCAATGGATGTAAGTTATGCCTAGACTCTAACTTGGTGGTGGTAAATTTTAATCGGCTCAAGAGTTCCGACAAAATGTTAGATGAGCCAGCCATTTGTGCCAAAGAAGCAAATTAAGTATTCTATTCGAGGGATTTGAAATATCCCGATTGGTGGGTGGTCATACATTCACCAAGGCTTAATGATTAACGAAGTGGACAAGCTAGAAGCACCGAAACCGTAAGACTTCCAATCTACTCTTGCAGAGCAACCTCATTTGAGATCACTACTAGAACCACGTCGTTGATTGTAGTGTGCAATAATTTTGAAAATATGTTCAAATGCCTGCCTTCCTTTTTTTTATGATCATCTTAAGATTTTCTAGTAGTTTGGAAAATTAATTTTGGATATTATGGTTAATTTGATAGTGCATATTCTTTTATTTCTTTTCGTTCTTTTTGAATAATTGGTTATGTCATATTTTAAGTGTTATGAAATCCTTAATAATTTGTTTTCAAATGTTGTTGGAAATTGTTAGGCTATTTTTAAATAATGGAATCAGGTGGTACAACCGCGACAACCGCATCGCATCGATGCCTCTTCTCCCACAGTCAATGTACTTCTACCATCCAAGAAGACATAATTAATGGGTCCCTCAGGAAAGTGCTTGTTGAGTTATGGCCTAATGGCCAAATTGTTGGACAAAATGCAAGCAAGTTCAAAACTGCAATAGGGAACCAAGTGAGGCTTAATATCCCTATCAACACCAAGGATTGGAGACTAGTGGATGGTGGCTTTAAGGATGCAATTTGGAAAGCCTTGACGGTAATTATTTTTATTTATTTATTTAATGTGTTAATTAAATAATCAACTTTACCATTAAGCTAAGCTATGTCTTAATATATTGTTTCTTATCAACTGTACTCATGGTAGGAGGAATTCAATTTAATGTCGAAAACTTTGAAGCTCGTCCGTTGGTCGAGACAAATTATTCTCAAAAACTTAGGACACGAAAAGTTTACATCTGGGGCAAAGTTTTTGGAGAAAGTCGAAAGCATGAAGGCGACTAAGGAAAACTGCCCACCGCTATTAATCCCCGCTCTTTGGGTAGATTTTGTCGACTATGAGCTTAGGACTAAAGTAAAAGAAAGGAATGCGAAAAATGCGGCAAATAGGGCCATGAATACTATTGGTAGTACTAATGGTAGGAGAACCTTCTCCCAAAGGCATAACGATTTGGTACGTATCATTTTTTAAATTATTAACCCTTTTGATTATGTATATAGATATGAATACTATTGTCGTCCTTTTTGAAGCACTATTACTAAGCATTGATTATTTGCCTCAGAAGTAACAACAAAACCCTCAAGCAAAAATAACTCGAGTTGATGATTGGCTTAAGGGTCGGAACGCAGGTGATGGAACAGTTTTGGAAAGTGCTCGGGGAAAAATATGTGAGTAGAAGTTTTACTGCTTCTATTTTGTAACTTCAGTTTTTGATTGCTACGGGTATATTTTGGGCTATTTGATTGCTTTTTTTTAAAAAAATAAAAATAAATGCAGGATCAAGTGAAAGCAGTTAAAGAAAGAAGACTAGCATCTGGAGAGACTGACACGGGAGACATCGACTCCGATGCATTGACTGAAGTACTTGGCAAGGATAAGAAGAAGAACCGTGTTCGTGGAGTTGGTTCTAATGTTTCTAGGAAGCAGCTACAACATGTTTGCTGCCGCAAGCGCTTTACTCAACCAAATGGTCGCTACATCGCTTGCAAAGGTTGAGGCCGATGTGGCTACATTTAAATCAAAGGTCGAGACGGACATGTCCGAGGTCAAATCAATGCTCAAGGTCAGTTTTTCTTGGCAATTATGGTTAATGGTTAGAGTTAGTAATATGTGAACCACACTTTAAAATTATCATGTCTTCATCTATACCCGCGATAGGTTCTCTTTCAACAACAACTAGGCAATACTACGACGACCAATAATGTGATGACCAATGCCAAAGCACATATGGGTGTGACTACACCTTAACCGAAGTTGGTTCAAGTTCCGCCAACGCCATTCTCCAAGCAACCCTCTAACTTAACTCCTCGCTTTTTGGGTCGCTTGAACAGCCTAGAGTCACATTACTAGATAAGTTTGCTACAGAAGTTGCTAAAGGGTCTATTGATTTAAGTGCAAAAATTTGTCATGGCAGAATTCTGGTTGGTGGAGAGAGAAGAGTGTATATTGATGAAGTATTGGTTCCCGATGCTATTGTTTATGATGGTCCACAAGATGGTAATGAAACTTTGAATGCTTGGCTTGAAGGAGGGTGTATAGCTTGGCTTGATGGGCGATTGAAGTATGATTGATGTTTGTAGGTTTTAGACCTTTTTTGGATTTCTCTACTTTTTGCTCTTCCTGCTTTAGTTGAAGCTCAAGACATATTTTTATGTGGTTGTGGTTGCCATGACTTGGAACTTTTTGGGTGTGTTGTCATGCCTTGAAACTTTTATGTGGTTAGTCTTGTCTAGTTGTAATAATATAATGAACTCTTTAGCTGTCAAATCTTTTTATTGGTTTTATGTCGTGACTTGCATTGTTGTAAACAAACCAAGGCCTTTTGTGTATTTAAGTTTCTGGTGCAGATGGCAGATGTTGAGATATTTTGAGCAATTAGTAGTCAGCCGGGGGATGCGTAAACCCCTGGTTAGTTTTTGTTTATTTTCTTCTTCTTTCTATTAGCTATTTTAATATGAAGTTCTTATTTTCATTTATATCACTAATAAATGTGTAATTGTTTGATGCATGCGAGGTTCATACTGTTGGAGAAATGCTGTCGTGTGGTGACTTATGCTAAGCCACTATGGTACCACGAGAACATCTCGAACTCTTTTCATCACTTTCTTGTGTGTGTGTATTGCTTGAAAAGCTTGCGGCTTCTCTTATATTAAGTGCGAACAACTAAGATAATCATATGAATTCTACTAATTGTCTAAAATAGCAAGCCTTTGGTGATTCTACATTGCTCATATGATGATTTGTGATGATGAGTTTGGATCTGTTGAATTGTAAACAATCAGAAACATCAATGGCGGCAAAGACGCCCTCATAGCAGAAACAAGACTGGAGGAGCTCACCTATCGCTGGGTTTCTTTGGAACATTATGGCTTGCTTTTGCTGTTTAATATATGATTTTGTCAATGCCGCAATTAGAAAGTCTGATTTCATCATGCTTAGTCTAATTATTTTCGATAATTACATTGCCTGTAGGAGTGCCATCCTCCAAGATTGATGGGTTTGATTTGAGTTCGAGATTTCCAAACACTTGGTAATCGAAAAGAATACCGAAGTCGCATGATCAACAAGGTTTGCATATTTACCTCATTAAGTTTATGTTTTAATATTTAATGTAATGTGGTCATTTCCAGTTTTTTGCGTATAAGAAATTAGTCCATACTTGAACAGCAGAGTATTAATTTTCTTGACATTTTTCAGTTTTAGGGTTTGTTGCCTCTTTCTCGAAAAAATTGTTAAGGGAAACAATTTAAGATTTATAATTACCATCAAAGCTAATATTGTTAATCATTGACCTTATAAAAAACAAAACATAGGGTGTTCATCATACCAACTCAAAACCCACTGAAAATCAGACTCCTTCAGGAATCCCTTTTTGTATTTTAAATTTAGAAACCTCGATATCTAGCTCGTTTAGCTCTGTAGCCCAGATTTTTTACTTCCGCTCTCATGAAGCATGGGTATATTGCACGTCTAATGTTCCTCAGTTGTTTAATATGACTGCATGTCATGCAACAAGTTGTTGGGTTTTCCAGGGGTCACTTTCTCTATTCATAGATTTTTCTCTATTCATATTGTGCCCTGTCAATGCGTGGGTTTCTCACTACAGATTCCATTAGTTGTTAATTATTGTAATCACATGTTCCGTGTCTCGAGATCGTGGGTCAACTCCGCTTCACCTCAAAGCAGACTAGGAACACCGAAAGGGAGATCTGAAGTTTCAGAATCGGGTGGGTATGCTTATGCTTAACTATTCTATCCACGCACCTGCGACCGATATCCTTCATTTGAAATTTTGGAGTTCTTTATAAAGAATTACAATGACACAAAGAGACTGTGGTCCATTGTCATCTGCTTGAAAATTTTAGAATTTGAAGTTCTAAATGATAGAATTGAGATTTTTAATTTAACGATTTTGGTTTTCGTCTTGTATTTTCAGAAGTTGAATCTCGGATGCAACCACCGATAAAGGATCTGTTAATACTTGGAAAAGAGACAGCCTTTCCATATATTGGAGAAGGAGTGCCACCACCGCCGACGATAAGTGGCAGAGAGAACCTCACCAGATCCCAATCACAATATGCCTCCTCAGCATTTTAACCCCTATCACATGATTCCTGTTCATAATCCTCCCGATGGACTTTGGTACAGGGGACCGTCTAGTATGCCTCCTTATGGACCCCCTGGTTGTCCTGGTGGTTATCCACTTGAATCATATGGTTACTATCATCCTCATCCTCAAAGATTCGGCCTAGGCCTTTAGCCAACTCACAAAGATTCAAAGACGCTCCAAAGGTGAGCCATATGCCATATCTTGAAAGAGGGAAGCGGTCAGGGGTTCTTGGAGAGGATGGCTTTCAAGTAGACTGTACAAATGATGAACAGGTTACAAACTTCGTTATGAAAGTCCTTTTTCATCACCTATGGATATATAGTCTGTATTGTGTAGTAGCGAAAAAGGAGCATATTTCTTTTGTTAAGAACCATGAAGAAAGATTAACATCATTTAGCTCATAAGAAAAAGTAAGTCCTCAATTTTTCCCCCATTGTTTGTTTTGAAGGTACAGATGCAGATGTGATATCCAACAAATGCCAGGAGAAGTTTGGATAGGGCTGATTTGGTTATTTTGGTTCATGAAAAAGATTGTCAAAGGCAGAAACAAGTTTAAAGAAAATGCTCAACAACTTGTAAAGGGTTTCAACACCAATTCTCTTGTAGCCAAACATGCAAGCTCAGAGCAAGATCCTCACGCAGGTGAGAAGACAGCCCTTGTGAAGCTCGATGACTCTGCTGTCATTTTAACAGAGGACAACAGAGCTTGGGATGAAAGCATTAATTAGCACGGAAAGGAAGTAAGAAGTTCTTTTATAGCGTCTGCTCCTATAGAGAGAAAAAATGGTGAGAGGTGGCATGAGAAAGGACAAGAAGAACAAAGCAGAAAGGAAAATGATTCTGAGAAGACAAGGGATCGCTAAATTTTCACCGGATGCTACCCAAAAGTTCATAACATCTTCCGAGTGCTACACTTCCGCGTCAGTAATGAAGGAAGTATTGCAGCAAGTGGTACCTTCCCTAGGAAGAAACCGAGGCATCCAAAGTCTATTCAAACACGCTTGGACTCAGCTACAAGCAATGAGTAAACTAAAAACAGTCCATGCAATGAAGAAATAAAGGAAATTGATGTCTTGATTGACTTTTGTAGTGGTGCTAATACCTTCAGGAATTTTGAAAAGAAAGACACTCTAGTTGGTCGTAAAGATGTAAGAAATAGCTTCACCGATGGTAAAGCTCGAGAATTAGAGTGTAAAATAGAGAAACTTGAGAGAGATCTAAGAGAAGCTGCTGCAGCTGAGGTCTCTCTTTACTCGATAGTCGCAGAGCATGGGAATTCGACAAATAGGGTTTATGCTCCAGCTCGACGCGTTTCCAGGTTATACTTACATGCTTGCAGAAATGGATCGCCAGCCTAGAAGGGGAGAGGCCGCTAAAACTTCTTGTTTTCGGATTAGTTTTAGTTGTGAAAGCATGTGCAACTGATGTCCCAAGGTTCGTGATAAACTCACTCTTTCCCTGTTTTTCTTCCTTGAAATTTTCATCAATACACCTCCCCAGATTTTAAATTTGCGAGTTTGAATGCGGTCAAGACATCAAGTGTATCTAGACTCTTTCCCCGCTTATAAGCTGGCGTCCCTCTACTTACGTTCAACCACATGGCTCTCATAAAGTTCAGCCGTGTTCATCGGCTTGAGCTTTTGCAAAGACAAGGCGATGAAACTTTACAAACCAATATGTCTAGCTTAGATGTTCTCCAAACCTGTTTCTTTGTTATCATATCCCAATTGTTGCACATTTAATTCTCCGTGAACTCTTCCACTTCTCGGTCGGTTCATTGTTTGGACTGCTTTATTGAAAAACAAGTTAACTTTTCGGTTGTCAAATTCAGTTGTCTTTACGAACAAGCATCGGCAAAGCCGATGAGAAGTTGCAGCTGCAAGCTCCCACTACACCCTATATTGAAATCAATGAATCTGGGAAGCCAAACAAAAAGAGATCTTCATTAATGAAACAGAAGGTGTCTCCCCATAGAAAGAAGGGAAGGAATTTTGAGTTTACCAATGATTTTGACGACTGGGAGGATCCAAACACATTTACAAGTGCATTGGAAAGAATTGAAGCCTGGATATTCTCTCGAATAATTGAATCATTATGGTGGCAGGTAAGCAAGTCAAATCCTAGTGATTTCTTTTTGTTAGATATCTCATATCATCTCTATCTGAACATACTGAATCCATTACAACTTGTATGTTTCATATCATCAAGTTTGACTGAGTATTAGAAAATAGCATTATGAGATACGGTATCTTTAGGAAGATCTTGCTGATATCTTTCTAAAGACGCTCTCATTTAGTGTTTGCATAGAAAAAATTATATTCATCAAGATCTCTTCTAGATCCTACAACTTTGAGTTTTCCCAATGGGAATATATTAGTATATTTCCCCACAATGTAATAAGTTAATGCTCAACATTGAAGAATGTACGAGTTTAGTGTTAGGACCAACACAGTTATATAAGTAGTCCAATTATTGTGTTACGGTGTTACCTAAGTTTGTGAAACATTAAACTCAGAAAAAAAGACCTTTAATGGCTGTTGATCTTTGAACCATTGTGTATAAACTAATAATGTAAAGACCTCAGCTTCTTGTTCTTGGCACATGCATGCCCACTGGAGAGTGATTTTCTTTGGTCACAATCTATGGAATGAAAGTGTCTAGATTATGTTGATTGGAATCTATTCTTGCTTGTATTTCAGATTCTCAGATAATTGAAATTCCTTATAAATTTTAGATTCTTTGGTAAGAAGAAGAAGAACAAGCGAGCATATAGTGTGTAGGCGTGAATGAGTTCAATCTTGTGATGCAGGTAAAATGTTTACTCTTATATTGATAACTTTAGGTGGAAGCTTTATATAAGGTCCTTCAACTTTAACAATCCACATTAAATTTGATATCTTTAACTAGACAACGAGGGCGGGAACCCATGTTTCAGAATCTTGTCAAAGGCGCGTGATCTTGTTTGCCTTTGGGTGGCTACAGGTGAGAAATCGTACTCTCTATCTCTCTCTGTGCATGTGTTACAAATAGGAGTTTAATTGAGATTATAATGAGATATATAATGGGGTTGATTTTCAATTCAGTCAGCCTAATAATAGAAATACTACATGAAAACCTTGTTTGCTGTTAAAAATGTTTCAATTTTTTATCCATATTTGAGAATAAAGAAAGTTCCAAAATCTCGAGAGATATTATGATTTTGGGAGGTTCATAATAAATTTAGGCCACACTTAGTTTAAGTAAGAGGGTAGCGATTGACATGATTTAGTAATTTTGAAATATTTCAAGATTTTATGTTGATGGAGATTTTATGTGTTCTGTTTTCTGAAAAATATGAAGAATCTTTAGAGGAGAAGAAAGTATAATGCTTAAGCTATATGTGTAACATTATGTGAATTGAAGTTTACTCTGTCTGGACTTAGTACGATTTTTTCAATGGTGGATATCTTGATTTGCCAAAATATTGACATATGGGATGGTTTTACTCACTGTCTCTCTAGTTCCTAATATTTCTCATTGATACAGATTTGTTGCAACTGGAATTTTCCCATACCTTCATGCTTTATGGTGTATAAGCCAATGTTTCTTAATGTTGGTCATGACCTGAACATTTTAGTTTCTATATCGCCGTCGTAATATTACATGCTATGAAGTACTTGTTTGTTGTTGAAGGACCATTCCATTGTTTTTTTGACTTATAACCTTCTTGGTTGCTGTTTCGACATATGAAGGCAGTGTCTTGTCTTCACTCCCACCAATTAGTATTACATCAGGACAGCCCAAGCCTATCTTATTAGTAGTGGCGTCCATGGATTCCGCGTCTTTTTTCCGTGACAAAAGTCCTGGTGCAGATTCTCCTTTATTTGTATGTTGAAAGCCTTCTATTGCAATTCCTATAGTCTTTATAGCAAATTCAGAGATAATTTTCCTGTGTGTTGAATATATTGTTAAAAATTGAATAGCTATTTCAAACAATGTTCAGGGAATGATTTCATTGTTGGTAGCAGTTGATGCTCTTTCCCATATTGATGGTGTAAATGAGCTTAAGAAGCAGGTATGTTTGAGATTGATATCGTCGGGAATTTTTATATACAATTTATGTGTTGTAATTACTTTACAAGTTATTTTGAAAATTATTAGGCGTTCATCCCATAACTACAAACAAGGATAAATGTCAATATCTGTAGGCAGTAGGGGAATTGTTTATAGTCTGTATAAACACTGCAAATAACAGTATCACAATGGTTTGTGGTTTTGCAGAGTATTATCCTTTGATATCACAAAACGGTACTTGGATAAGAGCATCCCCAACTGTTGTGCCAAATGCTAGAAAAACAATGTTATTTCTCATTTTTTTTGGCTAAATTTGGCCATAAAATAACCGATGACTTTGTGCTTGATTTAGCAACCACACGGCAAGTCTGTTTGACGACTAGTCCCTCGCCACATGGTGACCTTTTCTCGATATTATTTTATGTCTGTTGAAAGAAATATAGCCTTAAAATATGAGTGTTGGTAGATTCCAGATACCATATGACATAATTTCTAATAGTAGCTTCATGAGCTACTATTAGAAATTATCTTCTTGAAAGATCTCGTGTTTGTCAAATTTCCGATCCTGAGCACAACTACTATTGTTTCTACCTTCTATGTGCAATATCATCACGGTATATTTCTTATGAACTTGATCCCTGTCCTTGGGAAAGTTCCTTCATTATTAGATTTGGATCTGATGCTAATATAGCCGATCGCCTATTGTTTTAAAACTTAATAGGAAATTGAGAAGTATAAGTTGGGAAATCCCCAATCATTTCGTTATCTTAACCAGGTTAAATTGCTATGAACTAGTTGGTGTAAGCGATGCTCATGAATACCTTGCCACTCGTAGAGCTATGGATATAACAGAATTACCGGAGAGCGTAATGTGCACAAACCGGATATTTTTAATTTCTTTACAACTTGCATTGATAAGAGCCACGCCCTCATTCTTCTATTTTCGGGATTCAATATTCAAAGTTGTCGTGCGGTGATTCATCATCTTGGTAATATCAAATTCGATAAGGGGAAGAAAGTGATTCATCAATTCTAAAAGATGAGACATCCAATTTTCATCTTCACATGACCCATAAAACTTCTCATGTACTCTCTTTGGATCCTTTATAGTAGCATACTAGATGGTTACATTTTGTTAGATATACTGGTGGCTGGAATTTTTTTTATTAATGTCATCATTTCAGGTGCTTATATAAGGGTCCTAGACATCATTTTGGGCTTGTTAAATGTTGTGGGAGCATGGACCCATTATTCACTTTGTGAAGTTTCTTTCTATTTTTATGGAAAGTATATTTGGATATGGCTGCTTTTCTAAAGAGATTTTGGGTAAGGAGGCGCTTTATAGTCACATATAGTCACAATTCCATGAGATGCCCCTAGCATTAATTTCCTTGTAAGGAGGCGCTTTATAAGGTTTTAACCCCAAGAAATATTTGTGTAACTAGAGGATTGAAATATTTTTTTACCTAACTATGTCCTACTTCATATAGGTTGCCATGTCAGAAACCAACACACACCTGTGTCAATGTTTCTCAGATATTTCAATTCTTGCCAGGCTTTGTCAAATAAGTGGTGATATCGTGGGAGAAGTTATGGGAATTGCAGATGTGCACCCCTAAAACTGATGGGGGAACACTCGAGAGAGCAATAACAGGCGACTAGTGATCGACCAATACAATGGGATATTCTATGACAGCATATTAGACATCCCAAGATTAGGTTAGGTGAAGTCATTTCTATATAAGTTTGATTTGTAAATTGGGATTTGGACTAGTGTCTATATTTTTATAATAATGTTTAATTGATTAGTGGTTTTGTTTTTTGTTATTATATGTTGATTAAGTTTGTGGAATGTGATATCTCTATAAGATGGAATATTCATATGTGCAGGGTGAACTTTTTTTGACATTTTGACCCAGGAAAAAAATAAATATATATATATTTTTTTAAATGACAAAAATTTAGTAACGGGGACACACATCGATATCAATAGCAAGTGGTACATTTATTACTAACGGATGTATCCGTTACACATATCGATATTAATAGCAAGTGGCACATATATTACTAACGGATATATCTATGACATATGAAAATTGATTTCCCGCCAGAAAAGTAACTAAAGCAGCGCCAAACGTTACTAACACTTATATCCGTTAGAAATGAATAGATTAAACTGCCGATCAACAGTTGGCTATCCGTTACAAAGAATTATAGTAACGGATATAAGCGTTACTAAGATTAATTTAAGTAACAGTTATATCCGTTACTAAATTTTGCCTAAATGACTGTAACACCCCAGAGCTAACGGATATAAGCGTTAGTAAAAATATAAGTAACGGATATAGCTGTTAGTAAAAACCTTTTTTGGTGTAGTGTGCACATAAGAGGAGAGTGCGTAAGCTAGGTTGCTGTAAGAATTGCCATTCTGAAACTTGTCCTGGGTTACAGCCATTAAGAGAAAATTGTTGGTACAAGGTATACTTTTGTCAATCACATGCTGAGAGAGATCAGAAGAATTCCTACAAAGTGGAACCGAGTGGGTGGGAGTACTAGTCTTGAGGATCTGACTATAAAGGACTCAAAAGTCTTGAGGATCTGACTTTAAAAGACTCACATTATGTCTTGAGGATCTGACTTTAAAAGACTCACATTACGTCTTGGGGATCGACGTAAAAGACCTAAAATTTTTTTTCTTGAACTAATTTTGATATTCGCATCAATGGTAATATCCTACCTTTTTTTCTCATCCATTTCATTTACTTTTTTATACATTGAGGTCAATGCATGCATAAGTAGGGGAGGGTGTACTTGAGAAATGAATTTGAAAATTAGTTTTCAAAAACAAAAATATTTTTGGTTTTATATATCGATAGCATGAGAAAAATGAATTTTAATGATGAGTCTGGGATATATATTCTAGACTGCTTAGTGCTGAGTTTGATAGATAGTTGATATTATTGATTTCATTACCGCTTAGACTATTTATTATGCTCGGACATAGTTCTTATTGATAGAATTCTTTATCAAGGCACCACCATAGTACTTGGTCAGTTTTGTGTACTTTTGCTAGAAGAGAGATTTAAACCCCTAGTAAACTAGAAGTAGAATTTTTAGACTTAGCCGTGAGACTTGAGCTTTATACCCATTCTTTGGAGAGTTCTTACGAAAAAATCGAAGTCTTAGTGACTCAACATCTTTTCAGTTCTTTATGTCGTTGTAATATAGTCTCATTATTCGTTGATTTGGTTAATCACTTAAGTGACATCAACTGGGGAGATAGCCATTAGGTCTTGTAGTCTATTCAAAAGCAGAGTATCATACCGATAAGTCAAGTAGTAAACCCATTTAGCCTTTATCCCACCTAGTAGGACCATCATGTTAAACCCTTTTGCGCCTTACAATAAGCCATTTTCTTTCATAAAACCCCCTACCCTTTACCTAACTCCAGACAAGGAGTATAGCCAAAATCTTTATCAGCCATACCCATATGTTTCTGAGAATACGAGGGACACAAAGAGGAAGAAAGAGCACAAAAGGAAGATTACAAGGAAATACCAGAGAGATACAATAAAGACCATCATTCTGTTCTAAGTGAAAGAAGCTAGTGGAAAACAAGTATATCTAGTACTAATCAAGGATATACCACTGAAAAAAAAAAAAAAGTTGAACAGAATGGATGGAAAAGCTAAGACAAAGGAAGAATTTTCTCTGCAATATATAATTTAAAGAAATCTTCCAAAGAAAGAAGCAAAACCCTTAGTGTTTTTCAGAAACAACCTTAGAATCCTTTTTACCTTTTCTTCATAAACCAATACCCAAGCCAAGTTACAACCCATGACTTATCACTACAGTATGGTACGAAGTCTAGAATAGGTGAGAGGATGCTAAAGTGAAGGACCCAACACTTCATATGTGATTGACATTCTTTCAATGAGACTACTTTTATTCAGAAGTCTGTTTTTCAAGGTAGTATGTGGGATGTTCGTATGCATTATTCTTTTCCCTACATACATGAGGTAAAATAGTAGACCATCTTCTGAGAGATTCTTTTTTGAGAGTATGACTGGTGAAGATTGAAAGTTGAAATTACTACCTATGGTAAACTAGGGATTCCGTTTCTTGGATAGGAGAGTATAGGAGATTGACTAAGTACACACATAAGACTTGATTGAGAATTTTTGTCAATTTTTACTATCTCTTATCATAATCTATGAGTCTTTGCAGCAATGTAGTTAGTAATGGAGATCGTCTGTTGGAGTAAGCACTAAGTGGGTAAGGAATTTCTCTCTCTGAAAAATACTATCATTCTTGAATATGCTATTAATTGATTTTGTGGGTATATCACCTGAAAACCCTCACGAGACTATAACTCGTCCTTTTTGGGGAACATAAAGGTTTAAAGCCTTGTTGCATATGGTAAATGCAATCGTGATGCCTGCGAAAATGAGTTAGGATTTTATTTTTGTTATTAGGATGTGATTTTGATCACTTATCTATTTTTTTTTATCTTATTTGCTAAGAGACTAGCAAAAGGCTAGTTGGGAGTTGTGATAAGTGCTCAAAAAGTGCTATTTAACCCTCGATTATGCCTCTTGTTTAGCCATCTTAGTGGACTAATAGTGTTTATAAGTTGTGTTTTAAGATTCTATAGGTGAAAAAGAGAGTTTTGTGGAATATTAGAGAAAATGGGGTAAAACGAAGCAATTCGGAGCATTAAGGATCACATGGGAGGCCCGTGGACAATCATGGAGAAGGCCAAGGAATTGGAGCTGTTAAAGATGCGACTTGGACCTATTTTACAGTCTATTTGGAAGCCCAAGGCCAAAGGATTCGTTGTTTGGACCAAAGCCCGCAAAAGAGGATAGAAGGATAGAGCAGAAGAGAGAAAATCGGCTTATGCGTCTGGGACGCATGTATCGAGCGTCCATACGCATTGATTGCGTCTGGGACGCATAAATCGAGCATCCAGATGCATTGATTAAGTCTGGGACGCATGAATAATGCGTCCAGACGCATGAATCGACACTGTAGCCAATTCCTTCTCAGTTTTGAAGACGAAGTTGGACTCTGGAAGAAGTCTATTTGTATTAGGAAACAAATGACGGTTTGGAATGCTTCTAGAGCTCATTGTAACCCCTATAAATAGAGGACCTAAGTGCCTCATGTAATTGGCCAATTCACTTACATTCTTGTATCCAGAACTTGAGGCAGAGAGAGATTAATAATAAAAGATCTGTTTTAACTAGCTGAGTCTTAATAAATTAGTCTTTCTAGTCTTATGTTCTTCAACTCTTCTTCTTCTTGTTCTTCCTTCTTTATGGAAGGCTAATCTTCTCCTTCAAGGGAGAAGATGAAGCCAGTGCTTAAGGTTTAATGATTCTTCCGGTTCATGGTGTTCTTCAATCAAAGTTAGTTCTTTATGTTTGTAGTTATTAGTTCCATTGCCCACACCAGGGGATGGAAGTATATAATAGGGTTTATGTTTTGCAATATTAATATCATGCTAGTGTTCTTTAATTTTCTTCTAGTAGTATAGTTCTTTAGAGTTAGGGAAGTATTCTTTGTGTTGCCTTAGAAGGGGTAGCTCAGGGAGTGGCTGCCTAGGGGAAGTATTCTTTGTGTTTGCCTTAAGTGGTGATTCATTGAATGACCGCCCTATTAGGAAGTACTCCTTGATGTTGCTCTTGGTAATACATTGAATGGCTGCCCGAGCTTACATAAAAGGAAAGAAGATATTAATAGCATAAACATAGGAACAACCTTAAGTAGAGTTAATTGTTAACGATGTTTCGTCCAAGAGGGCATCGGCACTCGCCGATTGCCTAATCAGTAGTCTACTTGTAAGAACAACCATGAAGCGTAAGGTCATAGATCAAAAGTATTGGTGGATTCTAATATCTTGAATTCCCTCTCTTATAAATTCTCAACAGTTTAGTTAGTTTAGCTTAGTTTAGCATTAGAATCTACAATCTCTACAATATTAGTTTTTAATCCCTCAAACCCCCTTTCCAAATTCCGTCCTTCACATAACATACACTTAAAAGTGGAACGATACCCTACTCATCCTTTACTTATTGAGGGATAATTAGGTTTTGATACGCTTCTATTTGTTCAACGATCATCATCTATCTACATCACCCATCATCTTATCTACACACACAAAAAGAGGTAGTGTCACAAGAATGCAAGAACACAATAACAACAAGAAGAAAATCTAGAAGTTCTAATAAATCAGGAAGTGATAGATCAACCTGCTGCAACAAATTTGCAAAATCAGCCTTCACAACTCCAAGTGCCACGGCAACCCAGATCTAGATGTCCGCTACCTCAGGCTCCAGTTACTCACCTTCAAGATCTAGATGCTACAAATGCAAACAAAGTAGATCTAGAAAATATGGCGGAAAATGATGATTACGTTACGCTAGAAATGATGCGTCAAAAGTTCATAAGAGAGAAGGAATGCAAAAAAAACTTGCAAAAGCAACTGGACAAAGGGAAGCAAGTACAAAGGGATGACGTCGATGCTACACCGGCAAGAGCCCCCAGATCTGGTGAAAACCAGAGTGTATTCAAATGAATACAAGATAATAACGGCAAATCCCATCCATTGGAACCCATCCCCGAACATTGTCAAAATCACTTGAGGTCAAGAAGACATTCATCCCATTCAAGAAGGCGATCAAGATCTCGAAATACCAACAACATGCCAGGTTCATTGAACGTTGATCGTAGCACGTCAGAAAGGTGGACAACAACCACCATAAGAGGCAGTGCTAGACGCCAAGATCATGACCTTAGAGCCGAATTGCAACATGATCTTCGACATGGTTTGAATGTAGCAAACCAGTACAGAAGGTCCAACGCAGGCCAGCCCAGAGCACGACCACACCAAAGAAACTACTCCCCAGTTCGCCAACATAGCCTATATTATTGGCATAGGCCCCGCAGCTAAACGAACCATCAAACTCTAGAATTAAGCAACAACTAGGGGCAGCAACACCGTGAGATGCAGCATAGGGAAGTTACTTCTCAAATCAAAAGTCAAGAAGCCGTAGGAGCAGCATTTATGGAGCAACAAATCAAAGACATTATAAAGAAAACAATGAGCAATGTAGGTGTGGTTGAAACTCGATGGAAAGACCTTGCAGTGAACGAAGATGTCGTTGGGTGATTTTCTCTGATTATACAAAATGCAAAACATCAAGATGGCTTCAAACAACCAGACCTTCCTAAGTTTGATAAAGCAGGAGGTGACCCGAACGATCATATCATAGAATTTAAAAGCAGACTAATTCTATGGCATGGGGATAGACCCCTCTTATGCAAACTTTTTCCGTCTATATTAAAAGGAGAAGCTCTCCGTTGGCTCTTCGGCCTGCCAGCTCTTTCTATCACATTATTCCCAGCATTAGCAAGTCAGTTCACAGATCGGTTCAAGCATAATTGGACACGTCCTAAGGATGTCAACATCTTGCTAAATACCAAGCAACAAAAGGACGAAACTCTGGTAAAGTTCGTAATTCATTTTCGCTAAGTGCAAGCAGAGGTTACTGATGTCCCTAACGTAATGATCATTCATGCATTCAAGGAAGGGGTCCATTTCGATAAAAATGGAATTTACAATTCTCTTGTACGGGACCCCCCGCAATCCAAGTCCGATTTGTTTACCCAAGCACAACAGTTCATTAACATCGAAGAAGATGTTAGAGCAAAAGCCTTAAGAGACAAAGATTATTTTTGGAGTAAAGATTCAAACGATGGTAAAGTCAAACAGATGCAAAACACTGCAGAAGGACAACAATAAAAATCATATTACAAAATGCCAAACACGGTTCGCGAAAAAATGAAGCTCACTCCATTAAAAGCCAAATATGCAACGATATATGAGAAGATTAAAGAATGCAACTTACTTTTTCCTCCAATGCCCTTACTTGAAAACACAAAGTCTAGAAGTGACAAAAATCTTTGGTGTCATTCTATAATGATTTCGGTCATGAAATCGAAGATTGCAGATCCCTCAGGGGAAAGATACAGAAGTTAGTTGAAAAAAGACAGTTAAACGAGTTCTTACTTTCAAAGACTGTGAAGCAAAATTTAGCAATGATGGGCTACAATGTCATACTAGCTGGTCACTCCAAAATCAATGACATTTAATGAAAAAGGCAGAAGTATGAGCAACGAGCCAAGTTTGGTTTCTTATGTGAATTTTATCACGTAAATAACATTGATTTTGTATTAGGAATTCGTTCAAAAACTATCGAACGCGGTCCCTTATGTTTTAGTAATAAAGATCTAATTGGTGTCCATCATCCTCATTATGATACGGTCGTCATCTCTGCTTTCATTGGATTATGCCAGCGTCATTTTTGCAGGTTGCTACAAGAACATACAACTTTTAGAGAATTTGGTGGTTGCAGAAAATAATCCAATAGTCGGTTTCAATGTAACAGCAACAACCCCAGTGGTTTGAGTTTCTTTACCAGTCACACTCATGGACAAGATGGCAGACATTGAATTAATTCTGACAAATTGCAAATCCCTTTATAATGCAATCTTAGGAAGGGATTGGCTCCACAGTATGGGGACAATAGTCTCTACTTTTTATCAGGCAGTCAAGTTCCCATCCCTCGGAAAAATTTGTAAAGTATGGGGCGACCAAATAGTTTCCCACAACTGCCACAAAAAAGTCTTAGAGGAGTGTCGTCAGTACGATATGCGAGGGAATACAGTTCTCAGCAATTCGCAGGAGGTGTCTAAGTTAGAATCAATACCACATAATATTTGTAATGCTAGTTCACGAAATGAAGGGTCGCCAACTATAGACCGCCTCTTAGAAGTGCAGATTGGGAATTAAAGCGGCGAAACAACTTTCATATCGGTGAAATTGTCAGAAAATAAACAAGCGGAGATGATTGCACTCCTCAGAAAAAACAAGACGATATTTGCTTGGTCAGTGGAATAGATGCCTGGAATTAGCCCAGATATTGCATGCCACACGCTTGATATTGATCCTACAATCAAGGCAGTGCGGCAGAAACCTAGGCGTATTTAACTGGATAGAAAACTCAAGGCCAAAGAAGAGATTGATCGTCTACTCTCAGTCAAGTTTATTCAGCTAGTTTCATATCCTAAATGGTTGTCAAACGTAGTGGCAATACCTAAGAAAGATGGTAAAATGAGAGTGTGCATCGATTTCACAAACCTTAACAAAGCTTACCCAATTCATCCCTACACTCTTCCATGAATATCAGAATTGGTAGATGCCACATCTGGCCACCCGCGATTATCATTTATGGATGCTTCTTCAGGATACCACCAGATTTCGCTATCTATTAAAGACCAAGAAACGACTGTATTCATAACTGATCAGGGAATTTTCTGTTACCAAGTCATGCCTTTTGGTTTAAAAAACATGGGTGCCACTTATTAGAGGATGATTAACACCATATTCAGAGATATGTTAGGTAAAATAATGGAGGCGTACATTGACGACATGGTTGTAAAATCCAAGCATAAGGGAAATCACATCTTTGACTTCCAATCAGTTTTTTACAGAATTGAAGAATTCAACATGCGGCTCAATCCTTCAAAATGCGCTTTCGGGCTAATCTTTGGCAAATTTCTGGGGTATTTGATGACTCACTGAGGTATCGAAGCTAACCCAAAGCAGATCTGATCCATTCAAGCCATGCCATCTCCAAAAACAAAAAAGGAGATTCAGCAGCTCACAGGATGCTTAGCAGCTCTCAACCGCTTCATCTCTAAGTACTCAAACAGATGTCGTCCTTTCTTTCAGACTTTAAAGGACTCATCAGGGTGGAATGATGACTGTGAAAATGTTTTCCAATCCATCAAGAAATACTTAGTCTCACCACCAATTTTAGCCAGCCCAGCCACAAGGCAACCTGTCGGAGTTTACTTGGCCACTACAGACACTGCAGTCAGTGCATTGTTCATCGATGGAGAAGATGGTTGTCATTAGTAAGACCCTAACGGGGGCAGAAACTAGATATGCGAGAGTTGAAAAAATTGCTCTAGCATTGGTTCATGTTGCCAGACGCCTCAAACTATACATCCAAGGAAGATTGGTCAAGGTATACACTGAATACCTACTTCACAAAGTTTTCCACAGTGCTTAGGAATCAAGCAGACTGGCTAAATGGGACATCTATTTACATGCTTACAACATTGTCTTTGAACCTAGCATTCCAGAAAAGGGTCACACCCTTGCATCCTTATTAACAAATTTTCCAATTGACGATTTTGGCCCTGAAATCAACCAAGACAACGACATCTCTAGTGAAGCGCTAGCAGTTGGGGGCGAGAAAGCCCCAACAAATCTAATGGCCCCATCACCCAATTTATAGATGGTTTACATGGACAGCTCACACAACAAAGCCAGCTCTAGATTAGGATGTGTTTTTATCAAGCTAGACAATTACTAGTTTGGGTGGACAGTTCCTTAGAACTGGTCCTTAAAGTAATCTTCTTTTGTTTTCCAGATTATCAATCATCAATAAAATGCATTATTCCACATTTCTTTATTTTCATTTAGTTAGTTAGTTAGTAAAAAATAATATATATCAATTATCCAGTTACCATTCTTAAAGACAAACAGTTGATATGAAGGTTAAACTATACAAAACATATACAAATTCAGAAGTCATGGAGTTTGCATTTTCAACATCTCTCTCCATGCACCAAAAAGTCACAGAGTTTACGTTTACAACACCTTACTCCGTGCATCACCAAGTCATGGAGTTTGCATTTTCAACACCTCTCTCCATGCACCAAAAAGCCGTGGAGTTTACGTTTTCAACACCTCTCTCCATGCACCAAAAAGTCGTGGAGTTTACGTTTTCAATACCTCTCTCCATGTACCAAAAAGTCGTAGAGTTTGCATTTTCAACACATCTTTCCACGCACCAAAAATTCATGGAGTTTGCGTTTTCAACACCTATTGCCATACACCAAAAAGTCGTGGAGTTTGCCCTTTCAACACCTCTCTCCACACACCAAAAAGTCATGGAGTTTGTGTTTTCAACACCTCTCTTCATGTACCAAAAAGCCATGGAGTTTGCATTTTCAACACCTCTTTCCATGCACCAAAAAGCCGTTGAGTTTGTGTTTTCAACACCTCTCTCCATGCACCAAAAAGTCGTGGAGTTTACGTTTTCAACACCTCTCTCCATGCACCAAAAGGTCATGGAGTTTGCATTTTCAACACCTCTCTCCATGCACCAAAAAGTCATGGAGTTTTCATTTTCAACATCTCTATCCATGTACCAAAAAGTTGTGGAGTTTGTGTTTTCAATACCTTATGCACCCAAAAAAAAAAGTTGTGGAGTTTGCATTTTCAGCACCTCTCTCCATGCACAAAAAAGTCACAGAGTTTGTGTTTGCCACACCTTACTCCACGCATCACCAAGTACTGGAGTTTGTATTTGCAGCATCTCTCTCCACACACAAACAAAAAAATCGTCAAGTAAGTAGTGGCAAACTATGGGTTCTCCTGACTAAATTAGCCTTAACTGATTTAGTTAATTGCACACGGTCAAAGTCACTAAGTTTACTTGATCCAAGCTACCTGCTAGTTAAGTCGATCTTAAAATTACAAAACGTACTAAGTTAAGTTAACCTTAACTAAGTTATTCAGATGGCATCGCATATATTTTAATCACACTGTTTCATTCTTTTGCAGTAATATTATGTTTTATTCTTCGCCGCAAGGAACGAATTCCATCCGACTAAGAGGGGGCGGTGTATGTACCAGTGTACTCATACCCCTACGAATAACCATCATTGGGTACACTATAAAAGACACTCACTAATGTGGCGTACTTGCTTGCCTGCTACTGTGGCATTCCCGCTTGCCAGTGTTGTATTATGGCGTGCCCACTAGTGGAGCAATGGCACTACCCACTAATGTAGCACCCAAGTTATATATAGCAGGTCTGAAGATATGTCCAGGGATTTTTTCCATATAAAGCTTTTGGAAAGATTTTTGTACAAAGAGGGAAATATCTCATCAAATAAGGAAATGATATCTTAGGCAATAAGAAGCTTAACATATTAATTTTCCTATAAATACCCAACAATCATTTCAACAAAAGAACTATGTTCAAGAAGAGACTTGATTCCAGAAAGTGATTTGGATACGTAGGCAGCCATTGATGGTACAGTCTCAACAATTCTACATACAACAATCTCCCTAACAAGATTGTTAGTGTATTTAGGTGAGTTCTTACCCAAAGAATCTTGGTTTTTCATTTTTGTGTTGTTTCAGTGATTTTTTATTTTGGTTTTTGTAGAAAAAGGGATTATTATATAGTAATCAATTCGTTCAAGAGGTGGGTTTTCTTGGTCTGATTTTTCTGGGATGCTCAACCTCTTCTTTGTCACCAGGTATTCATCCCTATCAACCTATCATGTCTTCCTATTCTATCAAGTAAGATGTCTTCATTGTCTTCTTATCTCTTCATGGTTGATAAGCTTTTTTCACACGAAATGTTCATTGCCTTCTTATTTGTTTTGTTTTAATAATTTTATTTATTTTTTGATATATGGGGGTTCTTTTTTTTTTTAATTTGTTGAATAGAGTTATTGACAACATGATGAAAATAAGTATGTGAATGGTGGAGAAATTTACTGGCCAGTCCAAGTGATTGATGCTAAGGACTCAATTGTTCGTTGGATTTTTTATTTTGGTGCAAGAAGAGCAAAAATAAAAGGAGATACAACATCACTATTAGTTTTGTTGGTCGTTGGTATTGTTGTGCTTATTTAAGCTTAACTCGGTTGATGGAAAAAGCTTTGTATTATTTTTCAGTTTCAAAATTGAATATCCAATGCTAGAACCACTAATGGCTTCTAGTGCATGTAATTTTGGTTTGCGCCAGGGTATTTGTGTACCTTTATTAATTTCAGTGATTGTCAGGTATAGGCAAAAATTTGAAAGTTAGTAACTTAGTAAAAGCCACTTTAAATGGAAATGTATGACAAATCAAGACTAAGTTTTTTGTTTTGTACAATTGATTCCTTCTTTTTGATATTAGGTTTTACATGCAATCGCGTTGTCATTGGATGCCACCCATTTTAATAGTTGTTGAGCATGCATGCCAGATCCAAGTGAAACTCTTATTAGTTTTGTGTTTTTATGTTTCACTATTTACAATTTTTATTATTGGAGCTTACCTAAATCATGTGTAACCAAAATCATGTGTAGTATAATCACTTGGAATTATATGTTGATTTCTTCAACGGTCACTTATTTTATTCTCTTTACTATTCTTCTTATCTTTCATTTGTTAAGCTTAGATTAAGAATTATTTTGCTTTCTGCCTTCATAGGGGAATTCCTTTGCAATAGATAGTAAGATATTTCAATCTAAGCCTGATCAAGTTGTGTGGCTTAGTGTTGTAATCCTTTTCGATGGATTGGTTTTACTTTATAAATGTTATTTGGTTTCATTTTAATTGGCACTATGCTAAGTTGAAACTGAAAGTGTAACACTATGCTTATTTCTTCTTTTAGGCATGCGTTCAATAGTTATTTACTGTTTTCCCTTTTAGGCATTATGTTATGTGGGAAAAGATACCATGGTGCATATCCATCTATTAGTGTTCTCAAATTCAGGGGAATACTGTGTGGTGCATATCTATGTAATAGGGCAATTATCACTCACACATGTTAATATATCATTTGTTATCCTAGACTATTTGATAAATGATACCTTTTTGATATGTAAATAATGAAACTGATAGATTAGATTTGACAGTGCTACTCATACATGGAAACGGGTTTTGGTTGTCTTGATTTCTATATATTTGAATAGGCCATTGATTGTATTGTGGGCTCTTATTTGGAGGAACCATTTTTGTACTTAATTATAGAAGGTTCATTTGATTTAAGATTTTATTTTTTTTTGTTTCCAGTTAAAGATGCGCCTTTGCAGAGTTATTCAAATGTGAAGGATCAATATCATCCACTATTGTTTAGTTATTTTCTCACTTATTGCATACATAACTATATCGTTTCTCTTTTTTTGTAGTCAAGAAGAAAAATGAAAAACAAAAACAAAAAAGACAAAAAACTCAACTGACGATTATTGCTTCTTTCTCCTATTATATTCATTCCAGGTACCGGCCATTTTCAAAAATTTTTTTTTGTCTTATATTTAATATTACTAAATCTCTTAATGGTACTAGCTAGGGTCAATTTTTTTTAAAATAAGAAAGGGCACTAGTATCCCATTTATATCAATTTTAATAGCCACATACTATACTATTATCTATATTGTCGCCCTAAGTGAGATTTTAACAACTTTCAGAAAAGTAGAACTTCATTGTAATTTTTTATCAAAGAAATGGACGTTTTGTACCATGAACTTTCTTGGTTTTATCAATTGAGGCCAACAACTTTTTTTTGAAGTAAATTGTACCATGAACTTTTTTTTTTTATCAGTTTGGGCCACCAGTGTAGTTCCGTTAGGAGATTTGTCGATGTGTACAAACGATTGCCTATGTGTATAAATGGCTGCCTATGTGTGCTAATAGACAATGATGCATTGTTATTCAAATGGATGGCTAACAAAAACTGATGTGGCTCGACTATGTAAGCATTACGTCACAAACAACACCACACTTGTTTCTTGCTTTGAGGAATTTGGGCCAAGCTGGTAAAATAAAAAGGTTTGGAGTTCGATTCCCCACATAAGAACCTATTATTTTTTTTTCTCTTTAAAACAAAACCTCCCAGCATGAAAGAAGCTTCATCATTAACACCTCAAAACTTCCAACCAACAACATCAAAAATTTCAGCATCCCAAATCTACCAATCAGTTGGTTTCAAATTCACCTAATCATCAGTATTAAATGCACTATCAAACATATTAACTCATTACCTCAAAACCCTATAAAAACAACTATTTTAAGTGGAAATTCAAGTGGCAGAACAGAATGTAACGCTTTTGCCACTGTTTACGCAATTAAAGAGATGGGTTTTATTCAAGGGTTTAAAGGTTGTTCAAATTTAAAGAATGGTTTAGTAAAATCTAGTGTTTTGAATGATATAATGATGTTTGTGGACTCAATTGATGAAATTCCTTTTGTGAAACCGATACCGAGAAGAGGGAAGTGTAAAAGAATGGATTTTGATATAAGGGGTGATCGAGTTTTGAGGTTTTCGCATTTGTTGCACGTGACAAATACCGATGTACTTTTCGGTTAATTAGTTGCTTGATTTGTGGATTGAGGTTTAGTTAGGTTTTTTAATTTGGTATTTGGGGAAACACGTGTAACCTGCGTGAAATTTGTTTATCAAAACAAAAACTTGCGTGAAATTTTGGTGACATTTCGGAGCCACATCACCGCTTATTAGGTGTGCACCTCAACGGTGCCACATGAGCATTTGGTGGGACACATATACATCGGCATGCCACATATGCATATGAATTAACGGAATGGTAACGGTGGCCCAAACTGAAAAAAAAAAAGAAAGTTCATGGTACAATTTGCTTAAAAAAAAGTTCTTGGCCTCAATTGATAAAAACAAGAAAGTTCATGGTACAAAACATCCATTTTTTCTCTTTTATCTCTGCAAAATCAAATATAATTGAAATCAGGTTGTTAAATTTGTTTTTCTTTCTTTTTTGTAAATCAATAATGCCCAGTTTGGAAATTTTGAGAAGTTTCTCATATTTAGTCAAAGAAAACACCTATGCAGGTGTCCTTCATTGATTAACAAAATTTGAATTGTATGTCGGGGGTAAATAGGTAATTAAAAACCCAAAGAAGAAACAAAACCTCAACCATGGCGGCAATATCATATCTATCAAATCTCTATGAAGAAGAAGGATTTCCAATAACCGAAACACCTCGCTCACTGCTTTAAACATTTTATTTTGATCGAATGTTTCTTGGGTTTAGGAGCATTACAAAAATCAGTTTTGGAGCTAATACTAAATGCAAAGGATTTAATAATAGCTCATGAAGAGTCACTGATAGGTTAATTCTTAGCTTCGAAGAAACCTTCATATGAACAAGTTATTTGTTATGGTGTGTCCTCTTATATGACATTATTGAGTTGATTGATAATTCGATAAAATTGAATATAATTCTACTTACAAATAAATGATGAAATTCAAATGCAAGTAAAACTATTTCTTTTACGTATACTATTTATCAAAGATTTCTACTCTCGATATTATTGAGGTAGAGTTGGAATAGAAGATTTGTTCCACTCCTAGTTCCTTAACATTCAAGTTTTCTACGACTATCAATCCTACCAAAGTCAATGAGAGTTTTACGAATTATACTACGATGCAATTTATACTAACAAGATAATGGGATTCAATTACGAAATGCTACGGGTTGAATCTATGATAAGGAATTAGGGGGGATTGATTCCACCTTAACTCGACTTAATTTACTAACGACGAATTGTTGTAATCCGAATTAAACTTCTTTCGCAGAACAATTGGTTCTTCCTAATCTCTAGTTGTTCATGGTAATCTCTACCAACTAACATCTAGCATGTGAACGATCAAACCCATTCTCATGGTGAACTAATCGTTTCTAGAATGGAATGGAAATTATGACTACTCTACGCTAACACAAATCAAGCTTTATCAAGGCTTCTTCAACCCCCGCTAATGGAGGTTTAGCCTAGAATCATCATGTTATCATTTCCATATGCAATTAAACAAGTCATCATAAAAAGATTGAAACTTTGCTTATTTAAACTCAAATGGAAACTACTTATGCAATAATTGATTTAAACTAATAATGACAAATAAGTAAATCTAAGAATTGAAGCTAATAATTAATGGGAAATGAAACTAGATTATCAAGAACTAAATATTTTATTGATCTAACAATTAAATAACAATCATTCAATACTGAAATTAAAACAAGAATAACAACTAATTAATTAATTAAAAAACTAGATCTAGAACTAAGCTTTAATAGCTACCTCCTATCCTAACCTAATTTCTCTGAATGGTGCACTCACCAATATATGGAATTGTAAGGAAGTACACCAAACAACAAAAAGAGCCGTTTATAGGCAGATACACTTTAACAAATATATATATATATATATATATATCCTTTAGTTTTTCATATATCAACAACCTAAAGAGTTGTGGGTCTTTCCATAAATAAATAATATAGAATGCACCCCCAAACAGAATCAAACACCAAGATTCTCTATGATGCAACTTATTGAAATGAAAACGAAGTCTGATAGATCTTGAACGTAACCGCGTATGCACCTTCTTTTTCATCTTTGAACGAGAGGGTGTCCACGTGAATGATCGTGAGAAAATGGATGTTTATGGAATATATGGTGGATATGGATAAATTTTAGACATAAGGAATGGAAGAAATGAGAATGTGGGTTTGGCACAAAACTCATTCATGGTGTAGGTGGGAACTGTCTCAATTCTGAAAATGAAGGTGTCAAGTGCCTTTCCCTTTGGAATTATTTATGTATTAAGAGGATTTAGAAAATCATTAAGTACAGAAGAAATAAAAGGGTCAAGCGCAAATTCCAGGTTCCTTTGAAAGGGTGGAAGGTGGGGAATATTGGTGAGGGAAGATGAATGAGTGTCAGCTAGAGCTCTCGGGTCTATATCATTAGAAGCCTTGAGATATGCCAGACATTCCTCAATAGGTGGGTCAAAAGAATCACTGGGATAGAGGGTGAAAAATTCATCTTCTGTCATAGCGTCAAGGGATAAATGGATGTTGGCAGGGTGGGACTCGCGAGGTGGTAGAGAAGAGTTGCAAAAGAGTTGAAGGAAATCTTCCTTAATTTTCTCTACGACCAAGGAGTATTTGTCGAAGTTGGAACTTCCAAAGGAAAGGAATTTGTGCATCTGGTCATTCGAAAACGTGGTTTTGAAATAATCATGTGCTAAGCTCTCGATCATGCTAACCTCTCCATCGATATTCGTATAAGGCAACTGTTTGATCGTTTTAAAAATGTTAACCATAACGGAAAGATGGCCAAAGGAAAAGGACATCGAACCATTGCGGTAGTTTATAAGCGCGTTGGCAATTGCCAAGAAAGGGCGCCCTCAAATGATCGGAACATAATCGTTAGCAACTTCTGTATCGAGGATAACAAAATCCGTAGGATAGTAGAAATCCTGAACCTTAACCAACACATTTTCCACTACTCTCTTAGGATACTTGATAGACCTATCAACTAATTGCAACGTCATTGTTGTAGGTTGCATTTCCTGTAGACCTATTTGTTTATATAAATAATAAGGGAGTAAGTTAACACTCGCCCTGAGGTCTAATAAAGCAGTGGTCGTGTGAGTATCCCCTAAGGTGCATTGTACAGTAGGATGACCAGGGTCCTTGTACTTAACGATTCCATTGTGTTCCGTTAAAGTTGGAAATTGTTCAGTTAAAAAGGCGTCTTTAGGAATCTTTGTCTTATGCCTAATAGTGCACAACTCTTTGAGAAACTTAGCATGGTGAGGTAACTTTTTAATTGCTTCAAGAAAAGGTAAGTTTATCGTTAGATTTTTAAAAACTTCCCTAATCTCATCAAAATTTGTATCCTTGTTTAACATAGCTAATTTCTAAGGAAACGATGATTTCTCTCTATATTTAGCATATGGATCAACTGGATGATTAACCTTGCTTTTTTGTTTCTTAGGCTGTGGTTTAACTGGTACCTCTATAGGGGTAGGATCTACATTTTCTGTTTCGGTATCTAGTGTAATATCTGGTGTAGGGACTACTGGTGGGGTAACTATATGCATAGTTACTTTGTTAGCCACCACTCTGCCTGAACGGAGAGTGGTGATGGAATTTATCTCACCTACGTTTGCATTTTCGTTACTAGTATTACTGTTTAGCTCAAAGGCTGTGTTTGGTGTTTTAGGATTAGGTATGGCTTGTCTTGGAAACACACCTTTGGGTTGTACTTTCTCTTGAGCTAACTGCTGTAAGGAAAGTTGAATAGCTTGTAAAATCTGTTGTTGAGATTGCATAAAGGTATCAAAATGATCTGGTTGTGGAGTAGTATTTTCTACTGGTTGTGTGATAGGAACTATGTCACATTGATTATTAATGGGTGGATTTTGGTAGTTATTATTTACCGTAATGATATCTCTATTAGTATTATAATTATTATTGTTATAATTATTATAATTACCCTAACCTTGTCCTTGTCGTGGTTGAGCTTGGTTGTTATAATTATAATTACCCTGACCTTGTCCTTACCTTAGTGGACCTTGGTTGTAATTGTTTGTTGGCCTAACATTTGGGTTAAACAACCTTGGAGGTTGTTGATTATTCCACCAACCGAAGTTGGGGTTTTGTCGCCAAGCTGCATTAGGTTCGCTATTAATGGAACAAACATTATCTTGTTGTGATTGTTGTTGTTCATAGGCGAGAGGACAATAGGAGTCTGGATGCTCAGGACTCAAATAGAAATTACATTGATTGGAGTTGACATTCATGACGGGAATAGGCTGTTGTTGAATAGAAATAGCCTCTATCTTTTTAGTGAGAGATTCGATTAAATTTTTAAGTTCCGAATCGGGTTTCATCTCAAACATACCGGCGACCTTTACTGTTGTAGAAGAACTAGCGTTGCGGGAGATATCGTCACTACCAGTTATTATTATTACGCTTAGTTTGATCTTCTAAAAATTTATAAGCCTCTGAGGCTCCCTTACTGAGGAAATTACCCCCATTCATTATGTCAAGCACCTCTTTGTGGTGGTGTAACAGTCCCTTGAAAAAGGCACGAACTAATGTGTCTTTCGTGAGGTTATGGTATGGACACTATATAAGTAGATCGGTGAAACGATTCCAAGCCTCTGAAAATGATTCATGAGGATTTTGTCGAAAGAAATGAATCTTGGAAAGCATTTTATCGGTCTTCAGTGGTGGGTAAAAATGTTCCATAAATAGTTGAACAAGTTTGGCCCACGAGTCCACAAAATTAGGCGCTTGGGCGGTTAACCAAGTCGCCACCTTATCGGCTAAAGTGAAAGAAAATACCCTTAGTTTAATTTGTTCAGCACCAACTGTAGGATGGTGGAATGTAGTAAGGACTTGGTCAATCCTACGTATGTGCTGATAAGGCTTTTCATGGTCTAACCCATGAAAAACGGGTAACAAATTAAATATATTTGGGGGGATTCAGAAATCCCCCACTGGGTCTGAGAGAACGATGCAAGATTTAGGGCTACTGTTCAAGGCTTTGTAAAAGTCAGAGAGAGGATACTCTCTTTCTTCAGCCATTATTTCAGGTGGTGTGTGTGGTATATTAGCTAGAGGTGTAGTGAGTGGTATACTAGAAAGGCGTGTTTGTTGACGTTGCCGGTTGATTACGTTAGGCGCTTTTCTTCTGCCTGACCTTAATCTCATGCAAGGCTAAGCCAATCCTAATGAAACACAACAACACTCCAAACAATCCTGATATGCTAGTATGAACCTCTAACAGGAGATGTGAGGTGTGGAAGAAAAGAGTACCTGAATGCCTCCTTGCTTCGCTTATGAATAGCGTCTTGTTTACGCGTGCTTAGTGTGTATAACAAGTTAGAACACTGAAAACTATGAAGAAATGGAAATTTGAAACAAACCTGTGCAAATCGGGCAGTTTGAGCAGAGGGCTGGTCGGGTCTTTCGGGAAAACCTCAAGGTCAGGGGCGCAGTGCGTGGGGGTGCTCGTGTTTTGCCTTTGGGGCTGGTCGCCGCCGCCAAAAAGTGGAGTTCCAGGCATTTGGGTGCAGGTGGCGCTCTAATTTAGCTTGCCCAGGGTGCGGGTCGCGCTCCGTGTAATTCTGTGAGGTAAATTTTCAGTGCTGAAATGGACAACCACAGTGAGAATCAAATAAGGGTGGGTGGGTTATTGGACTTTGGAAAACTAACAATTCTAAAGAATATAATGCTAAAGGGAACTAAGATGGCAGCAACGCCATTTGATAATCTGATAAAATTGAATATAATTCTACTTACGAATAAACGATGAAATTCAAACGCAAGTAAAACTATTTCTTTTACGTATACTATTTATCAAAGATTTCTACTCTCGATACAATTGAAGTAGAGTTGGAATAGAAGATTCGTTCCACTCCTAGTTCCTTAACATTCAAGTTTTCTACGACTATCAATCATACCAATGTCAATGAGAGTTTTACAAATTATACTACGATGCAGTGTATACTAACAAGATAATGGGATTCAACTACGAAATGCTAGGGTTGAATCTATGACAAGGAATTAGGGGGGATTGATTCCACCTTAACTCGACTTAATTTACTAACGACGAATCATTGTAATCCGAATTAAACTGCTTTCGCAGAACAATTTGTTCTTCCTAATCCCTAGTTGTTCATGGTAATCTCTACCAACTAACATCTAGCATGTGAACGATCAAACCCATTCTCATGGTGATCTAATCGTTTCTAGAATGGAATGGAAATTACGACTACTCTACGCTAACACAAATCAAGCTTCATCAAGGCTTCTTCAACCCCCTCTAATGGAGGTTTAGCCTAGAATCATCATGTTATCATTTCCATATGCAATTAAACAAGTCATCATAAAAAGATTGGAACTTTGCTTATTTAAACTCAAATGGAAACTACTCATGCAATAATTGATTTAAACTAATAATGACAAATAAGTAAATCTAAGAATTGAAGCTAATAATTAATGGAAAACAAAACTAGATTATCAAGAACTAAATATTTTATTGATCTAACAATTAAATAACAATCATTCAATAATGAAATTAAAACAAGAATAACAACTAATTAATTAATTGAAAAACTAGATCTAGAACTAAGCTTTAATGGCTACCTCCTATCCTAACCTAATTTCTCTTAAGAGCTAAGTTTTGTGTATGGAAATGGAGGAGACCAGATCCACATTTTCGTGCATGGGCTGGAAAATTGAGCCCAAAGCCCAATTTCTTTAGTCCACAGGGCCCTTTTCTGCTAGCTTTGACTTCAACAGTCTTTTCATCCACTTTTGTTCTTCTGATTGGGTCATGGTTTGAACCATTGGAAAGATCTTTCCGAGACGGTCGTTTTGACATAAGGTTCGCCTAATTCCGAGGCCTGAGTCCAAAGATACGGTCTTCGGAAGTTCTGCTAACTTTTGTGTGCTGTTTTTGCCCGCATTGACTCTGACTTTTCAGCTTTTGACCGGGCTTTACAAAGGCTTTTTCTCCTTGAATCTTGGCCTTTAATCACATAACTTCTTAGCAACCAACCCTTGCTCCTTTATATCGCCAAAGTGGCACATTTCTGCACATAGTTGACTTCAACGCCTGAAATACATAAAAACACGTAATTAGCATTAACTCTTATTTATTACTCGCATAATTAGTCTAAAAGTATTATTGGTAAAAAACTACAGTTTTGGGTTCTTATCATTGATGTTGATGCCTAATGATTAAATGCCACAAAGACAATTGATTTTATAAGGTCTTCAAAGTGAGGATAAGGTAGTCAGGTGCCTGATTGTCGTATGACATGCTGCAAAAAAGGGTGATTGCTTTGAGAAAATCTGAGCAAAAAAAGACCAAAGCCTTAAAGACAATATTATCATTCAACCTACTCATTTTAAGTTATAACTTCACTATACGTCCTAACTATACCTTGCAACTCATGGTGTTACAGATGTTAGCTAAGAAGGTAGCTAGATAGTACAGTAACAAAAGCAATGGACGTTGACACTAAGAAGATGAGAATTGAAGTAGCTGCTATGGAGAAGAAGGTAGCTTCCATCCATGTGGAGAAAGACGATGAAAAGAGAGCTAAGTGACTAGGTAGTTTGAAGCGGCCTACAAACAGTTCTCACTTGCTTCCAGTAAGAGGTAGGATATATAATATATATGCATTATTTCTTTTTGGTTAGTCTTCCTTTAGTTGTCTCTTTCTAGCATTAATTAGTTTCTTTAGTTGTCTCTACCTTTAGCCTCAATTAGTTGAAGGATATTGTGATTATTGCCATATGTTTGAATTCTGATAATGTTTTTGGTCCTTTATACTTATTCACATCCTCTTCTATCATCTCCAAGGCTTCAAGAAGTGAGATTTCTCAGTAATTAATACCCTGACTACTATTGCATACATAATCGTTATTAGATATCGATCGAGCATTAAAACTTTACCCATATCAATAGATATTATATGCTTCAATTATGAAAAAGAAAGACAATTGGAAAATCATAAGAAAACAAGATTTTGACATTGGCAATTCTAAATTAAACGAGCTTAAACGACATATTCAGTAGATAATCCACTTACGGTATCTTAATTACTCCCAGTGTAAGCAATGGCTGTAATATTGTTAGATGAGGATGTAGAAGAAGTATCTCCTGAAACACAATAATAATCTTGGTATAATGTTTAAGTTTAAGATAATCGATTTTATTGAAAATGAAATAAGAGTGCTTAATATGTGTAGATGCTCTACAATATGCCTGTTTTAGGATATACAGTCATAAAGATTACGGAGTCCACCTCTAAAAACCTTAAATGGGATGATATTGCTAAACTATACCAAAGTTTTAAAGGGGCAGTAATCTGTCACTATGGCCTATTGACGGATCAGTATAAATTTACGCAAGGACTCATTTGTCTATTATTGAATCTGATGATGCAGTGCTAAAAGATCTTTCTTAACTTGGCCTTGGAATTGGTTGAGATGAAGGTCTACTTTTCCACATTTTTTTTTTTTTGTTTGGTAAGTAGAAATTAAATTAAAAAAGGAACGATTACAAAATTGTGTGGTTTGGACATATAGTCCAACCATGATCGAGCTAGGTACATTGAAACGACTTTTACATGATTTCGTACCTCACTTCACAACTAATATCTAAAGAAAATCTGGAAAAAATGGGAGCTCTTTGTTTCATTTATTGTAAGTGTGGTAGATGATCAAATTCACACTGGCTGTGCAGGTCATGGTATTGGTGGTGATTATGGGCCATATCGACAGTTCTACAAGTATTTGAAGGTATGCCTTTATGTCATTCATTTAATTTTTATTTTTTTAGGTCTTTGTATGGGTTTTATTTATATGAAAATCACCATTTTAGTTTGTATGGGTTTTCTTTATATGAAATTACACTTATGAATTCATGCTTTTATTACATTCCGGTGTATTTGGGGCTTTCTAGCTTCCCATCTTCGCATTGTTTGGTGTTTGAGAAAAAAATATCTCGGCAGCACTGTTTATTTTGATGAATTTTAGAAAATGGTTGTTAGGATATTGTATTGTTAACTTATATATATCACTCATTTTAGGGTCTTGAGGGATTCTAAATTTTGGATTAATCATCGTTAAATCTATATCCTTGAATATTGTTCCATTAATCTTCTCTTATTTGGCTATGGCCCTACATTTAATGTCAACATTTAAGACACTAGACAGGTGATATTCATGTACTAGCACCTCTTCACCAACTCTTCTCTGAGGTTGTATGTTTCGACCAAATATGATCAAAACATTAAGTAGTGACGAAAGAGATGAAGAACATAGAAAAGTACTGAAAAGGCGATGGTGATTGAGTGAATGATGAGACTGTACCTTTCGGTTGCCTATGTACCCAAATTATCGATGGGATCAAGTCTTAAGAACGTAGTTCTGTATGAAAAATAGTTTTCTATTTATATAGGTAGAGTAGAGACTCCTTGTAGCTTAAGTATTCTTGTAGCTTAAGGAATTGTGATTGAATATAACTCTCAACTGATAATTATCTCTTTGATAAGAAACGAATTTGGACATAACTTAACGTACATTAATGGCAAGCCATGTGGCTAAGGCTTAGCCTTAGACGCATGAGTTAATGGGTCTGTACATTGATCTATGGTATTGCAAATTGGGCTTTAGCCCTATCGATTAAATGAATAAATAGAGACCCCTACTAATAGACATTTGCCACGTAGGTGGGGGTCGAAACACTGCCCCCTCTTTGGCATGCGAACAAAGTTCATATGGCAAAGAAGAGAAGAAAAATCAAGGAAAAAATGGAATAAGAAAAGAGTGAGCGGAATGTATAACAAAATGTCGTGTAAACGTAAACGATAGGAAAATGGACATTCGGGAAAAATTTGTGAATTATCGGGAACGAAATAATGTCAAACTAACGTATACGGGACGCAATGTAGTTAAATAAAATATGGCTGAAAATGCACAGAAAAAATAAAAGATGCACAGAAAAAAAATTGCAAAAGAAATTGATTACCGAAAACTGTATCGAATGCATCACGTAACAATACGAAAGTTAATGTCGACAACGCGTGCCAGTGGAATAGCGATACTAGGATTAGACAATTGAAATTAAATGTAGGGGTAGTTTAGTAATAATAATAATAAAACGAAGTTAAATACTAATTGGACTCAAAGTGTTCTGATGAGATAAGAATGTGGAATAGATAAGAATTGATTTTAGAGATGAAGTTGGATTAGAAAAAATCCCACCAACGCTGGAAAACAGCTCGACAAAACCTTATATAAGTGTTGTGTCGCATATCCCAATCCAGGAAAAAACAGTGACTCTCATCAAACAGAACGTGGCCAAGGCTCCCCTGAGGCAAGTATTCCTAAACAAGTATCGCCACTGGTTGTCAAAATACGAACCCAACAACCTGACGAGAGTTCTGCATGTAAGTTTAGCAACCAGCACGACCTTACTTCAACAGATACAACAACTAGGGGTTATCAGTGTTGAGTGCTGCACGTCCGTACCCTGAAGTCGTAGAAAGCTATAGCACAGCAAAGTGTTCGTGGTGCAAAACAAAAACAAGAGAGTCGGCGCTGTTAGCTCTATTGTCAGCAGTATCGCCAACACTGCTGCTTTACAACTCTGTGATCCTTCGTCGCGTCGACCAACAGGTACGTCTCTCTCCATTAATCTTTATTTAGATACAGACTTGCATTGGTGTGGATTAAACTAGAAAATTGCATGTGGAGGACACGAAACTCTGTGGAGAAAACGCTGTAGAAGATGGTGCCCATATTCGAAATTGAAATCAACAAACAGGATGTTTATTCGTTGTAGTGCTGTCGCCATGAAGCTTTGTAGAGATAAAGTCTTGGGGCGGTGTGTATAGAAAGAGAAAAGTGCACTTGGAGGAAGCTGTGGATGAAAAAAAAAAAAACGAAAACTCTGTGGTTGCGAGAGATGATGGTGGCGCCAGTATTCAAAAATTGAAATTAACAAACATGATATGGTGCAGCGCCAACAAAGGAAGGGCACCATACCCTTTTCTTTAATTTGGCCCGGTGCATTCGGAACTGAAAGTAAGAAACATGATACGGTGCAGCACTAGCAAAGGAAGGGCGTCGTACCTGTGTTGCATTAATTTGGCCCGGTTCACCCTTGTGGAATTAGGGAACCCGGTTTTTGAGCTATCTGACTCGTTGTTGTTGTTGTTGTTGTTGTTGGTTTTGTGCAGGTGAAAGATAATCGAGAAGAAAAAAAAAACTTGATGACAACGGTAGACTTGGTGAGGTGGAAAGAAGGTGACAGATATCGCCGCATGAAGAAACACGCGGTATTACGAGTAAAATATATTCACAAAGAGTCAACGGAGAAAGGTTTCTTGCATATGTCAATTAATGTCGTAGAAGAATTAAAGAAGCTGATAGAAGTTTGGTTGAGAAAAATTGGCTCAATGCCTTAAAAAAAATAATGAAACTGTCAGAAAGTTTCAACTCGCTCGGAAAAATCGAGTCAATGTCTTAAAAAAAAAACGAAACTGTCAAAAAAATTCGCTCGAAAAGTTTCACTCAGAAAGATCGGCATGAAGCTGTTGAAATTTTTTGCCTTAAAAAATAATAATAAAGCTAACAAAAATTTTCGCTCGGAAAATTTTTCGTAGAAAGATCAGCACAATGCCTTAGAAAAAATAATGAAGCTGACTAAAATTTTCGCTCGGAAAATTTCTCGTAGAAAGATCGACACAATGTCTTAGAAAAAATAATGAAGCTGATGAAAATTTTCGCTCGGAAAATTTGTCGTAGAAATATCGGCACAATGCCTTAGAAAAAATAATGCAGCTGAAGAAAATTTTCGCTCGGAAAATTTCTCGTAGAAAGATCGGCACAATGCCTTAGAAAAAATAATGAAGCTGACGAAAATTTTCGCTTGGAAAATTTCTGGTAGCTAGAAAGATCGGTACAATGCCTTAGAAAAAATAATTAAACTGGCATATAGTTTCGCTTGAAAAGGAAAGAATTGTACGCGTTATATAAGAAAAAAACTGATAAGGAACCATTAGATTTTTCCAAACAAATGATTATGTGATTGTGTGAACGTAATACCATAGAGCTAAAAATTCTTGTGATGAAAATAAAATATAAAGTATGTGTTGGCAATTGAATATTGTTGTGATGTCAGATAACATACCTGCGGAAAACTGACAATGTTGTTGATTTATGTAGTTGAAATGAAATAGAACGAGACGCCCCCATGTAGAGAAAAATGCCCCCAATGCTAACTTAACTCGGCAAAATTAGACTAAGCGAGTGTAAAAACGTTCAAACTTCGACTTACAAAATGAAACGCGGTGACTTAGTCGGATATTGTCGTAGTGATAGTAACAGACTAAGCGAGCGTAAAAAGCGTTCAAACTAAGACTGACGAAGCAACACCTGGTAACTTCGTCAGATTTTGTCGTAGCGATAGTAACAAACTAAGCGAGTGTAAAATCGTTCAAACTTAGACTAATGAAGCTAAACGTGGTAACTTCGTCAGATTTTGTCGTAGTGATAGTAACGGACGAAGCGAGTGTAAAAAGCATTCAAACTTAGACTGACGAAGCTACACGTAGTAATCTTCGTCAGATTTTGTCGTAGCGATAGTAACGAACTAAGCCAGTGTAAAAGCGTTCAAACTTAGACTGACGAAGCTACACCTGGTAACTTCGTCAGATTTTGTCGTAGCGATAGTAACGAACTAAGCGAAAGTAAAAGCGTTCAAACTTAGACTGACGAAGCTAAACGTGGTAACTTCGTCAGGTTTTGTCGTAGCGATAATAATGAACTAAGCAAGCGTAAAAGCGTTCAAACTTAGACTGACGAAGCTAAACGTGGTAACTTCGTCAAATTTTGTTGTAGAGATAGTAACGAACTAAGCGAGCGTAAAAGCGTTCAAACTTAGACTGATGAAGCTACCGTGGTAACTTTGTCAGATTTTTTCGTAACGATAATAACGAACTAAGCGAGCATAAAAGCGTTCAAACTTAGATCGACGGTTAAACGCAAGATAACCGTCGGGCCGATTTTGTCGTAGCGATAGTAACGAACTAAGCGAGCGTAAAAGCGTTCAAACTTAGATTGACAAAGCTAAATGCGGTAACTTCATATGATTTTGTTGTAGCAATAGTAACAAACTAAGCGAGCGTAAAAGCGTTCAAACTTAGATTGACGAAGCTAAACGTGGTAACTTCGTCAGATTTTGTCGTAGCGATAATAATGTTGTGATGGAAACAAAATGATATCATTAGAACTGAAGTGAAAGAAAGACTTTATTGAACACCAAATCTTGAAAAGTGCAAAGATAATAACGGAAAAGAAACTATTGAACTAGAAACAGACGAACAAATTTTTGTATAGTTTTTCGTTCAACTTCTCTATTTTGTCTACTCCCTTAGTAAAATAATTTGTTAAAACGAGCAAGAAACGAACACTGTCGGGGCTGTCGGAAATAAACCAACAATGCCAAGGCCCCATTTTGCAAATGACCAAGGTTTATGGATTGGATGACACTTCATCACGGGAAGTTTGACCCATATCACATATCATGTTTTTGACAAGGCATACACTTCTCGGACAAACGCTTAACATCCTTTGGCATGTACGACCACTAATACCATTGGGTCATTGCTATGTGAGCGAGACTTCACCCCCGGGAGTGGTGTTCACATAGTCCTGAATAAATTTCTTCGAGACCTAGTAAATCGTTAGTTCTTCCCAAACAACGAAGGCTAGGATTGGGACTTGTTCCGCTGCGATAGAGAGTTTGGTCATCAGGAATTCTGGAGCATCGTCAGCTACATGATCGTCGCCGGTAGATACCGAGACATTATCAGTGCCAAGCTCGTTGGAATCATCTGACAGCATAAGTGGTTAATCCAGTGTTGTCGTGATAACGACGACTTGATTTTCCACAGATAGGTATACGATAGAATCAGGATGCCTTACATCATAACACGGATACTGTATAATACTGATGGATGTAAAATTTCATGCAATTCGTTGAACTAGTCTAAATAAATGTCTGATAAGAGCCCAAAACTGTAGTTTTAACCTGTAACAGTCATACTATTAGATCAATTATGTGAGTAATAATTAAGATTTAACACTGATTACGTGTTTTTATGCATTTCAGGCTTCAAAGTCCATTATGTGCAGAAATGTGCCACTTTAGCGAGATAAAGGAGCAAAGGTCGGTTACTAAGGAGTTCCGTGATTAAAGGCCAAGATTCAAGAAGACAAAGGTTTTCTAAAGCCCGGTCAAAAGCTGAAAAGTCGACGCGGGCAGAAACAACACACAAAATCAGCAGAACTTTAGAAGGCCATATCTTTGGACTCAGACCTCGGAATGGGGCCTACCTTATGTCAAAACGATCAGCTCGGAAAGAGCTTTCCAATGGTTTAAGCCTTGATCCAATCAGAGGAGCAAAAGTGGACGAAAAGTCTGTTGAAACCAACTGCAGCTGAAGAGGCCTTTTTGGACTGAAAGAATTGGGTTTTAGGCCTGATTCTCTGGCCCAAAACATGGCTCCAAGCCCATGCACGATTTTTGGATCTGAAAGTATAAAAACCAAAGATTAACTCCTTGTTAATGGTAGATTTTTAGGTTAGAAAATAAAGGAGCTTAGAATAGAAATTAGCCATTAGAATAGCTTCTAGATCTAGATTTAATTGTTTTAATTAAGTTTAATTTCAAATCTAATTCTTGTTTTAGATTAAACTCTTAGAATCATTACTCTTAATTAGTTTGATTAATAAAATAGCTTGTTGTTAATTTCGATTCTTGTCATTTACATTTGTGTTAGATCTGATTCATTTATTACTTGTTATTCAATTCTTAGTTATTAATTAGATTTTAATTATTGTTTAATTTAGATTAGTAAATTTCAATTCTTTATATCATGTTTAGTTTAAATTTAATCGAAATGATTAGTAATGATTCTCGGCTAAACCTCTATTAGAGGGGGTTGAGAAGCCTTGATGAAAGCTTGATTCCGACTATCGTAGAGTCGTCATAATTTCCTTTCCACTCTAGAAACGATTAGTTCACCATGAGAATGGGTTTAATCGTTCACATGCTAGTTATGAATTGGTAGGAATGCCATGTGTAATTAGGGATTAGGAAGAACCAATTGTTCTACGAAGCAGTTCAATTCGGATTACGACGATTCATCGTTAATAAGATTAAGTCGAGTTAAGGTGGAATCAATCCCCCTCTAATTCCTTATCATAGAATCAACGTAGCATTCTCTTAGTTGTTCTAATAGTTGACTAGTTCATCTTGTGGGTAGTTGCATTGTAGTCTAGTAGCCACTTCGTAAATCTCTCATTAGACTTAGAGTAGAATACTTATACTTAGAAAACATTCCATACTAGAGGACTAGGAGTGGAACGAATCACTCTACTCCACTATATCTCCTAGGATTGAGAGTAGAATTCTCTGATAAAATATAGGCACTTAAAATATCGTTTAGTTTTACTTACGTTTAGAGTTTCATCGCTTTATTTCGTAGGTGAAACTATTCAATTTTATCATTTATCAAATGGCGCCGCTGCCATCTTAGTTTCACTTTCGCATTGTTTTCATAGTGTAAGTACTTTTCTTAAAGTCCCATTAAACCCACCCACCCTTGTTTGATTCATATTGTGGTTTTCGATTGGCGTTGAAAAGTTCGAAAAAAATAATACGAGCGACCGACGCGCTTATAAGGAGCACACCGCGCACCTATAGCACGGAACTTCGAGCGACCCTAAAAAGACTGTAATTTGAAAATTACACGAGCGATCTGCGCTTCTATGAGAGCACCAGCCGCTTTGTTAATTTTTCCGAAATTCTACAGTTTTGACTCAAACTTTGATTTTTCAAAATTTTCAGTGTCCTAACTTGTTATACACACTAAACATGCATAAACAAGACACTATTCATAAGCGAAGCAAGGACGCAATCAGGTATTCCTTTCTTCCGCACCTCGCATCTCCTGTTAGAGGTTTATACTAGTATATCGAATTGTTTGGAGTGTTGATGTGTTTAGCTAAATTTGGTTTTAGCCTTGTATGAGATTAAGGTGCGGCGAACAAAACACGAATGTAATTACACAACAACATCAACAAACAAGTCTATCTAGTATACCACCCACTACACCTCTAGCTACTATTTCACACACACATCACGACACAATGCCCGGCGAAGAAGAGACTCCTCTCTCTGACTTCTACAAAGCCTTGAGTGATAGCCCCAAATCTTGCATCGTTCTAGCAGACCCAGTGGGGGATTTCCAAATCCCCCCAAATATTTTTAATTTGTTACCCGTTTTTCATGGATTAGACCATGAAAAACCTTATCGGCTACGCGTAGGATTGAACAAGTCCTAACAACATTCCACCATCCTACGGTTGGTGCGGAACAAATTAAACTCAGGGTATTCCCTTTCACCTTAGCCGATAAGGCGGCGTCTTGGTTAATTGCCCAAATGCCTAATTCTGTGGACTCGTGGGCTAAACTTATTCAATTGTTTATGGAACATTTTTACCCACCCTAAAAGACGGATGAGATGCTTTCCAAGATTCATTTCTTTCGACAAAATCCTCATGAAACATTTTCAGAGGCTTGGAATCGTTTCACCGATCTCCTTATAGAGTGTCCACATCATAACTTAGCGAAAGACACGTTAGTTCGTGCCTTTTTCAAAGGACTTCTACACCACCATAAAGAAGTCCTAGACATAATGAATGGGGGTAGTTTCTTAAGCAAAAGAGCCTCGGAGGCTTATAAATTTTTAGAGGATCAAACTAAGCGAAATAACAACTAGGGGTAGTGATGATATCCACCACTCCGCTAGTTCATCAAATACAGTTAAGGCCGCCGGTATGTTTGAAATTAAACACGATCCCGAGCTTAAAACTCTAATCGAATCACTCACTAAAAAGGTAGAGGCCATTTTTGTTCAACAAAAGCCTATCCCCGTCATGAATGTAAATTCAAATCCATGTAGTTTCTGTTGGAGCCCTGAGCATCCCGACTCCCACTGTCCTATAGCCTATGAACATGCTTGTTCTATTAATAGTGAACCTAACGCCCCTTGGAGACAAAATCCCAACTTTGGTTGGAGAAATAACCAACACGTCACACCTCCAGGGTACAATAATCAATATGTTAGGCCAACACAAAGTTTTAACCAAGCTCCACCACGACAAGGACAGGGTCAGGGTAATTTTAATAATTATAACAACCAAGTGCAACCTCGACAAGGTCAAGCAAAAAGTCAAGGTAGTTATAATAATTATAATGCTAATAGAGGTATCGTACCGGTAAATAATAACTATCAAAATCCACCCATAAATAATTCACGTGAAATAGTTCCAGTCACACCACCCGTGACTACTACACCCACACAACCGGATCGTCTTGACACCTTCATACAAGTGAGCCAAAAACTTTTCCAAACCATGGCTCAATCTAACCAACAAATTCTACAATCCGTTAATAATTTAACCCAACAGTTGGCTCAAGATAAAGCCCAATCCAAAGGTGTGTTTCTAGGTCACGAAATACCTAATCCTAAAACAACAAATATAGCCTTTGAGGTAACCGATAATACTAGTAATGAATATGAAAATGTAGGTGAGCTAAAGGCCATCACCACTCTCCTTTCTGGCAGAGTGGTTGATAACAAAGTAACTATGCCTATAGTTACCCCACCAGTCGCCTCTACACCTGCTATTTTACTAGATACCGAAATAGAAACTGAAGAGCCTACCAGCGTAGAGGTACCGGTTACAACACAACCTAAAAAAGAAAGCCACGGTTAAACATCGGTGATACCATTGCTAAATATAAACGAAAAACCGCCATTTCCACAAAAATTAGGCTGTGTTAACTAGGGATACAAATTATGAGGAGATTAGGGATGTTTTCAAGAATCTAACTATAAACCTTCCCCCTTCCGAAGCTATAAAAAGCTAACACACCATGCTAAGTTTTTAAGGAATTGTGTACTACTAGGCGTAAGACCAATATACCAAAAGATGCCTTTTAATAGAACAATTCCCAACTCTATCTGAACATAATGGAATTGTTAAAGGACCAAGGATCCCCCCAATGCACCTTAGGAGATTCCTATACGATGACCACGTTATTAGACTTGGGGGCTAGTGTTAACTTACTCCCGTTTTATTTGTATAGACAAATAGGTCTAGACGAGATGCAACCCACTAAAATGACGTTGCAATTACATGATCGGTCTATTAAGTATCCTAAGGGTGTCGTCGAAAATGTTCTGGTAAAAATTCAGGATTTCTACTATCCGGCCAATTTTGTCATCCTCAATACAGAAGTCGTTAACGACTCTGTCCCGATCATCTTAGGACGTCCTTTCCTGGCAACTTCCAATGCGCTCATTAATTGCCGCGATGGTTCAATGTCCATGTCTTTTGGCCATCTTGCTGTTGAAGTCAATGTTTTTAAAACAAAGACACAGTTACCCGATTCGTCTATGGATGGAGAGGTTAGCATGATCGAGAACTTTGCTCGAGATTATTTCAACAACACGTTCCTTGATAATCATATGCCCAAATTTGTTTCCTTTGGAAGTTCAGACTCCAACATAGTAATGGGGATATGACAAATCTAGATGAGCAATTCGATGAGTTTCTTAGAGCAGGTGATGATTCACCCTATCAAGAACTACTTTGCACAACATCCACCTCGACTCCCCTCCTTCCACCCTTTCAAAGGAATCCCGAGTTTGCACTCGATCCTGTTGTTTCTTCTATGCTTCATAATTTTTTAAATTCACCTAGTAAAGAAATACTTCAGAAGACAAAAGCATTTGACACCTTCATTTTCAGACTTTAGACAGTCCCTAACTACACCATGAATGAGTTTTGTGTTAAACCCACATCCTCATTGTTTACATGCTTTCCTTCTACAACTTACCCATATCCACCATATTCTCCACAACCATTCACTCTTCCACACTTATTCACTAGGACACCCTCTCATTCAAAAATGAAAAAGAAGGTGCATGCTACGTTATGTACTAGGGTTATCCGACTTCGCTTTCATTTCACTAGGTTGCGTTATAGGAAATCTTGGTGCGTGATTGTGTTTGGATATATTTTCTGTGATATTTATTTATGGAATGATCCACAATTATTTCCGTTGTCGATATATGATAAACTGCATGTTCATACATATGTTTAGATAAAGTCTCGAGTATCTGACTATAAACGACTCAACTTTTGTGTTTGGTGCATTTTCTTTCATTTCTATATATTGGTGAGTGCACCATTAAGGTAACCGGGCCCTCCCTACAGAGTGTGTGGCTGTAAGTACCGGATCCTAAGTCCACGTTTAAACATAATTCACATTTTCCACTCTTGCATGTTTTTCTCGGATTTTTGAGTTATGTTTCTCTATGGGGTGAATTATGTCTTTCTTGCTCATTGTTTTTCTTTATAAAAGTAAAAAATATATTAAAGAATAAACATAGTAATATAGGAAGTCTCGGGAATCTGACTTTAAAAGGCCCACTGCTAAAAACAAATTTTCTAAGCTTCGTTGTAAAAAAATTGTTTGGGGGTGGGGTGTTCGTGTTTCCGTCCTAGAATGTTTATGTACCATTACAGTTGCTTAGGCCGTTTAATTGTATTACGATTCGGGTTGACATATTCCATGAATTTAGAGTTCAATTGTTCGCATAACGTACGTTATACACGCACTTCGAGGCATTTTCCACTATCTTATATGTCATCAACGGTCGGAATAGAGTGTTTTATCGATCATTGGATTGGAAATTCTCTCCTGATCATTTCCATATCTCATTCGCAAAAATCGGACCGGTAACGAAGCGGCAATTTTGATTTGAAGTTTCGCGAAAAAATCGAAAAATTCACAAATTTCGAATTGGGCTTGGGCCCAACCCCGCGCCCAACCCGGGCCTTTACCTTAGCCCAACAGTCGCGATCATCTTCTCAAAACCGCCATTAATGCCACCAAAGCTCTAAAAACCTAAAACAAAATAAAATTAAAAAGGAAACTAAATTTACCCAAGCCCACAATCAAGACCCAACCCAAATCGACTCCAACCGCACCGCCCCACAACCTCCACCGATTTACATCAAGAAAAACCACCGGAAAATCAAAACAAAATAAAAATTTTGGTGCTGTCGTGCCACCACCACTGTTTGCTTCAGTCGGTCGATACAAATTCCACCACCACATCCCATTTAAACCCCCATTACATTCCAAACACTAAAATGGCTCAACAACGTCGAATTTTGCCGGAGCAAGCTTTTACTGGCGACCACTTTGCGCCATTTTACGGTGACGAAATGATCAGTCGAGACTGGAATAGCTTGTGGTACTCGACTGAAGCCTATTACCACGAGGACTTAGTCCGACGGTTCTACAATACGAGGGAGTTGGAAGGGACTAGGATTTTTGTTGTGGTGGCGAAGAGGAGGAAGGAAGTGACGATGGGGTTGTTGGCTGAGATTCTAGGCATTCCGCCTAGAATCCATCTAGATGTCACGTTGCAGGAGTCCCAATATAATGGGGTAGAGCCATTGATGAACGTGACGGTTACAGAAGGGAACTACAATGCGAGATCGCATTGTGTTCGCCAGGCATCCCTTAGGACCAACCGGTGGCCGCATTTCGATGGATTTGTCGGGCGATCCCGGGAGGGGAAGGAGAAGGTCAGCCACATCGGCCTGAACTGCCTCCACATCTTATGGATACTCCAGGAGCAGAAGTACGAGTTCTGTATCTTGGAGTTCTTGCTTAGCATGATTAGGGGAGTAGGGAAGTCTGTTGCACCTCTCCCTGTGTTGATAACCAAGATCATGCTAAAGTTGAGAGCGGCTTCAAAGCGTCGATGGGGCGTACATCACCCCCACGAAACCCTCGCATCAATAAGGAGTGTGTCCAACGGGTTTGGAGGTTGGTTGAGGATAGAGAAGAAGACGAGGAGGACGGTGGAAATGAGAATGCTGAGGAGGTTGGGGAAACGAGAATGCCTCGGAGGATCGCGGAGGACTTGACTTGTTTTGACGCGGATGCCTTGGAAGGTCTTTGGTCGGATCGCAGAATGCATGGCTGTCATTCATCGTGGCACGCGTTAAGCTCAACACTATCTGCGAAGACCTCCGGACTCGGCGGCAACGATGCATCATAACCGAGATCCATTACCACGAGAGAGAGGATGTGAGGTGGGAACAGATGAGGGCCGAGCAAGAAGCTCAGTGCCAGTTCCGGGAAGAGATGCTTACTCGATTCCCACCTCACGGGGACTCTTCTTCTGAGGACACACCATCGAGGCACGAGCGTCGTCGCCGAAAGACGAATGGTGCTGGCCCAACAGGAGCCCAGGAGCAATCTCCGGACCGTGTACCCTCCGCTACCAGTACCGGAGTTGTTAGGGATAGCATCGTTTGATATTCCATGTTTATTTGTAGTTTCATTACTGTTATTTATTTTAATGTAAGTTTTATTTCCGTAATTTGAATTTTGTAGTGAAATGTACTTCGAATGAAATTTTTAATATAATGCGGTTATTTTCATTATGGTGATTGTTTAATATTGATCCCACCTTCCCAAATTGTTTGGGGGGTGGTTTTATCTATTCCAGCATGATTTTTATATGACCCTCGTCTTAGAATTTATTATGAGTCAAGGTGAAAATATGGCCGCGTTTAGGCATATCTATGAATAAGTATCATGGTAGGATGAAATATCGATTAAATAGGTAGATTCTATCATAAATTCAACCTAAAAGATACTAGGTTTGATTTAGAATCAAGAAAATGATTTGTTTTCGTTTTCGGGTTTGGAAATTTTAGGATTTCCGGAAACTGCCGTAAATACGTTTTGGCAACTTCCCGATCCGTTTTAGCAACTTATAAACCTATATAAACTTCATACATTCTACACTCACAACTCACACTACACCTAACCTCCATCACTCACCTTTCACTCCCGCGATTCCCTCGTTTCGGCTCATTTTCCGAAGTTTCAAAGAACTCCGAAGACTTTTCGTGCCCTACAGGAGCGCACTCGCGCTCTGCAACTTTTTTCTGAATTTTTGTCAGGCGCTTTTCGCTTCAAGCTGAGCGCGACCGTCGCTCAAACACTGGATTTCTAAAACCGGAAGCGACTCGGCAACCGACTTCCCCTGGACCGAAAAATTCCGGTTTTTCTGCGGGTAGTTTCGGATCATTCGCAGCTATTCCAGAGCGTAATTTTGAGATGACATCTCCAACATTTATACCGGAACAGTCTTTTGAAGATTTGTTCCAAAGCACTACTTATGGTGTTTGGTTTCGCGAGGCGATCACTTACGTTGGCTGGGAGTCGCTTATGGTAAGACCTGATGCACTTTATTCTCCAACACTAGCATCTTATTTTTACGATAACTGCATTTTCTTTGAAAGGCCAGATGGATAACACCCTGGAGAACAAGTGTTCTCCATCAACATTGATAATGAACCAATGGAAATTACCAGGTTCTTGCTAGCATTTGTTCTTGGACTTGCTATGCCCACTGAAATACAAGACCCATGGTGCTATTGGGTAGATAATATGTATGTCTACACTTACGAGTTTTTGCATGAGTTGTATGGCGTAGGCATTTTCCGTATAGAGGACCAAGGGGAATATAACGTCGCCTTTGGTAGCCTGTCCATGAACATAGGAACCGTTATGTTTTGGATCATGCTAAATATTTTAGGGGAATGGCGTTTTTCTTCTGTGAATGATGCCACTTGCAGCGTCTTCCTTGCTTTAGCCACGGGACGTATGTGTCATGACCTTCCCCGCACCTTGATGTCTAGTTTAGCTCGATCCCATAGCATGAGGCATAAGTACCTTCTTATGCCTGTTCTAATTCCTGTATTATGCTATGTTTCTTTCTGCTTTTTTTTGTACCGTTTCACAGATTGGATTACGATTCGACATTAATATGCGACCCACCAATAGTATTATTCGATCTTTTCGTGCAATGACTTGGAAAGGGTGGAGGATACAACCTCATCAGGTTGCACCCTACACCCCGTCAGACCAAGTGGCTCTTAATAGGTTAGCAATAATAGATAATAAATGGCGGGAAGCCTGGCAAATTATCATGGCATGGCAGGACGCGAAGGAACCTCACTTCCTTATGGAAGAAGAGAATGAGGAAGATAATGAGTAATGATGGAGATAAGGTAAGTTTCATTCTAGTTAGTGTCTGCTTATGTCCCAAGCAATTTCATTCTTGTTAACCCCATAATGGGTAGAACTCGTATAGAGTTGCGTCAGTTTTTATTACCTATATTAGTACGTTCTAACCTTGTTTTGCAGATATCCCTGAATTTCACGCGTTTCAATGGTATTTTTCCTACACTCTTTATTTAAATGCTTTGAGGACAAAGCATGCTTCTTGTTTGGGGGGGCATAGAAACACGTGTAATTAAGGCATCTGTTAGGATATAGATATGTATAATATGCATTTGTTTTCTAGTTAAAATTTCAAAAATTCAAAAATATAAATAAATAAGTTATGCTATACACTTAGGAATAGTGGTATTGTTTTCTTTCTCTATGCTCTTAACAATCTAGAAGTCTCACGTAGCTTTTGCATTAGAATAATTGTTAGAAACTTAGGTTAATATGTAGGTAATAATCTTTGCATCTATCTATAAATATATTACATGAGTATCTATGATTGTTAGCAAGTAAGTTTCGAAATCTAGGCTAGAGTACTTATTCTACAAATCCTGTGAGAATATAGCCTAAAGCTTTATATGAGCGAAACATTTGAGAAATGACACAAGGGAGAAGTAAAATCCGGATAGAGAAATCACACGTCCACTTGCTTGATCACTAAACCATATCCTAAGCGAGAATTTAGGCCCTCTTTGGATCGATATAGCCAGAAATTCAACCCTATAAATTATTTTCCGCTACTCGCCCCTCTGAGCCTTTCTTTAGCCTTCCATAAACCACAAGTCCTTTACCCTGTTACAAAACAAAACAAAATAAAAAATTCAACCTACCCAATTTAGATAAGTCTGAAAATAGAATGAGGAAGAAAGAAAAAGAGAAAAACTTGTGTAAACAAAAGTTAGTTAATGGCTTCAGAAAATAAAGAAAAGAAGTTTCCATCCAAAGAAAAGAAAAATAAAAATAGAAATAAAATAAAAATTCCAAAAATAGAATAAAAGGGAGTCAAAAGCCAAAGAAAAGAAAAAGGAAAAAAAAAGAAAAAGGCTAAGGATGGAAACAAAGTGTAGAAGCAAAAGTAAATAACAAGGTTTTCTCTAGTTACATAATCTAAAGACTCTATTATCTCAGACTTGTCCTTTTTGAAAATCAATTTCCTTCCTTCTTAAACCATCTCCTAATCCCCGCAACACCTAATAAAGACCTCTAGCTCAATTAGGAATAGGTTAGTGTGATAGTAAGTGGCGGATGTGTTTGATCGACTCCGGCTTCCTTGTTGTTATTGAGATTGTAAGGTAAAAAGTGTGCCCACCGCATTAATCGGAGTGGCGGAACTTGAGTGGGAAAATCAGAGTGTTGTATCTTGACTATTATTGTGAGAACCTACTTAAGGACGCTATCCCGAGTTCAGAAACGAACCTGCTAGGCATCTCATAGTATTACTCATTGTATATATGTTTATTGTAGATGATTGATTATTATGCATATATTAGCTTAGGTTTCGACTTGATTACTCTATATGCATTGCTAGTGAGAGGTATAGTTAATTTAGAGCATGAATAAGGAAACAATAGCTTTATTTCTTAGTCGTTGTAGTATAGATGAAGTTTGTGAGTACCTTCATTGGAAAACTCTCACGAGGCTATAACTTCGCCCACTAGGGAATTCCCTAGTGGTTTAAGCGCCTTGTTGCGATATGGTCAATGCAATCGACTCAAATAAACGAGAGTAGATAGAACTCCATTTTTGGTCACTTATTCTAATTTCTCATCTTTGCTTGAGGACAAGCAAAATGCTGTTTGGGGTGGTTTGATAAGAGCCCAAAACTGTAGTTTTAAACCCTAACAGATCATACTATTTGACCAATTATGTGAGTAATAATTAAGAGTTAACATTGATTACGTATTTTTATGCATTTCAGGCTTCAAAGTCCATTATGTAAAGAAATGTGCCACTTTATCGAGATAAAGGAGGAAAGGTCGGTTACTAAGGAGTTCCGTAATTAAAGGCCAAGATTCAAGAAGACAAAGCCTTTCTAAAGCCCGGTCAAAAGCTGAAAAGTCGACGCGGGCAGAAACAACACACAAAGTCAGCAAAATTTGAAGGCCATATCTTTGGACTCAGACCTTGGAATGGGGCCTTCCTTATGTCAAAACGACCGGCTCGGAGAGAGCTTTCCAATGGTCTAAGCCTTGATCCAATCAGAGGAGAAAAAGTGGACGAAAAGTCTGTTGAAGCCAACTGCAGCTGAAGAGGCCTTTTTGGACTGAAAGAATTGGGTTTTGGGCCTGATTTTCTGACCCAAAACATGGCTCCAAGCCCATGCACGATTTTTGGATCTGAAAGTATAAAAACCAAAGCTTAACTCCTTGTTAATGGTAGATTTTTAGGTTAGAAAATAAAGGAGCTTAGAATAGAAAGTAGCCATTAGAATAACTTCTAGATCTAGATTTAATAGTTTTAATTAAGTTTAATTTCAAATCCAATTCTTGTTTTAGATTAAATTCTTAGAATCATTACTCTTAATTAGTTTGATTAATAAAATAGCTAGTTGTTAATTTCGATTCTTGTCATTTACATTTGTGTTAGATCTGATTCATTTATTACTTGTTATTCAATTCTTAGTTATTAATTAGATTTTAATTATTGTTTAATTTAGATTAGTAAATTTCAATTCTTTATATCATGTTTAGTTTAAATTTAATCGGAAATGATTGCGTAATGATTCTCAGCTAAACCTCCATTAGAGAGGGTTGAGAAGCCTTGATGAAAGCTTGATTCCAACTATCGTAGAGTCGACGTAATTTCCTTTCCACTCTAGAAACGATTAGTTCACCATGAGAATGGGTTTAATCGTTCACATGCTAGTTATGAATTGGTAGGAATGCCATGTGTAATTAGGGATTAGGAAGAACCAATTGTTCTGCGAAGTAGTTCAATTCGGATTACGACGATTCGTCGTTAATAGGATTAAGTCGAGTTAAGGTGGAATTAATCCCCCTCTAATTCCTTATCATAGAATCAACGTAGCATTCCCTTAGTTGTTCTAATAGTTGACTAGTGCATCTTGTGGGTAGTTGCATCGTAGTCTAGTAGCCACTTCATAAATCTCTCATTAGACTTAGAGTAGAATACTTATACTTAGAAAACATTCCATGCTAGAGGACTAGGAGTGGAACGAATCACTCTACTCCACTATATCTCATAGGATTGAGAGTAGAATTCTTTGATAAAATATAGACACGTAAATAGTTTGTAGTTTTACTTTCGTATAGAGTTTCATCGCTTTATTTCGTAGGTAAAACTAATCAATTTTATATTTTATCAATGTCCATTCTATCATCGCGAGCTGCATATTATAATTTAAAGTGGCTAGCAAGTAGTTTAGAATAATTAATCGTAACTTAGTCACCCCCAGCTAAAGAGTTGTGCATATACCACAAATGACAGTTTCGTACTCGGCCATATTATGTGAAGCGTCAAAACCCAAATGTAGAGACCTCCCAATTATGTCTTCATTCAGCTTCAAGATGTCAAAACCAAGACCAGAGCCAGACTTATTATGGAAACTATCGGTGTAAATCTAATAATCAGCTGATATATCCTATAAGTATTTCAAGTCATTGCCTTGGGAGGTAATGATAATTAGGGATCGACGTGTTCATCATCGAGTAATACGTTCGACATAGGAATATCATCGATAAGAAAATCAGCCATTAGCGAAACCAAAGTTTGTCTCGTTTTAACTGTATGAGTGTCAAAGACAATGTTGTAAGCGTTAAGATAACTTTTCCATTCTGCGACTCGATCCATAGACATTGCAAAAAAACTTGCGTAGTAGATATACTATAAACTTATCGAATAAGCTTAAGACGTCTGACAGTATGAAACAAGGCCAATGCAATTTTCTCAAAGCAAGAATGCCTCCAGTCAGCTGAAATAAGAGCCGTACTAACAAATAATATGAGACCACCATTGTCACTATCAAACGACAATGGACAAATATGAATTAGATACGCTTTGCTGAGATTCGTGAAAAGTAACCATTGCGAAGTTCGTATGTATTGTCTTAAACTCGTGGGTAACCATTGCGAATAACGAGAATCTAATCATCACCACTTAAACGAACCCACACGCAACTATATTGTTGGTGTGTGTAACATTGTGGTGTGACAAATACAACATCATCTGCGAGAGGAATGGTTCATTTTTTATGACGGTTGTAGTAGTTGTTATGTTTGTCGTACACTTGTGCACTTTTGAAGAAGTATTTCTCGAGACATATGACTGACATTATCCGCAACAGATGACGAAGAATCATCAGAGACAATAACTTCGTGCCGAATAATTTGGCGTATCGGTGGAACGATAGCCGGGTCACATGAAATCGGGTGTTGAAAAGGAATAGGAAGGAGTAGTCCGATACCGCCAGGGTAACCTTGAACCTCACATTCATGATGATCCTCAGTAAGTGCATCGTGAACTTAGGCTCATCGAGTATTCGTCATAACTTTTGTAGAACGTGATCGTCGATTTTGAATAAGAACCGCAGACGGCGCCAATTATGTTTCGATCAAATATGATCAAAATATTAAGTAGTGACGAAAGAGATGACGAACATAGAAAAGTAGTGAAAAGGCGATGGTGATTGAGTGAATGTACCTTTCGGTTGCCTACGTACCCAAATTATCGATGGGATCAAGTCTTAAAAATGTAGTTCTGTATGAAAAATAGTTTGGTATTTATATAGGTAGAGTAGAAACTTCTTGTAGCTCAAGTATTCCTGTAGCTTAAGTAATTGTGATTGAATATAACTCTCAACTGATAATTATCTCTTTGATAAGAAACAAATCTAGACATAAATTAACGTACATTAATGGCAACCCATGTGGCTAAGGTTCAGCCTTAGACACATGATTTAATGGGCCTGTACATTGATCCATGATATTGTAAATTGGGCTTTAGCCCTGTCGATTGAACGAATAAAATAGAGGCCCCTACTAATGGACGTTTGCCACGTAGGTGGGGGTCAAAACATTGTACAACGGTACAATTACCACCACCACTTACCAAATTTGTCTACCTATCAAACTTAAAGGGTGCACGACTATACAATTTATTTGTTACCACAAGGTTCCTTTTAAACAAGTAGGCTGTGATATAATGTGATCATTAAAATCTTCTTGTAGATTAATCAGCAACAAGCTAGGTTATTATGCAGGATCTTATTTGCATTTATGCCTTTATGGTGATAGTTTTAGTGTCGGATTTTTAGATTATCATGGGCTAATAGATGATTAGTTATATATCATCAAATTATGACATCTTGCACACAGTCTTTTCATATTCTATCCAATACTTTTATTTAAAATCCATTTCTTCAATGTCTAACAATTTAAAAATCCATCACCATACTCATGTCATTGAGCTCAACTTTTTCTTGACTAAGCTCATGTTGATATTTGTCTTGCAGCTATTACGCTCTTTGACATTGTCTGGATGCCAACATGGAAACTACACTTGCAAGTACAACTTCCTCTACCATTAAATTTTATTTCCAGTTGATAAGAGGCCAAAACTGTAGTTTTAACCCTGTAACAGTCATACTATTAGACCAATTATGTGAGTAATAATTAAGAGTTAACACTGATTACGTGTTTTTATGCATTTCAGGCTTCAAAGTCCATTATGTGCAGAAATGTGCCACTTTAGCGAGATAAAGGAGCAAAGGTCGGTTACTAAGGAGTTCCATGATTAAAGGCCAAGATTCAAGAAGATAAAGCCTTTCTAAAGCCCGGTCAAAAGCTGAAAAGTCGACGGGCGTAAAAAAAGACACAAGTCGTGAGAACTTCCGGCGGCCGTATCTTTGGACTCAGACCTCGGAATGGGGCCTACCTTATGTCAAAACGACCGGATCGAAAAGAGCTTTCCAATGGTCCAAGATTTGACCCAATAAGAGGAGAAAAAGTGGACAAAAAGTCTATTGAAGCTAACTGCAGCTGAAGAGGCCTTTTTGGACTGAAAGAATTGGGTTTTGGGCCTGATTCTCTGGCCCAAAACATGGTTCCATGCCCATGCACGATTTTTGGATCTGAATGTATAAAAACCAAAGCTTCACTCTTTGTTAATGGTAGATAGTTAGACCTAGATTAAAGATTAGATTAGTAGCCTCCATTAATTAATTCTAGATCTAGTTTTCCTTAGATTTAATTAGTTTAATTTAATTAGTTTCATATCTTGTTTTTATTTAATTCCTTGAATGATTGTTCGTCATTTAATTAGATAAATAAAATAGTTATTATTATTCAATTTCGATTTTTGTCATTTGCATTTATAGATCTAGTTTAAATTCTTGTTCTTATTTCATTCTTAGTTAATTAATTAGAATTCAATTATTGTTTAATTTAGATTAGTAAAGTTAGAATTTTGATATGATGTGTAGTTATAATTCAATGGGAAATGATGGGTTGAGGATTCGAGGCTAAAACCTCCATTAGAGGGGTTGATGAAGCTTTGATGAAAACTTAGTGGTATAGTATAGAAGCATTGTAAAATCTATTCCACTCTAGAAGGTCGTGATTCGCCATGAGAATGGGTGGACGACCTCACATGCTAGTTAGTATTTGGTAGAAATGCCATGAACACTAGGGATTAGAACTTGAAATTCTTGCCGTAAGAACGTAATAATCGAGATACAAGAACCTATGCTAGGTTATCAAGTTGGATTCGAGGTGGATTCAATTCCCCTCTAATCCTTTATCTAGATTCAAAAACAATCATATTTCCATAGCATTCGTAGTTTAAATTCAAATAATAAATTTTATATTGCATCGTAGCATAATTCCCCCTCGTAAAACTCTCATTAGACTTAAGACCGATTAATTAGATTAGAAAACATTCCATGCTAGAGAACTAGGAGTGGAACGAATTTGTTACTCCACTCTATTTCGATAGAATTGAGAGTAGAAACTTTGATAAATATAGGCTCATAAGAAAGTTTTAGTTTACTTACGTTCTGAGTTCGTCGTTCATTTCGTAGGTAAACTATTCATTTTACATTTTATCAAATGGCGCCGCTGCCATCTTAGTTGCACTTTAGCATTGTTTTCATAGTAGAATTAGTCATTTTTAAGTCCCATTAAACCCACCCACCCTTGTTTGATTCATACTGTGGATATCCGTTTCAGCGTTGAAAAATCCCGCGAAAAATTACACTGAGCGCGACCGCGCCTATAAGGAGCGCACCTGCACCCTATAGCCTGGAACACGAGCGCGACCCGCCCTCATACCAAGCGCGACCCGCTAACTTATCGAACACGGAGCTAGCGACGCTTCTTGGCGCACTGACTGAGCGCTAAGCAAAATTTTCCGGATTTCTACAGGTTTGTTTCGAACTTCAATTTTTAAGTTTTTTCAGTGTTCTAACTTGTTACTTACATCGAACACGCCAGTAAACAAGACGCTATTCATAAGCTTAAGCAAGGACGCTTATCGTATTCCTTTCTTCCATACCTCGCATCTCCAGTTAAAGGTTCATACTAATATATCAAGATTGTTTGGATTGTTTTCGTGTTTAGACTTAGACTTGCATGAGATTAAGGTCTGGTCGGAGAAAAACACCGAACATAATTAACCGTCAACGTCAACAAACAAATCTATTGAGTATATCAATCACTACACCTCTAACTACTATCCCACTAGCCACACCTGACATAATGGCTGAAGAAAGAGAGACTCCTCTCTCCGACTTTTACAAAGCCTTGAGCGATAGCCCTAAATCTTGCATCGTTCTAGCAGACCCGATTGGGGATTTTGAATTCCCCAAACATATTTAATTTGTTACCCTTTTTTTTCATGGTTTAGACCATGAAAAACCTTATCGCACATGTGTAGGATTGAACAAGTCCTTATAACATTCCACCATCCTACGGTTGGTGCGGAACAAATTAAATTGAGGGTATTCCCTTTCACCTTAGGCTGATAAAGGCGTCTTGGTTAAGCGCTTGGCCAAAAATTAATGCAATGGACTCGTGGGCCAAACTTGTTCAATTTGTTTATGAAACATTTTTACCCACCCTAAAGACGGATGAAATGCTTTCCAAGATTCACTTCTTTTCACGTAATCCTCATGAATCATTTTCGAGAGGCTTGGAATCATTTCACCGATCTCCTTATAGAGTGTCCACACCATCACCTAGCAAAGCAAAAGACACGTTAGTTCGATTGCCTTTTCAAAGGACTTCTACACCACCATAAAGAAGTCCTAGACATAATGAATGGGGTAGTTTCCTAAGTAAAGGAGCCTCAGAGGCATATAAATTTTTGGAAGATCAGACTAAAGCTTAATAATAATAATGGGGGGTAGTGACGATTACTCCGCTCCGCTAGTTCTTCTTCAACAGTTAAGGCTACCAGTATGTTTGAAGGTTAAATCAGATCCGGAGCTTAAAACTCTAATTGAATCCCTCACAAAAAGGTAGAGGCCATTTCTGTACAACAAAAGCCTATCCCCGTCATGAATGTAAATTCAAATCCATGTAGTTTCTATTGGAGTCCTGAGCATCCCGACTCCCACTGTCCTATAGTCTATGAACATTCTTGTTCCATTAATAGTGAACCTAATGCCCCTTGGAGACAAAATCCCAACTTCGGTTGGAGAAATAACCAACAAGTCACACCTACAGGGTACAATAATCAATATGTTAGGCCAACGCACAGTTATAACCAAGCTCTACTACAACAAGGACAGGATCAGGGTAATTATAATAATTATAATAACCAAGCGCAACCTCGACAAGGTAAAGCACAAGGTCAATGTAGTTATAATAATTATAATGCTAATAGAGGTATCGTTCCGGTAAATAATAACTATCAAAATCTGCCCATAAATAATCAACGCAAGATAGTTCCAGTCACACCACCCGTGACTACTACACCCACACAACCGGATCGTCTTGACACCTTCATACAAGTGAGCCAACAACTTTTCCAAACCATGGCTCAATCTAACTAACACATTCTACAATCCGTTAATAATTTAAACCAACAGTTAGCCCAAGAGAAAGCCCAACCAAAAGGCGTGTTTCCAGGCCAAGCGATACCCAACTCTTGAACAGCAAACACAGCCTTTGAGGTAAACGGTAATACTAGTACGGAAACTACATCCGTAGGTCAGCTAAATGCCATCACCACTCTCCGTTCTGGAAGAGTGGTTGATAACAAAGTAACTATGCCTATAGTTACCCCATCAGTACTCCCTACACCGGATATCGAACTAGATACCGAAATAGAAACTGAAGAACCTACCACTGTAGGAGTACCAGTTAAACCATAACCTAAGAAATAGAAAGCCAAGGTTACACATCAAGTCGAGCCATACGCTAAATATAGAGCGAAACTACCGTTCTCTCAGAAATTAGCCATGCAAACCAGGGATACTAACTTTGAGGAGATTAGGAACGTTTTCAAAAATCTAACGATAAACCTTCCTTTTCTCTAAGCTATAAAAAAGCTACCTAACCACGCTAAGTTTCTTAAGGAGTTGTGCACTACTAGGCGTAAGACCAACATACCTAAAGACGCCTTTCTAACTGAACAGTTCCCAACTTTATCCGAAAATAATGGAATTGTTAAGTACAAGGACCACGGGTCATCCCATCAGATAATGCACCTTAGGAGATTCTCACACGACGACCGGCTTACTAGACACGGGGGCTAGTGTTAACTTACTCCCCGTTTTATTTGTATAAACAAATAGGTCTAGAGAAGATGCAACCTACTAAAATGACATTGCAATTAGGCGATCGGTCTATTAAGTATCCTAAGGGTGTGGTTGAAAACGTCTTTGGTTAAAGTCCAAAAATTTTACTACCCAAACCCGACTTCGTTATCCTCGACATAGAAGTCACTAACGACTCTGTACCTATCATTTTAGGGCGTCCCTTCTTGGCTACACGCCAACGCTACCATAAACTGCCCGCGATGGTTCGATGTCCTTGTCCTTTGGCCATCTTTTCGTTGAGGTAAATATTTTCAAAGCGAGGACCACGGTATCCGATTCATCTACAAATGGCGAGGTTAGCATGATCGAGAGCTTAGCTTAAGATTACTTCAAAACATGTTTTCGGAGAAACAGATTAACAAATTCCTTTCCTTCGAAATTCCGACTTTAACAATGACTCCACGGTAGTAGACTTAAATGAAGAAGAATTCACGAAACTCTTTTGCACCGCTTCTTTACCACTTCAGCGAGTCCCCTTTGCCAACAACCATTCATCCTTTGATGCTATGGCCGGAAGATGAATTTTTCAATCTCTATCCCAGTGATCCTTTTGACCCACCTATTGAGGAATGTCTTGCATATATCAAGATTTATGATGATATGGACTTGAGAGCTCTAGCTGAGAATCATTCACCTTCCATCACCAATATTCCCCACCCTCCACCTTTTCAAAGGAACCTCGAGTTTGCACTCGATCCTTTAGTTTCTCCTGTGCTTCATTATTTTTTAAATCCACCTAGTAAACAAATACTTCCCAAGGATAAACCACTTGACACCTTCATTTTCAGACTTGAGACAGTCCCTAACTACACTATGAATGAGTTTTGTGCTAAACCCACATCCTTATTTTTTCCATGCTTTCCCTCTAAAACTTATCCCAATCCACCATATTTTCCACAACCATTCACTTTTCCACACTTATTCACTAGGACACCCTCTCGTTCAAAGATGAAACATAAGGTGCATGCTCGGTTATTTTATAGGTCTATCCGACTTAAGCTTTCATTCCACTAGGCGCTGCGTCAGAGGAAATCTTGGTGCTTGATTGTGTTTGGATATGTTTTCTGCAATATTTATTTATGGAACAATCCACAACTATTTCAGTTGTTGATATATGATAAACTGCATATTCATACATATGTTTAGATAAGTCTAGGAATCGACTTTAAAAGACCCAAGTTTTAAAATACAATACCGGTGTTACGGAGTATAGGCCAAACAAAATTTTCAAACTTAAAAAGAGTTTTCCAATTTTGTTTGGGGTGGCATATTTTGGTGTTCATTTTAAATCATGTTGCCACCCTAAGCTTTGTAATGTTTACTCCAAGTAGAGTTTGTGTTAGTTAATGCGTACCCGGTTTAATTGTGCTTCATATTATCGTTATCATCTTTACAATATTTTCATTGTGTCTTTGCGCCAATTTTTGCCACGTTTCTATGGTAAATTCTTTCCTTATCTCTTTACACTTTGAGGACAAAGCGTTCGATTGTTTGGGGGTGGGACAGAAATATTTGCAAAAATTAGACACCTTTAGGATGTAAATTACGCACTTTTATTTATAAAATATTAAAAATTATAAAAATTAGTTAGTTACATAATTTAATTGTGCTATTGAATTGTTTCATGAACCCCCTTCTCCCAAATTGTTTGGGGGTGGTATAGAAACACGATGTAAATGTTAAGCACATATTAGGTTGTATATTACGTATTATTTGTCTTAAAAAAATAAAATAAAAATAAAAAAAAAATAAAAAGTTTATGCTATACACTTAGGAATATTGGTATTGTTTCTTTCTCTATGCTCTTAATAATCTAGAAGTCTCACGTAGCTTTTGCATTAGAATAGTTTTAGAAACTTAGGTTAATATGTAGGTAATAATCTTTGCATCTATCTATAAATATATTACATGAGTATCTATGATTGTTTGGCAGTAAGTTTCTGAAATCTAGGCTAGAGTACTTATTCTACAAATCCTGTGAGAATATAGCCTAAAGCCTTATATGAGTGAAACATTTGAGAAATAACACAAGGGAGAAGTATATTCCGAATAGAGAAATCACACGTCCACTTGCTTGACCACTATACCATGTCCAAAGAGAGAATTTAGGCCCTTTTTTTGGATCGATATAGCTAGAAATTCGACCTAAGTATATTTTTTCCGCTAATTAAGCCTAATCGAGCCTTTTATTAGCCCTTTCATAAACCACAAATCCTTTACCCTGTTACAAAACAAAAAAAAAAAAAAAAAAAAAAAAAAAAATCAACCTACCCAATTTAGATAAGTCTGAGAATAGAATAAGGAAGAAAGAAGAAGAGAAAAACCTGTGTAAACAAAAGTTAGTTAATTGCTTCAGAAAATAAAGAAAAGAAGTTTCCATCCAAAGAAAAGAAAAATAAAAATAGAAATAAAATAAAAACTCCAAAAAAAATAGAATAAAAGGAGTCAAAAGCCAAAGAAAAAGGAAAAAAAAAATATGGCTAAGGATGGAAACAAAGTGTAGAAGCAAAAGTAAATAACAAGGTTTTCTCTAGTTACATAATATGAAGACTCTATTATCTCAGACTTGTCCCTTTTGAATATCTATTTCCTTCCTTCTTAAACCATCTCCTAATCCCTGCAACACCTAATAAAGACCTCTAGCTCAATTAGGAATAGGTTAGTGGGATAGTAAGTGGCAGATGTGTTTGATCAACTTCGGCTTCCTTGTGTGTCATTGAGATTGTAAGATAAAGTATGCCCACTACACACTGGAGTAGCAAAACTTGAGTGGAAAAATCAGAGTGATTTTTGTTTTGACTTTTATGTGAGAACCTACTTAAGGACGCTATTTCAAAGTTTCAGAAACAGACATGTTACTGCATTTCATAGCATTACTCATTGTATATATGTTTATTCGTAGATGATTGATTATTATGCATATATTAGCTTAGGTTTCGACTTGATTACTCTATATGCATTGCTAGTGAGAGGTATAGTTAATTTAGAGCATGAATAAGGAAATAATAGCTTTATTTCTTAGTCGTTGTAGTATAGATGAAGTTTGTGAGTACCTTCACTGGAAAACTCTCATGAGGCTATAACTCGTCCACTAGGGAATTCCTAGTGGTTTAAGGCCTTGTTGCATATGGTTAATGCAATCGACTCAAGTAAACGAGAGTAGTTAGAACTCCATTTTGGTCACTTATTCTAATTTCTCATCTTTGCTTGAGGACAAGCAAAATGCTGTTTGGGGTGGTTTGATAAGAGCCCAAAACTGTAGTTTTAACCCCGTAATGATCATACTATTAGATCAATTATGTGAGTAATAATTAAGAGTTAACACCGATTCGTGTTTTATGCATTCCAGCTTCAAAGTCCATTATGTGTAGAAATGTGCCACTTTAGCGAGATAAAGGAGCAAAGGTCAGTTACTAAGGAGTTCCGTGATTAAAGGCCAAGATTCAAGAAGATAAAGCCTTTCTAAACCCCGGTCAAAAGCTGAAAAGTCGCGTAAAAAACAAAGACACAAGTCATCAGAACTTCCGAAGGTCGTATCTTTGGACTCAGACTTCGGAATGGGGCCTACCTTATGTCAAAACGACCGGCTCGGAAAGAGCTTTCCAATGGTCTAAGCCTTGACCCAATTAGAGGAGCAGAAGTGGACAAAAAGTCTGTTGAAGCTAACTGCAGCTGAAGAGGCCTTTTTGGACTGAAAGAATTGGGTTTTGGGCCTGATTCTCTGGCCCAAAACATGGCTCCAAGCCCATGCACGATTTTTGGATTTGAATATATAAAAACCAAAGCTTCACTATTTGTTAATGGTAGATAGTTAGACCTAGATTAAAGATTAGATTAGTAGCCTCCATTAATTAATTATAGATCTAGTTTTCCTTAGATTTAATTAGTTTAATTTAATTAGTTTCATATCTTGTTTTTATTTAATTCCCTGAATGATTGTTCGTCATTTAATTAGATAAATAAAATAGTTATTATTATTCAATTTCGATTTTTGTCATTTGCATTTATAGATCTAGTTTAAATTCTTGTTCTTATTTCATTCTTAGTTAATCAATTAGATTTCAATTATTGTTTAATTTAGATTAGTAAAGTTAGAATTTTGATATGATGTGTAGTTATAATTCAATGGGAAATGATGGGTTGATGATTCGAGGCTAAAACCTCCATTAGAGGGGTTGATGAAGCTTTAATGAAAACTTAGTGGTATAGTGTAGAAGCATTGTAGAATCTATTCCACTCTAGAAGGTCGTGATTCGCCATGAGAATGGGTGGACGACCTCACATGCTAGTTAGTATTTGGTAGAAATGCCATGAACACTAGGGATTAGAACTCGAAATTCTTGCCGTAAGAACGTAATAATCGAGATACAAGAACCTATGCTAGGTTATCAAGTTGGATTTGAGGTGGATTCAATTCCCCTCTAATCCTTTATCTAGATTCAAAAACAATCATATTTCCATAGCATTCGTAGTTTAAATTCAAATAATCAATTTCATATTGCATCGTAGTATAATTCCCCCTCGTAAAACTCTCATTAGACTTAAGACTGATTAATTAGATTAGAAAACATTCCATGCTAGAGAACTAGGAGTGGAATGAATTTGTTACTCCACTCTATTTCGATAGAATTGAGAGTAGAAACTTTGATAAATATAGGCTCATAAGAAAGTTTTAGTTTACTTACGTTTTGAGTTCGTCGTTCATTTCGTAGGTAAACTATTCATTTTACATTTTATCACCAGTGTTGGTATGAAAATTGATATCAAGAAGTTAATTTTAGTATTGTGTGAGTCTTTCATGCATTTATTAATTAACCTTATTATTGTGATATAGTAATTTATATATAAAAAAAAACTTTGAGTCTTTTCAAATGTGTCTAGAATAAAAATTTAAATACACGCTTTAATTTGTATTGTTCACTTGAGAAATACAACCAAAAAATAAAAAGATCTTTCATCAAACTTCAAATAAACAAGAGAAACCCCTCTTCGTGAAGCAAGAGAAAAATAGGAAAAACACCAATCCCCCGAAAACTCTCTCTCAAAACAAGAAACTCATCAATTCTCTTGGGTAATCTTCATTAAACAAAAATCTTAGTTTTCATTGTACAAGAAATTGAGATTATTGAAAGTTTTGATTTTTATATGAATTGTTTGGTGTAGATTGGAGGGATTTCTTGATTTGGAGTTTGATAAGAGATAGAAGTGAATGTGAAGATTGAGGGTATGTCTCTGTACATTCTAGATCGATATTTTGTCTTATATGGGTTGGAATAGATGATTTTTTGTATTTCAATTATTAAAATAATGGCAGAAGGATTTGCCAGTGAAGCTTTAATATTGTAGTGAGTATACTACAAAAGAGTTATATTAAGAGTTGAGGTTCATCCCAAATTGTTTAGAGTTTGAGTGAAGGAGATAGAAGATGAAAGGTAGATTCTTGAATATTAGAATGGTTCTAAGCAAATGAACTTAAAAGCTTTGATTCTTGATTAAAATGACTTGAAAACATGAAAGGAAGATTGATTAAAACATTGAAATGAAACAAGCAAACAAGATAAAGATTGAAGCAAAGAACAAGTAACAAGTTGATTGAAATAAAGGAAATGAAATAACAAGTTGATTTAAATAAAATAAAACAACAAAAAATTAAAAACATGAATTGAAAAACAAGTGAAGAAAATAAATAAACCAAATGGTTTGGATCCTAAGACAATGGATGAGTTCTCTCTCCTTTGCTTTTTGCTTATATACCCCTACTTTTGCCATTTACAGATTTGGCCTTCTCCATTACAAACTAGACACCACACCCCTTTCACTTTTGCTTTTTCTTTTTCTTTTTGGGTGTCTTCTTGACCAAGGTAGGTTTAGGGATAAGTCTTCATAATTTGAAATAAGGGCATCCATTTTCGGTCTTCTGATTTGAGTCCTTTGACTTTTTGACTTTGACCGTTGACTTTTACTTTTTCAGCACTTTTCTACTGCAGCTATTGGTCTTCATAACAAATGTGATTAAGACTCCTTTTGGTGCTAAAACGCAACTTTTATGATAAGTGGTTTGAAATACTCCTTAACCTGAAAAAGGCAGTAAGAGCTATGAGTTGTCTTTTCGTTAAGTGTAAGAGGGACTGTAATGCAGCAATATACGGGTAATAAAATGCACATTTGGGAGCTAATCACCACCCCCAAATAGCATCTTGCTTGTCTTCAAGCAAGGACGAGAAAAAAAAAACTAAGATGTCAATTAAGTGATTTATTATCAGTTATACTAATCTCGTTTCGTAGAGTGCGATTGCATTGACCAAATGCAACAAGGCCTTAAACTACTAAGAATTCCCTAGTGGACAAGCTTTAAGTCTCGTGAGAGTTTTCCAGTGAAGGTACTCACAAACTTCTTCTATTTAGTACAAAAGGGTCTTATTTCCTTATTTTTTCCCAGAAGTTTATATATCTCATTAGCAGTGAATAAGGACAAGCTCTTTCGAACTCAGAATAACATATGTATAGTAATTTAATCATCTAAAGATAATTGTACAAAACATAAGCAAGGAAATCCAAAAGTAGAGTTGTTTTAGAGGCTTTTGGAGATCTTCCTTAAGTTGGGTTCTCATAGGGGTGTGTTACAATCATAACTCTCTAATAGATTTACTCAAGGTTCATTATCTCAAGTGCAGCAGGAACTTATATTCCTCGCATACTCAAATGGCATCCAAAGAAATCGGGGTGGATTGATCAAGCTTGCCACTTACTATCACACCATCCTATTCCTAATCGAGCTAGAGGTCTTTTATTAGGAGTTACGGGGCTAGGGTGATGGTTTAGAAAGAAAAAGGAAGGGAAAAACAAAATTTGATAAGATGAGAAACTGGGTCTTCAAGATATTTATAACCATAGAAGAACCTCATTTTGTTCGTTTGGTCCCGAATTGTGATACATTCTTTTAGCTTTTTGGCTTTGTGACTCCATATGATTTTGAATTTTGGGAGTTCTAACTTTACTTTTGTTTCTTTTTGTTTTTGATATCGTCTCCTTTTAATTTTGACTCCTTTGGATTTTTGGAGTTTTGGGTTTGGATGGGTATTTCTTTTGTTTTGAAGCAAATAATTGTTATGTTTTTGTACATTGTCTTCTCTTCTCTTTTTTTGATAACCATCCAGTTCTCAACTCATCAGTTGGGTAAGCTTTTTATTGTGTGTTGTAATGGGTTATGAATTATTGGTGAATAATAAAAAGGTTTTTAGAAAGGGTGAACGCTAAAGAAGGGTAACTAGAGGAAAACTATATTTTTGGGGTTTTAACGTTAAGTTTATTTGGATATATCAATCCAAAAAGGGCCTAAATTCTCTCATAGTATATGGCGTAGTGATCAAGCAAGTGGACGTGTGGTCTTTCTATCCGGACATCCTTTGTGTCATCACTCAATAATCATTCAGATGAGGATTTTGGCTAGATTCTCATAAGATATGGAAACTTAATTGTTCTAACCTTGGCTTTAGAAACTCACTGCTATATACACAAAAATGTTGATGCATGCCATTCATGAAAAGATGCAGAAACTATTGTACGTATATTAGTCTAAGTACGAAGAACAAGTCCTTACTCTATTACTATAATGAGACTTCTAAACTTTTTATTCATAATAGAAAAAGGAAACAAGAGTTTTTAATACTAAACGAAAAAATATTTTTGGTCTTTTTCGAATTTTTTTTAGAAAGGATGAAATATACTACTATATATACTATATAAAAAATGCCTAGTTTTTGCAAAATGTTACTATACCAACTCTATGATGAAACTATGCTTGTCCTCAAAGTATAAAGAGATAAGGAAAGAGATTACCATAGAAACATGAGCAAAAACGGCGATATACTTGTATTCTGTTTTTCATGATGAAAATACGCCACCCCCAAATAAGTTTGGGGCGTGCGTTGTTTGATATAGAACGAGAAATACATGGGTTATTATAGTAGGGATATCTACTATAAAATCTTTTGGGGTTTTTGTATTTTTGAAAACATGCATGAAAGAAAAATGGAAAATTTTGGCATGATGTATCTCTTTTACCTTCTACTCATAAACCAAATTCCACAAGAAAAACAAAATAAAACAAGAAGATAATATTACGCATAAAATTAAACTTATACTACGTCATCCACGTGAAAAAAAAAAATCTAAAAATAAATAGATCCAACTATACAGACACTAGGAATCCTAGTCAGAATCCGTGTGTGACTCGTCTCGATGTCTAAAAGATCCTTCTCCTTGTTGACGTCGGGACCTAGCATGTCTATCATTATGCGGGAGCGCGTCTCTGATGCTCTACAGTGTTCTAGTGACACTATGCTAAAAATGTCGTTGCTCCTCTGGAAGGTCCGGTCCTCTTGGTATGCTGTTTCGTTCAGATATTCCGCTGTTCTGCTATGGTGTTACCCTGAGTTTCCCTGAGCTGGTGGAGATATGAGTGTAGAATCCTCTGGCCTCCATGGAGGAAGTGAATTCCATCCATGGGCTGAGTGAACTGCCGAGTGGCATCTTTAGCAAAGTAATCCACCTTCTCAATTGGGGGTGCTTGCTCAGTGGCTCTGGCTTCAGGTGGAAGCCATGACTTTTGGATGCAGTGGGTATAGATAGGACCTATGGTAGCATCCTTGACCTCCACTAGGGAATCTAAGGCTTGGATCCCCCAGTGCTGCATGATCTTGGTGACCAGCACTGGTAGAGGGGCTGACATATTCTTCGGTTTGCAGAGTTGCTCGAAGATAAAAGAGACGATGCAGAAACTGTTCTTCTGCTCTTGAAGAATCCATAAAATATGAAGCATCACCTTACCTATATCTGAAGGCTTGGCCGAGCCTAGCAGGTTGTATGCTGTCCACTGAGATACTGGTAGCTGGTTCCTTTATAAAGAACTCTGATATGCGCAGTGAGACTTGGGGTTTTTAACCCCCTCGAGAAGCGTCTCTACCATCATCATGTCGACGGTCTTTCCATTTGGGGACTCTACCGTCTGAACAAAGGCCTTCAGAGGAATCCCCAGAACACCACTCACCACCTCCTTGGTGAGTTCCAGCGAGCGACCATCTTTAACCACCGTAATGCGGTCATCTTCCCCTCTAACCATGCAATTATAAAATGAAAGAGTAAGAGAGGGAGAATAAACCGCATCTTCCAACAAAACCAAGGGTTCCCATCCTCTTCTTCTGATCTCAGCCCTGAAATGTACTTCAAACAAATCGGAATAGAAGAGGTCTCAAAAATTTTGCTCCGGCATAATTTTGAGAACTCAAGCCATTTAGAGTAGGGATTTCAAAAATTGGGGTTTTGAGTTGGAATGGGGTTTAAAAATGGGGAAGGATGTAAAATTGGAGAATTATAAATCATAATTAGAGTAGAATATTTATATTTAAATATAAAAAGCACGAAACACGTAATTATTTATATGTCGTTGTTTGTGTTACGTATCTTTTGCAAATCTTACTTAGCCTAATATATATTGATTAGTATAGTGGCTAGCAAGGTATCAATCCTACTCTAAATAACTAAGTGATGATAATAGAAATTCCTAATCTAAATTACTCTAATGGATGCAAGTAAAAGATGTGGCTAAGTAATAATTAATATATAGTTAATTTGATTTGCATAAAATAAACTAAATTAAATATATAAATATGAATGAAGAGAGAGAATATCTTGGGAGAGATGAATCCACCAAAATCATAGAATTAGTTTAATAGATCTACCTATCATGCTTAATATAAATCACCAATAGAAACTCACCATACTTACAAACCTTATGCTCATAACCATGATGATAATATGTGGCTTTCAACGTGCTTTCTATCTTTCCATCAAATACTTCTTCAATCTCCAATGATATCTTCTATCTAACCAAATTATGCTTTAAGTGGCATTCAATATACAACTGTAGGTGCCATGGAAAATCCACATGTGGCATTAACCATACAACTAATTGAGGTGCCATAAAGAATCCAATCATCACACTAGAACACTAAAAACTAGAAGAAAAGAATCTAGGGTTTGTGGTATTTGGCTCTACACAATCTTGAATTACCCTAAGACCTCCTAACCTCCACAGGAGCATTAGATCAATGGACGAATAAGAAGAAACTCAATGAGGGATTTAAACTAAAACATGATAGAAGAAGAACTAAACTAAAACATACGAAAAAGGCTTCCATCTCCCTCCCAAGAGAAGGGAGATTAGCCCCTCATACTATGCTATGAACACAATATGAAAAGGAATAATCTTTATAGCTATTAATGGTGAAAAGGTCTGAACTTTCTTCTCTCTTAATTCTAGATCTAAGATGCAAACACTAAATTTCCTAGATGATGTAAACTGAGATTTTTGTGCCTTATATATTGGTTTACATGCTTGTCTGGATAGAGATCCGAATCCTATGTTTATTTGGTGTCAAACTCTCTGTAATCTTTCTAGAAGCAATCCTGGAAAAGTTAGATTCGGTTGGACCGAAGTTGGACATGGCCCACTTTGCCCTACGGGCTATTTCCTAAGCTGCAACTTCTGACAGCTTTCAGTTTCCTAATTCTTGTGAAAGTCTGACTTCTTTTCCATGTTGATCTCATCTTCCTATGAAGTCGAAATTTAAGGCTTTGAGATCAGATTGAAGACTCTTCTAACTCAATTATTATCCTCTTTTAGAGTCCCATTAGGCTTGGCACTTATGGAGACAAATATGACATTTTTGCCCTAGGCCTTTAGCTGTAATTCCCAATGACTCCTTTTTGACTTGTTTGACTTCTTTTCCCTCCATATTTCACATTTAGGTTCTTTGACCTGCAAACACTCAAATTGCATCATATTAGAATATTTAAATATAAAATGGAGACTAACATACACATAATTGGGGTTATAAATCATTACTTTTGAGCACTTATCACAACCCCCAACTAGCATTTTGCTAGTCTCTTAGCAAATATATGTTATACTAGAGAAGTGTTCAAAGCTAAAAATACTAATTAAATAATAAACTAACTCACTTTCGCAGGCATCGTGGTTGCATTTACCATATGCAACAAGGCCTTAAACCTTTAAGTTACCCTTAAAGGACGAGTTATAGCCTCGTGAGGGTTTTCAGTTGATATACCCACAAAATCAATTTTACATATGAACTATGGTGAAATCTAGATAAAACAACTTTTTCAGTTAAAATGTCTAAATCAAAAAGTTATTACTTATCATACCCATGATCATAAAACATTAGGCTAAGGTTTTATTCATAAAGATAGAAAAGACTGACTAATCATCCTAACTAGAGCTTATTCATTTTTAACCATTTTGATTCCTTTCTCTTTTCCAACTAACGAAATTTCTACCTTACCTTTGGATTAGTATTTTGACTTCAAATCTCACCATTTCATACACTCACAAGAAAGTCTCTCTCAGATAAGTTTTCTATTTTACCTCCATATGTAGGGAAATGAGTAAAAAAATAGAACATCCCACATATTTAGTCAGAAAGACGGAAATTTTCAAATATATAAATAAAGTCTCATGGAATGAATGTCAATCACATTTGAAGTGTCGGGTCCTTCACTTTAGCATCCTCTCACCTATTCTACACTTCATATCATACTTTAGTGATAAGTCTGGGTATTAAAACGGGGCTTAGGACAGGTTAACAAGAAAAGGGTAAAAAGGATTCAAAAATTTCTGAGAATATAGTAAAGACTTTGTGCTTTTGACCTTCTTGGAAATTTTCTTCACTTGTAGACTGCAACACTTGACCTCTATCACTACTTTTGCTTAATTTTTTATATTTCTTTTCTTTCTTTCTTTTTTTTTTTTTTTTTTTTTTTGAAGGAATGATTTTCTTCATTTGATTTTGGTAAAATTTCCTTCAAAATCTTCTTCGTTCTAGCTTTCTCTTTAGTTCTTTAGAAATCCTCAGAAATATGGGTAAGGCTAATAATATGGGATATACTCCTTATCTGGAGTTATGTTTAAGATGATTGGTTTAAGAATAAAAGGTTTAATATATAAGGCTCAAAAGTGGTTAACATGATAATCCTACTAGGTGGGATAAAGGCTGATTGGTTTACTACTTGACTTATCAGTATGATATTCCGCTTTGAATAGACTATAAGACCTAATGGCTATCTCCCTAGTTGATGCGATCTCGTGATTGACCAAATCAAGAATAAATGAGACTACACAACGAATTTAAGCACTGAAAAATGGTTGAGTCAACTTGGACTCAGATTTATGTAAAGACTCTCCAAGAAATTAAAATTGAAAGGCTCAAGTCTCACAGGTCAAGTCTCTATACTAATCCTCTAGTTTGGTAGAAGTTTAAGTTGCTTTTTCATTTGAAATTCCTCTAGTGGTGTATTATATGAACTTACTCTAGACTAAGACTTTTATCAGTGAGATCTATTTCTAGTAATAGAAACTTAGTCTAAAAGTCTTACTAATCCTGGTCATGACTTATAATTTCCTATTCCATTAGCCAGTTTAAACGATAAAAATATACTTTTCACCTAGAATCACTATAATTCACATATAAACTTTCCAAATATTGTAATTAAAATATTGCAAAATTTTAATTCTCACCCCCCTAACTAAATTAGGCATTGTCCTCAATGACTAAATAAAATAACTGAAAGCTTACCATAATTGAAATAATCAGAGAAAAGGAGGGATATTACCTTAAATGCGTGCAAAATTACATCAACTAAAATCTGTTGAATTTATATCCTTAACAAAACAAATAAGAGTGATGATTTTTAAGGATCAATAATTAGTACAACGACTAAATATTTGTCATGTGCTCAATCTGTAGAGTGATACGTCTCTAAAAAGACAGAGAAAATGTGCTAAAGTGGAATGTAAGAGTCACATGTACAAATGACACAACTGAAAAATAAAAAATAAAAAATAAACAATGAATAATAATAATAATAATAATAATTTAAATCAATAGTTTCATTGTTGCACGGAATACAAGATTTGTCTCTGCCTACAAATAAAAGTGATAAAACCATAATAGACAATCAAATACATGAGTGATCAAAAATAGTTTTTAAGAAAAATGCGGGCGTTGAAATGAGTCCAAATTTTCATACCAAAAATCAGTTATGATAATAAACTTCGGTTTCATTATCCCATTACAACTCCATTTTCCCAGGCCACTCGCCTTCTCATAATCGATTCGACAATCATAAAAACATCAAACAATATATTTTCAGGACATTTGTCACCCTTAGAATACAAGAGACAGTCCCAACCCCGATTTTCGCATTCTTGTTTAAAAAAAATCCGTTTATGGCATTGTTATCAAACAACTCTCCATAATAGAGTTCGGCATGAATTTTTTCGTTCGTCGTCATGTTCAACCGCTTGCTTAACTTATCCTCGAGCTGTCGTAATGGAGATGGCCATCTGAAGAAGGTAAACTAACACAACAACACTACTAGAACAAATCGCAAAAACAGTTGCCCAGTAAACCAAAAAAATCATCCTGTACACCAAAAACCTTGGTTTCTCCGAAATTTTTCAAGCCTAACTACGGCACCATTCCTTCTTCACAATCAATACCCCTAAATACCTTCACGTTTTTCCCATTCTCCTCATTCAACAACCAACCAATAAAAAAAAAAAAAAAAAAAAAAAATTAATTCAAATCGCGAATTTCAACCACCCATAATCGAAGCTGGGCGGTGATACATCCATTGCGGTCAATCATGACGTCCAAATTAGTAATTGACCGGTGGTCGATCTTGCCGGTGAGCAAGTGTTAAACGTTTTGGATAGGGCTGGAAGTGTGCGTCTGGTGATGGGTGGAGTTAAATTGTGATGAGGTGGTTGTTATTTGTGAAGGGTGCAGCTGGAAGTATGCGACTTGTGATTGATGCGGCTGGTAGTGTGTCTGGAAGAAGAAGAAGAAGTGGAAGAGTGCGGCTGGAAGAAAGAAAACGCTTTTTTTTTTTTTTTTTTTTTTTTTTTTTTTTTTAGTTTTTAGGCCCAAAATCGATTATAGAGAGTTTGACTAGGATTGGGATTCAAAACAAGGTGGGATTCTAACTTACAGGTTAGGAATAGAGATCTAGTCCGTAATGGAGAAGAATTCCACCTTACTAAAGCACAACTTAACATATATATATATGTGTCGCGCATACACTTCAAAGCTCATATCAATTTCATTCTTATTCATAAAAACTAATCACTCACTCCATAAACTATTGATATTTTAAGAAATTAAAAACAATTAATCCCATGACAGTAGAAAATAAAATTAACTTCTACGTACCCTCTTCGCAATACTATACCATAACGACTAAAAATAGATTAATTCTCCGTGCTCTTGATACTTAAAGCTCCTTCCCGAACCTTTTGTGGTGATGGGATAGAGAATACAGAGATGTAGAAAGTGTTGATGTAGTAAATGCAAGAGAGGCTACAAAATATAGCTTTATAGGAAAACTTTCAGAAGTGCTCCACATCGTTACTAGTCCTAATCGTGAAGCTACAGCTTCCTGACGATGGGTAGATTTCAACTCCTATCTTAACTCGAATTCCAAAATCTATCGCACTCTCCCTCTTTTTCCATGCATGAACTGGGTTATGTTGGACTATCCTAAGTCCTCTATCATTGTTTGAATTGGATTTGGAGAAAGCTATTCACAGTTGGAAATATAAAAAGCTCAAGAATCATCAACTCACGAATTCTTTAGCTTTATATTTCAAAGACAAAGTTCAGTGCACGCATCTATTTTATTTTATTTTTGTTCGATTTTCTTGTCATGAGATACTATCTATTTAAACTACTTGGGTTGCCTCCCATAAGCGCTACGTTTAATGTCGCCAGCCGACATAGAGGGGGAAACTTAAGTTTACCCCCCTAACTAGCTCAGGTAATTTTTTTTTTTTTTAAAAAAATTTGTGGGTCTTTTATAGTTAGATTCCCTAGACTTAAAACTTGTTTGTAATCCAATTTTTGCTCTTTTTATCTTTCTTCTTTTCCATGCGTGGCCTATACATTTTAGTAGAGGGCGAGTCATCTTAATTAAATCTTTGATAAATCTACGATTAAAAGTAGCTTGACATAAAGATGCTCGAATGTCTTCTATTTTTGTATGAGGTTGACCAGTGTCTAGCAATGTATTAATATGATGTATAACACTATCCTTGTTATAATTCATGCCTAATTGTGATACACATGATAAAAATGGATCTTTGTAGTGAGTGTTCCTAAAACTTTTATTAGCTATTGTGTGTACTACACATAGATCATCCATCTTTTCCATATTATCGTCAGGGTTTCTAAATAGTGTAAATATGTTTACATCTACTCTCATATTCCCGAAAGTGATAGACATGTTCCCATTCCTATAATTAATTAAAGCTTCTGCTGTAGCTAAGAATGGTCTACCCAAGATGATAGGAATTTGGTTTCCATTTGTAGGTAAAGTGTCAAGAACTATAAAATCAACGGGGTAATAAAAATCAGAGACCTTGATAATCACATCCTCTATTACTCCTCGTGGAATCTTAATAGATCTATCAGCTAACTGTAGTCTAACATTTGTTGGTTTCAAGTCTTTTAACCCTAGCTGTTTATAAACTGAGTAAGGTAATAAATTCACACTAGCACCTAAATCCAATAATGCTTGATCAGTGTAATCGTCCCCTATTCTACACGTAACTGTAGGACTACCGGGGTCCTTATGTTTTACTACGGCTTTGTTATGTAGAAAGGATGAACAACTTTGTGCAATAAAAGCGTCCTTAGGAATATTTGTTTTCTTCTTTACTAGGTCTTTTATAAATTTTGCATATGAAGGTATTTGTTTAATTGCACTTAGAAAAGGAATATTGATATGTAGATTTTTAAAAATATTCAAGATCTCATTATATTGTGCTTCCTTTTTGTTATCTTTTAACCTAGAGGGGAATGGTGCGGGTGGAATTTTTTCAGTTACCTGGTCTTTGGTTTTCTCAGATTCAACTAGCTTTTCCTTATCTTTTGTTATAATAACTTCATCAGAATCAAGTATGTCTACTTTGTTATCTACTTTCTTTCCTGACCTAAGGGTAGATATCGAGTTAACTGCCTCTGTGGGTGCAGATGAGGGGGTGGTTTCAACTTGATAAACATTTCTACCTTTAGGGTTTTGTTCAGGTTGACTTGGTAGAGTTCCCTTGGGTCTGTCTGCTAGACTAGCTAGTATCTGATTGAATTGTTGGCTTATCTGTTGAGTTATTTGTTGAGCCATAATATCAATTTTTTGGTTAATTCTTTTGAATTCATTCTCGATTTTGGTGGCTAAAGCTTTCATGCTTTCATCTGTGGTGTTGGGTTGGGTTTGGTAATTAGCCATAGGATCTATGGCTAATTCTCTGTTCATGTTTGTTTGTTGTTGTTGTTGTTGTGGGTAGTACTGTGGAGAAGGTGCTACTGTGCCTCTATTATTCATGTATTGTTGCCTATTGTTCCCTTGATTACCTTGAAAACCATATTGGTTTTGTTGTGGAGGCATATTCTGTCTCCATGAATTGTTTGAGTTATTTCTAAGATCTGGGTTATAGTTGTTGTTATTACTAAAATTATTTTGATAACCCTGTCTTTTGAATGTATTAAAAGCACAAACATCATCAGTACCTTGAGCAACAAACATAGAGCAAACTGAGGTGTCATGATCTGTAGTAAAGCAATTTTCACAAAATTGATTGACACTCATTGCTTGTTGAGGTTGATTATTCTTTGGAGGGTTTAAAGTGAATGAATCAAATTTCTTGTTTAAGTTTTCGATTCCTGTGGTTAAAATAGCAATGGCACCTTCAAGTTTCTCATTAAGTTCATTTTTAACCTCATACAGACCTGGTTTACTAAAACTTATCCCCCTATCTACCCGTGCCATGTCCTCAAGGTCACTACTATTGGCCCAATCCTTAGAACTCTCAGAAAAGTTTTGTAAAAAAATGTATGCTTCATCAAGAGTAAGACTAGTAAATCTTCCTCCATTCATTGATTCAATTAACTGACGGTTCATAGGTGAAAGACCTTTTATAAAGTAATGTACGATGTTAAGTATGTCAAAACCATGATGTGGACAGCGAACAAGTAAATAATTAAATCTATCCCATGTTGTATGAAACTCTTCATTAGGTTTTCCTTTGAAGGTTGAAATAGCCAATTACATGGCTTCAGTTTTACGTAAAGGGTAATATTGTTTCATAAACTTTTGTGATAGTTGCTCCCAAGTAGTTATAGAATTAGAGGGTAGGGATCTATACCAACGTAGTGCGGCATCTTCAAAAGTCAAGGGGAACAACCTTAATCTAGTCTCTTCAGGGGAAAGATGAGGTGCTTTAAAAGTACTTAATATGCTCAAGAACTTACTCAGATGATTATACAGTTCTTTATTTGTTTTTCCATAATATCTTGGCAACATATTAAGAATGGTGGGCTTAATCTCATAGTTATTGTTATTGTCAAGCATCACTATGCAGTTCGGTGGTTGAACTGCGATAGGTTGAAACAAGGTTCTAAGAGTTCTTTGATCAGCCATGGAGGCTAATGGTACTCTCTCTGGTGTATCCTCTAAGTTTACTAGTGGTGTGTGTGTTTCAGAATCAGAATCAGATCCTGAGTTTGATGGTGTGGTCTCCTCCAAAACCAGAATTGGAAGATTGTTACAAGAATTAACTCTTCGGATTAAACGTTTACGAGGCGAATCACGAAACCAAGTTTTCATGCACTAGATAATAAAGCTATATAAAATAATCTAATATGCACTTAATTAACTAAATTATATTATCAAACTATATGATGCTAACTATTAATGCTAATTATGAAACCGCTAACAGGGGATTCACGGTGGAAGAGAAGCACTTACTGTTACAGCAAGAAAAACAAGTCCAAAAAATTTGAAATATTTATAGCAGCTATCTGATACGTCCAGGAAGTAGCTTGTAAAATTTCAGAGCAATCAGAGCTTGCTAAGTCCCTCTTCTATACTGTTAAATCCTGCAGAGTCCAGTGAAGAAGTTTTCTGCACACACTGTAAACAATCGATTGAATAAATAAGTAAAAGAGCACTAAAAATCACAAAATTTTTACTGGAGTCTCTTGACGTGTCAGGGATGATCCTGTAAAAAGTTTGGATTATTTAGAATTTTATAGATCCTTCTTCTCGACTGTTCTTCCAGAGACCTTGGTCCTGAAAAGCTGCAGAAACATACTGAAAACAAGCAACTAGTTAAGTGGTCAAAACAGGTCAAAAAATATTCAAATTTTTACTGAAAGCTCCTGACGAATCGAGGTTCCTCCTGTAAAAAATTTAGAATTTTTGATATTGTGCAAATAACTCTGCTCGACTGTTTTTACAGATGCTTGCGTCCTGAAAACTGAAAACGGAGTACTGCAAAGACGATGTTAGTTACTCAGGTAAGACAAGTACTAAAAATTCCAAAAAATTTCAATAAATTACCGATACTGTACAGATCAACTTTCTTAAATCTTAGAATTTTTTGCAATTTATAAATATGTTTTCTGTACTATTCTTTTTTGTTAAACAAACACTAAACTTTATGAAAATACTTTCTACTATGCAAATCTAATTGAAGTATGCTAAATTAATCTAATTATGCTAAATATGCAATTTATACTATATGAATTCCTAAATTAAAATAAACTAAATTAAATATTATATCACCTAATCAATTTAGAGCGGGCAGCGGCGCCATTGAAAAAGCACGAAACACGTAATTATTTATATGTCGTTGTTTGTGTTACGTATCTTTTGCAAATCTTACTTAGCCTAATATATATTGATTAGTATAGTGGCTAGCAAGGTATCAATCCTACTCTAAATAACTAAGTGATGATAATAGAAATTCCTAATCTAAATTACTCTAATGGATGCAAGTAAAAGATGTGGCTAAGTAATAATTAATATATAGTTGATTTGATTTGCATAAAATAAACTAAATTAAATATATAAATATGAATCAAGAGAGAGAATATCTTAGGAGAGATGAATCCACCAAAATCATAGAATTAGTCTAATAGATCTACCTATCATGCTTAATATAAATCACCAATAGAAACTCACCATACCTACAAACCTTATGCTCATAACCATGATGATAATAAGTGGCTTTCAACGTGCTTTCTATCTTTCCATCAAATACTTCTTCAATCTCCAATGATATCTTCTATCTAACCAAATTGTTCTTTAAGTGGCATTCAATATACAACTCTAGGTGCCATGGAAAATACACATGTGGCATTAACCATACAACTAATTGAGGTGCCATAAAGAATCCAATCATCACACTAGAACACTAAAAACTAGAAGAAAAGAATCTAGGGTTTGTGGCATTTGGCTCTACACAATCTTTAATTACCCTAAGACCTCCTAACCTCCACAGGAGCGTTAGATCAATGGACGAATAAGAAGAAACTCAATAAGGGATTTAAACTAAAACATGATAGAAGAAGAACTAAACTAAAACATACGAAAAAGGCTTCATCTCCCCTCCCAAGAGAAGGGAGATTAGCCCCTCATACTATGCTATGAACACAATATGAAAAGGAATAATCTTTATAGCTATTAATGGTGAAAAGGTCTGAACTTTCTTCTCTCTTAATTCTAGATCTAAGATGCAAACACTAAATTTCCTAGATGATGTAAACTGAGATTTTTGTGCCTTATATATTGGCTTACATGCTCGTCTGGATAGAGATCCGAATCCTATGTTTATTTGGTGTCAAACTCTCTGTAATCTTTCTAGAAGCAATCCTGGAAAACTTAGATTTGATTGGACCGAAGTTGGATGTGGCCCACTTTTCCCTGCGGGCTATATCCTAAGCTGTAGCTTCTGACAGCTTTCAATTTCCTAATTCTTGTGAAAGTCTGACTTCTTTTCCATGTTGATCTCATCTTCCTATGAAGTCAAAATTAAGGCTTTGAGATCAGATTGAAGACTCTTCTAACTCAATTATTATCCTCTTTTAGAGTCCCATTAGGCTTGGCACTTATGGAGACAAATATGACATTTTTGCCCTAGGCCTTTAGCTGTAATTCCGAATGACTCCTTTTTGACTTGTTTGACTTATTTTCCCTCCATATTTCACATTTAGGTTCTTTGACCTACAAAAACTCAAATTGTATCATATTAGAATATTTAAATATAAAATGGAGACTAACATACACATAATTAGGGTTATAAATCATTACTTCTGAGCACTTATCAATGGGGAAGGATGTAAAATTTTTGAGTGGTGGTATGTTGAGGTGTACGGGCGGTCGCGAGCTAAGAGGTGGCAAGCGCGAGCTAAGTGGGGCAGCTAGGGTTGGGAATTTGTGGAATGGAAAAGAAGGGAAGGAGCGATCATGTGGTCTTAAAGGTTTGATGGCACGAGCGAGCCATGTGCCTCGCACGTGCCTCTTTTAAGAATTTAAAATTTTGGCCCAAACCTAAATGAATTAGGAAATTTTGATCTTGTCTTCAGTGCCTTGCCAACTTCAAGAGCCGATCCATGCTTCCTTACTCATCCGATCTTGACCCGTGAGGTACCAAAATGATTAGCATCGAAAATACAACGTAACGGTATAGGATTCACTCATATCCAACAGTGGATGAAAAACAGATGATGGAAAGAACTGTACAGGAACTGTACAAAAATATGTACAGATAACAGAAAGAAAATTTTAATTAATATTTTTGTGTTTTGAATAAGTTTGACAGAAATTTTAAAAAGGTGGGACGTTTAAAGTCAGATCCACAAGACTTGGAAGTTTTTGAAAACTTGAGTCAATCCCAACCAAATGGTTGAATTACTCTCTTAGACCGAGCGTAATGCATTGGGGGAAAACATATGTAGAATTTATAAATAGAATTATTATGAGGTTGAAGACTAGGGCAAGTTGGTGTTTGACAATTCAAGCACCAGCCTTCTCTCTTAGCTCGTCTCTTACGTGCGTATGAACTCTTACCTAAACCAGGAATGATTTTTTGTATGTGTCCATATCTTAAGTTGGAGTTCTCTAAGAAGTGCTTGTACACGATCATTGAAACTGATCCATCTAGTCTTGCTAGGTGGAAGGTTTTTGTTTGCTACAGAAGTCATTTTTAAAAAGTTTTTCAAAAACAAGAGAGATTTAGAAGGGAAAAAGATTTAAACGAGAGGGGAAGGATTTTTAAGAAAGGAAATTTTTGAAATTTTTGAAATTTTTGGAAATTTTTTAGTCTTTTAACATCAGATTCTCGAGACAAAATAGAAAAGTGGAGGCAAAAAGATAGAATTAAACAGAGAATAGTATCACTTTGGGTTACTCTATTTATTTAATTCTCATTTGGAGACGCCTTCACCCTTTTTTTTTTTTGGGTTTGTTTTCTCATTCAAAATATAGGGTAATTTAGACTTTGGTCCTACTATTATTAGCAAAATTAGGCTTTGGTCCTACTTTTCAAATTTATTAGGCTTTGGTCCTACTTCTGTTTGTTGACTGTGAGTCAAAATAGCTGACCCTGGTGGAGTGAGAGAGAAAAATGGTGCGAATTTTCCCTCCTTGTTCACCAACTCCTCGAGATGTGCGTAACAACAAATTAACGGTTCAATTTTTTAGTTCTTTGTAGCCACACCTTATATCGACACATGGCGAAAGGAATACGTTATCATAAAAACACGTGACATGCACATGGAGGGGTGTTCTAGCCATTTTGAAATAACAAGTAGCTTGACCGGTCAACTATATTGACTCACTGTCAAGGAAAAAAGTAGGACCAAAGCCTAATAAATTTGAAAAGTAGGACCAAAGCCTAATTTCGCTATTAATAGTAAGACCAAAGTCTAAATAACCTCAAATAATATCTTTATCCATATAGAGGTTTTGCCAAGAAGATAAAATTATACGTTAATCCGGTATCATTTTGGTTACTCCGGACGTATAATTTTCATTTTTTATATCTTCTGGTTTTGAAAACTATGGAGAGATGTTTTAAGAAACTCGTACTCAAAAGCTGTGATTCTAGATGTTACTACTTTAAAACAAATCATAACAGATATTCTTAGGCAACTTTCGTGCTCTGGTGGCAAAACCAATCTAGATAGATAGAGCTTTAGCTATGCGAGTTGGGGGATTTATTGCGTAAGACATGGAATGTCCCGACCCAGGCGAATTGCTTGGTGATATATGCCACCATTAGTAAGCAAGGCTGATCACAAATTTCTCATAGATTGCGTAGTTCTAGGGGTTGGTTTGTGTAAAATCCAATGCCCGTTTTGAAAATAAATTAACTATTGATATGATGTATCAAGAATCCATCATTAATAGCACAAAGAAATCAAACATTTTTGAGAAAGAAGTGTAAAATAATGAAAAGAAAAATTGTATACTCTTTCCACAGGTTCACATTTACTCCAACGACGGGTAAAAAATATTTTACAAAGAATATGCGAGATATACTGTGGACTAAGGCTCTAGCACTTACAACCACACCCTCCAAGTGGAGAGGTCTGGTTACCTTATTGATGTATCCCCTTAAAGCAAAAGATGGAATGGAATGGGAAAGGAATACATCAAAAATGAGGATTCAATCCTCGGAGATGGGATGATTAAGAAAGAGTTTTTAGCACTCCAGCTTCGTTCACGTCACTTGTTGCTTCAAAGGCTGTGTTCGTTGGTTTAGGATTAGGAATAGGTTGACCTGGGAACACACCTTTCTAGGTTTTATCTTGGGCTAACAAGTTCAGAGATTGTTGCATGACATATAGCATTATTTTGGCGGGATTATTTGTTTGGACACTAGTTGATGTTGTAATGGGGACTAGGTCTCTTTGGTTGTTGATAGGTTGGTTTTGATAGTCCTGGTTAAACTGGGATGGAACCAATGCTCTGTTCTTATTGTTATAGGTACCTTGTCTGAAGGTATTTGGTAGTTTGTTAAAACCTAGTGGTGTTTGGTTTTGTGTAATGTTAGTCCTTGCGCAGTTTAGATGTTGTCTCCATGGTGCATTTGGTACATTGAAAGCACATACTTCTTCTGGCTGAAGTGATGATAGGTTTGTGATCAAGGGACAGGTGGCATCAATATGATTTAAGCTTAGACATAAATTGCATGGTAAGGTATTTACGTTCATGACAGAATGAGGGTTCGGCCTTTTTGTTTGGTTGTGAGGGCATCTATTTTTCTTGTGAAGGTTTCTATTAGGTTTTGACTTCTAGATCTAATTTCACCTTAAAAATACCACTAGCCTTAGTTGTACTGGGTTGGGCTGTTCTGGAATTGTTTATGTCGCCCCAATGGGTACTCTTTTCAGCTTGGTTTTCAAGAAAGGTTAAAGCTTCGGTTGCACCTCTATCCAAAAAATTACCATTACTCATGATGTCGAGGGTTATTTTATGTTATGGGACAAGGCCTTTGAAGAAACATTGGACAATAGTGGATTTTTCTAGTATATGGTGATTACATGAATGGAGTAGGTCAGAGAATCTATCCCATGCTTCGAAAAATGTCTCACTTGGACTCTGCCTGAAGAACTGTATCTTGCTTCTTATCACTTCTATTTTCTTCGGCGGAAAGTACTTCTTCATGAAGAAGAACACAACCTTTTCCCATATATTGAAAGAGTCAGCCTTCTATGAGAGAAGCCAAGCATTACTCTTACCAGCTAGAGTGAAAGGAAACACTCGTAGCTTAACCTGATCGTCGGTGACGCCCGGATGATGAAAGCTATTGCATACTTCATGTATCCGGCGTAGATGCTCGTACGGTAACTCATGTTCTAACCCATAGAAGATGGGTCAAAGATTGAACACGTTCTGTGGAATCCTAAAATTGCTAGTAAGCGGTGTGTAGAAGTTGGAGAGAGGCTCTTCAGCTTGCACAATTTCGTCAGCCATCTTAAGAGATGGAGGACTAGAAACAGAAGATTGTCTAGGGCGAGGAACTCTCCTACTTGAGTAAGTTCTATTCTTGCTAATACTAGAAGTACCTGAATGCAGTATCATACACTTTTAGCAAGACCCCAAAACTATCCTAACATGCGCAAATGGTGTAATGTATGCTAAAGAAATCGAAATTCATTTTTGCAAGTATGGAGTTTTGAAAACTTTGCTTTTGGTCCATATTTTACTATGCCCTGTTCAGAGGAGCAGTTAGGCGCGAGAGTAGGATGGCTCTACTACACGTCTCATAATAGTAGGCAATCACTTCACCAAGTGGTGTGCTACCAAGAATCTCCCTCACGATGAATCTGGGGGAGGGGAGTGAGGAAGGTAGTTGGTCTACCGGAATCTGGTAACTGATTACTCTAAATCCTTGTGGCTATATTTTTGTCTTTTTCTAGAGGAGTGTGACTACTTGGGCTCTAGTTGATTGATGTTAATTAATTTTTTTGGTCTAGGGCTTCCAAGAATTAAGCAACGTCCAATTTACCTACATTGGGTAATGACTTCCCAATGGCTGTTATGGCTCGGGTTCATCCTTATGTGCGAATGTAAATTGTAGTGTGGGAAGTAAATTTCAAACAATAACGTAGGCATGCTTGAACACACAAGTATCCTCTTACTTGGGCTTCGAGGAGGTTTAGAATTTACCTCTCAAGCCATGCTTACACGTTGCTTGAGGAGAAGACGACGTTGGTTGGCGCTTGATCTGAGAATCAGGCCCAACCTTTCGAGCTTTACCCTATTTTAAGTTACAAATAAAGGCCCACTTAAAAAGCTCACAAGTTGGGTTTTTGACAATTTATACAACTTTGCCTTTAAGGGCTCAAACTTAAAACTAAACTAAGATTATACTACTCTAATTAACTAGTTTTAGATTAATCTCTTAGATTAACAAGAGTCAATTTGGACTTAGAGTGTTGATTACGAACTTGATTCAAAGTGTGTGAGCTATGATCCACAACTTGCCTCACACACTTGAACTTCCCAAGGAAATTAAACTTAAACTTAAACCAAGTATTAAACTCATGTTCATCATAAGAAATCCCTTGGTAAGTATTAAACTTACACCAAGTTTAACTCATGTTCATCATAAGAAATCCATTAGAAACCAATTTTTTTTTTTTTTTTTTTTTATTTATTTTTTTTTATCACTAACTATTATAAACAAGTTCCACTATTTTCTCCTAATCTAGGCTCAGAGTACAAGTACACACTTCAAAACAATCGATACTGGAAAAAATTAGGCACTGGTATACTGACGTGGCTGGGCGGTCGCCCGTCTGGTGCCAGAAACGTTCGTTGATTTTTTTTTTTTTTTGTCTTCAGCTCCTTTCCAGGTTGTTTGTCCCGCAGCCTGATTTGCAAGAAAGTAGATCAGTATAGAGAAACAATAAAAATAAAATGACAAAAAAAAAAAAAAAATAGAAATGGAGAGGTGAGAATGATGCTCCCTTCTTAGATTCTCAACCAATTACTCTAACTCGTTCAATCCATGATGGCGGCACCATTTGAAGCTTTAATATTGTAGTGAGTATACTTCAAAATAGTTAGATTAAGAGTTGAGGTTCATCCTAAATTATTTAGAGTTTGAGTGAGGGAGATAGAAGAAGAAAGGTAGACTCTTGAATATTAGAATGGTTCTAAGCTAATGAACTTGGAAGCTTTGATTGTTGATTAAAATGACTTGAAAACATGAAAGAAAGATTGATTAAAACATTGAAATGAAACAAGCAAACAAGATGAAGATTGAAACAAAGAAGAAGTAACAAGTTGATTGAAATAAAGGAAATAAAATAATAAGTTGATTGAAATAAAGTAAAATAACAAGAAATTAAAAACATGAATTGAAAAACAAGACAAGAAAATAAACAAACCAAATGGTTTGGATTCTAAGATAATAGATGAGTTCTCTCTCCTTTGTTTTTTGCTTATATACCCCTACTTTTGCCATTTACAGATTTGCCCTTCTCCATTACAAACTAGACACCTCACCCTTTTTACTTTTGCTTTTACTTTTGGTGCCTTCTTGACTAAGGTAGGTTTAGGGATAAGTGTTCATAATTTGAAATAAGGGCCTCCATCTTTGGTCTTCTAATTTGAGTCCTTTGACTGTTGACTTTGACTTTTTCAGCACTTTTCCACTACAACTATTAGTGTTCATAATAAGCTTGATTAAGACTCCTTTTGGTGTTAAGACGCAGCCGTTATGATAAGTTGTCTGAAATACTCCTTAGCCTGAAAAAGGTAGTAAGAGATATGAGTTGTCTTTTTTCATTAAGCGTAAGTTCGACTCTAATACAACAATATACGGATAATAAAATGCAGATTTGGGAGCTGATCAACCAGCACCCTCAGGCATAAAATGTGGCTTCGTTAGTTTAAGCACGCATTCCATTCCAGAAGATTGTTTGGAGCATCATGAGTCGTTCGAGCTTTTATGAGAGACAGTTTAATGAATCCAAAGTCCAAACTCACCCAAATAAAGAAACAACTGCTTTACCACCATTATGGGCACCACATGCTTTGCCCAAAAGTGATTGAATAAGATATCATTTGTTATGCTAATTTACTCATTTAAGGCTCATATTTGATTTTCTATCTTCCTTTGCTTATGTCCTATAAGAACATGTAATCATAATATAGTTTGGTGATAAAACATAAAATGAGTAGTTTACCTACGAAATGAGCGATGAATTCAAAACGTAAGTAAACTAAAACTTATCTTATGTGCCTATGTTTATCAAAGATTCTACTCTCAATCCTATGAGATATAGTGGAGTAGAGTGATTCGTTCCACTCCTAGTCCTTCCGCATGCTGTGTTCTCACGTGTAAGTATTCTTCTTAAAGTCTAATGAGAGATTTACGAAAAAGGCAACTAGACTACGATGCAACTTAGTAGACTATAAGGATAACTAAGGGAATGCTACGTTGATTCGATGATAAGGAGTTAGAGGGGGATTGATTCCACCTTAACTCAACTTAATCCACTAGCGACGAAGTCATCAGAAATCGAATTGAACTGCTACTGTGAGAACAATCGGTTCTTCCTAATCCCTAATTACACATGGCATTTCTACCAATTAATAATTAGCATGTGAACGATTAAACCCATTCTCATGGTGAACTAAACGTTTCTAGAGTGGAAAGGAAATTACGACAATCTCCGATAATTGGAATCAAGCTTTCATCAAGGTTTCTCAACCCCCTCTAATGGAGGTTTAGCCTTGAATCATTTCATAATCATTTCCATTTAGATTAAAACTAAACATAATATAAAGCATTGAAATTTACTTAATTAAACAATAATGGAATCTAATTAATAACTAAGAATTGAATGATAACAAGAATTGAAATTAGATCTAATAAATTGTTAATGACAAAAACGAAATTGAATAATAATAACTATTTATTTATCTAATGAAATGAAGAACAAGGATTCAAAGGTTTAATCTAAACAAGGATTTGAAACTAATTAAATAAAACTAATTGAATTAAAAAAAAACTAGATCTAAAACAATTAATGGAGGCTAACTAATCTAGGTCTCACTATCTACCATCATCCATCTACCATTAACAACTTTTTTTTTAACAAAGAGCTAAGCTTTTGTTTTTATACTTTCAGATCCAAAAATCGTGCATGGGCTTGGAGCCATGTTTTGGGCCAGAGAATCAGGCCCAAAACCCAATTCTTTCAGTCCAAAAATGCCTCTTCAGCTAGATTCGGCTTCAACAGACTTTTCATCCACTTTTGCTCCTCTGATTGGGTCAAGGCTTGGACCATTGCAAAGTTCTTTCCGAGCCGGTCGTTTTGACATAAGGTAGGCCCAATTCCGAGGTCTGAGTCCAAAGATATGGCATTCGGAAGTTCTGCTGACTTTTGCTCCTTTATCTCGCTAAAGTGGCACATTTCTGCACATAATGGACTTTGAAGCCTGAAATGCATAAAAACACGTAATCAGTATTAACTCTTACTTATTATTCACATAATTGGTCTAACAGTATGATTATTAAGGGGTTAAAACTACAGTTTTGGGCTCTTATCAAACCACCCCCAAACAGCATTTTGCTTGTCCTCAAGCAAAGATGAGAAATTAGAATAAGTGACCAAAAATGGAGTTCTAACTACTCTCGTTTCGCTGAGTGCGATTGCATTGACCATATGTAACAAGGCCTTAAACCACTAGGAATTCCCTAGTGGACGAGTTATAGCCTCGTGAGAGTTTTCCAGTGAAGGTACTCACAAACTTCATCTATACTACAACGACTAAGAAAATAAAACTATTGTTTCCTTATTCATGCTCAACTATCTATACATCTCTCTAGCAATTGAATAAGAATAACCAAGTCAGAAACCTAAGTTAATATATGCATAATAATCTATCATCTACAATAAACATATACACAATGAGTAGTACTATAAAATGTTTAGCAGGTTTGTTTATGAGAACTCGGAATAGCGTCTTTAAGTAGGTTCTCACAATAATAGTCAAGAAACAACACTCTGATTTTTCCACTCAAGTTTAAGCTACTCCGATTAATACAGTGGGCACACTTTACCTTACAATCTCAATGACACACAGGGAAGTTCGAGTCGATCAAACACATCCGCCACTTACTATCACACTAACTTATTCCTAATTGAGCTAGAGGTCTTTATTAGGTGTTACGAGGATTAGGAGATGGTTTAAGAAGGAAGGAAATGGATATTCTAAAGGACAAGTCTGAGATAATAGAGTCTTCATATTATGTAACTAAAGAAAACCTTGTTATTTACTTTTGCTTCTACACTTTGTTTCCATCCTTAGCCATATTTTTTTTTTTTCTTTTCTTTGGCTTTTGACTCCCTTTTATTCTATTTTTGGAGTTTTTATTTTATTTCTATTTCTATTTTTCTTTTCTTTGGATGGAAACTTCTTTTCTTTATTTTCTGAAGCAACTAACTAATTTTTGTTTACATAGGTTTTTCTCTTCTTCTTTCTTCATTCATTCTATTCTCAGACTTATTTTAAATTGGGTAGGTTGATTTTTTTTTTTTTTTTTTTTTTTTTTTTTTTTTTTTTTTTTTGTAACAGGGTAAAGGAATTGTGGTTTATGCAATGGCTAATGAAAGGCTCGATTAAGGGGCTGACTAGCGAAAAAATATACTTAGGTCAGAATTTCTAGCTATATCGATCCAAAAGGGCCTAAATTCTCTTTTAGGATATGGCTTAGTGATCAAGCAAGTGGACGTGTGATTTCTCTATCCGGATTTTACTTCTCCCTTGGGTCATTTCTCAAATGTTTCGCTCATATAAGGCTTTAGGCTATATTCTCACAGGATTTGTAGAATAAGTACTCTAGCCTAGATTTCAGAAACTTACTGCTAACAATCATAGATACTCAGGTAATATATTTATAGATAGATGCAAAGATTATTACCTACATATTAACCTAAGTTTCTAACAATTATTCTGATGCAAAAGCTATGTGAGACTTCTAGATTGTTAAGAGCATAGAGAAAGAAAACAATACCAATATTCCTAAGTGTATAGCATGGACTTATTTATTTATATTTTTAAATTTTTGAAATTTTAACTAGAAAACAAATGCATATTATATATATTTATATCCTAGCAGATGTCTTAATTACACGTGTTTCTATGCCCCCAAACAAGAAGCATGCTTTGTCCTCAAAGCATTTAAATAAAGAGGGTAGGAAAAATACCATTGAAGCGCGTGAAATTCAGAAACATCTGCAAAACAAGGTTAGAAAGTACTAATATAGGAAATAAAAACTGACGCAACTCTATAAGAGTTCCACCCATTATGGGGTTAACATAATTAAATTGCTTGGGACATAAGCAGACACTAACAGAAACTAAAACTTACCTCCACTCCATTTGTTATTCGTCATCTTCGTCATCCTCTACTTATATAAAGAAGTGAGGCTCCTTGGCGTCTGCCATGCTATGATAATTTGCGGGCTTCACGCCATTTATCATCTATGGTTGCTAACCTATTAAGTGCCACTTGGTGCGATGGGGTGTAGGGTGCAACCTGGTGAGGTTGTATCCGCCACCCTTGCCAAGTCATTGCGGAAAGATCGAATAATACTATTGGTGGGTCGCGACCGTGTCTACCCTAATCCAATCCGTGAAATGTGTACAAAAACGGGGAAAGAAACATAGCATAATCATTGAAATTAGAACAGGCATAAGAAGGTACTTATGCCTCATGGTATGGGCTCGTGCTAAACTAGACATCAAAGTTCGGGAAGGTCATAGAACCGGGCGTCCCGTGGCTAAAAGCAAGGAAAAGCGGCGCTGCAAGTGGCGTCATTCACGAAGAAAACACCATTCCCCTAAAATGTTTAGCATAATCCAAAACATAACAGTTCCTATGTTCATGGACGGGCTACCAAAGGGCAACATTATAGTCCCCTTGGTCCTCAATACTGGAAAATGCCTGCCCCATAAGCCTCGTGCAAAAACTCATAAGTGTAGACATTCATATTATCGACTCAATAGCACCATGGGTCTTGTATCTCAGCGGGCATAGCAAGTCCAAGAACAAATGCTAGCAAGAACACGGTAATTTCCATTGGTTCATCGTCAATGTTGATGGAGAACACTTGTTCTCCATCCGCCTCTCAAAGAAAATGCATTTATTATAAAAATAAGATGCAAGTCTTTGGAGAATAAAGTTCAGCCGGTCTTACCATAAGAGGTTCCTAGCCAACGTATGTGATCACCTCATGAAACCAAGCACCGTAAGTAGTGCTTTGGAACAAATCTTCGGAAAAGACTGTTCGGTATTGTTATAGGAGATGTCATCTCAAAACTACGCCTGGAACACTGCAAAACAACCGGCACAACTCGCGGAAAACTGGAATTTTTCTGGTCCCCGAAAGTCGGAAGGCCTCAACTAGCGGCGAAGTCGCTCTTTGTATTTTGGAATTCCAGTGTTTGGCCGAAGTCGCGCTTTGACTTTAAGCTGGCGCCTCGAAAGCAAAATTTTCTGTTAGAAGTGTAGGCGGCAGCCTTCCCCGAAGTTGCAGATTTGCGAAAATGGAGACAAAAGCGTGGGAATCGCGGGTGTGGCGTGATGGAAGTTAGATGTAGTATGAGTTGTGAGTGTAGAATGTATGAAGTTTATATAGGTTTTAAGTTGCTAAACCGGATCGGAAGTTGCCAAAAGTATTTCTGGCGGTTTCAGGAAATCCTAAAATTTCCAAACCGAAAACGGAAACAACTCATTTTCTTGATTCTAATTCAAACCCGGTATCTTTTAGGTTGATTTTTTGATTGAATGTACCTATTTAATCTAGATTTCATCCTACAATGATTCTCAATCATAGATATGCCTAAACGGCCATATTTTCACCTTACTCCGCCAATAAATTCTAACACTAGGGTTATATAAAAATAAAGCTTGAATTGATAAAACCACCCCCAAACAAGTTGGGAAGGTGGGATCAATATGAAACAACCACACATACTGAAAATAACCCCTTATATTAAAAATTTTCATTCGAGTACCTTTCACTACAAAATTCAAATTCACGAAAATAAAAGTTACATTACAATAAAAACAACAAAAATAAATAAAACAACAACCACTATCAATCCTCACACTCTCTAAACACCTCGCCCATCGGTGGCGGAGGGCACACTCTAGTGGTGGCTCTCCGGGCTCCCGAAGGTCCAAAGCAGCAGTAAGTCTTCGTCGACGACGCCATGCCTCGTAGTTGTGTCCTCGAGGCGAGTCGTATGAGGTGGGAAGCGTGCAAGCATATCCACTCTAAACTGGCGCTGGGCTTCCATCTCAGCCCTCGCATGTTCCCATCTCTCATCCTCTCTTTGGGTGCGGAGCTCGAAGTTGTGATGAATAGTCGCCTGTCGAGTCCGGAGGTCTGCACAGATAGTGTTTAGTGAACGCATGCCCCTATGAAGCACGCGACCATACGTTACGATCGACCAACACCTCGGAAGGCATCCGTTATCAAAGCAAGTCCGTCCTCCTCATCCTCCTCCGAATCATCCTCATCCTCCTCCTCTACCTCATCCCCGTTCCCTATCCTCGGGCAATTTCCAGACTTGTTGGACACACTCCTATAGATCGCGGGTTACGGTGCAGGGGTAATGTAAATCCTATCGGGCCGGAGCTGCTTTCATCTTCAGCATGATCTTGGTAATTAACACAGGAAGAGGTGCCAAAGACTTTCCGACCCCCCTAATCATGCTTAGCAAAAACTCCAAGATACAGAAATTGTACTTACGCTGCCCCGGAGTACCCATAAAATGTGGTGGCAGTCGGACCGATGTCACCGACCTTGTCCTTCCCTAGGACATTCCGACCAATCCATCGAGTAGTGAGCCGGCTGGTTGGTCTGAGGGATGCCCTGGCGAACACAATGGGAGTTTGTATTGTAGCTCCCATTGATGTGATCCACGCCCATCAAAGGCTCTACCCGTCAAACTGGGGCTCTGTAAAAGTGGCATCGGATGGATTCTAGGCGGAATGCCTAGAATCTCCAACCAACGATCGATGGTCAACTCCTTCCTCTTCTTCTTTACCAACACAAAAATCCTACTCCCCTCCAACTCCTGGTGTTGTAGAACTGTCGGACCAAGTCTTTCGTGGTAGAAGGCGGTCGAAGTACCACAAACTACTCCAGTCTCTCTACTAGCCATTTTCGTCACCGTGAAAACGGCGCGAAGTGGTCGGCAGTGAAAACTTGCTCCGGTAAAATTCGGCGTTGTTGAGCCATCTAGTGTTTGGAATGGAGTGAGGGTTGAAATGTGATGTGGTGGTGGGATTTTAATAGGCCGGTTGAAGCAACAGTGGTGGTGGTGGAGTGGTGGTGGCGCAGCACCAAAATTATGAATTTTCGGTGGGTTTTAGTGATGGAAATCGGTGGTGGTTGTGGTGGTATTGTTTTAGAGAAGATTTGGGGTTATCATTTGGATTTTGGTGGGTTGATTAGGTTTTCTTTTTATTTTGATTTTTAGGTCGGGTTGGAAGCTTTGTTAATGGAGGTTTGTGGAAAAAAAAAACGATGAACTGATGGTGAAGGCAAAGGCGCGGTCGCGCTGTTGGTGCGCGCGGGTTGGGCGCGGGTTGTTTCCAAGCCCAATGTGAATTTGTCGAATTTTATGATTTTTAGCGCGATTTCAAACTAAAATTGCCGCTTCGTTACCGGTCCGATTTTGGTGAATGAGATATGGACATGATCAGGAGAGAATTTCCTATCCAATGATCCATAAAACACTCTATTCCGACTTCAGATGACATACGAGATAGTGGAAAATGCCTCGAAGTGCGTGCATGACGTAAGTTATGCGAACGAATGAACTCTAAATTAATAGATTATGTCAATCCGAATCGTAATACAATAAAACGGCCTAAAAGCAACTCTAATGGGACATAAAACATTTTAGTATGCGAAACACACGAACACCCCCCCCAAACAAATTTTTTTACAACGGCTTAGAAAATTTGTTTTAGCGATTGGTCTTTTAAAGTGAGATTCCCGAGACTTCCTAGATTACAATGTTTATTTTTATTTTTTATTTTTTTATTTTATTTTTAGAAGGAAAAACAATAAGCAATAAAGACATAATTCACACCATAGAGAAACATGACTCAAAAATCCGAGAAAAACATGCAAGAGTGGAAAACGTGAACTATGTGAACCGTGGACTTAGGATCCGGTACTTACAGCCACACACTCCATAGGGAGGGCCCGGTTACCTTAATGGTGCACTCACCAATATATTAAAGTGAAAGGAAGTGCACCAAACACAGAAATTGAGTCGTTTATAGTCAGATACTCGAGACTTTATCTAAAACATATGTATGAACATGCAGTTGATCATATATCAACAACCGAAATAGTTGTGGATCATTCCATAAATAAATATCACAGAAAACATATCCAAACACAATCAAGCACCAAGATTTCCTACGACGCAGCCTAGTGGAATGAAAACGAAGTCGGATAACCCTATTGTGTAACCTATCATGCACCTTCTTTTTAATTTTTGAATGAGTGGGTGTTCTAGTAAATAAGTGTGGAAAAGTGAATGGTTGTGGAGAATATGGTGGATATGGATAAGTTGTAGAAAGACAGCTTGTACACAATGAGGATGTGGTTTTAGCACCGAACTCATTCATTGTGTGTGTAGGGACTGTCTCAATTCTGAAAATGAAGGTGTCAAATAGTTTGTCCTTCTGAAGTATCTGTTTGCTAGGAGGATTTAAAAAATTATGAAGCATAGGAGAAACAAAAGGATCGAGTGCAAACTCGAGATTCCTTTGAAAGGGTGGAAGGAGGGGAGTCGAGGTGGATGTTGTGCAAGTTAGTTCTTGATAGGGTGAATTGTCACCTACTCGAAGAAACTCATCGAATTCCTCATCTAGATTGGTCATATCCACATTACTATGGTAGTCATCTACATCTTTGAGAAAGTCATCTATCCCGTCCTCATCAATAATATGTGTATCGACTAGTGTAGGAATGAAAATGTTGGAGTCTGACTTTCCAAAGGAAAGAATTTTGGTAATATGATTATCAGGGAACGTGTTGTTGAAATAATCTCGAGCAACGCTTTCAATCATGCTAACCTCTCCATCCATAGGCTAATCGGGTAATGCGTGTGTCCTTGTTTTAAAACATTGACTTCAATGACAAGATGGCCAAAAGACATGGACATTGAACCATCACGGCAATTAATGGCGCATTGGCGGTTGCCGGGAAAGGGCGCCTAAAATGATGGGACGAGTCGTTAGCGACTTACGTATCGAGGACTACAAAATCAGCCGGATAGTAGAAATCCGAACTTTTTACCAAACACATTTTCGACTACACCCTTAGGATACTTAATAGACCGATCAGCTAATTGCAACATCATTTTAGTGGGTTGCATCTTGTCTAGACCTATTTGTCTATACAAATAAAATGGGAGTAAGTTAACACTAGCCCCCAGGTCTAATAACGCGGTCGTCGTATAGGAATCTCCTAAGGTGCATTTTACTGGTAGGACGACCAGGGTCCTTGTACTTAACAATTCCATTATGTTCAGATAAGGTTGGGAATTGTTCTATTAAAAAGGCGTCTTTTGGTATATTTGTCTTACGCCTAGTAGTACACAATTCCTTAAGAAACTTAGCATGATGTGGTAGCTTTTTAATAGCTTCGGAGGAAGGGAAGGTTTATAGTTAGATTCTTGAAAACGTCCCCCTAATCTCCTCGTAATTTGTATCCCTAGTTAACATGGCTAATTTTTGTGGAAGCGGTGGTTTACGTCTATATTTAGCAATGGTATCACTGAATGTTTAACCGTGGCTTTACGTTTCTTAGGTTGTGTTGTAACTGGTACCTCTACGGTGGTAGGCTCTTCGGTTTCTATTTTGGTATCTAGTAAAATAGTAGGTGTAGGGACTCTTGGTGGGGTAACTATAGGCATAGTTACCTTGTTATCAACCACTCTGCCGAGCGGAGAGTGGTGATGGCATTTATCTCACCTACATTTTCATATTCATTACTAGTATTATCGGTTACCTCAAAGGTGTGTTTGTTGTTTTAGGATTAGGTATTGCGTGACGGCAACACACCTTTGGTTTGGGCTTTATCTTGAGCCAACTGTTGGGTTAAATTATTAACGGATTGTAGAATTTGTTGGTTAGATTGAGCCATGGTTTGGAAAAGTTTTTGGCTCACTTGTATGAAGGTGTCAAGGCGATCCGGTTGTGTGGGTGTAGTAGTCACGGGTGGTGGGTGGAACTATTTCCGTGAATTATTTATGGGTGGATTTTGATAATTATTATTGACCGGAACGATACCTCTATTAGTATTATAATTATTATAATTACCTTGACCATGTGCTTGACCTTGTCGAGGTTGCACTTAGTTGTTATAATTATTAAAATTACCCTGACCCTATCCTTGTCGTAGTGGAGCTTGGTTAAAAGGCGTCGTTGGCCTAACATATTGATTATTGTACCCTTGAGGTGTGACTTGTTGGTTATTTCTCCAACCGGAGTTAGGATTTTGTCTCCAAGGGGCGTTAGGTTCACTATTAATGGAACAAGCTTTGTTCATAGGCTATAGGGACGATGGGAGTCGGGATGCTCGGGACTCCAACGTAAACTACATGGGTTTGAATTTACATTCATGGACGGGGATAGGCTTTTGTTGTACGAAATGGCCTCTACCTTTTTAGTGAGTGATTCGATTAGAGTTTTAAGCTCGAATCGTGTTTAATTTCAAACATACCGCGGCCTTAACTGTATTAGTAGAACTAGCGGAGCGGAGTAATCGTCACTACCCCCATTATTATTTCGGCTTAGTTTGGTCCTCTAAAATTTATAAGCCTCAGGCTCCTTTACTTAAGAAACTACCCCATTCATTATGTCAAGGACTTCTTTATGGTGATGTTGAAGTCCTTTGAAAAGGCACGAACTAACGTGTCTTTTGCTAGGTTATGGTGTGGACACTCTATATAAGATCGGTGAAATGATTCCAAGCCTCTGAAAATGATTCATGAGGATTTTGTCGAAAAGAAATGAATCTTGGAAAGCATCTCATCCGTCTTTAGGGGTGGGTAAAAATGTTCCATAAACAAAGTGAACAAGTTTAGCCCACGAGTCCCACAGAATTAGGCTTTGGGCAGAGTTAACCAAGACCATTTGCCTTATCGGCTAAGGTGAAAGGGAATACCCTTAATTTAATTTGTTCCGTACCAACCGTAGGATGGTGGAATGTTGTTAGGAATTGTTCAATCCTACGCGATAGCCGATAAGGTTTTTCATGGTCTAAACCATGAAAAGCGGGTAACAAATTAAAAATATTTGGAGGGATTCTAAAATCCCCATTTGGTCTGCTAGAATGATGCAAGATTTGGGGCTATCGCTCAAGGCTTTGTAGAAGTCCGAGAGGAGTCTCTCTTTCTTCCCCATTATATCAGGTGGTGTGTGTGAAATAGTAGCTAGAGGTGTAGTGTGTGGTATACTAGATAGACTTGTTTGTTCTGTTGTTTTTGTGTATTTACGTTAGGTGTTTTGTTTGACCGGACCTTAATCTCATGCAAGACTAAGTCGAGCTTAACTAAACATGCAACACTCCAAACAATTTCGATATACTAGTATAAACCTCTAACGAGGAGATGCGAGGTGTGGAAGAAAGGAATACCCGACAAGGTCCTTGCCCGCTTATGAATAGCGTCTTGTTTACGCTTGTTCAGTGTATAGAGCAGGTTAGAATACTGAAAAATATGAAAGATCAAAGTTGAATCAAAACCGCCGAATTCGGAAAAATCAGCTGGCGCTGGCGCTCTCCTTGAAGCGTGGTCGGCTCGGTGTAAATTCGAATTACAGTGTGTTTGAGCTGGTCGCGCTGGTATGCTGGCGCCGGTGGTAGATGAAATTCCAGTAACTTAGCGTGGGTCGCGCTCTCTTGAAGCGGCTTGGCATCCGGTATATTTTATCACGGAATTTTTCCAAAGCTGAAACGGGCAACCACGGTATGAATCAAACAAGGGTGGGTGGGTGAAATGGGACTTTAAGAGCGATTACTAACACTACGAAAATAATACGAAAGTGAAACTAAGATGGCAGCGGCGCCATTTGATAAAACATAAAATGAGTAGTTTACCTACGAAATGAGCGATGAATTCAAAACGTAAGTAAACTAAAACTTATCTTATGTGCCTATGTTTATCAAAGATTCTAGTCTCAATCCTATGAGATATAGTGGAGTAGAGTGATTCGTTCCACTCCTAGTCCTTCCAAGCATCTTTGTGTTCTCACGTGTAAGTATTCTTCTTAAAGTCTAATGAGAGATTTACGAAAAGGCAACTAGACTACGATGCAACTTAGTAGACTATAAGGATAACTAAGGGAATGCTACGTTGATTCGATGATAAGGAGTTAGAGGGGGATTGATTCCACCTTAACTCAACTTAATCCACTAGCGACGAGTCGTCGTAATCCGAATTGAATCGCCACTTGAGAACAATCGGTTCTTCCTAATCCCTAATTACACATGGCATTTCTACCAATTAATAATTAGCATGTGAGCGATTAAACCCATTCTCATGGTGAACTAAAAGCGTTTCTAGAGTGGAAAGGAAATTACGACAATCTCCGATAATTGGAATCAAGCTTTCATCAAGGTTTCTCAACCCCCCTCTAATGGAGGTTTAGCCTTGAATCATTCATAATCATTTCCATTTAGATTAAAACTAAACATAATATAAAGCATTGAAATTTACTTAATTAAACAATAATGGAATCTAATTAATAACTAAGAATTGAATGATAACAAGAATTGAAATTAGATCTAATAAATTGTAAATGACAAAAACGAAATTGAATAATAATAACTATTTATTTATCTAATGAAATGAAGAACAAGGATTCAAATGTTTAATCTAAACAAGGATTTGAAACTAATTAAATAAAACTAATTGAATTAAAAAAAAACTAGATCTAAAACAATTAATGGAGGCTAACTAATCTAGGTCTCACTATCTACCATCATCCATCTACCTGCATTAACAACTTTTTTTTTTAACAAAGAGCTAAGCTTTTGTTTTTATACTTTCAGATCCAAAAATCGTGCATGGGCTTGGAGCCATGTTTTGGGCCAGAGAATCAGGCCCAAAACCCAATTCTTCCAGTCCAAAAAGGCCTCTTCAGCTAGATTCGGCTTCAACAGACTTTTCGTCCACTTTTGCTCCTTTGATTGGGTCAAGGCTTGGACCATTGCAAAGTTCTTTCCGAAGCGGTCGTTTTGACATAAGGTAGGCCCAATTCAAGGTCCGAGTCCAAAGATATGGCATTCGAAGTTCTCACTGACTTTTGCTCCTTTATCTCGCTAAAGTGGCACATTTCTGCACATAATGGACTTTGAAGCCTGAAATGCATAAAAACACGTAATCAGTATTAACTCTTACTTATTATTCACATAATTGGTCTAACAGTATGATTATTAAGGGGTTAAAACTACAGTTTTGGGCTCTTATCATTTGGCTTGCGCTCTTCTAGAATTTCACTTATGTTTAACAGTTTCCTCATATGAAATGTAGTCGGTAATATTAAATATGCTATATGGTGCACAGGTGCAGGAATGACTATGGACTGCACAAGAGTATGGATTACTATTTTTTGTTAAAGGTAATTGTATCGATAGTAAAGAAGTATGGATTCTGAAAACTAGCATAAGAGAATCTTATCAAAAAATAAAAGTTGCAAAGCTTAGAGGACCACGTGGCTTCATTCAAAAGGCACAATGGACTACAACTATTTTGTGGACCTATATATTTAGAATGTGATTATGAGACAAATGTCAAACCTGGATGTACTGTAAAACCTAGCAAACAAACTGGATGTACTAGAAAGCCGATGCGTTATTATAGTTCCTTCTTTATAATGTACAAACCCAAATTCCTTTTATTTACTTTAAAAAATGATTAAGGGCACGTTTTAATATATATTCAAGTCTTATTTTCATTTACTCCTCCATAAACACAAACCCGTTTAAGGGCTAAAAAGTTTAATATGCACTTTTCGTATAATTGTGGGACTCAGTCTACCATAATTTAAAATGTGGGTGATGGCGTCAATTTATGATACTGGATTTGAATATATATATATACCGATGAATAAGTGTTTGTGAAGTTCATGCATGCTATGTAAATGACTCCACCAAACGTCCAAACGAACTTTTTAATGGATTTTGCTCAGCGCTTTATGTTTGTAACTTTGTTTAATAGCCATAACAAATTATTGGCACTGGGGACTTTGATAAATTAATTTACTGTATGAGTTTCATTATAGTTTGGAAGTATGATTTTTGATATATAATAATAAAATGAAAAAATAATTATATAAAAATGGTCCCCGTTCGTTGAACGTGTCCAAAAATCTAGTTATGTTCACAAACTTCGCACTTCATTCTGCAATGTGTTCATGAGATCGTAGATAAAAAAATATCCAAAAAGGAATACAAGAAATTGGTCCCAAGGTCCATTTTCGAGTGAAAATAACTCTCACAACCAGCGTTTTTTTTAATCACTCTCAAGGACAACTTTCTGGTGAAAATATCCCTGAAAACCAATTTTTGAGTGAAAATAACCCATAAGGACAAATAACCCGGATTTGAAATAAATATTTCTAATTTTACCCTTTTGGTCATTTTGCTATGAACAATGAATGTTCATACTCCATCTAATAGGTGTTCTTACTGATCATATATTATGTTGAGGTATGAACATTGATTGTCCATACCCTAAATAGGTATAAACAATGATTGTTCATACTCCAATAGGTATTCTTACTGATCATACATTATGTTGAGATATGAACATTGATTGTTCATACCTATTTTAAGTATGAACAATGATTTTTCAGAGCTTATGTGGAGGTATGAACAGTGATTGTTCGTACCCCAAATTCATGATTGCTCATACTCTAATAAGTGTTCTTAATGATCATATATTATATTGAGATATGAATAGTGATTGTTTATATGAACAATGAGTGTTTATAGCTCATGTTAAAGTATGAACAATGATTGTTCATATTCTAATAGGTGTTCTTGCTGATCATATATTATGTTGATCGATGTATGAATAATGATTATTCATACAAATAATAATTGTCCATAGCTTATGTTGAGGTATGAACATTGGATGTTCATACCCCTAATGGTTATGAACAATCATTGTTCATACTATATGCATAGGGTAGATTCGGTTGGGCAGGGCCATTTATTATTTCGCACTAGGGGTATACTTGACTTTTCATCTACCCGAGCTGATTTTAATTTCGCATCAAGGCTATATTTGACATTTCATCTACCCGGTCCTTGTAAGTGATTAAAAAAAATGCCTCCAAGAGTTACTTTTTCCCCCGATCTGTCTTGGAGAGTCACTCCCTAAAAGGAATGTGGCAATGTCTAGTGTTTTCTTTGGTCATCTTTTTGTGTGTGCCTATATTAAAAAAAAACAATGAACCTGAAAAAGTTGTCTTGAGCATCGGATTCTTAGTTGATTTATTTGAAATTAATATATTTAATTGTTCGAATTATCGTCAGACGTTTCATGGTGTAGTTGGTTATCACGTCAGTCTAACATACTGAAGTTATCCGGTTCAAGTCCGGGCGAAGCCATTTTGTTTTTTTCTCCTCCTGAAAAATAGATCATGAACAGGCATAGTTTTTAGGGAACTACTAATAAAAGAACATCTTTCAATTCATCATTTGAGTATTTAACACCGCCAAACAAATCAGTTTAGAATTTAACACTACAAACAAATTACATACTTTCTTACAACAAATTGACACCTCCACAACTAAATGAAAGCAGGACACATAGACACAAATGCAACCTTAAAGGATCTCCTTATTCGACCATTGAACATCCACTATCAAAGGGAGTGTTATCTACAAGGGATTGTTGATTACCAACTCCAAAAGGCTAGTTCGATGAAGAGAAAGGCTGGTTTAAACTCTGTTGAGAAAATCCAAGTTGTTGTTGATGTTGTGGTTGTGGTGGTTGTGGTTGTGGTTTTGATTCAATCAATTCAACACAAACAATAACTATTATATTACCTTTATTTTGAAAAATCTAGGGGTTAAGAAGGCCCCAACCTTTTATTGAATTAAAACTTCGTCCGCAGGTACATTTTCCTTACTCTATCATCTTCAATCATATTACATAGTTTTTTATCCAGCGGAAGGCTAAAGTACACTATCTGTTCTTCATTACAATTACACATCTTAGACAAGTAGTTTGCTATTTTGTTTCCTTCTCTATAGATATGCTTGCATTTCACTTATTCAAACTCATTCCTAACTTCTCGAATATGTGCTACCACGTTTCCACAGTACCAAGGCGGTTTCTCCTTCATATTAAGTATTTGCACCACTCTCGATAAGTCTGATTGTACTTCAAGTTTCTTGAGTCCTATCATTTCAGCACCTTCCAGCCCTATCATAACTTGGCCCTAACAGTTCTTGATGGAGGACGGACAATTTCCTCGAGCTTCCAATGAATGCAAGGACAACATCCCGACTATCGTCTCTTAAAGTCCTTCCATAACCTGCACTACCTTAATGTAATGAATCATCTGTATTCAGAGTGTGTAGTTGCTTGATAAGAGCCCAAAAGTGTAGTTTTAACCCCTTAATAATTCTACTTTTAGACCAATTATGTGAGTAATAAATAAGAGTTAATACTGATTACGTGTTTTTTATGTATTTCAGGCAGTAAAGTCAAATATGTGCAGAAATGTGCTACTTTGGCGAGATAAAGGAGCAAGGATTGGTTGCTAAGAAGTTCTGTGATAAAGGCCAAGATTCAAGGAGACAAAGCCTTTCTAAAGCCCGGTAAAAGCTAAGAAGTCAAAGTCAATGCGGGCAAAAACAACACACAAAGTCAGCAGAACTTTCGAAGGCCGTATCTTTAGACTCAGACCTCGGAATTGGGTCTACCTTATGTCAAAACGACCGGCTCGGGACGAGCTTTCTAATGGTCGAAGTTTTGACCCAATCAGAGGAGCATAAGTGGACGAAAAGTATGTTAAAGCCAAATCCAGCTGAAGAGCCCTTTTCGGACTAAAAGAATTGGGTTTTGGGCCCGATTTTCCGGCCCAAAACATTGCTCCAAGCCCATGCACGATTTTTGGATCTGAAGCATATAAAAACAAAAGCTTAGCTCTTTGTTAACGGTAGCTAATTAGACCTAAACTATATATAATTCTAGATCTAGTTTTAATTGTTTTTAATTAAGTTTAGTTTCAATTCAATTCTTGTTTTAGATTAAACTCTTAAATCATTGTTCTTCATCGATTAGATAAATAAAATAGTAGATTTTTGTTCATTTCAATTTTGTCATTTACAATTGTTTAGATCTAAATTCCTTTATTACTTGTTATTCATTTCCCAGTTATTACCTAAGATTTCAATTATTGTTTAGACAAATTGCATAAAGATAGAATTTTTATATGATGTCTAGTTTTAATTCAATGGGAAATGATAGTTGTATGAATCAAGGCTAAACCTCCATTAGAGGGGTTGAAGAAGCCTTGATGAAGCTTCATCTTTGTTAAACTTAGAAATCGTCGTGATAGTTATTCCACTCTAGAAACGATTAATTCACCATGAGAATGGGTTTAATCGCTCACATGCTAGTTATGAATTGGTAGAAATGTCATGTATAATTAAGGATTAGAATTACCATTTTGATATGCGAAGCATTCAATTTCGATCACGACGAGTCTTTGTTAGTAGGATTAAGTCGAGTTAAGGTCCCTTTAATTCTTTATCTAGATTCAAACCCTTAGCATTCTATCATTTCATTATTCGTAACTTGTTAATTGAATTCACCTCGTAGTATAGAATTCCCCTCGTAAATCTCTCACTAGACTTATGATTGATTAGTTGACACGAAACCATCGCATGCTAAAGAAGTAGGAGTGGAACGAACTTTCTACTCCACTATATCTTAATTTGATTGCGAGTAGAAAAATTTGATAAATTAGATACACGAAAATAGTTCTAGTTTTACTAGCGTTTAGAGTTCTCGCAAGCTTTAGTCATTGGTAAAACTATTCTTTTTTCATATATCAAATGGCGCCGCTGCCATCTTAGTTCCCTTTAGCTTTGGTTTCATAGTATAATTAGTCATTTTTAAGTCCCATTAAACCCACCCACCCTTGTTTGATTCATACTATGGTTGTCCATTTCAACATTGAAAAGTTCCTCGAAAAATTAGACGGAGTGCACGCGCTTCAAACTGGAACCTTGGAACTCCTGACGACAAGGCCAAACACTGTAACTTGAAGTTACACGGAGCTGCTCATACTTCAAACAGAGCGCACATGGGCCCTCTGCTGAAATTGCCCGATTTCCTCAGGTTTGTTTCAAACTTTCCATTTCTTCAAGTTTTCAGTGTTCTAACTTGTTATACACACTGATCACGCATAAATAAGACGCTATTCGTAAGCGAAGCAAAGAGGCATTTAGGTACTCTTTTCTTCCACACCTCGCATCTCCAGTTAGAGGTTTATACTAGTATATCAAGATTGTTTGGAGTGTTGTCGTGTTTAGACTTAGACTTGAATGAGATTAAGGTCTGGCCGGAGAAAAACACCGAACGTAATTAACCATCAACATCAACAAACACGTTTATCTAGTATACCAATCACTACACCTCTAGCTACTATTCCACACACCACACCTGACATAATGGCTGAAGAAAGAGAGACTCCTCTCTCCGACTTTTACAAAGCCTTGAGCGATAGCCCTAAATCTTGCATCGTTCTAGCAGACCTAGTGGGGGATTTTTGAATCCCCCCAAACATATTTAATTTGTTACCCGTTTTTCATGAAAAACCTTATCAGCACATGCGTAGGATTGAACAAGTTCTTACAACATTCCACCATTATACGGTTGGTGTGGAACAAATTAAACTAAGGGTATTTCCTTTCACCTTCGCCGATAAGGCAGCGTCTTGGTTAACTGCCCAAGCGCCTAATTCTGTGGACTCGTGGGCTAAACTTGTTCAGCTGTTTATGGAACATTTTTACCCACCCCTAAAGACGGATGAGATGCTTTCCAAGATTCATTTCTTTCGACAAAATCCTCATGAATCATTTTCAGAGGCTTGGAATTGTTTCACCGATCTCCTTATAGAGTGTCCACATCATAACCTAGGGAAAGACACGTTAGTTCGTGCCTTTTTCCAAGGACTTCTACACCACCATAAAGAAGTCCTTGACATAATGAATGGGGATAGTTTCCTAAGTAAAGGAGCCCCGGAGGCTTACAAATTTTTAGAAGATCAAACTAAGCACAATAATAATTGGGGGGGTAGTGATGATATCCCCCGCTCTGCTAGTTCTTCTTCAACAGTTAAGGCCGCCGATATGTTTGAGATGAAACCCGATCTAGAACTTAAAATTTTAATCGAATCTCTAACTAAAAAGGTAGAGGCTATTTCTGTTCAACAAAAGCCTATCCCCGTCATGAATGTCAACTCCAACCCATGTAATTTCTGTTTTAGTCCTGAGTACCCTGACTCCTATTGTCCTCTCGCCTATGAACAACAATAATCAGAGCAAGATAATGTTTGCTCCATTAATAGCTATCCTATTCTTAATGCCCCATGGAGACAAAATCCCAACTTCAGTTGGCGAAACATTCAACAAGTTACACCTCCAGGGTTTAATAAAAAAAATGTTAGGCAAGCAAACAATTATAACCAAGCTCCACCTAGACAAGGACAAGGTCAGGATAATTATAATAATTATAACAACCAAACGCAACCACGACAAGGTCAAACACAAGGTCAGGGTAATTATAATAGTTATAATACCAATAGAGGTATCGTTCTGGTTAACAATAATAACTATCACAACCCGCCCATAAATAATCAACGTGAGATAGTTCCAGTCGCACCACCTGTGACTACTACACCTACACAACCAAATCATATTGACGCCTTTATACAGGTTACCCAACAACTTTTCCAAACAATGACTCAATCAAACCAACATATCTTACAATCCATAAATCAGGGCATACAACAGTTAGCCCAAGAGAAAGCCCAACCAAAAGGCGTGTTTCCAGGCCAAGCGGTACCAAACCCTAAAATAGCAAACACAGCCTTTAAGGTAAACGGTAATACTAGTACGGAAACTACAACCGTAGGTGAGCTAAATTCCATCACCACTCTCCGTTCTGGAAGAGTGGTTGATAACAAAGTAACTATGCCTATAGTTACCCCATCAGTACTCCCTACACCGGATATCGAACTAGATACCGAAATAGAACCTGAAGAGCCTACCACTGTAGAGGTACCAGTTAAACCACAACCTAAGAAACAGATAACCAAGGTTACACATCCAGTTGAGCCATACGCTAAATATAGAGGGAAACCACCGTTTCCCCAGAAATTAGCCATGCTAACCAGGGATACAAACTTTGAGGAGATTAGGAACGTTTTCAAAAATCTAACGATAAACCTTCCTTTTCTCGAAGCTATTAAAAAACTACCTAACCACGCTAAGTTTCTTAAGGAGTTGTGCACTACTAGGCGTAAGACCAACATACCTAAAGACGCCTTTCTAACTGAGTAGTTCCCAACTTTATCATAAAATAATGGAATTGTTAAGTACAAGGAGCTTGGTCGTCCTACTGTAAAATGCACCTTAGGAGATTCCCACACGACGACCGCTTTATTAGACCTGGGGGCGAGTGTTAACTTACTCCCGTTTTATTTGTATAAACAAATAGGTCTACAGGAAATGCAACCTACAACTATGACGTTACAGTTAGCGGACAGGTCTATAAAGTATCCTAAGAGTGTAGTGGAAAACGTGCTTGTTAAGGTTCAGGATTTCTACTATCCTACAGATTTTGTTATCCTCGATACAGAAGTCGCTAATGACTTTGTACCGATCATCTTAGGGCGTCACTTCTTGGCAACTGCCAACGCGCTTATAAATTGTCGCGATGGTAAGATGTCCTTATCTTTTGGCCATCTTTCTGTTGAGGTAAATGTTTTTAAAATGATGAAATAGTTACTGGAATCATCTATAGATGGGGAGGTTAACATGATCGAGAGTTTAGCTCAAGATTATTTTAACAACACGTTTCCCGAAAACTATATATATAAATTCCTTTCTTTTGGAAATTCAGATTTTGTAAATGACTCCTACTTAGAGGAAGTCAACACCATCCTTGAGTCCATACCAATTGTAGACCCTTCGGTTGCTCCATATACTGAGTATGAAGACTTGCTACCTAAGCAAGTATTCATTACACAAGATGAAGACCCTGACGAAACATCTATTGACATTCTTTCCACCCCGGGCTTAAACCTCTTCCCCTGGAGTTAAAATATATTCAACTTGATCTGGATGATAGTCATCCGGTAATTATATCTTCTCTGTTATCTAAGGATGAAGAGACACATTTAATCAGGGTGATAAGGGAACATCGGTCTACGATTGATTGGTCCCTAGCCGACATTAAGGGAATTGACCCTAATGTTTGCACTCATCGTATCCATTTGGAGGATAACACTAAGACTTCTCGCGAACCTCAGCGTCGCTTGAACCCTGCCATGAAAGAGGTGGTTAGGGAAGAAGTCTTACGATTACTTGATGAGGGTATCATATACCCAATCTCCGATAGCGAATGGGTAAGTCCCATTCATGTAGTTCCTAAGAAATCGGGGGTTACCATGGTACGTAACGCTAAGGGAGACTATGTTTTCACACAAGGTCCTATGAAATGGAGAATCTGTATTGATTATAGACGTTTAAATGCTATGACATGAAAGGATCACTTTCCCTTACCTTTTATAGATCAGATGCTCAAACGTCTAGCTGGTCATGCTTTTTATTGTTTTCTGGATGGCTACTCTGGCTATTTTTAGATTATTATTGATATTGATGACCAAGAAAAGACTACCTTCACATGTCCCTTTGGAACGTATGCCTATAAACGAATGCCTTTTGGCCTTTGTAATGCTCCTGGTACCTTCCAGCGGTGTATGCTTCATATATTTAGTGACATGATAGAGCACTTTATGGAAGTTTTCATGGATGATTTTTCTATCTATGGAGACTCCTTCATAGATTGCTTGTCAAACCTGTCTAAGGTTTTGACACGGTGAAGAAAAGAGCCTCGTTTTAAATTGGGAAAAGTGTCATTTTATAGTGAAAAAGGGCATAGTACTAGGTCACATTATATCTAGTGATGGCATCAAAGTAGATAAGGCCAAACTAGATAAGATAGCGACTCTACCTATACCACGGACTATCCGTGATATTAGAGCCTTTCTAGGCCATGCAGGTTTTTATAGGCGCTTTATTAAAGATTTCTCGAAAATAGCTAAGCCTTTAACTAATCTGCTTTTAAAGGATGCCATCTTTGATTTTAATTTTAACTGTAAGCAGGCTTTTGAAACTTTAAAAGCCGCCCTAATCTCTGCACCAATTATCTGACCTCCGATTGGTCTAAATCTTTCGAACTTATGTGTGATGCTAGTGATTACGCTAGGTTGGTCTTTGTCTTGGGACGTAAAACTAGATAATAAGTCCACGTTATTTATTATGCTAGTAAAACCTTAAACGATACTCAACGGAATTATACAACTACTGAAAAAGAATTCTTACCTGTCATTTATGCTTTAGATAAGTTTCGTCTTTATTTGGTTAGTTCTAAAACTTTAGTTTACACGGACCATGCAGTTAGGTACCTTCTTGCAAAGAAGGATGCTAAGCAGATTAATCCGATGGATTCTTCTCCGCAAGAGTTCACATTAGAAATAAAAGACAAAAGAGGGTCGAAAACGTAGTTGCCGACCACTTATCTAGACTTTACAAACAACGATGATAGTGATTCCGAGTCCATACCGGACTTTTTCCGATAAGCATCAGATGCTATTTTTCAAAGACCTTGGTATGCTGACATTGTAAATTATTTAGCGGCTGATGTTATTCTTTATAATTGGTCAAGAAATGAACGTAAGAAGTTCTTAGCCAGAGTTAAGTTATACTACTGGGATGAGCCCTACCTTTTTAAGTATTGTGCGGATCAGATTATTCGTCGTTGTATTCCCCAGTGGGAATATAATGAAGTTCTATCGTTCTGCCATGACAAAGAGTGTGGTGGCCATTTTAGTGCAATGAAAATAGCCGCTAAAGTTCTTTAATGTGAATTTTATTGGCCTACCCTTTTTAAGGATGCCCAAATGCATTGCAAGACGTGTATTCATTGCCAACAACTTGGGCGAATCACAAAGTGTAATATGATGCCATTAAACCCAATCATGATAGTAGAAATTTTTGACGTTTGGGACATTGATTTCATGGGTCCCTTCCCTGTTTCCCACGGTTTCATTTATATTCTAGTTGCCGTAGACTACGTGTCTAAATGGATAGAGGCCATGGCTTGCTGTAGCAATGACCATAAGACAGTTGTATTTTTTATTAAGGAGTATATTTTCTGTCATTTTGGCATTCCTAAATCCATCATTAGTGATGGTGGAACACATTTTTGCAACAGAGTTGTTGCATCTCTAGTGAAAAAGTATGGAGTTACACATAAGGTAGCAACTCCTTATCATCCACAAACTAGTAGACAAGTAGAAGTTTCTAATAGGGAAATCAAAAAGATTTTAGAAACAACTATAAATCCTGATAGGAAAGACTGGTAGAAGCGTCTATCGGATGCCTTATGGGCGTATAGGACGACTTTCAAAACTCCTATAGGTATGTCTCCCTTTAGACTTGTATTTGGGAAACCTTGTCATTTGCCCGTTGAATTAGAGCACCGTGCTCTGTGGGCTATAAAAAGCCTTAACTTCAATATTGATGAGGCGGGTGTCAAACGCAAGTTGCAATTGAATGAGCTTGAGGAAATCCGTAGCGATTCTTACGATCTCACGAAGGATTATAAAGCTAACATGAAACGTGTTCATGATAAGCAAATCTTGTGCAAAGAGTTTGTGGTCGGTCAAAAGGTCTTACTTTACAACTCCCGTCTATATATTTTCCCAGGGAAACTAAAAACCCGTTGGTCTGGTCCTTTTCTGGTTACTGAAGTCACCCCTTACGGGGCAATCACCTTGGTAAATCCCAAGGACAACAGTACCTTTCAAGTTAATGGTCAACGGTTAAAAAAATTTCACGAACTTCTGTCCCCTGATGTAGAGGAAGTCCTTTTAGAGGACCCTGTCTATGAGGACTGACCTTTGTCATTTGGTGTACTTCCTTTCACTTCCATATAGTGGTAAGTGCACCATTCAGGTAATCGGGCCCTTCCTATGGAGTGTGTGGCTGTAAGTACCGGATCCTAAGTCCATGTTTCACATAATTCCCGTTTTCCACTTTTGCATGGTTTCTCGGTTTTTGAGTCATGTTCCTCTATGGGGTGAATTATGCATTTATTGTTTTTCGTTTTTCTTATAATAAACTAATAAATAAATAAATAAATAAATAAAATTCTAAAATCATAGAAATAGCAATCCAACAAGTTTTGGGAATCTGACTTTAAACGACCCACGTTTAAAACAAATTGTGTGTTTAAAAATTTGTTTGGGGGTGGGCAGTCGGTCTTTCCATCTGGATTGCTCGAACTTTCCATTTGTGTTGCTTAGGCCCATTAGTCGTAGTTCATTTGGTTTGACGTTATCTATAACTTTGATTTCTTTCGTTCGCATAACTTACGTCACACACGCACTTTGAGGCATTTTTCCACCTTCTTATACGTCACCCATGGTTGGAATTGAGTGTTTTATGGATCATTGGATTAGAAATTCTCTACTGATCATTTCCATAACTCATTCGCTAAAATTAGACCAGTAACGAAGCGGCAAATTGAATTTGAAATTGCACGAAATATCGAAAAAGTTCGGAATTCGAATTGGGCTTGGGCCCAAACCGCACGCACGTGAGTGGCACATGCGTCTCCTTCCTTCCCAAAATGCAAACAGTCTTGTTTCCTTTTCCATCCCTCCAGTAACAAACTTTAAAGGAAAACAAACCAAAAAAAAAAAAAAAAAATAAAAAAAAAAAAAAAACACCTATCTAGACCACGCCCATTGTTAACCACCAGCCCAAGTTCTCTCAAACAAATTTCCCACACCACCGAAAACAGCCACCAATTCAAGCTACCACCGTACCCACCATCACCACCACCATTGTTTTTAGTGTGTTTTTCATTAAACTCGCCTCCTCCACCGTCTACAAAACCATTGTTTGTTTCAAAAACTTCAATGGCGCTACGACGAAGAATTTTGCCGGAACAAGCACTTAGGCCCGACCGTTTCATGCCATTCTACGCGGCAGAGATGATTAGGAGGGATTGGAACGGACTGTGGTACTTGACTGAGGAGTTCTATCACTATGATTTGGTAGAACAATTTTATAAGAAGCGAGAATTGGAGGGGGATAGGATTTTCATTAAGGTAGTAGGAACGAGGAAGGAAGTAACGAGACAGTTGTTAGCTGAGCTATTAGGCGTTACGCCTGGAAGTAACCTAGAAGCCACCATTCAGGAATCGCAGTATACTGGAGTTCCTGCTTTGATGAAAGATATTATCATGGAGGGTAAATACAATACGAGTTCTCATTGCGTCCGCCAGTCAAGTCTGAGAACCAACCAACTGACTGTAGCTCAGTGGATTGGTAGGAACGTCCTCGGGAAAGAAAAAGTCAGCAATATCGGTCTGCAATGTCTGCACGTTCTCTGGATTTTGCAAACGAATAAGTATAATTTCTGCATCCTCGATTTAATTTTTAATGTGATTAGAGGAGTGGGAAAGAGTATTGCGCCTCTTCCGTATTGATCACTAAGATCATGCTCTCATTTAGAGCTGTCACAAAATCTGCTCCTATTATGATCAAGTTGCATTCAAATGCAACTATTTTATCTGAGTGCATCCAAAAGGCGTGGCGGTTTGTCGGAAGATGATGTGGTTGAGTCGGAGGATGAAAAGGGGATATGACATGTTTGGATGAAGATGCTCTGGATAGGTGTAGCTCTAATGTAGAACACATGCAAGTGTTGCAAAATAGCTTGCGGTGCGTTTATGCCATTTGTGAAGATATACGAGATAGGCAGATTATAGTTCGAAATAAACAAGCAAACCTTCAGACGAACTTTGAAATATTAGAGAAATGTTAGGAAGATATCTGGTATAATACGGAGACAATGCACCAGCGCCAAGAGGACCACTATATAGTACTAAAGGCTGAGATGGAAGCACAACGCTTGTTCTAAGTAGAGATGCTACGACGCATGCCACCCTTGGAGGATTCTATTTCAGACGAGTCTGAGAGGCATGAGCGTCGTCGCCCGGGCGACGATGGCTCAAGCCATTCTTCATCCCAGGACCAATCTCCATCTCAGGGTCCATCTTCATCACATGGCTAGGTGTTCACCATCAGTTTGTGTTCGCTGTTATTTCATTGTTTTTATTGTTTTATTAGTTGGATTTTAATTCAGTAGTTAAATTTAAATATTAATTTGTTTGTTTTATGTTGTTTGGATTTAAATTTTTTTAATATAATTGGTTATTTTTTAATTGTGCGTGTTTTTATCATTAATCCCACCTTCCCGAATTGTTTGGGGGTGGTAATATTTATACCGAGCATAATTCGTTATATGATCATCTTCTGTAAAGTTGTCTTGGAGTAAAGATTGAGAATTTGGCCGATATCGGCATATCTATGATTATGTGTGGTGGTAGCATGAAATCTAGGAGAGTTTAGAAGTTACTATTCTAAATCTAGTATAAAAGATACCAGGGTTGTTATAAAATCAAGAATATGGTTTGTTTCCATTTTCGGGTTTGGAAATTTTCTATTTCCGGAAATTGCCTTAAATAATTTGGTAACTTGCCGATTCGTTTTGGAAGCTCAGAACCTATTTAAACTTCCTTCATTCTACACTCACAACCCACACTACACCCCACCATCATCTCTCACCTTTCACTCCAAGCTTTTCCTTCTTTTTCCTTGTAAACCTTCTGCTTCAGCACTTACGAGAGCACCTGCGCCCTAGACACTGTTAGAAATTTTACTCAGAGCGCACCTGCGCCCAAGTTGAGCTCGACTCACGCCCAAAACATTGTAATTTCAAAAAACACCCGAGCGCACCCGACGACTCAGGAACACCGAAAATTTCCAATTTTTCGGGGTTGTTCTAGGATTTTTTGGAGTTGTTCCAAAGAGTAGTTGAGATGACATCTCCTATAGTCATACCCGAACAGTCTTTCGAAGACGTGTTGGGAACCGAGACTTATGGACATTGGTTCAAACGGGGATCCCCGCGATTAGGATGGCCATCTACTAGTAAGTGATGACGATTCATATTCAAAGACAGACTATCTTTTATTATTTCTACGACCATGTTAGTTTCTATTGTAATCAGGATAGAGAACAAGAATTCTTCGTAGTAGTTGATGACACGACACTAGAATTCAATAAATATGTGGTAGCTTTAGTTTGGGATTACCAATACCGATCCTCGTTCACACATGGGGATATATGACCCGATAATGCATACCTTTATGATTATACATATTTCCATGAGTATTATGGGGAAGGGTATTTTGAGTAATGGACCGGTGATATATAGCATTGCCCTTGGTAGCCTATCCCTAAACGTAGGCACCACCATGTTATTCATTCTCGATGAATATTTTGGGGAATGGCGTTCACTTACGCAAACAAGTATTCTTTGGTGACATTTTCCTCGCTTTAGTTGGGGACGTCGCCGATATGACATTCCCCGAAGTTTTAGTCGCTAGTCTTAAGAGAGCCCAAAGCATGAGGCGTAAGTATCTTCTTATGCCTGTTTTGGTAAGCCGATCATCGTGAAGTTGTTTACCTCAGATTCTCGCGGCCCAATTCACAGATTGGAAAAGGGTTGAAGTCATGAAACCCACCAATTGGGTGGTTCGCTCATTGCGAATTATGACTTGGCCGGGATGGCAGGTGCAGCCTCATTTGGTCGCCCCGTACATCCCATCAGACATAATAACACTTAACAGGTTAGCATTAGTAGATGATAAATGGCAACAAGGTTAGCAAGTAATAATGCCCTGGCAGGATGCGTATGAACCTCATCTCTTTGATGAGGGGGAGGATGCTTAAGCGGGAGATAAGGTAGGTTTTTAGTTTTGTTATTGTCTGCTTATGTCCCAAGCAATTTAATTCTGTTAACCCCATAATGGGTGGAACTCTTATAGAGTTGCGTTAGTTTTCCTTCCTATATTAGTATGTTCTACCTTTGTTTTGCAGATGTTCCAGAATTTCACGCGTTTCCATGGTATTTTCCTACCCTCGTTATTTAAAATACTTTGATGAAAAGCATGCATTTTTGTTTGGGTTGGGGGGGCATAGAAACACGTGTAATTAAGGCATCTGTTAGGATATAGATATGTATAATATGCACTTGTTTTCTAGTTAAAATTTTAAAAAATTCAAAAATATAAATAAATAAGTTTATGCTATACACTTAGGAATATTGGTATTGTTTTCTTTCTCTATGCTCTTAATAATCTAGAAGTCTCACGTAGCTTTTGCATTAGAATAATTTTTAGAAACTTAGGTTAATATGTATGTAATAATCTTTGCATCTATCTATAAATATATTACATGAGTATCTATGATTGTTAGCAGTAAGTTTTGAAATCTAGGCTAGAGTACTTATTCTACAAATCCTGTGAGAATGTAGCCTAAAGCCTTATATGAGTGAAACATTTGAGAAATGACACAAGGGAGAAGTAAAATCCGGATAGAGAAATCACACGTCCACTTGCTTGATTACTATACCATATCCTAAGCGAGAATTTAGGCCCTCTTTGGATCGATATAGCCAGAAATTCAACCCTTATGAAATTATTTTCCGCTAGTCGCCCCTCTGAGCCTTTCCTTAACCTTCCATAAACCGCAAATCCTTTACCCTGTTACAAAAACAAAACAAAATAAAAAATTCAACTTACCCAATCTAGAATAAGTCTGAGAATAGAATGAGTAAAGAAAGAAGAAGAGAAAAACTTGTGTAAACAAAAATTAGTTAGTTGCTTCAGGAAAAGAAAAGAAGTTTCCATCCAAGGAAAAAAAAAAGAAAAATAGAAATAAATAAAAACTCCAAAAATAGAATAAAAGGGAGTCAAAAGCCAAAGAAAAGAAAAAGAAAAATATGGCTAAGGATGGAAACAAAGTGTAGAAGCAAAAGTAAATAACAAGGTTTTCTCTAGTTACATAATATGAAGACTTTATTATCTCAGACTTGTCCTTTTTGAATATCCATTTCCTTCCTTCTTAAACCATCTCCTAATCCCCGCAACACCTAATAAAGACCTCTAGCTCAATTGGGAATAGGTTAGTGTGATAGTAAGTGGCAGATGTGTTTGATCGACTCCGGCTTCCTTGTTTGTCATTGAGATTGTAAAGTAAAGTGTGCCCACTGCACACTGGAGTAGTGAAACTTGAGCGGGAAAATCAGAGTGTTTATATCTTGACTTATATGTGAGAACCTACTTAAGGTCGCTATTCCGAGTTTTCAAAAACGAACCTGCTATTGCATTTCATAGTATTACTCATTGTATATATGTTTATTGTAGATGATTGATTATTATGCATATATTAGCTTAGGTTTTGACTTGATTATTCTATATTCATTGCTAGTGAAATGTATAGTTAATTTAGAGTATGAATAAGGAAACAATAGTTTTATTTCTTAGTCGTTGTAGTATAGATGAAGTTTGTGAGTACCTTCACTGGAAAACTCTCACGAGGCTATAACTCGTCCACTAGGGAATTCCTAGTGGTGTAAGGCCTTGTTGCATATGGTCAATGCAATCGCACTCAGCGAAACGAGATTAGTTAGAACTCCATTTTTGGTCACTTATTATAATCTCTCATATTTACTTGAGGACAAGCAAAATGCTGGTTGGGGGTGGTTTGATAAGAGCCCAAAACTGTAGTTTTAACCCCTTAATAATCATACTTTTAGACCAATTATGTGAGTAATAAATAATAGTTAACACTGATTACGTGTTTTTTATGTATTTCAGGTAGTAAAGTCAATTATGTACAGAAATGTACTACTTTGGCGAGATAAAGGAGCAAGGATTGGTTGCTAAGAACTTGTGTGATAAAGGCCAAGATTCAAGGAGACAAAGCCTTTCTAAAGTTCGGTAAAAGCTAAGAAGTCAAAGTCAACTCGAGCAGAAACAGCACACAAAGTCAGCAGAACTTCCGAAGGCCGTATCTTTGGACTCAGACCTCGGAATTGGGTCTACCTTATGTCAAAACAACCAGCTCGGGAAGAGCTTTCTAATGGTCCAAGTCTTGACCCAATTAGAGGAGCAAAAGTGTACGAAACGTCTATTGAAGCCAAATCCAGCTGAAGAGCCCTTTTCGAACTAAAAGAATTGGGTTTTGGGCCCAATTTTCCGGCCCAAAACATGGCTCCAAGCCATGCACGATTTTTGGATCTGAAGCATATAAAAACAAAAGCTTAGCTCTTTGTTAACGGTAGCTAATTAAACCTAAACTATAGATAATTCTAGATCTAGTTTTAATTGTTTTTAATTAAGTTTAGTTTCAATTCAATTCTTGTTTTAGCTTAAACTCTTAAATCATTGTTCTTCATCGATTAGATAATTAAAATAGTAGATTCTTGTTCATTTCGATTTTGTCATTTACAATTGTTTAGATCTAAATTCCTTTATTACTTGTTATTCATTTCCTAATTATTACCTAAGATTTCAATTATTGTTTAGATAAATTGTATAAAGATAGAATTTTTATATGATGTCTAGTTTTAATTCAATGGGAAATAATAGTTGTATGAATCAAGGCTAAACCTCCATTAGAGGGGTTGAAGAAGCCTTGATGAAGCTTGATCTTTGTTAAACTTAGAAATCGTCGTGATTGTTATTCCACTCTAGAAACGATTAATTCACCATGAGAATAGGTTTAATCGCTCACATGCTAGTTATGAATTGGTAGAAATGCCATGTATAATTAGGGATTAGAATTACTATTTTGTTATGCGAAGCATTCAATTTGGATCACGACGAGTCTTTGTTAGTAGGATTAAGTCGAGTTAAGGTGGATTCAATTCCCTTTAATTCTTTATCTAGATTCAAACCCTTAGCATTCTATCATTTTCGTTATTAAGTAACTTGTTAATTGAATTCACCTCGTAGTATATAATTCCCCTCGTAAATCTCTCACTAGACTTATGATTGATTAGTTGACACGAAACCATCGCATGCTAAAGAACTAGGAGTGGAACGAACTTCCTACTCCACTATATCTTAATTTGATTGAGAGTAGAAAACTTTGATAAATTAGATACACGAAAATAGTTCTTGTTTTACTAGCATTTAGAGTTCTCGCAAGCTTTAGTCATTGGTAAAACTACTCTTTTTTCATATATCAGTGCTTGATAGGAAATTTAACCAACCTAAATAAGCATGGTAATTAAATCCTACTTTAATTATAATACTCGCAAGCGCACGAGATCTATTCTAGTAGGTGTGCAAATACGAGGTCGATCCCACAGAGAATGCGTGTTGGGTACAATTGAATATTAAAATAATATTTAACCTAATCCAAACTATATTGGTTTGTAGGAATAGTAATTATTAACTAAATCTAGTTAAACTATGGAAATAATAAAACTTATATTAAATATTATTAATGGAGAGAATACTAAGGCATTCAAATCCACCCTAGACCGTTGTAGATTATCAAGGTCAAATCAGTTTAAAGTTCTATTTTAATTACGAGTAGCATGAGAGAAAGATAATACTAACTTTCTCGAAGATGTGAACTTTGAGCTCTTATTTAAATCTAGATATTGGATTGATTGAATTTCGGCAAACGAAAATATAAACTCTTAGCAAAAATCGTCTTCTTACAGCACGACTTCTCACAAGTTTACGTAAATGATAAAATCAATGCTTTGATAAGAACATAAAATTAATCTAACTATTAACTAGTCAAGTCGTGATATAACATGCAATATATAATTCATAAAGGTATACCACTAATATCAATATGAAAACTAATTAAACATAAAAAACCTATACAAGTCTAGGGCTTCATATTAGCCCTAGCTAATAGTTTAGCTACACATAATAATCGAACAGTAAACAAAACAAAGGATAGAAGAACCCATTGTCATGGTGAGTTTGTTTTTTCCTCAGTCTTGATTTTTGTTCACAAATCCAGTTCATTGTGCTGCTCCAAACCCGACCTCTATAAAATATAACCTGTTTTAGTTTTGGCCTCTCCCCTATTATTGTTTCCAGAACTCTCGGCCTCTCTCATGTTCTTCTCTCCTTCTTTCTTCCTGTTCTCTTTTTTGGTGTTTTGGAGAGGCTCCCTTCTTCTTTATTTATTCAAGTATATATAGGGATTGATTAAGGCATACAAGCTTTGGAACTGCTTTTGGAAACATTCTTTTAATCCTTGAATCCTTTTTGGAAGTATCTTGATTTCTAAGCGGTGGATACAAGCTGTGAAGTGTTATGTAATTCTGACAAATTCCGAAGAGGGCGCGGGTCGCGCTCTATCTTAGGTATATTGGAGAGCGGGTGCGCTTTGACTTAGGCATATTGGAGTGCGGGCGTGCTCTGACTTTGACTTCTGACCTTGAAACTTCTAGGGTTTCTTCATCAGGTCCTTATCATATTATTTCCAGACTCGTATCGAGCATTCTTCCTGTGATAAATCCATGAGAATTTTACAATCCTTTTAAAACCTCAGGTCTCAACCCTTTTCGTCGCATTCACATCTATTCCTGTAAAACCAATGAAACATGACTAATCAAATGAACTTATACTAATTAACTAGACAATATAATATACATATGGGCATAAATGTGTAGCATTTATGTGCTTATCAAATACCCCAAACTTACATTTTGCTAGTCCTCGAGTAAACTAACTCTAAACTATTAACAAAAATAAAAATCCTAACTCCCTTTCATAGGAATCACGATTACACTTAGCATGTGTAACAACCCCTTTAAACCCCTATGTTTATCCCAGTGGACGAGTTTAGTCTCGTGAGAGTTTTCAGAGAAGATACTCACAAATTTCATCTATACTATAACGATTAAGAAATAAAAGTAATGTTTCCTTAATTTAATCTCAAGTGCATATACATCTCACTAGCAAGGAATAAAGAATACTCATTTTAAAACATAAATTAATACATGCATAATAATCAAATCATATAAAAATAAACATACATGCAATGAACTATATTATGAAATGCAATGGCAAGTCCATTTCTAAAACTTTTGGAATAACGTCCCTAAGTAGGTTCTCACAAGGAATATGTCAAGACACAAATCACTTTGATTTTTCCACTCAACTTTCGTTCACTCCAGTGTGCAGTGGGCACACTTTTCCTCACAATCTTAATGACGTCCAAAAGAGTCGAGGTCGATTAAACACAACTACCACTTACTATCACACCAACCTATTCATAATTGAGCTAGAGGTCTTTATTAGGTGTTATGGAAGGCTTAGATGATGCTTTAAAAATAAATGGAATGGATAAACAAAATAGACAAGTCTGAGAAAATATGGTCTTCAAATTATATTACGAGAGACAACCTTTGTTCTTGTTTTTGCTTCTACACTTCTGTTCCATACTTAGCCCTTTTATTTTGGTTTTCAACTCCTTCTGATTCTATTTTTGGAGAACTAACTTTTCTTTTCTTATTTTGGAAACTTTATTTTCTTTTCTATTTTTTTTTGAAGCAACTGATTAATATTTGTTTCTGCACAAGTTTTTCTCTTCTCTTTTTCTTTATTTCATCATATTTCTCAAACTTAGCTAAATAGGTAGGCTATTTTTATTTTTATTTTGTTTTTATGATGGGTCAAGAATGTGTGGTTTACGAAAAGGCTAATGAAAGGCTCAGTAGGGCGACTAGCGGAAAAAATACTCTTTTAGGTTCGAATTTATGGCTATATCGATCCAAAGAAGGCATAAATTCTCGCTTAGGATATGGTATGGTGATCAAGCAAGTAAACGTGCGATTTCTCTACTCGGAATTTACTACTCCTTTGTGTAATCACTCATATATCACTCGTATGAGGCGTTTAGGCTAGATTCTCACAGGATATGTGATAAACCATAAAAATGAATAGTTTACCTATGAAATGAACGATGAAACTCAAAACGTAAGTAAACTAAAACTATTTACGTGCCTATATTTTATCAAAGATTCTACTCTCAATCCTATGAGATATAGTGGAGTAGAGTGATTCGTTCCACTCCTAGTCCTTCCGCATGCTGTGTTCTCTACGTATAAGTACTCTTAACTCTAAAGTCTAATGAGAGATTTACGAAGTGGCAACTAGACTACGATGCAACTACCCACAAGATGCAACTAGTCGACTATTAGAACAACTATGGGAATGCTACGTTGATTCTATGATAAGGAGTTAGAGGGGGATTGATTCCACCTTAACTCTACTTAATCCTACTAACGATGAATTGTCGTAATCCGAATTGAACTGCTTCGCAGAACAATATGGTTACTCCTAATCCCTAATTACACATGGCATTTCTACTAATTCATAACTAGTATGTGAACGATTAAACCCATTCTCATGGTGAACTAATCGTTTCTAGAGTGGAAAAGAAATTACGACGACTCTACGATAATCGGAATCAAGCTTTCATCAAGGCTTCTCAACCCCCTCAATGGAGGTTTAGCCGAGAATCATCACGCTATCATTCCCAATGTAATTCAAACAAGACATGATATAAAGATTGAAACTTTGCTTGTTTAAATCCAATTCAAAACTACTAATGCAATAATTGAATTAAACTAATAATGGCAATTAATTGAATCTACGAATTGAAACTAAACAATTAATGGAAATGAAACTAACTTATGGAGAACACTATTTTATTAATCTAATGAATAATAAAACAATGATTCAAATACTAAATTAATAATCTAACTAATCTAAGTCTAGCTATCTACGTAATAAAGGAAATTAGATCTAAACAATTGTAAATGACAAGAATCGAAATTGACAAACTAGCTATTTTATTTAACAAACTAATGAAGAATAATGATTCTAAGAGTTTAATCTAAAACAATAATTGAAATTAAACTAAACTTAATTTTATTACATGAAAACTAGATCTATAATTATCTATAGTTTTAGGTCTAACTAGCTACCATTAACAAAGAGTTAAGCTTTGGTTTTTATAATTTCAGATCCAAAAATCGTGGATGGGCTTGGAGCCATGTTTTGGGCCAGAGAATCAGGCCCAAAACCCAATTCTTTCAGTCCAGAAAGGCCTCTTCAGCTATAGTTGGCTTCAACAGACTTTTCATCCACTTTTGCTCCTTTGATTGGATCAAGGCTTAGACCATTGGAAATCTCTTTCCGAGCCGGTCGTTTTGACATAAGGTAGGCTCCATTCTGAGGTCTGAGTCCAAAGATACGGCCTTCGAAAGTTCTGGCGACTTGTGTCTTTGTTTACGCCCCGGCGTCGACTTTTCACTTTTTTTGACTGGGCTTTAGAAAGGCTTTGTCTTCTTGAATCTTGGCCTTTAATCACGGAACTCCTTAGTAACCGACCTTTTCTCCTTTATCTCACTAAAGTGGCACATTTCTGCACATAATGGACTTTGAAGCCTGAAATGCATAAAAAGACGTAATCAGTGTTAACTCTTAATTATTACTCACATAATTGGTCTAATAATATGACTGTTACAGGGTTACAACTACAGTTTTGGGCTCTTATCAATATGTAAAATTAAGCACTCTAACCTAGGTCTTAGAAATTTACTGCCAAGTACAATTATGAAAAGATGCAATGACTATTACATAATCTAAAAACTATTCTTAATTCTAATGCTAAATAAGACTTCTAGACTATAATCATCATAGAAAAGGAAACAATACCACTATCTCAAAGTGCATAATATAAATAATTATCATTTTTGGCTAAAAATAACATTTTATTCCCACCCCCAAACTTATTTTACACATTGTCCTCAATGTTGACATATATGCTCAAATGAAAAAAATAACAACATGGATAAGTAAAGATAAAGTAAAGAGGTTACCAATAAACGAAAAATAAAGCTCGAGTCACCTGTAGAAATTAGAACCTTACCAAAGATATAAGAGTGATAATATATATAAGGAACTAAATTACTACAACGACTAACATATGTGTCACGTATCTCATTCCATAGAGTTACACGTCTCCAAAAGGTGCTAAAGCGGAATGCATGAGATATGTGCACAAAAGACTCAACAAAAATAAAACATGGGTTGCCTCCCATAAGCGCTACAGTTAATGTCTCTAGCCGGCAAATGCTTCACACACCCAATCCGTGGATTAGCATTACCATATGAGTTCATGCAATGGAAACCATATAATAAAATATTCCAATCTTAAGCAAAAGATCATATGAAGATTAATATAACAACTGCCACCCCCAAACTTATGCAAATAAACAACACTTAACCATACCATGTATCACCTAATAAGATATGCAAATGTAATGAACATTAAGTTAACATGAGACAATACATCTAACAAATAGTTATAATGCCATAAATTTTTTGCAAAACAGACAACACTTTCAAATCATCTTTTCTTACCTAAATGGCACGGACCTTATCTAAATCATATCTAGGTTATGTATGTTTATATTTCATTCCCATTTTCTTACCATGATTCCTAGGCAAATTATAATCACATCTCATAACTCTATTAGGTATACTAGATATAACAACATCATTAGCATGGTTATAAGATGGAGCACATGATTATGGAACCTGGTTTAAGAATGATATCGGGTAGTCATGACTAGTAGATTTACGCTAAACCTGAACATTGTTTTTCCTAACATGACAATGATACTTAATATGACCTACACCACCACAATAATAACAAACAATAGGTGGCCTAGTGCGGTCAACGTGGGAGGTGGAAGGGACATTAATTGGTATAAACCCTGGTTCTAAAGAAGGTAAAGTCAACTTATTAGAACACATAGCAAGATTATTACAAGCACTTGGATACTCCTCAACACTCACAGTTTCAATAACTTTTTGAGATTCCTTAATTATGCCAATCTCAAGTTTCAAAGAATTATGCTTATGCATGAGGGATTCATTCTCTACCTTCAGCTTATTAGCAACACACGTAGTCTCATTAGCATGAGAACTCAAAACAATATTTTCACTTTAAAGAGTGATTATCCTATCATACAACTTGTCATTTTCCTCAAGAAATTAGTGATTTTTCCTTAAAAGTACAAGTTACATCTCCTGAAAATTATCATTTGAATTACTCAACAAACTATTATTGTTATTACTTAAACTAAGAGTGCAATCAGTAGAAAGAGTACATGAAGAAGTAACATCAAGAGTATCCCTAAAAGAAAAGTCATAATATATAGGATTCACTACCTCTCTCAGTTCCTCATAATCACTATCACTAAAGTGGTTTGGACGAACATACAAATACGCAGCAGAATCAGACCAAAAACCATCAATAGTGTCAACACTATTACTTAAGAGTTGATCATTAGTCTCAACCAAATTAAGCTCACGTAAATTGTCTGACTCCCCAGGTTGGTCACTTATGTTAAAAATATTGGGCTCTACTTGGTTTTAGAGTTCTCTTTCATTATTTTCCTTAATAAGGTTGATTAACTGATTGACACAAATTTCACTTAGTAGGGTTGCCTCATAGGTAGCTAGTGCCTCACTCTTGATCTCTTGCATGTTCAATGTGTTTTTTATGTTCAATGTATTTTGCTCCATTTGAGCAAGAGAGTGTGCTAAAGAAGATGAAAGTGTAGAAGGATTGTATGCATTACAACCCCACATGTTCATCATATGCAATTTAATTTTTTTTATTGTTTTTATTTTTTTTATTTTACGTAAGACTCTAAATGCGACAATCCACACAAACAATATCAAACAATGATGTCAATTTCAATTTAAAAATAATTGTTTAATATTGTCGCTCCTAAACCCAAATAACACGATTCCCAGTTCTTGTGCAAAAGCACCGTCACTCGATCCACGTGCCAAAAAGGCTTTCCAAATGAGCGGACTTAACCTATCCTAATGTAAAATACCTAGGGTTGGTCAAGGTGAATTATCCTTCCTAAATACAAGAAAAACAAAAACGAAAACAAAACACACGACGCAAATGATAAATGATAAAAGTATAGTTTACCTACGAAATGAACGATGGTTTCTCAAAATGTAAGTAAACTTAAAACTTATTACGAGTCTATATTTATCAAAGATTCTACTCTCAATTCTATCAAAATAGAGTGGAGTAACAAATTCGTTCCACTCCTAGTTCTCTAGCATGAAATGATTTCGTAGTTTAACTAATCGGTCTTAAGTCTAATGAGAGTTTTACGAGGGGGAATTATACTACGATGCAACTACCCACAAGATACAAACTATAATTGATTCAACTATGGAAATACTATGTTGATTATATAATAAGGAATTAGGAGGGATTGATTCCACCTTAACTCAACTTAACTTCACTAACTAACGAATAATCGTAATCTGAATTGAATCGCTCACGAGAACAATTGGTTTTTCCTAATCCCTAATTACACATGATATTTCTACCAATTCATAATTAGCATGTGAACTATTAAACCCATTCTCATGGCAAATTAATCGTTTTTAGAGTGAAATAGAAATTACGACGACTCTACGATAATCGGAATCAAGCTTTCATCAAGGCTTCTCAACCCCCTCTAATGGAGGTTTAGCCGAGAATCATTCCGCAATCATTTTCCATATGAATCTAAACTAAACATAATATAAAGATTCGAAATTTACTAATCTAAATTAAACAATAATTAAATTCTAATTAACAACTAAGAAATGGTAACCAGCAATAATTAAAACTAGATCTACTAGATTGAAATAACAAAAATCGAAATGACAAGAATAATAACTATTTTATTTATCTAATGAATGATATTCAATGATTCAAGAAATTAATCTAAAACAATAAATGAAATTCTAAACTAAGTTCTAAAACTCATTAATGGAGGCTAACTAATCTAATTCTAATCTAGGTCTAACTATCTACCATTAACAAAGAGCTAAGCTTTTGTTTTATACTTTCAGATCCAAAAATCGTGCATGGGCTTGGAGCCATGTTTTGGGCCAGAGAATCATGCCCAAAACCTAATTTCTTTAGTCCAAAATGGGCTCTTCAGCTGCAGTTGGCTTCGACAGATGTTTTGTCCACTTCTGCTCCTTTTATTGGGTCAAGGCTTGGACCATTGGAAAGCTCTTTCCGAGCCGGTCGTTTTGACATAAGTTAGGCCCAATTCCGAGGTCTGAGTCCAAAGATATGGTCTTAGGAAGTTCTGCTGACTTTGTGTGCTGTTTCTGCCCGCGTTGACTTTGACTTTTCATCTTTGACCGGGCTTTAGAAAGGCCTTGTCTTCTTAAATCAAGGCCTTTAATCACAGAACTCCTTAGCGATCAACCATTGCTCCTTTATCTCGCTAAAGTGGCACATTTCTGCACATAATGGACTTTGAAGCTTGAAATGCATAAAAATTCGAATCAGTATTAACTCTTACTTATTATTCACATAATTGGTCTAAAAGTATGATTATTAAGGGGTTAAAACTACAATTTTGGGCTCTTATCAACCACCTCCAAACAGCATTTTGCTTGTCCTCAAGCAAATATGAGAAATTAGCATAAGTGACCAAAAATGGAGTTCTATCTACTCTCATTTCGCTGAGTGCGATTGCATTGACCATATGCAACAAGGCCTTAAACCTCTAGGAATTCCCTAGTGGATGAGTTATAGCCTCGTGAGAATTTTCCAGTGAAGGTACTCACAAACTTCATCTATACTACAACGACTAAGAAAGAAAACTATTGTTTCCTTATTCATGCTCCAAATTATCTATACATCTCACTAGCTATGAACAAGAATAACCAAGTCAAAAACCTAAGCTAATATATGCATAATAATCAATCATCTACAATAAACATATATATAATGAGTAATACTATGAAATGCAATAGCGAGTCCGTTTCTGAAACTTCGAATAAGCGTCCTTAAGTAGGTTCTCACAAGAATAGTCAAGATACAACACTCGATTTTTCCACTCAAGTTTAGCTACTCTAGTCTTGCAGTGGGCACACTTTACCTTACAATCTCAATGACACACAAGGAAGCCGGAGTCAATCAAACACATCTGCCACTTACTATCACACTAACCTATTCCTAATTGAGCTAGAGGCCTTTATTAGGTGTTTCGGGGATTAGGAGATGGTTTAAGAAGAAAGGAACTGGATATTCAAAAAAGACAAGTCTGAGATAATAGAGTCTTCATATTATGTAAGTAGAGAAAACCTTGTTATTTACTTTTGCTTCTACACTTTGTTTTCATCCTTAGCCATATTTTTTTTCTTTTTCTTTGGCTTTTGACTCCTTTTATTATATTTTTTTGAGTTTTTATTTTATTTCTATTTTTATTTTTCTTTTCTTTGGATGGAAACTTCTTTTATTTATTTTATGAAGCAACTAACTAATTTTTGTTTACACAGGTTTTTCTCTTCTTCTTTCTTCCCCATTATATTCTCAAACTTATTCTAAATTGGGTAGGTTGATTTTTTTTTTATTTTGTTTTGTTTTTGTAACAGGGTAAAGGATTTGTGGTTTATGAAAGGCTAAAGAAAGGCTCAGAGGGGCGACTAGTGGAAAATAATTCATAGGTTTGAATTTCTGGCTATATCGATCCAAAGAGGGCCTAAATTCTCGCTTAGGATATGGTTTAGTGATCAAGCAAGTGGACGTGTGATTTCTCTATCCGGATTTTACTTCTCCCTTGTGTCATTTCTCAAATGTTTCACTCTTATAAGGCTTTAGGCTATATTCTCACGGGATTTGTAGAATAAGTACTCTAGCCTAGATTTCAGAAACTTACTGCTAACAATCATAGATACTCATGTAATATATTTATAGATAGATGCAAATATTATTATCTACATATTAACCTAAGTTTCTAAAAATTATTCTAATGCAAAAGCTACGTGAGACTTCTAAATTGTTAAGAGCATAGAGAAAGAAAACAATACCAATATTTCTAAGTGTATAACATAATTTATTTATTTATATTTTTGAATTTTTGAAATTTTAACTAGAAAACAAGTGCATATTATACATATCTATATCCTAACAGATGCCTTAATTACACGTGTTTCTATGCCCACCCCTAAACAAGAAGCATGCTTTGTCCTCAAAGTATTTAAATAAAGAGGGTAGAAAAATACCATGGAAACGCGTGAAATTCTGGAACATCTGCAAAACAAGGTTAAAACATACTAATATAAAAACTGACGCAACTCTATAAGAGTTCCACCCATTATGGGGTGAACAAAATTAAATTGCTTGGGACTTAAGCAGATACTAAATGGAATTAAAAACTTACCTTATCTCCCGGACAAGCATATTATCTACCCAATAGCACCATGGGTCTTGTATTTCAGCGGGCCTGGCAAGTCCAAGAACAAATGCTAGCAAGAACCATAAGCGGTTCCCAGCCTACATGTGTGATCGCCTCGCGAGACCAAGCACCATAAGTAATGCTTTGGAACAAATTTTTGAAAGACTGTTCCGGTATTATTGTAGGAGATGTCATCTCGAAACTACGCTCTGGAACAGCTGCAAATGACCCAGGAACAACCCGCAGAAAACTGGAAATTTTCTGGTTTACGGAAGTCAAAGCTAGCGAAGACTCCACTTTAGCGCAGCTTGAGCCGCTCAGTGCTAAATTTCAGAAAAATGTGTAGGGCGCAGGTGCACTCTACTTGGGGCGCCGGTGCGCTCCGAGGTGCTGATGGTTGAAAATTGAGACGAACAACGGGAAACGTGGGAGTGAAAGGTGAGTGATGGAAGTTAGGTGTAGTGTGGGTTGTGAGTGTAGGATGAATGAAGTTTATATAGGTTTTAAGTTGCTAAAACGAATCGGGAAGTTGCCAAAAAGCTTTTCCGACAATTTCCGGAAATACTAAAATTTCCAAACCTGAAAACGGAAACAACTCATATTCTTAATTCTAAAACAACCCTAATATCTTTTAGGTTGAATTTAGGATAGAACCTACCTATTTTATCGAGATTTCATCCTACCATGCTATTTATTCATAGATATGCCTATTCGGCAATATTCTCACCCTGACTCCGAAATAACTTAAAAAAAAAGGAGGTCATATAAAAATCATGCTGGACTACATAATACCACCCCCAAACAATTTGGGAAAGTGGGATCAACATTAAACAACCACACACAATGAAAATAACCACATTATATTAATATTGTCATTCAAACAACATTTCACTACAAAAGTCAAAATTAACAACGGAATTTAACAACGTAACATCCTATCTACTAAATATAATAAACAACAACATCAAAACAACAAACAAGAAGAAATCTAGCTACTCTTCAAGGGAGCGAGGTAGGGGTAAGAATAGGAATTTGAGTGATCAATAATAGAAAAACCAACACCCCACCCCCAAACAAATTTTTGAAAACAGGTTTGTAAAAATTTGTTTTAAAACGTGGGTCTTTTAAAGTCAGATTCCCGAGACTTGCTAGATTACTATTTTTATAGCTTTAAACTTTTTTACTTTTTATGAATTAGGTTTAATATAAAGGAAAACAATAAGTAGTAAAGACATAATTCACACCATAAAGAAACATGACTCAAAAACCAAGAAAACATGCAAGAGTGGAAAATGTGAATTATGTGAAACGTGGACTTAGGATCCGAAACTTACAGCCACACACTCCATAGGGAGGGCCCGGTTACCTGAATGGTGCATTCACCAATATATGGAAATGAAAGGAAATACACCAAACACAAAAATTGAGTTGTTTATAGTCAGATACTCGAGACTTTATCTAAACATATGTATGAATATGCAGTTTATCATATATCAACAACCGAAATAGTTGTGGATCGTTCCATAAATAAATATCAAAGAAAACATATCCAAACACAATCAAGCACCAAGATTTCCTACGACGCAGCCTAGTGGAATGAAAGCGAAGTCGGATAGCCCTATAACATAACCGAGCATGCACCTTATGTTTCATTTTTGAATGAGAGGGTGTCCTAGTGAATAAGTGTGGAAAAGTGAATGGTTGTGGAAAATATGGTGGATTGGGATAAGTTTTAGAGGGAAAGCATGGAAAAAATGAGGATGTGGGTTTAGCACAAAACTCATTCATGGTGTAGTTAGGGAATGTCTCAAGTCTAAAAATGAAGGTGTCAAGTGGTTTATCCTTGGGAAGTGTTTGTTTACTAGGTGGATTTAAAAAATCATGAAGCACAGGAGAAACTAAAGGATCGAGTGCAAACTCGAGGTTCCTTTGAAAAGGTAGAGGGTGGGGAATATTGGTGATGGAAGGTGAATGATTCTCAGCTAGAGCTCTCAAGTCCATATCATCAGAAATCTTGATATATGCAAGACATTCCTCAATAGGTGGGTCAAAAGGATCACTGGGATAGAGATTGAAAAATTCATCTTCCGTAATAGCATCAAGGGATGAATGGTTGTTGGCAAAGGGGGACTCGCGAAGTGGTAAAGAAGCGGTGCAAAAGAGTTGCAGGAATTCTTCTTCGATTTCGTCTACTACCAGGGAGTCATTGTTAAAGTCGGAATTTCCGAAGGAAAGGAATTTGTTAATCTGTTTCTCTGGAAACATGTTTTTGAAGTAATCTTGAGCTAAGCTCTCAATCATGCTAACCTCTCCATTTGTAGATGAATCGGGATATTGTATCCTCATTTTGAAAACATTTACCTCAACAGAAAGATGGCCAAAGGACAAGGACATCGAACCATCGCGGCAGTTTATGAGCGTGTTGGCAGTAGCCAAGAAGGGATGCCTTAAAATGATAGGTACAGAGTCGTTAGTGACTTCTGTGTCGAGGATAACTAAGTAATTTGGGTAGTAAAAATTTAGGACTTTAACCAAAGACATTTTCAAGCACACCCTTAGGATACTTAATAGACCGATCGACTAATTGCAATGTCATTTTAGTAGGTTGCATCTCCTCTAGACCTATTTGTTTATACAAATAAAAGCGGGGAGTAAGTTAACACTAGCCCCCGGTCTAGTAAGCGGGTCGTCGTGTGAGAATCTCCTATGGTGTATTATGCGATGGGGCGACCGGGGTCCTTGTACTTAACAATTCCATTATTTTTAGGATAAAGTTGGGAATTGTTCAGGTTAGAAAAAGCGTCTTTAGGTATGTTGGTCTTCGCCTAGTAGTGCACAACTCCTTAAGAAACTTAAGCGTGGTTAGGTAACTTTTTATAGCCGAGAAAAGGAAGGTTTATCGTTAGATTTTTGAAAACGCGTTCCTAATCTCCTCAAAGTTAGTATCCCCGGTTAGCATGGCTAATTTCGAGGGAACGGTGGTTTCACTCTATATTTAGCGTATGGCTCGACTTGATGTGTAACCTTGGCTTTGTTTCTTAGGTTGTGGTTTAACCGGTACCCTCTACGGTGGTAGGTTCTTGAGTTTCAATTTTGGTATCTAGTTCGATATCGGTGTGTAGAGTCTTGATGGGGTAACTATAGGCATAGTTACTTTGTTATCAACCACTCTTCGAGCGAAGAGTGGTGATGGCATTTAGCTTCACCTACGGTTATAGTTTCCGTACTAGTATTACCGTTTACCTCAAAGGCTGTGTTTCTTTGTTCTAGGGTTGGGTATCGCTTGGCACGGAAACACGCCTTTTGGTTGGGCTTTCTCTTGGGCTAACTATTGGTTTAAATTATTAGCGGATTGTAGAATGTGTTGGTTAGATTGAGCCATGGTTTGGAAAAGTTGTTGGCTCACTTGTATGAAGGTGTCAAGGCGATCGGTTATTGTGGGTGTAGTAGTCACGGGTGGTGGTTGGAACTATCTCTCGTTGATTATTTATGGGCGGATTGTGATAGTTATTATTTACCTAACGATACCTCTATTAGCATTATAATTATTATAACTACATTGACCTTGTGCTTGACCTTGTCGAGGTTAAGCTTTGGTTGTTATAATTATTATAATTACCCCCGATCATGTCCTTGTTGTGGTGGAGCTTGGTTATAGCGTGCGTTGGCCTAACATATTGATTATTGTACCACGTAGGTGTGACTTGTTGGTTATTTCTCCAACCGGTTGGGATTTTGTCTCAAAGGGCGTTAGGTTCACTATTAATGGAACAAGAATGTTCATAGGCTATATAGGACAGTGGGAGTCGGGATGCTCAGGACTCCAACAGAAACTACATGGATTTGAATTTACATTCATGACGGGGATAGGCTTTTGTTGTACAGAAATGGCCTCTACCTTTTTTGTGAGGGATTCAATTAGAGTTTTAAGCTCAGGATCTGATTTAACCTCAAACATACTGGTAGCCTTAACTGTTGAAGAAGAACTAGCGGAGCGGGAGTAATCGTCACTACCCCCCCAATTATTATTACGCTTAGTCTGATCTTCCAAAAATTTATATGCCTCTGAGGCTCCTTTACTTAGGAAACTACCCCCATTCATTATGTCTAGGACTTCTTTATAGTGGTGTAGAAGTCCTTTGAAAAAGACACGAACTAACGTGTCTTTTGCTAGGTGATGGTGTGGACACTCTATAAGGAGATCGGTGAAATGATTCCAAGCCTCTGAAAATGATTCATGAGGATTCTATCGAAAGAAGTGAATCTTGAAAAGCATTTCATCCGTCTTTAGGGGTGGGTGAAAATGTTCCATAAACAGCTGAACAAGTTTGGCCCACGAGTCCACAGAATTAGGCGTTTGGGCAGTTAACGAAGACGCCGCCTTATCAGCTAAGGTGAAAGGGAATACCCTCAATTTAATTTGTTCCGCACCAACCGTAGGATGGTGGAATGTTGTAAGGACTTGCTCAATCCTACGCATGTGCTGATAAGGTTTTTCATGGTCTAAACCATGAAAAATGGGTAACAAATTAAATATATTTGGGGGGATGCGGAAATCCCCCACTGGGTCTGCTAGAACGATGCAAGATTTAGGGCTATCGCTCAAGGCTTTATAAAAGTCAGATAGAGGAGTCTCTCTTTCTTCAGCCATAATATCAGGTGGTATGTGTGAAATAGTAGCTAGAGGTGTAGTGGGTGGGAAACTAGATAGACTTGTTTGTTGACGTTGCCGTGTAATTACGTTAGTTGTTTTCTTGACCGGACCTTAATCTCATGCAAAACTAAGTCGAACTTAACTAAACATGCAACATTCCAAACAATTACGATATACTAGTAGAAACCTCTAAGCGGAGATGCGAGGTGTGGAAGAAAGGAATACCTGATTGCGTCCTTGCCCGGCTTATGAATAGCGTCTTGTTTACGCGTGTTGGTGTATATAACAAGTTAAAAACTGAAAAACTTGAAAAATCAAAGTTGAAACAAAACCGTGGAAATCCGGCAAATTTCAGCTTAGGTGGTCGCTCGCTTTGAAGCGTGATCGCTCTGTGTAACTTCAAGTTATAGTGTTTTGTATGGTCGCTTTCGATATGGGGGTGGGTCGCTCAAGGTTCAGCGTTTGAAGCGCAGTGCTTCGCTTTGGGAGCGTGGTCGCTCGTGTAATTTTAAGCGGAACTTTTCAATCTTTGAAAGCGGACAACCACGGTATGAATCAAACAAGGGTGGGTGGGTTTAATGGGACTTAAAAATGACTAATTATACTATGAAAACAATGCTAAAGTGAAACTAAGATGGCAGCGACACCATTTGATAAACATATGAATATAGTTTACCTACGAAATGAACGATGGTTTCTCAAAACGTAAGTAAACTTAAAACTTATTACGAGTCTATATTTATCAAAGATTCTACTCTCAATTCTATCGAAATAGAGTGGAGTAACAAATTCGTTCCACTCCTAGTTCTCTAGCATGAAATGATTTCATAGTTTAACTAATCGGTCTTAAGTCTAATGAGAGTTTTACGAGGGGGAATTATACTACGATGCAACTACCCACAAGATACAAACTATAATTGATTCAACTACGGAAATACTACGTTGATTCTATAGTAAGGAATTAGGGGGGATTGATTCCACCTTAACTCAACTTAACTCACTAACGACGAATTGTCGTAATCCGAATTGAACTGCTATACAGAACAATTGGTTCTTCCTAATCGCTAATTACACATGACATTTCTACCAATTCATAAGTAGCATGTGACCGATTAAACCCATTCTCATGGCGAATTAATCGTTTCTAGAGTGGAATAGAAATTAAGCTTTCTACGATAATCAGAATCAAGCTTTCATCAAGGCTTCTCAACCCCCTCTAATGGAGGTTTAGCCGAGAATCATTCCGCAATCATTTCCATATGAATCTAAACTAAACATAATATCAAGATTCGAAATTTACTAATCTAAATTAAACAATAATTAAATTCTAATTAACAACTAAGAAATGGTAACCAACAATAATTAAAACTAGATCTAATAGATTGAAATAACAAAAATCGAAATGACAAGAATAATAACTATTTTATTTATCTAATGAATGATATTCAATGATTCAAGAAATTAATCTAAAACAAGAAATGAAATTCTAAACTAAGTTTTAAAACTCATTAATGGAGGCTAACTAATCTAATTCTAATCTAGGTCTAACTATCTACCATTAACAAAGAGCTAAGCTTTTGTTTTTATACTTTCAGATACAAAAATCGTGCATGGGCTTGGAGCCATGTTTTGGGCCAGAGAATCAGGCTCAAAACCCAATTTCTTTAGTCCAAAATGGGCTATTCAGCTGTAGTTGGCTTCAACAAACGTTTCGTCCACTTCTGCTCCTCTAATTAGGTCAAGGCTTGGGCCATTGGAAAGATCTTTCCGAGCCGGTCGTTTTGACATAAGGTAGGCCCAATTCCGAGGTCTGAGTCCAAAGATATGGTCTTCGGAAGTTCTACTGACTTTGTGTGTTGTTTCTGCCCGCGTTGACTTTGACTTTTCAGCTTTGACCGGGCTTTAGAAAGGCTTTGTCTTCTTGAATCAAGGCCTTTAATCACAGAACTCCTTAGCGATCAACCATTGCTCCTTTATCTCACTAAAGTGGCACATTTCTGCACATAATGGACTTTGAAGCCTGAAATGCATAAAAACACGTAATCAGTATTAACTCTTACTTATTATTCACATAAGTGGTCTAAAAGTATGATTATTAAGGGGTTAAAACTACAGTTTTGGGCTCTTATCAGCAAACCAATTCAACCTCACAAGTATGAGGTGTACCTCCTTTTTCACTGTGTCCTGTAGCACTGGAACACTGTACGAGCAAAGTTCTAGATCCTACACAACAACTAGTAGTATCCTGCAAAATATCAAAAGAATTAGTATTACTCAAGGGGCGGGCGCACTTAGAAAGCACTGGAATAGAGCGCGGGGCGCGCTCTCTGTGTAATTTGTAGAGAAACAAGAGGAGGGCGCGGGTTGTGCTCTCTATATGGTAAAATAGGGGGCGTGCGCGCTCTAAGTTTCTCACATATGTTTCAAATTTTCCAAGAAGTTTCCCACAGAGGTTAGGAACTTGTTTCTGTGGTTGTATGCAGAAAATTAGAAACATACACTTAAATTATATCTACGACTAATTTAACTATGAAAAATCACGAAATACGAAAAATAGTGTTTTAAAATTTAATTATGCCAATGCAATCCCCAGCAGCGGTGACAAAAAGTTGATAGGAAATTTAACAAACCTAAATAAACAGGCTAATTAAATCCTATTTTAATTATAATACTCGCAAGCGCACGAGGTCTATTGTAGTAGGCCGGTTTGCAAATATGAGGTCGATCCCACAGAGAATGCGTGCTGGGTACAATTGAATATTAAAATACTACTTAACCTTATCCTAACTATATTGGTTTGTAGGAGTAGTAATTATTAACTAAAGCTAGTTAAACTATGGAAATAATAAAAATTATATTAAATATTATTAATGGAGAGAATACTAAGGCATTCGAATCCACCCTAGACCGTTATAGATTATCAAGGTCAAATCAATTTAAAGTTATATTTTAATTATGGGTAGCATGAGAGAAAGATAATCCTAACTTTCTCGAAGATGTGAACTTTGAGCTCTTATTTAAATCTAGATATTGGAATGATTGAATTTCGGCAAACGAAAATATAAACTCTTAGCAAAAATCATCTTCTTACAGCACGACTTCTCACAAGTTTACGTAAATGATAAAATCAATGCTTTGATAAGAACATAATATTAATCCAACTACTAACTAGTCAAGTCGTGATATAACATGCAAGATATAATTAATGAAGGTATACCACTAATATCAATATGAAAACAATCAATGAATCTTTAAGTTCTTCTGTGAACAGTAAACTAATTAAACATAAAAAACTATACAAGTCTAGGGCTTCATCTTAGCCCTAGCTAATAGTTTAGCTACACATAATAATCGAACAGTAAACAAAATAAAGGATAGAAGAACTCATTGTCATGGTGAGTTTGTTTTTTCCTCAGTCTCGATTTCTATTCACAAATCCAGTTCACTGTGCTGCTCCAAACCCGACCTCTATAAAATATAACCTATTTTAGTTTTGGCCTTTCCCCTTTTAATGTTTCCAAAACTCTCGGCCTCTCTTCTTTTCTTCTCTCTTTCTTTCTTCCTGTTCTCTGTTTCGGTGTTTTGGAGAGGCTCCCTTCTTTGTTTCTTCAAGCATATATAGGGATTGATTAGGGCGTACTAGCTTTGGAACTGCTTTTGGTTACTTCTTTTAGTCTTTGAATCCTTTTTGGAACTATCCAAATCGAGTTCTAAGCGGTGGATACAAGTTGCGAAGTGTTATGTAATTCTGACAAATTCCGAAGAGGGTGCGGGTCGCGCTCTAACTTAGGCATATTGGAGTGTGGGTGTGCTCTGACTTTGACTTCTGACCTTGAAACTTCTAGGGTTTCTTCATCAGGTCCTTAGCATATTATTTCCAGATTCGTATCGAGCATTCTTCTTGTGATAAACCCATGAGAATTTTACAATCCTTTTAAAACATCAGGTCTCAGCCCTTTTCATCGCATTCATGTCGATTCCTGTAAAACCAAAGAAACAGGACTAATTGAATAAACTTATACTAATAAACTAGACAATATAATATACATATGGGCATAAATGTGTAGCATTTATGTGCTTATCAGTGCTCCTCTGCCCTCTCCCATCTCACCCAATGTTCTGTTCTCTATGTAAACTCTACTCCAATGCCCAGCTTTTGTAGTAGCACTCTTAAGCCCCTATCCTTTTTAATAGATTCTTAGGTTTTCCTAAGGTACGTCTTCATGTTTTCAACCCCCTTTGTAGCTACTATTTTAGTACCTCTCTTTTGTCCTCATTTAATCCTCCAGTTGCATTCGTTCCATATGGCTTGCACAGATGCACAAATCATGGCTCTTCTCACTTCATTTACCATGGAGTTAGCTCGACATAATCTCATGAGATAGTACCATTCCATATGTGACTTTCTCACCAACTGTTCTAACTCCATTGCCTTCTTTATACAAGTCCACTCATATCTCGAGTATGGACAGTCAAATAATAAGTGACTGGAGCTTTCTTCATCCGCATTACATAAACAACATTTAGAAGTTCCTATCACTCTCTTCGCCACTAACCTGTTTTGAGTAGGAAAGTCACCAAAAATAGTTGCCAAGTTGTGAAGGAATGGTTTAAGATCGAGAGCTTCCCCCACACAATTCTTGCCCATTTGACTTTGCTTGGTACATTTTTCAAACCTGCATAGGCTGAAGAAATCGAGAAAGAACCTATTGGCATTTGAGTCTAGATGACCTTGTCTTCCATAAGATGAGAGTTTATATCAATCTCCAAGATCCAGTCCTTAACTTCACATACAGGTAAATCTAAAATAAGTCTTGACCAGCCTCCATTTATTATAACAGGGTCCACCAAAGCTTCATTAGGGAAGACATGTGCAAGTAGAGTTCTTGCTTCCGCAAGTAATACGAGGGGGCTTGAGTACCATGGATCGTGCCAAAAGCTAGTCCCCAATCCATTAGCAATCATATATCTTACAAACTTCCATGTATCTTCTCTGTGACTCAGAATTGCCTTCCAAACCCAAGAGTAATCACTCGAAACCTTCATAGTCCAAAAATGCTGCCCTTTAATATGATGCTCCCAAGTCCATCTAACCTAATGACACTCATACTTTTGAGCTATCTTAAAGACAAGTCCACAGTAAGTAGCATTGTTCCATGTTCTCGGGTCTATCAAGCCTAGGCCTCCACATTCCTTATCCAACCTGAGAGTTTCATGGCTGGAAGGGTGCATCATTTTTCCCATGTTTGGGCCAGCCCAAATGAATCTATTGCAAAGTTTTGCAACCTTATCTAGCACTCTTTTTGGTAAGACAAAAGTTTTTGACCAATAATTCTAAAAAGCTTGTAGAACTGATTGCAGAAGTTGAACTCTTCCCGCCCTGTTAAAAGTTTTATTCATCTAGTTAGAATTTTTTGCTGTGATCTTTTCTATGAGGGGAAGGCACTCTCTTGTACCCATTCGAGTAGATGTGAGAGGTAGGCCCAAGTACGAGATAGGAGGAGTCACAAGGTTGATATTCATAGAAGTTGCCAATTCCAATCCTTCATCATATGTCATACTCCCAGTTAGAAGAGTAGTCTTGACATTACTTAGGTGAAAGCTAGTCATCTGGGAGATTAACTACAAGATACCTTTGATAGCCAGAATTGATTCCATGTTACCTTTGTAGAACAACAGAACATCATCGGCAAAACAAAGATAAGAAACAGACAACTTATTGCATTTTGAGTGCACATGAATAGCTTTTGTTGCAAGACCTTGTTGTAGCATAGCACTCAAAATCTCCATAACCAAAACAAAAAGGTAGGGAGAGACATGGTCTCCCTACCTTAACCCTCTGTTGCCTTCAAAAAAACCTTTAGGCATCCCATTTATATGAACAGAGAGTAGTATGAGGAAGAAAAACACATATATAGCCAATCTATAAACAGGTCTGGGAACTTGAACTTGTATAGAATGACATCTAAAGCTTGCCAGGAAACAGAGTCATATGCTTTCTTTATATCAACCTTGATGGCACATCTCTTTTGCCCTTTCTTCCTTGTGTAGCGTCTCAAGAGATCATGAGCTAGCAACAAGGTGTCCTGGATGGACCTTCCTGGAACAAAAGCGGATTGGGAAGATGAAATCAAAGAAGGGATACAATGCTTGATCCTATTTGTTAGTACTTTTGACACACACACTTATATATAATATTACAACATGCAATTGGTCTAAAAGCATCAACACTAATAGAAGAACATGACTTTGGAATGAGACTAAGCAAGTGGAATTTATACCTCTCGGTATTTGCTTATGAGTGAAAACAAACTTTATAGCTCTTATAAAATTTGCACCTACTACATCCCAACTACTCTTATAGAAGAAGGCATTAAAGCCATCCGGACCTGGGGCCTTATTATCCTCCATAGCAAATAGAGCATCTTTTATCTCCAAGTCAGAAATGGGAGTCGCAAGAAGAACTCTAGAATCCTGGCTTACTTTACCTAAAGTAAGACCATCAAGCCACTGAGGATCACAATAAGCATCTTATGTGACTCCCAGAAGCTCATTATAATACTGCCCAAATGCATCCGCAACTGGTGCCTGTCCCTCCTTTCTAACACCTCGTATATCTTGAATACACCATATGTAACTTCTTGTTTTCTTTTCTTTTGGAGCACTAAAGAAATAAGAACTACATTTGTCCCTAAAACATAACCAATCAATGTTGGTTTTATGAAACATCTCTGCTTCTTCCAGTTTAATTAGATAACATAGATGTGCCCTTGTATTGAACTCTTGTAGAGCGAGCGTAGAGTCCTAGGGATATAGTTGCATTCTCTCTTGAATACGTCTCAACTCAATCCTTGTTTCTGCAACCAGTCTTTTAGTATTATGGCAAAAGGCCCTTGCCCACCCTTTTAAGACCACCTGCAGTTCTCTTAATTTATTTGAGAGCATATAAACTAGGTTTCCATGGTCCCTGATTTCCCAGCATAACTTTAGTATTAGTATGAAATTAGTATGTTTCCTCGATAAATTACAAAATTGAAATGGAGGCTTGCTTCTAATAGTATTTTCTGAAGGGCAGAACCACTGGACTATGATTCGAGAGTCCTTGAGGAAGGAACTCCACTTATGTGACCAGCTAAAGAGAGGACCATGATGCATTTATAAGACACCTATCAAGTTTGGACCACTTCCTCACACTTACACTTCCACTATTCCATGTATAAACACAACCTATTGCTATATGATCAAACAACCCTACAACTTTTAGACAACTAGCAAGCGGAATAGTCTCCCTAAGGATGAACTACAGAGTCTCTTATGAGTTTGTGGGAAAATAATACATTATTTAGGTCCCCCATCATGCACCACGGTCCATTTATACTTAAACTCATCATTTTAATTTCTTCCCACAAAACAAGTCCATCCTGTCGTCTGTTGCTTGCATAAACAACAGTTAAGAGGAATTGGAACACAAATTTTACCACTATTACCTTGCAATGGATAAAATGAGCACTTTCAACCTCCTTGTTTATACTCAAAATACTTAGGTCCTAAATGAGCCATACTCATCCATGCTCATCGTTTGAATACTTGTTCAAAACATCCCAACCTGGGCATACAATGTTCATGATAGATGGAAACTTTTCTATCTTCACCTTCGTTTCCAGAAGGCCCATACAAGCCATTTTATTTTCTTCTCAAAATTTATTCAACTACCTTGCCTTGGTAAAGTCCTTTATTCCCCAAACACTCCAACTACATACTTTTATCATTAAAGAGAATTTTAGTGTCCCTTCCTCTTGCCCGATCCTTTAGGCCTTCCCCTTCCATGCTTTTCTGACTTACTAGCTTGTTCAGATTGATTATTCTGATTTGTTTGAGATCGAGTCTTAACCACAATAGGAGTATGCTCTTCAGGAGTAACAACCTCCAAAGGACGAGCCCTCAAGTCCCCAAATAGTTCTGGTTCGACATCTGAAAGAACATCTTTAGGGTCCATCAAACTTTCAAACACATTTCTATCCTCCTAGAATACATCATCACATGGTACTCGACCATATTTACTGCAATGGGGGTTCCACTACAACCAAACTAAAATTTTGCACATCCTCTAACTGTCGCTCTTCCCGTTCTGGATATGTACACACCACTGTGTCAGGGGAAGACAATCAAACATCGCTATTAATTGTTCTTATTGGGATATGCTCACCACTCATCTCAGGAACATTATGCAAGTTCACGTGTACTCCTATTGGGCTTCCAAGACAACTACCATGTCCTTGTTGTAATCCAAGAAGAACTATTCCATCAACTACACTTACATTTTGCATAACCCCATTTCCACCTTGCATCTCACCACAAGCCTCTGCATTAGCTACTACTAACGTCAGTTCATTATTTGGCAGCAGTGTTTCCACAGTTTCAGACATTGACGCTCTGTCATCATAAGTATTCCCTTGAGTGATAGCTACAGTAGTAACAACTACTGGAGTAACAACTACATATCTTTGTTGGTTTCTCATTTGCGTCCATACCCTTTTGGTCTTCCCATTACACTTATCTGAAAATAAAGAAGGGAACATATGAAGAAGTTGTTATGAAGATATTTTTACTTCAAAATCACTAAGTAGTAGACCAATACTCTGAGGAATTAAAGATTGTAAAATTAAACTACAAAATTAGCAATCAATAAAAAATGTAAAAGAGCAAACAGCTAAAGATCTCACCTGAAAAGTTCATCACCAAACCCCTAGAGTTTAATGAGGTTGAAGAGAGAAATTAGGTGTCCACATCAAATTTTACTCACTACAATTTAGGAGAAAAAACAAGGTATATTGCTAACAGTCTCCAAAATTTTCAAAACACCAATTCACTCTTCCCTAATTACGAAAACAAGGAATTTCCAACAAAACCTTCTAATTTAACAAAAACCCACAAAGCCCGTAGCCCTCATTTCCTTTGATGCCTTTTGATAAGAAGAAGAAGAAATCTACGCTACCAACATCGAGCAACGCACATATATACTTGGCATCTCACCACAAATTCTCCCTTCTTTGAGGGATTTACTAAGTTTCTCAATTATATCTTTTAGAAGTTCTTCAAACATCCACTGCAGGGTGTCAAATTGGTGTCAAATCTTACAAACAACACTTGGTTCAAGTTCTTTTTCAATCACTCCGTCTCCATAGCTAAAAAAAAAAAAAAAAAATCACATTTGCTCTTTCTCCCCCCCACACACACACACACACACACATTCCTAAGACCAATGGTTCTACCTTCTTTGTTGTCTCCATTACAATAGGACCTTTGTGGATCCCTTGGAAGAGATGCAACTACTGGAAGAAAGGTACTCTTTGCAACAAAGGCACTTCTTCAAGAGTATGGAAAGATTATCTCTGGCCAACGATTTGTTGTACAGTAATACATGTTACATACTTTCTTATCTATTTTGTCTATTTACTTCAGATAATATAATATGTGTGATTTGTTGTGTTAATGAATAAAAGGTACATTTGCAGTTTATATTTTCAGATTACCTCTATATTCGACTGAGACATAACAAAATTGTATTTCAGAATGTAGAACTGATTGGCATTCTCCCACTTGGTATCATTTTTGCGTCATTAAATGGGATACGAATTATGATATTTTATAGCGTCATAACTTTTATGCTTACAGATCTATGATGGTTAAGAAATGTTGTTTAACAGGAAGGGCTAGCGAACAAAGGAATGGTACACGACTTTAATAAAGAACCATTATGTAGTAGGTGTGTTTTGATTATTACGCTTCAGCTTTATGATCAACAGATTTATAATCTAAATGTTCATGTAGTCCTCACAAATTGTAAATCCTACCAGAGTGTGGGTGTAGAGTTGTTATTCTAAACTATAGCATATATGACGTGCATGCACCCAAAATATCAGGGGCTTCATCAGTTTTAATTTACATTCGATAGATATAGGGTCTAGATGAGTGATGTTGGAATAGAGTAATATTTGATTGTATTGCTTTGAAATAATCAGGATGTTGCTTGCAAAGTTGCAGGTACAAAGGAATTTGATTCAACCTCCCCTTCTTAACTATTTACTTTAGTGTGCCTATTTGTAATCAACATTAATAGATCCAACACAAAGTAAAACTGTGTACTGATGCATATTGATTATTCTCTCCAATTACATTAATGCACCTTAAATTTTTGTGAGATGCACTAACTTGAGTTTAACATCAAGTTTACTTGCAGGTAGAAGAGCTGAGGATGAAAAACAATGTTGAAACTGAGAAAATTTGTAGGTGGAAGTAAATTTGCATTTAGAAATAGATAATTTCATGTGGAAATGTTAAGGATGGACAACAGTGTTGTTTTGTTGGAGTTTTTTTAAGATAGTTTGTTCGCAGGAGACATTCCTTTTACTTTCTAAATTATTTTCTTAAAAATGTTTTTGTTTTAGATTTTCTGTTCCTTCTTCAATCATTGTGATAATAGGTGCCCTCTTCATATGTACATTGATACCCTCTTCAGTTTTATGGGGCAAAATGTTTTTTATGAATCAAGTACTTCGATTTTGTGATTGAAATATTGAATGGTAGGTTTATTGGAGTGGTTACCAAAACATGCCTAAAAATTTATTTTTTTATTTATTTATTTTTTTTATAAGCTAGGGTTAGGCTGACCCTCACCTGTATTAATTAACCAAATCTTACATAGATAGTACCTATAGCATCCTCCTCAATGAGTCTATACAAATCCCTATCTAGGGGAGGAATAAACATTACTAAGTCATTACAGACAGAAGTCTTTAGCCCTGCAAGTAGGTCTGCCGGCTTATTAGCTTCCCTAAAAACATGCGCAAAAGAACAATAACTGAGTTTCGCAGCTTGCTTTGATATCAAGGCCTCCAAATTCGAACAAGTCCATGGTGGTTTTGTAATTTTAGTGATGATATTCACTGTTGTAAGGGAGTCAGTTTCAACTTCCACCTTATTATATCCTAGATCATAGCATAGCTCGAGTCCAATCGCGATTGCTTTCAGCTCCTGATAGATTACGGCTTGCATGTCACCACTTCCCGTATAGGCTACTAACACCTCTCCTTAACTGTTTCTGTTGATACCTCCATGGCCAGACCCCTCAGCCGTCAAAGCTCCATCTGCATTTAGCTTTACCTTCCCTTCCTCCGGTGGGAGCCAATTGCACTCTCGCCTCTTCCTTTCCCTGAACTTGATCTGAATTCCCAGTAACTGACAAAGGTTTCTAGCTTCCAGCATATCTTCAATCTCAGCTACTTGTGTCTGGACATACATCTTTATATCTCTGAGTATTTTCTTCAAGACCACTATCGCTGGTCTAGCCTTACTCTTAAAACGTCTCCCATTCCTTTCTTTCCATATCCCATCAACTGCCGCACAAATGTAAACCTTGTAAATTTCTTCCACTAAACTGGATCCTCTACATAATCGCAGCAGTGATGACCACTCCCTATTTGGGCTTTTGCCATCAGTCATAATTCCCAGAGCTGTTTTTATACCATTGATGATCTCTCGCGAGTAAATGCAGTCAAAGTACAGGTGATTTGAAAATTCTCTACTTTGATTGCACAAGCAGCAGGAGGAGGAAGAGAGGATTTTTTTATGCACCAGCCTATCTTGCGTTGACAAACTATTAGAGAACAGCTGCTAAGTCATAAAGGAGTGTCTTGATATAACCATTATGCCCCACACAAGCCTCTGCCATCTTACTTTTTCTTCTTTTTTCCTCAGAGCTTCATATGCACTTCTCGATGTGAATTTCCCACTCTGGTGAGGTTTCCATAGCACTTGATCTTGAACTAGATGCTTGTTGATTCTTGTATTCAAGATATCCTCTCGTAGCCTATTACATTGGATGTTCCGTACCACTTCATTCCAATCACCTTCTGATAAGAGCTGATCCACTGTGGCATTTATTGGAAGCTGAATTTCTACAACTGCTTATGCATTGAACAAGAGAGGGCTATTATTACACCATAGATCGTGCCATACTAGCGTATCTCTCCCATTGGTGATCAAGTACAGAATAAACTCTCTCGCCTCTTTTCTGCTCTTTAGTATGTTCCTCCATGACCATGAGCAGTCTTGCGGGATTGTCATAGTCCACAAGTAATTTTGGGCCAAAAGATTCTTCCATACCCATTCGACCCAAATACTACTTTCCTTCGCCGCTACTTTGAATACCAAACCGCAGTAAGCTCCTTTGTTCCATACTTCCATATTCATGATCCCCAGCCCACCTTCTTCCTTTGTCTTGCATATGGTTCTTAGACTCGCTTGATGCACACATCTCCTTATATCAATTCCACTCCATAGATAAGTCGCACATATTTTTTCCACATGTTCTAGAACTATTTTTGGTAATATGAATGTTCTGGCCCAATAAACATGTAATGAGCTAAGCACTGATAATATAAGTTGCAATCTACCTGCATGAGAGAGCAGTTTAGCTTTCCAGTCCTTGATCCTTCTTGTAACCTTATCTATCAGAGGTTGACATTCTCTGATTCCAAGCCTAACTGAGATGAGAGGAAGTCCTAGGTATCGCACTGGAGGGGTTACGAGTTCAATACCTAGAATCTGAGCAAAAACCAAACCATCCTGTTGTCCCATGGCACCAGTCATAATAGTAGGTATCTTACTTAATAAAAAAGGACGCCAAAAATCACTGAAATTATACATGTTGTGTAAACCAAAAAATGACAGAGTTGGATAGTGGCATCCAAAATTTTAGTTTAGGGTTAATTTGTCTAAATCCCCTACATTTGTCAAAAAAAAAAATGAATGGACATACATGATAATCAATCAAAATTGTATTATAAACCCTGTAAAGACACTACATATTAGTTGATTATGAATTTAATAAATGTAAATTAATTATATTTTCGTGTTTTCACAGGTTTCGGCTGTTAACGACAAATTTGTAGCAAAACCTGCGTTTTAGCATTAAAAAGTGGTACAGAATAGTACTTGAACATAAAGCCTTGTCTTTTTGCCCATTTGAAGCTCAAAAAGGCTAGACTAAAGCCCGTGGACTCAACACCGACCATTTCCAGTTCAAATCAAGATAACGGTGCAGAAAAACCGTGGAACTTCTGATGAGCATATTTTCTGATTCCTGACTCCGAATTCGGCACGTGAACTGTCAAAACAATCAGTGTGGCGAGCTCTACACAAAGACCTAAAGTTGTAAAAATAAACATGGCCCACATGGACCCACCACTGGTCAAAGCACGTGGGTCCATCACTTAGTGGTTGTTATATTATATGAGCACTAATTAAAGACAAAGTGAGGTGGGAATTAAATAAACAAAGTGGGGCACTTATCCATTTTTTTTAAAGGAGTTGGAGTGAGCACTTATGCTTGGTAATCATTCCATTCCATGAAGTTAAATTTGTAAAGTAAGAAAATAATTCATTCCATGTTTTAGAGTAGAAAGCTAGGAACTCATCAATCGAGTCTTCTCCAAAAGAATATACTTTTTTCTTCTTTTCAGCCAGTTCTTGTTTAGTATCTCTTGTAATTAGTTCATAGATCATAGGATCATGAGCTAAAACCCTACCTTGTGGAGGGTTGATGAAGCTCATGTGAGGATCAGAGTCGAAACTAGGATTTACAGTTCATTGCTCAGCACGATCAAGCCTGTGATTGCATCCTACTGTAACATGGTAGCATTCGTTCAAATTAGGAGTCTGTATCTTCAGATAGAGTAGCGTGCATGACTAATTTAGTAACGTGTGCGACTCGATCTTAGCCAAATCTAATTTACAATGAACGCCAGATACACTGACAGGCTAGGAGTTGAATGGATATTTCAGAGATGAAATATCAATTCAATTCCTCATGCTAACAGGTTGTTCTTAGAGGTAAGTTCAACGTGTTAGGGACTGAAACTCAAATCCGACTTTTGGTTTGACTATGCACCCAATGACAATTAGAGATGAAATGAAAAACATGTCCGATACAATTCTTTGATCTAATCATGAGTGGATTCAATCCTCCACTACTCTCTCTCTATCTTTTCAAAGTAAGTTTAGTTTTAAATTGATGATTGTAATTTCCATTTAATTGTATTTTAAGTGTAGTGTATAATCTTCCCATACAAATCCTTCTCATTATGGATTCTCTTTGAATTGTTCTAGGTCCATTGTTAAAGCATGTTTTATTCTTTAGGTATGGGTACGAATCCTTACTCTAGCTATACGATATCGAATAATTCGTGAGCAAGGTACTTGACTAGGGGTGAGTTTGAGTAACATCAAACAAACTCTGATCAATACACATAACATTAATTTGGACGAAGAGAAAAAAGATTGGAGAGCAAATATATCAGCCAATGTTATGAATATCATTCTGAAGAAAAAAAGTTAAGTTTACATTGCTCACTATTTAGATTCAAAACTTTTGGTTCAACCATGACAAATACAAAAAATTAAGTTAGCAATAGACTAAATAAAATTAACTCATCACTTGCTTCTTCAGAGATATAGTTAGCGAAGAATTAAATTTAGAACATTCTAGACAAAGTAGTAACTACCTTTATAAGGAGATAGTTTTGTAAATATATCAAACTGGAGAAAGATGAACTCCAGTAAAGTTCCAAAGAAAGAAGATTGACAAAGAGACATGTAATTACTTGTAATATGGTATTGTGTTACTTTTCATTTAATTTGTTTAAACCAATAGAAATTAGACGGAGTCCGTAGGTCCATTATCCATGTCAAGTTTCCAAAATCAATCAACTAAACTTTAAATGGTTTGATATTATATTGTTTGTTGAGGTGAGTCTAAAAGAGTATTTGGATTTTGTTTGTGTCTAGGAACCCAATGTGTCTTAGTACTGGCCATAATATCGTGTAAGCTAAATGCTAACTTTAAAGAGTTCTAATTTCCACATTTATTTAATGAAATAAAAAACTAATCTCAAAAAATAAGTAATGGGAAATCGAAAACTCGACTCAACTACATTGAACTAACCTCTAAAAATAATTAACTGGAAATCGAAAACTCGATGCAACTACATTAAATTAATTTCAAAAAATAATTAACAGGAATTCGAAAACTAAATGCAACTATAATAAACCAACCACATAGAATAAAGGAAAATCGGAAACTTAATGCGTATGCATTGAACTAACATCAAAGAATAAGTAATGGGCACTGCTGCAAAAAAGTCCATAGATAGCATGCAAAAAATGCTATGAATTTTACTTTATAACGTTTACAAATCACTATCAAACATGATGCTATGCTTTTATTGATAGCGTTGTGCCCAAAAACGCAATTGATTTAATAGTGCTTTGCTGGTAAATGCTACTAATTTAATTACATTTATTCGTAGCGTTGTTAACATATTTATAGCATTTTCTAGTAAATGCTATCAATTTGATTGCAGTTTACTTTAGCGCTATTAATATTATGATAGCATTTATGATGGAAGTGCTATGCATTTCAATAGTTTTTTTTTAAATGTTATACTTGTTTTATAACTTTTTAGAGACTTATGCACGTTTTCCGATTCTAGTATTAATTGATTTCAAAATTAAAAAAATTCATTAAAAAAAAATTCAATTGAATCCAGATGGATTTGAACCATCAACCTTTCAGTAACATTAAGTAAGCGCTCATCCCATTTTGAGCTTATAGACCCACTGAAAAGAAAAATACACTCAATGGATTTGAATGAAAATGATAATCATTACACCAATTATAAGCGTAAAGATTACTTATCTATATGTTAATATAAAATGTTTCGCTACATGTGATTATCAATATCGAGATAACAAAATATAAGTTACATAAGGAACTAGTACACATGACGAAAACTCATCACATGTCATAAGACGGTCTATAGTCAAGTCAATATGATCTTATACGCGAACGGCAAACTAGTTACATGTCAGAATTTACAAAGGAACTAGTAAAAGAATCACTTTTCCAATCACGAGCACTACCCCATCAATCTAAACTAACCATTAAAACTAAATTTGACAACCGATACATTCAACCTTCCTAATGGTTATTGTGGTAATTCCACACAAGTAGACATAATAACTCCACACTAGTAGAACCATATGTATTGATGAAAATATCTAAGTACTAACCACAATGACGACTTTCAAACAAACATGACCCAACTGAGGTTAACTAAGTACAAAATATATAAAAACATTGTATACCTGAGTCCTTGTTAAACACCAAGGCAAAATTCAACACTAAGCAATTGTGTTAGTTAAAAATGAGTACCTTGACCCTTACAGAAGCTTCTTGTCTTTCAACGGTTCTCGTGGAATCTTACTAAGAACCTTGGCATCAGAGACTACAAATTGTTTCTTAACATCATATCATGCATGGCTTTCTCAGCAAAGGAGTCAAACTGGTATTCATATTTCCTAGAGTACAGGCACTGTGTGTAGCAAAATGAACACTGCTCATACCAATTAAAGCATGTTAGATATACAAGAAGGCAAAAGAAGAGAGGCAGAGAGAGAGTGAGTGCAGTTTACACCTATATAGAACAAACTCAGAAAAAATTTAACTACCTCGGGTTAGTAAGACAAATTAATGGCGCATCTGAATAGGTTGAAGATGTCTCTTGACAGTGTTCTTCTTTACATGGAGTCTCATTAAAAGATTGAAGTTATAAGAAAAACATAAATCTGATAAGTATTTCAAAGGACTTACCCCATTTGGCTTTGAGCAGCCTGCACCAGATGATAGTTCCATAACCATGACTCCCATTTTCGATGCACCTCCCACCTTAACTTCACGTTTAGGAGAACTTTCACTGTCTGCATAATCTACCATTTCATTTTATAGAACAATAGAAAATAATGTAAAAATGAATAAGCTTTTGAAAGTTTCTTTCAAAAGAAACTTAAGAAGATACATCCGTAAAGAAGCACTTACATATTTAGAGCAAGCTACATGTATCCAAGATTGAGGCTCTTTGAAGCTTGAGGCTTTTTATGGGTCATAATTAATCTCTGAAACTACAAGCTTTGTAATCTAAAGTTGAGTGTAAGATTTAACCCTAGGGCTAAGCAGTGAGTACTTGGAAGAAGTTAAGTTATGTGTATAACTTACATTATAGAGTGTCTTAAGTAGTTAATCTACACAATGATGAAGAAAAAAAAGAGAGAGGTAAAGCCAATAACTATCATATCCTAACAACTTAGTAATAGAAAGTGAATAGTTGATGCATTGAAACCTTAAACTGAGAAGTTATAATATTTGATGCAAAACTTTTTATCTTTACGTACACAAGAATAGCTACCCATCCAAATTACAAAATTATTGTTTAGATTCAAAGAGTTCAAATCATTGATGGGTACAAAAGATTTAAATGGATAAGTGTCACATACCTTAAGCTCCTTCATAGATCCTTTCTATAGATTTCTGCCAATAGAAAATACCCTAGAAACACCTAAATTTTAACAAAAAAATTTAAATAAATTCCATATATAATTGTTTTTAATAGATTTCTCTCTACCCATTTTTCACAAGGTGCAGTGGAATTGGATTTAGAATTTAAAACCGAGATATGAAACTGTATTACCCCTTTTTAGTCCACTGAGTTGGCATGTCCGCTGGCCTGAAGCAAGATAAGAAAATGAAGGCGCGAAACACCTGATCGGGGCCGCGGCTCTGAAAAAGTGGTCGGGCCGTACAGCAGCATGTAGAAGCAAAGTGGTCAGAGTCAAAGAAGTGGAAACTTAAAAAAGAAGGAACGGGGGGTACAGCAGTAAGGCCGCGGAACCCTAAGAAGACAGGTGTGCCAGTGTGGACCAGAGGATGGGAGGAAGATCAACGGATAAGAAAGAAGGGAGGAGGGTA